>NC_137462.1:263356785-268209285 GCF_964235325.1 Thermobia domestica
TGGCGCGGAAGATATGATCTAATACTTCACAAAACAGAATAATTAGGAGGGAAAGCCAACAGTAACATACACATGTTTGGAATGGAGGATAGACAAGTTTACTTAGTTATTGACCATTAACACATTCTAGGATTTGGGAGGTACACGTAAATGATCTATATGACGAATGGAACAGTTCAGAAGATATTGCGATCGATGTAGATGTAGAGATGTATAATAATATATGAAAGAAAGGTCCCAGTGTTTTGAAAAGTGAAGTAGCACAAGCCATCAAAGACATGTGAAGGAAGGCTACTGGAAACGACATACGAGCGGATCTGCTGAACAGATTAGGAGTCAACAAAACGAAAATACCAACTTTACTTATAGTCCTGGATCCACAGTACATGCCCGTAAAAATTTGTGGGTGCACGGAGTTTTATTATTGCATTGTGTTCTTCGACCTATCGTTGTCTACTTTTTCCTGGGTAGACATCTCAATTATGGTCGCTTATCTCCACAGACGCCATTTTCCAATATGGCCGCCAAATAAGCAACCAGCATGCATAACTAAGGAACTAAGTCACCTAGGAAAGTGATCTTGGTGTCGAATCATAGGTTTGCAAGGTCAAGGAATTCAAATATTACCATGAAATTGCTATATATTGAAGAATTGCACATATTACAGACAAAAAATACACTATATATACAGTGTGGGTCATTTTAATTCATCCACAGGAATATCTCGAAAACTACAAACCGAAGTAAGAGAAGTTTTCAATTATATCTGTTTACCAGAAAGAGAGACACATTTTGGTGTATTCTAATACTATCAGATCAGCAGTGTTGCCAATCCAACACAAAGATATATTTTTTTTTTCAAATGCCGCTACGTCAGGTTATTACAAATTTCAAATCTACATTAAAAAGAAAACAAACAATATCACATTTATTGTTCAGTTTTGTAAACTACCGACGCTACAGTATCACAAATATTAAAAACAACAAAACTTTGAAGGTTTCTAAAATAATAATAATAACAACGCAAGTGAAACGAGCAGGACAATGTATATCGAATGAACCTTAGTGTCAAATACTATCATCATTATCTGACGAATTTCGAATAGATGGGATCAAAATTATAAGAAATTAAAAATATGACTTTTTGAAAAGGCTTTATTCCGAAAACAAAGTTGATATACAAAATAGTTTAAAGTTTACAATATATATAAAAGCAGTATATCAAATATTGTGCTATTAGTACCATTATGAATTAATATTGGTTGATGATCCAAAATATCATTAATATAAACAAATTAAACTATTAGAAAAGGTGCTGATGTGACTAAACAACTGAGCATTTTACAATATTTCCCACATATAAACAACATTATACACAACATTTGAGCAACCACAATATCTATAGTCTTTAATAATATTTTGTCATGTTTAATGTATTCTAATTTTTCTGTCAATATGTATATCAATACTAACACATAAAACCAAATAGTTCCATAAAGAACATTGTGTTGCCGTTGTACAATTTGTTTTTCTCGCAGATATCTCATACCTCACATTTGAGCAACTTTCTTATTTAAACTACTTAAAGTTTTTTTTTTTTCTAATACAGGTTAAAGATTACTTAATATGTGTCCAAATTTTCAAGTCTAAAACAAAACGCATGTGACTTTCAACTAAGAATTTTCACAGCACTTGTGACAAAGACAGTGCACTGCACACAATACTTGAAATTTCTTACATATACATTGTTTACAATTGTTTGTTTTCCAAGAACACACTCGCAATAGATAATCTGGCAAAGGTCGGAAACACTTTCGGTCTCAGGAAACCGTTTACTTCCTCCCATCCGAATTCCACATTGCTTTCAATAATGTGTTTCTTTTCTAATAACAACATAGATTCTCTGATGACCAAGTTCGCGCCTCTAATGTGGTCTGGAATAGCAAGTGAAGTGGGTGGCAACTGATGGGTTTACGCTCAGTCGATAAAGGTCATAGCGTAAAGCATCAAAAGTTTCTACTTCAGTCAATCTTCCCTGGCCCTCACTTTCGTTAAATATGTTTCTGCATTCCTTATGTCTTCAGCTGAGAGACTACTAGTTTTATCAAAATAAAGAAGATAATTTATTGGTTGTGCATTCAGTGCTGCATTTTTGTACCTACTTTACTTACAATGTTATTGTCAGTGAAAATGTGAGCGTTGAAGACGACGCTACGCATTTTGTCTCCAAGTGTATCATATAAGTGGTGAATAGAAATGAAACAACGCTTTTCTCCCACCCCAAACATTACCCACAATTGCTTCAGCTCTTTGCTACTTAAGGTTGCAAAATATCTTAGTAACAAAACAACCACATCAGTATCATTGGACATCACAACAACTCGCTGCGCGCCGCTGTCTACTGCCCAGTACGTGTGAGGCACAATTCGTTGGTCGGTTTCTTCAATCTTTCATGTGACCATTTCAATATTAGTTATTTTTCCTTTTAAGCATACTGTATCAGGAAAGACACTGTCGTTTATTACCATTCTGCTTGTAACAAGAATTAAATCTGTTGAAGGTTTTTCAAGTATCACTTTTTGTGTGTGTTAATGCTTGAAGTTTTATTGGATTGGTATATGAGTCTGAGATTGAAGGCAAGCAAGATGAATAGATCCGGTAGTGCATGATCGACGTACTCTCGCGCTTTCTTTGAGTAAATTGTCAAAAAAAAATTGTTTTTCTTTGGATGGGCACACTTTAGTCGTTCGTTCAATAACGGTGATTATTGCTTCTCCAAAGTTCTTAAATAATGACATCATCATTCTTATCTGCGACATAAAATCAACAACTACTTTAGTCCGTTCCGGAAATTGTGGATGAAATGATATACTCTTGTCGATTTTTTCTCCAAATGTAATACTAGCTCATGCTTTGTTGGTCTCGAAGGTGCATCACTTTCGAACAACTGACTTGAATTTATGAGATCATGAGAGAGTATTTCTTCCTTGTTAAGCCTCTTTCTTTTGCAATATCGATTTCCTTCTTAATCTGTGAAAAATTCCTTGCATTGATGATGCTAAGTGTCACAGTTGTATTGTTTATGATAAGAGTTTCGAAGGTGGGGGACATAGGCTTTTTCAATTCTGTTCGTCAGTCTCCGTTCCTTGATAACAAAGCACTCTTTCCTACACTTCTCATAGTTACGTCTCCCATCTCTTAATACACCTAAAATTTTTGCCCTCACATCCTCAGGTACAATTTATTTTGTCACAAAGTTTTGTGTTTTGAATGGATTACCTTCTGCTATTATGAACTGAAGCAAACATGTGACATTAGAAGTGAAACGATTGGCTTTGCTTCCCTGTTAATTGATGGTGATCTGTGCACTTGTAAGGTTGTTACAAACATTGACAATGGCGAGAACTTCGTAATAGATCAGTTGCCATTCAGTGACGTACTGTGTTTTACGCGTTTGTCCAATGATTTCTCTCGTACTTTTTGAGCTCGTTGATTGTTTGTTCCAGTTTCATATCGGGGACTACTGCGTGGAATGGTGCAGTCTTTTCAGGAACTACAAACTGACCATGCAAGAACTTTTCATACAAGTAACTATTTCAAGGCGCTTCATTAACTCCAAGTACCATGTTCCATACCGTAAATAATTCAAGCAATTGAATTGCTGAAATATAGGGATTGACTCAACGGTCTCAACATGTAAATTCCAGTCTCCTTTGCGATCAGACGTTATAAGGTTTCCTACAATGTTGAGGAAATTTTTGAGGTAACTGCAAAGTTCTTATTTCTCGGTACATTCGTTCACAAGTCTTAAATAGCAATCTCTTAATTGTTGACTTGAGTATGGAGGAATTTACACTTTCCTTTTTCTTTATTTTGCAAGACCAGTCGAAACTGATTTACTCCTTTGAGCAAATTGTTGTATGCTTCCTTTTCGTTATTACCCCAGAAAGCATCCCAAATCATTTTCTCGGGTACTTCAAAGGCAATTAACATTCCTTGAAACGCCTGAACATAATATTTTTCACTTAGTACACTTTAACTGAATTCACTCCGAAAATTTCTGTTTCAACCAGAGCATCATCGAAACCGCTACCAAGGAGACACCTCTTACCACACTGTAGAGCCACTTTTGTGCAATGAAACATTCCAAGCATTGGCAATATGCCATGAAATTCCTCTGGGTTGCTGAGAACTATGTCCGCTACTGTATAGAACACTCCTTCGTGGCAGAAAACCGGAAAGTTGGGTTGTCTCAATTGTTGTCTCACAGATTCAAATTTTTAAAGGGCAGTACACACAGTAGCCTAATCAGTAACCGGGGAAGGAATAACTGACAGAAAACCAACTGTTTACTTGGTGCAATCTTGGATGAAATTAAAGAGTGTATACTGCTCCACGTTGGTGATACAGGCTGTGTTGCCTAAAAACGCACCACATAGAGTAAGAGAAATAACAAACTCAGTTTTGAGAGCACATGTGGATGCCTCATCAGATGAATGAATGCCAACATCCTTAGCTACTTTAAAGTTGTTCGGAAGAGCAGGCATGGCTCTTTCTTGGATTTAGTATTTTTTGACACGGTAGCTCACACTGAAGTTTACAAGTTCTCTTCATCAGTGCAGTTTGTGAAATATTTTTTTTTTTCTTTCTGTGGATCCCTTCTGATTTTTTACTTTGAAAAAGAGCCATGACAGTATCATGACTTCCAAATCTACCTGAGAGCGATGACTTGTTCTCAAAGTCGAAGTTGTCAAGAACTTCTATTGTGAAATCTCTTAAGTCGAAATGACTTGGTATCGGTGTGTCAGCATTGGACATCCTCCGAAATAAATTTCTGCGCACGCACCTGCCTATATTATACACAAGACTTCAATATATCGCAAGTGTAAGGTAATATTTGAATTCTCGGACCCCGAAAACCTATGATTCGACACCGAGATCATTTTCCTAGGTGACTTAGTTCCTTAGTTATGCATGCTGATTGCTTATTTGCCGGCCATATTGGAAAATGGTGTCTGTGGAGATAAGCGACCATAATTGAGATGTCTACCCAAGAAAAAGTAGAAAGCGATAGATCGAAGAACACGATGCAACAATAAAACTCCGTGCACCCACAAATTTTTACGGGCATGTATTGTGGATCCCGGACTAAATGCACTGCTGCATGAGGATAACTGATGCTACACACCGGCATAAAGTCCTGGTCTGCCTCTTCGGATTACTACCTGTTGAGTACAATAGCGCATTTTCTGAAATCTCGATGCTTTACCAAGCAGCAGGAGGAGGAAAAAGCTGTGACTTACTTCTTTGTCTTTAAAGACAACACGTGGTATCTACGTGGAATCGGGGAACTGCCAGAAAGGTATCTGCAGAAGTTCAACACAAGGACCTATAGTTTGAATCCTAACCTGCTTTCAATATACTGTAATAAATACGGATATGTTGTGTATCATACTATTGTAAGGTATATTACTCACTCTTGTACTTTATCTTCGAGCTAAGCAAATTAATAAATCGAAAATACGTTCAATTTTGAAAACATTAATTGAAATATAGTTACAAGGTAATTTCCGTTTCGGTTTTCATCGGTTTTCATTGATATATTTAGCAAATCTTTCTTATAAGTACACATTGTGTGCAGTTATCAACCATCTCATTACATCAGTTCTTTTTCGCTCAAAAACAGCTAAGTCTACATCACAACATTGATGGGTCATATTTCCGGAATCAAAGGCCTGTACGCGACATTAGAGAGTTATGGTTTACAACCTTCGCTAACACACGGCAGGAATATTACGTGGAAGACGAAACATGAATAAGTAAAGCTATTCTTTGAGCATTGCTTATCACCCAAAGCCGATAGACAGACTTTGCTTTCCTATCCTTGAGGAGTAGCAAGCTTAAAATATGTATTAAAACGTAATCGAAGTGCTTGTCAAGAGTGAAATACGTAGTAAAATTCGATTTCTGTGGGTAAAAGGTCATAATACAGCCGCAATTCTTTGTTGAGTGAGTAAGGTTTATAGCAGGGATTTTACAGGTAAGGATTATGGCAGGAATTTTACAGGTAAAGATAATGGATGAATTTCAAAGGTAAGAATTATGGCGAGAAGTTTACAGGTTATGGCTGTGCACACGACGCTGCCAACGGTTTAAAACAGTCTTATCGACTTATATTTCAGTACTTCACTAATGATGCGAGAACCAGTCACTTGGACTGCCTCGGGTGCCTCCTCTCCCCTAATTTCTGCCCTTATTACAGCTTTCTTCGTTCCAAGAATAAACGTTAGTGTTTCTTTTTTAACATTTAGTTTTATCCTATATTCTTCTTAGCTTTCCCGCAAGTTGAAAAACAGAAATTAGAAAGCAGTAAATGCAGATTATGACCTACATTGGCAATGACTATTGAGCTCTCTGAAACCAGAGTGAACTAACTACTTTTTCGCCGATTTCTGAGTTTAAACATGAGATTGTTTCAGTTTTCACGTATGTTCTTGTGCCACAACGAACTAAGTGTAGAAAATGACGCAATGCACATGTGAAGCCCATTTCTCATGAACAAATTGTCACTGTTTCCAAACGTGCTAATTTCTCACATACCTTGAAATTGTACGTATTTGGTTCAATCTGTTTTAGACAGCTTATATATTCTGCTGATAAACAAAAAATGTTTCAAAAGAAGTATCAGCATTTTGTTTACGAAATCGAGACTGTGTTTGACTGGGAGTTGATTAGGTTAAATGTGTGTAGATTTCCCAGCGTAAACGATTTCATGTCTAGTCCACAGCGAAAAATATGTTTTGTCGTGTAATTCTGGTATGAACCATTCCAATCCTCGCAAACACGTTTTTGTCTTCCCCTCTCTCTCTTCTATTTTCTTTCGCTCTCGCTTTCTGTTTTCCATCCGAAGTCCAGGGTTCATGTTTTATGCATGAAACATCTCTCGAAAAGCTTCGTCCTAACAGCCCCCATCGATCTCGGTGTTAAGAGTGAAAATTTCATACCATCCCAATGTTAAGTTTGAAACACTGCGTCTCGTGAATCTCTCGAATAAACCACAAACACCTGCTAAATATTATAGATTGCATTCTATTGCTCTAGGGACTAAGCTAGCGAATAACAATCTTCGTTTTGTACCTGAATTCCTCGCTAGTAATAAACAATAACAATAAAAAAAAAAAGAAATGTAAACAACTCTATTTCGAAAGCCTGAAACTGTTCCAAATTTAATTAGATTTTCAACTGGAATAAAAGCCGTGGAAAATAAAATACGAATCTATGTTAAGCGAAAGAGAATAAAAGTAGGGCCTATTATTATCTGTTTTTAGTGAACGTCTCTTTATTAATATATACGAGTATACTATATAATGCATGCTGTGGTTTTCTAGAATTTCGCTCTGGCATTTGAGGTCTAACGTCTTTCTGGTTTTGAGACCGCAATGCCTCAGTGGCAGAGTGCTTACCTCTGGTGCAGGGACGTACGCAGGGGGTGGGTCCTGGGGGTCCGGACCCTCCCCCCACGGAATTTGACTTTTGCGTAAATTTAGCCTAATATTATGGGTAATTTTAAGAATTTTAATAGAAAATACCCTCATATAGAGTTTGGACCCCTCCCGAAATAAATTCCTGCGTACGCTACTGCTCTGCTCTTGTACTTGGATTCCCTGGTTCGACCCCCGACTAAGTAAGATTATGGTAAACAACATCGTATCCGCGGATTTCCTCGGGGCATTCCCGTTTCCTCCTACTTTCTCATTCCACCAATTTATCGTTGATTTAATTTAATTATAATCTCCCTTACCTAATGGGCATAATCGAGGGACGTTAAACTGAAATATTTCATTTCATTTCATTGTTTATTTATCTGTTATAATATTGTACTTGTCATGTGAATACAATTTTTCATACTGACTTTTTAGAAGCCCTCTTCGCTGATCCAGTGACCTCCTGTGTCCTTGGTGCTTAAACTTCCGAGTTCGATCCTCGATGGGAGAGCACAAAAAATAACAATAATTTTACAATAATTCATTTTCATTAATTATCCATCTCTTTAGCTTAAATGACATAAACAAAAGACGTTACCCTTAAATAGAGAACAGTGTTTCCATTGAAATTATAAGGAATACTTTCCAGTTGTAAAACAAGTTTAGAATATGTAAAAAGTAGATTTAAGGATTGTCTTAATAATGTTGCATGTACTTTCACCGAAGTTGTAGCTGTTGCTAGCAGCAAGACCGAAATATGCCATAATAATAATAATAAAAATAGATCTTTGGTAGGTCCTTGGTAATGTCCTCTCCTCAAGTACGAGGGATTCGTGTTTCTGTTCCAGGAAAAGTGAGATTGTGATTAACAATATCGAATCCCTGGGCTTTCCTCGAGATTCTCTAGTTTCCTCACACATTCTCATTCTACAAATCCTTACACAATAATTTACTTTTCGTTAATTATCCGTATTTTTTAAGATCAGGGGTTGTCAATCATCTTCACAGGCGTACCACCAAAACATATTACTTATTAATACCACCATAAGTTGTACGCACAACCAACAGCTTCTCGTGTATTAGAGGTGGCCCCGCGTAACGTAGTCGCTAACGTTCTTGCCTTCGGTGCGAGCGGTCCTGGGTTCGATTCCCTGCATTTTCAGGCCAGCCACCCTGAATGAGGTTTTCCTGGGTTCTCCTCATTCACACCAGGCAAATGCCGAGGTGGTACCTAACTTATAGGTCCCAGGCCGCTTCCTTCTTTTCCCCAATCCTTTCTTCTTTCCCTTTCCATGGATAGTGTGCTCGCCGAGGGACGTCATTTCTCAACCGTGACGGGCTAAATGGCCTTAGATGCCGAAAACCCAGAAATTCTAATCCTATATCGTGTATCGTGTATCCTAAATCGGGTTCAGAAACTCTGCTATTAAGTGAAGGGAGGAATTACGAATTTCATTTCTTTCACTTAAAAAAAGTGAGTCCAATCAACGGTAAAATTTGTAGAGAGAGATGAAAATATCGTCAATTGTACGTAAGCGGTCTTTGGGAAATTTGTAATACACTAAATCAACAAATATTTCATCAATATTATAAGTAATGCGATGCTGGAAACTCGCTAGGAGCACAGTGTACTGGCAAGCATTATCACCAATATCATAAATCCAATATCTCTGTTTGCAAGTGAATAGAAACAAAGGAAAGTGAGAGTCATTACCACCAATATCAAAAATGATGTAATGTCGGCAGCCCGGTAGAAATACAGTATACTGAAAAACAGGGTCGTACGCAAGGGTTTGTCCTGGGTCCGTATTCCCCGAAATCTCAATTTTTCTGTAAATTTGGTCCAATTTTAAAGGTGATTTTACAAATTTTAATGTAATTTGTCCTCATATTGAATTTGGAAACCTCTCGGAAATAAACTAATGCGTCATTCCAGCCGAAGAGATAATAACCAATATTATAAATAATGCACTATTTGCAACAGGATGGAAACACAGTTTACCGACAAACGTTATGACCAGTATGATAAATTATACAATATTTGCCACTTCGTACAATTTCATTTGTTTTCAAATGCTCTCTCGTGGATAAGTGGTTAGCGTATGCGCCTTTATCGTGGGATATCCGGGTTCGATTACCGGTGGAGTTCATGTACGTTTTCCACGTTAAGTTGTAGATCCACGTTTCATATAGCCTCGCCGCTAAAAAAGGACGCTAAACTGCAAACCAAATCATATGTTTTCAAATGTCTCTATGTCAAGTGAGTACACATTCAGAATGCCACCGTGATTACGAAAATATGAATGCCTTACACCAAGAAAGTTGCAACGGTCCAGAGAAAAGTCATTCAATTCGTGAAAGGAAAAATGAAGTGTATGTAAAATATGATTTTGTGCAAAGTGCATTTAAAGCAAATCTAAAATCACTTTAAGTTAGTGATTTATAATTTGACAATAAGGAAGGTTATCTGTGATCTCAGCCAGAGGCGGATCCAAGACGGAGTTCTTGGGGTGGTGGGTTGTAATACTACTACTTAGAGCTACTTTTAACAGCTCCAAACTCTGGAATAGGTTTTATTTATATATAAAATAAGGAAGATTCCTCTTTTGGGAGGGGGGCGATTGCCCGGATCCACCCCTGATCTCAGCTCTCAATCTTTTAACTAAAGGGATAAGAATATTGCTTCTAATATGAATTCGTATGCTAAATATTAATATTGCTTGTCTTCCCATGGCTTTTTAACTCTCGCTCCATCTGACTCAAAGCACACAAACACACACACGTACACATTTATTCAGCCAGAAAGAATCCAATAGTTATAGCTGAAACAAGCGCTAAGTTAGTCTTTCGCCAAACCTATTAAATTTTGTTGTAACTGGAGACCCCCACGAGAATCACTATGAGCTATTTCAGGAATCCCAAAGCAAGCTAACAAAGATGTAGAAAAAAAAGTGAGAAGAAAGAAAAGAAAATAGATAAGAAAGAAGAAAAGTTTCATCATAAGTTCATAGTTCTTCCGGTGCTGTCTCCCTTTTCCTGTGTTCCATCTTTTTAAAGAGCCAAATGCTTCCTTTCAAAACCTTTACCTACTGTTACTTTCCTGCTAACCCACAAGTGGCGACATCTAAATTGATCGTTTCAAACTCCGGCTGCAACAAAATTACTTTCCCATTTCGTGGAGCGACGAAAAGTTGTTAAAGATAAAAAAAAAGAGAGAAGAAAAAAAAGGAAATTCGACAGCATCTACCACACACTACTATTACTACTACAACTCTTCTCCCTAACCCCACAGCTAGCTTCAACTCTTTTGCTACTGCAGCAAACGAAACGAGAGTGACGGTGATGGGAACAAATCGAACGTCTTATCCAAGTTTTAGGTAGCCTCTTCTTCAAACAAACAGCTTTCGTCTTACAAACACTTCCTGATATCTGTTTCTATCTATATAAGCGATAGTTTGTTGTAGAGATGGTCATGTTCACAAGATCAGTCCACAACTCATCCTCATTTACTCTGATCCTCAAAGCGTGAAAGTGAGTTAGTGTTAGGGCGCAAGTATCTGATGAGGAATGGTGTACTTGAGGACGAGCAAATTGAGTGAGAGATCGTGAGCTGAAACTTCCAAACAGATACATAAATACCATCAGCATAATGGAATCACACACACACTAAGAATATATGCACAGCGACGCACCTGGAGTAGTTGTCGTCCGGGGTGGGAACTCGCCTTAGCGCCTCCCTTCCTGACCAACCAAACCAAACCAAACCAAACCAAAACATTCTCCAACTTCACCTGATATTGGCAACACACAATAATTCTCCTGTTCCATTTTTTTTCTGCAGTGATAAAGCTTGATTTCAAAATTGCAGAACACACAGTAAGTTAATTGTTAGTACAAGATAAAACGCCAAACTAATTAGCATTTTATTGACAAATAAACTGAGAGTTGCGCGCTTGACATATTCTTGTTGTCTTATCATAATAACTGCAAATCATAATGTTTTGAGAATTATATCGGGATGTGCATATGTGTAGAATCAATCAAGTCTGTTGCTTTAGAATAGAATATTTAATTATGACAAACAGTCAAACTGTTGTCTCGGGTATTATACTCAGGCATTTGGAACTCTATTAAATCGATGTAGGAAGTTAAATTAAAACACAAAATGGAACTTAAATTTAACTTTGCGGCTCATTTACAATGTCTTCAAAAGATAGCTTTGAAACTAACTTATGCTCTATGGATATGATCCTACAGTTGGTGAGTCGTTGTTGTTGTTAAGTTTGAGATATTTTTTTATGATCGTTAGTTTGCTAAACCTCCCTTCCTTGTCTTATACTAAAAACAAATATTTGCCTAGTTTCGCGCCTCCCCAATCTGGCGCCCGGAGCACAAGCCTCAGTTGCCCCCCTTAATTACGTCACTGTAGATGCATGACATTGCTATTTACTTGTGAGTATTGAGAATGCTTCAGCATATATTTAAAATTTTATAAGTGACATGTATTGCTTTAGGAAGAAAGACTAAAGAACTTATTTGTGTAGCATATATAGCATACCAATAACAAAAGTAATAAGACATTAATAACTTAATGTACGCACCAGTGCTATACAAAACGTTATAAGGGGAATGCTGGACATACTTTGTAACCGACCGGGTGTCGGGTCGCTGTTCGGGCTTCCATTTATTTGTAACGAATTCGTGTTCGAGGTCTGTTCGGGCGAACATTTATTTGTAATCGCCCGGGTGTCGTGTCACTGTTCGGGCGGCCATTTATTTGTAACCACTCCCTGTAATCTGGTCAGCCAGTATTTCTCAAAACTACTGCAATATTTCCATAAGCGATTATAGAAAGCACTTAATTCAGTTCCAAATAACTGCAGAATATATACTGTGCATAATAATAAGTCAGGGAGAAACACTGAAATGGTTCGTCACTAACTGAAATTTTCTCACCAAAAGCAATGTTTTAAATAGATATATGAAAAAAACGATGAAATACTTCTTTGTCCAGTTGCGTGGGAAGGAAGCAATTCCCACCGAAGAAAGAACTGAGTTGCGTCGCAGAATAAAGTATAAATCGAAAATAATAATCACTGTCTTCACGAAATATACAGAGCGTCCACAAAAAATCCTTCTATAACCTGGTAGCGGTTACAACTTCAACACCTAACATGCACTTCTCCACGATATTTTATGTTTTAATGACTTCGAGTAGTACCTACCTCTCTACCTTGAGTGCCAAACTTTTGGGTTACACTCACTGAGGTACCTACGCTTCCTGATGGGCCAGGAAAGGAATTCTTTTTTGCTTGTATATCTAATAAAATGGACAGTCAGTAACATAATAAGGATTTTTCAGACATAAGGAGATAAATTTTGACAAAAACATTATATTGGTAGCAATATAAGAGCTGAGGGGATATTCTCAATCTGGACTGTTTATTATATAAAACTGGTGCTCTCGGTTCATCTTAGGCATAATGATTGCTTCATTATATCACAAGACACAAAATCTAACATAATTTTGAGAACATATTTGCTTTTACATTTAATTATTAAAATCTTTTTAAATCTTTCGCATCTGTGATTCTCGTCAACAAGCTTTTCTTTCAGTCCGTGACTGACGACCAGGAGAGTTACGCAGTAGTAGTATTAGAAGGTCATTGTTTATCGCTGCCGACGCTGGGTAGAACGATACACTCGGAACTGTAGTGTTAAAAATTAGCGCGATTGTATCTAGAAAGTGGAAAAAACGGTCAAAATGGCCGACAGAAAGAGTGTACTACACTACGTTGACAACACCAGACCGCACACATCCTCAACGACCCGTCAGAAACTTAAAGAATATTAATGTAAGCTGCATATAACTCAAACCTGGTATATCCTGACCAGCGAACGAGTGCGGGCGGCCGGTTTTGGAACTAAAATACAAACAACAGTGTTTCTAACCGGATTACTTGTAATTAATCTATCACAGTTGTTTTTGCCCTGTTCATAATAAACCACTTCACGCATATGTTCAAGTTAAGACAAACACAATTTCAAAAGTTATGTAAGTTATTTTCAGAACATTTTAAGGGACTGAAAAAAAAAAAACTTACACCCTCCATAACTCTTAATTTGGCAATAACTTGCGAATAAACTAACCTCAGTGTTGTACAAAGGAACACCGAGAACTTCGCAGGATTAGAGTGTAAGGAATTCCTACTTCATCTGTTAACAAAACATCGAAGTTCATCTTTGGGAATCAAAGTTATACTTTGGCAACTGCGCTTTCATTATTTAAAGCAAGTTTTATTGTATAGTTTTGAGATAAGGCGTCTTCGAAATTGCTGCCAATTTGGACCATGTGATCGATCGATTGACAGTACCTTCAGTAACAAATTTGCATTGAGATCATTTTCGGGTGTGCTGCAAAAGACTGGTGAGAGAGAAACTGATAATCTAACCGCCTCCGAAGGAGATTTGGATCCGTCCCTAATTAAGGTGGTAGATAAAGATAACTTTCTCTGATATCTAACCTGTCATTATTTAGTATGGTTTGGTAATTTAAAAATCCAGTATTTCTACCATATTTTGAAAAAATTATTTAAAAAAATAAACCCAATGTTACATTGGGGGCGGTAGGGGAGCGATTAAAATTTAAAGTTGGGAGCCTGACAATTGATTTCTTATAGCTCCAGTGAAATTTAGAAAGAAAAATGAATTTCATATTAAAAAAGAAATACAAAATACATTTTCATGGTAACTCTTACATTCATTATGTTATTATAAAGTTAATGGTACTTTTGAAATTTATTAGAGTGAATAGATATGTATTTAAGTAACAAAACCACTTGCGTAAGCTTTTGAAAATATCAAGTTAGAAGAACGAAGTTTGTCTTCCACTGCCATCTCATTGCTCAAAGATACCGGCGATCAAACAATTGGCCGGAAATCATGCGGCCGCTTCTTACATCAAATCATGAAGAAAAAGATGAGTGCCAATGTTGAGTACGTATGTTCAGTTTTATTTATTTATTTATTTATTTTTAAGGATCCCCCTTGGAACTATACGTAGCACATTTTAGTACTTACACTTGAAGTAAAAATACAGCTGTTTAAAGACGATTAATTGCCTTTGTCTTTGAATTTCATATGTGCACACAGGATTTGTTAAACAAGACCGTACATCTGATATGTTTGAACTATATGCAACTTATGCTCACGGGCTAAACTCAGTCTTCTGAAGTCAATCGACAAATGATTATGTATTACAGACACAAAGACAACACTAGGCTCCCAAGTTTCAAAATTGTATTGTGTGTGTAAACAGATAGTAGAATTAATTCTTTGTCACAAGAGACCTAGGGTCTGAAAGAAATTCAGAGGGAGTTCAAAGGGAATTTCTATACTCATAAATAAAAGTTGTGAATTTATTGTGTATTGAACCAATGATATTTATGCTTACATTACCCATACGCTGATGTTTTATCGATACTTTATTTCACATTTACCAAAAGGCTGGATTACGATAATAATCCTAAAAGAAAGATGCATTGTAATCAGGTTTTACTAGGCAATCCCGAAAGACAAGCTATCCAATCCCGTAGCCATTTAAAAAATTAAAGAACATTTCTTCTTCACTTCCTTTTCCCCCAAAGGGTTCACATTCATCGAAAAAATGAAATGAAATTTCTTTAGTTTAACGTCCCATGATTATGCTCTTTATGCTAGAGCAAATGAAAATATATAAGAAATGGCGAGAGAGGAAAGGACAATTCCAAATGTTATAGAGAAGATGAAGAAATGAAAAATGAAATGAAATCTTTCAGTTTTGCGTCCCACGGTTATGCCTCTTATTCTAAAAGAGGCGGTGATGATGAGGAATGAATGAAATGGTGGGGGGAAACGGGAGAACCCCGAGAAAACTCACGAGCACGGTGTGTGTCCACTACAAAGTCCACACGGCGGGGGTGGGATCGAACCAGGGACCCTAAGCACCGGAGGCGAAAGCTCTACCACTGAGCCACCGCGCCCCCCCAGAGAAGATGAAGAGAAACTAGTTGGAATATTAACTGAAAAAGAACTGTATCATGAGGAACGTGCTAGACGATGCACTGGAAATAAAAAGAGAGAGGGGCGAAGGAGACTACAGTTGATGGACAGTATCAAAACCAAAAAATCGTACGTGAAGACAGGAAGATTAGCTGAAGACCGTGCTCGTTAGAAGTTTCTCATTTACGGCAAGATTCCTGCCAGTAATGGCAGAGTACTTCTGATAATGATGATGATGATGATTTTATTTCGTTTACAAAATATAGCAATAACTTCGAAACGTGAATAAGTGACCTAAATCATCTTAATAACTTTATGCCCTATGAACCTGGAGATTCAATGCGAACCGCGTTCACAGAAGCTCTCTTCTCCGATCCTTAGTCAACTGGATCCAGTTTTCACTTCGTACTCCTATTTTTGCGAGATCCATCTTAATATTGCCCTCCCATCTGCACCTAGGTCTTCCTAATGGTCATTTTCCGATTGGTTTTACAGTTAAGACTTTGAAAGTATTCCCACTTTCTTCCATTTTGGCTACATGACTTGCCCACCTGAGTCTCTTAGATTTGATGACCCTAACACTGTTTGGTAAACGGTATAAATTATGTAGTTCCTCGTTATGAAATTTCCGCCATTCCCCCTTCCCATTTCTCTGGGGTTCGAACATTCGTCTCAGGATTCAGTTCTCAAATACTTTCAGCCTACGTTCTTCCCTCAGAGTAAGCGATCATGTTTCACAACCGTACAACACAACTTACAATTTATCAAATAACGTGTCAAGAAAAGCAAATTTTTAAAAGTGTAATCAACTCCTTTTATGCCAGCATGGATTCTGGATATTTCTAGATAAACTTTATTACAAATATAACTAATAGCAAACAAATTTAGTTTCAAACTATTGAAAATATTATCATCATTTTTATAATACATTTTATTAATATTCTACTGCGAATTCACCTTTGACACTGCATTAACTGAACATCAACTACTAAGTGAAAAAGGGGGGAAAGAACACTAGAACCTAATGTATAAATACAAATGTTAGATACCATTTTAAAAAATTAATTTTATTCAGAAACATTTAAATAACTTAATATATATGTGAAGTTTGAAACAGCTGCTACCCTAGTAGCAAATTTTCATTTTGAAACCCTTGAACAAAGGAGAAACAATCCTGATGTGCAGGTATTATTTTTATTTAAAGTTATTAACAATGAGATACTGTTCAGAACTATCAAATAAAATTTAACTTTTACAAACAAGGTTAGCAAACAGTGATTCTTTTTCCGTCAAAAAGTCAGAACGAATGTACTAATGAGGTCTCCCATGTTGCGAATATCTGCTTCTTATAACATGTGTAAGAAGGTAAATCAAGGTTTATATTATTTGTAGTATGTCTGTAAATAATTTCCGAGCTGTACTGTTACACAACTTTAGAATAATATAGAGACAAGGACGCTCATGTTGTGGTTTCCAAGGGGGGACAAGTATAAGCGACATTTTAAATGTAGTCTCAAATTTTGTGTGAACTATTCTAAAATATGTACTGGGTTTTCGATCTTCCGAAGCACAATTTCCCCTAAAGGGTGGGGGGGCGAGCGCCCCTCCTTGCCTCCCCCCTGATGGGCGCCCTTGTATAGAGAGTACTGTAATTGGGCTCTGAGAGTATGTTGTATTCTTAATAAATCTAATATAAATAAAATAGTTTGTGTGTGTGTGTGTGTGTCTGTCTGTCTGTCTGTGTGCGGCCTGGGGACCAGACGAGTGAACCAAGAGTTACCAAATTTGGGTCACGGTATCTTGGTTCAGGTCCCAGACCAAGGCGAAGAGTGTTCTTTTTTTTTTAATTCGAACCGGGGGGTCTCAGGAGGGCGTTTACCTGGACATGTAAAAGTAGTAGAAAATAACCAATATTAGTGTCGAAATCATAATTTTCGCGGTCGCTGAGACCAGTGATGAAACTGATCGCATTAACTTCCAAATTCATCCTATTGCACTGCGGTCCGGGGGTCACCGGGGAGGGGCGCGAATACCAAAACGTAAAAGTAATCCAAAATGACCGATATTTGTGTCAATCCATAGTTTTCGCGGTCGCTGAGATCAATGGTGACACTTACATTAGCAAAAACTTGCAAATTCGCAAAAAAACCTTCAACCAGTGTTTGCGAGCCGGGGGTCAGCGGGGGCGGGTACCGAGACATGTAAAAATAGCCCAAAATGACCGATATTAGTCTCAAATTCATAGTTTTCGCGGTCCCTGAAATGAATAGTGATACTTCCACAGGCGTTAACTTTCAAATATAGCCCCCATGCGAAGAACGGGCATATTCAGCTGGTAAATAAGTAAAATAAATATATAAAATATGTCATATTTACGTTAGATAAATACGGTGTCTAACAGGTCTGAAAGTGATCTTGGAATCTGAAAATATCAAAAAGAATTTAAAGGGAGAACTTGTCATGAAGAAAAGAAGGATAATCATCCCAAACGGGCACCAAATCCTTGAGATCCCTAATTGTGGAAAACAAATTTAACTTATTCTATTGATATAATTTCTATTGACTGTTAACATTTCATCATACGGAGAAGTTTCTCACAAACTTTCAAGTTGTTTTATGTAGTACATGTTGCATAAGTTGTGGTAAAATGAGTAAGAATCTTCATCCCATTAACGATTGCTATATAATCTATAAAATCTATCAATTTCAAAGATGTCACTTCAATATGTTTTGAAGTATACTCAACAATATCTTCTAATGTTGACAAGGGCACGAAGATTATCTAAAGATAAAAGTTTCTTGTGGATAGAACTCAAGAGTAACTCTTCGGAAGTTTTAATGTAGAATCCTCCTCTCTCTCTCTCTCTTTATCTTTCTCTGCGTGACCACTCTATTCGCTGTTCTTCTAAACAGATACATTCCCGAGATAAACATGTCATCGGGAAAAGCTTACTCGTGTCTTATGCGGAAAGGGAAGAAAGTAGATGGCGGTTGGCGTTTTAAAGCCATAGACTGGTTTTTGTTGGTCTTTTGCCAAGCTCCTTCTCAATGAAAAATACAGGAAATGGCAAAATATACCAAAATGTGTCAGTTTTCATAAATTATAATCTCAAGAAAGAAAGAAAGAAAGAAAACGAAGAAAAGAGTAATGTTTCTTATGAATTTAATTCTGCCTTTCCGGAGCCCTATCTCAACTTTCTTCCGCTTTTGAATGGTCCTTGATCTCAGAGATGAAAATTATTCTTACGTACATTCACATGCCTGATTTTAAATGTTTTCTGTTCATATCGAAACGCTAGCGTATGATCTTTAAATTACCAACACATTATTTTAGGACATACTTTTTAATTGTTCATCCATATTATATAAAAGCCACAAAATATTTAGCTTTAAGCTCTGTGGTATACAGATAACAAACTAGTGCAAGTAATGCTTGGTAATAAGGGTGTCACGTTATGCTTCAGTGCAAGAATGCTTCAGTGCTTCAGTGCAGACAGTTACTAGTGAGCAGGCACAGTTGAACAGAAACAAAACACTACAAGAGTGATACGTATTGCAATTTCCCTCATATTAGTAAAGAAAACCACTTGTTTCGACACAATCATCAGCAAGCAGTTGACGAATACTATCACCAATGGAACACGAAGAGTATCCCTTCAATTCCTCGACATGCTCCGCCTCCAAAAACTGGCTATAAAAAGGAACACCTCGAGGCAGAAGAAATCAGTTGTTAAGGGGATGTTATACCTCTTCGCTTATGTTTCTAACTTCCCATTTGAAAACATGTAAATTTTAATATGGTAATTTCTAACAAAGTATTGCAGGTAATGACTTGAAATTTTTAATACAAATACACAAGACCCATATAAATCCAACCACGGTCTCCAATTTACGTTACATGCGTTAGATTAATTGCAATATATTCTTCAGTAAGTTTGGCAACAGAGAATAAAAAGTATGCTGCAGAGGGGAGAGGGCTGGCCATTTGTTCTAGCTGCTTTTAATGTGATTCTCACTTCTCAGTGGTTAGAATGGTCTGGACTGGAAGAGCCCAAAACCACTCCTTTCTTCCTTTCACGGTTTGTTTGTTTCTTCCACCCCCTGCAGTCACAAGAAGACAACTTGTTTCGGAAAGCACTTTGAATTAGTAGCAAAAAGGAAAACTGAATGACACCACGGACGGATTAAAGGGAGGGGCGATCACTCCCTCCGAGAACATTTGAATATTTTGAATAATCGGAGTAAGAAACTAGAAACTGCGTAATTTAATACGAAAAGTTTGTTGAAGTATACAGATCAAGACGCATTTCAAGTGTCACAGCATTGTACTCTCCTCACCCCCCCCCCTTCCCAATTTCCTTCTGAAGAAGTTCTCTTTTGTTTCTCTGTTCCATATTAGCCTTTACACTAACACTTTCACTATCCAGTATTGATTTTGACCACACCATCTGCACAGCAAGGCGAGAAAGGTTTATGAGTCCTTCCTGCCCCCTTTTTTTAAAAATTGCTAATTATAATAAAATTTATCGAAAACAATTCATCCCAACGATAAAGACTTATACACATTCATTATTGCAATCTCAAAATAAACTCGCCGCTTGTCGCGTATGCTAGCGATCTAATATATACAAATAGATGAAAAGTTAGTTTGAAGCCTTATGTATTGTTTTTCTGTAAGTCCGAATTCATACTTGTTTCTATTGTTGCATCGACAAAAGTGAGTGCCAAATCGATTTAGGCTCGTTGGTCTTTGCGAGGTCCCTAAAGATGCAAGGCCGTGGGCAGTACTACTTGAAACGCCTCTGCACTAGAGGTCTGCACGTGCTCGGGCCTACAAAGCATGTATCACTTCAGGCCCGGGAGGGGTTCGGGCAGTAGCGTCATTTCAGATTTGGCTTGGGGGGGCAAGACCCCTTGATATATGTAAGATTCCGCGTTTTTCACTGACTTACTACTATTCTATTGATAAAATCTATATAAATCTCAAACTCAGGGGGGCAAATACCCCTCCCTGGCCCCCTAAATGACGCCCCTGGGTTCGGGCTGTGAATTTTTAAATATACAACTATATTTCTCGGACTTTTTCGGGCCTAACTTTGTAAATATAGTGTAAAACGATACAAATTGCACCGTTCTTTCTGGAGGACTTTTAAAACACAGCTGCAAAATCAAACCTCAAATTGCTGTAAATAAAAATACAATTTTGCATTAATAATTAAGTTTCTGTAATTCGGGCTTGTTTCGGACTAATTTGATTATCACAGAGCTCAGTCCGGGCTCGGGCCTAAATGCTAAGACATATTTCAGACTCGGGTCGGGCCTCACATTGTAAATTCACGGGCCGGGCCCGGGCTGAAAATTCCGACCCGTGCAGACCTCTGCTCTGCACATGCACACATTCCTTCCTAGTCCAGAAAATCTCCTCCCCTCCGCATCGTCAATAATGGTAAATTTGTTCCTCGTATATTTGCTTATTATTGTAAGAGAAGTTCAAACCCGAACTCTAAAATTTGTTTGTTCTCTGGGGTAATGTGAGTAATGCAAATTAAGAAAGATATGCGTAATATACAAATGTCAGAAAAACTTGATATCAATTTGAATAGACCTTTTACGTAATGTTTATTTTAGAAATAATAAACTTATGCAAACATATCGAGGCATCTGAAATTTCATGTTAAATAGTGGCGAGTGAGCCAGAAGGGGGGTGCACTATTCAGTTAGTCAAAGAACTCATATATGTAGCTTGAAAACTACTACTATTTAAACCAATATTGAATTAGACAAATTTATAAAAAGTAGGATAACTATAGTTGGAAATAGTGTGTGTATTTTTTTAGGAGGAAACCCAGAAGTACATTCTCGATAAAATAATAATAATAATAATAATAATAATAATAATAATAATAATAATAATAATAATAATAATCTTCCTCACTTCAATCATACGTTGATGCGCAAGAAGGAAATTTTAAAACTTTTCTCTCCCCTGGGAGAGCTGTTTTAGTATATAATTTGATAAGGTCTCTTCTTCGTAACTGTATCTACCCTTGGTCGGGCCGCGGAGGCTCAGTGGTAGAGCGTTCACCTCTAATGCATGGCGTCCTTAGTTCGATCTCAGCTCACACCAAGTGAACTTTGTGGAGGACAAACACCATGTGTGGGGGTTTACTCGGGGTTCTCCCGTTTCCTTCCACTTTCTGCATTCCACCATTTCCTTCATTTCTCAACACCACTAGCTCCTTTAACCTACCAGGCATAACTGTGGGACGTAAAACTTATAGATTTTTCTATCCTTGGTCTTCCACTTCCTGGTTTTTCTTCTGTCTTTTCCTCTATCAACACGGTTGTCCGATCGGAGTGTCGAATAAGATAGGCAAGCATGCTGTTTCTTCTCTTTCCTATTACCTTCATGATCTGTCGTCCTTCACTAGCTTCCTTTAGTACGTCTTCATTCCTTCCCTTTATTATTATTATTATTATTATTATTATTATTATTATTATTATTATTATTATTATTATTATTATTATTATTATTATTAATCTTTCTACGGGTACATCTCGCTTTTGTGGCAAGATTCGCCCATTCTAAGGTTTTAAACTTTCGCTTTTGATTATAAAAATTCATTATACATTATAAAAGTCTATACAAAGAAATGTATATATAGGTCTACATCCTATAAATAGTATACATACATTCTGCCATTATAAAAATAGTATACATCTTACAAAAATAAATTATCAACGAAATACCTCACTACTATCAAACAACATTTGTACTGTGTATATATTTATATTAATTATATAGACTGTCATGTCTTTTAATCACATGGCTACCCAGCTTGCCTCACGACGATGGGCAGACGCCAATAATTTGAGTATTCTAGCAGGGAATCGAACTTAGAACCAGGCGATCAGGAGTCGAACGCTCTAATACACTAATTACCAATACACTAATTTCTGAAAATTGAATAAAAATATTGTATGTATGACATATTACATTGACCCAACAAAACCAGTTTTTGCCAAGTCTTATACTATCTTTCAAATACATTACTTTGTTTCATAAGTTTTATTACAAAGTAGAGCATTTATAGCATCTTATACGAGAAGAATATAGAACTTCTTATTATGATAAAGTACATTTAACACAAATACGTTATTTAGATACAATATTTTTGTTCGTTCCAAATTTTTAATACAAACTACTGCTGCTGTTGTCTTTTTATATTTACTGTCTTCGAGTTTATTTCTGTTTGTCGAATCTAACACTGAGGTTCACGACGGAGAGGAAGTGACTGTTCCAACCGAGAATCAACAGTTCCAAGGAGTATGACTGCTATTTCTATAGACAGCCGACAAAAGGGCAAAACTGCCCAAAACAAGTTTTTGAAAAAAAGGAAAAAAAGAAAATTAGAAGGAAAGGAACAGAGGCGACATTGGTTTTTAGCCTGAAAACGCTCATAAATCACTACCACGTGTCGCGAAGACTAGTAGGGCTAGAGGCTCAGAGGGCTCTCAATTCCTTCAAAAAGATCTATTCATATACTATATACAGCATAGTTGCCAAACTTTCTGAAGAATATATTGCAATTAATCTAACGCATGTAACGTAAATTGAAGACCGTGGTTGGATTTATATGGGTCTTGTGTATTTGTATTAAAAATTTCAAGTCATTACCTGTAATACTTTGTTAGAAAGTACCATATTAAAATTTACGTGTTACCAAATGGAGACTTAGAAACCTAAGTGAAGAGACATAACATTCCCTTCACTGGCCACATATTACATCTCTTTCCAAGCTGCATCGGGCGGGAGAGACTATCTTAGTCCTACCTCTGAAATGGAACGGACAAGAGGAATCCTCACGTACCTTCAAATTGCAACGGACAGGAAATACCAACCATATTCAGTGCTGCAACGGGCAAGAAGTCATTTTAGAATAGGGTGATCAAATCGTCAACTAGAAGAAACGGGACACCTTTTATTTCTGGATAATTGCTCCCCTAAATATATGTTTTAGCCTTTCCGTTCTCTCTCTCTCTCTCTCTCTCTCTCTCTCTCTCTCTCTCTCTCTCTCTCTGTATCTCTCACAAAAAAGGGCAAATTTACACTTTTTCTTTTTAAAACCTATTGAAAAGGTTGTGGAATTAAAAAATGAAATATTTGAACATATTACTAAAAATATATGAGCGCTCAAATCTGTCATCGACAGGATTTATCATCATCGCATCGGATTTCATCGGATTTCAACTCCTTTTATTTGCATTTTCTTACTTTTAAACATTATTTCACTTACAACTAGTTTTCTTTGTACTTTCACGTTTATAGTTCTCTACCTTTGTTCCCCTTCGTGGTGTTACATCTTAGTCAAATCACGGAAACACTGAACTGTAGTGATGACGGCGCCTCAATCTTCTACCGCTAAAAACAGAGCAGAAACAAGTTAACGTTTGTTCTTCATAAGACTTCCAGCCCCTTGCACTGCCGTTTGCGGAATGGGGAGGCCTAGGAGGGAAAACAGGGCAGCCACCACATCCAATATCGCAAACGTCGTAATTGCTCAGTAATTAGACATATTGCAAATATAACCACATAGCTTAGAAAATAATAATATAAATTAGGGAATTTTAGCAATTCGAAACGTCTTTTGTGCCCAATGTACGTAAGTACGGGACATTTTGGCGTCCCGGGAGAATTTTTCTGGACACCGGAAATGGTAGTGAAAAAACAAGACAATCCCGTTTTTACGGGACGGTTGGTCACCCTACTTTAGACAAAGTTGCAACAGGAAGGGTCATCATTAATCAGCGAACCTCAGACCTCCGAGCTGCAACTGGCAGGAGGTCCATTTATAGAAGAAAGATAGTTTTAGATAATTACTTATTTGTAATCTTGTATATAAACTATATAACGTCTTTTATAATTTAAAAAATGAGGGAAACTCTGTTTACCGTTACTCTACTAAATATTACAATTTAGAGTAGTGACTCGATCTAATAGTAATTCTGATTTCACATGTACTGGGCTACATTTTGCGGTCGTGATAGTTTGAATTTGAAGCGTAAGAATTAGAATATTGATACCAAATTATTAACCGCGATAACTCGAGAATCGCAGTAATTCGAACAACGATAACCAAATTATATTTGTATTTCTTTGTAAATTGTAATGTACAATTTGATGATTTTTGAAAGTAAGCTAGGCAATACATTGCCTGGAAACATTTTGCCAATGGCTACAAATTTAATAAACTTCCAGATATAAGGCACATGCCAGTTTAGAGATTTATGTATCTCAAATCCATTCTTCTTTCTTCTTGTCAACACTTCTGCTTGAACCATATTTTCCCCATTTCTTTGAACAGGAATAGTTCTCTCTCCTGGTTTCACAAATACCTTTCTCATCAAAATGTAAATTTTCAGTCAGACCTTTTCAAGAAAATTTCTGTGGGCCAATATTGATTTCTTCGTCCTTCAGTTATTTTAGTAAACTTGCATTATTAAAAGTACAGATTAATGGACACAGTTAGTTTTCATAAGGGTAAAGTTGTATCACACTCCATCTGAAGTTCTATTTTGATCAGCTATGTTCTCCAAAATCTGAGTTTTTACTATCATTTACTAACTTATGGCTCAAAATATTATTTTAAGAATTTGTCATGTATGTTTGCCCTAAAAGACAATTAGCGTGTCTTGAAACTGGAACTAAGTCCATAATATGACCTTGATAACATGTAACTCGAGAGCTAGAAGTCCACACAAGAAAATATTTACATGCGTACTAAGCACGTCAGGATTTATCTCTATGCAAAGCTCGGTTTACATTGGATCATTTATATGAGGTGTTAACAAGGATTTTTCACAGTATTTTGGGAATATTCCTCACATCAAAATAAGAAGAAAGTTCATATGGGCCTGTAGTCGGAAGTGCATGATGGTTTCGTAGTTATATGGTGCCGAAAACGTGAAAAAAATTAACTTTAAGAGTCTCTATCACTGCGAAATTAAAATACCGCTAATTTTACAGTAATTATCTGATATCTTCAAATAGATAAAAGATAACCGAAAAGTGGATCAAGACCTCCCTAGACGATGTTATTTTGCATGAGTTACCGTTATCACAAGTCACCTAGTAGCTTTTCGTTTGCTGTTATTTAGAAACGCGAAAATAAATGCCGATTTTCTAAATGGCTGGAAATCAAAAGCAGATAAATGAGTCGTGATAACGGTATCTCACGCAAATTAATACTGTCTAGAGAGGTCTTGTTGCACTTTTCGATTATCTTTTATCTGTTTGAAGATATCACATAATTACTGTAAAATTAACGGTATTTTAATTTCGCAGTGATAAGGCCTCTTAAAGATCCAGAGTTTCACTACTATAAGACGGATCGTAGTGGGGTCAAGAATCACTGAGGAACTAGTATGTGAACTATCCAAATATCTATCTTCTAGAACCTCCGGTACTTACACAATTATTTCTAGAGAGGCTGTTTGGGAATAATTGATCACTCTCCCACCTAAATCTAAATGCAAGCACTGAAGCATTCTTAAACATGGATATTGGATAGTCCACATTCAGTTCACATAGTGGATCAGTTCCTCAGTGATGTCTTGACCCGACTACAACAGGTCCCATAGTAGTGGAGCTATGAACTTTTAAAGTTCACTTGTATCACGTTTCGGCACCCTATAACTCCGAAAATATCCACTTTTGAGCACAGCTTCCAGGGGTGCCCACAAGGGGGGGGGCTATGACGCAAACTGCGTCATTGAAATATTTGGGGGGTGTTAAAATCTATATAAATATGTTAGATGAGGAGGGGTAAAATTAATCGAAAAGAAGATTTTTTCATGGAAGAACAACTACGGATAGACAATTGGGGGGGTGCGTCATAGACATAAGGGGGGGGGCAGCACTGGCTCCGTATGATTTTTTTTTTTTTATTTTGTTGCGAGGAATCTGTTCACAAAATATTGTCACACTTTATGTAATACTCTATAAAATGAAGTATCGAATTCCGATGTTGGATTTTATAATGGAGCATCATTGGATCCACATTCACATACTAAATTTATTCATAGATTCAATGAATGCTGGACTCCCAAACAGCCTCTCTAAAAGTGATTGTACAAGTAGCGGAGGTTATGAAAGATGGATATTTAGATAGTTCACATACTAGCCAGGCACATAGCCGGGATTTCATAATAGGGGGAATCCGTGACATGAAATACTGTGGTTATCAACCAGGGACTCAATCATTCTAAACTATTTTACTGGCAACATGTATTGGTTCGTTTAGCCAAGATTTCGTAATTGGGAGTGGAGGGAGTGGGACATGAAATACTGTGGTTACCACACCAGAGGCTCGGTCAAGCTAAACTATTTTACTAGCAACATGTATTTGTTTATTAGCACAATAAAATGAGGATATGTTAGTAAGTATTTTGATAACAAACTATGAAGATTCTCGAGTAAAAGAATATAAAAAAGTATTGAAGAAGTGTTTACAATATCTACGTTCCTTAATCTGTTCATTCAAATATAACAATTTTCTCTTCATTTTGACAACTATTATAAAAAGCACA
Source organism: Thermobia domestica (assembly GCF_964235325.1). NCBI lineage: Eukaryota > Metazoa > Arthropoda > Insecta > Zygentoma > Lepismatidae > Thermobia > Thermobia domestica. The sequence goes on from NC_137462.1 coordinate 263,383,899, forward strand.
CATTCCCTATTATAAAAAGTGCATGTCCAATAGTGTCTTGTAAAATATTTTACAATATCTGTGTTCCTTTCTCTCTTGAATCAAATATTAACAGAACTTTCTTTTCACACAACTTTTTGATTTTATTATTCCGTCAATTACTACCTGTTCCAAATGACAAGTTAAAAGAGCAATAGAAAACTGTTTCTCAAATAACATGTAATAACATGTTTAAAACTGCAGAGAAACGATGACGAAAAATTATGCTAAAAAATGTCCATACTATTCCAGAACAGCACTATGTTTTCGAAAGCTTGAAAATTCTCTGACTAGAAACAGAAATTCTGAGAATTCCGTAACTTTTCTAGAAATTTTCTAGAAATTCTTTTTGTTTCATCCTTCCTTAGTTTTTCATTTCTGGTCTTGAAGGGGAGACTCTGGACCCCCTAGACCCACCCCTTGGCTACGTGCCTGTACTAGCTCCTCAGTGATGTCTTGACCCGACTACGATAGGTTCCATAGTAATGGAGCTATAAATTTTTTAAAAATTTATCTTATTTCACGTCTTCGGCACCCTATAACTCTGAAACTATCGACTTCTAAGCACTGGACCATATGAACTTCTTTCTTTCTTATTTGCATGTAAGGAATCTGTCCCCAAAATTTTGACACATTTTTACAACACCCTGTATACGTATATAATCACATCCATATCTACTTCCATATATATTATGTAGTAGATTCCGTTTGAACATCAATTTTATTTATCACAAATTATGTTTATATGCTGATGATTACATGCTATTCGTGTGTTTGCTCAAATTTTACAGTGGTCACTTCTGATTATATTAAACAACGCTGCTCTTCTAACGACAATAATGGGTTCTATTCATATAATAATTGAGAAGCAGTTATCGTTGAAAGGATTGCAAATTCACCAAATAACGGATACAATTGTCTGATACTGTAGTAGTTGTAGCATTTTACCGCATAATAGGTGGTTATTAAATCCTCCCGTTGTAGTGGACGAAACACGACAAAAAGCAAACTGTTTTTGGTTGTAATATATTAATTACAGTCTCTGAAAACATGACCTTATTGGAGTGGAGGAAAAAGCATCTGATGATATTGTGGTGTTTCGCCGTAATGGGTACTAACGGGAAGGGACCATAGAAAGAACTACAACGGAAACATTTAAAAAAAAAAAAAAAAAAGATACAATCCTGTTGAATAAGCAGAATGTCCGTATTTCTAATTCTCTGGTGTAATGCGACATGACAGCAGAAACTCATGAAGCGCAAAAACTAACAGTTACATTATGACATGCAAGATGTGTTGAGGGAATACGTTTCTACATGTATCGAATTCAGCTTCAGAATGGGTGGCTGTTCTCATCTAACATATACATTGAACAACCTACTGACCTACTAATGTACTTATTTGGCTATTAGAGTCACATTGATCCACATTCTGCCACTATATTAAGAAAACTGACCATGGGCTCACTTTCTCGAGGAGTATGTGTAGGAATTCGTATACTTTAACGCTACCAAACATAGTTTAACCTTTTACAGGATAACCGGGAATAATAGTTTCCAGAGGTGGGATCTGTTTTCCAGTGATTGCACACATGAAACATACATCAGTCAACTCGTCTTGACGAAAGAAAGAGATCAATACCAGGTTCAGTCACTTCCGGTACACGGTACCTAATACAGTTTCCAGGGTTTACTTTCCAGCGATTACATGCATGGAACATATATATATCAATCAAATCGTCTTGACTAAAGAAAGAGTCCAACCCCAGAAACTTGTGTTATTTATCTGCACCGCAAATGAAGAATTCCGGTACTCATCGCTTTCTTTCGTCAAGATGAACTGATTTGATAAATGTTGCATGTGTGCAATTGTTGGAAATACCCCACCCCTGGAAACTGTATTATTCTCGAATAACTTTACCTAGTGTATCTGAACTATACTTCGTACGCAGGGAAATTATTTCAGCCAGTTCGTGTAACCGAAGTGAAATATTGTTAATGCTGCACTAGGATCATTTATTTGGTAGATAAGTGACGCTTATACGGATTTTTACCAATCCGTTTTGAGAGAAACAGCTCTTACGATTTGTATCCTTTTGTAACACGAAGGTATCAACGCCCTACTATTATAATAATCTACAAACCACAATCGGGTCATGAATTCATTGCAGTTGACAGGTGGTACTACAGATCATCGTACAAGGTCAATAGGTCAATCTTCAGAGAATGGGCTGTTCACCACCACACTCACTCGCCTTCAAGAGAGCTGAATTCCAGGACCATCCCATCGGCCCCACCTCTTTGTAATCCATGTTTTGCCATACATTGACACCGAAGTTCTTTGCAAGTGAATCCGGAAATTTTGAACTTGACATAGTTTGACATGGATGCATAACACACCAAGACATTTGACCCTTTGCAAAGCGACAGAATAGTCAATGGAAACCAAGTAATTGCCGTATGAATTGGCCAATCAGAAGGACAAAAATTTGAAAACACTAGACAATGGAGGAAAAATATTCTTTGTGAGGAATGGAAAAAAAATCCCTCCGATGCATCAAGAAATAAAGCTTCTCTAGGGTTCCGATATAGTCTACTCTTTACTTTCCAGTTTTGGTAGTACATTGTCTTTTATATCCTCTTCCGGACGTCAGTGGCTCTAGTGTTCCTCTTCTGTTGCATGACCTAATGATGATGATACCTTTCGTCTCCTTCTTGTGGTAGTTTTAGAAGAAGAGCATATAGTTTTGTTTATAAATAAAAAGCACGTGTTGATGTTCACAAATATAGATCATATATTATAATATAATATACTAGTACAGTCAATAAATTCGTGGACTGGTACTCACAATACAGACAACCAGTAGAACCCATGGTTGCTGTGCTCGATGTGAACGTAAACACAAAGACAATTACACAGATGCACACTGACCTTCAAAATAGTTCAATCAACATTTTCTCTTTTGACCTCTTTTGTCGGGATTTTGCATTTTGAAAATGATGGCAATTTCCGGTAGCTACATTTTTCGTTAGTAGTGGATCGTAGAGAGACAACATGCTTAATCTCTTGTTATTATCCGGTTCAGGAATATTCCATCACCGTTAGCACTTCTGATCGTTGATATTGTGTCGGAGTGCGTGGAACACGGTGCTGGGTGACGCGACATATTCGAGTCATCCGTCAGAATGTTGCGACACGTACCATGGCTGATCCGTACTGCTGCTGCGATATCATCTACCGACTGGGAACGGTTGGCGCGCACAACCATTGCAACCTCTTCGATCTTGCGTTCTGTTGGCCGACCTACTAGTTCATAATCCCCTAAACTGTTTCTCTCCTCCTTAATCAGTTGGTGCAACTTAAACACTGGGTGTTGTCACTCTACACTTACCTGATCATCTGCAACGTTCCTGCAGCGGATTTGCCTAGTTTTTGGCAGAACTTGATGTTGCTCCAACTGTTACATTCTCCAAGTCAGCCGCGGTGTAATCAACTCGTTTCACAACAGAAACAGTACGTCTGTTTACACTCTATGCACAGACCTGTCTCTTCCTGGATCGACATATGAACTTTCACTGCTTCCACAAGGATATCGTTATTAGCTTGTAATATAACACTAGCGCTACACCGCGTCCAGTCCACGAACTTATTGACTGTAATATATATATATATCCTTGTCCGAGGCTTTTGTGAATATTGAATATATATACTTTGTGACTGAAAGTATTTGAGAACAAGATCCTGAGACGAATATTCGGACCCAAGAGGAACGGGAATGGGGAATGGCGGAAACTTCATAACTAGGAACTACATATATATATATATATTCACTGTTACCCACAGTGATATTAACAGAATGACTCCACTAATGATCGGGGCGAAGAGAAGTGCTCCAGCGGTCGATTGCAAAAACAAAGAATTCAAAAATTCGCTTTCATTCAAGAGTTATTATTTGTTTTGTTTAGTTATTATTATTATTTTTTAGCCTCCACTTCACCGTGCCTTTGCCATTTCATACGGTCTTAGTAAATGGCAGACGCTACTGCCTCTTACTCGTAATTCTCTCTCTACTACTTTTTATTATTTTTTTTTTCGTTTGATTTCTCTCCTCTTTTTGTGAGTGGACTCAGTTAGTGTGAGGCGAGGCTTACCTTTTATTGGAATGATACCTAAAACAAAAATTTAAATCATGCCTTATTCTTTTTTCTTTCTGTTTTTCTTATTGTTTTTATTTCCTTTTTAAAAAAAAGAAAATGAAAAGATCCACAAAGGCAGGCACACACATACATACATATACATGAGCAGGAAACACCTTGCACAATCTGTGAAGGTATAAGCTGAAAAGAGAAAAGAAATAGTATATAATTTAAAACGAGTTCTTTGAAAGGAAATCGGACTTCCAGATTTCCAATTTTTCGTTACTTGTTAGTTCTGGAAAACAACATCAGAATTGCTTTGGTCTCTTTGAATTTCTCTCATCAGCTTTGTAAAATCTTCTTATTTTCTCTCTTGTCCTTTTAAAACACTTGTTATATTTAAAATTTTTAAAATCAAAAGTTATTATGTGGAATAACGTGCATATACAAGACTTACTAAAATTACTATCTCTTAAGTCCTACTATTGTGATCCTAATAATGAACTCAATTTGCCCTGCTTGTGAGGAAACAACTACTAATATTTTATCACTCAGCTAATACAATTCGCTTGTAATTTAATTTACATATTCTCACCTAACTTTTAATTGCAAATTATGTACAATCTTTTTCAAACCGTTGGATTCGAAAGCAGTCCACCATATCCGAGTAGCTAACGTGTATGCTTTCTATGCGATTTGTTTCATGATAGGTTTACACACAAGACGAGATAGAGCTCTTATAATAAAATTAGATACACTTTCCAAGAACATACTTCATTTTTATGACACGTTTTTCGTGACGAAACAGCTTCGTATACAATCTTATTGATTGCTAGGATTAATTGCCTCGAATACAAACCTCAGTAGGAGTTCTCATTCTATAGGGTGTTTAAGAATGAATATAAGAAATTTTAGGCTTTATAGTATTTATTACATTTAACCTCATCAAATGAAAGAGCAGCTCAAATAATTTTTGCTACAAGTGTTCAATCTGAGCATCATTCTGTGTCGCACGGCACACATCGAGTCGATAAGCGAGAAAGCCCCATAAATTTTCCGCCAGGATATGGCACAAAACTCTTCAATTTAAGAGAGTCTCGTTGCAATTGTTCCATTTCGTGGGGTTTTGCTGACCCCCAGATATGAACATTATGAGTATTCACATCGCCACTTACGTGATATGTCGATTCATCCAGAAAAATCCTTATAGTCATGCAAGGGTGTTGATTTTTCTGTAACTTGTGGAGGCATTTAGATGTGTTTGGTTGCAGAAGGCATATATGAGGATTTTAAGACAAATTCAATTCAAATTATGCCAAATATTGTTCATTCATAAATACAATGCAGGAGCCCTACATAGGATTTGATGGGCCCGAGCCCCCTGCCCCCCTTGGCCCTTGTAGTCATGCAGCAACGTTTCGTTTGCAAAGTTGGCACGTAAACCGCAGTCTGTAGCAAGGGCGCCGATTTTTCTGTAAATTTGGGGGGCCCATTCAGATGCAGAAGGTATATATAGGATTTTATGACAAATTGCATTCAAATTATTCCAAATATTGTATATTCTTAAATACAATAAGGGAGGGGCCACATCAGCTTTGGGGGGAGCTGGGACCCTTCGGCCCCCCAGGATCGGCGCCCTTGGTCTGTAGGCTTTAGAGCTTGTAGCAACTGCGGACGATAAGGACGTTGTAGTATGCGTCTTCTTAAAATTCTCCACACAGAGGTTGCACTGTAATCAGTGTAACCACCGCTAGTAGTTTCGTATTAGATCTAGTACCTTTTATAATATTTTAGTGTTCTAGTATGTTCACCAGCAAATCTAGTACTTTACTCCTTCTCTTCTTTTCTCATAAATACATTTGGGAGAGAAAAAGGTATCTCATGAAAATTTCACTGTTCCTGGTAATTTTTTTTTTTTATCTGTGTTTCTTTTTTCAACAGTGGTATTTACAAGAGCGGAAGTGGGACATAGGTGCCGTCCGGTCTCTTCCTCCAACTACAAATGATCACAGTAAACAATATCACATATTTGGTGATCTGTTTAAACTAGGGATGCGCACGAGACGAGACGAGACAGGATTTTTCTGACAAAATTCGAGTCGAGACACTTCTCGTCCAATAGAGAGAGAGAGAGACATTTTTTGAGTCGAGACATCACTTTGACAGCACATTTTCGAGACGAGACAGCCACAAATCTTGTTTCTTGCGCATCCCTAGTTTAAGCAGTAGGCTATTAAGGAATTAAAACTCGATTTTCTTAATAAGCCCATTTTATGGTATTTCTTGTTTTGCGCGATAATAAGCAGGGATTCCGCCAGAACTTTTAGTTTGGGAGTGTAAAGTCAAAATTGAGAGGGTGAAAGTGGTTTGCATAGTTTGTATCGAATTTTGACTGTAATTTTGAATTTTAAAAGTTTGGGGGTTCTTTCAAGAATGTGGAGATCATCCTCCCACCCAAAGGGGAGGAAGAGTGAAGGAAATCTTGTAATAAGATATTAATATCGTAAAATGTCATATATAGGGTATAAAATTTTAGTACTTTTTTTCAAGATGTAGTACTTTTTATCTGCATAGGTTAGTATGAAATATTTTTGCTGGGTGGTTACACTGACTGTAACTAGAGACTGTCTTCGGAGAATATAAAACACAAGTTTTCTGCTCACTAGCTGCCATCTATGCTTCTAGTGCTTTCTAGCGGCAGACAGAGGGAACAATGCATGCGTGCAATACTGTTTGAGTTGCTCTTTCAGTTTGATGTATTATTTATAACTGTAAGTCAATCATAACATATAATACAAAGCCTTAAAACTCCGATATGCATTTTGAAACACCCTGTATTTAAAACACTACGTCCGGTCTCATATAACCTCAGTGCTAAAATGGAAAGTAAAATCAAACCAACCAGTAATAACCAAAGGCGGGATTAAGCTAATGCATTCTGTGAATAAATGGGAATCTTTACACTTCAATTTACATTAGAATGAATTGAACTTTTATCATTAGCACAATTTGAGGTTGATGCAGGAATTAACTATCAATGAATAATTAAATATTATAAGACATAAAATGAACTTTAGCCATTTTTTCCTTGTTCCTATCATCCATTTGCACTTTCATATTTACATTTCCCTCATGAAATATGTACTTTTGTTGATGGAAAGAACTATTAAAAATTCACAAAATATAAAAATCTCAAATCTGTTATTTTTTTTTAATTTTTTTTTTTTACATTTGTTTCTTCGTTTCTTCCAGAATTTATGATCTTGCGAAAAGCAAAAAAGAAATAGAATAAGAAAATGCTTCCTAGTGTTAGTAAAAATGTTACAGGACAGGAAATCTGAACGGCGTTACAACAAAATGAAAATATGTCCTTTTTAAAAGTGCATTAAAAATACGTTACGCTGCTGTTGACTTGAGACAAATCAGAAGTTTTTTTTTTTTTTTTATACGTATAACATTCTGTTTAGAGTACACGAGAAAGGAGGCGATGCTAAACGAGCCATTAGGATTTTTTTTTCCATCTCAGAAAAATTTCATTCAGCTTTAATGACTTCAATGTAATCTTACTACTTTAATATGCCTTGATATATCTACTATTTTTTACTTTCCTGTTGAGCTAGTATGCAGTACTTACAACATATAAGAAAATGGAGTTTCTTTCTCAGAAGAGGAAATGAAATCTTTAACTTTTAAGTCCCACGTTTATGCCGGCTAGGCTAAAAAAAAACTGTGATGGTGAGAAATGAGTAAAGTAGTAGGAAACGGGAGAACCCCGAGAAAACTCACCCACACGACGTTTCTCCACCACAAAGTTTACTTGGCGCGATCTGGGATCCAACCAAGGATCCCGTAACCAAAGGTGAACGTTCTATCACTATACCACCGTGGCCTATTGGTCAGAAGTGATGTAACCAGATCTGGACTTAGAGGGGGGTGCAAAGGTGCACGTGTAAATATCCCCTCCAAAACTTGGTTGTAAATATTCACTATCTAAGATGAGAAGCTACCAAGGATGTTATAAAATAGAGGATCTGCCCATATGTATTGTCATCCCATTAAACTAATGAAGCCAAAAAATAACCGAGCATCGGCACGTCTGATTGGCTACTCTCGTTCCCGCCATCGTCTGATTGGCTACTTTCGTTTCCACCACGATTGTTGGCTCAAAACGTTGCGATCTTATTGGGCGGAGTGGGCAGAGTAGGGGTGGCGAAACTGTGACGTGTGGCTTCAAGATTTTGTTGTAAGGGCAAATCCTTTATTTTATAACACTCTTGGAAAATACCAACACTTCCCAAAACTTTCCGCCGTCATGTTTCCGTTTAGGGCTTAAAAGCAAGCAGAGCTTTGCAAAAATTTAAGGAAAAGGGCTTTTAAAAGGTTGAAGGAAAAGGATTCACCAAGCAAAACAATACAGTGTTTGTCAAGTAGGGGAGAAAAGGATTCACCAAGCAAAACAATATAGTGTTTGTCAAGTACGGGAGAAAAGGATTCACCAAGCAAAACAATACAGTGTTTGTCAAGTAGGGGAGAAAAGGATTCACCAAGCAAAACAATACAGTGTTTGTCAAGTAGGGGAGAAAAGGATTCACCAAGCAAAACAATACAGTGTTTGTCAAGTAGGGGAGAAAAGGATTCACCAAGCAAAACAATACAGTGTTTGTCAAGTAGGGAAGAAAACAGAAGCCAGAAGGAGAGAAGAACATATTTTTTTCCAGCATAACACTTGCGAAGCTCTTTAAAATATTTTTCTCTGTTCTATGCATCAGTGTTGTCAGGAGTAAAGAATAATGCCACATGTCACTTTGAAGAGTTTCAGTGGGATTGGTTATTTTCGTAGTTATTGGTGCACCCCCCTCCAGACAATCCTGGATCTGGCTCTGGATGTAACCATAAACTTTCTTTAGTTCTGTCGTCATAGACCTATGCAAATCCTTTTTTGCTTGGGGTCTCGGGTTCAAACCCTGCTCCCGCCAAGTGAACTTTGTGGTGGAAAAACACCATGGGCGTGCGTTTCTTCCCACTTTCTTCATTCCACCATTTCATTCATTTCTCATCATCACCGTCTCCTTTAGCCTAACCGCCATAACCGTGGGACGCAAAACTCAAAAATTTCATTTCATTTTTGCAAATCCTTTTGTTTCTCTTAGAAACGCACATACGTCATAATGTAGGGTTGCAGTTACACGTTGTATGCTTGACATTAAATATTGGACCGTACTTTATAGTTTGAGTTTTATGTCGTCATAAGCGACAGTTTTATGCCTTAATTAACTTGTTGCACATTTCAGAAATAGAAAACTTGAAGTCGTTGTTTTCCTTCCGCATATAGCATCTCAAAAATTATTTTCAGTTCGTATTCTAGAGCAGCCAATAGTTGTGCATAAGTGTGCAAACCCTTTTTGGACGAAGTTTATTTTCTTGATTCTTTTAATTATGCCACTTTGGAGCATATACAAATGCAGGTTAACATCTTATATTGTGGAGGAGTTCACCTTGACCCACAATGATGGACACCTGAACGGGAGGGCAGGGTGGGGCCCGAGCCCCTCCCGGCTCACGAAAATTTATTAAATTTCTTAAGAGTTTCTTAAGACAAATAAAAATACCAAACGTCATATAGCAACCAGAGATTTGAGCTCCCTAGAAAATTTTGTTCGGGCGCCCATGCCCACAAAGCTGATGAATGAGCCCCTTGTCGTTGACCCATTGCCTTTGTAACCCTTGGCTCAATCTTTCTAATTTTAATTTTAAATAAGAGACAATAAAGCATATTACCTAGGTAGAAAATGTGCCGACACTTTGTTTATACATGAAAACGAAAACTAATAGAATTTCATTTGTGCCAGTTCATTACACGTACCTACGTAATTTCGTCGGGGATTCTCAGCTGTAAACCTTCAACTAAGTGAAATCCTCGGTTTATTTCACTTGAAGACAACGTGATATGGCCATTGCGCTGAAGCCATGTTTACAATCTCAGCGTGAGGGTGAGATAAGTCAGCTATAACAACGAGTACTTTCTACCCTAAAAGAAAATATAAAAGATTAATGTGAACAGAATGCCCCTTGCCCCTCACTTTGGAATATAATCCAAAATTCAGACACTATTTCGTTAATGTTTCATTGAAACTGATTGAAACTCCGAAACAAAGAAAGTAGGACAAATACAAGGTGGTCCGGAAGTGAGCGTACCCCTAATTGGTGTTTTCTGACGGTTTTATTTTTTAGCCACATTTGTTTGGTAACATTGCTTGGCATTGTCTGGTAACATTGCTATCCATGTTTATTTGTTTTCTGCTGTTTTCTGCTTGGTAACAGTTATTACCTGAATCAGACGTTTCCTGGCCGCTGGATTGGAAGAAGTTGTGCATCTTCAACAGCCCCCTTTGCCTGGCCTCCAAGAAGTCCCGATCTGACGACACCAGACAATGCTCTCTGGGGTTTCATAAATCAACAAGTAAGAAACACTCGATATAACACAACGCAGGAATTACGAGCAGCTGTGGAACACGCCTTCACTCTCGTAACTCCGGATCATCTCCGCAAAACATCTGCGAGAACTTGGCACACAATTCAGGTGTGTCACGACATGGATGGTGATCATACCGATGTTAATCACTCTTAAGACTCTTAAGACTTCAAGGTAACTGTGTGCAGACATTTTACCATAACTAACACTATACTGTTCAAACTAAAAGGGGGGTACGCCCACTTCCGGAGCACTCTGTACAAATTAAAGTTTGTTATTAAAGCAACAATTGAAAACAAATAGTACAGAAAGCAGCTTTATCATTCCTCAGTCCACCGTTCATTCACACACCCGCTAACCTCAACACGGTGAACATGCAAATTATTTACATGTTCGTCCAGTGTTGTCTCCTCTTTCGTCTCAATCACATTTGTTATAAATATGCTTACAAATATTCTTATGACAATGTATTTAAATGTTTAGTTTGAGTGCTGACTAGGCCCGTAGCCAGCCCAAAAATTTAGGGAGGGGTCCGACGAAGTTTGGGGGGGGCCGATCCAACCACATTATAGTTCATCACCACAGTTCACTTTTAAGCCTACCGTGAAAATTTTAGGAGGCTCCAGTAAAAATTTAGGGAGGCGGACCCTCTAGACCCCCCTGAATACAGGCCTGGTGCTAATATCTTGTGATAATATATGAAAATGCCTAACTTAATAGTGTTAGCGAAACGAAAACACTCGGAAGGCGAAAATAAAGTGGTTTTGCAATGAACCGCATAACTTAATAGCTCACCTTAAAGCTGAAACATTTTTAACAGTTAAACGTGTAACAGAGCGGCTTAAAAGTGATGTTTCGAAAGCATTTCTTTGTTTGTATGTTTTGTCCAAATGATCAATAACAAATGTTTTTTATGGCATAGTGTATCCCTTGCAACTGATCTTAATAAAGAGAAAATTAGAAGGAGGGAGACCGCACATAAAAAGCAGGTTCATCTGATCAACGTAACGAAACTCTTTCAGTTTAACATATCACGATTATGACCTTTAGGCTAAGAGAGCCGGATGATTAAGGCAGATGAATAATGGGAAAAAATGGTAGAATGGGAATGTGGGAGGAAACGGGAGTACCCCGAGAAAAATCATGGACACGATGTTGTCTACCACAAACTTTCTTGGCCGGGGATCGAATCATGGACTCCACGTAACGACATAAATAAGTTAATGTTCTACAACGCTGTGTATAGACGTATACATGGGAGGACGATATTAAGATGGATCTTGAAGAAATAGGAATACAAAGTAGAAACTGGATCCAGTTAGCTAAGACAGAAGTCAGTGGAGAACTTCTGTGAACACGGCATTGAACCTCTGGGTTCCATAGACCATAGAATATGTAAATTAGTTATAATCTGGATATACAGTAGACTCCCGAGTATCCCGCTCGCGACTATCCGGGCTAGTTTTCTTTTATCGTAATTAATTAAAGGCAAAGCGTTCCATCAGTGTTGTCACAGTACCAAGGTAGTACCAAATTGAAACAAAAAGGGCTGAATTCATTATTTTATACCAGTGTAATACATGACTCGATAACACGAAACTAAAATAGGTAAAGTTCTAAAATACCCTCTCCTCCTCTTCCAAGAGTCCAAACCAAGAAAGTACTCTTTCTAAAAATTATTTTTTAAAAATATCCAAAGAGGACGACACCGAACAACCATGTAAAACAAGACAATGGTTTTTTGTTATAAAATATTACTAGTTTTATTAGAGTTGGTGTGGTAGTACAGTGGATAAAGTGTGATTTATTATTATTATTATTATTATTATTATTATTATTATTATTATTATTATTATTATTATTATTATTATTATTATTATTATTATTATTATTTTGAAGCTTAAATATTCTTTGCTGTCTTGATTTTTAGGTTACGGGCTATTTTTTGTAATTAAATTTTACTTGGGAAGTTGATTTTTAGCTTGTGTTTTAATGCAGCCACGGAAACTTTTCCAACGGTTTCTTGTTGACTTGTAAAAAACAAACAAACAAACAAAAAAGATTATTTTGATTAATATTGGAATTAAAGTTTTTATATTTTTTTCATTCTCCCGGTGTGTATTGCACTAATCCTGGGTAATCATTACACATGGAAATAGATGAAACTTTTCTCGCACGTAGGAAGTATAAAAGAGGCCGCAAAAATTAAATGGGAAAACAGTTATCATCTTCGGTATGTATTATAAGGAAACCAAACGCGCCTTTATTTCGAAGTGATCAATAAACCAAAACGGTATTATGGCCATATATGAAAAAAATATATGAAACGAGGAACAAATCAATCATCTCAGAGTTCGTGTGTAAATAGTACGTTAAAATAAAATATTACAATTTAAATTATTGCACCATATTCTCGCTTATTTCACGACCGAAGGAGGATAACGGAACGTAAGAAGAATATTTCAGATAAGTAAACTGACATTTGTAAAAACGTAAAACTGGTCCAAGATCCTAGAACCTTCCCTAAAAGATATCACAACACATTATTAATAAATGATGCTGAATTGGGTAGAATTGTACCAACTTTTTCACAAAATGGGCTGAAAATGCCAGCGTGGTACCAACGGGCCGATGAATAACAAAGGGCTGAATTTGGTGCAATTGTATCAAGTGTGGCAACACTGCGTTGCGTTGACAACGTTGCCAAGGCATTGGAAGCGGGCGTCTGCTACGATCCTCCTACGTGTCGTGTGCAAAGTACAAGTTATGGCATGACAGGAAAAGAGTAGGGTTTTGCTCCTTGTTCACAATGATGTCAATTTAGCCTATTTTTAGCTAAATCTAGCCTGTTTGGAGAAGCATTTAGCCATACAAATGTACGAAATGCTTATAGCCTTAAATATAGCTTATGTTATGAAATTCTTTTGCAATTTTTGCCTTTTTTTATTCGTCGTTAAATTTTAAAAGTATTTTATCTTTGAAAATAGAGTAATTTTTAAAAATCAGCCTATTTGTCATTATATATTATTGTATTAATTGATGTCTTTAGATAGAGGGAGTATTATTACGTATCAAACACTTTTCATTCTTCTCTCCTCACCCACAGATTTACAACTACTTAACAATATTTATCGACTTGGAAAGAATTTTTTTAATGTAGCTCCTGTAAGTGCCCCTTTTACTAATTTTTAATTATTTTAATTTTCGCATTTCATTTTAATTTTTTGCAAAAGAATGAAACTTTTCTAGTACAAGTTTAGTAAACTGTTCGGTTCTTCAAGCGACAGAGATTGCTTTTGTTTATCAAAGAAAACAAATACAATATCTAATTAGCTTGGAAACTCTCAATGCAATCATGATGATTCATGTCGGTGTAAGAAGAAATAAGAATGTTTGTAAGGACTATGACCTGCCGAAAGAAGTATTATTGAAAATTGGGACAATGGCAATCTACACAAACACAACAAATATACAATCCAACGATGATGCATCCAGTTCCAGCGCCGCGGCTAGCTGCGAAGTCATCGATGATGATTTATTTCAATCCAACTGATAATATGGCCGTTGACTTTCACGAATCAAATGAGTTGTTATTGGATTTTATTGTAATTTAAAATCATAATTATATCTTGTTATTCTCCACCAAAGATGGTCATTTTTCCTAACCCTCCTTCACCCTCACCCTCAATTGACGCCCCTCACCCTCACTCTCCTTTACACTCACCCTCAATTGACGCCCCTCACCCTCCTTTACACTCACCCTCCATTGACGCCCTCACACTCAGCTTCCCTCACACTCACCCTCCATTAACGCCCTCACCCTCACCCTCAATTACTTTATCGCCCTCACCCTCCAACGCCCTCACCCTCAACTACTAAAATGAGGGTGAGGTGAGGGTGAGGGCGGCCCTCATGACGGCAAAATGAGGGAGGATGACCATCTCTGGTCTCCACTGAGTAAAATTCAAGATTTCAAATTTTACTATAACTCACTTTTAATCCCACACACAAAAAAGGGGTTTAAAATCTACAATGTGGGTTATAGGTTACCAGTTCAAAATCTAGCCATTTTTTGCGTAAAAAAGCTTATTTCTGAAGGCCATCTAACGTACTTTCTTCAGAGATTGTTGACAACACTACTTGTTCAGCGTTCCGGCAGTGTGTAATGGACCTCAATACAGTACGCTTGCCGCTGTTCTTTATTATAACTGTACAGTACCGGCACGTACTGTAAGTACTGTATTCGTAAATTGTTCTTGGGGTATGCTTAATGTTCATAAAGAAATGAGTTCTTAGAACTGCGGCCTATCTGGCTTTTTTTTTTTTTTTTTTTTTTTTTGGTATCTGGTCTGCCCTTCCGCCACATTAGTCCGGATACTCGAAAGTCTACTGTACATGTCTAATACACTAACCGCCATTAACAATCAAGGTGAATATTAAATACTACGAATTTTAAATAAATTGAGTCCTAGTTGTTTTCTGTTTATATCAGAAGTCATTTCAAAGGCTCAAAGTGAGAGATCTTATTGATAAATGAAATGTTCATACATATTCTCACAATAAGTAAATTATTTATTAAAAACATGTAATTAGGAATTTTACGAATATATCCTCTTACATTTAATATTATTATTATTTGCAACTCAAACGTCTACAAATCTTGACAAATACGAAAAATTTACAGTTACTACTACAATAAGGAAAGAAATTTACTTTTTATGACCTATAGAACGTAAATTTCATGGTCTATACAGCATATGATACAATAATAAAATATATATTGTTACGTCCATGAAACCAAACAAACCATCCATCTGTTAAGAGTCATATTATTTCTCATAGCGTACAGCCTGAAAGATACGCTCCGAGATATTATCAAGTCGTTTGAGTGTATTGGTTGATGTGGAGCTAGCACATCGCTCAACGTGGCGTTTTTAATATTTTATGAGATGGTTCGAACGTTTTGTCTTATTTATAGCAGTAGTTGGATTATTTTGCTGTTCAACCGAATCCCGTTTTGATCAACTGTCGAGCATGGCTTAGATTATGTTTCTCTTTCTTCACGCATTTTCACGTTTACACATTTTTAAACTGAAATATTTATTACTTTAAGGGATCTTTTATTTAACCATCAAAGTAGAGAAATCAATGATTTTATAGTATTATTATAAAGGTAACCAACAAAGTTCTGTCGCTTTTTGAAGAGGTCTGTGTTCAATTAGCCCTCACACCGCGAGTTGAATGCGAATGGAGATAAGGCAAAGGTCAGTTGTTGGTGTGGGTATATCCAGCATACTACGGTAGTTGCGGTAGTTCAGTTACATCGTGAACTTGCTTAAGGACAGAGTGAACATGGAACCTCCAAAGAGTGTCATAAGAGCGTGTATGCTGTACGAGTTCAAACTGGGGTCAAATGCCGCTGCAGCGAGGCGGAAGATATGCCAGGTTTTTGGCAAGAGTATCGTGTCTACGCGGATAGTGCAGCGGTGGTTTGACAAGGTTAAGGACGGTGACGAAACACTCGAAGGCGCACCACGTGTCGGAATATCAGCACATGTACGAAATGAAGATCTTCAGACAGCAATTGAGGCAAACAGTGGCCAGACATGTGAGGAACTAGGTCTACAATTCATTGTGAGTGCCATAAACAATTCGACAACACCTCCATCAACTTGGAAAGCACCACAAGTTGGGTCTTTGGTGCCACATAATTTGACTCCAGGCTAGAAGGCAACCACTGTGTGCCGGACGAGCAGACACCTACTGTATGTTTCTTTGCTGTCTCGTCTGAGAAAGGAGCCATTTCTGAACAGGGTGTTGACATGTGCTGAGAAATGTGTCCTCCACGGCGTCGTCATCATTGGTTAGCATCCCATGAACCAGTTCCAAATCAGCCGAAACCAGTACTGCACTAGAAGAAAGCCCTCCTCTGTGTTTGGTGGACTGCTCGCGGCATCGTGGATCGGAAACTGCTACCAGCTGGTCAAAGCATCAATTTAACTGTGTACTATCAGCAGTTTAGCCGTGTTCAAGAAAACTCAAAACTCTGGAGCCAGCACTTCTGAATCGCAAAGGGGTCGTCCTGTTACAGGACAACGGTAAGTCCCACATTGATGGAATGACCCGGGACATCATTCTAAGCCTTGGATGGGAAATAATATGGCAACCGCCATACTCCCCCGACATTGTAGCGTCCGATTATCATCTGTTTCATTCCTTGGACAATCACCTTAGAGGACGCCAGTTCAAATCCCTAGTAGAGGTGCAAAATGCACTTCGCTTCATGGCCCACCAAGTTCTACCGCGATGGAATCCATGGCCTTCCAGAACGTTGGCAGAAGGTCGTCGATGCTGATGGTGACTATTTTTGATCTTCCAGGTGCGTCTTAGGTGGCATATCCATGTTCGAAGATAATGGGTGAAAAAACAACAGAACGTTTTTCGTCACCTTTATAGCATCTATCGAACAAAAACGTCCAGAGTTGAGACACATACCAATCAATAGCTCATACTGAGTTTAGCAAAGTAATACGCCTGTATGTAAATGCTCATGCGCAAATTTCGAAAATATTAAAAAAATGCAATTAGTAAAGTTTACAACCGATGCAGTACGATGCAGTAGTCATTGTTTCAATTTTCTAAAGTCGAGGGGGCTATCTTGCCAGACGTGAATCTGCTCCATGCTTAGGAACATTTTGATGTCAGGAATCATATGCTAACGTGTGGCCGTTTAGTGCTATTTAAAAACATAACACTTTGTACCTGGTTGACAAGATTGACAACCCAATAAAAACAGATGTTGATTAGTTTCATTCTGTATGTTAGTGTAAGTATTTTTGTACAGGCATAATTCCGCTTGATTGTATTATTCCTGTAATATTAAACATTTCCATTCACTTTCTCATAAGTGAGGCAATGGAGGAATTCGACATTTGAACACTCTGTATCACGGAAACGAAGCGACATGGGACGCATGTTTATCGGAACGTTTTTACTTATTTGGATGTCAGCAATCACCTTGTCATTTTTGGCTATGCATTAATGTTATATTCTGTATAATATACGAGACGTATATCAGAAAGGGCAGACACTTTTCCACGCTGGGTTGGCAACACTGATTAAGTTAAGCATGCGGAGGAGAATGGCCTAATGTTCTGTGTCTGCAACAGAAATAGAATTGTCAAAGTGGAGTAGCAATAAAGTGGAATGGCTGCTGTAATACAGAATCCTGCCAAGTATGAAGCGAAACCTGTCATATATCTGACCGCCAAAGAACAGAATGCAGCTAATGTTCATCGGGAATTGTGTGCCATTTACGGACTGACAGAAATGAGTGAAAGAAAGTTCAGACAATCGTGCAGAGAGTTTTCTGTTAGAGCGTTTAATTGTTTATGACAATAAGCGTAGCAGAAGGCCTAGTGTTCAGACGGACAACCTGGTGGAACACCTTAACCAGAAAGTGTGATCCAACTAAACTCATCAAAGTGTTTCCAGAAGTATGTGCGAAAACAATACATCGAATTATGACTGACAATCTTGATTACCATAAAGTGCGTGTGAGATTGGTGCTAATAGATGCTCACTAACAGCAAAAAATGACAACTGCATGGGATTTTTTCCTCTCTTTGGAGGTAGGATGGGGATGACCTCTTTCTTCACGTAGTAACGGGTATGAAATCTGGGTGTCAAACGCCACTGGAGATCCGAAGCAGCAGTTAATGCAATGATGGTTCTCCGAAAGTGAAGAAATTCAAACAAACACCACTAGTTCACAAAACCATGGCGACGGTGCTTTGAGACCAAAAGAGTGTGATTGTTGTGGAATTCTTGGAAACAGGATGAACAGTTACAGAAGATATGTATTGGCAAATATTGAATAATTTGCGATGTACCATCCCAAATCGGCAAAGAGGAATGCTATGCTCTGGAATTCCTGTGATCCATGACAACGGCCGCCCATAAACAGCTGCTCTTACCGTTGATACAATTAAGATTTCGTTGGGAAATATTCAGTCATTCCAACGTCAAGCCCCGACCTTGCACCTAACATTTTCTTTCGTTTTCTTGATCTAAAAAAAAAAAGGTGGCTTACATCAAAGCGTTTCAATTACAGTAAAGTGCTCAAGGCATCAGTTGCTGCACTCCCAGATGGCAGACGTTTACTCAGAGAGAATACTGTATACATTGAGTCACACTACTAAATATTCTTGGAGGTTTATGGTAACTACAACGAAAAATAGCCCAATTATGTACTTGAATATCAATCACAATAAATTTCTTGTATCTTTTATTTCTAGATATCAATCCTCATTTTCTGACATGAACTTCATGTATGTGCAAAGTATTACATATTATATATAATTTATGCAGGATGTAACGGAATCAACGTTTCTTTTTGTTTTGTTTTGTTTTGTTTTGTTTTGTTTAGAGCATAAACCTCATTAGAGGAAAAACTTCAAATGCTAATGTAGTCAGTGTGAGCTTTAAAATTTCTACATGTGAGATTGACAGTGAGGGAAGGTTGTTTATAATATAATGGAGCTTATTACAAATGATCTAGTGAACGTAAAAACGGGTATAAATCCAAAGACATTCTGATTACTTCAATGCTCGTGATGATAACTTAGCAAGCGAATTTTTTTCATGAGAACAATTGCCATGCCGTAGTATAAAGGTGTAAGAAATTTTAATTTTAGCTTATGGCAGTAGAAAACTTATTTCAAAGTGAGCAAAGTTTATGCTATTCTAACTTTAAAGATTTTTGATCAGAAGTTTTATTCAGAAAGTAAAGTTATTGTATAAAGTTATTATTCAAAAGCAATAATAGAAAAGAAAGTAATACTTCTTTTTAAATTTTATTTTATGAAAAATTTCTTTTTCAGTTCCCAACGCATTCCGTTTCTAGAGATAATAAATAATGTCTTTATGATATTGACTACAACTTGAGGAAGAGATTCTTCTTATCTCACATTCTTGTAAGAGTGTTGTTGGCTTTCATTTGTTGTTTTGGTAACATCTTCAGTAAGTTTTTCGTTTCGAGGCAAGGCTATAATTTACCCTTTATCATCTTAAGCACGAGCTGTTCATCAATACTAACAGCAAATTCAACTTCTAAAAAGTTTCTGCGTTGAGAAAGATTTTTTTTTGTGAAACGAATGGAAAATAGAAGAACGAACTCTTGCCCTGGGAATCGACCAGGTAAATGCAGGCCTTTTACCTTTGCTAGCACTCATAACTCTTCTTTCTCTTTTAACGCGTGCCATGTGTGTGTGTGTGTGTGTTCGAAGATACTTCCTTCAAGGTTAGGAAAGTACAATCTTTAAGAGTCTCTAAGCTATTGGAAGTTCCGGCCAAACGACACTAGATGGCTCTGAATGTTGGATCGGCGCCACTTCGACTATAGACTTTCTGTTCAAGTTTTAGAATGAATAGCAGGAAACCAGAGCTATTTTACCACTCACAAGGAAAGGCGAAGGAAAAAAAAAACTGATATTGTGCTAAGTCTGTGAGTTTATTCTGCCGAGAATGTCAAAATAATCTAACACGTTTTCCCCTTCTTTTTGAATTTTTTATCTTTTTTTTTTCGCTTGTTGAAGGGCAATGGCCTTAAGTGTGTTCTCCATTTTTATAATATTTACTTGCAAGAAATAGGCATAAGACCTTCTGAAGATAATAAGTACTACTTGGTCTCTCTCGAATGTAGAGGAAGGTAGGGACTATGCTATTCAGTTTTGTTTCTCAGATCCATATTCACCTCAAAATAATACTTTGAAATTCTATCTATCTATCTTCTTATTTATATATAAATGAAAGTCACTATGTTTGTAAGTTAATAGCTCTTTAACCACACGACCGATCTCGATCAAATTTCCAACATAGATGAGGTTGGGGCCTGGGATGCCTTTTGTCATTTCACTTTGACGGTGCCCCTTAGGGGAGGGCGAGGAGGGATATATAAATTATCGAAAATGATAAGATATTAATTTCGAATTCATAGTTTTCGAGGACGCTGAATTGAACAGTGACACTTCCAATGATGTTTAAATCCAAATTCAGCCCCACAACTTGGAGAAAGGGAAGTACATAAAAATGATCGAAAGTGACGTATATTAGTGTCGAATCCATAGTTTTGGAGATCGCTGAGACAGTGACACTTTCAATGCCGTTTAATCCCAAATTCAACTTCCATTAATACTCCTAAGGGTGGATAGTGACATGTAAAAATAATTGAAAATGACCTAAATTAGTGTCAATTTCATATTTTTTTTTTTTATTTCTAAGTTGATTGTGACAGTTTTGTTGTCCTTTATGTCCAAAATAAAACATATTGTCTCCGTGTAAAGAACGGGCGTTCTGTTAGTTTCATATATTGGAAACTTACCAAGATAAGATCTTTTCAACCAACTTTAAAAAATTCCTATGCATACGTTCGTGATTAAACGACGAACTTTTGGTTATATTTCGATGTTGTTTTCACTAACTAAATAAGCTATTTCCAAGAAGGTATTTTACTTATAAAATATTTGAAAAATGTAATTAATTATTTCTTTTTTTAAATCACCGCCTTGTAACGCCTAATAGAAGAAACTTATCCTAAAATATAGCGCAACCAGACAATGAACAAAGTAAGATGGGTTGCATGCAACCAGGGGCTTAAGGACATTTTTTGTAACCAGCTTTCTCCAACTGGATTATGTTTTAGGAGATGATGTTTAGGTCATTTTCAATGTTCGACTTTGACAAATAATATCAACTTTTCCTACAATTGGCCGACAATTGCGAGAATCATCTTGGACACCGATAGTGAAAATATTAGGGAGACTTAAAAGTATTTTTAAAAAATGTTAATAGACTTCAGAAAAAAGCACTAGAAGACAGAAAATTATATTAATAAAGAGTGTAAGAGCAGAAAATAATTTATATCTAGAGAGGATCATTTGAGTACAAAGGGATTAGAACTGGCAAAACCAAAGCAGAAAATCTACATTGCCCATTCAGGAAAAAATGAAATCGAAAGTACAAGAATACTACTGGAAAAAGAAATTCCAATTCTAGAATTCAACACCACAGGAAAACGGAAGATGTAAACAGCAGAAGATGTTAAGTCTATGAATAAAGTATAATAAAGCATTTAAAGCAATCACAGACATTACCCTCACAAGGAAAGGACATGAACTTGTCAATTGGACTTCCTAATCAAACCTAGTCCATTCGATAAACGTAGCAAAGATATGTTCATACACAAAATATTAGGTGCCATGGACAACGGAGTAAGTCCCTGGGACCCATTGACCCTGTTAGTATAAAGAAAATCGTAGACTCACAGTGAAATAGCTATTGCATCAACACTATTCATTGGGAAGTCATAGTTTATAGTTCATTCCCTTCATGGAACAAGCTTGAAACAAGCTTGCCAGAGGTGCTTTGTATTGGGGCCCATAACGTACTTAAACAGGGAAAACTGAGAGAATGTCGGGAAAATTCCCCCCATCAACTTCGGACTCTTGTGAAGTTGCCTCGGGTAAAAGCATACAATACAAATGTATCTGGAAAAATACTATAGGAGATAAGAAATATGTGTACCAAGTTTTGGATTGATAGGCAGAATAAGTATAGGGGAATAACGTGTATTGTTATACAATCTTTTTCCTCACATCTATTCCGTCTATGAATACAACACTCGGTACGCACATTCCTTATCACCTATAGTATTTTTTGAGATGCATTTGTATTGTGTGTTTTTACCCAGGGACACTCCAGAGGAGTCCAAATTTAATGGGAGGGATTTCTGGAAGTAATCTTTCCGACATTCTCCCAGTTTTCCCTGTTCAAGTACGTTATGGACTCCAATACATAGCTCCTCTGGAAAGCTTGTTTCATGCTGAAGAAAATGAACTTTAAAACACGACTTTTCAATGAACAGTGTTGATGCAACAGCTATTTCACTGCGAGTCTACGATTTTCTTTATACTAACAGGCTCAATAGGTCCCAGGGACTTACTCCGTTGTCCATGGCACCTAATGTTTTGTGCATGAATCTATCTTCGCTACGTTTATCGAATGGACTAGGTTTGATTAGGAAGTCCAATTGACAAGTTCATGTCCTTTCTTTGTGAGGATTGTGATGTCTGTTAATGCGTTAAATGCTTTATTATACTTCATTCATAGATATAACATCATCTGCTGTTTACATCTTCTGTTCCTACATTTTCCTGTAGTGTTGATTTCTAGAATTGGAATTTCTTTGTCCAGTAGTATTCTTGTACTTTCGATTTAATTTTTTCCTGAATGGGCAATGTAGATTTTCTGCTTTGGTTTTGCTAGTTCTAATCCCTTTGTACTCAAATGATCCTCTCTAGGTATCTAATTTCTTTTGAAGTGCCACATTATTAGATTATGACTCACTACCCTTTACTCCACTCTTACTCGATCGTGCCTACTATCCTTATTGGGGCTTTCGCTTAGGGCTACCACCCGTCCCGGTTTCGGAGAAAATATCCCGCCTCCAAACGCGGCATTGTTGGGACTTTAAAGTATCCCATCCTCTATATTTATTGATAAGATTGGTGATTATTACTATTGATTTTGGAATTTAGTTTCCACATTATTATCCAGAATCTTCAGGCTACCAGGTAGCTTCACATCAGTGTCAGGGAGGCAGACAGGTGACATACAGGCCTATACTTAGGCACCATACTATTTCAATTGGCCACATTTTTTAATTACATGATCTATTATTATGATTAGGTACTCTTCCTTTTGACAAGTCCAGGGACTAATGAGTTTCCTTTTTATTTTATATTTAGGTCTGGGAATGTTTGTTCCACGTTTCTTGATCTTCAGCTCCCAATATTTTCTTCTATTTTTTCAAATAATCGAGCAGCTGTGTTCTTCTTATTATTATTCCTCGCTTCCCTTCCACCTTTCCCTCTATGGCTGTATGAAGAATACAATTTCTTTGCTAAATGTTTCCAGCCTATTTGGCCCTTTTACGAAGGATAATGGCTAAAAGTGTTATCTTCTCTCCTTTCCGTTTTAAAACATCTTCGTTTATTACTCTCTTTGTCCATTTTTAGCTTCTCCATCTTTCTCCAACACCATATTTCGAAGCTCTCTAAATATTTCTTTAACTTCCGTAATGTCTAAGTCTCTGAACAGTAGAGTTCACTGCTCCAAATACAGCACTTGACCAACTTCTTCCTTAGTCAAATATTACGCTTGTTAGTTAACAGTAATTATGTAATGTAATGCTTGTATAATTTAAATTTTCATTTTTCTTTTATTAATTAGATTTCTTTTTATCTTTACTAAAAAGGCTTAAATTATTACGTAAAGAAAACATTGGCAGATTACTTCCCAATTAGCTGCACAAAATATCTCTGCTTTTTGCTTTGAACAGTGCCAACTTTAACTCGGGTTCTGGCTTGCTATCTGCTTGCAGGATTCATGCACAGGTCAACTGGGACTCATTTATTGAGCTTTTCGATTGAGCCCGAGATCCAGGCTAACATATTTGGACATCTCAACCAGGCGGGCCGAGTTTCATCTCCGGCAATGCATTATTACACTCGCTTCAAAGCGAATAAGTTGAACTTCTGCAAAATGAGCACCTAACGAAAAAATATAACTTCCTGTATGTGTCTGCCAAGAAAATGAGCGGCATTTCCTTCAATTATCTCCGATTTCACCCAAGCCTGTCCCAAAAGAGAGAACTTTTTTTTTTAAACCTTATAGTAGTGGTAAGGTAATCCCTACTTCTCAACCATTTTTATGTCCTTTGAATTCAGTTTTAGAGCGGAGGTGATTTTGAGAGAAAAAAAAAAAAATCCTGTGTGTTTGAACGTTAATACCATTCGATTTTCTCTTAGGGATTAGTGATCCTGTTAGAAGCGGTAGCAAATACCCAAATGATTAGCGAAGTTGTACTAAATATTTCATACCATTATTTCCGACTCTATTACACGAATCGTTGCCTCTGTTAATACCTGAAGTGGCATTTCACAAGAATTTCCCAAATAAAACTTCTCGCTAATGAAATATAAGTGGAGATGAATGCTCCGTGTTCCTTTCACAGTTTGATTTTGTAATCCTCAATTTACTGATCTTTTCAGTTCTCGTTTTAATTTATAGAACATCTTTTGTTGTTGTTGTTTTTTACTGCTTACATACGAAAGCAGATTAGCGGGGCAAGGAGGGGATGTTCGGAGGTATATATTACGGTTAGTATATATTAGTAAAATAAAACTTTTTTTTTTCTAATACTGATTCTTTACAGGATTTTCAGGATTTTCAGAAATTCCGTATTTTGTACAAGCAAGAAAGTAACAAATTTTATGTGCAAAATTAACGTGTTAAAATTTGCACATGTCTCGTTCATAAGGCTAAGTGAACAAGAATGTAAATTTCCGGATTAGAGAGAACATAACGTTTTTTTTTTTTGCTGATCCACTCGAAAGTACATTCAACAGTATTTTTGAGAGAATATTAGAAAGGGAATTTTCAACTTCTTTTCCTTGTTTTGCGCGCATGACTAAGGTTAAGTTGAATACCTACGAGCATGTTTGTGGTTAAATTACCATAATCTCCCTTTCATGTTAAAAAAAAAAGTTTTATCTCACAAGAGTTCATGTCACTTTAACTTCACGTTAAACTGTAGGTTCATTTTTAATTTTTAGGAATGTATGATACATTCAAGTATTCAAAGAAAAGATATAATCTCTGTAATCTTAAATACTATTTTATAGTTTGTTCTAACCTCTTTAGTATTAAAAGATAACGAACTTTTCAAAGATCTAAGCATCGCCTTAGTCCCTCTGTTTGTATGGATTACCAATAGGCAGATACACTCATATGAAAAAGTTAAAAATAATAGGAATTGTATAAAACCTACTGTTGGAAACAGCTGTATATGCATTGAACAAGTCCTTGATTGTTTACCACACGTGGTTCCTTATGCTACTACTCCATAGTGGCGTTGTATGCCCCCACGGGTGTCGGGTACGTGACGAGCACTCTTTTAATACGCTAGCAATTGTGCTCGAGAACTCATACACACAGCCGTATTGTCGACTTTATTGCCAGTGGATGTGTAGGAGATGGGCACAAAGCATATTGATGGTGTCATGTGTGGAAGAATCTTGACACGATTGGAGAGCGGCCAGACCGAAGTGGAAGTGTCGCGTAAACTCGGTGTCCTACAGACTTATCTAACAAGGAGAAGGCACACTTTGGTAAGTGAACTTCCGGGTCATTTTTTGCGAGGTGGTAGTGCACATTTAAAGAGTTAATATTACAGACTGGGAGAGCGCAATGGGCAAAAATAACGGAGAAAACCCGTCTTAAAGTTTTCTACTCGACGCATATATCGTACGCCGCGCAAATTTATCAAGTGACGGTATGGAAGAGTGAGAAGAATCAGCGACTAAAGTGCAAAGGGTCCTGGGTTCGCTTCTCATTTTAGTCAAACCTTTTTTTCTTGTATTTTGCTTCAACCAGTAAAGTAGGCATTTGTAAATATAAGCAAAATATTAATTCACCATATGTTTATAATGAATAAAACACTAGAAATTTTCAATCACTTATAAATTCTTTAGATGTTCCATGTTAACTAGGAACAAAATTTAATCTCTTCCGTAAATATTATTGTTACTGCAGTCGTTATGTAAAAAATGTTCTTGAAGCTTCGTGTCTACATCTGTTGACAGTGTGAGAATTACAAGGGAAATGAGGGGGAAATCTGCTTTGGTTATAGCAACATCCAGTATTAGCAAAGGGGATTTCCCCCCTCAACTCCTTTGTAAATCGCACACTGTCAACAGATGTGGACACGAAGCGTCAAGAACATTTATTACACAACGACTGTCGTCAAGGGCGCCGAACATGGGGGGCCGAGGGGACCGTCTCCCAAGCTCATGTGAGCCCCATGTATTTTTATGAATATCTATTTTTATATGTAATTTTTATTGTAACATGTATTGTTGTATTTTTTTTTTATGAATGCCCCCCAAATTTACAGAGAAATCGGCGCCGTTGACTGTCGTAGCCATAATACAACTCGTGATATCAGTATATTTACGGAATAGATTAAATTTTCTTGCTAATTAACATGGAACTTTGAAAGATTTTACAAGTGATTTTAAAATTTCTATTGTTTTATTCATTATAAACATATGGTGAATTAATTACTTATAGTTACAAATGCCTACTTTATTGGTTGAAGCAAAAAACAAGAAAAAAAAGGTTTGACTCAAACGAGAATCGAACCCGGGACACTTTGCAATTGAGTCGCTGATTCTTCTCACTCTGCCACGCCGTGACTTGATAAGTTTGCGCGTCGTACGATATATGCATCGAGTAGAAAACTTTAAGACGGGTTTTCTCCGTCATTTTTGCCCATTGCGCTCTCCCAGATTGTAATATTAACTCTTTAAACGTGCACTACCACCTCGCAAAAAATGGCCCTGAAGTTTACTTACCAAAGTGTGCCTTCTCCTTGTCAGTTGTGCGTCGATTCTTACATGATAAAAACGTCTCTCGGAGGCTTGGCGGATAATATCCAAGTAGTGCCACTGCCCAAGAGGACCATTTATTATACACCTAACAATTAGGCGCAATATACACAGCATCGTGTCAGATCTCGGTAAGGAGCTTCCAGTGCTTCAAGGTTCACATACACAGACAATTACTGAGGAACACTTGTACGCCAGACAAACAGCAGGATGTTTTCTATTAATCCCATTCCAAAGATCAGTCCATTTCAATTATTAGAGAAAACATCACGCATGGACTCAGAGGCAGTGGCGTCACATCCTCTTCATAGATAAATCACGTGTTATTCTCACCAGGGGCGTCATTTCAGACTTTGCAGGAGGGGGGAAAGAGCACCACGGACATAAGACTTTCACGTTTTGTACTAGCATATTACTACACAATCGATTAAAGTATATGTATTCCTCAAACTCTTGGGAGGGGGCAATTTCCCCTCCTGCACCCTTAACTGATGCCCCTGTCAGTGATTCTCGATGTGTATTCTTCTGGAGAAAGCCTGAAAAATCGTTCCTTCCATTTAACATTACTGAACTGAACTATTGCAGGGGTGGAGGAATCATGTTGTCGAGTGGGATCATACTTGTGTATTCCACGTCACTGCATGTCTTCCCATGGGTATCATCAGTGACGTGTGGTATCGGGTTGACATCCTTTTCAAAATGTTTGTTGGTTTTGGAGTGTAGTGGGATCTACTTTCATTTTAGTAAGTGATAATGCACATCCAGTACTTCCAAAAATACTGGAGAGATTTGAGTAATGCCTTAGGGTGTTATTCTAAACGAAGAAAAAATTCCAACCTAGAAATCCTTGCGGAAGAAAGCGGGCGGGTACTGAAGGCGGGGATAAGAAGTCAGTCCTACTCGGGCCCGTTGGCCTCACTGATAGCGGATAAGAAGGGGTACAGGTCAGGGAATCTTCTTGTCCTTAGGAGGGAAAACTGTCCTAAAAGGCGGATGAACCACAAAACGGTCAACGGCATGGAGATGTGAAGAGAAAATGGAAATACTACATGTTTGTTTTCCACGTCGGGCGAATATGGAGAATAAATACAATTGTGATTCTTCCTCAGGTAAAATAGTTCCCCGTTTGGATCTCCGGGAGGAGACTACTCCGGGAAGAAACATCAAAGAACAAAACAATAACTGTCAATTCAGCATAGGAACCTGATGGTAAACTTGAAAATTTAAATTGGAAATGGATAAAAGTAAAATAAACAGCGGGTTTGAGTGTTGAGACGTCATATAATTCCAGTTCATTATATGGTTAATGTACGAGCCACTGAAACGGAGTTCAATTCCTGGTGGGGGGACATGTTCTTCGGATCTCACGTTAAGGTGTAGGTTCACGTCTCATTTAGAGTCGCTGCTGAAATGAACGCTAAACGAAAATCCAATGATCTAACTTCAGTTCAATAGAAATAACTGAAGTGAATTATATAGCAAAGAACGTGAAGGAATTCTGAAGAGAGAGTTGAAAGAAGCAACAGAAAGAAAGAAAGAAAAATTGAAGATACATGTAGTATGAACGTTACAAATATTGAACTATTCTTTACTACGGCTGTCACACTAATTCTAGGATACGGAAAGGCACAGTTGATAGTCGCCTTCGGTGTGAGAAGTCATCTAGTTTCATCTCAGGCTGTGTCAGATTGTAATGAACAACATCGTGTCATGGGTTTTTCCAAGGTTCTCCCGCTCACTTTGACTTTCTCTTTTGACCAATTAGTTCATATTAATTTTCATTTAATTATCCATCTTATTTATACTAAAAGGCACAATCGGGGAAGTTAAATTTAAAATGTACTACTAGAATGCCCTTTCTTCGCACGGGGAGAATACTTTTCATTTTGGACATAAAGAGCACCAAAACTGTCACCGATCAACCTAGAGATACCAAAAACTATGAATTCGACACTAATATCGGTTATTTTCAATTATGTTTACATACTACCATCCCTTTTAGAAGTGCTAACGGGGACTGAATTTGGATTTAAACGGCATCGAAGGTGTCACTGTTCATCTCAGCGGCCCCAAAAACCATGAATTCGACACTAATATCGATCATTTTTGATTATTTTTATTTCTTTTCTCCCTCGTCCTTCCCTAAGTTGTACCGTCAAAGTAAGATAATAAAAACCATCCCAGGCTGGAATATTGAGAATTTGATCGAGATCGGTCGGTTGGTTCCAGAGTTATTAGGTTCACTTATATATATAAATTTATTTATTTACACTGCAGAAAACGTTTGCCTTTCGTCGGGGAACAGGCCACATTACTTCGTTTTTTTTTAATTCGTTTAACTATAAATCTTATAATACTAATACTTTGGCACCAATCTATTCAGCATAGTAATATCACAAGAAAAATACATTCACGCTCTGCTTTTGTAAACAAAAGTGGCATTTACCATTGAGCAAGGATCAATGTATCTTTGAATATGGGAAATAAGTATATATCTTCGAAGGTATGTCAATATTGATGAAAAAAACAGACGTTAAGTATATATTACTTTCAGTGAAAATGGTTAAGTTCTATAATAAATTTTTACTCTGTTTGACAAGGAAAACACACCTGAAAGCTTTTACAAACTTAGGAAAATCCAGGAGAAATAAATAAATATTCACAGTCACACTCTGCATAACTTCTTCTTGCATATAATTTGCTTTACTGATTCATAATGCTTACTTAATAAGCACAATACTTCCTGATCAACAGAAACAGAAACTGTGTGCAAGAAGTTACAATGACACTTCGGTTACGTTGAACCTTTAAACTGCTATCCTAATAACCTCTAATAATAATGTACTTTTAAAGCTGCTTTACGGCTATATGGTTAGAATAGGTGTTGTCGATGTTGGAGACCTGGATGCAATTCCCGATTCTAAATAATTTGTACGGTTATCTAATGTGAAGCTAGGGTTTATATAGCCTTGGTGCTGAAAAAGAAGGCTCACTCTAGTAAATCGACCAATCAGTTTTAGTTTAGAAGATACGCTTTGTCCTTTAATAATTAATTTAACTTTATTTCGTATGCTTGTTTCTATTAGTGTTTTCAATCAAAGCTGTAAATTGTCGATTTATTATGAGTAAGTATAGCTATTATTAATGTGTAACGCTTACATTATGCAAAAGATGTAATAACTCTTTCTAATTCTAATTCGACTGCTAGGGATTCACGGTGGCTCAGTGGTAGAGCACTTACATCTATTGCGTTGAAATCTCTAGTTCGATCCCCGGCCAAGTAAGTTTGTGGTAGACAACATCGTGTCCGTGAGTTTTCTCGGGTTACTCCCATATTCTTATTTCATTTATTCTTCCATCATCATTCTCTGCGTTAATCATCCATCTTCTTAAGTTTGAAGCAGATAATCGTGGGACGATAAACTGGAAGATTTTATTTTTTTCTAATTCTTCTGCCCTGCTTTAAAATTTCAATAATGATGGTTATCACGAAAATTCGTCCTTACTTTCATAATTGAAGCAAATAGGCCCACTGGTGATTAATCACTTTCGTAATTTCCAGCCAGTAAGTTTTGAGAATAGCATAAAGAACTCTTGGTAAGTATAGTAGTCGCGCTCATAACGCTTCCAGTCTGTGAGTTTCGGTAGTGTATTAGCCGCGCTAATAGTGTTTCCAGTACGCGTTCTTTGATAGTAGTTTAAAGAAATAGTGGTAAAGTATAGTACCGGCGTTTCCAACATTTTAGCTGGTTAGCTTTGACAATAGGAGTAAAGAAACCGTGATAGGTAAAGTAGGCTTATAACATTTGCAGTCGGTGAGTTTTGATAGCATAGTAGCCGAACTTATAACGTTTCAAGTAGGTGGTTTTGGGTACCATAGTAGCAGAGCTTATAACGTTTCCAGCCAGAGAGTTTTGGTTGCCACGCATATAACGTTTCCAGTTTGCAGTAGTCGAGCTTTCATAATTTTGGGGGAAATAATGTTAGGTATACGATCTACGTTAATAATGTTTCCAGTAGGTGATCTTTGATGAAGTTTAATACTCTAAACGGTACAATACGCATATATTTTATACACAGTTGGTCTATTACTGGGGACCATGTGCATATATATATATATATATATATATATATATATATATATATATATATATATGTTATGCTCATTTCACGTGTAACTCAGTTGGCCAGTGAACACTGCTGGCCCCAAGGTAGCACATCTAACTGGGTCTTGATGCTTAAAGTGTTAGAGAAGCTGTAATGAGGACTGTATTTACTCTTGCACATGCAATCCAAAACCAAGGTTCAGTTTATAATTTGAGAAATATCAGGAAGAAACATGCCATATTCTAAATGAAGGAATAGTACGGCGGGTGAAATTTCAAAGTATCCACTGAACAGGAATATTATCTTTACATGAAATGAAATCTCTGAGTTTTACGTCCGACGATTATGCCGGTTAGGCTAAAGGAGACGGTGGTTATGAGAAATGAATGAAATGGTGGAATGAAGAAAGTGGGAGGAAACGGGAGAAAACCCACGCACACGGTGTTTGTCCACCACAAAGTTCACTTGGTGGGAGCAGGATTTGAACCCTGGATCCCATGCACCAGAGGTTAACGCTCTACTACTGAGCCACCGCGGCCCCAGTATTACCTGTACAACGAAAATGGAATCATTTTGATCAGAGCTTCTATACATCAGCAGAATTTGAATTGCAAACATGCTCATCGAAGTTGAGAGCACTAGCAATGATCCCGCGAGGAGCAAGTATTGTTTGTATTTGTTGTCGTTTCATGCATATAAACACGAACATACAAGAAAGAGTTATAAGCATGGGCGCCCGAAGAGAGGGGCAGGGTAAGACCCGAGCTCCCCTCTGGCTAACGAAAATGTATTAAATTGCTTAACATTTTCCTAATACAAGTAAAAAATACCATACGTAACATAGCAACCAGGGATTTGAGCCCCTCCCCCTAGAAAATTTTCTTCGGGCGCCGATGGTCAAAAGTCTTGCAATATTCTGGTACATAATACCTGCATTATTTATGACAACAAAATAAAGGTTATTAACATGAAAATTATAGCACCTTGTGTTGATCTGTCTCCAGCCACTTTCTTGCCAGTTCCTCAACTCCACGTGATTACTATATCTTATCCTTAGAGGCAAAAAAGTCAATCATTGCTGCTGTTACTCCTGTAGGTTGGTAAAGCATCGTGTTCTCGAAAAGTGCGCCATAAAGAGTAACGTATAATAATTCGAAGGGACAAGATCAGGACTATATGCTGGGTGTTATCAGGGACGCCGATTTCTCTGTAATTTTGTGGGGGACCCATTCAGATGCAGAAGGCATATATATGAGGATATTAAGACAAATTGCATTCAAATTATGTCAAATATTGTATATTCATATATACAATGTGGGGGCCCACATGAGTTTTGACCTCCCCGCCCCCCAGGATCGGAGCCCTTGGGTGTAATATGGGTTAGATACCATCAAGTTTTTTTTCTGCGTTTTTCGAGCCGTATTGTTTTACGTTTTACGTTTTTCGAGCGTTCGTTTCAGCAGGACGCGCTTTTGTTCAAGCAATGCAGGATATTTTTGGAGTAGTGCAGAATACATCCGTTCCAACTATTTAGAATAAAGGTCGTCATTTATGGTACGACTGTTAGGAACAAACTCCAAGTAAACTACCCCTCGTAGTTCGGCCAAACACGGAACATTACTTCGTGTTCAAAGATGTTCTGCTTGACGACCGGTTCTCGAAGTTGCCTCTTGCTCATCCACTGTTTTTGCACATTCAGATTTCAAAAAAGAAAACTTCCCTGTTTGTTGCATGTCACAATATGTTTCAGGAAACCGCACATGACGTGAATTTACAACACGTATCCACTCATGTCTTTGCCTGAATTGGGGTCAACTCATGTAATGCAATGTGACAGCTCCTGACGTTTTTCCTGAGTTCGTGAATTTGACGCACTACAATTCCGAGTGACAATTCTTGTGTGTTAGGAGATGGATTTTCCTCAATCACGTGGCGTATGA
Source organism: Thermobia domestica (assembly GCF_964235325.1). Taxonomy (NCBI): domain Eukaryota; kingdom Metazoa; phylum Arthropoda; class Insecta; order Zygentoma; family Lepismatidae; genus Thermobia; species Thermobia domestica. The sequence continues at coordinate 263,417,080 of NC_137462.1, forward strand.
TTTCAAAATATATTACAATGGTGCGGCCGGATCTTTACATATTTATGTTTTTACAACTTACACGAAATATCTGGAACCAACGAGTTGCTGTGCTGTAGTTCATTGCACCTTCTTTTGCATTAACGTTGTTTTGAGTTGCTGCCACAGTGTTATGCCCGAGTTCGAACTATAAAGTAAGTTTTCCTATCAAACGTTGTTGAACACTCATTATAACTGCCACTAAAAACCAACTGAAAATACTAACGGAGTTATGTTCTCCATGTTAAATAGTCTACATGCAATATAGTCAACTCCAGACGTTACAGCCCTTCGGGGGCTTGCCTTCCAAGAGGGTTGTAGCTCTCACACCTTTGGGCTAACATGTGGTCAGCACACTGGGTCCCCTTCTAACTCCATTCTACCTTTCTAGATAGCAGTTCGCCACTTCTTTCTTTCAAATAGCTTCTCAATTGTCCTCACGATGCTGCGTGGACGTCGCAATACTAACGCCATCTATTGAGTATGAATGGTCATCCATCTTTCCTCTGATCATACCCTGCATTCCTTGACTTGGCTGATCTGACGGGAAATGATATCCCAGTACTAGTGCATTGTCTACTGCATAAGGGTGTATAATATAAACTCGAAATTGAACCATTGTATTGGCTTCATAGTCTCCCACCTGGAGTCAAACTCAGAATCTCGTGCTTCAAAGATACACACTATAGCAGTTACACGAGCATTAAGAGCAAGGCATCATTTAAGAAGGAACTATATTATGAAGACCGCGATATAAGTTATGGGAGTAGGAAAAAGAGGGAAGATAGAAGACTGTAGATAACGAATCGTACCAAACTGGATATTTTCTTGTCAAGACTGAAGTCGTAGAGGATATAGAGCATAGTAAATATTCGAATTGCATTAAGTACCCGCCAGATATACCAAAATACTTACGATGCAGACATTTCTGTTCTGAGTCGTCCTAAGAGTTGACGAACTAAAGTTAAAAAGAAATTTGATTCTAGAATAACTTTATAAAGATACTTTTATACTTCTTACAAACATTCGTAAATTATAAATTTAAATTTTGTGTAAATTGCTTTAATATCTATGTTGTGCCGGGTTTTCGTCACTAACAGAGCAGGACTTTACCTTAAGAGAAACAGTGAACCTACATTGCCTCCGTCTTGGACAGAATATAAATACCATCTGATGAAGCGGACTCTGGTCAGATGAATCACGAAAACTTCATTGCGATTTGAGGAGGACATCGTACACGGATCGTCCGTTATCTTATCCAGAAATTCTCTTCATCAGTAACTCTCGTATTATTCAGGATTTGCCGGTGGCTTGAAATGCTTTTAGCATGTTGACTGTATATTAAGTAGGCCGGCGGGGAATTTAATGGAGAAGCTGTAAATAGTGGTAAGGCTATAGATATATGGTAATACCTCCTACTAAGCAGAAAGAACACATACGTTCATGCATATATATATATATATATATATATAATATACAGTAGACTCTTTTTAATTCGAAGTCCAAGGGGACGCGAAAAAACTTCGAATTATCCAAAATTCGAATTATCCAACAACATTCATTTTTACATATATAACAACAAACAAACCAAAGTACAGTGCATCAAAAACATATTCATATAATTCAAACTACGTGTACAATGGAAAATATATTTACATACAACACTACAACATACATTGAATAGCCTAAACAATTAAACACCAGTAACAATTTGAATATTCTGTTCTCACTTTTAGGAAGTCTTAAACCTCATTTGCTTAAATTTGATTGTTTTTGTACGGTCAATAAATCTTGAATTTCATGTATTGCGTGGAATACGATATTAATAACATTTGGTTGACTTTATCAATAATTCATCTTAAATTTTCAACCAATTCTGAAACAAGATGAGATTGGCACACGTTCTCTATCTTTACTTCTTCCCCAACTCACCTTCATCTTTATCATTACATAGATTTTCTATTTATGTTTTGTATTACTCTTCCCTATGGCTGCATCTGGATAACTGAAAACACGTTAAAACTGCATTTCTCTGTTTACATCTGTCCAACAATAAAAATTTTCAACTGTATCTACTTTGAATTATCCAAAACATAGGTTCAAAAGTTCGATTTATCCACGATTTTTTTACTATTGTTTTCAATACAGTTTTCAAGGGGAATGAACTTCTGTTCGAATTATCCAAGTTCGAGTTAACGAGACTCCATTGTAGATATATATATATATATATATATATATATATATATATATATATATATATATATATATATATATAATATACGAGGTGTGATCAAAAAGTACGGTGAATCATTTAATTAGAAACAAAGTAATAAGCTTACATGGAATTTGATTTAATCTTCATTAAACTACTGTCCTTGGCTAGCAATGCATTTATCCCAACGTTGAATCCATGACGGGAACCATTTCTGAAAGACCTCTTTGGGAAGGGCGTTCAGCTGCTCTTTCGTGGCCCTCTCAAAGTTAACAATGGTATCAAAACGTTTTCCTTTAAGCACAGTTTAAACTTTAAGGAAGAGCCACAAATCATATTGTGCTATATCTGGAGAGCACAGTGAATGTGGACAGATAGGAATACTTTCTTGGTCAAAAACTCGCGGATCAAAAGTAAGGTGTGGCGGCGTGTTTTCGTGGTGAGGAAGGAAGCCATTTGCCAATTTAATCGGCGATCAAAACCCTTTTCGCAGCCCCATACGAGATGTTTAGTTCTTCGGAAAGGTCTCGAATAGTCATTCACCTGTTACAATATCGTTTGTGCTACTTTTTTGCATGTTTTCATCTGGTTTTGACGTGGAAAGACATTGCAATACACTTACTTTGACATTTCATCTTTGGCACTTTTTTTCAGCTTAGAGTAAAATTTAATGTTGTCGCGCGACAGACACACTTAACACGTCCTCACTCTTCTGCCTCTGGAAGCCAACTAACATGTCACAACTCGTTCAAACTCGACACAGGCTGTACCAAAAGATTAGGTATATATATATAAAAGGTATATAGCAAATTATAGATGCGTTAAAATATTAAATGATATAATACTTTTGATAAAGTGGATAGTTTCAAATATCTAGGACCAATATTAACAGAGGAAAATCACATTCACGAAGAAAGTCAACTAAAAGCAGGGAATTCGTGTTACTATTCGGTTCAAAAGCTCTTCTCGTCGTGAATTCTGTCGAGGAATTTGAAGCTTAAAATATACAAAACGATAATCATGCCTGTTGTTCTGTATGGTTACGAAACATGGTCACTTACTCTGAGGGAAGAAAATAGACTGAAAATATTTGAGAACCAGATTCTGAGACGAATATTGGGACCCAGGAAGAACGGGAATGAGGAATGGCGGAAACTTCATAACGAGAAATTACATAATTTATATGGTTTTCCCAACATTGTTCGGGTCGTCAAGTCTAGGAGAATTAGGTGGGCGGGTCATGTAGCTAGAATGGAAGAAAGTAGAAACGCTTTCAAAGTCTTGACTGGTAGACCCATAGGAAAACGACCATTAGGAAGACCTAGGCGCAGATGGGAGGACAATATTAAGATGGATCTCGCAGAGATTGGAATACAAAGTAGAAACTGGATGCAGTTAGCTAAGGATAGAAGTCAGTGGAGAGCTTTTGTGAACGCGGCATTGAACCTCCGGGTTCCATAGGCCAAAGAGTTAGTTTATATATATATATATATATATATATATATATATATATATATATATATATATATATAATCCTTACTATCTTGAAGCCATAAATTCTAGGCAAAGTGCAATATGGACTTCATTCATACATTTCTTTTGTTACATCATATAAATAATAATGATAATAATATTATAATAATAAAACGAAAGTAGCGAGTTTCTACCATTCGACTACATCGGCATCTGCGTTCTTCCATTAGTCTGTTCCATGATAAGTGTTGTAAACTTTATCCCATTTTAATGAATCTTGGTATAAGTTCTGATACATCTTTTTCGAAATACTGTAACCTTTCTATTTGGGTAACAATCGATCGAAAATATGGGAGTAAATCCTATCCCGTGTTGAAAGCTTGCACATATATTTGGAAAGCAATATTATATTCACAAATGAGGGGAAAATAAGATTTGATACTTCTTTCTTTCTGTATTTTCCCAGTTATGTTAGTTCAACCTTCCCGATGAGTTCTTCATAAAACCTTGTCCCAGAATTCTTCCCCTGTTAGATTTTTCCTCCCTAAATCATTCTTAATCATATACATCTCTTCCCTTCTTCATCTCCTTCTACGTCTCTTCCCATTCACTTCCATCTTCATCACTCTTCTGACCATATAGTCATTTGTTCTTCTCATTAGATAGCCATACCACTGCAGTCTTCTTTCTGGGATCTTCTTAGGTATCTATACAACGTTGATTGTTCACTTTCCTTTATCATTCCTGGCTCTTCTTGTTATCCTATACAACCAGCGTAGTATTCTCATTTCGGTAACCTTAAATATTTTCCCCTGTGCTTTCTTTATTGGCCATGTTTTTGTCTGTGTGTCATTGGTAGCGTAACCACTGTTTTGTAAATCAACCCTTTATCCCTTACCGTGATCCTGCAGTCACAGAAAATACCATCTACTTTCTTCCAATATCGTCATCCTTCTTCCATCCCGTGTATTACTTCCACGTCTAAATCAACTTACAGGCTACTGTCAATATAATAGTAATAAAGTAATAAGACGTCCTAAAGTAAATATTAATTAATAACATCAAGATACCACAGTAAGAAAAAGGCCTATAGAAACTTGAAGATTCTGAATGAGCTACTTGTTTCGATAAAATGTCGAATTATCCCTCACTGTTAATAAATTGATATAATATTCCATATGATATAATAAATACGTAATTATTTTTATGTTTTGCGTTCCATGATTACGGTCCTTAGTCTAAAAGAGACGGACAGAAATGAATGACGATAATTAAATCAGTAATGGGAAACAATATATATTCTCAGCGGAATTTGTACTTGCGACCATAGGTCGTACGATCAGACTTGCCAACCTCAGAGAACAAAATTATAGATTTTCGTCTTTTAAATTATTGTATATCACAAAAATATCGTATATTCGTTATGCACCTGATAGTTATACAAACAAGTATAATACTACTACTACTAATAATAATATATATAATAAACGTATCTAGTAATCTTCAGTTCGAACTCCAAATCGACGTTAATGTCCACACTATCTTTTTTAAATCATTATTAATCCTACTCTGAACAATATCATTTCCACCCAAGGGCGCCCATCAGGGGGGGTGGCAAGGTGGGGCGTTCACCCCCCTAAGAGTAAATTGTACTTGGGAATATCGAAAACCCAATAGAATTTCTACGTTAGTTACAGCAAAAATCTGAAACTATATTTGAAACGTTGCTTATACCTGCCCCCCTTGGAAATCACAACATGGGCGCCCTTGTCCACCCCCTCGTAAACGTAATTGAATTTAAAGAATGGAAGTAGAATTCCCGGGGCGTAGTAGAATTCGGCGCCCCCTACATTCAAAAAGCTTTTTCTATCGCTCTTTATTTTTTTCTTTTTTTATACACGTAAGAGAAACAACTTTTGTTGTTAACGCTACGCTGAATTTTTATCAAGCTGCTTGGACAGACCTTTGCAACAGCCAAACGCGATCATTATGCATTCTTTTACAAATAAGAGCTGATCTCAAGAGGCTTATTTTCAACTTCACAAAACTACCTTTGGTTGCATATAAGGATTAGGATTAGAAATTAGATATCTGGGCTTTCGGCTTTTAAGCCTATTTTTGCCCGTTACATATATAAGGGATGACGTCCCTCGGAGAGCACACTCTCCGATGAAAGGGAAGGAAGAAAGGAAGGATGCGGCCTCGGACCATTATAGTAGATACCATCCCGGCATTTGCCTGGTGTGAGTGATGGGAAACTCAGGAAAAACCTCACTTAAGTTGGCTGGCAGGAAAAGCTGTTACACTTTTATTACCGAGTGGCCCCACCGGGAATCGAACCCGGGACCACTTGCACCAAAGGCGAGAGCGTTAGCGACTACGCCACGTGTTGGATATAAATCTACTTGGAGATCAGTTATGGAAAGAGCATGAAGCCGGTTCTCCTACGGTAGGGAATCCGTGTTAGACATGAAGTTCGCAAACGCGGATGGTGGCGTTGGAATGACCCGGGTCTTCTAAGCACAATGGTGATGACAGAAATCGGGCTCCGGGTCCCGAAGTTTTCAGCAGCATCCCTTCTATACGACTATAAACATAAAGTTGTTAGACGTGGGTGGTGGCGTTGGAAAGATCCAGGTCTTATAAACAAAGTGATAATATCAGAAATCGGGCCGTAGCACCGAGAAGCCAGAAATGGAGTCCTGAAGTTTAGGACCTGGGTTTTCTCTATTCGTTTATGCAATACAGAGTTCTTGGACGCGGGTGGAGGTGTTCGAAAGGTCCCGGTCCTCCTAGTACATCGATGTTATTAGAAACAGAACCCAAGACTTCAGGCCCGAAAAAATGAGGTCCCGGAGTTTTGTGCTCGAGTTCCTTTTATTTACCTATTAAACATAGAACATTCCGAGTCTTCGAGGCCAGGGCCCGATTTCTGACATTATCGCTGTGCTCAAACGACACAGAATACCTCGTACAACAACTTCATATTTAATAGACAAATAGAAGGGACCTAAGTCCAAAACTTTGGTTCCCATTTCTGGGGCCTCGGGATGAAGTTCGGTTTCTGACATCACTGCTATGTTCAGTAGACCCAAACCTTTCCAAAGCCACCACTTGCATCTAATAATTCCATGCTTAAAAGAGAAATAGAATCGACCCGAGCCCAAAATTTTAGAAACTTATTTCTGATGACCGAGGGTAGGACCCGATTTGTGACATTACCGCTGTACTCAAATGACTCCTACCTTTCCAACGCCACCACCCTCGTACAAGAACTCCATGTTAGGCAAATAGAAGAGACTCGAGTCCAAATTTTGGGGCCTCAGGTGCCGGGTCAAATTTCTGACATCACCGATGTGCGAAGAGAACCCAGGGCTTTTCAATGCCACCATCTGCAGCCAGAAACTCTATTCTAAAAAGAGAAATAGAATGGACCCGAGCCCAAAATTTCAATACTCCATCTGGGGCCACGGAGCGAGGCCCCGCTTTCTGATAACACCGCTGTGCTCAAAGGATCCGGACCTTTCCAACGCCACCACCTATGTCTAACAGATATGATAAATAGTGAATAGAAGGTACCCATGCTCAAAATGTCAGTACCCCATTTCTAGTGCCTTATAGCCAGGGCAAAACATCTGACATCGCCGCTGCGCTTAGGGGATCTAAATCTTTCAAATGCCACCACCCGCGTCCCCCTACTCCATGTTTAATACCGTTTTTCTACCGAAGGAAGAGTTGAATGGAATTTTCTCTCATGCGATTTACAACTATTTACATTTCATACTATCGATAAGAAATGAAATTTAAATACATTAGAAACTATGTGCTTACAAATGTTCGAAATGAGTGACAGCACTAATTTCCAGAAATAATTGTAAACTTCTGTAATTTTATTCAGTATGTGTCCACAAAAATAGCATTTTAATTTCCATTGGAAATTTAGAAGGATTTAGAAGAAAGAGAATTTGTCAGTATTAAGATGGAGGTGAAGAATGTTTTTAATGTTTGTATTTAAAATCCAAAATACAGTTTGACTACGACATATGTTTGAAATTATACAAATTACTTAATTTCTTAATGAATGAAAGTTTGAATTTAAGGTTACTTAAGTGTGTGTATATGCTTTGTATGTAAAAATACCACACAACTAGATACGTACACACAAAAAATCTCGGCAGTGGAAAAATGATCCCAATAAATTCATTCAAATTGGAAGTATTTCACATATCAATGGAATAAAAGAAACACTGGTAGTGATCAGTCTCTGGAAAAGACGAAATTCGTTGGGTTAAGTTCTGACCATTTGAGTCCTTGAAATGCGAGGATTTTATTATTACCTTTGTTTAAGCCTACCTCCATTTTTAACATTTCTACAGAAACAGCAGCTTACCTGTGTTTCTACATTCCTCTCATTTTCATACCTTCATTTTAACCGTCGTGGTTAATCCGATTTGGTTGAAAGGCGTGATTAACTAAGGAAGCACATTACCATCAAAACGCCGAATATTTGTATTTCAGAGTTTGAGCGTTTCTGATTTTTGAAAACTCTCCTGCTCGCACGCTATAATGATTACTCGGCACCTTGTATATCGCATTGTCATTAAGAATTCATATACAATAATTTTCTTTAAGTAAGATATAAGACTTGTTGTAACTTATTGGAACGTTTGGGTTGCGAGTGGAACGAACAAGATAATTTTTAACAAATCTATTACTTTGCAAGTCGAAACAATATTGATTCAATAGGACGCCAATATTTTTTCGGTTCGACGCATCGTTTATTCATTTCCAACAGTTTTCCTTTCTTTTTGCTCGTTTCGCCCCCTTGGAATCAGCGCCCGGGGCAACCCTCCTAGCTACGACTCTGCTAAGGTTCGAATGGAAATACTTCCTCTATTCTCTTATTTATTACTTACATTAACCATTCCTCTCTTAAGACTCCTATCTATTTTGGATGTTTCTGTATGTACAGTCAGCAACAAAAGTTCTTTTCTTTCGGTAACATTTTTATTTTGGGAATAATGGTGGTGTGACTGAAACGTACAGAAAATTACATTGTTTTTAATTTACTGAAAACTGTACTCAAATTGTCCTTTCATTCTGAAGTTATTTACGAAACTAATTTCCTCAGACGGAAAGAAATTTTGTCACTTGCTGTACAAGTGAAATACCACCTTCCAGTTTGTCGCCTGTTTCTCAAGTGTTAATGTCATCACTAAATTTTACATGTAATTTGACGTTTCATGTTGTCCTTTCGATAGTTTATGCGGAATACGAACCAAGTTTACGGCCTGATATGAATTAACAGCTTCACCTCGCATAATATATATATTGGAAACTTATGTATATTGGACAACATTTTTAGGACATCTGATAAAATGGATTTTACGAGGTATTTTGTTTACGTGGTAAAATTAAAATTAAAAATACAAATCCCTGAGCAAACCACACTGTTAAAAATAATTTCTTAAATTTGGAAAACCGTTTCTTATCTGTGCACCGAGATAATATTTTCTTAGAAATGAGATTTGTCAATTTTCATTCATAAGGAAAATATCACTACAGAATTTTTTAAGTTTTAAAACACTTGGCAACACTGCTCATGAAGAGTAGATATAATCGCCCGTTAGCATGGAAGCGGTGGCTTGGTGTGTCCTTGAGACATGTTGAAACATGCACCGAGATATCTTTATTCAGTACGGCGTAGCAACCAGTTGAGTGCGGGCGTGCGTGAGTGTCTTGACGGATTTTTAAGTGCGCAAAATGGATGAAAAATTGGAATAACGCGTTTATGTGAAATTTTGTTTTAAAAGTGGGAAATCTGTTTCAGAGACTTACGAACTCTTAAAAACAGCTTTTGGAGACGAATGTTTGAGCCGGTCAAACGCATTTATCTGGTTTCACAGATTCAAAGATGGCCGCGAGTCAGTAGAGGATGACCCCCGGTCTGGCCGGTCTTCAACATCAAAAACTAACGAAAACATAGCAAAAGTTGGCAGAGTAGTGAGCTCAAACCGTAGACTTACAATTAGGAAGATGCTGGAAGATCTGAATTTTAGTTTCCATCCGGTTCAGTCAATTTTAACTGATGATTTGAACATGTGTCGAGTGTCCGAGAAATTTATTCGAAAAGTGTTGTCACAGGAGCAGAAACAACACAGACTTAAAGTGTACCAAGAACTGTTTAATCGAGCCGAAATGGATTTAGATTTGTTGAATAGAGTAATAATAGGTGATGAATCATGGGTTTATGGGTATGATCCAGAAACAAAGGCCCAATCTTCTCAGTGGGGATAGGTGCTGACTGCCACGGGTGCTGACTGCCACAGCCAATTATTGGTGCTGACTGCCACGACTGTCGCTGATTGCAAATATGTAGGTGCTGACTGCCACGACGGCGTGCTGACTGCCACGAGCCTAGGAGAAATTGTATTTCGAAAGAGAGGAATTAATCCCTCATACTAAATTTATGATTATTAATTAATTTAGTAGGGATTAATTTAGTAATCATCACAGCAAATCTATGTCGCATCCTATAAGCTACAAAGTTGCTCACTAAGTGGAACGACATACACTTGGATGTTTATAAAGGGATTGTCTTTTCTGTTATATGTACAATTTGCACATTTCATTGATTATATTAATTGTTTTATTGTATTATTTAATGGATATGATGGTCTGAAGCCAACTGAGAAGGGAAGTTTGGGAGAAGCACTCGCCTGCAGAGAAATAAGCATGTCATTTGAAGGACCAATTCATGCTGATTACAACAGGTAATAAAACTCCTGTACGTTGAAAACTGTTCGAGATATTCAGCTTGGAAATTTATATAAAAAAATGAGTGGATGCACGTTTCAATGCGTTAAGTATTCTCACCCATGGCGAAGCCTGATGGTTTGAACTTGCTATTGCTTGATCACTGGGGTCCATTCACAGACAAATTATCCATTACAAGTTGCATGACGGATGGCAAAGACCTAATGGTTGAGAAGTTACCAAACAATTGCACACGATTTGTGCAACCATTTGATGTGTTTAGATTCCGATCAATCAAAGATTATGACAGGAGATTTGTACATAGTATGAATCTTCTTCATCTGGACGTTATAATGTACCAACGAAACAATCAAATATTCGTGTCCATACGAATCACTTCCGATCACCGCGATACATTATATAGTTTCAGTTTGCGTTCTGCAAGGCAGGTTACGAACAAATTATAGACCTATAACTTTTGAATCACTTGTCGAATTTGCTTTTTGCTTTGGTTTTGCGAACTGTTCTCTTGACGGATGCAACACAATTGCACATATAAAATGTTCATGGTGCAAGGGAGTATTTTGCCTGCGTCATTTCTTCATAAAACAGACGAACAACAGTGATCAATTTTCATCTCTAACCATGATTATTGTGATGTATCTAACAAACCCGTTAGTTATTGCGAAACACTTTTTTTCTGTTACTTCCGATAGCTTTCAATTCGTATATCAATATTCGTTACTAATTATGTTGTACTTAACGCGTATAAATGCGTATATCCTCATTTTCTCATATAAACTTCCAAGTTGAATATCTCGAACCGTTCTCAACCGTACAGGAATTTTATTAGCTTGTTATAATCAGCATGAATTGGGACTTCAAATGGCATGCTTAGTTTCTCTGCAGGCGAGTGCTTTCTCCTGAACTTCCCTTGTGAGGTACAGCCAGCAGTGCTTTTTTGATGGAACTTTCAAGAGCTGCTCGAAACAATTTGCACAGCCGTACACAGTTCATGCTGACATAGGGAGTTCAAGTGAGAATACATAAATCGTACCAATTTTGTACGCACCGCTCCCTGACAAAACTGAAAGTACACTCATGTCCGAAATTATTGTCGCATATCTATAACTGTCTTCTTGTAAGAATATAATTTGATAATTTTGCAGAGTACTTTTAATACTTATATTATGTGTATAATCAGGAAATTTATATTTGTGATAAATTTCATAGGAAAAGAATTATAAATACGAAAATCATAATGAGTAAAATAAAATGTAACTAAATGAACAAGAAAATTTTATTTTCATTTTATTGTTCTTATTTACTGCTCTTTTGACATGAAATTTACCACATACTTGTCTTTGCCGATTATACACATACTAACATTATAAGAAATACCGGGCGAATTCGTTATCAAATTATATTACTAGAACAACATATTTATAATGATGTGACAATTTTGGACATACGTGTACATACAGAGACCTGTTTACCTTTGTTAGGTGTTGGTCTGAACAACACGATCCTAAGGATCATCTAGTTTCTTTCATGCTTCTTGGCGTCCGGTAATGTTACGTCTAGCAACTTTCTCTCAGGCTCGTGGCAGTCAGCACGCCATCGTGGCAGTCAGCACCTTGCTATTGGCAATCAGCGCCAGTCGTGGCAATCAGCACCAATAATTGGCTGTGGCAGTCAGCACCCGTGGCAGTCAGCACCCCACCCTCAGTGGAAGAGATGAGATTAACCAAGATCAAAGAAAGCGCGACAAAGTCGATCGAATGTGAAGACAATGTTGGTAGTTTCTTTTTCGATTCTAAGGGTATGGTGCATCATGAATTTGCCCCTAGGGGACAGACAGTCAACCAGGAATACTACAAAAGTGTCCTTCAGCGTCTGCACGAAAATGTGCGGCGGAAAAGACCTGTTCTTTGGAAAGAAAAGAATTGGATTCTCCACCATGACAATGCGGACAATGCATTGTGCGTTCTCGATCCAGGAAATTTTGGCCAAATTCAACATTTCTGTGCTTCCGCAACTCCCGTATTTCCCAGATTTGATCCCGGTCGACTTCTACCTCTTTCCTAAATTAAAATTGTCATTGAAAAGGAATAGATTTGACTCAATTGAGGACATTCAAGCAAATAAGGAGAAAGTGCTTCACACCATCACGGAAAATAATTTTTAGGGATGCTTACAGAAGTGGAAACACCGTTGAAATCGGTGTGTTTATTCAGCAGGGGACTACTTTGAAGGAGATCTATCACAATAGCCTGTAAGTACTGTCATTTTTAAATTACAAGCCCAGTCTTTAAACTCTCCAATCACATCTCGTAGTATCTCATTATGCTTTATACAAACCACCTCCACTTTTCTTCATTTCTCATTAATGAGAATTTCAAACTCTTGTTTATAAGAAAAGATATTCTAGGTGCACAGATAAGAAGCGGTTTCTCAGATTTAAGAAAGTATTTTTAACAGTGCAATGTTCATTTTAAAATAATAACTGTGCAACAGTTTCTCCAGCTAACTGAACAAATTGGCTTCAATATATTGACTGTCCACTGTTTGATAAAGCCAATATGTTCAGTTAATTGGAGACAGTGTTACTCAGTTATTTTAAAATAAACGTTACTTTGTTAAGTGATTTATATTTCTAGTTTAAAATTCTTGACATTGAAATACTCTCAAAAAGCTCTTAATACTTATTAAAATACAACACATGTTTAGGGATACCCTATGGTTGTTAACTGTAATATTCTAACAGCACAGCAGTAATTCGATTTCCAGTCACGCGGTGAGTCTGGTAATTGGAACTGAGTTCCAGGTCCATGACATCCGGCATGTTGAGCTTCCGGAAGTCTTCGCCCATTTGGGAAACTCTCCAACTTCTGTTCACTAGGTCGGTCGATCCTCAATGGCTGACTTAACGATGCATAATACCACCACAATCAATGGCTCTGTCCGTTCCGATCAATGGTGAGTTTCCATTCTTCTCCCTATTTTTGGTTTTCCATATTGTTGTCAACTCGTCTATTCTCGGAACTTTTTTCCTCTCTCTCAGTGCGACATAGACTTGGCACCTAATTTCAATATTAGTATCTGATATATTGAATAAAGGAGATTTATAATAACGTTATTGTTTTTCTGTTCTGAACATAACATCAACCTACTATCCTAATATTAAGAGAGCGAACACGTAAGTTTGATATTTGGCCAATAGTGCAGAAGAATGATATGACTTCCTGTGGGGGGAAAAGATGGAGTACAATCTAGATTTACTTATTCTATGGCTCAAATACTGATGCTTTCCACATTAGTTTGAGAAGTAAATTCATTACAAAATATTTATACCCAAGGCGACAACCCTGGGTAATATACCCTTTCTTAATTTTTCTTTATTTTTTCGTTCTCTCTTGTCTTAATGATTAATTTTGGATAGGTCCATGAATAGAACATCATATTCAGGATAGATAAAGAAAGAAACTGATAATAAACTGCAGTACCGGATTTACGTATAAGCTAAACAAGCTATATCTTAGGGCCTCCTCTCTTGGGGAACCCAAAATTTAAGCGAAATTTTAAATGTACATTTCCAAAATATAAGAAAAAAATAAATCTACCTATAGCAACAGTGCTTCTTGTTGTGTAGACTGGCATGGTATAAATAATGAGGCCCCTTCTGCTAGACTGATCCCTAAAATATCACTAGTTTCTTCATTTATATATAGGTGCCTACGTTGATCTTGACACATACAGGGCCCCATTGCCTTCAGTAGCTTAGGGCCCCATCAAACCTAAATCCAGCTCTGGTAAACTGAAAAGACTAGTTCACATCTATGGGTACTGCTCTTAATTCTTTTCTAAAACTTCCAGTGGTAAACAAAATTCTTCAAAGGAAGAAGAACATATTAGTTTATCTCAATTTAACTCTATTTATACATAAGGCCGTGGTGGCTCAGTGGTAGAGCGTTCACCTCTGGTGCTTGTGGTCCTGTGTTCAGACCCTGCTCCCGCCAAGTGAACTTTGTGGTGGACAAACACTGTGTGCGTGGGTTTTCTCGGGGTTCTCCCGTTTTCTCCCACTTTCTTCATTCCACCATTTCATTCATCTCTCATCATCACCGTCTGCTTTAGCTTTACCGGCATATCCGTGGGAAGTAAAACTCAAAAATTTCATTTCATTTTTTGTATTTATACATACTGTTTTTCTTATTATTATGACTAGCAATCTTGTTACTTTCATTAGTTTTTTTCTGAGTTGAGGGGGGCACTGTGGCTCAGTGGTCGAATGTTTACCTCTGGTACGTGTAATCCTTGGTTCGATCACGGCCAAGTAAATTTGTAGTGGACAACATTGTCCTTGTGGGTTTTTTCATGGTACTTTCGTTTGCTCCCACATTCTCATTCCACCAAATTCTCCCATCATTCAAATTGTCTTAATTACCCATCTCCCTTAGCCATAAAGGAAGTAATTGTGGGCCATTAAGCTGAAATATTTCATTTCATTTTGCACTTTCATTAGTTTTATACTTTAACATGTTCAGTGGAGAAGTCATAGCTCGAAGTTTGTACTTCTCTTGATTTCTGAAATCTCAGATGTAAAAATTTTCTATCTTCTATAAGTTTTTAACATTCAATAGACAATCGCCGGCTACGATCTCTTAGCGTCGTTCTAAATAGCACGTACAAGCAG
The DNA here is from genome assembly GCF_964235325.1 of Thermobia domestica. NCBI lineage: Eukaryota > Metazoa > Arthropoda > Insecta > Zygentoma > Lepismatidae > Thermobia > Thermobia domestica. The sequence continues at coordinate 263,432,235 of NC_137462.1, forward strand.
TGCTAGTTCGTGGAGTAATATTTACTCGGATTGTCAAGCAAACAAATGAAATAGCTATAACAGGTAAAGATTTCTAAAGTATAATAATAATAATAATAATAATAATAATAATAATAAGTAAGTCACACATATTGTGTTACAAAAAACTAAATTGTTTTTAAAATTGAATACAACTAGTAGTGATTAAATAGGAATAAAAGACAATACAGTCATACTTACCGAAAACAAATTCCTTACCAACTCAACTCTTTTTATGGTAACGACTTGACATTTAGATGTTTTTCGGCCTAAACCTGGAATTATTACTGTACAACTTTGAACATTTAATTTGAATGGATGATTGTCCGAAACATGGTACTGTACATACAAAGAGTGTTGCAAGAAGGGAACAATATAGACGGAAAAAGTTTCCGAATCTCCAATGATAACAAACCATTGGGCCTTTTCATCCAAGGGGCCGCGGTGGCTCAGTGGTAGAGCGTTCACCTCTGGTGCTAGGAGTCTCGGGTTCAAACCCTGCTTCCGCCAAGTGAACTTTGTGGTGGACAAACACCGTGTATATTAGGGCGGAGCGAAAAATCACTTTTTTATATATCGAAAACGCAATAGTGCGGAAAAGTTGTCAAGTGATGTTGATAAAATACAGTAATGCAGATGATTCGGTTACAAGTTTCACGCAGCGTTCTGTATTCTGAATGTGACAGGAATATTTCAAAGCTCTTTTTATGAATTGATGTTCGTTGTTATCACTGTAGATTTCTCAATTGGAAAACAAGGCAGCGCTGGAGGATGCGTCACTTCAACTGATTCTCAGTTAATGAGGTCAGTGTAATCGTTTGCATTGAAATTGCGCGTTGGTAGCATATTTTTTATTTACATATGACTCATTAGGTATTTTAGAAGGTCTTCCTCGTTTCGTCCTCCTACTGTTGCTACTATCATTATCTCTACTCTTCTCGTTCCTAGCCTTTCCCCTTGCGCTATCTTTCTCCATGCCTCTTTCCTGACTTGAAGTTTTTCATTGTCAACTATAGAAAGCAATATATTCTCCGGATTAACGAAATAACAGTTATTTTGGATTACTTCCTGAACCAATTGAGGCTCCTTTTGTGATATGTATCTTGAAATTCTCATTAGTCACAAGTGTTTATCTTCATCTTTACAAGTAAGGTATCTTTTTACTAAAAACCAGCGACCTCCAGTCTCTTTTCTGCATAGAATTTGATCTTTAAGACCATCAAAGTATAAGCCTCTAAGAAAGTTTCCTTTGGCCATTAGTACTTCCTTTTGTCGTATCTTTTCTCTTTCTCGCCGGATTTTTGAGCGGTCTATCACCTTTGGATCAATCATTCCAAAACTTTGCATCGCAGCTGTTGTTATCAAAGCAGTTGCACGATCAAATATTCCAAATCGGTCTACCAGCACAACAAGAGGTCTAAGGACATGTCGTTACTCCTTGCTTCTTTTTTTCTAATATCCTGTTATTTCGCAAAGTAATCATCAACATTTGACTCATCGCCATCAGAAGATGATGTCCGGAATTCATTAGAAGTACTCGTTTGTGATATGTGAGAAGACTGTTGGAGGGTGGTCTCTTCTGATTTCCTTTTAGTACGTACGATTAGTTTTAAAGACTCCTCGTAGTCAACTCCTTCTATTCTGCCTACTCGTGTTGTTCTATGATCTTGCAGAAATGTCCACTCCTTCTTAGGTACATACTTTCTCAATTCACATGAGCACATGGAAAGTTCATGACATTTACAGGAACATATATCAAAGAACTTCGTGTAATTTTGCTTAAATATATCTATTTTTCCTGGAAAGTAGCAGAAGCTTTCGTTTTCTTCTCAGATTTACCAAACTTCTTGTATACTTTCCGTGCAAGCGAAGTAGAAGCTAAACTATACGTTCTAACGACACAGTAGGGATGGAAGCCTTGTCCTAAACAGATTTCACACACTGAGCAACGTCTCTCGTCACCATCTTTACAGATCGATCATACCCTTTCTCACACTTTTCGAGCTCTACCAATTGGAAATATTGCTTTATTACATCTGATTTTGTGGGTAACTGTACACCTGAAAGCTCAGTTGAATGTTCAAACACGGGGTAAGTCGTTCTTAATCTTGTTCTTATTTTTGGCATGGTTAGAGTTTCAATATTGATGCAAAACACGAATCTCACAATTACGTAAAGTTTAATTTACAGTACACAAACAAACTGTTTATATGCTTATCAACTATGTACAACGAAGTAAACACCGAAACGCAATGTTAACACCGCAAAATATCTAGAAAAGATCGTCTTCCACACTCGAACAAAGTTATCGAATACTAGCATTGTTTCTTTTTATTACTGCTACTATGAATTGGATTAGTCCAAATTACATTCTTAGGCAGGGAAGCAAAGTCAGCTGTATAAAAAAGTACGAGATTTTTTTTAAAAAGGAAAAGGAGTGTTGAAAGAAAAGTTATAATGAACAGTGAACACATTTATCGGCGTATTAATGCAATGCTGGAACCTTATATGGGACCACAAGTACAATGTATGGTATAGAATAATTTGTTTTGCTAAAAGGGGCTATTTTATGGTTCCAAATCTGTCTAAATCATCTAGAAATTATTTATTCAATTTTACAGACCACTGAAGATAAGAAATATAGGTAATACTTTTGTTCATTTACCATAGAAACACAGAAGAGTGGTGTGTACGGCGGGTTTGCATACCCTATAAATACACAAAATCTTTTTTGGCGATTCGCCACCCGAAGATATTTGATTTCAGCTACGAAATTTTTACAGTATTTTATCAACATCAATTGACAACTTTTCCGCACTATTACGTTTTCGATACATAAAAAAGTGATTTTTCGCTCCGCCCTAGTGTATATGGGTTTTCTCGGGGTTCTCCCGTTTCCTCCCACATTTTTCATTCCACCATTTCATTCATTACTCATCATCACGGTCTCCTTTAGCCTAACCGGCATAACCGTCGGACGTAAAACTCAAAAATTTCATTTCATTTCTTTTCATTCAAAGTTTTCCACAATGAATCACCCATATTAATTCCGTTGTAGGTTAGCACAAAACATTTCGAGAAAATTTATCTTGATTTATATGCGAAGCTCATAAAAGTCAAGTTGGATTAGTTCTGACTGATAAGTGCATGGCATGTGGCATAATCTACATACGTATACTCTGAACAATTTTCCAGACTTCAAAGCGTCATTTAAAAAAAAGATAAAAAAGAAAAGAAAGAAAAAAAAGTAGAAACTAATTTCGCTGTAAATGATCCAGTGTCTGAAAGGAAAATCATAAGTGGGAATATCAAAATAATGTTCTACGAAGTTAATCCATTTCGTAACACTGTTCGTAAACAGAAATTACTTTCCCCCATTGAAATTAATGTAAATACAATTGATTCGTTCTAGCCACAGAAAATGAACTGAATGCATATTTTACATTTTTAAGTGTTTTATAATGAATGTAGATTGAGAATTTTATTATTCTTTGTGAAGACAAATGAGTTACACTAAATTAAATAGGACAATATGAAAGCTAAAAATGACAAAGTACAGAAAAAAGTAGTTTTTAAACAAAAATTGGACATAAAATGTTCATGGCAAACATACACACACAAACATTGCTAGGCGCGTGGAATTGTGAGTATGTGTGCGTACGTATCTTGGAATATTTTTCGCAAGCGGAGGAAAAAAGTAGTTCACAAAACTTGTTCGAGAAGCCAATTATTCTTTAACCGAAAAGGTTCGTAAACCATATTATACAAATTGAAACAATAATAGTGAACAATAGGCTAAAATGTTATCCAGTGACTCATTTCTTATTGTGCTTAAAGATTGCTTAGAATTGCGAGCTGAGCTGTTAAAGATTATATTTCGTTATAATTTGATAGGTAAATTTAGCTTTTAGTTTACACTTGGATGATTGTGCCTACTTTTCTCTCCTATGCTAATGCAAAATGTTTGTTGACGCGGTAGACCTGGCTTCGATCTCCAGCGGGAGCTCATGTCTGTCGAATCCCACATTAAGCTGTAGGTAGGATCTCACGTCTCATATAGCCTCGCTGCTGAAAGGGACGCTAAACTGAAAATGAAATGCATTTTTTTTCTAATTCTAGGTTTCATATAGTTTGGTTGTCAGATTTCCATGAAGATATCTCTAAAACATAAGCTATTTCTAAGTTATTGCTATCTTTTGTAAGATGTAAATATTAATATATTACTAAGATATTAGATTTAGCAAAAGTAAATTGAACCGTTTTTATCTAAATGAATATTTGAGGTTTCCACAGGCACCAAGCGATGCTGGGATAGTGCCTGGAATAAAGGCTCTGTTTCATTCGTCTATTCCATAAGCTAAAATATTAGAGTTAATTTTTCTTTAAGAAGGAACTGACCTACGAAATAGACCCCATTGCAACTAAAAAACAAAGAAATCGCATTGAATTAACTAGTGCCTACATACGGCAATGAGTTTCCTTTTATAACAAAATGACAGATAGTAAACTTAAAACACCAATGTGGACTTGCGAGAATGCACTCTGACTTACGTGACAATGGCCAGTATATCCTGTTTAATGAAGAATGTCCTATAAAAAACGCAGCTTTTGAAATGCCCGCTATTTCTGTTCTAGTAAGTTGGCAGCACTGAACGTTACACGATTTTCATCTGTTGTCTATGTGGTTAATAGTCAGGGAACCATGGACAATCTGTTATAAATAGAGGATCTGCCCATATGTATCTTCATCCTATTAAATCGATGAAGCCAAAAAAAACAACCGAGCATCGGCACACGTCTGATTGGCTACTCTCGTTTCTGCCATTGTCTGATTGGATACTTTCGTTTCCGCCATGATTGTTGGCTCAAAACATTGCGATCCTATTGGGCGGAATGGGTAGAGTAGGGGTGGTGCAACTGTGACGTATGGCTTCAAGATTTTGTTGTAAGGGCAGATCTCTATTTTATAACATCCTTGATCTTTATGGTTAATAGTCACGTAGCGCCGAATAACGCATGATCGTTACTTGTTTTCTGTACGTGTAGGAATGGAACGCTTCACGATGGAACAGCACGTTGACATAGTGACCGACATAGTTGATTATCATTTAAGTCACCACAGTCAGTAATCAGTAGTTCAATCCACCTTTCAACAATATTCTTTCAGTTCTGTACAATTTGTCTAGAACAAAAAATATTTCATAAACCATCTGTATATCTGCCAATACTGAGATTGTATGTGCATGCAAGGGTAGAATCCGATAGTTTCGACGGTCAATATTGTTGTGCTCATAAGGCATCAAAATCAAAGCAACATATTGTTAACAAATGCATGGAAATTATTGTTCCTCAGCTCCAAATATTTTTGCGTTGGTGTTCTTCGTAATGGTGTACTATCTTCTGAACGTTAAAATGCATTCTATTCTTACAATTTAACGTGATCTGAACGAACTCCTATTGGTAACGGCAATGATTTGATAAACCGTTTAGATAAAACTGTTATTTTCTGCTTTCTGGTACTAGTATTCTTAACCTTATATTCAATTCTCCCGGGAAAAAATCTACAAATTTGTTCTTGTCGGCATATTTCAAGTCTTTCCGCAGTCCAGAAGTATTATGCGAGTTCATTTTTACTTTCACCTTCCTTGGTTTACACAGTTTGCAAATACCCACATTGCCATTGTTGGCAAATTCAAACTAGTTTTTAAATTTACTTTTTTTTCTTTTGTGTTCTCTTACACCTGGTGTAAGTAGTTGTGTACTCCCAAGGTCGCCGGATGTGAGAACTAAAATATAACTAGATTTATAACTCACATTAACTTACTTTGTAAATTCAAGGCGTCTTTGAATGCATGTCTGTGTGTGTTTATTCCTGGGCACATAATTCTACGAGAATTCCAAAGTATTGAAAGACTAGGTTTGTCTCGCTTCTCAATGTATATTTAATGACTTGTATTGCGTATCTGCTCGCAAAAATGCGAAATCAGACGAGACTTCTAACCGTCTTGCTTCATTTACCTGGATTCTCGATTCTTAAGTGAAACAGACACAGCACTTCTAAAAGAATTGATCTAATGTTAGAAGTGCTGTCTGGTTTTATGTAAGATGCAAGAAACTGAAAAAAATAATCTGCGATTAACATGTTTTAGTTTGCTAAACTGGCGGAAGGAAAATGATTGGTTTGTGAATATAATAACAATTTTATAGGATATTAATTGAATTTGTAGAATGTTAATGACTTTTGCGTGCTATTTTAGTATTCTTTCAATCAAATCAAATTAAGAAAACGTCTTATTGTTCCTTGAGTTTTTTCTAATGAACAAGATAAAGTTGGTTCTCATAATTATTCTCATGCTTTAAAATTTTGAAAAAGTTACCTTTCTTAGAATATTAGTGTTACAATTTATAATACATGCTCGTAAATTGTACCATTTTGCATGTTCACGTTTTTTTTTTTCTACAACTTTTAAACTACGAGAGATTATTTTTATCACAGTTCAGTACTTACTTGTTTTAAAACCTATTATATCTGAAAAGTTTTCAAAACAGTCCAATTTATAAGTATTTTTCTTACCAAACTTAGGACGCGTGTGTTTTCGTAATATGTTTTGCAATGTATTACTGTTGTATCTTCTTGTTTTGTAAAATACTTTCATGAATATGTGCATTCTCCCATCACTTGAATTCCACAGGCTTCTAGGATAGTCTTCATTTTCGGTAGTAAAATTTGCAGTTAAGTCGTATCTTCATTTTCATAAGTGAAAATTTAATTAGATTAATAATTTATAATCTTTGAGAATATGCTAAAATAACATCTTTTTCTTTTGTTACAGGTGAGCACATCATAATATAATATTCTCTCCAAAACGAAGGAAATGTAAGTGTTCATATTTCATTATGATCATATTATTAAGGAGATATTTCGCGGCTAAATAGTTAGCATATTATAATGTTTTAAATATATTTAACGATATATGTTTTATTAATATACATGGAAAATATCCAATGCCATAATGAAGAATATACTAATTCAATGTTGTAGATATCTTACAGAGACCCTAGATCGGAAACGTCAAAAATTTGCTATAATATTTCGTTCAATATAGTATTAATAATTTCCTATAATAGTATTAACTTTAGCATCATATTCATAATTTAAGGATATTTGTATGACAAGGCATGTCATTTGCATATGTTTTTGCTCTGCCACTGACTGTAGTAAATGCTACTTCATCTGGTATTGAACGTACAAAACTACGTTAACATTTCTATGAACACCGGAGTAGCAGATAGTAAATATTTTCTCCATTAGCATCTGTGTTATTGACACCAACCAATAAAATCTATTAGGAGCTGTCCATAGAGGGTTGTATTAAACACATTTTGAAAGATTTTTCCTCTCGTTGCGTACGGAAGGGCAATACACAAAAGACAGCATGAGTGATGTCCACGTAACTGTGATACATCATCTGCTAATCTTCTCCCGTTGCACACACGCAACACTTCCCCCCACCCCTACAAATGAATACGAGCTGTCAAAATATGTTCCTTTTTTTTTTTTTCAGCATCCCATTTACTATATGTGTAGCTTGTCAGAAAGTTTGCAAGAAGAAAAATGAAGTTTCAGCGCGCTTTCGGCATGTTAAAATGCAATACTTAGGTATTAGGATTTTTTTTTAAAAAATGAGGTCGTTGGATTTTTTTTCTTTTCAGACGCCATTAAGTAAAAACATGTGCAGAGGACATCGGACAGAAAAATACTATCTCTGATAATGCACGCACACACATATAACAAAAAAAAAAAAAAAACGTAAGTGGCTCTGCAAGGAAATGTGTGTTACATTATATATCTGTTTCCAACAGGTGTAGATGATAAAAGATATTTGTTAGCGTGCCATCTCGTGTATATATATATATATATATATATATATATATATATATATATATATATATATATATATATATATATATATATATATATATATATATATATATATATGTGTGTGTGTGTGTGTGTGTGTGTGTGTGTATAAGGAAGATTCTGCGTATATGTGTGAAAAATGAGTATGTCTCAGCGAACTTAGTGTAACGTTACATGACAAACGCATAAAATGAAAGCTTTTGTCATTCAATGCCAATGACATTGACGAGGTGTGAAACGAAATCTTGCCATTAACAACTGTGCTTTTTATATTCGTCTTAGTTTTGGGAAACATAACGAAAGGAATAAGATTTTTCAGTTTTCTATCCGTGATTTGTTTAATTAAAATGACTATGCTTCAAGAATGAGTTTCTGTAGATTGAATGATTAAATTATTTGAAGATTAACTTTCAGATTGAATATCGGATGGGCTTATATTAGAGGTAAGTATTTTAGTGGAAATCAAAGCTGAGACTTCGCGTACAGAAAGCACCATGGTTGGTAACTTGTGCACCATGGGTCATAAGAGTCTTAGGCTTTTAATTCTTAGACTGTAGTTAATATGAAGCATACGCTAGATGAATATAATTTATCTTCTCCGTTGATCAAGTTCTTCTGATCATATTCAAGCAATCGTAAACAAACTGTTATCTACAAAGAGTATACATCAACTGATTATCTTGCATATTCTGGAATTCCACAGGGCTCCAACTTAGGTCCGTTATTGTTCCTTTTATTCAGTAATGGTTTCCATGATCATGTATCATTACGTGACAAATTGCTTTTTGCGAATGACCTCAAAATATACGACAGAATAAAGACCGTTCATGACCGTTTCAATTTACAACATGACATGGAAAATATTACTAAGTGGCGTTCTCTTAATAATCATAGTGTAAACATAAACAAATGTAACATTTTAGCGTTTGCTAGAAACAAAAATCAACTAGAGTTCAATTATTCAATTGATCAGATCTTACTCAATAGATTAAATTCAGTCGAAGATCTTGAAGTTACATTTGATACGAAACTAACATTTAATTACCATATAGAGAACGTGATTAATGAATCTCTCAAGATGTTAGGGTTTCTAATTAGAACTGGAAAGAAGTTTCACAATAACAAACATGTATTATTCCTACGTCCGGACAAAACTGGAATATGCTGCTGTGATTTGGAAGTTACCACAACATCAATTCCGACACCAACTGGAAAAGTCCAATCAAAATTTATCAAATACGTGGCATACGAGAAAATTGGAATCTACCCCACTTATGAAAATTATCTAACATTAATCGGCAACTTCTGTATCCCTACACTTAAACAAAGGTGAAACGTGATGGATCTCTTTTTTCTCCATAAAATAGTATAAAAGGAGTTTAATTGTACAAATCTCATATCGACACTAAATTCTCTTGTCCTAACACTTAAAACTTTGATCTCTAACTTGGATGAATCAATCTTACCATCACTAACTCGAATGGAACTCGCGCTCACGAACTTCAATGAAACTAGATTTCGCCAGACTCAATTGAACTGATGTTTGTAAATCTCAGTGGAACTCTTACTATGTAATCGTAATGGCATTCTCACGTACTGAAACTCACACTTGCGAACTTCACCGGAACTCACGCTCAATTTATTGACTTAGTTGAACGCGACTTTTGAGCTTTCAAGCTATGGACATCTGAAGGTTTTACTCTGTGTTCACTTAGAAAATTGAGTCTGTTTTAGAGTGTTCAAGATATTAATTTTAAAATCTTATAATTTCTGAGACTGCTTGCTTTGGATAAAATAATAAATATTAACTCTTTGGTTTCCACCTGGCGGGAGTTCATGTGGTTTGGATTCCACGTTAATCAGTAGGTCCCGTCTCATTTAGCCTCGCTACTGAAAGGGACGTTAAACTCAAAATCAACTCAACTCAACTTTTTGGTTTCCAATATTCTTCTATTGTCATATACTGTGTATATATTCTCTTTTGAATAGAAATAAGACAATATCTTCTCTTAAATTCCATATTAGACAAATTCTTTTATGACAGCTACCAGAAATATTGTCTGTAAGCCTTATTTTATTTGAGTGAAGCTGGGCCTATCTGTCACACAATTAGCGTCGTCCAAGCTTTGGATCTCAGCCAAAGAAGAGAAGGATGATGGGAAATATCTCTGATCTGCGATCTTCGCTCTTTCCCTCATTCTTCTCCCATTGTCTTCTCTTTTTCTCTCCCTTTCACAAACAGTTTCACCATGATTCTTTCGTTTGGGTGACTTTCTTTGTTTTTTTCTAGCACGGTCTGAAACTGACATATTGGCTTCCAGAACAAAGGCAGAGGACAATGTGTAGCGGAAGAATTGTTATCATCTAAATGAAAGATAACTGCAGATGGGACACTTCCTGTCCTCCTACGTTACTAAATATTACCCTCCATAGATTCACGAGTTACGTAATCTTTTATAAGAGGGAATTTGATGCCTGCGATGAGCTATTACTCAGAAAGGGAAGCGTCCTTTCATTTTTTTTTTAAAAAAAATAAAACCACAGCTCGCCTTTTCATTAAATGATGTCAATTTGTTCCTTTTATTGATTGGTCACTCGCTTGTTCTGAGAAAAGAGAACGTCAACTTATACAATATACGTATTCTACTTGAAATATATAAGTTCGTATTTTGTTCATCTTTTCTGGATAAAGATATCCCACAAAGAAAACAAGCGTACAGAATACTTCAAAAAGAAAGGAAGCAAAAAAAAAAAAGCAATAAAATCAATAAACATTTCTTCTTAGTGCCGTTAATTTGAGTTTACAAACAATTTGCTTAGACTGTCGGCGTTAGTGAGTTCGTTAGATTTCTTAGAAATTAGGCGAACGTATTGCTGCGTATGTCGTTTTGTGTATTTTAAAATTATTTTAATTCATAGTTTCTCACACTTAAATTTATGTTCTTGAATTACACTTTGAGAAAAACCTCCTCTCTCAAGCATTTTTTATTCACAATCTTAAAAAAGTGTTTTATTAATTACGTTTCTAACGAAACTATAAGATAAATTGATTGAAATAGTCTCACACAAACTCTAACGTGCATAGGTGTACACATAGTTCTATTTTTTTTTTTTTTTTTTTTTTTTTTTTTTTTTTTTTTTTTTTTTTTACATACGGGTATATGCCATATAAACGAAACATCTTTAGTTTTAAATTTAGTGACCAACAGAAATGGACTTATTTAGACCACTGACTCCAGTTATTGTCGCTTTCCACACTAGTGTAAGCCTACTTGTTATACATTCGGTATAATTTTGGCGGATATGTCTGTAATTAAATATAATCATTTTTTAGGTGTTCCATCTGAGGTTTATTTATTTTATTTGAAATTACGTTTCAAACGTACTCACTGCGTTCAAAATCAGAATGTTAGTAATTTGAGAAATTGTTATACAATTATTGTAATATAATTTAATTGTTACAATTTTAGGTAGCCTTCACACTAGGGTCCTGTGAGTTGCAGCTGCTAGCTTTACATTGTCTTAAATGTACGCCTTCATACGCGCGCTTCTGTGCAAGTGAGCCGCTGTTCTGAGCTGTCATGAAGATCACCCCGTCAGTAGCTGGCTCGAACAGGCTTGTTGGCGGGGAAGAAAATAAACACAGTTTTAAGAGAGCTCTTCATACGAGAGCGTGAACTCAGTTGGAATGAAGAAAAGTGTACATATATATATTGGATGTTGAAAATGTTCTCAGTTTGCTGTTATTCTGATTAAATGCACACTTTATACCATTATACAGTTCGTCAAACAAATATATAGACATCCTGAAGTAATTGAAAAAATTTCTTTTATTGTCTCTCAGTTTAGAAAACATACTGTAAAATGAACCTTCTTCAAATCTCGATCGATTTATAGGATGAATACACATTGTTCTATATATTCTTTTCTTTTTTTCTGGCAATTTATCACCAAGATTAAAGCTAAAGCTTCTTCTGGCTCTAGTATGGCTGCCATTTTGGTATCACGATCTTTTGAGTGACGCAAAAAGTATTCAATGTGTTCACACTACAGGTTCACATGAGCGACTCACAAGATCCTAGTGTGAAGGCGACCTAATACGTTGTAAATTTCAATCAATTATTGTTATGATTTACTTTTTCATTAAAGTGTATAACAGTTTTCATCATCATTATTATTATTATTATTATTATTATTATTATTATTATTATTATTATTATTATTATTATTATTATTAAACATTCCAAATTCACTTAATTTCAAATCTTCGCGTATGTTCAATGGTCTATCATCACGTAATTTTGTTTCCGTTGCTTCTCTTAGTAATTTTTAATATCCATCAGTGGATCTGCATGTAGCGGACGCATTTTCAAACGAAATGTTATGTTCTAGTACATGTTGCGATGGAGAAGAATGGAATTAGTTGGGTAGAGTGGAAAACGAAAGTGAGAGTGTTAGAAATGATGGCGGAGTAAAGAACAGTTTCATCTGTTACTGAGAAGAAGAGAAACTGGTTGGGACATTGGATAAGAAAGCATTGTATCATAAGCGATATGCTAGAGGCTATGGTGGCAGGAAAGAGAGGGAGGGGGTGAAGGAGGCTACAATTAATGTACGATATACATGAAGACGAAGAGGTTAGCGGCAGGCATATTTTCGAAATACACTCAGCTCTAGCCAGAAGGCATTGTAAGCAGGTTCGTTTGGCAACATCGCACGGAAACAAATGAATGCTGAATTGCATTCTAATCCGTTCCTCCTCCTCCTCCTCATACAACAACAACAACAACAACAACAACTACTACTACTACTACTACTACTACTATTGATCTGTATAATATTTTACAATGGTAAACTTGTTTTAATGAAAGAAGTTTAATGAAAAAATTTTTAAAAAATAATCGTTAAATCACTTTTTGAATATTATTTTTAATCTTATTTTAACGAAAGAAATGTTATAAAAATTTTAAAAAATAAAAAAAAAGCTTTCCTTGGGCAGGGTTTGAACCCACGCGAACAACGATTTTTCTTAGTGGCATGTTGCGCTAGCTCACTTGGCTGCGAGGGCCAAGAGCATCTGGCCTTTACTTTGTGCTATATGTATGTGATGTGATGTCACTAACAGGATCGCGATATAGACGTCATTTTCTTACATTGTTGCCAAGCGTAACCCGTTCACAATGCCTCATGGCTAGAGTTCAGTGTATTTCGAAAATACGCCAGCGGAAGACCGTGGAGCATGGAAGCTTCTCAGTTACTGCAAGTGATCTGCGAATAATGGCAGAATACCTATGAAATTGATGCATATTACGCTAGCGCTGACTTGGTTTAATCGTCACATTTAGTTCTTATTGTACGTCCTGTTCGTCCAATAAATGTTAAGCCACATTCGCATGCTTATGAATAAATATCGGATATCTAAAGTTCAGGGAAATACTACGCTTCGTGAAACTGCAAGTAATATTAAAGGTGGTATGTGAATTATTGTTATTCCATATTTATTGAATAACCTACTTATTTTATTAGAGGTATTGCAAGTGAAGAATATAAATGCAAATTTCTGTTTTCCTTCGGAAATCCTGTCTGAATTATGCTTCTTTGCATTTCAGACTTTTGGTTACTGCCTTAGTGATATCTCTTTCATTGAAGCCATTTTCTAGAAACAAAATTTTAAATGACGTATTTCTCCTTGAAAATAATTTTTATCAGATACTATTTTCCTCCTGTGTACCAATGTTCAACGAACTTAAAAATTCGTTACTGAATTCTCTCTCAGGGTGGGTGTGTGGATGGCTCAGTGGTAGAGCGTTCACTTCCGGTGCTTGGGGTCCGTGGTTCGATCCCAGCTCACGCCCTGTGGACTTTGTGGTGGACAAACATCGTGCTCGTGGGTTTTTCTCGGGGTTCTCCCGTTTCCTCCCACTTTCTTTATTCCACCATTTCACTCATCATCACCGTCTCCATTAGCATAACTGTGGGACGTAACACTTAAAGATTTCTTGAATTCTCTCTCTCTCTCTCTCTGTGTGTGTGTGTGTGTGTGTGTGTGTTATTTGAGATTTTTTCAATTTCGAGCCCTTCATTAGATAGAGCATCATAAACTATCTGAGAAAATGATGATTTTTTTTTGCGTCATTCTTAGCGTTCCTTATAAAACGAACACCGATTACACAGGACACCTGTTCGTTCTCTGTTTCCCATTCAGCTGACGTTAATTGATGGAGACGCTTACGTGACAGCTGTACGAGAGTCACCTCATTTCGGTCACGGCCTGTACCCCTTACCATTGTTTTGGCTCTAGAATCTACACTAATGAAGCACTAACGTTAGGGGTTGGTCCACTATGAACCACTAACGATACACTAACGAATGGTACTACTTTATTCGTTAGTGCCTGAAGTGGGGGCCAGTGTGAACTTGGTACCCCCAAAGGTTTTTCTTGTAGCACGTACACTAATAAAACACTAACGTTAGGATTTGTGTATTAACAAGCACTAACGATTGAGACTAATTTTATCGTTAGTGCGTCATATGGAGGTGGGCAAGTTCACGTCTTCTTCTGTATGGTACGGCAATATCGGACACCCACAGAAGAGAAGCATGCAGAACTTGTCACTCTCAGACTATTTATCTTTGCAGCCAATGTAATGTTCCGCTACATTTAAACTGCTTTGTTATTTTATGAAAAGAAATTACACATGCTCGATTTCTGTAGTCTGATCAGTTTGTTCTGTATATTTTGTTACAGGGCTCCAGTAATGTAGAAATTAACTCGGAACAACATTAACTAGCATAACAGTAAAGTGAATATAATGGTGTATTTTACTCATGAGAGTTTTATAGAAATATTATCAATTTATTAAAGATATCCTATAGTCAGTCATGTTCATTGTGAAACAAATGCATCTAACACTTGAAATAAAATGTTTCAGTACTTGAAGAAATGTGAAATAATTATAATGTTTCACACTTCTAAACATAATGAGGATTTTTATACAAAGTAGTGCTCAGACGAAAGACAACGCAAAGCGTCAACGTTCCGTAAACGCAACATCCCCCACCGTGCTTCCCCATCAAACTGTGGATACAAACGTTTTTCTTGTCATTTCCATTCAGACAAGGTACAACATATTACAAAATTACCATTGGTTTCGAGCCAACATTATTATTTCAATCCTTGGAGTCTAATGGGTTAACTTCCTAATTGGATGTCTTCCAACACTCTCCTACACCAGGCTAGGCCTTCAAATACTCTCCTACACTAGGCTTAACTCTCTAGTTGGAGGTCTTCAAATACTCTCCTACACTAGGCTTAACTCTCTAATTGAATGCCTTCAAACACTCTCCTACACTAGGCTAGGCCTTCAAATACTCTCCTGCACTAGGCTTAATACTCTAATTGTAGGCCTTCAAATACTCTCCTACACTAGGTTTAACACTCCAATTGTAGGTCTTCAAATACTCTCCTACACTAGGCTTAACTCTAATTGGAGGTCTTCAAATACTCTCCTACACTAGGCTTAACTCTCTAATTGAATGCCTTCAAACACTCTCCTACACTAGGCTTAACACCCCAATTGTAGGTCTTGAAATACTCTCCTACACTAGGCTTAACTCTCTAATTGGAGGTCATCAAATACTCTCTTACGCTAGCCTTAACTCTCTAATTGGATGCCTTCAAACACTCTCCTACACCAGGCTAGGCCTTCAAATACTCTCCTACACTAGGCTTAACTTTCTAATTGTAGGTCTTCAAATACTCTCCTACACTAGGCTTAACTCTCTAATTGGATGCCTTCAAACACTCTCCTACACCAGGCTAGGCCTTCAAATACTCTCTTACGCTAGCCTTAACTCTCTAATTGGATGCCTTCAAACACTCTCCTACACCAGGCTAGGCCTTCAAATACTCTCCTACACTAGGCTTAACTTTCTAATTGTAGGTCTTCAAATACTCTCCTACACTAGGCTTAACTCTCTAATTGGATGCCTTCAAACACTCTCCTACACCAGGCTAGGCCTTCAAATACTCTCCTACACTAGGCTTAAGTTTCTAATTGTAGGTCTTCAAATACTCTCCTACACTAGGCTTAACTCTCTAATTGGAGGTCTTCAAATACTCTCTTACGCTAGCCTTAACTCTCTAATTGGATGCCTTCAAACACTCTCCTACACCAGGCTAGGCCTTCAAATACTCTCCTACACTAGGCTTAACTTTCTAATTGTAGGTCTTCAAATACTCTCCTACACTAGGCTTAACTCTCTAATTGGATGCCTTCAAACACTCTCCTACACCAGGCTAGGAGTAGTAGTCCCCCCGTTATATTGAGCCGAGTCAGCAAAAATTTTTATGACGTCATAGGTCAAAGGTCAATGACCTTGGCCCGGGGTCAATGACCGAGGGGTACTTAGGACCACCCCCTCTAAATTTTGGCAGGGGTACCTTGGCCCACCCCCTAAATTTTGGCAGGGGTACATAGGACCACCCCGCTTAAATTTTGGAAATTGCCAAATCTAAAAATTTGGTATGGTAGCCTAGGACCATAGTATGTACCTCTATCAGTATTGGGTGTCTATGTCGTTCCCTTTCATGGGTAAAAAATTGCCAAAAATTCAAATTTCGAGGGTTTTTGACCTAATTTATCCCCTTGGATGAGGTGTTATTACCCTATATAGTTATATGGGCGTATACAGGGGTCCATTCCCTTTCATAAGACATGGGTATATTAATGCACCCCTTTAAAAATTTGGGAGGGGTACCTTGGCCCACCCCTTCAATTTTGGAAATTGCCCAATTTCAACATTGGGTATTATAGTACAGGACGCTAATATGGATCACTATAAATTTGGGTGGTCCACCTCGTTCCCTTTTAGGGGTACAAAATTGCCAAAATATAAACGTAAGCAATACGTTGTACCACGTGTTTGGTTTTCGACCTAATTTATCTCCTTGGATGAGGTCCTATTACCTTATATGATTATATGGTCATGTATAGGGGTCCATTCCTTTCATAAGACATAGGTACATTAATGCACCCCTTGAAAATTTTGGCAGGGGTACCTTGGCCCACCCCTTAAATTTTGGAAATTGCCAAATCTAAAAATTTGGTATGGTAGCCTAGGACCTTAGTATGTACCTCTATCAGTATTGGGTGTCTATGTCGTTCCCTTTTAGGGGTACAAAATTGCCAAAATATAAACGTAAGCAATACGTTGTACCACGTGTTTGGTTTTCGACCTAATTTATCTCCTTGGATGAGGTCCTATTACCTTATATGATTATATGGTCATGTATAGGGGTCCATTCCTTTCATAAGACATAGGTACATTAATGCACCCCTTGAAAATTTTGGCAGGGGTACCTTGGCCCACCCCTTAAATTTTGGAAATTGCCAAATCTAAAAATTTGGTATGGTAGCCTAGGACCTTAGTATGTACCTCTATCAGTATTGGGTGTCTATGTCGTTCCCTTTCATGGGTAAAAAATTGCCAAAAATTCAAATTTCGGGGTTTTTTGACCTAATTTATCCCCTTGGATGAGGTGTTATTACCTTATATAGTTATATGGGCGTATACAGGGGTCCATTACCTTTCATAAGATATGGGTATATTTGTGCACTCCTTTAAAAATTTGGGAGGGGTACCTTGGCCCACCCCTTAAATTTTGGAAATTGACCAATTTAAACATTGGGTATTATAGCACAGGACCCTAATATGTATCTTGATAAATTTGGGCGGTCCACCTCATTCCCTTCTAGGGGTACAAAATTGCCAAAATATAAACGTAAGCAATACGTTATACCACGTGTTTGGTTTTTGGTCGATTTTATTCCCTTTGATGAGGTGTTATTATCCTATATAGTTATATGGTCATGTATAGGGGTCCATTACCTTTCATAAGATATGGGTATATTCGTGCACTCCTTTAAAAATTTGGGAGGGGTACTTTGGCCCACCCCTTAAATTTTGGAAATTGCCCAATTTAAACATTTGGTATTATAGTACCGGATCCTAACATGTATTATGATAAATTTGGATGGTCCACCTCGTTTCCTTCTAGGGGTACAAAATTGTCAAAATATAAACGTAAGCAATACGTTGTACCACGTGTTTGGTCTTTTGGCCCAATTTATCCTCTTGGATGAGGTTCTATTACCTTATATGGTTATATGGTTATGTATAGGGGTCTATTCCCTATCATAAGACATAGGTACATTTGTGCACCCCGGGAGGGGTACTTTGGCCCACCCCTTAAATTTTAGAAATTGCTCATTTTATATATTTGGTATTATAGTACTGGACCCTAACATGTATTATGATAAATTTGGGTGGTCCACCTCGTTCCCTTTTAGGGGTACAAATTACCAAAATATAAACGTAAGCAATACGTTGTACCACGTGTTTGGTTTTACCTAAGTTATCCCCTTGGATGAGGTTCTATTACCTTATATGGTTATATGGTTATGTATAGGGGTCTATTCCCTATCATAAGACATAGGTACATTTGTGCACTCCTTTAAAAATTTGGGAGGGGTACTTTGGCCCACCCCTTTAATTTTGGAAATTGCCCCTTTTTACATGTTTGGTATTATAGTATAGAACCCTAATATATATTACTATAAATTTGGGTGGTTTACCACGTTTCCTTTGATGGGTACGAAATTGCCAAATTTTAGTACAACCACGTGTTTGGTTTTGGCTCAATTTATCCCCTTGGATGAGGTCCTATTACCTTATATGGTTATATGATCATGTATAGGGGTCCATTCCATATCCCCTTAAATTTTGGAAATTTTCCAATTTAAGCATTCGGTATCATAGTACATGACCTCAACATGTATCATGATAAATTTGGGTGGTCCATCTTGTTCCCTTTCATGGGTAAAAATTACTAAAATATAAACATAAGCAATATGTTGTACCATGCGTTTGGTTTTTGGCCCAATTTTTTCCCTTTGATGGGGTTCTATTACCTTATATGGTTATATGGTCATGTATATGGGTTCATTTCCTATCATAAGACATGGGTACATTGACGCACCCCTTGAAAAATTTGGGAGGGGTATCTTGGCTCATCCACTCGGTTTTAGAAATTGTTTTAATATAAGCATTTGGTATCATAGTACAGGACTTCAATATGTACCACTATAAATTTGGATGGTCCACATCGTTCCCTTTCATGGGTAAAGAACTACCAAAAATCGAATTTCGGAGGTTATTGACACCTATTTAGCACGTTATATGGTTTATTACCTTTATATGTTTATGTTCCCTTTTAAATTTGGGAATTATCAAATAACAAAATTCGGTAAACGTTTTCTAGGACCCATTGGTGTTCCTCTTATGGCCAAATATTCAAAATTTAAATGTTATTGACCGGCTTTATTATTGAATAAGTACAGGATTTATTACTTTTTCATAAGACACAGGTGTATTTGTGTACCAATCTTTAATTTTGGGAGGGGTACATTTCTTATTGTCATATCAATAATTGGTAATTGTTCTTTGGGTAAATCATTATGATCACGTGATCAGTTATTGACCTATGATGGGATTAGGAGTCCAGGACATTGGTACATTGAAACTTTGTAGGATAATTTGAGAATGCGTCATTGGTATTGATTATTACAGCCAAATATAAACGTAAGCAAGACGTTGTACCACGTGATTGACCTTGATGAGGTAGTGTACAGGGATACATAGCTAACCATATTGAATCTTATGACTCATAGTCTTAAGGGAATACATGCTACAACACTGGCAAAGTTATTGCTGATGCAATTTGATTGGCTGATCACTATCTTTCCTGCAATCTGATTGGCTGATCACTATCTTTCGTGCAATCTGATTGGTTGATGAGTTTCAAATCTTTGCTGAATTCAGTTTTGTTTTAACATTTAAAAAGTTTTTGAATTTTTTGTTTGAAACTTTGGTTTGACATTTTTTCGTGTGATATTTTTAGTTTAAAAATTTTTGTTTCGAAAGTTTTGTTTGAAAATTTTGTTTTAAAATTTTGTTTGAAACTTTTGGTTTGAAATTTTTGTTTGAAAAAATTTTTTGTTTAAAATTTTTCGTTTCCAAATTTTTTGTTTCAAAATTTTGTTTGAAATTTTTTTTCGCTTCAAAATTTTGTTTGAAATTTTGTTTGTTTCAATTTTTTTGTTTAAAATTTTTCGTTTGAAATTTTTTTGTTTGTTTTTCGTTTCAAAATTTTGTTTCAAAGATTTTTGTTTGAAAGTTTGGTTTGACATTTTTAAAGTTTGTGCACTCATTAGTAAAGAACCGGAACTGTTTAGAACTAAAACCTCTGGCAACATTGTGGTGCAATAGTACACGTCAGAACATGGTGCAATAGTACACGTCAGAACATGATAATGAAATGTCATCAGTTTTGCATCATCGTTCGCGTTAGTATTCATGATAACATCATCATGGCTACTTGTCTGCAGTTTCTAAACACACGTGATGTGATGAAATCATTTACCAAGATTACTGATTTACAACAGAATGTACCTTATAGAATCTTAGCTAGCCAAATGATCCCTACAGAGTTTGGATTTAGAATCGTAGTGAAGCTTGAAAATGATAAAAATATAATTTTACCAGCAAGATATTTACCCATGGAACCATCAAAACAAGAAGAACTGCTGCGTTTCTTAAATACTGGATCTGTATCTTTATGTTACAAAGGATTCTTGGGTCGAAGTCATCAACTTGAATTTAGTACACAGCCAGATTCGTCAGCAAATCATGAATTCAAACATCAACACGTCAGACATAGTTGTATGAATTTGGTTGGTCGGCATGACGTCAGCAACTGTGATGAAATCATGAATTCAAACGTCAGCACATTCCTTACCAATGACGTCAGTAATAACTATAAATCAACCAATACCGTGAAATCATTTGAGCAAGTGCTTTTCAGGAGGAAAGATGTGTACTTCTAACGATAAAGAATTCATCTTCGCAAGCTATTATCCAATAAACAAAACATGTGATGATTGGTATCAGTGCTAGAACATTTGAACCAGTGATTCGATTGGGCAAAGCAGAACAATTTGGTGTACAACTGACCTGTGAAGAATGGCACGAATCGACCAAATGAACGATGAGCTAAATGTGACCATAGTCAAATCATTAGGCTCAAATCATGAAGTGGTGATGCGTACAGTCCTCGAAGAGAAGATGGTGCTGTTACGTAAAAAGAGTACATTCCATGTCCCTCGCAACATGGTGTATCTAACAAACGGAATGGAACAAATTCATCAGCGTATTTCAGTGTGTGAAACATGCAGTGGAAGTGTGCAACAAAACTAGTATATTCCTGAAAAAGTACTATTTATGCATATTGTACAACATGTATCTAGATATTGTGATGGTTGTCAACATCGTTCGTGGGTGCATACCTGTATTGATAAACAGTTTATTTGTGATCAAATGGACATTGAGTTTCCACCAATTGATATCGCAATAGACCTTAAAAGACTTCAACTGGAATTAAAATTATATGCTAAAGACAAACTAGTGCAAGAAGTTCAAAATACATTGTATCGACAATATCCAGAACCACTATCTGGTATGGATGTATGTGGAGTGTAATAAAATGATCCATTTCAATGAATTGTGTTTTTTTCATTTCAAGTACAACCCCATATTCTGACGTGTACTATTGCATCATGAAAAAAAATATTGACAAAGGTTTTTGTTCTAAACAGTTCCGGTTCTTTACTAATGAGTGCACAATCTTTAAAAAAAAAATGTCAAACCAAACTTTCAAACAAAATTTTTGAAACGAAAAAATTTGGAAACAAAATTTTCAAACGAAAAAAATTTCAAACGAAAAAAATTTCAAACGAAAAATTTTAAACAAAAAAATTGAAACAAAAAAATTTCAAACAAAATTTTGAAACAAAAATTTCAAACAAAAAATTTTTTCAAACAAAAATTTCAAACCAAAAGTTTCAAACAAAATTTTAAAACAAAATTTTCAAACAAAACTTTCGAAACAAAAATTTTTAAACTAAAAATATCACACGAAAAAATGTCAAACCAAAGTTTCAAACAAAAAATTCAAAAACTTTTTAAATGTTAAAACAAAACTGAATTCAGCAAAGATTTGAAACTCATCAACCAATCAGATTGCACGAAAGATAGTGATCAGCCAATCAGATTGCAGGAAAGATAGTGATCAGCCAATCAAATTGCATCAGCAATAACTTTGCCAGTGTTGTAGCATGTATTCCCTTAAGACTATGAGTCATAAGATTCAATATGGTTAGCTATGTATCCCTGTACACTACCTCATCAAGGTCAATCACGTGGTACAACGTCTTGCTTACGTTTATATTTGGCTGTAATAATCAATACCAATGACGCATTCTCAAATTATCCTACAAAGTTTCAATGTACCAATGTCCTGGACTCCTAATCCCATCATAGGTCAATAACTGATCACGTGATCATAATGATTTACCCAAAGAACAATTACCAATTATTGATATGACAATAAGAAATGTACCCCTCCCAAAATTAAAGATTGGTACACAAATACACCTGTGTCTTATGAAAAAGTAATAAATCCTGTACTTATTCAATAATAAAGCCGGTCAATAACATTTAAATTTTGAATATTTGGCCATAAGAGGAACACCAATGGGTCCTAGAAAACGTTTACCGAATTTTGTTATTTGATAATTCCCAAATTTAAAAGGGAACATAAACATATAAAGGTAATAAACCATATAACGTGCTAAATAGGTGTCAATAACCTCCGAAATTCGATTTTTGGTAGTTCTTTACCCATGAAAGGGAACGATGTGGACCATCCAAATTTATAGTGGTACATATTGAAGTCCTGTACTATGATACCAAATGCTTATATTAAAACAATTTCTAAAACCGAGTGGATGAGCCAAGATACCCCTCCCAAATTTTTCAAGGGGTGCGTCAATGTACCCATGTCTTATGATAGGAAATGAACCCATATACATGACCATATAACCATATAAGGTAATAGAACCCCATCAAAGGGAAAAAATTGGGCCAAAAACCAAACCCATGAAAGGGAACGACATAGACACCCAATACTGATAGAGGTACATACTATGGTCCTAGGCTACCATACCAAATTTTTAGATTTGGCAATTTCCAAAATTTAAGCGGGGTGGTCCTATGTACCCCTGCCAAAATTTAGGGGGTGGGCCAAGGTACCCCTGCCAAAATTTAGAGGGGGTGGTCCTAAGTACCCCTCGGTCATTGACCCCGGGCCAAGGTCATTGACCTTTGACCTATGACGTCATAAAAATTTTTGCTGACTCGGCTCAATATAACGGGGGGACTACTACTCTAGGCCTTCAAATACTCTCCTACACTAGGCTTAACTCTCTAATTGGATGCCTTCAAACACTCTCCTACACCAGGCTAGGCCTTCAAATACTCTCCTACACTAGGCTTAAGTTTCTAATTGTAGGTCTTCAAATACTCTCCTACACTAGGCTTAACTCTCTAATTGGAGGTCTTCAAATACTCTCTTACGCTAGCCTTAACTCTCTAATTGGATGCCTTCAAACACTCTCCTACACCAGGCTAGGCCTTCAAATACTCTCCTACACTAGGCTTAACTTTCTAATTGTAGGTCTTCAAATACTCTCCTACACTAGGCTTAACTCTCTAATTGGATGCCTTCAAACACTCTCCTACACCAGGCTAGGCCTTCAAATACTCTCCTACACTAGGCTTAAGTTTCTAATTGTAGGTCTTCAAATACTCTCCTACACTAGGCTTAACTCTCTAATTGGAGGTCTTCAAATACTCTCCTGCACTAGCCTTAACTCACTTATTGGAGACCTTTAAATACTGTACTCCACTGAGGCTTCTGATGAGGTTTGTTTTGGCACGAAACATTTTCGTGGATTGCTCCAGGGTTCTGCCGTTTCTTTGTACGTTTTCATTTCACCAAATCTTTCATAATTATTTACTTTATACATTTGTCTCATTTAACATAAATTGCACAATCAGTGGCGGATCTAGAAGGTAAAGACTAGGGGCCTGCCAGAATTCAGACTATGATAAGTGTATCATGAATTTACTATAAACTTTCAAAAATGTATAGAAAATAGCTTAGTTGTTTGTCGCTTAAAATGAGCTGGGGTCCTAAGCTCTCCAGCCTCGGGGAAGATCCGACTCTTTGCCCCCGCACAATAGTGGGGGCGCAAAATTAAAGACTTAAAGATGCAAAGTACATTTTTTTTTACTTTCTTGTATCCGCCTCCGGGCTCAACATTGGAACGTTTCTTCCACTGTCAGTTACAACCATGATGTTGTGGCCTTTAGATATTTTAGAGATCCCATCGAAACAAAATGCCCAAATCGTGTTTGTTTCTTTAGCTCTAATTTGGAGTCTGTGTGTTTTAGTTGTGGTATTGTATTCTTGCATTAGGATAAGGCGTTCTCGAAGAAGCTGACATTGAGTGGTGGTGCTGCCATCTTTCTTCAACTCACGTACTCATCGATCTTCGTTTGCAGCGCCGTCAATCCATTCTCTCTCGTTTCGCTCTGATGCAATGGTTCACCAGGGAACACGTATGACCAGAATAACAACACTCAATCCCACGGAACTCCAACTGAATTATTTCCTTTTTGTTGCTTTTATCTTGACTTTTACGAAGTGGCTGTAAGATTCTGAGTTTAACTCTCTTGGTAACAGATTTATCGAATGTATGTGTTTTCAGAAAACGATACATCATCTCAGATATAGTGTGTGTGTGATGTATTTTTCAAATTTTCCTAACAAATTCTTTACTGTATTTAAGATTTTATCCTTAAAATCATAGTATCAGTCAGTGACGTGCATAAGCTGTAAGACATTTATGAAAGCAAGAACACTTTCATCAATATTTCGCAAGGGAATAACTATGACTCCACCAAAAATATACAGGGTGTCCCAGGAGAAAGGGCAGTATGGATGATTCTAAGCAAGAAAGTTCATATGAATATGGATCCTAATCTCAACGGTTTGAGAGCTACAGGTTGTGAAGCATTTTTGGCTTTTCGTTGCGTATTGCTCACCCTAGTTATTCTACAGGGGTAGAAATAGCGGATGTGAAAGGTAAAAGAATGGCATTTCCAATATGCAATATGTTGCATTGGTGTCTTTGGAAGAGGAGTTATTAACGGACATTTGAGAATCAGAGTTGCTATCCAATTTCTTTAAATAACCTTAACTTTACCAAATTTCCCTCAATAGCTTCCCTCTCAGAGACAACATTGCCACATGTTGCATACCGTCGGAAAAGCCATTCTATCAACGTTCAAACCTTCAGAGAGTAATTACGAGAGAGTTCAACGTTCTGTAGAGTAATTACAGGGTGAATAATAGGTAACATAAAATAAAAAACGCTTCAGAATCTGTAGGTCTCAAACTGTTAAGACCAGGACCAATGTTTATATGAACATTTTCACTTAGAATCACCAATACTACCATTTTCCAAATTCTTGTCCCTTCCTCCTGGGACACCTATATTTGAAAAGGAGGTTAATTAGGTAAAACTAAACGATACTCGAGATTAAAACACAATTCCAACTTTGTAATAAACACTTCAAAAAAATTTTCAATACCATTAATGTATAACAAAAAGAAATGTCCAAAGATAAGACATTTACCAAATTGATATAGTATCTTATTAAGTTGAACAGCATGATACCGTAAACTGCGGTTACTTGGAAAGTTTTTTTTTTTAATTTTTCATACTACCCATTGTTATTTATTGCAATGTAATTTTTCTCCATGTGATTTTCTAGAGCTTAGTCCATGTTACCTTTCCCTTAACTCATAACAAAATTTTACTGAGACTGAAGCCTCCAAGGAGAAAGAATGTGCTGTTTCCAAGTAGACCTGTTTTTGGGTAAGAGCTGTGTGAAAGATGGGACTGTTTCGAAAGAACCACTTGCAAGATCACACTTTTCGTGAGAAGATTTGATATGCAACAAGCCTATGTTTCTTTCGTAGTAATGTGTTCCTAGGCTGTTTTAAATAATAATAAAAAAATACTTGTTTCTTGTA
Organism: Thermobia domestica; assembly: GCF_964235325.1. NCBI lineage: Eukaryota > Metazoa > Arthropoda > Insecta > Zygentoma > Lepismatidae > Thermobia > Thermobia domestica. The sequence continues at coordinate 263,458,235 of NC_137462.1, forward strand.
TAACCTTTTAGTTAAACACAATAAATTGTTGAACCAATGTAAACCAACTACAGTGGTAAGTTTGTCTTCTTGAACGACTACAAAACCTTTTTTTTTTTTTTTTTTTTTTTTGCAATATGCTTTTATAAACAGTAGTTTTTTGGCAATTACCAATACATGCATAAGCTCTTAAGACTTCTTTAAGACACTAAAACATGCTCTACATAATTTTATGAAATTCATGTATGTATCAGATCAGTAAATGCCTTGCATTGGTTTACAAAATTAGCTGGTATCATTTTTACAAGTGTACATTTACGTTAACCCTTTGCAAAAATATCATACGATATTGTTATAATGAGTTGAGTTGATTTTGAGTTTAACGTCCCGTTTAGCAGCGAGGCTATATGAGACGTGGACCTACTGATTAACGTGGAATCCGAACCACATGAGCTCCCGCCGGGGAATCGAACCCGGGCCTCTCACGCCAAAGGGGTACTGTTATAATAATAATAATAATGTAACACAGTACGATAAGGACAAAAATTTGCATATTGATTTTTTTTTTTTTTTTGCTACAGTCACATGGAAAAACAAGTTGTTCTCTGCGGTTGTAGGTAGGTTCAGGCAAAACTTCAATAATGTCATCGTGGTCTATTCCCTGATTAATATAATAATTTTTAGTAGGAAAACGAAGGAAATAAAAATAACCATAGAATGTCCCAGAAAGGAAGTGGAAATGTAAAACTGAGTCATCTCATTAGGAAACTCCTGAAAGCAATGATATCAAGCACAACCAGGTAAAAATCACTTTTCATTCCAGAAACACAGGAAATTCAGGAATTACAAAAAAAAAAAAAAGTATCAATTACTGTGAGAACTTTTAGACCAGTCTATAAATAAGACACATCACTTACGACTATCCATATTGTTTCTTTTAGGTGCCTACTTTTTATTGGTCTGGAAGAAACAGGCCCGCAACAAGAGTGGGGCTAATGGGGGTCTGGCCCCCCTAAACTTTTCATGGTCCCTGCAGACCTCAATATAAAATGCATAATTTAGATATTTGTAAGAGAATTTTTAATGACTCCCCCCCCCCAACTCTGTGGCTTGTTTCGGGTCTGGGAAGAAAACGACATATATGTTTATAGTTCTCTGATTATTATATCATATAACACAAAAAATGTCAGTTTTCCAAATAGCTCCAGAGTTTCCAAGTAACCCCAGTTTATGGTATAGATGATTATAAATTTTCATGCGTAGAGTTCTAGAAAATAAAGAAAAAATGTTTTAAATGTAAAAAACCTACTAAAATACAGAATCAGCAAGCTGTCCATTATAACACTTGGAAGTCGATAATACACAGTAAGTGACATTTAGCAAAAAATCATTATTACTTCAAAAAGTTTTATTTCGGTTTAACTATATTGCCCAAGGGAGAGCGAGCCAGACACGTACGTAGGAGTGAGGGTCGATTTAGATGGTGCATTGGTGTACCAGAACATGGAGAACAGTGATTAAAATTCTTCTAAGGAAATGTATGCAAGTAATGTGTTCGATTATATTCAAGTCATGTTGCTAGTTTCTTTACCGCAGCCTTTGAAACATCACGTACATAATTATGGGCTACCCTATAGTGACCGAAGTACTTACCACCACACGACACATGAGCTTAATATCCACATATATAACATAACAGAGAACTTGAAGAGGTCGATAATTTCAAGTATCTGGGAAGTATTGTGACCAAAGATACTTACTGTACTAAAGAGATCGGGTCAAGAGTTGCTATAGCTAAAGAAGCATTCAACAAGAAAATATCACTCTTAACTAGCAGGCTCAATACTGGACTTAAGAAGAAGTTTCATCAACTGCTATGTATGGAGCATTGGACCTTATGGTTCAGAGACTTAGACATTACGGAAGTAAAGAAATATTTGGAGAGCTTCAAAATGAACGTGGTGTTGGAGAAAGATGGAGAAGATAAAATGGGCAGAGAGAGCAATAAACGAAGATGTTTTAAAACGGATAGGAGAGAAGAGGACACTTCTAGCCATCATCCTTCGTAGAAAGGTCAATTGGATTGGACACATCTTGCGAAGAAATTGTCTTCTTCACACCGCCATAGAAGGAAAGATGGAAGGGAAGCGAAGAATAGGAAGAAGAGGAACACAGCTGATTGATGATTTGAAAGAAGAAGAAAATATTGGGAGTTAAAAGAGGAAGCTGAAGATCGAGAAAAGTGAAAAAAAAAAAACATTTCCAAGGTCAAATCTAAAAATTGAAAATAAAAATAAATCCTCATTGGTCCCAGGACCTTCCGAGAGAAGAATACTTAATAATAATAATAATAATAATAATAATAATAATAATAATAATAATAATAATAATAATAATAATAATAATAATAAAACTGTAGAAGCAAAACTCATTGATATTTTAAAATAAAAGTGTACATAAAAATTCCGCTCGTCAAAACCTTAATTTTAACCAAAACACAAGGGACAGGCCACAATGAACTGACTCTTGATTTGGAAGCCTTCATTATATCAACTAATGAGATTCAATCTGACAAACACATAATTTCAAACGACAGAACCGACACTCTTTATGGTCATAGTGTGCAGAACACAACTTTTCCTTCCCTTCTTAGAGACATGGAACATGTTTTAGACATTTGAAAGTGCTAAAAGACACCTATTATAAATACGTATATAAGATATGAAATTAGTTTTGTTGGTCTCCAATGAAACTATTGTTCTTGAGTTAACATTACATGCACTTTGTTTATTGGGGTATAGTGGCACCAAGTTTATGTGAGTCGTGAACCTAAAACTTAAGGTAAAATTCGAACTACTGTAATACATTCAAACTTCCAGGTACTTTCACTGGTAATTGAACTCCGGCCTCGTGCTCCAGAGGCACGCACATTATTTGCTAGACTAGCAGGGGGGGGTTGTAATTTGTTTACTTAGCATGATTATCAGTTGCATTTACAAAAGTATTCAGGCCGAAAATGAGCGTAAAAGATTAGTCATAGTTTGTAATTACCATAAAAAGCATTAATAAAGTAAGTGCTTACATAGAAAAAAAAATATTTGTATTCGTGAGTTTTGTATCCATCTTCGGAAGTGAGAGTGGATCCATCGCTTAAATTGAAGCCAAACGAACATGAAAGCTCGGTAATTCAGTGATAACCGGCATGGTATAGTCGAACCGTTTGATCGATTGGCTCTGATGATCTTGAGTCGAAATTCATAGTAAATTTGAGTTCCACGAAAAAAAAAAAACACGGGCAGTTTTTCAGTCATCGATGTTTGTGTTCATGTCTTTGTCAAACCTGGTATGAATTTAATGTCGAAGAGAGAGTTCAATAAGGAACTGAAGCACGTTTGGTATTTTAGTGAATTAAAAACAATTCGTAGAGCCCTTGCTTCTAGTAGAGGTGTTCCTAGTTCAATCCTAGATCAGCTGAGCTTGTGGTGGACAGCATCGTATCCGTGGGTTTTCCCGGAATTCTCCCATTCCCTCGAATATCCTCTTGCGGCGATTCTTTCATAATCATTCACATTAACAATAAGATTCCTCTTTTAGCCTAAAACACACAGTTAAGGGATTTTAAATATCTCATTCTAAGTTTGAAACAACGTGACCTCTAATTGAAGGTAGAACCCAGGTTTTCCAAACAAAATGCAGGAAATCCAACCATTTAGTTACAATTAAGACCTCTCGTAAATTTGATCATTTCTCGTACATAAACTCCAGTTAGAAATTACATTCGTGTATCGTTTAACAGGGCATTCGTTCAGATGATTTAGAATAAAACAAATTTAAATGTTACTTATAGAGCTTAGATTCGAATTCAAAATATTACGATTTTTGCTAGATAATATGTTACGCAGATTAGTAATTTTGATTCATAGCATCTGCTGCAATTTAATGGCGAATAATGTTTGTGCCTGAAGGACAAAATCAATATCGGAAGAAAACACTGAGAGAGGCAACGTCTGTTAAAGAAAAACGACCAAAAAAAATATAGTTTGGAGTTTAATTAACAAGAGTTTGACTGTTGTGTTGAACCAATATTTTTGTGTCCACGTTACAAGCTCTTGACAAAATTAAATTGCAGAGAGTCCATATAAAATCGAAATGTCGTTACTACTGCTACAAAGTTGACTGCAAACAGACATTCAGATTTTTTTTTCTAGTTTCGTTCCAGTTCATAATTGAATCAGAGTTCATCTCTTGGCTATTATTATTTTTAATAATAAAGTATATTGCGAACTGATAAAAAAAAACTGCAAAATTAACTGGACTGTGATCTAATAAAGAGTTAAATAGAAAAAAGAAGTTATTTTTCCTCGTTATGGATCGATTTTAATATTAATATTATTATTAAAAGGTAACATAAAATCACATCCTCATGTCAAATTCAACATTTTAATAATCAGAAACTGATTTCAATCTTCTCCTGGAAATAGAATAAATAAAATTATAATGTACGAGGTAGCATCGAAAAGTCAGTGCAATCACGCAGAAAAAGGCGAACTACGAGACCCTCTGAGAATTGTATCATACTATGTTTCTTCTAAGTTTTAAGCATACAGAATATTGATTATAGGGATTTTTAAAAACAGATAAATGACTAAAAATAATGATTGACAAACTTCTCGTTATTAAGTTACTGTATACCGAGGAGAAATCGGAAAATCAAGGTCACGTGAAAATGAAAGTCTGTGGGAATGAAAGCCCATGCTATGGGACGGTATCTAAGTAAAAACATCAGTTTAAAACTTGACACATGACAATTTCAGATATCGCTAAATCTGGGAGGCTATCTTTCACAGGTGATACACGACAGAGAAAGTGGAGATCATGTTGGAAGGTTGGAAGGATAACCGTCTAAAGCAGTGGTCGCCAAACTTCTGAAGCGTTTGAGCTACCCTACTGTTTTTAGATAACCAACAACAAAATAACTATCAATATATTTTTTGAAAAAAATCTTACATTTATTTATTGCCCATAAACTTACATTCCTAAAATATGAAATCAAACTGTCCAAGTTCAAAACTTAAGAAAGCATTAAATTATGGTACTAAAAGAGTAACTTAATGACAACTGAACTTCTTAGATTGTCAAATTACAGTAGAGTCAAACTATGGGTCGGTCCAATATTCTAACGAGTAATATATTTATCATAGTTCTGGTTTTAATAGGTAGGTAAGGGAGATGTTGAATCTATAATCATGGGATGCCGAAAAGTCCCTTACCACCCCTATTAAAATCCAAATGGATGTACTTTCAGCGAATTTTATGTGGTAGGTGAACTTGAGGGTTAGAGGGACACTTTCTGGCGTAGGTTACGCGGACGGCCGCCATCTTGAATTTAACTTTTTTTTTATTACAAACGCTACGTGGATCATGTGATACATGACCATAGGCTAGAATTTCACCGGAAAACCGAATCTGAAGTCAAAATGTATTTATTTTTATGCAGTAAACAGTTATCCACAATTGCAGGTGTGACTTTCGTATTACATAATGTGCTCAACATGTTGTCCGTGCTGGGCAATGCACGTGTTCAGACGCTTCTCCCAATTGCTATGGACACGTATTAAGGTTTCTGGGGATATTTGTTCACAGGCAGCCATGATACGTTGTTCCAGATGGCGAACATCACGAATTTTCACAGCACACACCATAGACTTCACATGTCTCCACAGGTAGAAGTCAAGGGAGGTTAAGTCTGGTGATCGGGCAGGCCATTCCACTGGTCCACATCGACCAATCCACGTCCCAGGGAATTGTTCATCCAGGAACTGACGCATCTGGATGCCACAATGGGGAGGTGCATCATCTTGTTGGAAGAATCTGGGGAAGGAATGAAAAACGGACCGACGATCTTTGTTCCCCATATGACTGCCCATACCATAGTTTTCCCTGCACCGGTCATTTTCGAGGGATCTGTCCAAGCGGGGTTGTCACGGGACCAATAACACATTGACATTGTGCCTATTGACCTCACCATTTACGTAGAAATGGGCTTCATCCGAAAAAAGTATCTGCATAGCGAACTGCAGATTTACCCTCAATTGCTCAATAGCCCACTCGCAAAACTGGACGCGACGATTGGGATCGTCCTCCTACAAATGTTGCTGCAATTGCATCTTATATGGATGCCACTTATACCTTTGGAGCACCCTGTGCACTGAACTGTGACTCACAGTACACTGCATTGCTAAACGACGTGTGCTTCGCTGCGGCGACTTCGAAAAGGAGGCCAGCACGGCAGTAGCTGTTTCTTCGTCCGTGACTATCCTTGGCCGTCCACTACGGGGTCTATCCACAACTGTTCCAGTTTCCTCGAATTTGGTCAATAACCGTGCCACTGCAACATGCGATACAGGTGCTCGTTGTGGATGACGCACATTGAAATCGGCAGCCACTGCGCGGGCACTCCTCCCGCCCCATATTTTGATGATTCGTTCGTCCCTCGTTAAAGGTATGATTCATAACCTGCAACATAAAAGAAACGCAGTCAAATTCACACCTGCAATTGTGGATAACTGTTTACCACATAAAGATAAATGCATTTTGACTTCAGATTCGGTTTTCTGGTGAAATCCTAGTCTATGTAACGTAGCGTTTGTAATAAAAAAAAGTTAATTCAAGATAGCGGCACCAAGATGGCGGCCGTCCGCGTAACCTACGCCAGAGAGAGTCCCCCTAACCCTCAATTTTACCTACCACATCAAATTCGCTGAAAGTACCTCCATTTGGATTTTAATAGTGGTTGTAAGGGACTTTTGAGACACCCCGTATATCAAAAACAATTTATCATTATCTTTTTATTTCTACTCTAGAAAAATCTTCAAATTAAGCCAGAAAAAGACAGTTTTCTTAAACTTCCTTTTTGAATAGGGGGATTAAACTCGAGATTGAACTTATCTGGCGACACTAAATCCACGTCTAAGAAATTATTTCCCACTAGCTGAATATATCGATTCTTCGCATGGGGCTGTATTTGGAAGTCAACGCCTGTGCGAGTATCACTATTCATTTCAGCGACCGCGAAAGCTATGGGTTTGACACTAATATCGGTCATTTTGGATTACTTTTACGTATCTCGGTATCCCTCCTCTGGTGACCCCCGGCCCGCAGCGAAATAGGGTAAATTTGGATGTTTATACGATCAGAGTTTCACCATTGATCACAGCGACTGCGAAAACTATGAATTCGACACTAATATCGGTCTTTTCTACTACTTTTACATGTCCAGATAAACGCCCCCCTAAGACCCACTGGTTCAAATTAAAAAAAAAAACGCTTCGCCTTGTTCTGGGACCTGGACCAAGATATCCGTGACCAAAATTTGCTAATTCCTCGGTCAACTTGTCTGGTCCCCAAACTGATCCCGGTAAACGCTCCCCCTGAGAACACCCTGGTTGGAAATTAAAAAAAACGCTTTGTTTTATCTGGGGCCTGGACCAAGGTACCCGTGACCCAAACTTGTTAACTTTCGGCTTATTTGTCTGGTCCCCAGGCCGCGCACACACACACACACACACACACACACACACATTCTTTACTTCTTATTACATGTTATAATTAACTGAAATGCCCGTTCTTCACACAGAGAGAATAATTTATGGAAAAATATTTGAAACCCAGTTTCCGTTTGGATACACAGTTCAATGAAGTGACATCACAAAAACCCGTAAGATAGTCTAAATTTGGTAGAAATTGTGAACTCTTTCTCCTGCTTTGTAGAAAATAATGTGACGAAAGCCCAGCTTCGCGTAAGTACTATGTTCGTAAATTTATTTAAAGCGGCTAAGTCGTTTTCCGTAATGCGATCACAGTAAAGCAAACACCATAAATATCAATGCAGTTCAAAATATATAGAAACTGACCCATGCTCCTTTAAAAAAATGTAATTTTGAAGCTCATTGGGATAATTTCCGCTTACTTTCAATGAGGTGTTTGTAACTAGTTTCATCTCCCTAACTTCAAGGAATCCTGTGGAATTCTATTCTGGGCAAAAGATTTGAACCTCATTTACCTCCTTTAGTATACGCATTTAAAGAAAATTACTTTCTTATTCATTACTGTTGTAACAAAAGGAAATTCCTGTTCATAAATGTAGCCAAAACTTCTTGTATGGTTATTCACAAAGGTAATTAAAGTTGAAGTTTTCATATGAGTATGCACAAAGGTAATTAAAGCAAAATTTTTCATATGGGTATTCACAAAGGTAATTAAAGTTGAATTTTTCATATGAATATGCACAAAGGTAATTAAAGCAAAATTTTTCATATGGGTATTCACAAAGGTAATTAAAGTTGAATTTTTCATATGGGTAAGCACAAAGGTAATTAAAGTTGAATTTTTCATATGAGTATGCACAAAGGTAATTAAAGTTGAATTTTTCATATGGGTATGCACAAAGGTAATTAAAGTTGAATTTTTCATATGGGTATGCACAAAGGTAATTAAAGTTGAATTTTTCATATGGGTATGCACAAAGGTAATTAAAGTTGAATTTTTCATATGAGTATGCACAAAAATAGTTAAGCTCACCCATTTCCTCAGTATAATAATATTCTCGTGCTCCTTTTATTGGGTTTGAAGTTAAAAGTCAAATAAAATATTATTCCAATGAATTGAAGAACTGCATGATAATAATAAAAAAAAATATTTTAATTAGATATACACAGACACATCCGCGTAGCTACGCCTATGTTTTTGTCCAACTTATATTTCTAAATGTATTAGTATGGCCTGAACGTCTATGAATGAGTCACTTTAACTCAAGGTTGTTATAAAATAGAGGATCTGCCCATACGTAGCTTCATCATATGAACTATATGAAGCCAAAAAACAAACGAGCATCGTCTGAGCTGGCACGTCTGATTGCCTACTCTCGTTTCCATCATGATTGTTTGCTCGAAACATTGTGATCTTAGTGGCTCGGAGTAGGCAGAGTAGGTGTGGCGAAGCTGTGACGTATGGCTTCACGATTTTGTTGTATGGGCAGATCCTCTATTTTATAACATCCTTGCTTCAACTCTTTTAGATAATAGCTCAGATAGGGAATATTTCCCTTTACCATTCCAGAAGCGTAATTTTCGAAAGCTCTGTAATAGGTTTTCGCGTATTTCTAATTAAGAGTTTATACAACTAATTCCACACTTCCAGCTTAAGCGAGTCATTACATTAAGCATTTTCCGAATATACGAGTCTAGTGGGAAATCGTTATAGAAATTGTTCCCCTTTACCCCTTTTAGAAGCAGAATCTTTAAATATGCTAGAGCACGAATTCAATTACTTTTAATTAAAGTTTATAAACCGAATTTCCAATGTCTAACTTAAAGAATCTTCAGATTGGGCATTTTATGAATAAATGGCGAGAATTTTCATCGTTCTAGAAAATGAAAATTGAAATGAAATCTTTGAGTTTTATGTCTTACGATTATGCCAGTTAGGCTAAAGAAGACGGTGATGATGAGTAATGAATGAAATGGTGGAATTAAGAAAGTGGGAGGAAAGGGGAGAACCCCGAGGAAACCCACGCACACGGTGTTTGTCCACCACAAAGTTCACTTAGCGGGACTGGGATCGAACCCAGGATCCCAAGCACCAGAGGTGAATGCTCTACCACTGAGCCATCGCGGCCCCCGTTGTAGAAAATGTCTCGCTTTTCTCCGTTAAGAGTGGAATTTTGGAAACACTGAAAGACGTATCTCATATTTTTAGTTAAGTTTTTAACTGCCGAATACTACGCATCTAACTTTAGCGAATCCTCGCATTAAGTGTTTTCTAAATAAATAATGGGGATATTCCGTTTCCCTTGTTAGAAGTGGAATTTTTTTAAATGCGTTGAAACAATCATTTCATAATTTGTGTTTAAAAAACTATATTCTGAATTTTACATCCATGATTTAAGCTAACTCAAACATTCCACACATTACACACGAGTATTTGAATACTTTTGAAATGTCCCCCTTTTGCCCCTTAGGAGCGGAAATTTTGGAAACTCTGAAACACATGTTTCCTTAATCTTAGTGTAGACTTTTTATGCCGAATTTCATCTTATTAATTTCAGAGATTCGTGAGTTGTACTATTGTTGGCAAAAAGTAGATCACTTCATAGGATGCGTATTTCCAAAACGAAAAAAAATCTGTATCTCTTGCTTTCGTGGCAAGAATACTGTTCTGCGCAAATTTCACGTTTCTACCTGTAGTAGTATGGGCTGGGCGATGGTAAGTTGGTTAATTGTACTTTTTATACATGTATACTAGTGCAAATTATGGAAGATTTGAGAATTGAGTGCTGTATCTGAAATGCCAGATGGGACCAGACAGAAAGCGCATATGACCAACGAGGGAGTCAGGAGGGAGAGTGAAGTATGCAAGTTTTACGAAGAGAGTGCCAGGCAAACGATGTTGCGAATCCCTCATTTACTATAATTGACAGTTGATATCATGTTTCAATGATTACCTCCCGGATGCGTACATTCCCAGATGCATACATGTCAAAATCCTTCCCAGATCCGTAAAAGTGCCATGAACGATGACATGACATATTTTGACATTGATAAAAGATGTCCTACTTCCGTACATATTTAATAACTGACACAGTTTCTGTGCATTTTTAATAAAGTTTGAGCAGAGGAAGATATGGAATTGCATGCTCAAGGAAATACGAAAAGATGCATGCATGCTTTTCATTCTGTTGTAGGAATCTTTTTTTTCGACTCAACTCTTCACTTTGAGCTCAAATTCGATCAATGTATCCCCGAAATGTGTTTGATATGAATTCACAAATCGCATCAAAGGGATACACAAGTCGGCCTCATAAAGAGTCTTCGTCGAACTAGTATCTGGATCTGGTCCATGTGCAGTAGGCCGTTTACCGTTGTTTCCACCACCTATATGTAATTCTTATAAATATATGTATGTACACTATTTACAGTTTATGACAACTTATGAACATAGTGCAACCAAACACCTTCTAAACGTCTTTTGAAACACCAAAACTACTTTTTTCTTTGTCAATCTGCACATATACTTTCCTTGTTCGTTCACCTTGCAAGCTGAGATACTTTCTGTCGTAAGCATGGTCACTTGTTCTGGCTTCTAACTTGAGAAAATGGACCAATTCGATGACATGAGGATTTTGCTTGTTTAATAAAATGTTTAATCTCCAATTATTCCAATGCTCTGCGGGAACTGCTCAAGCTTAGGGGATATCTGCTTGAATAGACATCCAACCACTGTCGACCATTTCTAGCGATAGAAAAGCTAATGACCCACACATTCGAGCCTTAACAGTTTGACTGCCATGAGCATCATATGTGGTGCTCACCTTATTTTTCTATGGGGCCATGAGCACCATATATGATGCTCATGTTTGATATCACAAATTACTAACCTATTCAGGTTCTTGAGCATCATATATGATGCTCATTTAAACAAATTACTGTGAGACCATGAGCATGACATATGGTGCTCGGCTCCCATTGGTACATTTTCGTGAGAAGTAAAATATCGCGACAAAAATGTGACATCACTATCCATAATTGAGCCAAAGGTAAGAATAAATTGTGGCCTCCTGGGACCAGTACCCTGAAATCACCTTGGCAGTCAACATATTAAGTATATATCATCGTTGTTTTTGTAGCCTTTAACCAAGCCCAAATCCTGTATCTTACGCCGAAAACACAGGTTCAAGTGAAAATTGCACCCACTTACGGAAACTGAAGGGAAAATTGTTGTAAAAGAAATTATTACTGCTTCTTTGAAGTCTACCATTACAACTTCAGGATTCCAATTCAGGACTTCTTTCTTTATTAGTGAAAAGAATCTTTCCTATGTATGCTTTCTGTTGTTCGGGAGAAAGCCAAAACCCACTGGAATCATATTAGTTTCCTCTATTAAACTTGCAATATCTGCATGAGTTACAAAAATTTGGGAGAAAATTTGCTGCAGCTCTTAAACGTAACATCAATAAAGAAGGCCGTGCTGGCCTGCTAGGCAGTCTACAAAGTGAAACTATTCAAGGACCCTTATTCGCTGTGGCTGCTACTCGGAACGAACCCTTTAGATTCCATATCACTCTCTGCTTAAAAACTAACAACAATTCACAGAAATTGTACTAGCTATTGAATCTGTACGGAAATGGGAATTCTTATCTCGCTTTTAAATCATGACATTTCGTTGCATCTGGCACTTGTACGGAACTGGAAATGGTTTTGAGATGTACGGAAATGGGAATGTACGCAAGTGGAAGGACACCGTTTCGATAGTTCCTCAACTATCTTCCTCAGGATTGTATTAAAATTCTAACTTCTCAGAATATGTGCTTCTTTATGTAATGTAAAAGTAATGGACATTGTTGCTGTAGTATACAGAGAGAGGAATTCAAAGGGTTGTACTGTGTAGGATACCATTTAGTTTCTCTCGGTACGTTTACATATGATGTAACAATTTTTAACACAGAGTTACGAGGAACTCAATCGTTTCTAATATACAGGGTGCGGCACGTAAAACCGGCCCGTAAAGTGAACACATAAAATGAAATGTAATGTATTGAATATGATTAACTACAACACATAAATGAAATGTAATGTATTGAATATGACTACTCACCTTCACAGCAGCCTTCACAGCAGGTGCTGAAAGTGTCCTCCGCCCACTTCAACACACATGTGAGCACGATTGAGGAGATTCATATATATACCCTTGTCAGTTCTTGTGTTGTACAGTAATGCTATTGGTGACATCCTGGATTCTGGTCTTGAGTTCTTCAATTGTGTGTGGATTTGTTTCGTATACTCTTCCCTTTAACAGTCCCCATAAGTAAAAGTCACACGTGGACAAGTCTGGTGACCAAGGAGGCCACAAGCCTTTGCTGATTGTCCTCTCTGGTGTAAACATCTCATGCACAAGGGACAATGATGCAGCTGATGTGTGGCATGTTGCACCGTCCTGCTGAAAGTAACATAACTGACGCTCCTCTTCGGTCAAGTGTGTATAAAACTCCTCCAGGATTCCCATATACACGTCACTGTTCACTGTTGTCTCAAAGAATATGGGCCCAATAACGCGTGTGGCGGAAATGGCATACCAAACACCATCTTCTCATCATGCAAGGGTACCTGGTGGATTGCGTGTGGATTTTCTGTCGACCAATACCGGTTGTTTTGGGAATTTACGTACCCAGACAGGTGGAACCACGCCTCGTCACTCATGATGAGCATTAGTGGATCCAAGAAACCACTGGCAACATTCACCCGGCTTAACACAACGAGGCCTTTTTCTCAACTGGTTTCGACAAGTTTCACTGGCTGCGGCTGCACTTGACTGCTGCAGGTCACGTAAGTCGACCCGACTTCGACACGCCATCTCTTGGTAGGAAGGTAGATTATTTAAGTGTTGCCAAAAACACAATATACCAGAATATTACGACGGGCCGGTTTTACGTGCCGCACCCTGTATAATAAACTGAAATTCTGCATATTGACGGAAAACTAATAATTACTAAAAATGTGAAGGAAGATAAAAGGTTTTGGTAATAGAATAACAGAAGGAATATAGAATATTAGATTTTAACATTATCAAACAGTAGAGTATACCCGTCACGTAGAAAGACACGTAAAATAAAATTTATACTACCAGACATAAATGTCTTTTTCACAACCAGAGTACTACATGATCCCGCAGAGTACTTGGACATACACATTGGACTTACATTTGTGCTAGACCGTTTTAAGAAAATTACTGTCGCAAAAGATTTAGTTCATTTATTAGATATTTGAGAATACTGTATTAGTATAGCATTTTCGTCTTCATTGGAATTACAGAGTTCTACTAGTACTTTCTATAAAGGGATTATGGAATATGTTAAAAGTGAATTTATTTACAACACCTTCTATAGCCATTTTTAACTTTCATGTATAAGTCAGACAAGCTGGAGCCACAACTTTGAACAAAGTTATTGCTTTAACCCTCAACACATGCTTTTGTAACTACCCATTAAGTGTGGAACTTACTCTGGTCAGAAAGTTTTAACGTGAAGTTGTCGAAAGTGTAACGTATTATTCTAGTTTTAATAAATAAGTGTACTACTCTAGTCAGAAAATGTTCTTTATTAAGCTTTTGCAACTATATACTACATAAGAACCCATTCAATTAAATTACTTCCATTAAAACTAAAAGTTCCTTGTACCTCCACAAAGAAACTTTTCTCATTAAAGTACTTTCATACTTCTAACAGAACATTTCCATGATAATCATGTTCTGTCTTCATAAACATAGTTTCAATGATCACTGTAAGAATTTAACGCAGAGTAGAGTAAATATACTCCAATCTTGTAGTTCCCATTTCTTCCATAATCCCTCAGTTCCTAAATACAGGGTTAGCATAAATGGTTCATTCCTTTTGAAAAGGCTATATTTTCAGAAGTATTATACGTACACACATGAAATATATATGAAAAGAACCACAAATCTCACTAGTTTGTACTGTGTGGCGGCACGAGTCCATTATCTTTCCGATCGGGTGTGGCAGTACGATGTTAGTACCTGTGGAAAATGGAGGAAAAGTAAGAAAAAAGCTTTTGTGTACTTGAATATGCTAGATGTTCGTTTTTATAGCTGTGCAACGCGCTTCCAGAAGAGCATGGAAAAGAACCGCCATGTAAACAAAGCATTTTGCGGTGGTATTGGCAATTCAAGGAAACTGATTCAGGTGCGTCATTTAGGGAGGGCAGGAGGGGGCAATTGCCCCCCCCCCAAGAGTTTGAGGAATACATATACTTTAATCGATTGTCTACTAATATACTAGTACAAAATGTCAAAGTCTTATGTCGGTGGTGCTCTTACCCCCCCCCCCCAAGCGAAGTCTGAAATGACACCCCTGGTCCAAAGTAGGCAGGAGGTAAGCCTTGACAACATTGAACATTCAATACTTCGGAGAGAAGTCGGAAGTGTTAGGAACCAACACATCCATGTTTTATGTGTGTGTGTGTGTGTGTGTTCGGAATAACGTGTGATGCGATGTATTTCGTCATGGTATATTAACGTTTTCTTCACTTATAAGTGTGAAAGAACACATCTCAGCATGCGTTTCCCCAGTACGAGAGACTGTGCTGCTGACGATCCCTAACACTTCCGACATTGCACCAAATGATTCCGTGTTCACTGCTATCAGGGCTTATCATTTGTCTACTTTGGGCCAATCATAAAGTCAGAGCATATCTCAAAATTCGGTTGATGTTATGTCTGGGGATTTCACCCTGCAGGGAATATTCTTACACCAATTGGAACCAGGGGCGTCATTTAGGGAGGGCAGGAGGGGGCAATTGCCCCCCCCAAGAGTTTGAGGAATACATATACTTCAATCGATTGTCTACTAATATACTAGTACAAAACCAGAAAGTCTTATGTCTGTGGTGCTTCTGCCCCCCTCAAGCGAAGTCTGAAATGACGCTCCTGAACTGATTGCTTGCGTAAAGGAAAAAAGCACCTGGCCTCCGAGATCTTCTGATTTAACGCCCTGCGATTTCTTCCTGTAGGGGTACGTCGGGCTCAAAGAACGCATCAGTGCTGCAGTGCAGACAATGGACAGGACTATGTTACAAAATGTATGGAATGAGCTCGAGTATCGCCTAGGCGTGTGTCGGGTCATCAAAGGGACTCATATCGAACATTCTTAGAGGGTGTATGGACTTGGTGAGCTTGTGGTTCCTTTCAATATCTTTCATGTCTGTACATGTAATACTTTAGAAAATAAAGTTTATCATCTAAATGTCTAAAATCTATGAATCATTTATGCTAGTCCTGTATGTTGAGAACTCAATGTGTTAATATAGGTATATTGCTGAGAATGCTAGAAAACTATCTGGGCGAATATAAATCATAAATTAAAATAAGCTTACAAAAATAAATAGTTGCAAAAGTGAGTAATTTGATTATTGTTTATTTACTGACAAATTATGCAGACATAATTATTGTATTTTACATTCGAACATTGACAATGACGAGAAATAAAAAGTTTGTTTCTTTCCTTTTTAACATGCTATTCATGGATATATGTTAAGTTTGAAGGTCAGCGTTTAAATACTGTAATTCTAGAGAAGCTGGAAACCCAATAGATTTTTTTTAAATACTTCTTTGGATATGGAATATGTATGAAGAAAAACGTGTATGCGTGTATAAGTTATTTCCTCATACCTATTCCGTCTATCAATACAAAACTTGATATAGTCATTTCTTAACCCCTATAGTATTTTTCGAGATACATTCGGATTGTAAGCTTTTACCCAGGACTACTCCAGGGGAGTCCAAAGTTGATGGGAATGATTTCTGGAGTGAATTTCCCAGATATTCTCCCAATTTTGCCTGTTCAAGTACGTTATGGGCCCCAATACACAGCACCTCTGACAAACTTATTTCATGCTGAAGAGAGTGAACTATAAATCATGACTTTCCAATGAACAGTGATGATGCAATAGCTATTTCAATGCGAGTCTACGATTTTCTTTATACTAACAGGGTTAATGGGCCCCAGGGACTTATTCCGTTGTCCATGGTACCTAATTGTTTTGTGCATGAAGATATCTTTGTTATGTCTATCGAATGGAGTAGGTTTGATTCGGATGTCCTGATGACGGGTTCATGTACGTTCCTTGTCGGTACCAATAAAATAAAACAGGCTACTTATGACGTCAGAGCAACTTTACCTTAGAGCAGCTACACAAACAAATAAAAGACCGAAGGAAGGGAAGTTCGAAGCAGGAGGAGAATGTTGACAACACCAAGGATGTTATAAAATAAACGATTTGCCCATACGTACAACAAAATGTTGAAGCCATACGTCACAGTTTCATCTTCCCCACTCTGCCCAGTCCGCCCAATAAGATCGCAATGTTTTGAGCCAATATTCATGGCGGAAAGGAGGGTAACCAATCAGACTTGCCGATGCTTTTTTGTTTTTGATTTCATTAAGTTTATAGGAGGTTTCATTAAGTTGGTGGTACATATGGGAAGATCCTCAATTTTATAACATCCTTGGGCAGTACACTAGTGATGTACCACGATCATAGATCTACGAATGGCGTACCTCCAGAAGCATTAAGGGTGTCATGGATGTGTTTTTCTCTATGAAGTTTTACGTCCCACGATTATGCCAGTTAGGCTTAAAGAGACTATGATAATGAGAAATGAATGATATGGTGGAATAAGAAAGTGGTACGAAACGGGAAAACCCCGAGAAAACTCACAAGTACTGTGTTTGCCCACCACAAAGTCCACACGGCGTGAGCTGGGATCGAACTAGGGACCCCAAACACCGGAGGTGAACGGTCTACCACTGAGCCATCACACCCCCGAATCAAATTAATGTGGGACAAAATATGCTGGATCACTTTTTTGCCATTTTCTGCTTTTCGTTCCAGTAGTTTGTCACATTAAGATCTATATATTGGAAAAAAGTTAATAATGGCTTAATTAAATATTCTGGGCCTTATACAGAGTCGTTGTGACGAGTGATTAGTGTCATACTAATGAGTTCGACTAACATATGATAAAACAACTATAAACTGAAAATGATAAAAAAAAAAACGTTTCTCAACTTTTGACCCCTCTCCTGCAGTAGTCAGGCCTTTAGTATGATGCCAATCATGTGTCAAAACACTCTGCATAAGGCCCTCTGTGTTTAACAGTAAATATATTTGGTCCTCAATGGTGAACTGAAAATATTGTCAATTTAATTCATAAGATTGAAATTTGCTTTCCTGTGCATACATGTGTTTTACCATCCCCGTACAGATATATAATGAAAGCTCAAACAAACTCGTATGATATTGCACCAAACTTGGCGTATTGGTAGACCTTGATATTTTATGCAAGGTTGTGAAATATTGTGACGTACCAACGTTTGGTTCCTAAGTTATATGTAAGAGAATTGTAAAAATTATCCTTAATTTAATTTTTAAGTTTTACTGGCTAATCAATTGATTAGGTTTAACATTTTTCTTAAGCGTGTAGCTTACATAAGACGGGATCAACTACTGAAAATGGAATCTGGAAAAGTACTCCGAGCTAATGCCTCCTATCTGGAACAAGTCCCACAATCATGCGGACAGAGTGAAGTGTGTGTCTAGCTACACTCTTCTCGTCATCATAGGGGGTGAGGTGGCCTTTTTATAGATTGGCCGTATAAGTATGGCCGGGCTGTAATGTTTACAAGTGACTTCAGAAGAAATCTCTTGAGCTGTGAAATCCTCAGTATTGTTGTTTCCCCAAGGTCAGCCGTAACCGTCAATTTGCTCCCCCTAGGAAGTGGGGCCTATCGTCGTATGGAGTGTTGGCACCCACGAGTTTTAAGTCAAGCTTACCTCCCGTCTTGGAAAACATAGCCCCACGTTACCGAATCCAACGGTGTTATCCAAGGATCTTATAAAAAAGAGGATCTGCCTTTACAACAAAATCTTGAAGCCATACGTCACAGTTTCGCTACCCCTACACTGCCCACTCCGCCCAATAGGATTGCAATGTTTTGAGCCAACAATCATTGCGGAAACGAAAGTAGCCAATCAGACGTGTCGATGCTCGGTTGTTTTTTGGCTTCATCGATTTGATAGGATGAAGATACATATGGGCAGATCCTCTAAATTTATTTATAACGTTCTTGGTGTTATCACGGTCCGGCAGAGCCAACTCAAACCAGAAACACAGGGAAACACAGGGAGGGTTGAATCTCGACCCTACTTACCAGCTTGTTGTTTAACAGCGCCAAGAAGTACAACAACTACCCTTCCGGAACCACACCCACGTCTTACCCACCTATTTGAGAGGAATTTCGAAGACTTCCTTCCTCGTTAGGATTGACAGGATGTCAGGCTTTCCCTACGAAAACATTTTTTCGGAAGAGAACAGAAAGCATAGCCATTAGCCACTGAGCCACGAATGAGCATTCACCTTACCTTGTCAAATAATGCATTTCTATCTTTAGAAAAATACGCCTAAAAGTTTCATTTTTTTGTCTTTTGTTGCTTTCTGTTTAACTTCCATTAGTTTGAGCACTACATTTTTCTTAAATGATTTCTGAAACATTTTGTACATTTTGAAATGTTTCCCCAGAATTATATCATTAACTATAGCTAGGCTAATTTATAAACAATACGTACACTTATAGAGACAAATATATGGAGCTAATTCTTGTATTACACTACACACTAAAAATATGTCTTTAAATCTGAAATATCGCACACAGACAAACGAAAAACGATTTTTTTTAATGTTAAGGATGAAAGCTTATTCAAATAAAGAGTGAATTAATCTATACTCTTGTGTTTTACAACGCGTGTACCAAAAGGATTTTATCGGCCAACAAATTACATCACCCACAACAATATTATTGTTTTTCTGTCATTGCCATAGCATTATCCTATTGTGCTATTTGAATATGTTTTTTTTTTTTATCTTTTAACCATGGACCTACCCACATATATACACAACTCTCTCACAAATGCAGAAAATAGCATGTTCATTTTCTGAGTATGTGTACGTATGTATGTGATTTTTCGTCACTGAATCCCATTGTGATTGTTGTGCTTAATGTCATTTTCGTGTTTTGCTAATGTCACCTCTTTTTTTTTTTCTTTTGGCTGTACACAACAAACAACTTGAATAGATAATCGCAGTTTGTTTTGTTTATTCACTAAAAATGCCAGACCAGCAATTGCAATACACTATTTTTCGTTTCGCCTGCAAATTATATTGTGTTTATATTTTTCTATTCTTTCTTTTTCGTTCAAATGTCACATTTATAATTCAATATTCGTATTTTACGTATCTGTTACAATGGCCATATTATGTTGTGTTAGTTAAAACATTGAAACGTATTTTATATAGAGCACATATAATTTTTCCTCTTTTGTTTGATACGTTTCCAGATATATTTACACGTATATGCGTCTCTGTTAAGATATACTGTATATATATGTGTGTGTCACTTTTAGATGGGTGTCTGGCGCTGTAAATATTATATGTATCATTGTTATTAGTATATTTGTCATCGTTATACGAGATAACAGATGACAACAATGCAATCTGGTACTGGCAGTGTTTCTGTGTAGACATGCATTACACAAATAATCAGTTACTATTCGCTACGAACAAGGAGCACCGTAATCCAATGATTAGAACGTTGGACTCACGTCCGTGTGATCCTGGGTTGGATTCCCGATTGATGCTTCCACCCAACGTCGTAAGGTAAATTGGAGATTCACGTGAATACAAGACGTGAGGTCACTAGATCTACAACGGTCCTAATACGCCTATTGCAGACACGTATTTTCGAAATACACTGAACTCTAGCCATAGGGCATCGTGAACGGAGTTACGCTTGGCAACAATGTAGGAAAAAATGAATGACGTTTATATCGCGATCCTGTTGGTGACATCACGAGTCATGACCTACATATAGCACAAAGTAAAGGCCAAATGCTGTCGGCCCTCGTAGCCAAGTGAGCTAGCGTAACATGCTAGAAAGGAAAATCGTTGTTGGCGTGGGTTCAAACCCTGCCTAAGGAAAGTTTTTTTTAATTATTTTTAAACTTTTTATAACACTTCTTTCGTTAAAATAAGATTAAAAATAATATTCAAAAAGTGATTTAACGATTATTTTTTTAAAAAATTTTCATTAAACTTCTGTCTTTAAAATAAGTTTGGCCTTGTACTTATACAGATCTACAGCAAAAGTAGTAGTAATAGTAATAGTAGTAGTAGTAATAGAAACGGGTTAGAATGCAATTCAGCATTCATTTGTTTCCGTGCGATGTTGCCAAACGTTATGCCTTCTGGCTAGGGCTGAGTGTATTTCGAAAATATGCGTTGGAGACAGGGCAACACAGTGCGCTGACCACGTGTTGTTAGGATGGACATAGTTCAACCGGTCGGTAACAGATGGCGTTGGAGCGGCTCCAATCCACAAAAAAGGCTGTTACGCAAAGTGGCTTGATTTGATTATTGGCTATGAACAACATAGTCTTCAGCGCCACAAACTTTCAGACATTTCACCTTGTCCAGTTCGATGTTATATATTACAATAAAATATTCATATATTTTATTATTGATTCTTTATGAAGTTCACTGATGATATAGAAATATTCATATTCGTCATTTTGGTATGCACAAATTCATATACTTGCTTCACATCTTACGTCGTATACTTACTAGAGAAGTACATGAAGTAGTACACGGGGATCTGCATGTGTTATATATCGTTGGAAAGGTCACACCGAGTATACTTCACATGTGAAACATGTCGCTTAAATGGGGTCTGTAGTGGGCATGGCGGCCGTTTAAAGATCAGAACAAGGCTCGCTCCGAATCACCAGAAAACATGGATAAAATAAGAAGCTATCACGTAATTGTTTTGAGACGTGGTATATGTAGGTTTCAAAGGTAGCTGAATACGAATCTGACAACAAATATTTACAAAGCAAAATGGCGGATCCAACATGGCGGACACAACTTACAAAGAAACATGCTATGAATCTGAAATCAGGTATATGGAGATATTCGACGTCGCTGTGTATGAATCAGATGCTAAAAGTGTAAAATTCAATATGGCGGACAAAACGTAAAACATTGCTGGAACTGAGAGCAGGTAGGTAGAGGTTTTCGTGGTCGCGGTATATGAATTCAATGTTAAAAGTGCAAAATGCAATATGATGCATCTAATATGGTGGACAAAAGGTGCAAGAGTATGGTAGGATTGTGAAACATGCAAAATTTAATACAGCAGGTATGACTTCTTCAGTGAATTTTTTATCCGCTCTCTTTACGTTGGATAGTTTCCGAACTATTGACGTCCGAAAGTCATTTTCCCACGCTTTCGGCACCTTGTAGACCCGAAAATATGCCCGATAGCCGAAAGTTTAAGAGAACTTTTTTTTCTTGTCTCAGTGGTAGGAGTCACCTCCCAAGAGTTGTAACACTTATTTTGCAACACCCGATATATATATATTGGACGTTCATATTACAGTAACTGGTAAGAATAATACAGCTGAACTACCTCATCCATTACCAGTGAATGATTGCAAACATTCAGAAAGATAATGCTTGCGGATTTAACTCACAGTGATACGGCGGAGTCCGCAATACCTCATGTCCGGCACTTTGAGCTATCTCGTCAAGCTTATACGTCACGTGTCGAGTACGCTCAAGATCCAATATTTCAAGAAGTTCACATTTATTCAGAGATGAATCCCACGAAATATTTTTTTTCGGTCAACCATTCTTGAATGTCTGCTTTTTTAGTTCTTTTTGTCGGCGCTTTATAACTTTTCTCCGAGTGACTGGGGACATTATTCACTATCACAGAGTTAGAGGGGGGGGTATTAAGAAGTGACCTTTCTTTGAAATATTTTTCGTATACCCTGGAATCCATTTCCGAGTGATTCTTGGTTCTTTTTATATTTTTGGCCTCGAAAAATCAGTTCAGCGCCTGGAACAAAACCATCTTCTGATCTTGCATGAACCAGAATCACCCTTCCTCCCTTCCCAGAGCGAGCTTTTGTCCCGTTGTAAGACCTTCTCGCCAAGCTTGTTCCGCAGATTTTATCTTTGTATTAACCCACCTTTTGTTTTTCGTGTATCCTTGATTCGACCAAGTTTCATCTGTGTCAATTATTTATTTATTTATTTATTTATTTACTTATTTATTTATTTATTTATTTACCCTCATACCTTGCTTTCCTTATGGCTCTTAAGTATCTGTGTCTCCAAGCAATAATGTCTTCTCTGTCAATCAAAAGGGAATTTCTTTTATTTAAAAAAAATTAAAACCCATTTCTCGTAGAAGGCGGTACAAAGTGGATCGTGTCGTTCTGCACGATTTCCAATACATTTTGCACTGTTGGGAGTTCATTCTTTCTGAAAAATTCATGTACTTTCCGCTTTATAGTTTCCCGGGTAAAATTGTCATAAATGTCGACATGTGTCATTCGCTTTTCACTTTTTCTGTCTTTGCGTGGGGTTTCTAATCTCCCGTTGTTCATTAAATGCTGCTTTCTTATATCATATACAGTAGATTTCGCAACGAGAGTGGCCGCAGCAGCTTTATCCACAGCCTCCCGCACAGAAGTTTTTCTTCCCCCTTCCTGTTTTTGTGAGCAGAAATACGAATACACATTAAGAATAATTTGTCGCTCTCCACCTTTAGGAATACGTTTTCTTTTTTTCTCCAATCCTTTAACATTCGGGTGACTTCACAGATGTTGATGATTCCATTATTTACAATTAACTGTTTGCAAAAAGCAATACTATATACAAGAAGCATAAAAGGCGGATGAAACACGAACACGAACACGAACACGAACACGAACACACACACACACACACACACACACACACACACACACACACACACACAAAACAAAACAAAACAAAACAAAACAAAACAAAACTTGAGACGATACACAAATATATACACACAATCACACAATAACTTAAGCTCTGCAAATAAACTTCCGCACTAAAAACAATAAATAATGTATATATACAGTACAATTAATATACTGTATTTACACAAATATTACTAAATATTTTCCACGGATATATACAAAGTAACGAGGCAATAGATCGCTTGCTCTAGAACAGTAAAGTGGCTCTTCAGCGGTCGTTGACGTTTGCCAACAAAGGTTATCATCCTCTCACTGGGGGTGGATGAGTTGTAGTGTTGCTTACTCCTTTTCTTCAGAGCCTCGTATCTATGACCAATGAATCGAACTGTGGCAGCCCCAAATGAATACAAGAAAAGATAAAATGGACTTAGTTTCATGCTGGAGTTGTTTTGAAACAAAAAGACAAATAGATGATAATTATAAAGAATTCATCTCGAATGTAAAGCTAAAATTAAAAGAGAAAGTTAAAGAGAACGTAATAAATAATCTTTTCGAGTGCAATTTGTGTGCAGAAGTTTTAGTTTCAATTCTATTGTTCTTAGTCATTTGGAATCGTATCATCAATTCCAATATTTGAAAAGAACGCTAACGGTAAGTTCATTACTCTCATAGCGCTAAATGAGATTCATGTGATAAATTTCTTTATAAGACAGAAATTATCATGATAAGCACGCCACGAGGGATACACTCAAAGGGAAAATTCGTTTGTTAGGGTTTTAAACGTCTTTATCCAGAAGCAAGACTATATAGAGATTGGACTTACAGGTTAAAGTGCGATCTGAACCATTACTCGCGTTTTGAATCCGAAGCATTGGTCCTCCAGTCAGGACTGAACCCGCAATCACGTGCACCGAAGGCGAGTGTTCTGAAGTAACGGGGGATCCCTTAGATGAGTTATTTTATTTCCTTATTTATAAATGGCAGAGTTACGGAATGACATTTTCTTTCACTCAACCATTTCCACAATTTATTTATTTATTTATTTATTTATTTTACAATTTCATTCTCAAAGTAAACAATGATTTTTCACCAGGGGGGAATGGACACATAAGAGAACATGCTATAGATGTAAAACTATATAAAGAGGAAAAGAGAAAATAATTAAAGAAGTACGTCTCTTTCATATATAAAGCGTGTGTTGTGAAACATCGTGTTGACGTTGACTTTAGTCAAAATCTTGATTTGAAGATATCCGGATCAAAAAGCACTAGAGCATCAGACAAAACTTTTCAAGAGCAGAAAAAAAAAAAGCTACAAGTGGAATGAATGCTTCCTTATGTAAACGCCATACTGTAGACGAGTTTTTCGAACTGAAAGAACAATTTCATAACCAAAAGGACTTGATAAAAATAATAACACTTGAACATCAAAGTGGTATTTGCTTTGAAGTGGGTATTAGCCAATAAGTATTTCAAAGAAATTTAAATTTGGAAAATAGGTAAGTAGGTTTATTAGATTTTTTTTGTATAAAATAATAATAGCGTGAATATGAAGACACTATTCTTGCTGTAGATTACAGTGGATCTGGGAGCATAAGGTTTCTTTATAAAGTCCTAACAGTTCTGCAGAAAAAT
The DNA here is from genome assembly GCF_964235325.1 of Thermobia domestica. NCBI lineage: Eukaryota > Metazoa > Arthropoda > Insecta > Zygentoma > Lepismatidae > Thermobia > Thermobia domestica. The sequence goes on from NC_137462.1 coordinate 263,483,265, forward strand.
AAGAATATTCTCACGACAAAATCCCTTATCTGCTGAAAACCTGGAAACAAGTGGGAAAAAAAACACGCATGGAAAGTCCAGGTACATACCGGTACTAATAATGAAACTATAAGTGGAGTACAAATTAATTTTTCGTTGCTCCGCTGGTATAGCGGACTCCCCCGAATGGTCGCGGGTTCGATTCCCGCCGGGAGCTCACCTTGAATGGAGTGGTTCGGATCCCACTTTAAACTGTAGGTCCACGTCTGTATATAGCCTGTTTGTTGAAAAAGGACATTTTCAGCTGGTATAGCCTTGGCGTAGCGCTCGGGAGATCATTGGAATTAAATCACGCGCCAGGACATCATGCATGTTTTACTTACTCAGTCAATGGACTTATCTTGTGTCATTCATTCTGCACCCTTTGAAACCACATATGCCTCCGAAAAGTTGAATAATTTTAACTTCTTCGTCATAATTTGAAAAGACGCGGAGAATAAGTGCTCTAAATTCGTCTGAGCTCTTAGTATTTTCGAATGTGCTGAACGAAAATTCATCCTCAGTAGTGGATATTGAGACAATCATGTTTGTCAACAAACGGAGATGCAAAGCATTGTGTTAAAAAAAAAAAAAAAACGGGGGCAAACAAAATAAGAAACACATTTCTTTCAGCGTTCTATTTTCTGTAAAATTGGTTTTCTAACAAGCTTACTACGCGAAGGGTATTCTTGAGCAGATTTACTAAATATAACGTAATTGTACAGACTTGTACAAACTTCAAAAGAGCAGGTCCGCTGACACCCATGGAAATGGAATCGATAACACTGAGCAGCTTAAAGGGATTTTTGGCATGCCATTTTTTTTTCTTTATCCGTAATTAAAACCTGTTTTCTAGTATTTATAGTTGAGTATAAAGGAACATAATATTAATTTTGTAATTGAAAATTTTTAAAACGTGCTAATTAATTACAAGATAATTAATAATTAATCACTAATTAAAGTTTTTACTTTTCGGCCCAAGGAAGGAAATTCAAAGCACCAACCCTGCAGGAAACGATTAATTACTTTTAATTTATACGATAAAATAATTTGCAAAGCTTCATTTACCAATAATCAAGCTATATTTCATTTTAATTCCTTGATCCCCTAAAAATTCTATTAAAAGTGACTGTGTGTAAAGAATAATTTCTAAATTATTTTATCCTATAGAGAAAGAGTAACTTAGTCATTATTTGCAGGGTTGGTTGGTTGAATTTCCTTCGTAGCACTTCAAAGTAAAAAATTTAAATTATTAATTAACTATCAATTATCTTGCAATTATTTAGCATGTTTAAAAAATCAGTTACAAAAATTATAATATTATGTAAGAAAACGAAAAATGGAGAGGCAATAATCCCCTTAAATGTATTACTATTACCACTCTGTGTAAATATAACCACATTCATTTCTCAACGATTTCTCTCTTTTATTGTTATCTAACAATTCAGTTTGTTTAGTATACCAAAATAAATAAATTATGAATAATATATATATATATATATTATTCATAAGATAAAATGGACAGAGAGAGTTATAAACGAAGGTGTTTCAAAACGGGTAGGAGAGAAGAGGACGCTTTTAGCCAACATCCTTCGTAGGAAGGCCAATTGAATTGAATACATATTGAAAATAAATTATCTTCTTCATACTGCTATAAAAGTAAAGATGGAAGGAAAATGAGGAATCGGAAGAAGAACTCAACTGATCGATGGATGGTTTGATTTGAAAAATAGAAGATTAATTTTTGAGTTTAAAAGAGGAAACTAAAGATCGAGAAACATGGAAGAAACATGTACAGATCCGAACCTAAGAAATAGAAAATTCATTCTCTCTCTCACTTGTCAGTAGAAAGAGTACATAATAATTATAATAATGCATATCCCACCGAGCTAGCATAGTGTATGAGTACTTTGAGACACAGGATATTAAACGACTCGATTAAAAAAATATATATATATTCCTAGAACCTGCCCACAGGCAGAAAACATTTTTTCTAGATGGAATAACTATTTTTCTTTTTAGTTTTCAGTTCACTTATCATTCATTTTGCACTTGAAGAGGGAAACTTCAAGTTATTTATTTAAAATACTCAAACGGAGATTACTGTTATTATTATTAAATTTACTAAAATCTTCGTAAAGTGGTGCTGAAGAATCGTAACAACTTCGTAAGCCACCAGCTATCTACACCATGTAAAACGAATCAAATAAAGAGATTTAGAGAAAGAGTTCAGATGGCTTACAAGTAGATTTATTTAAATCTGCATTCATGTAATTATTTTCATAGTTGTAATTCATAAACACTTTATTAGGGATGCAATCGGTTGGAATGGGTAAGGTCAAGAATCATAGAATAGTCCATCTATAGTAACTGTTTTTCTTCAACTTCAGTTGATTCTCTGTGTTTAGTTTGATTTTGATTCTGCAGTTTCTTTTCCAACGACCACAACATATACATTTGTACGCAGTCGTTCTTTCAGAAAAAAAATGTTCTGGGGGGGGGGGGGACTCTTAATATTCTGGTGGGCACTGCTGATACTATTCTATTTATTATTATATTATAGACGTATTATTTTGATATCCTCGGGGGGGGGGACTCTTAGAGCTTCGGGGGTCAGTGCCACCCCAAAAACATGTCTGGAAGAAACACTGTTCATATGTCTTCTCATGAACCTTACGTAAAGGCTGATTCAGACATAGGGTTCCATGCTCATGCCATGTCCCTGCCAGCTTCGTCCGTGCCACGGTCGATTTAATACACACATGCCATGCGGTAGAGGTCTGCACGGGCCGGAATTTTTTTAGCCCGGCCCGGTCCGTGAATTTACAATGTGAAGCCCGACCCAAGTCCGAAATATGTTGTACCATTTAAGCCCGAGCCCGGCCCGAGCTCGTGTGATACTCAAATGAGCCCGAAATATGACCGAATTACAGAAACTTAATAAGTAACGCTAAATTGTATTTTTATTGACAGCAATTATACAGGGAGGTTTAATTTTGCAGTTGTGCTTTGAAAGTTCTCCAGAAGGAACGGTGCAATATATATCGGCCCGAGTCCGTGCAGATCTCTACCATGCGTAGTCGTGCTATGCCGCTACTGCTCTTTAAATCATTTTCCAAGATGGATTGCAAGGAGGGGTCAATTTCATGTCGCTTCGACTGCTCCGAGCAAATCCGAAGCATCACTGCCATAGAATCGGTACCGAAGTGGTTTCTCTGCAAGGCAGCACAGTCGGGGCATGGCAGGAGAACGGCTCGGGCACGGCATGTCATGTGAGAATCAAAAAAGACATCGCAATCAATTTTCGCAATCAATTTTCAATGTCGAGGTCTGAAAACAAACTTCATAGACAATGGCCCATACGGTACATGGCATAACGGCACACTATGTGTGAATTAACCTTACACATGCAGATTTGTGAAAAATGATGATGGCCCGACTTTGTTACACAAAAACTATGTTGGCTGATATTTCATAAATTGTGATAGCGTTGGAAAATACGACTTCACTCTCTAGAAACTGTAGACTCTATGAAATTCGTATTTCCTAATGTTCTGATTTCAATTACTTAACTCGAAATTATTGAGTGTTGTGTCTGTAACATGAATTAGATAGTATTTTGTAGAAAATTATGAAATCAATCAATGTTTGGTGCTTTTCAGGATTGGTCACAGTATAGTCAATAGTTGTCACAATAGTGTAAAGATGACATTTGCCTCTGTGTCATGTGCATAAGAATACACTTTTTAAGTCAAAAGAACTCTGTCAAACAATTAGTTTTTTTTTACTTACCTACACATATTATTTAAATGTGTATAGCACTAATATTAAGTATGATATCTGATTATTACATGATTGCTGTTACATTTATTGTATTTGTAATAACCATTTTGAATAATTAATTTTTAAAAATATATAAAGTATTAATAACAAGTAACTATCATCAAATTTATGGCAAGCGCAAAGATGTGCTTCTTAATATGCATAAGATCATATTTAGACTACAAATGGTAATGTAATTGTATTTCTAAAATGTTGTCAGTATCTCCAATTTATTATTATTATTATTATTATTATTATTATTGTATAATATAATTAGGTTTTCTATAGTAACCAATACTGTTGTATAACAATTGAGTAAACATGGCATTACGTTTCCTGGCTGTTGTTAATAGTTTGTGTTTATTTAATTTGATTAAGAACAAGATGAAAGTATTCTCCGCAAACGGTAAGCAATATTTAGATATGTTTATAATAGATATATTAAGTAAGCAATATTTAATACTACCTATTGTAAACTAATTTTTCACGTTTCTCGAAATTAAAATTTAAGTATTGTGTATAGTCCTTCCCAAGCGGTACTTATTAGGAGTACAGAAATAATTTACAAATTAACTGGGTTTAAAATTGTTTAAACTTTTAAAAGCAATACACGTTAAGAGCACAGAAAATGTAATTTCGATTTATTATTTTTCAAATATATTTGGATTGACTTAATTTAAGAAAAAGCTCACTGTAAAATCTTTGTTCGCTAAATAGCTAGATTTCTTTTCTGAAAATCTCTTCCCCCTGTAATTTATCATACTCGAACGAACTTACCTTTTTTGTAGAGTTTATTTTCAATAGTTTACAAAACCTAAACTTTATTTTTAGGTTAAAGTTTTACTAACCTTTAATGAACTTTTAACCTAAACTTTATTCTTAGGTTAAAGTTTACAATAAACTTTTAATCTAAACTTTATTGTAAACTTTTAACCTAAATTTTTTGTGGAGTATATTTTCAATAGTTTACAATATGTTCACTTCCTTTGTATTTAATACGAGTAGGTTCTTATTTTTCAGTAATTTTTTAGACATTTTTATAAATCATATTTACATAATTTCTGACCATAAATTTCTGGCCAGTGGATAGTTTGATATATGGTTTTATTACGAAATTTTAGTACTTTTATTTCCTCCGTTACAAAGAGTTCGAACCAAAACTTATTTCTTGTCTGTATTCTGCTTACCTAACACTATTATAGTCATTAAATCTAGGACACTCAGGTCGTCAGAATTGAAGAAAATAGGAACGCTTTCATAAATTTGACTGAAGTCCAATGGGGGAAAAAGACTATCGGGGAAACAGGCGCAGACGGGAGGGCAGTATTAAGATGTATATTGTAGAAATAGGAATACAAAGTAGAAAGTTGATCAATTGCCTAAGAACAGAAGACAATGGAAAGCTTTTGTGAATGCGGCATTGAACCTCCGAGTTCCATAGGCCATAGAGTGAGTTAGTTACTTTAGAAGCTTCAGTTGTTAAATTTTACGCTAAAGTAACTAATGGAGTGAGAAATCGTACATTTCTTCTTTTCATGGAATTTTCCTCACCCTTCTCTATATCCATATTTCGAATGTCTATGTAGTAGTATTAAAAGGAATGACATTTTTATGTTTAATGTAACTGACATGTATTCCAAAAAAGGAGGATTTTTTTTAAATATCTTTGGTTACAGAGCACAAATGGTAGGCTGGGACTATTTTATTACGATTATGGCTGATAGATTATTTGAGGACAATTCGAAAAGACCGCCGTTTTTTTATCAATGACATACACTCGCAAATACAGAACTTTTATTATACACATTAGAAAAGTACAAGATTACATTACTTTTCAACATATTCACCATTCATATTGAGGCACTTGTCACTTGAGGCAGTAATGTTTTACAAGGTTTGAAATTCCTTCTGCAAAACAAATCTCCTGCCTGGGAATGAAGCCACCCGCTAACAGTTTTGTAAGGCGCATTGTCATTGTCTAAGCTGTGAGACGTAAGCCACTGTTTCGTGTGCCTGAAGAGGTACAGCCGAATTCATTGCTGATTACTTCTTGCCACATTGTGCACATCAGTTCGTCCATCTTTAAACATGTGACATTATTCACGTACGACACCTTCACTCATCACGTTTGGTCGGTAAGCACCACACAGTTCGCGATGAATCGCAGCTGACGAAAGTTTGATGAGCGCAAGAGTCTTGGTCTTGCAGTTTTTGCAAGAGTCTTGCATGCAAGACCAAGACCAAGACCAAGACCAAGACCAGGAATCCCGATGCAAGACCAAGACCAAGACCAAGGGGTGCAAGACCAAGACCAAGACCAAGACCATACCTGCAAGACCAAGACCAAGACTCTTGCGCAAGAGTCTTGCACAAGTACCAACACTACTTGATTTTTTTATAGAATGTAAAAAGGAAGGGGGAAAATCATTACATCTTTCACGTGAACTTCTTGGCTCCAGTAAAAATACCGCCGGAGTGAATGTGTTCCCAGTAGTTTATGCAATCCATGTGAGTCGATCTGCTCCTGTAACATATAGCTACAGTATGTCGTTTTTTGAATCGGTTGTTCACGAGACGACCGACAGCATAATTCTATGAATTGTTACAAGCTATAATAACTTCAGTGTCTGATTTACTTTGGTCATCATTTGATCATTCACGACGGCCCATGATTGGATTTTGGGAAATCATATGAAGAATAGTTGTGTCCATAAGAAGTGGATAAGCGAAAATAAACTAGAGCATGTTATGGACACGGTAGCTCAGTGGCAGAGCGTGCACCTCTGGTACATGGGGAACTGGTTCGATCGCAGCTTGCGCTATGTGAGCTTCTTTGGTGAAAAAACACTGTGTGTGGGTTTTCCCGTTTCCTCGTACTTTCTTCATTCCACCATTCTTCATCATCACTGTTTCCCTTAGCCTCAGTGTAATAATCGTGGGACGTTAAAGTAATATTTCATTTCATTTCAAGCATATTAATGGTGTTCTTCTTCCAAAACTAAAGAAATGTAGTATTGAACATCGGCAATTCCGTACACCATAGATGTCGACTACATGGGTATGGCATTGGCTCTGAGGTTCAAGCATCCGTTGGAAATTTTTAATGTGTACTTATAAAATTAATATTGAAATAACATTTCCATGACATTGACAAAAACTTAGTGCATGTGACCGCAAGTTTGATTTCATAGGTGGATGCTTATACGTTGAATAATTGTTTACCAATATAACTTATAGCCCCCTTAGGTATACGGCATATCTAGGATTCAACGATATAACATTATACAACAATAAATAATCTATATTCACAACTGAGAGTGTTTTCGTACTTATTTCAAATAACTTGAAGTTTGATGCCGTTATTATGTATTTCTAATGTAGGTCAAAAGTATTTATATAAATTGAGTTTATATAAAAAAAGACAGACAGTTGAGTCGTTTTCAGTTTTCACTCAAATGATTCTAAAATATTGGGGCTCCGGTGGCTCAGTGGTAGAGCGTTCAGCTCTGGTGTTTGGTGTCCCGCGTTCGATTCCAGCCCCCGCCAAGTGAACTTTGTGGTGGACAAACACCGTGTGCGTGGGTTTCCTCGGGGTTCTCCCGTTTCCTCCCACTTTCTTCTTTCCACCATTTTCATTCATTTTTCATCATCACCGTCTCCTTTAGCCTAGCCGGCATAATCGTAGGACATAAAACTCACAAATTTAATTTCATTTCATATTCTAAAATATTAAGAGGTTTAATTATTATTATTTTAATTTTTTCTTTCTTTTTTGGTCAATATTGCAAAACATATCGTCATCGTCATAATAATAGCTATTCTGCCATTATTGGCAGGTCACTTGCTGCAGCTGAGAAGCTTCGATGACTGTGGTCCTCAGCTAGTCTCTTCGTCTTAACGTAGCAATTTTTTGTCTTAATATCTTTCTTCAACTACAATCTCCTTCGCCCCCTCCCTCTAGCACGTCCCTCATAATACAGTTCCTCCTCAGAAAATGTCCTCCTCTTCATTACATCTAAAATTCTTCTTTTCTCCCCTACTAAAACCTTCGCATTCGTTTTCCGTTCAACCCACCTGATTCTCTCCTTTTTCTCCATGCCCACATTTCGAAAGTCTAACTGTTTCATCGTTTTTGCGTATGTTCTTATTTCTGCCCCATACAGTACGGTACATATTAGAATCAGTAAAACAAAATTTCAATATTTAATTGGGAGTTTGTTCAATACAAAGATGAGCTAATCGTGGTTGGAAAGAAAAAAATCTGACGCCTTTAGAGGGTACAAATAATTTTGCAATTTATGGTATTTCAGTAATCTGTGCCGTCTTGGTTTTCTTTCATGCTTCTCACTGTCAGGGATAGCCTCCCCAGTTTGGGAACCAGTGGAGTATTGGATCTGTTAAAACATATAAAAATATTACGAAATGTTGTGATTTATCTTATAAGTAGTGAAGCGTGATCACCCATTGAAAAAAAAAAAGTAAAGGTCATCGCCTATGTTGTACAGTATCATCACACTTACACGAAGGTAAAATAGGCCCTATATTACATTTAGAAACATACATTATATTTCCCTCACATTGACGCAATGTAGGGTTTATTATCCCTTATATCCAGAGTAGAAATTACTTATGAAAATCATAGATTTCTTAAAAGCAAAACTTGCAAGACTCTTGCAAGCAAGACCAAGACTGGGTGTGCAAGACCAAGACCAAGACTAGGTGTCCAAGACCAAGACCAAGACCGTGGGTTCCACTGCAAGACCAAGACCAAGACCGCATGTGCAAGACCAAGACCAAGACCACCCTGGTCTTGGTCTTGGTCTTGCATTTGCTCATCACTACACTCAGATATCGTATTACCGCATACACTTCATATTTGGCTGGTTTTTGTATTGGAGTGTTGATTTTTAATTGTTAGAGCGGACGAGTTAACTGCAGCTCGACTTTTTTGTTCCCCTGCTCACTGTCTACTGAACTTCTGCACACAGCGCCACAGGACTGACGTCGCTCTTCCCGGTCATTTCTCGCGCAAGCACAAGCGGAGGTTTTTCCGATTTGCCCTTGTATTTTTATGGCTTTCTAGACTTAAAAAAAAAAAAAGGCGAAGCACACAATATTATAAAGATGATCTGAAGATTATTTAGGAAATAACTGCAGCCGGGGCTGATGACATGTTTTCTGTAATTCAGCTCTTTTGATCAGAAAGTGGAGGGGCTGTACTGTGAAGGTTTTTCTTTTTTTTTTCTTTTTTTGCATGAAGTGTATACGCCCGCCGATTGCATTGGATTTAGAAACAACCCTTCATAACTTCGATGTTGTATAAGGATGCGAAACACACGCTTAAAGAAGAAAGAAAATGTAATCTGCGGTACGAAATACAATTCAGGAGTTTGATGTAATAAGGGCATAAGCGAGTTTACGTCTTTGTGCATCAAACGCATTTGTGGCTTTTGAAATGCTTGTTTAGCCTCCTGGTAACATTTCGATTCAATATCGGAATAAAATGCTGCATATTACATTATTTTATGTAAGAAGAAAATACTACTTAAATTTACAACATCGTTTTTCTCCAACTGCATGTTTCAGACTTACGCCCTTATCGCATCAAACACCTCAATTATGTATGAAATGAATGGAGTGGAGAAAAGTTTACTATCAATCACTGGCGCAAATCCCGGGGAGGACGGGGGGACATGTCCCCCCAATGTTGGACCTGGGGGGGTCAGTCCCCCCAATAATCTGACTTAAAAAGTGCTTTTTGGGATAGCTTGATGATTTGTATCCGACTGCAACAAAGGAATGTAAGATGAAATTGATTTCTCTTGGGTTTTCCATTTTTAAAAAGAATCGTAATCTGAACTTCGTTCTGTAGTGCGTTTAGTAGTCTCATCAATATGTATTAATTCCACTTCCACTACTTGGGCACAAATTGCAATAAATGGCAGACACTAGTGTGCGCAGGACATTGAGAATGTGGGTGCCAGATCTAAAGTGCCACCATATGGATTGTCGTCCTCCCCCCTTTTCCCTAAGAAAAGATAGCATCATTACATCCGACGCTGCGTCGGCGACGCACGGCACACATGCAGACGGGAAATAATTAACACGTAATCTCTTCTCAGTTTGTAATAATTGTACATAAAAAAAAAGTTTGTCTAATGGGGGTGCCAAGGCACCCATGGCACCCACGTTGCGCACGCCTGTGATGCCAGAGGAGGATATACCCCTCTCCTTCTGCTGAAAAATTGTCTCAGCTGTAGGTACGGGCACAAATTCCGGGGAATGGGGATACATGTACCCCCCAACATTGGAACTGGAGGCTCTTCCAATAATCCGAATAATTTGAAAAGTGCTTTTTGCAGAAAAGTGTGATGATTTGTGTCCGATTGCCACAAAGGAAAGTGAGATGAAATTTGTTTCTCTTGGCTTTTTCATTTTTAATAAAAATGAAGGCGTGCGACTGTGCGTGACGTAACCTGATATGAAATCTTCTCTCCTTTTCTCCCCTAGGCCCTAGCACACGAAGAATATTCAGACTATCCAATGTCAGTAGAACCCATCTTTTCAGTAAATGGGAATTTAATCTATTTGTAGTATCAGCCTAGGCATCTACTCATGCTTCGTAAGCTAACTAACTCTATGGCCTATGGAACCCGGAGGCTCGATGCCCCGTTCACAAAAGCTCTCCATTGACTTCTTTCTATCTTTAGCCAACTAGATCCAGTTTCTACTTTGTATTCCCATTTTTGCGAGATCCATCTTAATATTGTCTTCCCATCTGCGCCTAGGTCTTCCTAATGGTCGTTTTCCGATTGGTCTTACCGCTAACACTTTGAAAGCAATCCTACTTTCTTCCATCCTAGCTACATGATCTGCCCACCTAAGCCTCCTAGACTTGATACCCTAACAATGTTGGGTAAACCGTATAAATTATGTAGTTCCTCGTTATAAAGTTCCGCCATTCTCCATTCCCGTTCCTCTTGGTTCCGAATATTCGTCTCACGATCTTGTTCTCAAATACTTTCAGTCTATGTTCTTCCTTTAGAGTAAGCGACCATGTTTCGCAACCATACAGAACAACAGGTATGATTATCGTTTTATATATTTTAGACTTCAAATTCCTCGACAGAATTTGCGATGACATGAGATTTGAACCGAATAGTAACACGAATTCCCTGCTTTTAGTCGACATTTAATTTGTTCGTGAATATGATTTTCGTCTGTTAATATTGATCCTAGATATTTAAAACTATCCACTTTATCAAAAGAATTATTTAATATTTTAACGCGTCCATAATTTATCGTATTCCGGTCCCGACTCACTTCCATGTATTTAGTTCTCTCTGCATTTGCTTCTAAACCCATGCCCCTGTAAGCGTTTATTAAGATCTGTGCATTTCTTTCTATTATTCTCCTCTCATCCCCTATTAAATTTACATCAGCATATGCCATAACCTGGTGAATACCGTTCAGTTCTAGGCCCTGGTTGCTATCTTTGATTTTCCTTATAGGGTATTCCAGCACAAAATTAAATAATAATGGCGACAACGCATCTCCTTGTTTCAGGCCATTTTCGACGTGAAAGCTCGTGGCCAAAAATTTTCCTACCCGGACTTTACTTTGGGATTCATTTAAACATGCCTTAATAGATCTAACTAGCATTTTCGGTATTCCAACTTCTGTAAGAACGTTGTATAATGTTTCTCTCCTAACCGAGTCGTAAGCCTTTCTAAAATCAATAAATAGTTGATGTACCGGGGTATTGTATTCCCACTTATTTTCGAGTATTTGGCGAATGGTAAATATTTGGTCGATAGTTGATCGATTTCGTTTAAATTCACACTAATAATCTCCAATCTTTTCATATGCGTATTGGGTCAATCTTGCTAGCAGAATGTTTGAAAGGATTTTATAGGATGTTGACAGAAGAGGGATGCCTCGATAATTATTACAGTCAGTTTTGTCGCTTTTCTTGTGGATTGGAACAATGATTGATTCTTTCCACTCTTGTGGCAATTCTTCCTTGTTGTAGATAAGGAGAATGAGTTTGTGTATCTTGTTCCACAATTTTTCGCCTCCAGCTAAAATTAACTCAGACGGAATTTCGTTTACACCCGGATATTTGTGTTTCTTTAATTTCTTTATAGCGATTTCTACTTCTATTCGGTTGGGTTCTGGAATATATGTTTCTGCGGTGTGTACCTCCCTTTCTCCACGCACATTAGTTTTTGCTCCGTGTTAAGTAAATCGTTAAAGAAATCTTTTTATCTTTTTAAAATGCTATCTGTATCAGTGAGAACTGTTCCATCAGCTTTCTTTAATACAAGCAAGAGGTTGATAGCCTTTCTTAAATTCGTTGATCCCTTTATACATGTCCAGAATGTTTTTATTTTTAATATTAAGTTCAAGTTCCTAAAGTTTAGCTTTCAAAAAATTGCGTTTCTTTGTTCTAAAAGATTTGGAAGTTTCCCGCCTGATGTCTACGAAATTTTGTGTGGTTATTTCATTCGGATTTTGTAGCCAACGTAATTTTGCTTGTTTTCTCTTTTCTGCTCGTTCGAACCATCGTTTGTTCCTACGGGTTCATTCCCGTTGTGCCTACTTCCCGTTCTGCCTACAGACCCTCCAGCACTTTAAAGAAAATATTTTTAATTATCTTATCTCTAGGCAGAACGGTAATTCCCGTTGTGCCTACTTCCCGTTGTGCCTACTGTTTCGAGACGGGGAATTATGTGCAGGGAGGAATTTTTGTAGGGAATATTTCTTTAGTATTTCTAAAAGCTTCTGTAAAAACAACCACCACCTCTACAAGTTTCATCATACATGGAAAATTGGTTGACTCAGTTGCAAGAATGTTAGACATTGTATGTGAAACAAACATTAAAAAAAAAAAAAAAAAAAAAAAAAAAGATCTAATATCAAGCAATTTCAGAACAAAATTTTATTTGGGTTTCCAGTAGTTTACCTCCAGCATGCTAAGACTTGCAGTACTAAAAAATGCCACAGTTCACATCCCCAAGACATGTCTGGCCAACTATTAAACAAACAACGCAAGAGGATGCATAAGGCGGCCTTTAAAAAGAGTGTTTGTCTCCATCATATCTCTTTCCTCGTAAATAAAATAACTACTCATTTAAAAAGAAAATTTAGTCTTACCTGTAAACTTTTGGAACTGCATCTACAGGATTCTCGGACACTTTACACTTCATCCTGTCTATTAAGCATCTTGCTTCAATTTTGCTCCTTTCTGTTTCATGAGAGTGTACTCCACTCTTTGATAAAACATCGTCACCCAAAACAACAACTGTCGCTTTGCACCCACGTGTACATTTCCAATATGTCTTTTCTTTACTACGTCTATTAATCCGGTATAAGAACCCTTCGTACGCGAGCACTTTCCCCCCGTATTTCGAACTGACAAATTCTGCCATTCTGTGCTGCTTACTATTCCTATTGATACTTATAAAGTGACAGATTAAAAATTTGAATTGAATTTTATACAGATTACTGTCTCGATCTCAGAACTTTCACTTTTCGAAGCCGTCAGGTGTTCTGAACGCTGATTGGCTACCGGTGAACACAGTAGCCAATCACCTTCAAGAGTACCAAACTGAAACAAAATCTTATAAATCCCTTTCCCTCCCCGATTATCTGACCTTTTGATTTGAGTTGAAACTCTACAAAAACATTCAATTATGATATTTGTATTTTGTATTCCTGCTATTTACATTGACAATATAAATATGAAAATAGAAGTATGTATGATATTATGGCATATAGTATAGAATCACGTATAGAAGACAAATCAGCTGATAAGGTGATGCCGAAAAAGTAATTTTAATGTAGGAGACTAAGACCCTTTCTTAAGGGCCCCCTTATGCATCCTGTTGCATTAGCCCTATTTGTTTAATATATGGCCATCAAACATGTCTCAAGGATGTGAACTGTGGCACATTTTACGTACTATGAGTCGTAGCACGTTGGAGATGAAATACTGGAAAACCGAATAATTTTTTTTTGTGAAATGACTTGATATTAGACCGAAATAAGTTTATTTTCTTGTAACTGAATCAATTAATTTTCCATTTCTCTGTAAGTATTAAAAAAACACATCTCTACTAAAGTAGACGTGAATAACGCTGCTAATAACAAAACTGTACCTAGTCATTTTTTCTGAGAAGAGCAAGTAAGATAACATTTAAAATATATGATGAAATTTAAAGGAATAGTTATTCTTCTTACAGAATCTATTAGAATTACTAAAGAAAAAATCCCTAGAAAAGATCCCTCCCTGCACAGAATTCCCCGTCTCGAAAGAGTAGGCAGAACGGGAAGTAGGCACAACGGGAATTACCGTTCTGCCTACAGATAAGATCATTAAAAATATTTTCTACAAAGTGCTGGAGGGCCTGTAGGCATAACGGGAAGTAGGCACAACGGGAAGACACCGTTCCTACGTATTTCCGCGTGTACCAATTTTCCTTTTGAGAGAGGATGCTTCGTAAGCAAATAAAAGAATTCAATTACTGGAATATTTTTCTCCAGAATCTTAAGGTTACATCTGTTAACTAAAGAGTATATGACATGCGTTAGATTTCTGTAACGATTCCTTTAATATTATTGAGATCAAGGGGGCCGATCCTGGGAAGTCGGAGGCCCCCAAAAGCTCACGTGGATTCCCTGTATTTTTATGAATATGCATTTTTATATGTATTTTCTCTTGTTATATGCATTGTTTTATGCATTTTTTATGAATGCCCCCCCCCCCCCAAGTTACAGAGAAATCGGCGTCCTTGATTGAGATTATCATAATTTTGCTCAAAGAGTACTGTTGCGTCATACATAATTGATATTCTTTCTTCATAGTTTTGGGAAAGTCATTATTTATATTATTATAAAACAATTTTAACGTGGATCTTTGTGGATGCCTAATTAGAAACATACCAATTATAAATATGCATGCATTCAGATTTCAGAATGTGTTCACGGCAGCGATTTATAATACTGATATGTACTACTACTTCATCTACATCGCCTAATATATAATATACTCTACAACAGTTGATCAGATTCATCTACCGTAATATGAGTTTCATCTCCCTTCTCTAGAATAAGCCTCAAATGTGCCCACCTCCCAATGTTGAAGACAACCAATGGCGTATTTAGGATTTTGTTTCGAGGGGCTATGCTCAACACAAGGAAGGAAGTGGGCATTTGGCAATTGCCCACCTGAGTTTGAGAATTAAATATAGTTTAATTTATGCATAAATTGAAGTTATAATGGCAAGAATTGCAGACCGATAAATCCTATGTGATATGATACAAAAATTTAGGAGTGAATCTAACCCTTTATTCTATTCATACAAGAAAAAGGAAGCATCCTCTTGGCCTTCCTAATTTCCCGGGCTAATTATTCCCCCGTTTTGATTTTTTTTTTAAATTCAAACATTTCCTTCTTTTAAAAGTAACTAAATGATATAATTTTTCCTTTGTTATAGTAACTTAAGTCCTGTCATGTTGATATCCGCGCAAGTTGGTGTGGAACACCAGTTTCGCTTATCAATTCCTCTTAGTTTTGGTGTTATACTACTGATGACGGCCGACTTGAATCACAACTGACAATGGTCGATAAAGTATGATAGACGAAATGAAAGAAACAGGAGCGTCATTTCAGATTTTGTTTGGAGGGGCAAGCCCCCTTGATATAAGTAAAATTTCGCGTTTTTCACTGATTTACTATTATTCTATTGACAAAATCTATATACATCTCAAACTCAGGGGGGGGCAAATGCCCCTTCCTGTCCCCCCTAAATGACGCCCCTGGAAAGAAAGTAACGTCAAGAAAAAGAAACAGAAAAGTAGAAAGGACGAAAGAAAGAACAAAAGGACGCAGTTCTTACATGGAATGAAATTTGGCAAAAAGTATTATTTCTGAACAAATAGCTTAAGAAAATGGATAGTCAATGACATTCTTAGAAATGGTTAGAAGGATTATTGTTGTACGTGGAATGCGAAAAACTAACAAATTTATTTCAGGGTGAGCTTGAGCCCGATAGCCTCCTAAATACGCCACTGAAGACAATTCTGTCCCCTGATTCTTCAGAGCATTGTTTTTCAACTTCATACATATTTTGAACATCGCTTACACACACACACACACACACATATATATATATATATATATATATATATAAAATATGGGAACGGTCTTACCCGTCCCCCCCAATGTTGAAGACAGATTTGCCCCGATGCTATCAATGAACATAAGAACTCTTAGACATTCTCACGACAAAGTAAAGATTGGCGGGAAATAGCTAATCATTAAATTTTCCCATTCTAAAAAGGTCTACCAGTAAATGTATAGTACTCACTGTGATAATGAGGATGATAATATTTATTTATTTAATAAATATCAATGTAAACAAACTGAACAACGGGAGAACAGTTAAGAAACATTTCTAAAATTGGATATATTTTGTGTGAATATATATCCAACAACATACATGTGTTTTCATTGGGAAGGCCGATGGGGGCTGAATTTGAACCTAAACACTATCGGGATATGTGTCACTATACATCTGAGCAACCTCGATAAATATGGATTCGACACAAATATTGGTCATTTTCTACTACTTTTACATGTTATGGTAAACGCCTCCTGAGACCCCCTTGGTTCGAATTGTGAGAAAAATCTCCTCTGGCCCCCAGCCGATACGGTACCGCGAAAACTATGAATGTGACACTAACATCTGCCATTTTCTACTACTTTTTACATATCCCGGTAAAAGCCCCTATGATCCTCTGGTACTAATTTGAAAAAAAAACAACGCTTCTGATCCACAGCCGATGGGGGCTGTATTTGGAAATCAACGACTGTGGAAGTATCACCATTTATCTCAGCGACAGCGAAAGCTATGGATTTGGCACTAATATCGGTCATTTTCCATTATTTTTACATGTCTGGCAATTCCCCACCACCGGTGACTCCCGGCCCGCATACAATGGTAGCTAAGTTTGAAAATCATCGCCAATGAAAGTATCACCATTGATCTCAGCGACCGCGAAAACTACGGATTTGACACTAATATCGGTAATTGTGGATTATTTTTACATGTCTCGTGATCCCCTTTATAATGCCCCCGTTCCTTAGCCGATGGAAGCTAAATGTGAAAGTAAACACGGTCTTCAGTTTCACCATTGAGCTCAGCGACCCCGAAAACTATGGATTCAACATTAATATCAGTCATTTTTCGATTATTTTTACATGTCTCGGAATACCCCCCTCTGGTGACCCAAGGTCCGCATAGAACGGTGGATGAATTTGAAAGTCATCGCTAATGGTAGTGTCACCATTGATCTCAGCGACCGCGAAAACTATGAATTTGACACTAATATCGATCATTTTGGATTACTTTTACGTTTCGGTATCCCTCCTCCTCTCCCCGTTGACCCCCGGCCCGCAGCCGATTAGGGTGAATTTGGAAGTTAATGCGATCGGAGTTTCACCATTGATCTCAGCGACCGCGAAAATTATGAAATCGACACTAATATCGCTCATTCCCTACTACTTTTGCATGTCTCGGTAAACGCCCCCCTGAGACCCCCTGGTTCTAATTTTGTCAAAAACGCTTCGCCTTGGTGTGAAACCTGGACCAATGTATCCGTGACCAAAATTTGGTAACCCTCGGTCAAATTGTTTGGTTCCCAGGCCGGTCCCGGTAAACGTCCCACTGATACCCCCTAGTTCGAAATTAAAAAAAAAAAAAAACTCTTCGTCTTGATCTGGGGCCTAGATCAAGCTACCCGTGACCAAATTTTGAAAACTTTCGGTCCACTCGTCTGGTTCACAGGCCGCACAAAGATAGACAGACAGACACAAACAAACTCTTCATTTTATTTATATTAGAAAGGTCAGATCCACCGTTATTGTAATAGAGCGGTGCTTGAGCGATTGATCGTAGAAATTCAAACTCCGATGAGTGACAATTTCATAGGCTTGTTTTATTACAAGTTTAAACTCTTTAGTCAGTAGAGAAGAGGGCGTGAATCATGGGTCAGAGTTGATGATAATGAGTTTTGATGGGTCTGTGGGTCACAGTGGGTGAGAGTGGTTGATGGTGGGTTAGAGTGGGTTACGGTGGGTCGTGACTCACGATGGATGGTAAGTCAATTGGTCGTGGCTAAAGTTTTCATTGTCCCACGCCCTCTCTGAACTACAGTGTTGAAAATTAATCAGTGAAAATCAATTGTAATTGATCAATCAATTGAAAGTAATTGCTGTGGAAATCAATTGCAATTGAATTAATTGCCAATTAATTCCAATTGCAATTGAATGACTGAATTCAATTGCAATTACTTTCCAGTGCAATTACTTTCAATCGATTGATTAATTGCAATTGATTCTCCATTATTAATGGCCAACTGCAATTAACAATTAACCATTACTTACTTCAATTGTTAATTGCAATTAACAATTAAATTTACAGATTAATTGTTAATTGTTAATTCAATTGAAATTTGCCCAACACTGTTACCTGGAACATTATCGTTAGTCAGGAAAAAATTCTCCATTGCACTTCGCGAACTCTGCCGCCTTTTATAAAGTTGAAATCTCTGCTGAAAGAAGTCATGGATTTTGAAAGCAAAAAACTGGTCACTGTTCGTTACACGTCTTAGCTATCTTCCAATGTTTTTCTGAAAAGGTGACTTTGCAGGCTGTGAAAAGACAGTAGTCTATTAGTGCAAGGTGTGATGAAAATGATGCGTGGGGGACTTTCTCGAAACCACATTCCTCGATATCGTCACAGATCCTTCTTGCCGTGTGTAGACGCACGTTATTACCACAGACGAGCACACCTTTGCGGTGAACCACACCAAGAGTTTCTCTAGCAATACTGTCTGTAACTGTTCAAACTGCTCACAGTATATATCTGCATTGATTTTCAGGTAACGTGGAAAGAGTTCAAAATGGATTATATAACGCGATATCTCACCGAACACTCAACATCACTTTGCAGAGATGGAGGTTCTGTTTTGACACAGGACCTGCGACCCCCATAGGTATCTACTGACGTTAGCATATAATGTTATGGTAGAGGAGCCGCTTATCACCATTCTGTCCGGAAATGATGGGTGGGTAGAGCACTTCTGATGTCCACTTGTTGCTACTTCTGTTGAGGCGTTACTGCATGCAGTACCCGTTTTGCGAGTTTCAACACATACCCAAGGTCTTGCAGATGACTATGAACGATCGAATGGGTGGCATGGAGTTCACTGACCTGTATTTCAACAGTTTGTATTCGATTTAAATCCTCTGCTGCTTGCAGGGCATCGTTGTCCAGCTGCAAAGGTCTCGTTTCTCGTGGTTTATCGGTAAAACTGATACATTGCGATGATCAAACACAAGCGACAATTCAAAAACATGGAGTAGACACTCTGCTGCACAATGAAATGCCGTATATGACACTGCTAAGGCACGTGTCGTCTATTCAAGAGTGAATTATAAGTCTTGCAGTTTTCTTGTACCTAACTTGCCTATATTTATTACAGTATAGTGAAAACAAGTGAACATTCTAGGCATAACCCCTCATGTATGATTGCATCCACCTTCCAGCCAGTTCCTCAATTTCACGTCGATACCACGTTTTATCCGTATACTCAAGGAAGTTAGTTACTTCTGTTTCTGCCTGCTGTCGTTTAGTAAGCATCGTGATTTCAGGAAGGGTGCCATTAACTGAAATAGACACTAATCCAAAGGTGCAAAATCAGAACTATATGCCGAATATAGTATCAGTTCGATGCCATCGTTTTCCTGAATTTTATTGCTACGTTTAGCAAACCCAAACGTGTGGTTTTGCGTTATTTTTATGCAAAAAGTGCGCTTTCTGCTTACCAATGAAGGACAATTTTGGAGAAGTGCAGCTCATATCTGTTCTAGCTGTTCGAAATAATGCTCAGCATTGATGCTACGAACGCTATGAACGAACTCGAATGAATTCGTTCTAATTCCTCGTGATTTCACGTGACGTGTTCAAACGGCCGTTTGCTGACTGAAAATGAAAATGAAATGAAATCTTTGTTTTACATCCCACGATTATGCCGGTTAGGCTAAAGAAGACGGGGATGATGAGAGATGAGTGAAATGGTGGAATGAAGAAAGTAGGAAGAAACGGAACAATCCCGAGAAAACCCACGAGCACGGTGTTTGTCCACCACAAACTCCACACGGCGCGAGCTGGGATCGAACTAGAGACTCCAAGCACCGGAGGCGAACGCTCTACCAATGAGTCATCGCGCCTCCCTGTTTGCTGACTGGTTCTGGAAGTTGTTCCTCGTTAAACCACAGTTTTTGCACATTAGGATTCCAGAGAAACACCCACTTTTCTTTACATGTGACAATCCGTTTCAAAAACGAAAATCCTGCGGATTGTGCAGCAGTTGGCGGCACACATCTACTGTCTTCTGGGTCTAAGCAGGGTTCAACTCACATGACAGAATGGGGCAGCTTCTAATGGCTTTCCGGAATTCTTGAAGGTGGGGTACTAAAGTGGATTGGGACATGCCAGTGTTTTGACAATTGTCATGTCATGGCGGATGTATTTTCCTCTATGGCTTGTCACATGACTTCCAAATCAGTTACCCTGGGGCTGTCATATCTTGGCTGTTCGACATTTTCGCAACATGCACGTAACATGTACCAACGTTTTCTACAGTTATTTGGTTCACGGATACTGTTAAATCGCCTGATCAGTAGTGGCTTTTACCTGTCCTGTATTTGCTATGTATGAGGTGCATGTGCAAGGTCAGATCCTCAAAACATTTTTTCATACGGCTCAATCGTCATAGTTTTCACATATTCTTCCTGACCCAATAGCAAGAGTTAGTTGTCTCATTAGGAATCATGCCAAAGCCTCCTTCCTCCGAGACGGGATATAACGTTCCTTCCTCTACCACTGTCCCCTAAGTTTATAAAGTTTACACATAAAAGCGTAAGAGTGCTTGTTTAGGATCATGTCTTCCATCCAATGGAACACTCACTACTATAAAAGTAGATGCGTGTGATGGCCAACGGAAGGAGCCTCTTTCTTGCTCAGCTCAGACTTAGGACCGTCTCCGACAAGATTGGGAAGAATGAATAAGCAAGATATTCGTATTTGGTGGCTGAGAAGTCTCGTAAAATTGTTGAAATTTTGTGTAATTCACCAAAAATTAATTTGTGTTTGGCGGCATATCATCTTCCAAATATACAGTCCATACTTTTTTCTGAAAGGAACTGTCCTACATTTCCTTACTTATTTTATGATAATGACAGATTCAACACAATAGTGCAAAATTTCTCTATGAATTAGATTGAGCCCCTTAACTACTTCCATCACAATATTAGGAATTACCTTAAATAGGCACCACCACACTTCTAGATTCGGCTGCTCACAATGATCAACAGCTATTACGCTGGCCGCCAAGATCACTGGGCTTAAACCACTACATGTTGTTCTGTGAGGGACATCTCAAAGACAATGTGTACAAACTACGTCTTCCCTAAGATTTTTGTAGGCTGTAAGAGCATACTACACCTGCAACACAATTTGTTGATGAAAGCACGCTGAAACGGGTCTGAGAGAACCTAGATTACCAAATTGGTGTGCAGAATAAAAAATGGGATATGTATCAGCATGATTTAGTTACTGTATTACAATTTTTACGACTAAAACGTTGAAAGTTATGGTATTTTGTGTTAAATTGTAAGTAAGTTGTACAATTTATATAAAGAATTAAAAGAAGTTAAGAAAGCTATGGTGTTAAATTGTAAGGAAATTGAACAATTAATATAAAGAATTAAAAGGAGTTAAGAAAGTTATGGTGTTTTGTGTTAAATTGTAAGTAACTTGTACAATTAATAAAGAATTAAAAGTAGTTAAGAAAGTTATGGTGTTTTGTGTTAAATTGTAAGTAACTTGTACAATTAATATAAAGAATTAAGAGGAGTTAAGAAAGTTATGGTGTTAAATTGTAAGTAACTTGTACAATTAATATAAAGAATTAAGAGGAGTTAAGAAAGTTATGGTGTTAAATTGTAAGTAACTTGCACAATTAATGTAAAGAATTAAAAGGAGTTAAGAAAGCTATGGTGTTAAATTGTAAGTAACTTGTACAATTACTATATAGAATTAAAAGGAGTTAAGAAAGTTATGGTGTTTTGTGTTAAATTGTAAGTAACTTGTACAATTAATATAAAGAATAAAAAGAGTTAAAATAATTTAAATCAGTTTGAAATACCCACACGTATTAGCATGATCCAAAAATACCGTTATATAAAATTGTGTGTAGAAGGTATGGTAGCTCTGTGGTAGAACGCTTACCTCTGGTAAGTGGGGTCCTTGGTTCGATTCCCTGCTAAATACATTTGTGGTGGACAACATCGTGTCCGTGTGTTTTCTCGGGGTACTCCGTTTCTTCGCACGCTCTCATTCCACTAATTCTTTCATCATTCACTTGCTTTAATTATCGTCTCCCTTAGCCTAACGACCATAATAGTGGGACATTAAAGTGAAAGATTTCATTTCATAAACTTGTATATACACAGAAAAAATAGAGACATATTTTTTTTTGTTCATTTTTCTTCCGTGATGCATATTTGTGTTCCATTGTGTTAAAGGCTCATGAAATATCAGTATTTCTGAATACGAAGTTACAGGAATTTTATATCAGAAGTCCAATAAAAAGAAGAAATTAAAACTTTTAAAAAGAGTCTAGTGCCAATCAGAATTGGACATCGGGGCTGAGGTGGCTAAGTGGTAGAGCGTTCACCTCTGGTGCACGGGGTCGCGGGTTCAAACCCTGCTCCTGCCAAGTGAACTTTGTGGTGGACAAACACCGTGTGCGTGCGTTTTCTCGGGGTTCTCTCGTCTTCTTCCACTTTCTTCATTCCACCATTTCATTCATTGCTCATCACCGTCTCCTTTAGCCTAGCCGGCATAACCGTAGGACGTAAAACTCAAAAATTTCATTTCATTTCAGAATTGCACACTGATTTTCGTCTATAGTTGTACTTCAAGTATTACTGTATATTGTACGCTGCATCAACTTGGCGGAAACATTTTGAGGTTTCCAGCAATGCTTAGATTGGCAGGATCAAAATTCTCCATGTAAACTGAATATAAAATATGGACACAAGTGTGTAATGTTTAGAAACACACTGAAAATAAGACTAAGTTTTATCCTTCCGATTTCAGACGAACTTCCTCTGATGCTATTGGAGTCTGTGGGAGTGATTTTTTTTTCTTGCAGTGGCTGGCCTACGCAAATTTAATAAAATGTTTACTTTTGAAAATCATCCTCGCGCAGACATAACTTTTGATATTGTTTGCTTTTTCAATCGTCGCCCCTAAGAACTTTGAACTTCTTAACAAATGTAACTACTCTAGCACAGCCATTTCTATATAAATAAATTATAGATTGTATGTACTTCAGTGACTATTGAGTGGTTAAGTTTTGTAGGATATTCTGTTTTCAATTTCAGAGAAAGTTTATTTATGCTGAATTCACATGACACAAAGAGCGTAGAAGCTTAGTTTATGAAAATTGAAAAGACACTGAAAATGCTTCTTTTCCTTGCCTTGGTTTTTTATACCGCTTCATTCTGTTATTCTCAAAGGAAAAGGTCATGATACCTTTCATTTCTTCTACATCCCACGACAACTTTAATAATCCACATGCAGTAGGTGCTCGAGGGTTTTATGTTTGCAACACACATTTGTGTTTCTGGAAACTAACTGACTCAGTTCATTTTTAGATCCTTCGTCAATAACGAGGCTATATAGGACAAGACGTAAAGTAGGACTCGAACCAATGTAATGCGTTCGATGCTGAAATCGAACTGGCACCTCGCGTATAAAAGGCATTCACGGTAGCCATAAAGTGAGCGGAAAGAGTTTTGTGTCACTGGTAAAACACGACAAGTACTCAAAATGAAATCAATATGAGCTGCTTTAAAATTAACAAGCAACGCACGATTACGATTACCAGAACAATAGTAATAAAAATAGTTCGAAGTGACCGATACGGTGTAGCACTAAGTTGGATCGCAGTACAGGAGCGAAGGCAAATAACGACACATCTCGCAAAATGTTCGAAATAGAAACAATCTTTCCCAGAACTGGCGCGATTTAAAAAAAAAAAAATCAATTACACATTAGTTGCAGTGTTATGCATAGAACATAATGGTTAACATTTGTCTCCTCGATCAATTCCTATTGAGGTCAGGTCCGTTTTACTATGCAATAAAGAAATTGCTTCTTTTTGGTGAATCTTGCAACTAGCGCTAAGTCATATTTACATTACTGTTCTTTTAATTCGATGATACTATTTCTAACACTGCTGACATGTTTATAGTAATTTCTAGAAAAGCAGTGGACCGTCTTTATGAAGTACAACACTTAGTCTAGTCAGCGATGATGAAGAACGAAATCTTCATTGCACACTCTGCTTTAAAACGGTTCATGAATGTTTAATATTCAAGACGGGAGACTGTGTGGACTGAAAGAGGTATTGAATCTTAGTATAATGTATTAATATTCAAATCGGAGATTGTACGGACCAGACGTCTGATGGATTAGAAGATCTGTTGGAGAAGACCTTAATGTAGTCATCTTCAAGTCGAGAGATCGTACGTACCATAAAAGGTGCTGAACCTCATCCTGATGATTTTCAAGCAATGCCTGAAGAACTATGACTGTGTATTAACGCTTTGTCATTTTGGAAGGCTCAGCCGTTGTTAGGATATAACATCTGTGGATCTAGC
Source organism: Thermobia domestica (assembly GCF_964235325.1). Classification (NCBI taxonomy): domain Eukaryota; kingdom Metazoa; phylum Arthropoda; class Insecta; order Zygentoma; family Lepismatidae; genus Thermobia; species Thermobia domestica. The sequence continues at coordinate 263,507,905 of NC_137462.1, forward strand.
AGAAACAGGAGTACAAAGTAGAAACTGGATCCAGTTGGATAAGGATAGAAGTCAATGGAGGGCTTTTGTGAATGCAGTATTGAACCTTCGGGTTCCGTAGGCCATAGAGTTCGTTCGTTCATAGTAGGATGCACCAGGTCACCTAAAACTTCCACTTAATCACTGACAGTAATTTTTCATTTGGGAGGAATAACAGGATTAGAGTAATACCATGAAATTTGGATCCATTTAACCTCAGTGGTTAAAAGAGACCATAAATTCCATTAACCAACCAACAACTTAACAACATTTAATTTTATAACAAAATGCTCAATTTTTGCTATCGCCTGTTTTCAACACGTTAATAAAATTTTCTTCTTCCTTTTCTTCTTCTTCTTCTTCTTCTTCTTCTTCTTCTTCTTATTATTATTATTATTATTATTATTATTATTATTATTATTATTATTATTTAGGCAAAGTAATTCTTGCTTCTGAGTTTAGTTTCAAAAAGCATGCATTCAGTCAATCTTTTTTTTGTTTGTTTGTTTGTTTGTTTGTAAGGTTCTAACGTACAAATCGCAGCACCAGGTGAAGAATTGGCGCGTATAAGTCCTAATAAATAAAAAGAATTGTCTCAGCTCTAGAACGGATGCTTTTATTTTTGAAGCCTTCATCAAGCATTATCTTTCATTCTTTTGTTCTTCCTTCTCTCTTTCCTCTGCTTTTTCTTTATCCTTCATTTTCTTCGTCCCTCCCATCTCTGTGTGTTCATGAAATAAATTGACTTTTCTTCGTAGATTATCCTTCTGGCACTGTTAGGTGTATAGTAACGGATATAATGCTTGTAGACCGTAGAATTCCTTATCCGCTCTCGGGGGTAAAATGTGTGTGCAAAACAGCGATATATCAACAGCATTAAATTGCCTTTCCTGTTTTACATCAAATGTAATGAAGCTATTATAAGAAACGATGTTTCCATTCTGTTGGCAAATTGGAGGAAGCGTACGGTGTTTCCAGCGTTTTTCTTTCTTCCATCTCTCCATACACTTGCCGTATAATGCTTCACCATTACCAGCGAAATAGAGATATTATGGTTGCATAAATTTTATGTCTATTTTAAAAATTCTTTCCTGGAAATTATAGGGGACATATGAAACCAAAATCCTCGAATGGTTCTTAAAAGGATATCATTTTAAATAACGACAGGAAACACCATTTCCGTTATCCGTGTCAATAATTTCCGCACAAACGGAAGTAGTTTTATAAATCTTCTTATATTACTATTTTCAGTCCATTGAAAGCTAGAGCTCTCTCAAGATTACACAGACTATAGTGTGTTCACTCAGTAGGAGTGCAGTTCGGCAAATGTCTTTCAAGTTCTCATGCTGAATGTGAAATATCCCTTCCTCTCTTCATTTGTCACTTCACCGCATTTGGGGGGGTTGCAGTGTCTTAAGACTCACTCTGTTCATTCTTCGCATTTACAATAGTATGACCTCCCAGAGTCTCCACATCTGCTAATAGCTAACTGGAAGGACAGCATTTGAAACTGTGGCAAGTAAGACTCCACGAGGATTGGCCAAGCGAAGTTGTTTGAAATGAGGTTTCTGGTTTGTCATTTAGTTATCGAGTGTGTTTGCCACAAGTTCCCGCGAATGATGAGTTATTTATAGCAAGAACCACCATACGTACAACGCGGCATCCTTTATATACGAAGTGCATCTCGGTTGAAGAAACTAACTATAACTGGTCAGTATGTGCATCTTTGATACTAGATCCGGGTTTGATTCCAAGTGAAAGCTCATGCGATTTGTGTCTCACGTTAAGATGCAGCTGTTCGTCTCATATACCCTCACTCTTATAAAAGTGTCAACCTCAAAACTACCACTATCCACTATCCGCTATTCTATCCACTGAAAACTGACCAAATTATAAATACAGGTGTATTTTGTAACCCATACTAGTAATAGGCAATTAGGATTGTATATGACAAGACAATCGAAGCTATCTCGTCTTGAAAAGTGTTCTTGCTTCTATTGAAAGAATTATTTCTTGTTTCGCACTTCGTCTGAAAAATTCTGTCTCATTTCGTCTTGTCTTCTGGGCAACTCTTCGGATAATAAATAAATAAATAAATGTTTATTTCTGTGCCATGAACATCTAATGGCAAAACTGCAGCACCTTACTAGAAAAAGTAAATGTATATTGCATACAACGTAACCTACTCACTGAAACAATAAAAAAATGATAAAATATTATGTGATTAAACTAAATACTAATTCCTTGTCAAATTAATGCAAAATATTTTAGGCTCAAAATAGATAACTCGGCAAAAAATATTACAAATAATATTTGTCAAAATTGAAAACTTATGCTTCTGTACTGATAAAAATAGATGTTTCAAATTAGATTAAAAAATTGGCCATTATTCTCAAATAACAAATTTTGAAATCAACAGAACTAACATTGATCCATTTCTCATATAATCCATTGACATCCTTGTACCTATATTATGTAGGCAGTATTCACTATGATATCTATTGTCTAGTATTTTCTGAATAAAATCTCCTTCTAGAAGTTTTCTCCTGTCACACGCCTGTAATCCTCAAAATTGTTTCCAGTATTCGTAACTACGTGGGTAATAATCTCTATTCATTTTACGGCATACAGTACTAACTTAGTAAAACATTTTTGAACCCTCAATTTTGTTTACCAATGTAATACATATACTCCAAATATCTACACCGAACTCTAATCTTGATCTTGCAGATGTCTTGTATAAATATATAGAAGCCTTTGGCCAGCTGGCGGATTCGCCCCCAGACCTCCGCGTTTGCTCGGCCTACGGCCTGGCACCTCTTAAACCCATAATTACACCGAATTTGAAGTATCTTTTTCCTATTTCAACTAACAGATAAGAGTTTGCATCCCAAGAAAACGCCCATTTAAATAACATGGGAATTTCTTCATCCCCATTTCGACCCCTAAGAAACTAAAAATATTTGCTTTTATTAATTTCTTTGTGGGTTAGTCCAGGAAGACTAGAATCATGCTAAATTTCATTATTCTAATCCTGCCGAAAGTGACTAAATATTTTGGATTGTAGAAGATGACCCATATAAATAACATGGGAAAGATATTTCAATTTTCATTAAAGCGAGTCTAAATTTGGAAATTTTATTATTAGTGATTTACTTATTAATGATAACGAAAACGTATGAATATGCTGAATTTCAAGTTGTTATACCAAGTACGTAAAAACATGAGATTGTAAGTAAAAACAAAAAAAGTCCATTTAAATAACATGGGAAATTTCTTCATCGCCCTTTTAGGTCCGCTAAATTATAAAAATATTCTCTTTTGGCGATTCTCCCGTGGGTTAGTCCCGGAATGCTACAGTCATGCCAGATTTCAACTTTCTGCGTCAAACGGTAGTGCCCGTTATTTTATGTCAGTTCATGTAGTTCTGTATATAATTAGGATATGAGCTGGCATTTTAAAATTTAGATCATTGTTTCAAAATGGACCCGTTTATTCTTCTAGTCCTTCGGATAGTAATAATAATAATAATAATAATAATAATAATAATAATAATAATAATAATAATAATAATAATAATACTTTCGGTTCGTGTAATTTTCTGGAGGGCCACATATTATCAGTAGATTAGTTCTCAGTTGCATTCTTTCTGCTTTCGTTGACATGTTTTCTCTTCGTTAGTCAAGTAACTCCTCATTTAATCATTTCTCCTGTATAAGTTGAGACAGCTAAATTTGTATTCGAACTGCGAATCAAGCCCAGGTCGACGGACGCAAAAAATATGCCTTGTAATTCTCATTACTTTTTATTTAATATATTTATGTGATGAAAACTATTACCTTGAAGAAATTAAAGGCAAGGAATTCATGTTATTATTCAGTTCAAAATCATTTGTCGTCGAGAATTCTGTCGAGGAATATGAAGCTTAAAATATATATAAAAAGATTATCACGCCTGTTATTCTGTATGGTTGCGGAACATGGTCACTCACTCTGAAGGAAGGACGTAGACTGAAAGTATTTGAGAACAAGATCGTGAAATAAATATTTGAACCCAAGAGGAATGGAAATGGGTTATGGCGGAAACTTCATAAGAAGAAACTGCATACGTAGTTCCTAACGTTTACTAAACATTGTTAGGGTCATCAAACCTAGGAGGCTCAGGTGGGCCGGTCGTGTAGCCAGAATGAAAGAAGGTAGGAACGCTTTCAAAGTTTTTACCGGAAATCCTATCGGAAAACGCCCATTGCGAAGACCTCGACGCAGATGGGAGGATAATATTAAGATGGATCTCACAGAAATAGGAATACAAAGTAGAACTGTATCCAGTTGGCTAAAGACAAAAGTCAATGTAAAGCTTTTGTAAACGATATTGAACCTCTGGCTTCCGTAGGCCATAGCGTTAGTTATTACCCTGTAATCTTTATTTGATTGCGGGAAATATTCATAGTTCTTTCATGGATAAGTGGAAAACTAATACTAAAAGAAAATATTCATAAAAAGAGTATAAGTATAATCGTAAGGCAACATATAGGCCTAATGTTCGTAGGACTATAAGTTTTGTAGACAATTTCAATAACAATATGGAATACATGTCTCAATCAGCACAGATGAAATGCTCAGAAATCTTCAGTAAATGGAGTTAGGTATAAAATCTCGACAACTACAGAAAACAATATAACGTTGTAGTGTGTCACATTGTAGTAGAGTTCGGGCTATCATAAATTATGAATTTACTAGACTTTTTCATGCTATAAATTTATTGGTCTTAAAATTTTATTTAAGAAACTTACAGCAATTTATTGATGTCTGGGGGAAGAAAGTTAAAGTGGTTAGTTAACAGTCCCTCGCGACCTAGACACAATACGCATGCGCTGGTGCCTCGTCACATACACATGTGAATACACAACAGACAAAGTAACTCTCTCAGGTAACACGTATCGCGGTATATTTTGAAATGATCCTTTTCATTTGATGGCACCTTATATATTTGAAAAGAAAATAAGCATAATCTCAGGTTTCGGAAGAATATAATTGCGCTTCCTAGTTCAGATGACTGGCTGTATGGAGTAATATTTGTCGGGACATTGGTATTATTCATTTAGAAACAAGTTGACATATCACTATATATCACTAGACAACTAATCTCTGAAGGGAAAAGTTATAGGTTCAATTTAAGATTCTGTGGGTATGTAGTTGACAAAATTTTGTCTGTTTATTATTGTATTCTACTGCTTAAATTATCGTTTCTTTGAAGGTTCGTTACTAAGATTTTATCCAATAGATCATATTTGAGGATGTGACAGAGATCCCAATTTACTTTATTGACACACTACTGGATATAACAAAATAAGATAAATTGTTTATGGTTGAACCACGACGTTTACACTTCTGAAAGTTTTCAGATTCTAAATGAACATATATTGTATATATTTAGCACGGTTTAGCGAAATAGGATATCATTCCTAATTATGATTATAAATTCTGAAGTTGTCTTCCGCAGACAGCTCAACTAAGCGTTCTAATTCCAGTGTGCATGTTGGCAACATTGCAGAACGTCACACTGCGTGTGGCAGAAAATAAGCATCAAAAAGGACAAGATTTCTTGGAGAACAACACAGTGTCTTCTGTGCCTTTATCAAGCGAGGTCCTCGGGCGGGGACTCTGAATTATTGGGCGATGAATTATGCATGAGGAGTTTGTAGAACCACTTGAAGGTAGTTGAGGTAACAATTCGTAAGATGCGTCGAGAGAGACAACGAGACACGCGAGTAACTTGTTCCAAATGGTTTGCGAATGTACAATTCAAATGATTTGACACTTGAAAAATGATCGTATCTTGTTTGTTTGTTAGTGTTCCTTTTAAAGTTTTCACACAAAGAACGCAAAACGCAATCTTCACAGCTTCCAAATTAAACCCTGCAAAGGAACTTATTTCCTCGTTGTTGTTGTGCATTCAGTTTCTTTTATGAGACTTTGTCTTTTGCAAGAGGACTGTAATTATTATCTTATATTTCTGTTCTTCCTTCCTTCCTGTTATCCGAATGCAAATATTAATTTTCTATTTAGGAAACGTGTAATTCCCTTTTATTTTCTTCCATTTTGTATTTGGTAGAAAAGTTTCAACTGAATTTCCAGTACCTCCATATAAATGTTACAATTTTAGCGCTAAGTTTCTTATGGATGTGAATCAGTCATTAGAAAGCGAAGTTTAATACCGCATTCAAGTGTGCAGTAACCATTGAAGTTAAACACAACGTTGGTCAGGAAAAATAGTCCAATGCCGAAACACCTACGTTATTTCTGTTATTACAAGAGCGATCTGAAACATACTCATATGTCATAAGAGAAACTGAAAGTGGTCCCTTTTCATCTCAGTGTACTTTTGAACATCCTAACATGATTGACATTGTCTGCAGTTCTACAGAAATACTGCGGACAATATTTAGATGTGTACTTCATGTTAATTGAGGATATGTAGATTATTGTAATCCGCTTTTCCTTTATGTTTCCCTACTAATAAAAATCGCATATAGACAAGTTAGGAGAACCCAGTGGTCAAAGTCCTTCTTTGATATATTTTTAAAGTGAACTCATTTTCATGCTGTGTAACAATGCCTCATTGCAAAAAGTAATTATGGATTTGCATTTCTGTTAGTTCGCCATAAAAGTGTCCAATGTTACCAAGATACACCTCAGTATTTAAAGTTGATTCGAACAAAATTATACTCAATATTCGTGTTCCAGACACGTCCGCACCAAATGTAAATTTTCTGGTCGTATAATGTTTTTTTATCAGTCAAATGAGGCTTCTAGGAATGCAAATATCTTGTATTCTGTATATTCGCATAACGGGACAAGTAGATTTAAGGTTAGTTCGTGAAAAAGTACAGCAATGATTTCAAGAGAACTTCGGTAATGAAGGGAGTACTGTGTACTCGTGGTTCTGTGTCTTTCTTTCAAAGTATCAATGGAGTACTACATTGCTGATGAAAACTTTCTCTTCTGATTGTGAGTATATGAGGCATCCCGGGTATTAAGGACAAACTTAATGAAAGTTGCGTGCAATGTGAACGCTCGGAACTTACGTTGGAGATGTTCCTATAGTGATACCACACTGCACTGTGACAGCCATTTCTCGTGCCTATAGTGAAAGTTGTTACTCTTTCCCTTAGAAAATATAGTTCCAAAATATTGAGCATTCAGAGTACATTTTCAGGAAACAAGCCGTAGGTGAGTTTGATCTTACTACTCGGAACACCTCATATGACCTATCTGTTTTAAACTCTAATCATGATCTACACATAAAGTTTTATAACCTTATCTTTCATGAACATTGAATTTTGTTTATATCTGTTATACTCACCTTGTGCTCTTTAAAGAGACAATATTAACGCACTTATATATCCCATGTTCGATTCCAAATATGGATCTTGTCTAAAACAATATTCCTAGTACTCGTGTGGATCAAGGGCGCCGATCCTGGGTGGGAAGGGTGCCCGGGCCCCCCAAAGCTCATGTGGGCCCCCCTATTGTATTTATGAATATAAAATATTTGGCATAATTTGAGTTCAATTTGTCTTAAAATCCTCATAAACCTTCTGCATCTGAATGGGCCCCTCAAATTTAAAAAGAAATCGGCGCCCGTGGTTTAGATTCCAGCTTAATCTTAAACGTTAGATCTTATCTGATCAGCTGACTGAATTCGATGAGTTAGTTTACTCCCCTTCAACTGTAGAAAGCCTCTTCAGTAGAACTTATCACTCAAGTTGTACTAACAAAAAAGGTGTTATATAGTTGCCTGATGATGAGTTATATAAAATAAATTAAGTGTACATTTTCACTAATTATTACTAAGTATTCTCTCTTTCGGCAGGTCCAGGGACTAATGACTTTTCAAGTTTGGGTTTCGAAATATTTCTTCCACGTTTTTCAATGTTCAGCTTCCTCTTTTAACTCCCAATATTTTCTTCTATTTTTCAAATCCTCGATCAGTTATGCTCTTGCTAGTCTTCACTTTTCTTCTATTGCAGTACGAAGAAGAAAATTTCATTGCAAGATGTGTCAATGGAATTGACATTCCTACGAAGGATGTTGAATAAAAGCTTCCTCTTCTCTCCTATTCTTTTTAAAACATCTTCGCTTCTTATTCCCATTGTCTATTTTATCTCCTTCATCTTCCTACAACACCACATTTCAAAGCTCTTTAAATATTTTTCTCTAACTTCCGTTATGTCCAAGTTTCTGAACCAAACACTCCAGTGCTCCAGATATAGCACCTGACCAACTTCTTAGTCCAATAATAATCCTGCTAGTTAAGAGTGATCTTTCCCTGTTGAATGCTTCTTTTGCTATGAGAATTTTTGATGCGATCTCTTTGGCGCAGTAAGCATCTTTTGTCTAAATACTTCCCAAATGCTTGAAATTATCGATCGCTTCAAGTTCTCTGTTTCTACTGACCCATAAAAGCGCGTTACCATAGAATATTCTCATGGCAAGATTTTTGATGCTAGTTTCCATTCCATATAGTTTCACCATGTCAATTTTGTCAATAATCCCACGTAATTTTTCTTCAGCCCTAGTCATAATAACTGTTGAAATCTCCAATTCCCATTAATGCTTAGTACATTAACCATTCATTGTAAATGTTGAATAATTGGAGCGACATACTACATCCTTGTCTGTCTTGTCTTCCAGTCTCAACACTGTTGGTTTTTCCTTCATTCAAGCACAACTTGTCCTATGTCAAGCATTCTTTGCCCTATGTACAAAATTATTGTCGCATGTCTATAAATATGTTATTGAAGGAATAAAATTTGATAACGAATTCGCCCGATATTTCTTACAATGTTAGTATGTGTACAATCGGCAAAGACATGTATGTGGCAAATTTCATGTCAAAAGAGCAGTAAATAAGTAGAATGAAACGAAAATAAATCTTTCTTGTCCATTTTGCGACATTTTGTTTTACTCATTCTAATTTTTGTATTATAATTCTTTTCCTATGAAATGTACCACAAATATACATTTCCCGATTATACACATAGTATCAGTATTAAAAGTACCCAGCAAAATCATTATCAAATTATATTATGACAAGAAGACAGTTATAGATATGCGACAATCATTGTGGACATGAGTGTACATGTTGCGAATGAGTCTTCGGTCTCTCGAGTTGACAGCGACTTGATTAAGAATTTTCTGAAGTTCTCATTAAGGCATTTACAAATTGTATCCATACCACACTCAGTATGTGTAAGTCCGATGCAGGCTTGTGAATCAGAACCTATTTCTAAGTGTGCAACAGAACTCTGAAACTCTTCCATATTTCCATTCAATCATATGACAGATCTGCAGATAATTTTTTTTTCTGGAAAAATTTGTAATTTCCTCCATACAGTTGGTACAGGAAAAAATAGTTGTATGTTTAAAATTATTACACATCATGTAAAGAATGAGTCAGAAAAAACTTGGCCAGTAACTTTGACCAAAAAAGTAGGTAAAGAAATGAAAAGAAGAAAGGTCGTTTGCATATTTTAGTTGACTATAAAGTTTAAAAAAATAAACACACAAAATATATTATAAAGAACTAATTATGGAAAAATGCTCGTACATTACTCTTAATCCGCTTCATAAGAGTTCGCACATCTTCTGTTATTTGATTGGCAGCTGCAGTCCACTTGCGACGAAAAGTTTTCAAGTCAGCCGCCTTCCCTTTTGATGTTTTCAATGTTCTTTTACTGTGGGCCCAATATTTTTCAATTGGCCTAAGTTCAGGGCAATTTGGTGAATTTGCCTCTCTTCGAACTGCGACGATACCCTTTTCTTTATAACAATCAGTGGCTGCTTTAGAGTAGTGAGAGGTAGCAAGATCTGGCCAAAAGAAAACAGAGTTACTGTATGACATCACAAATGGATACAAGCGTTTTTGTAAACACTCCTTCGTATAAATTTCGCCGTTAATTGTCCCTGTTGTGATGAACGCTTTGCTTTTTTTACCGCATGAACAAATAGCTTGCCAAATCAAATATTGTTTGGGATATTTGGATGCCTTCCGTTGTTTAAATTTATCCTGCAAATCTCCCCTCTTCAGTGCCACGTACTACTCCTTTCCGGGAATTTGACTGAAATCAGCGACACAATAGGTTTCGTCGTCCATAATGCAACATCCATATTGAGTAAGGTACTGATCATAGAGTTTTCTTGCTCTGGATTTTGCCGTCACTTTTTGCTTTTCGTCTCGGTTAGGTACCTTTTGGACTTTGAAAGATCGTAAACTTTTCCTTGCTTAAATCTGTGCACTGTAGATTGGGACGCTTTGACCACACCAGCAACTGCTCTTTCCGATAAATAAGGATTTTGACGCAGCAATGCAGTAACCCTTTTCTCCAGCTTCGGTTGGCTAGTCCCCGGTTTTCTACCTGAGCCAGGTTTTCTTTCAACAGTTAAATCTTGTGCGTACTTTTTAATTACATTTTGCACAGTAGACCGAGGGTATTTTACGAGTTTGCTTAATTTATTTAAGGACATACCTGGATTTTCGAGGTATTTGTTCACAATTAGTTTTCGTTTTTCTAACTGACTCATCGTTCTTTACCACAGTATGCACACTTCACAACTGACAATCTATTCGTGAGTAAGATCGACAGTCTGCCCTTGCTTATGCACAGTGCTGCCAATGTTTATCTTATATACTAGAAAATATGGAGGGAGGAAAGTGGCCAGGTTTTTTCTGACTCATTCTTTATATTCCATTTCTATGAATGAACTCAATGCCGTATTTACTTTTTATAGTAGTTATTTGTGTGCTAGGAAAACTAAACTTAATATCTTGCAAAGAAACATCTTTTTTCTATCTTTCGTAATGAAGTTCCAATAGAGTTTATTTTGGTTGAACGTCATTGATTCTCTGCGAAAGGTAGAACGTGGAGAGCATAGACGAAAATCTGGAAACACCAGGAAGTAAACAAGGGAAACGTGAGTAAAATATGATCTAGAACCCCTGATGAGGTATCTGAACACGACCTCACATTTCCAAGAATAACCATTTTAAGGTGAAGAAACTGTAAGTCATCAGAAGCATTTCGTTCATTTACCTTTTTGCAGTTGGATACATGTAATTTCGTAAATTAAAGTATCTAAACCGTTTGAGATTTATTCCTGAATGTTGTGATTCCGAAATTCTTATATATATATATATATATATATATATATATATATATATATATATATATATATATATATATATATATATATATATATATATATATATATATATATGCGTGTATACACTGAGAAAAATCCGTTATCCGGACAGCGGTATATTGTACAAATATATGAAATGTTTACTACGGAAACTAGTACGGAGCATATGTTATCCATATGCTACATACTTTTTCGCTTAGATGCTATGTCATATCATTGTTGGATGTCTAACAGTCTTCCGTATATAAATACCTATACATGTGTTACATACGTCAGCTATGTGTTACATAGTCCGTCTGTATGTGATATCCTGTCCGCCTATATACAGTTTTCGATTCCCGGCGGGAGCTCATGTGGTTCGGATTCTATGTTAATCAGTAGGTCCTGTCTCATATAGCCTCGCTGCTGAAAGGGACGCTAAACTCAAAATCAACTCAACAGCCTATATACAGTTCATTCGTTCTCACAGAAGCTACATTCATTCGGAACACTCATACAGAAAGGACGTATAAAATATACTTTTTCAGTTATACATTTGCTGTACGTTAAGTCCAAAAACCACAAGATTTACACAAGTAACCTACGTTTCCACGTAACCTACATACGTTTTTTTCTCAGTATAAATTCTTGAGGAGCATTTCACGTAGAAAAAAGGAACTGTCAATAAAAGATACAAGAATTAGTACAGTAACATTGAAGGTATTTGCTCTCAGTAATTCTCTCAAATTAAGTAAAACTAGTTATTTATAAAACGAATTAGAAACTGAATTACGAATTAGAAACTGAATTTAAAATATTTAAAAATACATTTTTGGTCAAACACTTTGTTGCTTAAGCCTAATAATAAATGAGAAACATCTTAGTCTGTGTGTAACACTAACCCTAATAATAAAATCACAGAAGTAGATATCATTACCTCTATTTTCACTTCCTTGCCTGCAGAGCAGTAGCTAGAGATTTCGGCGCCCGGAGCGATATAGAATTATGCGCCCCTTACTCTCACCCCACAAAGCCTTTCCTTCTTTTTCTTTCTTTTTTCTTTTTTTCTTTTTTTTTCTTTTTTTTTTGCATGTAAGAGAAGCCGCTTTTGTTGTTATACTATGTTGATTTTTTTAAATTTTTTATCAAGCTCCTTGTACAGACTATTGCAACAGTCAAAAGGGATCATTATGTATTCTTTTATTAATAAGAGCTGTTTTCAAGAGGCGTATTTTTTGACTTTATGTTAAACTTGACAAAACTACCTTTGGTTGGTATACAGATCCGCTTGGAAATTAGTTATGGAAATTTACAGTGCAACTATTGCTAACGTTTCATACTATCGATAAGAAATGAAATTTTAATACATTAAACTATGTGCTTTTAAAATGTTCGAAATGGGCATAACCAGGAACTGCATAACTAACACTCTTTACCAAACATTGTTAGTCAACAAATCTAGGAGGCTCAGGTGGGCAGGTCATGTAGCGAGAATGAAAGAAAGTTGGAACGCTTTCAAAATCCAATCGGAAAACGTCCATTAGGAAGACCTCGACGCAGATGGAAATACAATATTAAGATGAATCTCACAGAAGTAGGAATACAAAGCAGAAACTGGATTCAGTTGGGTAAGAACAGAAGTCATTAGAGAGGTTTTATGAACGTAGCATTGAACCTCCGGGTTCTATAGGTCATAGAGTTAGATACTTGCTTACAGTAAAACATGTTTTGTGAAATATAACGGAAATTCAGAAGGTTTTATATTTTCTCTGTATGTAGATAAATGAAACATAGCATAACTGATACGTATGCACAGAAATCATATCCTGGCGATACAACTAGTTGATACAGAAATTATTCCAATAAATTCCTTTAAATTGGAAGCATTTCATATGTCAATGGAATAAGAAAATCACTGGTAGTGATTACTCTTTGAAAAAGACTTAATTCGTTGGGTTAAGTTATGACCCTTTTGGCCCCTAGTTTACGATTTCGAATATGTTATTATTCTCTTTGTTTACCTTCATTTTTAATATTCCCGCGCAAACAGCAGCTTGCGTGTGTGTCTCTTCACTCTTCTCATTTTCGTACCTTCATTCTCATCATCGTGATTAATCCGATTGGGAAGAAAAGCATGCTTAATTAAGCAATCTTATCACCATCATAACACCAGCGCCAAACACTTATTTCAGACTTTGACCGTTCCTGATTTTGAAAACGCTCCTGCGTACACCGTAAGTCATTGATTGACACCTTGTATATCGCATTGTCATTAACAAATAGTATATAATAACTTTCTTTAAGTAATAAGTAAAAACTTGTTGCGATTCTTATTGCAAATTTTGGATTGTGAGTGGAGCGAGTAAGAAAATTTTTAACAAATGCATTTCTTTTCAAACTGTCAACAATATTGATTTAATAATGCGACAATTCTCTTAGGGGTGCTGCGTCGTTTTCTTTTTCCCGACACCTTTTTTTTTACTTCTTGCTCGTTGGGCGCCCACTTGCTAACAGCGCCCGGATGTAACCGCCCCGTTCGCTCTCCCCCTAGCTACGGCTCTGCTTGCCTGAATGCCAGTACCAGCGCTTATAGTTTGCCTGCCTGACGCTAAAAGATGTCGCTACCTGCCCTATAGTTCGCCCGGCTTACGCTAATAGATGTCACTATCAGTACTATCACTTGCCTGCATATTCCCGGCGGGAGCTCATGTGGTTTGGATTCCACGTTAATCAGTAGGTCCTCGTCTCATATAGCCTCGCTGCTGAACGGGACGTTAAACTCAAAATCAACCATCAACTTGTCTGCATAATATAAGTTGTGGATTATATTTCCAATATTATACCTTTTATCTGTTTCAATTTACTTCCAGGGGGGCGCGGTGGCTCAGTGGTAGAGCGTTCACCTCTGGTGCTTGGGGTCCCGGGTTCGATCCCAGCCTCCGCCAAGTGAACTTTGTGGTGGACAAACACCGTGCTCGTGGGTTTTCTCGGAGTTCTCCCGTTTCCTCCCACTTTCTTCATTCCACCATTTCACTCATCTCTCATTATCACCGTCTCCTTTAGCCTAACCGGCATAACCGTGGGACGTAAAACTTAAAGATTTCATTTTTTCAATTTACTTCCAAACAACAATAAACAAACCCATGTATAGCTAAAGCACGCTCATTGGCTACTGAGTTAATGACGAATATACTGTTAAGCGAAATACTTCACTATTAGAATTCCAGTTTTATTAGAAAAATATGACTATATGCGAGTAATTACCTAATACGTAATGTGAGAATACGTACTATAAGGAATTTCGTAATATTGAAAATAATTATACTTAATACAAAGTAACCAAAATAATTCTTGCCATTCGTTATCGCAAGAAGCAGGCAGACGTACAGCGTTATCTCACGTAGGTGATAACTTAATCTGATGCCAATAAGTCCGGTGAGTATAGTGGATGGCGTAGTGTCTCTCATCTTTTACGGAATGGTGACCTTGGTTAAGTTGCCAGGTGTGATATCGTATTTTCGAACACCCTTGCGATTAACCATCACTGGTTTCTGTTGCAATGCATGTTCCTCTCGTTACAACTGCTGTGATAACAGGTCTTCAGTGGTGATTAAGTTTTCTGGAGTAAGGGGTCGTAAGATAGAAGGCTCAAATCTCCTGAGATGAACTTGTGGAACCAACGACTGGCGATGCGTTCGTTTGCTGTATCCTTTCCAAATACCTGACGTATTCTATGACTTGATGCGGATGCTGACAGTTCTATCGTAAAGTAATACAGGAAACAACTCAAACGGGCCGCTTGGATGAACGTCTATTTCTCTTCGAAACTGGACAACCTGTGATTGCTGTGTTAGTGCAAAGCTCTCGTATTGTTGCAGGTCGCTAGTCATACCAATCGCCATTATATTTTCTGGCGCGTAACTCACTTCGTCTCCTCTCTCCTCTTTATAAGGGCTTCATCAAATGGGGCATCAAAAACGAAAAGAACTTTCTCTCACTTAAAAGCAGAAAACTGACGTGTACGGTTGAATGGTGCCACGAGGGACTGTATTACCGTGCAATATATAGAAGCAATATTTCGATTATTAAAGGGTAACCGAAAGACTCCTGGTTTCACGTATGTGTGTGTAAAAAGCAAGGGAGGTCTATACTCCTAGTAGAAAGCACTTGTGCTCAATTTATTGGTCATTGTAATCATTGATTCATGGAATAGTTATAAAAAGGAAACAGAAACCATGTCTGTACATAGTGAAGCCAGTTCTCTGCGTGATGGTTTGTACTTGGCTTCGATTGTTCAAAAATACATATATAATTTGTCCCTCCATCTGTAAGCATTGAACTAGTCCATCAGGATTTTGAATAGTGGAAGGATACAAATACAATTGTTTTTTTTATTTCAGTTTAGAAGTAAGAGGGAACAGAGAGTTCGCAGAAATAATTGACTTCGCCAGTTAGTATGCATACGGTGTCCTGTGGAACCCGGAGGTTCAATGCAGCGTTCACAAAAGCTCTACAATGACTTCTATCCTTAGCCAATTGGATCCAGTTTCTACTTTGTATTCCTGTCTCTGCGAGATCTATCTTAATATTGTTCTCCCATCTGCGCCTAGGTGTTCCTAATGGTCATTTTCCGATTGAATTTCCAGCTAAAACTTTGAAAGTGTTCCTACTGCCTTCCATTCTGGCTACATGACCTGCCCACCTAGGCCTCCTAGACTTGATAACCCTAAGAATGTTTTGTGAACTGCAGTTCCTTGTTATGAAGTTTTCACTATTCTTCACTCCTGTTCCTCTTTGGTCCGAGTATTCGTCTTAGGATTTCATTCTCAAATACTTTGAGTTCTTTCCATCGAGTAAGTGACCGTGTTTCGCAATTATGCAGCACAACAGGCATGATTATCGTAAGCTTCTTTGGCCATTATTGGATATTAAGTATTCTGCCTGTTGGCAGGTTCTGGGACTAATGACTTTTTTTTTTTTTTTTAATTTGGTTTTGGACGTAGAAATGTTTCTTCCACATTTCTCGATTTTCAGCTTCTTCTGTTAACTCCCAATATTTTCTTCTATTCTTCAAATCATCCATCAGTTGTGTTCTTTTCATTCCTCGCTTTGCTTCTTTGGTTACAACTACCAGCTTAAAAAGAACGAAGTTTTCAGACAAAGAATAGATTACTGGATGCTAAGCATCATAATAGTCTTCGAAAAATAAATTTATAATCGACGTGAACCAAAAAGACATGGATCGAAAAATGAAGTGAAATCTTATGAGCTTTACGTCCCACGTTTATACCGGCTGGGCTAAAGGAGTCCTTGATGATGATAGATGAATGAAATGGTGGAATGAAGAAGGTAGAAGGAAACGGGAGAACCCCGAGAAAACCTCCCACACGGTGTTTGTCAACCACCAAGTTCACTTGGTTTGAGCTGCGATCGAACCAGGGACCCCACGCACCAGAGGTGAACGCTCTACCTTTGAGTCACCGCGGTCCATATTTCATGGATCCAGATTTGAGGTTTTGCCATTTGTTTGTTTACTTGTTTATTTATTGAACTCAGCGTCGTTCACAGTACTGAGGCTATATAAGATATGGACTATGGTTTAGAGTGGAAACTGAGTCATCGTAATACGGCGAAATTTATATACTCTTTCACCGAGAATAACACACGAAACATGCATAGCAAAGGTACAAATACTAGCTACTAGACCAACGAAAAGGATCTTTAGAAGCTCGCTTTTTTGTGTGTGTTTCCTTATTGCATATTGTACCGATAATGCGCCAACGACTACGGTGAATTGTTGCACTTCTAAGGGAAAATGGCATTATTAATATTTCAGTAAATTTATAATGTAGTAAAGCAGTATGATAAGATGCCTTTAGTTCACTTCCAGAACGAAGCTAGCTTCCTTACCTTTGAAGCGTAATGCAAGTTTCTTAACTTGATTATAACCAGTTCCTCATCCATTCTCTTTGTAAAGACTCATTAGAGAATTAAGGGCTTAAGTGACACCTTACAAGTTCTGTGTTGAAAGGAATTCTGAGAAAGCTTATTACCACCAAGAATATACCTCCATATTTCAATTTGCATTTTACATTGCCATTATGTTTCAAAGCTGATATGAAATGGATTAGTATCACACATACTGTATGTACTCGTATATTAATACTGACATACCATCAGCTTATATCTTAACATAAATTTTAACTTTGCTCGAAATTGGATAGATATTTTTCAGTGTTTGAATGTATGATTTTCAGGTGCGCAAAGTTTGTCATCTTGATATGAAACCATGAAAAAGAATAGAATAAACTATAGTGTAAAACCTGTTGAGTAAAAAGTATTATAAAAAATAGGCAGGGACGTAGCTAGGGTGAAAATGGGGCTTGTGCCCCGTGCGCCGTATTAGAAGGGCGCAAAATTGGGAACATATTTTTGGGAGCGTTTTGGTTTTGTGGGTCAGAGGGACGTTAAGGCGAGTTCTTGCCTCGGGCAACAAATAGAGCAAGTTCCTACTTGCGTCGCTGAAAATAGGACCATACTGTGATTTCGTATCTAGTTATTATGTTCTACGACAATAGTATGTGTTCCTAGTGAAGAACTGCTGTAATGTAGGAGTTAAAGGTGTGTTTTATCCACATTGTCATTATGCACTGTTGTAATAAACGAAGTGTAGGGCTTAGTATACGTTTATATTGGAGAATCATTGAGGTCCGAGTATAGGTCTTTTGAGATTGAATAGAGACGGGAAATAAGTGTGCTTTTAAGATATTTTGATATAATTCATTACTACGGTATGAGTTATTGTGAACCTTTATTGGATAGAGTCATTCAGAGATAATAAGTATTCACATGAACAACAAAAAGGTATTAAATATAACCCATACATGAAAAAAAAAAAATCTTACACAGATAATTATAATACAGTGCTTTCATTTGATATTGGATTTCTCAGTCACAGCAAATTCAGAAAAAAAAAACAGTGATATGGTTCAGTGTAAACTAACTAACTAACTAACTAACTCTATGGCCTATGGAACCCGGAGGTTCAGTGCCGCGTTCACAAAAGCTCTCCACTGACTTCTATCCTTAGCTAATTGCATCCAGTTTCTACTTTGTATTCCCATCTCTGCGAGATCCATCTTAATATTGTCCTCCCACCTGCGCCTAGGTCTTCCTAATGGTCGTTTTCCTATGGGTCTACCAGTCAAGACTTTGAAAGCGTTTCTACTTTCTTCCATTCTAGCTACATGACCTGCCCACCTAAGCCTCCTACACTTGACGACCCTAACAATGTTGGGTAAACCGTATAAACTATGTAGTTCCTCGTTATGAAGCTTCCGCCATTCCCCATTCTCGTTTCTCTTGGGTCCGAATATTCTTCTCAGGATCCTGTTCTCAAATACTTTCAGTCTATGTTCTTCCCTCAGAGTAAGCGACCATGTTTCACAACCATACAGAACAACAGGCATGATTATCGTTTTATATATTTTAAGCTTCAAATTCCTCGACAGAATTCGCGACGACAAGAGATTTTGAACCGAATAGTAACACGAATTCCCTGCTTCAGTGTAAAACGGGACAAAAAAAAAGCTCAACACATTTTATTCGTAAAGGGATCGAAATTCTATTTAGATTAGAAAACGGGAAATTTCTCCATGTTTATCGAAGAGCAGAGGCATCTCTGGCTATACCGTATGAGGAACAGGTGAATTTGTTTTCAACGGCGCCGACTTTCCAAAATTTATGTGGGTGCATATTACTGACGCTTCGTGTTATCCTATATGTTTTCAGAGAACTCTCCATATTTGATTTATTTATTTTGTCTTCCATTTTGTAACGTCATTCCATTTTGTCTTCAACAATTCAAATTCAGAGAGTGTAGTTATGGTATAAGATAAAATACCTTGGTAGAGCAGTATTCATTTGTTAACGTTCAGCAATAGAAGTATTCAGTGGCTTATTTAAGGGGAGCTTCCGACCTTAAGTCCCCCCCGGAAGTTTTTATTTACTATTTTAAAGTAAATGAAATATCTTGCATAATTTTCACATTCTCTGGAATAACGTTTGCATAGCCCCCCGAAACAAAATCGTAAATACGCCACTGGAGTTATCCTTACCTAAACGGTTCGGAATGAATTTTTGAATATTTATAAGGATATGTTTCTGGTTTACAAACTGCTCTTTCACTTCTGAAACGACAATCTAGAAAATTTATGATATTCTTCTGGAGCAGATGCATTATTAGTATTTTATTTTCAGTGATTCCGACGAGAAGGAATTTTTGTTTTCTCAATATTGGGTTCCATTTATAGCCGTCAAGCCTATAGCTTCTTCAAAACATAATCCGCCTTACGCAGAGTCGTTTTGACGTATGATTAGCGTCATACTAAAGACCTGCTTACTGCAGGTGACGTATGTTAGTCGAGCTCTTTAGTATGGCACTAATCACGGGTCAGAACGACTCTGCATAAGGCCCAATATGTATTTACTGTATGCATTGGAGGTAAGGTGATTTTGAGTTTAACGTCCCGTTGACGTGGACCTACTGATTAATGTGGAATCCGAACCACATGAGCTCCCGCCGGGAATCGAACCCGGGTCTTCCACGCCAAAGACGCGTACGCAAACCGCTTAGCCACGGAGGAGCTCACTGTATGCATTGAAATACAACAATTTATTAAAATCATCATGTTATTTATGGAGGTATCATAATGTTGACAAATTTCCATAAAACCTAAAATTGGATTATATTCACTAATTTCAGCCACAATATTCGTCATTTATGATGTTCTTATAGCTACAGGTTGTTAAGGTAACCATACAAGATCAAAAATCGTACATATATGTTGTCCATGATCTAAAAAGATTCATTTGAAGACGTACAATTTTGAGCTGAATAGAAATGACATATGAACAAGGAATGCTTTTTTTTTTTTTTTTTTTTTTTTTTACTGGAAACTGTAATGGAGAATAGTTAGCTTCTCATTAACGACTAATAGATGTGACTTAGATGCTGCACTAAATTATTAATTCTTTAAAACAGATTATAATATATTTCGGAGAGGGTTTCCAGCCCCCAGAACCGCCTATAGCGTACGTCCATATCTTTTATTAATACTCTTTCCTAACAGGGGCTGCGATGACACAGTGGTAGGGCGTTCACCTCCGGTGCATGGGGTGGTGGGTTCAAACTCTGCTCCCGCCAAGTGAACTTTGTGGTGGACAAGCACCGTGCGCGTGTGTTTCCTCGGGGTTCTCCCGTTTCCTTCCACTTTCTTCATTTCACAACTTCTTTCATTTCTCTTCATCACGGTCTCCTTTAGCCTAGCCGGCATAACTGTAAAACTCAGATTTATTTTTTTTTTTTATTTTTTCTATTTCTTTAACAACATGTACAGCCGTGTAAATCAGAATAACTAAACCTTATTCCGTTAAAAAAAAACACACACAAAAAGCTTGCTGTAACTTATTTACTCGAAAATATCCATACGAATATACGTAACTACAGTACGTTCATTAAAAAAATATGCAAATACGTGTATAAATGTCCTATCTGTTTTCGTACTGGGCTTACAGTATATTCATACTACTTATATCAACATTTACGGTCTCTTCTCCATCTTTATTAATATTTTTCCTCCTCGTTCTCACATAACTTATCATTTATTGCACCTAAAATGTCACTCGTATAACGTACTACCTTAATCCACAATCTGATCAGATTGTTAAATTTTCTCTATATATGAATATACTCATACAAGTGCTTGTTGACCACCAGCGCCTGCAGATCTCGGTCCAAAGTTTTGTTTATTTTACTTCTAGTGCGTATCATTTTGTATTTTTTTTTTTTTTTTTTTTTTTTTTTACACATTAAACTTTTATTTTTGATTCCTTGTACTTCTAACGCGTCCCTTGTTTGTTTTTCAAAAGTTCCCATCAGTTTTCTATAATCACTTCAATTTCTTCCTTTAGTCCATTTATTCAAAAGGTAAAAATGGACTTTCCATAATCAGTACTACTCTCTGCTTTTATCTTCATTTGAATATCCATTACCTCACCTGACATTTTTATAAATTGCTTGACTGCGTTTGTATCGTATTTGTTATTTATGTTGATTCTTCATCGATTAGAATCATTGTTCTTTCTATGACTTCGTTCTTTGCCTCTAGTACTGATGTTAAACTGCTTTCTTCATTCCGAGTCCAATTCAACCAGTAGTTATCTTTTTACACGTTTGTTTCTTTACTATAGCTTCCGTCTTGTACTTGACAGGTACAAGTGGTCGACCGGATCCGAAAGCCTTCTGGATCTAACATGTCATACATATAATACGGCAGATTATTTGCTGGCCAAGTTTCATTCTTGATTAGAGTCCTGAATCATAACAATATTTCACTTCTAATTTATTTTTAGATTCTGTGAGTGTCCACTATTTTGATATAGGTTCTTCTGAAGAGTACCTGTCTTTAGAAGCTACATACATGGAAATTTTTGTTAGTTTTATTGCCTTGTGAACTATCTGAAAAATTTGGCTTCACTTCATATTTCCAGTCCAAACTAATTCATGTCAGTTCGAAACTATCTTTTGATTCTTTTCTGAAGAATTTCAGATTTCTGATAGTGCTTAGTTAAAATTGTTTCTATCCTTTGGATGATAAAATTATATATTTTATATGATACTTCTCTTAACTTCATATATAGGAGGCACAGTGGCTCAGTGGTAGAGCGCACACCTCTGATGTGAGGATCTCTGGTTCGATCCCAAGCCAAGTAAAGTTATGGTAGACAACATCGTGTCCGTTGATTTTCTCGAAGTACACCCGTTTCCTCTCACATTTCAATTCCACTAATTCTTCTATCATCCCTCACTTCCCTTATTCATCGTCTCCCTTAGCCTAAAGGATATAAGCGTAGGACGTTAAACTAAAGTATTTCGTTTCATTTTATTTTTAACTTCATACAAACTGAGCGTCCGATTGTCGAAACTAATACACAAACTTCGTTGATGGGCCTGAAATTCTATAACCTCACAACAAATTAATATATTCAAATAGTATTAGATACTTTGTATTTAGTTCAAAGCTGTCTAACTTAATCGGATACATTTGTTCTTGTTTTAAGCTTCCCAATCTGTAAATGAATTATCTTAACAGATTATTGATAACTATCATCTCCAAGTGTAGTGTGATTGACAAATATCTTAATTTACTTGAAGCGTATATAGATAAAATGACATAATTATCCACGAGTCCATTACACATTACTCCAGTCGACAAAAGTAGGAATATACAGTAGAGCGTCGATTATCCGAAGTAATTGGGGGACATGGATGTTCGGGAAACTGGTTTGTTCGGATAATCGAACTGTACATGTTTATTTGCCATGCGCGGAGCGGCACGCCTCAACTCTAAGCTGGCGCAGCTGTTGCTGTGAACAGCTTTGATACTGCCGCTACTTCTACAGCCAGTGCCAAACCGACAGAAGTGTGCTGATTGTTGAAACACAGCGACTGGCGGCTTGGCCGGTCAGCAGCGTCTTATGAAGGCCCCATTAGAAGCAATGTTCCGCCAGCGGTGGCTCAGTGCGGCGACTACTGTGGGGAAACTTGGTTTGGGAGTGAGGGGGATGATGGACGGTAGGGTGGGAGAGTAACAAGTGCGAGCGAGTACACAGTTCGGGTAAGCGGTCGTTCGGCGCTCTACTGTATCTGCGAATATTTTTATGTTTAATTAAAATTTGCCTTAACTGGTTAATCTTACAAAATACCTGTATATTGTTGTTACGGCTATTTTAGTTGTAAAACTAGTTGAAATGCCCGTTTTCACAAGGGAAGAATGGGTTATGGAAAGTACTTTAATCCTTTAACCCCTTCTTCCATAGGAAGCGCATAAAGGATACATTTGGACTTAAACGCCATCAGAAGTATCACTATTCATTTCAGCGGGTCTAGGTCAAAACCCCCACAGCCAAAACCCCCACACTCAAGAAATGTCAAAACGCCCACACGATCGGTCATAACTCCCTCACAAATGGACAAATCCCCCAAACACACGAACGGTCAAAACCCCCATAGCCAAAACCCCCACACTCAAGAAGTGTCAAAACGCCCACACGATCGCTCATAACCCCCACACAAATGGACAAATCCCCCAAACGCACGAACGGTCAAAACCCCCACAGCCAAAACCCCCACACTCAAGAAATGTCAAAACGCCCACACGATCGGTCAAAACTCCCACACAAATGGACAAAACACCCACACATAGCAACGGTCACAATCTCCACATAAATGGACAAAACCCCCAACAAATGGACAAAACCCCCACACAATCGGACAAATCCCCCACACTCTGAAAATACCGTGATTGCACGTCTTTGTTGCGGCTCTTTTCGACGCCCACTTTAGTGTTTCTGTCATTACAAAACAGTGCAAGAAGAATAGTTTCAACATCGGTTTAAGTGAAATAAAAAATGTTATTAAAAAGTACAAGGGCAAGACATACAACCAGGATCATTTCAGAGTGTGGGAGATTTGACCGATTGTGTAGGAGTTTTGTCCATTTGTGTGGGGGTTTTGTCCATTTATGTGGGGATTGTGACCGTTGCTATGTGTGGCTGTTTTGTCCATTTGTGTGAGAGTTATGACCGTTGGAGGTTATGACCGATTACCAGTGTGGGGGTTTTGGCTGTGGGGGTTATGACCGTTCGTGTATTTGGGAGATTTGTCCATTTGTGTGGGGTCATGACCGATCGTGTGGGCGTTTTGACATTTCTTGAGTGTGGGGGTTTTGGCTGTGGGGGTTATGACCGTTCGTGTGTTTGGGAGATTTGTCCATTTGTGTGGGGGTTATGACCGTTTGTGTGGGCGTTTTGACATTTCTTGAGTGTGGGGGTTTTGGCTGTGAGAGTTTTGACCGGTTCCCATTTCAGCGACCAAGAAAAGTATGGATTTCACAGGGATAGTGATCATTTTCGATTGTTTTTACATGTCGTCTCCTTACAATGCTCACTTCTCACCATCCCCGTCGATGGGGGATGAACTCGGGCTTCAACGGCATCTGAAGTGTCACTATTTGTCTCAGCGACCACGAAAACTACACTGAAAAAATGACTTGGTCAGGAATACTAAACCTGTTTGTTTGTTCAAGGCACTTGGTCTCTTTATTTGGTTAGTTTAACCAGAATTTGGTAATTTATACCAAACTGAATACTATATATTTTGATCGGAACATTTGGTTGATTAATTTGGTTATGCTAACCAAATCTGAAGTGATTTCATAAAGATTTAGTTTTCCTGACCAAAGTGTCTAGTTACAAAGTCATGTGTATCGTCTTGACTTCTGGATAATCTTTACAGCAGCTACTGTATTAGCGGTTTGAGTGTAAAAGTGATTATTTAGCAGCAGAAAATGTATATTCTAAGTATGTGTGATTAATTGTGTAAATCGAAGTAACCTTACTTTTTCGTATAAACTACTTTACTCTTGTGTATTGGTTATTTTAGTGGCCGTAAATTTAGCGTAACAAATAGGCCTTTATATACGAATCAAGCGGGCAAGTTCTATTGACCATGCTAAGACAGGGAGCAAAATTCTAGGGGCAGGGGTGGGATATTTCCTATTACCCCACTAGAAACTTTCGGAAAGAAGTAAATAAAGTAACACTAACACCAGAAGTTTGCAAAACAAAAACTGGTGCATTCACTCACAGTTTACAGATGCACAAAATATGAAGTATACAAAAGAAATAAGGAGTATTATTTAGTTTCTCCCACCGATCACTTGACTCTGCCTCTCTTGGTAGTGGTTACATTCGTTATTTGTAACTATGATGAAGTCATAAGTATAAATTCAGTGTGAACGTATGGCATAAAAAACTACGGTGCAAAGATACGAACCAACTTGTGCTAACTGCCGAAAGAAAAGCACGAATGCTATCAAACCGAGTCAGGACAGGAGCGCAGGAGGGTGGTCGAGCGTTAACAATAGGGTGCGTCCGTAGGAAGCAGACGCGTCAGCGACGGTGGACATTCGTATAAACGAGGTAGTTAACAACGGCTCACTCTAAGTTACAGTACCGGCTCCGGAGCCGTCAATGGATTTGGGGGAGATACTAAATGTCATCCGAAATATGAAGTATAATTTTGAAAGAACATTTCATACGAAATTCAAATATGGGGATCCTTACCTGTGAGATCGATATTTCTGAGAAATACGTTAGTAACACCGTGCAAGTTTACAATTGGCACACCACTCGAAATAATTGTTTAGAAAAATGTAATTTTTACTAACGTACTTCTTACTGACCCTAAAAGATTTGCAGTGGGCGACATGAAAATATCTTGATGTAGGTAAACTTTAAGATGGCCATCAGAATTGTTGAAAAATCAATTCTTTTACGATTTGCGTATAAATAAAACTTTCGGATTAGAGATCAATCTACAGTGAAAAAAAAAATGTCCTAAGTGGCCACTTAAAAGCACAAATGCTCACTAACCGGGTCACTACGGTATTACAGGGTGCGTCCTAACGGAGCAGGCACATCAGTGATAATGGATATATGCAAAAGCAAGGGTATGGAAAAGAAGTGGGTTTTTGCAATGATACGCGTTTCAATATCACTTGTCATGGTGTCATACTAGTAACGTTACACTTGTAAACATATAAAATTTAGCTTCTATACACTGTCATATTTCTGTAAATTTTACAAAATTGTGTTTCCGTAAACTGAACCAGTATATAAAAAAAAGTATTCGAGTGTATGCTTTAACTACTATTAGGTAGGGGAGATCATTTGAAGTTGGAAAATGTGCCCCGTATGCGGGTCAAGTCGGCCAACCTACTAAAACTATACAGGGGCAAGTGTTCCAACTACTTCACATGCTAAAACACAGGCAATAAATCGTTGCTTTTACAGAAAATGTACTTTTTGTTTATTGCTTGAACAGTAGGCTATAGAGAAGTGAGATTATTGTAGGCCTAATCAACAAGTTAACAAAAGCCATCATTGTCTGAATCACAATGAACGAGAACAAAAAATACATCTCCCTTTGTACAGTTTTCGTGTGACCAGTTGTTGCATTTTGTGCACCTCACCCACTTTTCCATTGCCTGAGAGTCGGAGAAATGTTCAAAATAGTAAATGCATAAACCGTCTTCATCATCTTCATCATTTGAATTAAAGTTTCTTACACAATAGACTATGTGATCAATGGCAAGCACGTATTCAGTAATTTTTGGGTGGGAGGGATAGGGCCACAGCAGCTTCGATATTTCGACGGGATTGTTCGGACGTCATTTTTGCACAACAACAAAAACGTCAGCATATAATAACATTAGCTTTTGTACACCCCGCCTGGCTGCGTGCCTGGTCAAGGGCTACGTATTTTGTACCATACATTGTTATTTCGGACATTTTTTAACACCGTAGGCCCTACTTGCATTTGTTATAGTCCTACTACAAGAAACTAACTGAGACCGAAAAATATTGGAATATGTGCCCCGTATGTTGTTGGTAAACCTGCCCCATCGACATTTTTGAACTTCAACATAACCTTGATGAGTAATGGTGTATATTATTTGCAAAACAAACACATCATTACATAAAGGAAGAACACCATCTTTAGTACATGCAATGTTAAAACAGTACGTTTAACGCTGGTACATTTATTTTAAGTTTTAATGCAGACTTGATACTTTATTCACCATCGAAATCTGATTTTACAAGATCTCCTGCCTACGTCAACACAGCTACTCAACTGAAACTTGCATAGATGGCGTGCCAAGCATTGCTGCTTCAGTCAGTCCACCCACAGGAGTGTTCTACCGGATCCTTTCAGAACAAAAGCCAGTTGGAAAACGTGCTCCTATAGAAACCGTGCCCCGGTCTCCCGTATGTGGAAAATATTACATTCTTCAAAATATTCGGAGAATATTGTATTACCTCCAAAAAAATAATTCTGTAGCTTTGACCAAAACGACCAATGTCAGAAATTACTGAAATTTTTCAAAATAATAAATAAATAAATAAAAATAAAAACTTTTAGATTCAAATTACAGAATTTTAAAAATCTGTCGGGTTACGTTTTCGAGAAATAATCAACAAATGTACTGAGCGATTTTCCTATTAGCGTTCCGCTGACCTACAGTATATAGGTCATTCCACTATTTGTAGTGGACATTATTGTGTCAGTGAGTTTTCTCGAGGTTTTCCCATTTCCTCATACATTCTCATCCCACCATTTTTTACAATCATTCCCTTCCATAAATCACCCGCCAGCTTTGACATAAACTGCACAAACGTAGTATGTGAAATGAATTATGTTAGGGAAAGGAGCAGCGGTGGTACAGTGGTACAGCGTTCACCTATGATACATGGGGTCCCTGGTTCGCTTGCAATTCGCGTCAAATGAACTTTGTGTTAGACAAACACCGTGTACATGAGTTTCCTCGGGATTATCTCATTTCTTCCCACTTTTTCATTCCACCATTTCTTCCCACTTTCTTCATTCCACCATTTCATTCGTTTCTCATCACCACCGTCTCCTTTAACCTCCACGGCATAATCGTGGGACGTAAACCTGAAAGATTTTATTTTGTAAAGGTTCCGTTAGGGATTTTTCCCGGTTGGAATCATTTAAGGCAGATGGTTTGAGATAAGTAAAAACGTGCCATGAAGTGCACACGATTGGTGACTTTTCGCTTTATTGTTTTCTTGTTTGTGCTTGAAAAATGGTGTAAACGTTTAAAAAAAAGGTATTATGGAATAAGTATTTTCATCCAACCCATACGTAATATTTACATATGTACCAACTTTCCATTTGCATGTTTAAGAATTTCTTGCTTTGTTATCATTTTCGTTAGAAAAAATTTCCCATTAATTTTGTAATAGCCCTCGTATTATTTTAAGTTTACTATCTGTACCAGCAGTACTTGGTAATTTCGACCAGATGTTTTGGTTAAATTCACTAAATGCAGATTTAGTATTTACAACCAAATTATTTAGTTCCTAGAACCAAAATCTGGATCAATTTAACAAAATTTTTGGTATTCCCAAGCAATTGGAATTTTTGGTATCCCTACTTATTTGGTCATTATTTTGTTAAAATTACCAAATGCATATTTGGTTCTGTTAACCAAATACTAGGTTCCTGCAACCAAACAAATCTTAGCCAAATGATAACGTGCTGGTGACCAAACGTTTGGTTGGGGCGATATTGACCAAAGGATTTGGTCATCAGCACCTATTTTTTTGGTTAATCTGAACAACCTTTTTTTTTTTTTAGTTTATTGATTGGACAGGTCAGTCGTTATATATTACATTTACATATTACCTACTTTCCAATTCCCATACCAATGGGGCTAAACATAGACTTCAGCGATATCGGGTGTATCACTATTCATTTCAACGACGCTACAAACTACAGACTGAATACTAACATCAATCTCTTTTGATTATTTTCACATGTACGTCTTCCAACCCATCCCTTACTCCCAAATTGAAGGGGGTAAATTTGGACTTTTAACACCAACGGCAGTGTTACTATTCATCTTAGCGACCCCGAAAATAATGAATTAGACGTTAATATCGGTCTTTTTTCGATTATATGTACACTCATCTTCAAAATTATTGTCGCATATCTATAAATATGTTGTTCTAGGAATATGATTTGATAACGAGTCCGCCCGGTATTTCTTAGAATGTTAGTATGTGTATAATCGGTAAAGACATGTATGTGGCAAATTTCATGTCAAAAGAGCAATAAATAAGAACAATAAAACGAAAATAAAACTTTCTTGACAATTTACCAACATTTTGTTTTACTTATTCTAATTTTCGTCTTTTCCTATAAAATTTACCACAAATATACATTTCCCGATTATACACATAGTATCAGTATTAAAAGTATTATGTTTTTATGTGACAATCATTTTGGACATAAGTGTACATGTTATTTCCCCTCTTCAATCACCCCGTTGATGGAAATATGCTAAAAACCTAAGTTTGGTCAGAGTACACTCATGTTCGAAAAATAATCAAAATCGGTGCAATGATATCGTTACATTCATTTATACTTATATAGATTGTTTTTTCTTCAACGAGTGTTTATAAAAGGATTTATCGGAAATCTCTTTCCCAAGCTTTTCATAATTGCATAAATCATTGCTTCATCGATCTTCATTCTTGAAACAAGATGTCGCCACTGTAAACAATGTTTCTATGATCTGTCAGAAGGTTCGCGATTGGTGGAGATTTCCATTATTGTTCGTTTGTTTTGCAATTCTAACTATACACTGTATATAAAATAAGAAAGGAAGCATTATCTACTTTTCAGGTGTTTTTTTTTTTTTGTTTTTTTTTTGTTTTCATTTTAAAAGAAACTAGAAGAAACTAGATATTAAGTACGCGTATAGACATGATACAAAACATAAAATATTTTATTAATTAAAAACACTCTTTTACTTTGTTTAGTTTAAAATGTAACAATATACGTGAGTTCATTTATGCTTTTCTTTCTCGTTTGAATCATTTAATAAATTCTATTTGAATTTTGCTTCATCACAGGAACTTTTTTTTTTAAAAAAAAAGTAAATAAAAAGCTTTGTTGATATTTCTGTCATTGTTCGTTGAGTGAAACATTTCTGCTAACAAAACAGCTTCTATTAAAAAAAAAATGAATGATGTTCGTTTTACACAAATATTAATATTTTAATATATACTGTATAATATGCGTTCACGTGTATATAATTTTATTTTTTCCTCCGTATCGATTACAACAAAAAGTTTATAATTACAATGTAGAACTAATGAGATTAAATTTAATCAACCCTCACCATTACTAAACCGTGTAACAAATTTAGGTAAGTATTAATTTATGAAATTATATCCATTAGGTTGGATGTGTTAGCTCTCATTTCTCACAAAACGTATTAACTTCAATTAGCACATATTTAGACTTAAAAGAGGTATAGCTACACACAGCCATGTTGCCGAACTTTACATTTCTAAGCATAAGCGTGCACATACATTTAGATTAGGAAGATCGATGATGTAAGCACCATAGGGAAGCCATTTCAGCTAAATTAGGGTTCAGTATTCTTAATTTGATCGCCTATTCTTTCTCGTGGTGAATCGGTTAAAGCAGAGTTTCTCAACCTGGGGGTCGCGAAGTTAAGCGGAAGAGAGTCCGATAAATATAATGGGAATCTAATACCGGATATTACTGAAAGTGGCGCCCTCTCGAAAATTAAAATATTCAATTATTTTTTAACAATTGTCCCTTTTTAAAAAAACAAAATTGGAAATCACGTTATTTTTTCATCATATGACTCAAAATTAAGGAAGTTACGAAATTTTCAAATTTTCAAACGGCCTCCATTTTGAAACAGTATGACTGATCGGATTCTATATTTGTAATATGAATGAACTGACCAAATTTGGTTTTAATTCATTCGCTTTTAGGGAACTTACTGTATCCACTATATACAAGAAATATATTTTACTATTATAGGAATAGATGGATATAGTGAGATCTCCATAACAGGTATATTAAAATTCCCACCCAAGCTTATTAGAAACTAGAAATTATAAGGAGGTTCCTGGCAGGATGATGTGATAAAATCGGGGTCGGGATAGGAATTAGGTTGAGAACCACTGGGTTAGATTAACCACGTTAAACTTTAGGTCCACCTTTTATATAGCCTCGTTGCTGAGAGGGATGCAAGACCCCAATCCAACCACCTAACAATTTGAATACCATTGAATGCAGATTTTAAAGCATGAAAAAGCAGTTCTCCCTAGTTGTTAGAACAGGGTTGTTAGCTCTATAACATGTGCTTAGGTGCATGTTACAACATATGCCCTGGTCTGTAAATCGTGCTAAAATGAAGGGTAAAGAAATACTTGAAATCAAAATATAGTTATAAGGAAAGTTTCGCAGTTGTGAATTTAAACCGCGCAGTGATTTTGTTCTTGACGGTTGATCCTTGATGTAAAATTATCACACATTGTAATCAAAACTAATCACGCTTCGGAATTAAATGAAATTTACAAAACATGTTTGTTTTAGAATATACAAGAACACTATATAAGAAGCAACATATAGAGGGTACGGAGAAACGTTTCGGAACAGTCTGATATCTCCCAAAATATACAAATCAACAAAAATAAATAAATAAAATAACACGTATTAAATAGTTTTAATAAAGCTATCCAATGATACCAACACAACCCAATATCTCCACCCTCTTCGGAGGTACGGGGAATAACTTTAAAATTTTAAATGGAAACCCCCACTTCTTATTTCGCACTTCTTATTACACACAAAGGAGGTAACAAAACGTTATGAAAATGCGAAATATCAGTCCCGTACTCTGTGATCATAGGGTTAGTGTACTGGACTGCCGAGTCAGAGGCTCCCGTACTGCCATTTACTCCCGTACTCCTGAAGGGAGCGGAGATAGGGGGTTGCATTTGATGTCATTGGATAGCTTTTTCTCAAAAGTATTTAACACGACCTTTTTTTCTGTTTTGTTGATCTGTGTATTTCGCGAGATATTGGACCGTTCCGAGACATTTTTCGGCTCCCTGTATATTTAACAATTTATATTAGAAAGTAAAAAAAAAAAAAAAAACTTTTTTTTTAAAAAAAAACTTACTTTTCACTTACCTTTGTTACTACTTAGAAGATTGGTACTTCCTAACCTCATGCCTGCTCACCCTTACTCGCCCTCACTCTCAAATTATATTGATCCTCATCTTCATTCATACTCACCCTCATATACCGAAATGAGGGTGAGTGAGGATGTGGGTGGGCCTTATGAAAGTAAAATCAATAGAGGTGTCCATCTCTGTTACTTACTACTTTCGTACAATGGTATGAGCAAGTACTTACCGAGATCACTGGATCTAACTGTTCCTGACTTTTCCTTTTGAGATTTTGAAAGACAGAGTGCATATAACTTCACGATTCGCAATTTTGGATCTCCAGTAACGATTCATTGAACCAGAGAACAGAATCAACCTGTGTACGCTGATGAGCTTTCTGGTGGGTAAGCGATTAGCGTACTCGCTTTCGGGGTGTGAGACCTGGGTTTGATATTCGGCAGGAGCTCATGTGGTTCGGATTCCGGGTTCACATAGGAAGGCTCATGTCTCATATAGCCTTGCTGCTGAACGGGACCCTAAACTTCAAATCAAACCGGATATGCTGCAGAGAGTATGGTCTTATTTCATTATTGCATTCCTGTTTACTGAGTACCAGGAAGGCATACATCGAGTATGTCTGTCGGATAGCCGATAGCGCGTACAACTTGGACTGATGAACTTCAGCCACCAATATGTAAGAATATTTCCGTAAAGTTCAATTTTATACCATATTAATTGGAAGTAAAAGATTTCTTTGTGCTCAGTGAATAATTTATCTTATTTCCATGGACATTATATTTTAGAGAAATCATAATCTATTGCCAATTACAGCCTTATTTTTAGGCCTATTATATTATTATTATTATTATTATTATTATTATTATTATTATTATTATTTACGTATTTTATCCAATCTTTATCTGAGCCGAGGCCGCGGTGGCTCAGTAGTATAGCGTTCACCTCTGGTACGTGGGGTTCCTGGTTTGATCCCAGCTCTCGCCAAGTGAGCTTTCAGATAAAAAACAAAAACACCGTGGGAGTGGGTTTTCTCAGGGTTCTCCCGTTTCCTCCCACTTTCTTCATTCCACTATTTCATTAATTTTTTATCATCGTCGTCTCCCTTAACTCGGTACATAATCGTGCAACATGAAACTAAATATTTAATTTTTAGATTTATTTTATCTGAGCAGAAGATATATACACGTCACTCAAGTATGTTACTTTTCCATTTACTCTGGGGTTGCAGGAAGTTTTGTATAGTTCTGTGTGAGTCCAATATTACGTTCTGTTGTATTTTGATTATGATTTTTTCTTCATTTCCAACTATTTCAAGTATAATTTTTCCATGTCTTGTGGACCACCCTGGTATGTGATACTGCTACCACTACTATATTGACATTTTTACTCTTCTACTACTACTACTACTACTACTATTATTATTATTATTATTATTATTATTATTATTATTATTATTATTATTATTATTATTATTATTATTATTAGACTTCCAACCTATGCTAGCGTCGAAAGTTCTATAAACCGGCATTGTCCGTCCGTCCGTCCGTCTGTCAACAGGTATCAGAATAAAAAACAGTAAAATATATCAATATGCGGTTTCTTTTGCAACTAATTCAGCGTCCCAAGAATATGTTCCATTTTGTCCGTTAATTCTCTATTCAAACCGGAAGTAATTCAAATTAGTCCTTTCCGGTTTTGAACGTCTATCGTTATAAAATGAAAACGGTAACAGAACGCGGGAAGGTTTTTTTTTTTAAAAAAAAAAAAAAACGATTCACTGGCTCAAGACAATATATCATAGCTATCCACAGCATTCTACCAAAAACTGAAAGTAGTTCACATTTACTATTACTTCCGGTTTAAAGACTGATTTGAGTAGAGCAAAAACGGTAAGAAATATCAAGAAGCGGCCTTTTGCAATCGATTAAAGAGTCCTAGAATAGGTTCTATCTTCTCCCTTAGCCCTCTAATCAAACCGGGAGTGATGGTAACTAGATTTATAGATGCATTACCTCAAGTCTGAGTATGAAATTCCCATAGTTTGAAGTCTTAGTTTCACGCTGTTCAAGGATGCTCGTTATTATTATTATTATTATTATTATTATTATTATTATTATTAGTAGTAGTAGTAGTAGTAGTAGTAGTAGTAGTAAAGCTCGGAGACGTTCAGACAGGTGGCATAAATCATGCACTTGACAAAAGAAATGAAAATACTCTAAATTTGTTTCAAGTTATGTTTATGATTTTTTTTTTCAATGAAATATGTATGATGCTGAATAGTAACTATTTTGCCCCCCCCAAAAAAAACAAAAAAAAACAGAGATATGTATGTGATCTAAAACATAAATTATTTCCATTTGTACTTCTATTTTGTAACATTGCAATGCAAGTGTATATTGCACCGTCTCATCTAATTGCAAATATGTGAACTAAAACTTCCTACAGATTTTACTTTTACATAATTAACATCGTCAATGTTACGAACGAGTCAAATATCTATGCAAATGTATAAGCTTGAGGGTAGATGTTCCTGCTTATAGAACGTCGTTGAATCTAGAACATAGCAACAGCTTGCTGGATAATGTTTAAAATAGTAGATGATTTTTTAAAAGCAAATGCTGATAATAGGATCTTGTGAATCAAAACTTTGTCGCTACCTACATTGAAGTAATATGATCCTATATTTGCTTCTTCTTCTTCTCTTCCACTTCTCTTTCGCTCTCTTCTGCACTTTCTTTCTTCCTTTTGCTTTCCGAAATGTTCTACTATACGAGACAATAATTGAAGCTGTCTTGTTCTGGAAAGATAATCGTGAAAGTGATGTTTCATCTCGAATATTATATCTGCTTTTATTGAAAGCTCTCTGTCTTGTCTTGCAACCCTTATGTAAACTCATATCCAAAATTGTTGTCGTGTGTCTATAAATATGTTATAGGAATGCAATTTTATAACGAATTCATCCAGTATTTTTTATAATGTTAGTATGTGTATAATCGGCAAACACATGTATGTGGTAACTTTCATATCAAAAGAGCAGTAAATAAGAACAATAAAACATTCTTGTCCATTTAACATCAACTTGTTTTACTCATTCTAATTTTCGTATTTATAATTCTTTTCCCATGAAATTTACCAGAAATATACATTTCCCGATTATATACATAGTGTCATTATTAAAAGTGCCCTGCAAAATCATTATCAAATTATATTCGTACAAGAAGACAGTTATAGATATGCGAAAATCATTTTGGACATGAGTGTACATTTATTTAGTTCCACCTCCTCTCGTGAGCAACCCTACAACCAGCCGTTCTTCTGCCCTTTAAAACATTACTCCATTATCCAACATCTTTAAAGAAAAGTTTTTTTTTAAAATAGGTAGTTGAATTGGAATTTAAAGCCCGTTACAGTATTGAATATATATATATATATATATATATATATATATATATATATAATAGGACGTGAACCTGCTTGAACCTGGGTCTCCGAGTAGAAGACGCGTGTGCTAACCGTTCAGCCGTGAAAGAGCTCGGGAACATTTAATGTTACCTGAATGGTAACAGACCTGAGAAATGAGAAGTGTAATAGTATATAAATTTAAAACATATAGAAATTAACACCTACCTACCTCTGTGTCCTATGGAACCTGGTGGTTTAATGCAGGATTCACAAAAGCACTCCCTTGATTTCCCTCCTGTTTTACGAGTATACCTATCTAACGAGGCACAGTAACAGGAAGAACCGTGACTTTTGCAATTTTTTTTAAGTAAGTGGTTTTTTTTTTTAAAGGAAGGGATTGTAGCCTTATTCTCAGCAGCTCAGATATTAAACTTTCAGTGTACTTCATTCTCTGTTAATTATGATTTATTAAGTTAACTGTTAAAATGACAAAAAATAGTATCAGTTATTTTATCCTTTTGGCACTTCATTTGCAGCGTACAAGTTCCAATTGCCTGACAATTTTTAGATCATAATGGAAATCTAAATGAAATGAAATTAATTTTTTGCGTTTTACGTCCCACGGTTATGCCGGTTAGGCTAAAGGAGACGGTGATAATGAGTAATGAATGAAATGGTGGAATGAAGAAAGTGGAAGGAAACGGGAGAACCCTGAGAAAACCCACGCACTCGGTGTTTTTCCACCACAAATTTCACTCACTTAGCAGGAGCAGGGTTTGAACCCGCGACCAAATGCACCAGAGGTGAATGCTCGACACTGAGCCACCGCGGCCCCCATGGAAATCTAAAACTCGACAAATAGAACGAGTAGTGACCTAGAGTTTAATTCATAATAAAATCCTCACCTTTCATCGTATTCCATACACTCTCTGGGGCTTGAATAAGTAAAAATTCCTCGCATACAGTAATAACCTATACTGTGAAAATCTGCAGCAGGACAAGTATGTATCTTATCGCATTTATAATGCTACTATTAGAGTTATTTTTGAAACTAATCCACGATATTAATAATCTTGAAGAAATTTGAACACATAATATACTCAATCATGAATGATTTAGGTTCTAACAGAGGTTGTAGGGGAGCATGCTCAGTGTGTGTCTAAAATGAACTCAAAAGCTGTTAAACGCGGTAATAAAATTAAAACGTATATAATGACTCTGTTCATATTATGTAGGTCAAGTTAGAAAAAAAGATTGAGAACCCCCTTCCCTTCCTGATGCTCACACATACGACATACCCACATGGAGAGTATTTTTTGTCATTTGATTATCATTAACTGTTAACTAAAATAAGGTTATTGTTCTTCACCTGTTCCTAATTTTATTTTCTGTTTGTCTTTCAGGTACGTCTTCGCTATACGTTCAGCTTCCGTGAGTACTAGAGCATTTGTTATATTTTTAGCTTGTAATTGTTATATTAGAATTATTTCTTATTTACAAGATCATATATTCAAATATTTTAATTTCTAAAGCTTTGTATTTTTATGTGTTGGTGTAATTAAGTTGGTTACTAATATTTAAAATTACATTAAATAAAAATTTGCACAGGTTCACATCCGATTTTAACTGCACTTTGTGTGCTCTGGATACCTTGAAGTTGTTTTATTTTGTATATCTGCTTAATAATGAAATGAAATGAAGTGTTTCACTTTTATGTATCAGGATTGTGTCCGGCAGGCTAAAGAGGCTGTGATGTTTAGAAGGAATGAAATGGTAGAAGTGGGAGGGAACGGAAGAGCATCGAGAAAACCGACGCATACGGTGCTTCTCCACAATAAAGCCCACTTGGCGTGTGTTAGGACCATGCGCGCCGACTACGTGGGTGCTCCGGGGCTCCGGCACCCACAAGATTTTAGTTTGGACCCGGCTTTGGAATCGTTTTACTTGCGATTAAGACATCTGTGTTACCAACTGACTAGGACAGTCCCAACTTATCCTTATAATACCGGCATATTTTACTTCATCACAACACAGCCCTTAATGACAGTGTTCGTAAAAGATTTTATCTAAAAATAAATCAATCAAATATCGAGACTTCCCTAAAAACATATAGGCTAACACGTCTCGTCATTGAAATGCACCCACATAAATTTTGGAAAGTCGGCGCCGTTGGTTAGGACTGAAAAAGAGACTCCCACAAGATAAACGTTTTGCTATTAAGCCACCGCAGAATCTAGTGTACTGTAGAAAACTTATTGCTTACTACAAGGCCGTAACTTGTGGAGGGCCGGGGGCAACTGCCTCTCCAGGGAAGCTCCCCGCCGTTCGAGGATGGGGGCACTTTAAGACAAAATTTTCTAACTCCATATACGATACGAACATGATATTATAAATGAAGCATCAAACACGGGCTTTCGAGCTTAAGCTCCCCCTAAATTTTATTTACTATATTAAAGTAAATGAAATATCTTGCAGAATTATCAATTTCCCCTACTAAAGTTAGCAAAGTCTCCTCGAAACAAAAAAAAAAAAAAAAAAAAAAAAGTAAATACGCCAATAATTGTAAGTCACAGCAAGAAACTGTTTGTGATGTGGATTCAGAGTCCGATGAACATTTTTCATCTTTCACAGTCTCCCTCTACATTACATAGACAAAACCATACAGAAGGTAAATAAAACAAAAATGATTCGCGGGCCCACTTCAGTAAAAAATGTCTATTATTAGGTGCCCTAGAAATAATATTTATTCGTGTGGTTTTGAGATTTGTCCATATTGTCCCCTTAATTAATTTATCAAGTATGGAACGGGCCCAGGGGTGTAACTAACGACCCCGCAGACCTTGCCGTGCGGACGAGGTGGAAGTCTGCGGGTTCGGGTTTCAACAATGATCGCCATGGCGGAAAACAGTAATACATCAAGGACGTCATTTTGAGAACTTCAGAAAGATAATTGTCCCCTTCCCCATGCTGAGTTTAGGAAACACAGGCTTTTCATTAAATTGTATACTACCAACTAAGCAGTTTTAAGGAGCAATAAAAAGGAAATCTAGATATATAGAGAAAAAATGTTTTTATTTTCTAAATTAGTACAATATACCATTTTACATTCATTTAGTTTTGAAAATAATGTCTTCAAGATGGCGGCCGTTAGCATCAATACATTGTTGTAGACGATCCTTGAAGTTTCGAGCAGCTTTTGTACACATATCGTGGGGTATGGCATTCACTTCGTCAATAATCCGCTGTTTTAACTCTGGTAGAATGTGAGGGCGGCTTTTGAAAACCTTTTCCTTCAAATATTCCCAAAGAAACTAGTCACAAATTCCAAATCTGGTGACCGCGCAGGCCAATCGACATCACCCTTCAAAGAGACGAGGCGTCGACCTGCGTCGGCCATGTGTATCTATTCTTAGTGTGCTACCAGTTTCCTCCAACTGCCGAACCCAGGATCGGATTGTGTTTGCATTAAGAATGGCATTGTTGCGTGGAATGTTGAACTGTCGCCGAAAAGCTCGTTGTGTAGCGATCACAGATATGTTGTTTTCAAAATAAGCGCGAACAGAAAAACCACGATGTGCACCTGTCTAGACCATATTAGCTACTGAAATGGGGTCAACGACTGAACAAAGGCAGACCACGTGCAACTGCCTACTCCCACCACAGCTCTCGCGGTAATTGATAGAAACTACTTAGTGGGTTCTGCCTCACCCTATACTGGTAAAAATGAGGAACTATTCATGTCGGTACATACACTTGTCCCCTTCTCTAGCAAAACTGAAGTGACTCCACGGTAATAAATAGCGAGAAGCAATTTCTTCAAATGAATTCAGTAGATTGTTAATGAGGTTTATTCTTCTATTGAAGCTAGAATTAGTGAGAATTAGTGCAACTTCCAATTCCAATATTGTAAGCAGTGGCGTATTTAATTGGGGGCTTTCGGGCTTAAGCTCCCCCTAAAGTTTATTTACTATATTAAAGTAAATGAAATATCTTGCAGAATGTTCAGTTTCCCCTACTAAAGTTAGCAGTCTCCTCGAAACAAAAAAAAAAAAAAAAAGTAAATACGCCAATAATTGTAAGTCACAGCAAGAAACTGTTTCTGTTGTGGATTCAGAGTCCGATGAACATTTTTCATCTTTCACAGTCTCCCTCTTTCGCAGCCGCAAGTTTCAATATGGACTTCACATAATTTAGAAGTCTACCATAGTTTCACACTGTGAAACTAAGCAATTTTAACCCTTTGTTTGGCACTGTTGCCCTCAAGCAACCTCGCATTCTATTGCGTTATCCGCATGAATCATAACTTCAGTGATCATTTAATTGGGTCACGTGCATTTTCTCACGGTGCAATCTCGCACGGTGCTCATTATCTAGCAATTTCACACGGTCCTGGTTATCGCATTAATCAGTCAGCAGGTGTGGTGCATTTTCACACGGTCCATCTGCAATCACGTGATTCACCCTGAAACTTCTTTCACTACAAGGAGAGGGGGGACAGAACAACTATGAACTAAGTAAGAACAGAGAAAGAGCAAATACAAGTTAAATACGAACAATTGCAATTAATATTAGAGAAGGAGAGCTTAGAAAATGTTTCACTTTCACAAAAAGAATAATGAAGAAGGTAAGCAGAAATTAAAATAACAAAGAACAAGATAGAACAAAGAAATCAGCAAATAAAAACAATAGTAAAGAAGAAGAGAAAAATAGCATATACAATAAGAAATTGAAATAAATGAAAAAAAATAACAGAAACTATCGGAAGTTGATATTAATACATGAAGAACAGCAAATGAAAATAAGAACAAATAAAGAATAATCAAAAATTAAAATAATTAGGGACAGAAGATAGAATAATCACATATTAAAATAAATAAAGAATAAAATAAGCAGCACATCAGAGAATTCAGACAGGTAGTTCAACAATCGAAGAAAAATGTGCCCGCCCTAGAGCATAGAAAAACGTTGTGATTTGTAAAACACACAATATTAGCTCCATACTCCAAGGCGGTTCTAAGAAGAACCTTGTCATCTTGTTATTTTCCGAGCGAACAGCACGTCGTTAAGATGGAACCTTCTACTTTTGTACGTCGTCAACCCATTTTTACAGTTCATAGCCCATTATCTTAGCTTTTGGAGATAGCTCAAGCTTCTCTAGCAATTTTAAAGGTCTGCGCCATTTTCTAGCTTCTCCAGGACTAATTGCAATCGTTCGTCAAGACGGATGTAAGTGAATTTTCTACGCTTCTCCGAATTGCAGTCTAAGCCCTGTCTCGCGAAAGCATGAAAACTAGCTGTCGCATCTGCTTTTAATACACTCACAAGCTCAAAGATATGTGGTGTACTCTTAGATATGATGCGATTTAACTTATTGTGCCAACCCTCCACTGGGTTGTTTGTTCTGTGCCTTTGACCGTTGCAGTTCCATATTTCTCTTGGAACATTTGGATTATCCATTCATTGTTCAATGAAATAATCGTTGAACATTTCGATTTTCTGGCCAGATGGACAGTCCTCCATGACGGTGAGCCAACCTTCATCGATCCTGCTTGTTGGTATTAATGCCAATGCACTACACATGCGAACATGATGGCGTACATCTTCATTGTGGAGGTATTCTTCGGCGAGACCTATACTCTGAATCTTCCGCCAGATACTCTGGTTGAAATGGTAATGGCAGCCGGAAACCTGTGAATTGGGAAACACTGCACGCAACGCATTGATTGCAGCAAGTTCAAAATCTATTTTTAACACTCGAGGTTCGTTCTGGCCAGACCACGTTTTAAGAAATGTAAACAGTTGTTCGTATGTTCGCTCTGTTTTATCTGGCAACAATGCATACAAGACCGGTACAACCAGTGTCTTATCATGTGTGCTTCCTATGTCTGCATGTATGGTGTATAACTGGGAAAAATACTTACAGGAACTTTTGAACGTTCCGTCAAAAAAACCATTGTTCGCTTTCCTTCAGTGCTGGTTTCAAACCCTCGTAACCAAAACACAGAATTCGTCCGTCTCCTTCCAGTGCGTCGTACTGTAAAAACGAGGTACCATCTTCAAACCGAATCATATAATCGGGAAAGCAGATATTTCTAGGAGTCGGTGCACCTTGATGTATGCCGAGTGATTTCCTTCTAACACCATTTAAACCCCCTTTCTTCTGATCATACGATGGTATGGAGGTTACTAGGTCCAGACCTTGATTAATTAGAACAGCCATTTCTTCTTTGAAGATAACAGACACTGGTGTAAGGATCTCGTCTCTTGCTCTCTTCTTGCAATTTGAAAGTCGCTTTCGTATCTCGCAAACTGCAACATCAGGTACACACTGATTATCTCTTTCCACAACTGCTATTTTATCTTCTGTCTTGGGCAGATTGAGCCTGCCTTGGCAATTTACCTTCTGTCTGTTGATGCATAGCTAAAATAATAATAATAATAAAAAACATCAGCTTCTGAAATAAACAATTGAAA
Organism: Thermobia domestica; assembly: GCF_964235325.1. Classification (NCBI taxonomy): domain Eukaryota; kingdom Metazoa; phylum Arthropoda; class Insecta; order Zygentoma; family Lepismatidae; genus Thermobia; species Thermobia domestica. The sequence continues at coordinate 263,549,646 of NC_137462.1, forward strand.
TGTGTTTTCGCATATACGTACACACACACAAAAAAGCGTTTGCTCGGTTACAAATGTACAAAATAAATTATTATTCATAAGTATCTTTTGTTTAAAAAATGAAACATAAAAACATGCGAATTTGTGTTATTACTTCCTTTTACGCAATTATATATGTGTAGATATTTGTTTAGGCAAAATATCACATGAAAGAAAGTTAATTTTTAAACACAGTAAAGCTCCGATTATCCGCGAGTACTTTTTTTTTTTTTTTAAGCCCTGCTGCAGCCGCCTACTATTATTTTTCATAAGTACTCGAGTCGCTGCGGGATGACTATCCGTACGCAGATATGTACTGTATGTTCTAATACATAAAAATAAATTGCATTGTAAAAATCAATATTTCCAATTTTCTGCTGTATTGTACATATTTTAAAAGTTTTATTATGTCTTGTTCGTACAATAAAACAGTGTTTATGCTGAAATATTTTTGGGTTATCGGAGATTTTCGCCATCTCTGGTGCCCTTGCTACCAAATTCCGCGGATAATTGGGGCTTTACTATATTAGAAGTACTAAAACAACGTGAAAAAGTATTTATGCTTTAGAGAAGCAAGTATACTGTCCTCTCAGATAAAGATTAAAAGTAATACAGATACTGTTCTTGTAATTCAGATAAAGATTAAAAGTTACGAAATTTTCAAAATACCATCATACATGTAAGATATCATAAAGTAAGATATCATACATTATTGCATATTTTCGAGTGCCTTAGACGATCGGTGCCCAGTTTATGAAAACAACCACCAAGAAAACTAAGAATGTATTAAATCCACAATATAAGCCAACCTACTTCATTAAAAGAATCTAACATGTATTACGAGAACATGTCATGTCTAGACATCGGATTTTTATGCACTTAAAATTTATGAAATATGCATACAACTTCAGGAACTTCTTTTTAGAATTTACTTTTATAATAGTTATAGGTTACATACTCTTAACGTTTTAAAACACACACAAATAATGGAATTAAGTTATATGAGAACACGATCTCTGGTTTTCTTGACATTTGTATTTTACAGTGGATTCAATTAACACGAAATAATACGAGTTGAGTTGATTTTGAGTTTAACGTTCCGTTCAGCATCGAGTCTATATGAGACGTGGGCCTACTTATTAACGTGGAATCCGAACCACATGAGCTCCCGCCGGGACGAAATAATACGAGTCTACACGTTTCCATTGTACAAATAATAATAATAATAATAATAATAATAATAATAATAATCGTTTTCAAGGGTTTACTCTTCCCGCAATTAGCCTTACAGTGTATCACAAGATGCTTCTCTTCATTTTTTGGTATCCGTTTATGACATTTGTAGCCAGAAAATGAACTATTAACATCAATAGATGTTACTATACAATATTTACGCAGAGGAGCAAGTGTAGTATATATATATATATTCTGGCAAATTGAAATTTAACCCTTGGAGATATTTTCCCATGGCTTCAATTATTTTTAGTTGGAGTTTCTCCCAATAAGATCCGTCAATTTTTTTTTCAAGGAGTGCCCGAATTTACCAGAAAATGACCGGAGCTCGTGTCGAACTTCACCAACTAGAGCTAAGCATTCACTGAGTAGCAATACTCGTATCTCTTGTTTCTGAATTGATGTCGACACGATATTACAATGTCATTATTATTATCAGATTTCTCTTAACGTTTTGGTAATTGTGGGCATTTCTGCTCTGGTGATCGGTTTCTAACATTATTGGTCGTCTATAAATTAGGAATTCTTCCATCTTCTCATGCAAAATGCCCTTCCGTTGCATAGACATGTAAATGTATTGAAAATATAAACTAAAACTGGATTTATTCCATGTTGTAAGCATACATCTGAAATAAAAACTTACAAAATGTGCTGAATATGCTCTTGAGTACTAATATATGCTCTAACCTTTGAAATATGCATTTATATGCACTACAAAGCTTCAAATTCGGACTATATTATTATTTCTAGAAACCCCTACCAAATTTAACAGAGATGCATACGAGCAAACAATGCATTTGCATAAAAATCCGATGTCTAGTCATATTATATGAAGCCTTCGCGCCCCCCCCCCAAAAAAAAGAAAAGAAATTAAGAACATAAAAAAAGGAAACATGAATTTTTACAGAAAATCCTAATTCTATTAATACGATACTTACCCATACTGTATGATCCCTGTTTTCTCTCTGCATGTAGTACTGGAACCCTGCATGAACTAAGAGACGATTACCTCTGCTAGTTGTTATAAACTCCATTTCTACGTTGAATCACTATGTTCACTCAACAACGAAAACACTAAAATTAAGGAATTAGACATCAAGGGCGATTCTTTTATACCCTATTTATCCCCCACCCTCCAATGATATGATTCACAGGTGTACCATGGCCATACGCACCTGCAGAGGTAACTAAGCAGTAACAGGAAAAGAATAATCACAAAATAAAAGTTTATTTAACTCATCTTTGTATTTTTAAACAATGGGTTCCGACTTCATTAACAAAGTGCTTATTTTATTCTTTGCTGTGGAGAATGACTTTATTGTCCATACATTATTTCCGAAAATAGAGATCTTGATCAACTTAGCCGCAGAATGCCTTGAAAGTCGACCTGCAGAGACGATATCAATTTGGAGTGGAAACCAGTAACACGTTTTAGTCTGTCTTCGCAAGATTATTTGTTTTTCTGAATTTTTATTTTCATGTACTTTAATTTGCTATTATTTTCGTTATTAGTTTTATTTTATTTTTGTAATTATTTTCCTCTTCTTTATTATAACGTGTGTTTGTTAATTTTTTCTTTTTTCTAGCTTCTCTAGTATTAATTGCAATTGTTCATATTTAACTTGTATTTGCTCTTTCTCTGTTCTTACTTAGTTCATACTTGTTCTGTCCTCCCTCCCCTTGTAGTGAAAGGAGTTTCAGGGTGAATCACGTGATTGCAGATGGACCGTGTGAAAATGCACCACACGTGCTGACTGATTAATGCGATAACCAGGACCGTGTGAAATTGCTCGATAATGAGCACCGTGCGAGATTGCACCGTGTGAAAATGCACGGAATCTTTAATTGACATTAATGCTTTCATACAATATTCATACACATAATTTGCAGGTCGCGTCTGTAGATACTTCTAATTTTTGTCAACAGGGGACAGTCAAATTTAGTATTGTAGAAGCTTTATCTTCTATGTTTCGCGAAAGTTCTTTTATTTATTTATTTATTTTTGATTTGTGGTTTCTTGCTCTGTAGAAAAATATTTCAACGAAACTGTTGGTAATTACTGAGAGTATTGTTATGATATTTTACCATAATAGGGCAATGCTGCTCAGTACATACACATAAGACCTATTTTATAGCAATGTTGCTTTGAAATAAACACCCTGTATTTTGTAACCGAAGTACAAAAATACTTTAAAAATTACGAAATTATGATCAGGAATACATGGTTCAACCAATGAAGCAAACTAAATGTTTTAATTATAATGCTATCAATTCTTGCTTATTAAAGGGTTAAAATAAGTAGTGTATAACGGTAAGTATCCGAAGATGAGCCATTTCCCAATCGTTATTTCTCATAGAGATTAATAAAATTTATACGAGTGACGTAGGTTTTCGAGGAAACCTACACCGAGAAAAAAATGTAGATGGAGTACTTAAAAAGATAGGTTACATGCGTAATTCCTGTAGTTTTTCGACTTAACGTATAGGAGACGTATAACTGAAAACGTATGTTTTATAATACTTTCTGTATAAGTGTTCCATCTATACGTACTTTCCGTATGAAACAATGTAGGCGGTCAGGATCCCACATACAAATGGACGTATATAACATATAGCTGATGAAGGTAACATAAGTATATGCATGTGATATACGGAAAACTGTTAGATGTCAGACATCCTGCAACGGCATGATGTAACATCTAAGGGTAGTGCCTATGTAGCATACGGATAACGTATTCTCCGTACTGATTTTCCTTGTAAGCAAGAGGATACCGTATATTTGTACAATATACCGCTCTCCGGAGAACGGATTTTTCTTTGTGTAGATAAAACTATTTTTGTTGTTAACCCAACAATTGATCCTTTACAACAACCACAGCTCTCACTAAGAGGAAACTGATACTGAAATATAACTTCATATTAAAGTTTTCATTATGAAACGATGCTAGATAGCATGAGTAATACGATATAGCCCAATATCATGTGAGTATTAAGTGGATGGTATGAGTAATAAGATATAACCGATAATCGTGATCAACCCTTGTACATAAATTTTTCTTTAAATATAATATTTCAGGAATCCAAGACATAACGAAACACTATATATCAAGCTAAACAAAAAAAGCATGTTTCTGGACAATTTCTCATCACTAGTGGCTGAGAAAATCGGAACAAAACTACTTTTTATGGCGCTAAAAGTTATTTGAGCGATAATAATTACTAGTTATTTTCTTTTGCATGCCGTAACAGTTTGTTTGTTCATTTGCGTCCTGCATATTCAATATAATAATAATAATGTTTGTACCTATTTCTCTTTGTCGTCTTTAGTGCTCTCAAACGGGTCGGGTCAGTCGGGTCAGCTCGGGTCGGGTTGTCGGGTTAGGCTATTCGGGTCGGATCACTGTTCGGGTCAGTCGGGTCATCGGGTCGGGTCACGGGTCGGGTCGGGTCGGTCTTCAACCCGACCCGACCCGTTGAGAGCACTAGTCGTCCTCTATCAGGCACATCCCTAACAGTAACGTGCATACTACTTGTAACATGAAGGCTTTCGTGCTACATCCTCGATTCTAAGAAAGTAGAACATATTTTTAACACAGAGAGTGGTTTTCCAGGAATAAACACCTTCAACAGTTTCCATTTCCGAATTCTTCTAAAAAATAATGTTCAGCTTGAAATCGTTCCGTTTATACAGTATCTGTCAAACCTGTCATGTTCTTCTGTGCATTTTCTGTTGACTTTGATTTACAGAACTTCTCTTAGAAAACCACCAAAATCCTTAAATGTCCAGAGCTGTCTGCAACTGCAACCACAGTGCATCATAAAGGGTATCTAGAATTGCATTTTGCACTCAGCGACGAAAATATTCTACACCAAAAAGAAGACCAACTAAGAAAATGGAGGAAGTGTTCAAGAGTACAATGACGTCATCACTCGGTTATAAATTATCTTCATTCAACGAGTACAGTTGTATATTGTGCATTTTGAATTATTGCAGACATAATTCGAATGAGCATTAAAGGTCTGGAATGTCACCAATAAACGACTAAAAATAAATATTATAATCTGTTTACGGGCTTTAAATTGCGGCGAATTTATTTTATATAGTGTTGTACGATGAACGTTGCTGACTTCATAATACGTTGTAACAAAGCCTTCACAAAACACAGTATATCGAGTGTTTTCGTATCAGCATTATTATAAAAAATCACCCTTTAATAACATATTACCAATGTTAATTTAGAAGCATCCATGCATCAAGTATCAGTTAAATCTCATTTTGGAGTTAGCGTTACTTCCCTTCAACATGATTTATATCATATTTCTTCTCTTTTACTTTCTGCTGTATTTTTTTTTTTTTTACATTTCTAATAATAAATTTATCAGAAGTGGAGGGGGTATAGTAGCGTTTAGCTCTGGTGCATGGGGTTCTTGGTTCAATCACCGGTCAAGTAAGCTTGTAGTAGACAACATAGTGCTCATGGATTTTCTCGTAGCGTTCCCATATCCCCCACATTCCCATTCCACCAATTGTTCAATCATTAGGCACTTGTGTAACCATCCGTCTCCCTTAGTCTAACGGGCATAACTCTGAGACGTTAAACTGAAAGATTTCATTTTAAATGAAGTTCTTACTAGATTCTTTTATTGTTTTTCTTTTTTTTAAAAAAAAAAATCTTTCTAGTACTGTTCTCTTCTCCCAAATCTTGTCAAGTTCCTTTACAGCCGTTTCAGAACCAACGAGCCAAGCACTGAGCCAGCAGTTTAAACCTCCGTAGCTCGGCTCCTAATTTACCTAGAGAGATTATTTAGGTGTCTGTCTCTTCAGTAAGGACGAAATTTTCCAATGGTGTGCATTTCATCCGCATCGGGAGTCCCGCAGGGGAAGAATAGGGGGAAAGTTGGATGTTTTTAGTTCTCCCTCCCCTCAGCATTTGGGGGGAACTCTCACCCCCCAAAGGAGCAACAAGCATAAAAAGTGGTATCAATAAAGATAAACGAACATACAAACTAGTGATGTCTGGCCAATATGAGAGAACTTTTTTCTTGCGTTCGACAAATAACACTGTTGTCATAGTCCCACAAAATGTATTTTTAAATTTTTTAAAAATTAACTTCTACTTTTACGGGTTGGGTAAGGAAGACACAAAAGTTACCTCATTAGAATCTGTGTCCCATACGCTTTGCAGCGAGATATGACATATCTCTCTGACAATCACGGGCGTCGTATATATATAAAGTGACTATGTTCGTGAGTTAACAACTCTTGACCTACCCGATCGATCTCAATCAAATTTCCAGATGAGGCTCAAGCCTGGAAAGATTTTCATCATTTCGCTTCGACGGTAGATCTTAGGGTGTGGGGAGGGGAGAAGGGGAAATATGAAAGTTAATAACTCTTGAACCACCCAACCGATCGTGATCAAACTTTGAACATAAATAAGGTTCCAGCCTGGGATGTTTTTGACATTTCACTTTTACAGTGCAACGTAGGGGAGGAGGGTGTGTGTGTGTGTGTGTGTGTGTGTAAAAAAATAAGAATACAAGTGACTGTCTTTGTGATTTCTTAAACCACTCGATTAACCTTAATCAAATTTTCACCATAGATGAGGTCGGACCTGGGGTGGTTATTATTATATCACTTTCGGCCGTGCGCACCAACGAAGTTCAACTATTGAACGAGGGTCATAACCAAGCTCGGTGAAAATGTCTGTTGCACCAACAACGTTCAAGATGGATAAATTGTGTTCTCGATCAAATGATGAATAAACTTGGTTTTAGCTTGAAAGTCCGAATTTGAGGATTAAAATTTCGTTCATCCACGCACATCAGTCTGTTTACATTCAATAATGTCTTTGTATTTTTCCACTAATAAAATTACAATACGTTTCTTGTGTTCGGATTATTTTTTCTCTTGGTTTCATATTTTTTTCCATCACAATTTCGATCACTGAAATTACACTACTCACAACTCTATGCACACAATCTCGAAAGTCGAAAAGACCGGCACGCGGTATGCTTTCTTCATTTGTTACTTTATTAAACAAAGATTAGAGACAAAAGACAAGAACCAATCAGTTTCGATTTTACAAATTGACCGAAGTTTACTTAAACAAAATGTATTGAACTTCGATTTTCAATGGTGCAACAAAAGTCCGTTGAAAGTTTAACGCTGAACGCGTTTGAGTGAACGCTCGTTTAAACGTCGTTGGTGCATACGGCTATTTGACGGTAGAACTTAGGAATCTCGATCAAATTTTCAATATAGATGAGGTTGGGTTTAGGATAATTTTTATCTTTTAACTTTGACGGTGTAACATAGGATAAAAGGAAAGAGTGATATATGTAAAAAAAAAATAATAATAATAATAAAATAAAATAAAATGAAAGTGACTGTTTTTGTGAGTTCATCACTCTTGAACCAAACGATCAATCTCGATCAAATTTTTAACATAAATGAGGTTCGGACCTGAGATGTTTTTATCATTTCACTTTGACGGTAGAACTTCAGGGAGAAGGAGTGGGACTGGGAGATGCATAAAAATAAATAAAACTCAATAACTCTTGAACCATCGGACCGATCTCGATCAAATTTTCAATATAGATAGAGTTTTCACCTGAGATGGTCTTTGTCATATCACTTTGACGATGTAACTTAAGTGAGGTGGAGGGGAAGAGACATTTAAAAATAATCGACAATTACTGATATCAAAGAGCACTAGAAATAGTAAAAACTGTCTGACTAATGGAACATATTACTATTTTTTTTTCTTAATTTAATCCAGCGGAGCGGGTAATTGATGCTACTTAATGGATAAAACTGATTTTTTTTCTTTAAATATAGAGAATTTTTGAATTCTTTCACCTAGTCGTTTCGTAAGCCATATTGTCAAAATATTATTTTGCTGAACTATTATTGGTTTTAAGGTGTGGAGTAAGTAGCATCCCATTTAATATATGTACTGTAATTTAATATGCTCTGTATGGTCCATCATACGCAATATTTCCAAATTAACAACATTTCTTAGACAAATTTGTGACAATTTTCTTAATTTTAGTAAGGTTTTAAATATGGTAATCCCACATTAAATGTTTACCAATGTTTATTCCTGAATATTTTCTATAAGTAGAACCTTTGCTTTGTTATAATTAAATATAAACTAATTATTTGCTGAGCAAAACTATATATTTTCATTAAAATTCAACACGTGTTACAGTTTCACCAACTAACTCTTTCGCTTCATCAGACACTATGTGATACAGGATAACTGTACAATCGTATATACATACAACAGCCTGTATCCTGTATAGTTATCCTGTATCACATAGTGTCTGATGAAGCCAAAGAATTAGTTAGTGAAACTGTAACACGTATTGAATTTTAATGAAAATATAGTTTTGCTAAGCAAATAATTAGTTTGTACTGAATATTTTATATTTTCTTCTAAGATTTTTACCTTGACACAATTATACAATTTTAATGACTTGTTCGTTGGCTGTCCAACAGAAGTAAATGAGAATGTCAAATACTCAGTTTTATCAGCATTTAGTACTAACAGATTATTACTGTGCCATAACTATATATTTCTCAGCTGTAATTCAGCTTTTAAGAATGGTTCATCCCATCTCTTGGCAGTAACAGTAAGGGAAGTATTAGCAGCGAAAGATTGTATATGGCCTTTTATGTCTAGGTTACATAAATCGTTAACATATACTAAATATAGAAGTGGCCCTAGAACTGTTCCTTGTGGTACGCCATACTGTACAGTTCTACCATCACTTCGAAAGATTCCAATTCGGACAACCTGTTTTTTACTACCTAAACAAATGTGAAACAAAGATAACGCAATTCCTGGTATTCATGTTAAATCTATACAAAGCTAATTTTGTATAAAATATGGAAGCTATCTTGCAATATAGTCTTAAAATAATTTGAATGAATTATATAAATATATATTAGAGAGATAAAAGTCATGGATATAGGGGCTAAGTAGTCGGTGTCAAGTATAGAAGTAGGAGGGATGAAAATAGAACAGGGGACTAGTTCTCGATATCTGTGTAGTATTATTAGTTATGAAGTGCAAATGTGAAGTAAGAGCAAGAATAGGAATAGCGAAAGAAGCATTTAGGAGATGGAAAAGTGTACTTTGTGGCTCCTTGAGTAAAGAGTTGAGAAAAAGATTCATAAAATGTTTCATGTGGAGTACTGTACTGTACGAGGCGGAAACCGCAAACGCGATGGAAACAGAAAATGTGTGTGGAGGAGGAGAAAGGGGAGACTTAGTTGGGTTAAGAGGAAAACGAATGGGAGGGAGTTAAAATGTTGGGGGAGAAAAGAACAATTTTAGATGCAATTGAAAAAAGGAAGATAAACTGATCGGTATATTTGCTGAGAAGGAACTGTATCATGAGAGATGTGCTAGAGGGAATGAGGGCTGGAAAGAGAAGGAGAGGTTGAAGGGAACTGTAATATTCGCGTAGAGCCCTGAAATTTGACCTAGATCTGCCGATTTTACTACCCAATAGAACGCGAGGGTGTGTTCCGGTCGCCATCCCCCCATCCATCAAATTTTGTCACTGTCATCTCCAGTGTTGCCAATTTTGGGGAAAAGTCGCTAAATCTACGGGATTCGCATTCTAGGATAGCGACAAAAAATAATTTTCCCGATTAGCGACTTTTTTAATGGTTTTGGAATGAAGATTTGGCGATTTATTTACAAATCTAGCAACTTTTCTGCTGCGAACAACTTAACATAAAATAAGTACTATTAGCTCGAATCAGTTCAGATATATGTTTATTTTCCTTTTGCTTATTTGAATCAATGCAGATGTTGACGACCTGGTAAAGTACATAACATTTATCTCTATATTCCCGCTTTGATTGTTGTTATCTTTTACCTTCTAACGGGGACCAACTCCGGCTTTAAATGTTCTTTAGTTTACAGAGCTTCCGTTTAGAAGCACAAATATTTCATTAATGATAGCAAACAGATTGATTATCTGTAGAAGCATGACTAGAAGTGAAGTAAAATTTTTCCTAGACCTTGAATCTTGTTCGTTTTTCTAAACTTATTTTTGATTTCGTTGAAGCAAAATTGATCATAAAGTTAAAAGTGAAGCAAAATTGATCATATATATAAGTGAAAATATTGTTAGTTATATATGAGCAGTGTCGGATTTAGGATTTTCTGAGGGGGAGTGCACCAATAACTACCAGTACATTTGAATTCAGTTGGAATTTTTTAAATGCCTTTAGGTGAATCCTTTTCTTTCAGCTTTTAGAAAATTAACTTCAACTGTCGATTTTGCAAAACTTCCCTTTAAGCCCAAACGGAAACATGACAGCAGAAATTTTCGGAAAGTGTTGTATTTTCACAGCTACCTTCTCACTTCAGGTAGTGTATATTTACAACGAAGGAGGGGGTGCACACGCACCTTTGACTTCCCCTAAATCCGGCCCTGTATATGAGTCTTTCACATACGTTCTTTTAGCGTATATAGTACTATTGCTTGAATTGATCACGTATCTTTATACACACACACACACACACACACACACACACACATATATATATATATATATATATATATATATATATATATATATATATATACAAAATTTCGTGGAGTTTGTTATATATATATATATAACAAACTCCACGTATTTTTTTTAGCGACTTTTTGTATCAACTTGTTGGCAACACTGGTCATCTCTCGCGCTACACAGAAAACATCTCCCGAGAGTACATTGTTGGATTGGCACCAAGTTCCGTTTTGTTCATTGTTTTTGTTGTGTTGTATTTTCGTTGTTAGTATTCGTGTTATTGTTACCATTTTATATTGTTATAGTGGTTATTGTTGTGCAGTGTTATTATTATAATTTTTAAACGCTTTTTTTTTTAAATACTCATTTGCTATGTTTTCAAAGTTTGGCAACATTGTTAGTGAATTTCAGCTGTTTGATGTTTCCTCAAGTGTGGGCTCGAGAAACGGCTCCACGAATAGTACCGAACATTTCCGATGTATTGGAGCTCAAGCAAAACATTTCTATGATTGTTTTAGAGCCCAAGCTTCAAGACTCGGCGCGAGTACTATAATGTTGATGGACGGTATCAAAATATAAACATCATACGTGCAGACTAAGAAATCAGCTGAAGACCGTGAAGCATGGAAGCTTGTCAATTGTGGCAAATGACCTGACAATACTGTCAGAATATTTATTATAATGATGCTGATTATAATAATGACCTAAATAGGTAATTCTTATTAATTCTTATTCCCCTGTAAAACATCGAAACTCAAGTCAGACTGGAGTTTCCTACGTTCTTATGAAGTACCGAGGTTATGCAGAATAATACCTACTCTTAGCATGGACTCCGAATCATTTCCAAGGTTATGCAGAATAATAAATAATACCTACTGTTAGCATGGACTCCGAATCATTTCCAAGGTTATGCAGAATAATAAATAATACCTACTGTTAGCATGGACTCCGAATCATTTCCAAGGTCATGCAGAATAATAAATAATACCTACTGTTAGCATGGACTCCGAATCATTTCCAAGGTTATGCAGAATAATAAATAATACCTACTGTTAGCATGGACTCCGAATCATTTCCAAGGTCATGCAGAATAATAAATAATACCTACTGTTAGCATGGACTCCGAATCATTTCCAAGGTTATGCAGAATAATAAATAATACCTACTGTTAGCATGGACTCCGAATCATTTCCAAGGTTATGCAGAATAATAAATAATACCTACTGTTAGCATGGACTCCGAATCATTTCCAAGGTTATGCAGAATAATAAATAATACCTACTGTTAGCATGGACTCCGAATCATTTCCAAGGTTATGCAGAATAATACCTACTGTTAGCATAGACTCCGAATCACTACCAAGGTAATTCATAATAATATTTATTGGCCGTAAGCCTTAGCCCACCACATCACTTTGCCTACCAGAGAGCTGTATTTCCACGGCAAAAGTTCCAAGATGTAATAGTTGAAAGATTTCTAGAAAGTTGTTGATTTTTACGGAGATAAATCTTTCATTTTTCGTGTCTTGAACTAGAAATAAGCGACGAAATAACCATAATATCTCATTTAAATAATATGAATATTGTAAAGTTAATACTCTGATTATAGTATTTTATGTGGTTGGAGCGTTAATGATTGTTTACTTAACTACAAAGAGTATGTTTCAAAACATGGAGAAACTTTTGCGTTGTATTGTGAGATGAGCTTGTTGGGAAGAGCAATTTAATGAGCCTTGTAACACAACGATAACAATCTCGTCGCTTCTGCGTGGATCCCGTGAGGGAAGCAACGCAATATTGTTCATGTTTGGCTTGGTTTTGTATAACTCCCAAACGAAAGGCCCTGACGATGCTTCTGAAACTTCGAGATCCTCCAGCGCTGAGCAGAAATATCCAGAAATTGTAAAGGGAATTTGTGCATCCCTTGTCTTTCTCCAGTAGTGTAAGACTGGAATGACTGATTAAGGACAATTGTATTTAGAATTGGTAGTACGTTTTAATTCACTTTCTTCTTTTAATTTTCTTCACACTGGCCAGGATCTAATTTTCTTCAGTTCAGACTCTTTTATGACCTCAAAATTTTACGAGCCTTGCAATATTTTCGCCAGATCAATAAAAGAATGTCATTCTGGGACTTACTATAAACATCAAGTAACTATTGATGATTCTTGGTTTACAACGCTTGTCACACGTAGCACGCTTAACCCTTTCACTACCATTTTTTTAGGAGTGAGAAACATTAATATCTGGTTAGTTTAAGTTGTTTTCATAGATATATATATAAATTCCGCCGTTTCGTTTTCCGACGTGGGAAGGGTGGGACATATATATCCCACTGATATTTTTACGTGGGACCTATATCTCCTAGTGGTAGTGACATGAATGATCATCTTGTATTTTCAATCATGATACGTATATTGTCAGAAAAACAGTTGGGTCGTATTTATGATTACAAATATTTTTCATTTCTGTATCCTTTTCCAAATGACAGTACATGCAACCTCTGCTTTCTCACTAACACCTTGTTCTTCACTTTCGTCTGTTCCATTATCGCGACGTTCACTTCCACTACTTTCTATTTGATAATGTTCGTAAGAATTCTGTAAACCATTAGCAGGTTTCTCTTTACCACGGGAACATCGGCAATAACATGCAATTCATAGCAATAACATGCAGTAAATTACCACGGGTCCTCTGAGAATGTATTGTGAGACACATATGTCCCAGTGGCAGTGAAAGGGTTAAAATACAAACAGAATTGTGATTTTGTTTAACAGTAATACCATGAACTGCGATATAAATTCTAGGATCAAGATTATGATATATAGGAAACAGTTTATTACTATTGAATATTTTTCATATTCTTATTTATTACAACTTGAATTTCGACAATTTTTATTAATTCAATATGCTTTAACACAAACATTTAATACAACGATAATTATACCTAATTGGTGCGAAACAAGGATTCTATAGAAGATCCATGAAGAACTTCACAGGAAAATTCGTCTCAGTATTACAACTTTCACTTTTAACATTGATAGTTATTGCAAGTTTAACTACGTATATGATTTCTAAAATAAGAAATTCTGACTGATTGATCAACGCCTATGCCAAATCGTATTAACGCTTTCCTTGGCAAGGAGACTTGTGTTGCTCAGAAAAAAATACTGGATGCGACTTCCGTGCCATTATAAAATAATAGATAATTACACATTTTAGTTACATGTTTTATTTAGACAAGGCTGTGATGTAATGTATCCCATAGGATACATTGCCAAAATAGGTAGTCAAAGAACGAAAAATGTTCAAAAAAATATGTATCCCAAACAGGGCCGGCGCGAAGGGGGGGGTCGAGCCGTGCCACTGCCCAGGGCGGCAAGTCTGATGGGCGGCAAAATTTGAAAAAAGAAAAGAATACAGGGGCGGCAAAATTTGAGAAAGAAAACAATAAAGAGGCGGCATGTGAAAGTACCGCCCAGGGCGGCAAAACTTCTAGCGCCGGCCCTGATCCCAAAGGATACATTGTCAAGAAGAGGGTTAACTGGAAACTTTAAATGTCGACAGGGCATAGGATCTGTGATATGTCACACAAGGGAACGATTTTTGGAAATTCGCTGGAGAATAAGGGAAAAACGGGTAGTAATTATTATCTTAAAATATCCATATTGCCACATAAGTTGGAGACGAAATTTTGTGTATTAATTTCTCATTTAAAGATACGTGTTTCAGATTTTTTTTTTAATATTTGACCTAGAAGGAAAGAGAAGCAGGTGGCAAGAAAGAAGAAGTTGGTATTGTAATTATTATAATAAGATGTCTACATCTCGGAATCTTTTAAAATTAGACACGGGAAATTTGGAGTTCTTTTTTTAAAATAACTAGATACGTATACCACAACGTTTTGATATTTTATCTAGAAGGGAAGAAAAAAGACGGATACAAGAAAAGAGTGAGGAATTGAAATTATTAAGACTGCTATATCTCGAAATCCATTAAGGCTAAAGACATGAAATTTGGTAGTTTGGATTTTCATTTAAAATAATAAAAGTTGTGTTTCAGCGTTTTTTAAAAATGTTTTCTCTACTAGAAAAGAAAAAGGTTGGGAGTTGCAATTGTTAAAATAGCAAGGCCATATCTCGAAATCCCTTAACAGTAGAGGCATGTTAATTAAAGACATGTTTCAGCGTTCCTTATGCTTCCTTAAAAAGGAAGAAAAAAAAGAGCAGGGAAAATGGATGAGAGCTGGAATTTTTCGAGGTCCATAAGATGGTCATTTCTCGTAATCCCTTAAGATTAGAGATGTGTTAGGGACATGAAAAGTGCGAGGCCTTAGGCCGAGAAAGTTCAGGGGTCTGGAGAAGTTTCCAGCATCCGAAGGCCAGTACGACATACGAGTGTAATTTAAAAAATATATATATATCTGCCTCAAAGTAAAGTAACAGAAAGTAAAGTTCGCAACAGGCTATGAAAACCCGAGGGCTGCTATGTGTGAAATGAAGGTTCCACACTTTCATAACTCCGGCACTCGTGAAGATCATGTAGTCAACCCAAAGTTCTGAGTCCATTACTGCACCCATTTTAAAATGTCTAGATGAACCTTAGAGTTGGGTTGTTTTACCATATACAGATATCTTAAAACAAAGAGTTATGGACTACTAGCTGAAATCCCCGTTTTCCGTCGAGTAAATAGATGTATAGATTGTGGTTAAACCTCTTCTCCCCTGAAGATACACATTTCAGTTGAGTTGATTTCAGTTTAGCGTCCCTTTCAGCACCGAGGCTATATGATACGTTGACGTACAGCTTAACGTGGAACCTGGATCACATAAGTTCCCGCCGGGAATTGAACCCACGTGAAAGGCGCGTGCGCTAACCACTTAGCCGATAAAAGTTTATTGACAAAAATCCAGTTAATGTTCCTTTCCACCCCACCGTTTCTCACCACATGCCTATGGAAGCTGAACTTGCACTTATATGGTATTTGGATTTGTCACTATTCATCTCATAGCTCGTTTTCTATTATTTTATTTTTCGTTTCAGCACTTCCTATTTTATGTCAAAAATTGTAAATTTATTGATTTTAAGCTTGATAATCCTTGGGAGGTCTTAAGTTTGCTAATTATGCCAAATATAGTTTTATTTGATTCAGTAGTCAGTGCACATGGAGTAACTCACAAACTAACATTCGCTTTTATACATATCGATTATACATACTGAACAAACTCCAGTGGAATGTTAGGAACAATCACCAGTAAGAAAGTCAGACAATAGTTATTAAGAATCTAAAAAAGTGATATAGATAGGGGTGCGCACGAGACGAGTCGAGACAGAATTTTTGTCTCAAAATTCGTGTCGAGACAAAGCTCTCCCAATAGAGAAATATACATTTTTCGGGTCGAGACATCGTTTATACAGCACATTTTCGAGACGAGACAGCCTCAAGTCCTGTCTCGTGCGCATTCCTAGATATAGATAACTAGGACCAACATGTGCACAGGAAAATATAAAAACCTCAATTCAAATAATGAAGAGATTTATTTCTCTCAGAGACCTTATCCGTATGTTTAAAATCCCTCTAAATCTCTCCCCAAATAAAATAAGCAAGGTTTTTCATTAATTGCTTCCACATTCCTTAAAATTATTGAAATCTGTCTCCAATGGCATTTTATGCAGAAGCATTTCTAACCTTTGGTACCATATCATAAATGAATCCGACAGAGGTGGTTGGACTTCTTATTTTTATCTTTTGGATATTTGTAGGAATCGAAACAAGAAAATCTTTGAGACAGGAGTGTTTCTATGAAACGTGACGGGGCAAGTGAGGATCTGGCCCCCAAACGTGGTTCATCTCTTGTGTTTTTATTAAACTTATACAATACTTTCAGCAAATCAGGAATGTTTATAATAAGAGCATGATATAAAACTACTTTTTAATCAAATTGACAGGATGGACACGAAAAAGTAATTGAAACATGTTAATCGCCCCTGTGCTACTCACATTTGCAGCATGGAATCCATACAGTTGCGAATCTATGCATTTTTGTCTCCTTATGGATTGTTTACTGGTACATTTCCTACAATCTATGGTTCCAACTTCATGCGATACCCAATAAAGTAGTAATCTGCAATTATAATAAATATGTAAGTAATTAATGCTTTCAGAACCCGAAATAAGGCTTCTGGTTTGCTTTTAATTTGTAAAAACCCGCATCCTGAAAAAGTTATCCTCCTCCTAGAAAAACGACAATCACATGAGTTTAGGTCTCGAAAGAATGAGTAGATTAGAATATTAGCTTCTGATTCTCTTTAGTTTCACTCCTAGTCCATCAAAATGGTTATCGCTGCTCCATAATTGATTTCCTCATGATAATTGGGAAGATCGCCTGTATCAGTATGAAGTTTGGGTAAGATAGTCATAGGTTTTTACCGTTAACCTTACAGTTAATTTCTTATGCTATTTTGTATGATGCTTGCAAGAACAGGACTAACCAAACCCCTATCATTTACACAATTTCATAGAACAGGAATATGCACGAGATTAAGTTTGAAGGATAGACAAGTTACATGAGGAACCGATTTCAGTTTCATGGACAATCCACTGATGCCACAAATTAGTTCAAACATATTTTCATGTAATGGTAGAGAGGGTACATGGGTTTCTATCTTTCCCTCGCCTTTTTATTACGAAAAGTTCTATACAAGTAATATGCTACAAATAAGTAGTTTCCTCTTTACAATAGCTTGGGGTCCCGGGTTCGATCCCACCCCCCGCCAAGTGAACTTTCTGGTAGAGAAACACCGTTTGCGTGGGTTTCCTCGGGGTTCTCCCGTTTCCTCCCACTTTCTTCATTCCACTATTTCATTTGTTACTCATCATCACTGTCTTCTTTAGCCTAACCGGCATAACCGTGGGACGTAAAACTCAAATATTTCATTTCATTTTCCTCTTTACAATAATTCTTCCTCTAGGAAATTGAACCTCTTACCCGAAGCAGCGCGATGGTTTTGAGATTGATGATTAGGGAACCTCCTGCCCGAAGCAACGCGGAGGTGGGTTGATGTCACCTGTCCTGTGCAACGCGGATACGAAAGGAACCTCCTGACCAATGTAGTGGTGAGATAGGTTGGAAACCTCTAGCCCGAGCAGCGCGGAGATAATGTTAGTGAGTCCAGCCTGCCCAGTGCAGCGCGAAGAGAAAGATAAGAATGATCAGCAGAAACTAATGTCGTCTTGATCTCGACGTGCTCTTTTATAGCCGTCCTTTGGAGGGAGAGAGTGTGGAGGGTATGTAGGAGTTCTTCCGTGATTTCCGTGTCCTTTTTCGTACTTCTTCGTAGATGGCTTCTGTGGGCTGCTTGATTATCCTCGTGGGGAAGCACATGCTGTTTACAAATGTGAGGGTATACTGCAATATCTTCCCAAATAAGATTCATTTTGTATCACTATGAAGCTACTGATGTCCTCGTTTAGCTTAGAAAGCTGTTGATTTTCTAATTTTACGAGTTATTTCGTAGGGCTACTCTGGGAAATATATTTTACTTGCTCCAGTTATTCTTTTATCACAAAGAGATTATTATTCTTTCATTTAGATAGAACTCTCCTGAAACTGCGCATCCCACCAACGAATGGAATCATCGAATGGTGAATGGTCTCTGAACTAGTTCTGCAAATCTTTAGGGAATTGTAGCTAAACGATTCCATAAAATTTAAGCTCACGAAATGCTTTCTCCTTCCATTCTCTGAAGTTTCGCAAAACCTATGTTCTAGTGATCAAATTCAAATTTACTGATCAGCATTTCAAACAAAAGAAAGTTTTGTAAAAAAAAAAAAAACAAAAAAAACACTTAATATCCTGCTTATTATGCAATACTGAAGGGAGTTTAAATATTTCTCACCACGACAATCATTTAGGAAAGTAGGAAGTTACTACTTATTACCCAATGCTGGAAATTGAAATTAAAATTACAGGTAATGGAGTTTGAATAAATAAATAAATAATTACATTTTAATGGGGGCATCAACAGTGAACTATATACAATTGAGTAAATACCGTCAGTCTTATTTCCAACAACAAACTATTCAGTGATAATGAACTACTACTAAAAAGGAATTTTATTTCGAATTATTTTAACTTCACAAGAAACTTAATCAATATTTCTCATGTAAACAACAAATACAGTAGAAATCCGAACGTCAAAAATCCGAAACGTCAAAAATCAGAACGCGGTCCCTAGAAACTTTTTACATTTTGTCTTAGCGGAAGCGATAAATAAAGAAACAATAGGATTGTCCTTCGGCGTTGTGTGAAGTCAGTCTTCTTACAAAAGCTTATTCACATGTAATTGTTTGTCATACATATGTTTATTTTCCCTTAGGCCTATACAAGTAAAGCTTTAAGTGTGAGTACACAACACTGTAATTTAGTGTAGGAGCAGGTTCTTCAGAAAAACTTAAAGGTAAGTAACCTTACATACGGTACCGTATTGTAATTACTGTATATACTGTATAACTACTGTATCAATAAAAGAGCATACCGTACAGTATAGTTTAAATGGCTAAATGGCATTTTCTTGGTTATTTTCGAAAATCCGAACAATTTGAAAATCCGAACTACCAGTGGTCCCAATTAGTTCGGATTTTCGACTTCTTGCTGTACTGTATTTCAACTAGTATTGCGATATAAAATCACATCAAACTATTCTCATTAGCTAGTCGTAAATTATCGCTATTATTCTGAACACAAATATCGAATGATAATCTAAATTATTGAAACAAAGCACATTACGTTATTTACAACATTTTTCTCATTTCCTTAAAGCAGCATTGTCTCCAACATACTATTAATGCTGCACTTTAGTTCCAGCACCAAGGGATTAGGGTAGCATGTGAAAGGTTAGAGAAACAAATGAATATTAACAACTAAATTGACAATGATGGCTAACTAAATACCAATAACGCCTTTTTTCTATACAGGGCAGGTCTTAAGAAATGTGTACTGTGAAATCTATTAATCTTATGAGACATACGCTTCGAAAGATTAACTTTCAAAGTGTAGTTTCCACGCAGTGTTTCTATTTTCTACCGCTAGGAGTCAGCAAGGAATATGAAATGAATTGCTGATATTGTCCGCAACATGCTACAAAGCAGTGTTGCCAATTTGGGGGAAAAGTCGCTAAATCTAGGGTATTCGCCATCCAGGCTAGCGACAAAAATTAATTTTTTCGATTAGCGACTTTTTTGGTGATTTTGGAATGACGATTTGGCGACTTACTTACAAATCTAGCGACTTTTGGGCTGCAAGCAATTTGTCCTCAAATAAGTACTATTACCTCGAATCAGTTCAGAACCGAGCGAAGTAGCTCAAGTGGTAGGTCGTTGGCTTCGCATTCGGGAGGTCGTGGGTTCGAATCCCGCTGCCGACCATCCTGACTGAGGTTTTCCAGGGTTTCCCTCAGTCCTACCAGGCAAATGCCGGGATGGTACCTACTAAACAGGCCCTGGCCGATACCTTCCCAAATCCTTTCCACTGTTATTGTTGTTGTTGGATATCCAGTGTAAAATGGCCTCAGAGCTGTATCTGGTGATTGTTAAATAAATAAATAAATAAATAAATATGTCTTTTTCCTTTTGCTTATTTGAATCAGTGCAGGTGTTGATGAGCTGGGAAAGTACACAAATTTAATTTATCTGGGAAAATACACATTTATCTCTATATTCCCACTTTCTTGTTATCTCTTACCTTCTACCGGCGACCAACTCCAGATTTTAATGACCTTTAGTTTACAGAGCTTCCGTTTAGAGGCACAAATAATACATTACCGATAGTAAACTAATTATCTGTAGAATCGTGAGTAGAAGTGAAGTAAGATTTTTTTCTAGCTCTTTAATTTTTTCGTCTTTATAAACTCATTTTTGATTTCGTTGAAGCAAAATTGATCATAAAGTTGAAAATATTTAAAAGTGAAACTATTGTTAATTATATATGAGTCTTTCATATACGTTCTTGTAGATAGTACTATAGCTTGAATTGATCACTTATTATATATGAAAGACAAAATTCCACGAAAAATGTTTTAGCGATTTTTCACCCAAAATTGGAGTCATTTCATCTCCTATTTAGCGACTTTTTGTAACAACTTGTTGGCAACACTGCTACAAAGGTTTCGCAGAAGATAGACTATCATCTTGATGTATGCCGTGTTATGCGAGGGGCTCACATAGACCGTTTGTGGTATGTTTGAAGAAAACTTGCACCGTTTGCTTTTCTTAGCACATGTCTCGCAATAACATATGTTTCTCTTCAGTTGTTTATTAGGTTTCATAGAATAGATTTCTGAAATAGGGTCCATCATTTTGACTTGCCCTGTAAAAGAAAATCAATTAAACTTGCAAAGGTCAATAATGTACGTAGAGGCTGTACCGAAATTTTAAATGTAATATAAACCAGAATGAGAACATACAGTAAAAGCATTTGAGATGGCTTGGAGCAAAATAAGATTTTATTTGGGTGACCCTAATCTGTTTCAGCTAGTGTATCGTGTTCCTAGACTATACAATGCTTCTATGATCTTTATTCTAATGTCAATTAAATCTGGGGGACGCGGTGGCTCAGTGGTAGAGCGTTCACCTCTGATGCTTGGGGTCCCTGGTTCGATCCCAGCTCGCGCCGTGTGGACTTTGAAGTGGACAAAGACCGTGCTAGTGGGTTTTCTCGGGGTTCTCCCGTTTCCTCCCACTTTCTTCATTCCACCATTTCACTCATCTCTCATCATCACCGTCTCCTTTAGCCTAACTGGCATAACCCTGGGACGTAAAACTTAAAGATTTCATTTCATTTCAATTCAATTAAATCTGTCAGTTAAAAAGTTAGGTTTATACACTATGAAACTTCAGCACTTTTTACAGATCTCTCCACCCACTAATCATCTGGAAAAGCCAAAACGAATTCACAAATATCTTGCATTGTGTTATTTGAGCTCTGGAAAAAACGGCCGGCATTTTATTTTATGAAAAGTAAGATCAATGGTGTATTTGCTCCAATACCGTTTCTTGTGTAACAAAAAAAGACTAATTAACTATGAAAGTCTAACACTGGAGAGCTATTGCATTTTTGGACATCTTTACTACTTTAGTTCTACGATAGAAAGTCAATAAAATATTTGCTCCCTTTGCCAATTAAACAATGCAAAATGAAAAATTAACTTCCGTATGAATTCGTGTGTCAACAAGGAGGTGTTCAGTTCTACAGCTAATGTTTGTTTTGTTAGCCGATAAGCAAACAAGCTCCATGAAATGAAACCACGGTTGTTTTAATACTGTTACGTCACATTGGTTCTCTACAAAATTAGTTAGTGCTATCTAGAATAATTGTAAGTTACATGTTACTTGTCTTTTTTTGTGAAATTATAAAGAAAACTCAACCTTGAATTTTTAAATTTAAGCTTTAGTTAGTAGAATCGTACTGGACGTCCCAAAATTCACGTAAAACAAGTAATTTTGATAGAAAGTACAGGTTTATAACTAAAAAAGATATTTTTTATTGATTCATGAAGCTACACTGCAGGGTTATGTATGGAATAGCATATCGGATAAATGGCCTCCACGCACTCTTTCGTTGAAATTTTCCATAACCGTTTTGCATAAATGTGGCTGAATTTTGCTGATACAGCGCTCATTTTTCTCCTTGAAGGCGTGGATGATCGTGGGTTCGTTGGCATAACATGATACTTAAAAAAAAATCCAAAGGCGTTAAATTGCATGGTCTCGGCGGCCAATTCTGATCACCAAAACGGCAAATTATACTATCAGGAAATGAGTCGTGCAGTAATTGAATTGTTTCTCTGGCTGTATGGCAGGTGACCAAGGGCGCCCATGTTATGGTTTCCAAGGGGGGTAAGTATAAGCGACATTTCAAATATAGTTTCAAATTTTGCTGTAAATAATGTAAAAATTCTATTGGGTTTACGATATTCCCAAGTATAATTTCCTCTTCGGGGGAGCGATCGCCCCACCTTTCCTTTCCTGATGGGCGCCCTTGCATATGATATAGTCTTGTTGACACTACGTATCACCCACATCCATATTTTGTAATTAGGCACAAAAAACTAGTTTATCATGTCGCAATAGCGAACACCATTAACTGTTACTGCCTGACCAGCTACATTTTCGAATAAGAATGAGCTGATAATGCCTCCAGCTTAAAATCAGCAGCAAACAATGCCATGTTGTCGATGCATATGTTTCTGAAAAAATCACTCGTGGATTTTCGGAACCCCAAATGCGACAATTTTCTTGATTAATGAAGTCACTAAGGTGAAAATGAGCCTCAAAGCTGAAAATGATTCTGTTCGAAGAATCAGCCTGCACTTCTTGCTGTTACAGTATCCATTTCATGAACTCTTCCGTGGTCAGTAGGTTTCAGGTTTTGAGTCAATTGAACTTTGTACGCATGGAGATGCAAATCTTTAGTGAGAATACACTGTAGCTATAGCACGGCCAACAAGAGATGGTCTCTGACGTTTCTTACCACATGCGGTGGGACATTGCAGTCCCTACTTTGATACCAGTGTTAACAACCACGATCACTCTGTCTTATACCATTAATTAAGGTGGATCACTAGGTGTTCTCGATGCTACGATAAAAACTGCTTAAATAGTGCGGCGTTGCCAGGTAGAGTCGAGTGTTTACTGGTGCCAGATAATAAAGGAAGTAGTTATGGGATTCTGATTGGATATTTACTGGAGAAATTAGTTTTTGATCCTTACCGCAATTCACAGCTAAGTTCCGCTTCTCAAACTGCAACGCTAGAATCCAGGAGTTAAGCATACAAATTTGGCAACAACGCATTATGGCGATCTGCGCAAGTTTCTTCTCAAAATCTATTTCCTTAAATGTAAATTAATATTTAAATAAAATGTGAAACATATCACGAAAAACGGCCAAACAATATATCTATTTTGTAATAAGATCGTTACTTTAAAGTACTTTACACATTCAAATAAATATTTCATAAAATTGAGCACTTCTTGTAAGATCTAATATCAAGTGCCATCTTGTGTGCTCATTGCAAAACGAATCAAATATTTTTCTTTTATTTGCTATCTTTTTCGATATCAGAAGACACAACCAAATGAATCAGTGTCTTGTGTTGTAACTGAAACATAACTTTATATTATAGCACAATATTTAAAATATGTAACGTTTTATTGCGCAGTAGTTAAGGGAACGAGCTGAAATATGTACTGACTTCCGGGTGGTGATCCATCTTAAATTGCCACTACAGTTGCACGGAAAAAACCTTGACACGCGAGTACTGGCAATGTCACTGCGAGCTGTCAGAGACGTTCTCTTACTGGACGCACTATAGCTTCTCGAAATGTCCAATTCTTAACCACAGTACCAAGTTGATGTTCCTGAACTCTCAGCAACACACTTAGGAAATAGCTACTTCAATGTTTTGTGTTGAACTACTTGTTGAAAGTCGCTCTGAGTGTTTTAAGATCATAAATTGTTTCAGTCGTCCTAAAGTTTTGAATTAATCTCTTTACAGTTGATGAAGTTAAATCACTATTCCGATCATATTTTGTACGAAAATGGCGAACTGTAGCTTACAAACCTTCATTATTTTTAAAATGTTGTTCAACAATGAAAACGCGTTGTTCTTTCGTGTACATCTCCACTTCTAATAATTCTGAATTGTCATCTGTCACAGTGTCTTTTCGTTGTCAACATCTTACCATACAAATAAGGCAAAATTCGAATCTTGCGTGAATTTTGGGATACCTTTTACAAACACTTAAATATAACATCACTATTCAGAAAATATAACGTCACTATCTTTTATGATCAGAGTGGCAAATAAGTCCGCGTATATCTGCAGGCAGTATTTTCTGTTCATCTCATACCTCTCGTAAACGGCGTTATCTAAACTCGATGTCGAGCACGAAATTTCGAGTTTAGATAGTCAACACCTCGTACGGCTATCGTTGTGAACCACCTCATTCCTTTTTCTATCCTTCTACATTAAGTATTTTTTTTTTTAAAAAAAAGCTGAAGTACGAGTTTTATAATATAAACTGAAAAGTCTAAATTCCAAATTTCATGTCTCTAAACTTACATCATTCCCAGATTCGGAATTATTCTTAAAATAATTGCAACCCTTCTCCCTTTCCTTCCAACCTCTTTTCTTCTCTTAATGAAGAAGAAGGAAGCACATTCTTGATTATTTTCAATTTCATATATCTAACCTTAAGGAATTCAGAGATATACATTTAATCATCGCTATTTCCCCTTCCGCAATTTCACATCAAATCTCCAAAAACCCTTCCTTGGTCACAAGTCCAATGCACGTTCAAATTTCAAGTTCCCAGCTTAGATTTGTCTTAGCGTTGATCAGCTTGGACTTCTTAAACCGTATTTGCTCGAATATAAGCGCTCAAAACGTAGGACAAAAATTCTTGAGGGACGTTTATAAGTGCATAATACGTTTTCGGACAAACAGTTTCATGCATCGGTAGATTCTGAACGGTAACATTGATTCCATGTTTTTGGCAATGTTCTGTTTTCAAATGTCCGATTGTTTCATTTTCCTGTTCATGAAACCACATGTAAGTTCAAGAAAAATATATCTCACAACGGGTGAAGGTATCACTGGTAGCTCTATCTGGACATATACTTGAAACAAGTCACTGGTTTTCAGCCAATAACGATGAATTGTTAATTTGGTAGTTGCGTGAATTTTCTGTAGTGAGTCTTAGAAGGATATTTATCCGAATAGTAAACATATTCTCAAAAATATGACAAATTTTATGGGGTCGCTTATATCTGAAGAGTATTTATACTCGAGTAAACACGGTATATAGACATTGTAATCTAGTCTACATAAACCAGTTTTAGTACATATATGCGCAGAAGATGCATCACTGTATTATTGGACGTCATATGAGGTGGTACTCAAAATTTCTGAGAATTTTCTTGTAAAAATGAAGTCTTAACTTTAAACACTAATTTCCACCACCATCTTCAAGGTAGTCACTTCAGGCATGTACGCAACAATTTCAGCGATTTTCCCATTGTTGTGAAGGCACTGTTGGAATGTTGTTGGCTGTAGCATATTCAAGAACGGCTGCGATTCCACTTGGATATCTTCAATGGTGCTCAAACGCTGCCCTTTCAACTGGAATTTTATTATGCGAACAGGTAGAAATTGCAAGACTTAAAGTTGGAGGGTTGTAGACAGTAGTCGAATGTTTTAACCTTAACCACATGATTTGATCCTCGTTTAATAGACGAGGATCCTCGTGCAATTCCTCTCATGTTCATTACACATGTCCCATATGATAGTCGAACTTCATTCCAGACATCATTGATTCCCTGAGTCCTGTTCTATCACCCCCGGGCTTTGGTATCGTTTACGGCGTTGTATAAGATGAGGTTGATAAGACTGTTTGTTCTACTTCACAGATGCTAAATCATCTTTGAAATGCTTAAAGCACTCAAATAGTTCTTTTTTGGCGGCTAACGTGTTAACACGTTGGCCGCCATGTGCATAATTCTGATGCACAAATAGTGTGGTCCAAAATACCCCCATCTTGCTGAACATTTAGTATGTTTCGGCATTTAGTGTGTTTCAGCTACAGTTTTGTTTCTTTCAGTTTAAAACAAAACTTAATGTGGAAATTCGCAGATTCAGCAGAAAACGTTGGAACAAAACTAGCAAAAAATTCAGAAACTCTTGTATTCGCAACAATATAATTTGGCAGACTTTGTTAAGCTACACATTAAATGATAATTATCGACGAATGTTTGCACTGCTACTGGTTTGGACTGAATTTTTAAATTCTTGGAAATTTCGATTTGCAGCTAGTACAGTCAACCCTGGATAAGTTGGGTCGAAGGGACTGCCAACTTAGTCCCACTTATAGAAATATCTCACTTACCGAGTTTCAGACTTAGCAGGTTGAAAAGGCCAATGTCTCACTTATAGAGATTATTTTGAACCATAAAATTCCCAGTAATAGATGTTTCTTAGTTCTCCAAATCCCATTGATCCAGATTTAATTGTATGGTGTCATGAACTAGTTTTTCTAACTAGCGATTCCCTTAACTTACAAAAAATATACATGAAAGGGACACTAACTATCTCTATGGCCTATGGAAGCCAAAGGTTGAATGCAGCGTTCACAAAGACTCTCCATTGACTCCTATCTTTAGCCAACTGGATCCAGTTTCTGCTTTGTATTCCTATTTCTGCGAGACCCATCTTAATACTGTCCTCCCATATGGGCCTATGTCTTCCTAACGGTCGTTTTCCGGTTGGTCTCCGAGTTAAGAGTTCGAAAGTGTTCCTACTTTTTTCCATCCTGGCTACATGACCTGCCCACCTGAGCCTCCCAGATTTCATGATTCTAACAATGTTTGGTAAACCGTATAAATTATGTAGTTCCCCGTTATGAAGTTTCCGCCATTTCCCATTCCGTTCGTCTTGGGTCCGAACATTCTTGTCTCAGGGTCTTGTTCTCAAACACTTTGTCTGCGTTCTTCCCTCAGAGTAAGTGACCACGTTTCCTAACCATACAGAATAACAGACATGATCAGTGGCGTATTCAAGGGGGGCTTCCGGGCTTAAGCCCTCTGAAATTTTATTTACTATTTAAAGTAAATGAAATATCTTGCAGAATTTTCACTTTCCAGGAATAAAGTTAGCAAAGCCCCCTCCCCCGAAACAAAATCGTAAGTGCGCCACTGGATATGATTATCGTTTTATATATTTTAAGCTTCAAATTACTCGACAGAATTTGCGATGACAAGATGTTTTGAACTGAATAATAACACGAATTCGAAAGGGACGCTAAACTAAAATCAACAGAAAATATATCCTTTGTTCAATGTAAGAATGCATGACAATAGGAAGAAATGTGTCTTTAACCTGACCGGGGTGCACAGAAGTTCTAATCATGAGAACCAGGATATCTTCGATAATCGATGTTTTGAAGAATAGAAATGCTCACTTTACCAAACATGCACGTGTCATGTAAAAAAAATCATGCCATTAATGTCAGATGGTAAACAATTTTTTGCCCTAAATAGAGAACACCAGCATCAGTTTTGGACCATTATTGTAAAACTTTATATATATATATATATATATATATATATATATATATATATATATATATATATATATATATATATATATATATAGGGAGAGAGAGAAAGTATGAACATGAAAAGCATAACTAAGTTTGACGAATTTGGTGATTTGAAGGCCATTTTAAACTTAGTGACCTTATTTCGACTTGACTTTTCTTTTAGAACTGTTTACCTGTGTTACTGTGTTATTTTGTGATTTATTGAATGCAATTTTCTTACCTACAACGCGAAAGTTTTGTGGTTATATACAGTACATATCCTTTTATTGATTTTAATATTACATGCTAAGGTCGTTGATGGTCAAGAGAATGTCAGGAATACAAAGTGGAAAAAATAATACTAATAGTTTAGTTTGGCAAAACTTAGATCCACTAACCACTTGAATACATTAGTCTTAACGTGTTATAATGTCTTGGTATAATAGACATAACTTTGTTTTCCATTTACTTTCTGACACAAATTGATCGTCTGTCTTTATTTAGTATATCCATAACACAATAACGCTTCCATGCACAGAGAAAATTCAAATTTAGAAATCAATTTTTTTGAACCTGTTCAAAACGTATAATTACCTGGAACGAGTATAGTGTAACCATGCTCATAGTATGGTAATATTTCTTGAAGTTCTAATGTCATTTTTTGAATGAAATGTAATGCTTCATTCGGGTTAACGATCGATTTGGCATTCACTTGTAACCTTCTATATTGACTTTGCTGCTGTATCGTTTGATGTGTATATGTAAGAGGAAGGGGGAAGGAGGGGTGGATAGAAAACTTACAACTCTGTCACGAAAAGACATATTAAAATAACACCTGTACTAGTTAAGCGAATACAAGGGCACACGCCTACGCATGGTAAACAACACCCATGCGGAAATATATCAGCACAATAGAGGTATAAATTTTACTGTTACCGTGTGTGGGCGCAAAGATCCAGTAGCAATAGAACGGAACGTAGCTTAAGAAATTGAGTTCAAGGAAATATCTAAATGCATTAATGGAATATGTCTTTTATTGTTTCCTTCTCTGTAGTAAAAGTAAAGAGTACAAATTAAGAATAATTGGGCTACTTGAAAAAATGCTTTTATATCACTTTTTTCTTGAAGTAAAAGTTATGTTAATGCCTACTAGAGTTTTATTATCTTCGTTCATGCCTGCCAATTGGATACTCATTTATTACACGTCTCCAAACTGATGTAATAAGAACCTGTGTGAAAATATTACCAATATTATATTGTGCCAGGTGGTCAATACAAGCTAACTTTGCATCTTTCCGGTTCAGGACAGAGCGAAACTAGCTCGCTTGCGCACGTACAGAACAGGTGCTAGAGCGAGAGTGGAGATTCGCGTAAATGATTGGTTTGGCCTCTCAGAATTTTGTTTACATATATACAGTTGAATGATGATGGATCAAACTTTATATAAGTTACATGTATGCTTAAGCATTAACTTTCCTTTAAGAATTTCATTTTTGAGACTTCACCGTAGTTTTTCAAGAAGTGACTGAAATATTCTTAATTTCCATCACAAAATAAAGTCTCGTGTCATTTTCTTATTGGTAAAGCTATTCAAATTCACAAAAACAGATCCGCGAGAATTACTGTAGTTTTTCTTTGTCACTTCGGATGATGCAACGTTCGAGTGTTTTCTGGGATTGAAAAACTTCAACTCAATTTAATTTTTTGGCTTCCGTTCACCCAGAACAGAACTCGCCAATTTTTAGAAAGCAGCACAAAACAATAATAAACTGACTGTTCTCTATAATGTTATCGGTGGAATCAGGCCCGTATCCATGGAGGGTCTAGGGGGCCGGGCCTTTCTAAATTTTTGCTGTCCCCCTAGAATTTTCACGGTAAGCTTGCAAATGAACTATAATATGGTGATGAACTATAATATGGTTGGATAGGCCCCCCTGACTTCAGCCTGCCCCCCTACCTTTTCGGGCTGGCTACCGGCCTGGGTGGAATGTCTTGTAGCTGAATAATAATATAGCCACCAGGTAATATAAATAATTTGTTTTAAAGTACTCCAATTATCCAAATGCGATTACCATTGGTTTGGTCCAGTGAAAGAACAACTAGGAGGCAGGGTTAGAAGAATTCATCCGCATCTGGCCTGTGGTGTACAAATGCCCCTCTTCTGTCTTCGAGGATGGCAACAAAATGTTGCCAATTTGATGTACAAAATGTATCACAAACTCGGAGACTGTGTCAAGAAATTTTGTATGTTTTGTTTCGTATTGATAGTTCCAATAAAATTAGTAGAAAGTACGGTTTATATTTTTGATTTCCCGTCGAGCCTACATACAAGATTATTTTAAAACAATATCGCACGTTGATAATGAATTTACTTTTTCTATGACACGAAAGTTGAGGACCCGTAATATATGAGAACGTGTCCTTAAAAAAAATAGTAACATTGAGAAAAATGGCTGAAAAATTAAGAAAAAAAGTATTTTAAAAGATTATCTTTTACTGTCCACGAGACAATACAATTTATAGCATATGATATTAGGGTCTACATGTTGTAGTCTGTTCACAAGTGTCATGTGTTTCCGAACTACAAATTAAATGAAAATGCTCTTCTTAGGTAACTTGAATTGACAGCATCCGAAACATATGTTGATCAACACTTTTCAAAAACTTTTAAAGACGATAAACAGTTTTTGCTTCTTGTAAGATGTACTTCATTGTATTGGATTTTTAGTTCAGCAGCGAGACTACGTGAGACGTGAAGCTAGAGCTTAATGTGGGATCCGATAGACGTAATTTAACAGCCCGGAATCCAACCCGAGTCTCCTATGCCAAAGGCTCGTACGCTATCTATATAGGCACGCAGTAGCTCATACTTGAGGAATCATACGTAATACATTATGTGAATTATTATCGTAACGTATAATGCCCTGTGTCTTATCTAGCCGCTGTTCATCCGTCATAAGTAAAAATAATTGAATCTAAAATATTGGGCTTTTGAAATAGTAACGTTAAACCTGCAATGCCAAAATCCGTCGTCTGCAGTGACAGACTTAATACATTTTAATATTTCTGGCTCTGGTGCAACAGAATTGCTTGATATTTTCAGTACCTTTATATTGCGAGTGTACCTTCATATTGCGAGTGTATTTCAGTACCTTTATTTTCAGTACCTTTATATACCGAGCGAAGTAGCTCAAGTGGTAGAGCGTTGGCTTCGCATTCGGCAAGTCGTGGGTTCGATTCCCGCTGCCGACCATCCTGACTGAGGTTTTCCAGGGTTTCCCTCAGTCCTACCAGGCAAATGCCGGGATGGTACCTACTAAACAGGCCCTGGCCGATACCTTCCCAAATCCTTCTCATTGTTGTTGTTGTTGTTGTTGTTAGATACCCAGTATAGATAGCCTCTGAGCTGTATCTGGTGATTGTTAAATAAATAAAATTCTACGCCATATGAAAATAAACAGTGTTTCTCGTAGAAAGTAATTTTTTATATGTAATATGTATGAATATGTTAACGAAGAAAACGTTGATTTGCCAAATTGACTCTAAATTAACGATTCCTCAATCTTATTATTGATTGCTATACTAGGGATATATATCTTTCATATTTCATGAATGTAAACGAAATAATTGGGGTTTAACTATCAAGTATATACTGTATGGACCACTGTTTGAATATTACAGAAATAATCTTAAATGGTCTTATTATATCCCGATAAACATTAGGTTTGACGAACTATTTCTGATTGTATTTTAACCAAATAGAATAATTAATAAAAATATATGTATTTGCTGAATTGGCAATAAATTTGACGAACAAAATTTCTATACGGTTCTACGGAGACGGTTGCATGGAAGAAAGGAAAAAGTTGAGGGGAAACAGTTCGGATTCAGAAGAGGTAAGTGCACAAGTGATGCAATTCGATTATTAAGGGTGATCGGTGAAAAGTTTATAGAAATCGTGAAGGAGATATATGTACTATTTATTCATCTAGAAAGAGCTTTCGAATGCGTGAATTGGGAATTGTTGTTGGAAATTTCTGAAGAAGGTTGGTTTGGAATGGAAAGATCGAAGACTAATAAGAAACTTTTGTATGAACCAACGAGTAAGTGTTAGAATAGGGGAGGAAATGACAGAAGAGAGTGTAATTGGAAGAGGAGTTCGACTGGGATGCTGTCTCTCCCCTACATTATTTAACATCTATCTAGAAGAGCTAGTGAAAAAGAGTCTATATAATGAAGACGGTATTTCAATAGGAGGTAAAATGATTAATGTATACGGCCTGTAGATGATATGTCACTTGTGGCGGAATCTGCAGAGAAAATCAATAAGTTGTGAGAAAACATTAGGAAAGGCTGTGAAGAATATGGGATGAAAATAAATGTTACAAAGACAAAAGCCATGGTGATTGTAACGAAGCGGTCAGTGATAAATATAGAAGTAGGAGGGGAGCAAATAGAACAGGTGACTAGTTTTCGATACCTGGGTAGTATTGCCATATTTAGTAATGATGTGAAGTATGAATGTGAAATAAAAGCAAGAATAGGAATCGTGAAACAAACCTTTAGGAGGAAAAAATACTTGAATAATGAATTGAGAGAAACAGTCAAAATTGATTCGTGTGGAGTATTGTACTGTATGGGGCAGAAATATGGACCTCAACAAAAAATGATGAAAAAAGACTAGAATCATTCGAAATGTGTGTATGGAGAAGAATGGAGAAAATTAGGTAGGTGGAGGGGGAAGACAAATGAGAGGGTGTTAGAAATGGAGGGGAAGAAAAACAATTTTAGATATTATTAAGAAGAGGAAGAGAAACTGGTTTGGATATTTGCTAAGAAGGAACTGTATCATGAGGGACGTGCTAGAGGGTGTGGTGGCAGGAAAGAGAGGGAGGGAGGGGGTAAAAGAGACTACAATTCATGGACGATATTAAGACACAAAAATCGTACGTGAAGACGAAGAGGTTAGCGAAGACCGTGGAGTATGGAAGTTTCTCAGCTGTGGCAAGTGATGGCAGAATACCTGATGATGATGATGATGATGATGATATACCGAAACGATAACCTAAATCATTCTTGATTATTAACGACTTGATTCTGATAAAACTTTAAAATGTAGTTTCTTTTGCATTTCACGTTCCGAAGTCTTAATGTGCAATCCCTCAGAAACCTGAATTTGGCTAATGAATTTTGAGTGGCAGTGTTATTCCCCCAACATTCCTTTAGGTTCACCACTAATTATACGAGCATTAATGATCTAAGCTGATATGTTTCATATGTATGTATTGTACGAATAATATAGAAAAGTAAGATAAGATAAATAGTCTGTGACTACCTGAAATAAGTTTATGTAATTCGATTAACTCTTTGTCCCCTTCAGTGTAATAATTGACCCAGATTTATATTCAGGCTACGGGCATGCTTGCAGAAAAAGAGCCATATCACTTCAACAGCTGAGGGCTAAATGGCGCTAGCGAACGATGAAATCATTAAAAATTCGGAAGTTTTTTATTAAATTAGAAATTAAACGGAGGATCAGTAGTTCAGGTTTCATTAAATGTTTGACCCTGCGGAAGATTTGGTCATGCGAAATGATTTATGATGTTAACAATCTTCCTCTGGGTACTTTGCCATTAGCCATGCCTCTGCGTAGAACCCTATATTATCATCCATAATGCAACTTAGACCTATTAAACAAAAATTAAAAGAAAAAATTCGTAGAATCCGTATGAAACCACAATGAGTTCATTTAAAGAACTACTAAACTATAACAAGTGAGAAATAAAACACAAAATTAAATTAACTGATTACATTATAACCCCATTAAACAATTTAACCATAGATTTAAATTTTTGAAGTTTTCCAGTTAGCTAGTCATCAGTGGCGGATCTAGCCAAGGGCAGGGGGGCCTAGCAACCCCCTCAGTTTTCTAAGTGCCAAAAAATAATTTAAGCTGTTATTTATATTTTTTTGAAAGTTTATTATAAACTCACAAATATACCTATCCTAGTCTAGCCCCCTTCCCCCCAGTTTTTGCTTTCTAGATCCGTCTCTGCTAGTCATATTTCCATTTTCACTCTTAATAGTGTTGAAGTACACGAGCTCTGTCGTGGCTAAGGGGTTGGTGTACGCGCCTTTGGTATTTGAGATCCGGTTTTCATATACGGCGGGATATCATGTGGTTCGGATCCCACGTTGAACTGTAGGTCCACGTCTCATATAGCCTTACTGTTGCAGGGGACCCTAAAACTTAAAGCAAAGCAAATAACTACTCTAACTATTCTATCAGGCCTTGTTTCCATTTTGTACTAATACACTATTATATTATACTACTACAATATACTGTGTATTAATACAAATAACTACATCTTTGTTTTTCAGTGCATTGATTGTTAAGGGAAATTATTATTAATTAACTTGCAGAATATCCGTTCTTCGCATGGGCAAGATACGTTTCATTGTGAACATGAAGGGCTCAATTTGGATTTAAACGGCTCCAAAAGTATCGCTGTTCGTCGCAGTGACCCCGAAAACTATGGATTCGACACTAGTATTGGTAATTTTTGATCTATCTACATATCT
This sequence comes from Thermobia domestica, assembly GCF_964235325.1. NCBI lineage: Eukaryota > Metazoa > Arthropoda > Insecta > Zygentoma > Lepismatidae > Thermobia > Thermobia domestica. Next base: position 263,584,153 of record NC_137462.1, read on the forward strand.
CCCTCCTCCTCCAAGTTGTGGGACTGGATTTGGATTTATACGGAATCGCAGCGACTACGAAAACTGGATTCGACACTGATATCTGTCATTTTCGATCATTTTTAAGCATTTCTTCCCTCTCCCGCCCCTAAGTTGCACCGTCAAAGTGAAATAATAAAATCCAATCCAGGCCCGAACCTCATCTATGTTGAAAATTTGATCGAAATTGATCGGGTGGTTCAAGAGGTTGATAGTCACAAATATAGTCACTTTAATTTTTATATACGAGGGCCATACTGAAAGTCGTTAGCAACATGTTTTCACAACCGTAAATCTTTAGTTGTAATGAAGCCAAGTATATCATCTCAATCTACAACCATTTCTTTCTTTCTGTTTGTTGCTTGCACGTGACCACAGGCAGAATTTCCAAACTGGCAGGCAGCGATGTTTCGTTCCGACAGCGTGCTGTAATTGAATCCCTTGTTAACGAGGACCAATGTGCTTCTGAAAGTCACCGCAGAGTGCATCGTGTCTATGGAGATGTGTGCATGGGTGCCAGCAGTGTTAGGAGGTGGGTAAAACATTTGAAGGATGGAAACACGAGTATCGAAGATGAGCCTCGCAGCGGGCGCCCTCAAACTGCCTCCGCGGAACGCAACAAGGTAAGGGTGGATGAGCTGATTAAGGGAGATAGTCGTATCATTGTGAATGAAATCACTGCAAAACTTGGTGTTGGACATAGTGCAGTGCAAAAAATGATTCACAGCTTAGGTTATCGGAAGATTTGTGTCCGTTGGGTCCCACATTTATTAAACGAGGACCACAAATGCCAGAGACTAACCATTGCCCAAATCTTTCTTCAGAGAGTTAGACATGAAGGTGATGACTTTTTGACGAATATTGTAACTAGAGATGAAAGCTGGTTTCATTGTTATGAACCTGAAACAAAACTACAGAGTATAGAATGGCACCACTTGAATTTGCCAGCCAAGGAGAAAGCGAGCAATCGGTAGGGAAAGTTGTGGGGAGCGTCTTCTGGGATGAACAGGGTTGCATTCTGGTTGACTTTCTTGAACCTGGGCAAACCATAAATTCTGCCCGCTACATCCAGACACTTTTGAAGCTCCGTCGTGCCTTGCGTGATAAAACGTCCTGGAAATATCATCCTTCAACAGGATAGTGCGCGTTTACTTACTGCACGTGCCACTGTGGAGCAGATCAGGAGATTTGGGTGGGAAACACTTCCACATCCTCTCTACAACCCCGACATGGCACCCACCGACTACCATCTTTTCTGTTTTGTGAAGGACCAGATGCAAAGTTATTGCTACGAGACACTTGAGGATATTCGGCAAGTAGTGCATCAGTGTCTACGGGCAGCTGAAACGGAATTATATCGCAAGGGTATTTTCAAACTTGCAGAATGATGGAGAAAATGTGTGCAAAGAAACGGAAACTGTGGAAAAGTGAAAGAAAAGTGACTAGATTGAGATGATATATTTGGTTTCAGTTAAAATAAAGATTGTTTGTGAAAAAATGTTGCTCACGACTTTCACTATGCTCCTCGTATATATATAGAATATCAATTAATTTATCTATTTATTTTTCTTTGAAATTAACAGGAATTTTAACGTTTGAATTTTATTATATATTCCTCAGATCTGATAATGTCCCTTACTTCCTGAAAATTAAAGGTTTTTATTTATAACTTTATTGTACTATTTAATATTCATATTTGATTGTAATAATTTTATATATAACTAGTTCAAATACCAGCTCTTTACACAGGGAGAATAAGGTTTATGCAATATCTTATATTTGAAACCAAATAAATGAGTGAAATAAGGAACAGTAATGTCTTGGGCGTTCTATCTATGATAATGACGTTATTAAATAACTATGAACAACCCGTTCGGTGTTATCCTTGTCAATTCCAGAGCCAGCTGACATTCTTTTTTTTTTCTCCAAACATGGGTCAGACGTAATAAGGACTGTCACCACTCAGCTTGTGATTCCAAAAGCTATGGATTCGGTCCTAATATCGGTCACTTTGTACAGTTCGCAGCAAAAAGCCTGCAACATGAGCATGTAAGTTTATTGTGAAACTACGACTGCCAGGAGAAACCTCGACGTTCTCCTCTGCACACTTATATTGGAGTAGAAGAATTCGTAGTTTCACAATAAACTTACATGCTTATGTTGCAGGTTTTTTGCTGCGGACTGTACATGTTATTTTTCACATACTCCCTTCCACTCGATAACAGTGGGGTCTAAAGTTGTATTTGAACGGCGTCGTGCGTGTCACTATCAATCTTAGCAACCTCGCAAATTATGGAGTTGACATTAATATTCTTCGTCCCGGGTATTTATTCTTTCCTTTTATGTATAAGCTTTGATCCCATTGCAGGGCATACGGTGCCTCGGTGGCAGAGCACTTACCTCTAGTGCGTTGGGTCCCTTATTCGTTCTCAGCCCAAGTAAGTTTGCGGTGGACAACATAGGGCCCGTGGGTATTCTTGAGGTACTCCCGTTTCCTTTCACTTTCTTATTCCAACAGTTTTACCAGTATCATTCACTTCTCTTAATAATAGTCTCCCTTAGTCTAACTGCAGGGTCGTCATTTAGGGGGGCAGGTAGGGGCATTTGCCCCCCCTGAGTTGGAGATTTATATAGATTTTATCAATAGAATAATAGTGTTAGTGAAAAACGCGAAATTTTACTTATATCAAGGGGTCTTGCCCCCCCTTCTCCAAGCCAAATCTGAAATGACGCTACTGTCTAACTGGTATAATCGTGGGGCATTAATCTGAAAGATTTCACTTCATTTTGACCTTCCTGTCAATCACCTCAAGCCGAAAATCAAAGAAACTGGTAAACAAATATGTGAATTAAATATATAAGTAAAAGCAACTTTGCGTAAGACCATCAAGAATGAGGGGCCAATTAGCGTGAGACCGAGCTAGCACAAGTCTAATTAAAGATATTGAATCCCAGGTCGTTGGATAGGGAATCTGAGCTCAACTGAGCCTAAGTCAAAGTAGCGAGTGCGAGCCTCATAGTGTTAGGTGTGCCTAAACTTACTTGTATAATCATGCACATTATCCTTTAGGTTAGGATGCCAGACATTTTTAGCCTATAATCAGTAATTTAAGTTCTCATTTTAAAGATTTCGAACAATTTTACTATTCATTCATTAATCTCTTAACTTTTTTTTATATATATATATAAAGAAAGTGCTGCTCATATTTTACTCTCCCTGCTCACTAGTTAATTCTATCTTACTACGTTTCTGCACACCGAGAACCTTTTCAACTTTTGACCTCCAATTTGAAGTTCAAGCGATCGTTTCCAAAAGTCAAGCGCGGCATCGCTGAGGAAAACTTATCAGTTTATGCCTTTTCCTAAGAAAGAAAAAAAAAATCAACGTAATAACTCTTAGCATGAATTATCACTATTATTATTATCACTATTATTATTATTATTATTATTATTATTATTATTATTATTATTATTATTATTATTATTATTATTAAATTACCTATTCTACATTTTGGTAGTTCATGCAACTCATGAACTATTAAGGTTTGGGGCTGGAAACGTTTCTTCCACGTTTCTCGATCTTCAGCTACCTCATTTAACTTACAATATGTTTCTCTATTTTTCAAATCATCGATCAGTTGTGTTCTTCTTCTTCCTATTCCTCGCTTTCCTTCCATCTTTCTTTCTATGGTGGTATGACGAAGGCAATTCCTTAACTAAATATGTCCAATCCAATTCGCGTCCTACGGAGAATGCTGGCTAAAACTGTCTTCTTCTCTCCTACCCATTTTAAAACATCTTCGTTTGTTACACTCTCTGGCCATTTTATCTTCTCCATCTTCCTCCAACACCGTATTTCGAAGCTCTCCAAATATATCTTCTCCAACTTCCATAATGTCCAAGTCTCTGAGTCCAATGCTCCATATGTAGCACTTGACCAACTTCTTCTTTAGTCCAATATTGAGTCTGCTAGTTAAGCGTGATATTTTCTTGTGAATGCTTCTTTGGCTATGGCAAATTCTTGACCTGATCTCTTTGGTGCAGTAAACGTCTCTCGTCAAAATACTTCCCAGTGATGAAGAAAGTTAATTGACATTAAGGGATTGAAACCCGTCTCTGCCATCTGGCAGTTTCGTATGCAACTACTGACGCAGAAAGCATTCGTATAAAAATGGCAATCAAAACGTAAATGTTTGCTTTCAGTGGTTTACTTTAAAATATCTTGAAACCAAACTAATATTCCTGCATATCTTGATACAATTCAAGGAATTCAAAAATATTGTTTGTCGTCTTTCCTTTGTTATCACGCACGACCAACCTTCAAACCTCAGTCTCAAATTGAGAAACTTTTCTAAACATTTTCCGCATTGAGGAAGATATGTGTCAGAGTTGAAGAAGGAAATAATGAGCAATTCACTAATTACCGTCTTCTCATACAGTATCTTCTATCTTCTATGGTCTTTCATGAAAGGTTTTCAAGTAGCTAACAGTTTTTGTGCAAGATAAGTGATTAAACGGCACAGGTAAGTGGTTATCGCATTGGATTTCCACATAGGAGTCTGAAATTGGAATCGTTTAAAATCCGAACCTTTTAACATGCTTAAATTTTAATTGCAATCCACACTCAATGTGATGACTAATAAGCAACATCCTTTTCCTGTGGAGAAAGCCAAAGATGTTACAAAGACCTGGAAATAAAAATAGAAGCATGAATGGAAACCCAAGATTTACAAGCACAGATTTCCTTCAATTGTTCCAGATTTGATATTTTCAGATTATTTCAACCATTTTCTCTTTCTTCCCGTATGCAGTATTCAGTGAAATAATACATTATACACACAACGAGTTATAATGTCTTTGGTACACTCATGTCCAAAATTATTGTCGCATGTCTATAAATATGTTTTTGTAGAAATATAATTTGATAACGAATCTGCCTGGTATTTCTTATAATGTTAGTGTGTGTACAATAGGCAAAGACATGTATGTAGCAAATTTCATGTCAAAAGAGCAGTAAATAAGAACAATAAAACGAAAATAAAATTTTCTTGTCCATTTAGCAACATTTTGTTTTACTAACTCTAATTTTCGTACTTATAATTATTTTCGTATGAAATTTACCACAAATATACATTTTCCGATTATACACATAGTATCAGTATTAAAAGTTCCTGCAAAATCATTATCAAATTATATTCTTACAGGAAGACAGTTATATATATTCGACAATCATTTTGAACATGAGTGTACATGACGATCATTGGACAATACACTCCAAACAATAGAAAATGATCTTAAAAGATTTTTTTTTTTTTTTTTTTTTGCATTAACACTAACGGAAGAGCCTGCTTCAATTTTCCACAGACTTACCGACTGTGGTGGGCTGCTTGAAACGTTTTGTGTAAGTTGGGTTGCATCTGTCCAGGCGTTTGCGATAGCAGCAAAAGTAATGGAGTTATAGCAGTCAGTGGTGCAGACACTTATGGGTGAAAATACAATATTATTTGGCGAATAACGACAAAAATGATCTATGAAGATATACGTTTCAATCTATAGATCTTATTGTGCCGAACAAAAGGATATACGTGAGTATAGTTTTGAAGAAAAAGGAGAGAAGCGGATTTCTTTGTAAATCTAAACACTCATGCTGTACGAGGCAGAGATGGAATGGGTCAGTGGGTACTGGGACCAGGGGGTCAAGTGCTTCAAGATTTGTTAGTGAGTCAATAGGTCGAGGGTCAACATGGTTGACCTACCGTGACCCACTCTCACAAACCGGCCCACTCTGCTCAGTTAATTGTAGACAGCATCTTCTGAGCACTGATCAGTTTGTCTAAAATTTACTTTCAAGGCCTTCATTTTTCTTTATTTTTTTTTTTATTTGTCTCTATTTACTTACCTGACAAGCACTTTTCAATATTGATATTTGCAATTGTAATAATAGCAATAGGACTTACTACTTCGCTTTCGAGACACAGTTGAATTTTACAATTTTTTTTTTCTCTCTTTAGGCTGGCCTACTTTATCTTGATGTGAGACCTTCAAAATGCATCCTATTTTCCACTGAAAAAAGTATCTATAATTTAACAAATTAATAATTACATAATTAAATTGAAATTCATTGTAATATGGCCCATTACAAATACTTTACCATTTTATATTTTAAAAAGTCAGATCCACCGGTACTGTAACAGATCGTTGCTTAAGATTGACCATAGAAATTCAAACCCTGATTAGTAATAATTTCACAGCCTTATTTTGTTACAAGTATAAACTATTTAGTCAGTGGAGAAGAGGGCGTGAATCGTGGGTCAGAGTTGATGACGATAGATCATGGTGAGTGATGGGTCAGAGTAGGTTTCATGGTAGGTTAGAGTGGGTTATGTGGGTTGTGGCTTACGGTGAGTAGTGGGTCATGGGTCAAGATTTCATTGACCCACGCTATCCAGACCCGCAACCAGAGAGGGACTAGGGTCCGGGTCCCCCCTAAACTTTTCGTGGCCCCTCCAAACCTCAGTACAAAAAATTGGTACTTGTAAGAGAATTTTTAATGACTTGGCACCCCTAAGATATTCATGGCCCCCAAATCTCTGTGGCTGGTATTGGGCCTGACGCCATCTCTGGTATCATGTAAGCTGGTATTGAAATATGACGTCATTAAGCTCTTTATCATGATTCTAGTAATGATAATAAAAGTTGAACAAGAATGTTAATGTGTAGGAGTTATTCTTTTGTTTTCAATTTTTAAATGCAATGATGTAACGAAAAAAAAAGCTTACGTCACTCGGCTAGAGCTTGGCTTTAAGAGATGGAACACTTGCAGAGAAACTTCTATTAAACAAACCATTGCTGCGATCCGGATATAAATACATTTGTTTCTGAATCGTGAGGTAACATTTGTGGTTGCAGCGAAAGAAGATGAAAACCAAACTGTTTACTTCTCGAGCGATTCCTGTTAGTGAGAACACAAAAGAGCAGTCCGCCTACTGCATGTATAACATTGACTTTGAAATGTTGAAAGACTTTGAAGTGGTCAAAGGACGTCTAATTATAGATGAATTGTAGTTAGAAAAAAACGTTTAAAGTTAGTTACAAAAAAAATAGAAGAATCTGAAATAGAAGGAAGACAAAATCTAGAAAGAGAAAACAAATTCGGAAAAAGACTTTGTGTACTTTGTTGAGGGCTAAAGAGAGAAGAAATTTTAAAATAAAACCAACGTCTTTAAAGTTTGAACCGCACTTCGGTGTTGAGAATTTTTTTCCCTCGCTGCTGAAGGAAACATCTGTTAGTGGCATGTTCTGGCCACAGTGCTGCCTATGGCGCTGTCGACCTCCTTTTTCCCCTCTCGTTTTCGTTTTACGAATGCCTTTTAATGAACTTCCTAACTGCCTCCGCGCAGGAACGAAGTGAGAGAAGCAAAATCTTTCTGAAAGTTAGCGAGAGATGACAGATGTCATTGCGCTCTATGATAACACAAAGCGTATACGATGAGGACGAATAACGGAGTTCACGTTGTGTCATCGCTCTTTTATTTTATGATCCTTTTTCTTCTTCTTATCTCGCGAGCCTATGAACATGAATACGTTTTATCGTTGACATCTTAATTATTTCCATGAATATGCGGGCTAATTAACTCCTAATGATTATTGAAGATAGAATAATCATTAGACTGTGTCTTATTCTTTTTTCCTCTTACTTCCGCCAAATCATCAAGTATGATGATTTGCACAGTTTCTCTAGAATAAAATCCTTTCTATTGCTATTAGTACACCATGTTTTCAGCGAACTTCATTACTGAATTTCCTCTCTCTCCCTCTGTTTGTGTGTGTGTGTGTGTGTGTAGATGAGTGAGTGTTTGTTATTTGCGAACTTTTCAATTTTGAGCCCTCCATCGATGGAGCATCAAAAACTATCTAAAGAAGTGGTGGAATTTTTCGCGACACTCTTGCCATACCCGAGATATTAGTCAAAAAGTTCCGATTTCGGGAGATTTAAGGAGCTATATCTCGGGAACCCTAAGTCATAGAGAGATCATATTGGTGTTGATCAGTACCTAAGAGAATGGTGAATATTCAGGTACCAAATAGTAACAGGTTGGCCACTGGTTTGTCCATTTTAAGCATGTGTCTTCGTAAAACAACATATCGTAGAATGTTTTAACAGGTTTCCTCCTTCGTATAAACTAAACACTTTCTCATCACTCTCAATTACACGGTTCCAGAAGTCTTGTGGCTTGTTGATGTGCATACTTGCATACTCTATGCGAGCATGTATATGTGTATCTGTTAGTTTTACCTGCAAAGCAGAACAAATAATATTAGTAGTTACATGTCTCTGCACTGCATTCCAGACCTAAAGTTTATTTATTTATTTATTTATTTTTTTCAGATTTGTTGCAGCAGCAAACTGTTTTGCTGCGTTAGCTTCAATCGAAACACTTTCGTCTTCCGTTGTCACTTGCGGTCTACTCAGTTTCGCTTTAGTTTGTAATCCCTGTTCCCCTTCCGCTTCGAATTGCTCAGTTTAATATTTTACTGTTTTAATATCCAGGCTCATGTCTCGAGCATCTGCTTTTTAGGCATTCCAGCTTCCCATATGCAATTCTTCTTCGCTGTAGACAACAAACTGTTCTTTTTAAGTTCGTTTTGGCAATGCTCGTGGAGCATTCTCAACTTTCTTTTGTACTATTTACTGTGATTTATAACTTGCAATGCGCTTTTCTGAATGTTTTTAAAGTTTGGTTATCAAAACTTGTATACGTACTTACCATATATGTCCATATGTATGTGTATCTTCATCCGGGAGACAAAATGAATCTCAGAAAGGGTTGGTCATCAATTTTGTCCGGGATGTGAAGAGTCTAAAGTTAGAAATTAAATTCATCTATATATATAAAAGAGAACGTACAAATCCTTTGTTAGCTCATCACGCTAATACGGCTGAACCAATTTCTTTCATTTTTGGGGGGTTATTAAGATTTGGACCCTAGATGGTTTTTATCATATCACTTTAATTTTCAATTAGCAGTGTCTTGAGATAATTGACCATTCAAGTGTCCATAACGTACAAATCCTTTGTTAGTTCATCATAGCTAAAAATAAACGTATTTATATGCAACCCACATGACCGTGTCACTCGGCGGGTTAACATAAATGACAGGCGATATAATGTTAACATTTACTCCAATCTTCTATGGTTTTTATCATATCACTTGAAAGCGAAAAAGTAAAAATTATCTAAGTAACAAAGTTTATTGCGTTCCGGGGTGACCGCAGCGAAGCGGGGTGAACGCTGCTAGTTATGTAATGAAAGTCATATTCAAACAGAAAATGGTAGCAAACAATCATTTCCGGCTTTAACGTTATCACTATAGAGCAAAAGAAGAAATAAATAGCGAGAAGTGTCACAAAAATATACACTACACTCTCGCTAATCCGGTCATTCCTGGCACATATGGGTGCCGAATTAGCGAAATTGCCGGATTATTGAGTGTCTGACATTTATTTGATTTTTCCCAACTCACTATCCATTTGTTTTGAGTACTGTCGAATAACATCTTCTTTCTCTTTGATGTCATAAATAGTTGCTCGTCCAACATTGAACTCAGCAGCAATGGCTTTCTGCGAAGAACCTCGATTTAACTTATCTAAAATTTCCAGTTTCTGCTTGAGGTCTAGCGTAACGTGTTTCCTTTTAGAAAACATGATTCCAAACTGTAAAGAATGCTACAATTTCGAACACGTACAGTATATAAAGCGTTAAACTAAGCATTGTTGCGCATGCGCACGGTAATTTAATTTGCACGTGTTTTTGGTTGGATGTGCGCCGGATTACTCAGAGGCCGGACTACTGAGGGCCGGATTAGCGAGAGTCTAGTGTATTTAATATCCATCTTTAACTCTTCACTAAACCTGGAAGTGATAGAAATTCACCACAACTTTCAGTTTTCCAATATTAATCTGTAAGACAGTGGTAGCCAAACTTAAGAACCTTCTGCGCTACCGTACCGTTTCCAAATCCTACTGTGAGCTACCAACCAAAAGAACCGCCCATTTTAGAAAAAATCTTGCAATTGTTTATTGCTTATAAACTTACATTTTTAGTAAATATGAAATCAAACTATCCAAGTTAGCAAACGTCTAATATAAACACGAGAAGCATCTTGCATTTGTTTGTTGCTTGTAAACTTATATTTTTAGTAAATATGAAATCAAACTATCCAAGTTAGCAAACGTCTAATATAAACACGAGAAACATCTTGCATTTGTTTGTTGCTTGTAAACTTACATTTTTAGTAAATATGAAATCAAACTATCCAAGTTAGCAAACGTCTAATATAAACACGAGAAACATCTTGCATTTGTTTATTGCTTATAAACTTACATTTTTAGTAAATATGAAATCAAACTATCCAAGTTAGCAAACGTCTAATATAAACACGAGAAACATCTTGCATTTGTTTGTTGCTTGTAAACTTACATTTTTAGTAAATATGAAATCAAACTATCCAAGTTAGCAAACGTCTAATATAAACACGAGAAACATCTTGCATTTGTTTATTGCTTATAAACTTACATTTTTAGTAAATATGAAATCAAACTATCCAAGTTAGCAAACGTCTAATATAAACACGAGAAACATCTTGCATTTGTTTGTTGCTTGTAAACTTACATTTTTAGTAAATATGAAATCATAGTATCCAAGTTAGCAAACGTCTAATATAAACACGAGAAACATCTTGCATTTGTTTATTGCTTATAAACTTACATTTTTAGTAAATATGAAATCAAACTATCCAAGTTAGCAAACGTCTAATATAAACACGAGAAGCATCTTGCATTTGTTTGTTGTTTGTAAACTTATATTTTTAGTAAATATGAAATCAAACTATCCAAGTTAGCAAACGTCTAATATAAACACGAGAAACATCTTGCATTTGTTTGTTGCTTGTAAACTTACATTTTTAGTAAATATGAAATCAAACTATCCAAGTTAGCAAACGTCTAATATAAACACGAGAAACATCTTGCATTTGTTTGTTGCTTGTAAACTTACATTTTTAGTAAATATGAAATCAAACTATCCAAGTTAGCAAACGTCTAATATAAACACGAGAAACATCTTGCATTTGTTTATTGCTTATAAACTTGCATTTTTAGTAAATATGAAATCAAACTATCCAAGTTAGCAAACGTCTAATATAAACACGAGAAATATCTTGCATTTGTTTGTTGCTTGTAAACTTACATTTTTAGTAAATATGAAATCAAACTATCCAAGTTAGCAAACGTCTAATATAAACAAGTGAAACATATTGATGAACCTTACACGTATACAATCAACTGTGAGATGAGAATGACAACGGCAGTTGCGCAGGTGAAATAACCAGTTGTTGTTTTTTAACAAAATAGTTTTAACATACAGTTATTAAAACTAAATAATAATGCTACTTAAAAAAGTAGTTCACAGCAAACCAAAACAACACAATACGTAACCAAATGCAGTTGAGATTGTTCCTCTAGCCGCTGCATTAACTTAGATTTTTAGGGAAATTGTTATTCTGGTAACACTATAATTTCTATGGATGGCAACACTAAAAATTCTTCAGGTTTATATTTTTTGTTGTAGAACAACATTATCTATGATTGTGGTAAGTTGCATATCATTATATGTTTTAACTTATGAATAAACAAGCAAAAGGAAACTTGTAAATTTTGCATTGTTTTTAGTAAGCCAGACTCTTAATATGATCTACCGAAAATGTTCCCCCGAGCTACTAGTAGTTCGCGATCGATGGTTTGGCGATCACTTTTATAAGATATAGGAACAAACTTTCTTTTAAAGAAAATCTTTTTAATGTTCTGAAAATGGTACCATCTTCTCTGGTATCAACTATAGACTGAAACCCGAAATGACAGAAATCAGCTATGCTTCTAACGCGGATTGCTGCAAATTAAAAACAGCATTGAATAGTGTTAGAATAAAAATATAGTTGAAAATTGGATTGCAACGAGAACAAAATTGCAAAACATATTTTATTTTTGTAAGAACTATACTGACATTTTGCATTGTAACGCTAACAAGAAAGAGATTGTTGCGAAAAACATAAAATATTGTTAAACTTTTTGTGCTTATAAAAACAAAAAATATTTCTCTAGTAACAATACATTGTTTATAATATAATGTAATTATAAAATGAATCATATGTGTATAGTCAGGCAGACGATACACTTGTGTATACGCAGTTCATGAAATTTCAATAACTCTGCTCCAACTGCAATTCATATTACATAATCCATACATGTTGGAACGAATGCCCTCTGGTTCCATTTGGTGGAAGTTTTAAGATTTTCAAATGTGATTCATAGATTTAAAGGTATGTGTGTTATCTCTAAAACAATATACAGTATAACCTCGTTAACACGAACTCGCTTAAGCCGAACACTCGGTTAGGACGAACAAAATTTCGGTCCCGGCATCGCTGTACGTTATCTTATAGGAAGTTTTATCGGTTAACACGAATTTCGGTTAGCACGAATCACGAACTAATTTTTAGTCCCTTGAGTCAGTAAAGGTTTTCATTTAACACGAACTTTCAATCCTTTGTTTGTTTTTTTCAGATCATTTTTCTTATTTCAGATTTCACTCCAGATCAGTTTTTGTCATTCAGTATTTATACAGACGAAAATTGCCTTGTAAATAAGAGAAAAACCAGCAACCGGTATCTTTCCTCTCTTATGAGGTGTTGGTTCTGTCCTCCGTCAAGCGCTGAACATGCAGGTGCTTGGCAGACGAGCTGCTGGTGACAGCTCGAGACAAAACATCTTCTCTCCAAACTGGTGACAGCGCCATTTCATAAATACCTTTCCCTTACTAGCGGTACCCAACCTGCTAGCGGAGTTATCAATTTTATAACTTGACCTGGATTGTCTGCGAGACATTTTTTTTTTTAATCTTCGAAGACAGGATAATAAGCTTACTGTAGTGTTTTCACTTTTCAGAGGACGGTACCGAGACCGAAACTAGTCTCGATCTCGATCTTAACTCGAATTTGATACCGAGCCGTGCTTTTCGAAATCGAGACGAGACCGAAACTCTCAATCTCGTCTCGATACAATTCTGTGGATGGTATCAAGACGGAGAATAGTCTTGGTCTCGTCTCGAATTTAGAACCGAGACTACTCAGTCTCGTCTCGATACCATCTCTAGTGTTTTCTATGACACATAATATACTGTAGAGGTATATATAGTCTGTATACTGTAGTGCGTATGTATGAAGAAAATCTATTCGAATAATAAAATTTGGGTCCCCGGTTAACACGAATTCTTTTAACACGAACTCCTGATTTTTCAGTCCCTTGGAATTCGTGTTAACGAGGGTTTACTGTAGTATTATTTGTACAATATTGTTTTATTAAAATCTGTCTCTCTAATAGTGCTTTGAGCTTGATAAAAGTGGCCAGAGCTTGTTCTTAATAGCATCCATGTTTCTTTCTTTTAAGGTCAATAATAGCGTATCGCATAAATAATTATAGTAGCCGCGTATAGTTGCAAGTACATTACAAAATAGTCCAGGCTACCCACATATTTTGGTAGCAATAACAAATATTTTTCACCCAACCTTGTTAAAAGAAGCATATAATATAGTTTCCACAACCATAAGGGCTTGTGTATAGTCCGCTCCCCTCAGTTCTTTGTCACCGGAACTGGAAGAGTTAGTGCTACTACTACTACTTATATCGAGAGCAGAACCCAAACAACTTCTGCGGGGCTTCTAACCCGTTCCTACTATTACTACTACTGCTGCTGCTGCTACTACTACTACCGCTACTACTACTACTACTACTACTACTACTACTACTACTTATACTAAAGCTTCCTTATCACAACATTTACATCCTAAATCTTTATAACATGCGATTCCGATTCATTATGAACTAATATGAATCGTTAAAATCACTACGATTCGATAAAAATCACTGGGGGGAGAGGGCTATACTCAATCCACCATAAGTACTATTGTCCCTATTTTAACAATGTTTCGTGGTTCACCGAGCAATATTATGGTTTTCCCAACTATATTAATTTTCAAGTTCAGAAGCAGATTTCTGCAATCGATTAAGCCTCCCAACAACGTATTCCATCTCAATTTTGAGTTCATCCCTCCTTCGATTCCCAGCCAAGTAAGTTCGTAATGGACAACTACGTGTCCGTGGGTTTTCTCAGGGTACTCCCGTTTCCTTCCACATTCACATAATTCCACCAATTCTTCCATAATTCACTTCCCTTACTCATAGTCTCCCTTAGCCTAAGCGAAGCCGCGATGACTCAGTGGTAAAGCATTCACCTCCAATATATAGGGTCCCTGGTTCGATCCCAGCTCTTGCCAATGAACTTTGTGGTGGGCAAACACCGTGTGTGTATGGGTTTCCTCGCGTTCTTTCGTTTTCTTCCACTATATTCATTCCACTATTTCATTCATTTATCATCTCCGTCTCCTTCAGCCTACACGGTGTAACTGTGGGACATAAAACAGAGATTTCATTTAATTTTTCCTTCGTCTAAAAAGTATAACGCGGGGCGTTAAACTAAAAGATTTCACTTTATTTTATTTTTCCATTCTAAATTCTGTACTACAATCGTAAATTGTAGAAATCTATTACTATTTCCGATTTTAGTATTAATTGAGAAAATCCCACCACACAGTCCGAACTCCTTCATCTGTTGTACACGTGACACCATTATTTATTACATGTAGTAATCTATGTAATACATGGTAAGCAAGCGTCACCACACGACGCAAATTTCTTCATTTAAAATTTACTACGATGGCGAAAAATGAGGAATTTTTATCAGTTAGCAACTGAAAACTTCCGTAAAAGGTATCTCTCTAATTTTTCAGACCAGTAATTTTTTTTCAGACCAGCAAACAACATCCCTAGAATGATTCCAAAACTTACCGCCCGCAGAACATAGTTATGCAGAACTTCCCTTACTAATAAACTTCTAAGTGCATTGTGCCTGAGCCCCAAATATAAGATAATATCCATCTTTCTTAGAAATGGCCATTTGAAATCAACTAGGTCTCCAACTGGGTTCTATTACTGGTGGGCTGCATCACCAGTAATAGAACAAATAGTATTTTTTCATGGTCACACAATGCTTATTGTAACTATAATTGAATCGGTGAGTAGAAAAAGGAGAATATTCCCCAACGTCTTACTTTCGGGAAACTACAAAAAACTATTTATTGAGAAATCTGTTGCTCTGATATGATTGTTTTGCATTATAAACTTGTAGTATATGCTAAGGGTTATTGTTTGCCACAAAGAAAAAACATTAGATATTTTATATTTCCGGCTACATAGGAAATTTGTTTGTGGAATATTCTCCTTTTTCCACGCAAGAGATAAATGTGCCAAAAAAAAGTGTACAAAATATACAGAAAAGCTCATGTTATTTCTAAACACATGAATGAAAACCGTCAACTCATTAATACATGGTACATTTAGTGCAAAATTTATTTAAATTGCAAGTTTCAAGTCAATATTAGTGACATTTTCTACAAAAAAAATGAAAATGTATTTATAACATCAGTTTAGATGCAATACAAAAAGTAGAAAATCTATAGTAAATGCATTTAGAATAAAGTTTGTTTAAACAAAACACCTTTGTATCTACTCATTATCAATGTCACTACTAGCATCTTCAGAAACTGGCAACTGTATGATATTGTTATAGAAATATTAATACTCCTCCGGCACGTAATGCTTAACTTTTTCAATGTCTATGAGCTTCTTTGGATTCACTGGTACTTTGGCCCTGTAAGCAAGGTCTTGTGGCAACAACATATTGCTGGCTCCTTTTTAGCTTAGTTTAAAAGTTGTTTTGTATCCCATCAATGTACTGATAAGCTTTTATACAGCCTTTAGTTTCACTATTGTACACAAGATGTCTATATTGAGTAATAGAAAACTTCTCACCTTTTTTCTCAATGTCTGTTGTAGTTTTCTTGAAATAGTAAGGCCACCAATCCTCATTAATGATAAGTTAATGATATCTTCGTTTTTGACACACCTTACCTCAAACTGTGGAAAAGTCTTTTTGGCTGTTTTAATGATGTCTTCATATTCTTTTGGTGTATAAACGCGATCACACCTTCTTATTGCCCTGTTAATGACTGAGAAGTTTCGATCACAGCAAGGGCGTCCATCAGGGAGGCAAGGTGGGGCGCTCTCCCCCCTAAGAGGAATTTATACTTGGGAATATCGAAAACCCAATAGAATTTTTACATTAGTTACAGCAAAATTTGAAACTATATTTGGAACGTCGCTTATACTTGCCCCCTCCCCCTTGGAAACCACAAGATGGGCGCCCTTGGATCACAGGGCAGAAAGCTGTGGCCCCGGGTTGCAAAATATTGACTAACCACTTTAAATCTATCATTCATGGTTAGGCCCAAAAGTAATCTGCTGAGGGTATGGTTCCGGTTCTGGCCCCCACAAGCATCGCTAAATATATGCAGTTCTGTAACTCCATCTGGCATGTTATTAATGAAACTGTAAATGAATGAAGATACTTCATTAGGGCACTTCTCCTCTCCTTCAGTATATGTAAAGAATACTGATTTCTGTCTTCCCATATCGTGGATATTAAAAACATAAAACCAAAGTTGTCGTAAATAAAATATTTCCTGAACAGAAATGAACGGTAGGGGAAGATTCTGCATATAGTCAAATGTTATGCTATATGCAGAACCAAGGGCACCCCACTTGCCCCCACTGATGGGCGCCCTTGGTTCGTACATATTGTTCTCTGACGAAGACATTGTTGAGACACAAGTTTACAGAATACTTCAAGGCACTAGAATATTATTTTGCAATGTTCATAACACATTCCACGACTGGTGTGAAAGTCTACCAGTGACTGGCGCAGCATCTAGTGGCCGAACAGGGAATTACTGGTGTTGCGTGGAAAAAGGAGAATCTTCCAGGAATGTTCTCTTTCTTCCACTCAGCGAAAATTTCATAGCAATATTTAACAATGAATTATGATAGTAACATTCTCTTTTTACGTTCATTCTATGTATTTACGGATAGAGAACAAAATGGCTATTTCAGTTTGTTTTCGTTATTTTTTGGAATATTCTCCTTTTTCTCCTCACCGATTCAATTACAGTGCTTGCAGGATATTACTAGCCTCTCTCTTGCCAAACACATACATTAACCGCAACTTACTAGAAGGACAAATCTTAGAAACTATTTGAACAATCCTGCCTGCCATTACATTCGCTTTGCCATCCCTGCGACTCCTGTACCTACTCGATAAAATCCACCAACCAGCAATTACCCTTAAAACAATTGGGCACCAATGGTACTGAAACTTCCGTAAAAGGTATATCTCTAATACTTGTATACAAAAATGAAACTAATGGGATTAAGGCAAGTATTTACGGATGAATCGATGGAATGGGAAGGTGGGAGGAAATGGGACTACCCCGAGGAAACTCACGGACATGATTAGTGCTCTCAAACGGGACGGGTCAGTTCGATTCGGGTTACGGGTCGGGTCGGGTCAACTCGGGTCGTTTTGTCGGGTCGGGTCAGTCGGATCAGCTCGAGTCGGGTTACGGGTCGGGTCAGGTTGTCGGGTCAGGATACTCGGGTCGAGTTGTCGGGTCGGGTCAATCGGGTCAGCTCGGGTCGGGTTGTCGGGTCAGGTCAATCGGATGGGATCACGGGTCGGGTCACTCGGGTCGGGTCGGTTTTCAACCCGACCCGACCGGTTGAGAGCACTAGACATATTGTCCACCACAAGATTAATTGGGAGCTCCTTCATAGCTAAAGGTAAGCGTGCGCGCCTTTTGGCGTGGGAGACCCGGGTTCGATTCTCGGCTTGAGTTCCTGTGGTTCGGATTTCACGTTAATCAGTAGGTCCACGTCTCATATAGCGTTATTGCTGAACGGGACGTTAAACTCAACAACAACAACAAACTAACTTGGCCGGGGATCGAATCAGGGACCCCACGTACCAGAGAGAAGTGCTCTGCCACTGAGGTATTGCACCTCCTACAGGAAAACAAATGAACTGCTTCAAATTATTGTAGGGATGTTATCTCCTACATCAAACTGGGTATTTATATGTCACTTTCATTAAAATTGTGCATTCTAAGGAAGATATGGGGGACAAAATTTATGCAAACAATTAAGTAATCTCACAGTCACCTAAAGTAACAAATTCGTTAAATGAACTCTTCATTGAAAATAAGGTGACATTTCTTCCAGCGTCTCTGCAAATTCCTATTGTAAAAAAAGGTTTGAAAGAGCATTACCTGTTTATTTCTGATCGCTTCACGGAAAAAGGTTCGATCCATTGGAAATTGATTTTCGTTAGTACCAAGCTCAAGATGGGACTGTGTATCATATGGAGGTGAGTAGGTACGAAATTTATGCTAAAAATATATTTGTATCTTATGAGTTTTTATCAGTGCACTTTCATTGAAATGCTAATTGTAAAATTACATTGATAAGATAGTAGACAGATCAATAATGCACGCGGGATTCGGTTTGCTCCCACAATCTTTGATTATAGAATTCCTATTATATATAAAATATAACACAAAATCACTATAATTGTGACCCTAAAACTAATATATAGTTTACTAAGTAGTTTGGGTAAAGTAGGTGTCCCTAGGCAGCCAAGGGAAGGATTCCCACAAAGCTCCAGGCAAGCTAAGAGAACGTGGATTAGAATTTCTGAGTACTCCTGGCAAGCAAAGAGAGGTTGGAGTCCTGCAGAGCTTCAGGCAAGCTAGGCGGGTAGGATAACCACAGAGCTCCAAACCGCAAGTTGGTTACAGTTAATATTATCACAGAGCTCTACTCAAGCTGAAAGAGTGGTAGAGTTCTCACAAAGCTCTAGGCAAGCTAGGTGGACAGGAGGCCTCAGAGCTCCAGAAAAGCTAGGAGGTTTGGATTGGGTAGATCTCTCATAGATCCAGGTAAGCAAAGAGGGGGGGAATTTACCAGCTGAGACTGATGCCGATTAGGCGTTGCAGGACACTTTTCATCAATGCTGTACCATGAGAGGGGATGAAGTTCTTGCGAATCGTAACCAGAGGGAAAGTTTGAAAATTATGATATTGATTATTGTTTAGTGGGGACACATGTTAGAACTTATGTGAATGTATCATAGACCTTGGGGATACGAGTACTCCATGATGATTTATATCAGGCATTTTCAACTGAATGCTCTGTGACGTCACAGTTTTCTACTTCTCAACTATCAGGACGAAGAATGAAAGGAGCCGTATGTAATCTGATCTTTTATAAAAGAGTGATGACAAGCAAACAAGAACGTTGACAGTGAAACCGATAGTTTTGCAGATATACTATTCGTAAATCATGACTACTTTTGGTCATCCATAGATCTATTTTCCTCCATTTCTTACGTATCCACCATTTCCTTACTGTGTTTTTTGCTTTTCTTGAATTGTGAAACATCCTTTAATTAGAAATAATTGAGGAGTTTGATTTAATAAGGGCGTAAGTCTGAAATATGTATTTGGAGGAAAACGATGTTAAAAATTTAAGTAGTAATTGTCCTTACATAAAACAATGTAATATGTAGCATTTTGTTCCGATATTGAGTTGAAATTTTGACACGAGGCTAAACGAGCATGGTAAAAGCCATTTATGCGTTTGATGCAAAAAGGGCGTAACATCGCTTACGCCCTTATTATACCAAATTCCTCAATTGTTCTTTTTAGTTTAACGTCCGACGAGTATTCAACGTGGGTAAGGAAGACGGTAATGAGATGGGTGGTAACGGTGGAATGACGAAAGTGGGACGAAAAGGAGAACCCTGAGAAAACCCACGCACACGGTGTTTGTTCACACAAACGCACTTGCAGGGAGCTGGGATCTAACCAAGGACTCCACATGAAAAAGTTGGTTTATACTGTTTATTCTAACATCAGCACTCAGTATGGAAATTAATTTAATCTCTCTGTGGCCAGTTGAGGGACCTTTGCCCTATGCCTAGTTACACCCCCGCGTATATCAGTAATGACATGTGTATATAGGTAGTGGCCCAGGGATTGCCGATGTTAGAATATATAGAAAGAGCGGAGAACGAGTAATCACACCTAAATATTTTATAGAGTACAGGTAATTAAAACGGTCTTGTTCCAGGTTTATATGCTACGCTGCAAACCATGTAATTGCTTTTTTCCCCTCTCATCTCTCTATACGCATTTAATTCTTTTTATTCATCACCTCCTCTCTATTTTTGCACTCGCTGCAGCGTATCTGGAAAGGATCGTACTCACACGAACCGTTTTTCCGCAGAAAATAAGGTATACGTATTTGCTTTTATTTATGTATACTGTTTCTGTACAAAGTATTATTACAATTCTGTATGTATTTAGTCACTTCTGAGGTAGTTTTATCAGAAATTTCGATATTTCGTGGTCATCAGTTTGAAGAAGTCTGTAGCCAACAGTTTTGTCGAGGAAAGTATGAAACACGTTTTCCTTAATGTACGTGTATTGTATGTGTGAGGAACATCATTCGCCTCTGCCTACCTCCAACTACATTTTTGTTTCCCACTTATTTTTTGCGGGATTTTGTCCCCAAGAACCGTTACTTGCACAGAAAAGTTAAGAAAGCTTAGCTATTCGTGTCTCTAGGTCTACTAGAATCTAGTGTCTATTTCATCTCTAGTTTCTATTTCATGAAATCAACTTGGATTACAAAGTTGATGTTCCTTATTAGTAAAACAGTACCAAACTACGAGTAGAAAGGAATCTTACTGGCTCCTTTGGATTCATGACAAGCTGAAACAGCACGACGACCTATATCACCGTTGTACTTTACGTTTTTGCTTTAAAATTCCCGACTAAATTAACATAATAAGAAATTAGCTTAGACTTGGTAGATCACAAGTTTTTTGTAATATATTGTAATATCCCATGTGATGTTGTAAACAAATTCCACATGTCAGTGTTTACAAACACCACCACGTGGTTCGGCAAGAAGACTTCACACCAGATGGATCTACAATCACTTGCAGACGACGGCTTCTAGCCCCTCCCACGGAGCAGAAGACGACATCGATGCAGCAGCGCCACCGCCACCCAAGGAACCCTATAAATGGGATGGACAAAGGCAATTCGGTACCAGTTTTCTGGTTTCCTACTTATTGTTTGCTTCGAAACATTAGGAGTAACCTAACCCCAGGGCCTCTCGTCTGCTTCGGGACTACGCCTATCCTTTCTCTTGGCTTAGCCTGCTAAGGGACCACGCCTATCCTTTCTCTTGGCTTAGCCTGCTTCGGGACTACGCCTATCCTTTCTCCTGGCTTAGCCTCCTTCGGGGCTACGCCTATCCTTTTTCCTGGCTTAGCCTGCTTCGGGACTACGCCTATCCTTTCTCCTGGCTTAGCCTGCTTCGGGGCTCTGACTGGTATTCAAGATGTAAGAAGCGCCACGACAGGAAATCTTGGGTTGGGCTTAAGGAATTGAACATTAATATTCTAGGTGATGTAACGACACCAGGGGGTTCCAGCGGGTCCATCCCTCCCCAAAATTTCGTTACTCGGCTAACATATGTAGACTAAAAAAAACAGAGCTATACTTAACAGAGAAATGAGTGATGTAAGCTAATGATTTGATTATACATGTCATTCATACTCTTCCTTTTCTTATAAAAATAATCTAGCATTTCCATTTTTTCTAAAAAATGCAGATTATAATTAACAATTATGTATAGTCTTTTCGGGTGCAGAATAAAAAAAATCAATATTACATGTAGATAGACGTATTGGACCCCTCTCAACATTTCTGGGTGCACGACTGAATCATACTGTTTTCTTTAACATATCCGTTATGCATTAGTTCCATTAAGACCCTTTTCGAACATGGTCATTATATCATGTTGTTTAAATAATATTGAGCCTTGTCAGGTTGAAGAAGAGAACGAAGACCAAAGAGGCAAAATGATTTTTTGCACTCTAAACTTCCTGTTACATCTCCAAGCTTTCCTCCATGCTTGAAACTTCGAAAGTTCCAGTACAATTTTGGTGGTTAATAAATGAAAACCCAGTAACAATTACACAGTTGTTTTGTTTTCGATTTCTCAACATTTTTGTTTTTGGATTTATTCCCTAAACTTAACGATTCCTTGAATATATTTATTGCGATTTGAAAGTAGCATTATGACACACATTCACCATTTTCTCCAAAACCTGCCGTTTTTTTTTAGCAATCCCATTATCTCGTTAGTATAGAACTTTTGTGCTTTCTGTTAAAATAAAATTGTGGCATGTTGCTCTCACAGGCCTCTTCTGAAACTAACTTATTACCATTCAGAGAGCTCTGGAGATATCAAAACGAAAGATAGTCTGACGGTATGAAGGTCGGGCTATATGGTGAATATTTAAGAACCTTCCAGCCAAGTTCTCTCAATTTCTGACGGGTCAATAAAGATGCAATGTGGTCTCGCGTTGTTAGCATGTTATACAACGCCCTCGCCCTTTTTGTTTACCAAAATGGTCACGAGAAGTTGTGAAGCTTGACTCAGATACATTAATTTCATCACCCAATAGAACGTGAGGGTGTATCCCGATCGTCAACCCTTCCCATGAAATTTGTCGCGCTTTACGGGGAACATTTCCTGAGGGCACTGTTGTCGGATTGCCACTAAGTTTCGTTTTGTTGTAGTTTCATATTTTGTTATTATTATCGTTTAATTCGAATAATCATCAGTGTTCCTGCTATAGGTTTTTTTGTCGTTCGTCTGCCACGTCTTCTAAGTTTAGCAACGTTATGATGTACTTCTGTTGTTTCACCTTTTCTCCAGTGTGTGTTCGGAAGCAGCTCCACGAAGAGTATCAAATTCTTTCGATACATCACACGTGTGGAAAAGCAGTTCTATGATTGGCGTAGAACTCAGACTTCACGAGTCGTCGTGGTAATTATATTGCCGGCCGTTTTTGATCGCAATGTGCAATCATGCTAGTAGTCCACAGTATACGTCTAACATGTAACACTTCCCAAGTGTAACTCAACGATTTTGATAAAATTTGGCAGGTAGATATAACACATGCAATAAACGAATACGTGTTTTTTACTTTCTGCGAAAAAGCGGTTTTAAGGAGCAAAAGTCCCCACCCAAAATTTTGAAATTTGACGCCCGAAAGGCAAGAAGAAGTGAACCGAAGTGAATGTAATTATGCACAGATATATTCGACGTAACATGAAAGAATATGTGTTTCGTATTTTCCTGAAAGAAACGGTTGTGTAGGGCAGAGATCTTCTAAACCGTTTATTACGAAATATCAAAAGTGCAAATAAGTATACATTATAATAAATATACTCCATGGTTCTGGATAATCACAATAACATTATAACACATTTTTCTGACCAGAACAAAATGAATTATTTAAGAACTATACTAACTATATATTTGTTACAGTTTCAAGGACCTAACGTCCTCTTCATCAGACATTGAGAAAATACAGATGACAGCAAATCTTATATCTTCCTCAGCCGTTAGTTAGCATTTTCATTCATTTATCAGGACGTTAGGTCCTTGAAACTATAACAAAAATCGTATAGTTATTAAATAATTCATTTTGTTCTGGTCAGAAAAATGTGTTTTATAAAGTATACGTCAGAAGTTTCTAAAGGATATGAAGAATTACAACGAAGCTTTGTATAGGGACAATTCACAAAAAATAAATGAACATGTGTTTTTATTTTTTTGCGGAAAAACAAGTGTTGGCTCCAAGGTCCCCTCCGAAAAAAAAAAGTAAATATTACCATAGTAGCGCAGGAAGGAGTGGACCGAAGCAAATGAAATTGTGTGTAGATATAATATACGTAAAATAAGTCCTCTCGTGTTTCCCAAGTTTACATATCCGATTTGCTTTAAATTTGGCACATCAACAGTAAACAGGAAATAAATCGACACATGATTTTGTTTATGCGAAAAGAAATGTGAGGATTAAAGGCTTCTCCCAAAATACTATAACATACGCTATACTGTTTGTGCTTACTGTTGATGTACCAAATTTGAAGATATCGGATGGGGACACTTGTTAAACACGAAAAGCCTTATTTTACATATACAATATCTACACACAATTTAATTCACTTCGGTCCTCTTCTTCTTGCCTTCCGGGCGTCAAACTCCAAAATTTTGGGTGGGGCCTTTGCCTCCTAAAACAGCTTTTCCGCAGAAAAGAGAAAACACGAATTCGTTTATTGCATGTGTAGTATCTACCTGCCAAATTTTATCAAATTCGGAGTGCTACATTTGGAAAGTGTTACATGTAAGTATATTGTTCTGCTTGGTGGCAACAACTTGTGATGTACGATACTCTCTTCTAATCCCACCAAACGCACAGCATAACCTTCCAGAGCTTTAATGTTGGCTTTGCCACAGAGTATGGAGCTTGTCCTCGCTTCGACCACTTTCATTTAGGCCATTATTGTCGTAGGTTAGTCACATTTTATTACTCGTGATCAAGCGTTTCAGAACTGGCTCGACTTCGACATGTTTCAGCAGACTCTCAGATACAAATTCCACCAAGTGAATGTTTCTGAGTCAGATCATGTGGCACTAAAACGTCGGGCTTTTTCTGTAGCCAGCTTTCTCCAAATCATTTAACACTGTTTGGTGATGGACTTTTAAATCATTGGTGACGTCAAGATTGCTTCTATGTCGTTTGTACTCGACTTTTGCCAGAATAACATCCACTTTTGATGTAATTGGTCATCGACAGAGAGGCGCAACTTGGGCATCAAAATGTCCAGAACAAAAGCTACTGAATCATCTTTTGGCTGTTATTTTAAATCACGTGTTTTACTCACAAACAACACAAACTTCTTAACAAACCTCTGCAGCATTGCGCCTTTATGAAAATTAAATTGTAAAATGTAGCGCAACTTTACGGAAAGTTCATTTAACGATACGATACCGTACCTTACGTCTTATTATAAGAATTCCAACACTATCTACCGTTCTACTAGCTCCAACTCTTAGCTTTCAAAAGACTTCAAGCGTGACCCAGCATTAAAATTTGGGCACTAACGCCACCTCGAACGCAAAAGGCCTACTACTTTTTAGACTATCTTATGCATTAAAAAGCAATTTTTAACGAAAATGTAAGAAACAATATGGCCAAAAACACTTTAAGCGATTTATTATATAAGGAATATGTTCGAAAATAAAGTCTTAACAAAGCTGAGCAAACTTAGGCGAAAGGACAGCAGAATTGACAGGTTTACACAACGTGGAACTTGGTAAATGTATGTATTATAAAGTAAGTAGGTGAGAAATCATGTCGATTTTACACGTGGCTCACATGAAATACGCGAAGGATATATAAAGTGTTGTTTGTGAAAGTGCTGAAAAGAAAAAGTTTAGAAAGAGATGAGAACATATTTCTTATATAGAGATGGGTTCATGTTTATGGATACGATTTTGGAACACCCACTCCAGGGTACAATGCCATGTTTTCACCAGTTGTTGTATTCTACGTAACTACCTTGGGTGTAGGCAGTAGTCATTGGAGGAGGCTTCTGTTTTTCATCGTCTAATTTTAACGACTCATCCTTTCTAACTTTCCTCAACCCGTGCACTGTGCGCTGACGGTACCAGGAAACAGCTCGCTTCAATAACCCAAAGTGACAAAAGTCCATCAGTGTAGTATCGGGAAACTTGACAAGGATATTGGAATATGTGATAGCAATGATAGCAGCGTAATACGAGCCGTACATCTGGACGCTTTGTCTTGAGGAATGAAGATCTTTGATGCCTGGTTTTCGCATCGTTTGGATGATTGTACATGGCTCGGGCCCGCGGAAGTTCACAAATAGATCAAGACCTCACTTAAGGTTAACACATATTTGCACTTGTCAGCCGCTAAAGACCTTCCATATAGCCGTCTGCAATGTACCCTGCGTTCACGGATACATATTGTATGTTAATGTGACATCTTGTTGCTTAAATTCATTTTAAGCCGTAAATATTGGGCGATTATCCTCTGCACAGTTCTTTTCGAGCTCCTCATTGTCCTAGCAATGGCTCTTTGTGCCGGTGGATTCTCCTATGGGATCATATTCTAGATTTATGGAATCAGATCCATTGTCCGTTTGGGACGGAGGTGTTGTTTACTAGCCGCTGTGTGCACACTTACCTCCTCTGGGAGGTGCATGCTTGTTCCGTTTGATTGCATTGGCAAGCCCCTTCTTTATAATGGCGAAGCCCTTCGCCAAATACTCTTTCGCAATTTCACTAGCTCTACCCTATGTCGGAAAGTGCTGAGACGTTTCTCCTCCCAGAATGGGGTGAATGTTGGAGGCATTTTACGCTCGGTTCAATTCACTGTCTGCTAACGTCTTCTCCACACACCTGCCTTCTGAGCGGTAAGCTTCCTTTCCTCACCGTGTAATTACAGCAATCCTAGTGGACGTTACACATTGTTTCCATAGAAGTGGACCTACTGATATACATAATTTCCTTCAAGTGTTTTCAGACATATTCGTTACATATTACGTTCGTTAAGGCTTTGCTTTCGAACATATTCGTTATCTTATAATCGTTAAAACTGTTTTCGAACACTTCAATTGGTTTCCTACGAGTTAGTGACCAACTCTCTCTCATGTCATACATTGGTGCGAGAGATCCGGGTTTGATTCCGAGAGGGAGCTAACGTGGTTTGGATCCCACATTATACTGTTGTCTCATGTCTCATATAGTCTCCGTGTTGAAAGGGTTGTTAAATTCTAATCCAACCAGCCAAGAGTATTTATATGTTTTTCCTTTTAGACCTTGTTAGTAGACTTTCATTTGTGCTGATATCTATACTACATATGTGTCTCTTTCTAATGCCATTAAGCTATAATTATTGATTTCTATCATAAGTAACAGAGAAGTTCCGGAAATTATCTCAATTTTTACTATTTGCTGACCCAACCAAACCATTAGGAGTAACATTTTCTTGTGTGCCTCAACCACTCCAACGTCATCTCTTAGCGGCCGGCTGAACTTCTCCAGCCAAGTAACAAACACTTCCTGTTTCCAATAGGCGTAACAGGAGCTGGGTGGACGCCGAAAACTGGGAAGCACCAGCCGGGAATCAAACCTGGAACTACACGGACATGAATCCAACGTTGTAATCACCAGACTATGGTGTCCCCATTCTATAACGACAACTAGCAGAAATGATTGGAATAAGCACCGAATTTCTACGTATCTATTATCTATACTTATCTTACTAATTTGAGAAATCTCTACGTACGAGGCAAGTCTAAGTCAGTGAGACTTCCTCTGCAATGATTGCTTTCGTCAAACTATGTAGTAACAGATGAGTGCACATCGTTTGATATTACCAGTACTAGCACTAGCATTCTGTGCATCGTTCCGCGGTGAGACATAGCGAATCCAATGCTGAACGATGGTTCTAGTAGGAGCAGCGTAGCATGGTGAAAATTTCGATAGGATTTGTTCCAATACGGGTTATATTGCCACAAGTCTATACAATAAACACAAAACATTATATGTTATTGGCTACTGTGAAACTCCTTATCAAACGTTTCCAATAGGGTGTGAGAGTTGAAATGACCAGCACAAACTCTTCGTGACATATACGAGACAAAATTGTACAAGTGGAGCTATTGGTCCAACATAGTAGAATTGCAGTGTTGATGATGTGGTTCCAAAATTAACATTATTTGTCCTCAATGAACATGAATATTGTCAAACATCTATGCTATCACCTATGTTTTGTGCATAATGTGTCCTTAAGATTTTGACTGAAGAAATGAAAAGTTGAAGCATGTACGCCGTTCATCCAATTGTTACGTTGTCAGAGGAAAGACAATGTGTAAGTGTATGCCATTGCTTTTGATGATATCTGGCACAGCATTAAGAATCAGAAAGTTTACGTCAAAGCTTGTAATAGAAGCATTCGGTTCGCTACTATGAAAGAAATCCAAGGCAGTCATCTTCGTGCTAAAGTGTACCTGTCATTAAAGCAAACTCTTTACCAGACATGGGTAGACTATCATCGCGTAACGTTGTTATACAACGGTACAATATCTGAACTAAGCAATCTAGTTGAAGTATAGTTTTGTGTTATAATATAGTGTATTCCTGTTGCAGGGCTTCATATTGTAATATCACTTCGAAAACTTCTGCAAAGTTCAAGTGATAATTTATGGACTAAGCACCCCACAATTTGGACCTTTCCTCCCCGTTCTTCACTGTCATATATAGTAATGAGGAAACTGGAAGGGCACAAATTTGATGCGGATGAGGACATAGGGGAGGCTGCCAAAGATCTATCTAATATATACGGTGTATATAAATGTGTGCGTGTATATGTAAAGTATCTGTATTTTCCCTCTAACATCGGTATATTACAGTGTATTTTTTTAGCAGACTCACACATGAAAGTAAAAGTAATAATTAATTTAGTGTCCTTTTGAGTAAAAATATTCACTAAATCTTAATATTAATTAAACTTACTCTTTATTTCCTTTCAGGTAAGGGATGAAATTTAGTCTGTGAACTTCGTAAGTACGTTTATTAATATTAAATGTTTCAGCTCTTATATTTTTCTAAGTATATGTTAGTTTGAACTTGTTTACACTTATGTTTCATTATTTTTAAAAAAGACTTAATACTCTTTACCAGACATTCACGTGTAGTTTTAGTTGTAAGAGAAACGTGGAAGTGCAGATTTTTTAGGCAAACCGATGCTCTTTAGAAAGCGTTTCTGATCATTAACAGAAATATTATTGAACCATAATGATGCATTTAAAAAATATACTGACAAGCAAAACCTTCTTCAATTAATGTGTATTTCTAGTAACTAGAAATTATTTCTGACCGCCTACATTTTCAGTTTAAAAATTCATTTGTTCTCACTTTTTGTACAGTATATCAAATATAAGTATATCTCGGAACGTTTGTACGAAATTGGTGTGAGTAATTCCCTTTCGGTATAATTACTTTTTAGTTCATGTGGATTTTGTATTCTGGTTTTCTGGCGCAAAATAAGAAGATAAATTCCCAGTACTTCAATATTCTTGATGAAACATTTAAATTCATGCGTTATCGTAATGCATATCAAAACAGAAAGAATCAAAACACGAAAGTAAAATAATTGATTAGCTTGCCTGTAGGTACTTCCTTTCTGATGGTAGTAACTAACCCCAAACAATTTCGTTTAATTGAAAATTTTGTAATTAGTGAAATGGACTATACCACAGAGAGGCTTCGAGTTGAAAGGTGGTAATTCTACTGCTATACGAAGATTAAATGCACTGTTACAAAATTAAATGAAAAGAAAATCTTATACTTGTTCCTTATGTAGTTAATGTATGGTGTGTGGTTTCTTTAATCTTTCTTTGACTTTTAGTAGATTAAAAGTAGCGATCTTTCATATAACATATATGTAAGTAGTAATTTTAAGATTTGCTTTGATACTTCCTCTCTTCTGATTAGTACTAAACAGATCTAATTACAAAATTACGACAAACACCTTTATTTCACATCTCCTCTTTACAACTTCATAAGTGTTACTCTAATTAGCTAATCGAATTTTTATGAAAGATAAAGCCAATACTGTTGATTTTATAAAGGAAATTAGAATATTGAAAAGTAATGCTGTAATATGCCCAAAAACTGATTTATTACACTGAGAAAAAATCCGTTATCAGGACAGCAATATATTGTACAAGTATACGGAATCCGTATGTTTAGTATGGAAATCTGCTAGGAGTATACGCTATCCATATGATACATACGTATTGTCTTTTTCTTGCTTAGATATTACATCATGCCGCTAAAGAATGTCTGACAACTAACAGTCTTCCGTATATTACATACGTCAGCTATACGTTTTACACGTCTATCTGTATGTGAGATCCTGACCACCTATGTGCAGTTCTTTGTTTCATAAGGAAAGTACGTATAGATGGAACACTTATTCGGAAAGTATTATAAATAAAACATACGCTTTCAGTTATACTTTTGCTGCAGGATTCTACTTGTACGTTAAATCCAAAACTACAGGTTTTACGTATGTATCCTCCGTTTTTGCGTAAGCCATACATTTTTTTCGCTCTGTGTAGCATGTACTTCATTTAACAGTTGTTCTATTTTAACAAATCATTTATGTTTCTAGCGTAAGAGCTAGTATCTAATTCATCATGAATACAGTCATATGACAGCCCTTTGATTAAACAAAAATATTTCGCTAACGCTCTCACCTTTGGTGCGAGCGGTCCCGGGTTCAATTCCCGGTGAGGTCACTCGGTCGAAAAAGTCTAACATGCTTTTTCAGGCCAGCCACCTGAATGAGGTTTTCCTCATTCAGAAAAGGCAAATGCCGCGGTGGTACCTAACTTGTAGGCCCCAGGTAGAGATGCGCACGAGTCGAGTCGAGACAGGATTTTCCTAACAAAATTCGAGTTGAGACACGGCTCTTCCAATAGTGAAATATACATTTTTCGAGTCGAGACATCACTTTTACAGCACATTTTCAAGACGAGACAGCCACAAATCTTGTCTCGTGCTCATCCCTAGTCCCAGGCCGCTTCTTTCCTTCCCCAATCCTTTCTTTCTTCCCTTTCCCCGGATAGTGTGCTCGCCGAGGGATGTCGTCCCTCAAATTGTGAAGGGCTAAATGGCCTTAGATGCCAAAAGCCCAGAAATCTAAATCCAAAATCTTAAATCCTTAAACAAAAATATGAGCATTAACACTTGTAATCACAAAGAAGTGGAATGGTCTTACTGACGTTTGATTTGATTGCAAAATAGCAATTAGTTACGATGAAACTAACTATTGTGGCCAATATCTGGTTCCACTGAAATGTGGTCAAATTACACAGCCGACCAACTTTACAAATGTATATTGAAGTAAATTGTATATATTGTAGCTCTAGGCATAAATATTTGTAATACAATAATTATTACTTACGTATTACATCATATTTTACAATAAAGTTATTAATACAGCATCACGCTATCATATATAACATTTTTTCTTTTCTTTTTTTTCTTTTTTGGTAGGAGGGAAGATAAACGGGCCCTCGGATTTTAGGTTCAAAACTGATCACAACGTCTTCCTTAGGTCCCAAATAGTGTTTCCTAAAAATTTCAGACCGCGGAAACTTCAAAAAGGTGCCAAAAATTAGTATAGAATTTACCAGATATGGGCAGGGAAGATAAACAGGCCCTCGGATTTTAGGTTCAAAATTGGTCACAACGTCTTCCTTAGGTCCCAAATAGTGTTTCCTGAAAATTTCAGACCGCGAAAACTTCAAAAAGGTGCCCAAAATTACTATAGAATTTACCAGATGTGGGCAGGGAAGATAAACGGGCTCTCGGATTTACGGTTCAAAATTGATCACAACGTCTTCCTTAGGTCCCAAATGGGGTTTCCTGAAAATTTCAGACCGGAGAAACTTCAAAAAAGTACCAAAAATACTATAGAATTTACCATATATGCGCAGGGTAGATAAACGGACCCTCGGATTTTTGTTTCAAAACTGATCGCAATATCTTCCTTAGGTCTCAAATGCGGTTTCCGTGGTCTGAAAGTTTCTGCAAACACTATTTGGGACTTCAAGAACATATTGTGATCAAATTTGAACCCAAAATCTGCGAGCCCTTTTATCTAACCTGTCTATACGAGGTTATAGAGGGTACATTGTATAGTAATTTTGGATACCTTTTGAAATTTCCACGCTCTGAAATTTTCTGGAAATACTACTTGCGACTTAAAGATCTCGTTGTCATTAATGTTGAACCGAAAAATCATCTTCCGTCCTACCATTTTTTTTATCGTACTTTGTCATTCCTACCGTCATGATTTGTAATTTCAAAACGCTAAGTACTTACAGAACTTAGTTCTAGGAAATACTCAAAATACATACTGTCCTCCCTTCAAAGTTGCAAAACACAAAACGCAATCCTAGTGCTCTTTTAGACAAACAATTTGTACACTCATCCTGCTAATATTTATCAACCAGCAATGAATAGAACGAAAATGTCCTGTTATATTTTTATTTCTTTCTTTCTTACGTTTTGCAGCATAAATCCCATCGTGATTTATTATACACTCCTCATAAATATATTTGCGCTCATGAATTTTTCTTAGTCCCTTCAAATAATACATTTGGCAATAATGCACTCGAAGTGGAAATAATAGGGAACATGTGACTTTCGAACACAGAGCACGGTTCACTGCTTGAAATATTCTGATACACTTTTGTTGCTGACTGCAATATTACTTTTAGAACAAATATTGTTTTCAGAATATATTTTCGCAAAAGCAGAAAACTTCGTTGTAGTTGAAGAAAACATACACACTTTTCGATCAAGAAAGTCTTAATAATAATAATAATAATAATAATAATAATAATAATAATAATAATAATAATAATAATAATAATAAAAGAAGAGTTGTTAAGGAATTGCTTACCTAGTAATAGAATTGAAGGAGAATTCCATAGCTGTGCCTGGTTATTCTTTGTGTTGGGATTCAATACCGATCGAAAACATAATTCAAAACCTGATTCGAATGCCCCTGGGTTATATAATAATTTTTCAACTTTTTGGCTCTTCTTTTGTTATATTTTTCATGCTCTGAAATCGTGCAACATTAGTTGAACTCATTTTCCAACGTAATACAATGATGAAATTTTGTACAGAGATAAAGTTGGATGACAGAACAATATTCCATGGTATTTTCATATATTTCTATACATTTATATTTTTAACTAAGAGTAATATCTAGATCTATGAGTCGTATGCTTCATATGAGAGAGAACATGTAAACAACAAATGCATGAAATAGAACAAATAAAAAAGAATCGTTATGACTAGAAACTAGAAAATAAATAAATATTTTAAAATACATGTCCTTTTCTTGGTGCTAAAACGTATAAATTAAATAAATCGTAATAACCAGGGATACTTCCAAAGTTGAACCTTGAATCTGGAAATAACCTATATGTTTCCTGAAAGTGTTTGTCAAGGAAGTTCCAAAATAAGTTTCAATTCGTTGCCCGGAAGTGACCTCACCCCTTCAGGGTTGGAAATATACAAAATAACTTGACCTATATGTCCTAAATATCAAAGTAATCTGCATGACTAGTAGATTAAGATTTTGCACTACTCAATTATATCCTATAGTAATGAATAAAACCAAAAAAATGATTATTTCTCTATAAATATAATAGATTAGTGGACCAATAAAGTTGAGAAAAGCATATCCATAATAACCAGTCAAGAGTAAGTCATTTGATATCACAACTAATGTGACTCATTGTTATGGCTACATGAGACACATTCGGTTTACGTATTTCAATTTCTGTATTTTCCACGATTTCACCTATATGCTTTGTTAGATCAGTACGTTCATTATATATTCGTCAACTGCTCATCTAGATTAGTTGTTTGATAGGTCACACGGTACAAAAACGTTCAATAGATTTTGAGTTAATACGAAAAAGTAGTCGTGGTGGTAATATGAACTCATTACTCGATCCGAACAGCTCTTTCTTTGTAGCTATATAAACCCAATTGGTCACCCTTCAGGGCTTAAGCCCTCAAGGCCTTCAAGTTCGGGAAAAAGACTCAGAGTGGATGTTGTTTGCGGGAGCTTGGCTTTAGTTTTCGGCTGTGTGTGAGACTCATGTAACTCTCACTTCACGGTCCTGGCAAGCTGATGCTACCAGGACTTAGCCTTTGCTTTTAAGGTGTGAAGGCCACGTAACTCACACATGTCTTTGATCACTCTACGGCGTGATAGTGAGATTCACTAATATAGGATTTTTTAAAAGTGAAATAATCATTATTACCTTGATATAGGATATAATTGGTAGTGCATATTATATTCTTAATCTATTAGTTATGCCTAGTACTTTCATATATAGGATATATAGGTCAAGTCGTTCTATATATTTCCAACCCTGAAGAGGTGGGGTCACTTCCGGGCAAGGAATTGAAGCCTGGTTTGGAACTTGCTTGAGAAACCCTTTCAGAAAACATGTACAATCATGTCCAAAATTATTGTGCCACGTCTATAAAAATGTTGTTGTAGGAATATAATTTGTTAAAGAATTCGCCCGGTATTTCTTATAATGTTAGTATGTGTATAATTGGCAAAGGCATGTATGTGTCAAATTTCATGTCAAAAGAGCAGTAAATAAGAACAATAAAACGAAAATAAAACTTTCTTGCCCATTTAACAACATTTTGTTTTACTCACTCTAATTTTCGTACTTATAATTCTTTTCCTATGAAATTTACCACAAATATACATTTCCCGATTATACACATAGTATTAGTATTAAAAGTAACCTCCTAAATCATTATCAAATTATATTTTTATGAGAAGACAGTTATAGATATGCGACAATCATTTTAGACATGAATGTAGGTTATCCCCAGACTTAAAGTTCAACTTTGGAGTCATCCGTAGGAAGAAGTAATAAATAGACACGAATAAAACCATGGTAAGCACTCTTATAATATTACGTCAGATTTGGAGGATTCATCAAGCGATTACTTATGTGAAACCTTCCCTTTCTTTTCCCTTTATTCATGCTTACTTTTTACTTTCTTAATAGAAAGAATAGTATGTTTCTTTAAAATATTTTTCAATTTTATTTTATATGAAGTTTATTTACTTTACGAACTGCCGTTCAAATATATAGTGTGTCCATTTGTGTATGTGTGTGTGAGAGAGAGAGAGAAAGAGAGAGAGAGAGAGAGAGAGAGACAGACAGAGAGATCGATAGCCCCTCTCTAGATATTATCTGATGCCTGAACAAACATTGGAAATTGAACTCCTAACGATTTTTTTTATTACATGTTTTCTCACTATACACGAATTATTCTATTTTGCAAAGAGTAGCTTTGACATCAATTACGACTAAATGAGTTATGTTCTTAATCTCTAAACCACGGAAACTACATTTAAAAAAAAAAAAAAAAAAAAAAAAGAAGCAAAAGTCACGAACTTTTCAGATATCATTGTAGAAATAACGTCACATTTAAGGATTAATGGTGACCCTATGAAAGCGATATTAGTTACCAATGAATTCACTTATCACGTAATGAAAGCGAATCCTACATAAATGAAAGGCCAGGAAGGATTCATTCATCACAGCACCTTGATTAATTAATTTGAAAGCCTCAGGTCATCAATTTGTAAGATTTTTTTCTTTTTTACAGAAATATATATATGTTTTTAAACTCGCGACCTACACAATATTGACTCTTCTCTGAAAACGGTATCAACTTTCCCTTTGCTTCAATAAGCGTGTGTAATTTTCTTTTATTTTTCAGTTTATTGGATACGTTATTTTAAAAAAAAATATTTATCGGATATGTCAGTTCCCAATAGTCAGTTCCTGTGCCTTTTGTGTGAGTGTTGTTCTGTTTGATTTCCTGAGGGGATTTATGGTTCAAATTTCATGTTAATCAGCGTGGTCTGTCTGATTCAGCCTTGTTGCAAATAAGCAAATCTAACATCATTTTCTTGAAGTCAAACATGACGCTAAAGAATAGAAATTTTCTTTGGGAGTAAAATTTCTTTCATAATCTAAGTTTGACTTCGTTGTTGTACTCTTAGGTCAGAATTAAGCCATAAAAGAATAGTTAACTCTTGTCTCATAACTATATTCGGCTGTTGAAGTGACTTCGATTGTAGGTTAAATGTGTGAAATAATAACAGCAATGTGTTAAAGACACTATGTTACGACTAATCACACTGTGTGTTGTGGACAGTGATGCCAACCTGATACGTTATAAAGTACCATCTCGAGCGGCAGAAATTCTCATTTTGGTCTTGAATTTCCCATGATATATACTATAATAAAATTTTCTAAATTTAGAAAACATGAACTGAAATTAGTAGGTATCGGTTACTTTTTTTCAATTTATGACTGAATTATCCGAAAACTTCGATCGTCTATGTTTATCAAACAGTTTATGAGCAAGTATTTTTCTTAAGGGTCTTCACTACTGTGAAATTAAACTACCACTAATTTTAGAGTTTTCCTGTAATATTCTCAAAACAAATAAAAATATCCGAAAAGCAGAAACATAGTGAACTAAACAATACAATTTTGCGTCTGATACCGTTATCACAACTCATCTATCGGTTTTCGATTTGCAAATGTAGACAGATTTAACAGCTTTAGCGGATTCTGTAAATAGCGGCATACCAAAAACAGGTAAGTGAATTGTAGTAAAGGTATCACATGCAGAATTGTATTATCTAGTTCACTACGTGTTTACGTTTCGAATATTTTTATTAGTTTTGAAGATATTACAGAAAAACTCTGAAATCAAATCAAAGTACATTTGTTTTCAGTTTTGTATTTCCATCACGCTTTTGTTCCATAATCTTCTACTAATCGTAAATGTAAATGGATAAATGTCATTCTTCAGATATTTCGTATGCAACGTTTGGGAATTTCTCGTTACCTTCTTCCGTTAATTCTGTTATTTCTTTCATGTTTCTTAACCCTCGAGAAGTCGCGCTGAAAAAGTAACGCGAATAGTCGCGCGCGGTCAAAAGGACCGCACGAACATAATGTGTTGCAAATATCGTTTTAAACATTTTTCTTGTATTAAAAGCGTAATTTTGTATATTTTCTGATTAAGAGGGAATAACATTTTTATTATTATAATAAGTTTTACAGTAATAACTATTAGAGAAACCTACAATTAGACATGTCCTTTTTAATTTCTCATTTGGAATAAAATGTTTTTTTTTTTCGTTGCATATTTATTTAGATAGATAGCTACGCACTGGTTTTATTAAAATTCTAAATCTGATGACGATCTTTTGTTTTTGTCAACTCTGGTTCGTCTAAAAGTAGAAATGCAATAGTAAATTAGTTAAAAATATACTATATAAACATAACACTAAAACAAAGCTTCACAGCGCATTTTACATTGAATTAGAGCTCACTCGTAGCTAAGCGGTTAGCATACACGTGTTTGGCGTCGGACTTCCGGCTTCGATTCCTGGTAGGACCTCATGTGGTTCGGATCCTTTGTTAAGCAGTAGGTCCACGTCTTACAGAGCCTTGATGCTGAAAAGGGCGCTAAATTGAAATGAAATCAAATTTACATTGAATTATTTTACAGTCCTGTTATTTTGAAACTTCACCTATAAGCACTATATTGAATTATTTTAGGTTATCTTCAAATTTACACTGTTTTACACTTCGTCGTCGCTTATTTCGTCCTCTCCTACTCTGACTACATTCGGGGAATCGCTGGTCATTTCTGGATTTAAGATCTTCAGATTCGCTCGCAGTCTCCTCACTTCACCTTTCGTGTTCAGTCACTTACATATATATATATATATATATATATATATATATATATATATATATATATATATATATATATATATATATATATATATATTTTTCGTGATCTTCCTCAGACAAACTTTACACGAGATCATCTCGGCTGATTTATCCAAATAGTCCATTCCTAACATTTCCTTCCGTATTTTAAGCTGTTCATTTCTAATTTTCTCTTTTTACATACTTGGTATCAGTTTGTTAACTCTGTCGACCTCTCTTCCGTCCATTAAAATAATATTTATGTTTATAAAGTTTAAAACATCTCCAAAGCAAAGGTCACGTGCAGAGCGAAACACCGAGAAAAAACATTACACGGTTAGTCGTGCACGGTGGAAAGCACCGCAGAATTACTAAACAATCACTAGTACTTAAACTAAACAACGGATAACGGAGTGATTGAGCAGGAATGTTCGAGAAGGTGAGGGGAAAGATTAGCTAGACGGAGAAGTTTGTCGGACAAACAGAATGGACACACGGTCGAAAATAATTTCCCTGCGGTGCTTTTGACCGCGGCGCGACTACTCGAGGGTTAAAAACTAGAGTACAATTAACCTTCCTTGGTGCTTGTTTCTTAATACTCGCAAGTCACTGCATATATCACTTAACCACTAACAGGGAGTTTATAGTAACAAGCTTTGACAGCATTAATTTTACGTTTATTGGAGATAATTTTTTCTACAATTTAGTTAGCGTCAATGGAATAGATAAATAAAAATCCCATAAAATCCTACAATATTTACCAAAATTCCCTGTATCTCATTTCGAGAAATCATTGTCAAAAATTTCCCAGAATATGGGATTTTTACCCACGTTTGTCGTTACTGATTGTGGAAGCAAGTTTCTTTTGTTATTCCGCATTTTCATCGTCCTTACCAATTTAACTCCCAACCACCGAGAGTAAATTTAAAGCTAAATAGGAAAATGTCTTCTTTTACTAAAACCAAGTTTTATAAAAACGAAAATCACGCTAAAACATGATATTAACGTTAGCATCAATTTGTTCCCTTGCTCTTCAATAATATTAGCTAAGAGAAATAGTCCCCATTGGGAATCGTGAATAGAAGTGTATATTCATGAAAATAGTTTTTTCAGGAATGTTATAGTTTACATGTTTTCTTAACATTGGGTGAATCCACTCTCTTCTTTCAGACTAATTTCAACCACAAACATTGAACAAAACACGTACAATCTTACGTAAAATTCAATTGGAGGGATTCACCCCATCATTCGTTAGTAATTTTAATTCAGTGCAGTAGAAATGGTTGAAACACCTGAAAGGAAATATGCACTCTACTTAATCAAAACTGAATTTTCTTTTTCTTTTCTTTTCTTTTCTTTTCTTTTTTTTCTTTTTTTTTTTTTTTTTTTACGAAAGTTATCTTGAAACATTTAATTTGTATTGTTAAGAGGTTAATTGATAGATTTCAATCCCGTAGAATGAGGATGATTGGAAAATCTCAAAAAGTATAAAATTGTATTACATTAAAATCGAATAATTTTGACGAAGTTATCGAATAAATTTCTTTTCATGTATTATTTAAATAAGGACATTTCGAAGTCTGGGAATCATACTCTTGTCTTTGATCGTGCTTGACTGATCTCGTTTCAACCAATGTGGATAATATGAATGCCAGAAATTAATTGTATATTGTTTATCATTAAATATTCCTATGTAACACCAAGAAGGAAATAAGATAGAAGCGCCAAAGTTGACAGGCAGAGACTTGATGATACAAATGATAAAACTGCCGTTCTGTGCACACGTGACAATGTGTCAACAGCAGACCAGAACTTGTGACGGACGGTAGTATGGGGGTCCATCGTGAGTGGTTAGAACGGCTCCAATAGGGCAAGATATCGAGAGAATGAGTTCTTGAATGTCTTGGTACGGCAAGCCATTATTCTTCAACGTGATATCACAGCTCATCAACTGCAACTAGCAGAGTTCGCAGCTGTGGGAAGTTGTGTAACTAGAATCGGTGCTGAGTGTGTGGAATACTTAGGACACACGAACGGGCATGGAAGTCGATCGTCTTCACACCATAACATTCAGTGCTGGACCAATGTGACGATACAACATGCAGGTACCACCCAACTTAGTGCCACGTTAGTGTTAGATACGGATGCAATCGTCATAATGCTGAAGACGAAAACGGGATTCGTCTGAAAAGACGTTGTCTTGCCAATCTTCTCTTCATGCACGATGTCCAAAGCATCTTAATAGCAGGGCTTGAATCAATGGGAGCATGAGGTGAATTATTCCTGTCGTCAAGTAACTTCCCCGGTTCGTCAAAGAAGAATTTGTTCCTCGTCAGGAAGATATTTACCGATTTTTTTAGACAACGATGTATATGAAATGGGGGAAATATTTCCCAGACAAGGAAGGAATTATATCTGAAAAAGTCCCCTTCTCATGAAATAGCTCTATTAAAACCTGCATGCTGCGAAGTCAGGGAAAGCCTGAATAATGGACGCCGAGCAATAGCCTTTAGTGCCCGCGCTAGTGTGTGGGATGTGACTGTCCGATCTGCCAGAGCCATTCGCACAAGCTATCCTCGCAGACCATGGTATTGCGCGAACGTTGGGACTTGGCTTGCCGCTGTGTGGTGTCTTTGTGGAGTCACCGAGTCTATAGGCGGTGCACTGTGATTGCATTCCATCCAATACGTTGCCAATGTAGCGGAAGGATAAACCATATTCATGATTCTCAACTATTCATCCACACTTAACGACAGAAACCTGCTGGAAAGTCTGCCAAATTCATCGATAAGGTACCTTTTGACTCATGTCACGCAAAACTTCATCTACCACTCAACTATGTTCTCTGTCCAGCGTTCTCTTGCTACAATTAAATGACAGAGTAGGAGCCCTTGTTGCATTACAACGCTATCGTGCTTATTAAATTTGTGTCCTTCCATAGTATACATATTCTGGGAACTTGGATTCCTGCAATGTCCTCCTCTTTCTATTACATTTTAATGAAGCAGTGTATGTTACGTTTGTCGTCTTCTTTTTTGAAATCGAACAACTTTGCGCAGATCATACTGGAATATTACATTGTTTTCGTATTATGTATATTGTATATGTAAGCTTGGGACATGGAGTAGATTATACTTCCTCATTCTTGATTAATTTTAACTTGCAAAACAATATGCTTATTTCCAAAGATTGGACGAATATATATATATAAAACGTTTTTTTTTTTTTTAATATCAGACAAACTTAAGTAAAGTTGTTGTGGGGCATGTAGACAAAGGAACAGATGAACGTACATAATGATGCCAGTTGATTAGATTCTCGCTACTCTCACTGCGACTTTTTCTTATGTCTGTTCTGCTGATTGAATAATTGAATTCACCACTTACTTTTAACGAATTTTAAGCCCAAGTATCGGGTATTGGCTTAAAATCAGTCCAAAGAAAATAATAAATAATATTGTATCAAAATCGAATAACTTTTACGAAAGATATCGTGGAACTTTAGGAAAAACCAGTAGGGAATAAATCCATCCTTTTAGTAGTGTTTTTCACTGATTTTACTCCTTGCAAAGGGATTGATTAGGAAGCTTAGGAAACCTCAAACAAAATATGTATAACATTCCTTCCAAATGGAAAATATTTTTAAAAAATGTATAGTATAAAATTTCCTAAAATTGGAGCAAGGTAAATTCACCTAATTATCTTTGGCATATGTGAACCTCAGTTTGTAGAAATGATCGGAAATGCTCTTTAGAAAAAACATACACTATGTTGTGTCAACCTCGCATAACTTTTACGTAAATTATATTTCAAAATTGTTGTGTGCAAACCTGCAACATGAGATACATTTTATACCCTTTTACTGCCTTACTCTTCATGCATTGCAAACTAAAATAACAATTATATCGCAAGGTTAGAAGATTTAATTATAATGACAAACCGAATTTCATTACAATTAACTAAGTTTTACGCAATTTGCCGTGGAACACCCGAGAGGGTAGTTTGACAAATGGACGGACACAGAAATGATAGTAGAGTCGAATTGTAGACGCTCGCTTCGGTCACCTATTGTAACGTCAGCTTATACCAAATTTGCGTCCCAAGATACTGATTCAATCTTCTAGCTCAATACTGATTCACTAGACTGAACTTTATGTGATTTAAATCACATACTTATTAAACTCTAAAGCCATGTTTCCTGATAACATTGGAGATGTGTATATTATAATATATTATAATATACCCAGATCCATGATTTTCTGAAGGGGTGTACCAATGGCTACCAGTACATTTAAATTAAATTTTCATTATTTTAATGCCTTTAGGCATCTGTGGTATGAATGAGGAATACGGTTTTGTTTGGTCAATCCTTTTCCTTCAATCTTCAGAAAATCTAGTTAAATTATTACTTTTGCAAAACTCTATTTCTTTCAAGTCCCAAACGGAAACATAATAGCAGAAAGTTTCGGAAAGTGTTGCTATTTTCACTGTTAGCTTCTCGTTTTAGATAGTGTATATTTGCAACGAAGGGGGGAGTGCACGTGCACTGGTGCACCCCTAAATCCCAGGCCATATATTCAGGGAAATTAAGAACATTATATCATTATAGAAACAAAGATTAGCACAATGCACATATTATTAAAATGCGCTTGGCGTACATCAAAGAGTTAATCCTAATGATATGGAGACATGTTTTGTTAGAAGCCATGTTATCGACAAACTGCTTCACAGAGACAAACAAGAGAGAAGGATTACTTTACCAGGCGCGCACCAGGAATTTTTGTTGATATTGTTCCAAGCTTTGGAGGTGGGGTTCTAATACTATAAGCCACTGTGTCTTTGTAGAATTAAACGGATATTATTCTGCACCCGAAAAAACTATACATAATTGTAAAATACTTTCATCTATACTTTCAGAAAAATGATGGAACTAGTTTTTTTCTTATAAGAGAAAAAATACAAATAAAGTGTAAGATTAAATTTTCGTGCTACATCAAACATTTCCCTGTTAAACAAGTATATTTTTATTGATAAAGTGTATAAATATATGTTGAATTAGGAAGTTTTAGGGGGTCCGAAGCCAATGGACCCTCCTGTGGTTGCGCCCTTGTTACACACACACACACACATTTTGGGGGCGCGGTGGCTCAGTGGTAGAGCGTTCACCTCTGGTGCTTGGGGTTCCGGGTTCGATCCCAGCCCCCGCCAAGTGAACTTTGTGGTGGACAAACACCGTGCTCGTGGGTTTTCTCGGGGTTCTCCCGTTTCCTCCCACTTTCTCCATTCCACCATTTCACTCATCTCTCATCATCACCGTCTCCTTTAGCCTAACCGGCATAACCGTGGGACGTAAAACTCAAAGATTTCATTTCATTTTTTTCACACACACATTATATATATATATATATATATATATATATATATATATATATATATAATGTTCAAGAATATAAATTATTTCCCTCATATGCAGCTGATAGTTAAATGGAATATGTGTATGTATTATCATCCATCTGCCTGAAGTTAATTTATGTTACACGTTTCTCTGTAACTGTAGCCGCTCATTTTCAAATAGATAAATATTATCGTAAATCTACTTACAACATATATTTCGCGTAGAGTTTACGTAAGTTTACCTGTCCGGATTTATAAAGCGCAGAATAATTAACACAAAGTATACAAGAACATTAAAACGTACGTTATATATGAATGTTCCCATACATAAGCTCGAAACTATCTGGCAATTACTATCCAGTACTAAGTATTTGCTTATTTGCTTATCCAGCACGTAATTGCTTATTATATTTTTGCTGTCCCGATACAAGCATTCTTTGCATAGCTCTCAGCCATTTTCTCGGTCCAGGGGCGGATCTAAGGGGCGATCGGGGCGATCCCCCCCAGAAGAGGAAAATTTCTTATTTTATATATAAATAAAACACATCCCACACTTTGGAGCTCTTAAAAGGTGCTCTAAGAAGCAGTATTACAACCCACCGTCCCCCAGAAGTCCGTCCTGGATCCGCCTCTGTCTTGGTCTGAAATAAGATTTATCTAGATCATTGTCGCTATCAATATTTGAAACGTTTTATCCTGTAACAATATCAACCCACACAATTGTACCAGCTAAAAATCTACATGGAAACGAAAACAAGCAAGATCATTATATTTGCGTCTCAATTAATGTAATATATAATCATTATAAACTGTAGAATTATTTATATAAAACACAAATGTGAGAAAATAATGTTGTCGCT
Organism: Thermobia domestica; assembly: GCF_964235325.1. Taxonomy (NCBI): domain Eukaryota; kingdom Metazoa; phylum Arthropoda; class Insecta; order Zygentoma; family Lepismatidae; genus Thermobia; species Thermobia domestica. The sequence goes on from NC_137462.1 coordinate 263,627,815, forward strand.
GCAAGTGTTCCAAAACTAATCCTTTGCAAATCATCGCACAGTGTAGTACCTAATGGATAAAAATTGTAAACTCCAGTATGGCAATAGTCCGTTTAAAATCACACGTACAGTAGTTAATCAGAAGTAATATGCAAACAGTACAACATATAACGATAACATTTATAAATATGGATATGTTGATATGGGCAACAGTCCATATCGTATGTTATCATTTTTCTTTATGGCCAGAGCTGAACATTTAACTTTTGTGGCCAGACATGTATAACCAGGATGATAGAATACACAAAGAAGTCATGAAGAGTGGATGTATTTCCAATTATAAAGAAGAAAGTTTGTAAAAATAGAAAGGTAAATACAGAAAATCTTCGAAAAATACATCAGTGTAAATATATTGTGTGTTATTATTGAAATATTTAGTGAGTAAACTACGTTTTAATTAGTTCCAGAAATTCTGAAATAACGAACTTGGGGTAAAATAGATGTTATAAACGATATGTTTCCTCAATGGGTTTTCCCCATCGCGTCCATGCAGTGACATTACTACACTTACTCCTTTTGTTTCATTGTCTGTGTAAGCGAAATATTGCATTCATCTGAATATTGATTTTGTACTTTTTGTACACGTGAAGAGACAGTATCGACAAAGCTTTCTCATGAAAAGAAGAAATATATTTTGGTAATGTCCTAGTTCAGGAGGCCATGCACAAATTCATAAATAGTGTAGTTCTTTCATCGAGAAATCCACTCCAGTCTCTTATGAATTATTTTCTTTTGGGAGGAGTTGCATTCCTGGGTGCAAATTCACTTCACTTAATCCTACAACGGTCGGGCGGAAAAAAGTTTCATGAATGGTCGGGCTGGGTCTGAGAGACCCAAGAAAATAAAACTGCCTATTAATTTGTGAATATTTTATATTACACAAATTAATAAAGTATATATTTTTTTAAATATTTTAAAAACATACTTTTATGTAATTGCAAGTATTTCTAAAACAGAAAAAAAAACCATTTCAGCTCAAAACTGACGTTTTCGTTTATTTTTTAAAAATATTTGTAATTGCTCACATAATTGTTAGTAAATTATGTGAGCTTTACTTAAAAATATATATAAAAAAGAATACTTGCTTAAATGTTGTTATAGATAAGTAATATTTGAAAGGACACTTATAACTTTATTTAACATAACCTACGGCACCACCTATGTTGAAAGATACTCAATGTCAGGGGGTAAAGATTTTTAGTTTTCATTGTTGGCAACATTGTTATCTAATGGCTGAGTTTGTGGAGATTTTTCAGCTGCTGCAGCAGATAACAGTTCTTTACTCCTATCATCTTCTTCATCACACTCACTGTTACTATCATGGTCACTAAATAAATCAAAATCAAGATCTGCATCGGAATCATCCAGTTCACTTTCATCATCATATAAAATTCTATGAGTTCCACTCACAGAAACTGTTTCACGTTGCATTATGTTCAAAAGTTGCTCAAAATACCATCTGAAATGTTCTTTGTATATACAGACTCAAAAAATATCGAATAAGTAATCACAATAAAAAGGGAAACTTCTTGCAAGATTTTTGACACTAGCAAAAAAAAAAAAAAAAAAAAAAGTTACGTGAACGGTCGGGCTGGGTCTGACAGCCCCACGCGATGTTCAGAGCTCTATAAAAAGCAAACTAACAATAAATCAAACCGATTTGCGACACTAACGTCTCTTATCAGGCGTTTTAGGAAGGTATACGAAGTTACAATTCAAACCGCTAACTTTAAGTTGAAAAATTTATTTAAAATATAAGTAGATGGGTCTCACAGACCACGTCCGACCGTTCTAGGGTAACCCTTGAAAGACAAATTTCACTGTTAACCCATTAAAAGGTAAACATACGTAATATTTACGTACATAATATATAATGATCTATAGATGTACGATTCATATAGAAACTATTATTGTTGCTTTGCTCAAGGTTCCAAAATTGAAGTTTTATTGTTTGGATAGTAATACAGCACAACTAATATCTAAAATCTTTTAGAAGTACGTAAAAGAAGAGTAAAACAAACGTTATTAACACTGAAGAACAAACCTTTGAGAAAGTCTAGATATATCACTGATTACTTTTGTTACTAGCAAATATTGAAATTATATTCAATAGTTCTTTCACATTGCATGCCAGATTGGTTAGTAAGTTACACGCAGTTATAACACATTTTGATCTGATGTTCACTACATGCTGGCTTATTGCAGTTGCGGCAATATGTAGTGGTCATCCTTTTCTTTGTGTGAATACAGTAGGAACAGTATTTTCTTGCTCCCTGTTGAGATTAAGCCTTGGCACTTTCTTCTTCGTTTCCCACTTTCTGACAGCACCGTTATCTTCTGTGCTTCTGTACTCTCCTTTTTTGAAAGAAGTCTCTGTATGGTTTCCTTTAGGCTGCGTCTGATAGTAGGAATCATCAATCGATGTTTCTGCCACGATGCTGTCAATTGATTAGTCAGAGCAAGCATGGAATGAAGTCTACTAAGAGGCCTTTTTCTGTCTACATATTTCTTTGAAAATTGTGAACGTAAATACCAAGGATGTTATAAATAGAGGATCTGCCCATATGTATCTTCATCCTATTAAATCGGTGAAGCCAAAAAGCAACCGAGCATCGGCACGTTTGATTGGCTACTCTCGTTTCTACCATCGTCTAATTGGCTACTTTCGTTTCCGCCATGATTGTTGGCTCAAAACATTGCGATCCTATTGGGCGGAGTGGTCAGAGTAGGGGTGGCGAAACTGTGACGTATGGCTTCAAGATTTTGTTGTAAGGGCAGATCTTCTATTTTATAAGATCCTTGGTAAATACCATAGGAATTGATGTTTGCTATGTTTAACATATTATAGAAAAAGCAAAAGGGACACGTTACATCTGGTCAAAAGTGTCCACCACTCCTTTTGTGTCATTGTAGTTTCTAATTATTTCCGGTTTTCCTGATGCCTCGTGGATAGCTGCAGTTGAATGCATAGATGAAGCAGCAGTTAGAGCTTTTCAGATTTAGGTCGAAAAGAAACTCCTATAAAATCTTCGTGGTGTCAGAAGAATCTTGTTACAACCTTCCATTCCTGGAAATTTTTGTTAGTGAATTCTGTGGTAATTCTTTCTTGTTTTTCTTTATGGTTCCTATTACAGTGAAGTTTTCTCGCAAGAGTTCCTGTACTAATGACACACTAACAAACCAATTACCCATTGTGATATTGCGATTAGATCCCTTGATGGTCGATATAAGCTTTCTGATGAAATAATCAGGTACTAGGACTCCTGGAGGTGATTTTCCCTTTCCCAGATAAGGCTCAGCATCTATCATGTAATTCGACGAATTATCACACATCATGACTATTTCTAAATGGTACTTATCAGGCTTCGATGGCAAAGAATTGCAGAAAACACAGCGCCATCTAAATCCAACTGGTTGTTAATCTATTGTGACGTAGCACTTGGTTTGTAGTGTTTCCGGCTATTACACAAGAGCATTTCCCAAATATATTTTATTGAAGCGAGCTTGCTTTCTTTTTCCTTTCTTCTCTACTTTCTCGGGAATCGAAACGAAGACAATTTATAAGAAATTTGAACCCAGTGTCTGACATAGGAGCTCTAAATCTGTCACCACAGTAGGAACCACCAAACAAAAGTTCCGTATAGAGGTGGTTGTTTTATAAAGCTGCTGCTAAAATCAAAATTCCGAATAAAGCGTGTAATTCCTCAGAGGTGGCATTTGAGATATTTGTACTGGTCTCTTGTTTGTAGTTCTTTCTCAGTCAGGTTATCTCATCATTCGTGCGAAGAAGAATACAGTCAGTTATATCATGTGAAAAGAATAGACTGAAACAATCCAGAGGTTCGAACACACCAGCCGCAGTAGGAGTAGGTCCAAGTCTAAAATGAAGAATATTCCTTCTTGGGATCTTCTCACTTGAATCTGTCATTGGATTTGTCTTCCAGGGAAATCATTCTTTGCTAGCAATTCAGTAACGCCACTAACTTTCACTTTTCTTTCGTCAATTGGAAATTCTTCATTTGCCTTCTCACCTCTAAAATATACTGCCCTCTCTGTCTGATTTTGTTCATATTCTTCTCTTGAATGCGTGGCGAGACTGCTATTTTCATTTTTACTACATTTGGAAACTTCCCGCTTCTTTGGTTGGATTTGAGGTTTCACATTCAACAGTTCGAATAGCTGACACAAAATTGTGTTCAATATCACTTTCACTGGGGTAGTAATCTGGATTTTTGTCGGAGTCATGTGCTTCTTCTTCTGATCTCACATCAAATTCAACGTTATCTTCCTCCATTTCTGAGTCTGAGATCTCCTCTAGTATCCACAACATAGCTTTCTTGCTATTAATTGCACCAAATTCGTCCATTTTTGAAGTAATAATTAACCTTTTAAGAATGACAATGATCCATTGATGGTAAACATAGGTAAAAAATGCGTGCAAGAAAACTAACGCTAAAAGTAAACACACGCTAAACTTACGTGTAAGATTTTACCTTAAAAGGCAAACATACGCCAAATTTGCGTATAAGGTTCTACACTCAATCGTTTGATATTGAGAACATAACACACAACGAAGTTCTTAACGTGAGAACTTCAAGCCAACTAACCTGCGATAGCATATCTAGATTTTGGTGCTTATACACACAGTTCGTGCTACGTCACGTCAGTGTTTCTAACTGGTACATGTAAATTTTACGTAGTTTAAATTTCTAGCCTTAAGGAGGGTTTAACTGTTCTGGGTGAAAATATAGCATGCAATCATATTCCGTAAAAACGACGACGCAGAAAGCACCAACCAACCTCCGCTAGGTGACCATTGAAATAATTGTAACCTGCGTAAGAGAAGGACGAAACTGATGGGCTTGGGACCCAACTAGGAGATGCAGTGGCTCAGTGGCACATCGTTCAACTCCAGTGTGACGGGTTCCTAGTTGGATCCCAATCCAGTTGGCGGAAAACATCGTGCTCGTGGGATTTTTTTTATTTTGTCCCACAATCTCATTCTGCCGATTATTTTATAAGCACCCGTCTTGCCTAAGGGCTCAACTGTGTGATGTTGAATTAAGAATCATATATATATATATATATATATATATATATATATATATATATATATATATATATATATATATATATATATACAACGTGGCCACTGAGATAGGCTATATATGGAACACAAGTTTACAGTTTAAGTATGTAGATTCACTGCGCATCCGAGTTGTAAGAAGTGACTTATTACCCGCCTACCCTCTATCACTGTTGTTCCAACTTGTACAGATATTCCGCCACATATCACGTTGGCCCCTAGCCTCGTTATACCCAGAACTGATTAAATGCAAGATACACGTGTAGTGATTTTTTGAAAATGAAATCTTTGAGTTTTACGTCCCACGCTTATGCCGGTTAGACTAAAGGAGTCGGTGATAATGATAGATGAATGAAATTGTGGAATGAAGAAAGTGAGAGGAAACGGGAGAACCCCGAGGAAACCCACGCACACGGTATTTGTCCACCACAAAGTTCACTTGGCGGGGACTGGGATCGAACCCGGGACCCCAAGCACCAGAGGTGAGCGCTCTACCACTGAGCCACTGCGGCCCCACTAGTGATTATTTGAGTTATTTCAAATTTATATATGGTAGTTTCCTTATGTTTATATCCCTTGTGAGGTTTGTCGTATATGGACAGTTTAAAATCGTTCCATTTAAAGCTAGACAAATTACTTGACTAAAAATTGGAATTTTTATGCAAATTGGTGATATCCTGGAACGCAATCTGTGCTTAACCCATATTCGTATATGTCCTTATCTTTCTTGTTTTGTATTTTGATTTATTTTGGAAAATAGATAGTTTTCGACCTATTTTTGGTGAATTTAGTGTCATTTCTTTTTGCTAATCTCCCATTTGCTAATTATGATGCTGAGTCGAAAACGACCTGGAGGGCATATATATAAAGCAATAACAAAGTACGTAAGTAGGTCGTTTTCAACCCGGGGGGGATTAAATGCATTAGTAGATGAATTATCAAATGTTTCAATTGAAAAACTATATATATAAAGAGAGAGGGATGTATTGTGACGAAAAATCAATTTCGCATAATTCATGCTCACGAAGGCATACTTAATCACTTAAACATCTCCTTCCATTGCACACGTTAGTTTACTGGTTCCCAACCAGAGTGTCGCACAGTCCAACGGAATGTATCGCGAAATTTTAGTACTTAAAAACCATGGAGCATTTAGTAATTAGTTAAAATTAATTTTGAGACAAACTGTACCAGTTAACGCATCCAGTGGCAGACAATGCTCAATAATACATAAACTTATTACTTTATAGAAATTTGTAGTCTTACACTTCTATAATTTATATTATTATTAATAAATATCAACCAAGTGTGTCATGACGGATGTTCAGTGAACTGTGTCATCGCTCAAAAATGGTTGTGAACCACTACATTAATTGATAAGATTAAGTAACTGTAATTTAAAATAAAATTGCGCTACATATGCTAGAAACTGTTTTTAACACTTGAACATTGATGATCTGTTGGAACATTTTTATTTAATTCATCTTGTTAATAAATGCCTAGGAACTTTTAATGAGGGTTGTGGCATTCTTTTAGAAACAAGATTTTACCATAAGGATTCTGGCATTTTTTTAGAAACAAGATTGTACCATAAGGATTCTGGCATTTTTTTAGAAACAAGATTGTACCATAAGGATTCTGGCATTTTTTTAGAAACAAGATTGTACCATAAGGATTCTGGCATTTTTTAGAAACAAGATTGTACTATAAGGATTCTGGCATTTTTTAGAAACAAGATTGTACTATAAGGATTCTGGCATTTTTTAGAAACAAGATTGTACTATAAGGATTCTGGCATTTTTTAGAAACAAGATTGTACTATAAGGATTCTGGCATTTTTTAGAAACAAGATTGTACTATAAGGATTCTGGCATTTTTTAGAAACAAGATTGTACCATAAGGATTCTGGCATTTTTTTAGAAACAAGATTGTACTATAAGGATTCTGGCATTTTTTTAGAAACAAGATTGTACCATAAGGATTCTGGCATTTTTTTAGAAACAAGATTGTACTATAAGGATTCTGGCATTTTTTAGAAACAAGATTGTACTATAAGGATTCTGGCATTTTTTAGAAACAAGATTGTACCATAAGGATTCTGGCATTTTTTAGAAACAAGATTGTACCATAAGGATTCTGGCATTTTTTAGAAACAAGATTGTACCATAAGGATTCTCATAATAACTTTAAAGAAATTACAGTTCACATTTTCACTAACCCATTTGTAAGCATGTCATAATAATTAGTAAGTGGTACAACAAATATGACAATGAAACAAATTTTAAAATGTTTAAACAATTTTTTTCTTTCTCTCTTATGAAGCAGCTCTTAATGCTTTTTCGAAATATTTTTTTAAGCAGGCTTAGTAAGGTAACTTAACAGAAAGAAATTATGTAAAAAACTGTATTGAAATCATATTTTCGAAAATTGAGTACAGATTGGTACGCATAATGAGGTTTTATAGATTTCCAAAAGTAATAATTTTTTTTGGAAACTTTTCTGTATCGAAAAATAATACAGGATACCACAAACGAATAAATAAAGAATGGGTGTTGTTCCAGAAAATTTGTTAGAAAAATGTCTCATTGCTTTATATATATTTTTAAAACATTTTTCTTCGTAACGGTTTCTCCACTTGATAATCCTGATAGGTTAGTTCAGCGATATTTTGAGATTAAATGCGTGTTTAATGTTATTTATTAATAATAGAAGAACTATTAAAAACATAAAATGTGTTACAGTAGACTCCGCTAATCTGGCCCTCAGTAGTGCCGCCTCACATGTCTCTGCCGCATAACGTCTTAACAACCTGTCCACGATTATATTTGTTTATATTGTAACTGCGGATAAATACATACAGCACTATTGTGGTTTCCATTTATTGTTGCTTTTAAAGCGATTGCATAACAAAGCATCTGTTGTCGATCATCTTCATTGTGGGTGGCATTTTTCTTGATCTACGTACAACCTCAAGACCTAAGTCTTTCTATTTTTTTAAATAATATATGTACGGTATTTTTAGATTTAATACAGTATAATATTGTATGTATTAAACTAAATTTCAGACTCTTCCAATTATCCTCGCTTCTCTTTGCAAGGAAAGGCCAGATTAAAGAGTGTAATGTATTCTGTTCTTTTGGAAGATTATTTATAATACGAACTTAAGTTGAACATTTGTTCAGGATATTACACCAATAACGAAATCATAAAGAGTAACTTTTTGTTAACTTTTTGCAGACGGTGCATCCTAGAAAATGGATTTAATCGGCATCGGAAATGTCACTGTTCATCTCAGCGACCCTGAAAACTATGAATTCGACACTAATGTCGCTCATTTTAGATAATTTGTATACATATGTGCCCCTCCCTTAAGTTGCACCATTAAAGAGAAATGATAAAAACCATCCCAGGGCCAAACCCCATCTACGTTGAAAATTTGATCCAGGTCGGTCGGGTGATTGAAGAGGGATGAAGTCACAAACATAGTCGCCTATATAGATAGATAGATAGATAGATAGATAGATATAGATGTAATTGTTGTGCATGTGTATCTATGTACTTACAGTTAGTCGTAGTATTTTCGTCTATTCAAAAAAAAAAAACCCTCTTTATCTTAGAAGTCAATATTGCGCCCTATTCATGAACAGTAGCATGACATATGTTCTGTCCATACGGTTGAAATGCGGATCATAAAGATGACTGCAAGACTATAATAAATTCATCCATTACCACGATTGTTGAACTATAAGGTTTCGTTGTGACATATTGCATTTTCCATACTCAACAAAGCACTTACGTTTTACAGCTAATTGTGTTCTACTGTAGAACAATGCGAAACTGGTATTAAACATTGCTTTACATTTAACTTATTCCCCAGTGAAAGACAAACAACGCCTATTTCTGTTCGTCAGCCTTTAAACTGAGACCAGCAAGGAATAAAGAATTTCTCGGTCCACTTGATTACGGCAAACAACGCGTCCAAGCATTGTCCATTATCTTTCCCAAGTGGTTTCAATTCAAATACTAAGTTTATGTTGACTCTTGAATCTTTGAAAACAGCTTGCAATTCCTTCCGTTCTGTATTGTAACTTTATGTACGACAGGGTAGTTAACACATTTTCATTAACCATGTAAATGTCTCTGTAAAAGAGAGGATTTTCAGATGTCGCTGAAGAAGAACAAACGCATGCTACTTTAAAATGAGCAACGTTGTGTATTGTATTACCTTTTTGTACAGCTCAATAAATAACACATACACATATTCGTTCATAACACACATAACCTGCCTTTACTGGCAGTTTGTCTTGTTTATATATTTTGTCAAAGTATAACAAAAATTTTGTTTCTTTCAATAAAAATATCCATGAAATTTGCGACGTTTCCTTAAGGAATCGTTTCTCTTTAGCCGCTTGATGACGTAAAACACGTTTTTGCGATCTGATGAAAGCATGGTAGCTCAGGGGTAGAGCTTTTACCTCTGTTACGTATGGTCCCTGGTTCGACCTACGAACAAGTAACTTTGTATCAAGCAGCATCGTGTCCATCCGGTTTCTTGGGGTACTCTCGTTTCCTCCGACATTAACATTCCACCAATTCTTCCATCATCATTCACTTTGTCATCCGTCTCCCTTGGCTTAAAAGGCATATTCTTTGGATGTTAAAATGAGATTTCATTTCAGTTTTCTTAAGATGTGAGAAACAATAGTGACAAATAGATAAATGAAAACGCGAAAGTGCGACGTGAAACAAAGGAAAACAGACTATCTGGTAGTGTGCAAGTAGTTATGACGTCACAAGTAGCATATCTACAAAAGTATTCATATTCTTGTTTGCATATCACTATTGTCTTTATGAACGCCAGGTTCTCTGGCTGTTCCTCGTTCTTTTCGTGTGGTTTACAGAGAATCGGAATAGTAATCTGTGACGTCAGAGAACATTCGATTGTAAATGACTTTCTGAAAATCTTAGGTGAAGAAATACACTTATGTCTATAATATTGTGTAACTTTATTAGAAGAACTAGCCTTTAGTTAACTTGAAGCTCCGTCCCCAGACCCCCACGTTTGATTGTCCTACGGCCTTGAGTCTCCTATGTGTCAGCCTTTACATCAAGAGTGAATTTCGGGCATTTGCTCTTAATATTTCCTGAATTCGGCCTAGTTGGGGGTTTTGCCTCCAGACACCCACATTTGCTCAGCCTAGGGCCTTGCAACTCTTAGACCCACAATCCTACGGAATTTCAAGTTTCTTTTCCTATTTCAACTATCTAAAAGATAAGATTTTGTATCCCAAGAGAGTGCCCATTTAAATAACATGAGAATTTTTTCATCCCTCCTTTAGACCCTCTAAAAATTAAAAAAATATTCACTTTTGGCAATTTTCCTGTTGGTTGGTCCCGATGCTAAAATTCGACTTTCCACCTCAACCGGAAGTACCCCTTTAATTTATGTCACTTCGTGTAGTTTTATATATAGTTAGGATATTCGGAACACCAATGTTTTATCCATTAATTTGCCGGAAGTCCATGAAAAACTTATTAGAATCGAGCTACTGGACATTACACGAGTGTAAAATTTAGCATCCTGTCCGTTCGTTACTCCTTTCGATAAATGTTGAGCGAAGGCGAAGTTTTAAGTTCCACTTTCTTGCAGCAGATAGTACTTACTGCAATTACTCCGTCCGAGTTCGGTAGTGGAGTTAATTTAACATGATTACTGCTTACGGTTAATTTAAAGGTGACTATCCGTACCACCTTTAACATCTGTAACATTTCCTAGGATCTATGCAACCTGCACAATAGCAAAGTAATGTTGGTTGCTTATAATAAAAGGATGTGTAGCTTTTATTGCAAATTATCTCAGCCCAGTTCGTTAATGGAGTCAATCCTTTAAGATTTTCACCAATAACGGTGGCTATGAATATCCCATTTAAAATCTGTAACATTCTCTAGGTCCTATGCAACTGGCACAGCAGCAAAGAGAAGTTGGTTGCCTATAATAAAATTTTATGTAACTTTTTCTTATTGCAAAATGAATATCCCGGGTGTGAAATCACATGATCCTGCTTATTAACTTTTATTAGACTTTAAACTATGTATGCTATTCATAAGTATGAGAAGTCCTATAGAACAGTTATGTCCGAAAGTCCGTCCATCTATCAGAGCACAAATAATACGAGATGCCGATAACGTTTTGATATAATGTAAATTAAATATCCCAAAAATATATTTCGTTCCCATATGTCCTTTTGTTGAAACTGGAAGTATTGGATTTCATACAGCAAAAGAGGTAACAAGAAGAAATGAATTAAGAGATTGATCATCCGTATACGATTTCCGAATTGAGCTCTTTCGTGGCTAAGCGGTAAGTGTACGGGTCTTTGACGTGGGAGACCCTTGTTCGATTCCCGGCGGTAGCTCATGTGGTTCGGATTCCACCTTAATCAGTAAGTCCATGTCTCATCTAGCCTCGTTGCTGAATGAGACGTTAAACTAAAAATCAGTCAATACGATTTCCGAAGAGAACAACAATAGGGTTTCAGGTTACCGCCCTACTAGCGATTATATATATATATATATATATATATATATATATATATATATATATATATATATATATATATATATATATATATATATATATATATATATATATAAAATACAAATTAAACGTAACTTTCTTACAAGGCTGTCTATATTCTTTATTATAAATTAACGAGAAATGTTACAGTTTCGGAAGTATACCACTTCCTTCTTCAGACTACTACTCCAACTGAAATCATAGATAACATAACATAACATAATTTGTTATCTATACCAATCAAGAATCGTTTTTTTTTTTCATTTTTCATTAAAATTCAAAATATATGCCCATTGTTGTGACAATTTTAAACTCTTAACAGAAATAATACATTGTTAACTAATCTTTATATTTCTTTTAATATATATTAACTAAATTAAATACCAATTAACTATCTAAATATAGAAATTTTCTACCTAATATTGAATACTAAATTTTCTACCTGAATATTGATTACTAATTAACTACGTGAATATTGAAAAAACATATAAATAAAATTTAACCCTATATTGTCCTTATATTCTACTTTTCTTCTTTCTTCTTTCTTCTCTTTTCAAAATGTCCTCCCATTCTTCATTAATACTCAAACCACTATTCAAGTTCATAGCTTTAACGTATACTACTTTTATCCTCTTCGCTTCTTTCCACTTCCTAACCAGTTGTCTCCCTTCATATTCCAATATTTTCGCTCCTTCCCAGTTTACTTCGTGGCCTGTTTCATCTACGAATGGCATTCGTGTCTCTCTTCAATCTTACATCATCTTTATGCTGTTTTAAACGTTCTTGCATTCTCTTCTTGGTTTCTCCTATATACACCTTTATCACACATCCCACACGGTACTTCATATATCACTCCTTTCTTACGTAATTCCGCTGACGTTCTCATCTTCTTTTTCTTGATGATATCTATTATCTTCGTTCCTCCTTGCCTGTACGTCTTAATACCTTCTCTCTTAAGAATTCTTCTTATCTTCTCTGATATCACCCCTGCACTTTCAATACCATGCCATCTTTTCTTCTTGTCCTCTTCTTTCTCTTCTTCTTTCTCACTTTTCTTCCTTCTCTTCCTGCTCTTTTTCTTGTCCTTTTCACTGTAACCATTGTATTTCAATTGTTCCCATAGTCTTTCTATATCTTTCTCTTTTTGATCTTCCTTCGTACTTATCATTTTGATCTTCTCTTCCATATTCCTAATGAAATTCATTTTTGTTCTTTCATCGACATCACTTCTTTTATTGCAGTAAACTTCTGATGCACATATATATAAATTGATGGCAAAAGTTAAACCTGAGGCTTAGGGATAAGAATATACAGTCGTTGGTTACGGAACTAGAACTACATTATACAAGTACAAAGAGTAACAAGAATCTATGTTCACTAATGAATTCTTTCTGCTATATTGTTTGCGAGGATTCGTGAAGCCTGAGCTCTATACCAGTCAAAAAACTGTTTTGCTTCACGTGTGATGCATCGAGAGAATTCGGCATGATTCGTGGAGCTGCCTTCCGAACATACACTTGAGAAAAAATGCATCAACAATATTGTCAAACTTACGAGACATGGCAAACGAGCGACCAAAAAAAAAAAAACGATAAAAGAAAAACACTTCTTAAAGAATTATAACTCGAACACCAAAAATTATTAGAATTAAACTGTAACAACAATAATAGCAAATATATAAAACAACAACAAAAATATTCAAAATTGAACTTTGTGGCAATTCTACAACACTGTTCCCTCAGGCGATGTTGTCTGTATAGCGCGTGAGACCACACTGTCAAAATTTCCTGCGTAGGAGTTAACGACCAGGGCACACTCTCGCGTTCTATTGGGTGGTGAAATTGGTAGATCTGACTCAAGCTTCAGGACTCCGTGCGATCACTATAGGCCCTGGGTTGATATTCTATTGCAATAGGACACGAAAGTACGTTAATGTTTCTCTGTTCACCAATCAATTATATCACTCAGAAAACCAAGGAGCAATGCAAGAACATTAAACAGGACAATGGCCATAACATTTACATTTTTTAAAAAAAGCAGCAAAAATTTAATTAGACACCTTTACATTTCTCTTTCGCTTAATATAAAATATGGCAAACTCTTTCATATATACGTAGCAGCTGTGATGTTGGTTCACTTTTCTTCTGGAATATTATACATACATATGAATAGCATTCATCGTTCTTCCCGTCACAGCATTTAAGATTACAAGCAAATGTGCTTAGTGCAACATCTTCGCATGATTGTTTCTCCTTGTTTCATGAGAGTTGGAGCACGGTGTCCCCACTCATCTGGGATTATCTTGGAAGTCAGAATACACGACTCTCACATCACCTGGGAGATCTCTAGACACACATTCATTTTTTCTCTAGATTGGGTTCCTTTTCTCTCTCTCTCTCTTCTCCTAAAGTATTTTCATTTTCGTTACTTGGCAACTATAATTAAATGTGTGTGCCGTGGAAGCATAGTATTTCCTCCTTTTTTTTAAAAAAAAAAAAAAAAACCTCCTGACGATATGATCCCTGGGATTGCCAATGGAGAAAATAGATTAACACAAGAGAGAGAGAGAGAGAGGAAGAAAGATTCATTTCATACTTTTATTTACTTTTTGGTAACTTAATGAAGATTATTGGGTTTCTTAAGCAGTATCGTTAAAATAAACATCACCTCGAGGTTTTAACATTTCTCTTACTCAAAGATATGAATGTAGAGGTTTTAATATTTACTCTGTGCACGTTCTTTGATTAAGGAAAGTCATTTGCACGGAAATATATTTTCATGAAAATTGTAAACTTCATTTCATTTCAGCCTCCCCATTGATGTTCTTCTTAGCGTGAGCATTTTGTGCTCGTAGTCTTGGGTTAGATTCCCGCTGAGAACACTGTGGTTTCTGGGATTCCGCCTTAAAGTGTAGGTCTACGTCTCACATAGTATTGGTATTGAAAATTCACTAAATAATCATTCCATTTGTTTCGTTATGTTTTAAAAGAGGCAAGGTGGCTCAGTGGTGTAGTGCTTACTTCCGGTGTGTGGGGTCCGTGATTCGATCCCCCGACAAGTAAGTTTGTGATGGATAACATAGTGTCCGTGGGTTTCTCGGGGTACTCCAGTTTCCTCCCACATTTCATTCCACCAATTCTTTCATTATTCACTTACCTTAATCATCGTAACGGGCTTAATTATGGAATGTTAAACTGAAAGATTTCATTTCGTTTTAATTTGTTAAAGTCTGAATTTATTCCTTACAAGCTACCTTCTTAAGGTGTTACCTGTGCACAGTAGTTCCCCTTATTTTGTGAATGGTTTCTACAGTGATCGCGAAGAGTCGTGAAGCTTGGCCTAGATTCACCCATTTCGCCACCCAATAGAACGTGAGGGTGTATCCCGGTCATGAACCCGCACCCATGAAATTTTGGCAGTGTCGTCTCTCCGGTTATACGGTCAACATCTCCTGAGGGTGCAGGTGTTGTCGAATTTCCACTAAATTTCGTTTTGTTATTGTTATTGTTTTTCTATATTTTTGCTATTATTATTGTTATGGTATAATTTCATTGTTAGTACTTGTGTTATAATTCTTTTTGAGTGCTATTTTTTTCGGTCGTTTATCATGTTCTCTAAGTTTGGCAACGTTGTTGGTGCATTTCTCCTGCTTCATTCTTTTTTTTTTTTTTTTCAAGTATGTCTTCGCAAAGCAGCTTCACGAATCGTATCGAATTCTTCCGATGTGTCACACTTGAGAGTAAACCTACGATTTGTTCAGAGCCTAGGCTTCACGAATCGTCCCGGTCATTATACATAGTTCGGTGTCAGACCATGTGGAATGTTCCTAAAATCTTTTTTTTTTATGCAGTTCGTTTCTGTTCCCAAATTAGAACAAATTAAACTAAGTACAAAGTGGACATTATAGATAGCTGACGTCACCAAGTTTCATTATCTTGATAAACAGCTAATGTACCATACCAAAGATACATTCTACACACTTAGGTAGTTCACTTTATACGTCACTCTTCTTAAAATTTGATACTACTTTGACACTTACATAGCGTATATTTGACAACAGTAGCGTAAGCAAGAATTTATTTCGGGGGGTGTTCAAACTCAATATGAGGGTATTTTATATTAAAATTCCTAAAATTGCCCCTAAAATTAGGTAAATTTATACAAAAGTTCAAATTTCGGGGGGAGGGAAGGTACGAACCCCCAGGACCCACCCCCTTGCGTACGTCCCTGTCTGACACCCTTTGTCCTGTTTTTACGCCCTGTAACAAACATTGCACCTTTCTTAATTGTTGACAGTCTACAATTATTTATTATTATTTACCATTTAATTGTACTGTACTATCGACAGATCACTTTAATGTTCCTTAGGTAACTCTCAAATTTGACAAGATTCATAAGAAAAAGGTTAAGTGATTCGGAAATATTTTAGAATAATGATGATGCCAAATATTAGCAATCAGATACCTTCGCCAGTGTTTCATTCAAATCAACTTTGTTGACCTGCAGATTGTAAGGTTCAGTTATCAACAGAGTCGTAACTTATTTTTTGCTGAAAAAGAAAGGGTTGAAATTTGCTCAACCCTCCTTAGAAAAATATGAAGTTTGTTCCAGAAAAATATTAAATTCAGGATCCATAGTATAAAAAGCCTTAATAAACAATTTTATTCCGTCTAGAATTCCCAGTTGACGTTTTATTGAAGTAGCAAAAAGACTACATTTATCCTTCATCTTAGGGAAATATATTTTCTTTAGGTGGTGGGACAGTAGCAACACTTCAAATTATTTTCAGTTCTTTTCGAAATGGTGTGGTGGCCCTACCATGCTTCACTGGTTAAATTCATGGTACAATATTTGACACAACTTACGAAGAGCTGCTGAAAAGGTTGTAGCCCAACCCAGAAGGAGTGCACGTGGAATGATTAATTTTTTCAGTTATTCTACATATTCTCCCCCCTCCTGCCCTAAGTTTAATAGACTTCTTTGCATAGTGCTCAGATTTTTTCAGACCAATTAAAATAACATGAACACTGATTTTCGCATCACTGTTGTGTAGCACTATCAGATCCAAACCAGCGTTTTCTAAGTGTTGAGTTTGGGAATAAGTAGTAATCTGACAGAGTCAGAGCTAGAGAATGGTGTAGACGTTAAAACCCTAGAACATGAAATGTTAGCTGTGTTTGCAGTGTTTGATGAACAGGATTCTTGTCTTGAAAAGCCTGAAAAATAATTCAAAATTTATCATATTTCTTTTGCTTGTTTTTCATAAGTGAAAGTAGATAACGAAATGAAACTTACCATAATCATGGATAATATTATTCTACAACAGAAAATATGAATCTGAAGAATTTTCAGTGTTGCCATAAATAGAAATTACAGAATTGCCAGAACAACATTTTCTCTAAAATCTAAGTTAAGACAGCGACTAGAGGAAAAAACTCAACTCCATTTTATTACGAATCATATTGTTTTGTAAGCCTGTAAACTACTTCTTAAAAACATTATTATTTAATTGTAATAACTGCATGTTAAAACTATTTTGTTTGTTACAAACTAAATACAACTGTTGTTCAAAAAGTAGTTCACAGGATACCAAAACATACTTAATCAAATGCAGCTGAGTTCGTTCCTCTAGTCGCTGCCTTAACTTGGATTTTGAGGAAAATATTCTTCTGGCAACGCTGTAGTTTCTATGGATGGCAAAACTGAAAATTCTCCAGGTTCATATTTTCTGTTACAGAAAACATTATCTATGATTGTGGTAAGTTGCATTTCATTATCTCCTTTCATTTATAAAAAAATGGTAAATTTTGTATTATTTTTAGTAAATCTGGCTCTGAAGGAACAAAACTCTTTTTTTTTTCTTTTTGCAAATTTTCCGCGGCGTTGTACTTTCAATTTGTCTTTGTTTTGTAAATAATGCAGAGTGCTCGCATTAAATGTTTGACCCTTGGGCAGATAGTCTATGAGTAGGATTCCATCCTTATCTCAGAAGAATGTTGCAAACACTTTCCCAGGCGACTTCTGTCGCTTGAACTTCTTGGAGTGAGGGGAACCTAAGTACCACCACTTAGTTGACGGTTGTTTCATTTCAGGATTGTAGTGATACAACCACGTTTTGCCCATGAGTACTATTCGTGACAAATTGGTCGGCATTGCAGTCAAAATGGGAGCTGGCTTCCCTTGATGCCCTCACTTTTTCACGCTTTTTAACGGTTGACATATTTTTAGGAGCCCATTTTGTCGAGAGCTTGCGCATGCCCAAGTCATTATGAGTTATACTATTGACGCGTTCCCGGTAAATCTCACAATCTCTGTCACACGTTTTACTGAGATTCTACGATTTTCAGGAACAAGTCATGAATTTCGTCCACGATATTAGGGTGTCACTGTGTTTGATCTTCCTGTACGTTGAGCATCATTTGTTCACAAATCACACTTGAACTGTACCACCCACTCCTTCACCAGTGCACATTACGGAGCGATCTTGTGTAGTATTTCACTGATTTCCTTATGAATTTGCTTCTGTGGTTTTCCTTAGTGAAACAAAAATTTGATAATAGGTTCGATCTCGATATTCGTAAAGTTCGCGGGTTGGGCACACCTGACCACTCCCGAGGTCTGATGGGAATCTTAATAGTAGATGTTTTACCGGAATGAGCCGAAATCATATTTTCATGTCATTTAAAAAGTATTGCCTTGGGAGAACACTCTCCAGCATTTTGTCGCCTATTCACTCATGAGACTCGACTTCATGTGTATAACATGTTAGTCCGTGCTACCGTGCACTATGCATACTTTGACGCCACACATTCGTGATACTGAAGTGTGTTGTAAACGCTGCGGCACGACAAATTTCAGAGCTTCGATGGGTAAACCCATCACTCAGTTGAATGAAAGTATGGGTATATCGTATCTTAGTCACCAGAGAGCTGAAATTCTGGGACATCCCATCCAGAACTAAACTTCACTCCATTCAGAACTCCAAAAAATTGAATATTTTAATCCTCCACAACGCACGTACAAAATGCCAATTGCATTCTAAAAATACGTCTCTGACTCAGAACTGCCAACTCATGATAACGATGAGTACGGTATTTTCCATCTTAAACTACTTATATCATCTTACCTCCACAACATATGAGGCAAGAGTATTCGGTACCCATTTATGGGCACATTAACACAACCCGTATCTCTACAACTTAAATTGTCAGGATGACCTTCCACTCTTCTATTTTCTCGTCCTTTCAACCACTTTATTATTATTTTAAGTATTTAGTGTTTACTCGATTCATTTATTTTCAAGTTTACATTTTATGCTTTTTAGTGTTTTTTGTTTTGAAGTCTGTTATTTTTAAATTTTACTTTTTTCCCCATTTCTTGTTATACCGGTAGTTCAGTTACATACCTAAACTAAAAATATGACGCTAGTTTCCTATAGAATGGATCTCGTTGTGAAACATGCATGAGCAAATATATAAAATCGGTGTACGTGTTACGGAGTTAATGTGTGAGCATATACACAACATTAACACTATCATCCGTTGGGGAGCTTAATTTTGTTGTTGTTGTTGAGTTGAGTTTAACGTCCCGTTCAGCAGCGAGGCTATATGAGACGTGGACCTACTGATTAACGTGGAATCCGAACCACATGAGCTCCCGCCGGGAATCGAACCCGGGTCTCCCGCGCCAAAGGCGCGTACGCTAGAGCTTAATTTTCATGGCCTTACTCCAGAGACTATTGTCAGATCGTAAAAAATATATATATGAAACCACCATGATATCATATTATTTTAAACAAAAAATCAACAAAATTAGTTCATTTATATCAACGTTATGCATGGTTATAAATACAATTATGTTACTGTCAATCGTTGAGCAGTTTGGGGTTTATAGTGTCTAAAAAATGTATATGGAATTTTAACCCTTCACATTTTTATTATAAAAAGAGTGTCTTATTAAAAAAACTATCAAGTTCTTGTAAGGCTTTTTCCTAAGTTTTTTAAGTGTTCTCAGTGCATAATAAGTGCAAAAGTTTCTCGACTCACGATGTGGCCTTGTCTTAGCCCATAGCGGCCTGAGGCAGGGATCAATATTATACTCCGTAGCTCATGGCAGCCACGAGAGTAGGTATTACAGGAAGCCTCCTTCGCTCATAGCAATATTTCACTAACACAAAGATTACCTTAGAAATAATAAAAATTAACGAGCAAATCCCCCCTCAGGAGATGGTTTTAAAGGATTGTACTCCGTAGCTTATGGCAGCTCGAAAAATAGGTATTAGAGGAAGTCTCCGTAGCCCATGGCGGCCTCGGGAAAAGGTTTTAGTACGTGAACGGTCAACACAAAACTGATAATATTCTCGTCTTGTCGTCCTCATTGTTAACCATGCTCTTGGAGGGTGGAACAACTGGCTTTCTTCGTAGTTTTTCGAATCCTCTCCCTTTCTTTACTGGAGGTAGTCTCCTTCCGTCATATACCACTATTTGTTAATAATTGTAAAAACACGTGTTTTTAATGAAAACATGTGGCTTGCAGTACGTGTGGGTATATATATATCTTTACAGTATTCTTTTAAACTTAGTAATATAATCAAAATCGGTGTACCAAGTGGAAGTAATCCGTGAACCTACACATGTCGAAGCCATTTAATTATGAGTCTCAGATCGCAACGGTTGAGGTGTTTCATTATCTAACTCCAAAGACTCATTATGTCCTGATGAAATAAATATGGAATTACCAGGAAAGGTATACTAGAGTTAATAATATACACGAGAGCTTTTAACCCTTCACCTTTTTATTATAAAAATATCTTATATAAATGTTTGTACAAAAAAGTATGTATTAGTTTTCTCTAAGTCTTTAAATACTCTAAAATGTTCTCAGTGTAAGATAGGAATAATTCCTTTCGGCACACAAGGCTGTTTTGGATAGGATTTTGTCTTAGCCCATAGCAGCCTCAGATGGGATAGGTTTACACTCTGTAACCTATAGCGATCTCGGCAGTGAGTATTAGAGGTTACACTCCATAGTCCATAGCGGCCACGGGAGTAGGTATTAGGATAGAACTCCGTAGCCTTTAGTGGCTTTGGAAGAAGGTGGTTAGGATAGATCTCTGTAGCCCATGGTGACCTTGGGAGAAGGTATTGCAAGTGAGCGATCAGCATTGGCACTGATGAATTCTTGGTCCTGTCGTTCACTTTTATAGCTGCCCTTTTGGAGGGTGGGCCTGTGGAGGGGTTGTCGGATTTCTTTGTAGCTTTTCGTGTCTACTTCGTTTCTTCCTGAAAAATGCAGTTTCCTTCTGTCATCTGCCACTGTTTGTTTATAATCGTAAAAACACGTGTTTATAGTGAAAATGTGTGGCTTATAGTACATGAAGATGTATAGATCCTTGCAATATACTTTTTCGACAAAAAAGAAGAAAAAGAAAAAAGAAAAATCAGTACACTTAGGTTGAAATTGTGTGAACATACCTACAAAATACCGTATGTTAACCTAGGATATATATATATGAAGGTTACTTTTTGTATAAATAATTAATTGTAAAATATTTCTCCAATATTTTATATGTAAAAACCTACTTTGGGAATAGCTTACTCGATTAGTGAAAGTCGAGTTCCTCCGTGGCTAAGCGGTTAGCGTACGCGCCTTTAGCGCGGGAGACCCGGATTCGATTCCCGGCGGGAGCTCCTGTGGTTCGGATTCCTCGTTAATCAGTAGGTCCACGTCTCATATAGCCTCGCTGCTGAACGGGACGTTAAATTCAAAATCAACTCAACTCGATTAATGAAAGTCAGATGGAAATAAGACTAACAATTCTATATATAATCGCTTACATACATACCTACCTAGATACATACGTTCACGTCAAACTCTGAGGAACCTCCTTTATTTTAGGGCCGTTAAAAAGATTGTTACCGTGGCATTAATATATATCTGACTTCACTTTATCTTTATTTCTCTTACCCTGTATATTACTTAAATATTTCAACTTCGTTTCTCTAGCCTACCTCAACTTTGTTCCTTTAGCCTGTATATTACCTAAATATTTCAACTTTGTTTCTCTAACCTGCATATTAAATAGACCCTACTTCAGCTTTGTTTCTCTAGTCTATAGGTTACCTAAATGTTTAACTTTATTTCTCTAACATCCACATTAAATATTTCAAATCTGTTTCTCTGGCCTGTAATTAAAATAATATTCTTATTGTTCCTTAATCGATATCACCAGTTTACTCAATATTTTATTGTTAGGGATGCAATAGAAATTTTGAGATAGCATGTAAAATCTACTATGTATATTTTTTTCGAATGAAGAGCAGATGATGCTGTAGAAAATTTGGAAAATAATAAAGTTATGAGAACACAATATTAATACAAACGAATTCCGAGTGCTCATCGTCAGCACAGTGCAACATTTTCATGCGCTATTCAAGACGCGTATAATATTACAATATATTCAACCCGGAAAATGTTGTACTAAATGCAAATTAATAACTTTTGTATGCTATAAACTTCATTAGCTCAGTTTGGTTATTTGTTGTTATCTTTTCGTTATTATTTGTTTATTTTGGTGTTAACTGTATTTCCTTGTTATATCGTACTAATATAACATAATAATCAACGAAGCTATTACTCATTTTGTTCATTAAACAACCGTTGAAATATTTTTATGCATATTTTTGTTCGTATTTTGAAATATTTTGTTTACAATATCATAACACGAATAAACATGAAATGCGTCATAATTGTTCTAGTTACCTTAGAGCAATGAGTAAAATGGACCGTCAATCAGTGTAACATTGTCAACCAAGAAGCACTTGTATTTGATTTTGATACAGTTTGTAATTTTGTGTCTCTTTCAGCAACTAGGTTACATGTCACGTGAACCTACATCTTAATGTGGGATTCAAACCATATTATCTCCTATTAAAAATCGAACCCAGGTCTCCCTCGACGTTGAAGACAAGATATTGTAAGTGTTTATTTGGTTGCAGCAGAACAGTAATTTTAAATGAAATTGTGTGTGGTATGGTAGAGGATTTTTACGGTAGGAGAAACGGCAGAGAGAAACATGTAGAGCAAATGGTTGGGGTGGGAGAAATGGATAAACAAGTATTGGCCGAATACAATTAGTAATTATCTCAAAACCTACAATTACAAATCAACTTGTTTACCTGTCATCGCGGACTTGACCAACGCCAATTTTTGTCAGAGCTCCTTGTCCTTTCTGTGCTATATTTGACAGTGGGAGCAGCAAATTGTGACTGAACAGAGCATAGTAAGTATCCTTTTACAGGTAGATTATATAATGTGTAATAGTTTTCAAACCGCATAGATTGATAGAAAAATTTCAAATGTTTCTCTTTCTCCTTAAAGCTCTTGTCTAGTAGTACCGAGTTTTGATGCTAATAGATTAATTTTGCAAATTGATACCAAACGGAAGAGAGTCCGCGCTAAGTTCAAAGTAGCTGCCAGTGGGAGCCGAATTCAGTCTCCCATGAGAAAACTGAAAAGAAGAGCGAAAGTGAGTCACTTAAGAGAAATGAAATCAACTACAAGAGTGAGGAAACTAATGAAATAATTGCTTTCTCACTTGAACAAGGACTTAAATGACTAATGCTAATACAGAATTGAGCTCCACTCTATTTTTAAGCAGTCAGGAAACTTTTTGAGCTAGTTTTCGGCAGTAGTTATCAGATGTTGCTCTCGTGACCTCCTGTTCCTCATCTTCCTTCAAGTCATTCGAAGGACTGCTAGCTTTCGCCTTCGGTGCGAGCGGTCCCAGGTTCGATTCCCGGTGAGAGCACTCGGTCGAAAAGTGTAAAAACGCTTTTCCAGGCCAGCCACCCTGAATGAGGTTTTCCTGGGATTTCCTCATTCACACCAGGCAAATGCCGGGGTGGTACCTAACTTATAGTTCCTAGGCCGCTTCCTTCCTTCCCCTATCCTTTCTTCCTTCCCTTTCCCCGGATTGTGTGCTCGCCGAGGGACATCATCCCTCAAAACGTGAAGGGCTAAATGGCCTTAGATGCCGAAAGCTCAGAAATCTAAATCCTAAAACCTAATCGAAGGACTGCTATGTTAATTCCATATAGTTATTCGAAGTTAGACGTAAGAGTAAAGAAATCAACGAAAAGTCTTCCGGGTTGGTTTCTTAAAAGCAACTTCAGCAATGTTGTTCATATTCATAAATAAATATTCCATTAATTACCTACAGTATAATATAAATTGTTTTAATTTTAAAACTCACAAGGGGTAGCTTACTCTTAGGCCTGAGTTTTTCCCGGACGATATTCGTAAAAACGATTCGAATAATTTTACTCATATTTCATAAGTATATATTCCATTAAGAAACCTAGAATAAATTATAAATTATTTTTTCATTAAATAACCACAGGAATAGTTTGCAATTGGGGTTTTTCCCGGATATTTTTTTTTTTTCAAAAATGACTCAGGCAATCTTGATATTCTATAATCAAATGTTCCATTAAGTAACCTACAATAAGATCATATAAATCATTTTTCATTAACAAATTCATAAGGGATAGTTTACTCTTGGATGTGAGTTCTTTTCTCGGACTATTTTCTCAAACTGTTCTATTGATGTAGTTTTGTTTCGTTGATAAATACTTAGTTAAAAATGTCTATAATAAGACATAAATAATTTTGCATGAAAGGTCCACAAAACGAAATTTCCTCTGGAAATATTCTTTAACGATGATTTTCTGAGGAACGGTTTAAACAATTTTATTCATATTTCATAAATGAACATTTTTCTAACCTTATAATATGGCATGCACAATGGCGTATCTTGAGGGGTGGCTATCGGGCTCAAGCCCCCTCGAAATAATTTTTTTAAATGCAAAACTTCATTAAATTTGTCGGTGCCCGAAAAGAAAAATATAAGTACTTATTCACGTGTCGTGCATAGCCGCTCCCCGAAACAAAATTATAAATACGCCACTGAGCATGCAAGTTACTCATGAGAATATCCAGAAAAGATAATTTGTTCTTGGAGATGTTTTCTTCGATACAGTTTTCCAAATGCTCTTATTATAATGCTGTTCGTATTTAGTAATTAAACATTTACATAAATAACTGCAGCAGGACTACTCAAGAAGTGAGTGTAAGAAAGTTTAGTACGGTAACCTCTACCTTGTATTATAATTCGTGCTTTGTTTAAAATGTTTATCACAGAAGTATTTTCTAAATAAGAAATTGAAGTTATATCCTGTATTTTTTTTTACCAGTCTCTTGCAACTTAGAGTGATGTTGTATTATTTAGATGGATTGGTTCTTCTATCTCGTATCGTATTGTAATCATCAATCTCTTTTCTTCATTAGTATTAATTTACTACGTATATTATGTGTAACTGCATTATGCACATATATTGAAGAGTGAATTTTCCACTTACTGGTGAAATTGGACAAATGCATACAGAAGCATAGAGTTGTATTCTCATTATTGCAAATATGTTTCTTTTCACCATGTATTGCAAAAGACTATGTGGTAACTTCCTGAAACAGAGCCTAACAGATAATTTAATGTTTAGTGTAATAAACATGAAAATTGGCATTACATTGTTCAATCTGTTGCTTCTCAATAATTGAAAGATCAATTTCGACACCGTATTTCCATTAAGCAATTAACAAATAAAATCACATCCACATATCCATGTTAACAAATGTAAACCATCTTTCCACCATCATTTTCACATTAGTAAGCTGGGTTAAAGTTCCTTTAAATATCGTTAGTTTTCTATCTGTACCTTAAAGGGGAGCATGGTAGCTCAGTGGTATAGCGTTTACTTCTGGTGTGTTGGAATCCCTGGTTCGATCCCCGATTAAGGAAGTTTGTAATGGACAACATTGTGTCGTGGGTTTAATCGTGGTATTCCAATTTTCTCCCACAGTATCATTCCACCAATTCTTCCATTATCATTCAATTGTTTGAATCATCCGTCTCCCTTAACTTAAAGGATATAATCGAAGGACATTAAACTGAAAGACTTTACTTTCATTTCTTTACATTAAATTATCATTATTGTTTCTGTAAATTACTGCATGATTAGTTTTCAATTCACACAATTTTAAGTATCCCATTACCTTCTTTAGGACTGCATCTTCCCAATGACAGTTTTCGAATTGCCAGTGCACTGCGTTTGGGAGCAGATGTTTGCGAGCAACACATGTCCTGCCTGTAGAAGTGTCGTAAACAAGAAGGGCCTTCACGGACTCTCCTGTGCCAATAGTGCGGGCAGACATTCACGCCACTCCAGTGTGAACGACATTATCATGAGGGCCTTTCAGCAGGCGTTACTTTTATACGCGAGCCGTTGAGATGCAGTCGTGCAGACGGTAAGAGGCCAGATTGGTATGACCCTAATACCGTGGAAGAAAGAAAAAGCACTTCTATGGGATTTTACTTGTTCCGATACCTTCGCCCTATCAAATCTACATTCTTCTTCAGCACAAGCGGGCAACGTGGCTGCTCGCCGTGAAACAGAAAAACGCAAAAAGTACAGCAAGTTACTTGGCAAATGCCATTTTGTCACTATAGCTATCGAATCAAATGGTCCGTGGGGTCCCGAAGGTCTTAACTTTATAAAAGAAGTCGGACACCATCACTGTTGCCACACTTGGTACAATTGTACCAAATTCAGCCCTTTTTGCCATTCATCGGCCCGTTGGTACCACGCTGGCATTTTCAACCCCTTTTGTGAAAAAGTTGGTACAATTCTACCCAATTCGGCAGCATTTAACAAATACTTGTCACATTTTCAAAAGTGTCAGTAAGACTTTTCCTACGTCTCACGTTACTCATACTGAGTGTTGGACTCTTATAATGCTGTTGAACATTCATTCAGTAACATTGCACCGCATACAACTACGAACTTCGTGTGGAAAATTCGTAATTCGAACTATACCGGGAAACAAATGATGTTAGATGGGCGTATGAAGGAGACGAGAAAGAAGCAGTGTGGTGGAAATTTTAGCTTGAAATCTTAAAAAAAAGAAAGAAAGAAAGAAAAGAAAGCGTTTAATCAAGTGTTGGAAATCCTGAAGAAGACAAGCGTGTGCTCAAGTAAGTCTACAATTTATGTGTCGTTGCAACGATTCTATACCAAAAAATAATAGCAACGAAAAAAATACATTGACGTAGTTACCGGCTTACCGGGATAAGTTGTTTAATAGTGACGCCATATTAACGAAGATAAAGACTTTCTTGATTTGGACTCGTGGAAGAGGGGGGTGGGAGTTTTCTAGAACTTTCGTGTTATAGAGCCTCTTTTAATTTCGTCTTATAGAGCCATGCATTACACTGGTATAAAATAATGAATTCAGCCCTTTTTGTTTCAATTTGGTACTATTTTTCAGCCCACTTCGGAGCTAGGACTGTGGCAATAGTGGACACCACATTTATTTATCGTCAGGAGACGCTAGAGCAATCTCTTTTCTACTGCAACGCATCAGTATGGCTGTACAAAGAGGGAACGTTGCATCAGTCTTATGAACGCTACCCTCTAGTAAGGAACTGGAGGAGATCTTATTTTCTGTAATCATTTCGGCGAAAGTGCCGTTGTTTTAAAGTTTCTTGACAATTGTTAATCATTTTAAATTAACCTATAGAATATATGTTTTTTCTTGTAATTATGTTCATTTGCTTATTCTTTTATATATCGCAACAATTGTTCCACAGGTGTTGTCAATTCCCAATATTATTGTTCTCATAGTCTGTGTTTCTACACATATATTGTTAACTTGTCTTGCATTGTTAAATTTGTCTACCTACATGCTTATTGAGTTCCTTTTTCTAGTATAAACAATCCTGTAATCTCGTGAATTCTAATCAAACATTACTGTGTATTATATTTTTCAATTGGAAAATAGAATTTAAGTTGTAACTAGTAAGAAAAGTATCCTTCTTAATGTAAGTAGCAAAAGTACACGTTCTTAACAAGGTAAAAATAAGGCTTAATGAATATAAAACTGGAAACTGCAAATATTGCCTTTCTTTACCGATTCATAAGATGAATTTTCAAACAAGGCTCGATACATGTTCGCTCATTTCTAATGCACATTCAAATGAACATAAATTTTTACTTATCGTAAGAAAATTGTCATTTTCGTACCTAGGTATATGAACGCAGGAATTTTTTGAGTTGAATATTCGATGTTCTGTCTTATTGCATTCGCGTGCCTAATACAGTTACGTCTCAAGGCATTGAGTTCACGTCATTGTGTTGCATTTTCAAGACAATAATTATTGCTATTAGAATTAAGAAATGATAGTACAAATATGGGTAAGGTTTGGATCACTTTATATCTGTCAAACGTTTTGAAACTTACTTTCCCTTCTACGCAATCGATATCCATACTTTGGATCTGCATTTTTCTCCTGTTTGATCCTTAGGAAATACGACTGTGTATTTACAAGGGCCATCCGGAAAGTGGTACCCGTTTCTGCAATAAAGACACAGTAGTACATATTAACAAATAAACATATTTTTATTGGAAAGAGCATACTTTACACTACTTCTCCACATAATCACCAAGCAAATTGAGGCATTTGTCATACCGTGTGACGAGTTTTTGTATTCCAGCGTCATAGTCCTCCGCCGCCAGCGTATTGAGATACGTAGTCACGCCTTCTTTAAGTTCTTCATCGCTGTCAAATCTTTTCCCCGCCAGAAAGACTTTAAGCTTTCTAAAGAGATGAAAATCCGAAGGGGCCAAGACCGGGCTATACGGCGGATGGTCGAAGGTTTCCCACTTGAGTTGCTGCAGAAGTTGTTGTGTTTTCGCAGCTGCATGGGGCCTGGCATTGTCATGAAGGAGAATGACGCCTGTACACAACACACCTCGCCGTCGATTTTGTATTGCCCGCCGTAATTTCTTTAATGTTTCACAATACGCATTAACATTAATTGTGTCTCCACGGGCCATAAAATCAATGAGCAGTATACCTCGTCGATACCAGAACATGGTTGCCATGAGTTTCCTGGTGGACGGAACTGTCTTGATTTTTTTTGTTTGTTTTTTTGGATTGGTTGGTGGATTAGCGTGATGCCACTCCGTGGACTGTCGTTTACTCTCAGGCAATGCATAACAAACCCATGTTTCGCCCTCTGTAATGATGCGATTCAGGAAAGAGTCTCCTTCATCAGAATAACGTCCCAGAAACGTCAGTGCTGCAGCCATACGCTTGGTTTTGTGCTCATCTGTGAGCATGCGAGGGACCCACCTTGCACAGATTTTTGAATAATGCAGATGGTCTTTGACAATTTCATGAACAATTGTTCGAGACATATTAGGAAAATGTTCACAGAGTTCATCAATTGTGACGCGCCGATCGTTCCTCATGCATTCGTCTACTGACCTCAGCAGTTCGTCTGTAATGACAGATGGTCTCCCTGAACGCTACTTGTCGTGTGTACTCCCCCTCCCCAGGTTGAAGTTCCGACACAAGCGCCGAACAGACGACTCGTCCATCACATTGCATCCATACACCTCCTTTAATTGGCGATGAATTTCACAAGGTCCAACGTTTCGTGCATTAAGAAATTTAATCACGGCCCTCACTTCTCAACTGGCGGGGTTCTCAATTCGTTTAATCATTATAAACAAGCACAGACACAACACAGACACTGCTAGCGTCACGCAACCTCACACAGAGCAGGCAGATAAGTCACTGACACGGTCTGACCTTGTCCAGGGGCTCCCCGAGTCGTCAGCGCTTCATGCGGCGCAAACGGGTACGACTTTCCGGATGGCCCTCGTATATCCTGGGCTGATGGACTTATTTCACCGTGTATAAAGAAACATTTCGATGAAGGACCACGTCCATATCTTTTATCAAGTTGCGTATGAGTACCATCTAGTTATCTCAAGCTATTTTTGGTTTGTGTTTGTATGTATGTATGAACGATACCGAACAACATCTTACGAATTCTATTGAAACATGACACTTCAGGAACAGTGAACGATAACAGAAACAGGAGTTTTCTTATGTCAGACTCTCATCCAAGATGATAATTGGCCAAAGATGAGAAGAGCTAGGCATTATTGTAACACAATCTTCCTCAGTCACAAAGTACTCTATGGAAAGTCCACAGCTTGTTCCCTGTCTGTTATATTGAAGAAGCCACTCCCTTTCCTCTCAATTTGTAGGAAAACTTTCACTTTTCTTAGACAGCAACTTTTAATTGGGTGGTTACTTGCACCTTTATAACAAGCAACTTGTAATTGAAAGACTATTTTTACCTAATGACTATGAAAGTTAACACGTAGGAAGAAATTGCTAGTCTTACTTTCCGAGCCTTTTCTTTCTTTTTTTCTTTGCCGGTAGTTTCTCCCACGCAATGTCTCCACTCAAATTCATTATTTCCCACCAGGTTCCTTGATATTCACTCCTTCTTTCCAATCTTCTTGTTTTCCTCTAGAATTATAGATTGCTTTTATCCTGCCCAGGATCGTGTGTATTCTTGTACGGGGTGGCACGTAGAAGTGGGAGATTTTGCAAATCCTGTAATGCACAGTAATATTATATATATATATCCCTACGTAATTCTGGACAGAAGAAGGTACATGTGTGCTATTTTATATTTCAGATATTACGTTATGAAAATAATATCCTATAAACAGTGTCCCTCTCTAAGGTAATATTCCTGCACTTGCAAATGGACGTTTCTAATAACTTCCTGCAGTACGTCCGCAGCAATAGATCAAACACCTTCACATATCGTACCTTTGAGTTCATCCAGTGTTTAAGGACGAGCAACAAGCACACTATGCTTTAAATAGCCCTCTAAAAAAGAAATCACACACTTTTAGATCTGGCAATCTTGCAGACTAGTTAGTGTCGCCATTTCTTGACATGACGTGGCTTCCAAACAGGTCTTGTAAAGCGATTATCAATATCCTTGCTGTGTGAGCTGTAGCTCCGTCTTGCCGAAACCATGTGGAATCATTAAGTGCATAATTTTGTAGCTCATTTGTGAAAAACGTTTCAGTCAAATTCACATACTGTTGAGACGGTACAAAAATGTGCTTCGTCAGACATCCACAAGTTTTCTAGTAATTTTTGATCTTCCTTACTTTTGGCTAAAAACGTTTCAGCAAAAATTCGTTGATGATTGACATCGCTGTCCTTCAGTGAATGGATTAGCGGGTGCTTATATGGCTGCAGTTTTAAATCTTCATGCAACATTCTACCCAAACTCGGACGCATTAATCCTAATGACTTGGCATGTCATCGTGCAGAACGTTGCGGACTTGGCTCGATTGCTGCACCTACTACTTGGATAGTCTCTGGAGTTCGAACTGTGTTCCTTAGTCCTACATGTTTTAAACTCAATATTCATGCCATTGCTTTAAGTCTTTCCACTCATTTCTTCACAGCGTGATCCGACGGAACCATATCATGACGGCGCAGTTGAAAATGGCGCCGAAATTCACACCGTACAACTTTATAACTAACGTTGTTTTTGTAATACGCTTCACCACAAAAGCGCGTTTCTTTCTTGACCACTGTTTCATGCCAGCTGAAATGGTATCGTGTATGCTACATTATCATTGTCTCGTTACTTGGTCATACTTAACAATGACCGTGTACTACGCGATTCAAAATCTCCCACTCCCACACACCACCCTGTAGATATAATTTCTCTGAATCGTACACTATATTTGCCATTTTATGGCTCAATGGCAGAGCGCTTACATCTCTTGTGTTGGGTCTCTGGTTCGATTCCCAACTAAGTTAGTTCGTAGTGGGTTCGTGTCCGTGGGTTTTCTTGGAGTTACCTCCTACAAACTCATTCCATCATTTTTTTCGTCATCATTCACTTCCCTTAGTCAATCGTTCCTGTTAATCTGAAGGATGTCGTAGGAAGATAAACTTTTAAAGATTTCATTTCATTTCTTTTTGCTTTGTCTTCTAGTTTCCTTTTTTGTATGTGATGAAGATACTAATTCTGTTCCAAAACTGTTATATAACTTTAGTTTTGTTTATAAGCATTGAGTTTTACTTTGTCAATGAGTTTTTTTTAAATAATAGAATTCCAAACTATGCTATGCAGAAGTATCTTATAGAATAGTTATGTGTGTTCGTCCGTCTGTCGACATACATCAGGCGACAGCCATTTGTCATTGTACACTAAGAGATGACGAAGTAGTTTCTTGAGATCAATTCAGCTTTTTAAGAATGTTCCAACTCCTTTCTATAGCTCCTTTGGGGCTAAGCGGTTAGCGTACGTGCCTTTGCGTGGGAGACCCGGGTTTGATTCCCGCCGGTAGCTCATGTGGTTCAGATTCCACGTTAATCCGTAGGTCTGTCTCATATAGCCTCGCCGCTGAAAGGGACGTTAAACTCAAAATCAACTATCGACTCCTTTCTTAACCCTCTATTGGGAACACACAATGGCTCAGTGGTAGAACCCTTACGTCTGGTGCGTTGGGTCCTTGGTTCGATCCCCGACCAAATAAATTTGTGGTGGTCAACATCGTGTCCGTTGATTTCCTCTGGGTACTCCTGTTTCGTCCCGCATTCTCATCACACCCTTTTCCCCATCATCTTTCACTTGATGTAATTATTCGTCTCCCTTAGTCTAATGGGGATAAACGTGGGATATTAAACTGAAAGAAAGATTTTCAACCCTCTATTAAAACGAAAATGATAGAAATCAGCCATTTCCAGTTTCAACGTCAACCATCTGAGTGCTATTACTTCTAATCAACTTAGCAATTTACCATTATCCGTTTCCAAAACCAGAAGTGGCAGTAATCAACTGTCACTTCTGATTCTAATGTTGATCCTCACAGTGCGAAAATGGTGATAGAAGAGTATAAACATTTCTTTTATAGCTGTATGGATTCAGAACCAAAAATATATTTCATTTAAACTTTTATTCTTCTACCAAGACCAGGAATTGTAAAACTAGTACAGCATCCGGTTTCAACATTGATTCCTAGGTATAGTGCTGCCAAAATGTCTTGAGCCGTTGCAAAAATGTGAACTAAAGCTCACACCCAGGCGTTGAGCCAATAAGGATTCAGCTGCTGCTAAACGAGAGAGACTTGCAGCCGTCTACGCCAAAGAGAGTGGAATTCCTTCAGCAGATAGCAGCGCTTTTAACGGAAGACTAGGTATCAAGGCAATATGATATATCTTTAGTTATTATTGTAACAGACTGTAAGAAATGGTTTTATATATGGATTGAGCTTCTGAAGAACACGTTCCATCCCCAATCTTACACAACTGTCGCCACTAGAAGTAATAGATCAATTGCTTGATTTCATTTACGATTTACTTTTCCAGACAATGACGATAACATGAGTGAAAAATAGAACAAAATTAACATTTTTCTCCACACTTCATCTTCTCTGGTTTTAGTTAAGTTTCAACTCGCAAAGTAATCAAAGCCTCTGAAATTATGCTGTCTAGTCTATGCACTCTTTAAAACATACCGGAATTTATTCCGGTAAATATCTGGCAATCAGGGATGCCACATTTTCACCGAAAAATTTTAGAGTAATATTTTGTATAAGAGACACATATACTTGGATTGAATAATTGACACGAAAAATATTGTTATTTCTTACACGTAATTCAGGAAGAGATGCGCAAAATCTTTAATAGTGGAAACGGAGTTCATTCTGTTTAAGAACAATAAGACAAAAGTCTACAAAAACTAAATGTAAGATTAAAAATATTTAATAACTTACCGAATTGTTCTACGATTAAGGCAGAAGAAATAATATTTTCAAATCATATTTTCTTTTGTGTAACTTAATATTGTATTTAGTTATTGAAATTAAGTTGACAGTTTCAAACAGTTCAAATTCGCTTGTCCCGAATGGTGAATAATTGTTTTAAAGTACTGAAATTTTATCTGAAATATCCGTTCTAAATTTTATAATAATACAGTACTACCCCTCAAATCCGAAGCCCGGAAATCCAAAAACCCGGCAAATCCGAACACGTTCTCAGGAGAAAAAAATAACTACAGCTGTAAAATGAAAACAAAAATAGATTTAATCACACAAATTTAGTTTTTTTTTTTTAAGGTTTTAACATTTTTAGACTTAATGATTATTCAAAATCATTATCTAATGATATTCTTACAAGAAGACAGTTATAGATATGCGACAATCATTTTGGACATAAGTGTACACCCGCCAGTCAAGGTCATTGCCCTTTCGACCACTGGACCACCCTGTCTAACCTCAGTCGTTGATTTACCCCCAATTCAGCGACGAAATAAATACGTAATATTATTTCCCGGGTAATCCGAACCCCCCGAAATTCGAACAGGCTTCAGCCCCAATTAGTTCGGATTTGAGGGCTTGTACTGTATTTCTGCAAATCCACCTGAATATTTAACTGTGGAGAAGTCGCTTTTACTGAACAAATACAGTAAAATGTTTGTACACTTCGAAGGTTTCCGGCCGAGCTCCATCTTTGTTGTTCTATTGAAGCATGAATTGATAGAAATCTGCTTCCATTTTTAATATTGAATTTTACGGAACATAATCGGTGAGAGATAAAGGGAATTATTTTTTGTCTATTCCATGAATAGAATCAGTCTCCGCCATTTGTCTAATTCGAAACTATTACTTCTGGTTACAATATTGCTTATGTATAGATTGTTTATGCATAGAGTGTAGTATGAAACCAAATCTATTCATCTGTTTGTCCGCCTTACTACGCTGACCTATAGCGTAACTTCAGGTTTTGCTTGAAAGTGATGGTGCGGCAAGATTCTCCATCGATACAAGTAATGTCACGTTTTTTTATAGGTATATTACTACAGTACTGATATTACTTTTAGCTACAATTAGAAAGTATATACAATTACTTACTAGTTATAGTTTCTTGCCTCAAACTAAATTCAACTTTCTTACAAGGCTGTCTATAATCTTTATTATAAATTAATTAGAAGTGTTACAGTTTCGGAAGTATAACACTTCCTTCTTCAGACTACTATTCCAACTTTCTTGCCTACATTCACGTTGTAAAATCTGAGTTTTAAGATGTTCCCTATAGAAAATACCTGTGGAATAATTTCTTGTGTTTGCTGGTAAATTGAAATAGAAGCAAGGATAGGAATGGAAGAAAATACTATTTTATGTGACTTTGCCTAAAGAGTTGAGAAAAACACCCATAAAATACTTCGTGCGGAGTATTGTACTGCATGGAGCACACACATGAGCATTACGTAAAAGTTATGCAAAATGATAAACTTTCGAAATGTGGGTGTGGAGAAAAATGGAGAGTTAGTTGGGTCGAGCGGAAAACAAATGAGAGGTTGTTAGAAATGGAGGAGAAAAAAGAACAATTATAGATATTATTAAGAAGCGGAAGATAAATTGGTTGGGAAATTGCCTGAGAAAAAATTGTATTATGAGGGACGTGCTAGAGGGTATGGTGGAAGGAAAGCGAGGAAGAGGACGAAGGAGACTACAATTAATGGACGATATCAAAACGGAAAAGTCGTATGTGAAGACGAAAAGTTTAGCGGAAGACCGTGGAGCATGGAGGTTTCTCAGTTCCTGCAAGTGACCTGCCAATAATGGCACAATACGTATGATGATGATGATGACTACACTACTTATATATTAACCCTTTCCAAGGGCGCCCATGTTGTGGTTTCCAAGGGGGGCAAATATAAGCGAGGTTTCAAATATAGTTACAAATTTTGCTATAACTAATGTAAAAATTCTATTGGGCTTTCGATATTCCCAAGTACGATTTCCTCTTAGGGGGACAAGTGCCCACCTTGCACCCCCTGATGGGCGCCCTTGACCCCTTCCATTACTATTTATTTTCTGAATTCTGATAATTGAAGTATAAGTTTATAAAAGTGTATTATAGATGGTTTATCATTATGTAACTTTCAAAACATTAATATAGTAACCCTACGTGATGCTACAATAGTTTAAATTTTATGACGAGTGTAGCTCGTCATTGTGTGATTTGGCACCGGAAGGCCATGACGAGCTAGACTCGTCGTTTCAGTGCAAGGAGTTATGAAGTAAATAAAATTACTTTCTTCGTATAGTTTATTACCTACATTCACGTTCTAAAATCTGAGATTCAAGTTATTTTCTTTAGGGAAAATTAGTGATATAATTTCCCTTGCTTATTAATAAATTCTACCGATTAGCAGTTACGAATTTTTGGTTTAAAACTTGTAAATCCTAAAACGATATATAACGTGTTTGAAGAACCGAAGTGCAAAATTACCTAGAAAGTTCTAATAACCTGTAAAATATTGAACATTCTCGAGTTAATTAGATTTATTATGTTTCACTTCAGCGAATTATATATAATTATCAGTTAATATATACCATTTCATACACTTCATGTTATAGTACATGTAATGTTGTTGATTACTTAAAGATTGTTAACCAGTACGTGATAGGGATTTTAGCTGCCGATTTTTTTTTAATAATGTACATGTAATAACAACACGGCCAAGGCCTTAATATTATCTTAAGTCTTTCCTTTTCTTCCTCGTATGAAATTAAGTTTTCTCCCCAATATCATCAATATCTTCTTGATTGCATGCTCTAGGATTTTCATCTTAGTCTGCAATATAATTGTTTTTAGCTCTAGCTGTTTTTTTGCCAAGAACGCATGTGATCAATCGAAAGCATCTGCGCCAAGTTGCGCTGATTGTTGTCTGCAGGTTTATTGAATTTTCACCAGTGATCATCTTCAGTTTTCGAGGTCTTCTGGAGAGGACGTTAGTAATATTATGAAGCGTATAATCGATATTCGTTCGATGTCATATCCAGTAAATGGGTTGGGGATGCTCTTCACTATTGCTAGCGATTGGTCATTATTATTATTATTATTATTATTATTATTATTATTATTATTATTATTATTATTATTATTATTATTATTATTATTATCCTCTAAAACTTTATTAAATTGAGTAAGAATAATTATCACATTTCTATCACAATTAGTTGCGTTTCTTCTCTCTTCTTTTTAAGTTTGTCGTCCCGTTTCAGCACCAAGGCTGTTTAAGATGCCGAATTACAGCTTGATGTGGGATCCGAACTCACGAGCACTCGCCGAAAATCGAATTTGGGTCTGCTGTGCCTCATGCGCGAATGCTGCTCATTTCGCCACAAGACAGCTGCCGTAACCAGCAATGGAATGAAGTGATAATGTTCCATAATTATACTTTACAGACTAAAAAGCAGGGAACACGGTAGCTCAGTGCGTGGGGTCTCTGGTTCAATCCGAGGTCAAGTTACTTTGTGGTGAACAATATCATCCTAATGGGTTTTCTCGGGGTATTACTGGTTCCTCCCATTTTCTCTTTCCACCAATTATTTCATCATCCTTCACTTACTTTATTTATCGTCTCCCTTAGCTTAAAGGACATAAATGTGGGACGTTAAATCATAGATTTCATTTCACTTTTAGGCTAAAGGAACGAAGTAATAATGAAAATTAATTATTATGGAAGTTTTGGTGAAATGAAAATGTGGGGGAAAATAAATAACCCCTAGGAAACCTACAGAGACTTGTCTACCGAACTCTTGTGATCTGGGATCAGACTTGGATCCTCTCATAGGCGAGGCTGTAGAACAGCGCCACTGTGCCTTTCTCCCCTAACTGATAAGTTCTGTTGGTTTGATTGATTTGGAATGTATTACCCCATTCAGTACCGAGACTATATAAAACATGGAGCTGTAGTTTAACATCGTATCTTAACCACATAAACCCCCACCTGAAATCGATCCCTGGTCTCCCATCAACAAAATTTATATCATTTATTAATAAAGGGAAACATGAATAATAACGCGACTCCTAAGATTAATGTATCTCGGTGATGACTGTGTTTCATAATCGAGAAGTCTGTATCATATATTACACATACTGTACTGATAATTATAAATCTCACCGGGAATGATATTTAGGGTACTACAAAAGAAATCGTTAAACAATATATCAGTGAACCAAATGTTTGAATTAAGAAGTGTTATATATTGTAAAGTACCATACTTGAGGGCGAAAATATGTTTAATAACAGTCACTGTTGGTACTTAGAGAGAGAAAGAATGTTTATCTTATCTCCAATAGTAACATTGTGTTTCAGAAAAAAACCTTTTTCCCTTCTCTTCTAGATATTTTAAAATATATTCAACTTCCTCTTATGATAATGGACTAGGCTTGTCGACGCCTAGAAACCTTAAAAAATCGTTTGTTATAGTTACATACTACCAACAATAATTTGTTAAAATCATTTTTTACAAGTATATGTATAGGCTATATTGTTTCACTAATCTTTTGTTAACTACCCTTAACCTCAGAACCAGAACTTCTTCAAAAATCTCATCTACTTCACTTGCATTACGTTTTTCTTCCAGAGACTTCCTGATATTTTTTTCTTGACCAGAGATAACTTGTATGACTTGCCATTTATGAATGAAGCCTCTTTACTTTAACCCAGTATTTTGTGTTACACAATGAAATAAAATCCAAGCCACCTTCACAAGAAAGTCTATAAAATAAATCCCTATTCCACAAACAAAGGTTACTGCAACAAGAATCTTAGTAGATAAGTTTTGCGTTTCTCGTTCAACTCTCCTTTTTAAGCTCATCTTGTATTCCTTGGATGTAACTTAAAGTAGGCGTTTTCTTGAGGGTTTATGTTCAAGAAGGAAGTACAGTATTGATAAAGAAATCTACTTCAGAAAGCCATGCTCGGGAAATTTTGGAAATTCTAATAGTTTGGCTGTCTGAGAATCGTTGGAAATTCTAAAAGTTTGGATGTTTGGGAATTTTGGAAATTCTAATAGTTTGGCTGTTTGAAAATCTTTGTAAATTCTTTTAGTTTACCTGTCTGGAAATCGTTGGAAATTCTAATAGTTTGACTCTAAATATAGATCTCAATTAGCCAAAGAAAATCCATATTTATTTGATTTAACTCCAACTGTAGGCAAGAGTATAGGATTCTACAAAAAGAAGTAAGTGTACAGGAATTCAGGACGAGACTTAACATATACAGGATGTCCGAAAAATAATATATCCTTTTCTTTATTTTCTCTACCTTCTTAGTGAGTGGAGAGTGGTGTCAGTAACAAGGATTGCTATTAGATACTGTGATTTCTCATTGAAATACCCGCCGTTTACAAGACCATAGCTTTTTTTAAAGATGCGCACACACAACAACATAAGCATCTTGTGTGTTGTCGAATATGCAAAGACAACGTCCGTTATCACAGCTCAACGCAACTTTCGGCAACAGTTGGAGTCCATTCACTTGACAAGAACTGCATTAGCGTTGGCATACACCGCTCATGGAGACAGGTTGCCTATGCAAAGGCAAAAGCAACCGCCGTCCTTCGAATTCAGAGGAGACAGTAGGTGTTCGGCATTCCTTCCAACGCAGCCCCACGAAGTCAGCTCGGAAAGCTGGCCGTGATTCAGCATTGTGCCGCTCAACAGTTTAGGATGTTCTTCGTAACTGCTTGAGAAACAAGGCTTACAAGCTGCAACTTGTGCAGGCACTTACTGAAGATGGTAAAACTTCGCATTGTCTTCAGTGTAGACATGTTGGGGTTCCTGGAAAATGATGATTTTTAGAGACAGGATAGTCTTCAGTGATGAGA
The DNA here is from genome assembly GCF_964235325.1 of Thermobia domestica. Classification (NCBI taxonomy): domain Eukaryota; kingdom Metazoa; phylum Arthropoda; class Insecta; order Zygentoma; family Lepismatidae; genus Thermobia; species Thermobia domestica. The sequence goes on from NC_137462.1 coordinate 263,667,153, forward strand.
TGACCTTCCATATCAACGCCAAAGTCAAGAAGCATAATATTCGAATCTGGGGTTCAGAATATCCTCGGCGGATCATTAAGCATGTCAGAGATTCTCTCAAGTTAAATATCTTCGCTGGCATATGCAGAACGAAGCTTAGAGCAATTCTTCTTTGCAGAAAGAACTGTTGATTTGAGCAAGGGAGGAAATGGACTAAATATCTACCGTGTTACGAAGGGCGCCCATATTGAATCTTTGTAAGATAAGAAAACTTTGATATATTACCTTAATTTTGATATATAAAGTATTCTAATATCACATTAGGGGGCCCAAGAATATTTTTGGAAAGGGTACATTCTTTTTCGGACACTCGGTATAATGAACGTATAGGACAGTTTATTTACATTACACTGTTACGAGTGAGTTGAAAGTGTGTGTGTTGTAATATGTAAAGTAAGGTACGATAATGCAATATGTACTCCGATTGAGGGAGAGAATTTTCAACTGGTTAAATTGAAATAAATGGATTATCAAGTAGAGGCTTTACCTGTTATTACTTGGATCAACAGTAATTAGTAGTTACATATTTATTTATGGAACTCTCTAATTTAGGAGTTGTCATAGCTAAGCTGGCCATGAAACATGATTTTGGTGAAGTAATCAAATATAATTTGGAATTGCTTTAACCAAACATGTAGATCAGAGGTAAATTCATGATCAGGTTTCACGTATCAGCATCAAGTATATTCATCAACATTATCATACATTTGCTTCGTACACTACTGTGTATCGTGGTGTTATTATTAGTGGTTTCGTGCACAGTAGAAAACAACGGAAGTGTTTTTATCTTTTTTTCATTTTCACATAAATTGGGATATTTTTCCACATTACAGTTAAGCAATTTCACTCCGAACTAATAGAAATACCTCGTAAGTCTTGAAGAATACACATAATGTATCATGAAACCTTTAATTTTTACGCCTAAAATACGCTCTTATATTATAATAAATACATACCCTTGTCACCAAGTTCAACCCAAAGTGCATGCCATGTTCCAGAAAATTCTAATATTATTTAAAGCATGGACGTCTCTAGTGGGACACTTCCCCCAAAAAAGTACGTAGAAGATGAAGTAGATGAAAATTGAAAGTACTTATATGGAAGAAGTAAAGAAATAGGTGAAACGCATGAAAATTTTATTTATTATTAAAATGTAGTATTACGTTGTATATGTACTTATATGAAGCTTTTCTTCTAGAAAGGTATTGTCTTCTGAGTGTCGTGGTATAATGAAATTAAACAAGAGAGGTAAAGAAAAATTACAGTTAAATACATAGCATTAATTCATATATGACAATAGCTGTGTGAAGAGAAAGTTGTTGAACACAAATGATAAGAAAAAAACTTATAATTCATCAGATCTCAATCTTATGCTGACTGAGGTGAAATTTCACTGAAATATATAATTAACAAATAGGAAACAATAAATTTTGTACTGAAGTGTTCAAAGATGAGATAAAAAAAAACATTTGTTTGAAATCTGGAAGAAAAAATGTGTAAAGAACTTTACATTCTGACTTCTCTACCACCAGCACTTAAATTCGTTTCTTCTTGGGGCGGGAGCATCTTGTTCTAAACCGTCTTGACTAGTTACGCTGGATTGTTTCTTCTTTCGTTTACGGCGTGGGTGTAGTTGCGCATATGTCTCTTCTCGCTCTCTAAATGGAAGAAATTAAGTCAAATAATGTCAATTTATTCCAAACCAAAGGATTGAGGAAAATGTCTACCCGTAGCTACTTAGTGTAGTGGTTAATGAGAGTGTGTAGTTGATGAAAGAATTATCTGAAGAACTTTCAGGAACGACGTCCTTTATGGGTTCGTTCTTTAAATCTGGATACTGCGTTCTGATTGGCGAGCATAGAGACCAATGGCGCGCTTCTGTCAGCGGCTCTTTTAAGGGCTGATGTTTGTGTGTGTTGCTCTGTCGTTCTGTAAAACATTGTCTAGCCTACAAATCTTGGGATTTGCTGGTCAAAAGCTGTTAAGTAGAGTACTGGGTGTGTAATCCTGTTTACTGTGGATCAAAATAAAGTTCTTTCTGTTAATGTTAGAATGCTGAAAGCCTTCTTGAGTAGTCCTTTCGTATATGAATTACGATTTTCTGTAACTGTGAGAAGTTTGCAAGAGATGATGTGGTGCTATACTCAAAAGTGATTCAAACAAGATGCTGGATAGTTGCACCAGTCAAGTAATTGATGAATTGATGGTCTTCTATAGTTCCTTGATGAGTTATATTCAGGTTGATCGATCGACTTAGATTAGCTGCTATCAGTGCAAAAACTTCTGGTGCGAGTGTGAGTAGGAATATAATATGCAGTAATATTTTTCAAGAGGTGGCCCAAGGTATTGCTCCCGCCCCCAAGGTGTCTTTTTCTTCTGATTCGTCTTGATGTGACAAGTGTAGCTTTCATATAGACCGGACTTACATGTAGAAGTGAAATATCGCGCCAATGCTGTGAGAATTTTAGTTTTGGAAGGATCAAATTTAAACGATCGGTTTGACCAAATATTATAATTAGTCCGTCTTTCCTCCTTCCTGCAGGTAGCACAAAAATTCTTGTTGAAAGGTTTTCTGTAGATATTATTATTGATACACTCGCTTCTGTAGCGTACTAATTTACTTTAACAAATTAGTGCTGTGTAACTGTAACTGCAACAATTTCAATATGAATGAGGACGTGGTGCTCTCTGAGATTCTTTCAGGATATAATGTTCTTACTCTAACGGTGAGACCTTTCAGAGATCAGTTTCTTGATCTAGTTATGGACTCTGGAGGATAAGTATACTAGTTTAGTTGATATAACAGAGTTGCAACTGCGAAGTACCTTACAGAAATTAATGTTTGCAAGTGTAAGTTGAGCCCAAGGAGTACAATAAATAAATTTGTTGTCTTGATGTAAAAGAGATGTAGTTATTTTTTGGTCTTCTCGAGAGAATCTTTGAAGAGATTTTGTGAGTTCTGAGATGCTGTTAGAGGTTAAGCAGAATGCTGTTCTTCTTATGGATGTGATATCTACTAAGGTTTGTCTTGACGGCCTTGAGCACTGCGAATAACGGGACTCTTGCAATTCCTTTGCCTCCTCTATTTATGCTTGTTATTGACGACGATTTTCAATGTATAAATATGTGAACTACTGTCTTCGCCACTATGGCAAGAGTACTGTTAGCTGCATGTATTCACAATGATGATTGAACAGTAAGATGTAAGTTATTAGTGTAACTTCTTAATAAATGGATGTGCACCGACTTGTGTCTGTATTACCAGGTATCGAAATTTCTTGAATGTCTAAAATTATTTCGTATTGTCGTCAAAGAAGGCAACGACAATTTCTATAAGTATAGTGAACTTCGTCACTGAATCTGAAGGCTGACTTGAGTTGCGATACCTCACGTTTCATTTTCTCAATAGCTTTCGTGATCCTTAGTTCGCAAAAAGACTGACGCATTTGCGGGAAGAAGCTAAGATCTCCTGGCTCATCATACTCTCTGAGTGAATGCTGTTTGGATTTCACTAAGTAAAGTGCCTTGCAATCTTGGGACGTAGGTGCAGGTGATTTGGAAGTTTACATTGTTCGTAGCTACTGATGGCGTTCCTTCTCTCTCTAGAACAAGACACTTCCTTTATAAATCACCGTGATCTCCTGAACAATTATCATAATAGACTGTCGTATCGTTGGGCAGTATCTAGTGAGATGCTCTTGTGGGTACTTCACGCAATGAGCTGCGGCGAAATACGAAGTTTGTGCAAGTCCCAGTCACTGATATTGGTGGCATTGAAGGAATTATCCAAAGCGGAATGGTTCAACCAATACCTTATAATGAAAAAAAAAATGCTTGGCATGATATATACTGTCTAGTGAGCTGCTGGCGGTAATTTGATTAATTGATAGTTAACGAGAAAAAAGGGATATGGGTTCCCTTCCTGGAGTCAGTTATGACGACGCAGCTTTTTCGGGCATTATACTCTTTGATTTCCTGGAGTGATGGACAGCCGAATATTCTTTTATGCATTTTTGATACTGAAGAGGCAGCTGCTGTGATAAAAGAGAGACCTATTGTTATTTCTATAATGAAGATTGGACAGTACAAAAACTAATCAGTGTAAAAATCGTAACTTGAAGAAGAGGAGACGAACAATCGGGACATAAAGAAATAATTGAATTACTCTCATCGTAGAATCCGCACTTCTAACCTGCACCAAAATACTCCATTTCTGGCAATCAGTGGGGAAAGTAGCCACAAGTTAGAATCTGATTTCCAGTCCTATATGCTGTCGAATAAAAATACTTTTTAACCAATTACATATCTTTACTATTTAAAAATGGTTCTCAAAATACAGTAAAGTTCACCGCGTTTGTTCATTGCGGATTGCGAATTATTTAAATTTCAAAATTCTCGGACATCTAGTTCATTGAATTTGAATATATATATATATATATATATATATATATATATATATATATATATATATATATATATATATATATATATATATATATATACATATTGATTTGATTTGAATTTAGCGTTCCTTTAAGGAGCAAGGGTATAAGAGTCGTAGACCTACAGCTTAACGTTGGATCCGAACCACATGAGCTCCCGCCGAGAATCGAACCCATGTATCCCATTGAAACATACATAGAAGGCAGGTGGATTAAAAACGTTCCCTAAACTTATATTTACAACATAATGACCAAAAAATATTATTAAGTTTTTACGTAAAACATTCAGTGTTCTTTGATCATGGAGCAGTTCCTTTCTGATTTCCGGTCTTACCTGTATAAACAACTATTTGAATCAAACTATTCATATCAACAGATAAATCTAAGTTCCTGCAATGAACAAGTAATGATATCAAAATAACATAAAAGGTCAAGCTGCCTTCATCCCCACTCCCCCATATCTCACTTCCAGCAGAAATACAAACCATTTTATCGTTAAATCAACGTTTCATGATTATTACAACATTCTCTGTTTTCTTGTAAAACAATCAATGGTTCGTCTTGCTAAATTATCTGCAACATTCTCATCATCTGCTTCGTAATGAATAATTCTAATATTGTCTAAGCATTAACATTCATAGTATCTACTAGGCACTTTGTTTATATACTAAACAACACATTGTGAAATATTGTAAACAACTGTGAAGTGCAATCAAACAATACTACCATCCTGGAGGAAAATATGTATGCAGGTGTGTGCGCGCAAAACAAGCAATTTGTTGCTGCGAAATACTTCACATTTATGTTTTAATGTTATCCGTTATGTTATTAACGAATCATATAAGCTTGAATTATTATGCAAAAGGGAAGTATGTTTGAACTTGGACTATTTTATCCGCGACCCTAGCCCCTACAGCGGGAGCTGTCTTATGCTATAGTCAGTATTGTATTAACCCATTTGGTGGCCCGGAGCTAGGAAAAGTATGTGGCCGCTGCTGACTTCACCTAATACATTTCTGTGAAAATACAGTAGGGAAGTTAACGGAATGCATGTAGTTTTACATCATCAACCATGGCATGCTTTAGATGATAATATACCTAATGGAACTTTTACAAATGCAAGAAAGGAAACACACAAAGTTACCTTATTACATAAATGTAAGAAATTAAAGTAAATGATGATAATTGTATCTTGTACGATTCTTTTTAGACGGTCAGTTGAGATTTTGATCAGAATGGAGGCCCCCGTGCACCTTGAGACCAGGGTCTACAGCATCCATAAACTCATCCCTTAATCCGGTCCTGGCTATAGGGATGGTATTTATTGCGAGCATACAATATCAGTTGAGATTATTTGGACATTCAAAGTTTGTCCCTACCCTAAAAGACAAAAACAAATTGTTTTTTGTTAGTATAGTTTTCAACTAACATAGTTAATTGAATTGTCCTTTCAAATATAGAATATATAATCTCCTGATATCTACTTGCAGAAAAGAAATAGGGAGAGAATTTCCATTTATCCTGTGTAGATGACCCAAAAGAATATACATTATTGTTGTGCACATTTTGAGCAATCGCGAAATTATTTCTTCAAACTCTTATTTTTGCTAAATGAGAATAGTTATAGTTCCTTAATCATGAAGCAATCCATTAAAAGAAAGTAAAGTGCTAAACGAAATTAAATTTCCTGACGAGAAACTCCATAATTTATGACATCTTTAATTTATTACTTCAGCAAATGTCTTAAAGTTTAAGTACTTTGATTAGAGTTATGGTCTTATTGTACGAAAGGATGAGTAAGTAATCCTGTATTTTTTTCAGTTATATAAAATGTTGCTGTCACAAAACGTAACATTTTGCCTTATACTTCATTAGGTATTGCATAAATAGGTTACGTTAACACGATTGAAGTTACGAGCTTTTAATTGTTCCTCTTCACTAATTATCTGAAATTCATAATGAATGACGTTAAGAATTCTTAGCACTCATAATGTTTCTGCTTTTCTTATTAAAAAGTTATTTCAAGTTGTATTGCCTTTAAGACTACACTTGGCTGTGTACGGATGCTTCGTAGAACTGCTAGGAACTTGCGTATAAACGAGTGAAAGTATTATTTTCTGTAGCTAAGAACGTTTTCACAGAACTTCGTATCTAATTAAATATTTCCATAAAAAAAACATTTAATCTCCATTAAAAGGTACATTTAAAAAGCTAATTCAAAAGAACATAAAGGAGTTCCTATCCTTTTGATGAACATTCAATTTAGTTAGTATATACATGTATTAAGAAATTAATCTATTACTAGAAGTAGAAATTCGTCGAAACTAAGAGGGTGAAAGGGGGGCGTATTTGTGTTTTTTTATTTTTTATGCAACAGCAAAATTATGAGGAATAACCTACTATTAACGTGTGCTTCTGATTACGACCCAGAGGTATTCATTAAAGGGAACGGTTGCACAAACCAACATGCAAGATAAGTTCGTAGAGTATTAACACACCGTTCTGTTCCACATTATGGCATCTTCTCTGGATTTTTTTTTTTTTTTTTTTTTTTTTTTTTACAATATCACATCACCAGTCCCGCTGATAAGCTTCCACGATCAGAGAAAGAACAAAGATAACAGGTAGAGTAAAGTAGGGAAGAGGATTAGACAGAGAAAGGAACAACAAGTGGTGGCAGTGTGCGAATAGTGTATCTCCCAGAGTTGGCTACGATATGAGACGACACACAAATATCCTAATAGAAACACAGACAAACTTTTTCAGACAAGTCATCTTTCTCAATACGTCTTCGAGATGAGACATCCTCAACTCAGAGGCAACATCAGTACCTTCAGAACCACTTCCTTTCAGCTTTATCTTCTCTTCAAGGCAATCGGAAACAACTGCAAATAATTTTCCTCCCTTCGTTTCTTCACAAGACAATAACATTACTGGTCTCATCAACCCCACGACATCAGCATGTAGTGTATAGAGCCGACAAAAATGTTTTGGGCTGATTTTAAATGTTCCATCGTCTATTGCAATTTCACTACCAATTAAGCTTTCTTTGCTCCCGAAGCCAATAATACCCCGTTTTCAGAATAATTGTTATCAAAAACAGTAGGAAATTGTCGTCTGTATCTAAACTGAGCAAGTCTTTTGGAAATCGAATATCCATCGCTGACTGCACTGACACTGGAACTCCAAGAGCCTTTCCTCTTGCCCTGATGTTCGATCGGTAGGCATTGAAAACTGGTAACAAAATCAAGGCCCATATCTTAAACATCTAAAAATTCCTCTTCAACCATCTTGGGTATTGGTGTTAGCTTCTCCTTGTCCCTTTTTCCCGTTTGAATATATTATACTCAACCTCAACATCTGCAACACTTGGAATGGAATGAAAACAATCAAAAAGGGAAACAGAAATAATAAAATAACAATAATAATGCAAATTACGAAATCTTTCTCCTTCCACAATTTGGTAAAGCTGTTAGGCTCTTCAGGTCCAAAAGACCATTCCACAATCTTTTCAGCTGTTACACTATTTCGGAAAACCCAAAAGTAACACTAACAATAATATACATGGTTATTAAATAATAGTTCTCAAGTTTACCTTTTATATGATTCTCACATTGTCGCTTTTATTGCTGTTCTTACCCAAAGTGTTGTGTCAACCGAATGTTTAGTGACGCTACATAAAGTTCAAAAGTTTGTTTCTCCCATTGCCTAGCAGACCTCAGAAGTGACCTTGACACGTCCACCTAATTAAGCGAAAGGACTCTGCTACATAATGCCTAGAATATTTCCATCAAGGGGTATTGAGACTTGATTTCCCAGATTTTCATGGAGTGGCGTTTTGGGAAGGGGCGTCTTCCTTTCTTTTCGCATTGTTCTCTGTATAATTACTGGAGCTTAAGATTCGTGATTTCCAAGATATATCAGAATAACAGGAATTTTTACACGTCGACAGTTTCTTTTAATTACATATTTCTCTTTTGCACACTGCTGCTTCATACAAACAAAAGAAAAAGTAACATGTCGAAATGTATGAGTATTGACACGCAGTTTAAAACTTCAAACTACTATTCTATGCATAAATATACGAAACATTACTAATGGGTATGTTTATTTGTGCGTCAATCAACAGATACACAAGTAAAACATTATGGCATAGGAAAATATGTTTATTTTATATGGACGACCAAGATTGGTTCTACCTTCTCTCTTCACTTTGTATTCATATCGAAAGTGGTAGCAATTTAGGCTTACCAATTCAGTGGTCGATCTCAGCTCCAGGAAGTGGGCTTTGTGGTGGACAAACATAATGTATGTGGGTTTTCTCGGGATTCTCCGTTTCTCTCGACTCTATCATTCTACCATTATCAGCCATATCATCATCAGTGTCTCCCTTAGTTTCGGTGCATAAGCGTGGGACGTTAAACTAAAAACAAATATCATTTTCGGTTTCAACATTGATTGCCATAGGGGTGAAACGGCGATAGATTTTAGCAGCCTGTTTTCTAGTATTGCAATATTTGGTTCCATGTATGCCCTTACTTCTCTATTAAACCAAAAATCAGACGGTATCTACTACCTCCTCCAGTTTCAATATTAATTCCTGAGAAGCAGATGCATTAATAGGCAGCGAGAAACTGTATTTTTCAGATAAGGATTTAAGATTCCAACAATACATTCCTTCTCAGCTTTTATTCTTCCATTGAATCCGCAAGTTATGAAAGTGTATTATAACTTTTGATTTTAATACTAATTCACATACAATGAAGACTGTAACGAAAGCAAGAAACTGTTTTTGATATGTGTTCATCATCCCAAGAACAATTATTTCCGATCTTTTCTCTGTATTGAAACTGACGTGATAGTTACCATATCAAGTTTCGACATAGAGTTCCTATTGCAATACCCCTCATATTTAATAACAACGCCACTTGCTTCAACACAAGGACCGCCAAGTAGCCGACGGATGCAGTTCCCGAAGAAATACGAGGAGGACACGAAAAACTACAAGAAAGACACGAAGAGTCACGAAAAAACCCCTAAAACCCCTCCACCTCCAAACCTGGCTATAAAAGATGATGCTAAGAGGCAAGAAACATCAGTTTCAGCTAATCACATTCTACTTTTTTCATCAAGCTGCTGTGGGCGGGCGAGACTCCCTCACCTTATCTCTGCGCTGCTTTGGGCAAGAATTAGTACAAATCTCCGCGCTGCACTGGGCAAGAAATACTATCCCACCTCTGCACTGCTTCCGACAAGAGGTTCCTACTAATCTCTATACTGCACTGGGCAGGGAATTCCTAACCAAGAACCATAGAACCTCTGTGCTGTTCTAGGCAGGAAATCCAACTTATAACAATTATTAAAAACATTACTTATTTGTAACTCAGTGTTCAAAAGTTTGAATAAAAACTGTTATAATAAAAAATTGAAGGAAAACCTGTGTACTGCTTTTCCACCAAGCATTACACTATAGTTTATAAGTATACTGTAGGTTCATAATTCAAAATGAACCTCATTTTCGTTTCTATCAGACTATGTGTACACCCCCACTAGCCTGAAACTAAAGTTATTGTAAATCAATACGAACAAAGAAAAATGAAAATAAATATAGATAATTAAACCTCAGAAAGCACGAGTCAAAACAAAGGTCTTATTCTATTCATCAGCAATGTCTATTGTTAGAAGTAAGATTAATTTGTCGTTGCCGAATTCCACTCACTTTTAATATATAGACGTATTACTTCCTTCAAATCCTCCCTTCCAACCACACTGTTAGACATATTAGTGAAAAATAATGGGGAATGCTTTTTCCGTAAATAAGTTCGGTTACTGTAAAAAAGAATCACAGAAGGAATAAGAGAATTCCCTTCAAAAACCACCTGAGGTATATATATATATATATATATAATATTGCACACATACCATCAGAGATGGTTGGTGCTCAGATTTTCAGCACCAAAATCCTCTCCATCTTCCTCACCTCATCTATCCCTTTTATCTATCTCATTCTTGGTGCAGGTGCTCCAACCCTTTCATCCCCTTGCCCAGTACAACCACCACGACTGTAAAATCAATAACTTCTCTACAGCACTTTTGGCACTTCACCTAACCCCCTTCCTCTGTTCCTTTTAAAGACTCTTTTGAAAAACCCCTGCCAGTCTTTTCAATACTTCCCTTCTCCCCCATCCTCGCCATTTCCCTCCTCCCATACTAAATATCCTTTACTACTTCCTCTCTCTTTGGCCTCCTTTTAGAATGCATTTCCATAAATCAATCTGTAATGCATAAGACATTGAATTGAGAGTTTAGAGAAGAGGAGATGAAGATATGCCCGAGTAAAACAGAGAACTCGAAAACCATCGCATCATTGGTATTTCACTTCAAGACGGAAATAAGAGGGGGGGGGGGAGAAGAAAAGACAACATTAGGGAAAAAAGGATCTTTTTTCGGCTTTTCTTTTTCTACAACACACACACACACACACACACGTATACGAAAACAGAATCTCAGTACAATTCGACGTCTCTTATGCTTTCAGACTCTGTTCCTTTTCATCTGAATCCACAAGCAACAACAGATGCTTTTATTTTCGCCCCTCCTTTCAAAATAGAGGACTGAATTCCAATCGACAATACTACCTTACCTCCAGCCAGACACAATCTCGTCTTAATGATCATTCATCATAATTTTCATTTTAAAATTACAACAATTTTAAGTATTTTTTTCAATGGAAGCTATAAAACTCTGAAAGATAATTTTCACCAGGTTTAAGAAATGTTTATATATATATATATATATATATATATATATATATATATATATATATATTCCAATTAAATATATACCCACTTTTATCTGAAACTCCTCAGTAAAGTTATATGATCATTTGGTTTCTTTTTCTTTGGCTTCAGTCCTTGATTGTCTCCCAAAAATTACAACTTTTATAATTTATGAACAACGAATAAAAGCTATAATAAAACCGTTTTATATTCGAAGAGATTAGAATAACGTAGACTTGAAAAGGATATGTATTTACATTAAACACCTTCTTAAAATTCAAGAAAGCATATTTTACAATGTCATAACAGATAAATTAAAACACTGTCTAGTGATTTTCTAAAATTACTTTTTTTATGTTAATTTTCTATTGATGTATATTTTTCTCCTTTATAGAATCAACCTTTCCTTTGACCTTCAAAATGTCACGTGACCATCACCTCAACCAAAAACTGTCAGTAAGAGTTGCTTTGGTGCACAATGTTGCCATCCTGATAAATGTTGTGCATGTTTCTTCATAGTAGCTAACTATAACGGGACTTCGGCAATATAACACTTGTTCTTTATGCAGTAGTGCTATCTCAACTTTGAAACCCAGTATTACTGAGCTTAAAATCAAATGAAAGTATTACAATACGTGTATTTGTTGGTGTAAAATATATTATAATAGCTTTATCAACGTAAATAATACCCATATGAAATTATGAGTCTACAGTGAAACAGCGTATTAAGACTGTTTGGTCTCTAAAGAATGAAGTTAAAAATAAATGATGTCACGCTTCGAAACTATTTTAATTGGAAGATTTTGTCTTATCTAGAATTCTGTCTCATCAAGAAAATTTTGTATCGTGTCGTGTCGTAGGCAACCCTAAATGAAGTACACCTAGATACTGTATGTTTGTCATGAAAGTGATGTCACATTTGGAAACCATTTCAAGTGGAAGAGCTCTGTCTTATCTAGATACTGTATGTTTCTCATGAAAGTGATGTCATATTTGGAAACCATTTCAAGTGGAAGAGCTCTGTCTTATCTAGATACTGTATGTTTGTAATGAAAGTGATGTCATATTTGGAAACCATTTCAAGTGGACGAGCTCTGTCTTATCTAGATACTGTATGTTTGTCATGAAAGTGATCTCATATTTGGAAACCATTTCAAGTGGAAGAGCTCTGTCTTATCTAGATACTTATGTTTGTGGAAACCATTTCAAGTGGACGAGCTCTGTCTTATCTAGATACTGTATGTTTGTCATGAAAGTGATGTCACATTTGGAAATCATTTCAAGTGGAAGAGCTCTGTCTTATCTAGAATTGTCTCGTGTCGTGTCCGTGCCGTAGGCAATCCTAAATGAAATAGATCTAGATACTGCATGTGTGTCACGAAAGTGATATCACGCTTGGAAACCTTTATCTAGAATTCTGTGTCGGGTCGTAGTCAACTGTAAATAGGTCTAAGACACTGTATGTGATTTATACTGACAGCAACAAATGCGTATTTTATAAAAATTTAAAATTTACATTCTAACTTTAGGCTGTTTCTTACTAAAATAAAACTCTGAACAGAGCACCTGTCAGCACTATCATCATCAATAACATTTGTTTATGTACTGCTGAATGAAAAGCTCCCCAACTATTCTTAGCAATCATCTATCATGAATAATTCTTTTCTGTGTTACTTAGCAATGCTTTCTAATGTGGTAACATCACCGTATATGTAGACGTTTCATGACTTTCTTGTAGTTTCTTATTATTAGTATCGAGTGAAGGATTACTTTTGTTCATTGTTCATTACTTCTCTTGGTAATGTATCCTGCTTGCTGTCACTTCAATAGCTTTACTTTCGTGTCATACTTGTCATCTTTCTGGTCAACGAGATTGCTGTTTCTTTGCATGTGATTCCTTGCATGCATCTCTGAGTACTTCGTCGTGTAGCCTGAACATTGTTAATGTCTGGTTTTAGTACTGTGCACGACTCTGATTCAAGTATCAAAATAGTATAATATATTGATAATAAATTTTCATATTCAAGATTAGAGAGTAGCTGAATCTTTTTAATCTGGCGACCCTTCGTGAACTAGGCATATTTCACGCACCCTCCTACTCATAACAAAGACCAAATGTCACTCAAAATGTCATTTGTAGTGTCTGTCAATTTGCTAAAACTAAATTTTTAATGATTATCACAGGTGGTGGTTTATTCATAAATGGACAATTTATTTATGTCAGTTACTTGCTCCCCCTTGCTTGCTCTTCACGTCTCCTAGGTTGGAACCCACTACTGTAGATGTAGGAGAAAGTGGGGGAATTGTGCGCATCTAACCCAAATACGTTCGTATGGTGTTGACGAGAAACCAGGCCGGTCGTGGCTCGTCAGTCGCGATCCTTCGGCTTTCTTCGGAGCACATGAAGAACGTCTTCCTTCTTGCAGTTCATCTTGGGAAATGGTGTAGAAAGGAGCACCGACACGGCACGGCATGATATATGTGAATGGTCGCCGCTGTGGCACGGACGAAACATGGCAACGAAATGGTATGGGCGCGGCGTACTATGTATGAATTGATCTTATATCCGCCTACATTAGACTACGAAATGTTCAATCAATGTAGAAAGAATATGAATGAGAAGATATGTTCTCATATATTGTCCGACAACAGACATAAGAAGTAATATACTCTGATAGATAGTAAAAATGAATACGTCCTAGAAGTTTCAATTTCGTTCGGTAGATGTCAACCACAGGAGAACAGTTGCTGGCATCTAACGGCATTATGTGCAAGTTCAACCTTTGTTTCACTAGTAGAAAACGGGCTATAGACATCTACGGTTAAAGTCACGTAACCCGTTAAGATGTTAACGGATTGACTACGTTAAGAAACTCGACCGTGATAATACCCCAAGATATCCACCTCAAAAATTTGTTTTGGTTGAAAGATTATTGTGTGGAGTAACGGCCACCGTTACAGTCACCGTTGGTCTACTCGTTAAGGCGTTAGCGGATTGACTCCGAAATAATTGTTCAAAGTATCTATTACAAAAAATTCACTTTTTCCAAGTGTTATCGTGTGAAGTAACGGACAGAAGAACGAACTAAAATTACAGTCCCATTTGCGTGATTTTAATAATCAGTACCATCGCCTTCGCATATTCTTCAAATATTGGAATCGATTTATTGAAGACAATGACACGATTGCAAACTCTTGTTGATTTTATTATTTTATTACTATCGAATGAGGAACCCCATGCACCAGAAGTAAGCCTGTACCACTGAAACACTCACAATGGGGCATGGTGTTTCAGTGGTACAGGCTTACTTCTGGTGCATGGGGTTCCTCATTCGATATACGTCCAAGTAAGTTTATGGTGCAGAACATCATATCCGTGGGTTTTCTGCCATACTTCCGTTTCCTCCCCCATTCTCATTCCACCAATTCATCCGCTTGCCTTAATCATAGTCTCCCTTAGCCTAAAGGACATAATTGTGGGAAGTTAAACTAAAAGAGTTTCCAATACTCACAAAGTCCATTTAAAAATTCTCTCTCCCAGTTGTCTTCAAACAGTCCAGACTAATCATCAACACTCTGAATACAATACGTGCTCTTGAAAAAAAATCACACATTGCACTCTGAAAAATGTCTTGAAAAAATAATAGGAATTGATCCCTTATTAAATATAACTCAATTATTGAATTATTTAAAGAAATAAGTTATTGTCAAGTATGTTATATTTTATGTGCGACAAAATGGTTTAACCAACTACCACATTAATTTACAATCTGATAAAAGATAGTTATCCCAGCTTACAATCAGAAATATCAGAAAAAAGTTTGCTGGCTTCAGTATTAAATTCACTTCTTACTATTGATTTTGATACAGATAAAACGCACTTTTATTCCTTATATGGAATATTTATTTTATTTCTTTTCACTATATTAAGGTGCTAGCATTTACAACAAATTTACTATATCAAACCACTGATGCAAATTCTATAGTCCTCCTTCTGTGTTACCACTATTGCTTCTCCAAAAATTCTGGTATACCCACAAGTAAATGTCCATCGGATATATCAATCGATAGTTGTCAAAAGTGTTTCTAAACGTAATATAATAAACCACTGATGAAGTATTAATTAAACTACGTTTCCACAATAGCATACAAAACTGTATGTACTTCTACAAATATATGAATCTCTAACTATGGAGCGTTTTCATCTCTCCTTGCACTTTGTATAGAACTTTATCATAATGAAAGTACAATACAGTTAATATAGTACATTAGGTTTGATTACTAGAGTACGTTAGGTTAGTACGGTATTTTAGTTTAGTATAGCAGATTAGTATAAGATAGAATAGATTATTAATAGAGTAGGTTAGGTTAGTAGGATAGGGTAGGTTAAATTAGGTTTGTAGAGTACGTTAGGGTAGTTCAGGTTTTGTAGGTTTTGTAGGGTAGGGTAGGTTACATTGGATTAGCATAACATGTTAAGTTAGGTTAGTACGGTATGTAAATTTAGGTTAGCAAATTATATTAGATTAGTATAGTGTAGATTGGGTTGTTAGAAGCGTTGGGTAGGATAGTTTGGGTGGTTTGGGTACAAAACCTCGCAGCCAGAACCTCGCGGCGACAACCTCGCGGACCAAAACCTCGCCTCCCAAAACTTCGCGGCCCAAAATCTCGCCGGGCCAAAACCTCGCCTGGCCAAAACCTCGCCGCCCAAAACCTCGCGGGACAAAATCTCGCCTGGCCAAAACCCCGCCTGACCAAAACCTCGCCGCCCAAAACGTCGCGGGTCAAAACCTCGCCACCCAAAACCTCGCGGGCCAAAATCTCGCTGGGCCAAAACTTCGCCTTGCCAAAACCTCGCGCCCCAAAATATCGTCATACCCAAAATCTCGCCTGACCAAAACCTCGTTGTAATGATCTCGCGACACAGAATCTCGCCTGGATAAAATTAAGCACCTGGGAAGAAATGTTGTCAGGATAAAACCTCTTATTTATTTTATCTTCATATTTATGAAAGTATGAAATAATATATGAGTTTTTACGACGTCCCTTGATTATGCCCTGTAGGTTAAAGGAGACGTACATGGCCAGGATGAAGGAACTGATCGAATAAAGAAAGTGAGAGGAAACGGGAATAACCAGAGAAAGCCCACGCACACGATGTTTTGTATCTTCTTCTTATTCTTATTCTTATTCTTATTCTTCTTCTTCTTCTTCTTCTTCTTATTATTATTATTATTATTATTTGTAATGTGGAATTCCATATTAAGAAACTCATTGGGTAAATTTTAAAGAAAAGTTTTATTCCGCAAGGTTTTGGCCAAGCGAAATTTTGGTTCGCGAGGTTTTGGATGGCGAGGTTTTGACAGGCGAGATTTTGGCCCGGCGAGATTTTTGGCGGCGAGGTTTTGGCCCGGCGAGATTTTGTCCCGCGAGGTTTTGGGCGGCGAGGTTTTGGCCACGCGAGGTTTTGGGTGGCGAGGTTTTGGTCACGCGAGATTTTGTCCCGCAAGGTTTTGGGCGGCGAGATTTTGGGCGGCGAGGTTTTGCCCACGCGAGGTTTTGACCGGCGAGATTTTGGGCGGCGATGTTTCAGCCGCGAGATTTTGTCCGTATCCCAGTTTGGGTTAGTGTAGTACGTTAGGGTAGGATAAGTTAAGGTAGAGTAGGTTAGGAAGGTAGAGTAGAGGAGCTTAGTAAAGCATACTAGATTAAGTTCGTGATAGTACGTTGTATTTTCACTGTAATACGAGTTCCTAGCTCACTTGTAATAGTCTTTTACTAGTAACGCTACACTTGTAAACAAAAGACAGATTCCTTACATTGTGCAGAAATAACTCAATGGCGAA
Source organism: Thermobia domestica (assembly GCF_964235325.1). Lineage (NCBI taxonomy): Eukaryota > Metazoa > Arthropoda > Insecta > Zygentoma > Lepismatidae > Thermobia > Thermobia domestica. The sequence continues at coordinate 263,684,259 of NC_137462.1, forward strand.
AAATATGTAATGCAGTCGTCTTCCATATACAGTTACTCATGTCAATTGTGCTCTAACAGTTGTCATGGTTTGAGATCATTAACCGTACACTTGTAACATAAAGTACACTTAAAAAAATATGTTAACTTTGCGTTTTCCATTTCCTTTGAAGGAGAAATTGGGAAAGAAAATACGAAAAATTTCGGTATAACAGTATCGTAAAAAATTATAATGACCTACAATATCGAATGTTAGATGTTGAATAAGCAAAGGTAAATATAACAATAAGTAAACAGTTCCGGAGCAGAAAATAGAACTTTGCTTAGGTTATAGTCAGTAGGTGGTAGAGAACAGTCTTTTCCTTTTACCTCATCAGTGACAGTGACATCACTTTCAAAACATAGAGAGTATTTCAGGAAACGTCAGCAATTATCAATCGCAGCAAATGAAAGTAGTATTTTTCTTCCTTCTCTGTTTTCGTTCTTAAAAGAGAGGTTATTTATAGATTTGGTGCTACAAAAACTCAACTGAGAAAAAGTATAATAAAAGTGTGTATACATAGTTTCACAACGTACATAATTGATGCCATGGATTAATAAATATTTATACTGGTACTGAGTTTCTAACGTACCGTTTATACACATTCTTTTATTTTATACTTTCTGTTACAATTAATAGTTGTAAATCTGAAACTCACTTTTTTTTTTTATTTAGTAAAATCTTCAATCACTACTGTCAGGCTGTCTAAAAGTATTAAGCATTTAGGTCGAAATTCGGAATACATTTATCATTATTTGAGGCATTTATTCCGAAGTTGGGCGTCCACTTTCGCCAAGTTTTTTTCACTTTTATCTCCTTTGTACACTTTCTGCAATTTGTTACTAGGTTCAGTAATCCGTGCTCTTCACAAACTTTTAAAAGATTTTGTTCGTTATCAACGTATTGCTTTACAAATGTTAAAACTGTTACTCCATTGCCCTTGTACATTCGCCATGTTGATAAGATATATGCTCGTTTCTTTCCCACAATGCAACTTTTTTGTTACCTTGCGCCAAGTAGTTCCCTCCGCTCGCCATATAGTCCCATGTTTATAACCGCTTATATATAACAAATAAGCAGATTTTTCGAGACTCTTTTATATTATCAAGCACACAAACGATCAAATTATCCGCATCTTTCCTGTAAATTTTAAAAATTTTGCTGGAAACGGACGCCCAACTTTGGAACTTAACCCTTATTTGAAATTAACGTCACGGAATCCACATATAGACGATTTTTTCGATGACTTTTTGCCATTTATGTTGCAACACCGTAATTTTGTGGTTATATAACTTACGTGGTTCCTGGTCAAAAAGGCGAGCTAACTAACTTGACACGATTCAGAAAGTTCTCTAAAGACATAAACAAATGATAGTTTGACGGTGCCATACCGGGCTATATGGTGGATGCATTAAAATCTCCCAGCCAAGTTCTCCCAATATCTGGCTAGTCGTTAAAGATATATGTAGTCTGGCATTGTCAGTGTGGTATAGGACAACATTTTCTGTTGATCAGTTTAAATATACTCGTGCTGATTACGGTAATATAAGTCTGAATCTATTGTTCTGCCTGACGTTAGCAGCTCGATACACTCTGCTCTTCTAATCACACCGCACGCATAGCTTTCCTGTGCGCCAGTGTGCAATTTGTCCTAGACTGGAGTTTGTTCTCGTTCCAACTATGCTCTTTTGTACTATAATACTGCTATTGTAAGTTATCGACTTTTCATCACTCCTGATCAATTACCTCAGAAATGCTCGAGTTTATTGCGTTTCAGTAAAGATTCGCGGATAAAAATACTTAATCACGAGAGCTTTCGTGATTAAGGTTGTGGCTTTATCACTTTCTTTCGTTCTCATTTTATCTTTTCGGTTACATACTATAACACATATGATCAGGAATCTGCCGGAAATCTTACATATTGAATGACTAAATCAGTAGACTTCAATGATCGTACCTATTTTCTCCAATTAACTCTAGATGTCCAATCATTTTGATGGCAAACGCTTGTATGACGTTCCCCCAAGCGCTTGCTTTCCTTATTTTAACATACGTGATGCATTTCTGTCGTTTGAAGAATACTTGTCTTTAGAGGTGTTCGGTCATTAATAGCAATCTAACGTATGTCAATATATAATAATTCATTATTTTATTCTTCCCTAAGTACATTTTCAGGCAACGGCGATGAAAAGAAAATATTATTTATACCTTGTTCCATCCAAATATAATAATTTGACTACAGTTGTTTGGAAAATTACGCTGGTCAACAACAATTTTGTTGAATATATAATTTCAGCTGTTTCTTGTATATTTTCATTTCATGATTGAAGAAATGAAGTCCGAAGTTTCACTCGCTCACCATTGTTTTAAATTAAAAATAAATAATCAGCAAACATAGACGCATTTGATGAAAACAAAATATGTTACTTCCCTGGGTCAACAGTTGAATTTGTAATTATATAATATTTAATTAAACTCTGTTTCTCATGCTATGACTGAGAATCTGTGGGTGATGGAAAAATTGTATTAAAATGACTGAAATGAGCACGAAAATATCAATAACAGCCATTCTCTGTTTATATAATATAATATAATATAATATAATATGAGTAGTTCCAGATACAGCATATGGGCAATTAAAGTCTACAAAATATTAGTAGGTATTTACACAACAGCGTTTATCAGAAAAGTATTGTGTTGAGCACTGTTATTTTGTAATTACTATGTAATGTGTCAACTTCAAAGTTGATGATGGGTTTATACCTCATTACTCGTTTATTCTGAACCAATTAAAATCCTAACGAAGAGATCTATTTACTAAGCCTTAAAGAATGCAAGAAGACCGATTTCCATGAGAGTGGCGTAAGTTTGATTAAAAGTGTCGCTGAACAGGTGAACAGACTAATACGTGGACATACATTAATGAAAACTCTCTTGTTGCTTTACGTTTAGCGTATGTGCTTTCGGCGCACTAGACCCGGATTCGACTCTCGTGGGAGCTACGGGGGAGCGGTGGCTCAGTGGTAGAGCGTTTACCTCCGGTGCGTGGGGTCCCTGGTTCGATCTTAGTTTGCGCCGTGTGGACTTTATGGTGGACAAACACCGTGCTCGTGGGTTCTCCCGTTTCCTCCCACTTTCTTCATTCCACCATTTCACTCATTTCTCATTATCACCGTCGCCTTTAGCCTAACCTGCATAACCGTGAGACGTTAAAGTTAAAGATTTCATTTCATTTTTCCCGTGGAAGCTAATGTTTGTTATCCCACCTAAGCTGTATATTCACGTCTCATATAGCTTTGGTGCCAAACTGAACGCTAAACCCCAAATCAGTCAACATAAAGTAAAGTTTCTTGAAAGATAACTTTGGTTACACCCAGTTCAATAAAAATTATTAAAATCGGAATAGACATACATTATGCAGTTCTTAAGAGATTTACATGAATCACGAACCATAACACACCAAAAACATTTCAACTGATTGACACTTGGTAGAATTTACAATAGAGTATGTGGAGCAATTTATTTAATTATATTGTTCTATAATATTGTATAAGTACAGACAATAGAAGAACCTAGCAGAAGGTAATAAGTTTACTTTCTTTCCTATGCCATCACAAAAATAAATAAAAAAGTTATATGCAAGTTGTCACTTACGAATTACGCAGATGTTACATAGTTATGAATATCTGATAAATACTGAGGAAAAAATAAGCTATCATCTCAGATGTGATTATTAATTTTGTGTAATCATACCATACCCACGATAGCTGTTACATTGTGGTATATATATATATATATATATATATATATATATATATATATATATATATATATATATATTAGTTTTTACTATACAAGAACGTAATATTCATTGCTTATTATATGCTATGCTATACCTTGCGGTTCTCATCTTTTCAGTCGTGATTGTAACTTAGGTATTCATGGGCCGCAGTGGCTCAGTGGTAGAGCCTTTACCACTGGTATGTGGGGTTCTTGGTTTGATCCCAGCTTGCGCTAAGTGAACTTTGTGATGGACAAACACCATGTGCGTAAATTTTCACGGTGTTCTCCCGTTTCCTCCCACTTTCTTTATTTCGCTATTTTCTTAATTTCTTATCACCGTCTCCTTCAGCCTAGCCGACATAATCGTGGGACATGAAATTTAAAGATTTGATTTCATTTGTTAGGTATTCACAATTGAAGAAAAGTAAATTTTGAACAGTTCTTAGCTACCTTCTACCACACACTGGTGTCCTATTAGGCGTTAATGCAGATTGAGAATATTATTCATTTTAGATACTGCTTATTCTAAAATTGCTAGTTAGCGATAGTTCGTGTTGTATTTAGTTTAGCACAAAATCCCCATTATCTTTCTAGTGCCATAATGAAAGATTTCACAGAGTATATATAGGGCATATCAAAGGAACATCGACAACGTTTAGCAGGTGATTCCTGATCCCAAGATAAGACAAAAAGTGATAGACCATCCTGGGTGTACAAATGCTTCTTCTCGGAGTTATAGGCTGCCAAAAACATAAAAATAATGAACTTGAAAAGCCCACAGCTCGAAAACTTTGGGGTCTACCGTAGTCGGGTCAAAATTTCACTTAGGAACTAGCATGTGTCCTATCCAAATATCCAAGTTTCAGAATACTGCAGTACTTCCTTAACAATTTTTATAAAGGTAGTTGGAGAATACTTCAAGTTATACGCCCGTAGCCAAACTCTTACTATAAAAATTGCTTTGTGAATACCTTAATATTCTGAAACGTGTATTTTTGAATAGTGGACTATTAGTTCCTAAGTGAACTCTTGATCCGACTACGGTAGGTCCTATAGTATTGGAGCTATGGACCTCTAAGTTAATTTTCTCATGTTTTCGGCAGCCTATAACTCCGAAAGGAAGCATTTGTGCACCCAGGTTGGTTTATACTTTTGGTCTTATGTTGGTGTCAGGAATTACCTCTCAAACGTTGTCGGTGTTGTTTTGAAACACTCTGTATATATTTCAGCAAGGGATGAACTACAACGTCAATTTTCATGTTATCGAAAAAAATCACTTCGATTGATCTTGAAAACTGTTCTTCAGGATTTATTTGAAAGTATGGAATTTTGTTAGCCTGGATCAGGTCTATTGATTGATATATTTCTCATCTGTTAAAGTTTTTTTTTGTGATTGTGTTATAATATTGTAAGGGTATTAATAACTAGAATTCAGAAGCGGTGGTACCAACTCATGGGAAAAATCTCCATTTTGTGGGATTTTTTTGACATTTTCTCGAAAAAGTGATAAAGGGAATTTCCATGATAATTGGCAACACCCTATGATATTTTTCATGTATATCAAACCCACCAATCATTTCTTAGGGGCAAAAATAGACATAATGAATCATTAATAAATGTGAAATCAGTGTTGTTAAATTTTAACCAGAATTTTTTTTTATCAGGAAAGTTCATGCTGCTGAGAAAGTGGTCTATGGAGTATGTAATACTCAAAACTCAACTTTGATAAGGAACAAAAATTGTACTTTGGTATTTGAAGAAAGAAGACAATTAAGCAATGAATGAATGAATGAAAGAAAAGCAAGTAGCGAAAGTAAACAATCAACAAAATCGAAAACTATCTTGTATACAAGGAATACAGAATAGCTTCTTGTTCACATTTTTTACCTTATCACACTGAAATATGTATAGTTCGTTTTCTCTTTCTGTTCTTTTTTCTGTCATGATGTTCTCGATGTGTTAAACGTACGACGAAATATAGTTTTCGGACTACTTTACAAAATCTCGTGGAAAAATGCCATCTTGAAAGGTATTGGGTAAAATAATATTTGCTATAACTTTATAAGCATTACAGACTTTCCGAAATTTGTGATGGTTTGCTGCCAGGAATACATTGAGAAAAAAATGTATGTAGCGTACGTAAAATTGTTAGGTTGTATGTGTAATTCCTGTAGTTTTGGGACTTAGTTTACAGCAGACGTATAACCGAAAAAGCGTACAGTAAACGTATAACTGAAAAAAGTATATTTTATACGTACTTTCCGTGTAAGCGTTACGAATAAACATAATTCCCTACGAACGAAAGAATTGTATTTAGGTGATCAGGATCGCACATACAGACGGACGTATGTAACATATAGCTGACGTATGTAACTTACGTATACTATGTAATATATGAAAGACTGTTAGATGTCAGACATCCTGCAACAGCATGCTGTAACATCTAAGCGAGAAAGAGGATAGTATGTGTGTAACACATGGATAACGTATGTTCCGTGCTGATTTCTGTATTAACCATAAGGATCCCGTATATTTGTACAATATACTGCTGTCCAGGTAAACGGATTTTTCTCAGAACACACATTGAATAGTGTAGTGATAAAACATAAAATAATATTAAACAGACATAAACACTTCAATTGTTTTCGTACTTGAAATTTACTCTTGAATAGTACCGACTCAGATTATTATAAGAATATAACTATGCACATCATTTTCCAGTTGCCTAGCAAAACTATAATGGCTGATTTAATTTTATGATTATATGTATTGATTGTAAATATGTTGTTATATGTTTGTGATTACTGCATGTGGAAGAACAAAACTGTTTTCTCTTGGTAATATCTGACATGACTCGTGTTGCGGGATAGAAATAAGAAAGCTGTGAATAATATTCGTAGAGATTTGCTCAAGGGAAGAAACCAGCAGTGGTAGGGACGAAATGAACCAATAGAACTACTAACTAACTAACACTATGGCCTATGGAACCCAGAGGTTCAACGTCGCATTCACAAAAGCTCTCCATTGGCTTCTGTTCTTAGCCAATTGGATCCAGTTTCTACTTTGTATTTCTATTTCTGAGAGATCCATCATAATATTGTTCTCCTATCAGCGCCTAGGTCTTCCTAATGGTCGTTAAAGCTACAGAGTATAAAAGTTAGAAGAAGGCAATATAACACGTGAGTAATTCTTTAACTAGTTACTATTGAAGTGGGGTATGAAAGAAAAATAAAGGGAAGAATAGCATTAGCAAAAGACGAAGAAATAGAAAGAAAAGTAAACAAAGAAAGAGGAGTAAACAGCATTTCATAGTTTAAAGCACAGAAAGTTAAAAGGAAACACTTCATCGAGTATTCTTGTGTTGAGCACAATAATGTACCAAAATCAAACACCGGAACGATAAAAAAAAATGGTTGAAAACCCTAAACTATTACAGATATATAATTTTATCAAGGTAATATGAATGTAATTACTTTAACGATACACAAATTCGTAATAGGCCAGGACAATATCATTAGAGTTGTTTCCTGAATAGTGATAATACTATATTTACATTCTGTTTTTTTTTTTTTTTCATTATAAAAGTGAATACAGATGTTTTCAATGGATGTTCAATCTTAAGGGTTTTGCATTCGTTTGCTGGGGAGTGTTTGCATATTAATGCATTTTTGACAATGTTGCCATCACTTTCAGACCCCGAAAAAATATATCTTGTACCTAAGGGTATAACAAATTTTTAACCAAAACATCAGCGACGTGTCCCCCCAAAATTTTTCCCTACATTTTTTTTAAGTTTTCAACAAGCAAAAAATAAAGAAAATACGCATCGATGATTTTGAAAAAAAATGCACATTTACATCTAAACAGTATCTACAACTTGTGAAACTTTCAAAATTTTTCGATCACCCCCACGAAAATTAAAAACCATTCAACTTTGAGCATGTATGATACGATAATTCGGTTAGGGGAGGGGGTGGGGGTCAAAAAGTTTTTGAGGTAGTTTTAGGACAAGGGTAACCTTTTGGGTGAATAGCGACCCAATTTGGATCAAGAGCCGATTTCACTATTTTATTAGGAAAGACCCTTTGGGAAATTAGGAAGTAAGAAATATGTCTGGGCTAGCTTTTCGTAATAAGTTCTAACTAGGAAATCCGCACGTCCTGCGCAAGCGCAGGACACTATTGTTGTCTGAATGATTGAATTTTTATATATTAATCTCGCCTTCTCCTCCCCTACGTTCTACCGACAAAGTGAAAATATTTTTTTAAAAAAAACTTTCCAGGCTCGAACGTCGTCTATGTTGAAAATTTGATCGAGATCCGTCAGGTGGTTCAAGAGTTATTAAGTTGTATTTATATTTATATATCTCTCCCTTCCCCTCCTCCTACCCTAAGTTCTACTGTCAAAGGGATATGATAAAAACTACTCCAGGTCCGAACCTCATCTATGTTGATAATTTGATTAAGATAGGTTTGGTGGTTTACACACACAGACACACACACACACACACACACACACACATATATATATATATATATATATATATATATATATATATATATATATATATATAATATACACCTTCCCCTCGCCTACATTGTGCCATCAAAGTAAAATGACGAAAACATACTAGGTCCGGACCTTATCTATGTTGAAAATTTGATTGAGATCGGTAGGCTGGTTCAACAGTTATTAACTCACGAACATAGTCACTTTTATTTTTATATTTATTGATTTTTGTATATCTCCTCCACATTTCCTAGGCTATTCCGTCAAGGTGAAATGGTAAAATCCATCCCAGACACAAACGTCATCTATGTTGAAAAGTTGATCGAGATTGGTCATTTGGTTCAAGAGTTATTAAGTTTTATTTATTTATTTTATAATTATTCTCCTCCTCCCTAAGTTCTAACGTGAAAGTGAATAGGTAAAAACACTTCCAGGCCAGAACTTTATCTACGTCAAAAATTCGATCGAGATTGTTTGGTTGGTTCAAGAGATTAAGAGTCACAAACATAGTCAATTTCAATTTGGATCTGATTTTTTTTTTTTTTTTTTTTTTTTTTTTACAGACACCGCTATTAATATATAGATTATGTAAGTAAAGCTGTCATAAGCACATTAGGCGAATTCACAGATATTAATATGTAACAGAATGTTTACATCATGATCCAGTTCTTTACATATAATTGTTTACAAGTAAACTTACTTCCCTATTTTCCGAAGTTTCGTAAACTTATACCACTAAAATGAATATTAGTTTGACTCGAATAATATATTCCTCACGATCATGAAAAATATCATGCGAAATCATATCGTAATCTATTCTTATATTAATTTTATTAAAATCCAACGGCCTTATGATATGCTGAGTTGGTGCTTTGCACTAGACGATAATAAAAATCATATCTGCTTTTAACTAGCTACGCGGCAATTTGAGAATACCATACAAACTCTGAGAATACTTCCCTTTGACCCATTTTTTTTCTTTTTTTTACTGAATCATACCATCAACTCTCTTGGAGTACTGTTCATTCTTGCTTAGGCGTCTATATTTATTACTATATGCAATTATTATCTTAACATTATATTAGTATCGTTGTGCAGTAATTTATTGAATTGTATTCAGTGTATCAAAATTGCATGTACACTTACATTCTCGTATATCCATATATACGAGTGTGCATAAAAGCAAGGATAGGAATGGCGAAAGAAGTCTTTAGAGAAAGAAAATACTATTTTGTAGAACCTTAAATAAAGAGTTGAGAAAAAGACTCATAAAATGCTTCATATCTAGTATTTTACCGTATGGGAGAGTAACGTGGACATTACGCAAAAATGATGAAAAAGCATTGGAAACTTTCGTAATGTGGGTGTGTAAAAGAATGGAGAGAATTAGCTGGATTCTAAGCGGAGAACAAATGAGAGGTGTTAAAAATGGTGGGAAAAAGAACAATTTTAGATATTAAGAAAAGAAAGAGAAACTGGTTTGGAGATTGTCTAAGAAGGAACTGTATGATAAGGGATATTTAATGGACGATATCAAAACAGAAAAATCATACGGGAAGACTAAGAGGTTAGCGGAAGACCGTGTAACATAGAAACTTCTTAGTTGCAACATGTGACCTGCCAATAATGACAGAATATATATATATATATATATATATATATATATATATATATATATATATATATATATATATATATATATATATATTCTGTCATTATTGGCAGGTCACATGTTATATATATATAATATAGGGGAAGGCGTTGTACCTGTGAACACTTTTAGAGTTTTTGTCGTATATTTGAAGTGCCATCTCTTTGCTACCAGATAGGATGATTTTTAAACGTGTTACATAATTACAGTAGCTTTTATAGGATATAATCAGAACATATCCGTTTTGTTCACAGGTACATTATGGTCATGTACCATTGAACAGACCCTCTTGTACCTTTGAACAAAGTGATGATTACAATGTTTCCGTGGCAATAATATAAAAAGAAGCCACAAATTTTAGTAGTTATAAATTGCAATAAAAGGTTTAGCTATAAAAAGTTCCCTAAAATTGAAACTTTATTAATTAAATTAAAAATTGAAGAGAAGTTCTAACATAAACTTGTGAACAATAATGTTGAGCATATACAACATAACATTATATTGTATAACATGTTAAATGTTATATGTTATGCAATATTTAGAAACTACTTAAAATCATGATTAATAACTTTATATCCTAACCTAACCTATATAAAATATATAAATTGTTTTAACTACTTACAGTGTGTAGCTTTAAACAGTATTATTTATCGTTCAAAGGTACACGATGCATTAATGTTCATAAGTACAAGAGGGTCACCATTACGAAAAAAAGTTCTAAACTAGCTTAAATATTGAACAGAAGTTAAAACTAAAAATATTACTGTATTCACCAATGATTCTACCCCAAGTTTGGACAAATAAATATCACAAGTCGCGAAAACCGAAGAGCAAAAAACTCAAAAGGTAACTACAAAAAATCTTCGTTTTGAGGGTGTAAAAATTAAAAGAATCATTACTTGGTACAATACTCATTCAACAATAGCGAAACACATTGGTAGTGCTTTTTTTCATTTACTCTTTCAAACGAATTTTAATCACTGCACCTAGATAGCTCTGAATTCGAGAAAAGCACAAGTGTTCAAAGGTACATTGTTTCAAAGGTACAACGCCTTCCCCTAGTATTCTTATGTTCGTACACTAGTATATTATTGTATTCATGATCATACACTTATAGGAGTAAATATCTTCTCATAATCATTTTTCTCTTTTTTTTTCAGGTAAGTACTTTTCTGCGTCTAGGAGCATTCATTGTCGAATTATATATATATACACTACCGGCAAAAAGTTTAGGAACACGAGTGTATGCATTGGTATTTTGTATATATTTCCTATTCTATGCTAATGTGTATTAAAGTATTGGTATTAGTAATCTTAAACAACCTAAAACAATAGTATTTATCATGTTGAAAAGGACTATCTTTGTTCATAAGAACAATATCGTAATATTGTTACAAAGCCTGGATTTAATACATGCAACAAAAAAGTTATTTGTATTGTTCTTTTGGAGTCAGCGCTATCTAGTGATTGATGGCAGCACTCATACGTGAAATAAAACATAAAGCGTCATTTGTTTGTTGATATTCAGGTGTTTATGTACTGTTTATATTCAATTGTTAGAACTAATATTTTTCATTTTGCAGGTTTCACTTCAGAGTACGTAGTTAACCTAAAACGTAGAAAAAATAGGTCGAGGAAAGACTCTGACTAATGAAATAAGAGCCCAAATTGTAATTCTTCACAAAGAGAAGAAAACGATGCGCGAAATTTTAAAAACACTACGTGTATCACTCCATGCTGTGTGGGAAGCCATTCATCGCCACCGACAAACGGGGACATTTAGCGATCGACATCGTTCTGAAAGGCCCCGATTGACTTTAAAAGAAGAGGATAAGTTTATTATTGTGACTAGTAAACGTGATAGACGCAAAACAGCTCCAGAAATTACTGCAGAATTGAATGCAACTCGAAAAACACCTGTAAGCATGCGAACTGTCACCAATCATCTTCTAAACGCATGAATTCGTGGTTGTGTAGCAGTAAAGAAACCTCTACTCAGACTTCAAAACAAAAAGAAACGTCTTCAGTGGGCTAGAGCACATTGGACTGAAGAACAGTGGAATTCGGTTTTATGGTCGGACGAATCCAAATTTGAACTATTTTCAAACAAACGTCGCCAATTCGTTCGTCAAAAGAAAGAAGAGAAAATGCTGCCTGCTTTTGTACAACCCACAGTCAAACATGGTGGAGGATCGGTGAGGTTTGGGGGTGTTTTGCGGGCGGTTCAGTTGGAGATGTAATTCAAGTCGAGGGAAAAATGAATAAAAACGACTACAAGAAGATACTCCAAAACCATGTGGTACCCTGCGGCACACGACTTGTTTGAGCTGGATTTACATTCCAACAGGATAATGACCCAAAGCAGACATCCAAACTCTGCAAGGAATATCTGGAAAGCTTAGAGAAGAAGAAAAAGTTAAAGAGTATGATTTGGCCGCCACATTCGCCGGACCTGAATCCGATCGAGCTTCTTTGGGACGAACTGTATAGATTGCTTCAGAAATCGACAACAACACGACCAACAAGCGTGAAACACCTGTATCAAGCTTTGTTGGATGCCTGGAAAGGTATTTCCAAAGAAACCCTGCGAAAGCTGATCCGGAGAATGCTGAGATTGTGCCAAGTTGTCATCAAAGCTAATGGAGGACATATCGATGAAAGGCAATCTAATGTTTTCTTCTGTTAGTTGTGTCATTATATACCTTTCTTTTGTTGTTTTCCTCTTTCTGTATTGTAATATATAATGCCCAGAAATTGTACACTGTTTCAGTTGAATAAATAATGACGTATTTACACCAAAATTCATCACATACTCTTGTTCCTAAACTTTTTGCCGGTAGTGTATATATAGACGTCAGCAGTATGTGAGTACCTGTTAAAAATTCATATTTACCTATTATATTATGAAATAGTAAAATTAATGAAATAGTAAAATAACTTAATATTTTATTCTAATGCTTTGATGAATAATTCTTAAATATAAATAATTCGTTCACCATTAATTTCGTATTTCCATATATAGTGGCTAATTTGATAGAAATCATAGTATTAAATAGACAGTAAAAAATCACTATCAAAGAAGAAGAAATCCCTTACTTTCTCTTAATTCCTTGAACAGCTTCTTACTAAGTTGTCGCCGAAGACTGACTGTGTTTATATACATTCATCCCAGAAAGGTAATCGGAAATGGCCTATTGGGCTCTTAATTTCCTGTTTTCTAAACGAAATATGCTTATTTTCTTCTTAACTAGTATTTTCTATGAAAAATATTTACCTAACTTGTCCAGGTTTTAATTTCTCTATAATTTTGAATATTCGACTAATGAATATTATCATTGCCAAATCTTACTTGTTACGGTATCTTTGTTTTGATTTTCGAAAATTGGGAGATTAGAATTTAGTCTAATCTCGATGGAGCCTTGGAAGCTTACCAGCAGCTCAACTCGCTGTTCAAATCAAAACGCAAAAGCACAGAATTATGTACTTCATAACCTTTGTATTGCATTTCTATCATTTTCTAAACTTATTCCTAGTTAAGATAGTTGTATATCTATCCTGTTCGTTCGTTAATGAATTTATTATTATTTATTCGGAGGAATGTCGGGGAGTTATTCATGTCTTAAAATGCCTAAATCTTCCTTTATGATCTAGTTGTTATATTTCTTAACTTTCCTTTATGTGTTGTTTTAAAATTAGGGGTTGTAGGAAAATCCCTGAATAAATACTAGGAAAGAGCTCTGGGAAATGTCATCTCTAGTAATTCCCTACATTCTTGACTAGTTAATATCAGGGTCGATATGGATACGTAGAGAATCGGTAGGCTCTGTAGGTTACGAATACGTTGATCTTGATGTCGCAAAGTGATGTGTATTCGAACGGGAGTCGAAAAACCGATCGACGGTCTTAGTCACGTCTCGGGTCACCGTGCTCCATTAGGTTGATATATGTGGATCTATCCTCATCTCTTGACTGCTGCTGCTGCGTAATTCTATCTCGCATATTATCCATGGAACCACAGAGATCCAGCAGGATTTTCACAAAAAGTGACGACAATCACGGCACGGATTGTCGTAGTAGCACGGATTGTTTACTTGTGGGGGCGCGTATCTCCGGTGTACGACGAGCCCTTCGGGCATTATAGAAATGGGATAAACGTGCAGACACGCTGGTTTCCGAATATGCCAACCCCGATGATGCATTTGAAGTTGTTCCAGTGCCACGGCCCAAAACAGCCAGACATTGTTGATCGCTCTCGCCTATTTCAACCCATGCGTTAGATGAGCTTGGTTTGTGTATATATGTGTGTGTGTCAGGGAACAAATTGAACTGTGCAACCCCTATAACACGCTCTGCTGGTTATAATAACCAATCTTCGAATGGGTTTCAGCTGAAACCAAACCAAGCTCAGTTTATGCATGGCTCGAAATAGCCAAGAGCGATCAGCAGTGTCTGGCCGTTTTGAACTCTGCCACTGAAACAAATTTAAAAGCGACATCGATGTTTCCATATTCCGAAACTAGCGTGTCTGTCTGTTCTCCCTATACCCACATTCTCCAAGAGGCTCGTCGGTCACCGGAGATACACGGCCACACATGTAAAGAATCCGTGCTACTGGGTCGATTCTTGTCACTTGTGAGGATCATACTGGATCTCTGTAGTTTCATGGATAGTGTGCGGCGTAGAATTACGCAGCGGAGTCAGGAGATGAGGACAGGTCTTCTCGAAAGGAAGCCTCTCCAGTGGCGTACGGTGACCCGAGAAGTGACTAGAACACTGTCGGGACCGTCGATCGGATTTTTGACTCATGTTCAAACACACCTCAATTTGCGACATCGAAATCAACGTATTCGTAATCTACAGAGCCTACTGGTTCTCTACATACCCATATCGACTATGGTACTCACCGGTTAAGAAAATAGGGAGTCAACAATGCATTGAGTACAGATACCCTTTCTATTTCTAGCAGAAAAGTGTCGGGAAGATGTATAAGTCAGCTGACTCAAAGAAACTGACTCACACACAAGACACAAGCATTTGCTTATGTGAGCTAGAGGTAATGGCAATTATGTTATCCACGATCAGAAGATAGAACTTCTGGACACTGGACAGGATGGCTTAGTATTAAAAAAAGCTGACCTCTGATTCGCCGGATTCCTGGTTCAATTCCAGTTCGTTCTCAGGGTTCTCCTGCTTTATTCCACATTCTCATTCCACCAGTTCTTTCACATTTTTTCACTTCTATTAATCATTCACATCTCTCAGCCTACAGGGCAAAATTATCGTGTAAAACTACATATTACATTTCCTTTGCAGATTTTGCAATTGTATGAACTTCGTCCTGCATATATTTGAAATGTGTGAGCATGAAATACAATGATTAATTGGAACTCTATGATGATTCGTTTTTGAGTAGGATTTATTCCATTGATGGATAAAGAATTCTTATAGAAAAGTAAAACCTAATTTCTCTCCTTACTTGTCGCGCCAAGTGAACTTTGTGGTGGACAAACACCGTGTGTGTGGGTTTTCTCAGGGTTCTCCCGTTTCCTCCCACTGTATTCATTCCACCATTTCATTCATTTCTGATCTTCACCGTCTCCTTTAGCCTCGCTGGCATAACCATTGGACGTAAAACTATAATATTTCATTTCATTTTCTCTCCTTACTTGAAATTCGTAATATTCCGTCCGTGTAAGGATGTCGGAAAGATATGTAACAGATACATCTTTAAAAGAAACTAAGATGTAAATATGTACTATCGAAAAACTTTTTTAAAAAACGTAAGCTTATTTCTAAATCAAGTAATTCGTGTACTATTCTCGGAAACAAAGCTGATTTCTTGTACTATATTACTATACAGCGTGTCCCATAAGTCTAGAAGCAGAATATGAGAGTCTGCACAATAGGTTCGATATGTAGATCCTTTTCTCACATGCATTGACGAAGTCTCACCAAGAATTCTGACAGATGTTTTATTGTTCTTGTATAGTTGTGTGGGACAACTGCGTAGCTTATAGTCGATGGAACTTATTTCCTTATTTACTTCTACCGATTTTTGGACAAACGCTGGATACATTGTGAATCTAGTCTACTGAATACAACAGCTACCTCACTCAGACTTTGTCCATCATAGAGCAAAATTACTTAGATATATTTCTTCTTACTCAGACTTAGTTATCTGGGACACATCTCTACTTATGTGGGGTAGGTAAGAAGTCATGGAAACATTATTATAATTCGTGATCTCTTTCCATGTAATCGCCTCCCGTTTATATCACTTTCTACCACACATGTAAAAAATGTCGTACACCATCAACGCGTAAATCTTTGTCTATGTCTCCAGAGACCTTCATTGGTTCAGATGGACTTCTCGTGTAGTAGTGGTTTCCGCAAAGTGATTCCTTCATTTGGTAAAGAGAGCATTGTTGCCAACCTGAAAACATTGTTGAGTACTGCACTCATATGCCACTTGAATCCTAAAGGTGCGTACGCACTTGTAACATTTTGACCGAACAGAACAACGAACATGTTCGTTGTGATGATCTGTGCGGTGTCACGATGTTACGGCAATCCATCAGCCCGCACTGTAACAAACACGAACATACGATGTCTTCCATTAGTCGAGTGAGTAGGAGACAATGTCTGCCTCTGTGCAGTTGGCTGCTGCTAGCTACATTTTTCTTCACCTCGCACAAGAAAAAAGCGAAAAGCACCACCGCGATGGTAGATAAAGCAAGTGTTTGCGAATCGACCTATCTACAGTGGTTCTAGTTTACTATCGGCTCTAGTTTTCTGTTTATAACACTCGATCAACTCAATTGCTGCTTCTCGCGACCACTCCATGGCTCGACACTGAAAAGACTGTCTGTGTCGGTTGATGTGCGCGCACAATTTACGGAGGGCGTCCACACTAGCACATGTTACAGCACGTAACATTCCTTTGATGTGTCGAGAAAAAACTGACTCCACTCGGAAAACATTCGGAGCGTAACATCGTAACAAAATTTGTTACGTTGTTCTGTGCGGAGAGCCACTAATTGACCGAACATGTTAAGCGCACATGTGATGTTCGTTGTTCTGTGCGGGCAAAATGTTACAAGTGCGTACGCACCTTAATACGTTCACTTTGTTAGTCTTTCAGATACAGATTGATACGGTGCCTCCACTATCCTCCTCTAATTTACGCAAATGCTACATATGACTGAATAATACGCAGTAGGGTGTATCGAAGAAACTTTTTATCGAAATGTTAAGGTGTGTAGTCCGGAAAAGTGACGATTTGTGACTAAAAGTATGCCTGATTCTTTTTAGATCTTTTAGAGGTCGTTCAGGTTCGTGCTCATCGTCCCTGAAATTTTGATAGTGATTTGGTTATGCAACACGCACAATAAGTTCACAGAAAAGTCATTATCTGGCAATTTTATGATTCTTCATTGTTTTGGTTATGACAAATATGTTAAATTCGTGCCTCAGGGCTGGTTTCCTATGGTGTTTGCTTTTGCTTTGGGTAAAAAAATTTGTCAATTGTAGGCTAAAATACCTATTGTTTCTACTGTTGAGTTCCAATTTAGTTTTGACTTCTAGTTTTATTCGGCTGTTTTCCGATCTAAAATACCAAATGAAAGATTTGGCTTTCTAATGACGAACAGTTAATTACAGTACTGTCCAACGCTTCGGTTATTTTTATAGCTTATTATGCTTTGAAGCCCACTCACTTCAGATTATGTTGGGAAACATGATTTTCCTACAGGGCAAGCCACGATTTTCTTCTAGTTTTCTCCTTGGACTTATTATTAATTTTGTTCGTAGGTCGGAATAAGATCTCTAAATTCCAATTTCGCTTTTATGTAGCCATCACGTGCACTGACGCCAAAAACGGAAGAAGCAGCCTCTATGTTAATATTCAAGAATATCACTCCTTGGGCATGGCAGAGAAAGTCTTGAATTTCCGATATTTTTTAAAATAAAGTCATGTACTTCATTTGCAATATTATTGGTCAACGGAGGTTCGTGGATGGAGCATGATGCCGAATCATCCATATCATAATATTGTTCTGCACTAAAATTGTTGGTAATATAAAAGTGCGAAATCTTTTGCCTTGTTTCAATCCTCTTGTTATCTTAATTCCTCGCAAACCGAGATTTCTGATGTCTGAGTTTAGGTCAGTTATTAAAGCCAGCAGATTTTCAGGATGAGTGAGAAATGTGTTTTGTTCAATCAGGTTTCGCAAGTGGTGTGGCGGAAATTCAGACAAGTGGATCATATTCCAGAAGTGTTATACTCCATCAGTTTTCAATGGCTCTTTGTTGATCCGAAACCACACTGGTGCGTACATCTTCAATATGTACGTTGCAATAAGGAGCAGTTGTTCAGAGGGGTAGGGCGTGCTTACATACAGCCGCAGCAATCGGCATGCCGTCGTTAACCACCTGCGACTGGATTTCTTAGAGCAAATTTAAGCACGAATCAACAATATCTTTCGGATAACTGTTCAACTGTTTCGAGCGGTGTTTGAGCAGTCTAGTGAGGATTAGGCCAGGACTGCTTGTCCAGTTACGGTTTGCTCTGGAAAATTGAAAAATAATACTTGTCTTCGATGTAAGTGAAATAAAGTTACTACACAACTGTTTTGAACAAAGAAATCTTCTTTTATTGTATAATTAGGAGCAGGGCTACTTTGGCCTCACATATATAGTGATCGAGTTGATGAAACAGATTACAATTTGGTTCAGATCCATTGAATGGTCTTACCAATCTTATCTGTACACTTATGAATGATTCTACAAAATTTTCCTTAATTTTTTTCCACACGTAGAGATCTTACCATATGTACAGTAAAACAATCGAGACTTCGACTATTTTCCTTATTGCTAGTCGACCTTCAGACAAGAAAAAGAAGAATATATTATATAATAGAAGTTGTCATTCTTTTTGTAGTCAAACATCCCAACTTACACCGAGCATTTTTTTATTGTCAAATGCTACTTGTTATGCAAAATTTCAACCACGGTATAGTTAAGTACGAGTTTACGTAACTTTTAGGGAAAAGCATTTGGTTGACTTTTCTTTCCCTCTGTGTGTGACGCTTTTACTCTTGCTTGGCGTCTTCTGAGATGTTGACAAGCGGAAAGAGAGAAGTATATGTTAGCAATTTTTGTCTCCTTAGACATGATGGAGAGCAACGAAAACAAGCAAATGCTTTCAAGTGTTATAATAGCCCAGCGAGCGAGAGATGTTTCTATCATATATATTTTTTTAACCTCTTTTCTTCTAAGGAAACTGACTTTCTCTTAAAATTCACAACTCAAAAAAGGATAGAATATGAAAGTCATATTACATTTCAATGTGAAAAGCAGTGAATAACACATTATTTACCTTATTTCCTTAATAAGTTCTTTTCCCTTACCAACTTAGTGTACTATCTCAGGAAATTGCTATAACTAACGGCGGTTTTCTTTAATACTGCTTTTAGTTAAATTGTCTTCAACAAAAACTTACGTCAAAAGCTGAGTTATATTTGTACATTTTTCTGGTTGTTTTGTACGTAGTTGGCTCACTAGTGTAACAAACAAAGGATAGTAGTGTCTGTTTCTGGTTCTCGATTGAAATGAAATCTCTCAGTTTAACGTCCTGCGAGTATACTCTTTAGGCTAAGGAAGATGGATGATTAAGAGTCTTCATCCCCGCGAAATTAAATACCGTTAATTTTACAGTAATTATATGATATCTTCAAATAGATAAAAGATAATTGAAATATGAAACAAGAGCGCCCTAGACAATATTATTTTGCGTAAGGTACCGTTGTCACCTAATGGCTTTCCGTTTTCAGCTGTTTAGAAACGCGAAAATAAATGCCGATTTTCAAAATGGCTCGAAATCGAAAGCAGATAAGTGAGTCGTGATAACGGTCTCTCATGTAAAATAATATTGTATAGGGCACTCTTGTACCACATTTCGATTATCTTTTATCTATTTGAAGATATCACATAATTACTGTAAAATTAGCGGTATTTTAATTTCGCCGGGATGAAGACTCTTAAGGCAAGTAAATGATGGAAGAATTGGTGGAATGAGTTTGATGGAGGAAACGGGAACACCCCGAAAAAATCCACGGACTCGATGTTGTCCAAACTTGTTTAGCAAAGGACCCTACACACCAGAGGTAAGCGCTTTATCACTAGTCACTCCTCTTTGGCGCAAACTTGTAATGGAGCGGCCATGATCAATCTGCAACAAACGAAGACAACTGGAGCGATTAGAATAATACTTTCATAGCATGACCACAACAACATAACAATAAAATACACGAGGACAGAAATCATTATGAACAATGTAAGAGGTGTCAAAATTGCATAAAATGCACGAGGACAGAGGTCATTATGAACAATGTAAGAAGAGGTATGTCAAAATTGCATAAAATGCACGAAGACCGAGGTCATTATGAACAATGTAAGAAGAGGTATGTAAAAGTGCATAAAATGCACGAGGACAGAGGTCATTATGAACAATGTAAGAAGAGGTATGTCAAAAGTGCATAAAATGCACGAGGACAGAGATCATTATGAACAATGTAAGAAGAGGTATGTCAAAATTGCATAAGATGCACGAGGACAGAGGTCATTATGAACACTGTAAGAAGAGGTATGTCAAAATTGCATAAAATGCACGAGGACAGAGGTCATTATGAACAATGTAAGAAGAGGTATGTCAAAATTGCATAAAATGCATGAGGATAGAGTTCACTATGAACAATGTAAGAAGAGGTATATCAAAATTGCGGGTAATTTTTGACTCATTCTCGTAATTATATTGAAATAATGTAGTTTTAAGTTTCAGTTAAATCGTGATAATAACTTTAAATGAACCAATTGACTGGACTTTAGCGATATGTGTTAGTGTCAGGTAGTTCAAGTTATAGCGCATGTAGGAACATCTATTATCGTGATTTTTTACTGTATGAAATTACCGTGACGCACAGACTTTTGACTTGAGTAAACAGGATGCTTAAATATTTTAGATGAGAATCCACACTTTCGTATGTCAAACACCATAACAACGCTACTATTCACTGTTGTATATACAGGGTGTTTAATAAAACACCGACAACGTTTGGGAGGTGAGTCCTGACATCAGTCCATAAAGTCCATAAAGTAAAGACCAACCTGGGTGTACAAATGCTTCCTTTCAGAGTTATAGGCAGCCGAAAACATGAAAAAATTAACTTTAAAGGCCCATTGCTCGAAAACTATGGGAACTACCGTAGTCGGGTCAAGACTTCACTCAGGAACTAGGATGTGCCCAATCCAAAAATCCAAGTTTCACATTCCTAAGTTACTTCCGCAACAATCTTTATAGAGGTGGTTGGTGAGTACTTCAAATTAAACGTCCGTGATCGAACTCCCTTTATAAAAATTGTTGCGTGAGCTCCTTAGGATTCTGAAACATGGATATTTTGATAGGGTACACATTAGTTCTTAAGTGGAGTCTTGATCCGACTATAGTAGATCCCACAGTTTTGGAGCTATGAACCTTTAAAGTTAATTTCTTTTCAAATTTTCGGCAGCCTATAACTCCGAAAGGAAGCCTTTGTGCACCCAGGTTGGTCTATACTTTTTGTCTTATCTTGGTGTCAGGAATCATCTCCCAAACGTTGTCGGTGTTGTTTTGAAACACCCTGTATGTATGTATGTAAGTGCGTGAATGATATTGATTAGCTTTAGGAATAGAAATCTGATATGCAATACACCATTTGTCGCCTATACTCCACTCGAATTCCATTAGCTGCGTGAGTCCTTTCATTCCTATTCTCCGTTGAATCAGCGGCTATTGGATTGCAACGAATATCACACCTTGAAAGAGAAGGCTTTACACGAAGAAAGGAAGTAAAAGGGGAAGGAATTTGATAGGATTCTGTTCTCTGAAGTGTTTGTTGGATGAAACACCAAAAGGAATTAAAATCAATCAGTCCCCATGGGAGAAGGTATGGGAAAACGTAAAAAAAAGAACAAGGAAAAAACGCTTGCTCATAGAAGTCTAAAAATGGACATCTCCTTTTGTCTCTAATTCTTTGTCGTAAACGCCATTTCGTAAACTCAATTAAGTGACCATTTTGTCTTTTCCTTCTGCTCCAACACAGCGGAAGAAATTGGAGAATAATGGGCTAAGAGTAGGAGATAGCAATGGAAAAAAGGATCCAAGGGTTAGTTACCTTTTTCTCTTCGCAAATAGATTACCAAGAACAAATTTTTATTTGCAGGATCAATGAGATGATTCCATTAAGTTTTTTTTTTATTTTCTACTTATTTCTGTGGATTTTTTTTTTTATGTCTTAAGAGTAGACATAAGAAGATAATCAATTAACCGCCTCATGGTTTAAGGTTCTACAAAAAGGCGTCCAAAAATTACAATATTTACTTTCCGTTTTGTTCGTGGAAAGATAATCTTGGATATAATTAATTATTTGTATTTGAACTTTTACAGACATTATTTTCACGAAAGCAATAGTGTCAATTTTTAATTTTTTGACCTTTACATATCCAGGAGTTTATGGACTGTGATTTGTTTCTTTGATGAATTATTAAAAGTAATCTCCGAAGTACCTTTATTGTGCATCATTCGTAATCTTTATGTGTGTATCACAAATCCATTACACTAGTCGATCACGACATGTTACAAGGTATATGGCAGAAACTTCACTACAGGCTCAATGTAGGGTTAACCTAAATGATTCCTTAGGGCTAAAAGCACTGTTCAGTAACAAGTTTACAAGTATACGACGCAGAAGCGTCATTTAGGGAGGGCAGGAGGGGGTAATTGCCCCCAAGAGTTTGAGGAATGCATATACCTTAATCGATTGCCTACTAATATACTAGTACAAAACGTGACATTCTTATTTCGGTGGTGCTCTTGCCCCCCCCCCCCAAACAAAATCTGAAATGACGCCCCTGATACGACGTACAAAGATGTGTGATACATGAAAAGATAGATACACTCACCAAGTTTAAAATTCCCGCCTCGTTGCTCGCGTGCCCGCTAGATGGCAGGCCGGTGACAGCACTGTACAAGATCGCGGCAATGCAGGAGAACAGTTTTTCTGTTAGAGTATGTGAAGTGTTAGTCGGTTACGACCAGGGGTACAAGTGAGGGACAACTCAGGAGGATGCCGTTACCCCAACCCAAAAAATATCCATGGCGTCTCTTCCCTTTTTCAAAAATATTACAGTGGGCAAAGATGGGTATGGAGGACGGTGTGAAGTCCACTTTTACCCCTGGTTACGAGCGTTGAGCGTGCATTTGTACGCAAATACGGAAAAGCTGCACCTGTTCACCAGAGCAGTTTGCGTTGAAACGACACATCGTCGCTGAATATCAATATCCCCGCAAAGTCATCATCATCTTCCATAGCTTGCTGCATTCGGCTTCAAAACTGCAATCGGCGGGCATAATCATCTAGAGTCAGGTGTTGTAAACTGTTGGAAACGATAGCGAAATGTAAACACCGCCACTAAACATTCCACATTGTTTACTGCGGAATAAACCAACTTCAAAAAAATGTATTTCCTAATAGACAGAGCAATTATTTTGGCCGAGTTCCTTAGTGGAGTAAATCCGTTAACATCTTAACGATTAACGGTGTCTATATCAATATCTCATTTGAAATCTATAACATTCCCTAGCGTCTATGCAACCTGCTCACTAGCAAAGAAATGTTGGTTGCCTATAATAAAAAAACATATGTAGCTTTTCTTACTGCAAGAATCTCGGCTGAGTTCATTAACGGAGTCACGGGTAACGGTGACTTTAACGATATATGTCTATATCCCATTTTCTACTATTGAAACAAAGGTAATATAAGTTATATATCTCGCAGTTAAACGGCTCCAAACACTGTCGAGCGGTCGACATCTACTGGACAAAATTATAACTTGTAATGTATGATCTTTTTTCCTGTCCACCAGAGTACATTTTATTTATTTATTTATGTTTAAAAATATGTCGTCCATCATTTAATTGATTCCAAACTCAAGCTCTTGGGCACGCACGATCTATAGAACTCATTCGATCTTCAACAAACATTTCATGAAGTAAAATAATATGCTTGTGACATACAGTACTTTCCCGTGAAGAACTTAATTAGTTACCGAAACTATGGTCCTTAAAATTAGTTTGGATTTAGTTACGTGTTCGTAAGAAATTTAAGTAATTGTTACTCAGAAAAAGCAACAATTCTAGGTGTTCATTTTGTGAAGAAGTTTGGTTTCCATGATATATTTTCTTAGTTTTGGAACCAAAAGATAGGGTAGATTTCTACCGCTTCTAGTCTTAGTTGTAAGATCAGAGTGGAGATGAAATTATTATTGGGGTGCTTAATTGAGTGTAGTAAGCCTCTATCTTGTACTGCTTTTGCTCTATAGAGTTTTCGTTCAAATTGAAAGTGGTTGAATTCTACAACTTTAGGTTCGAAGTGAAATGAAATCTTTTACTTTAACGTTCTACGATTATGCCCTTTACGCTAAGGGAGACGATGATTAAGGCAAGTGAATGATGATTAAAACATTCATGGAATAAGAATGTACAAGAAAATAATTCTTGAATTTTTTTCTTTCTCTTACTGATTGGTGGAAGGACACAAGAACTAACAGGATAAACATATAAAGGAGTTTTTGTAACAGGGTAAATATAGAAAGGAGTTTCTGTAACAGGGTAAATATAGAAGGAGTTTTTAGCAGGATAAATATAGAAAGGAGTTTCTAGCAGGATAAATATAGAAAGGAGTTTTTAGCAGGGTAAATATAGAAAGGAGTTTTTAGCAGGGTAAATATAGAAGGAGTTTTTAGCAGGGTAAATATAGAAAGGAGTTTTTAGCAGGGTAAATATAGAAAGGAGTTTTTAGCAGGGTAAATATAGAAAGGAGTTTTTAGCAGGGTAAATATAGAAGGAGTTTTTAGCAGGGTAAATATAGAAGGAGTTTTTAGCAGGGTAAATATAGGAGTTTTTAGCAGGGTAAATATAGAAGGAGTTTTTTGCAGGGTAAATATAGAAGGAGTTTTTAGCAGGGTAAATATAGAAAGGAGTTTTAGCAGGGTAAATATAGAAAGGAGTTTCTGTAACAGGGTAAATATAGAAGGAGCTTTTAGCAGGGTAAATATAGAAAGGAGTTTCTGTAACAGGGTAAATATAGAAGGAGTTTTTAGCAGGGTAAATATAGAAAGGAGTTTTAGCAGGGTAAATATAGAAAGGAGTTTCTGTAACAGGGTAAATATAGAAGGAGCTTTTAGCAGGGTAAATATAGAAAGGAGTTTCTGTAACAGGGTAAATATAGAAGGAGTTTTTAGCAGGGTAAATATAGAAAGGAGTTTTTAGCAGGGTAAATATAGAAAGGAGTTTTTAGCAGG
Source organism: Thermobia domestica (assembly GCF_964235325.1). NCBI lineage: Eukaryota > Metazoa > Arthropoda > Insecta > Zygentoma > Lepismatidae > Thermobia > Thermobia domestica. The sequence continues at coordinate 263,709,616 of NC_137462.1, forward strand.
GTAAATATAGAAAGGAGTTTTTAGCAGGGTAAATATAGAAAGGAGTTTTTAGCAGGGTAAATATAGAAAGGAGTTTTTAGCAGGGTAAATATAGAAAGGAGTTTTTAGCAGGGTAAATATAGAAAGGAGTTTTTAGCAGGGTAAATATAGAAAGGAGTTTTTAGCAGGGTAAATATAGAAAGGAGTTTTTAGCAGGGTAAATATAGAAAGGAGTTTCTGTAACAGGGTAAATATAGAAAGGAGTTTCTGTAACAGGGTAAATATAGAAGGAGTTTTTAGCAGATTAAATATAGAAAGGAGTTTTTGTAGCAGGGTAAATATAGAAAGGAGTTTTTGTAGCAGGGTAAATATAGAAAGGAGTTTCTGTAACAGGGTAAATATAGAAAGGAGTTTATGAAATAGGATAAATGTGAATGAACTTTTAATGAAATGTTAATTGACCTGATAATGTTAATGAACTTAAACATCGCATCACAACAGCCATCGCGGATGTTACTCCGGAAATACTGGCTACTGTTTGACAGAAAATCGACTTTCGTTGGGATATTGTCCACCATGACCGCAGGTGCACACATTGAGCCATAATGGATTTGTCACAGAAAACTTGAAGTGTTTTGCAGTATAATGACACATAAACCAAGTCTGTATGTGGTTCCAATAAAGAATTATAACTGATTGAAGTTGTAAACCCTGTAAAGAATCACCCTGTATAAAGTAGTCTTTGTAAAGCAAACCCCTTAAGTAGAATATCGATAATTCTGATAAATGTTGAATTGATTTTAAAAGTTAACACCTATTCTATGTTAAATAATTGAAGTTTAATAAAGATTTCATAGAACCAATAAAAAGCGGTTTTTCCAGAACGTCTTTGCTGGAGCTTTCATCTCAACGCACTATACATTATTTCTGATGTTCGGACATGTCACAGAATATGATACAGCATCGACAAATAAGAAAAAAAAAACATTTTTTCTCATTTTCCAATTCAATAGTTCAATTTGTCATTCTGTCTTATCTGTTTTCTGTTCTGTCCACCACGAATTCCGAGTTCCGGCAACTACATTGTCTTTTCGTCTTCTGCCTTTGTAATAATAGAATTTGCTGAATAAAACAGATTATATTACGATTGTATCTTACGAAATCCCTTGCTTGTTTCGAATGTAAAGAACATTCCTGTTAAATCTGACACAGACGTGCCTCGTTCCCCTTTTACAATGCCAGTCATCCTGAGGTACTGTAAAACGAATTAAGAAGTAGTGAACTCTCGTCAAGAAACTCAACACTAGTAATCATGAAACTTGTAAAGTGCCGACTGACTCACATCCGTGAATTTAAATTATCTGCTTATTTTCTTCGGAAATCAGTTACAAAGTTTTCGTTTATAAATTTAAATAATGATTTTTCAAAACACGGTCAATTTCAGTACGTATCATTGCCTGGCACTAGATACTTTCTGTGCAACATAATAGAATATTCGTTTTCAACAGAAGCCATACTGCATATTCGCTTGTGACTTTCTCTTCCTTCTTTGTAAGACTCGCTATTAAGAGTTAGTTAGTTTCGGTACTGATTTTCATTGAATGCACTACTTCTAGTATTTAATTATTTTCCTTAATCCCTAGACGATTGATTTAACTTACGGAACTAAATGAATATATTTTATGTTAGAATACATTAGTTTGTTTCATACACAAAACGGCTTAAAGCATGCTAGCTTTATTTAGTTTCTGTATCTGGTAATTTGTTTGCTTTATCACCATTAAGCATCGTGCAGCGAGAGGGAAGGTTCTGACGTCATTTGAACGCCAGAATCAATTGCAAGTCTAGCTAAATATTTTTTGTTGATATTTACAATATGTAAAGTTTTGTGTATCAGAACTATAATAACGATCAATTTTATATTTGTATTGTGTCCTTCGTTAGACTTTCTTGGATAGTACTCGAATAGAACGTGTGCTTAGACATCTTAGCATGATTCTCTGCTACATCTCAATTCATGAGACTATATCAGTACGTCATCGGACTCTTGCACATTCAAGTATCCCCTGAGTAAATTTACTCTGACAAGCTGTTATATGAGGCCACGAGCATGCAATCATCTTAACCACTTACCTTTAATGTTGCCAATTCGATAATTGTGATAACATATCGAGTAATTGAATTGGTGTGGTACGCTTGAGTGAATGCTGTGAACAGATAGTACTTTGTACTGAAAGCATAAAATAGATTAATGGTAAAATAGGCGTAGAATGCACAGTAGTATGAAGCAATCAGTAAAAGAAGAACCATTAAACCCTTTTGAGTGGATTTATTTATATCATTTTATTTCACATTATTTATTACACTGTTGCAGATGCAAACAATATTATTGAATTCTGAATAAGGTTGAAAATGCCATAGAAAGTTAAACACCCAGCAGCATTCTACAAGTTATCATGCAGACAACTATGACAAATTCGGAAGCCCTCTTCACTGGGTTAGTAACTATTATCCTTACTTTTGGTGAGGCCCCGTATTCAATTTCTGGTGGAAGAGATTCAAAATCACCAAGTCGTTCAAGATACAATTTTAAGAGGTAGATGTCGACCTATATGAGCCAACGTTACTGAAAAAGTACATAAATAAAAATCTATCAGTTAATAAGTTTAAACGAGAAACGAGGACTTAAAATTTGCAACGGCAGTTTCTCTCTCTCAATCGCTTATCTCAAGCGTTGAAATGTTGGTATAAGAGGAAAAGAGTTACCAGTTTTAGAAATGAATACACGTGGATGGAGACTCTAGGACTCTAGGACTTGGATATATATATATATATATATATATATATATATATATATATATATATATATATATATATATATATATATATATTTTACATGTTCATTTTTTCGTCACACATTGTTTACTTACTAATTAAATGCGGTCGAATGAGACCATTTAATACTAACCAGTATAGCTTTAGATTAGAATAACCGCTTAATGTATAATTAGTAAATCACAAAAATACGTAGTGACGGAAGACACAACAAACAACCAGGGGCGTCATTTCAAACTTCGCTTGAGGGGGGGCAAAAGCACCAGCAACCTAAGATTTTCACGTTTTGTACTAGTATATTAGTAGACAATCGATTAAAGTATATGTATTCCTCAAACTCTTGGGGGGGGGGGGCAATTGCCCCCTCCTGCCCCCCCCTAAATGACGCCCCTGTAAACAATGCATTATAATACACTTGTTGTTACTTTGATCTTGTATGTCCATGTTTTTTCCATTTGCTTTATGGAAACTATTTCTAGAAGTTTATGGCAGCGCTTTTTGAGATTATTTTGTGTAATTTGTCTTGCATTATTATAATTTGTACCTCCTTTTCCAGACAGACAGCTTCCTAAATTTGGTTCATTCTTGTATCAAGTTATTATTATTATTATTATTATTATTATTATTATTATTATTATTATTATTATTATTATTATTATTATTATTATTAACAAAATTAAACAGGAAAACATGTACTTATTTACTATAATTGTTGTCAACTGGTGCTGTTATTTCAATGTACTTTCAGTTTCTTTTAGTCTGAATAAACTGTCTTTCTCCGTTCAAAAAGCTTAATTGCTTCAGGAAAATTTTAAATCTTGTAAGTTCTCTAGTTCAGTGGTTTTCAACAGCCGGACCATGTTGTAATTGTTTTATCGATCTAAATTAGAAAATTTATAGATTTCATTTTTCTTTAAACCACCCCGAAATTCTGAATGTGACACTTGCTATATACGAGTGCAGAGAGAGATTCATTCTCGATACTCGAGTACCCTTTAGTAATACATGAAGCTTTAATCCTACATGGTATAGGATCCTGTGAGTCTTTGATAATATCCTGTATCAGGTAATATCATTCATCACATGGTATATGAAGTAACTATTGCTTGTTTCCGGGCGTGTGTAATTCTTTGTGAAATTTTAATTGTAGCAAACGCCAAATAATTTCTATAAAGTTTATGTCCGGGAATTGCTCGGGCCAGCGCGGAGTTTGAATGCCAGTTTACTTCTTCCCGTGAATGGTAAGCTTTGTATTGCGTGGCGTTCCATTATAGTCAGCGTGTTTGAGAGAAGCGTAACAATGTATCTTGCAGTACTTTGATGTATTTAGTAGCATTGATGTGCTCATCGCAACGAAGATCTTCTTTCTATATGGTACCTTACACCATTATATTTACGACGTTACTGTTTTTCACCATAGGGATGTAAAATTGCGGTGAATGTGGTCTGTTGATCGCTTCCGCACCCAGTATCTATGACTGTCTAAGGATTGGCAAATCCGTTTTCGTCGGAGAATGGAACTTGGTTCTAAACGTGTTGTAGCTTGTTGGTTATGATTATGGCCAAATTGTCTCCATTCCATTTGTGGTTCGTATGCAGAGGCATTTTGTACATGGTGACGCGTTGGTACATTACCGTAGTATGCAAATTCCACTGGATGTTTCGTGCTTATTAGTTAATCTTGGCTGCAGTGTTATAGACAGACTTAATTACGGAATTCAGATTGCGTTGGGCTGGTATATATAGATACAATTTTGGATCTATGCGTATTATGTTGATCTCTTTAAACTGCGCTAAAGTTATGTAGACAGTTCCTAACAAAACCCAGTAATAGTCCGCCAACTTCTACCATATTCTTGATGGGCAATGGTTTGACTTCGTGTGAAGTCGGTGACCTCATAGCACAACTGCATGCAATGGTACCACTCATGCACTTAATTATTACAAAACCCTTTACGTCATACTCATTAGTCAATTTCATTTGTTTGATGTTTCTGCAAAGACATCTCCCGGTGCAACTCTCAAATGCAGATTCGAAACACACTAAATCAGTTTTTGTTACATATTAGTGAAGAATATCCCGATCTAAGTTGAATAGCTTTGAAATTCGTAGTGACTTTCCCACCTACGTATTTATGTAAAACAACTTTCTCTGCGGTCTGACTAATTAATGTACAATACTAGAAACGACTGAACTTTTGTGCCACTATACGTCTTATAATTTTAGTATTGGGTTCCCGAATCGACAAAATTTTGGTTGAAACAGCAACAAACGCCGTGTTGCGACAATAAAAATGGCTTTACGAGAGAATAAATGGAATAATTGTTTGATTGAAATTTCGAACTTGAAAGTAAAATGCTTTGGTGACTCGAAAATTTGTAATTTTTAGCTTTATTACTTTAATAATAAATAAACAATAATGCTAATAATAAGTACTAGAATTAAATAAATAAATGGAGTGGGGTAATTTCTACTTTGCCGACTCGTGACATTACTCCGTGTTTTTTACCGGTCCGCAAGTATCGAAAGGTTGAAAACTAGTTATAAGATATTGACCGTAGTTTTACAAGCAAAAGCGCTGGTTACATATTTATACAATCTCTAAATCTAGGCAACACACACAACTTCAGAATTATCCAGGTTGCATATATTCAGTCATGGGGAAAAAAGAAGGAATGTCCATGTATGTATTTCTTCGGGTACTTTGTCCTATCTGTTGGTGATTCTTGGTACTATTTGACTGTATATGCCATGCATACGTAGATGTAAAAATGTCCATGTAAAAAGGGGCAAAACATGTAAGTAACCCTATTCTTCTTACGTGCTTTTCAATATTAAATCGCAGTTTTCTCGAAAATGCAGTTTTGTGACATTCCTTCTTTTTTCCGCTTACCCTTCATTTGTTGTCTTCACATCCTTGGCCAACAGTTAATCTCCATAAGATGAGATGCATACGTGGTTTGAAAGAAAACCGAAGCAGGGGCGCGACCTCGTAGGGTCCACTGGGGTTCAGACTCCCAAAAACTTCGTACTCGACATGCATTTTTACACTTTCTTTATAAAATTACACTTGTTTAGCAGGGAATTTATTGATTTATATTACAGCCTAAAGATTTGATATTCATCTGTGCTTTTTATATGCTGAAAATAATCTAGTTCAATATTTTTCTGAGAATATAGCTGGCATTACTTAACAATTATAGTCTCTTCGGATAACACCTATCCAATAACATAGACGTTATGTCTGGTAGTATTGCTCCCTCTCCAAGCTTTGGGAAACTCCCAACAAAAAATTCTGGGTGCGTGTCTCGACTGAAGTATCGTAAGTTATTTCTAATAAGCTCTTTAATGTATCAGATAGTATTACGTGTACATTAAGTTTTCTGAATTTTCCAGCATGATTTGTGTATTCTTTCATATCTACTTTAAAAATAAATAACTTAGCAGTTTTCTATTATACTAGTACATTCGCTCACATGCTACAGTGGGCAGTATTCTTTTATTTCTTCCTTCTATTTTCATATGGAAGTCCTTTAAACTCAAAGTTCTGCACGAAATTCGAACAGATCATATGGATATCTTTATGAACCATCTTACCCTTTTTCTGCCTTCCTACGTCAAATAAAAAGGAAAAGGAAAGCAGCAAAAGCAAAGGGTGAAACTTGTGTTCAATAACTTTAAATAAACAATGGTACAAATAGCAAATGTTATCTCTCTAACTGTAAGGGATTGAGATCAGAGTTCTGCAAACTCAGGCCCAAAAATGGCCCAGCCTGGCCCGACTGGATCTGTATTCTGTGCTCAGCTCGACATCGGGCCGGGTGCTAAACCAGCCGGGCTCTAAACGTGCCGGGCATACCCGGCCTGAGAACAACCAAGTATGATAAGTCAAGTGAATCCTTCAATATGCAATGAAAAATGAGAAATGTGTCGTCATAACATTGCAATGTCTATTTGTCCTCGAATGGGAAAATCGTGTAAAAGGTTACGCAAGTTTACGCTTTCTATATCCCTATTCTGTCTGTCTATTTGTTATCTGTGCTTGCTTTGTCCAGTCATGTTTATTATAGAATACAGGCTCATGGACGTAGAAACGTTTTGTAGGAAGATTATTAAGTGTCATGCTGAAGCAATTATCTGTGAATTGAAGCCATAATTACTAATCATGTATACATGGTAGGCATATTACTAATTTTCAATCTATAGTTTCTCTCAGCGGTAGAAGGCACGGTGGTACAATGGTAGAGCGCTTACCTTTGGTGCATGGGGTCCCTGGTTTGATCTTCGGCCAAGTAAATGTATAGTGGAAGACATCGTGCTCGTGAGTTTTCTGACATGCTTCCATTTCCTCCCACTTTCTCATTCTGTCAATCCTTCCATCAGCATTCATTTGTTTTAATCATCGTCTCCCTTAGTCTCACATAATAGTCTTCCTTACCATGACCGTGGAACGTTAAACTCAAAAATGTCATTTTCAAGCTTTGTTTTGCTTTTCCTAACAACTTTGGTAACTTGACTTGGTTTGCTTGTATTCTAAACGTCCCATATTTTAAACTGATTTTACTCTAAGCATAGGCGTAACTTGAGGGGGGCCAGGAGTGTCCACTACCCTAGAAACATGTTGGACCGCAGAAATAATGTGGTGATTGTGAGAAGTAAAGGGCCATGGCTTAGCCTCCTTAGCAAAATATCCTAGTTACACCAGTGACTGAGAAAACTGCAAATGAAACCATAATTAATTTTAACGGTGATGCTGCAAACGTATTCATAATTAGTGTTAAATTAATACCTTTCTAAATAAGTTTTGCAATTTTAACAAGCTTTTCAACCAAAAACATGAATGATTCTTTGCCTTTTGCAAGGTCAAAGTGATCTAAACATCATTTTGTGTAGAAAAGAAACACATTTTCAGTACTTTACTTTAGGTGAAAATATTTTCTCTATAGAAAAGTAAAATAGATATGTGTGTATGTATTCGCTCAAACTCGTTGTTACATAATGAGCATAATATCTGCACGTAAAATTCCTTGAAAACCTTAATTGAGACTAAAATTTTACTTTGTTAAAGGACTTAGAGGAAAGCAATGGAGAGAGAGAAAGAAAGAAAGAAAGAAAGAAGGAGAGCATGAAATGAAAAACAGAAAAAGAAGCTAAAAATTCCAGCAACGCCTTGCTGAAGAGGTTAAATTTGCACAGCGAGAACTCCACCTCCCATCTAGTGGAGAAACATTCAACTAGTGGGTTCTGCGCTCGCTACACTCCACGTGCTTTTCCAGTGGACGAGTATTGCTGTGGAGAAGGTGTGTGACGGCTGACGATTCGTGTTGGCTCCGCGCTGTAACTCTGCTTTGGCCATTCGTAGCATAGTTTCGCATGTGAGTGGACGGACGGATCTCAAAGAGGAAAAACATCCTGTAGCTACGCAACAATGCAAAGCATCTTGTTCATTACAGGATAAATTGTCTCTTGAAGCTTGTGACAGTGAGACTCCTGCAATCGGAATCCTGTTTATTGGAAGACGTCGCTTCCGGGGAAATCACGGACGCGTCGCTTCAACTTTCAAATGCGACGTGAGTATCGAAAAAATGCTTTCTGCAATTTTCTCGTTTGTTATCTGTTCTTCTTTTATAAATCAAGTTACGAATTAGAATTTTACCCAAGTGAAGTAACACTTTTCTCTCTCTCTCTCTCTCTACAAGAGAATTCGAACATTGTTTGACATTTATTCATCTCGTTCTCCTAGAACTTCATGAAAATTTGTGGCTGATTAGTGGCAAAAAAATACTCACTTTGAAATCGTATGAGTTCAATTCCAGGCAATGTCTTTGTGACATTTATAATGTACTCACTTGGTTTTCTTGATTTGCCGATAGCTCGTGTTTCTTCCTAATCTTTGTAAACTGCTATCCTCCTGTTGGATCTAACTATACCTCATAACCGTCGTGTAAGTAAGGACTTTCAACAAATGTTATTAACCACCAGCATGGGTACACCCACGGGGTGTCTACTAGGTCTGCCCCCCAAAAAAAAATAATTCCTAACTCATAACACATTTGTATGATTACTCAATAAAACTGTACTTGTTTAACAAGGAAATGATTGATGTAGCACGAAAAGTTGATCTTACCCTTCATTTGTACTCTTTCTCTTACAAAAATGAAAATATAGATGGAATTATTTTACAATTACTTATCGCCTTTCTGTGTCAGAATGATACTCATTCGATACTACATAGACTTAGTGGCTTGTAGTGTTCGACTATCACCCCCAAAGCTTGGATCCTATCTAACAAAAATTTTTGGGTGCGTGCATGTTAATCACTAACATCGTCTGATACGTTTAATTTTAGATCATCGCTACATTAAAAAAAAGAAAAAGCACTTTCTAATCTGCACGGGATAACAATTAGGATTAGTTTGTGGAAAATTTATGTGTGATGTTTGTAGAGAATTTATTTGTATGCTTCAGACATATCAGTCTGTGATGGACTTTCGCTAGAACTGTGGGGCACGGTGGCTCAGTGAAAAAGCGCTTACCTCTTGTGCGTGGGGTCCCTGGTTCAGTCCCCGACCAAGTAAGTTTCTGGAGGACAACATCGTGGCCTCGTGTAGCGAAGTCTTTAACTCTCTCGTCTCCGGTACGAGCAGTATCAGGTTCGATTTCCGGTGGGGTCATTCGGTCGAAAAAGTGTAAAAAAAAAAAAAAGCTTTTTCAGGCCAGACACTCTGAATGCGGTTTTCCTCATTCATGCCGGGCATATGCCGGGGTGGTACCTAACATATAGGTCCCAGGCTGCTTCCTTCCTTCCTTTCCTTTCCCCGGATAGAGTGCTAGCTGAGGGACGTCATCCATCACGAAACCCCAGAAATCTAAATCATAATCCTAATGCTAATGCTAAAAATTTCTGGATGCGCACCTGTTAATCACCACCATCTTCCGATACGTTTAATTTTAGATCATCGCTACATTTTTCCGAACAAAATTCATTTTCGAATGTGCACGGAATAAGACTTATTTTGACACAAATAAATGTTAGTTTGTAGAACATTTATTGCGATGTAGATTTTATTGCAAATATATCAGTTTGTATTGGACGTGTTGATGAACTCTTTCGTTGTTTTACTCTTTCATTTATTTTATTAGGTGGACGGCTACGGTGGCTTAATGGCAGAGCGCTTACCTCTGGAGCGTGCGGTCCGTGGTTCGATCCCTGACCAAGTAAGTTTGTGGTTGACAACACCGTGCTCGTGGGTTTTCTCGGGGTACTCCCGTTTCCTTTCACTTGCTCATTCCACCAATTCCTCCATCACCATTCACTTGCCTTAATCTAACAGGCATAGTTGGGGACGCTAAACTCAGATTTCATTTCATTTCGATTCATTTATTTGTGATATAGATTTTGTTTCGGGCATATCAGTTTCTTGTGGATGTGTCCATTAACTGTCTCGTTCTACTGTTTGGTCTAGTTTACAACGACATGCTAGAGACCCTTATAAGTGTGATGCTAGTTTGTTCTTTTGGTCCGTTACTCAACCCGATAACTTTCGAACGAAAGCGAAATTTTAAATTCTATTTCTTCCAGTAGCTAGGGCTACTATTACGTTCAAGTTCGTCAATGGAGTCAATTCCTTAACATGTCCACGGGTACTTGTCACTTTATTGGTGGTTATCAATATCTCGTTTACCATCTCTTGCATTCCCTAGCTTTCATGCAACCTGTACGGTAGCAAAGAAATGTGGGTTGCCTATCACAAAAGGATATGAAACTTTCTTACTCCAATTATCTCGGCATCTCCACAGGTATAACTTGGCTTTAGCAGTAGTTATTCGCTTCCCATACATGGAATATTGATCTCTTCAACTACCAGGATAAACACTTCATTCATAAATGTAAGCATCCCGCGATCCTCTGTACTATGTTTACCATAGTTTATTATTTTTTTTCTTTCGGTATCATTATCTTCAGTTTATCATCTCTCCCTTTCCTTTAACCTTCAGAGTACGAAAATGAAATCTTTCAGTTTAATGTCCCGCAATTGTGACCCTTAGGGTAAATGAGATGAATGGTCAAGACAACTGAATCATGATGGAAGAATTTGTGAAATGAAATTGTGGGAGGAAAAGAAAGTATCCTAGAAAAGCCACAGACACGATGTTGTTCACCACAAACTTAGAAATTCACTTATCACTGGTGATAGAACCAAGAACCCCATGCACCAATGGTGAAGATTCTACCAGTAAGCCACCGTGCCCGCTTACCTTCAAGATATAATCGATATAGGTTAGAAAATGAAATCTTTAAGTTTTACGTCCCACAGTTATGTCCGATAGGCTAAAGGAGATGGTAATGGTGAGAAATGAATGCAACGGTAGAATGAATAGAGTAGGAGGAAACAGGAGAACCCCGAGAAAGCTCATGGACACGGTGTTTGTCCACCACCAAGTCCACTTTGCACTAGCTGGGATCGAACCACAGACCCCATGCACCATAAGTTAACACTCTACCCCTGAGCCACCGTGTCCCCAAGTTAGAAAATCAGAAAACCAGTTCATTTAAAGCTACAAATATGAATACTTTTGTATATATGTATAACCTTATTCACTATTTGCTCACTTTCCATAGGACGGGCCCCTGTTTCCATCCCAGCTTTGATGAGTTTGTACTAGACAACATATCTGTTGCTTCTCTAAGCTTCTTCTGTTTCCTTCTAGATTCTTATTCTACAGGTTGTGTCATAATCATTGACTTTTGTTAATCGTCTATCCCCTTTAGCCTGAGTAACATAACCGTGTATCGTTCGTTAAGTTAAATATTTCACTTCGTTCATTTTTATTGTTTCTTTTACCTTTTTCACATTTCGAAAATTACTGCGAAATCCGATGATTCCAAAAGAATAAAATTCGTTATTTTTACTGATTACTTATTTGAGCTTCAGTTGTATCTTCCAGTAAGTCCTGGTAAAAAGAAAATCTGCACTCTCCTTTTAATATTCTCTTTATTTTCATAACTCTTTCGCGGGACGTCCACCGACGAGGGTCTACCAGGTTCGCTCCCCCCAAAAGAACTTCCTAACTCAATTGGTATAACATGAAAATTTGATCTTACACTTCACATATACTCTTTCTCTTATAGAAACAATCTAGTACTATCATTTAAAAAGATATACAGGTGAAAGTATTTTATACTTGAAGCAGTTAAATGATCAAAGTGGTATGTAACAAATTGTACATTTCGGGAAAATTGGCATCTAGAAATTTGTCCGTTAACACACACCCTTCATCGTTTCTAATTATCTGCACTCAGACTAGGACTCACTAAATGATGTGCTATGTGGCATGACTAACATATGTGCATGAACAGCCAGAATGCAAGGTTTCAGAAAAATGTAACATAACACCTGTATCCTCTAAGCGCTTCAATTATTTATTGTCTTTTCGGGTGGATAACAATATCCGCTCAATACTACATAGATATAGTGGTTTGTGGTATTGGGTCTTTCCCCGTAAAGCTTGGACCACTCCCAACAAAAATTTCTGGGTGCGAGCCTGATGTCCAACCATTTTTCTGGATAGAAGTACGAGCAAAACGTAGACTTTTGAACAGTTTCTCGAAGGCTGCGACTCTAAGTAACTTGTCCACTTTCATTGCGAACGGAAGCCTATAACCCTGCAAGGGATGGTAGATTCAGTTAGAACGCCAGTGGGACTTATAAAATTGCAATGTTATTAATATCACGCTAGTGGACCTGATAACATTGTAATGTTACTATTATAACTGTAGTGGTCCTTATAAGATTCTGATGTTATCAAGAACACGTTAGTGAGCCTATAAGATTGTAATGTTATTAGGATCACGCTTGAATCAAAAACTATGTACACAAACGAGCGATAATCAATCATCACCATCAGTAAGCTGCACTAGCAATTTCTAGCTCTAATTCTTTAGCATATGCAAAACCATATAAATCCGACGCTGTAAATACGTTCTGAAGTGTAAGTTAATTATAATAGGAAACTTCTGAAGCATTACTATTTGAAAAAGAAATTAGTGTTATGAATAGTTTTATATCAACGCACTAAGTTATTTAAATACGAATACGAAATTTTCAAAAATCTGGTAATTAATCTTTCGCTTGCTATCAATGGATAGTAGCAACACCACAAGGACGAATTCCGCTCTGAACATCCATGTTGTTGCTTCGCAAGTAGTTTTATATAGATTTATAGGTGGTAGAATAAAAGCTACCACTTGTGATGCCTCAAGGTAAGAATTACTTGCGTAGTCGACAGGTACATCAGGAATGCTTATTACTGGAGTCACGCTACTGGCACTTATAAGATTGTAATGTTACTAGCAAACACGCTAATGGACCTTATAAGGTTGTAATGTTATTAGAATCACGCTAGTGAGCCTCATAAAAATTCTAATGTTATTAGAATCACGCTAGTGGGCCTCATAAAAATTCTAATGTTATTAGAATCACGCTAGTGGGCCTCATAAAAATTCTAATGTTATTAGAATCACGCTAGTGGGCCTCATAAAAATTCTAATGTTATTAGAATCACGCTAGTGGGCCTCATAAAAATTCTAATGTTATTAGAATCACGCTAGTGGGCCTCATAAAATTCTAATGTTATTAGAATCACGATAGTTTGCTTTATAATATTGTAATGTTAGTACGTCTGTTACTCCATACGAACTCATGAAGGAAAGATAATTTAGCATTTTTTAACGATAGATAGTTCAAGAGATTTTACCAAGTTCGTTAATGATGTCAATATGATAACATATTAACGGGTAATGTTGATTTTAGTGGTAGATGTCCATATACTATTTATGATATTCATAAGTGTACGGTACGCGTAACGCTAGTATGGAACCCTCAAAATACTATAGAGTTGTGGGTTGTATAAGCATCCAGGCAAAAATATTTATATATTCTTAATTCTTAGCATAAACTCAAGTGCATTCATTGCTAAATTTACGTTTCGCGTTATCTCTTCATTTTCTTTAGCAGAGTTTATTTGATTTACATTAGATAAGCTACATTAGGGCACACATATGCCCTATGCCGGGAGTGTTTATTCAATTCTATAGGAGATAAGTTTCATTAGTAGCACACATATGCCTTGGACACTGAGAATGTTTATTCAATTCTATAGGAGATAAATTTCATTAGTAGCACACATATGCCTAGGACACTGGGAGTGTTTATTCAATTCTATAGAAGATAAATTTCATTAATAGCACACATATGCCTTGGACACTGAGAATGTTTATTCAGTTCTATAGGAGATAAGTTTCATTAGTAGCACACATATGCCTTGGACACTGGGAGTGTTTATTCAATTCTATAGGAGATAGTTTCATTAGTAGCATACATATGCCTTGGACACTGGAAGTGTTTATTCAATTCTATAGGAGATAAGTTTCATTAGTAGCACACATATGCCTAGAACACTGGGAGTGTTTATTCAATTCTATAGAAGGTAAATTTCATTAGTAGCACACATATGCCCATGACACTGGGAGTGTTTATTCAATTCTATAAGGAATAAATTTCATTAGTAGCATACATATGCCTTGGACACTGGGAGTGTTTATTCAATTCTATAGGAGATAGTTTCATTAGTAGTATACATATGCCTAGGACACTGAGAATGTTGATTCAATTCTATAGGAGATAAATTTCATTAGTAACACACATATGCCTTGGACACTGAGAATGTTTATTCAGTTCTATAGGAGATAAGTTTCATTAGTAGCACACATATGCCCTGGACACTGGGAGTGTTTATTCAATTCTATAGGAAATAAATACTACAGGAGATAAGAAATGTGTGTACCAAGTTTTGATAGATAGGATAGGTATGAGGGAGAAGTGTGTATTGGTGTGCAAGCTTTTTCCCTCATATCTATTCCGTCTATCAATACAAAACTTGGTACACACATTTCTTATCCCCTATACTATTTTTGAGATATATTTGGATTGTGTGCTTTTACCCGGGGCAAATCCAAAGGGGTCCAAAGTTAATAGGAGGGATTTCTAGAGGGAATTTTCCCGATTTTCTCCCAGCTTTCCGTTCAAGTACATTATGGACTCTAATACATAGCGCCTCTGGAAGGCTTGTTTCATGCTGAAGAGAATGAAGTATAAACCATGACTTTCCAATGAACAGTGTTGATGCAATAGCTATTTCACAGCGAGTTTACGATTTTCTTTATACTAACAAAGTTAATCCGCCCCAAGGACCTACTCCGTTGTCCACGGCACCTAATTTTTTGTGCATGAACATATCTTTGTTATGTTTATCGAATGTTTGATTTTGACACGTTCGTCCAGATGACACGTTCATGTCCTTTCCTTGTAAGAAAACATTTTTTGAATATCCTGATTTAATTTTGTTTACTTCGTAACTTTCTGGCTACGACTAACCTTTTTCCAAAATAATTAGAATAAACATAACTGTTACTTTCTAAGAAATGTCATGTGTAAATTAGGAAAAATTATTAAATTCTCTTCCTACATTCACTTACGAAATCTTGTGGTGATAAGATTCATTTTTATAACAGTTTGTCAATAAAAGCGTTAAGTATATACGAAGCCATACGAATGAAGATGAAGGATGTTAAAAGCCCCGTTGAGCTCTAATTTTACACTGAATAAAAGGAGACTTATGAAACGGTATTTTGCAACCCTTTAGCGGAATCGAGCGAAAAATGATAGGGTCTTAGAAGTGATGGAAGAGAAAAGGACAGTTTTAGATATTATTAAGAAGAGGACGAGAAATTGTCCGGGACTTTGGCTAAGAAGGAAACTATCATGAGTGGCGTGCTAGAGAATATGGTGGAAGGAAAAATAAGGAGGGGGCGAATGAGACTACAATTGAAGGACGACGAAGTGGTTAGCTAAAGACGAACATGGAAGCTTCTCAGTTGCGGCAAATGACCTGCTAATAATGACAAAATGCCTATAATGATAATGACTCAGATTTGCAATGGAGAAAATCACATACAGACGCATAGCGTCTCTTGACAGGTCCTGGATCCATACTTTAAACAGGGGCCGCGGTGGCTCAATGGTAGAGCGTTCACCTCTGGTGCATGGGGTCTCGGGTTCAAACCCTACTCCCGCCAAGTGAACTTTGTGGTGGATAAACACCGTGCTTGTGGGTGTTCTCGGGGTTCTCCCGTTTCCTCCCACTTTCTTCATTCCACTATTTCACTCATTACTCATCATCACCGTCTCCTTTAGCCTAGCCGGCATAATCGTGGGACGTAAAACTCAAAAATTTCATTTTTTTCATACTTTAAACACAACTCTAGAGAAAGTTTTTAGAGTTTTATGAAGAAGTAGATTAGCTTATAAGTTATGAATTGCGTCCCTGTATTACATTGTGGCTATGAAGGTCCTAGTTTTAAAGAGAAAAACTGACCACAATATCCAAATTTGCTCTTTTCTACAAAATTCAATCTATGAACTTACATAAAAATCGACGGAGAAGAGATTTAAAGTTACTTACTAACAGAGAAAAGGTTTTGAACAAATTTTACAGAAAAGATGTATATTATATATACGAGAAGCAGTCAAAGTATTCCCAAAATGATGTTCTAGTTTTGGCATTTGTGATGCAATGATAGTGAATATTGTAGAATACAGTCCTTACGTTGCCTAGTTATGAATGTAACAAGCAGGGTTGCCAACTTTCCTTAAGAGAAATCGGGACTAGACATCAGTATTGGAGGTCTCCCCCCCCCCCGGAGACAACTACACGTACGGCGAGTCGTTGAACACTGTAAATAATAAGCTGAATAACACGAACCTGATAAATGAGGCATCTTATTTTTTATTTTCCCACTCACTGCTCATCACTAGGTATAAGCAATATATACAACAAATTCAAACCAAAACACCTGCAATTTATTTAATATAAACAAAGTTTAGAGGGAAAACTATGTAGAATTTTTATCACAAATGAGTGCATAACATTGTTAAGGGATTACTGACAAAAAGTACTACTAAAACCAAGTCTTATTCTTTGGCTATCATCATACAAAATCTTTGGCCCAGTAAAATATTAATTAACTTCGAAAATCGATAAATCGGGACAATATGCGTCCCGACGAGCGTCCGGTCGGGACGCGGGACAAATAAGCTAGAAATCTGTACAGTCCCGACAGAATCGGGACGATTGGCAACCCTGATAACAAGTGTGAACAAGTCATAACAGTCAGTTTATGAGTAGTATAGCTAAACGGTGACAATGCAAAAACATCAAATTCATGTGCAAATTGGGGAAATGTGCTTCAGATACTTTGGTAGCCTTAAAATCAGTTTACGGTATCAGTGCTTTGCACTGTAGAAGAGATCTAACAGAACGTAGCTGCTGAACTTCGGAAGATATCAAAAGAGTACCGTATCAAAAGAGTGTATAAGCCGCACTTTTTTCACGAAAAAGCAAACGAAAATAAAACGAAGGGTGTGGCTTATACCCGCGAATGATTTAAAATGGTTTAAAGATAATTACGGTATTAATTTTTTTGCGTTTGTTGTACGGTATTTACCGTACATCACAAGAAACACGTATAGAAAACAAATCCACAAGGCCACAATCAGACGAAACAACAATTCAATACAGGAACAAACACGTTAACTCAAATACCGCTATTGTTGATTTTAATCAACAATTACCGGTAAACGAACAAAAGATTTTTTTAAAACGGATGTAAAGGTAAATTTTAAGGGTGCGTCTTATACATGAGTGCGGCTTATACACGCGAGAATACGGTACTTTCGTTGGTGTTTTCAGTAATGGCAGGAGCATGCAGGAAATGTGTGTGTTCCGAAGATGCCTACTTTGAAGCCAATTAACTGCATACCGTGCCATATATGACACATACTCTTTTTTCACTTCATCCTTTTTGTGATTTATCAAAGGCATCAAATGGCAGTTTTGTCTGCTGTATAAGATATTGATGTGTATGAATAAGAGATTTTGGTGTCATCTGGCATGTTCTTTGTGAGTTGTAAGTGTGTCATATATGACACTTACTTATTTCTCATCGGAATTAAATGAAAAATCTAAAAATCAAGTTTTAATTAATTTTTCAAGTTCCCATATGAGGATTTCAAATACTGATTATTTTTTTTTTCGCTAAAGAAAAAAATTATACAGAAAGGGGTTAAGTAAATGTCTCATACACGTATTGTGGTAAGAAAGAGCTACAGTAAACTTCTGAGATTTTTTTTTCCTGCCTCTCGTATATTAATAAGTAGTGTTTAGACCTACACAACATTAGTTTCAAAGTTTCAAATCACAGTAAAAGAAATTGTACCTCTTTACCGGAAATGTAAAACCTTAAAAGGTTTAGTTTCAAAAAGAGTTCAAACTATCGATCGCTGCGCCTCGGCTTGGCTATTGGAGAAACGAATACATAGTTTAGTTTATATTAATAGCCACTAGATGTCAGTTGTCTTCTGTTTTGCTTGGTAACCGTCATATGTTTAAAATGGCTACTCCGCAGCAGAAATCATTTTGTGTTCCCGAGTTTGCGAAGTGAAATTTCGTAATTACAATGCAAAGAAGTTTCAGGTTGAGGTACCAAATTGATCCTCCGAATGGGTGGAACATTCGCAGATAGGATCGACAGTTTGTAGATGCAGGATGTGTATGTAAAGGAAAGAGCCCTGGCCGCCCTCGTGTTCCTGAAGAAAATGTTGCACGAATTCAAACTGCTTTCCAACGTAGTCCTTCAAAATCAACTCGTCGTGCCAGTCGGGAGTTACAAGTGCCGACAACAAAAATTTGGCGTGTTCTGAGACGTCGGTTGGTTATGAAGCCATACAAGTTACAGCTGTTACAAGCTCTGCGTCCTTATGACAAACTCCAACATGTGGCATTTTGTAACGAGTTTCTGGATGCTATTGACAATTATAACACTTTTGCACAACGTATCGTGTTCAGTGATGAAGCGACTTTCCGTGTTAGTGGACAGGTAAATAAACAAAATGTTCCAATTTGGGTTGTACAGAAACCACATGCAGTCATTGAACATGTACGAGATTCGCCCAAACTCAATTGTTTTGTGCGATATCCCGATCATCTGTTTACGGCCCATTCTTATTTAATGGAAATACGGTTAACAGTCAGCAGTATTTCCCTATGTTACAAAACTGGTTTTTTCCAAGGCTGCACAAAGACAACTTCATTTTTCAACAAGACGGGGCACCCCCTCACTGGAATCGCCAAGTGCTTGAATATCTGACTGAAACTCTGCCGAACCGCTGGATTGGTCGTCAAGGAGCTGGCGACTTAGTTTGTGTCAGCTGGCCTCCAAGATCACCAGATTTGAAACCCTGTGATTTCTTCCTGTGGGGTTTCGTTAAAGACAACGTTTATGTACCACCACTACCACAGAACCTGGAAGAGTTGAAGAACCGGATCCGTACTGGCATAACATCAGTGACGCAGAACATGCTTGCCCGAGTATGGTAGAAATTTGAGTTGAGTTGAGTTGAGTTGATTGTAGTTTAGCGTCCCTTTCAGCAGCGAGGCTATATGAGACGTGGACCTACTGATTAACGTGGGATTCGAACCACATGAGCTCCCGCCGGGAATCGAACCCGGGTCTCCCACGCCAAAGGCGCGTACGCTAACCGCTTAGCCACGGAGGAGCTCGGGAGAAATTTGAGTATTGATGTGATATTGTTCGTGTCGCTGATGGAGGACATATTGAACATGTGTAATTTGAACTTTGAACTGTAATTTCAACTTGAGAGGTTCGTAAATAAGTGTGTAAAATTTCATACTCGAATGTCTTAAAGTTTAATAAATATATGCATTCGAAATACGTAATTCTTTTTGAAACAGGGTGTGTATCTAGTGTACCAAAGAAGTAAAGTTTTATTCGATCTTACTAGTACTTACAAGTGATAACTTCAGATGTTATGCGTAATTTTAAGATTACTATTATCATCTTGTCCTTTTTTCTTTTCTCTTTTTTCTTTCTTTCTTTTGCAGTTAATTATACTATTTTTAACTAGGCAACAATAGAATTATTCTGTTTAATTTACCTTTGTCTTCATTATGCTTTATACTGGTTTTCTCCTATTTCTTTCTTGTTACGTATATTTTTACTTCCAAGCGGTGATAGAATAAAGTATGATGATGAACAAAATGGAATTCGACACTTCAGTAAATTTAGACTTACATGTTTTATGGCCCCTACATGCCGAAAAATTAATTTTTGAATATCTGTCTGCCAGTTTTCTTTATGTCCGGATGTACGAACACTCGGCTAGATGTCATATTATTCAACGTAATTCAATCAAATTGTAAATGGACGATTTTTATAACATTCTGCAGACAACTTTTTGAATTTTCTTCCTACTTTCAAAAACAAGGGTAGTTTTACTCAAGTATGAAAATAAATAATTGCGATTTTCACGAAAACGACTCTAAGGATTTTGCTTATATTTCATAGGTAAATATGGACGACACGGTGGTTCAGTGGTAAAGCGCTTACCTCTGGTGTATGAGGTCACTGGTTCGATCCTCGGCCAGGTAAGTTTGTGGTGGACAACATCGTGTTTGTAGGTTTTTTGAGTGATAGTTCCGTTTCCTTCCATTTTCTCATTCCACTAATTCTTCCATTCACACCTTTTTTCACGAGGGATGGCCACATTTTTTCGAAAAATACTTTTTCGAAAAATGGCTTTTTCGAAAACGAAAAACGAAAAACGAAAAATTTTTCGATAAACTAAAAACGAAAAATTTTTCGGAAAACGAAAAAGTTTTCGAAAAACGAAAAACTAAAAATGTTTCGAAAAACCAAAAACGAAAAATTTTTCGGAAAACGAAAAACTAAATTTTTTTCGGAAAACGAAAAAC
The DNA here is from genome assembly GCF_964235325.1 of Thermobia domestica. Taxonomy (NCBI): domain Eukaryota; kingdom Metazoa; phylum Arthropoda; class Insecta; order Zygentoma; family Lepismatidae; genus Thermobia; species Thermobia domestica. The sequence goes on from NC_137462.1 coordinate 263,730,323, forward strand.
GAAAAATTATTCGAAAAAGCGAAAAACGAAAAAACGAAAAATGAAATTTCCGAAAATCGAAAAATTTCGAAAAAGGCCATCCCTATTTTTCACCCATCTGCCTTGGCCTAAAGCACATAATTGGCAGACTAAAATATTTCATATATAAATATTTCATTAAGAACACGATACATGTATAAATTCTTCCTCTGCGAAAAATTCAGAATATATAATAAATTAGTCTTGAGGCTACGTTTCTTTGGACTATTTCCTAAAAACTGATCCAGATGAGTTTCTTCATAATCCATAAATAAATATTTTATTAGCCCTTAATATGACGTAAGTCATTTTTCCCGTGAAATCCACAAGGCTAATTTACTCTTTGGGGTGAGTTATTTTTCGTACGATTCTCTCGAACTAGGCTCACATGATTTTGTTTATATTTATAAATAACTGTTTCATTAAAAACCTGACACTATTTCGTAACTTATTTGTTCTGAAGAATCAATATAGTTTACATTTCAGGGTAAGCCCTTTTCGAAGAACTTTTTCCAAAGCAACCCATACGTTTTTGTTCGTATTTCATAAATTAAAGTTTCTATTAATAACCGTGAAATGCGGAGTAAGTAATTTATCATTAATAAAGTCCCCAAGGATGGTTTACTTACGGGCTGAATTTTCTTCACACACAGATTTCCAAAACATCAATAATTTTCTCTTTATTTCAGAAATGAATGTTCTAGTAATAACTGCAGCATAACATTATTTACTTTAAGAAATTGCAATGATAAAGCATAAACCATGACACCTCCATTTATTTACTGAATTTTTGAGCGATGATAGGGGAGAGAAAGATATGACGATCGTAAAAAAAAAAGTCGAATTCAAGATTTCAACGAATTTGTACTTTTATGACCCTACGTGCAAAACAGTTATTTTCGGACGAACGTCTTTTCGTCTGTCCGTTTGTACGATCCGCTGTCTGTTCACTTGGGTAGAGACGATATGGTAGACCTTGTCTCGACCAAATTTTAAACTTCCTTTTGAAATGTTTCTGTAAGTTGCTTTGTGTGTGGTAGTGCGGGGAGGAAATTGAACAGTTTCATATGGGAAGGGGGCAAGTTTTCTCCGACAATTTTCTCAAATCTTTTAACGTACCTTTTAGCAGCGAGGTTGTATGAGACGGGACCTACTGATTAACGTGGAATCCGATCCACATGAGCTCCCACCGGGAATCGAACCTGGGTCTCCCAAATCAAAGGCGCGTACGCTCAGACAATTTTGTACATATTTGTTTAAATAAATGTTTCAGTAAATAATCTGCAATTTAGTAAGTTTAAAAATGAAATGAAATCCTTAAGTTTTACATCCCACATATAAACGAAACGGTGATGATGAGAAACGAATGAAATGGTGGAATGAAGAAAGTGAGAGAGAACGGGAGAACCGTGATGAAACCCCAACACACGGTGCTTGTTCACCATAAAGTCCCCTTGGCGCGAACAGGGATCCAACCAGATACCCCACGTTCCAGAGGTAAACGCTCTACCACTGAGTATACTTAGTTTAATCATTTAAAAAATCCAAAAGATGTAGTTTTCTCTTGATACTGAGTTTTCTTCTGACAAGATTTTCCGAAAATTCCTATTATAAATTTATATTTCATAAATAAGCATTTCCGTAATAACTGCAGAATTATGTAATTGAATTTACTGTACATAAGAAAGAGAGTGAAATAGTTGAGTGCGGACGACTATAATTATATTTGCATTGTAATTAGAGATAGTTAAACTCTAGCCCTACATAAAGTGCTGTATTCTTGCTATGCAGCATTAATCTTAAGATTATTATTGATCGCTGTACAGGAGTGCACCTAAGTTGGAGTCCAACGCCGCAAAATTTCGTAACTCAACGTACGTTTTTCCATCATCATCATCATCATAAGTATTCTGCCCTTATTTGCAGGTTACTTGCCACAACTGGGAAGCTTGCGTGGTCCACAATCCTCCACTAAGCTCTTCGCTTTCACGTACGATCTTTCTGTTTTTATATCGTTTATTAAGTGCAGTTTTCTTCGACCCCTCCCTCTTTTTCCTGCCACCATACCCTCTAAAACGTCTCTTATGATACAGCTTCTTCTTAGGCAGTGTGCCAACTAGTTTCTCTTTATTTTCCCAATAGTATTTTACTGTCCTTTTCTCCCCCACCATTTCCAACACTTTCTCATTCGTTTTCCTCTCGATCCAACTAATTCTTTCCATTCTTCTCCACACTTACATTTTGATAGCTTCCAGTCGTTTTTCACATACATTTGTACACAGGGTCGGATTTAGGGAGGTGCACCGCTGCACTAGAGAAAAATAATGTAACATTTGTCAAGTAGGGAAGAAAACAGAAGCTAGGAAGAGAAAAGAACATTTTTTTTCCTGCATGACACTTGCGACCCTCTTTAAAATACTCCTTCCCGTTCTATGCATCAGCGTTGTCACGGGTCAAGAATATTGTCACATGCCACTTTGAAGAGTTTCAGTGCGATTGGTTATTTTGGGAATTATCGGTGCACGCTCCCCTCAGACAATCCTGTATCGGGCCCTTTTTGTACACTTTCCTAATAAAATCATACTTATTTAACAGTGAAATAATTGATATAACATGAATGTTGGGTTTTATATATTTTAGTAATTTTTGTTTAAGTTAGCTATCATTAGAACATAAGATCTGGTAACACTGAAAAGAAAGAAAAGAGAGTGTGTGTGTGTCGATGGCGGTGTGTAAGGACATGAAAGCGGACTTGTGATGGCACTGAACCAATTTTTATGTAAAATTTGAAGCTAATGTGTAACATTATTTAAATACAGTCCACATTTTTTATATAAATGACTTCTGTCATTTAGAACCAAATCAAAACATGGTCCATATCGGGCCGGATCGTGTGTAGATGTGGTGTAGTGAAGAATGAACTCGTCCAGCCTTTGTTTGCGGAATGGCGGGAGAGTGATTATTTCTAATAACTGTGATTGTTTTAGTGACTGTGGTGTAGTTTGATTTTTGTAGCGGTGAACATAAATACGTTGGTGTTTTTGTAAAATTAAGTGTCACCATGGAGAAGTTACGTGCGACGAAAACAGTAATAAAACGCGGAATTACAAGGTTAAAGAATAAGGTTGGTGATACGTCATTAAGCCAAGTAGCCATTCAGTGCCATATTGACAAAGCAAAAGAACTTACTGTTGAATGTAAAGAATTGTTCGTAGAATTTGCAGTAATAGCTAAAGAAGAAGAACTTGCAGCTTTGGAAAATGAGATCAGTGAAATGGAAGAGACTTTGGACCAAATTAGTGAAACGTTACTAGAGCGAAAGGCTAGTTCGCAACAGCATTCTCAGAATAATTCAGGTAGTTCACTCCCCCATTCTGAAGTGCGGTTACCCAAGTTGGACTTGCCCAAATTCAATGGTGTATTAAGAGAATGGACAACATTTAGAGATTTATTCATAGCAGCAGTGCACAAAAACGCTAATTTAAGTAACGCGCAAAAACTACAGTATTTAAAATCATCTGTAGGTGGTGAGGCTAGCATATTAATTCAAGGAATTAGCATTTCAGATGACAACTATACCAATGCTTGGGATGTTTTAGTTCAACGTTATGACAACAAACGTATGCTTGTAAATGACACAATTGGAGGGCTGCTGAATCAAGAAAGGGTAGACAAAGAATCCAGTGTGCAATTACTGAAGTTACTCGATACAACAAATGAATGTGTGCGTGCTTTAAAGGTTTTAAAAATTCCAGTTGAAGCTTGGGATGCAATATTAGTTTATATTGTGGTGGACAAGCTGGATTCCAAGACAAGAGAATCGTGGGAATTGTCATTGGAAGGACAGGAGATGGCAACCTTCACTGAACTCTCAAATCATCTCGAGAAAAGATCCAGAGCATTATTAGCGCAAGAAGCAGCTTCGTCTATCCCCTCTCTCAAAGTGAAAGGCAGTACAACAGGAAAACAGCAGTTTTATCTCAAGAAATCCACCAGTTCGTTTCATACTGAATCTGTGTTTAAGTGTTTTTTCTGCGGTGATAAACATGCGTTGGCAGTGTGTGATAAATTTGTAAAGTTAGAGCCAACAGAGCGCCATAGTTTTGTTAAGAAAAAAGGCCTGTGTTTTGTTTGCTTCAGTGATCAGCACAAGATAGGGGTCTGTGGTAGCAGGTCAAAGTGCAGAGTGTGCCATAATAAACATAATGAGTTATTGCACTTCGAGAAGAAGGAAGGAGCGCAGGGACAAAGCACAAATGAAGTGAGATCCCATTACATGCATAAAAATCATCCCACACAAGTGTTGCTTTCAACTGCGTTGGTAAAAGTAAAAAATAAAAACGGTGGCTTTCAAACATATCGTGCTTTAATAGATTCAGCCAGTGAATGTAGCTTCATAACTGAAAATTGTTGTCAACAGTTAGGATTACGAAAAGAAAAATGCAGTGTTGATATTTCTGGCATAACTAACACACGTGTCTCACGAGCCCATTCAGTTGTTAATCTTGAGATTCAGTCTCGAGCAAATGAATCAGCTGATGTGTTTAATACTAGTGCTATTGTAATACGAAAGATCAGTGGGGATTTGCCTAAGATTTCATTAGCAAACGTGAACCAATGGTCACACATAAAAGGTTTATTTTTAGCTGATCCTAATTTCCACGTAAGTAAACAAGTTGATATTCTGTTGGGTGCGGATATATTTCCTTTATTAATTGGAGGTGACAAAAAAGTAGGAAAAGAAGGTCAGCCTATCGCAATTGAAACAAAATTAGGGTATGTTGTGTGTGGAAAGTTACGTTCAGAATGCAATTATGACAAGAAAGTAAGGTGTCATTTTGTATCTAATAATCTAGATCATTGTTTGAAGAGATTTTGGGAAATTGAAAATGTTCCTTCTCGGTACCATTTAACGGAAGATGAGAAAGCGTGCGAGTTGCAATTTGATAACACACATTATCGAAATTCAGAAGGTAGATATGTAGTGAAACTGCCATTTGCAGAGAATAAAGATCAATTAGGCACTTCAAAGGAAATAGCTGTTAATCGTTTGTTGTCGAATGAAAAAAGGTTCATGAAAAATGACATGTTACAAAAGAAATATACGGAATTTATGCATGAATATTTAGAATTAGGTCATATGGAACTTGTAGATAATTCTGAGAGTCCAGATCCTGCTAAAATTTGTTATCTGCCGCATCATGCTGTGTTTAAGGATAATAAAATCAGAGTTGTTTTTGATGCTAGCGCTAAGACCAGTACAGGCATATCATTAAATGATACATTGTTAGTAGGTCCTAAGTTACAAGGAGATATAATTCCATTACTCATTAGATTTCGGGGTCACCAAGTAGCATTAAGTGGAGATATTGTAAAAATGTATAGACAAATTCGTGTTGACGACAATGATGTTGATTTCCAACGTATTGTCTGGCGTAGTTCTACCAACGAAAAAATACAAGAGTATAGATTGTTGACTGTAACATATGGTACAGCATGTGCGCCATATTTAGCCACAAAATGTTTACAGCAATTGGCGAAAGATGAAGGTCATAGATATCCGCTTGCTTCAAATGTAGTATTACGAGATTTCTTTGTAGATGATGTTTTGTCTGGAGCTGATAATGTTGCACAAGCCATAGAGTTAAAAGAGCAATTAATTGAATTGTTAAAAGAAGGTGGCTTCGAGCTAAGCAAATGGGCTTCTAATAGTAAGGAAGTACTTGATTCAATGTCAAGAGAAAGCGATGAAAGAAAAGTTTCTTTGACATTTGAAAGTGATGCAGTAAAGGTGCTGGGAATTCAGTGGTGTCCCAGTTCTGATTGTTTTTCATTTTGTGTAGTTAAGCCTAAGTGTAAGGATAGATTAACAAAACGGGTGTTATTGTCAAATATAGCTCAATTGTACGATCCTCTGGGATGGTTGTCTCCCATTACCGTAAGGGCTAAAATTCTTTTGCAAGAATTATGGATATTAAAGCTAGATTGGGATGATGAATTACCAACGAATGTAAGAGTAATGTGGGAGCAATATTATTCTGAGCTTCCATTAATTGAGTCAATTAAAATCAAACGTTGCTTAATGCAGCCAAATGCAGTAAAATTACAATTAATCGGATTTTGTGACGCAAGTGAAAAAGCCTACGCGGCAGTAGTGTATTTACGTTCTGTGTATTCAGATGGTCATGTAGAATGCAATCTTATAGTAAGTAAGACAAAAGTAGCGCCATGCAAGAAAATTACTTTACCTAGATTAGAACTTTGTGGTGCATTATTGTTAACTAGATTGATTAATGTAGTAAAGGAGTCATGTTTGTTCCTGGTGGATGATGTATTGGCTTTTACAGACTCTACAATAGTATTGTCATGGCTGTCATCTCCTCCTAGTAGGTGGCAGACCTTTGTAGCCAATCGAGTAGCAGAAATTCAGGAATCTCTTCCTATAAACAAGTGGTCTCACATCAATTCTCAATTAAACAGTGCAGATATTGCTTCCCGAGGGCTTGCAGTAAAACATTTAATAAATAATGAATTTTGGTGGCATGGCCCCGAATTTCTGAAACAAACAGTGTTGCCAATCTGCAAAACACAGGTGTTTCATCCAGATGTTATCAATGAACAGAAAAGACAGGTAGTAGTTATGCATTCGGCAATATGTACGGAATTGATAGAAAGGTTCTCATCATTTTCTAGGTTGCTAAGAGCAGTAGCTTGGTGTCTAAGGTTTATTTACAATTGTAGATCGTCAAGTAAGTTGAAGGGAACTTTGAGCACTAGTGAATTAAGTCAGGCCTTGATTGCCTTAGTAAAGGTAGTGCAAGCCTCAAGTTTCCAAACAGAAATTAGAAATTTAGAGAACAAAAAAGAACTCAACAATAAAAGTAGATTATTGAGTTTAAATCCTTTCTTAGATGAGCAGGGAGTTCTGCGCGTAGGAGGTAGACTACGTAATGCTCAAATTTCAGAAGATCAAAAATTTCCAATGGTACTTCCCAGTAAACATCATTTTATTGAGTTGTTGGTACAGAATGAACATTTACAAACATTGCATGGAGGTGCAGAGCTGGTGTTAGCCAATTTGCGTCAAAGATTTTGGATTTTACGAGGCAGAGATGTTGTAAGGCGTATAATAAAAGCTTGTGTAAGGTGTCATCGATTTGAAAAGAACACGACTACACAATTGATGGGTAATTTACCATTGGCTAGAGTTACTCCTGGTAAGGTTTTTACTTATTGCGGAATTGATTATGCTGGGCCCATGTTAGTTAAATCTAGTAAGCTTAGAGGCCAGCGAGCTTACAAGTGTTATATTGTACTCTTTATCTGTTTGACTACTAAGGCCATACATCTTGAGCTTGTAAGTGATGCTAGTACTGAAACATTTCTTGCTGCCTTACGAAGATTTGTATCGCGTAGAGGAAAACCATTGCATGTATATACTGACTGCGGTAGCAATTTTGTCGGTTCCAATGTAGAGTTAAAAAGATTATTGAAATTTATGTTAGATACACAACATAAGGAAAAGTTATCAGAATTTGTTAATAGTCAAGGTATTGAATGGCATTTCAATCCTCCTACAGCTAGTCATTTTGGTGGACTCTGGGAAGCAGGTGTAAAATCAGTAAAATATCACTTAAAACGTATTGTTGGTAGTGTAAAGTTAACGTTCGAGGAGTTCTATACAGTGTTAACTCAAATTGAGGCATGTTTAAACTCTAGGCCTTTGACTCCATTGTCTAGTGACCCTAATGATTTGCATGTATTGACACCAGGTCATTTTTTGGTTGGACAGGCATTATTAGCTGTACCCAGTGAAGATTGTACAGTAGGTAGGATAAGTTTGATATCTAGGTGGAAACTTGTTCAAAGTTTGGTTCAAACATTCTGGAAACGGTGGCGATTGGAATATTTGTCAAGGTTACAACAGAGGCCTAAATGGTTGTTACAAAAAGAAAATTTAAAGGTTGGTAGCATGGTTTTGCTGAAGGATGATCATTTGCCACCGCAGCAATGGAAACTAGGTAGGATCACAAAGGTTCATATGGGAACAGATGGATTGGTACGTGTGGTAACTGTACGCACTGCGCAAGGAGAATGTAAGAGGCCTATTGTAAAGGTCTCGATCTTGCCTTTTGAACAATTGAATGAATCGAAAATTGTATTGTAATTATTATATGTAAGTATATGTTGAAGTGAAGACTTCAAGGGCGGGGGCATGTTGGGTTTTATATATTTTAGTAATTTTTGTTTAAGTTAGCTATCATTAGAACATAAGATCTGGTAACACTGAAAAGAAAGAAAAGAGAGTGTGTGTGTGTCGATGGCGGTGTGTAAGGACATGAAAGCGGACTTGTGATGGCACTGAACCAATTTTTATGTAAAATTTGAAGCTAATGTGTAACATTATTTAAATACAGTCCACATTTTTTATATAAATGACTTCTGTCATTTATAACCAAATCAAAACAATGAACATTTCATTTTACACTTCATCTGTACTTTTTCTCTTATAAAAACAATCCAGTTCTACCATATTTTTCTGAAAATATAGGTGGAAGTATTTTACAATTACTTATCAGGCGAGAATAATACTCGTTCAATACTACATAGACGTAATGCACAGAGAAAAATCCGTTCTCCGGACAGCGGTATATTGTACAAAACTACTGCTTACTATAGAAATCAGTACGGAGCATACTTTATCTGTATGCTATAGGCACTGCTCTTAGATGTTACATCATGCCGTTGCAGGATGTCTGACATCTAACAGTTTTCCGTATATCACATGCATATACTTATGTTACTTTCGTCAGCTATATGTTCTATACGTCCATTTGTATGTGAGATCCTGACCGCCTACATTGTTTTATACGGAACACAAGTACGTATAAATGGAACACTTATACAGAAAGTATTATAAAACATGCGTTTTCAGTTATACGTCTGCTGTACGTTAAGTCCAAAAACTACAGGAATTACACATGTAACCTATCTTCTTAAGTACGCCACCTACATGTTTTTCTCAGTGTGGCATGTTATATTGCCCCCCCCCCCCGCAACAAAAAATTCTTAGAACGCGGTCTTAGCAACATTCACTGGCAGCTCGAATTCTTTAAGGCTTTCACGAGGCCGAAATTATCGTTTCAGTTATTTCACACATAATTATACTGTGAAAACAATAAAAGCATGATCGTGTTCCTACACATCCCAAAGAATGCTTAGTAAGAAAACATTTAATGTTGCGAATAATGAGGAGTAAAATTCTTACTGTAGAAATGGTGAACTAGGTAATGAAAACTCCACTCTTGTTAAAGGAAATGTGTCAACCTGGCATTAGTTTTTAGAAGAAACTCGTTATCAGTTCTCTTACCTTAGAGGAACTAACGTCAGCCTAATGAATATTAATGTAGCACCAGATGTCTCGCCACCTAAGAATTGACTCTATACTCTTCATAAGATTGTATATATAATGTCGTTGATAAAGCTTTCGTAGAAGGTGTTTTCAAATCGATTTTTCATTTTCTAAAAAAAAAAAAAAAAAAAAAACAAAAGACAACATGAATTATGCACAATACATTGAAAAAATGGAACGAAAATTCGTTCGTTCATTCCTAATACAAAAGCATTATGATTTAATTTTTAAAAAAACTTCTTTTTTTTCAGGGCCATCCGTTGCTATTCCATTTCCCCACATGTTTACTGTGATACGTAAAATCTGTCCGAAAAGTAATGAAATTTAATTTTCTTGAACCAATCAATAATGGTGGGGAGGTTTCCAAAACGTGCACAGAGAAAGAAACGTTCAATGCGTACCTATATCCGTAGGTTACATGCGTAAATCCTGTAGGGTGATGTGGGGCAATGAATGTGACTTAACGATTTAGAAAAGCACAGTAAGAAATCCATTAAATACATTGAACTGAAACTTTACTCAAAGCTTACACATACCTTTGGCAACACAATAAGACAATCAACTCATTAAATGTGTTAGTAAATTAAAAAAAAGTGGTAATAAATGCAGGTCTACAATTGATGTTTGTTGCCCCACACTGTGGGGCAAAGAGCGACAGCTACTTTAATTACTAATTTTTTATTTATTTTTCATATTCGACTCATCTTGCGTTCCTGTAGTTCGAAACCCAGTTAAAACTATAGATGCACGTCTCATATAGTCCCGCTGCTGAAACAGACGCTAAACTTAAACTCCAAACTGACCGCACAATATCAACACAAAAGAGAAATATCGGAGTCGAATCCTGATGTTTAGAAAATCCATGGCTAGAATATTTGGCTTGACCGTATAAGAAGTTTAATGGTCTAGGACCTCGAGTTTCCCTTGCAGTTAGTGACTGCGGAACACATACATATTACAATATTTATAGTAACAATTTCAAAAATTGTCGCTCTTTGCCCCATGAGCAACACAATTTTTCTTTCCCAAGTTACTGGTAACACTGCGGTCAGCCTATCAATAGGTTGCTACTAAATAATAAAACAGTCTTCTTACACAATGTGCTACGACACCATTGTATCAAACTTTCAAATTTTAAGAGCATGAAAATTATGTTCAAGAGTATGAGAATTATATTTAAGAGCATGAAACTTAAATAAAACGTAGTTTTTATTTGTTTGTTTGTTTGTTTTTTTCTTTCTTCAAGTGCATATCAGCTCCTGTGAAGAACAACGTCTGCTGTCAAACAAAGCAAGGATAACTGCATCACAGGATCCAATTCGTTTCATACTGCGCCAACTAGTGGTTTCACAAATAAGAATCAAAGTTTTGGTGCTCTTTACCCCTTGTCGCTCGTTGCCCCACGTCAGTATAGTTTAAGGACTTAACATACTGCAGCAAACATAGGTAACATCACCCTGCAGTAAACGTATAACTTAAAACGTATATTGTATAATACTTTCCGTATACATGTTCTATCTTTACGTACTTTCCGTATGGCTGTATGTAGGCGGTCAGGATCTCACATACAGATTGACGTATATAACATACAGGTGACGTATTCAACATACGTAGCTATATGTATGTAATGCACAGAAAACTGTTAAATGTCAAACATCCTGCATCTGCATGATGTAAGCGGGGAAAGAGGCAGTATGTATGTAGCATATAGGTAACGTATGCTCCATACAGATTTCCGTAGTAAACATACTAATTCCTTATATGTGTACAATATGCCGCTGTCCGGATAACGGATTTCTCTTACTGTGATAGTTCATTCAAGGATGTTAGGTAAACAAATGGTTTGTTTTTAATTTGTTCTGAGCTTGCACAGAACGTGGATCGTTTGCAAAGTGGACAGCTGTTAGCGCATCGCGAAACGTAAGTAGCGGTGGAAGAGAAGTTGAGCGCTCACCTCTTGCGCTTGGGGTCCTTGGCTCAATTCCAGCTTCTAAATAAATTTGTAATGAAAATATACCGTATGCGTGGATTCTCCCCGTTTCTTCCCACTTATTCATACGATCATTAACATCCATCTTATAGTCATTGTTTCCGCTGGGTTTTATAGACTATATGATTATAGAAACGTTAAACTGAAACAAAATCGTGTAGTATTCAAAATGCAAAGGAGTATCCAGAACCAACAACTAACAATATTTTCTGTTAAACTTGAAAAATAAGCGACCGAGACACTTGCTATTGTACAAAAAGTCTATGGGAATCTTTTTCTTTTCTTAAATCGTAACCAAGTGTGTCAGTAGCACAGCACTACCAAATTTCTTCGACAAAAGGAGGCAGGAATGAATAATAACAATAATAATAATAAATCGTAATTACAGTGAAACCTCTCTAAAGCGGACACGCGTGGGAAATCAAAAATTGTCCGCTATAGAGAGGTGTCCGCCTTAAAGAGGTTTCAATATTTTCTTACGTAAATTAGTAAACATTGTAATATGCAATTACAAAAAAATATATATATATATATATATTGCATGAATCATGTATTCACGATTATTACCAAAATGTTACTGTACCTGCATTATCCTGCGCCATCCAATACTCTATGTTCGAAGCACAACATGAAAATAAGATGTTATAGTTCTCTGCACTTTACATTTATCATTACTTACTACGTTTTCGGTATGTTCTTTAATTTGTGGATTAATTGCAGTCCAGTAGTGTCTTTTTATTTTATTTTATTTTATTTTTGAGAAATATGCGTAACCGCGGGCAAAAAGTACCGAACTTGTCTTCTGCTTGATTAGAGATTCCAACGGGAGAGTAGAATAATGTGCCATCCCAAATAGGAGGCAACTGTCAATCACTTTTGTGTCTAAAACAGGTTGGGTGAGAATGGGATGCAAGTAAAGGACATGAGAGTGTTGTTCAACAGAGACGCTTCGTCTGGGTTGCTGAGCAGACAGCTGAGGAAGCAAAATGTTGTCAAAATGCTTCCATGAATTACTAAAAATGTATTTTTACAGTACTTTTCAACTTGTTTCTAGAGAAAGTGTCCGTAATATGCAGGTAAATAGTACTTATTAAAAACAGAAAAGACTGTCCGTGTCCGTACTAGAGAGTGTCCTCTTTAGAGAGGCTTGCCAATATGTTTTTTTCCTATTATAGTGTTTGGGGATTACAAAATATGCCCGTTACGGGAGGTGTCCGCTTTGTAGAGGTGTCCGTTAGTAGAGGTTTCACTGTATTGGTTTTTCTAGACTCTAAAGGCCTTATCCAATGTCGTTTTGACTTATGATTCCCGTCATAATAAAGGCCTGACTGCTGCAGGAAACATAGGTGAGTCGAACTCTATAGTATGGCACTAATCACGCGTCAGATTGACTCTTCATAAGGCCCTAAAAGTGTAGTCTTTAAGGAATTCGTACTACCCAGACAATCAGTCACGCTTATTTACTCGGCTGTCTTCTTCTTGTGCTCCATTCTGAAATCCAGCTTGAAAGGACACTAATTTGGGCCTGCTAAAGAAAATGAATGAAATATTTCACTTTAACGTCCCACAATTAATTATGCCTTTCAGGCTAAGGAAGACGATGATTATGGAAGGATTGGTGGAATGAGAAAGTAGGAGGAAACTGGAGTACCAGGCCCTTAGTCAGCCCAAAAATGTAGGGGAGCCCGGCTCAAGTTAGGGGGCCCCGATCCAACCATATTATAGTTCATTTGCAAGCCTACCGTGAAAATTTTAGGGGATCAGCAAAAATTTAGGGGGGAACCGGCCCCCTTAGACCCCCCTGGGTACGGGCCTGGGGAGTACTACAAGAAAATTCACGGGCGCGATGTTGTCCACCACAAACTTGCTTGACCGGAAATCGAACTAGAAACACCATGTACTAAAGGTAAGCACTCCGGCACTGAGTCACTTTGTCCTAAGACCTGTAGAAAACGTGCTAACTGTTGCAACATGTGCTTTGAAAAATATTCCTGTACAGTATATACTATTTGCAACGTAAAGTACTACGTAGGATGTTTGCAAATCGACGTGGAAGAAGATAGAGATAAGTGTTGCTATTATTATAGTAAGATTCCATATCTTGGAATATTTTACGGCTAGAGAGATTATTGGTATTTCTACTTTACATTTTAACTATTTGATTTGATTTGATTTTTCAGTTAGCGTACCTTCCTGCAGCAAGGCCAGTGGCGTATTTATCGAGGTGGCTTCCGGGCTTAACCCCCCCCCCCCCCGAAATCTTACTTAGTATAGTAAAGTAAATGAAATATCTTGCAGAATTTTCACATTTCCAGGCAAAGCCCCCCCTGAAAGTTAGCAAAACCCCTCCCGAAAGAAAATCGTAAATACGCCACTGAGCAAGGCTATATGAAAGGTAGACCCACAACTTAACGTGGGATCCCAACTACATTGAGTTTCCATCTGGAATCGAACCCGTGTGTGCTACCCTAATTCAAATATCTGTTGTAAAGAATCAACATTATTTCACGCTGTAACGAACCTATAATTTCGTAATTAGTGTTTAGTTCTTTAGTGTCTTTCGTAAAAATATAAAAAGCAGCTCATACAGAGAATTAAAGACATAGCAGCTCGCTGTAGTCTGTGACGTTAGCTACTGAAAATGAATCATTTATCTCCATTCATAAAATTTACAGAGAGAGGGAGAGGAAAATGAGTAATAAAAAATATTCGCGAAGAACAAATACTATTCGCTTAAATTAGCATTTTTATGTTAAAATAGGTTGTGATTTTTTTAAAAAATAAAATATACCCAAGAGAGAAATTAGCTTAGTTGCCTTCGGCCGTTTTCTTATGTTTATATCCTATATTGGGGATATAAATGCTTATCCCTGAGGCATTTGGAAACAAAACAAGCTTGTTTGCATGAAGCAAGTACGCAATATTTTGAACAGCAGGGACTAATGCTGCGGGAAATGACGTGTTCTGTGTATAGTTTTTTTTTTTTTTTTTTTTTTTTTTTTTTTTTTTTTTTTTTTTTTTTACAAAGAACAACATTTCCCTTTCCAAAAAATGTTTAACAAATCAAACAGCAATTTAAATCACAGTTTCCGAGATACATGAAGGTACTAAAACCAAATCAGTATTATTTTCACAAACTGAAAGTAAGGAAAAAAAACAACAAGAATGAAAGCTTCATAGAGCGACCACGGAACAATCATCATTTGTTTGCAGGAAAAAGATGTGTATTTATTTATAGACAACAATGAATTAATCTGCATTGTCACCAGTGATGCCAACTTGAAACAATATGTAATCCCATGACGAGAGGCAAAAAAAAATCCAATTTTACGTGTGAATTTCCCACGTTATACTAATTAAAACTATGCTGTAATATTAAAAATTAAATTTCTTTGTGTTAGTCACTTTTTTAGAATATCTAAATGAATAAACCGTAAATTTCGATCTTCTCCCTGCTTATATGCTGCTTATTATCCCTTTCCGAGAAAATAAGGTCAAAAACTCCCACAATATGGGATTTTTCCCACAGGTTGGCATCACTGATTGTCACTACATTCTTGATATTGAGCAGAGATGGCGTGGGTTAATAAAAACTTGACCCACTATGATCCACCACTCATTGTGATCCACTCTGACTCACTACCCACCAAAACCCATAGTCATCAACTCTGACTCCATGATTCACGTCCTCCTCTCCACTGATTTAAGAGTTTACACTTGTAATAATAAAGGCTGTGAAATTATCATTAAACAGAGTTTGTATTTCTACGGTCAATCGCTCAAGCACCGCTCTGTTGCAATACCGGTGGATCTGACCTTTACGATATAAAATATTAAAGTGTTTGTCATGGGCCAAATTACAATGAATTTCTATTTAATTATCATATATAATTATTTTATTGTTGAATTACTGATTCTTTTTAGTGGAAAATCGGATGAAATTTGAAAGTCTCAAATCAACGTAAAGTAGGCTAATGTAAGTGGAGGGGGGGGGGGGAAGAGATTGAAAAATTTGACTGTGTCTCGAAAACCAAGTATCTAGTCCTATTGCTATTATTACAGTTACAAATATCAATATCCAAAAGTGCCTGAAGTTCTTTTTTCATTTAGATATACTCATCCCAGATAAGTATATAGCAACAAATGGAAAACTAGAGGCTTTGAAAGTAAAACGTAGACAAATTCACCAGTGTTCAAATGATGCTGTCTACAATGCACTGAGCAAAGTGTGTCATTGGGTCGGTGAGACAGAATGGATCATGGTGGGTCACGGTAGATGGTGGATCGCAGCGAATCACGTATTGCTGACTCATTCCGTCTCTGCTATTGGGAATAAATTATGAATAATTAAATTAGGAATAAGGATATTTGGATTCGAAGCTTTATTGTTTCAAGATAAAAGCGTGTGAAACATGATTTCATTCCTTTTATTTAAGAGTTAATGATGATTTTATATCTAATTAGCGATAGCATATGCCATCGTTTAGCTGACGTAATAACAAGCGTGATGAGTGCATGTTTTAGAATCAGTTTCAAATTAATAAGATGACGTCATTCTGTATACCTTCAGTTTCCATTTTAACAAAAACGTTTTTGTTGACTTTCTTGAAGAAGTATGCACATACGTTTTTCCCTCAGGCAGGCGCACATGAAGAAAGTGTTTTGGCAGAGTTCCAAATTTTTGGGGATGTCCAATACTACCAGACAGTGAGTAGTAGCCCCCCGTTATATCTAGTGGAGTCAGCAAAAATTTGACGATTCTCTGGTTGGTAGAGGTCATGTGGTCTTAGGCCCCGTCCCCTCGGAAATTCAAAATTAAGTCCCGCCCTCACCATCACGTGGTATGATGCTATGAGATCACATGGTTTTTAGACCACACCCTCGTGGGTAATTCAAAATTAGTCATCACCTTCCAAACGTTATGAAACAGAGATTTTTGAATTACCCACGAGGGTATGGTCGAAAATCATGTGACCTCATAACGCCATACCACGTGAGCGTACAGGCGGGACTAACTTAGAATTTCCCTCGGGGTCTTAGACCACGTGACTTCTACCAACCAATCAGAATCGTCAAATTTATGCTGACTCGACTAGATATAAAGGGGAGGTGGTATACTACTCAGGGTGTCTATATAGCACTGAACCAGTGCTATCTACACCCGAACATACGATATGTAATCGTTAAGTAATGCTACCTATATTTTCAGGAAAAATAGAGACCTATATAAGAAAATGAAGAGTACAAATTAAGTCCAAGATCGTGTCTCTATTCTACATCAGCCATTTCTCTGCTAAACAAGTACAATTTTTATTAAGAGAGTGTATAATGTATGCCCAATTACGAAGTATTTTGTATGGGATTGGTTGGACTCAGTGAACTACCCGCATGAGTGTGCCCCTGCCCTCAGGAATGTTATTATTATTTTTTTTAGTTCGACTAAATCTACCTATATATACGTGTAATCTTTTGGACAATGTTATCATATGCTATAATTTCCAGTTTAACAGTCTTAAAGGCAAACTATATCTTGAACTTCGGAAGATAAACATAGCTCCACTAAGATCCGAAACACAACCAAATAAGGGAAATTTTCAGTTATCATTAAACTGTTAACAGGAGTTTAAAAAATGAAACTAGAAGTCTTCCCAATACAGTACACACTTAATTTGCGGCCAATGGATTCAAATATTTGTAAGAATCGAGATGAAACTATTGATTTCGACCTTCGATTTTTCTCGAATTGATAGAAAACTCCGACAATTTCATTATACTATACAACCTGCCTTCAGCGAACCTTTTCTTAAGCGGAAACCTGTCTTAAACAGAAATATTTCACGGTTCCTTGAATACAGAGGTTAAAGACATGCTAAATTCCCTTCACTAAATAGAAACTGTGTTATGCGGATAACAGAAGTCAAAATAAACCTTTTAACGGAAAAAAATTAAGTTCCGTTTTAAAAATTCTTTAGACATCCACTGACAGGTAAGGTACATATATACATTACACTAGTTCTCAGCGAAACAAGTAGTGGTGTGCAAACTGAAACACACACAACAGATATAAATTATACGGAAGCTCTGAACTTTGAAAGAAGAGGAGGAAATAATGGAAGAAGAGGAATATTACATTCAGCTGGAAGAAGAGTGTAGGGTAAAGACTGGTAAAATTTAATGGAACTGCAACAATTTGCCTTAAGTCAAAATTACACTGATATATTTAGTGTGCTTTTTCAGGTTAAAGTGTGTGTGGAGAGTCGAGCAGCAGTGCAGTAATGTATACAGAAAACTTCCCTTGACTATTGGGAAATGTTCGTACAGTAATTTTTCTGTTCATTGTAGGTTTTACTTGTATTAACACGTAGTAGAAATACTGTAAATTGACCAAGGTACGTACTTAGGTACGTACTGTAAATTGACCAAGATAGTATTTTATCTTGGTGTGTTCATCATATACATATGCTTTTGTGTGTGTCTGTGTGTTTGTGTGTGTGTGCGCACAGGTCTACCTTCGTTAACCGGAAACTTATGTTTAACGGAAATTTTGCGAGTACCGTTCGAATCCGCTAAAGACAGGTTTTACTGTAGTTGAAATCCATCGAACGATTGTTTTTACGAGGGTGATTCAGAAAGTAATGCCTTTTTCTGTGTTCAACAGGTAGCACCGATACAGGTATCAGTGGAAAGCTTATAGTGTCAGCTACAAATGATAGCATCATTTTTCATAGTCCCCATTACGGGCAACACACTTGCGCCAACTCGAAACAAGGTGTTTCATGCCATCAGCAAGGAATTGTGGTGGCTGCTGGTAACACATTGCCCAACTGCTGTTTCCACTCCCGCGTCACAACTGTAGCGTTGGTCCCTAAGGTGATCCTTAAGTTCGGGGAAGAGGCAAAAGGCGCAGGGTGCAAGAACTACAGCGCCCACGGACTACAGAGCACTATTTTACAAGTCAAAGCGTATATATATATATATATATATATAATATATATATATATATATAATTGAATACATTACTGTCCTCGTCTGAAGACGCGAATTGTGTTATGTGGGAACATTTACAGATAAAGTATCACAGACAAAACTTTGCACTCCATCAAATACTTACATCGATTCTTTTCAGATGGCTGTTAAAGTTGATAAACGTTGATACTAGCGCCATCTATTAGTGTAACTGCTTGATGGATTCGTAGAACATTTTGAGCAATGCTAATGGTTCCAAGTGAATCTAAGACGTTAACACATACTGAAACTTTTAATTTTCCATAGTTTCTACAGGAAGCCCCGGAGGGTACAATATTATATACCCGAAGGGTTGTACCAAAAGTAAGGTAAAATTTATACATCGTTCAAAACCTTACACTGTAGTCTATCTTTCAACATAGTCTCCATTGTTTCACGTCGCTCAGTGTTCGCTTGGCAGCCGTCAGAGATGGAAGTGTTGATCGCCGCTCCCGCCAAGTGCGAGGTTCGAGCAGTAATCCGGTTTCTCCACGCAAGGAAGTTACCGCCCGTGGAGATTCATCGGCAGCTGACTGAGGTTTATGGTGAAGAGTGCATGTCCGTGCAGCACGTCCGCAAATGGTACAGGGATTTTGCTGAGGGTCGCACCAAAGTTCACGATGTAGAACGAAGTGGAAGACCGTCGGTGTCGGATGCGATTGTCCAGAAGATCAACAATGAGCTGCTTAAAGATCGGAGGGTCACTGTCCGTGAACTTGTCCTTCCCTCTTCCCCAAGCTAAAGGAACACTTAGGTGGCAAACGCTTCAAGAGCGACGATGAAGTCCGAGCAGAGGTCATACGCTTCCTCAACGGATTGGCGGGAGACTTCTTCGACTTAGGAATACAAAAGCTGGAGCACCGTCGTCAAAAGTGGGCTGAAAAAATGGAGACTATGTTGAAAGATAGACAACAGTGTAAGCTTTCGAACGATGTATAAATTAATAACAATAAACAATGTTTTCTGTTGGTAAAAAAATATGGGAACCTTACTTTTGGTACAACCCTAGTAATATAAATAAAATAAAGGGTTTGTTTGTCTGTCTGTGTGCGGCCTGGGGACCAGACGAGTGGACCGAGAGTTACCAAATTTTGGTCAGGGGTACCTTGGACCAGGCCCCAAAGCAAGACGAAGCCCTTTTTTTAAATTTCGAACCAGGAGGTCACATTGGGGCGTTTACCGGAACCGGCTTGGGAACCAGACAAAATGACCGAGAGTTACCAAATTTTAGTCACGAATACCCTGGTCCAGGCTCCAGAATAGAGTTAAACGTTTTTGTTAAAATTCGAACCAGGGGGGTCTCAGGGGGCGTTTACCGGGACATGTAAAAGTAGTAGAAAATGACCGATATTAGTGTCGAATTCATAGTTTTTGCGGTCGCTGAAATCAATGGTGAAACTACGATTGCATTAACTTCTAAATTCACGCTATTCGGCTCCGGGTCGGGGGTCACCGAGGGGGTGAGATACCGAGACATTTAAAAGTAATCCAAAATGACCGATATTAGTGTCAAATCCATAGTTTTCGCGGTCGCTTAAATCAATGGTGACACTTCCATTAGCGATGACTTGCAAATTTAGTTACAATTGTATGCGGGCCGGGAGTCAGCGGGGAGAGGGGATACCGAGACATGTAAAAAAATAGCCCAAAATGACCGATATTGGATTAGTATCAAATCCATAGTTTTCGTGGTCGCTGAGATCAATGGTGATACTCCCACAGGCGTTGACTTCCAAATACAGTCCCCGTGCGAAGCATGGGTATATTCAACTAATATATAATATAAATTTCTTCATTGCAAATTTTAAGAATTAAAGCCTTTGGCTAATAGGCTACTACGTCCAAGTTTTACATTCGGCTTTCTGCATGAATGGAGTTGCTGAAGATGAGGAGGGGGGGCGCCCAGGACAATCACGTTCATCCAAAGGGGCGCTAAGCTCGAAAAGCTTAAGAACCGTTGGTTTAAGTTAAAGAAGATGGGATGATTAATGAAAGTAGGTGATTATGAAAGAACTGACACAGTAAGAAAATAGGGATCCACGAACACATTGTTTTCCACCACGACCTCACTTCCCTGGGATCTACCGAGGGGCCCCTGGCATCCAAAGTGAGTGCTCTACCAGTGAGAGGATGCACTCTAGTCTCACATTAAGTATCAAAATACTGGTACGACTCATAGCTAAGATACACACAAAAAAGAAAGATATAACAAAAACAATTTTCACATAGTTTACTTAAAACACAAGTAAATACACACACACACATAAACTTTATGTAAACACAAAAACAAGATACCAATGCAATAGTAAATAGTTCCTTATACAGTTTGCGTGTACTCCTAGCAAGGAAGAAATTAACGTGAAGGTAAGATAATTAAAATTTTGTACTCTTTATTTTCTTTTCTCCCAGCATTAATTTGAGTTTCTTTCTTTTTTTTTAATATAAAAACGTCCTGCATGTAAGCAAAGCTGTTGTTTTCATTTAGAAATTTCCGAGAAGGTATTTTAATTAAAATAAAACTACGAACAGCATTATAAGTTTTAAATTACAACCTTGGAAATACTATGCGATAAAAACTAATACTTACAACTAGATGAAAACACTTGCGCTAGCAACTTTAAACATTCACCTTGAATCTGGGAAGTCTCTCTCTATTGATCCAAAATTTCTCTCTTAAATCATGATTTAAACTATTGTATATATAAAGCGAGATAACTTTACTGCTTAGCTTTTAAAAATTAGATACGAAAACAATTTTAAAGTACTTAATGCAGTCGCGGTGGCTCAGAAGTAGTGATCACTTATGGTATTTGGGATACCTGGTTCAATCCCAAGTCTCAGCTCTCACGTGGCTAAGCGACTAGCGTACGCGCCTTTGGCGTGGGAGACTCGGGTTCGATTCCCGGCGGGAGCTCATGTGGTTCGGATTCCACGTTAACCAGTAGGTCCACGTCTCATATAGCCTCGCTGCTGAAAGGGATGCTAAACTAAAATCAACTCAACTCAATCTCAGTCTGCGCTGAGTGAACTTTGTGGTTGAGAATTACCGTGTCCGTGCTTTTTCACAGTGTTGTTCCGTTTTCTTCTACTTCCTTCATTTCACCATTATCATCAACCTTATCATGTCAGTCTCCGTTAGCCTCGTGCATAATCGTAGGATATTAAGCTGAAACAAAATATATAAATTATAAATATGGATTACTAATGCATTTATCAGCATGTCGACTAGCAGTGACAGAAACTATTTAAACGAATAGGCCACCCATTTTTAAATGTCTATTATAGGCTGACAGAATAATTGGGAAATATAGAAAAGTATATCCTTCGTTTAGAGTCCCACGTTTATGCCCCTTAGGCTAAAGGAAACGAGTGACTAAGGCAAATGAATGATAATGGAAAATATGTTGAAATGAAATTGTGGGAGGAAACGGGAGCATCCGGGGAATATTCACATATAGATGTTGTCCACTACAAACTTCTGGCCAGGGATGAAATCAGTAACCCCACGTAGCAAGGTAAGTGTTCTACCACTGTGCCACAGTTCTCCCCATAGAAAGAAAAGAAATTAAGATTGAAGTACTTGACTGCTTAGTAGAAAGAACTGCCATCTCGGATAGCTGAGACGAACTAAATCATCTGGCGCGTTCTTTAACGCGTAAAATCTTTGTGGGTACTCAAATCTGACTTTAGTCGGATATGGTAGTCTGTACACGTCATTTAAAATCCGAACAAAGTCTGATAAGGAAGCAAGTATGTTAAGAGCTAAGAAGCATGAAAAAGTGTTGCTGATGACAGATTTGAAAGAGAAAATTTCGTAAAGGATAGACAAGAAATAACTCGTGCTTTAATGTAAAATAAGGCTATAAATAAAGTATGTACTGCGAAAGCAATTTATGAATAGTGCTAGCTATACGAACCCGAATCGTAATTCAAAACAACGATTAAAAGTGAACGGAAAAAATGTCTTGATTCCGGTATTTATCCTATGCTCTTATATAAACCCGCAGTATCATAATGTACTGTGGGTTGCAGATAGCCAAGGTGTTCTTGAAAACGTGTATAAGATTTGGCATACATTTTTCGCTCCCCAAATCAAACCCCCGAGCCAAAAATCGAATGCAGGGCTTCGTACAGCATTAGATCTGGTAAAGATCTCCTTACGTACAAAATTTGGTGGCTTTAGGTGACTCCTTTTCATGCTAAAATCTCTTGATAAACACATGCACATACAGACACACGTATTATTTTGATTTTTTAAATAAAAGTACCATGTGTGTCTCTGTTAGAGGAAGACAATATGCAGTATATAAATAAACAGCCTCTTCCAACGTAGCAGCGTAATATCCGTTATTATTGGCAATGAACGACGTACTTTCAGTTGCCGTAAAAACTAAGTTTTCGTCTATTTTCTCGAAAATTACACGTGATAATTTATTGTCAAACGTGTTGCTGTCTTCAGTGCAATGTGTTTCATTAATTGATAAATAAATGTCTCATCGTTGTACAATATTAAATAAAAAAAATAAACTTTGGAGGTTAATCATAATTTTGTGATATGTATTTCATTAACCAACACTGTTTCCTGTAATCTGGCTAAAACTTGATAAGAGTTTACTGTATTCTTATTTCCTCTTAGAGTTAGCAAATGGCATGGTTATCATACAACATCAGTTCTTTTTTTGTTGAATACTAACTAACTAACTATATGGCCTATGGAACCCGGAGGTTCAATGCCGCATTTACGAAAGCTCTTCATTGACTTCTATCCTTAACCAACTGGATTCAATTTTTACTTTGTACTCCTATTTCTACGAGATCCATCTCAATATTGTCCTCCCATCTGCGCCTAGGTCTTCCTAATGGTCGTTTTCCGGTTGGTTGTGCAGTTAAGATTTTGAAAGCGTTCCTACTTTCTTCCATTTTGGCTACATTACCTTCCCACCTGAGCCTCCAAGACTTGATGACCCTAACAATGTTAGGTATTAAAGCTTAAAAAAAATTCTTAAACACTACATATGAAAATTTAGCTTTACTTGTATCGTTTTGTTCTACTATCGAAATGTACTTCAGTTTAACGTCCCACGATGTATGCTAAGAGAGACGATGATTAAAGCAAGTGAATAACAGTGGAATAATTTGTGGAATGATAAAGTGAGAGGAAACTGGATTACCCAGAGAAAACTCACGGACACGATGTTGTCCACCGCAAACTTACTTGGCCGGGAATTGAACCAGGGACTTTACACATCAGAGGTGTGCTTCTCCAATCGAGATTTATATCTTAGTGAACATATATGTATCATCGTTCTACTCCAATAACATTCCAGAATTTTCCTTTTAAGGGTCATCACTACAGCGAAATTAAACTACCGATAATTTTAGAGTTTTTCTGTAATATCTGCAAAACAAATAAAGATATTCGAAAAACAGAAACGTAGTGGACCAGACAATACGATTTTGCATGTGATACCGTTATCACAACTTACCTATCTGCTTTCGGTTTGCAATTGTAGATAGATTTAGCATTTTTTGCGGGTTCTGTAAATAGCGTCATACCAAAAGCAAATAGGTGAATTGTGGTAAAGATATAACATACAAAATCGTATTGTCTAGTTCACTACGTTTCTGTTTTTCGAATATTCTTATTTGTTTTGGAGATATTACAGAAAAACTCTAAAATTAGCGGTAGTTTAATTTCGCTATAGTGAAGACTCTTAAGTAGAAACATAACATTGATCTTCTATTGCAGTAATGAGCAAACTCGTTCTTTTTATTTAGTAAAAACAACAACTAGCGCCTTCATTCGTCACATTAGGAATCACGTCGCGGGCCGGATAGAACTTTTAAAGAAGGAAATGTGTCTAGCCGGCGGGCTGTAGTTTGCCCTTCGATATTGCATTTTGCAAATCAGTTTCCTATGCTTAGTCGTAAAATACAAAGTGGTCAAAAGTGTGGAGGCATCCAAATTAAGGCAGGAATTTAAAATTACAGAAGTAACACTGTAGGTTAGTAGTACAGGTGGAGAAAACTTTTTCGGGCATGTTATGTCGATGGTCGCCATTTTGAAATCCGCCATTTTGAAGTCACTTCATTTTCTTAAATGGAAACCATATGTTGTTATAACTTGATCTCATTTGAAATATTCTCAAGTGTTAATCTATACTTTTTACTTTTGCAATTCTTTTAAAATCCTCCCATTTATTTGGGTGTTTCCACACTTTCGGTTCATCTTGAAAAACGTGTAAAGGGATCTGTGTGTTGGTGCTAGCGTCCACATTAAAGAGTGATAGTGATTGAACCATAATTGATTGATTGATCTTGAATACAACATATTTTTCAGCGAACAGTGATGTGGTGCGTATATTTTGTTCGTGCTGTTTGTGTTTTTGTGGGATTTAGTGTATTTTGAGTAAGAACAGACTTTTGCCTTGTGTTTGTTGCAACATGAGGAATGAGCAAGATGTGGAATGTTGCCCCGAAGAACCAGTGACCGACTGTTCTGTGTTTAGCTGATTGAGCATCTTATAATTATTGGGATGTAATTGATGTAATTGTTTTGTCTTTTGAAATATATGTTCGAGAGACTTTCTCTAACACCTCCCACGTTCCTATTCCACACACCCCGTGACATCTAGGACTCACTATTTGGCTCACTGGTAATAGTTGGCGAGCCTCTGGGTCCGTCGTTAAATAGGACCGTATATTTCCGCCTGAATTAGTTGGCTAGTGGTTGTGATTCTGAACCACAAGAGAGTACTACGAAAAAGATTTGAGACCAGCAGGCGACAAGGTCTCTTGAGAGTGGAAGGAGCCAAGTCTTAGGATACGAGACTCGATCTATGAGGAATGGACAGTTCAACACCCAGACGTCACAATGAAGGTATTCCTTTCTTACACTTAATTTCCTCGCAAACCCTGTTTCTCTCTTCAAGAAAACTTCTCTAAATGCATTTCCATATATCATTGCTTTCACCCCAGAGGACACTGTCCAATTCCAGTAGTTCATAATTTCGAGCAAGATCTGCTATTTCCTGCTGACGGCTAGTGGTGTAAGGTGGAATTATAGCCAATATGCCTGAATCTTTCCTCCCTCTTACACGCCCTCTTCACACGGTATGTGTTTTCTTCATAGATAAACATTTACTGTTGCTGCTGGTATTAAAAAAAATGGTGAATAGTGTATTTTGGCAGTGGTTTTAATTAATAGATTAGATTTTGTTAAGGATTTCATGTTTCTTCTCTGCTAGTATTTTCATGTATCACTTTCGGATATCGTTCCTTGTAGATTCTGAATGAAATGTTTTATATTGCTTTTGCAAGGAATACACACAAAACTTAACATATGAAGACTAAAGGGAAAAAGGAGGTATAATTTTATACAATTGGCCTCTTTACCACTGATTTTTCTACTTCTTTCTCTGTAAGCAAACTCTTTAGCATTAAATTTCTTAGTGACTAACCTATTTCTTACTGTGAATTTAGTCCATGTAAACTACACCTTTCTGGTTATGTTATTCAGGTGGCAACTCATTTTCGACCATTTCCTGACTTATCCCCTTTCTCACCTGTGGTCTTCCTATTAAATTGAAAGATGTTTAAAATGTAACTTTAAGGTCAATAATAATTTTATGTTATTATATTTCATTAATATAAATGTTGCTAAGCTACAGCAATGTTGCTTAAGTTCTCCTGCTAGTAACATAATGAAGGATGTAAGGAGCATATGTTAATATCTGTTTTACTTTAATGCGTGGTATAGATCCTATTGTTGAGCCTGATATTGTTGGCAAAGAAGGACAAACCTTTTAGCATCATCATAAGCAATTTACGTTACTTTTCCCGGAAAATATGCATAAGGAGTTTTCCTTACAGATATTACTCTGTTCAGATGAGTGAGGCATATAGATTCCTTTATGTGCCTAATTTTTTTTGACACTTTATATGTACACTCATGTCCAAAATGGTCGCATATCCATAACTGTCTTCTAGTAAGAATATAATATGATAATGATTTTGCAGGATACTTCTAAGACTCATACTATGTGTGTAATCGTGAAATGTATATTTGTGTGTAAATTTCATAGGAAAAGAATTATAAATACGAAAATTAAAGTGAGTAAAACAAAATATTGCTAAATGGACAAGAAAGTTTGGTTTTCGTTTTATTGTTCTTATTTACTGCCCTTTTGACAAGAAATTTACCACACACATGTCTTTTCCAATTATACACACAATAACATTATAAGAAATACAGGGCGAATTCATTATCAAATTATATTCCTACAACAACATATTTATAGACATGCGACAATAATTTTGGACATGGGTGTACATTATACACTTACACTATCATAAAATTTATTTTTCTAATGATATTTTAAATTTAGAATATTTCTACTTCAACTTACATTTTATTTTCTGTTACATTTTACCACACGATTTTCATTTTTAGCCTGCTAACACTTATGATATTAACTTCTCTATTTAGCTTTTAATTTGACGATCTTACCCGAGCAGCAAGCTTACACCATTGACCTCTGTCTTGACGGAACCCTCTTTGCTGGTCTACTCTCTAGCACACGCGCTTTTGATTCAGCGATCTTGAGTTCGATTCCCCGTTAGAAAATGCAGTACAGTGATTATAATAGCACTTTAAACTACAAATCTCGTCCTATAGAGTATCGTCACAGATGAATTACGCAGAATTCAAATCTACTGTATTAATCTATTGTGATGAAACTAATTCCATTCTTACTATACTTCCAATTAATCAATCTATTAAGAAAAGGCGTGAATTGCTAGCAAGGAAAGGCGCTGGGGTAGTAATAGAATTCGCTGTATTGACTTATGATGCGTGATGATGAATAATTATCCAACGCATTTCTACTGAAATCTAACCCAAATTAATACTTGTTGTCCTTCTGTAATGTGAGGATACATAAAGTTAGTTAATAGAAAAGTCACAAACTATACAAAAGTTATACAATCATAGTTTAAATTTAAGGTGAAATCTGAACCAGGAAAGTTTTCATTGGTAATCGAACACGGGTTTTCCAAACGAAGATAGAAATAACTCAGTATATTATCCACAACATATAGAAACTTAATATTAAAAATCTTTATAACTATGCTTATGAACACTGTTCAGTGATTAAGTTTAATACCAAGCAATTACTTCTGTATATCAGGAAAATACTCTCTCTTTAGTTCCTTCGATATTGTTACAACACTTTGATTTAATTTGACCGTCAGTTTAGCGTCCCTTTCAGCAGAGACTATATGAGACGTGTACCTAC
Organism: Thermobia domestica; assembly: GCF_964235325.1. NCBI lineage: Eukaryota > Metazoa > Arthropoda > Insecta > Zygentoma > Lepismatidae > Thermobia > Thermobia domestica. Next base: position 263,758,044 of record NC_137462.1, read on the forward strand.
AGCTTAACGTGGGATCCGATCCACATGAGCTCACATCGGAAATCGAACCCGGGATTTCCACCCGTATTCTAATGGCTTAGCTACGAAATAGGTCTTATAGGACTTCCAATTAATTCATTATGTGTATATTTATTTACATGCTTACTTCTAAAACGTCCGTATTCTGTTCCATAACACAAAACATGAATGGAAAGCATTTGAAATAAAGGAGAGGCAGTAAGTCGCTTGACACTAGCAGTTCTTCTGTCTTTAATTGTCTAGAGTAGCAGTAACTTATTGACGTAAACAACATGTTATGGTGTAGTCTGTATGCAACTTGTAATAATTTTATATTTTAGTTTCAAATGTACGTGTATTTTTGTCAAACATTTTATGGCCCATCTTCTGTGTTCGAAGTTTTAACTTAGGAAATTAATTCTTGGAATTTGCAATTCATTCGACGCCTACCACGATAACATGTAAGAAAAATATTTTTAGTATGGTCCACCATCCGAGAAGAAAACAAAAAAAAAAAAAAAATTGCGGTAATGTTTTGTAACTAAGCAAATATAGATTATCTTGTGATGTCCGTTGTAGTGCGTTGCTGCAAGCTTACATACATGAACGTGTAATACAGGATGCCCCACCAAAAAGATGGAAATTTATTGTAGATTCTGTAATATGAGGTGGACACACATATTTCCATTTATATTTTACTGACAGTGTCACTTGAATGTTCATAATCAATGCAAGTGCTCAAAATGATTCCCTTTGGCTTCCACACAGCGGCGTAGATGTTGTAATCAATTTCCGGTGCCATTCTGGATAGTTTGAAGTGTGACGTTGTTCCAGGTGTCTGTCAGTACAGCTTTCAGGCCATCAATGTTTGTGATATGTCTCCTGTGTTCTTGAACCTTCTATAGCAGTATACCCCAAATGCAATAATCCATCACGTTGAGATCTGGACTTTTAGACGGCTAGCCGTTAGGTTCGATGAAGTGAGGAGTATTAATTCTTATCCATGTCACAGTATTGATTGCTGTATGGGCCTTCGCACCGTCTTGTTGCCATGTCCATTCGTGATCACCCATAACTGTGTTAATGTCTTGGAACATCTGGGTCCATATGCGTAATATACACAATGGAAAAGCACAAAACTATACAACTGAACATAACACACATTATTGCACATACAATTGCTCTTATTGTAGAAAATCCAAATTTCCTGCTTTTTTGTGGGGCACGCTGTACATTACTTCTAAAGGAAACTTCAGAGGAATAAGTAATTATTTTTCAGAGGAATAATGCATTTTTTTTCGTTCTGTGCATCACTTATTGACTTAGTTCTGTCAGCGAGGATGGAGGATATTTGCTCCAGAGCCTGAGCTCCAAAACTAACTGCATATATTCAATAATGTTGAAATCTGGAGATTGAGTGGGCCAGCGGAAGTGTTGTAGTGCATACTGATATGTTCATGAACTACACCTCAACGGCTACGAAAGTTTAAATTGGAGCAATGAAAAATTGCATAATCGGTTATACACATCTGAATCACAAGATGAAGGCGGTAATCTAAAATGTCCGCATAATCACTGGTAACAATACGCCCTGCTAAGCGCAACCAAATAAACTACGCAATATCAGAAAATTGTGGCCCGTAACACCACAGAACAACTGTCATTCACGTTGTGAGCTTACTACCATTATTGGAAGTAAGGTAAAGGAGAACACATCAGACCATATTAAACGTTTCCAACTATCTATGAACCACTTTCCTTGTTTTTCGTTTCATTTTTGTCGCGTTGTTGACCGTGATCAACGGATTGGAAGTTAAAATCAGACCACAGGTGTTCAGAAGCGTCTGATTGTAACTGTCACATTTCTGTAGTTGATTATACGACATTCGCTCTCCGATCCTTGATGCAACCCTGTCCAATGCTTGGTGATACTTTCCCCTTCTCTTTTGTCTGCTGTTACTCTTTGCCGATGTTGTTTTACCATTACTTCTCTAGGACCTCATCACTCCGACACTGATCTTTGCGACACACCAACCTACTGGTTGTCCTAAATACAGTTGCGTCAAATAACCGTGCACCCTTAATTTGGTCTCTTTGAAATTCAAAGATATCTTGATTTTTCATTATCACCGTCTTTCTGCTTCAACATATGCTTCCATTGTAATCCCCTAACGTATTACAAACTATCTCCTCACACCCCAGTTGCAATGGCCGGTGCTACACATCATCATCAACGTTACCACTTTACGCATATTATGTTGTAAATTACAGATGCTTACAATATTTGGTGACTATATATGCAAATCTATCATTCGTTCTTTAACATATGGGGTGGCCGCGATCACTCAGTGGTAGAGCGCTTGCGTCTGGTGCGTGGGGTCGCTCGTTCGATTCCCGGCCAAGTAAGTACGTAATGGACAACAACGTGTTTGTGAGTCTTCTCGGGGTACTCCAGTTTCCTCACATATTCTCGTTCTACCGAGTTTTTCATTAACTGAGACTTACATTCACTTGCCTTAAGCATCCGTCTCCGTTAGAATAACGTGCATTTTCGGGAGACGTTAAATTAAAAGATGCTGTTTTTTTAACGTTTGTTTTTAGCTAACCATGAATATATAAAGTACGTTGAAAAAGTTATTCTTCAATTTATTTTCTTGAATTAACCAAATTATGGCTGAACTAAGTAACGACGTTTAATATGTAAATGACAATACCCAGAATGAATGGAGAATGTTGAGGAAAGTATTTAGTTTATCGGCTTAGCCTACGGTCACAGTGCATCCGATTTTTCACTCTGGCGGTTACGGCCGACTGGTCGGCCGACCGCGTCTGCCGACTGCTTGGTCACACGGCAACCGATCCGTCGTCAGTCTAGTCTGACTTCTTGTGGGATACAATATGGACGAGGAATTGCTGCTATTAGAAAATCATGTGTTAAAAATATTACTTTTAGACGAAGATAGGAGCGAATACTATTTTTCAAGAAAGAGAGAAATATGGCGAGTTTCACACGCTATTTCCAAAGTTGATGGAGCAGCCACAGAAGTATTTTCAGTACTTCAAAGTGGAACAGGATTCAATTTGGCACATCTTACAGAAGATCCGAGGACGCATAGAGACGCAAAATAATTTTCGAAAATGTATATCAGCAGAAGAACGGCTTGCTGTAACATGTAAATGGAAGTCTCAATACCTGCGATGAGTTGTAAACCATCCGCTAGTCTGGCGTAGTCCGACGACAAAAACAAATATAATTTCTTTCCGAACGGTGGTCGGTAGAAGTCGGCCGTAGTCGCCAGACCATGTCGGCGCCAGTCTGACCACATTTACTTCTCTCAATGCATTTATTTCATCGATGTCGTCATAGTATGTCAAACTAAAAAATCGGTGAAAGTCGGATCCACTGTGACCATAGACTTAGTTGACGTAATCTACGACTTATTGGTTATACGTTTGAGTAATAGATCTGTCGTCGAGATTATACCATTATATATTAAATAGTGAAATAGTGAGGGAATTTGTATTGTTAATTGGAATTTAATTATGTTCTTAAGTAATTAATTTATTAAATAATGTTTATTTAATTAGTCATAATTATGTAAATAGGATTATAAATTGTAAACAATATATTAATTAAAAGTGTTTGTATCAAAAGTTATTCATCATGACAACGGTAACTAAGGATTTTGTAATGACGTCAATACACGATCGGCTTTGTGTCATAATGACATATAAGATCTGTTGCATTTTAAAATACAATTGAGCATTAAATCTTTAAATAATAACGTGAACATATTAGGTGTGAGTATTTGAATAAACATAAAGTGATGCATTGCAATTGAATTTTATTACGAACAGGAAGTTTCAGTCAAATTTCTTTTAGTCTATGACTTAATCATAAGAATATCGATTTGACTAAGATAAAATCTAAGTTCTTTAACCCATATCTGGGGGGCAGGCACGGTTGCTCAGCGGTAGAGTGCTTACCTCTAATGCTTGAGGTCTCTGGTTTGATCCTGGAAAAATAAGCTTGTGATAGACAACATCATGTCCGTGGGTCAAGGATGCCGATTTCTGTGTAAATTTGGGGGGGGGGGAATTCAAGTGCAGAAGGTATATATATATATATATATATATATATATATATATATATATATATATATATATATATATGAGAATTTTAAGACAAATTGCATTCAAACTATGCCAAATATTGTATATTCATAAATACAATAGGGGGCCCACATAAGCTTTGCCCCTCCCCCCAGAATCGCGCCCTTACCGTTTCTTCCCACATTCTTATACAACCAATACTTCATCATTCACTTACTTTATGATGAAGAATTGGATGAAGATAGTCTTCCTTAGCCTGTAGAGCATAAGCGTGAGACGTTAAACTGAATTTTTTCCATTGTAGCTTTGCAAAATTGAAAATTACTAATAAAACTCCAACTGACGAAAGCAGTATATATATTTTAAAATTATATATTTGTGTTACATAATGTGTCTTAGTCTCAGGCATAATGTGTCTGAGGAAGGCTATGTTACATAGCCGAAACTGTAACACAAATATGTAATCTTAATATATATATATGTAATCTTATATATATATATATATATATATATATATATATATATATATATATATATATATATATATATATATGTTTTGGTCAGTTGGAATTTTATTAGTAATCTTGAAAATTTTCATTTCATTTTACCTAAATCGGGGTATAATTTTGGATTTGGAGGGCCAGAATGTTTTCTCGCTATATTTTTGTATTTTGTGTTGGTTCAGGTTAGGTTACGCTAAGTTAGGTTAGTATATACCTTGACAGCGTGAAGAGATCGGATTCAGGGGACCAGAATCCCTTCATCCTTGAAATCACAATGACAAGCAGGATCAGTCTTGTATTCTTACACTATGACGTATTCTTCCCCTAAATGGAAGTAGTCCCTGCAACAATTACCTTTTGCATAGTAATCACCCTTCCTTAATATCAACTCATTTCTCCTGTAAACATTGCGTTTCTATATAATCCCCCCCCCAAAAAAAAAGAATCCAGAGCTATAATACCATTTTTAGTTTGATATTTTGCGTATTCTTTAACAACAGTTTCTCTTCTTTCCGTAGGGGACCGCGGTGGCTCAGTGGTAGAGCGTTCACCTCTGGTGCTCGGGGTCCCGGGTTCGAACCCCGCCCCCTACGGTGAGCTTTGTGGTGGACAAATACCGTGTGCGTGGGTTTTCTCGGGGTTCTCCCGTTTCCTCCCACTTTCTTCATTCCACCGTTTCATTCATTACACACCATCACCGTCCCCTTTTGCCTAACCGGCATACCCGTGGGACGTAAAACTGAAAGATTTCATTTTATTTCATTTCTTCCTTCCGTAGCAACAGTATACGGAAGAGAGCTTTACCAGTTAATAGTGGACACCATAGAGTTATCAAACAGACCATACTGATGAACTCTAAAGGCATGAAAACTAATTCACCTGAATTATAAAAACATGAAAAACACTGAAGAACATCAAATATGAGTTGAGAAGAGTGACTATATCAGTTTTATATATTATTAAGTTTTAGTTTGAAAACTGTTTCAAGGCTTTATAGTTTGCTTTTAACTCGCTAGGACTTGGTCGATCTTCTATATTACAAGAATTGCTCTGAAAACTTACTGATTATGTAGATTCTTGCAGTGATAACGCTATTAATATATTGATTGAAATTTTAAAGCGTGTTCAAAAGCGTGAAATTCAAAAGCGTTATTTCTACATTTTTTTAGTTTTTTCTATACACAACAGTAGAATTAACTCGTTAAATTTATTTATCTTTTATTTTATTGATTTTATGTAACTATTTTTAAATAATATTTAATCACCTTAGATAAAGAAATCTATACCTGTAAAATTTCCTTTATATCATTTCTGCATATCACTTACATTATAATTGTTATAAACCTTAGTTTTATTACTGTCCTTGTCTATTCTAAACAGATTTAATTTATTTGTGAATTATGATACTACATTATTATTATTATTATTATTATTATTATTATTATTATTATTATTATTATTATTATTATTATTATTATTATTATTATTATTATTATTATTATTATTAAGCATTCTGTCTTGTGACAGGTGCTGGGACTACTGTTTTCTTTATTGTCTATTTATTTTAGGTTTGGGCCTGAAAATTTTTCTTTCATGTTTTCTGATCTTCAGCTTTCTCTTTTAACTCCAAATATTATATTTTTCAAATCATCGATCACTTGTGTTCTTCCTATTCCTCGCTTCGCTTTCATCTTTCCTTCTATGTCGGTATGAATTAGACAACTTCTTCGCAAGATGTATCCAATCCAATTGGCCATCCTATTATGCTGGCTAAAAGTGTCCTCTTCTCTCCTATCCGTTTTAAAACATCTTCGTTTGTTACTCTTGGTCCATTTTATTTTCTCTCTTCCTTCAACACCATATTTTGATGCTTTCTAAATATTTCTTTAACTTCCGCAATGTCCAAGTCTCTGAACCATATAGTTCAATGATCCATATATAGCACTTGACCAACTTCTTCCATAGTCCAATATTAAGGCTGCTAGTTAAGAGTGATCTTTGCTTGTTAAATGCTTCTTTGGCTATGACAATTCTTAACCTGATCTCTTTGATAGAGTATGGATCTCTCGTCAAAATACTTCCCAGATCCTTGAAATTATTATGATACCTAGAGAAGGTTAATTATATCATCTCGTAAATCATTTATGAAAGTATCCAAAAGAACATGTAGGTATAAAAGGTTATTCCTTTTTTTTTTTAAGTATCACCTACCAAATTGCGCGGTCGTTGTATTATTTAGTTTTAATCTTTACTTGATATTCTTTCTTTCTATTTTCGTTGGGTACTTTATTTATTTTCAGGGGCCACTGTGGCTCAGTGGTAAAGCGCTTACCTCTGGTGCGTGGGGTCCGATTCCCGGCCAAGTACGTTTGTGGTGGACAATATCGTGCTCGTGGGTTTTCTTGGGGTACTACCGTTCCTCCCAATTTCTCATTCTACCAATTTTCCATCATTCACTTGCTTTAATCATCGTCTTCCTTAGACTAATGGGCTTAATTGTAGGACGTTAAACTCAAATTTTATTTATATATTGCATAGCCAAGTAATTATCGAAGTTGATACTATCACTTGCTGAAGCAGATACTTTTAGTGTGTCAGTATTATTACTTTTACTATATTCTGCTTGTAATTGTAGATTAAAATAGAAACATCACGAAATTCATATTAAAATTGAAAACCCGATGTCTATAAAAACATTGCGATATAGCCTACATAATGTGAAAATAAAAGTGATTTCCTACGAGAACTTTTTTTTTTAATTAATAGATTTTCAGGAACGTAATCTTCTTTGAGGTTTTCCAAACGTCCCTATTGTTTGAGTTAAAGTCAGTCAAGGATAATAGGTTGAGGTTATGGTATCTTAAAAGATATGCTCCACAGGAAAATTTTGTTTTAAAATATCGAATATTGTTTATTTATGACTCCTAGATTTCTTAATAAACTACACCTTCGATGTATTATCAGTGATATGAAGTGCGAACGTGAATTAAAACGAAGGATAGATATGAAATGAAAGGAAATTTTTAAGTTTTACGTCCCACGGTTATACCGGCTAGGCTAAAGGAGACAGTAATGATGAGAAATGAAGAAAGTAGAACGAAATGGGAGAACCCCGAGAAAACTCACACACACGGTGTTTGTCCATCACAAAGTTCACTTGGCGTGAGCTCAAATCACATTAGAGGTGAACGCTATCACTTAGCCACCGCACCCCCCACACGAACAGGAATGGCGAAATAAGCCTTTAGGAGGAAAGGTCTAAGTATTTAGAGAAAACTTGAATGAAGAATTAAGAAAAATGCTCATAAAATGCAACATGTGGAATATTGTACTGTTCGGGATAGAGACATGGATATTACACAGAAATGATGAAGACCAAGTGGAAGCTTTTGAAGTGTGGGTGTGAAGAGGAATGGAGAGATTAAGCTGGGTCGAGCGAGAAACGATTGAAAAAGCGTTAGAAGTAGTGGGCAGTAAAGAACAATTTTACATATGATTGAAAACAGGAAAAGAGGCTGGTTGGCACTTTGGCTAAGAAGAAACTGTATCATCAGGGACGTACTAGAGGGTATGGTGGCAGGAAAAACAGGGATGGGACAAGCGAGACTGCGATTAATGGACAATATCAAAACAGAGATATTCTACGTTAAGAGGTTAGCAGAAGACTATCGAGCATGGAAGCTTCTCAGTTATTGGCAAGTGACCTGCCAATAATGGCATAATACCTACAATGATACACCTTAGAAACAAACGAGCGACTTCATTCTATTTTTAAAATACTTATTTTAATATTTCGTAAATACTGTTTACTTTAGAAAATATATGATGTGTGTCTTCATTAAGGAGTCCTGCCGTTGAACCTATTACTTGGGATTCAACTTGCGGATGAGCAAAGTCTCCCTGCCTTAAGAAAAATTTTCATAGTAATTTTTGTAAGAATCTGACTTTTTAATGAGGTATGGTGTAAGTTGCTTGTTGTAAGGCTTCAAATTATTCTCATTGGTTGGAAATGAAATAAGTTAAGGACAAAAGTTGTGAAATTCTCTAATCTAAAAAAAAAGTAAAGTAAAACGCTCACTTCTATAGTGCATGGCGACATTAGTCTGTTTTTCAATAGAATTTCTATCTGTGATGTAACAGTTTCCTGCTTCTCTTCTCAATAGATCTGACACAAATGGGAAGGAGCTTGCATGTAATCTGATAAAATACAGTGTTCATAGGCAAATAAGAATATCGATAGCATAGTTTGGTGTTGATAGGCAAATAAGAATATCGATAGCATAGTTTGGTGTTGATAGGCAAATAAGAATATTGATAGCATAGTTTGGTGTTGATAGACAAATAAGAATATCGATAGCATAGTTTGGTGTTGATAGACAAATAAGAATATCGATAGCATAGTTTGGTGTTGATAGGCAAATAAGAATATTGATAGCATAGTTTGGTGTTGATAGACAAATAAGAATATCGATAGCATAGTTTGGTGTTGATAAGCAAATAAGAATATCGATAGCATAGTTTGGTGTTGATAGGCAAATAAGAATATCGATAGCATAGTTTGGTGTTGATAGACAAATAAGAATATCGATAGCATAGTTTGGTGTTGATAGGCAAATAAGAATATCGATAGCATAGTTTGGTGTTGATAGGCAAATAAGAATATCGATAGCATAGTTTGGTGTTGATAAGCAAATAAGAATATCGATAGCATAGTTTGGTGTTGATAGGCAAATAAGAATATTGATAGCATAGTTTGGTGTTGATAGACAAATAAGAATATCGATAGCATAGTTTGGTGTTGATAGACAAATAAGAATATCGATAGCATAGTTTGGTGTTGATAGACAAATAAGAATATCGATAGCATAGTTTGGTGTTGATAAGCAAATAAGAATATCGATAGCATAGTTTGGTGTTGATAGGCAAATAAGAATATCGATAGCATAGTTTGGGGTTGATAGACAAATAAGAATATCGATAGCATAGTTTGGTGTTGATAGGCAAATAAGAATATCGATAGCATAGTTTGGTGTTGATAGACAAATAAGAATATCGATAGCATAGTCAGTGTTCATAGGCAAATAACAATATCAATAGCATAGTCAGAGTTGATAGGCAAATGAGAATATCGATAGCATAGACGATGAATTTCCAGGTATACTGTTCGTAGACCCATGGCTACGCGTACACTGGCAACAATTGCTAATTCTACGAGTATTTTTCTTCCTTATGGTCCCGTTCCTACTTTCATCATTGTATTTTACTTGCATTTTCTCGGATTGTTAAAAATGTGCCTCTACATTGTAGTTTGAGCAAACGGAAATGACTGTTCTATGAGTATAAGAATAGAAAAATACTGATCAATGACAGAGGTTCCTTAACCTGAGCTGTGCAGCAGTTCTAAAGTCTCTGACAATGAAAGTAAATAAACAGTTCTACGTTTGATTAATGTTAGGCTAACATTAAGCATTATTAAAAAAGAAGCAAATACTTTTCTTTCATAAAATATTAAATTAATTAAAATTAATGTATTTCTGTTTCCTTTCCAAATGAATACTTCTTGTTTCTCCCCATTAAATTCGCTTGGCTGACAAACCCGCAGCAGATGATAAACAGAACAAAAAAAAAAAAAAAGTAAACCCCGTTTAACATATGAAAGGAAGCATTCTGGCATTTTGCCTTTGATTTTTTCTTTTCTTTCTTTTTTTTCAAAATAGGAATGCCAACAACGGAAACTATTTCCTAATACTGAAACTACAGACCTTCCATGCACGTAGCTTTTGTTTTATTTTTTTAGACTAAGCGAACAATTTTGCACAAAAGAGTATTTTACTCGGTTCAAAATTGAATTATTTTTACATGCTTCATACTGTCTATTGATCTAATGACAAATAATATGCACAAAAGATAAATTAGCTATTGTCAATATAATAATAATAAACACATAAATGTAATAAAAAATTCCACTTCCTTTCATTGCTAATTTGTTTTCAAAAGTTAAAATGTATGAACAAATTTTATTTTTTTAAAGTTTACTTTATGCCAGAATCTCATTGATTTAGTATACATTTTGCTTTGTCATTATGTATGAAATACTTTTTAAAAATGCCATTTTCAACCTTATTAGCTTCTTCGCTGGTCTAGTGAATAGTACACATTCCTTGGTGCACGAGGTCTCAGGTTTCATTACCGATGGGAAAACGTAGTAACCACTAGTTGTTCAGATCTTACGTCAAACTGTATAGTTTGGTATAAATAGAAGTGGGCCGTAATATGAAGTATCAAGATATTTTTTTTAGTTTGCTCTTTGTTATAGGTTAGATTAGCCTCTCTGAGGTTGCAAGTGGTGCCACCCTTGAGTAATTCACTGAGTGATGTTGTCAACATTGTGGCCGCCAAAATATATAACGCAATATTTGAATGAGCATATTTTCGCATAGAATAGGGATAGAAAACTATTTTTGTGTCAAATTAAAAGAAAATTGGAAAATATATCTAATGATATTTTATTTTAAGATACATTAGTAAAACATGAAGAAAACTGTTTCTAATTATTAATTCAACTTTGAGTGTAAATAAATATTAATGAGAAGTGAATGCTGATACCACTGTGTTAGATCATTTTCACGATTTTATAAAAATGCCTCCTAAGTGATTAGATCTGGTGAAGATTTAACTGTGTACTAAAGCCTGTGACAAACATCTTGGCATTTCAGCTAAACGAATAAAACGCAAGCTAGGACGCGACGTTGCCAAGTTATAAGGGGTGTGGCTATGGCTAAGCAGACGAATTACAGCGCGATGAGGTGACAGGGGATAGGCGTGAATGTGTACAAAATAAACGTGGCAATACCGCTGGTCTCACATTTGCTAGCAGCATTTAAAGGGAACTTGGAGCGCCGCCTTCAAATGCCAAGATGTTTGTCACACCGTTTAAATTTGGTAGCTTTAGGTGACTCCTTTCTATGCAAAAACATGACTGACAGACGCGCACACACACACACACACACACACACACACACACAGAGAGAGAGAGAGAGAGAGAGAGAGAGAGAAAGACAAACAAACAAGTTCTTTTATATATTAGCATAAGTGGTAATATATAGTTTTGCACATCGTGAAATAAACAAATGTACAAAACTAAAGTTTTACTTTTGTTCAGAAACACTTTTATTCATTGGTTTGTTAACCGTATTGTGAAATAAAATATCATACACAACGTTAGATTTATTTCCTAAGCATTTTTCTAATTCGACACAAAAATTGCTTTCGTATCCCTGTTCTAGGTCAAGATATATTCGTTCAAATATTAACGGCATAAATTCTGACAGCGGCCATGTTGATGACGTAACTCAAAGACTTGTTCAAGAGTGCCAACGTCTTGAAATCTCAAAGAGGAAATATTAATGTGTAACCAGCAAGAAAGAAAAAAACTTTATACTTCATGTTACAAGATTATGTATTTTAGCATTATTTGCTGCTGAATTTTGTCCTACATAGAGCTACAGCCGTCAGAGGAAATTTACTATGATAAAAAAATATTGTATTGTCACAACGTATTAAATTTAGCAGCAATCGAATACGTAAGGACATCCCCTGGCCAACTCATATTAAATGAAATACATTTATTTAACACAGCTGCGTAGCTTGTTTATGACCAGTTGGCTAAAGCAGAATGATATTGAGTGTAATGAATAAATATAAAAAAAATGGTGACATAAGAATGGAAGAAAATACAGAAGCTTTTTAAAAATCCACAAACATTGATATTAGTTACAACAAACATATATGACTTGGGCTTGCATTCGAATTTGCACAAATTGGAAGTGAATGAAAGAAGTGGTTAGGATCTTTAATTAGTGAGGTTGTTTTTTTAACTACTGAATGATGTTGCATCTCAAAAGTTGAGCATTCCTCTCTGAACTTTTTACCAACGTTAAGGTCAGACATCTTGCTTATTTTTTAACGAAAAAATAAACACTCGGCTTGAAATGAAAAAGTCATTTTTAAAAAAAGCACTATCAACTCATTTGTTTGTAACAATTTTTGAGCTCATTTATTTTTTTGTAAATGTATGACTTTGAAATGAACTTGGATTTTAGTAGTTTGATATTTTTTATTGATTTCTTTAGGTGTAGCTAAATATTCATTATTTTCTACAATTATTTTGTGCTATATATAAATTAAAAGTAGTCTATTAACTTAAATTTGATACAAATATTAAAATTACATATTATACAAAATTTAATTATGACGAAGCAATGAACAATGTCAAAGAAGAATAAATAAAAAATGAAATGAAATCTTTGAGTTTTACGTCCCACGGTTATGCAGGTTAGGCTAAAGAAGACGGTGATGATGAGAAATGAATGAAATGAAGAAAGTGGGAGGAAACGGGAGAACCCCGAGAAAACCCACGCACACGGTGTTTGTCAACCACAAAGTTCACTTGGCGGGGGCTGCGATCGAACCAGAGACCCCAAGCGCCAGAGGTGAACGCTCTACTACTGAGCCACCGCGGCCCTATAAGAATAAATAAAATTAAAACATGAAGATTTCTGTTCACTTCAAAGACTTGAAGTAATCTCCCATAGAAACCAGTCTGCTAAAGTATAGAGATGGTAGCGATACCTACTACTCTTAACCAATCTATAAGTTTGTGTTATTAATAGCGTTCTAAATATGTTTACAAAAATTATTTAAAAAAAATCACTTTGAAGACTCTTGACCTTTCTACTTTTATCTGGGCATGAAGTTTGATGGTTCTTCCTACTTCTTCTGAAAATGCTTCCATCTCGATTTTCTTCTCTTGGAATATTTATAGGAACAGACCGTGACCGTCTTGCTATCTCTTCCTTTCTCTCTTTCTCTCTCACACACATACTCACTTCTAATTTATGGTACACATTCAGCTTTTTTTGCCCTGTCACTCACTTTTCTACAGAACGTCAGACAAAATTCCAGAAAATGTCCATTTTAGTTCTCACCTGCGATAATACATACATACGTATCACATCTCCATACTTACCTCAGAATACATTTGAGATGCCTCGGTTAGACATTTTTGACATTAAATACATATTTTCTCACTTTGCTTTCTTTAATATATAATATAGTAATTTTGAAATTTTTCACTAAGAATTAAAGTCTGTGTGCTATTCCACTGTGTGGTTGCTAATTTTCCTGATTTTGTGGAAGTTGAAAGCTTCAGAAATAGATATCAACTGAATTTTAAAATTACCGAGATTTAAATTTGACAAAAGCTAGAGTAATTATAAAAATCATTGAAGTTCGAAGATCAAGCCTGAAGCAAGAGACAGCCTTGAGTACAAATCCAAGTAGCGCTTTGAATTCCACTTTAGGGCCATTTGCTGAATGTCAGTATATTTTCATAGTTTTAGAAACTAAAACTAAAACAATAGAAGATAAAAAGAATTAGTCTAGTTTTCAATGTTCTCTAATAGAATTATTAAATCATAATAATATACTCTGAATAAAGTAGCAAAGGCCGGCTAGACGTGCTTACCTCTCACGATTTTAAACTAACATGATAAACTATTCTCTGGAACGAACTAAATTTCAGTATGTATGTTTTCAACGATCTCGGCTAAGAAATAATATTTTAAAATGTTAGAAAGTAATCAAACAAGAGACAAAAAAGATACTGTAAAGTGGAATATTTCCTCTTGATTGTCTCACGGAGACGATATCATTTCTCCAACTCATATTGTGTCCCCGCGTAGCATAACGCTCTAGTGTTTGGTGTGAGCAGTCTGGGTTCAATTCCCAATGGGGACATTCGGTCGGAAAAGTATAAAAGCATTTTCAGGCCAGCCATCCTCATTTATACCAGGCAAATGCTCGGATGGTACCTAATATATAGGTTCCAGATCATTCCTTCCTTCCCCATCCTTTCCTCGGAGAGCGTGATTGCCGAAGGACATCATCCCTCAGACGTGACGGGCTAACATGGCCATAGATACAGAAAGTTCAGAAATCTAATTCCTAATCCCAATCCTAGTGACGGGCTAACATAGCCATAGATGCTGAAAGCCCAGAAATCTAATTCCTAATCCTAATCCTAGTGACGGCCTAACATAGCCATTGTTGCTGAAAGCCCTATAATCTAATTCCTAATCCTAATCCACTCAGATTGAAGATGAAATCAGTAGCGTGAAAGTTGCAATCCCATGTTACGTAAACTTGTGATGGAGAACATCGTATCCGTAGACTTTTTCCGAATTATCCTTTTTCCACCAACTTTCATTTTTATTTTATCTATCATTGTGTCAATACTTATAGAAACTACTTTCACAACTCATTCGTCTCCTTTTCTCGTCTTAAGGCGTAAATCGTGGCAGCGGAAAACTCAAACATTTCATCTCATTTTATATTAAAATATGGTGAGGTATAAGAAAAAGACTGAATATGAAATAAACACCACGTATCGAATCTCCTTGAGGCAGGCAGACAAAACAAATGGAGTATATTTTCATATCTCAAAATGTATTAAAAAGCCTTGTCTATAGATCATTGAAAATTAATATACAGTAGCGAATACTGTCGGTGGTTATATCACCATTTTATGTGATCTTGTATATCCTATAGGCCTGATGTTGTTTCCGGGAAAAGATTAAATATTCCGGAATGATAATGTGTCTATTTTAATAGCTGGAGCTGCTGAAATTTTGGGTCTCATTCCACCAATCCCCGCAAATTTTGCAGAGCACAACTTAACACAAAACATGTAAAGATCAATTTTAACTGCTGTACCTATTATGGCAAACTAAAATGTAAATTTTGCATTCCGTTGAGGCAAACATTTAAGAAATAAGACTCGTGGTATGGAGAAGAATTGGATTCGGACCCATGGGGCAAATGATTCGCTAAATCTGAAAAATAATTGAACTTTATGTTGTCCGTTTCGAAGATACGAATCCAGTACAGATTTCCGCTCCAGCCTCTCACGCGAATTTTGATCAAATTTGGGACAAGATGGGCCGTATCGTATTAATATATCTTTCTGATTATTTCGTCTTACTTGTTTCTGCAGTGATCAGCAACAATTTTGCGCATCCAATGTTACAATTCTATACTCATATCCAGTGGCGTATTAATGGGGGTGGCTTCCGGGCTTAAGCCCCCCCGAAATCTTACTTACTATAGTAAAGTATATGAAATATCTTGCAGAATTTTCTCATTTTCAGGCAAGGCCCCTCCCCGAAAGTTAGCAAAGCCCCTCCCGAAACAAAATCGTAAATACGCCACTGCTCATATCTTATGACGTAAATTTTCGCAGAATTGCGGGTCAAAGTTCACTACATAATTGTCTTACTGGTCAGACAGGTGGCTTTAACCAAAGTTACGTATTATCCACTTACTGCTGGAGAGGTGAAAATTTCTATCCTTACGGTATGACGTGAAAAGTTTGGTCGTAACTCCGGGTTATACTTTTCCTTTTTTTATTCATTTTCATTGTTTCTGTACATGTATTGTTGTATACTGAAAAAAATCACTAGCCGCCCATGTGAACTATAAGAGTGCCAACCTTTAGATATAATTCTACTTGTGTTTTTCATCTATCTACACATAAAAAATGAAACTCACTATTTTTGTGACTTAACTCTTGAACGACCCGACCAATCTCGATCAAATTTTCAACATACATGAAGTTCAGGCCAGGGATGCTTTTTATCATTTCATTTTGACAGTGCAACTTAGGAGAGGGGGAAATATATTAAAATGATCGAAAATGACCGATATTAGTGTCGAATCGTGAGACGAACATTGACACTTGCGATGCTGCAAAATGAAACGTATTCTCCCCATGTAAAGAGCAGGTATTCTGCTAATTCGAAATAGAGCATGCAAATCTGTTTATACTTTTAAAAATTTCGGGACTGAGGTGGCTCAGTGGTAGAACGTACACCTGTGGTACTTGGAGTCCCTGGTTCGATCCCAGGTCGCGCCAAGTGAACTTTGTTGTGGGAAACACCATGTGTGGAGATTTTCTTGGGATTCTTCCGTTTCCTCCCATTTTTTTCATTACACCATTTCATTCATTATTTCATCATCACTGTCTTCTATAGCCTAGCTGGCATAACCGTAGAATGTAAAACTCAAAGATTTCTCTTTTTTAGCTTCAAAAATTTCATCCCTAGGCTACGACAAGAATGACTTCAGAGTTAGTATATATTTGTTTACATATCAATTTTAATATAGTTTTCCCCTTGATTCTATAGAGCTCCTTCGTGGATTCGCGCCTTTGATATGGGAGATCCGGATCGATTCCCGGCTTCAGATCATGTGGTTCGGATTCCTTGTTTATCAGTAGGTCCACGTATCATATAGCCTCGTTGCTGAAAGGGACGCTAAAGTCAAAATCAACTGAACTCAAGCGTGACTCCATGTGGAAAATACTTAAAACTAGATCCGTTTGATTCCGGGTTCCCAAATTAAAAAGACCAGTTAGAAATTTATCTAAGCGTGTCCATTTTTTTTAACCATTGGCATGAACGGCAATTCTTTGCTTGTAACTATTTTCTCGTAAGTCAGAAGTCTATAAGAGCAGTGCCATATGAAATGCTTTACCGATTGCGAGGACAGGAGCAGCAAATATTGAAATGAGGGTCTAGAATTTCATTCTTAAATTTCGGAAACGTGTAAAAGGTTAAACGAAAGAAATCCTTCTCTTGTGAGTCATAATAATAGCAGAAAAATTGTCGTCTGTCAGTAGAAAATCTCGAGGCACTTTCCGTGTAAAGGTTAAAGATTCAGTGCAGGAAATTGGTGGATAACACGAGAAATTTCTTTGTATGCTTAACGTAAGAGGTATTCAAATCCTTTAAGTAAGGCTTTTGGAGATGATGTTTCATCGAAGAAACGCCTCCAGTTGGAGCTTGTAAATTGTGGCACATTCCACTGGTCCCCGTCTGACGCATAGATCGTTAAACGATAAAGAAACAAACTTCCAAATTTACTTCTTGCGTTAACATCGCAGCTATTTTCACTTCATATATCAAATGAAAGAACATTTTATATCCCTTTCCAGTGTAGCTGCTTCTCCAATTGGAACTTTCCGTATCCTTACATTCATTTTTGAAGCATGTGCTTTAAGTATAGTTTTCTTTGCACACAGTGTATTACATTTTACAATGATCAGTGTATACTTGTGTCACAGGCTACAAAAGTGAAAATGCACCCACGATAGTAATGATTTATTTATTAGTTTATTTTTGGTGATTCAATTCCTAACTAGATGTATGATGGAGTAGTTGGCAGGCTGCACAACTGCCACCTAGGCGTCCCAACTTGAATTCTCGGTAGAAACGCTAATTAATGAATTTGGTTTACTATTGTGCTGCCAAAATGTCTTGAGCCGTGACAAAAATGCGAACTAAAGTTCACACCCTCACACACCCACGCGTTGAGTCAATAAGGGTTCAGCTGTTGCTAAGCGAGAGAAAGCGAGTGGAATTCCTTCAGCCGATACCAGCGCTTGCAACGGAAGACTAGGGGATCAAGTCAATGTGGTATATCTTTAACAAAACTCAGAAACTACTTGACGCTAGGTACGTGCTCGGTGCAAGTGTACCAGTGATGCCAACCTGTGGGAAAAATCCCATATCGTGGGAGTTTTTGACCTTATTTTCTCGGAAAGGGATAAAAAGCAGCATATATGGGATTTTTCGAGAAGATCGAAATTTACAGCTTATCCATTTAGATATTGTAAAAAGTGACTAACACAGAGAAATTTAATTTTTAATATTATAGCATACTTTTAATTAGTATAACATGGGAAATTCACACATAAAATGGGATTTTTTGCCTCTCGACATGGGATTTCATTTCAGTTTGGCATCACTGAAGTGTATTAGTTACCTCTTTAGCAGACGTTTACCACTATTAAACTTTTTGTTTCTTTGTATCAAGATATAGTTTCCGTGTCAAATGTGTATGAAAAGTAAGTACAGTAAAAGATATTTGTCTTTTTTTCAAGTCGTATTCGACTTCTTTGTGCACAAATAGTTAGCAAAGATAAACCGTGGTGGCGTTACTATTACGTCTTTTTTTTTTTTTTCCTTTTCGGAATAAAGTCAGTTGTTTAATTCCTTGTTATGGTACCACTAACAGTACGATCAATCAGTCAGTAGATTTTGCAAGCCAATATTTGAACGTATTTTTCCAAGTTTCATTAAAATCTTGTTTTGATTGAATTACATCTTGATATTGTACACATAATTTTGGTTCTTTTCTTTAAAAATAAATCATAAATACAATATATCGTATATTGCACACGGTCAATGAAACTTGTGGTATTTTGAGCAAACATGGCATGCTATCAAATCTTGATAGGTTTAGTACTAATAAAGAATGGTGAAGACCTTCGGTTTTTGACTTACAGGCCATCAAAATTAGGGGTTGACTTGGATAAAATTTTGCGAGGGGAAAATATACGGTGTGTTTCAAAAGTCCGGGGCCATAGATGAACTCCGTTAAGTGAAGATACGAAAGAATGGAAAGATAAAATAGTTGTTGTAAATAGCTGGTTTTCAATCTAATGCAGTGGGATTTTTTCAATCTCGCCACCCGTTTGGGTTCCTCCCTTGTAAAGCGATCCTATGTTAAATAAAAAGCAATGTTGCCAGTTAAGTAGTCTGTTCCTTTGGTCCCTCATTATATTAACAATACAGCATTAGTGGGAAACAGATTCGAGTTGTTCTGTAGTTTCTCTGACAACAATGCGCACATTTCTCGTGTCCTCTTTGCATATATTTTGCGTTCCATTCATACAGCTTGCTGGACTGAAAATGGTGCTTTTTCATTTAATATATGGCACTTTAGTAGTCAGGAGTCCAAAACGTTTGTGCGATTGGAAAAAAATCGACAATTTTAGATTAAAAACAGCCTATTCCCACTTCTCCTTACCATCTTTCGTACGTTTATTCATATCGGAGCTGGCATATGGCACCGGACATGAAATACACCCAGTTTATCTAATTGCTGTTTAGAACAAATGTATGTACAGAACAATCGTTTTCAGACATTTATTTGAGGTGTAAGAAAGTAAACAGGAGTTGGTATATCAGCTCTGTAGTAAATATAGTATGCGTATTTATGATAGAGATTTACTCAAAATATCAATGAACGACAATCTTTCCCCAGTAGGGAAAGTTATTAGAACCCAAATTAAAGTTAAATACGTGCAAACACACAACTCTTATTAAGACTACATGGAGTAATCTTTGGTGCGAGTGTTTCCGGGTTCGATTTCCGGTGGGTACTCGGTCGAATCTAGTGTTACAGCTTTTCCAGATCAGTCATTCTGAATGAAGTTTCCCCTGGGTTTTTATCATTCACAGTAAACAAATACCGGGATTACATCGACCATACAGATTCCAGGCCGCTTCCTTCCTTTCTTTTCCCCAGAGATAGGTGCTCGCAGAGGAACCTCATCCCACATACGTGACGAGCTTAAGGTCATAGACACCGGTAATGTAAATAAATATGTGTAAATAAAGACATGTAACGGTTTCGATACTGCTTTAGTACCTTCATCAGACTCTTAGAATGCTTCTGAAATGTTGCCTGTTTTTCATACTGAAAAATATACTTTCTTCCGCTCAATTCGACAAAAAGCTCCGTGAATTGGATTAATTTTACATATATATATATATATATATATATATATATATATATATATATATATATATATATATATATATATATATATATATATATATATATATACAGTACCGGTCAAAAGTTTAAACTCGCTTGTGTGAAATTCAAATTCGCAATGTTCAAGCAAATAATTCTGACTGCAGAGTAGAACATACGAAAGATTAATAGGAACAAATATTGTACAATATTTCCTCAAGATAAAACTACTTACTAGTGCTTCATTATCTTTTTTATTTTGCGACTGATGATTTAACGAACGAAAGTATCTGGCAATGCTAATTTGCAAGCAGATGTAACATAATAACAAACTTGCAATAATTTGAACTGAAAGTAAATCGTATATAAAATTTACTGGTTAGTGGTGTTTGCCATTTTTATTTTGTGTGATGTTTATATACGTAACAAATTTGCAGAATTGATAAAAAAAATGCATTAGTTTGCCGGAAGTGTCTTTAAGTATGAGTATAGAGAAATATTAACAATTGTTTTTGTTTTATTACACAAATGGGCCGCAAATCAGAGCTGAGTGCAGAGGCACATGCTGTTATTGATGCACTACATAAGGAAGACTTTTTGAATCTACAAATCACGTCTAAAACTAAGATATCTCAAACGGCTGTTTTAACAACTTTAACACGACAGAGACACAATAGGCAAAATAAAAGCTCCAACGATCTTGGAGACCTAGAGTAACGTCCAAAAGTGAGGACCAGCTCATCTGTGTTAAAAGTGCTAGAGGACTCGCACAGTCCCAGAAATTTGTGAGGAAGTAAATGCTATTAGGCAGGAGGCTGTGTCTGTGAGTACTGTGCAAGGCCGACTTCGTGAATCTGACAAGTAGCTGATAAAAAATAAAAAAAGAATCCTGCTAAGGAAACAAAACAAAGAGAAATGATTTCAATGGGTGAAAAAACGCAAAAACTGGTCTCTGGAACAATGATCCAGAGTGTTTTTTAGTGACGAATCAAAATTTCAATTATGGGGGAATAAACTTAGGCAGTATGTTCGTCGTTTGGTTGGTGAACGCAAGGCAGCGCAATGCGTTATACCCACTGTGAAACAAAAGGGAAGTCTCGGTTATGGTTTGGGGTTGTTTTGCCGGCGATACAGTTGGGGATCTCGTACGAATTGAGGGAGTGACGGATAAAAAAACATTATCACATATTTTGGAACGTCATGCTATTCCATGTGGGCAGCGGATCGCGGGTCCTGGATTTGTTTCCCAGCACGATAATGATCCGAAACATGCATCGAAATTGTGTAGAAACTACATTGTGACAAATGAAAGGCAAAACCTATTGGAATACGTGGACTGGACCCTTCAATCTCCTGACCTCAACCTTATTGAAGTGTTATGGCATGAACTGAACCGAAATGTTCGAAATGTACGGTGTATTAATAAGGATCAACTGTGGAAGCTTTACAAACTTGCACCCAGAACTTTAAAGAACTTAATAGTAAGAATGTCAAGAATATGTGCTGCTGTGGTCCAGGTAAAAGGAGGATATTTCGAAGAATAAAAAAAATGGCAATAAAAACGTATATTCTGCGCATATTACATCTGTTACGGTGAAAGTGTAGATTCCTTTTCCAATATAAAGCTGTTTGAATGCTACTTGCAACATAACACTAGTGTTATTTATTCATTTCCACCAAATACAAGAGTGAGTTTAAACTTTTGACCGGTACTATATATATATATATATATATATATATATATATATATATATATATATATATATATATATATATATATATATAATATCGTGAAACAGACTGACAAACACATAACTATATGATAACTATATGCTAAGTTGAATGATAACAGCACATTTTAATTATTTTTTTAAGAAACAAGGAAAACGTATTTTATATATCATGAAATGTCTAATATGAAGAATTATGTTGTACCAGAAACACGAAACGTTACAAACAAGGAAAGAAAACAAAAACAGAATGCCTTAGTAATGAGAATCTGAAGATGGAGAAGATGTATCTGTGTGGAACAGAAAAGTAATAAGAATGCGTTAGCGTAGGTGTGGCAAAGTAAAAGAGAAAGAAATGTTCATTACTTACTTGAAATAAAGTTAAATATCAAAGGATTTATCCTTGTTTCGCCGAAAACAAGTTGAAGAAAATTTGCATGTATATTCAGAAAGAGAATTTTCCAAGCGAAAGTTTTTTCCTTGTTTCCGATTCTCATAAAACTTCATACTCACAGTAGAAGGAAACAGCTTAGATTATGTTAAGTACAATTCTTCCTCCTCTCCCACTTTTAAAGAAATTTCTAAATTAAATATATATAACCTCTTGAATGATTGTTATCCTTCATTAACTTTCCAACACAAGTATTTTATTTGTATCTAAAGGTGATGTTTGTCTTCATTACTTTCAGTTGCAATAAACTTCTCACGATTAAAATCATACAATTGACAAACATAATATTGGTGTAAAATAAAGGGTATTTACGTATTATTAATTTGCTTGGTGTTTGTACTTGGAAGTGATTGCGATCTTATTAGCTGCCATTCCTCTATTCCCTCAATAAGGCTCAAAGAATAACGTGGTGAAAAAAAAAAACTTACTCGTATTTGAAGGACACAGAATTTCAACCTAGGATGTACTGAATACGCCTCTCCCATTATGCACTACACCTTACTATAAATTCTGAATTTTCTTAGAAGTTGTTAATCCCCAGAATGTTTCAAAATGAATATCGGGGTGTTAAAGCTTTGTAGTAATTATTATATTTAACGTACAATTGTAAATAATACATCTATTGAAAGAGCAACTGAAACAATTTTTGTTACAAATGTTTAATGTGGGCATCATTCGTCACACTCACACATCGAGTCGATAGGGGAGTTCTTCGCAATAGTCTTTGTCAGTGTATTTGGAGTAATTGCTGCAGACGAGTTCTTCGCAATAGTCTTTGTCAATGTATTTGGAGTAATTGCTGCAGACGAGTTCTTAGCAATAGTCTTTGTCAGTGTACTTGGAGTAATTGCTGCAGACGAGTTCTTCGCAATAGTCTTTGTCAGTGTATTTGGAATAATTGTTGCAGTCTAGTTCTTCCCAATAGTCTTTGTCAGTGTATTTGGAGTAATTGCTGCAGACGAGTTCTTCGCAATAGTCTTTGTCAGTGTATTTGGAGTAATTGCTGCAGGCGACTTCTTCCCAATAGTCTTTGTCAGTGTATTTGGAGTAATTGCTGCAGACGAGTTCTTCGCAATAGTCTTTGTCAGTGTATTTGGAGTAATTGCTGCAACAACTCTTTCAATCCTCTTTCTTAAATTCCTCAATCTCCTTAAAATTCTTCACAAAGATCTCACTGGAGTTGCTACTTCACGACTAGCCTTCCCAATTGATTTCTTGGGGCTACAAGTGAAACACACTCGTTCAACACGTTCTTCAGTTACTCTTCTTCGTTCCGTATTTTCCTCTTTGCACAAACACCCAGTATTTTTAAACTGATGATATCATCAATGTATGTTATCACTTGGCTTATTAGCATTGAACTTGATACGGAAAGCACGTTACACGGAAACTACAAACTCAGTCTTTACAAAATGAAAAATACAAAAAGCGTTGTGCTCACTAGTCGCCATCTTTGCTACTAACGCTTTCTAACGGCTGATAGAGAAAACAATGTATGTGTATGCGCACCATCTTTCATTTGGTGTATTATTTATGATTGCAAGTTGATTGTAATAAACATTACAGAGCCTCAAAACCATTATATTCATTTTGAAACACCCTGTAGTTTAATAATCACATGCGAAATCAGTTTTGAAAACCCAATCCGTGGATAAGTATAAACAGTCACATCTTACAAATAAAATCAATTTCGAGTTCTGAAAAGATATCTGTTGAGATCATTGAAAAAAAAATGTGTCAGGTGAAGTGAAAAAAAAAGAATTGCTTTATATTATTATATCAAAATAGTAATTTTTTAAAATTAGTAAACAAAATCAACGTATTAAAATAAATTTATTTAAGCGAACAAAATAAATCTTAAAAAATAGACTGCTACCATATGGACGTTTGTTTTAAGAAATCACTGTTACAAGGAGTCGAGGTGGCTCAGTGGTAGATCATTCATCTCTTGGTCTCTGACGGCAGGAACCAAAAGATGATGACTGTAGCTTGTTTGAACATCGGGGCTTGAAGGTTTTGTAGTGTTTATTACAATTAACTTACAATACATCAAATGAAAGAGCACTCAGTCTGTTTTGTACACATGCATGCACATGCCGTCCCTGGCTGGATCCCTAATTCGATCCAAGCTCGCATCAAATGGGCTTTGTGGTAGACAACACTGGGGCTTTCCCATTTCCTCCATGTTATTCATTCCATCATTTCATTTCTTATCACTATCTCCTTAAGCCTACATCGCATAGCCATGGGACATAATACAAATATTTCATTTCATTGTTCCATAGTACGTACAACTAAAGATTTTATTTCACTTTTCTACATGCCTATAATTTAAATGTAATGTATCGGGTGTTCTAAAAATGGCAACCACATACTACAGTGCACTATTCTACAAGTCAAAATAAAGTGAAAAATATTAAAATTGTATACCTTTCAGGTCCTCGTTTGAAGACGCGAATTTCACTATGTGGCAACGTTGCAGATGAAGAACTATAGAGTATATCTACGAATTCTAGTTACATCGATTCTTTCCAGATGGCAGTTAAAGTCGGTATACGTTGACACTAGAGCCACCTATTAGCATTAACAACCGATATTAACTGCCTGATGAATTCATAGAGCAATGCTTATGGTTCCAGTTAACTGCGACGTTACCACGTAGTGAAGTCTTTTTATTCCTTATAGCGACTGAAAGAGTCCCCCGGAGGTTATACCATCATATAGCATTTTCGCTTTCACTGGCGATCTAGGCCAGGCCTAGGCCCCCTCAGTGTTTGAGTTACAAAAATAATTTAAGCTATTATATATATTTGAAAGTTCATAGTAAACTCATGATATACCTATCATAATCTGAGCTCTGGTTGGCCTCCCCAGTTTTTAATTTCTAGATCCGCCACTGTTCGCTTTATTTTGACGTGTAGAATAGCGCTCTGTTGTCCATGGGCGCGATTTCTAGAACACTCGATAGATATTCTTAACATCTTTCTAAATTAGTTTCCTTCTTGAAACACTGTAATTTCCATTTCCAAAATATTTTACCTATGTAACATGACGAATGAGGAATTAATCATTCAAAAGTGTTACAAGTAAATAAATAATTCTTCTGACCCTAAAATATCATATATATATTCAAGTATCTGTAAGCCGAAAATATAACTGAAATACGTTGAAATAAAATACGCTTGACCTACAGAGAAAATATATAATCAAAGTAGAAAAAAGTTTGTACTTAAGGAGGAAACAACGCATATAATCAAAATAGAAAAAAGTTTGTACTTAAGAAGGAAACAACGCATATAATCAAAATAGAAAAAAGTTTGTACTTAAGGAGGAAATAACGCATATAATCAAAGTAGAAAAAAAGTTTATACTTAAGGAGGAAACAACGCATATATTTTTTTCTAATCAAAATAGAAAAAAAAGTTTGTACTTAAGGAGGAAATAACGCATATAATCAAAATAGAAAAAAGTTTGTACATAAGAAGGAAACAACGCATAGGCTACATCTATTTACGATTCAAGTTGAGTCTCGTTATCTTGGAAAAGAAAGAAAAAACTACCATTAATTGGATGGCAAAGTTCCTTGACAAACTATTCTAGACTGATGCAACACGTGTTTTCTTTGGTAAACATCGTACTTGTAGCCTTCCAGATAAACATTCACAGTACATAGCAAATGAGAATTGCCCTTCTGACACAAAAACAATCTAACTAAATATTAACCTGGTGCGAATGAAATGTCCACTTTGAAATTTGGTGGAAATCATATCCCAGTAATTCAACAGAAGGATGGACTAAAATAATGCATCTCATGTTAGAAACCTTCTAGCGGAAACACACAGAGCTAATAGACTAGGGTTCTAGTCAGAAACTGTCACACGTCTAACGTTAGAAGCCTTGTAGCTGCACATACCCAGGCAATAGACTGGTATCCAGATAGTGACTAAGGTTTCGCATCTAACGTTACAAACATTGCTATAGACTGGAGTATCCAGACAGAAACTAACGACACGCAGCTAACGTTAGAAACCTTGTAGCTGAGCACATCCAGTTAACAAACTGGGATACCCAAACTGGGATAGTCCGAGATAGTGCGTTGTTGATCAACGTCGTATGAAAATGCACTACGAAGAACAGATAATTGCTAGTGATTTTTCTTTACGAATTTAAACTTGCATATTCTGCATATTGATCTGGGAAAACAGAAACAGTAAATAATGCTACAATTTTAGGTAAGTGTACACTTGTCCGTTTTCAAAAATGTAGCGTATACTCATTTCCATATAGGCCTACGATAATTATTTTTTAAATTTAAGAGGAGCATAGCTGGACTATAAAAATATTGGGTGGATACAGGCATGGGTTGGCCCACTGGGACAAGTCCCGGTGCGCTTTCCGAAAAGTAAAGCTCTATAAATAAAGTTGCTAGCTTTTATAATAAATTCCTACAGTTGTTATTTGTAAAAGATTCCGTGAAAGGTAGCACGCTCTTTACAACAAACGCCCTTGCGAAACCACATCAAAGATAAACTATTTTATTTATTCTTCTGTATACTCCAGTTCTGTGCAATAAATACGTACAGTTATGTTGGTAAAGAACAAATGAACTGTAAAGTACGGAATTTACATAGAGCACCCTACCAAACATCGTATTATAGATAAGTGGTTTTATAAGTAGTAGTTCTTCTGTATACCTGTTTTGTGTAATAAATGCATATAGTGACTGCTGTTAGAGAACCTGTAAAAAGAGTACAATGGATTTTTTAAGGAGCCCTGCGAAACATCAAATTATAGATATATGCTTTTTTTAAATTCTTCTGTATACCAGTTTTACTACATAAATTCATACATTTGCTATTGGCAGCAAACAGGTAAAGAGTACAATCAACTTTTTAAAAAATGCGTATAAAGTTACGTAAAACATTGTGAGAAATCAAGAATAGTTTGGTTAACCAATCGTGTGATACACACTGAAATACTACATTCACACAGTAGAATCTGTTTCTAATGTGCGATTTTTTTTAAAAGTATTATAGATTACACAGTCTTAATATGCATCCACATATCCGCGCATATTGATTGTTCCTGTGTGTTTTATAACAGTGTTTGGATAGTCAGTGGCTATTATATCTTTAAAATATGGCTATATTAATTTGTTGGTGTATTTAGCTTTATTTTGTTTAACAAAAATTTTATTACAAGAACTAAAAGTGTTTCTCTAGTAAACAAGTTTTCACACTTAAGCTATTCACGTTACTAAAACAATTTTTGTGATTTTTAATATATTTTGAAAGCTCTCGTGGCTACTTGATTGGCGTACGCACCTTCTGTGCAGAAGGTCCGGGTTTAATTCTTGATGGAAGCTTCGTATGGTTCGAATTCCACAATAATCTTTAGACTCATGTCTCATATAGCCTCTGTCCTGAAAGGAACGCAAAACTCCAACCATTCGACATAATTTAGCATGCTCTAAATTGCTGGATGATTGACTAAGGAGTATATGGAGCTAAAACTTCAGGAACCTCCATTTGATGAGATCCGAGTTTTTAACAAAAATTATTTTTCGAAATAGGCGAAAAGATGCAAACTAATGTATTTATCTCAAACTTGAATATATAGGATATAACTCTCGAGAAAAAAAATGTCTTGTATATATTCTTAATACGGTAATCCTTCTGGTTAGTAAAACTCTCGATGCTTAGTAAAACTCTCTATGGCTGGATGGTTAGTAAAGATCACGTTTTCAACGAAATTCACTAACTTAGTCCATGTGCACGAATTCTAAATGCACCACTGTAATTTTAAGAAATATTTTTATCATTCTTAAACAACTGAAATAAAGTAGGTACCATTAGAAGTGGTAAAATTAAATCTTCAAAATTTGGGCTTCAAAGCAAAAATAGATAATTTTAGTCATTTACAGTAAACCCCCGTTAACACGAATTCCAAGGGACTGAAAAATCAGGAGTTCGTGTTAAAAGAATTCGTGTTAACCGGGGACTCACATTTTATTATTCGAATACAATTTCTTCATACATACGCATTACAGTATACAGACTATACATACCACTACAGTATATTATGTATGTCATAGAAAACACTAGAGATCGAGACGAGACTGAGTAGTTTCGGTCTTGATACCATCCACAGAATTGTATCGAGACGAAACAGAGTTTCGGTCTCGTCTCGATTTCGAAAAGCACTCCTCGGTCTCAAATTCGAGTTAAGATCGAGATCGAGACTAGTTTCGGTCTCGGTACCATCCTCTGAAAAGTGAAAACACTATAGTAAGTTTATTATTCTATCTTCGAAGATTAAAAAAAAAAAAAAAGTTTAAACGCAGAAAATCCAGGTCAAGTTATAAAATTGATAACTCCGCTAGCAGGGTGAGTACCGCTAGTAACGGAAAGGTATTTATGATTGCTGTCACCAGTCTGGAGTTACAGGGGAGAGATGTTTTGTCTCGAGCTGTCGCCAGCTCGTCTGCCAAGCACCTGCATGTTCAGCGCTTGACGGAGGACAGAATGAACACCTCATAAGAGAGGAAAGATGCCTGTTTCTGGTTTTTCTCTTATTTACAAAGAAATTTTCGTCTGTATAAATAGTGTATGACAAAAACTGATCTGAAGTGAAATCTGAAATAAGAAAAATGATCTGAAAAAAACAACAACAAACGATTGAAAGTTCGTGTTAAATCAAAACCTTTACTGACTCAAGGGACTAAAAATTAGTTCGTAATTCGTGCTAACCGAAATTCGTGTTAACCGATAAAACTTCCTATAAGATAATGTACAGCGATGCCGGGACCGAAATTTTGTTCGTCCTAACCGAGTGTTCGGCTTAAGCGAGTTCGTGTTAACGAGGTTATACTGTATTTTCAAACTTTAGACCCATTGTGTGGACTGAAGATAAACTATAAGATGTTTTAGAACATTTTCCTCTTTATTACCATGCAAATACGGAACTTTCCTGTTCTACTAGAATTCGATATACGAAAATTTAGTTTTTTTTCGACCCACCCTAATGTCCAAACTAACAACACGCAAAATCGACCTCTGATCTTAGTTTGTCAAACTATCTTATTACTCATAAAATTTGTTTAAAAATTAGGAAGTGAAGCAAAAAACAAAAAAAAGAGCAAATGTAAAAATAATAATGTGTTACCTGTATTCGAAGATAATGAGGGATGAGTATCCATTAAAACGTAATACCTTTCATTGAGAAATTTCATGAAAGATTTTTGCAGTTAACATTTAAGTGAAGTGGTTCGTTCGACCGTCCGTGATCATGGGGTTCAATCAAAACTGGCAACCCAACAGAAATGAAACTACAAAAACTGGAGAATATGAAATGGAAGAAAATTCGTTTCTGATTTTCAGAAACATGATTCGGCGGAACAGATTTTTTTTTTTTTTTTTGCCGAAGATGGCCAACTTTTCAGTTGTGTAATAATCTTGTACTGTAAGGGATATATGAAAGTGACTATGTGATTTCGCACCGCTTGAACCACTCGACCCGATCTCAATCAATGGGGTGCAGTGGCTCAGTGGTAGAGCGTTCACCTCCGGTGTTTGGGGTCCGTGGTTCGATCCCAGCTGGAGCCGTGTGGACTTTGTGGTGGACAAACACCGTGCTCGCGGGTTTTCTTGGGGTTCTCTCGTTTTCTCCCACTTTCTTCATTCCACCATTTCATTCATTTCTCATCATCACCGTCTCATTTAGCCTGACCGCGAGACGTAAAACTTAAATATTTCATTTCATTTTTTCCGATATCAAAAATTTTCAACATGGATGGGATTCGAGCCTGGAAGGTCATATCATGCCACGTTGACGTACAACATAGGGGAGGGTAGGGGGCGAGATATATAAACATTAATAAAAATAACACTTGAACCACAAGACCGATCTCGATCAAATTTGCCACATAGATGTAGTTCGGGTCTGGGGTGATTTTTAACATTTCACTTTGATGACGCAACTTAAAGGGGAGAGGAAAGATATCTATGTAAAAAATAAATTAAAATAAAAGTGACTATGTTTGTGACAAAACTTGTGAACCACATGACCATCAAATTTTCAGCATAGATGATGTTAGGGCCTGGGATGGTTTTCATCAGTTCACTTTAATACTGTAACTTACAAGAGGGAGAAATATTTAAAAACGATTAGTGTCGAACCAATAGTTTTCGGGGTCGCTGCGACGAACAATAACACTTCTGATGCTGTTGAAATCTAAATTCAGCCCCGCAACTTGAGGGAGGAGAAGGTAGATAAAAATGATCGAAAATGACTAATATCAGTGTCAAATCCGCAGTTTTCGGACTGGGTGAGATGAACAATGACACTTCCGATGCCATTTAAATTCAAATTTAGCCCACAATAGTAACACTTAGTCATGTTTCACCAAACAGATGATTTAAGGAGTTGTGTATTTGAATTTTTTTATTTAAACCCGCAAAGCGGGTAATTAACGCTAGGTAAAGTTAAAAAGAAAATTGTTATGTCCAAACAAAATAATTGGTAGGGATGTAATATATGAAATCTTTACAAATTGAGGACATATGCACAAGGATAGGTAGGGTAGGTTTGAGATTTGTGGGCTTTCGGCATCTACGGCCATTTAGCATGTCACGTTCGAGAGATGACGTCCCTCGGCGATTACACTATCCGAGGAAAAGGAAGGAAGAAAGGATTGGGGAAGGAAGGAAGCGTCCTGGGACCTATAAGTTAGGGACTACCCCGGCATTTGCCTGGTGTGAATGAGGAACTCCCAGGAAAACGTCATTGAGGGTGGCTGGCCTGAAAAAGCGTTTTACACTTTTTCGACCGAGTGTCTCCACTGGGAATCGAACCCGGGACCGCTCGCACCGAAGGCAAGAGCGTTAATATACACAAGGAATAAATGCATTAAAACCTATATTTGATAACAACTCATGCTATATTGTTTGTCAGCTTCGTATTAATTCAAATCAATTACTATAATTTACATGATTTTTTCGAAAAAACATTGTTCAAAGAGCAATTTTAATTATGAAATTGCAGAAGTTCAATGGAACAAAAATGAAACATGCATTAAATGAATCACACAGTTCAAAATACATGAAGATTAATTCCGCATTATATTCATTATGTTCCATTTTAATTTTATAATATATCTAATTATTTCCAATATACGCATTTTTTGAGATTTAATATGTTTTGCCTTTGGTTTCACAGACCATGAAAAATGATTTCAAATATTTCTGGTATTTGTAATATCATATGCTATTTTTTTAAATGTAAGAACAACAGAATTTGTTCAAATATTAGTATATTCAGTACAAATATTAGTATTTACTTTTAATTTGTAATATTATTTGTAAACAACAAATGTTGTAGGTTTCATTAACCATTATTGATATAAACCAAGCTAAATCAAGATTAACCAACCAAGATTCAACCAAGCTGAGGTGCTATAAGAACAGTTTAATTTACATATTCAAGCATACTAATATTATTACTACTATTAGGTACTCCTCTTCCTCGTGAGCTCATCCGTGGTTAAGCGGTTAGCGTACGCATCTTTGGCGTGGGAGACCGGGGTTCGATTACCGGCGGGAGCTCATGTGGTTCGGATTCCACGTTAATCAGTAGGTCCATGTCTCATCTAGCGTCGCTGCTGAAAGAGACGTTAAACTCAAAATCACCTCAACTCCTCCTCTTCCCCCCTATTACTACTACTGGGAAGTACGGGCTCAGTGGTATAGCGCTTACCTCATGAGGTCCCTCGTTCGATCCCCGGTGAATATGTTTGTGATGGACAACATCATGTCCGTGGTTTTCTCGGGGTATTTCCGTTTCCTCCCTCATTCTTATTCCACTAATTCTTTCATCATCATTCACTTGCCTTAATCATAGTCTCCCTTTAGCTAACGGGTGTAATTGTGGGACGTTAAACTGAAAGCTTTCATTTTACTACTACTACTACTACTAATATTAATAACATAATAATAGTGTTCTGTTATTACTGCTATGTAACTCGCGGAAAATTTTAAGACTTCCAATCGATCCTTTTTTCTTTTAATGTAAGAAGTAACTTTTATAACAGTATCCATAGTCATCTTCTTTCCGTCGCTTTCTTACCTATTCAACATATTCTGCAAAAGATAACTTCTCTCCATATACCATCCTAATCATACCAATTCAATCTCATCCAGAGCCGGGGGGCGTGGTGGCTCAGTGGTAGAGCGTTCACCTCCGGTGCCTGGGGTCCCTGGTTCGATCCCAACTCGCGCCGTGTGGACTTTGTGGTGGACAAACACCGTGCTCGTGGGTTTTCTCGGGGGTCCTCCCGTTTCCTCCCACTTTTTTCATTCCACCATTTCACTCATCTCTCATCATCACCGTCTCCTTTAGCCTAACCGGCATAATTGTGGGACGTAAAACTTAAAGATGTCATTTTTATTTTTTCTCATCCAGAGCCTATGAAATTACTTTGTCTACTCTTTAGATTTCCTGAAATACAAAGTCTCCCTGCCGTTTCGATGTATTATAAGGCTTTTATTTCTCCGACCACAGAATACTGTTCACTCGTATGGAACATGGCAGTACCTACTAATCTACCTCACATTGATTCTGTATTAAACTTCTTTCTGGTCATGATTAGGCTTAGAATTTCCAAATTACGTAATTACTCGAAACAAGAACTAATGTCTTTAATGAGTTTATGTTTCCCTAACAAGCGACGCCGCGGAGCGGAGCTGATTTACTTTATCTGTATAGGATCGTCAATGGCAAAATTGACTCTGAATTTTTACTATTGCAATCAACTTTCGTGTTCTTCAGCGGCGAACTCGCTCTCACTTTGCTAACTTATGAGACACCTATGTTATCAATTGTAAAACCCTCGTTGTTTTACAGGCTAGCGCACTACTACAATACATTGTCAACGAGATGTAACATTTTTAACTGTGAGAGAAACTTCAGAACTCAATTTATGAGAACCTTGTATAGTGAGAGATGAACCTTTTTTCTGTATATTATCTCTGTTTTTATCTTTATGTTGTATAGTTTCAGTTAATCGGCCTAATGTTGTAGGAAACTTTGTGAATAAACAAATAAACAAATAAATACGAGGCGCATCCAGAAATAAGTTTCCCACGCGTCCCATAGCTAGGAAATGGTATGTTGCGCAAAGTGACTACGTGTACGTGAGAGAGTAAGGTCCTAGCATGACATATGCACTAGCGGAACTTCCCAAGTGCTCTCAGTAGCGTCGTGGCAGTGGTTGAAGATGGACGTTCCAATTCCAGCTCCCGCCGCGTGTGAAGTGCGATCAGTGATAAAGTTTTTTGAATACACAGGGCATAGCACCAATCGAAAGCCATCGTTAGCTGTGCCAGGTCCAGGGGCCTAACGGCATTAGCAAGCAGTTCCTGCAGATTTTCCGCTCCTTATTGCACACCACTGCCACGGAGTGCCTGTTGATCACGAAGTTTTGTGTTGAAGCAACTGACCCTAGAGCACAAAGCAAGATGCAGAGGGTCAGCATTGACATTTTTTGCAACGATACAGCTGACGATGGATTTCAATCGGTGCTATGCCCTGTGCATTCAAAAACTTTAATACTGCTTGCATTTCACACACGACGGGAGCTGGAATACGAACGCCAATCTTCAATCCCTGCTACGACGCTACTGAGAGAATTAGGGAAGTTCTGCTGGCGGATGCGCCATGTTAGGACCTTACTCTCTCATGTACACACAGTCGCTTCGCGCAACATACGATTTCCTAACTATGGGATGCGTGGGAAACTTTCTTTCTGGATGCGCCTTGTAAATAAATAAAT
Organism: Thermobia domestica; assembly: GCF_964235325.1. Classification (NCBI taxonomy): domain Eukaryota; kingdom Metazoa; phylum Arthropoda; class Insecta; order Zygentoma; family Lepismatidae; genus Thermobia; species Thermobia domestica. The sequence continues at coordinate 263,792,325 of NC_137462.1, forward strand.
AAATAAGATTCCTTAAATGAAATAAAATATTTACTGTTGCAACTCACATTTCACGTTTAGCGTTCAGTTTTCAGCTCTGAGTCTGTGACATGTAGACCTTCACTTCATGCTAGAAGTCCAACAACCGCAGTGCGTTCAGTTCTCTCCTACCTGGAGTCGAACGTGTTACCACGTACACTGAAGGTCTGTGCATCTCACGTTGCAGTTAGCTATTTTTGTACTACAGTAGCTTAAGAGCTCTGAAACCAATGGAACTGTTTTCATACATACGTGTCAGTAGGATTCCTAGACATCAAATCAAATTGAGTATATAAATAAATGTAAATATCCTAATTTCGAGACTTTTTTCTCGTGTCTCCATGAGCAGATATGTGACAAAATATTTTCATTGCATTTAGGATCCTCAAACTACTGTGTGCGCAAGGAAAGGTGGCTTCTGACAGTTCGGTAGAGTACGTGGAGTATTGGAGGCGCTGATGGCAGATGCTCCGCAAAAGAGACTCTGGCGACAAACTTAAGGAAAGATGACTTCTGATAGTTGGGTAGAACACGTGGAGTACTGGAGGCGCTGTTGCAAGCGGCTTCACAACAGAGCAGCTCTGGTGACAAACTTAAGACATTTAACAAGTCGTCTCAACTACCGGAAACAGCGCGGCCAGTGACCTTCGTTGCCTAGCAACAGCGTGAAAGAATACTGCTGTGATTGGCGAACAATCCTCCCTCTCGTTTTGTTAATAACATGTGCAGTTATCTGTCAGAAGCCACCTTTCAGTAACTAGATAATAGTATGAAAGGCGCAGCTGTAGTGACCACGACGACTTGTGTAGTCTAGGTTCTACACGAATCATAGAACTGCTTTCCCTCATGTGTGATACATTCGGGAGAATTCGGTACGATCCGTAGAGTTGCCTTCCGAAAGCACACTTTAGAAAAAGTGAAAAAACAAAAATGCAGCAGCAACGTTATCAAACTTGAGAGGATATGTCGAAGGAGCAAGGAAAAAAGCTTTTAACGAATTATAATAAAAACACTAACAATTATTAGAATTAAACTACAACAACAATAATACCAATAACATGAAACAACAGCAACAAAAAACAGAACGCAACTTAGTCGCAATCCCTCAACATTGCACCAGGAGGAGGTGTTATCCGTACAACGCGAGAGATGATACTGGCAAAAATTCTTGGGTAGAGGTTGACGACCAGGACACACCCTCGCGTTTTATTGGGTGGTGGAAGTGGTAATTCTAGGTCAACCTTCAGGACTCCTCGCGATTATTAAGTGTGGGTACGTTTGCCATAGGCGTAAGTGATTCTTTAAAAATCTCAACTTTTGAGGTGAGTTTTCTTGTTACCACATAAACGGTTATACTTAGAAATAGATTCATTGAATTCAGCATCTTGAAATTAATATAAAAAATCAATTAGAAATTAATCCACACGTGGGCACTTATTACTGGTAACAGATCATTAGTTCTTTAGGATGATAACAAGGCTAAAAATTAACAGAAGACTGTTAAGTGAGAACATTACTCACATAAAGATATATAACAAGTTGGTACATATCTAAATACTGTAATATGTAGCAATGGCTCTGTTTACAATCAGCATATGCTTGTATTTTTAACAAGTAACACTTGTGTCCTACTACAGAGGCAGACGAAAGGAACACTAGCGACACCACTATATCTACTGGAGCACATATAAAACCAAGAACACGTACACATCTGTATCAGTGTTTGACTCAGCTTGCCTGGAGCTTTGAGAGGACTCTAATCCAAGCCTTTTAGGTTGTCTGGAGCTCTAAGGCCTCATAATTCATCCTACTCTCCTTACCTGGAGCATTCTGGAATTCCTAACCTTAGCCTCTCAGCTGTCGTTCAGCTTTGTGGCTTGTTAACCTCTCTCTGCTTGCATGGAGCATTGAGAATTCTAAATCCACCCCCACTTAGTTTGCGTGGAACTCTATGATGTCCCAGCTGTATTCAAATCTGTTGATGCCATCCTGCGTTGACTACTGTGTTCCTCGTCGATGACGTTTTGTCTGCCAGCCGCAAACTGTCGACACCATTCTGCGACATGCTGATGAGACATTACAGTCTCTCCGTAAACCGCTACCAACTGCCGGTGAATTTCAGCTGGTTTTACATGTTTCGCCCATACAAATTGAATTGTTCAGCGAACTTCTTCGCGAGGCCTGTTTTCCAAACAAGTCGTCATTTGTGTTTAAGTGCAACTAGTGTCATAGATGACAGGTGACTGAAACTCTGCACAGTTTCCAACCCCATGTATTAAAATTACTGCGCATCTCTCATTCTTCTATAACACTAGCCAACAATGAAAATGTAACTGGAATGAAGTAGATTTTTTTAACTATAACGACCACGCTGATAACGAAAACGACAATGAAAAACTGGAATTAGCTCTCGTTTCCAAGTTAAAGAGGGTGCATATATTTATATTTATTATATTTTAGTAATATTCATTGTCAATCCCTTCTCTTATAGGCTTTAAATCCCGCTGATTGTAGACAAAGTGATTAAGTTTCTTGTAGGCAACAATAGCTGTTTGTATTTTATCGCAATTTTTTAGCCCGGGCTCGTAGCAACAACGGGGAGGAAAAGGAGATGGTAAGGGAGGAGTGGAGCATGTTTCATTTAAGCGTAATTTCTGTCTGTTACAAGGTGTGTTGTGTTCATGTGCTGGAAGAACGTGTTATTGAAGTGTAGTTAGTGCGTGTGGACATTGTAATTCCTGCGATTCAATATGCCTCGCAAATGCGTAAGCAGTGCTGACTATTTTTGTTACATTTGCGGACAGGCTACATTGAAATCGCAAAGGAGGCCAATAACGCCATATATTAGGAAGGCGTGAAGACTGTACTTTGGATGTGAAATCGGGGACAAGGACAAGCCCTGGGCTCCTCATGTATGTTGCATATCTTGTCTCGAATCTTCATTCGTGATTAAACCGTAAAAGATCTTCCATGGGCTTTGCTATCCCCATGATCTGGCGAGAACCATCAAACCATGTAAATGATTGTTACTTTTGTATGACAACTCCGCTTACACATGGTATTTCCAAGAAGAGAAAGTCTTCCTTGATATATCCTAACATACCGTCGGTCATGAGACCAGTGCCTCGTGGAGATGGACTGCCTGTTCCTGTTCCACCTGGTTGTGATAGTGACGAGGGCGGTAGTGAAACTAGTGCTGCACCATCACCCTCAAAACCCAGTTCTTCGAAAGATCCTGATTTTGTGAATAAAGATGAGGCAATTACAAAATAACGCAGTGTGAACTTAACGACCTAGTGAGAGATCTGAAATTGCCGAAAGATAAAGCTGAACTGTTGGCGTCAAGACTACAACAGTGAAATTGCCTTGATAAGACGGTAAATGTGACTGCATTCCGTAACCGCCATATGCCATTCCTTCCATTTTTCGAAAGTGAAAAGAACTTGGTATTTTGTAGTGATGTATAGGGACTAATGGTAGCTATGGGCATTGACTATAAACGTGATGAGTGGAGGTTGTTCATCGACTCCTCCAAAATAAGTCTCAAATGTGTCCTCCTGCATAATGGCAACGTGCTACCATCGATTCCGATTGGGTATGCACCTTACATGAAAGAAACATATGATAACATGAAACAATTGTTATTGCGATTGAACTATGACAAGTTTAAATGGCAGATTTCCGGAGATCTGAAAGTCATAGGCATATTACTTGGGCTACAACAGGGTTGCACCAAATACTGTTGCTTCGTGAGCCTCTGGGATAGCCGCGATAAAGCACTTCATTACAAAAAGAAAGATTGGCCTAAGCGTCAATCATTTGAACCAGAATCTTACAATGTTATGCACGAAGCACTTATCGAATGCAAGAACATAATTCTCCCTGCTCTTCATGTAAAACTGGGCCTAATGAAAAACTTCGTTAAGGCCATGGACAAAACTAGAGAAGCATTTCTCTATTTGCGCGAGAAATCTCCACGTCTTAGAGAGGCGAAAATAAAAGAGGGGATTTTTGTGGGTTCTCAGATACGTAAACTGTGCAAAGATGAGCATTTCAATACCATCATAACAGGTGATGAAAAGTTAGCTTGGGATGCCTTTGTTCAAGTATCAACAATCTTTTTAAGAAATAAGAGGACAGAAAACTATAAGAATTTTGTGGCAAATCTTCTGCACTGCTACGATAGACTGGGGTGTAACATGTCCTTAAAGTTACATTTCTTAGATTCCCACTTGGTCTTCTTTCCTGACAACTGTGGTGCTGTAAGCGAGAGCACGGGGAACACTTCCACCAGAAAATTTCGGACATGGAAATGAGATACCGGGGAAAGTGGAATGCATCAATGTTGGCCGATTGTTGGACACTTCTGTTGGTGATTCCCTCATTAAACTACAAACGCCAGGCAAAGAGGTTCCTCCGAGGGATAACAACAAGGTCCATGCAAGGATATGCTTATATAGGCAATAACGTAAAATTATCATAACTTCAAAATGAGAGCTAATCTTGCATTTCATTGTCAGCACACCCGAAAATATAACGATTAGCTGTTCTCATACCAGTTACAGAAAAAAAAGTAAAATTTTGTTGGCTAGTGTAACAGGCGAAACTCCAGTAATATCGACATTTTTAACCTTGATTTCTAATCCTCCCTCGTAGAACCGGCTCTCAAAAGTATTTTATCGATCCGACTACTTACATCTGGGCGACAATATTCTTTTTCAATACACAGTGTTTGAGAAATAAAAGAAAAATCAACAAAAAATGCTCTAAATCAATTTCAGTGTTTCATTTAACTTTGTTGCTAAATGGTTTTTCTTACCTTTGGCGGTCTCTGAGAAAATCAAAGGATGAAAACCGCTGCAGAACACGATAGCGTATTTACAACTTGAACATACATAATCGAGTAATAATGAACGGAATAATTAAAGGCTTTGTTTCTTTGAGCAAATGCCGTTGTGTAGCCATAAACACCTTGCAAAGGTTGCGTCACAGAAGCCATTTAAATTCACTGTGTAGCGCAATGCAAATCACATTGTGTGTGTCTTAATTGATTTCATACAATCAATTTCAACATGCGGAAGTAGGAACTTAGCCACGGACAATAAAGTTTGTAAACTCTTGCCCAAAACATTCTTATGATAGAATGAAAAATACTTACTTTTCAAAAATGTATTCTCATTTACAATGGGGAAAGTTTTAGTACTCAATATAAAATACCTTTAAAGCTCAAATCACTGAAAGAAGAAGGCAAGACAGGGAGGTATACACAGGAAAAGCTGAGGTGTTGAAACAACACAAAACGACTATCATTTTAGCGTTTTACTTGTGTGTAAATTCAACATCAAGGATAGCATATCAGAAATGCCTCGATACTGGCTGCAAGTATTTTCATTGGCTTTTATTGTTTGGCATGAGCGAAGCTTTACGTATTATACACCTTGTTTCAAAAAGAACATACGTATTTCAAATGCATATATTTATTAAACTTTAAGACATACGAATATGAAATTTTACACACACATTTACGAACCTCTCGAGTTCAAATTACAGATGTTCAATATGTCCTCTATCAGCGACACGAACAATATCAATCGATGTTCAAATAACTCCCATACTCGGGCAAGCATTCCCGCGTCACTGATGTTATGGCAGTACGGATCCGGTTCTTCAAGCGTCACTGATGTTATGGCAGTACGGATCCGGTTCTTCAACTCTTCTAGGTTGTGTGGGAGTGGTGGTACATAAACGTTGTTTTTAACGGAACCCCGCAGGAAGAAGTCACAGAGTGTCAAATCCGGTGACCGTGGAGGACAGCTGAGACATGCTAAGTCGCCAGCTCCTTGTCGACCAATCCAACGGTTTGGCAGAGTTTCATTCAGATATTCACGTACTTGACGACTCTAGTGAGGGGGTGCCGCGTCTTGTTGAAAAATGAAGTTGTCTTCGTTCAGCCTCGGAAACAACCAGTTTTGCAACATAGCGAGATACTGCTGACTGTTAACCGTGTTTTCATTGAAGAAGAAGGGTCGTAAACAGATGATCGGTATATCGCACAAAACACATTGATTTTGGGCGAATCTCATTTTCTTCTTTCTGGGATTCCACAAGGTTCGGCATTATCACCATTTTTATATCTTTAATTTGTCACTGATATGACTCCACTACCAGCCAGAGTACATGTATTTCAATACACTGACGATACTGCCTTCTTAGCACTTGGAATAAAAAGCAACATATCAATACGCTTTTGCAGACTGCCATAGAGAACTTGTCACTGGTGCACAAAATGACATCTTCACATTAATGCTTTAAAAACTCAAGCCGTCATATGTTTACCATCCAAAAAATCAACCATAGTTTGCCGCAATCCAAATAGATTATCCGTTCAGGTAGACCAGGTTCCCATACAAGCAAGTAAGACAGCAACATATTTAGATGTAATATTCGATCGGCACCTCACTTGGAAGCAGTACCTTGCATCGATTTCATGTAAAACATACAATCGCGTAAACTTACTAAAGCGTTTAACTGGCACTACCTGGAATTTGAAACCTGCCACTGTCCTGACAACTTATAAAGTATTTCTTCGTCCAACTCTTACACATGGACATACAGCTTGGATATCCGCCCCAACTAGCGTTTACCACAAACTTCTAGTACTTGAACGTCATGCCTTCCGAATCGCTCATGGACTTCAACTACCCAGTTCTACCCAACATATTTACAGTCTAATCACATTTCCTACCTCACAATACCATATAGAAAAACTCAGGCTTACCTACCTTACCAAACGATACCGAGATCATCATCCTCTTCTTATTGATGCCATCACCATTTATCAGTTCATCCCACGCCCTCTCGATATATACAAACGCCCTTGTCATTATTATTTACACTGTACTGTTATACACTTCAACCGAATCACCCAGACTTAAACTCCTCGATGATTTTCATACTCAATTTCATCACCGACTCATAACTCCATCTTATCCTGCACAGTGATTCACCTCTGTTACTAATATGGGCTCCCCTGTCCTCATCATAGCCTAGAGCGGCCTCTAGGCAAGAAGATTTTCTCATTTGTCCTTTTAACATTTCCTATGTGTTGTGGCAGGTTTTGCACATAATCTCATCTCTTGCCTCTATCGTCATACTAATCGATACTACTTTTGGTCTAGTGTTTAACGTATTTCCATCTGCATCTGACTTGTAACTCTCTGATTACCTCTTTAATCATTTCTTCTTAATTTAACATCCTTTCTTCTATGAATATTGCATTTTTCATATTATGTATACTATGTGTTATGTATGTATTATATAATATCTCTGTATTATGTCGTATGTCCCAACCCAAAAGCTAAGGCTGAAAAAGCCTTAAGTCCTATGTTTATTTATCGATTTTAATAAATAAAGATAAATTTATATATACCTTCCCATACACCATCCTGCTTGCATCCAGTATCCCATTTTCTAAAATTCCCTTCCCTAAAAGAAGGCATAAGACTCTCATAGGGTGCTAGCCTTCGGCTAGCTTTTAAAGAAAGGTAATCATTTTTGTTGTTTCAACGCCTCATTTTTTGCTGTGTAAAGAAATGTTGCAGTGTGTCAGTATTTACGGATTTAGGAGTGGTTTATCTCAAAACTATGAACTCCGGGCGACATCGGTCTTGTTGCTCACCTATTACGTACTACTGCATTTGTCAACGTTCACGTACTTATGTTTCTTACATATTTGTCTGGTTTTCTAAGAAAGGAAGACCTGATCTATGTCGTAACAGAGCATCGAACTCGAAGTAACTGCATTGTTTTTCTTAAAAAAATAATAATCCCAGATAACAACATTGTTTAAAATCTATATAATTAAAAATGAATGTGTTGGTAATTTTCAGCCAACTCCTAGTGGCCATGACGGATCGTGAAGCATGGGCCAGTGTTTGTAGCTTTTCTTAAGAAAATTTCCCTCGATTGACACAAAGTGTTCCCCTTTCGTATCAGATTTTCCCTCGTTTTCCGAGTGTCCAATTCTTATGACAAGAGTTATGTGGTAAGATTGATGTAGCTAGATTAAAGGGAGTGATAAGCACGCTTCTATTTCATTTACTTTTTGCCATTTTTCACATAAAAATACACAGAAATATACCCAGCCAAGAATGGGTACAATAATAACTTTTCCGTTTTGGTTAAATTTACCTACGAAATTTCCCTAGATTGGGAAAATTTCCCTCAAACTACAAACATTAGCCTAGGCTCTACACATATCATAGAACATATCATGGTTTCCTTCATGTGTGATACGCTGGAAGAATTTGGTCCGATTAGTGAAGTTGCCTTCCGAACGTACTTGAGAAAAAATGAAACAGCAAGAAGTGCATCAACAACGTTGCGAAATTTAGAGGGCATTGCAAACAAGCAAAATAAAAGCACCTAAATTTAGAGGGCATGGCAAACGAGCAAAATAAAAGCATCTGAATTCAGAGGGCATGATAAACTAGCAAAATAAAAGCACCTAAATTTAGAGGGCATGGTAAACGAGCAAAACAAAAGCACCTAAATTTAGAGGGCATGGCAAATGAGCAAAATAAAAGTACCTAAATTTAGAGGGCATGGCAAATGAGCAAAATAAAAGTACCTAAATTTAGAGAGCATGGCAAACAAGCAAAATAAAAGCACCTAAATTTGTAACACGAACATTAACAGTTATTCGAATTAAATGGTGACAATAATAATAGTAAAAATATAAAATAACGACAGCAGTAATCAAATGAAACTTAGCGGCAATCTGACAACACTACACCCTCAGGAGATGTTCTCCGTGTAGCGCGAGAGATGACACTGACAAAATTTCTTGGGTGTGGATTGACAACCAAGACACATCCTCTTGTTTTATTGGGTGGTGAAATTGGTAAATCTAGGTCAAGCTTCACGACTCCTCGCGATCACTATAGACATCTGCATCGATTTTAATGATTTCTGGTACAGAGTTCGACCATGGCATAACTCAAATTTTAATAATATTGCTTTACTCTAGAAAAAGAAAACTCACTAGGAACAGAATTTTAATGGTTAATAGTGGATTTCACAACAAGGGATTAATTTTGTTTATATAAATTGATAGCAGAAGTGCTGGGTTCTCTTTAAATACATTTGAACTTTATTTCTAGGGTTTTAATGCTGTTCATTTTATTAAAAGCGACTGCAATTACGATTGTGCTTTAAATACGGAAGCACAAGATTATTAATTAACGAAGTAATAATGATTGGGAGTTTGTGTAGGTGAGCTGTTCCAATGGAGAGGAAATACCGTTTTGTTGCTGTGAAGACAACCGACGAAAACACATGTAGAGTGTCCATTATATCGAAATGCAAGATTGTGTTTCATTTAAACATTATTGCTTCTAATCCTGAGAGATTACGTAAACGAAGATGAACAACAGTAAGGTAGTTACATAAAGAATGTATTGAGTTATGAAATAGTGTGCGTTTGGTAAGGAAGTACTGATATAAAAGAAAAAAGAAATTACGGGGAGTAATCAGAAAGTAAGGTTGCAAAGCCTGCAGTGAAACGTTTTAGACCCATTTCATGCATATATTAGGTTATTTCTCGACATAGTTTCCATATTGGTTGAGGCAATTGTAGCATCGTGGGATGATTTTGAAGTTTCCCTCCTGGTAAAAATCCTGTCCTTGCGTGTTCAGTCACGTTGTTACGAAGTGCTTTACCTCCTCATTCGAAGCGAAATGACGGCCTCCTAGATGCTCCTTCAAGTCCGGGAACAGGTGAAAGGCGCTTGAAGCGTAACGTGATCCTTCTGTTGTCCTGAATAAACTCCTCCACGCTAGCTGTGTTGAAATCCGCTGATACTGTGCTGGTTTGTCCACTGCACTCCTCGTTGGTGACGTTGTCTCCACCACCTGCGAACTTTCAACATCATTCTGCGACATGCTAACAACACATTACAGTCTACCCGTAAACTTCTACCAGCTTCCGGTGAATTGCACCCGCGGTTACATATGTCGCCCACACAAATCGAATAGCTGAGCGGACTTCTTCGCGAAGGTGGCGGGTGGCTGAAACTGTGCACAGTTGCCAAGTCAATGTATCAAAATTCCCGCACACACATCATTCCTCTGTAACAGACGAAACTCCAGAAATATCGGCCTTATAACCTTAGTTTTTGATCCTTCCCCGTAGTTTATCCTTAACTCAGACATTGAACACGAAAACAACTGGACTAGTATCAGTGCATTTTCATTCAGTGTATTCTAGCGCCAAAGAGGGTTCAAATTCTTTCTACAAAGCTATTCTCTCCCTGCAAACAACAGGCAGTTCAACTAGTTGTGTATATATAAAAAAGAAAATTGTAGATTCCAGAAGTTCTTTTTAAACTTTTCATTTCTTGGTAAAAAAAAGTATATAATAGTGCCTGTAGTAAAAGAGAGAGAGATATATATTTTTGTTTAAGTTTCAAAAACTGAAATTTCTAGGTTAACGTCTCACAATTACATCCGAAAAGAGACGGACAAAGTTGAAAGTGAATGATTATCAAGGAATTGTCAGAATTAAAGCCTGTGACAAACATCTTGGTATTTCAGCTAAACGAGTAAAACGCAAGCTCTGACTCTACGTTGCCAAGTGGTAAAGTGATGTGGCTATGGATAAACAAACTACAGCGCGATTAGGTGACAGGGGATAGACGTGGATGTGTACAAAATAAACGTGACAATACTGCTGGTCACCCATTTGCTAGCAGCATTTAAAGGGAACTTGGAGCGCCGCCTTCAAATGCCAAGATGTTTGTCACGCCGTTTAGAATTTACAAGGAAACAGAACAACCCCGAATAAACCCATAGACACAATGTCCATCACAAACTCATACAGCCTGAGATAAATCTGTCGTGCACCAGATATGAGCGCTTTACCACTCACTTTGTGGCAAGTTCAGTTCTCGAGGATAGAGCATTGAGAGTATTGCGGTTGTTCGTATTTCACCCTAAGCTGTAAATCCATGTCGCATACAGCCTCGGTGCTACAAAGAAACATTAAACATCAGCTAAGAAAATAGTTTTCAAGTGTATCAGTACAACTAGTGGCTTCAGAATAAGTGTATTAGGGTAATGGAAGAGAAGTAAACCAACTAAGTCGTGGAACACAATATGAAATAAAGTATACCAGACTAAGAGAAAAACTTGATTAAACTGAACTCACTAGCACGAAACTCGAAGGTGTTAATCCGTTCAGGTAAGAATTTTAAGTTGAAGGACATTGGCCGGTACATTGTGAGTTCCACCACTCCATTTATATTAGTTTCTTAACTAGTTTCCATTACTTCTTTACAGTTGACATCTCGCCCTCATCACATTGGATGGACCAACACTAGTAAAACCATGTAATATTCCCCACTGACCACTTATCAACGTACTGACCAGAGGCAACACTGAGGCAAATCAAAATTGCAGGAGGTCAATTGCACCATCCTACATACTCGTAACGCCGCTCGTACTCGTAACTTTTCAGGAAAAAACAAAACAACCACGTAACCTAAGAAAATAATGGTGTGGTAACAAGACATCGCGACTGAAATCTCGTAACCAGAACCTCATGGATTTATAATTTCGCCTGTCTAAAATCTCGTCGTCTTAACTTTTCAGTCGAAAATTAGCCAAAATATCACGTAGGCAGAATCTCGCCCTCCAAAATCACAAGAGGCAACATCTCGCCATACCGATTTCTTTAGTATAGTGTTCAAAATTTTGTTGTACATTACTGTACATAGCCCTATATATTTTTTTAAAAAGTACCATATGCAGCGAAACTCCAATTAAGAGAAATCCGTCAATAAATGACACCTCCATAATATGGACATATTTTTGCATATAATATTTATTATGGGACAGATTCCTCTATTTTGCGGACACTGTCAGGCACAGATAAAGAAAATTGTCTTATCTCACTAACATGTTAGTAATATTTTCATAACGAAGAGGAACTATTCTCAATTCAAACGTATTTAGCACAGAAAGTACTCTTTATAATTTGATAATAGGTATGAGTATTGTAATTAGAAAATCCATTTCAAGTAGATTAGCTGCCTTCCCGTGATTATAAGATATGGTCGATTTGAATGTAGAGAAAAAACTATATAAATTGTGCACTTTTCCCTCTTAAAAACGGATTTCTCAAAAACGCTGGTATACGTACGTGTTCACTTGCTTTTAACGAGGAATTTATAAACAGAATTTCTTATTTTTAACTTAGATTTATAAGATACTATATATTCGACGTAAACTTTGAACCCCCGCCGTCACCAAATAATTTAACCAAATACATTCGATCAGGGGCTTTAGGACGTCATTGCTCTCTGCTGAGTTTGAGATAAATACACTGTGTCTGTGTATATTTACATATAGTATAATATAATATAACTATTATAATAACAATTATGAAAAAAAAAAGAAATTTTATATACATCGGGGAGCATTCCTCTCACCCAGAAGCAGAAGCAGAAATGATGTTGCTAGATTCAATGGATAAGATTTCCGTAATTTTGACATATTTTCTGGTTACATTGATTTTGAACCCGCAATTTTTTTAAAGCATCTAGTGTCTAAAGTAAGCGTTTCTGGTTTCATATTACTTATTTCTTGGATTCTTCTTCCCATTATTATTTTGACCCCAGGAACTCTTACGAAATTCTGACCTGTGAGGCTCAAACCAGCGCTATTTGATCCAGGAGGTTTCGGGTAGTGATATTTTGATCATGTCAGATTTTGGACGGCTATGATTTGGTCGGGAGACTTTGTCCGTATACCTTAACCTTCGGATACCCAAGTGGTACAAATATGGCCCATGCATATGTTTTACTGTATATTTTATGATACAGACACCTGAGGTTGACTAGTGTTCTTTACATTGTGGACCAGAGTGTAAGGAAACTTATTTCCTTAATAACAATTACATTGCAAGGTGATCTGCTTACTTATGTGGCTAAAATCACTGCACTGAGAAAAATCCGTTCTCCTGACAGCGGTATATTGTATATATATATATATATATATATATATATATATATATATATATATATATATATATATATATATATATAATATGGAATCCTCTTGCTTACTACAGAAATCAGTATGAAGCATACATTACCTATATGCTTCATACGCATTGCCCTTAGATGTTACATCATGCCGTTGCAGGATGTCTGACATCTAACAGTTTTCCGTATATCTCATGCATATACTTATGTTAAATTCCTCAGCTATATGTTATATACGTCCATTTGTATGTGAGATCCTGACCGCTTATATTGTTTCATACAGAACGTACGTATAGATGGAACACTTATACAGAAAGTATTATAAAACGTGCGTTTTCAGTTATACGTCCGCTGTACGTTAAGTCCAAAAACTACAGGAATTACACATGGAACCTATCTTTATAAGTACGCCACATACATTTTTTTCTCCGTGTGGGATACATTTGTACCACCTTTGGTTATTTGATTGTTTGATTTTTGCTCAACAAAATATAGAAAAAATAACAGGTAATATTAGAGCCTGTTGCAATATTGCATTCATATTCGAATATTGTAACCTTTCATGCCACTAAAATATTACGAAATTAATACAGTTGTATTGCGTATAAATAAATGTCCGTTTCGCTAACCTAACCTACATAAACTTAACCTAGACTAACCTACACTAACAAAACCAACATAGTCTAACAAAGCACAATCCAACATAATATACCAATATTACCGATGCCAAAAATAATGATATTTCTCATGGCAAAAATTTGTATTGGGGTACACTTGTACAGTCACCAACATTAATAAATGGAGGTTGGAGCCATAAGAAATAATGGCTTCAGCCTCCATTTATTAATGTTCGTTACTGTACACCTATTGGGAATCCGGAGTTCAAAAAAAATATATATATATCATGGATATGCAATGGTTAAACAATATAATGGTAGCATTTTCGTGTTACGTTTACAGATTGTGAATAGATACATTGCTTATCGTATTTGTGTCTTTGTTTCATACTCTTCCATGTCTGAAGTGACACATAATGTAAATTTTGTGCATAAATTAACAGATGAAAGAACTTCCTGTTTACTCAATTTCCTTTCTTTACGTAACTAATGTATCTTAGATAACCCAATCTCATTGTTGTTCTTCGTCTTCTAAAAGATCAAATCTGTCATTTAAAGAAAAAATCTTTTATAGTGCTCCATTTTGAAAGTTTTAAGACGTGCGTTCAGAGACTCAACAGGATTCTGGTTGTGGACCTTTTGTTTGGTTATCTGCTACAGATGCCTGATTGTCTCAGACCTGACCGAGTTTACAAGAGAGAAATAAGAGAGAATGACCAAGGTACACACATATATTTAAAGCTTAATCCTTTCTTTGAACGTTGTAACGTGTTTACCCCTTAGAATATTTTAACAATAATCTGAGGTCAACACTTCCTTGGAATAGTGTATATTGTAATAGCAAAGCAAAATCTTAACGTGAAACGTTTATTAAGAATTATATAAACAAGCAATATTACACATGAATATTTTCTTTAATATTTGAGTAATGTTCCTTTCAACTAACAGGTTTATAGCAATAATAGCACAATTCCTTGAATACGACATAAGTCTAAATGTTAATACTTCTGTTTCATTTGTATAATAAATACCACATAATGTTAACACAATTAAGTTGTTTTTGAACATTTATAATTGAGCACTTCCATGTACGAGGCTTGTTCGGAAAATAAAGTATCGTTTTGAAAAACAAATACCAAAACAGGTTTGTTCAAGCAAAATTTATTTTTACATGAAAGACCACACCTTAAAATTTTTCGACATAGTTTCCGCCAATGTTCAAACACTTGCCACAGCGTGCGAGAAACTTGTCCAAACCTTTCTTAAAGAAACATCCCGCCAGTGAAGACAATCATAACCAACAGTGTTTTTTCTGTCGTCACTTTCAAAACGCTTACCACCGAGCTCGCGCTTCAGGTGCGACAACATTGTGAGCTAGTGGTCTACTATGCCACGCTTAATTGCATGCATGGGGAGCTTGCCCGCGACCGTTCGGTCTATTTAATGGACGGGTTCCGCAAGAATGTAATGCACCCCGCCCGTAGTTGCACAATATACGCTATTATTGCTCGTGCACGAAGTGCACCGTCAAGATTTGTCCCCTAACCTTGACACCTAAGTGTGTCACCCCCATTCTCTGAGGGAGTGGGATACGCCCACTGCGCGGCCAGACCGAAGTCCTGAGTGCCTACCAGTAGACCTACTGGTTGAGGCAGACTGCTAGCGAGTCAGTCCTACCATGCTCTGCAGGCATGGCGCCCGAGCGTTGTAAGGCAAGCTCACCTCCCGCCCGTTTTCACCGTTACCCAGATTCCTGGGATTGGCTCCCACAAGCTACCGAATTCCACGGTATGACCACAGCCCGGCAGAGTCCAACCCAATCCGGGGCCCCAGGCAATGCCCGAGGGGGCTTGTTCAATCCCGTCCCTGCCTACCTCTATCGTTCAACTGGCAACCGCCTTGTCGTGTAGAGGTACCACGCACACGTCGAGATACTCCCGTATCTCATCCCGGATCCAATGGTACGTGTTGAGTCACCATTTGAGTTTGGTGCCGGCCCATTTCCCACAGTCTTTCCTCCCTTTGGCAGGATCAGAACCGTTACCCAGATTCCTGGGATTGGCCCCTCCTCCACCTCCGTTTGGTCTCACTGCAGGCAGGAGTCCAACACTCCCTTCCCGGTAGGGTCGTCCGAACAATACGGGACTTCCTCTAATTACGGTAGAGGTACACCGTACATTACCAGAGCCAATGACTGATGTAGACCGTTTGCTCAAGGCAGACATTGTCATTTGGGAGCCGTGTCTCCCCAAGCCCCGAGGAGTTGTGTCTCCCCTGGTAGGCGCGCTCAAACAATACGGGGCTACCTATCTTTAACGTGTTTAGGTACCACGCACACGTTGTAGCAACGCTACCTGTCCGAATCCCAATGGTACGTGTAAGCCACCATTAGAAGGGACACCCACACCCTTCCTTCGGTAGGGTCGTCCAAACAATACGGGACTACCTCTTCTTACGAGAGAGGTGAACCGTACATTACCAGACCCAATGGCTGATGTAGAATGTCTGCCTTTAAAGACAATGGCCATTTGGGAGCGGCGGCTCCCCTGGTAGGGTCGTGGCTCCTGCACCCAGTTGAACGCAGAAGACCTGGGACGAAGGAGTGACCCACTTCCTCAGCACTTCTGAGGTACAAGTATGCGTTAGGATACTGAAAATCCCATCCAGGACCCAAGAGAACGCATTACACTCTCTTTGAGAGCAGCTACAACTCTCCTGGTAGGGCGCTGGATCCGCCCACACTCTTGGACACACCAGCTACCCACTCTTTTTGGCGTGTTGGGGTACCACGCAGCCTTATCTCCCGGACCCAAGGGCACGGCTTAGTTGCCTATTTCGGGGGACACCCAAGGGATCACCCCCGCCGGTAGGTACGGCAGCCTAAGCTACCTACCCCACTGAGGACGTGATGGGGTCACACGTACTCTCCCAGATCCAATGGCACGAGTTAGTCGCCCATTTCGGAGGATCCTTCCCTCCGCCGGTAGGTTCTTGTCCTCCCTTAATCCAGCCCATAAAACAGGACCGGCCGAATCGGTTGGACATCCAAGATGGAGCCTGTTTCCAAGATCCACTCGAGACCAATCTCCCCCACAGGGAATCACTATGACCACATGCATGCCACAGTGGGCTGAACCAGTGGGGGTCCCTCCCCCTTTCTCAGCACGGGCTTGGGACCGGCCATGGCTCGCGCTTCAGGTGCGAGAACAGTAGTCAGACGGAGCCAAGTCGGGACGCTACGGCAGGTAGTCAAAACTGCACCTAATCGAACCGTCGAATTAACGTTTGAGTGACGCCAGCGGTATGAGAACGAGCATTATCATGGAGTAACACAACTCCTTTACTAAGCATTCTTCTCCTTTTAGATTGCACGCCGAAGTGTTCTCGAAATCGCACAATATCGTTCCGCATTTGATGGTTCAAACAAACAGTGCGTACTTAGCAGACACTAACGGGATGTTTCGTCGAGGAAGGTTTGGACAAGGTGGTCACCCACTCTGACAAGTGTTTGAATATTGCTGGAAACTATGTCGAAAAATAGTTTGTGTACTCTTTCATGTACAGATAAATTTGGCTTGAACAAACCATTTCAGTATATTTTTTCAAAACAACTTACTTTCCGAACACACCTCGTGGAAACGAAG
This sequence comes from Thermobia domestica, assembly GCF_964235325.1. Lineage (NCBI taxonomy): Eukaryota > Metazoa > Arthropoda > Insecta > Zygentoma > Lepismatidae > Thermobia > Thermobia domestica. The sequence continues at coordinate 263,809,647 of NC_137462.1, forward strand.
AATCACAATTCTGTAGTAAAATAAATTTTCCAGGTTAACATTTATCATATTTAACAATAATTATATCTAAAGTGATCCCTTTTTTATACCGCGATTGTACCGTATTATCTTCCTTTCCAATTTTACAAAACATTAAGACATTCTATTAAAATTTCCAAGTCCTTCTAGGATAAGTTATTTTTCTTAACCTACACCTTAACCTTACATGCAAGTTTTCAGGGTGATTCGTATTCGGAACAGCTCGGTCAACGTCGGTCCTAGTTCCATCCATAGCCACTAAGGGGCAGCACCACTCGGTACACATATTCAGATTTTTGTCTCTTCCCTGACGCAAATAATCGTGCTCGTAAAAAATTAATATTATGAAAGTAAGGAGGTTATTATTAGGGTTATTACGCTACAAAGTCCTCCCCTGAAAACTTCTTAACTTTCAAAATCTTAATTATTTTGCTCTGTTGTTTGTTTGAAGTTTATCGTCCCTCTTAGCACCGAAGCTATATGAGACGTGCTTCTACAGTTGAAGGTGAAATCCAAACCACTGTAATACATTCAATTAAAAACCTGTCATATCTTTTTCGTGAGAATACGGAACATTTCGATCCTCCCCCCCCCCCGCGCGCCCAAACTTTCCAATCCAATCCAATGAACTATAGTATGATAAGTGAAAGTTCCCTAAGCTGCAGCTACTTTTCTCTTTTCATTCTCTGCAATTAATTGTAGGTAGTGAAGACATTTACAATCCAACTACAAAATAATCGCCTTATAAACTCAAGATGACGTCATATGAAAACGCTTTACGGGAAAACAATATGCAAATAATCTTGTTTCATATAAATCGGTGATACAATCTACCTTCAATATTTTTCTCGCGCTTAGCAATATTTATTTACATGGCTTAATTTGCCAAAATTACGTTTGTCAGTTTAACACTTCAACCGAAACACGAGTTTTAGAAACGTTACGAGAAACACAAGGTCTCAGAGACCCATTAGTCAATTTTGTATTATACTGTATTTACTATCAAATGTATTTAAGGTTCTTTTATAATAAAAGGGCCAAATAAATTTAAACTTTCACGAGCAACCAGGGTTGCCAACATTGCGTTTTAAAATTTACCACTGGGTCTCAGAGACCCATGTTTCGGTTAAAGTGTTAATTTGATGAAAACTTAGCTGATTTTTTCTTTTTGTGTTGTGTGTAATTGTCAAAGCCAGATTTACATACTTGTAAGCCTTAGACCAAATCACAATTCTGTGGCCCTAGCCTCTCAGAAAGATTATTTATAGTTCTTGTTAACTTATCTCTTGTTGGAGGAAAACACACTCATCTTTCCTGTGCTTGTAGATGTAGAAGTACTCGAAACCATCTTATGTTTGCTTGCTTTTTGGAGTTGGAGGGTGTTCGAGTTTCTACCAGGTGCAATGGAAAAAGTAGCATTGCAAATTTTGCTTTCAACTTCATAGTTCAACTTCGTTGCTTTTGGAAACGGATACTTCTCCCTGAAATTGGAAGAAAGCGTGTGCTTCAGTTTAGGCATTCTTCATGATATAAAATTTGAACAGTTCAGTTGTAATGTATTATCAACGACAGCTCTAAGATTGCAGATCCCCGTGACAACAACTGCAACTCTGCGCTGTGAGTATATTGGCTTGCTTACAATCAAATCGGAGATTTTCGGTGGGATAACTTACTGGAAGCTATTACATGCTACAACTTATTGTTCATTCACTAATTACAGGATTATCAGCCAATGACAGAATTTTTTAATTTTTACTTTCCGAATAAGCTGATATCGATAGCAGAAATGGGACGGGATTATAATACGGCACATTTGCCTGTCCCGACTAAATTCACGGGGACGCGGGACACTCGGGGCCAAAATCGTGACTAACCCGTTTTTTACGGGACGTATGGAATGCTTACATTCAATATTCTTACACCGGGAATGGAATCCGGGATCAACTGAACCAAATCCGAACAGTATCTATTCATTACAGTTTACGCTATTTTTTGCGTAGCTCTTTCCCTTTGCTACTTTTAATAAGCATTGATTTGTTCCTCATATAAATAATTCTGATATCTTTAATTTAACGACGAAGCTTCTAACGAGAGTACAGATCCTCATTAGCGTATCCTTATATAGCGGAAACGCAGGATTGTTGTATGTATGTTCGGGATAAAGAGGGTACTATTTAAGAAATTCTTCACCACATACCGAGCTTTGCTCATACCGAACGATAAAATACAATGCAAATACTCACAACCAGTAACGAGGTATTTCTGATATGCTCTGAAGGCGAGACATCACTTTGGTGTGATTGGTGTTGAATTGACACACAAGTAGCACGCTAAAGTAGTAGTCATTTTGTGTTGTTTCAACACCTCATTTTTTTGCTGTGTACTAACTCATCTTGATCAGAAACACCAACTCAATATTCATAATGCCAAATGCTTCATATATTTTGACATGTTAGTTAATTACCGTCCAGTATATATTTGTATCTATAACCAATGATAATTTAAGATGATCCCTCCAGGGGAAGACTCTCAATACACAAAGGTGAAGACAATACTGCGGATATACTAGTAACCTACTTGAAAACGATGAGAGATATGTCTTAGGAGAAGTTTTGCCGCAGGCCACCTCTGAAATCATTCTTGTCTATACGAACTTGGCCTTGTCATGGCATTACCCGTTTCACCCCACATTACATATTTTTCGTTTTGCCACTGCTTCTATGACATAACATATCAACAACAATCGCCACTGCATCTAATTACTCCGAATTTTTTTTTTCTGAATAACCCTATGACAGGAGCTTTGTTCTACTTTCGAACAGTTGGTAGATAGGGATGCGCACGAGACAAGATTTGTGGCTGTCTCGTCTCGAAAATGTGCTGTAAAAGTGATGTCTCGACTCGAAAAATGTATATTTCTCTACTGGAAGAGCCGTGTCTCGACTCGAATTTTGTAAGGAAAATCCTGTCTCGACTCGTCTCGTGCGCATCCCTATTGGTAAATATTACCTAGCGTATACTACTCCAAAAACGAAATTAAATGAAACGTCCACGGTTAAATCCTTAGGCTAAGGGAGACGGTGCTTAAGGCAAGTAAATGATGATGGAGGAATGAGAAATGTAGGATGAAACAGGAGTACCCTGAGGAACCCACAGACAAGATATTGTCCACTTCAAATTTACTTGGTAGGGGATCGAACCAGGGGCCGAAAGCACTCTACCACGGAACCACTGCGTCTTCCGTATACGATTTCGAATTACTAGTGTAAGGGCCACTCATAGTGATACGTGTTCACTTACCTATCCACAAAGAAAGACGCATGTTGCCTATTGTGTTTACCAGAATCTAGAGACAAACTTGATTACATATATTAATTAACCAGTGAGTCTATTTAGATAATGCAAACAACCGCTTTGTTTTCCTTAGCATTAATCACTTCGCCGCACTACTCGGTTCACTCCAAGTGGCTCTCTACACCACAAACCAGAAGATAATAGTAGTAAATGAAATATAGTTAATTACTACTTCACCGCAAGTGCCGGAGGGAAATGATTTTGGAATTAGGAATTACATCCCTGAGCTTTCGGCATCTGTGGCTATGTTAGTCCGTCACGAATGACGGACCACGTCCCTCGACAATCACACTGCGGTGGAAATTAATGAGGGAGAAAAATAGGGAAGAGAGGACCATTGTTAGGTACCATCCCCGTATTCGACCTGTGTGAATCACCATTCAGAACCCAGGGAAACCTCACTTAGGATAGCTAGCCTCAAAAAGCTCTCACACTTTTTCGACCGAGTGTCCTCACCAGGAATCGAACCCGAGATTCACACCAAAGGCGTTGGCGATTACGCTATGTGGGGCCACAACGGGAAAAAGTGAGTAGGTATATGCGAAGAAATAGATAGGTACAGTTGGTCGAAAAGTCAGCTCTCTGTCCCAACATATTTTGTGTAATTTACTAGTAACACATACTTTTAACAACTGTGCACAGGAATAATTCGAAATATTACGATACTATTAAACTAGGTGTATGTCATTGTAGGCGCAAGTCCGTGTTGTCTTAACGCGAATTCAGTAACAATTTCTTTCTCACACAAAGTGCGACTTACAGGTAGCACCCACACAGTTTTCATGACACCAAAAGCAACAGTCTGAAAACATGTGCGAGTTTTGTTATATGTCATTTGTCAGTTTCCGAAAGCTGGAGCCGCTTATATTTGCGCGTTGTCAATCAAAGCTAATATTCCGATTCCTACCTGGATTGTCTCACTTTACCATCTAAAAGTGTGTATTAGAGACGCTGTGTTGTCCACAAGAGACTAGATCTGGATCTGCCTTGTCTCGAAAAATATATTTGCTTTTGTTGGAAGAACATTGTACCGTCATGAAAATTCGGTTTCGCCTCGCCTTTTGGACCACACTAAGCGAAGCGACGGTAGGATTTGTTGAATTCCGTTCATGCTGCTCAGCGTTAGGTGGCATTTCATGTTCAATTGCATCAGAAATTTTACAGCAACATTTTCCCCCTCCAATGTTGCCAGTGTATTTATTCTATTTAGCGATGTCGTTTGCACTGAAGCAATTTTTCTCCACGGTTGACTGAATAGGTAGTCGAGATGTGCTTGTGTTTTTGTTCTGCCGGAATGTACAGAGATCCACTGAATGCAAGCTTGTTTGAAGAATGCACTTATTAGAGGCCGTGAAAAGGATTTGGTTATACGTTGTAATGCATGAATTGTGTGACTCCGTAAACAGATGTCTGTTGTGTTGAATGTGGTACCCAATCATTGCGAAAGACATTGCATGCTGCGACTGGGTCCATCTGAAGTAGACAAGGTCCCTGTGGTTTCAATTTCGCAGAGTGTTTAGTCAATTCGAGAAATGCAGCTTCGTTGACGTTTCCATAATCAGCCATGAATACTTAAAAAGCCTGGTGGTAAACCATCTAAAAATTCAACTTTGTATAGTTTCCCTTAGTAAATTTTAAAAAATGGGCTAAATATCCCAGTCGTGTTGTAATAGGCAATTACTGTCATATTTTTGCCTTTTTTGCTGTAACAAATGCCGCATCACGTTGTCTCTAAGTGGTTACTACTTTTAACGGAGATTGATTATTATTAGCAAACCGTCTCATCAGCATTAAAGACCCTTTCACTTGTTTTTCTAATATTTTCCAAGGAATTATAAAATTCTGGCACATCTTGAGTTAAACCAGATATCCTGATCCCGAAATACCAACAGATGTTCGAGTAATGAGTTCTAGTTGGCGATGCATAAAACTATGAAAACAATCCTATCTTACTTCAGAAGTCTCTGTTAAACGAATTTTGTATTCCACATAACAAAATTCTGCCTGATGAATATCTTGTGATGTCTGAGGAAAACATTTCTTGGCAAGAATTTACACTCAATATGTTAAGGCATTTTCGTGTGCATCATTAAATACATGTTGACTACTAATATACACCTTTGCCATCTTTGCTTGTAATTACAAGTCTGTGTAATGCCTCATATGAAACAATAAACATGGTACTGACTCTATTAACTGCTTTTGCAGATCGTATTGCTTCAACTATTGCCTTCATATTTTCTGGTTTCCCCGTTCATTATTGAGAATTTTTGCTTCTGTTTGTACGTACATCTGTGGCATCTGAAATAAGGGTAAACATATGTTCGTTAGGTACGTAAATACATTAATATTGATTCAGCGGTCATATTATGCCAACAGAGTCTATAGATAATTATAATTGGGACTTCAATTGGAACTATAATTAGAAGTTCCAATTATAATTCAATTATAATTGAAACTTTGTTCTCCGAGCACTGATGACGTTACTTCTTGAGTGAAGTAAGACGCATCCAGATATTTTGGTTCAATACGATAAAGATAATTGAAGTTCTGCCTTGCAAAAATTGAGAAATGTCGTAAGCTATCTAAACTACGAGACTAATAATTATCCATTACAATAAATAAATACGAAAAGTGTTCTCTAAATTTTTCTAGACAAATAATTTTTTACATGATATGCATTTGTGTCCAAAACACACAGGAATCACTTAAGGAAACACTTATGTAAGCACTTTGTCATTTACATTATAAGTTGCCACTAACATAAATTAGACAAAACTATAAGCACTTCACCCTACATTACATTACATATTTAACACCATACTGCTTATTTTTTTTTCTGGTAACAAAAATAGTTTAATTGTAAAATGATCGATGTCTGATGTCTGATACCATATTGGTTCTTTGCATTGTTATGTTGTAAAATCTCAAAACCAAAACTGTACAAGAAATACAATATACAGTATACAAGAAATACAGTATACGTCTTAGTTCGTCAAACTCGACAATTATAGAATCAACGAAAATGAACTTGTGTTCAGGCCCGTAGCCAGCCCAAAAATGTAGGGGGGCGCTGAACTTATGGGGGGCCCGCTCCAACCATATGATAGTTCATCACCGTATTATAGTTCATTTGCAAGCCTACCCTGAAAATTTTAGGGGGGCGGCCCCCCTAGACCCCCCTGGATACGGGCCTGCTTGTGCTTACCCAGCTTCAAACGAAGAAAGACGCTTGGTAGCTCTCGAGTATTCATTTCAACGATAACAGTCATTTCTCTCAAACATTGCTTTACGATTTTGCCACCTCGGCGTAACCTTCATACTACTCTCTTCACAAAAGACAAAAAGAAAAGAAAAAAGAACAAATGAAATCTAAGTTTTACGTCCCATGTTTATGCCGGTTAGGCTAAAGGAGACGATGATGATGAGAGATGAGTGAAATGGTGGAATGAAGCAAGTGGGAGGAAATGGGAAAACCCCGAGAAAACCCACTAGCACGGTGTTTATCCACCACAAAGTCCACACAGCGCGAGCTGGGATCGAACCAGGGACCCCAAGCACGCTCTACCACTGAGTCACCACGCCTCCATTCACAAAAGACAATACTTAACTTCTAGTGACTCTGTATACAGTAAGAAAATTCTTGAAAAAACTATAATTTCATTCAAATACCTAGGTAATATGGATTTTAAATGGAATTTCGTTGTTTATTCAGTGTTCTATTCAAGAAATCTTAAAGAGAGTTTTGCTCTTTCCTGCACTATCTTAAGAAATTGAAGACTATTTATTTGTGTAAAGGAATACCTGGTACATGAAACGTTGTTGTTGATTTTTGGAAACGCATTATACTGAGTTTTTAGAATTTCTCCTGTGTTAAACAAGTTCTATTGACACGTCAACATATTTTGTTTTTGAAATGTTTAAATTCTTAACCGAATTGCATGATGGCGTTTTCCTACTTTAGTAGCGTGCCTTTAATCAGATAACATTTTTTTATCTTACAAACATAAATTATTGCGTACGTTTCTAAAACTTTTCTTCTCACATTTCTACATTGTTTATTAGGTATAATATTATAATTACTTAGATTAAAGTTCATATATGGTGTGTAGTAAACTTACCATATAGAACTTTAATTTTTCTTTATCTTTAAAACTACATATGTTTCTGTTCTTATCTTTGCAGTTAAACCAGAAACGTCGTTTATAGAAGAACACAAGAATTTTATTCACAAGTGAGGTGTTTTTAGGTAAGAGATCTTTTATCTAAAGGACGGAGTTTTAATTTGGTATCCACCTTAAAAGATATACTGCTCTGTAACGTTAACTACTTGCTTTAGTGTTCTTCTTAATGTTGGAACTTCATCGTTCGTTATAAGTTTATTACAGTACGTTATTTTACAATTGTAATAGTATTTAATTTTCCTAACACCTTATAGCACTGCCAAGAGATGTCTCTGACGTTTCTTACCACATGCGGTGGGACATTGCTCCAGCCCCTACTTTGATACCAGTGTTACCAACCACGATCAATCTGTCTTATACCATTAATTAAATTGCCACTACAGTTGCACCGAAAAAAAAACTTGACACGCGAGTAGTGGCAATATCACTGCGAGCTGTCAGAGACGTTCTCTTACTGAACGCACTATAGTTGTATCGAAATTTTGAGTGCCTGCAGTGGTGCCAACCTGAAACGTTATAAAATCCCATCTCGAATTTTGCACTTGAATCTCTCACGCTATCCGAATAACAAAATTTTATAAGCTTAAAAAGCATGAACAGTGCAATCAGTGAATATCAGTCATTTTCTTCAATATATGAGTGAATTATTCAAAAAATCCGATTGCCAACACTAATCAAACAGTATATCAACAAATATCGAAAGAGATAACTAAAAATGATAACAGTAAGTGCATTTTGTTGTGATTTTAGTATTTCCATCACGCTTTTGTGCCATAATATTCTATTGAACGTAATCAAACTAGATAAACTTCATCGTTCAGTCATTTCATACAGAACGATTTGGAAGTTGGACTTTCTCGTTTTGCTTTCTTGCGTTAATTCTCTTGCTTCTTCCATTTCTCTCTTTTTGTTCTTAAATACCTGAGTAGAATTAAAGTTCCTTAGGACTTGTTTTTTTTGAGATTCACAAGTCACTGCATAAATCACTTTAATATGCATATTATAGTAAAAACATTGACAATTAGCATTACATTCATGTTTATTCAAGGCTCATTTGTCTACTCCTCGCTCATATACAATTCTGTTGGCGTCAATGGAATAGATATGAAAAATCCCATAAATTCTGCCAAGTTTTACAAAAAAAAATCCTTGATCCCATTTCGAGAAATCGTCAAAAAAATTCCACAATATGGGATTTTCCCCACGGGTTGGCATCACTGAGTGCTTGTATTGAATACTCTGCTGTAGACATTAGTACTGTCTAGCTCAAACTTCCTGACGTGTAAGGCTTGCCTTCTTTTTTTTCTTCTTTTTTAAAATAACCAATCAAAATCCCCCGAGGTAGGCTGGCTTCGATGCGTAGGAGAAATATGACTTGCACTCAAAAATGTCTTTGTTAATAGATTGTTAGTGTATGTTTAGGAAAAAAAGAAAATCGCTTCTAAATAATTAAGGGAGGAGAAAACGATTCGATATACAGTAGTTCATTGTTTCATTGTAAGATTGTTTCTTCATATACAAGTCAATCTAAACCAGTGTTTGTTCTTTCACGTTCTTGGATTGAGGCGTTTACTTCGTTCTCCCATCTGTGTTTCACAAAAGAAATGTTTTACGTTATACTTGTACAGGAAAGGAAATTAATTCCGACAATGCCGGTCTTACGCGCCATTGACTTTCGCCAATCGTCAGGAAGTTTCAGCCGGACAGTAAAAGATTTGCGTTGGATACCGAAAGCTTTGTTGCTTAACATACATTAAGTGTTAATTTACTGGTATTTTCTGTTGAGCTGAAGATAGGTACAGGTATAGGCTAAGTAACGTAGGTAGTAAAAGTACGTAAGTCTATCCTATATATTATTTTGTTGTAATGATAAACTACAATAATGTGGGTAAAAATAATACAATTCTTAAAACCCGAGGAACGTACAAGTTAATAGTATAATTTGGCGCAGAAATAGTGCAATTCTGCGAAAGTTACCAATACATCATGTTCAAATTAATATACTCTTCCCGAAATTGTGATAGAATATATTAGGGTCTTTCTTGTTTTAGCGTCTGTATACATTTTAGATACGTTTTCATAATGAACAAGACAGAAATGTCGTTAATTGGTTGGTTGCAGTTTAGTTTCTGTCTTATGCGCCAATGCTGCGTTCAGCTTCAAGGTTCTCACATTCTCCCACGGTTAATTCATACATAGTGTACCGTTTCCATCCTGTACCTTTTTAGGTACCGTGGTCCACAAAGTTTCTTTTCAGACTTTGACACTGAAAATTTATTAAAGTTTGTCTTTCTGAATTCACGCTTGACGCGTTGTTTCTATACCGTGCCCCGACAGGCTGCCTTGAAGAGAAACCAGCCTGGTCGTAGCTCGTCGGACGCGATTCTTCGGCTTTCTTCGGAGTACACGGAGCGGCATGAAGTTGACCAGAACCAAGGGAAATGATGTAGAAAGGAGTAGCAGCACGGCATGGTGTGTGACAATTAAAAAAGACAAACCCAATTAATTTTCACTGTCGTGGCACAGAGGGAGCATGGCAAGGGAATAGCATGGGCACAGTACACTATGTGTGAATTAACCTTGATATGTATTCAGTGTATCAATTCTATTTCCGTCCTTTCTTCTTCATTCCGTCTTGAAGTAACAAAAGTACAATTTCCGGCCTAAAAAATAGTATCTGTTTTCACTGTTTTTACTATTTTTGCTCTGCTAATCACAACAGAGCGAAAACAGTAAAAGATAAAAAGTTTTTTTTGTAACAAATATGGGTTCACCATCTCAAGAATAGTTCTTCTGTGACCTTATCACTTGATTAAAGCTGCAAGTAGTTGAAATCTAATATTTTCCGGTTTCAATATTGAAGCTTATAGAACATAAGAGACAGTAGATAGGGAGAAATTGTTGCTTTCCATGAATTTAGTTTCCCAAAAATAAGTTCAAACTCGCCTCTAAACACTATATTGTAATAAAAGTGGTAAATTTTACCATTTTGGTTACCGAGAGGGGAAATCGAGTCGAGAAGTATCTTTCTAAATTCGAGACGAGACGAAAAAAACTTTTATCTCGTTTTCGAAACTAAATTACGACAAGAAATTCCACAAGTCTTGAGGGTCTGTAGTTCATAAAGATCCTGGAACTTAAACACTGTATTAGTATCAACACCATAAATTGGTACAGTAATTGTACGAGGACAATGAAAAGCATTTATCAACGTTTACAAATACGCAAGTCGTTACACAGGGGACGCGGTGGCTCAGTGGTAGAGCGTTCACCTCCGGTGCTTGGGGTCCCTGGTTCGATCCCAGCTCTCGCTGTGTGGACTTTGCGGTGGACAAACACCGTGCTCATGGGTTTTCTCGGGGTTCTCCCGTTTCCTCCCACTTTCTTCATTCCACCATTTCATTCATTTCTCATCATCACCGTCTCCTTTAGCCTAATCGGCATAAACGTGGGACGAAAAACTCAAAGTCGTTACACAATATACTCCAATAACAGAAAGGTTTACCCACGTAGCGTAGTCGGTAACGCTCTCGCTCTGGGTTCGGTTCCCAGTGGGGACACATTTTCGAAAAAGTGTAAAAGGCCAACCATACTAAGTGAGATTTTCTTAAGTTTTCCTCATTCGGAGCAGGCAAATACAGGAATAATACCTGAAGTACTGACCGAGACCTCTTCCTTTCTTCTTCTCAATTCTCTGAGAAGTGTGATTGACGATGAGAAAATGACATCTTTAAGTTTTACGTCCCACGTTTCTGCCGGGTAAGGTAAAGGAGGCAGTGATGATGAGAAATGAATAAAATGGCGGAATGAAGAAAGCGGGAGGAAACGAGAAAATCCCGAGAAAACCCACGCACACGGCGCTTGTTCACCACGAAGCTCACTTGTCGCGAGCTGGGATCGAACCAAGGACCCCATGCACTGGAGGTGAACGCTCTACCACTGAGCTACCGCGGCCCTGGCGCCGAGGGACATCATCTCTCATATGTAACAGGCTAACATGACCATAAATGCCGAAAACCCAGAAATCTCATTCGTAATCCTGATTGAATAATAGGTATGTTTCAAATATTCTTATACGTTTTGTGGATCTGTCGCGGCGCGGAAGGATTCTGATCACTTTTAGATGAAATGAAGTAAAAATCATAACATAAATTTTGTACATAATATTACAAAAAGAAACGAGAAAAGCTTTGCGAAAATCGAAAGAAAACAAGAAAATTAGACAAATTGTAAGATTTATTCAAGAATCGAGACGAGATTTTTTTTAAAAAAACTTTATTTCTTGTCCCGTTTTGTGAACAACAGTAGTGGAATGGAATGTTTTCTTTTCATGGAATCACCATATCAATAACAACCCTCTACTGAAGTGGTAGAAAATTACAGCTACGCTCGCAATATTCATCCCCATAGACCAAGAGAAAAATCTCATGTATTTCGTGGAATTCTTCTTAATATGAATTTAATGTTTAAAGAAAAAGTTCAACTTCGGCTCCAATGTCATTATTGAAACTGGAAATTGAAGAAAGGTGTTAAAAGTATAAATAAATAGTGATAAGCAGTTTGTTTCATATGAATTTAGTGTTAAAAAAACAGGTTCAACCTTGGCTCCAATGCCACTATTGAAGCTTTAAACTGAAGAAATGTACAACCACTTCCCATTACAATAGTTATTTCCGTACAAAGAAAATGGTAAGTACATGTTGATAAGCAACTTGTTTGATAAGAATTTAGTGTTCCAAGAATAAGTCCAACCTTTGCTTCAATGCCATTATTGAAACTGGAAATTGAAATGGATTATCAGTTCCATTTTTCTTACTATTTTAATATATCCTTTCCTAAGATGAAACAAGTGTTAAAATCTCGAAATAAGGGACAATGGATTATTCTAAAAGCAATAAAAGCTAGTACAGAAAATAATATTACATCAATTTAGTAAGGTTTTGCAAACAGATCGTGCAAAGTCATACTTTAAACAACATAAAAATGGTATAAGGAGCTAATTAAAACTACAATAAAACAACATCTACCAACTTACTTACTTATCCATCGAATAAAACTAAAACCATGTGGAACATTATGAATGAAGAATTAAACGTTGACAAGGAAACACCATATGTACATATGATAGTATATAAAAGAAACAGTATAAAAAAACCAAGAGAAAAGGCTAAAATACTTAATATTAAATATTTTACAAATGTTATAGCAAGATGATGTTAAAGTAAAAAAAAAAAGTCAACAGACAGGCCACAAGTAGTTACCGTAAATAGTTTTGAACAAAATTCAAATAAATGTAAAAAAAAATTAACAGTCAGTATCTAATTATATAACGATGATCGTACATCACCACAATCAATAGCTTCCTGTATCCCATCTATAATCAGGCGCTTCTAATAATTCTGTTTTTCTCCTGGCCCCGGAGAAGGCGTTACCTTCTGTGGCCAGCCCAGTTTCGACTGGGAATGAAATTGCAGTTTAAAAAAAAACAGTCAGTAGCAGATGATGAAATATCAAATGTAACAAAATCTCTTAAAAACAAAAATACGCCTAGAATTAAGAGAATCGCAGACAAATTATTGAAAAGATATTATCAGGTAAAAGAAAACAAAAAAAGTTGTCATGTGACAAATATATCACTTACAACTGGAGAGTATCCCAAAAAGTTAAAAATTGCAAAAGTTAAACCCTTGTCTAAAAATGTGAAAAACAAAAATAACTGTAGAGCAATATCTCTCCTACCTGTTCTTGGGAAAGTTATAAAATTATGTATAATAGAGTAATCATATTTTTTTATTGAAAGAAACTGTTATATTCACAAAACAACAGCGCTTCCTTAAAGGTCGATCTACAAAAACTGCAATATTTTATTTCATCGAGGAAGTAAAAAAGGTTGTAGGTAAAGGAAATTGTGTAGGAATCTTTCACGATTTGTCCAAGGCTTTTGATACGGTATAACACAATTTACTTTTAAACAAATTCGACAACTGTGGAACACGTAATAAAGCGAGGGACTGATTTGGTTCATGTAAAGTTCAACCAAGCTGTTCGAAATGAGTAATTCACCACATGTAAGCACGGGAATGAACAGAAATTTATTATTTTGTTTGGTACTATTAAAGCAAATACTTTTTTTTTGTTACTTGTATTTGTTAGTTCTGTATCAGGACCATTTGCTTCAGAAATACAAGGTAGAGTTAATACTTCCTTCAAATTCTTTATAATTCGTAACTCATTACACCGATTACTTTAGAAATACAAGATATAGTTAATACTTCCTTCTAATACTCTCTAATTCGTAACTCATTACACCGATTACTTCAAAAATACAAGATAATGTTAATACTTCCTTCAAATTCTTTCTAATTTTTAAGACATTACATCTATAAAATGACTTAATAGATATTGACTTAATTGGCCATTGACGTATGTTTCAAGAAACTATTTTTATTACTATTACATCTCATATATTTAAGATTTGAGTTTACAAGGAGGACAATTGATTTAAGTTTACCGTCCTTTTCAGCAGCGAGGTTACGAGACATAGACTTACAGGTTAACTTGGGATCCGAAGCACATGTGCTCCCGCCAAGAATTGAACCTGGGTCTTCCACTCCAAAGTTGCGTACGCTAACCACTTAGACACGTGAAGCTCAAGGAGGAAATGGGATAGACATGTAAGCTACAAGTAATTTCTACGGAATTCCAGTTAAACATACAGCAACATTTTTCTTTTACGTGCATGTATGTAATCCGAGACTTACCATAATGTAAAACATGGAAACTAAGACAAGCCTTCGAGGAGTAGCAGTGATCATCCGTGTTAACTTTTGACATTCTAAGAGGAAATTTCTTGCTTCGTGTTTTATTTACGAACACCGCTTGACCAGGAAATTAATCTACGTTCACAACGTGAGGCCTGTTGCCACATAACAGACATCCTATTAAAATTTTATACGTAGGTAAATCTTTCTGCCTCAAGTTTACCCTCGCATATTTCAGTTTTCTTTACGTGCAAGAGTTGTATGCTAAAAGCGTTCTGAATTAATAATATATTTCTTTCTTTTTTCATGTACACTAAGGGTTCTTGGTTGAGTTTTGGTATCTTCTGAAAGAGCTTTTTAAACTTTCTATATTCGTTCCTTGGTATCACAAGTCTAACAATAATACATAGGTTGAAATAACTTACAGAAGGAACCAAGCTAGTTCAATTTTCAATTCTCGTTTTTAGGAAATTAACATACTTCTTTCAAGTACACAAATACTTAAAATCCTCGGTATTTTTATGTGTTTGTGCGATACTAGCAATACAATGTAATAATTATTTAGGAAATAATCTTTAAGAGAAATTAGATCTTTAACACTGAACGTTTACCTTATTTAGACTAAAGACGACTGATATTCTGAGATTGATAGAAGAATGACGTTCTCCTAGCCTTAAAAACTAAAACCAACATAAATGAATCACAATTCCGGAAGATACTTCAACATTGTTGCATAGGTATCCCTCACTAAAATATCACCTAGTAACTACTGCAATGACATAAACGGAATAGTTAAAACACAAAGAAACAACTGGCTATTGCAATATATCCTTATGTTTGTAAACAACATGTGCTTATCCATGAGGATCGTCTAGTACCCGAGAGAAACCACCTGCGAAGTAGTAAGAGGAAGGACACGGAAAGACACGAAGGATCCCTACAACCCCTCCTCAGGCTCCGTCTCCAAAATCGGCTATAAAAGAGCACGTCGAGGGACAGAAGACATCAGTTTCAGCTGATCATTCCTCCTTTTCTCTTCGTGATGCTCTTGGCACGAGAGACTTC
Source organism: Thermobia domestica (assembly GCF_964235325.1). Taxonomy (NCBI): domain Eukaryota; kingdom Metazoa; phylum Arthropoda; class Insecta; order Zygentoma; family Lepismatidae; genus Thermobia; species Thermobia domestica. The sequence goes on from NC_137462.1 coordinate 263,825,029, forward strand.
CTGAATTTACCTCTGTTCTGCTCTCGTCATGAGCTTCTTATCCTATCTCCGTGCTGCACTGGGCAGGAGATATTAACAACCTCCGCGCTGCTACGGGCAGGAGGTTCCTTTAGTCTCCGCGCTGGACTGGGCAAGAGGCTGTAATGTATTCAGAATCTAGTCATTTATAAAATATTATTATTATTATTATTATTATTATTATTATTATTATTATTATTATTATTATTATTATGTTATTGTTCCCTTGCTTTGGTTATTGTTTTTATTTCACGGTATTGTAGTTTTGTTTTACGAATTTAATTTTTCACTTGTTATCTACTGGAGCATGCTGGGAGCTTTCTGGCTCGCCATGTAAAAATTCTCAGATGCTTCAGTTGACGTAATTGCCTGGTGAGTTAACTTCATTTTTTTATAGCTCATCAATTATCTATAGTTTTGTGACAGTATAATCGAGTCTTGCCAGTAATATACGTATTGCAGATAAGTTTAAAATATATACATATATTTATGTGAATATTCCGAGTATTAGTTCATATATTTTTCATACATAATAATTATAATTATTTGTCATTTTTTTTAATCTTTTGGCTGACGCCATTTTTGTAACAAAAAGAAGAAGGACTATTGTGTCCTCGTGGTTAAGGTAATTTTGAACAAAACTAAAAATATTACATATCCACAACTTAGAGTTGACAAAACTAAATTGCGTTTAGTTTCTTGTTGAATATTTTTGATAATTAAAGATTATATGTACAATTGTTAATTATTGACTTTTTTTAATATTTCTAAAAATCAGCAGTATAACCTCTATAGTATATAACATTCATGTATGTATTTTGGCCAGAAACTAAATTAGATTCTCGGGAAGTTAAATAACTCATCCAGATGTGTGGCTGTTTTGTCTCTCTGGCCTTACAGCCTGCTTTCCAATACATGTTTGGATTTATTCAATTTTGTCTTGGGTGGGTTTTGGGGGTGGAGAGAGGAAATGGTTACAAGGCTTCTAACCGTCAACCTCAAAGACCTCCGTGCTGCTACGGGCAGAAGGTCCAATCTTATAGAGAGAGAACTATTACTTAGGGGAAACTACTCATTTCTAGCTTAGTATGCAAAGAGTTTGTATAGAACTTTTCTAATAAAAATCTGAGGGAAAAGAAATAGCCCCTGTGCCGTCTCTACCATGTCAAATTGTGGAAGTATGCTAGAATTTAAACTATGATAATTCAATGGTTAAACCGGAATTGGTTGAGCTCTCACTTCCGGTTTCAATAGAACAATGGTTTACAACCTGAGGATGTGAAGATCAAGCATGGGAGGTGGAAGCTACTAACAAATAAACTCATTCGTAATTGTATCACGAATATTATATTAAAGAGGCGTTTAACTAAATAGTGTATGAACACAAAACAAGTATTAAGTAGGAAGTGTGATTTCATTAGCAATAAAGCTGGAAAGAGGAATACTACACTACAATAGTATTTAAAATTTTTGCTGGAAATAAATCTAAATTGGTGAGAATGTAATTAATATTAGATTTCCATACTACGCTATCCTAAGTCTCGAAAGTCTTTTAGAACAGCTATGTCCGTCTATCTGTCGACAGGTGTCAGAGCAACAATAGTAAACGATATCAAAAAGGAATTTCTGCAATCGATTCAGCGCCCCAAGAATAGATTCTTTCTCCTCTGTTAACTTGGTGTTCAAATCGAAAATGGTTGAAATTCACCATTTTTGGTTTTAATGTGTTTCATATAGAACACAAACGGTAATAGCAGCAAGTTGTTTCTGACAAGTATTCACTGTCTCAAGGAAATATTTGAGTCACAATGCGAAGCACTCTACCAAAATCGAAAGTGATTTAAATTTACTAGTACTTCTGCTTTCAATACTGATTTTTTATGAAGAAAATTTTGCATCGATTTGGCGTCTCAAGGCTAGCACTGTATTCAATCTGTGAGGGACAGGTGGCTCAGTAGTAGAACGATTACCTTTGGTTAGTGGGGTTCCTGTTTAATCCTCGTCCAAGTAAGTTTGTGGTGGACGACATCGTGTCCATGGGTTTTCTCGGGGTACTACCGTTTCCTCCTACTTTCTCATTCCATCAATTCTTCCATTATTTACTTTCCTTAATCATCCATTTCATTTAGCCTAATGGTCGTAATCGTGGAACGTTAAACTAAAAGATTTAATTTCGTTTTCAAACCAGAAGTGGTAGAAGTTAACTATAGCTCATTATTATTATTATTATTATTATTATTATTATTATTATTATTATTTGATGATTTGAGAAGTCAACACTCCATCTGAAATCACAGGAAAGGTCATACTAAAAGTACTACAACCTACGAGGGGGAACGTGAAGTATACAGAGTCTACGAAAAGGGGAACAGCGAGGTAAACAAAGTTGAGAACCTGTACAACAGAGAGGCAACTTTTCAATTGCACCCTGTTTCTTGAAATGCTGAATCCATATCAAACAATTGTTTTCCTGCTACCATACAACGTTGTTTGCTTTATTGTGATCAATTTTGAAACCGGAAGTGGCCGTAGATTTGACACTTTCTGTTCATCAAGGTAAAGACGGTGATGGCAGCTATTATTGGAAAACTGAATCCGTACATGAATACATTTATCGTAGTGTGTTTCTGCTCTGATAACTGTCGAGAGAGGGACGGATGTATGTGCTCTACAAGACTTCACACCTACATAGCGTAGTTTGGAACGACTTCCCATTCTCTTACATAGTGTTGTTTGGATCGACTTTCAATTCTTTTACACAACTTAGTTTGGAACAATAAAAATCAGGTTGTAAACAGTTCTCGTACATACTGAGAATGTTGCAATTGAGCATAGGATTGTCACATACGTATGAATGCAAGAACAATTTTGAAGTTCTGAGTGAACTGCATATTCTTACTCAGATATTACTCATATTATTACTCTGGTGTATTTTTTCTAGACAACACTTAGCTGATGCGATCCCGAAACAAATGTGTTTGGTGGTTCTGTGCATGTGCACACCCAGAAATTTTTGTTGGTTTGGATCCAAGCTTTTGGGAAAGGGGGAGCGGAGAGCAATGCTACAAGCCAGTACATTTATGTAGTGTTGAACGGATGTTTTCTGTACCCGAAAAGACGATAAATAATTGTAAAATACCTCCACCTTTATTTTCAGAAAAAAATGATAGAACTAGATTTTTTTTTGGTAAAAGAAAGAGTACAGATGAAGTGTCAGACCTAATTTTCATGCGACATCAATCATTTTCTTGTTAAACAAGTATAATGTTATTGGGAAAGTGTTCAAATTTGTTTTGAGTTGTGAAGTTTTGTAGGAGGTGTTCCAGACCCGGTGGACGCCCGCTGGGCGCACCCCTGGTTTTCTGTTTGTTCAAGAATGCATCATATACAGGCTACATCTCATGTTAATCTTAAGTCCATGTCATACATATCATGGATTTTACAAAAGGGTAAATTGGAATAAACAAAATTGAAATAGGAAATATTGGCCGCGCACAATATTCACATTTAAATGACTACATAGGCTTGAATTAATGACGAGCTTTTTCGTAGCTAAGCGGTTAGCATACGCGCCTTTGGCGAGGGAGACCCGGGTTCGATTCCCGGCGGGAGCTCATGTGGTTCGCATTCCACGTTAATAAGTAGATCCCGTCTGATATAGCCACGCTGCTGAAAGGAGCGTTAAAATCAACTTGAATTAATGACTTCCAAGATTTTTTCTCTTTCCCTATTACAGCTCCTTCGTGGCTAAGCGGTTAGTGTACGCACCTTTGGCGCGGAAGACCCGGGTTCGATTCCCGGCCTGTGCTCATGTGGTTCGGATTCCACGTTAATCAGTAGATATACGTCTCATATAGCCTCGCTGCTGAACGAACGTTAAACTCAAAATCAACTCATCAACTCTTTCCCTATTACCTGCATTTATTTTATGAAGCTATATGTTAATAAGGCAAATGCTTTTATTATGTAAATAATGTAAAAGGTGTTTTTATTATAACACATTGCACTTTCAGTTTATTTCTAGTACTCATGACATAAGCTTGTTGCTACTAAAGGCATTTGTAACAGTAGACAATAAAGGCATTTGTAACCATCACTAAATATAAATTAGTTTCTAACCTTATTAATGCATGTGTGGTGATAACTTCATATCCTGGCACAAGTTAACAGGAATTTCTATTTCGAATGTGTTTGTTACTTAGATCTTAGTGTGGGTGTGTAAACGTGAATATTTTTGAGGTAATTGGTACATCTGTAACAATGGGGAATATAGTGTATGAGCTTTAATTGATAACATTCGCTTTATATTTTACAGTTTCGTTAGCCAATAGCCCAATTCCAATTAACTGGGAACGTTCTCGTCCATTCAGGTGTTGTACGGGAATTAGAGTAGCTTAGTCACGTATTACAACGGGATTTCTTTCCCCTTTTCTGATTCGTTCATGTTAATTAGAGACATAAGCTTTAAACCCGTGTTCCATATCTAATTTGAAATTAATTAACTAATTAATTATGAAAAGGACATTGCTTCCAATGAATGCACAACACGATTTTCAGTGAAATTATGATTCTTTGTGTGATCAAGTGGGTATGTTCAATTTTATGGAAGGGAAAGCGAGAAAAAAGATTCTGGTTTCAGTGCTATATGGAAAAGTTGATTAAAACTTACGTTTTGCTACTCTCTTGCTAAAGGGTAGTTTTCGTGTAACAAATGAAAAACGAACATCCACAAATTAATAGGACGCACGATATCTCAATCGGAGAGAGCTCTCGTCTGATGTTGGGATTTCTGGTTCGATCCCAGACTGTGAGAACTTGTGATGATCAAACTCATGTCGATCTGTTAACTCGAGTTTTTTCTCATTCTCATTTTGTTTATTTTTTTCACTATCATTTAAGACTTTCATTAATCTTATTTAGCCAAAAGGGTATATTAAATTTCTCAACAAAGAGCTTCACTGATATAGACCATCAAAAATATTATTTCAAGCAACAAAGGATGTCCCACAAAGAACTCAACTTTTGAAATACCCGCCGTTTCCGTTCTAGTAAGTTGGCAGCACTTAATGTTTACACGATTTTCATCTGTTGTCCCTCTGATTAGTAATTTTACAGAGCGCCCGAATAGCGCATAATCGTCACCTGAGTTTGCGAAGAAGTCTCTCCACAGCATTCATCACATTTTGAAATAAGTTATGACTATAATAACACGTTGTTCCGTTGTGAACCGCTCTGTACAGAAAATCAGGCCGGTAGCCAGCCCAAAAGTGTAGGGGGGCCGGTAGAAGTTAGGGGACTCGATTCAACCATGTTATAGTTCATTTGTAAGCCTACCGTCAAAATTTTAGGGGGCCTGTAAAAATTTAGGGGACTACTAACCACAAAGAAAACAAATGAAAATCATTAACGTTCAGTGCTGCCAACTTACTTGAACAAAAATGAAGGTCATTTCAAAAGTGTCGTTCTTTATGGGACACCCTATACTTCTGGTGACTTCTATTACAAGAACACGAAGTTTTAAAGTGAGTGCACGATAGAAGGAATCTTTACCTATACAAGATTAATTTTCACAGAGTTAGTCATTAACGAACTTGATGGATATTGCCGTTACTTCCAGAATTAACACTAGAGCACACATTCTAATACGTAGTATTTATATAGATATCTTTAAAATAATACGTATATGTTGTACGCTATAATGTGAATCCAAGTCAGGTCTATGCCTTCTTGAGTTTCAGGTGAAATGACACATCTCGTAACCGTACCATACAATGGCCAAAATGACACACAAACTCCCATGACCAATTCCTGGATCTACGTGTGCATACGTTTAATGCATTATACATAACTTATTCCATCAAGGTAGTTAAACGGCGTGACAAACATCTTGGCATTTGAAGATGGTGCTCCAAGTTCCCTTTAAATGCTGCTAGCAAATAAGAGGCCAGTGGTATTGCCACGTTGATTTGTACACATTAACGTCTATCCTTTGCCACCTGATCGCGCTATTGTTCGTCTGCTTAGCCATAACCACACCCCTTAGCACTCGGCAACATCGCATCAGAGCTTGCGTTTTATTCGTTTAGCTGAAATGCCAAGATGTTTGTCACAGGCTTTAGTAATTGCTTTGATGCTAATGAACTTCGTAAATCGTTCTTTCCTTGTCTTTCCTTCTCTATTTAAAAATTAAAATATAATTCAAAACTTAACATTTCACTTGTAAGCTATTTTCATTAAGATCTAACTCACACATACCTGTCATTTGATTCATATTAATTTTGATTGACCAGGTTGTTTTGCGTAATGTAGTCAAAATATAACATTATGTAGTCTATAATAATCGCATTATCTTTCCAATATATGTTTTTTTTTTCTTAGAGTCAAGATAACATTCCATACATTGAAGTCCTGTTGCAACTAGTAAAGATAAAAACATATTACGAAAGTGTTGTTTCATTCATTCCATTGTAATTTTGATAATATCTATGTCTCCATTGTCGCTCTCGAACAAACCTTCCTAAAACTTATGTTACTTTTACCTTCTAATTTCATATCTATTTCCAATTTTGTACTATTTACAATAATGATTGTTTCTTCCACAGACATCTCATCGGACATTTGGATTACAAACACGTTACTACACCAACATACTATTGTTGAATCATTGTTCTACAAGCCAAACAATTAAGTAAACAAAGGTATTTTTTGCGTGTCTGTAATTTCAATGTGAGGGTTCAATAGAATATAAATATTTCTTGTATATATATTGCACAGGCTGAGGCAAAAGCTTGGATACACGTCTATAAAAGTAGAACAGTGTAGGGAATTATAATGTCATTTGATATGGGGTGTCTATAGGTGGAGGCGAAACTTATAGGGGCTATGGCGACAGCGGAGGCCATCTTGAAATCCGCCATTTTGGATTTGGGTTACGTTTTTCAAATAGGAAGAAGGTCATGTTGGACATCATTTTACATTGTCTTTTTCTGAATAATACACTTGTGTGGTCTGTTTTGCGACATCTTGATTTATGTAGGAGTTATGACCCGTCAAATTTTGGGACACTTGTCAAAGTCATCATTACAGCATATGCTCAATATGACCCCCATTGCGCTGGATACACAATCGGAGTCTTTTTCTCAATCCTATTGCACACGTCGTAGAGTCTGTGGTTCAACAGAGGCACACGTTTCCTCAATATGCAGGCAGAGATGGGTTACATTGTTGATTTTTACCTCATACACAATTGATTTCAAGTGACCCCACAAGTAAGTTAAGAGGTATGAGATCAGGAGACCTGTGGTGGCCGTTCCATAGAACCTTTCCTACCTATCCAGTGACCTGTAAATTGTTCACCCAGGAACTCTCTCTCCTCAGTAGTATGGAGGTGCACCGTCCTGTTTGGAGAAAGTTGGGAAATCACCCTGCTGAACGGTGACTGACACCGGGTATTGCTGATAGCTAACGCGTACTGTGATGTGGACTTTTCACAACCGATCCTATAATTGCTATTGCTGTCTCCTCGTCGGTGGCTGTTCTTGGACGCCCACTGCGTGTCTTCTCCGCCACAGAACCTGTTTCACGAAATTTTTCCAATATCTAGGAAATTGTTATATGTGAAATGTCATTTCTCTCAGGTTGCCGGGCATTGAAGTCAGCTGCAATCACTCTGGTACTTTGTCCACCACTCATTAACACAATTTCAAAGGGATCCTTCTGTGTAAGTGCCACAGTGGATCACCTGCAACGATAAAGAAAATTGATCACCTCTTTGCAAGTTTGAAGGGTATTTCCTAGTAAGGTAGTGAAATCGGCCCTTGATCCAAATTGGGTCGCTATTGACCCAAAATATTATCCTTGACCTAAAAATATCTAAAAAAAATTTGACCCCCTCCTCATACCGAATTATCGTATCATACAAGCTCAAAATTGAATATTTTTATTTTTGGTGGCGATGATCGAACAATTTTGATAGTTTCACAGATTGTAGATACTACCTAGATGTAAATGTGCATTTTTTCAAAACCATCGATGCGTATTTTCTTCATTTTTTTTCGTGTTGAAAATTTCAAAAAAAAAATGTAGAAAAAAATTTGGGGGAGCACATGTCGCTGATTGTTTGGTTAAAAAAATTGTTATACTCTTAGGTACAACATATATTTTTTCGGGGCCTGAAAGTGATGGTAACATTGTCAAAAAGAAATAAAACTGAAAACAAACGTGTTTTCGCACAGTTTTTCCACCATTTTAGGGCCCTCAAGGGAGGGTTCCTTCAAACAATCTTTTGCCAAAGTTCACAATTTTCATTTCTCTTGCGTCCCTTCTGATTCCGTCGTTCTTCGGCTGCTTCCATTGTGTCCATTTCGGAATAGAAACACCAAATATATCTCAGGAACAGTGCTTCCACGTCAACCGACTCTTGAACAACAAAGTTACACAGCTCGCGGTAGAGAATGCTACCGATAGAGAGCGCCACTGTGTGTCAGTGGCCAGTGAAGCAAGCGCTGGTATATATGAAGAGCCGACACGAGGTGTGTGTAACTTCGTTGTGCTAGAGTCGGTTGCAGTGGAAGCACTGTTACGGAGATATATTTGGTGTTTCTATTCGGAAACGGACACAATGGAAGCAGCCGAAGAACGACAGAATCAGAAGGGACGCAAGAGAAAGGAAAATTGTGAACTCTGGAAAAGGATTGTTTGAAGGGGCCCTCAGTGAGAAAACTGCGCAAAAAACACGTTTGTTTTCAGTTTTATTTCTTTCTGATAATGTTGCCACCAATTTCGGGCCCCGAAAAAATATGTTGTATCTAAGGGTATAACAAATTTTTAACCAAAAAATCACCGACGTGTCCCCTCCAAATTTTTTTTCTAGATTTTTTTGAAATTTTCAACACGCAAAAAAATAAAGAAAATACTTATCGATGGCTTTGAAAAAAATTATACATTTACATCTAGATAGTATCTACAATCTGTAAAGCTTTCAAAGTTTTTCGACCACCCCACCAAAATTAAAATATATTCAATTTTGAGCATGTATGATAATTCGGTAAGGGGAGGAGTAGGGGGTAAAAAAATTGAGATAGTTTTAGGTCAAGGGTAACCTTTTGGTTCAATAGCGATCCAATTTGGATCAAAGGCTGATTTCACTATCTTACTTGGAAAGATCCTTTTAACAGGTCATAACTCCTACATAAATAATCCCAAAACAAATTGCACAGGCGTATTCCTCAGAAAAAAAGCAGTACAAAATGATACGCAACGTGACTCCCTTCCTACCCGAAAAAAGTAACCCGAATTCAAGATGGCCGCCATTGTCGCCATAGTTCCTATAAGTTGCGCCCCTACCTATAGACACTCCATACCAAACGACATTATGATTCCTCATACCGTTGTACTTTTATAGGATATATCCAGGCTTTTGCCTCACCCTGTATTTAACTAAGTTTGGTTAATTCTATATGTAATGCAGTCTCACAATACTGTAAGTGAGATGTTTGGGGCAAAGAAATGAAGTCCAATTATCAAAGTTTTGAGAAAGAGATATCGAAAGTGTGTACTGAACTTGGAAAAGTTAGCGCAGTTTTCCTTCTATTACAATAGTTATTTACATATCTGGGCATGAAACTTTTAAGCTCTCAAATGGGCTTTAGATGTCCGTAACAGCCACAAAAGAAGACTTGCGGCTAAATGATCCGTGTGTTACACTATAACACTTTCAAACACTAAAATCGTTATAGTTTCTAAATGGGAGAGTATATATTAAAAATGGTATGCTTAATGCCACACAAGAGACTGACACGTTTAAATATAGTGTTGGTGGGATTATGTCAGAATAATGTATGTCACTTTCAAAGGATTAAAAAATATCCTACAATGTCTGTCTAATCAAAATGGTTTCCGACTGCATCCAAACACTGTGGAATAGCTAAGTTCAACGACTAGATTTCATGATGAAAGAAGTATGAAGTTTGGAATGCATAAAATTATCAACCATACGCTGCACCGCCCGATTACAACGGAAGGATCTTCCCTGCCAAAAATGTGATCAAGATTCCGTAAGAGTTGGTAGTCAGTGGCAAAGACAACAGGATACTACGGCGAGTAGAGGAAGAATTTCAGACTTGAAATCACGGAGAGTCTACACCGTCCTTTGACCGACTTGTCTGAGTACATTTGCCTACAACGCAAGGACACAATGTCTGTTGATCAATGATTGATGCTTGGTGAAAAAAAAATCTGCGATGCATTCCAAGGAATTCATCATTGTCGTAATCCGCAGGAAAATTCGCCTTAGCAGAAAAAGACATGATTGATTATTTTCACGATAGACCACTCTATTACCAATAATACCTTCTGCGGATAGAAGGATGGTTTTGGAAACCACCTTGCACGTCGATCACAATCCAACCATGTCGTTGCAGATCAATTTTCATCAGAACTGACCATCCGATTGAAGAAACCTTTCTGATCATTTTTTACAGTCAGAAAACTGAACATTTGCTGATGGTGATTCTTGTTTATCAATCCATTCATACGAAACCGAGTCCAAATTTCTTATCTTACCAATTGTACAGTGCCACCAAATTCCAGTAGTATGGTGTATGTCTAATTCAATTGCACGAACACTTTTCCAAAGGTCTGCTTCCAGAGTGTTCCTCAAGAGCTCATCATAACATGTTGTCGGTCAGTGGACGAGGGCTTATTTTTCACTATTGGGGGAAGTGGCCTTATTTGGGAAAGTTTTGGAGGAAGCTGTGAAACGTCTATTTTTAGTAGCGTTATACCAAAATATCGCTTGCTAACTTAACTAACAAATACCAAGTAACATCTAGCGGTACTGCCTCAAAGTTTGGAAAAAATGTTGATTTACAGCAGAATAGCAATTTATGTCAGTAGATGTTTAGATTACTAATATCGAGAGAAAGCTTTAAATATTAAAACAGCATTGTTTGAAAAGGGACGATCTAATAAATATGTAATAGTCTGTCTACAGCACCACGTTTTTATACAAAAGGTGATAATAAAACATAATCAAAATAGTAGGTCTACTGAGAGTCTGAGATACCAACAATGAAAGAAAGGTTAGAAAAGAGCTCGTACAATCAAACGAAAAGTCAAACATCTACTGAAAGCTTAATCGTACAATACAAACAGGTTAAATAAGTATTATTGTAGGCTTAATTCAGAAAGTAGTATGTTTAAATCTACTTTATCATTTATTGATCACTAAGCCTGCTTGTTACGCTTCGCTACTTAATACAGTGGTGCCCACCCACCCCTTATGTCTATGACGCACCCCCCCAATTGTCTATCCGTAGGTGTTCTTCCATGAAAAAATCTTCTTTTCGATTAATTTTACCCCCCCCCCTCATCAAACATATTTATATAGATTTTAACCCCCCCAAATATTTCAATGACGCAGTTTGCGTCATAGCCCCCCCCCCCTTGTGGGCACCCCTGCTTAATAGACCATACCTCGTGACATCTTGTCTGACAAGTCCAAAATAACGCTCCTTCATAATTTTCCAATAACTAACTAATTCCTTTTCCATTTGTATCGGAAATACAAGTGTTGCTATTAACGTTCTAAACGTTGGAGAATCTTCATTGTGGCTACATAGCACACCAACCTGATCTGTGGAACCCCAAACTTGTGGGCTTTAAAAGATCCCATCTGCTTTTGCGTTGCTTCAATGGCCGCAACCATTACGATCGGGGTCCCATTCTCTTCTCGGAACCATCTGGAAAACTGATAAATGTAGTGTAGCTTGCTCTGTGCAAATGGTTTCTAGAATTGTGGCTTCAGAAATTAGGAATTGTACAACCTCCCCAAATAAAGTTCCGCCATGTTTTCAGTTTGTTTGTCATTTCTGCTCTACAAACCGCAATTCTTCAGAATGGACACACATGCTGAAGTTATACACTGTATTTACTTCTCAGAGTCATGTAAGTCCTCATAACAAGTTTCGCTGCTCAAAGAACTGATGATAATCCAAACTTTTTGCAATGTTCAAAAAAACACTATCTACAGTGCTGTTTTTTCTACAAAATCTATGCTGTTATTGCAGTCTGGAAACTTTTACATACTCTTTGTTCAATACTTTCAGCGCGCTTCAATAAGTAACATGACCTCCTAGGCTGCGATAAGCCACCTATCCAAATTCTAAACCCTTTCCAAATAAAGCTACGTTCCTCTATTTCTCTGGCATGTCACACATCAATGTCACATAGTTCATTCATTCACGACTTCTGACCAAATTGTGCTGTTGATTTTATTCGTATGTAGATATGCAGAAGATTACAGTTTGATTTCCTTATTTATGAGGGTTCAAATATTGTCCTGTAACAAGAACATCTCATTGAAATTCCAGAGAAATTCCGAGAATATTTTCATTAACGTTAACTTTTCAATTACGATCCTGAATGTAGCGGAACTAGTTTGGAATTTGGGGTCTGTACAAAAGATGTTCCGTGATTATATTGTCCGTCGTGAACTAAGATTAAAGAAAAGAAAGAATACATACTTATAAACCTGAAAAATACAAAAGGTCCCTTTATGGTATCATTGTAAGGGTTCATAAACTTGTGACATTCAATATTGAAAAGCAAATATAAGTGTGATTACTAGTTATATAAGCAATATGACTTAAGTTCCAAAGAAGTATCAATAAACACGTGAAATCGACAAACTTTAATATTACGTAGTAGAAACTCAAATTTACCAATTAGTCAATTATTTTTTAATTATGACGCGGAAGTCTTTTCCCGTGCTCTTTCTTTAGCAGGGATATGTAAGTTAAGTATCTTCGTAACATTTTGTTACGTATTAAGCTCTCATGAGTCAAGTAACAGCTTTACGAAAGAAACTCTCTACTACACTTAGAACCATAATTGCTAAGACTTGATACCTTAATAACATTCCATAACTTATGAAATTAAAAATACTATGTTGTTAATAATCTCATATGAAGACATACAAGACGCTTATTTAGTATCAAGATAGAGGTAATGAAGAGAAGTTCATTAGTTTACCGATTCGGATATCTTCTTCGTCCAATCAAGCTTACAAATTTTACAGAAGTTTTAATTAAATATATATTGATGATTTTTTTTTACAAAAATCATTAATAGTTTCGGAAAAATTATTTTGAAATACAAAGAAAGTTTCACAATATCCCCAAAAAAATTTTCACGCTATTTTTACGACTTTATTTAGTTTGTGCGGATGAAATGGTATCGTATTGTAAACTTAGTAATAAAATATTTATTTATAAAATATAAATAATTTATTTACAGGCGTATTCGGTAAAATAGTAATTTTACCTTTTCATATTCCAGTAAACTAATATACAGTATTTTTGCGTGCGTAGAAAACAAAATTTCTAAAACTGGAGAATTGGATTAAAACTTTAAGGTTAAAATTTAGTGTCGATACGCTTAATGATGTGATCTATAAGCTTTTGTGCATAGAACATGTGAACAGGTGGACTAGCATCCGAAACTACTTTCTTGACATATACGCATCACGAAACTTGTCATTCCGTTATTATCGTTCCTTCAAAGTTAGAGTACGCGTCTACTATTTGGAATCGGTTTCAATCAAAAAATTGTAAGCAATTAGAAAGAATACAATCAATTTTTTTTTTCAAATTTCTAACCTACAAAGAAACTCGCATTTATCCTCTTTTCGACAGCCATAAAACCATTCTTGAAAACTTTCATCTTCCAACACTAGAACAAAGACGTCATGATTGATTTATTATTCATTCAGAAACTAACTCAAAATATTTTGGACTGTCCCGACTTAGTTTCTTCATTGAACTTTCATGATCCTTCATTAAAAACACTTAAGAACATTAGCCCCTATTACTGTAAAAAAAAAAATCAAACACTAATATATTGAGGGAAATCACCAATCCGGAGAAGAACAGCTTTGTATAATAGAATGTGTGTAAGTAACAATAATTTGGATATATGTGAAATGTCACCTTAAAATTTAGAAATGCCATTATGAATATGTAATTATGTAATTCTCAACACTGTAATTGGGCTATAGCATGTTGTGCTGACAATAAATAAATAAATAAATAAAATAAATCTCGAATTCGATTTTTCCTTTCACGATTACAACTTCTGGTATTTGAAAGTAAAAGTTTTAATTTTCAGATTTATAAATATAACTTGATAGTACAGAAGTTATTGTCCGTATACCGTATTGTCTGTATACCGTATTGGCCCAAAGAACTAAAGTCTAAAGTAAGGTAGTAAACTGGTTACATTTTCCTTGTCTGAAATTAATATAATAGAAGGCAAGGCGGGAAAAGAATCCATTTACAGCCTCAATCTTAATTTAAATACACTTTCATCTGCTGCTATATTGCCCTGGCAAAATCCATAAGAAGTTTCAAGTTAAGCCTTTCGCCAGATGTGGTTTACCTGTCTGTAAGGTCTTTCCATTTTCTTAATATAGCTAGATCAGCTGCTTCGAATCATTTTCGTGAATATATTAAAAGAAGCTGGATGTAATAATCGTGCTTTATATATGTGTGTTCCTGTCATTTGATACTTTATTCCGTTTTAGAGACATCTAGGAAAGTAAATTAAGTTTTCTGTTAAGCAATGTAAGCATTTGTATGTTATCATTATAAGCAGAGAAAAATTTACAACGCATAGATTGCAAAGGATTTTCCTAATTTACAATGAAGAAGAGTCATTAAAAACTGCAGAACAGCAGAAAAAAAATGTATCTTGGAAAAGCTAATTAGATTTGGTTAAAGTTTTGTGGTACATAAAACAAGCTTAGTACTGTTAAGGGAATGCTTAATAAAAATAATCAAATGTTCAAAATACTTCAAAATGATACTTTTACGATTACTTGCGATAATCCTTTCTTTGTGAAGATAATTAAATACTAAAATTATAAATATTATATAAATGCTTTTCTAAGCTACATGATTGTACCAAAATATTGATCAAAAATATTTAATATCGTTAGTAATAAAATCACACCATTATGGCAAAAAAAAAAAAACACCATTAATAAAATCACATCAATGTAGTAAGTAACACTTATAAATTAATTTCAGCCAATAAGGTGTAGAAGGTCACGAGTAGGACATAAGTGTAATATTCTATTCAAATTTTAATAAAGCCATGTCAACAGAGAAATCTTTTCAATATAAATGTTTGTTCCCAATAACCACGTATTAACAGGCGCTGACTCATTGCTATAGCAATGAATTGTGTGTAAGATGGCATCAACAGGTCTTGGAGATATTGATTTTTCTATCAATGCTGTCTTTTCCAGTACGTAGGGCTTAATTGGAATACTACAGCACCACAATACCATTATTTTTTCTTAGAGTAATAATCAAAGCAGAATCTTAATTGTAAATCATTTCTATCAAACAAAGCATTAAACTCATGATTTGATATGAGGCCGCGATGGCTCAGTGGTAGAGCGTTCACATCTGGTGCATGGGGTCCTTGGTTTGATCCTAGCTCGCGCCAAGTGAGCTATGTGATGAACAAGCACCATGTGCGTGGGTTTCTCAGGGTTCTCCCGTTTCCTCCCACTTTCTTCATTCCACCATTTTCATTGATTTCTCATCATCACCGTCTCCTTAACCTAGCCGGCATAATCGTGGGACGTAAAACCTAAAGATTTCACTTCATTTTATGATTTAATATACACAAAATCACAAAAAGTTCAATTTTACTATATTAGTTCCATTACATCATTATTTTGTGGTACCTTTCTCTTGTTTAGTTAATGCTTTCTTTTTAAAACCATTCAAGCTTTTCACATCCATTCAAAAACGTGAAACTAGAGAACTCCGTAAACAAACATGAACAAATTGACAAAATATTTATTTTGCAAGTGACGTAAAAACACCCAACAAAAGTTGCTGGCAAATATTGATCAGTTGTCGTATAAACTAGTATTTTTCCAACATTTAGAGAGACCAGGAATAAAAATTGACCAGGCGAATCGATAGCATAGCAAAATTATATTGAAGAATACACGCGAATTAGAATCAAAAGAACTGATTAACCAACTATAAAGGAACACGATATCTAAATCACGAACAATTACAATCCATAGAGAACCGTAAAATGAACGAATAGAACCCATATTTGCCATAAATTGGAATACAGCTTAACTTATATTGTCACTTAGGGACGATAAAAATAAAAATAATAGTAAATGGATACACTAATCAGACAAAAATACGTTCTTCTTCTCGTACATTTTAACATTGAGACAGTTGGTTACAGTTCACTTTATCCTTAATACTGAACAAATTATAGTTACAAAAAAATTGAGTTTCGTGCTCGGTAGATGTGAAATCTTAAGAAGTAAAGTAGTTTATTAAAGTAACTTAATCAGATTTTTTCTAATCGTTGAAGATCTGTTGGTTCTCCATTTTGATCATTTACGTTAAAATTCAGGCACAACTACCTAAAGAGGAATACAGTGTGCCATACATTCAAGGACCGATGAGAACCTTAGAAAAACAAAGAAAATAACAGGTACACAAGTTTTCAATTTTTCTATTAGTTCCTTGTGTTCTATGTTAATTTGTGTTATAGTCTATAGATTTTTTGTTGGTCTAGTTATTTGCTTCGAAATTAGTAAAAAAAAAAAAAATGGTCGATAGTGTTTGATTGAATTTATTGTCATTCTCTTGCAAGTTTCCCTGCTTTTTGTCAAAAAGTGTTTATTCAAGCTCGATACCACTTGTTTATTGCTATTATCATGATTTGCACTGAGAAAAATCCGTTATCCGGATAGCGGTATATTGTACAAATATACAGAATCTTTGTTTACTACAATAATCAGTACGGAGCATATGCTATCCATTTGCTACGTACATTTCCCGCTTAGATATTACATCATGCCGTTGCAAGATGTATGACATCTAACAGTCTTCCGTATATTACATGTATATACGTGAGTTACATACGTCAGTTAGGTGTTACATATGTCAATCTGTATGTGAGATCCTGACCGCCTATATACAATTCTTTCGTTCGTACGGAAAGTACGTTTATTCGAAACACTTATAAGGAAAGTACGTTTATTCGGAACACTTATAAGGAAAGTACGTTTATTCGAAACACTTATAAGGAAAGTACGTTTATTCGAAACACTTATAAGGAAAGTACGTTTATTCGAAACACTTATAAGGAAAGTACGTTTATTCGAAACACTTATAAGGAAAGTACGTTTATTCGAAACACTTATAAGGAAAGTACGTTTATTCGGAACACTTATAAGGAAAGTACGTTTATTCGGAACACTTATACGGAAAGTACGTTTATTCGGAACACTTATACGGAAAGTACGTTTATTCGAAACACTTATAAGGAAAGTACGTTTATTCGAAACACTTATACGGAAAGTACGTTTATTCGAAACACTTATACGGAAAGTACGTTTATTCGGAACACTTATACGGAAAGTACGTTTATTCGAAACACTTATAAGGAAAGTACGTTTATTCGAAACACTTATAAGGAAAGTACGTTTATTCGAAACACTTATAAGGAAAGTACGTTTATTCGAAACACTTATAAGGAAAGTACGTTTATTCGAAACACTTATAAGGAAAGTACGTTTATTCGAAACACTTATAAGGAAAGTACGTTTATTCGAAACACTTATAAGGAAAGTACGTTTATTCGAAACACTTATAAGGAAAGTACGTTTATTCGAAACACTTATACGGAAAGTACGTTTATTCGAAACACTTATAAGGAAAGTACGTTTATTCGAAACACTTATACGGAAAGTACGTTTATTCGAAACACTTATACGGAAAGTACGTTTATTCGAAACACTTATACGGAAAGTACGTTTATTCGAAACACTTATAAGGAAAGTACGTTTATTCGAAACACTTATAAGGAAAGTACGTTTATTCGAAACACTTATACGGAAAGTACGTTTATTCGAAACACTTATAAGGAAAGTACGTTTATTCGAAACACTTATACGGAAAGTACGTTTATTCGGAACACTTATACGGAAAGTACGTTTATTCGGAACACTTATACGGAAAGTACGTTTATTCGAAACACTTGTAAGGAAAGTACGTTTATTCGAAACACTTGTAAGGAAAGTACGTTTATTCGAAACACTTGTAAGGAAAGTACGTTTATTCGAAACACTTATAAGGAAAGTACGTTTATTCGGAACACTTATAAGGAAAGTACGTTTATTCGGAACACTTATAAGGAAAGTACGTTTATTCGGAACACTTATACGGAAAGTACGTTTATTCGGAACACTTGTAAGGAAAGTACGTTTATTCGAAACACTTGTAAGGAAAGTACGTTTATTCGAAACACTTGTAAGGAAAGTACGTTTATTCGAAACACTTATAAGGAAAGTACGTTTATTCGGAACACTTATACGGAAAGTACGTTTATTCGAAACACTTATAAGGAAAGTACGTTTATTCGGAACACTTATACGGAAAGTACGTTTATTCGGAACACTTGTAAGGAAAGTACGTTTATTCGAAACACTTATAAGGAAAGTACGTTTATTCGGAACACTTATACGGAAAGTACGTTTATTCGAAACACTTATAAGGAAAGTACGTTTATTCGGAACACTTATACGGAAAGTACGTTTATTCGGAACACTTATACGGAAAGTACGTTTATTCGAAACACTTATACGGAAAGTACGTTTATTCGGAACACTTATAAGGAAAGTACGTTTATTCGGAACACTTATACGGAAAGTACGTTTATTCGGAACACTTATACGGAAAGTACGTTTATTCGAAACACTTATACGGAAAGTACGTTTATTCGGAACACTTATACGGAAAGTACGTTTATTCGGAACACTTATACGGAAAGTACGTATAAAACCATACTTTACAATAAGTGGAAGCTTTGCTTTGTATATACTTAAACACAAACAAACTATTTGCTGAGCAAAACAATATATTCACATATAAAACCTACACACGTGTGACAGTTTCGTCACTTAACATTTTGGCTTCATCAGACACTATCCAAAGCCAAGTTAGTGTCTGATGAAGGCAAAGTGTTAGTTGGTGAAACTGTCACATGTATGTTGTTTTTTTAAATGTGAATATATTGTTTTGCTCAAAAAAAAAAGTTTGTTTTTGTTTAACACTTTTTCAGTTATATGTTTGCTGCTCGCTAAGTCCAAGACCTACAGGATTTACACATGTAACCTACGCTTTACATACGCCACATGTTTTTTTTTTCAGTGTGGCCTATAGGTCATTCAGGGGATGACCGACAGTTTGGGAATACCGACACTTCTAAGCTTAAAGGGCTGTCAATTCTACCTGGAAGTGAGAGTTGGCGTAATCAGTACTAAGTGAAACTGTGGGGTGTATGGAATGTATATCTGTAAAAGTTTAAAAATAAGTGAAAGAATTTGACTAGAAAGGTCTAAGTTTATGAGGTAAGGTGTGAGAGATGTGTGAGAAGTAAATGGTCATGTAGAATTTGAGTATGTTTTGTTAAGCTCTTTTTAGGAAGTAAAAGTTGTATTGTTCAGTACTCATGGTGGAAAGTATACAGCTGAAAGTTGTGCAATTACAGGTAGTAGGCTCATCAGTGTGCAGTGATTCTTACTTGCACAAAATATAGTTAGGTGCAACATATACATTCGGGGTACTTCCGACACTCACATTTGGGACACTTTCGACAGATGTTTTTTTCCCCTTTCGATTGTGATTTTTAATAATTATGTATCAAAAATACTACATTAGTATTAACATATAGATATCTGCATCATTTTTCTATCGCATGAGATTGATTTTGAACAAAATGTCAGTAGCTACAGAGGCCGTAAAGAATGCAGTGCTACTTGCTACTGCTTCAAGAGCTTTTGAAGTTCCTCGGATACGTTACGTGACAGGTTATTCAAAGTTAATTGCAAAAAACATTTTGGTGAACATACAGCACTTGCTGCTGAAGAAGACGAACACGCACTAAAAGAAAAGTTAATTATATTAGACGGGTATGGGTTCACCCAAAAACATAAGATGCGGTAATTTAAAGCGAAGGACAATAGTGTCAAACTTTTAACATCTGCACAGAAAAATAATAAAATAGAAAAATCAAAATGTAGTGACACGTAAAAGAATGTACGGATACATAAAAATGTTGCAAAACACACTAACAAAAATGAGAAAACTAAAAAAGAAAATTATTGTGGTATCTGTCGAGTTCTTTTCTTTTTTTTTTCAGCGAAAACAGTTCAGCTGATTGGGTTCAATGTACAAAATATTTTTATCGGTTTAAGGAGGACTGTGTTCTTCATCTAGACAATCCCTTCTTTGTGTGTCAGCAGTGTGAAATCTCAGACAAATATGAGTACAATGTTTGCTCTTTCCTGTATATGAAACTAACACTAATAATTTTAATCTATAACCATACTTTTGATAACATACGATTAACATAAATTAACAAATACTTTTTCATGAAGTACAGAATTTTTGTGCTCTCTGCACTAGCTCACATTTAGCATATTATTTTTTTTAAATAAGAAATTCTTGTTTCATAGATTTCTTGTAACTGAATGAATTTTGTGATTATTCTTCCCTTCATTTGTTACTTAGTGACATTTTTAAAATATTTTCCGGAGCTGTAAATAAAGGCATTCTACATTCCTAAACTTATAAATTCCCGTGTTCGTTTGAAGTCCATGAACTACTTTACGAACAGTAATGTGTGTTTTGGAATTATTAGTGACACTATCATAGTATGTGAGGTTTTAATGTTGATGTCGGTATTACGCCAACAAACTGACGGTCTTCCCCATAGAGTTGGGGGAAGTCCAGAACTTCTTCATCGTTCATTTCAATTGTGGCTCTACAGCCACACATTGCTTTTGTATAACATGTATTGTATCTGTCAAGTATTTGAAATAGTATACTTACCCATGGGCTATAATTCGTTTCTTTAACACATTTTTCTACTCTAGCATAATCACATTTAATCAATCTCTGCCAATCAATAGATATTGCTTTCCTTGCTTTGTGATCATTAAATGTAACTTATGTGAATTTCCTTAAACGTAACTTGTACTGGAATTCGACATGCTATTTAAGTGGACATCGTGTGCGTGGATTTTTCGGGATTCTCCCGTTTCCTCTCATCTTATTCATTCCCTCATTTCATTCATTTCTCATCATCACCATCTCCTTTAGCCTAGCCGGCATAATCATTGGACGTAACACTGAAAAATTTCCGACCTGCTGTTTGTATATCTGAACAATCAGTATTGTGTTGCATGTCCTGGTAAGGAAGAATTTTACTATTTCTAAACAGCAATAAAGCTTGTGCTGCCCGTATAACTGAAACTGTCGCTCCGCTATCCACTACAAATTAACTAATGTATCATTAGAATATAGAGCTACTTTTAATGTTGTTTTGCTATATAATAGCTGCAAATCTTGACATATGTTTAGCTGTTACAAACAAATGTAATTACATTGCCTCTCAATGATAAACATAATCATATTATAGAATGTTCCAAACTTTTAATGAGATAAAACATCAACTTCTTAATAATTATAAAAACAATGTAACAGCATGTAATTCCATTTCTTTTTCTTTTGAAACGAGTGCTTAAAACTTCAACACTTGTTACCAAACAACATTTTCATATTAGAAATTATTAATAATCTAAGATCGTCTCTCTTTTCTTTTTCTTGAAGTTCAATATATTCTTCTAGACGACTGTTAAATATCAAAATGCAACTTTCCTAGTTTAATAGAAATATTCATTAAAAGTATTGTAATAGTTAGTTCTGCAATTTTAGTGATGATGATGTAACACAGAAAGCTAAACTTAAATTTAGTGCATATATATAATTAAAGCATTACAAATAATGTTTGCACAAATGCATCGTTTCCGAGTTAAAGCTCGGCGAAAATTTATCGAAATGATACAAAAGGCCGTAAATTGAAAACAAAATGTTGGATCGGCACTGGAAGAAAGACTGACTAGTTATTTTAAACTATGAATGCCCGTGATGTACCATTTGGTGTGGAGAATGTAAAATTTTACAGTTCTTCATTTGACAACATTTGTTTTTAAAATCCTCATATATTTTGCCCTTTACTGAAAGGCCTAACCGGTTGCTCGACAGTACATTAATGAAATAGTGACTCTAAAATACTGCTGATTCGTTTCAGCCGTCCTGATCTCACATATTTCTTATGTCCCTTCCTGTATCGTTCCTATAAACGCTTGGAGAATATAGTTTCCAACAGACGCATTCCATACTCACGTTGGTCTCCATTTGTTTTCAAATTTCCATCGAAGAATCACTTTCCAAGGTTTTGTGGTTCCTTTCGAGCATCTTGAGTATATGGTATGAAAACTTATTTAACAGTAGTGGGGGAAACTCATTCTTTAAATCAGTACAAAACAAAATATTACGATTGGAAAGGGACCCTGATGAGACCTGGTACCACTTGTTTCAGCCTTTGCTAATCTTAAGTGAGCCTTGGTTTCACGGTATTTAATATAGAGTTCCAACATTCATCATCAGAGATGATTGTTTAATCTTTGGAGCAGTGATGGCGAAACAATTTGGATCATAATTGTTTACTTACATTATATTTAAGAGTTATCCCCACTTCGATTTGATTAGGCATTATTTGTCTCAACGAAATTGCTGCCCAGCGGCAAATTCTAATTTATTTTTCTTTATATAGGATTCATTAGTTGTTTTGGACTTTAGCATTCCGTTCAGCACCGAGGCTGTATGAGATGGATCTACTGCTTAATGTGGGATCCAATCCATATCTGCTTCCACTAAAAATATTTATGCATAGACACCAAATAGTAGAACAGAGGTAGGGGGCGTAGTTCTTCCCCTTGTGTTTCTGAAGGATGTCTGGAAAATTTATCTGAGGTATATATTGAGAGTTGGTATTATGGATACCATGCATGTAAGAGGTGAGTAATTATAGTTTCATTACTTACATATTATGATATCCTGCACATGGTCCTATTTACAAATAATCAACACGTGCTTGTTAACAACACTATGTGGGTCTCTACTACAAGCTACTACAAAGGCAGAGAAGAACATCAGCGCTACCACTACACAAGAGCAAGTATAAAATCAAGAGGACCACCACACCTAGCATCAGTCTTCGGCTGGTCAAATTCTCCTCTCTTAGCTTGTCTGGAGCTTCGAGAGAATCCTAACCTAACCCAAGCCTCCTAGCTTGCCGGGAGCTCTGTGGGACTCCTAACCTCAACCACCTAGCTTGAGTGAATTTATGTGGGTTTCTAACCTCTCTTTGGTTAATGAAACATAGAGAATCCTAAAATCCACCCCACTTAGTTTGCGTGGAACTCTGTAAGGATACTTCCCTAGGCTGCATGGGCCAGAGGACATCAGTTTGCCCCAACTCATTAGTGAATTTTATACTTGTATAGTGAAAGTGTATCATACTATTTTATGTAACAGGAAGTTTTGTAATGAAATAAGTTATGGGAGAAAATCTATTTCCGTATATAACTTCTCTACCTTCTACCTGCTAGTAAAATTTCACAATATTTACTTCCCCATGTCAATGAATAAGCCCACGAGATAAGGCACAACTAGTGAATATTTCGATTTAGTATAATGGAAAGGAAGTCAGATCCTTTCTATAGATATTTTGCAGGATTTAGGTCATAAAAGATAATTCGTTTTCACATACACATTTGCGGACAACCTGTCAACATGCAGACACTTATCTGGTGTTTTCGCTCGTGTTCTGTAGCAAATATCGTCGAATGCTCTACTAACGGTCACTGCTTCCTGATCGTTTCGACTGAACACTCTACTGCAGAAACTCATGTAACAAAATCCCTCCAATAAATGTCACTGAATTGACTGGAATTTCCACTTGACTTTCTGAAATTCCCCATTTTTCTTTTGCGTCTCTCTTTTTCTTCTATACTCTTCTCTTTTCTTTTTCGATTTTATTTTTGTCATCTTCCCTCTACTGGAAGAAGTCACTATGTTCTTACCTCCTAGAACACCTCTCAGAGGAAATAAAAAATCGAATAATTTGATGGTTTGTCATTGCATTTCAGTTCCATAAAAGTTTCCATAACTTCATCAGATTCTGATTTTAATGATAAGAAAGTCTTTGGAAAAATTGCTAACTGTGTGTAAAAAAATGTTAAATTGCAAGAAACATTAGTGTTTGAATTCTTATTTAAGTTAGTATTATGTACAACGATGACATGTATTTATTACTTTTATTTTTATTTAATATGTTGGGCAAAAATGTTATTTTATCTGGCAAATATCTACGAATTAGAAGAAGAGGAAGAAAATGTTATGATTATGATATAAGAAATGTTATGATAAATCTCGATTTGTAAATGTTTTATGTTGCCGCCGCTAGAGGTCAGCGTATGTATAGACGTCATAATCCGGTTGCTATAGTAACTGTTCCCGTTACCAAGGTTTTGTTTATAAATAAATATAATAGTAATTGAGAAAGACGCCATATAAGTTAGAAGTGTATAGAATTTGCTGAGAAGCAATTACCAATTATTTGGAAATGTAGTGCTCTTAAGTGATCAAAATAGTGCGTAATTATTTGAATTATCATCGTAGTAAATAGTAAACAGTTTTAATAAGTATATACTGGGGTAAAATAAGTAAAAATCAAACTTCGAACTTTTGGAACTTTTGTGATGTTATATATGTCCCTGTTGAAAGTAGGTGTGCTACTCTTAAGAGTATACGAAAAATACAATCTGCTACAGTACTTGAAAGGTTTTTTTTTTAATTTACGTATATATCAATAAATTAATAAACTATTTATTCCGGAAGAATGAATACTGTCAATTAATTTTTGGGAACGAACGACACAACAATTTGTTATTAGCGCCATAAAAAAGATGGCGCTATCAATATAATCCATCTCAGCAACATCGTCTCCATTTGCCTCGGTACACAATCGTGCAATGTTAAAGTTAAAGAAAGTAATGAATTCAAATGTGATTATGCTAAGTAGCATGTCATATAATATTCGAAACGGACTAAGAAATGGAGAGAAACTATCCTCACCTGTTTTTTTCAGGATGTAATTACGCGGAATTGAAAAGAGAAATTAATGCATAAACTGTAATTTCTTTTAAAAATGAAATATTTCAGTTTTACGTCTCATAGTTATGCTGGCAAGTCCAAAGGAGACGGTGATGAAAAATAAATGAAATGGTGGAATAAAAAAGTGGGAGGAAACGGGAGAACTCCCAGAAAACCAACGAACACGATTTGTCCACCACAAAGCTCACTTGACGCGATCTGGGGTCGAACCAGGGATCCGATGCACCAGAGGTGAACAATCTACCACTGAGCCACTGCGGTCCTTCGTACTTAAACGATAGAACAACATAGATTTAAAACTTGAAAATGTCAGCATCTATAGAAGTCACTTGTTGAAACCTCTATTAAATAATTATTAAGTGCGAGGGAGCCATATGGAAAAAAACAACTGAGGTTAGGGAGACAAAAGATAGACCTTGGGGTATGGCAGTCGCCCCCTCAGTTCTTCCCATCAATCCACCACTGTCTCTTCTTTACATGAGGAACACCGAAACTGAGTGATTCTGAATCTTAAGATGACATGTAGAACTGTCACAATAATATTTAAGGGGATATAACTTTGAAATTTCCTAGTTCTGTGCGTTTATACACAATAATATGATTGGTAGATTTGTTTCGGATATTTTCGATCCTTCCCACTTTCTTTTTCCACCATTTCTTGCTTTAACAATTAGTCCAACTATAAAATAAGGTTTCCGCTCATAATTTTCATATTGATGCTGGCGAAGAGTGGGGAGGAGGATAAGTGAATTGTGGTGAGAGGTAGCTAAGACCATAGTTAAGTGAATATATCAAAACTATCAACAGGAAAATTTCAATTTGAGAGTTTATTTTATAACAGCGGCGGAAATCTGTCTTCAACATTGGGGGAAACGGGTAAGATCATTTCCATAATCATCTTTTTAAGCGAGATAAATCCACTTTTCATATTAGTAATATTAGTTGCTCCCTCCTCCAAGCCTTCGACTCTTTTGCAAATTTCTTACATGCTAGAAATATATCTTGTATCCGTAAGAAGCAGCACAGCTAGCGGCAACTATTAGTCTGACTGTGAACTTATTAAGGGTGTCAATTTCCGACTGAGACATTTTTGTAATAAATGATTGGTCTTTAGAAGATGTCTAACAATGTCTACATAACTAACTAACTAACTAACTCTATGGCCTATGGAACCCGGAGGTTCAGTGCCGCGTTCACAAAAGCTCTCCACTGACTTCTATCCTTAGCTAATTGCATCCAGTTTCTTCTTTGTATTCCTATCTCTGCGAGATCCATCTTAATATTGTCCTCCCATCTGCGCCTAGGTCTTCCTAATGGTCGTTTTCCTATGGGTCTACCAGTTAAGACTTTGAAAGCGTTTCTACTTTCTTCCATTCTAGCTACATGACCTGCCCACCTAAGCCTCCTAGACGACGACCCTAACAATGTTGGGTAGACCGTATAAACTATGTAGTTCCTCGTTATGAAGCTTCCATTCTCGTTCCTCTTGGGTCCGAATATTCTCCTCAGGATCCTGTTCTCAAATACTTTCAGTCTATGTTCTTCCCTCAGAGTAAGCGACCATGTTTCACAGCCATACAGAACAACAGGCATGATTATCGTTTTATATATTTTAAGCTTCAAATTCCTCATATAACAATGTCTACATATTGTACATAAATATAATACATTAAGGTATTAACGATATTTCAACTGAGAAATACAATTTCTGAGCCCTTTAGGTGTAAGAAGAAAATAATTGCAAGTAAAGGGTTAGGAATTAGATTTCTGGGATTTCGATATCTACTTGGCCGTGTTAACCTGTCACGCATGAGGAAAACGTGGGAAAGGAAGGAAGCGGCCTGGGACCTGTATATAATTTACCATCCCGATATTTGCCAAGTGTAAATAAGGAAAATTTCATTCAGAAATGCTCGCCTCAAAAATACTGTAACACATTTTCGACCGAGTGTCCCCAGCGGGAATCGAACCCGGGACTGCTCGCACCAAAAATTGCAAGTAAAATACTTCATATTAGTCTAAGCGTATATAATAAAGTAGGAAAGTATTGGAAAATTTGTGGGAAATGCAAAATCTCACATTTAGAGATTATTGCAGTTTCTTTTTGCGTTTCATTTGTATTGCAACATATATATTTCCAAATCTCTAATAAAAAACTCACAAGAAATGATAGGCATGGGCACAGACTCCAAACTTCTCCACAGACAAAACCGCCATGATATTGCCATTTGTCTCTTTACTGATTATCACATCCTACAAGATAGGAGTTTATTTGTGATTACATGGTTAGCATACGGGTCTTTGGTACAACACACCCGGGTTCAACTCCCGGGGGAAAATCATCTGATTCGGGCCTCACGTTAAGCTGCAAATCTACTTCTCATATAGGCATCACATTTTACTACGCATACGTCTAGAGCTCTCAGACGTCCCAATTTGTCCGGAACAGTCACGGATTTTTATCGTCTATCCCTCTTAGACCCAAAATGTCCCGCTTTCCCTGCAAAACAAACTAATACCATTTGAGCAATATTTAAAAAGAGATCTTGCTTTTATTAGTTACTAGCATTAATTACCCGCTTTGCTGGGCTAAATTAAGAAAAAATAGTAATATTTTTCGTTAGTCAGTCACTGTTTACTATTACTAAAGTGCTCCTTGATATTGGTCATTTTCAATGATTTTTATATATCCCCTCTTCTCCCCATGTTGTGGGTCACGTCATCGGAAGTGTCATTGTTCATCTCATCGACCCCAAAAAGTATGAATTCGACACTGATATTGGTAATTTTGATTATATATTTGGTCTAGGAATTAATTCGTGCGGGTGGACAAGAGATAGCGCAACGAACGGAGCGTCCCACAGTTCCGTGTATCCACACATGTGTTGCAAACCCCTGTCATCGCGTATCGTTCGTAGTATAGGGCAGTGGATTAAAGGGTCAACAACACCAGTTTGTAGTTAAGTGAACATGGCGCAATTTGTGCCTGATAAAGTGTTTTTGCGGGGTGTCCTGCTGCATTACTTTAACATGCAGAAAAGTGCGACTGAAAGTCATCGTATTTTGGTGGAAGTGTATGGTGACCATGCTCTAGCTGAGCGAACGTGTCAGAAGTGGTTTGCACGGTTTAGAAATGGTGATTTCGGCTTGGCAGACCAAGAGCGAGCTGGACAGCCAAAAAAATTTCAAGACGAAGAATTGACAGCATTGCTCGAGCAGGATTCGTGTCAAACGCAGGAGCAACTTGCAGCAGCATTAGGCGTTGATCAAACAACAGTCTCCAAACGCTTGAAAGCCATGGGAATGATTCAAAAGATGTCACATTGGGTTCCAAAAGATGTCACATGAATTGAAAGACAGAGACGTTGAAAGACGGAAAACCATTTGCGAATTGCTGCTTCAACGACAGAGCAGAAAGGGGTTTCTGCATCGAATTATTACGGGTGATGAGAAGTGGATCCATTACGAGAACCCTAAACGAAAAAAGGCCTGGGTGAAACCAGGTGAACCAGGTCCATCACAACCAAAACGAGATATTCCCTGTGCAAAGGTTATGCTGTGCATATGGTGGGATATGAAAGGTGTGGTGTACTATGAGCTGCTGCAACCGGGTGAAACTATGAATGGAGAACGTTATCGACGACAATTAATGCGTTTGAAGCAAGCTCTGGCCAGAACACGACCAGAATGGGAGAACAGACATGATAAACTTATTGTTCAACATGATAACGCTCGCCCACATGTCGCAAAACCGGTCAAAACCTATTTAGAAAATGTCGGATGGGAAGTTTTACCCCACCCGCCGTATTCACCAGACGTTGCTCCTTCGGACTACTACTTGTTCGATTGCATGAACAACGATTTGATTGGGCAGCGGTTTACTTCTTCAGAAGATATCGAAACATGGGTCTCTGACTGGATCGCTTCCAAGGATGAGGACTTCTTTCGCCACGGAATCCGTACATTGCCTGACAGATGGGCGAAAGTGGTGGCTAGCGATGGACAATATTTTTCTTAAGGTATTTATGTATTTTGTGTTTGTACTACAGCTTCAATGTGTGCGTACCAACCGCACGATCCCCTCCAACAAGTTTTGCGGGGCTGAACTTGGATTTAAATAGCATCAGAAGTGTTACTGTTCATCTCAGCGACCTCAAAAACTATAGATTCGACACTAATATCGGTCAGTTTCGATTATTTGTAAATGTCTTTTCCCTGCTTTAAGTTACGTAGTCAGAGTGATATGACAAAAATCATCGCATGTTTAAACTTAATCTAGGTTGAAAATTTGATCGAGATCGGTCAGGTGGTTCAAGAGCTATTAAGTTTATTTATTTTTATATATTTTCCCTCCCCTCCCCTCCCCTACGATCTACCGTAAAAGTGATATGATAACAATCACCCCAGGTCCAAATTTGATTAAGATCGGTCCTGTGGCTAAAGCGTGATGAAGTCACAAAGACGGTCACTTTTATTTTTATTATATATATATATATATATATATATATATATATATATATATATATATATATATATATATATATATATATATATATATCCCTCCCATTCCCCTTGGTTCCACCGTAAAAGTGAAGTAACGAAAACATCCCAGGCCCGAATCTTATTTATGTTAGAAGTTTGATCAGGATAGGTCTGGTGAAAGTTTAATTTATTTTTATAGATTTCTCCCCTCTGCTCCCCCTCCTTTAAGATCTACCGTTAAATTGATATGATAAAAATCACCTCACGTCCGAACCTAGTCTATGTTGAAAATTTGCTTAAGATCGGTTGGGTTGTTTATAGTGATGAGCAAATGCAAGACCAAGACCAAGACCTGGGTGGTCTTGGTCTTGGTCTTGCACTGGAACCTTTGGTCTTGGTCTTGGTCTTGGTCTTGGTCTTGCTGCAAGAGTCTTGCAAATCTTGCTTTTAAGAAATTTTATGATTTTCATACGTAAATTTTACTCTGGATAAATTCTACAATGCGCCAATAGTAACGGAAATACATTGTATGTTTCTAAATGAAATATAGTTTACCTTCGTGTAAGTATGATGATAGTATACAACATAGGCGGTAACCTTTATTTTCTTTTCAATGGGTCCCCACACTTCACTACTTATAAGATAAATTACAACGTTTCGTAATCTTTTTATATTTTTTAACAGATTCAGTACTCTATTGGTTGGGGAGACGCATAAAAGAATATCAAAATGGCACAGACTACTGAAATACCACAAATTGTTAAATTATTTTTACACTCTAAAGGCGTCAGACATATATATACACTGTAAAAAATATCAGGAAGGTTTCTCACCTTCGGGGAACGTTTTTGCAAAGGCAAGTCTAGGTTTCCGGATAAATTAACAGAACGTTTCTCTATTTTAACGAAAATAATACACTTTCCGTAAGAAATCAGAAAGGATTCGGTATGTTTAGAAATATGTAGGATTCTTTTATCATCGGAAACAAGTTTTCTTTATATTTAAGGAATTTACTCATATATTTCCCGTAATCTGATGTTACTTTTCCTTTATTTCACGGTAAACTAGCTTTACCAAGATATTCGGAAACTTTTTGGTGATGCATCATGGGAATAGTACCAGCCATGTTTGTTTGAGCAGTGCTATTTCGTGTGTAAATAAAAATATTATATTTATTTGGTAAACATTAGAGTTTGTAATTCCAAACAATACCTTTCGGTATCAACAAATTGTGAAAGAAATGCGAGAGCTATCTAGTAGCATAGAGAAAATAACAATAACAAAATATTTTCTCTGTGGTTTGAGTAATAAGTAATCAGAGCGTAGGCTATATTTTATTTAAACGTTTTATTGTTTTTATTATTTGTAGTTGCAGTTGTGATTATTTAATGCATGTTTTCAGCATAATGCGCGTAAACATCGCATCGAACAGACAGATCGGGTTAGGTTTAGCAGAAAGATGCAGAAGCACGAAAAAAAAAAAAAAAAAAAAAACACATTTACAGGAGAAATAGATGATGCAAGTATTTAGACCAAAATAACGTAACCAAATCTGGGTTCACTCGAACAGACGGTTCTAGCAGATAGAAAATCTATAGGTAAAATACTATCTGAAACACTTTTTCTGAATAAATGAGAGTGTGAGTATAAGTAGTTGGTGTCAGTGCACACAATACTGAAATGAAAAGTATACTATTTCACTAAACTCATACGTATACCATCCATTGCTGACGCGCCTGCTCCCTGCGGATGCACCCCCTCGCTAACGCTCGTGCCTCTCTACTGCCCTCCTGCCGTGACTCGGTTAGATAGCATTCGTACTTTTTAGTGGCCAGCTAGCACATATTTGTACGTGTTTTCTGCACTGTAGTCTTTATGCTACATGTCCAAACTGTATTTACACTAGGGGGCGCGGTGGCTCAGTGGTAGAGCGTTCACCTCTGGTGCTTGGGGTCCTGGGTTCGATCCCAGCCTCCGCCAAGTGAACTTTGTGGTGGACAAACACCGTGCTCGTGAGTTTTCTCAGGGTTCTCCCGTTTCCTCCCACTTTCTTCATTCCACCATTTCACTCATCTCTCATCATCACCGTCTCCTTTAGCCTAACCGGCATAATCGTGGGACGTAAAACTTAAAGATTTCATTTCATTTCATTTGTATTTACACTAAGCCCTCCTGAAGTCAATTTGTAAGTGGTAATGGAGTTCCTCATTTCCTGCATGCTCTGCTAAAATAAATATAAAGATTTGACCTAACCTGAAAATGTAAGAAATGTTTCAAAATTTGGTAGAACCGTCTGCTCGAGTAATGCCTCAAATCTAATCTAAGCTAACCTGAACTAAACGAAACTAACATAACGTTAGAAGAAGTAAGCAAAATTCGGTAAGAGTGCACTTTGTGCATAACGCTCATTGGAACTATAGCTAAACAGCTCCACGGGGCTTCTAACCTTGTTCGCTCGCTCAGCTATGTTTTGTGAAGTAAGTAACGTATCAGATCTTATATTTGCAGGATTGGGAGAGAAATTAAAAGATACCCAAAATCACTTGTTTTGCACAAAGTGCACTCTTACCCGAAATTCTATATTTTTTTTTTTCGAAAATTATGCTAGACCTCTACATTATCATAATCTAACATAAAATAACCTAAACTAAACTAATCTAATGTGAAGACAAATTACCAAAATTGTAATATATATAGAAAGAATTGCTGAACTCCTTCTGCTAAATATAGGCCGACTGTCAGGGGCGGATTTAGAATTTGAAAACTGGGGGAACAGCCAGAATCCCAGACTATGATAGGTATATATAAATAATAGCTAAAATGATGTTTGTCACAGAAAACTGAGGGATCCTAGGTTCTCCCGGCCCCGGCCTAGATCCACCACTGCCGACGGATCTATCAAATAAAATTCATTTCAATATGCTGTGCACTGACAGTAATTACTTATATTCAGATTGTCGTTTTTTCATGAAAAATGTTTCACATCGTATTTTACCTACAGATTTTCTGAGTGAGATTAAAAGTATTGTAAATGTGCTCTTCCACTATCCTCATTATGCGTATACTCCCGTCGCTCACGCGCCTAATCCCTACGGACTAACCCCCTCGCTACCTGGTCTCCCTGCTGCGCTCCTGCCCTGACTCGTTTAGGCCTTTTAGGATTTATGGTATATTTATATACCATGGCGTAGTATCGTGTTTGGCCTATTATTTAGGTTTTATACCAGATATTTAAGCCATTTTTTATTGATCAAATCAAGTATGGACCAAAGAACAATCCAGGTGCGTCTTGGAAGCGGATGGTCAACTTAGTGGCGCGAAGGGGCGTGACTATTTTTTCCTAAGGCAAATTTCAAAAATTTTTCACGCTCTTAGTTTTCAAGATAACAAATTGAGAAACTTGATTGTGTGTACCTTTGCGTATTTATCATTTTTTAGAT
The DNA here is from genome assembly GCF_964235325.1 of Thermobia domestica. NCBI lineage: Eukaryota > Metazoa > Arthropoda > Insecta > Zygentoma > Lepismatidae > Thermobia > Thermobia domestica. The sequence continues at coordinate 263,858,099 of NC_137462.1, forward strand.
CCCTACGTGAAACTGAGACGGGCCCGAGGGACGCAAGTGTTCCCAGAAATGACTTTTTCAGAAAAATTCGCGATTTTCTGGGTTCAGATGTATGGTACAGATATGTGAGTGATACCGTTGAAAAGCGCTCGTTATTCCAGAGAAGATTACGTTTTAAACCATGACTCTAGACCAAACAGTAATGACGCAGTAAATTTTTGAAGTATTATATACGCACATTATTTATATAACTTTTTTATTAAAAAATCAGATCGCTACGTAAACACAGAGCCGGGCCAGAGGGGCGAAAGAATTTTTTTTTTTCGATAAATCTCCCGGTTTATCCCGTTTCTGTTGTTTAATACGGACATACGAGTGATACCGTTGGAAAGTATGCTCTATCGTGAAAAAAAAAAAAAAAAAAAAGATATGAGCCATGATCCTACGATAAATAGTAAGGAAGCAGTAACTGTTTGAGTGAAAATCTAAAATGTACCACAAAAATATAAAATCCTAAGAGAGTTGGATAGCATTTTTGCTTTTTAGTGGCCACTTAGTACAGGTTGGGTTGGGTTTTATGCACTGTGGTTTTTATGGCATACTTCCACACTGTGTTTATACTAAGACCACCTGAAATCAATCTGGAAGTGGTAATAGAGCTTCATTTAGTGCATGCGCTGCTAAAAAAAAAAAAAAAAAAAAAAAAGCTTGAGCCTAATCTGTAAATGTAAGAAATGTGTTAAAATTTGGTAGGTTCGTCTGCTCGGGTAATGCCTTATTTTTCACAAACGTCCCATATATGGAGTGGACGTCGTATACTATTACCCTACAATTAATGTGAAGTGTCTTTCTTAAGCTTAATGATTGTGGGCGCGGGGGGGGGGGTTAGTGCCGAATAAGCTCATCAACTTTAGAAAATTTTGGACTGTATATATAGGCAAAAGGGATACTTGGTGCAATGGTACCAATTATATCAACACAAGAGTGCCTAACCTACGTCAGTGGGAACGCAAAGGTTCAGAACCTAAGTTTAACTAACATTTGTCACTGGAGACGCATTCGGTCAGTATTTTCGCGCGTTTTGCTTTATCAGTGGGAGACTCAACTGGTCACTAAATCTGGCGGACTAATCGTAAGACTATGACATATTTTGAAGTTTCTTCTTTTAAACAGTTTCTTCTGACTTTTTTTTTTTTAATTATGTGCAACGGGCCATATTACAACGTAGGACATCAGTGTAGTCATATTTAGTCGTTTCTACAAAATTTGCTCGTGAGCTTCTCCGTAGCTAAGCGGTTAGCGTACGCGCCTTTGGCGTGGGAGACCCAGGTTCGATTCCCGGCGAGTGCTTATGTGGTTCGGATTCTGTGTTAATCAGTAGGTCCCGTCACATATAGCCTCGCTACTGAAAGAGACGCTAAACTCAAAATCAACTCAACTCAACATTCGGTCGATCTTCCAGTACTTACTACGTAATGAGCTTCTTCGGCACATTACCCGCGGTGGGTATACTCTTTTTATTGATCATACATAAAATGGAAAGTGATAGAGACAGATAGTATAGATAACATAGGACTTTTTGAGCACAGGGAAACGTTACGTAAAGTGTGTTTGTAGGCTTGTACAGATCCTTTTTGTACCGTATGTTTTAACATTATGGATGTCAATAGTAGGCACACATACACAACAATGGTAGGCACACATACACCCTAAACTAATTGTATTAAGTACAAGAGGCAAAACTGTATTAAACATCATTCCTCAAATCATAAATAAGTTTTGGTATCGTCTTTCTCCTTGTTCGTAATGCAATTCTGACAAGCTGGTTAGGTTAGCTTATCTTAAATCACCTATTGTTATGATACAGCGCGGTAGATCGAGGGTATGATCAAGTGGGCCAACCCCAAAAGAAGCGGGTTTTTTCGGGTTTGACCCACCAGAAAACCTGCCTGGGTTAAGACAAACAAAGTTCCACTATGAGCGACTTACTTTAGTCGACATCTTGGAAAATGGCGTTTTTCTCTACAACTTCGGTATGTATGGGAATATTTTGACCTAATAAACGAGGTTCGATTCAGAGCGACTAGACATCGGACTTACTACAATGATTTTATTTTACTTTTTCTCCCTTTGCCCCGCAATTTCTTGGGATATGTTTACCAAACGAATGTTCTTTGGTTCAAATTAATGTGCTTAAATGTTTTTCGAGTTTTATCTTCCAGTGCCCAGGACGTAACAGGGTTTACCCAAGTGGGCTTAGCCAGAAAAAACCCGGTTCGGATTGGACCCACCTGAAAACTCAATATAGTTTTTGAGCTTTGTATTATTGGTACAACTAAGGTGATAACATTGAAAGTGATTTTTATCAGATTTTGGACTTTCCTTGGGCGAATTAGATGCTTTAATGTTAAAGTATACAACAACAACATAGTTCTGAATGCACGAATCTATATTTTATTTTGGGTCATTATAGGTCAGAAAATGTCCCTTTTTGCCTTTTTCAGCGTTTTGTTTTTTATATATTGGTCATTTTAAAAACTTTTTATAGGTCTTAACATTATTCTTTTTTTTTTTTTTCGTTTCATCTTTTAACGATAAATTTACTGGCCATTAACTCGAATCACCACCATCTTTTCTTTAGTTAAGAAAATTCCAATGATAAGACATTCTTCAATGACTGGACTGATAAAACAAGATCTGCAACAATCACAAATCCGATAAGGAGGCGTAACAATGTCCTCCACCAAGGGGGGTGCGGGGGAAGTTTTCTTATTTTTGTTTGTACTTCTTGTGTTTGTGGAAGAAGGATAGACCAGAAGTTTGTATTTTTTGAGCATTACAGTCATTAAATATGTAATTCTAATTAAATTAGGTCTAATTTTTACGTCCTTTTTTCCAGTTTTTAAATCCTTTTAAAGATATTTTTAGATTTTTCATAGGTTCTTTTTAGGCAATTTTTAGGCCTTCAACATCCGAGCCCTAGTAATCATGAAACAAGTTGTCGACTCTCCCCTGGAGTCTTGGTCACGGAGGTTAAAAGCAGGAAGAAAAAGAATAGAAACATCAAGGAATAAAAGGGAACGGATTTACCAAGGGGAAGAGCTGTGTGCAACACACACAAAAGGACGTCAGTCTCACGTACCTAAACCTTAATGTAAGAAGACAAAAGAGCAAAATCGTTACCAGTGTGCACCACAAGCCAACAGCAGGTACACAGTACATTTGTTATAAATCTGCACATTCAGCAAGTACCAAAGCAAATATTTGGAAGAATTTCTTTTTTACAAGCCATACGTCTTACTTCCTTAAAAACAGACTAACAGACAGAGATTGAATTCCTGATGAAACCGGGTACTTTGAAGGGGTACCCAGCTTCATTATTAGATAATTGGTATAATCGGGTTAAGAGGAATTTAAATTCCGATAAACCTGAAACTGACATGAAGGATGAAAAAATGGATTAGATTGCCTATTTTTCCCAGATTGACAACTACAGTAAATAGAATCTGCACAGAATATGATTTTCTTACAGCTTTAAAGCCACCTAAAACTTTAGAAAAGAACATCACCCAATTTAAGTTATTACACGGATTTCAATGAAAAATATGGTATTTATGAAATAAAATGCAGTTGCTAAGAGAGTTATAGGCAAAATGAAAAGAAATTTAAAAGTCCGAGTAAAGGAACATATTAGAAATTCGAAAGCGGAAAATCCGGTGTGAGGTGTATCGAAACATTTAAAAGAAACCCAGCACAGGATAGAAGGAAGTAGAGAGACTGATTTTTGAAAATTTATTTATTCATTAAAAAAAAAAAAATCTAGACAAGGAATAACTGAGTGACGAATGGGAAGCGGTTATCATAAAGTTTTCACAGCATTGACATGACAATAAAAATAGCATAAGTTGGCAACCTTCCAGGTCTAGGTACGTAACTACCGTCCTTTTCTGTGTGTGAGTGCGCATTGCACACAGTTCTTCTTCTTGGTAAGTCCGTTCCTTCTTACTCCTTAATGTTTCTGTTCTGTTTCTTCCTTTTTTAACCTCCGTGTGCAAGCCTCCAGGGGAGAGTCGAAAACTTGGAATTTTAAAAATTCAGGATTTTAGAAACCTCTATAAGTAGGAAGGAGCTCCTTCGTAGCTAAGCGGTTAGCGTACGCGCCTTTGGCGTGGGAGACCCAGGTTGGACTACCGGCGAAAGCTCATGTGGTTCAGCGTAATAGGTCCACGACTCATATAGCCTCGCTGCTGAACGGGACGTTAAACTCAAAATCAACTCAACTCTATAAGTAGAATGATAGTTACAATTCCTGAGCGTGGTTTGCAATCTTCGCTCTTTTAGTTTAAAATTTGGAGGTAGAATGGGTTGAATGACGGTAATGTATATGCTATAGTTGAATGATAGTGAACATACGATATAGTTTTTGTCTTAAGGTGTCACTATAAAACTTCATTTTTTTTTTCCCAAGAATATAAGACTACATTGAAGAGAACAGTGATTTTGGAGCAAACAAACTATTTAAGTTCAATCCTTTGCCTTTTGCTTTCCTGTGGTATTTTACCCATTTTGTATTATCTCCAGGGACGTAGTGTCCATTAAGGCTATAAGGCTTAGCCTATCCATTTATTTATACATCAGCTTCAGATGTTGCTTTTGGATATTGATACAATTAATTTTATTAAACTGGATTTATTTTATAATACGCTGTTTAATCATCAAGCGAGTTGAAGCGAAGCTTACGCAAGAACGCATTGAAGGCTATCGGCGACTAGCCTTCCGCTTCTCTCATGGAATCGGGAGAATGGGGCGGGTGACAATCACTTTCCCGCCACCCTCAGCAGACGAAAACTTCTTGAGCTATACACAAATTCATGATGCAACGAAAGTGGACGAATGTTGACGAAAGGCTAGCCTTTGGGTGTTTGGCGAAACAAAAGAGACAGGATGCGATGCGGTCTTGGAAGAAAGTATAGAACAGAGACTATGAAAAATTTAGAAGCTCATATTCAGTAACGAGTTTTGATCAAGAAAAAGAAAAAAAGGAGAGACAGAGAGAATAAAAATGTTATGTTATTATGAATAGTATTAATTCATCAGGGACCTTATTGCGTACTGGTTTGCGTTAACACAGCGTAAAATTTACATTTAAGTTTTCGATTATTGGCATAGCAGTTATAATTGCTTGTTGTATTTTTTTGCATTGCGTTGCTATCCGCAAGGTTTTCGAAGATCGATATTGAAGGAGACCTCAGATGAGGTATAGTTTCTTTCTTTTTTTTTTTAATACTTTCAATCTAAAAATAGCTTTTTCTGTAAAAATCATCAATTGACTGTGAGCTACTGCTCTACTGTTTTCCATTAGTTTGCTGATATGTGTTGTTGTGGGTGAAGTGCTTAAGTTTGTCTATGCTTTGGGAAAGTTACACTTAAGATCGTCCTATAGCTATCCGTTTTTATTTGTTTCTTTGAAACAGTAATGCAGTATATGTGTGATATGCGAGTATCGAATATGTAAGGAAACCGTATGTGTAAGGAAAATATGAAGCAGAACTACTCTTATACTTTTTCTTGCATTGTATGAAAAATATATGGCATGAATTAGCATTTTTCTATCAAGCATTACAGCGTAGTCAGAACACTAAGACGTGATCGTTTAAATAAGGGCGGGATAGTTTTTTTTTTGGGGGGGGGGGTAACTTAAATTCACTTTACACTCACATATACATACAACAAAAAATGCAAGTTTCAGGGGATTGGGATCCTCCTAGCCACCCTCTAGCTACGAATTTAATTTCAGCCTACCCATTTCAAAACTTCACGCTATGTTACTGATTATCTCACCACCTTTCCTTACGATATGATGCCTGATTTTTAATTCTATACAGCAGGTAGTCCTTCTGAATTTTGTTTGATCCATCAAAGATGCTAATACAATGTAATTCATATCGGTTTTTTTTTTTTTTTTTGTCTTCAATTCCACAAATCCAGCTGTTTCCCTCGGAGACCATGAACTATTTAAACTGATTTAAAAAATGAAGATGCACTTATAGCCGACAATTTCTATTTTCTTCTTTTAATCAACGTAAAAGTTTCAATGTTCTCCTAGGGAAACATATAAGTTTGATTTGCAGAATTGAAACAATCAACAGTTTTGTGGCAAAGCGGTTAGCGTACGCACCTTTGGCGTGGGAGACTCGGGTTCGAATCCCAGCGGGAGCTTATGTGGTTCGGATTTCACGTTAATCAGTAGGTCTCATCTCATATATCCTCGCTGCTGAAGGGACGTTAAACTCAAAATCAATTCAACATCGAAGACAATTTTTAAAAAAGATATAATGGTATAAACATCTTTGATGGATCATAATATAATATTCAGGAGGTCTCCATTGCGTATAGAATTTAAAATCAGAAAGAAAAAAATTGAGGATGTTTCCGAAAGAAATCGGAAAAACTTTAGTATGGAACCTTTCCGGGAAAATGCGGGCAGCTCCGGAGGCAGAATCGTTTCCGAAGAATTTCGGAAACTTCATTTTTCCAATTCGCTAAGAAACACGTATGTTTCCGAAAACTATTGGGAAGATGTTCGGAAATTTTCCGACCCAAGTCAGAAAAGTTTTCCGATCGTTTTCGGAAACCTACAGGTTTCTCAGCTAGTCGGAAAAATATAGTTTCCGAAATTCCCCGGAAACGTCTCTGCCTCCGGAGCTGCCCGCATTTTTCCGGAAACCTAGAGAAAAATTTTTTACAGTGTATATATATATTAATTTTCAACTAAGATTAACTAATCTTTGTATTGAAAAACTTCCAATTAAATATTGAGATTTTATTTTACTGATTCCAATATGTACTCTATGGAACAGAAACACGGACATTACGCAAAACCGATGAAAAAAAATATATTGGAGGCTTTCGATAAAAGGAGAGAATTAGCTGGGTTGACGGAAAAGGAATGAGAAGGTGTTAGAAATAGTAGCAGTAGGGGAGAAAAGAATTTTAGATGTAATTAAAAGAAGGAAAAGGAACTGGTAGAGACATTGGCTGAGGAGGAACTTTATTAGGAGAGACATGCTAGAGAATATGAAAAAATGAAATGAAATCTTTAAGTTTTACGTCCCACGGTTATGCCGGTTAGGCTAAAGGAGACGGTGATTATGAGAGATGAGTGAAATGGTGGAATGAAGAAAGTGGGAGGAAACGGGAGAACCCTGAGAAAACCCACGAGCACGGTGTTTGTCCACCACAAAGTTCACTTGGCGGGGGCTGGGATCGAACCCGGGACCCCAAGCACCAGAGGTGAACGCTCTACCACTGAGCCACCGCGCCCCCCGCTAGAGAATATGGTTTAAGGAAAGAGAGGGAGGGGACAAAGTAGACTCTAGTTGAAGGAAGATATTAAAACAGAAAATTGCTACGTCAAGACGAAGAGACTAGCTTAGGAAAACCGTATATCGAATTTTCTGAGTTGCAACAAGTATCCTGCCAATAATGGCAGAATAGCTATGATGATGATATGTTAGCAATATTCGACTCCCCCCCAAAAAAAGAGAGAAATTAAAATAATAACGATTATAATCAAACTTCTTAATAATTTAGTATAACTTGAGTAAAAACTGAAAACGACTCGACTGTCCATGTCTTTTGTGTAAACTCAACTTATACAAATACTGTACTTTTGGCCTACATTAGAAATACAAAAACACAGCATCAAACTCCAAGTTATTTGAAATACTGTACAAAACCAGGCTCACTTGTGGATATGGATTACTTATTGTTGTATAATATTATATCGCTCAATCCTCGTGTGCCATATACCTGAGGAGGCTAAAAGTTATATTGATAAACAATTATTCAACGTATAAGCACACGCCCATGAAACCAAACTTGCGGTCACATACAGGGCCATGCAGTGGAAACTCAGCGCCCGGGGCAAGAGTATACGACGGCGCCCATATACATATATTTCAAGTAAATTTTCCTATCTTTTTTCCTTTATTCTCCCGAATTTTTCGCCCCCCTTACTTCGGCGCCCGGGGCGGTCGCCCCGCTCGCCCCTCCCCACCTCACGGTCCTGGTCACATACACAAGTTTTTGTCAATGTAATGAAAATGTTATTTAGATATTAAGTTTTTGAACACACTAAAAATTTCTAACGGATGCTTGATCCTCTTTGCCAAGGCCATAACCATGTAGTCGGTACCTGTGATGTACGGAGTTACCGATGTTCAATACTACATTTCTCTTTAGTTTTAGAAGAAGAACACCACTAATACGTTTTGAAATGATGTAGTATCTAGTTTCACATGCCACGATTATGCACCGAGACTAAGAGAGATGGTGATGATGAGAAATGAATGAAATGGTAGAATGAAGAAAATAGGAGGAAACGGGAAACCCCGAGAAAACCTACACACACGGTCTCTATCCACCAAAAAAGCTCACATGGTGCAAGTTGGTATCAAAATAGGGACCCCAGCACCAAAGGGGAACGCTCTAATACTGAGCCAGTACTTGTGCAAGACTCTTGCGCAAGAGCCTTGGTCTTGGTCTTGGTCTTGCACCTCTTGGTCTTGCATCGGAATTCCTGGTCTTGGTCTTGCATGCAAGACTCTTGCAAAAACTGCAAGACCAAGACTTTTGCGCTCATTACTAGTTGTTTAAACGTGATGAAGTCACAAAGACAGTCACTTTTATTTTTACTTTTTTGACATATATCTCCCCCTGCCCCTCCCCTTCGTTGCACTGTAAAAGTGAACTGAAGAAAACATCCCAGGCCCGAACCTTATCTATGTTGAAAGTTTGATTGAGATCAGTCGGATTGTTCAAGAGTTATTAAGTTTTATTCACTTTCATATATTTCCCCTCCTTTCCGCCCCTAAGATCTACTGTCAAATCGAAATGATAAATCGGGTGGTTCAAAAGTAATTAATTCACGAACATAGTGACTTTTATTTTTATATTGATTGATTTTTGTATCTCGCTCTCTTCACTCCCCCTAACGTTGCTTCGTCAAAGTGAAATTATAAAAATCAGTCCAGTCCCGAGCCTCATCTACATTGAAAATTTGATCAAGATCGGTCGGGTGGTTCAAGAGTTATTAAGTTTTATTTATTTTTTCTGTCCCCCTCCTCCCCCTTCCCTAAGTTGTACCGTCAAAGTAAATAGCTAAAATCACTCCCATTCAAGAGATTAAGAGTCACAAACATAGTCACTTTCAATTTGGTAATATAGATTGATATTCTACTGGCGATATAAAATTTTACATTTTTTAATACATTACCACCAAAGAGGTGGTTATTAATATTTTGTTGAACGAGTTTTCATTTCAATTTGGGGACGCTTGATGCTATGAGCGGTGGAGGTTTAAGGAAAGTGCTGCTGATGGTTCGTTTCACGTAAATCTCAAGGACATTTCGCTGTTATTCAATTATACCTTGCGTGAATATTCATAAAATATTGCAGGTGCTCATAGAGTATTGGTTTCCGATTTCTGCATTTTTTTTATCATAAGTAGAACTCATTAGCTTTCCATAAAAACGAAATTGCATTTATTACTCGCGTGCAAATTACGCGTACATAGGAATATGAAGTATTGTTTCTGTACAGCTACCATACCATACATTATTCATAGCAAATAGAACAAAGTTGTATGTCAATTGTTTCATTTTCCTTGCTATTATCTGTTTCATCAAGTAATTGCATTGCAGTCTGTGCTAGATAACATCAACAATCACTAAATAATATATTCCATCGCCTTCCATTTTTCATAATATTACTGTGCGCCCATAATAGAAAATAATGCTTTATTTGCCTGCCGAGGTAAGGGTACAATCAAAATTATTTCTTTGAGTGCGATCATTTGTTTACCTTCATATATATCAATTATTTTCAAGTAATATTAATTTACGTATGAAATAATAATATTTCTAGCAAATATTATTATTTCATACGTAAATTGAAGAGGTTACTAATAAAACAAACCTTATCCATGTCAAGGTAAAGCAAGAATATTGACCAAATAGCATTAAGGATATAAAGGAATATATATTACGACAAGGATGTTCTATCAGGTTTCTCAAGGTTGTTGAGTGTAGATTGCCTTTATAGTGATCCTCACAGGCAGGACTCAAGCTCCAAGGTAGGAAGATATTTCTGAATGTCGCGCAATTCCATATGTACGTACCATGACTGAAGAGATCCCACCATGAATGTTAATGGTTGATTTCCTAATTCAGGCCGTCTCTTGGTTGCAATGAGCAGACTGTCGGCAGACATTATACCACGTCCGGTAATGTACGTAGCACTTCAACATGTAAAATTGAGGAAGACAGATTTCTTTATTTTGGTTGAACTTTGCCGGCCTTATTCTCGGAGAAGCGGACAAATTAGGACTGACAAAATGCTAATGAGTCCGGGAGTGTACGTGGCACCACACGAGATATTGAACATTACTGAGGTAGACAGTGCTAGGATTTAACCCCTTGTAATTCCGAGGAGTTTCCAGAGATATGTTGGACTCTGTTGGTTTGTGGTCATACTGTGGGATTTGATTCCTAGAGGTGCTTTAGCACTAAAAGGAGAGGAGATCTTGCTTTAACGCTCTCACAAAAACACTGCAGATTCCGGTAGACTCGATAGATGAACCATCATTCATCCCATTCATAAGTGATTCCCATTCCCTTCATCGGAAGGGTTCATCTGCATTGCGGCCACAGCTTGAACGAGCATACTATTACTTGCCTTTCCAACTACAGATTAGATTTTAGAAAAAGGATCTGGCCTGTAAGGAGTATGATCTCTCATCCCACCACGGGAAGACCACTGAAATAGGCACTTCCTCAAAGATGTCTATTGGTTGGCGTTTTCGAAAATTAGTTTCAAGCCACACCAAGGGAAGCCAGAGAACAACAGATAGTCCTCGTGGCTTTGCGATTGCGTAATGTTTTCCCCGCTGAAGACTCTATTTCGACTTCTAGTGGCAGCACTTGTGATCCCAAGTTAAGTTGTAGACCCACGTCCAGATGTTCATGAAACCACTCGTTAGTAGCCCCAGCAGTGAAAATTACATCTGTTCTTGGAAAATTGAGGCACTGGCTAGAAACAACACCTAAACCATAGGATACACGTGATTATTTAACCTATTTTCATATTCACTGATAGTAACGCGTAATATGAGCGTAATCACAGAACCAACAAAATAGCAGACAATTGTAGTCCAAGCATGCCAAGATCGCCGCCATGTTTTACGGTAGATAGGAGAACGCTCGGATAAGCTTCTTTGGACAGCCGCCACACATAAATACAAATTGTCAACGGAAATAATGTAAATAAAGACTCATCGGGTCATATAACAAGTTTCCAATTCTCGGCGGTAAAATTTAAATGTTTTTGGCATCATCTTCGTTATTGGTTTGATCAGTGATTCGCAACTTGAAACCCAGCAGCGGATATTCAGATTATGCAATTCATGTCAATACGATAGCTTGTTGAGGCGCTGAGTTCCAGTCACTTTTGGCGTAGTCGATCCTTTGCTAACAACCCTCTTCAATGCTCGACGATTTATGGCACGGAGGCTTTTTACGTCCAGTCTTAGTCTTTGTCAACGATATTTGGCCGCAGGTTTGGTACCCTATCATCACCTTGGACATTGTTCTTTGCGACAGTCCCGAATACCAACATTTACCAATCACAATATGGTACAATTTTTCCGTGATCATAGGTAGAAACCTGCTTCAATTATTCTTGCATTAGTGGATTAGGCATTGTTTGACAGTCCAGGCACTTACCCATCCCGCAACTAATGGAAGTTTACCATTTCTAATAGAGTCATAGGTTTAATAAACAGAGCTTTCCTTTTATGCCGCTTTATGTTGATGTCAGAAACTATTTGGTGACTGTGGAATACCCTACAGTGTCCTGTTTGCACATAATGAAGCAGGATGACTAACTGTAAGTCAAATTAAGTTCAGCCAAGCACGTTCAACGTACAGTTACTAAATATTTGATAACAAAACATATTAGTAAATCCGAAATTTATTATATTAGTATGAAAAATGGGAATGAGGATCTGTTGCGCACTACAGATAGTTTAGTTATTTCAGTTCAAGATGCGAGAATGTGCTGCAATGCCCTACATCGTATAGTCTCAACCTGTCACACTGCAATTATCATGCCTTTGGCTCACGAAGAAAGAACTTCAACAGATATGAATTCTTTGGACTTAAGAATTGAAGAAGCTGGTGAACATAGTAATTTACTATGGTCCGTCCGTTACCCTGGTTATACCAGAGAAAGGAAGTCCAGTGAATAGGTAGAAGATTAAATGGATAACTCATGCATGCAACTTAGGAAGAATGTTTATTTCTGTCATGAAGAGTTTCAGTTTGGTTGTTTCTGAACCAATTTCTTTCAACGTTTGTACAAGGCACTCTGTCGAAAAAACGTAAAGGCTTTTTCAGGTTAGCCATCCTGAATGAAGTTTTCCTGGGTTTTCCTTATTCACATCAGGCAAATGCCGGAGTAGTACCTAACTTATAGGTCTCAGGCCGCTTCCTTCCTTCCCCAATCCTTTCTTCCTTCCCTTTTCCCGGATAGTGTGCTCGCCGAAGGACGTCATACCTCATACATGACGGGCTAAATGGCCAAAGATGCCGAAAGCCTAGAAATCTAAAATCCTAATTCTAAGGCAAAGATTTTAGAATTTAGGATTTATATTTCTGGGCTTTCGGCATCTATGGCTACGTTAGCCCTTCACGTTTGAGGGATGACGTTTCTCGGCAAGCACACTATCCTGGAAAAGGGAAGGAAGAAAGGACAAGGCGAAGAGATTAGATTCTAATCCTCATTGCAGATCGAGCCTATGGTAGTTTCTAACACAACAGATATTCCAATGGGAAAATGGACCTGAACATTATATAGAAAATAACATCGAAATATCTAACTGGGAACCCCTTGAGTGCGAGGTTGCAAGTGCAATATCTAGTAAGGCTCATTTGAAAGTGTAGTGTGAACAATAACGAAAGGAAAAATATTAGCTGCTTATGACTCACCATGTACATCAGGAGGGCGACAGAAAATACGTGTCTGGGAGGTTCAGAGATCAACCTTCTATGGGATATATGCATTACACTTCACAAAATGGACATCGCCACTCACGAAATGTTCAAAGCAAACTATTAACTTGCACCATGAACATCGAATGAAAAATGACGTGCCACAGTGATCACAAATGTTCGCAGCATCAGAATCGAAGGCGAACTCCTTGGGAGTTACAAACTGTTCAGGGCGTTCTGTTAGGTATCCACTCTTAAAGAAAACTCATAGAATCATAACAGGTGCCATCACATTCCATCAGTTCTCATCTCCCCGTTATACCAATATGATTCTGTGTGCATTCTTTAAAAGTGGATACCTAGCTGAACGTCCTGAACAGTTTGTAACTCCCAAGAAGTTCGCCTACGATCTTGATGGTGCGAACATTTGTGATCACTGTGGCACGTCATTTTTCATTCGGTGTTCATGGTGCAAGTTAATGGTTTGTTTTGAACATTTCGTGAATGGCGACGATGTCCATTTTGTGAAGTGTAATACATACATTCCACAGAAGGTTGATCTTTGAACCTCCTGGACACGTATTTTTTGTCGCCCTCCTGATGCACATGATGAGTCATTAGCAGCTAATATTTTTCCTTTCATCATTGTTCACACTACACTTTCAAATGAGCCTTACTAGAATTTGCGCTTGCGACCTCACACTCAAGGGGTTCCTTGTAAGACAGGAGAGTTACGTCGATGGAAAATACTAGATAATGTTCAAAAGACCTATTTGGGAATTTATCAATCGATCCAGTGTTTCTTTCAGAAAAATGTTCCGGGGGACATATTATTTCCACATGGTACTTTTTTATTTATTATTTTATAGACGTATTATTTAAGTCTCCTCCAAGGGGATACTTTCATAGCTCCGGGGGTCAGTGCTCCCCAAAAAACTTGTCTGAAAGAGAGACTGGTTGAAGTTTGTTTCTCTTCAGCAATACGGTTACATCTTAGAGCTTAAAATGACATTTGAAACATTACTCAGGTTTCTATACAAAACGCAAAGTTGGAATTGAATTCGAAGCCACACATATGTAAAACACACTTCGCTGTAAAAGGACGGTAGTTTGAAATTGTCTACCCAAAGTTCTCTTTCCCATATAAGAGAAAATCAGAGAGAGTGATGAGAACGTAAAGATGTAAGAAAAGAGTTTTGACTCCTTTGTCTGAGATAATCTAGTGTAAGCATCTTTTCTTTGTAGTGTTGAACTGTACAGGTATTTAAAGACATAACGGTTCATAGTGGTTAGTATGCAAAACTACAATAATCTACTGTAATAGTTTTTATTTTTATCATCCGTTATCCTAATGATCTTTATACCTCCGTTGACTCTCAAGTACCATACAAAAAGGAATTCAGAAAATTTTTAAAATATCTTTTTTTCTCTGTTATGAATGGTGCTGTCAGGTTTGGTATTCAGATCGTTTCATCCAATGTTCGTCTTGAAACGCACGACTGCATTCTTGTGACATGGTAAGACTTTTCGGAACACTGACCTGCTCTTCACCCTTGTCACTGAAGATCGATTAATCGAAAGGTATCAATCGAGGTTCATTTATCAACCGTTTCAGAGACCACAAGAGGTCGCTCAAGATGAAGAGACTGCGGAACTTTCAAGCGGCATCTTTAGCTCTCCAACTGAAGTTTTAAAAAACGTAATAGATAAAAAAAATAAAAAGACTATATATTCTCTTCGTTTAACATAAAAGACAGCTGAAACAGTGCAAATTAAATATATAAGTTCGCCTAATCGGGAAGTTTGAATGTATATTACGTATAGTTCCAATGTGTTTGACAGTACAGTGATGAGTGTGGGGGCGATGGCTCAGTGATAGAGCGTTCACTTCAGGTGCATGGGGTACTTGGTTCGATCCCTGCTCGCGGCAAGTGAACTTTTTAGTGGACAAACACCGTGTGCGTGGGTTTTCTCGAGATTCTCCCGTTCTCTCCCCCTTTCTTCATTCCACCGTTTCATTCACATCTTATCATCGCCGTCTTCTTTATCCTAACCGGCATAACCGTGGGACGTATCACCTAAAGATTTCATTTCATTTCAGTATAGTATAGTGATGAGAATGCAGCTTTCATGATTGAATAAAATTACTTACGTAATGTCTATGTTAGTTCAGTTACACTTAAGCTATCTCCCAATGAATTACAGAAGCCATACAAAAGATGAATTTGTGACTTTGAATGTAGTATGTACTAGTGTTTTATGCTTCAACTAATAACAAATATAGCTTCTAAGTATTCTCAAATTTTGCATAGCAAACCAGAATAAGAAGCTACATTTTTAGTTTTTGACAATTAATTACACGCAAACAAGAAAGATTATTAGTAAACCAAAAAAGAGGACAGTAACAAAGTTAGTTTGTCAATATATGGACAACAAAGTCGTGTGTCCCAGAAACCAAGTCAAAAAGGTTAACGAGAGAAGGTGATTGCAACGTCGCGTTACACGTTAATATTGCTAGGTTACAGTATAATAACTCACATGGGTACGATAAACGATCACGTAGTTACCACTACCGATCGTCCACTGTAACTGGTAACCTAGTTAGCATGTTGGAACAACCAAATGCTCCGTTAACGAAACAAGGTGCATCAGCTATTTAACCGAGCATTTGTATTAATAAATCATATTCAGTTAATTAAAACAATTGGTATTAATCCTTTAATCACACATTTGATGGCGTGAGAACACCAAAAAATTCAATATAAAAATAGGTAACAACTATCTAAGATTATTATTCAGTTGTACTTTTGTAGGCTACCCATACCAGAAGTATATATGTAACAACTAACAGTGAGAATCTGTGGGGTCCTGTAGAGGTCTGCACGGACCGGAAATTTTTGCCCGGGTCCGGCCCGGCCCGTGAATTTACAATATGAAGCCTGACTCGAGTCCGAAATATGTTTTAGCATTTAGGCCCGAACCCCGGCTGGAGCTTGTGTGATAATCAAATGAGCTCGAAATAAGCCCAAATTACAGAAACTTAATAATTAACGCAAAATTATATTTTTATTTACAGCAAATCGAGGTTTTATTTTGCACTTGTGCTTTACAAGTTCTTCAGAAAGAACGGTGCAATGTATATCATTGCACACTATATTTACAAAGTTAGGCCCGATAAGGCCCGAGATATATGGTTGTATATTTAAAAATTTACAGCCCGAGCCCTGCACGGGCCCGAAGTGATATATGCTTGGTAAGCCCGAGCTCTTGCTCATTCCTATAAGCAAAGCTGTACACGGCTTTTTCGTATTTGTATCGCAAAGCAACGTACATCATATTATGTTTCCTGTAAACATCACGAAATTATTATTATTACTGTATGAATTTTTTGACGGAAGTTACATGGTTAGCAGTGCTGCCATCTCGTGTGATTATTTGTACTAGAAACATGGTTCATAAGATTATATTCATTTATTTGTAAATATCAGAAAATACATAAATTTCCGTAAATAAAGTTTCCTTCACATTTCTCTAATTCATGTGGCATCCGTAACTGTTTTCCTATTCCTTTGGACGCATTCTCAAGTGTTAAGACATTTTGTTCCTAAACTTGCAAATGGCGACGTTGCTGGTTGTGTTTTTACTACTGCAGTGTTACCAGTAAACAAGTTTTGGAAGGTTAAATTTGCCTTGGGTGAAAATCGGTCGATAACAAGATAGTTTTTAAAATTAAATTAACCTTCTGGAATTGGATATCTTCTTCTAACCTACTTTATAGGTTAATAACAACCAAACACTGTAGTGCTTCTACACACTTTTCAGTAACCTTATTCGATTTATGGCTGGTGACCTCGTAAAAATAAACCCTTTTTGTCTCGGAAGCGTTGTTACAAATAATTAACTGGTTCTAGCAGCTGATTTGTGCATTAACCTCGACTAGGTTACCTTTTATTTTTCTCAGTGTAGATTTATGAAACCATTTTAGCAGCAGGAATATATATATATATATATATATATATATATATATATATATATATATATATATATATATATATATATATATATAATTAACCAATTAATTATTATTAATTTGGTCTTAATTTGTTGTAAATGACAAAATAATACAAGGTTTTTAAATATATCATACGTAAATATTAAAATCCTGATGATCGAAACAATTTAAGCCATTTGATTTAATATGACGTTTGTTTTCACACTACGCAATTCTAATACCGCAGTTAAATGTGTTGGACTTAACACTGAACTCATGTGAATACACATTACTTGTCTTGCACAGGGGCGCACCCACTGGGTCCAGTCCCCCCCAAAAAAAAAAAACGAACTTTCTAACTCAACATACATTTGTCCACTTTCTCAATAAAACTATATTTGTTTTACAGGGAAATGATTGATGTAGCATGAAAATTTGATCTTACGCTTCATCTGTACTCTTTCTCTTATAGAAAGCAATCTACTATAATTTTTCTGAAAATATAGGTGGAAGTATTTTACAATTCGGTTCACAATAATACCCGTTCAATACGACACAGACGTAGTGGCTTATAGTACTGGACTTCTCCTAACAAAAAATATAGGGTGCGTGCTTGATCTTGCGTATTCTAGTTTTGTGCTTTACTAGCGATGTTCCAACAACTTTAAATATGTAATTAAATTATTTTATAAATTTGCTTCAAAGTACAATTTCTGGCACAAATTCGGTAAAATGAAGTTATTTTCTTCACTATAGTAGATGAATGTGTAACCCTCCATTATAGACAAAATCTAAGTTCATTCTTTGTAATGATTTGTCAGCGGCAATAAATTTCCTTCTTATTCCTGTTTGTATATACGTGTTGTATTACTAGGTCCTGGAAGGATATGAGAGGGGTTCGGGGAATCAAAATAAACTATGAGCTCCTTCGTGGCTAAGCGGTTAGCGTATGCGAATTTGATGTGGAAGACCCGGTTTCGATTCTCGGCGGAAGCTTATGTGGTTCGGATTCCATGTTAATCAGTAGGTCCCGTCTAATATAGCTTGCTGCTGAAAGAGAGAAACTCAAAATCAACTCAAACGAAAATATTTTGTGCATACATAGGACCTGTGTACAATTAAGCACCTTTCTATACTAGTACCTGTGAGAAATAATATTTTCAGCATTAGTGGTATGTGTGCAAATGAAAACTTGAAACACAAAAAGAAAAAAGGGAAAAGGAAAGTTTCAAGATTTTGACCTTGCTGCTATCTAGTGGCATCTAGAACACTATAATGTCAACATCAAATACAGCGTTTACACTATTTTATTAATTTTTTAACTTGTTGGAAGTTTTCGAATGTTTTACAATGATGTACACTCATGTCCAAAATTATTGTCGCATATCTATAACTCTCTTCTTGTAAGAATATAATTTGATAATGATTTTGCATGGCACTTTTAATACTGATACTATGTGTATAATCGGGAAATGTATATTTGTGGTAAACTTCATAGGAAAAGAATTATAAATATTAAAATTAGAATGAGTAAAAAAATGTAGCTAAATGGACAAGAAAGTTTATTTTCGTTTTATTGTTCTTATTTACTGCTCTTTTGACATGAAATTGGCCACATACACGTCTTTGCCGATTATGCACATACTAACATTGTAAGAAATACCGGGCGAATTCATTATCAAATTATATTCCTACAACAACATATTGTGGCAGTACTCGATTTTCGAGGAAAGTAATTTGTATATTTTGATTCTATTTTTATGTTTATGTCACAAAATCATTTATTAAGGTTATGGAATTAAATGTTGTATATGTGAGTAAATGCAAGCTGCACAAAGTTGCGAATGTTTGTGTCAGCAGTTTATTGTAAACACATGTGTACAAGAATGTCATCGTTGAGAGTCTGGCAATGTAGGAAGGAAATGTTGACAATGTGTCTATCCTCACATTAGCCAGATTCTAGAAATTGTATAAAGTGAATCTGTAAGATTTCACGAATTTCATGAGATTACGGATGTGCGGAGAATTGCTTAGAATCGGGAAAGCAGAACGTGTCGAGGATTGCAATTTTGAGTTTTGACACATGGAAGGAATTTGTCTCTCCATGTGAAAACGGTGTTACACGTGCTGCAGCAGACGACAAGCAGACGACGGAGGTTGGACAACGCGAAACAAAACTGGAGGACGAGAAGGTTTTGAGAGAGTTGATGGACAGTTGATGGACAGTTGATAGAGAGTTGATGGACAGTGGATGGAGAGTTGATGGAGAGTCGATAGAGAGTCGATTGAGAGTTGATTGGGAGTTTATGGGAAGTCCATAGTGGAGTCTATGATCAAGTTACAGTGATCATTCTTTGGTTCGAGTTTTGGAGAACCAAGTTCTATTCGAGAATCAGCTAGATGACAGGAGGAAAAAGTACTTCATATCTCAAACCATTCTAACATCGCAGAACATCACGCAGAGAGTAGCATTTGAGAGGAGCCATACCTCAATGCTCATTTCGTCTTTCAACAGCAAGGAGATTCAGCTTAAAGGAGCCGAGTTCAACGCCGTAACAACGAGGGAAATACACCAGTTTTATCCAGGTATGTGTGGCACCGATTCAGGGTTCAAAAGCTCAATACTTGACCGTTTCTGTACCCGTCTGGCAAATGATTCTGAATATCCGTCATTACTAGCGTTCTGAAATCTTACAGTACACTCATAAGCATAACGAAATACAGTGATTTTATATTAATGAAGTGGACGTATCTTTATTGAAATTATCCCCAAATGAGAAACCTCTCGCAAATTGATATCAAAGTTTGTCCCACTCATTCTAGATGGTGAGTGGAAGGCATCCAGTTGCACTCAACTTTGCATCCCCAATTAGGCACTGAGTGGCTGGGTTGTCAATATTTATCGACATGCGACAATAATTTTGGACATGAGTGTACAAATCGTAAGGAGCGAAAGTAAATTTCGCATACTGTGTCACTTACAAGTAACATAGACTGGTGACACTTAAACGACCATACATATAACTTAGTGCTACAGGAAATAACAAAAACACGTGATTAGAAGAACAAAACTGGCGGTTTTGTACAGAGACAATAATCCACACTGTCACTCATGATGCACCTCCTGACATTGCGGAAGGAGTAAAATGGTCTTTAAAAGGATGTGTGATCGCTACTGACGGCGGTGAATGCTCTACAACGTGTTGCCGTGCTGCTTACAAAGTTGGTAATTGGCTGTTGCGGTTGGAGTTACATTACTTCACCAGCGCTATTGACAACTTCTCAATGGTCCTTGTATATCTGAACGTCCTGCAAGACGTCTTATAACATCCCTAACGTGCACGATGAGATTCAAGTTAGGGGAACAGGCAAGCCAGTCCATTCCTCTAATAAAGTCTTGTTCCAAGAGCTCTGCCATCTGCTCTGTTCGATTCGGTTGCATATTATAATCCGTAAACAAGAAGTTAGAACCGAGTCCACCTCTAAACTGAGGCACGTAGAGAAAGGATACAGTATCAGAACGTTTACCAGTGGGTGTGTTGCTTTCAAACATTTCAAGGTCTATATGTAAATGCAACATATGCCTCCCCAAACAAGGACATCATAACACTAAAATAATCATGTTTGACAATATTACTGAGTTCATTGTGTATCCCCACCAGTAGTAGGGGTCCGCGTATGTCCAGCCGAGTCAGCAAAAATTTTTGTGACGTCATAGGTCAAAGGTCAATGACCTTGGCCCGGGGTCAATGACCTAGGGGTACATAGGACCACCCCCTCTAAATTTTGGCAGGGGTACCTTGGCCCACCCCCTAAATTTTGGCAGGGGTACATAGGACCACCCCCCTTAAATTTTGGAAATTGCCAAATCTAAAAATTTGGTGTGGTAGCCTAGGACCATAGTATGTACCTCTATTAGTATTAGGTGTCTATGTCGTTCCCTTTCATGGGTAAAAAATTGCCAAAAATTCAAATTTCGGGGGTTTTTGACCTAATTTATCCCCTTTGATGAGGTATTATTACCCTATATAGTTATATGGACGTATACAGGGGTCCATTACCTTTCATAACATATGGGTATATTAATGCACCCCTTGAAAAATTTGGGAGGGGTACCTTGGCCCACCCCTTAAATTTTGGAAATTGCCAAATCTAAAAATTTGGTGTGGTAGCCTAGGACCATAGTATGTACCTCTATTAGTATTGGGTGTCTATGTCGTTCCCTTTCATGGGTAAAAAATTGCCAAAAATTCAAATTTCGGGGGTTTTTGACCTAATTTATCCCCTTTGATGAGGTATTATTACCCTATATGGTTATATGGACGTATACAGGGGTTCATTCCCTTTCATTAAACATGGGTATATTAATGCACCCCCTTGAAAAATTTGGGAGGGGTACCTTGGCCCACCCCTTAAATTTTGGAAATTGACCAATTTAAACGTTGGGTATTATAGTATAGGACCCTAATATGTATCATGATAAATTTGGGTGGTCCACCTCATTTTCCTTCTAGGGGTACACAATTGCCAAAAATATAAACGTAAGCAATACGTTATACCACGTGTTTGGTTTTTGGCTCAATTTATCCCCTTTGATGAGGTGTTATTACCTTATATGGTTATATGGTCATGTATAGGGGTCCATTCCCTTTCATAAGATGTGGGTATATTAATGCACCCCTTGAAAAATTTGGGAAGGGTACCATGGCCCACCCCTTAAATTTTGGAAATTGCCCAATTTCAACATTGGGTATTATAGCTCAGGACCCTAATATGTATTATGATAAATTTGGGTGGTCCACCTCATTCCCTTCTAGGGGTACAAAATTGCCAAAATATAAACGTAAGCAATACGTTGTACCACGTGTTTGGTTTTCGACCTAATTTATCTCCTTGGATGAGGTCCTATTACCTTATATGATTATATGGTCATGTATAGGGGTCCATTATCTATTATAAGACATGGGTACATTGGTGCACCCCGGGAGGGGTACCTTGGCCCACCCCTTAAATTTTGGAAATTGCCCAATTTCAACATTTGGTATTATAGTACAGGACCTCAATATGTATCATGATAAATTTGGATGGTCCATATCGTTCCCTTTTAGGGGTACAAAAATTGCCAAAATATAAACGTTGTACCACGTGTTTGGTTTTTGGTCCATTTTATCCCCTTTGATGAGATTCTATGATTACAGGGGTTCATTTCTTATCATAAGACATGGGCACCCTTCTTAAATTTTGGCAATGGGGGTCCACTGAAATTGTCCAATTGAAGCATAGTACAGGACCTCAATATGTTTCGGTGGTCCTATTACCAAATTTGTTTAGTACAACCACGTGTTCGGTTACTGACTCAATTAAGGTTATAAGGTATGGATGGGCATCCCCTTTCAATTTGGTAGGTCCCTTCGGATGTAGTACAGTCACGTGATCGATGATTTGGTTTTGATGTGCGACGAGGTCCCTGGTCAATGTTCTCTAGGAATTAGGCGGAAACTTTGAAGAAGATTCTTGGCATTTAAAACTTTTTTTTCAACTTTTCAAACTAAAAAAAATCAAAACAAAAATTGAAACGAAAACTTTTAAACAAAAATCTTGAAACTAAAAAATTTTTCAAAACAAAAATTTGAAACGAAAAATTTAAAACAAAAATTTCGAAACAAAAATTTTCAACAAAAAATTTGAAACGAAAAATTTTCAAACAAAAAATTTTGAAACAATAAATTTACAAACAAAAAAAATTTTGAAATGAAAAAATTTTTAAACAAAATCTGAAACAAAAATTTTGAAACAAAAAAAATTTAAACAAAATTTTTGAAACAAAAATTACAAAACAAATTTCAAACGAAAAATTTTCAAATAGAATTTAAATCAAACAGTGATCAGCTTTCACGGTTAACCGTTAAACTTTATCCGGTTTTTAACTATTCGATTAACAAATAAACGGTTTTCAACTATTCGATTAACAAATAAACGGTTTTCAACTATTCGATAAACACATGAACGGATTTTTCCTTTTCACACCAGTGAGTGCAAGAATTGTTGTACTCGCTTTAAATACGCATCATTTTTGAAACAAGGTGTTAGTGTTCATCATGGATACACAGTGGAAACATCCATTTACCTGTATTCTCGCAGAGCCTAGTGGGTGTGGAAAAACGTATTTTGTGAAGCGATTACTGTCACATCTCCCAACCATGATCAATGCAAAATTTCGTAAGATATACTGGTATTATGCAGAATGGCAAGACGTGTATGCAACAATGCCAGTTCCAGTAGAATTTCACGAAGGACTTCCACGAATGAAAGATTTTCAGCCTCAAGATGGACCACATTTGATTATTATTGATGACCATATGCGAGAAGTGAATAGTGATATTGTTGATATGTTCACAAAAGGATCACATCATCGAAATATTAGTGTGATTTTTATAACACAAAATGTATTTCATCAAAGTAAAGCAAATAGAAATATGAGTTTAAATTGTTCGTATTTGGTGTTGTTTAAAAATCCACGTGACAAGTCACAAATCAAGCATATGAGTTATCAAATCATGCCTGAGCATCCACTGTTTCTACAAGAAAGTTATGCAGACGCAACAAGAAATCCACATGGCTATTTACTGATGGATCTTAAACAAGATACACCCGATGAAATGCGATTTCGTACAAATATTTTTCCCGACGATTTGCATCATTATGTTTACGTACCAACAAAACATGTTTAAATTATTGTGCATGTGAAAAGAATGACTTAGTCTGTCACGATGTCTCCTACAGTGAAACACGCTGATCTGCTACGTGCTCTGCACAAAGCTAAACCAAGATTGCGTAAAGCTATTATTGCCAATGCAGACGCTTCATTAATTCATAGTATTTGTGAATGTTGTTATAATGTCTTAAAAGGCAATGTTCCACTGACAAGTGCGCAGAAGTCAAGATTAAAGCGTTACAAGAACACGCTCCGCTATCTCGTAGACAATACAAAATCATTGGATAAAAAGAAGAAACATTTAGCCGTACAACAAGGAGGATTCTTACCTGCATTACTTGCACCTATTGTAGGAAGTGTGTTATCCAGTATTTTGTTTAAACAATAAACTTCATGGAACATAGCAAGAAGATGGTTTTAGTGCCACCAGAAATGCTTCAACGAATGCATGCATCATCATCCCGTGTGAGTGAAAATCGAGAATCTAATCTCGATCGTGAAATGCAATCTATATTGAATACATCGTATCCAAGTGATGAAGAAAAATGGAATCAGTACAATAGAATATTACAGAAATATCTTTATGTGATACGTAAACAAGAAGAACCAATACCACTTACAATTACATCAATGAAACCTGATGGTGACGTCCCGAATGTTGACGATAGCACGAAACAAGAAATTTTAGCCGCAATACCACAAATGTATCGTAAGAAAGCCGAACTACTATTCCGTCGCTTAAAACAAGATGACGCAATTACGTGGGATCATAAAGGAACAGTGTACATCAACGACAATAAACTACATGGATCCAATATTGTAGATTTAATGTGCGATGTGACTCGACCGAGGAAACATTCTAATCCTCAAGGCTGGGAATTGTTTTGCAACTACCTTGCATCGTCAAACACACCTCAAGAATTGATTGGTAATCCACGAAGATTAAACTATATTGTCAAGCATAATAGTACAACAGCATCTGAAGGATCTGCACCACCAAAACCGGCACCTGAATTATTTTCTTCCGGAGAAGAAGAAGAAGAAGAAGATGATGATGATGTTTTAGAAGTCCGACCAAAAAGAAAACGTATCATTCCACAATGGTCAACGTACAAACCATGAACAAAAAGTTGAAATCCATTTATTACAATCCAGCACATCCTGCATCATTTTCTACTGCAAAGAAATTATGGCAAGCCACAGGAAAATCTATACCTCTAGCCAAAATAAAACTTTGGTTAAACAAACAACCTACCTACACGTTATATCGTCCTGTACGTCGTCGTTTCCGTAGAGATTTTTATCTTGTCAACAATATTGATGATCAATGGGAATGTGATTTAAATGATTTACAATCACTTCAAAACTATAATGACAATTACCGCTATATTCTTACAGTGATTGATGTGTTTAGTCGGTACGGATGGGCTGTACCGCTAAAATCAAAAAGTGCCGAGGATATAGTGAATGCATTTGAAATGATTTTCCAGGAGAGGAAACCAATTGTACTACGTAGTGATCAAGGAACTGAATTTACCAACAAGACAGTACAAAAGTTTCTCAGGAAACACAACGTGCAACATGTTACAACAAAGGATCCAGATATTAAAGCCAGCATCGCAGAAAGATTTAATCAGACATTGAAACATCGTATGTGGAAATACTTTACCAAATATCAAACATACAATTACATCAAAGTATTGCCTTTACTTGTAAAAGCATACAATGAAAGTCGACATTCCAGTATTAAAATGGCACCTGCAAACGTTTCTCAGGACAATTTACTGGAGGTGTGGCATAACTTATACGACAAAAAGCTACAACGTTCAAAACAAGATACGGATTTGTCTGTTGGTGATACTGTTCGTATAAGTAAAACAAAACGTATCTTTGACAAGGGTTACCTCGAGAACTGGACTTGGGAAATATTCAGAGTAAAAGCCATTGTACCAAGAAACCCACCAGTGTATCGACTAGAGGATTTAAATCATCAACTTATCGATGGTGTTTTCTACAGAGAAGAATTACAACCAGTGCCGCTCCCTTCGACGTTCCTCATCGATAAAATATTACGTACAAGAACAAAAGGTCGCAGAAAGGAGTATCTCGTCCAGTGGAAAGGATATCCTTCCTCATTCAATTCGTGGATCCCTGCAACTTCATTGAAGAAGAAGAAGAAGAATGGAACCTGATCAAGATTTTTACGTTACACTTCCCAGTAATAGTTCCATGGATTATTTTCCAGAAAATACATTGACTTCATATATTACGAAATTACAACGACGTGTAGAGTTTCGCCAGAAATGGGATGTGGCAATTGTAGAGATTCATTATCCACATTCTTTGCTGAACATTAACAGTGAAAACAATAAAATATATTACAAATCATCAAGTAGTAATGATCAGGAACCATGGAAGGTTGTAACGATCCCTGTACGCTATTATAACAATATACGGGATCTTATTCATGCAATTAATATACATCATAAAGAAACCAATTTATTTATATCTCATGACGCAACTAATAATATATGCCTCATAAGACATCCCAAAAAGGAAATCCATACTTCTGTACAATTGTCACCAAGTGTTAGTTTAATGCTTGGATTTGACCCGAAAAGTGATTTAAAAGATATGGAAAAGGGACAATATACACCGGATGTACGATTAGGCTTACCATCACAAATGTACGTCTATTGTGACATTATTGAATCTGTCATTGTTGGAGATACAATGGTACCCTTGCTACGAATTGTCAACATGGATCCTGTGAATCATACTTTTGGAAGTCATGCAGTACAAATCTTTAATCCTGCACATTATGTTCCGGTGGAAAAAATGAATTTTGAGCAAATACAAATCGATATAAGGGATAGCACAGGTCATCCTATGCCATTCACCTTTGGAACGGTGTGTACAAAACTACATTTCCGTCGTCATCGTCATGACTGATCCGTATTTGCAATACTACCAAAAACAAGCGTTATCCGGTATCGGCAACGTCTATGTGGGAAGTCCCTATCAAGCAGGACATGGCATTGGAAGTTTCCTTGGTGGCTTATTTCGTTCAGTGTTACCACTTGTGAAGCAAGGCGCTAAAACTGTGGGAAAAGAATTATTAAAATCAGGTGCCAATATGATTAATGATGTTGTGATCTCGAATCAACCGCTGGAAGAATCGTTTCATCAACGGATGCAAGAGGCAAAATCGAATTTACAAGAAAAAGCTAAAAACAAGTTGAAAACTATGCTGGGAAGTGGATATCATAAACGAAAATGGGATGACTGCTCTCAGTTTGAGGTTGACCTTCCAACGATCAACAACACCATCAATCCTACAAAGAGACGTAAATTATCACATAAGAAGAAGAAGAGATCATTGGCATCGTCACCAGATATTTTTGATTAATTCAACGATGGCTTTCTTACATCATCAATCCTGTGAATGTGTAAAAAGTGAATTGGACATTTTTTCAACGTTGCCCACGCAAACCAGTGTTCTGGACAATCGTATTATAGGCTACAAACCAATTAGTTCAATAGCTGAAAATTCACCAATAGAATTTGTAGTGAGTGGTAGCAGTGATGAATATATTGATTTACCACAAACCTTATTATACATCCAAGCACAAATTGTGAAACCAGATGGTTCCTCCTTCATCAATACGGATAAAGCAATTGCACCTGTCAATGATTTTCTAAATGCTATGTTTAGTGAAGTACAAATCTACTTGAACAATAAACTGATTTCATTTCCGTCACATAATCATCCATATCGTTCGTACATGGAAAAACTGCTCAATTATAGTGATGGAGCTAAAAATACACATTTACAAACAGCAATGTGGTTTCAAGATACGGCTGGTCATATGAACGCAACCACAAGTGAGAACAAAGGATTTCAACAACGTTATGAACTGACAAAACAAAGTATGAAATTCGATATGATTGGACATCTTCATTGTGACATTTTTAATCAAGATAAATTTTTAATTCATGGAGTGGAATTACGTGTGAAACTTATTCCTGCAAAGCCAAACTTTTGTCTCATGGCCGGTGAAAGTGGTGTCAGTGCAAAAATCAATATTCTAGATGCATCGTTGCAGGTGAAAAAAGTCAGCATCAGCCCTAGTGTCAAATTGGCACACAATAAAATTTTACAATCTACACCGGCAAAGTATCCTCTGACAAGGGTTCAAATGAAATCATTTACCATCCCGAAGGATATACAATCCAAAACTATTGATAACCTGTTTATGGGAACATTGCCAAATCGTATTATTGTAGGATTTACATCGAATGAAGCATCCAGTGGAACTATTACCACCAATCCATTTGAATTTCAACATCTAAACATTAATTTCTTTACATTGTACATGGATGGAAAAGCTGTACCTT
The DNA here is from genome assembly GCF_964235325.1 of Thermobia domestica. Classification (NCBI taxonomy): domain Eukaryota; kingdom Metazoa; phylum Arthropoda; class Insecta; order Zygentoma; family Lepismatidae; genus Thermobia; species Thermobia domestica. The sequence goes on from NC_137462.1 coordinate 263,886,231, forward strand.
CAAAACCATTGCAACCCAACTTTGAAGAAAATCTCTACATTTCATCGTACCACACATTGTTCTCAGGCTCTGGCATACATTTTACCAATACTGGAAATACAATTTCAAGAGCCGACTACAAGAATGGATATACACTGTTTGTATTTGACCTAACTCCCGATTCTTCTGCTGGAGATTGTCACTATTGGAATTTACAACGACATGGAGCCATCCGATTGGAAGTTCATTTCCAAGAGAAATTAGCAGCACCTGCAAACTGTATTGTGTATGGAGAGTTTTCCTCACTCCTAGAGATAGACCACCAGCGCAACATTATCCTGGACTTTTAAATTACAAGGTACGTATACGTTATGTATCATTTCCATTCACGATGTTGAATACACTACAATTAGCTAGTGCTTTACACGGTAGTCCATTATTCAGAAATCATTTTACCGGGGTATTTGCAAGCGATGAGTTGCCCTCACGGATTTCTCTTCCTCTGGCAATCATTGTAAATACAGATCCATCCACAAAACTAGGAAGTCATTGGATTGCAATTTATATTGATCATCGCGGTGTTGGAGAATATTTTGACAGCTATGGCCTTCCTCCTTATGTACCACAACATGTTGCATTCTTAAAACTTCATTGTATATACTATAAATATAATAATAGCCAAATGCAAAGTCTTGGTTCATCCGTATGTGGCTATTATGCTTATTTTTATTTGTGCTGTAAAGCCCAAGGAAAATCTCTGCGTGAAATTCAATATTTGTTCACAACAGTACCCACGGTTAATGATCGTAGACTGTTGCAATATACCTTCCAGGTAATTTTATCATATTTATCATTGTAAGTGTATTTGTTTTATCATCATCTATTTCTATACTAATCATCTTTTTCCTCGTTCTTTTTTACAGAATTCACAATACGAAGCTTTGCAAACGGGTGCTATGCTGCAAAACATGGAAACAAATCATCGCAATCAAGAAGAGGGGGGCAGTCTAATGAAGAAACCCAGCTCAATATACAAACATTGTCAATAAGAAAGAAAAAGAAGAAACCAGAAAAAATGAATAAAATACAATTTATGCTTATTTATGTGTTTTTATTGTCCATTCCATATACAACGGTATCAGATTCTCCTAAAGAACTGTGCGATATAATACGAGAACCCTGTGCAAAGTTTCCACCTAATTCCTAAAGAACATTGACCAGGGACCTCGTCGCGCATCAAAACCAAATCATCGATCACGTGACTGTACTACATCCGAAGGGTCCTACCAAATTGAAAGGGGATACCTGTCCATACCTTATAACCTTAATTGAGTCAGTAACCGAACACGTGGTTGTACTAAACAAATTTGGTAATAGGACCACCGAAACATATTGAGGTCCTGTACTATGCTTCAATTGGACAATTTCAGTGGACCCCCATTGCCAAAATTTAAGAAGGGTGCCCATGTCTTATGATAAGAAATGAACCCCTGTAATCATAGAATCTCATCAAAGGGGATAAAATGGACCAAAAAAACAAACACGTGGTACAACGTTTATATTTTGGCAATTTTTGTACCCCTAAAAGGGAACGATGTGGACCATCCAAATTTATCATGATACATATTGAGGTCCTGTACTATAATACCAAATGTTGAAATTGGGCAATTTCCAAAATTTAAGGGGTGGGCCAAGGTACCCCTCCCGGGGTGCACCAATGTACCCATGTCTTATAATAGATAATGGACCCCTATACATGACCATATAATCATATAAGGTAATAGGACCTCATCCAAGGAGATAAATTAGGTCGAAAACCAAACACGTGGTACAACGTATTGCTTACGTTTATATTTTGGCAATTTTGTACCCCTAGAAGGGAATGAGGTGGACCACCCAAATTTATCATAATACATATTAGGGTCCTGTGCTATAATACCCAATGTTGAAATTGGGCAATTTCCAAAATTTAAGGGGTGGGCCATGGTACCCCTCCCAAATTTTTCAAGGGGTGCATTAATATACCCACATCTTATGAAAGGGAATGGACCCCTATACATGACCATATAACCATATAAGGTAATAACACCTCATCAAAGGGGATAAATTGAGCCAAAAACCAAACACGTGGTATAACGTATTGCTTACGTTTATATTTTTGGCAATTGTGTACCCCTAGAAGGAAAATGAGGTGGACCACCCAAATTTATCATGATACATATTAGGGTCCTATACTATAATACCCAACGTTTAAATTGGTCAATTTCCAAAATTTAAGGGGTGGGCCAAGGTACCCCTCCCAAATTTTTCAAGGGGGTGCATTAATATACCCATGTTTAATGAAAGGGAATGAACCCCTGTATACGTCCATATAACCATATAGGGTAATAATACCTCATCAAAGGGGATAAATTAGGTCAAAAACCCCCGAAATTTGAATTTTTGGCAATTTTTTACCCATGAAAGGGAACGACATAGACACCCAATACTAATAGAGGTACATACTATGGTCCTAGGCTACCACACCAAATTTTTAGATTTGGCAATTTCCAAAATTTAAGGGGTGGGCCAAGGTACCCCTCCCAAATTTTTCAAGGGGTGCATTAATATACCCATATGTTATGAAAGGTAATGGACCCCTGTATACGTCCATATAACTATATAGGGTAATAATACCTCATCAAAGGGGATAAATTAGGTCAAAAACCCCCGAAATTTGAATTTTTGGCAATTTTTTACCCATGAAAGGGAACGACATAGACACCCAATACTAATAGAGGTACATACTATGGTCCTAGGCTACCACACCAAATTTTTAGATTTGGCAATTTCCAAAATTTAAGGGGGGTGGTCCTATGTACCCCTGCCAAAATTTAGGGGGTGGGCCAAGGTACCCCTGCCAAAATTTAGAGGGGGTGGTCCTATGTACCCCTAGGTCATTGACCCCGGGCCAAGGTCATTGACCTTTGACCTATGACGTCACAAAAATTTTTGCTGACTCGGCTGGACATACGCGGACCCCTACTACTCCACCTATTTCCAGATGAGTGTACGTTCAGAATCAACACTCAAACTGAATGCTCTCATCAGAGAAGAGAGCGCGACCGCACTCCTCCTTGATCAAGTCTTGATGTTCTGGATACCACTGCAATAGGTACCGGCAAAATGTAAATATTAATCGAATACTGTGTATTGACTGTCGGCCAAAGAGTCATCATTCACACAGTAGACGTGCCAATGAGGTGTCAGTTTGGGCGATTTGCTGTCAGCTTGATGTGTTTGCAGTTACGCCCACTGTTTGACGACGGTCCCATTTTGCCTGTTGCGCAATATTACCGGTCTCCCGGTGCTGATCGACCATCACCTTTGCTTCGCACAGCATTGCCTGTGGTTCGGAATACTCCTTATGAAAGCGAAACAATACTGTGGGCAATATCAAGCTCCTGGGATACAATCGCCACACTTCGTCCTTTCTCCTATCATTCAAATGTCTCTGGGCCATGTTGTTATAAATAACATGTCACAATAAACCTTAATGAAAGGAGTCTGCTCTTTGACTGATACACAGTGCCTTGTACCTTTCGTCTACAGTCACTCTGACGTCACTCCATGCTTTTTTTTTTTTTTGTTTCCTGTGCAGATGTAGAAGACTTCTGACATCATACTACGGGGTTTTCATTCATTTGCTTCGACTACGCAATATTTTATGTTACTTTATCTATCTCGCCCTTTCCTTTATATATCTCTTCCTTTATTTATCTCCCTCGTCCTTTATTTTATTTACCTCTTCTTTTACTTTATCTATCTCGTCCTTAAGTTGTAGACACTAGTGCATTTAACTCAGCGGGGGGAAACGCACTTACATCTTATTGTGTTTTTTGTATCTAAAGTGTACCAGGAGCGTCATGTAGAAGGGAAGGAGCCAATTGGTTCTGCTGAGTGTAATATGTACGTGGATTCTCCACTGCATCAAGGTAAACCTGAAATGAAGCTCTTGAATTGTATTCATTTTCTCCTAACGTGTACTCGAAACTAAGACAGATCTTACAGTATTTCGTTTTTACCCAAAATATGGTTTATGGTTTGTTTTAAGGAGGTACACTGCATGCCAACTCGGAGTGCAACCGTTACTAATACGCATTTTGAGTCTTGAGAGGAAGTCTCAAAATAGATTTTGTTGAGAAAGTTAGAGTAGTGCTTATTCTTTATAACACCTATATATTATAATTTCTGGAACTATAAAGGTAACCAAGGAAGTTTTGTCGCTTTTGTAGAGGTCTGTTTTCAATTGGCTCTCACACCATAAGCTGAATGCAAATCGAGAAAAAAAAGCGAAGGTCAGTTGTTGGTGTGAGTATATCCAATATACTACCTGGTTGTGGTAGTTCAGTTACATCGTGAACTTGTGTAACGACAGAGTGAACATGGAACGACCACAGGCCGTCATAAGGGCGTGTGTGCTGTACGGCTTCAAACTGGGGTCAAACGCCACTGCAGCGGGGCGGAAGATATACCAGGTCTTTGACGAGGGTGTCGTGACTACGCGGACAGTGCAGCGGTGGTTTAACAAGTTTAAAAACGGTGACGAAACACTCGAAGACGCAACACGTATTGGAAGACCAACATGTGTAAAACTGAAGCTCTTCAGGCAGCAATTGAGGCAAACTGTGGCCAGACATGTGAGAAACTGGGACTACAATCCAGTGTGAGTGGAGAAACTATTCGGCAGTACCTCCATCAACTTGTGAAGCACTAAAAGTTGGGTCAATGTATCCCACACCATTTGATTCAGGCCAAAAGAGAACGTGAGCAGACACCTGTGTTTATTTGCTGTCTCGTCTGAGGAAGGAGCCATTTATGGATAGGGTGTTGACATGAGATGAGAAGTGGGTTTTGTACGAAGCTCCACGGCACCGTCATCATTGGTTAGCATCCCATGAACCGGTTACAAAACATACGAAACCAGTACTGCGCCAAAAGAAGGTTCTCCTGTGTGTTTGGTGGACTGCTCACGGCATTGCACATGGGGAACTGCTACCAGCTGGTCAGAGCATCAATGCCACTGTGTACTATGAACAGTTGAGCCGTGTTCAAGAAAACTCAAAACTTTGGAGCCAGTACTTCTGAATCGCAAAGGGGTCCTCCTATTTACAGGACAACGCTCAGCCCTACGTGACTAGGCTGACCCGGGACACCATTCTACGCCTTGGATGGAAAATACCATGACATCAACTATATTTCCTGGACATTGTACCATCCAATTATCACCTGTTCCATTCCTTGGACAATCGCCCTAGAGGACATCTCAAATCCCTAGTAGAGGTGCAAAATGCACTTAATACCTTCTCGCTTAAGCCCACTAAGTTCTACCGCGATGGAATAAATGATCTTCCAGAACGTTGGCAGAAGGTCGTCGATGCTGATGGGGACTATTTTTAATCTTCCAGGCATATCTCACATGACAATAGATGTGCGAAGCGACAGAACTTTCTTTGTTACCTTTATAATTAAAGCGTAGTTTACTCACTAAATGTTTACTCAATATAAAATACGTTTAAACTGATGTATTTTCCCAAGATTTTCTACATTTACCATTTGATTTTTCACGAAGTTCCTTCTTTATAATTGAAAATACATCCATTGTTAATGGTTTCTTTAGGTGCTGGGTATTATTTCAAAACTGTGTAAACATCTTTATGCATGTCTGGCCACAAACCTTAACAAATTAAATACTCAGGTCTGGCGATAAAGACATTGGTTTATAGACTGTTGTCCATATCAATATATACATATTTATAAATGTATATCTTGGACCAGGACAATTAGAAAAGACAGTATTTCAAATGTTATTTTTTTGTTAGGTCTTATTTTCAGGAAAACATGGCATTCAATTGCATTGTTCTCATTGGCATTCATTTAACAGGAGTTAGTTGATTTGGACTTTAAAGTGTCTTTCGATCACCAAGTCTAAACGTATATGAAACGTGGATCTAACGTGTAATTTGAATTATATCAGCTCCCACTGTGAATTGAAGCCAGTCCTGCTATCTTCACTTTGTGTATCAGTTTGTTGTTGATCCTTTCCAATATATTATGGAGTAAGGGATATATTGGAAAGTAAAGGTTTCACCTTCAAAATACTGAACTTTTCTTCTGAATCGAGGCGAAACGTTAGGCACATTAGAGACAGTGTCACCTAAACACGAAAGTGTGTAAGTTATCGTCTATGCTTTCAGAGCATATTTACATTGTATATTCATCTTGTACTCAAAGGAAACTTTCTCAACTTTGTTTTCAGTTTTTCATACCTGAACCTCATGCATATATCATCACATGAGACCCAATTTGTAAACATACAACATAACGCTGTGTGCATGTTCTACAAACGAACAAAAAGTCTTTGTCATATGACGAGTATCATCATCGTTGTCACCAGAGAGAGAGAGAGAGAGAGAGAAGCAAGGAACTCATCCTTTATGCTGCGTTGACAGCGAAGATGTCTGTCTCGACGAAGGGAGCTTAATCACTTTGCTTCAGGCAGGAATACCGTAAAGGCTTTACTGTGTATCAGGTAGCTCCAAACTCATTTACTTGGGATGACAGGCAGCGATTGAGCATTTCTTCGGTATTGTCCGCGCTCTATAGACGATACAAGCATTGTGACGCAGGAAATGGGTTTTTCATTACGGACAAGAATAAGACAGGATTCAAACTGAGTTTCAATGAAATGAAGTACTTAATGGATATATTAATGTTAGTAGTTTATTCAAGCATTGAATACGACACAAAATCTTGTTTTATTACAAGCAATAAAGAAGTAAATAAGTCTTTCTTTTAAACGTAACAACAACAAGAATGAAGCTTATTATACGTATTTTTACGCCTACATTAAAATGGTATTATCTTTTCATTTAGTAATAAACTATGGGAGTTCAGTCTGTAAGGAAATTTGGTCGTTCTATGTTTTAAAGATTGTGAGTAGTTGTGTGTGAAAGTCACGGATCCACCACCAACACTGAAATTTCTAGTAATGTAAGGCTTCTAAACTATAAATGCTCTGTAATGGAAAGTATTGCGAAACGGTTATATCCGTTCGTCTGTCTGTCTGTCGACAAATAGCAAAGCAGAAACGATCAGACATAGTGTAGGTTAATTCACACGTATAATGCTTTTCAGATGTAAAGCATCACGAGCAGTAGCCAATGATGTGCGATGTTTCGCGCGGTGTTGCCAGATTGCAGACTCCTTTTCCTTTCTCGCTCTTCCTCCAGCTAAAATTATGACACATGCGTTGGAAACAGTATTCACAATGTAATATATACTATTCCAACAAAATCTAGAATTTTGACTGTGCATCCTAGAGGTATATATAGCAACTAAATTACTTACCTTTTAACTTATTTCAGTGGAAGTCCTAGAGGCTCGTCTTCCACACTACTTTCACTATCGTCTATGTCAGTTAATATTTCGTCATTGTCTGAATCTGAGTATTGTAAATTTATTATTATGGGCTCCAAAATTTCGTCACGTCCTATTTCTTTCATGAAGTCATTTTCTTGTAATTTGTCCGTATGTTGTACACAAGATTGCCAGTCGTTTTGTGTTATACGATCAATGTCTTCGTTTATCAGTCTTTGAACGTCTGTCAATTGAATGTCTTATTTCTTGTTGCAACTCTTCTCTTTACTTGAGCCCATATAAGCTTGATCGGGTTGTATTGACAGTGATAGGGTGGTAACCGTACTATCTCGTGTCCATTTTCATTTGCCAATTGGTCTAGTTCGTACATTTTAGATTGGTTTTTGAATGGCATTACGCGCTGTAATAATTCAGCCTTAGTTTCTACTGCCCAAAATCCAACACCTTTTTGGTGTAACCATTCAACAATGGCATCTTTTCTAGTTGATGAATTTGGAATTTTATGTGTAACGATCGAATGATATGGGACATTATCCATCACGTATTAAAACGTTACCCTCCTCTAAGTAATTTAGAAATCTGTTCAAAAACCAATCCTTAAATGTAGCACTTGTCATTTCTTCGTGATAGTCGGAAGTTGATTTAGACCGAAATATCCACTTACTTTCAGGTATAAATCCATATTTTGAAAAGCCCATATAACATACAATAAGTCTGCTTCCTTTTCCCGGAGGCACTTTTAATCTATCGTTTTTTTTTGTTTTTTTTTGTTTTTTTTTTTAGGAATCTTGCCAAACTTACTTATGTGAATCGCTCTGATTTACCCTAATCTCGTCCTAGTAAAATATTGGTCTTGTGTCGCCAGAAGTCCGAATTTCATGCATTCTGTAAGTGGATGAATTGGAACCTGTATAGGAAATTTTGCTTTTCAAAGCATTTGTGATTTTTTGCAAAGTCGGAAATTCGCCTTGGTCATATAAGTCAAAAACAATTCTACGTACTGCGTCCTTGTGTCAAAGTCATTAAGGCTTGTGAGTCTTTTGGGAGGTCCTTTGTGTTTTCTAGGGAACAGAAAAATTGGAATATTACTGGAAGGCAGCTTTCTCACTTCCACACAGATTCGTGACACTGTGGTTCGATTTATCCCGCAAACTTGTGCTGTTAGGCTTTGACACTTTTGAAAGTTAAGTTTTTCTCTTTCTTTTGGTGACGAGTATTTCTTTAAAAAATGGCAAACACAAAAAATAATTCTTCGACTTCGAAGCACTTCTAGCTTGATTAGAAAACTCCGAATCTTTACCCGGTTTGCTTCAAGACATTGTCAATGGAGAACACACGAACTATTACGAAAGAAAGCAATCCAGATAGTGATCAATTCTGTTTACGCTAGAAGAGAAGTTACGTTCCTACATAACTAGCTCTTTTGTTACCTTATCTGTTTTCATAACAATTAACATACTTTTGGAGTTGGTCTAGGTCCCACAAAAGCAGTCCATCTGTTTCCTAGGCAATTCAGTATGATCAAGTTTGTTTGGTTTACGATAATTTATGACACCATTCAGACGCTTGGTGCTTTTGAACCCCTGGTATGGGAGAAAAAAGGGAATAAGAGGTTATATATATGTAAGGTAGTGAAACGTGAAGGAAAAAAAATAAGCAGAAATCATATATATGAATCAGATTGCAAAGAGACTCGCTCACTCATTTAATTTGTTCGCTTATTATTCTCAGGGTTGTAGCCACGGGGAAAAGGGGGGACCCTGTGTTCCCAAACTATTTCCAGCCCCGAAAATAGGTTCGTCTGGTATGTGTTTAATAAACTGACTTAATAGTTAATGCAAATGAGGGAGTTTATAATAAAAAAAGTGAAAATTTAAAAATCAAACATCATCAATGTGGTTTCTGTACCTAATTAAAACAGCTAAAATTAATCATATTCTTTATATGTTCATTTCACTAACTGAGTGCACACCGTGTGAATTCACTACTATACTATTTCATAATAATATCTGAGTTGATATTTTTTTTGAGTTATTTTCCTTTACCATTTTAACACACATAAACAAAGTCAGATAAACAGACTGTTATAAACAGCGTTTGTTTTCTTATGAATAGCTTATTGATCTTACTCTCTTACAATATGGTTTTTAATTTCAGTACTGTCAAGATCCGTCTTTTGATAAGCTAGCATCGTTAAAATATATGTGTACAGTATGTATGATGAGTTAAAATGTGTTCATATACTGAAAGAGGTCATTTGTTCCGCTTCTAATATGTGAAAAGCTTGCCTCCCTCTGAAAGTAATATTCCCCTAGAGCAACCTGCTGGCTACACCCCTGATTATCCTGTAATAAAAGTTGTGAGTTCTATTTCCAAATTGAAGCAAAATCCACTGGAAATTAGATGCAGGACTCAAAGCTCGTTTTACTAATTGTTTTATATGAAAACCTTTAAAAGCGTGTTTCATGACAACTAGTTGGCATAAAAAGATGTAGTTTTCTCGAATATGTTCGTAATCCTTTTCTCTACTTCCTAAATTGAGCAGCTAATGTGCTAATACAATATTTCTAAGTAGCGCCTCTGGCATTGTCAATATTCGCAGTAGAGGAAGAAGTCAACGTACAGAACTGCTTGTCGGGAATTGTCAACACCACTCAAAGCCAATTGGATGCAGTGTGAAGCCAACTCAAGGTCATGTCGCTTCACATCTGAAAAACACAGTAGTGTTCGTACTCATTCTAATTTCCCTGCGATACTCCGTCGTACCACGGCAGCTACCATTCCCACATTCCATGCCATACAATGCCGTGCTGTGACGCCACTGCTTGCTAACACCATTTTCTTTGGTTCTGGAAAAATTTGTGTCGCTTCGTGTGCTCCGAAGAAAGCCCAAGAATCGGGCTGGTTTGTTTTCAAGGCAGCTAGTCGCGGTACAGCATGTGAATTAAAAAGACATCCCAATGAATTTTCATACCAACATTTGAAAATAAACTTTGTTGACCACGAAACAGACCGGGAACGGCACGCCATTTGTGAATCAACCTTTTAGAAGCAGTTTTTTGGAAGCGATACAGCGTTAAAAGAATAGATTTCACCTGCACCTCTTTACACTGTCTCTTTTAGTTTGATTTCATTATGATTTTAACGTCCCTTTCATCAACGAGGGTATGTGAGACGTGGACCTACAACTTAAAATGGGATCCGAATCACATGAGCTCAAGCCGAGAATCGAACCCTGGTCTTTCAGCGGAAACTTCTGGTTTCAATAATCAAATCTTAATATGAGAAACGATAAGAGAGCAACAAATGGCTTTCTGTTCTAGTAAGTTAGCAACACTGAACATAACACGATTTTCATCTGTTGTGTTTCTGTTTAGAAGTCCCTGAGCACCGAATAGTGCATAATCATCATTTGTTTTTCAGGACCGGACTTATAGCAACATTATCACTCACGATACCAATGTTTTCCATGGAACAACTAAGACGAGGACGCCCAGAGGGATTAATGTCTACAACCGAACAGGTTTTCTTTCATTTAACAATCAGTGTCACCAAGTAGACTTATTCGGTTCATTACGTTGTCCAAATATTCCATGGAGTTTGTAAACACTCTCTGAACAACATTCTCCACATTTGTAAAAGGTTTTTCCAATGACAACAACCTGTTCCGTGGTGGAGCGCTCCATTCTTTCCCGTGTAGAAAAAAACAGATGACGATTATGCGCTATGCAGCGTTTCATGGCTACTAACCACAAAGCAACAGTTGAAGATCTGTAACGTTCAGTGCTGCCAATTTAGTAGAACAGAAATGGCGGGCATTTTAAAAGTTGCATTATTTATCTGATACCCCTTTCTATAAATTCGTTTAACAGAAAATCCTTGTTATGGCGCAGAAAGTGTACTTCCTTATAGCAGTTAAATGTTATAACAAGGAAAATACTTTTTAATATTCAAGAAGATAACTACGTAGTTGAACGACAAGGAATTTGCTTGAATCCATTTTCCAATCATTCCTTTTATTTTCCACTAAAAAAAGATTGCAGATCTATTTGTGATAACGCTAGAGAAGGAGGTCGCATTTATTTAAGAATAAAAACGTATATTTAAAAAAAAGTATGAATATTTTATAATCATCCTTCTCTATATACTCCTGCTAGGATTAACTTAGGTACAATTTCTACAAATTACACTAGCCAACAGTGAAGATGTAACTGGAATAAAATAAATGTTTTTTTTAACTATATCGAGCACGCTGATAACGAAAACGGCAATAAAAACTCGAATTAGCTCTCGTTTCCAAATTAAAGAGAGGTTGCATTTAATTATAAGTATTATATTTTATTAACATTCACTGTAAATCCCTGTATATAGACTTCGAAATCCCGTTGATGGTACACAGAGTGATTAAGTTTCCTACAGGCAACCATAGCTGTGCATATTTTGTCGTTATTTTTAGCCTGGGCTCGTAGAAACAATGGGGAGTGGAAGGGGAATAGGCAGGGAGGACCGGAGCATCTTTCATTTAAGCGTAGTTTCAGTCTGTTACAAGCTGAGTTCTGTTCTTCTGCTGCAAGAACGTCTTATTAAAGTGTAGTTAGTGCATGTGGTCATTGTAATCCATGTGGACATTGTAATTCAATATGCCTCGCAAATGCGTGAACAGTGTTGACAATTATCGATACATTTGCGGACAGGCTACATTGAAATCGCAAAGGAGGCCAATAACGCCATATGTTAAAAAAAAGTCGTACAGACTACTTTGGATTTGAAATCAGGGACCAGTACAAGCGATGGGCTCCTCATGTGTGTTGTTTATCTTGTGTCTCGAGTCTTCATTCGTGGTAGGATCGTAAAAGATCTTCCATGGGCTTTGCTATACTTATGATCAGGCGTGAACCATGAAATATGTGAATGATTATTACTTTTTTACAACAACTCCATTAATTCATGGTATTTCCAAGAAGAAAAAGTCTTCCTTGACATATCCTAACATACTATCGACCATGTGACTAGTGCCTCCATACCATCGGCCATGGAGACGACCTGCCTGTCCTTGTCCTACCTGCCTTTGTTCAAGTGACATCAAACTTTTTAGGAAATAAGAGTGCAGAAAACTATAAGGATCTTGTGGGAAATCTTCTGCACTGCTACGATAGATTAGGGTGCAACATATCTTTAAAGTTACATTTCTTAGATTCCCAGTTGGACTTCTTTCTTGACAACTGTAGTGTTGTAAGCGACGAGCACGGAGAACTCTTCCACCAGGAAATTTCGGGCATGGAAATGAGATACCAGTGAAAGTGGTGTGCATCAATGTTAGCCGATTACTGTTGGACACTAATCAGGGAATCACTAGCAGTAAACTACAAACGCCAGACAAAAGCGTTTGCACCTTCAGTGACATTTCCCCGAGGAAAAACAACAAAATAAATACATACAGAACTTTATATAGGCAATAAAGTAAGGTTGTCATAACTTCAAAGCGAGAGCTAATTTTGCATTTTCATTAACACTTTTGTTTTCAGCACACCAAAAACATAAAGTTTAGCTGTTTTCATGATAGTTACAGAATAAAAGTAAAATTTCGTTGGCTGGTGTTATTGAAATACAGTAGAGCGACGATTATCCGAAGTAATTGGAGGCCGTGGGTGTTCGGAAAACTGGTTTGTTCGGATAATCGAACTGTACATGTTTATTTGCAGTGCGCGGAGCGGCACGCCTCAACTCTAAGCTGGCGCATCTGTTGCTGTGAACAGCTTTGATACTGCCGCTACTTCTACAGCCAGTGCCAAACCGACAGAAGTGTGCTGATTGTTGAAACACAGCAACTGGCGGCTTGGCCGGTCAGCAGCGCCTTATGAAGGCCCCATTAGAAGCAATGTTCCGCCAGCGGTGGCTCAGTGCGGCGACTACTGTGGGAAACTTGGTTTGGGAGTGAGGGGGATGATGGACAGTAGGGTGGGAGAGTAACAGGTGCGAGCGAGTACACAGTTCGGTTAAGCGGTCGTTCGGTTGACCGACGTTCGGATAATCGATGCTCTACTGTAATGGGATAGGCCTATGTTCAATGTGTTCCCTAGGTTCTGTCATAAGGAAGTCACATTATTTTCTACTCCATAAATTTACAGTGAATTTCTAGAGGATCGTTTTGTTTGGAATTTTCTGAAAGATCTCGTATTATTTATATTCAAAAGATTCACATAAGATTGCGTACAGATATTGTACAGGTTCTTGTCATAACAAAAGGAGACACAGTTGGCGTGGAAAACTAGCCGATAATCGCCTAGTAATGTTGGACTTTTAATTTACACTACTGGTTTAAGACCTTGCAACCAGCAAGTCGCGCGCGACATACTCGTGTGTCGTGCAAACCCTATGGGGTGTGTCGCGAAATTCTAAATTTTAAAACTATATCTTATGCCATCCAAATGACTTTGTACGACACATTTTACTAGAATCGTTCCAAAGGTCAACACAGACATTCCAGAAATCTGAAAAGGAATAACTGTACAGTTGCTCCTTTCTGGAACGTTTGTGGGTGAAACCTGCGCCACTTTTTCCTTTTCTATGTAGTTAGACTGTTCAGGCCGATTTGATTGAAAGCGAAGTTCAATTCTCAATAACTGAATAGTTATTCCTCTCCGGATTTGCTCCTACCGGGTCTGCACAGTTAAAACTGCATAGTTATTTAGAATCTAATTTCGATTTGATCAAATCAAACTGAGAAGTCCTACTAGAAGAGGAAAATTTGCGCAGTTTTCGCCCATACACGTTCCTTAAATTCTTCCGATTTTCGGAACGTGTTAGGCACCCTTTACAATAGTATGTCCGTCCGTCCGTTATTCTACACGTTAACTCTTAAAAGGACTGCAAATTTTGCATTTATTTACTTATTTATTATTACAGTTGACAAAACGATTATCTCGTCCGAGCTCGTCAATGAAGCCAATTCGTTAGCATTTTGACAGGTAACTGTGATTGTAGTAGTGTCTATGTATATACCATAGATGGACTACTGACAGCTCTAACTACCATCATAAATTAGATGCTTAATTCAGAAATGTAAGTTTCACGTCCGTGATTCCATAGAGTTCCTTTTTACCATGAAAGGGGATCTAAACCAAAAATCAAATCAAATTTTATCATCCATAGGATATTTTGTCATTGTCAGTGGGGAATCTTAGTGATGAGCTTTATAGCTATAAACTACTAGTTTCCACAACTGATATGAACTAGTGGCGGGCACAAAAAACGATGGTGTCGTCCCACTTGCGACATTCCTATTAGCGACAGGAACTGTTAACTGTCCTATGAGCGACCGATTCGATCTGTTAACTGTTCTGTGAGTCACCGATTCGTTCATACTAAGATAATGGAAGAAAACAAGGTTCTCTCTTCTTTAACTTGTTTGATGCTAATGCGATTTAGAACCTAACAAAATGTACTATGAAAAATTTCGCTCTACCTGAATTTAATACGGGAGACTACTCTCATTACACTAACAATATTTTATACGTTTTTCCTAATATTATAGTTTTGAATTACTTTCTATGAATACACTGACTATATCAAGGGTAAAACTAACTAAATATTTAGAGTAGCTCCGCCTTTGTCTATGATTCTAATATAATTAAAAATTTCATGTTAAAATGATGCGGAGCATAAGTTTAGATTGAATATGTTTATGACATAAGAAAGAAATCAGAAAGAGGTAGGGGCGCCCGAAGAAAATTTTCTAGGGAGGGTCATCTTCATGGTTGCTGTACCATGTCTGGTATATCTGGTATTTAATATACGTGGTTTGCTATATTACGTATACATTTTCGTGAGCCAGAGGGGGTGATCCCTGCCTTCCCATCGGACGCCCATGGAAAGAGGGTGTTCACCACTTGAGGATATCAAAGAAATCGAAAAAAAAATGTATTTGAAGAAATTATTACACAAGTTACAAATCTCTCGCAAGACTTAACAGTTTGTCTAGTTATAAGGGATTATTTCAGACAAGCTTTTATGTATAAGTCAAAACAAGGATGGAAGGCAAATTAAGCAATTAGTTTGCGTTTTAGTAGCTTAGAATAGGGAGGAAGGTAGTTTAAAGAGTTTGTTTACCTTTTGGATTGTTTAGAGTGAACTGCATTGTAATTGGTGAGATAGGTTGAGAATATCCAATCAGATGTAAAGGATCTCAAAAGCTGTCTTTTATCATTGACTTTTTTTTTTCATTTTATTCAGTGCCTTTGAGTAGTAGTGGTCCCGTTATGTCCAGCCGAGTCAGCAAAAATTTCTCGATTCTGATTGGCTGAGAGAGGTCACGTGACGTTAGGCCCCGCCCACGCGGGAAATTCAAATTTCCAGGTCACGTGGTATGACGTCATGAGTCACCCCGCGGGGGAAATCCCTCACCAGGGATTTTTGAAATTTGTTCCCTTTTACGGGTATGATGTGTGTTTATGATTGGTTGATAGCTGTCACGTGATCTTAGACCCTGCGATATTTGAAATTCGTTCCCTTTTACGGGTAAGATGAGTGTTTATGATTGGCTGATAGAGGTCACGTGATCTTAGGCCCTGGGATTTTTAAAATTCGTTCCCTTTTATGGGTAAGATGAGTCCTTTGGTACCACGATGCTGATTGGTTGATAGAGGTCACGTGATCTTAAGCCCTGTGACTTTTGAAATTAGGGTGTCCTTTCTGATGTATACTTTGGTACCTCGATTCTGATTGGCCGACAGAGGTCACATGATCTTAGACCCGCCACACGGTGAACAGAATACGTGGGAAAACCTCATCATTCATTTGTTTCCATTTTACGGGTAAGATGATTGCTTTGGTACCACGATGTTGATTGGAGGATAGAAATCGCATAATCTTACACCCCACCCCAATGCTAGACATTCAGAGTGCTATGACGACGATCCACCCTAGACCTGGATTTTTTTTAATGGTTATCCTTTTTGGTACCTTAAAGTTCCCATGGAGGGTTCAACCCCATCCTTAAATAACCCTTTTTGGTATCATGATATTGTACTGAAGTTTACATTAAACATTATCGTTCTCTTTGGCAGATAAGATGATTACCAGCTTTTTTACCTTGATGGAGATCCTGTCCTTGAATTAGTAGTCTATGTCTCTGGAAGTAACAATGGTGAAAGAGGGTGTCGCTTGTAGATTTCTTATAACACATTGTTGTGAGTTTAAGCGATTTTTTAAACGCTCAGTAAGCGCTTCATTAATGGAAACAGTGTTGCCAGATTTTTCTTACCTAAACTGCTCCGATTCTTTTCGAAACGGTTCCGCAGAGTACAAGAAATTTTAAACTAAAAAAATTTTTCGAACTAAAAAAATTTCAAAACTAAAAAAAAAAAATTTTAAACAAAAATTTTCAAACAAAAAATTTTGAAACAAAAAAGTTTCAAACAAAAAATTTTCGAACCCAAAAAAAAATTTCGAACTAAAAAATTTTGAAACAAAAAAGTTTCAAACAAAAAATTTTCGAACCCAAAAAAAAATTTCGAACTAAAAAAATTGAAACAAAATTTTGTCGAACTAAAACATTTTTAAAAACAAAAGTTTCGAACTAAAGATGTAAATCACATCTAAAAATTTTCAAATCAAACTTTTTATCGAACTAAACTTAAAATTTTCGAACTAGAAATTTAAACCAAGTTTAAGAAAAAATCCTAAGAAATGTTTTTTTCAGGAATCGAACTCAGGTCTTTCAAACCAAAGATGTGTATGCTAACCGCTTAAATGAATTCGGTTTTAATCGATCTTGGTGGGTTTCGAACCATGGTCCTTGAAAAGGATATACATATACTTTAAGAAAATAAATCTGACAGTGTAACGCTTCTCAAATCAAACTTTTTATCGAACTAAACTTTTAAAATTTTCGAACTAGAAATTGAAACCAAGTTTTAGAAAAATCCTAAGAAATGTTTCTCCAGGAATCGAACTCAGGTCTTTCAAACCAAAGATGTGTATGCTAACCGCTTAAATGAATTCGGTTTTAATCGATCTTGGTGGGTTTCGAACCATGGTCCTTGAAAAGGATACACATATACTTTAAGAAAATAAATCTGACAGTGTAACACTTCTCAAATCAAACTTTTTATCGAACTAAACTTTTAAAATTTTCAAACTAGAAATTGAAACCAAGTTTTAGAAAAATCCTAAGAAATGTTTCTCCAGGAATCGAACTCAGGTCTTTCAAACCAAAGATGTGTATCCTAACCGCTTAGCTATGAATGAATTCGGATTTAATCATGCTTGGTGGGTTTCGAACCATGGTCCTTGAAAAGGATACACTTATACTTTAAGAAAATAAATCTGACAGTGTAACGTGGATTAAAATAAAATGCTGATAGACTTCTTTGTGTGACGACATAGAAGCACATATGATTGAAAAAATGCAAACGTCAGCGGATCGCATTACTTTAGTTTTACTACGAACGTGTCAGCATGATTCATGAAAAATGCAAACATTGACATTCTCGTATGGAATATGATGAAAATGAAATGTCGTCACAGTTACGACAAGTAGTGACATGTAGAAATCATTTGGGATCGGAATTGCGATACTATTGAGAAACGTGAATGACGTCACGATCGATTGTTACACATCGTTTTGGTTCGTGATTCATGACAAAAGCAGCGAGCGTTTTGATTGGTTCGTTATGACATCATTTTATAAATTTCCTCGTTTCTGATTGGCTGACGGTGACGTCGTTTTCGCAGCGACCTAAATAAAAATCTAAATTTCATTTTTCAAATCTTATACCGCTCTCAACTATCGTGTGAGAAGGTCTGTTCTTGAAAAGTGTCTTCATTTAAGAAGCTTTACTGCACCGACTTTTTGTTCATTGAATTTGAGGTAAGTTCAGTGAGATTTTATTTGTCACACAAGATTCGAAAATCATTTTTATTTTATATTTGTGGGCGGATCACGAATACACTGTTTTACTTTTAGTACTAAATATTTAGACTATGAAGAAATTAGTGGAATGGGAAAGTGGGAGTACGAATCAGGATCCCCACACATTAGAAGTAAGCACGATAAATGATATGGTTTAGCGCCCCTTCAGCGAGCACCCGTCGGGAATTGAACCATGGCCAAAGATGTGTGCGCTTAGTTTTGAAAAGAATACATTACAAAATTTCAGAAACTATGCCTGAGAATAATATGGTTCGATACCCTTTGAAACCATTAGCGTCCCTTCAGCTTAACGTGATATTCGAGCAACCGCCCGAGATTGAACCTGGGCCAGAGGTATGTACGTCAATCATTTAGCTTAGTTTTGAAAAGAATGTATGATAACGCATGAGAATATTAAATTTCAGAAAAGGCTTGACAACGCTCCGATGTGGGAAAGCAGACCCCACCGAGGATTGAACCAGGACCTTCCACGTTAGAAGCATGTACGCTAACCACTTAGCCACGAGTGCATGAATATGTGGTTAAAAAGATTTACGCTATACAGATTTTGTTTTGACAATTACGTATGTGTAACGTTAATGGTTGGTGAATCTCTTCAACTTGCAAACGCATCATTTAAAGGTCGTTGTGAGTAGAAAAAAATGCTTACGAGTGCTTTATCACATCTCAGTACTGTTGAAACATTCATTCATGCATTCTTTTTTTATCACTATAGAATGGCATGTCTGTTACATGCTGATGTAATGGTCTCGAGTTTGACAGCAATAAAACACTCATTTCAGTAACATAATTATTTAAAAAAAACTTTGATTTTTAGTACGCGTGCTTTCATAATGAGATTCTGAACGTCACCGCCAGGAATCAAACTCAGGACCTTTACATGAATTGGTTAGTTAAGAATTTATCATGAATGTTATGATTTCCTGGGCTAAGCGGTTAGCATACGCGCCTTTGGCGTCGGAAGCCCGGGTTCGATTCCCGGCGGGAGCTCATGTGGTTCGGATTCCACGTTAATCAGTAGGTCCGCGTCTCATATAGCCTCGCTGCTGAAAGGGACGCTAAACTAAAAAATCAAAAAATCAACTCAAATTCACGCTGCTCAATTCCTTTTTTTCCCATTACATATTTGTTTTACCGTACCTGTTTGTTTGTTTTCATTTTTAACCATGGCCGAATCGGGTTTTACTGTTTGTAATGAAATTACTCGTCATTATAGACGATTTATGTACGTTTATGTATTATGAGGTGTGCACGTCAACCATTTAGCTTAGTTTTGAAAAGAATGTATGATAACGTGTGAGAATATTAAATTTCAGAAAAGGCTTGACATGCACCGACGTGGAAAAGCAAACCCACCGAGGCTTGAACCAGGACCTTCCACGTCCGAACCATGTACGCTAACCGCTTAGTCACAATAATAAAAAAAATACGCTATACAGATTTTGTTTCGACAATTACGTATGTGTATCGTTAATGCTTGATGAATCTCTTCAACTTGCAAACGCATCATTTAAAGGTCGTTGTGAGTGGGAAAAAATGCTTACGCGTACTTTCTAACATCTCAGTACTGATGAAACATTCATTCATTTCATGCATTCTTTTTATCACTATAGAATGGTAGGTCAGTTAAATGCTGATGTAATGGTCTCGAGTTTGACAGCAATAAAACACTCATTTCAGTAACATAATTATTTTTTAAAAAAACTTTGATTTCTAGTACATGTGCTTTCATAATGAGATTCTGAACGTCACCGCCAGAGAATCAAACTCAGGACCTTTACATGAATTGCTTAGTTAAGAATTTATCATGAATGTTATGATTTCCTGTTTATCAGGTGATTAGGATTTTTCTTTCTTCTTTTCTTTTGTAGTAAATTCACGCTGCATAATTCCTTTTTTCCCATTACATATTTGTTTTACCGTACCTGTTTGTTTGTTTTCTCCTTTTATTAACATGGCCGAATCGGGTTTTACTGTTCGCAATGAAATCACTCGCCATTATAGACGATTTAACATTGAGGGCAGAATGCTCGAAATTCAATTCAACGCACCGCCCGTAGGAACCGATATCATACAGTATGTACATAATAGTTTCCAAGCAATGCTGGACCATTTGTTAGCCAATGTCGACGATGAGGCGATGGTTGGTTTATCAGTAATATCACCACACAACACGAATAAACCATTTTGGGTGAGTTTTCGCCAAGCACGAAACTTGACACTGGAAACGATGTGGGCCTCGTTCGAAAGAGTGTTACAAAGTAACAATGCATTTCTCCTGCACGAACCATTCACCGTGCATTTTCATCGCGTGGATATTCCAAGAGGATACGGATATGGAGATCGTTTAGCACAAGGAATACTTCAAAATGAAGAATTGTTACGTTGCAAACGAGGGATTGTACGTGTACAAAATCAAGATTCAAGGTGCCTGGCGTACGCCCTTGTTATTGCTATTGGCCT
This sequence comes from Thermobia domestica, assembly GCF_964235325.1. Taxonomy (NCBI): domain Eukaryota; kingdom Metazoa; phylum Arthropoda; class Insecta; order Zygentoma; family Lepismatidae; genus Thermobia; species Thermobia domestica. Next base: position 263,907,025 of record NC_137462.1, read on the forward strand.
GAAAAAATACAAGAATGTAGATGTGAAACGACATAAGCAGTATCAACATCAATCGAAATATGTTGTGGACCAAGAAGTCGATGCGTTATGTTCAAATGCAGGAGTGAATTTGGATCATGGTGCCAGTGTAAATGAAATTCGACAATTCCAGTCATACCTCAAAGAATATAAAATTACAGTGTATACTAGTTTCACAGGCCATGATATCATGTACGAGGGACCGAACGATGAAAATCGCACTCCCATAAATTTGATTTGTTTGGCTGGCCATTTTGACATCATCCAATCTTTAACTGCTTGTTTTGCAACCAAGTTCTACTGTGAGGCGTGCCATAAAAAATACAGTGAACGTAACAGACATGTGAAAAATTGTCCTGTAACGTGCTCCAAATGTTTACAGAGACCACTATGCGACAAGAACCAAACGCCGATATTATGCAAAGACTGTAATCGTCAATTTTACGGCGAAGAATGTTTTAACAATCATCGTAATATTGTATATCATCGTGGGGAACCTGTATGCAAAATGGTGAAGCAATGTACTAGATGCTACAGAGTATATTCTTTTGTGCATACAGGACAACGACTTCATGATTGTAATGAGATCTTTTGCAATGTATGTAAGAAGATTGTTCCAGGATCCCATCAATGTTTTATGCTTCCCGATCGCCAATGCTTGAAACCTGGTGTTCCTTCATTCATGCACGCAAAGAAAGCCTTGTTGATATTCTATGATATAGAATCTATGCAGGACACGAATATTGGCGATAATACGTATGTACACATTCCAAATTTATTGGTTGCACAACAAGTATGTTATGCATGTGTTGAAAACAATAATATCCAGCAGTCTTGCAGTACGTGTGGTCAGCGCCAGCATATTTTCCAAGGAGAGGATCCAGTTTATGATTTTCTTCAGTACTTGCGGGAACGTCGTCCCAATATAAATAGGATTTTCTGCCTCGCGCACAACGCGAAGGGATACGATGGACATTTTATCCTAAAGACCATGGTCGAACAATGCCAATGGAGACCTGACGTCATATTAAATGGGACCAAGATACTGAGTTTAACGTTGAATAATCTGACGTTCATTGACTCGTTGAATTTCCTACCTATGGCATTAAGTAAATTGTCAAAAGCGTTCAATTTACCCGCAACCAAAGGCTACTTCCCGCATTTCTTCAACACCAAGGAGAATCAATCGTATATTGGACCACTTCCAGAAACAAAGTATTATGGTGCAAATGAAATGGCCGTCGAAGACAGAAACAAGTTCATGCAGTGGTACAACGATCATCGTAATGACACGTTTGATTTCCAGAAAGAAATTCTCAAGTATTGTATTCAAGATGTCAATGTACTGCGACAAGCATGCGTTTCGTTTATGACGTCATTTGAAACAGAAACCAAAGTGAATCCCTTCTTGGAGACGATCACGATTGCCAGTGCTTCCAATTTAGTATTCCGCCGGAATTTCCTTAAACCCAACACCATTGGAATTCTACCGGCACATGGCTATCGATGGAGAAGTACCCAATCGATCGCTGCAATGCAATGGCTGGCCTACATTGAAAAAAGCGAAGGAAAACAAATCTTACATGCGGCCCGACAAAAAGAAGTGTTTATTGCGGGATTCCATGTTGATGGTTACTACCAAGATCCTGAGACGTTAGAGGAGCACGTCTACGAGCATGCCGGCTGCTTTTATCACGGGTGTAAAGTATGTATTACTACAGGCCGTAATCAGCCCATCTATGGCAATCCAGAAGACACCATGGAATTCCGTTATGAACGAACGCAAAGAAAAAATGCAAGACTGCGTGAATTGGGGTACATTGTACATGAAATGTGGGAGTGCGAATTTAATCAGTTCTTAAAACAAAATCCTGCAATGGCGACGTATCTGAAAAATCACCCGTACATGAACCGTAGACCATTAAATCCAAGAGATAGCTTTTTTGGAGGAAGGACCAATTGCGTGAAATTGTACCACCAAGTCGACGAAAAAGCAGGGAAAGTAATAAAATATTTCGATATTGTTTCACTTTATCCTTACATCAATAAGTGTGCTAAATACCCTGTAGGCCATCCACGAATTTATCTACAGGGTGATGAAAATATACCATCAATAAATAAAGTCAATGGTCTGATCAAAATGTCGATATTACCAAGTCAACATCTTTATCATGGTCTCCTGCCTTACCGATGTAACAAGAAACTACTCTTTCCACTGTGTGCTGCGTGTGCCGAAGAAATGAACCCAGACCCTACAGCAACGTGTACGCACAACGATCAGGAGCGATGCCTCACTGGAACATGGGTATCATATGAAATCCAGAAAGCAATAGAATTAGGATATCAACCGGTGGAAATTTTTGAAATTTGGGACTATGACATTGAACAATATGATCCCATCACGAAAACAGGTGGCTTGTTCACGGAATACATCAATACATTTTTGAAATCAAAACTGGAAGCGTCTGGCTGGCCCAGTTCCTGTGTGACCGAAGAAAAATCAAAATTCATACAAACCGTCCTGGAGCGTGAAGGTATTGCATTGGATCCGTCCAAAATTGAAAATAATCCTGCACGAAGAAGTTTATCTCAGCTTTGTCTTAACTCATTATGGGGAAAGCTTTGCCAGCGTACAAACTTTAGCCAGACCACAATTATTGATCGGCCGGAAGAATTTTATGAAAAACTCACTTCCCCCGACATTAAACTCCATCAAATTGTACCCATCAATGATACGATGTTGTATGCGTTCTGGAGTACAATGAACATGTGCCTGTTCAAAACCGAAACACCAATGTCGTGTTAGGTGCATTTACAACATGTCAGGCACGTCTGGAACTGTACAAGTACCTGGAAATGTTGCAGGAACGTGTTTTATATTTCGACACGGATTCTGTGATATTTACAGAAAAGCCCGGGGAGCCAACCATTGAACCTTCAACGTACTTGGGATGCTTATCGGACGAGATGGAGTCTTATGGCCAACGAGCATACATCAAGACATTTGTCAGTGGAGGACCAAAAAATTACAGCCTAGAAATATACAATCCGGATACCAACGTCACCAGTTACATATGTAAAATTAGAGGATTTACATTAAACTACAATGCAGGACAACAATTAAATTTCAACACGCTAAAAGAAATGATAACAAATCAATGCCGTGGACAAGTCACCATCACTATCCCCCATAAAATATACAGGACCAAAGACCATACCATCGTCACACGCAAAGAAGAAAAAATGTACAGTATCCAGTACACAAAACGTCGATTTAAAGAATTCAATTCCTATGATACGGTTCCGTACGGGTATGTTAAAAAACAGAAGATGGAACTGGAAAAAGAAGAAGAAGAAGAAAAAACTGTAAATACCCAATAAGGCCGCCATTTCTTCTTTTCCTTTTCTTCTTTCCCTTCCTTAACCACAAAGCAGCAACACCAAGAAGAAAATGAAGTACCCACAAGAGTTCATAAACCATCAACACAACCATCAGTGGAAGAAATGCAGTCATCTCGTATCCAAGGAGGAACCTTGACCATAAAGGAGCAACACCAAGAAAAATGCAGTACCCAGAAGAGTTCATAAACATCCATCGGTGAAAAAAATGCAGTGATCCTGTACCCGAGGAGGAAGATGAGCCTAAGCACATCCATCATTTACGAGTAAGTTTTATTTCTCTCTTATCAATATTGACTCAATATTGACTCTTTTTATTGTTTCAGAAAAAAGAAATTCTTAAAGTAATCCGTCGTTTCTTCTTTTTCTTTACAGGATACGGCTACAAGATTCGAAGATGATGACGCGTCCAAAATATTCATTAACTAGATCCTGTATTTATTATGTTAATAAACATGTATAGGAAGACCACATACCTTTCGTTAAATACAACAAGTTGAAAAAAATATGTTTTATTATTTCTTGAAACCCTGAACACTTGTTTTCAAATCATGGTAATCTTGAAAATTTAAGGTGAAAAATATATTCAAGATTTGGTTTACACGATTTTGTTCGAAAAATAATTAAAGAATTTTTAGTGTCCAAAATTTGATTTTTAATTTAGTTCGAAAAATTTTTAATTTGAAAATTTTCAAATGTGGTTTACATCTTTAGTTCGAAACTTGTTTTTAAAATTGGTTCGAAATTTTTTTAAAATTTTTAGTTCGAAAAATTTTGATTTGAAAATTTAGTTCGAAAGTTTTTAGTTTAAAATATTTTTCGAAAAATTTTTAATTTTTTAGTTCGAAATTTTTTTTGGGTTCGAAAATTTTTTAAATTCCTTTTAGTTCGAAAATTTTTTGATTTGAAAATTTAGTTCGAAAGTTTTTAGTTTAAATTTTTGTTCGAAATTTTTTTTTGAAATTTTTGTTTCAAATTTTTTAGTTCGAAAATTTTTTGTTTGAAAATTTTTGTTTAAATTTTTTTTTTAGTTTTGAAATTTTTTTAGTTCGAAAAAATTTTTAGTTTAAAATTTCTTGCACTCTGCGGAACCGTTTCGAAAAGAATCGGAGCAGTTTAGGTAAGACAAATCTGGCAACACTGTTTCCATTAATGAAGCGCTTACTGAGCGTTTAAAAAAAAAATCGCTTAAACTCACAACAATGTGTTATAAGAAATCTACAAGCGACACCTCTCTTTCACCATTGTTACTTCCAGAGACATAGACTACTAATTCAAGGACAAGATCTCCATCAAGGTAAAAAAGCTGGTAATCATCTTATCTGTCAAAGAGAACGATAATATTTAATGTAAACTTCAGTACAATATCATGATACCAAAAAAGGGTTATTTAAGGAGGAGGTTGAACCCTTCATGGGAACTTTACGCATAACCATTAAAAAAAAATCCCGGTCTAGGATGGATCGCCGTCATATCGCTCTGTATTTCCCTCATGGACTGGGGGGGGGCTAAGATCATGTGACTTCTATCCACCAATCAAAATTGAGGTACCAAAACACGCATCTTACACATAAAATAAAACAAATAATTAAGGGGTTTTCCCATGTAACCTGTTCACTGTGTGGCGGGTCTAAAATCATGTGACCTCTATCAACCAATCAGAATCGAGATACCAAAGTATACATCAGAAAGGACACCCTAATTTCAAAAATCCTAGGACCTAAAATCACGTGATCTCTATCATCCAATCAGAATCAAGGTACCAAAGCACTTATCTTACCCGTAAAAGGAAACGAATTAGTGATAGATTTCCCCGCAAGGGTAAAACATGACGTCATACCATGTGACCTGTTCACCGTGTAGCGGGTCTAAGATCATGTAACCTCTATCAGCCAATCAGTATCGTAGTACCAAAGTACTCATCAAAGAGGATACCCAAATTTCAAAATCCCAGGGTCTAAGATCATGTGACCCCTATCAACCAATCAAATTCAAGGTACCAAACCACTCATCTTACCCATAAAAAGGAAACGAATTTTAAAAAATCCCTGAGCCTAAGATCACGTGACCTCTATCAGCCAATCAGCATCGTGGTACCAAATGATTCATCTTACCCGTAAAAGGGAACGAATTTCAAATATCGCAGGGTCTAAAATCATGTGATATCTGTCAACCAATCAGAATCACACATCTTACCCGTAAAAGGGAACGAATTTCAAATATCCCGGTCTAAAATCACGTGACAGCTGTCAACCAATCAGAAACACACATCTTACCCGTAAAAGGGAACAATTTTCAAAAATCCTAGTCATAAAAGAGAATGAGGGATTTCCCCGCAGGGTGACTCATGACGTCATACCACGTGACCTGAAAATTTGAATTTCCCGCGTGGGCGGGGCCTAACGTCACGTGACCTCTCTCAGCCAATCAGAATCGAGAAAATTTTTGCTGACTCGGCTGGACATAACGGGACCACTACTACTCTTTGGAAGTCTAGAAAGTAGTTAGTTGGCGAAACTGTTACACGTTTAAGTTCTTCAAAATAAAATATATTACTGTGCTTAGTGAGTAATTAGATTTGAATCAAATTAAGTACAGAAAACAGAGCTTTTGAAGAAAGGGGATATTACAACTGGATTTTCAATAATTACATAGGAATATACTTTTCATGGAAATGTCCCCGTTGTCTCGCTAAGTTATTTGATATGTTTTATGTCAAATCTAACTCAAAATTAAAATAAGTTTTATTTGCACTCACTGTAGAGGGAAAATATATTTGATGAACTGTATTACTGGCACGTACATTTTTCGTAGCAAGGTTGTTCGGGCGCTAATAACGCCAGAGGCAAACATATTTCATGAGAGGGAATCATATCATCTTCCATCATCTCAATGTAAATGAATCGGTCGCTCATAGGAGAGATAATAGTTCCTGTCGCTAATAGGACTGTCGCTTCTGGGACTAATTCAAAACGGTTTTTCGGTTTTCGGGTTTTAGAAAAACCGAAACAGGTTTTTGAAATTTAAAAAAACTGTTCGGTTTTTCACCGAAACCGGGTATCGGTTTGCTCTCGAACCGGTTCAGTTTTCTTCAAAACCGGTTCCGGTTTTTTTCCGATTTTTTCTATTTCTAACCAGAATAATGTTTCGTTGTTCTCGGGAAACCGAATCTGTTTCCACAGAAAGTTTTATGTGTTTTCCAAAACTTTTCACCGAAACCAGTTTCGGACAAAACCGAAACCGGTTTCTATTAAAAACCGAACCGGTTTTGGAGGAAACCGAATTGTCGGTTTTTAGGGTTGCAGGTTTTCTAGAAACCGGTTTCCGGTTTTTTTTATAAAAACCGGTTTTGCCCATCAATAATATGAAGTTCATCCACAGGCGATTCCAAGGGGTAAGGTGTAATTCATTCTCAAGAGGCTACAAAGAAAGTAGAATGCATTGAAGTAACTCACGTGTTTATTTACTATATCAGAGGGATATTCCAACGATCTTCTAATCTTACGATTGATCTGCTTAAAAAAAAAAAACAAATTTCATTTTTTAGGCTACCTTCTTGTACTGATAGCGATGTACAAATTCAGTGTTACCTTGTTTGATTTTTATATCTACATATTTTGATATTTAATATGTTGGACTACTTTAAATTGCCTATTTCAGAAGTGTCTTTTGTGTTATGTCTGGAATACATTATCAAACATGTATATCCATTTTAATATAAGTAAGTTTAGCGATGTTAACTACACATCCGGTCGACACCACCCTCGTGCCCTTTATGGCTGCTTTGAAGCATTATTTATGAATGTGGTTAGAGTAAATTTCCTGCTTGAGTACAATGAAAGCCTAGTTGGGAACTATTTGAACGTTGCAAGTTTACCCCCCTGTTTCATCGATGCCGAGATGACATGAAGGAGCGGAAACGTTAATATCTGCAGAAATGTTAATATTTGGTTTGGACTGATAGATTTCAAATCGTACGGCTCTCATAAGGTTTCTTTTGTGAACTCAACTGTTAACCCTAGTATCTTTAACATACACAAACATTTCAGTACAAATACAGGACAAATAAATAAACCTTAGGGCTTCTGCAGTACAAGAGAAAGGTACAGATGGTTACAGAGTGTATGATGAATTGTAGTATTTGGGAAAGTAGGACAGAAACCGATGATATAGAGGGTAATAATCGATCATAAGTTAACTATCATCTTTTGGAACACACAATGAAAAAATTACTTTAGATAAAACTTATATTATATACGAATACTATGTTTTATTATAACAAATGCAAACAATTAAGAATATAGAGGCATTAGTAGTTGCGTTTTTTTCTTTTTTTTTTTTTTTTTACTGCTTTTGTATTCACGAACTACAATTCGAACAAAGCTGTATTGTACTAGCAGAATAATTAATTGTATAATTATATTGTACTAGCAGAATACCCGTTCTTTACTAGTACAATATGTTGTGTTTATGTTTCATATTAGATTTAAAGAGCTAGATTTAGATTTAAGCTGCATCAGAAGTGTCACTGTTCGTCTCGGCGACCTCGAAAACTACGTATTCGGCACTAAATCGGGCCTTTTTTGCTGATTTTATGTATCTCTTCCCCTTCTCCGTCCCCCATGTTGCGGGATAGAGCATCGGAAATGTTACTGTTCATCTCATAATCCCCGAAAACTATGGATTCGGCACTAATATCAGTCATTTTCGATGATTTTATATATCCCCTCCTCCATGTTGCGGGGCATGGAATCGAAAATGTCAGTGTTCATTTCAGCGACCCCGAAAAGTATGGATTCGACACTAATATTGCCATTTTCGATCACTTGTATATCTCTTCTCCTTCCCCCAAGTTGCAGGACTGAATTTGGATTTAAACAGTATCGGAAATGTCACTGTTCTTCTCAGCGATCCCGAAAACTAGATTTGATGCTAATATCGGTCATTTTCGATCATTTTTAAGTGATATGATAAAAACAATTCCAGGCCCGAATCTAATCTACGTTGAAAATTTGATCGAGATCGGTCGGGTGCTTCAAAAATTAGTAGGTTACAAAGACAGTAATTTTCTTTTTAATTTTATATATATCTCCTTACTTCCCCCTCCCTGCGTTGCACCGTCAAAGTGAAGTGATAAACTTCCTAGTCCTAAACCTCACGTATGTTCAAAATTTGAGAATTAAGTGACAAACGCAACCACGTTAATTCTTATAAATTTATTTCTGTATATCTCCCCCTCTTGTCCTCTCCTCTCCTAAGTTTTACTGTCAAGGTGAATAGGTAAAAACACTTCTAGGCCCGAACCTCATCTATGTTGAAAATTTTATCGAGATCTGTCGAGTGGTTCAAAATATTAAGAGTCACAAACATAGTGACTTTCAATTTTATAATTTAGATTATTGAACTTATTTTTAAACAATCATATAAAATACATGCACTAGATATAAAATCGCTAAAATAATAGTATATTACATTATCTACCAGAACAGAAATTAACTTGTTATATCTCAAGTACACAAATTCTAAAACCACCAGTGCTTTTCTCTTATGCCATCACGAAAAGCGTTATCTTATAATAGCACGAATCATAATGGGATTCATTCAATACTTATACTACTGTTTGTATGGAAGTTAGTAGTATAATTCCATATCATACATTAATTTAAGAGGTTTTGTTGAGAGCTTTGTTTTCGAGTAAATCAACATGATTACTCACTTGTAAAAATGAAATGGAATGAAATTTTGAAGTGTTACGTCCCACGATTATGCCGGTTAGGCTAAAGGAGACGGTGATGATGAGAGATGAGTGAAATGGTGGAATGAAGAAAGTGGTAGGAAACGAAGAGAACCCCAAGAAAACCCACGAGCACGATGTTTGTCCACCACAATATCCACACGGCGCGAGCTGGGATCGAACCAGGGACCCCAGCACCGGAGGTGTACGCTCTACCACTGAGCTACCGCGGCCCCTACACACTTGTAATAGAAAATTATGTTTTGTAACTTCGCACTCTCAGTAACAGAAGTTTAATTGGAGTTGAGCAGCTTGTTCAGCAGCAAAAGCTATATGAGACATGGAGCTACATTTTAACTTAGTATCTGAACCAAATGAGGTTCCATTGGGAATCGAACCCGAGTTTTACATACCAAAGGCTTGTTTGCTAACCATATAGTCTAGCCACGAAAGAGTTCTGGAGAAAACAAGATGCTGAGTATGGAATAATAGAGTATTGTAATAGCATGATTACACTAAATATTAATTAGCTTATGATAGAGTCTTCAAAAACGTAATTTATAGTGCTATCAATCATTTAAATCTTTCCTGCATTCTGAAACAAATTATTGTCGCAGCTATTTCAAAATATTACTCATTTCTTTTTATAATTTTAAATCAAAACATTAAAAAAATAACACTAACCTTACCTTAGTAAAGAAACAAAATGGTCCGTACAAATGGTGCTTCCAAATTTGGTAGAAAGTCAAATTCACATACGGACCAAGAGAACTCAGTTTTGGAGGGTACATTCCCGAATATCTTAATACATTTCACACATAAGTTCAATATTACAAAGCAGTTTTCATGGCAATAATCATAAACTCAAAAGAAAAAAGAACAGTTTTGCAGAACGTGACAACTATTGTTGACAAATATTGCTGTAAATTCCACATTTTTAGAATTGTTAATTAAAAACTTCACTTTCTACGCAAAACTAAAAAAGAGGGTTAGAACTTAGTCAATTTCAGGTTTCAAATTTGTTTCGTTTATCTAGCCTAAAACTATAAACATTATATTACAAAAATATGTCCATTCCTTGGTTAGTAAATAGTAACCTATAATGCTTTACAGGCACCCGCGCAGGAATTTATTTCGGGAAGGGTCCGAATTTTTTGAGTGAAGTATGAACTACTTTTTAAATAATGGTTATATTTAGTTTGTAATAAACAAAATAGTCTCAACATACTGTTATTAAAACTAAATAATAATGTTTTTTTTAAAAAAAAAAAGTAGTTCACCGGAAACCAAAACAACATGATACGTAATCAAATACAGTGTAGTTCGTTCCTCTATTCGCTGCCTTAACTTAGATTTTAGGGGCGTTGTTTTTTTGGCAACACTGTAATTTCTATGGATGACAACACTGAAAATCCTTCAGGTTCATATTTTCTGTTGGAGAAAACATTATATATGATTGTGGTAAGTTGCATTTCATTATCTCCTTTCATTTATGAAAAACAAACAAAAGAAAATGATAAATTTTGCTTTAGTTTTAGTAAGGCAGGGTCTTAACTGTGTTCAATTCTCATAGACTCGGCTTTAAAAATGAATATCAAATAAATTACATAAACATCAAAGGGAAGGATATTACGCATTACCCATAACGTTTCATAATGCGAAGATATTTTTAAGAATTTTGAGTGACCAAAATTCCTTCATATACCTAGGTGCTTAGCCTTTCTGTCTGGATATGTGTTCCTCCAAAAAGACAAAATCTCAGAAACTACTTGATGGATTACCATCAATTTTGACCACAATGTCACCATCATCATACATATTCTACCATTATTGACAGTTCACTTGGCACAACTAAGAAGTTCCATGTTCCACTGTCTTCCGCTAACCTCTTCGTCTTCATGTACTATTTCTCTGTTTTCATGTCGTCCATTAATTGTAATTCCCTTCGCCTTCTTCCTCTCTTTCCTACCACCATATCCTCTAGCACGCTCATGATACACTTCCTTTTAACGTCAATGTCCCAACCAATTTCTCTTCCTCTTCTTAATATTGTTTAAAATTGTTCTTTTCTTCCGCCATTTCTAACACCCTCTCATTCGTTTTCCGCTAGAACCAGCTAATTCTCTTTATTCTTCTCCACACCCACATTTCGAAAGCTTCCACTCGTTTTTCATCATTTTTGCGTAATTTCCATGTTTGACCCATACAATACAGTACTCCATACGAAGCATTTTATGATTCTTTTTCTACAAAATAATATATTCTTCCTGCTAAAGATTTTCGGGTCGGGGAAGGTGCTACAGTGGTTTCTTTCCGTCAGTGAAATTTAGAGCTATGTCGGAGGTAGTTCATTAACTGAAGAACCACCCTCATCCTTACCGAATTGGTCTGAATAGAGTAGGCAGGCGAAGGATATTCTGGGAGAAGGCAACAGTTCTCCAGTAACCAAGTTGGCGGAAATCATAGTGATTGGTACGGCAACTTGGACTTTAGTTCCAGGCGTGATCAGAGTGACTCTAATAGCTGAGATACTAGTAGGTGGAAGGCAACGAGAAGCCACCACTCTATTTTTCCCTAGTTTGCTGACAGCAGAAAGAGAGCATCTGAGTAGGATGTAGAGAGTCTACATTTAGGAATCGAATCTGTTGATTATAGTGATTCATACATCGGAAGTAGTACAAATAAAGCATTTTTGTTTTTAATGCTCATCAATAGGGTGAAAACGGTTATAATTACCGAGAAGTTGTTTCATGCGATCAATTAGGCGCTACAAGAATACATTTCATTTCCATCCTTGACTCTTACTAAAACAGGAAGTGATAGAAACCCATTAGAACCTCCAATTTCAACATTGACCTACATAGAGCAAAAGCGATGAGAGATACCGAAAAGCAGAGAAGAAACAGGTTCTCAAAGTGACAAAATCACACTACATTTAGTTAACGTGCCAATCTACAAAGCTCATTGTAACCTCTATTCAAAAGCCTATCCAGTCGAATTTCAATCTGAACAAAAGGAATATATTACGCCACAGCAGCAATGGAAATGAAATGAAATGAAATCTTTGAGTTTTACGTCCCACGGTTATGCCGGTTAGGCTAAAGGAGACGGTGATGATGAGATATGAATGAAATGGTGGAATGAAGAGAGTGGGAGGAAACGGGAGAACCCCGAGAAAACCCACGCACACGGTGTTTGTCCACCACAAAGTTCACTTGGCGAGAGCAGGGTTTGAACCCGGGACCCCAAGCACCAGAGGTGAACGCTCTACCACTGAGCCACCGCGGCCCCACAGCAGCAATGGGTTGATAAAGACTACTTTATACAAGTCAAGGGGAGTGGGAGGATTTGAAAAACCACATGTTAATAGTCACTGGAGGATGTAAGTTTGGTTGCCTATGCACCTACAAAACAACATGTTGTAGCAATTTCAGTGGCAGTCTTGTATCATTTTTAGTGGTGAAATCTGTACAATATTTCAGCTTCATAGGTCGAACTGCTTTAAGAATCTCATAAGCAGTAATAAAATATTTACCTCTGTTTACTACACTCTTACGAATTCATGTTCAAAAAACTCCGTCTTACCTGCAGTGTAGAGTCTGAGAAGAACATTTGTACAAAATTTCAAGTTGGCGTGTGGAAACATTTTATTTCTATGCGAGATCTCAATCAGAATATGCTTGTGTTATTTTGATCACGAATTCTGAAAAGTATTGTAAAATGATAGAAAGTGTTCAGTGTGTTTTCTTTTTTTGAAAATATTAATAGTTATAAAAAATACATATAAAATATATATAACAATAAAAATACATATAAAAATACATGGGGGACCCACATGAGCATTGGGGGCCCAGACCCCCCGATTCCATTAGGATCGGCGCCCATAATAGTAATTCATATTTCCATCATCAAAAACTATAATTAGCAATTGGAATTACTAATATTTTACTGGATGAAGCCACGCACTAATATGCTACACAAATCCCTATATTGTGATTGAGTGCTTCCTACTAAAATATCGTAGAATCAATAGCTGAGATATTGATACATTTGAATGAGTGAATATGTTTCTAGGAGAACAGTATTTAAAGTGATGAATAGAAACCACTAAACGAACTAATTAATGCATGTAAAAGTATATCTGTTTAATATTTTCTTTGTATTGGACTATTATATAATGACCTTGATTATACGCAACACTGTAATTGAGAACCATGCCTGTTGGAATAAATAAATAAATTTCAAAGATCTAGTGAACGACAATAAAATTTCCAAGCTTCCTTTAGAGGCCGAATGTCTAAAAAAAATTCTTTCCACATCCTCAGAGTTTTTTGAACATATTTTTTCAAAATTTCAGGTTTATATGTCCGGACATTTTGGAGATCTGTAGAACAGCAAGAAAAGACTCAACTCTCCTTTTTCTTCCGAAGTATCGAATTTCGCAAAATGTATCTTATTTAACCAAGGATGTTATAAATAGAGGATCTGCCTATATGTATCGTCATCCTATTAAATCGATGAAGCCAAAAAACAATCGAGCATCGGCACGTCTGATTGGCTACTCTCGTTTTCACCATAGTCTGATTGGCTATTTTCGTTTTCGCCATGATTCTTGGCTCAAAACAATGCGATCCTATTGGACGGAGTGGGCAGAGTAGGGGTGGCGAAACTGTGGCGTATGACTTCAAGATTTTGTTGTTAAGGGCAGATCCTCTATTTTATAAGATCCTTGTATTTAACCCTAACATTCATGAACCATATTTAAAAAAAAAAGAAAATCAAGTCTGTACACCGTATATCGTTTAAGGTTATATAAATAGCTCTGAGTTCGTTATATTAAAATTATGGAAATACTTAAAAAATTATTCATATTCCAACTGTCCAAGTGATAACACAAGAAATCGAATATATTTGAACTGCTGTATTTTTCGTGGATTTTCAGCATTTAACTTATTATTTTTGTAATTAATCTTCTTTATAAACAAAGTTACATACATCCACTATGGTTTCCTCACATACTATATAAAGAACTATTCAGAAGAAACAAGTTTCTACATGTTTTGCCACAAACAGAGGAAATGATACCATACGATACAGACCATAGGAAATGATATCATAAGATACAGATCATTATTCTTATTAATATGTACAGATTTCTACAAGTTATCGTTACGTAAATAGCCTGATAAAACTATACACCTTCTTACTTCGAAGTATCACAAAATATAATTTTAATTTGAAATATACGACTGGTTACTTTACTTCAACTAGTCTCAAAAATTTCCTTGGATTTTGCACCAATTTATTACATAACATTTTAGGTAGGGTGACCAGATTTTTTAAATCCAAAAGAGTATATATAAAAAAAGATTGACAGTAAGTATAAAGACAAGATGAATTACAGTGTTTTATCCAATGCGCATGCAAATGAGTTAAATACTTCACCATCATTCATACTTCTGCGACGATCTTGCTTTCTTGAGTAAGTTAGTCTCGGTTCAGACGTGCAGAAAAGTCTGTTGCGGACCCGCGCGAGCCGGAAATACATTGGTTCTTATCATTCATGCCACACGTGCAGACTTTCCCGCACGACTCTGCTGCGGGCCCGCAGCGGGCGAAAATTGAGTTGCGGGGACTGCTGGCTCGCAGCGAGTCCGCACACGTGTTGCGGGTCGGAAAACCATTGCTGGCAATGAGGCAAGCCACACGTGCAGACTTTCCCGCGCCCGCAGAAATGGAAAGCGAAGAAATGAATGAAGAACTATTCATTAACGAAATACAAAAATATCACGAGATATGGAATTTAAAGTGCGAAATGTATAAAGATAGAAATAGAAAAAAAACGGGATGCATGGAATAAGGTGTGTGAAACCTTATGTGAGAAATTTCATGAAAAAACAGAAGAAAAAACAGCATTGGTATGTATTATTATTACTTTTCAATGTAAAAATCTAATATTCATGTAGTATTTACACTTGATTTTCGTCGAGCGTCCCATTCCAGCAGCGAGGCTATGAATACTTTTTTGTGGTAACAATAAACAAATACGCTTGGAGAACAAGCCTTTATTGTTAATATAGTTTCTTTGATAAGATTTCTTGTCACTCACTCCGGAATGAACCGACTGTTTATAACGTACGTTGCATTATACTTTAGGTCAAGGTCACGTATTATATAGCCTCTGTGCTCAAAAAGGACGCTGAAGTCCAAAACAACCATCAACATAATAGCAGAACAGAAAAGAAAGAAAAAACATCGTTTTTCGGCTGACAATTGTTGTCTTTATTTGTTAATGTACTATTAAGAAAATAGAGTTAACACGAAAATTGTTGAACATCAGGGCACTCATGTGGTTAAAAAATAAAAAGCATGCTCGAGATGTAACAAATATTTGTGTTTCTCTTTTAACAAAAGAGACACTGACTAAAGCTTAAAACTTTACTTTATTTTAAATTATAATTTGTAACTGTTTCGGATATCTAACATATCCTCCTTCTAAGATATCCGAAACAGTTACAAATTATAATTTAAAATAAAGTAAAGTTTTAAGCTTTGGTCAGTGTCTCTTTTGTTGAAACAATTAATCCAAAGCCACGAATAGTCTTACTATTGTGTTTCTCGTACAATTCATAATATTGTGCACGTCGTTGCTATTCTAGAGATAAGAACTGAATGTTTTTGTACATAAGGAACAACTTAAACAAAGTTATTTTGCCATAGAACTCTACCTATGTCGCTTACAAAATAATCAGCCCATCTGTTTCTGCTTCCGTTTGCTGCATTGCCTCCTTGTGGTGTGCTACACATATTGGGGATTTCCTCAAAACCTTCTATCGTTAAATGTCACAATTATAAAAATGTTTCCTTTTTCTCACCTTAGAAATGGATTATTCGGAAACACTAAATCCATTATTTTTATTTAAGAGTTTACATTAAGAATTTCACATCTCCAATCTAAGCGAGTTCTCATATTGAACGCTTTCTCAATATATAACGGGAAATGTCACTACTATAGGAATGAAATGAAATCCTTGAGTTTTACGTCGCACGCTTATACCGGGTAGGCTAAAGGAAATGATGATGATAAATGAATGAAATGGTGCAATGAATAAAGTGGAAGGAAACGGGAGAACCCCGAGAAAACTCACGCACACGGTGCTTCTCGCACCACAAAGCCCACTTGACGCAAGCTGGGATCGAACCAGAGGTGGACACTCTATCACTGAGCCACCAGACCCCACAATTATAGAAATCCCCCATCTCCCCTTCAAGAGAAAATTTTCAAAGACGCTGAAACCTGTGCTCCATTATTTTTAATATGAGTTTACATGGCGAATTTTATATCTCTAACTGAAGCGAATCCTCACATTCGGTAATTTTTGAATAAATAAAGGGAAATTTTACTATTATTGAAACGCCCCCTCTTGAGCGGGATATTCGGGAAGTCTAAAAAAATGTCTAATTTTTAAATTTAAAGCCACCAACTATGTCAAAAAATCTAAATTAGTCACGCAATTGTTAAACTATGCCAGTGGCCCCTAATAACATTTGAAAATGTCTATGAATAGGTCTCCGAATGTTTAACTTTCTGTGCTCTTCTCGTCCGTGGCTAAGCGGTTAGCGTACACGCCTTTGGCGTGGGAGGCGCGGGTTCAATTCCCTTCGGGACCTCATATGGTTCGGATTCCACGTTAATCAGTAGGACCACGTCTCATATAGCCTCACTGCTGAACGGAACGTTAGACTCAAAATCAACTCATTAATGTAACAGCCAATATTTCAATTGGTGGTATCGCTAGTCTCATGAAAGTATCTTCTGCTTTAATTTTATCATTTATTTTCGATAAGAATTCATCAAATGAAGCGATGCTCATGCAAAAATAATTAAAGAACTCTTCTTCGTCATTGCGCAAGTCAATAAACATGGAAGAAAATTCACCTTTAAGCAGTCGTGAGCTTACGTACGGATGAACCCAGTATCGTCTCTGTTTCTTCCTTAGGATTTTACTAGCTAAGTGTACAAAAACAGCACGTTTTCTTCTTTCAATTTCCATCTTCATTTAACTGCAGCTGAAAAAAAATTAAGCTGTTTTCTATGTCTATGTGAAGTGATTGGGCTGAGACGCCCGCACGAGTCTGCTGCGGGCCCGCAGCAGACTTTTCTGCACGTCTGAACTGGTTGCTCTGTGACGCCCACACGAGTCTGTTGCGGGCCCGCAACAGACTTTTCTGCACGTCTGAACCGAGCCTTAATGTCATCCTTTATTGCCAGTCTGAACTCTTCACAGGTCATGCTTACATTGAACTTCACTTTCATCACTTGTTCCAGTGTCGACACTGTGAGTTGACTTTTTTTTTCCCGCTCCAGTTAGTGTTAATAGCACTAAAGGGCATCTCGCAATCAACATTAGTACCCGGTAAAGTAAAGAAGAATTGCACGAGTGGCACAATCACTTTTAAATTTGACCCAGCCCGCACTAAATCTTTGTACACTATTTTCCAACCCATCATTGTTTCTCTTTCTCTCCCCATTGTTTAAGGTGTTCTTTAACACATCTGGATATTGCACAGTAAGTGTCAAAAATATCATTATCACTGAATTTCAACGAACTGTCTACATGTTTTACCTGCTCGTAGAAATATGCAAACGACTCCTGAAATTCTTCATAGGTAACTGATGTGTCAAGCAGTAAATGTTTCATCTTGTTTACTTCTCCGAAAAAACGTTGTAACCACATCTCTAAGTATGTTATCACTTCAAAGTAAAACCTTCGTGACACTGAGTAGGCATATTCCTCTTTTATATTCCCTTCTTTTACAAGTTTCGTAAGTAAATTTCTAGCAGAAAACGGAAATAAGTTTTGTTCAATTCTATCTTTGTACTTCCTCAGAAGTTCAAAATATTCAACAGAAACTTCAGTCGCTGTTATATCCTCCCTTTCGATTTTTGTAATTGTTTCAGTGAACAAGATTAGCTGAGCATGCAGGAAATACAGTCACAACTCACTTGTTTCGTCTCGAAAGAAATTGACTGTAGCTGTTGGAGCATTTTCATCACTCAAAAAGTATCCCTTAAGTGGTTCATACTGACGTATAATTTTTTCTACACACGGAAGCAGAGACCAGAATCTCGTCTTTGAGTGATACAAAAGACCCTCATAATGACAGCCAATGAACTCACAAAAGTTTTTCAAATTTTCTGTCCTTACAGTAAAAATACTGAAATGGTTGTATATTTTAAAAACCAAATTCTCAACATCGATCGGTATTACTCTCGAACACGCCACAGAAATTTCATTGTGAAGGATATGAGCCCCACACCCGATAGGCAAAACATTTTTCTTCAACCTGCACTCTAGTTCGCTTTGCACGTTTCCTGTT
The DNA here is from genome assembly GCF_964235325.1 of Thermobia domestica. Lineage (NCBI taxonomy): Eukaryota > Metazoa > Arthropoda > Insecta > Zygentoma > Lepismatidae > Thermobia > Thermobia domestica. The sequence continues at coordinate 263,925,557 of NC_137462.1, forward strand.
GTTTTATTTTTTATGCTTGCAAACTTTACTGGTGCATTATCAGCTACAAAACCGATGACCTTATTTTCCAAACAAAACTGACATAATGTACCCATTAATACGTTCGACACAGTTTCCGAGGTTTCATTTGATATGCTATGAATTTTTAGAAGATATGTTTTTACATTAATATCAGTATCTACTTTACAGTACCGCACTAAAACAGGCATGAGTTTGGTTGCTTTACGATTGGAAGCATCACAAGCAACAACAATGAAAGGAGCCTTTTTAACACTATTACTTAAAATATTTTCTGACCACACTCCCACTACATTTGTTAACAAAGCCTCCGTTTTCGTTCTCGCACATGTAAATTTTTTATTCACTGTTGATTTCAAAAGTTTGCTAGTGCAGTCCATGCTTCTAAAAGAGTGGTTATGTTTAGTCGAATTAAATCTAGCTCTTCTTAATATTATGTGGTGAAAAAACTATCCAACTTACCTGCTTCGGAAGTTGATGAGCATTCAGTGTGCGACTTGGATTTTATATGTTGTTGTATATCATATTTCCCTTTATTTTTTATAGAGAACTCTTTCTTACATATCGTGCACCATGCTTTGTAAACATCGTTACTGCGGGCCCTTTTAATGCAAGGATAGCTTATTTCAAACGCTTGATTATACTGACATTTTACTCGCGACATTGTTAATAAAATAAATCCTTCCAATCCTCGAATAATATAATTGATTGAGTGTACGTACGCACGTTAATTAGAATAATAATCACTGCGCGATTCCCCTACCAAGAACTGACTCACTTTGAAGGGAAAACAAAACCCCGTGCTATGAACTGTAGGAATACCAGATATAAATTCCGAAAATATAAATCATTCCAGGTACTTAATCAATTTAATTAACAATTTAATAATTAAAACGTTGAAAGTTTGGATAAATCTATCATTTTAATTTTGCCATCTTTACTATAGTTTTAGTACTAACTAATAAAAATAGTTAAGTTATATTATTATTTTTTTTCTTTAGCAAAAAGAAAATCTGGCAACCCTACAATGCAACGAGGACGAGAAACGCAGCACAGCGCAGCGGGTACTACTACTACGAAGTACAAAGTGCTAAACAGTGCTGTCAACGTCCAAGTTTTTACACGAAAAAAAAAAATGCGATTTTCAATGGGAAAATGCATTAAACGTTAAATGAAATTGAAAGTGCCATAAAAGATTATAATTCGATATTTTTGGGAAGAAAAAAGAGTATAGAGTATAGAGTATATGACCCTCGAAAAGAGCATAATACTCTTAAAAAGAGTATGTCTGTCTGGTCACCCTTTTTTAGGTTAAATATAATAGCCCTGAGTTCATATTAAAATTATGAAAATATTTTTAAAAAAATAATTCATATACCAACTGTTGAAATGATAACAAGAGATCGAATTTATTTGAACTACTGTATTTTTCGTGGATTTTCTGCATTTAACTTATTATTTTTTGTAATTAATCTTCTTTATGAACAAACTTACATACATCTACTATGGCTTCCTCACATACTATATAAAGAACTATCCAGAAAGATCGAGTTTCTACATGTTTGACCACAAAAAAAGGAAGTGATACCATACGATACAGACTATAGGAAATAATGTCATAAGATACAGACTATTATTGTTACAACCGGATAGTTTCAGAGACCTATAGTAATCATAACTGCCTATGATGAGCGTATATTGTTTGTTTTACTGCGAAATTAGGTCGTAAAGAAAAAAAGACATTTGTGTTACCGTTTCCCTGTGGAAGAAATCAACTTCAATCTGGCTTAAAATTATGGTAAATTTTTGTATTTCAAAGACATTTTTCTTTGAATCTACTTACACATTTCCAGAGAAGAGACAGAAATGAAAAGTACATTCTGATTGGAAATAAAGTTCTTGATTTATTTTTTATGAAAACCTTTCTGCTTCGTTGCTTTGTGAGGAGAGAGAGGAAAAAAATCAAACAGTTCAAAAAGGAAGAATAACATAAAATTCAAAAAGTAATCATCTCTTTATTTTTTTTAGACCAAAACCACGCAAAAATACGCACTGTAAGCAACGACGCGGCAGAAGAATTCCTAGCGATCTGTCGATCTCACAAAGGGGGATGAACGTTTGGGTTTGGAAGGTGGTGGGAGATGAAGGGGAGAAAGAAATCTCACAAAGTTAACCGAATCGAGTGAAGAGCGGTGTTTTTGCCTTGAGCAACAATCAGCACAAAAGCACAGTCGAAGCTTTCCAGCGCTCTGGCATGTCGACTTATATTAGTCCGTGAGGTTTTCCAAGACTTTCAGGTCCCCCTTTCCTTCTCTCAAACTCCCTGTATATATACGACAATCCATTTTTTTTCTTTTCGTTGAGGACGCGTTCTTAACTCTTTCAAGATTTTTTTTCCTTTCCTCCGCAGGCGATACAGGCAGTCCAACAATTTGCTAGCTTCGACTCCCTAAAAACTCACTTTGCTAATGGATGAAGGAGTACAAAATAGTGTTAGAAGAAAGAAAAAAATATTCGCTAAAAATAAACCTCGAAGTCAAAGATGGATAAAGAGGATAAAGCAACAGTGGAGAGAAATAAGTGAAATAAAATGTTAACGAGAAAAGCTTACGTCAGTTCCAATTTTACTAACAATTAACAAAGCAATAACGCTTCCGTCAAGTCTGTTTTTTTTTCTCTGATTATTTTTTTTGTTTCCTTTTCTATTTTCTTGGTGTGAAATCCCTCCTTTTGAATTATGTACTGTTTTTGTCTTCAGTTCCTTTTGTGATTTTTTTCCTTGTAAGTAACAATACAAATATTTAAGTTTTAGTTTCTGGAGTGGGAAACCAATGAAATGTTAAATATTTTTTTTTTCCTAAAATGTATGATGTACCTATTACATTTAAAAACGTTTTGCTACTACAAAAAGATAAGGAATTCTAAACTTCCAGAGGAAAGCTACTAAAGTATATACTTTCTTGTCTAATAACGCCCACCTCACCAGGGAGAAGCCTTATTAATTATAGCAGTGAACATTTTAATATTTTTCATTTTTGTTTTTCCTAGTTAATTATGCCATCTTCTCACCGCTAACTTGCTTTTATATTTCGAAATTTACATTTTCGATGATCAGTAGGAATTACAAATTATCTTTTCTCCTGAGATGGATGAAACAAAAACATTGATAATTAACAATATAAATATAATATAAATTTCATTCGTAGAGACTCAGTCATTCTTTATAAACGTTATCTAGTAGGATTACGAAAAAGTACTTCAAGTAAAAATTTTGTATTTTCGGTTGCAGAATCCGAATCTGCGATAAAAATAGGGGTTTTCCATTTAATATTTTCAAGTTGATCCCCGAAGCCCTGTGATAGGATCCTTGAGGGCACTTGTTGTTTACAGAATTTTATAGACCTCTGACATGGATACATTCTTTCGTTGCTAGATTTGTCACATTTTTTATTATTTCAGAAATATTTCAGGTCTCAAAGTTAGGTGACATACACACACGCACACACACACACACACACACACACACATATATATATATATATATATATATATATATATATATATATATATATATATATATATATATATATATATATAATAATTATTAATTTTTACTTAATGTTTTAATTCTTACTTAAGTGCTTTATATTATAATATAGTAAGTTTCTCAAACAAGGGGCACTTTTTATGTTTGGAATGAAATTCGTATATTTGTGCAAGCCTAAATTAAAGATATGTACCTGGTAACTAGATGTTTCAGCTATATATTGTAATAAGATTACGATTATTATTATTATAGTTATTCATCATCATTATCAACAGTTGTCGATCCATTGTTGGGTGAAGGTATCTCCAAAATTTCTTCACGACCATCTGTCTTGGGCAGTTCGTTTTCAAGTTAACTCAGAGTGCTTCTTAATTTCACATTGCCTTGTATTACAACGTTTTCTAGGTCTTCTTGACTATTTGAATTCAATCGGGGATTGCTTTCAAACACCTATCAGTTCTTATAATATGTCGCATCCACTGCCTTTTTAATCCCTTTATTTTCGCGATTATATTCATCACTGTTGTCATCTTCCTAAACCATATATTTATTTTCCTATCTTTCCTGGTCATTCGTATCATATCTATATTAACTTATTGTTTTCTATCTTGCTATACAAATCGTCAAAGCTTCTATATCCTGTGCACACACTGGTATAAATATTATATGTAACTGGGACGAACATAAAAGTTCAACATAGAGTAGTGTAGATAATTTTAAATTCAACCTGTGTGCGAAGTAAATTGTGTGAAACAGCACTGAGAAAAAAATTCTATGTTGCGTACGTAAAATCTTATTTGTAAATCCTGTAGTTTTTGGACTTAACGTTCAGCAAACGTATAACTGAAAACGCGTGTTTTATAATATTTCTGGATAAGTGTTCTATCTATACGTACTTTCCGTATGAAACAATATAGGTGGTCAGAATCTTACATACAAATGGACGTATGTAACATATAGCTGGGGAAGGTAACATACATACAGTATATATATGTAATATATAGAAGACTGTTAGATATCAGACATTCTGCAACGACATGATGTAGCATCAAATTGCAGTGCGTATGCTCCGTACTGATTTCTATAGTAAACAAGAGGATTCCGTATATTTGTACAATATACCGCTGTCCGGAGAACGGATTTTTCTCATTGTACGTACAATTTGAAAGATTCGTGTGCATGATATTTTGGCATAAGCCTATGACAACACTGATTCAAATTAATTTCTTGGTGGCGACGCACGAAACTCGCAATAACAAATGATAATGAACATCTACGAATATTCTCCAAATGTCTGTTTGCTAGTTTTCTATATTGCTCTTCGCTTCAGTGTGCATGCTTCTTTTAGGAACGCCTGGCAAATGAAGAACGTGTAATCGTAATTTGTTTTTGATAAGTAAGATTGTTTCTATACGACTTAATTATATTCCTTATGTTCATATCGATGTGTTTGAAGTTATTGTTTAGTATATCTAGATTAAGTCAGTTAAATGAAAAACAGATTTTGTTAATTGGCATTCAATATTTAGATATGTAACAAGAGTTTCTTCTACTATTTTAGATTTAAGATGTATTATTTAGTGATAATTTTGAAACCTACTGATTTCTGCTAATTGGAAATTTCAAGTGTAACTAAAGACAAAAGAGATGGTAAAGCAGATCAGTGCTGCAAACTTTTCGAGAAATAACGTGAAAAATCAGTACGTGATTTATCGATCTCATATAACTAAAGTACTGCTCCTCATGCACTACCGCCTTGCATTATAGGTTTTAAACCATACTGCACTAGTGACATTTTCCGAGCTATTATACCTTTTCCAAATTCACCTTTTTATTCTGTTAATAGGAACAGTGTTCAACGGATCTTTCTAGACTTTGTCAGCGTAAACAGTTCTTGTCAATATTTAAGGTACACAAAATGCTAGTACCTCACTCCCTGCATCCGCCAACGGCGTTTGCATTTCACACATGTTTTACTTTATTTCTGGAAAAGTTTGCAACACTGATTTGCCTTACCATCTCTTTTGTCTTAATTTTTATAGTTGCTTGCAATGATGATATCCAATTTAGATCATTTAATTCACAAAACATATTTTTGTATTCGGTTGGCAACAATGCTCACCTGCTGATGTTTGTCAATACATAGGCAGGTGTTGTCCTTTTTCTAGTTGCTTCGTGCAAAGTTTCGTTTCTTTGTCTCTTTTGGTTTCTCCCTTATCACGATTGGACATTTTGAGTTATATTATAATATGAACACGTCATTTCATGACTTTGTCGTCAAGTCGGCACGGGTTAACGTTATCGTAGGGTTCGCGGAGGTGTGTGTCGTAACACGAAATTATCTTAAATAAAAAACACCGTTACATATAATATACCTCTCGGATCCTCGTCTGGAGACGCGAATTGCATTACGTGGCAACCTGGTGCTTCTGTAGTGTCAATGTCTGTCGACTTTAACTATATCGATTCTTTCCAGGTGGCAGTTAAAGTCGACAGACATTGACATTACAGAAGCACCAACAATTAGTGTATAAGTGCTTGACAGATTCGTAGAGCAATGGTAATGTTTCCAAGTTAATCTGCCACGTTGCCATACTGAATTTTTTATTCCTTATAGCGGCTGAAGGAGACTATGCCATTATATAGGATTATCGTGTTTTTCTTTTTGACCTGAAAAATAGCGCTCTGTTATTCGTTGATGTCATTTTTAAAATACCCGACTAATATATATAATCATTAGTTAGCTCTTCTTCGACGATTATATATGTAGAAAATCTATAAATACAGTGAGGACAGTGAGATCACAATGATTTGAGTGGGAAGCTCTCAGAAATACAAGATATGGGAAACTGGAGTCATTGTGAACGTTTTGGATTTTTGACGTTCGTTTGGGATTGCTCTAGTAGTGGGCTACTCTGTTTTGATTTTGAGAAGTTTCACTATCAGCGGCAAACAACTTATATTGTGATTATATAAATATTATAAGGCTTGACTACCTAGGTAGAATAAAATATTTAAAAAACAGACGCTTAGGTAGTGCTTTAGCCGAGTGCAAACGTAGTAAACTTCTTTCATCGTAAAGAAACTACAAATCTGCCTTAAAGATGTATTGGAAAAAAAAGGAAGGAAAGAAAACTATATTAATATATAAACTTTGAACCTCATTTAGGAATTCATTTGAAAAGACAGGGGAAAATACTCCATAAAAATGAATCTGAAGACACGTAATTACAGTAATGCCCAATTATCCGGGAGTGCCTCGAAATTTGTTTAACCCTCCTGCAGTCGCGCTTGATTATTTTTCATAAGTAGTCGCTGCGGACTGACACTTCGCATGCAAATAAATACTGTATGTTTTAAAAGATAAAAATTAAATTGCATTGCAAAAATCAATATTGCCAATTATGGTGCACCTTTCGGAGTGCAACTCTACTCTGAGCAGAAGCCGATTATTGTAAGACAGGAAAGATGGGAATTGGGGAGAACTATTTGTGTGGATTCATTTTTCATTGCGGAGTGAGGGAATGCAGACGACCACTGGAGGGTTAATTACGAACCTAAAAAAAAAAAAAAAAAAAAAAATCCAAATCACAGTGGGAAGGTCGAAAATTACTGATAGATTTATTGTGCATCGTAATCCTATAGGCCTTCTTGGAATTTGTGAATGAGTAGCAGATTCTTGATTCTCTGATCACTAAACCTTGACGGTCCGAGCAATAAAAACAATAAAACATTGTATTTTTTTCTTCTTTGCACGTCATTCTTTATTTTATAGAGTTATCCGCGATTTTCGCTATCTGCAGTGCCTTTGTCACCCAATTCTATACGGTAGAATTTCTCAACCTGGGGATCGCGAGAACGTTTCATGGGGCTCGCGAAGATAAGTGGAAGAGGTAAATATAGTTAGAATCTAATACCGGAAAATACTTTTAAATATTATTTTGAATTTTGTTCTGATAAGTATATTTTAAAAATACTTATTATTATTATTTTTATTTTTATACATACTATTACGAACAACAAAAAATAACTTTACTACAGGAGCAGAGTTGTTTAAAAATCAATTTAAATGAAGAAGGTACGATATGAAAATAAATAGAACTGCATATTGAAATACCAGAAAAATACAAACCCAACAAAACCTGTATATTGAAATACAATAAAAAATGAAAGCTAACGAGATAACGGAGCATGATTTGTTTTCGTTAGTGCGACTACGTCAGGTTGAATATTCGTAACGCACATTATCAAGTCATTTAAAATACTCAACTTTTATAACTGTCCAAGGTTTTCAAAACCAAAATTAGAAATCACTTTATTTTTTTATCGAATGATCTAAAATTAAGAGAGTTATGATCTGAAACAACCTCCATTTTGAAAGAATATGACGGATCTGATTCGGTATTTCTAATATGAATGAACTGACCAAATTTAGTTTTAATTCATGTGCTTTTAAGGAAGTTACTGCATATTTTATATAGAAGAAATGGATTCTACTATTATAGAAATAGGTGGATAACGTGAGATCTCCGCAATAGATACAATACTAATGTCCAAAATTATTGTCGCATGTCTATAAATATGTTGTTGTAGGAATATAATTTGATGACGAATTCGCCCGGTATTTCTTATAATGTCAGTATGTGTATAATCGGCAAAGACATGTGCGTGGCAAATTTCATGTCAAAAGAGCAGTAAATAAGAACAATAAAACGAAAATAAAACATTCTTGTCCATTTAGCAACATTTAGCTTTACTCATTGTAATTTTCGTATATATAACTCTTTTCCTATGGAATTTACCACAAATATACATTTGCCGATTATACACATAGTATCAGTATTAAAAGTACCCTACAAAATCATTATCAATTTATATTCTTACAAGAAGACACTTACAGATATGCGACAATCATTTTGGACATTAGTGTACATAAAAAAATCCCGCACAAGCTTATTAAAAACCAGAAATTATAAGGGGGTCGCTGGCAAGAGGATGTGATAAAATGGGGGTCGTGAAAGGTATTAGGTTAGTGCTTAAAGTAGCTGCTTCCCTATAGTACCGACTAGCCCGCTATACAATTAAGTTGTACATGTCAGTATAATATTCAAGGATGATGAGCGTTAAAATAATACAAAGTAAGACAAAGTAACGTCCTAGTTTTTCAGTTCCAATTTTATTTAAGGTAAATATTAACATTAAACGAGCTTCAAGTATGTTTTCTTTCATATTTTCTGTTATTTGTCTATGCTTATGATTTGGGCTAGGGCTTTGATTCGAAATCAAACAGTACTCCAGGAACGAACGTGAGAAAACCCAGTAATAATTACTTTTCTTGCTTGCGTGCATGTTTCTCCCATTTCTTCTTTGTTGACCTCAGTTGTTTATTAGTCGTGAATGTGAAGTTGGTATTCATCTGGCGCACTCTGTTGGGAAGACGGTGGCTCACTGATAGAGCGCTTACCTCTGCTGCGTTGTGTCCTTGGTTCGACCCCCGGCAAAGTAAGTTTGTGGTGGACAACATCGTGTCCGCGGGTTATCTCGGGGTACTCCCGTCTCCTCCTACGTTCTCATTTCACATTTTTTTCCATTCACTTGCCTTAATCATCCCTCTCCCTTAGAATACAGAGCATAATCACGGGAAGTTAAACTAAAATACTTCATTTAATTTTTGCAGGCTCTGTTAGCTGAATTCAGGTTCGTGGATTTTTAACAGGGAAGAACGCGGAAAACATTTAATTGGTATACCTCAATATCAGAGTTACATGTAATGATTCCATAATACTATGTCATACATAAAGTGCAGCAAAATTTTCTTATTGTGTACTGAAGAATACTTTTCAATGTTGGAAATTAGAGTTACAGAGTCAATATAATATTATTAGCCAAGTTCAAGAGAATCTATTCTAATGAATGATTATATTATGACTGCTTTAGAACAAATTTTGAATGCTAGACTTCAAAAGTAGCAAATATTTTATAAATATAATAAGTGTAAGATTTGGTAAACTGAGAATTTAGTATTCTGTTCAGTGAATTTTGGTTACCAAGTAATGGATTGAACTTTCAAAAATGTCCTTAATGTGACACTAAGTAGTATCAGTAATGTAAAGATTGGAAGAGAAATCAGACAAGGATACAGTATGTCCCTCCGATTAATTCAACATTTACAGTGAATGTTTAAAGAAGGAAGCATTAATGGAATTGAAAATTTCAAGATTGGATGGCAGATTACTAATAATAATAGGTATATGCAGATGACCTTGTTATTATGACGAGAACCGAAGAACGAGAACAGAAGATACACAAAAGTGTAGACGTTGGAAAATATATGGAATGGAAATCAACACCTAAACATCGAACGTCATGATAATATTCTGTGCAATACTCTGTCCTTACGGGTAAGAGTACAACAAAGAGATCTTGAAAAGGTCGATAATTCCGAATATCTGAAATATTTTGAGGAGAGCTGCTTACTGCACCAAAGAGACCAGGTCAAAAATTGCCGTAGCCAAAGAAATATTCTACAAGAAAATATCAGTCTTACTCACAGACTTAATATTGGACTAAGGAGGAAGCTATCATTGGATTGTATGGTTCAAAGACTTGAATATTACGAAAGTTAAGAGAAGAATTATTTAGAGAGCTTTGAAATATGTTGGTGAAGGAAGACGGAGAAGAAAAATAGACATACGGATAGGAGAGAAGATGGTGCTTTAAGCCAGCATTCTTCGTAGGAACGCCAATTGGATTAGACAGATCTTGCGAAGAAATTATCTTTTTCATGCCATCATAGAAGGAAAGATGAAAGGAAAACGCAGAGTAAGAAGAAAAATAACAGAACTGATCAATGATTTGAAAAACAGAGAAAAATATTGGGAGTTAAAAGAGGAAGATGAAGATAATTTCTTGGAAGAAACATTTCCATGCCCTAACCGAAGAAAGAAAGGAATTACAACCTTATTAGTTTCAGAACCTGCCAATCAACAATTGAGACTGTAATATAACAATTCACAACAAAAATTTCTGCCGTATTATTATAAGTTTTTATATTGGAGTGTCAAAGAAAATCGGTTATCACGATGAAGGCTTATCCCAATAAAAGTCCCCTATACAAGTTCAGGATTGTGTGACAATATAAATCTTCACCCCATCTATTATAAATGTACTATATTAATTATCTATATGTAATTGAAATTTGTCTTATCCTAGAAGGCTATACTCGATTTTGTTTGCCTTCTGTGCACAGAGAAAAATCCGCTCTCCGAACAGCGATATATTGTACTGTACAAATATACGATATCCTCTTACTTACTATAGCAATCTGTACGAAGCATACGTTATCCATATGCTACATAGGCACTGTCCTTAGATGTTACATCATGCCGTTGTAGGATGTCTGACATCTAACAGTTTTCCGTATATCACATGCATATACTTATGTTACCTTCGTCAGCTATATGTTATATACGTCCATTTGTATTTGAAATCCTGATCGCCTACATTGTTTCATACGGAAAGTACGTATAGATTGAACACTTATACAGAAAGTATTATAAAACATGCATTTTCAGTTATACGTCTGCTGTACGTTAAATCCAAAAACTACAGGAATTACGCATGTAACCTATCTTTTTAAGTACACCACCTACATTTTTTTTCTCGGTGTGTGTTCGCCGTTTCCTTAGAGGTCAAAGAATTACACGTTGTTACTCGTAGTGTTTTTACTCTCAGACGGCCAAGAGATGGACAACTAAATTCACCAATTTATCGCTCACCTTTACAATTAAATAATTCCACATATTAATAAACCATTATCTGATTTAATCCAAGAATCGCATTGGTTTGTGAGTAGCCCAAAGATTCGAATTTAAACTAAACATATCGCACCACATCATGTTAGTTATTTATAGGAAAACCAATAATTTTAACACGATGTCTTTGGTCGATGTAATCCTTGTGTAGGCGCTGGTTTCTTAATAATTCTTCCACGTTGCTTTGAGACTGTTCAATATATTTGCATTTCAAAACACACAAGATAATATGAATTCAAAAAATACAAACAAACTTGCTAGATGAACATTATTATGTGGATTAATGCGATATTAACACAACGCACGTAGCTACCGCTGCTTTCTTGGTGTCATGTTTTTTACACACACACTCACCCCTGCTGGGGAGAAAAAGTATTAGTTTTTATGTTGCTGCCTCTTCATTTACTTACTGGCGTTAGTTTTTATTGAGAAGAACGCTCAGTTCTGAACAGTCTTTGCAAAATACCAATTTGTCTCAGATTCGAACTCGTTTATTGGTCTGCAGAAATGAGTTTCAACTTTTGCAAGCAACAGGTACGATTAATAATATAAGCAAAAGGAAAAAAAGCACATCAAATTAACGCGAATAACGATGGAACCAGGGAATAAAAACCACAAAAAATGCTGAACGTGCTCGAGAATGAAAATAAACGTCAACTTCAATATTGTCTAATGTGGAGAATTAATCAAAATTATGTGGAAAGGCAGTATTCAATAGTAGAAGCGGTGACATATTCATAATATGATTATAATTATGCGCAAAAAATGGAAAATTATATTTACATTCATATAACTGAAAACTGTACAATATTAATCACACTCCAGTGAAGCAAACGTCATTTCATTTAGGACATTATAATACGTTTATTTTTACATGGTTCGTTAGGTATTTCACTTTTGATTCGTTTCGTATACATATGGTTTAATACACAGTACAAGTTATAAACGTGAGTGGTAATGTAATTACGATCTCGTTTTGAAGTGAAATGCCGCAACTTGACAGAAAAATATAATTAATAAATTTAAAGGTGATCTCTCATACAAAGACTTGTCGATGTACTCCGAAAAAAAAAGTGTTATATATTTTTGTGTCGAGATAGTTCCCCTATGCAGAAATTGTTTATTATTATGTAGTGCTAACACAAATTTCGCAAAGAATGTCTTAAATTGCTTCAGCAAGATTATAGTGTTGATTTTGTGTGTGTGTGTGTGTGTGTGTGTGTGTGTGTGTGTGTGTGTGTGTGTGTGTGTGTGTGTGTGTGTGTGTGTGTGTGTGTGTGTGTCTGTTTCTGTTCTTGCATTACAACGAACGCAAGATAGTTTCCGATTCATTTCATTTAAAAATTGATTCGAAATATACACATTTGGTTTCCTTATTCAAATCAAAAGAAAAAATGTATTGAACTATACTTTAAGTTAATTAAAAGGAGCTATAAAGTTGCACCTAGTGGCAGTGATACTTTATATCGTACAATAATGCTAATAATGTATGATAGATTCAGATGTAAATATTGTTCTGTTGTAAATATTGTTGTGTTGTAATATTGTTCTGTTGTTAAGATATGTCCAATCCAATTGGCCTTCCTAAGAAGAATGATGGCTAAAAGCATCCTCTTCTCTCCTATCTGTTTTAAAACATCCTCGTTTGTTACTCTCTCTGTCCATTGCTGAATACTTACAATGTTAATATTCACACATCATTTCTCCATCCTTCTCTCTCTCTCTATCACGTATGAGTGGTGCCTACGGAGAAGGTATTAGGAATTTGACCCCCCCCAAAAAAAGAAGTTGAAACATTTACTTGAGTTAGCAACAAAATAACTGCAGTAACATTTGTGAAAGATTTATATACTCTATTCACGCATATATAAGGCATATCATGGATTTCAGCTTTTGACATTTGCTTATGATTTCAGAGAAAATATTCTGGTATAAGCCGTTAGTTCAGAAGATTCAAGGAGTTCTCTTCATTCTAAAGAACTGCAGCGTATCTCACAAAACCACTTAATATTCTGATACAGTAAATCCACGATTCTCGGCGAGTACCGTGAAAAAAATAACCCTGCTTCAGTCGCATTCAATTATTTTTCATAAGTAGTCGCTGCAGACTGACACTACGCATGCAAATAAGTGCTGTATGTTCCAAAACATAAAAACAAATTGCATAGTAAAAATCTATATCTCCAACAATAGTGCACGTTTCGAAGTGCAACATTACTCTGATAAGCAGCAGTCGATTGTTGTAAGATATGAAAAATGGGAATTGGGAAGAGTGATTTGCGTGGCAGTAAATTACAGTACATTCATTGTTCACTGATGGAGTGCGAGTCCACTGAAGGGTTAATTACGAACCTCAAAACTCACTAAGTAAGCTTTGTGGTGAACAAACACCGTGTGCGTGGATTTTCTCAGGGTTCTACCGTTTCCTCCCACTTTCTTCATTCATTCATTTCTCATCAATACCGTCTCCTTTGGCCTAGCCGGCATAACAGTGGGACGTAAAACTTAGATTGTTTTATTATTTTAGTGATTTGGACGCAGAGCAAAGGTTTCTGATGTAGTGTGTATTTTAAAAATTTTATCATGTTTTTATACAATAGAACATAATTTTTATGCCGAAATACTTTTTCGTGTTTGCAACACATTTTTAGACTCTTTTGAGGTTCTCCGCGGTGCCCTTTACACCCAAGTACGCGGATAATCGTGGCTTTATAGTATATGAAAATGTGTGTTTGTTTGCTTGTTTGTTCGGTATATAAATCCACACAGTTAGCTTGACATACACTACTTCTAATAACCGTATCGAAGATACGGAAGTCTGGAAAAGACCTCAGGGTATATAGAATTTTTTTCACGTGCATCCTAAGGGGGAGGAAGGGATTAAAAGGGGAAAAGGTAGTTTAAAATTTACACCAAAAACAGACCATCTCACAAGCTCCTCATGTTAAGAAGATGCAACTCGTATGTAAACTCATTAAAAATAAAGTTGACATACATATACAGGGTTTTCATAAAGTCTGGAAGGATTTAATTTGCTTATAATTTTCATAAAAATGCTCATAATGAAATCAAATAAAGTGCAAACGGTAGCGGAAGGATTAAATTTTTAGTTGGCAACACTGTTAGATAAGCGGCAACTCTGAACACGTTAAGAGAGGGAGAGGGAGGGCAAGGATCAGTTTCTTACCAAATTCCCATTGTTGTTTTCATTGTTGTTTCAATGTTGACTGTTAAAAGTAAGTTGAAAGCTGTATTGGTGTGTGTGTCTTTTAAAGAAATAAATAAATGAAAAACTCCTCTGAGAAGACTATTTTTTTACCGTATCAAAGATGGCGTCGGTGAAAGAGAAAGCGCAATGTGTTCTGTGGTACGCAGAGCTAAAATCACCAATTCTGGTGTGTCGAAAGTTCACCAAAGAGTTCAGAAAGCCGGCACCGACTGAGAGTGTAATCCGAAAGTGGCATGCTAAGTTCTTGGAGACAAGAAGCGTCCTGGACCGTCCTCGAAGTGGGAGGCCGCCAACATCGCCTGCAACAGTGAGCAGGGTAAGGGAAAACATCATCAACAGCCCACAGAAGTCGATTCCTAGACGGTCCATGGAACTCGGAACATGGAACTCGGGTCTTGTGAAAACGGAAGTTTATGCAAAAAAAGCCAGGTGGTTTGGAGAACTTAAAGGACAAAATCAGGGCGTCTGTGGCTGGAATTTCGGATCAAACACGGCGGAACGCTGTGAGTGGATTCCAGCGCCGCCTACGCGAATGTGTGGACGTAAATGGCGCCCAGTTGGAGGTGTGGCGGTGAATGAACTGAGTTGGTGCAGATTACAGGTAAACATTTAATCCCTCCGCTACCGTTTGCACTTCATTTGATTTCAATATGAGCATTTTAATGTAAATTATAAGCGAATTAAATCCGTCCATACTTTATGAAAACCCTGTATAAATTACAATCTGGAAATAAAATATTGTGTGGATAAAGACACTTCTAGCAACCATAGAGAGGCGAAAAAGGGTTACGTAAAAATAATCGAAAGCTACCGATATTAATGACGACTCTATACTTTTCGGGGTCTTTAAAATGAATAGTAACACATTCGATGGCATCTACATCCAAGTTCAACCACTTCCGGAGCGAGAAGGAAAATTAAAATGTTCAACATGACCTATATTAAAGTCGAATCCATAGTTTTCCTGGTCACTGAACTGAATGGTGACAGTCTCAATGAGTGCAAGCCGAAGTTTAGTCAAGAAAGTGCATGTCACCTGACCCAGAAATTAACTGGGGCACCATCTAAGGTCGTTCCTTGTCTTTATTTGTTATACTCGGTTCTATATTTTCTAGTATTGCACATAACCAGTATTCTTCCTGTGCAAAGCTGGAAACTTCTGCTAGTATAATATATACTCTAACCTCAAAAAGAAGTTATAAGAACAACACACGGGCTCTCTCCTACACCAATATTATTCTTTCGACGTGTTACATATTTACTGCATTCCTTACCCTTATAGACTGATTCACACGTAGGGTGCCGTGCTCATGCCATTCCCCTGCATGCCCCATCCGTGCCACGGCCGCGACCATTCACACATACCGTGCCGTGCCGTGCCGTGCCACTACTACTTTCCACACCATTTCCCTTGGTTCTGGTCAACTTCGTGTCGCTTCGAGTACTCCGAAGAAACCGAAGCATCACGACCGTCGAGTCGCGACCGAGGTGATTTCTTTGCAACGCGCCATTGTCAGAGCTTGGCAGGGGAAAGGCACGTTCTGTGAAAATTAAAAAAAAAAAAAAAAAAGACAACCTGATGAATTTTCAATATCAGCGTGTGAAAAGAAACTTTATGATCCACGACACGGCATGGGATCGCCATATTAAAAATCAATTAATTTTAAGAATCATGAAAATACCAATACTGACCCACAACTTGGCTCCATCTATTACATCAGAATGGCATGGTGGACTTTTGTTGCTGTTTCCTTCACTAAATTGAGTAATTTGCAGTTCAAAATGACCGGTGTAGTTTTGAGTCTTTCTTCCCTTGATTGAGTCTTTTGATTGAGTCTTTCTTAAATAAATCAACGACTGTACTAACTATTCCATCTTAATTGAACGATAGACAGTGGTAACCTAATAACAATCATGTCATACGTTTGTAGTAAGCATGTACCAATCATGTCATACGTTTGAAGTAAGCATGTACCAACTAACTGCTTCTGTAGTCTCAAATGTGTATATTTCATATCCTACGCATGTATAAGACTTATACTTTATTTTCAATGGAAAAATATTGCTTATACATGCGAAATTACGTTTTTAGTAAGTCCGTACAAGAAAAGGTACCATTGAATAATTTAAAAATGGTGTTGCTTATTTCAATTCTATAATTTAGAATGTGCATCGTGGATCATATGTGATGAGCATGTCATCATATTGTTACAGCTTGTTTTCGACCTATGGGAAGTTTGAGGAACTCAACCCAAAGTTTGAGTAACGAAGAGATTGTAAGAAGAAAACAATTTCCAAAAAATCCCGTTTCGTACCTCTGATCATGAACTCTCTTCATCCAACCGCAAAACAAAAGGACGGCGCCTAAAAGAGAATTCTGCAGAGTTCGACAAGTTAAATCATAGTAAAGATACAGGGTACCCGAGAAGTTACTGTCCATTTCTGTGAAAGAGCACTTGAATTCAAATGAAGTGTGCATAATATCGAATAAGGCACCGTAATTCAAAGAAATCACAGCAGTTTGATGTGATCGCGCTCCATATTCAAGCAGAGTTGCCATCTCTACGTGGTGCACATGACCACATGCTACAACATTGCTGGGTAACTGTACGCGCTGATGCTGAAATACGTCACGCAGGTATGCCAAGTTCCTAATCTTCATCTTGTTTAATTGACTATTGATGTGTTCCCATACAAGATTGTCCAAGGGCGTTAGATGAGGCGAGTGTTCTGCCCAGAGCCATGGTGAGCCTCATCCAATCTAGCAATTCATGTGTCCAAGTGCTCAATCTATTCTATACCAGTAAAGTTCACGATTCTGTAACAAAGTTAAATAAAGCTTTTCAATTTTACATCCACGTGTTTTTCCTGTAGGTTGAAGGGGGCAGATGATTAATGATCGTGAAAGAAGTGGTGGGGAGGAAATCGGGGAATCCCGAAAAAACACACGTACACGATATTATCTACCTTGAACTCATATGACCTTGGATTGAACTATGAACTTCTTCCACCATAGATAAGTACCACTTAGCCACCGAGTATCCTAATTCTCTTAAGGGAGGCGCGGTGGCTCAGTGGTAGAGCGTTCACCTCCGGTGTTTGGGATCCCTGGTTCAATCCCAGCTCATGCTCGTGGGTTTTCTCGGGGTTCTCCCGTTTCCTCACACTTTCTTCATTCCACCATTTCATTCATTTCTCATCATCACCGTCTCATTTAGCCTAACTGGCATAACCGTGTGACGTAAATCTTAGATTTCATTTCATTTCCTAATTCTCTTAAGAACTGCACTAAACTTCAGATATACTCTAAACTTTAATAGATCCCGATTATCTAAAGAATCCAACTGTTCAACCAAAGTAATTTTGATAAAATCATACAGCTTGAGTCTGAGTTTTGCCTTTGGTAAGAAAACTTTTTTTTCCTCTTTTCTCCCCATGTTTGCTAATAAAGTCTTTTTGTGTAATGAAGTTGTCTTTCCCTTCTTTTGAGATTCGGTTTCGCACTCCACGTTGCCTTTACGTTGTTCGCAAACTTAACGATGTTTGTATTTAATCTCTAGAGTTTTGGCACTAAGGGGTCGACAATTTGTTTGACTATCGCTTGAAATATGATTGTTGATGCCATCTAATGAACAAGATTATTAATAAACACAGGTGGGAGGTACACAGACGTTACAAAGCAGTTTCTACTACGATGCAAGCCTCAGAATAGAAGCAAAAGTATAAAAAACCAGAGGTGCACATGTCTATGTGCAGCTATGGACTGAAGAGGATATATATAATACTTTGTCTCAGAATTCTCATTTAATTTCGTACTTTTCCTTTGTTACACTCTAATTGTTCCGCCATCTGATGGTTTGTTTACTGTGGTTTCTCTTGTACACCTTGTCTCAAAAAGGTTGAGCGCATTCTTTATTGCTGTTTCGAGGCAAAAATTTTCTAAGTCCAACTTCGGGTATTTTCGGGAAAAAGTAAACCAGGTTCGAACCTCGAAGCCAACCTTTGCAATCGGGAAAAATCTTGCAGATGTGTTTTTCTTCTTTTAAATATAATAAGACTTGTTACCAATTATATATAAAAAAGCAACATTGATTGAAATACTTAATGATACAATATTTCGAAACTGTATTAATGCCAGCACATGCTTGTTTGTCATTTTGCTCTCCATACTTAATGGAATATTTAGATACGTAAACGAATCTTTCCATATGTAAAAGAATGGTGAAAGTTAAGACATAGAACATTATTCTCTCCTGACTACTAAAATAAAAGTCAAAGTAGAACAAAAACAGCGTTTGCAGTGGATATGAATGTAATTATTATCTTAAATACCGCTATATATCGCTAGAAGTATTATTCGTGGAGCGCTTGTGTTAGCTCAGTGGTACGCCGTTGGATTTCAAATCGTAAGATCGAGGGTTCGATTCTCATCTGAGTCAATGTCTTTTTTGTGAAATTCTATTTTCCGCAATGCATGAAAAATTATATAAAATAATTACATTAAAATACGTCAGTTGTATATATATAACATACAATCATTGCAGAACAAAGTGATTATTATGTTTAAAATATAACAGGTGTTCACAGTACGTTGGTATTCTATGATATATGTGAATGTTAAATACAAATTAAGAAAATATCATCGCAATAAATAAATTATGTAGTGTATTTATTTGCAGCTATTTGTCATATAGGGGTTACTTCTGAACATTCGTATTACAGCATGTCATTGATATTCTTGAAAAATTATCCGAGGCAAAAAAAGAGGGTATAAACAGAGAATCCAAAGTCGGAACGCTCGCAAGAAATTCATGAACCCCAAAGGTCACTTGAGCAGACTGGAATTGTCCTTATGAAGCATGCCACAGCAGAAAGTCTTTACATAGATTTTCAATTCAATACCTGATATATGCTTTTGCAATGTGCTCTCTCTCACTTTCTCGCTCGCTCACTCTGTATTTATATATATGATAGTGGATGTATGTGTGTGTTTCGACATAATTCTGATATGTCTAGAGCAATTTTAATCATATTTCTTACAGTCTGGAAAAGAGTACTGTCGGGATATATATAAAAAATGCTAGAAAAGGATCGATATTAGTATCGAATCCATAGTTTCGTGGTCGCTTAGGTAAACAGTTCTACTTTCAATTCAAGTCCAATTAAGCTCCCATTAGCACCCAGGGTGGTTACGTAGCGAAAAAAAATATCGAAATCAACCAATATTAGAGCCGAAGCGTAAGTTTTCAGTGCCGCATTTCCCATTAGTCCAACTAGGCCCGTGCCTAGAGGGCAACATATTTGAAGAGCGCAAAGTTTAAATTTTTAATTTTTTCGTATGAAAAAGTTAAAAAAAATCGAGAGCAAATATACTATTTCATGAGCAATGATAGCGTAAGAAATCTGAAAATAATTCAGAACATGTTTCCCATTTATTTTTTGTTACGTAATTGTAGCTGTAGCATCTAGTGAGTGGTATTTAACTGCAATAAATTCACTAATTAAGCATATTCGAATTAAGTTTTATTTGTAAGTTTGGGATCAAGGGGCGGAGAAATGTGTAGTTATTGGGGGCGCCGGGAGCAAAAGTGCGTAGGGACGCCGAGCTTCTAAATGCAGCACTGTTCGCTAAATTAATTGGTAGAAATATTAATGCCATTTAAGACCAAATTTAATCCTAGCAGTGGCAGTATCCGTTTGCAGTCCTAGGAGGAATAAAAGGGACTGACATCAAAATTATAAAAAAAAGACCTACATTAGTGTCGAATCTATAATTTTGGGGGTCTCTTAGGTAAAGATTGGAACTTCAGATGCTATGTAAGTTAAGCCCTCATTAACACAATGAAGGAGTTTGTGAAATTTGTGACATGTAGAAATAATTGAAAATAACCAATTTTAGTATACAACCCATATCTTTCGTGGTCGCCAAGTTCATTGGGAGCAGTTCTGATGACCTTTAAGCTTAAGTTCAACTTCCAGTAGGAGTAAGATCCCCCAACACATCTAATAAGGAGAGCGTAGTTCTGGAATGTCTGGGACAACCTTTATCAAACTTGGGGGACATATTACTTTCAATCTAAGAAGAAAATATTGTAGTAGTATAAAGTTATGGAAGTTGGGAGGTGTGACATGTAAAAATAATGTAAAACGACTGATCTTAGTGTTTTATCCATAATTTTCTCGGTCGTTGAGATGGATAGTGATGCTCCTAATGGAGGTTACATCCAAATTCATCCCCATCTTCACAGGATGATGGCCTGGGAGAGCTAAAAATAAAATCTCAAAAATTACTTAAATATTTGTCGAATTCATAGTTTTCGGGGTGAAAAAGCGTTTCTAATAACTTTGGAAGGTAATTTGTACCCACGTCAAGATGGGCTTTTTAATCATATCAATTTCTCACCTTAAGAAGAAATTACCATTACAATTATGATATTAAGCTAACCTTCGCAATCAATGAAAAAATTATGTGGATGTATGTTTCGTCTTTTAAATGAAACAAGACATGTTAAAATCAAAGATGGAGTGGGTCAGTGGGTCGGTTGGTAAGTGGGTGAAATGGGTCAAGATTTGTGAGTGGATCAGTGGATCGTGGGTCAAAAGGACGTGACCTACTGCGAAACACCACTCACCGTGACTCACACTGGCCCACCCGGTGGCCACCCTTTTAGTCCAAAGATATTTCGTCCAAAGAACATTTCGTCCAGAGACATTTAATCCAAAGACATTTGGTCCAAAGGACAATTCGTCCAAATGACATTTCGTCCAAAATACAATTGGTACAAAGGACATTTCGTCCAAAAGAGAATTGGTCCAAAGGACATTTCGTTCAGGGATGTTTAGTTCAAAGCACATTTCGTCCAAAGAACATTTGGTCCGGTAACGCTTGGGGGTCAAGGGTTTGTTTCTATTAGAAGAGTAAAAGTTATTCATATAACATTATGACTCAGTAGCTTCTTATTTCTAAAGGAAATTTGAAATAGAGATTTATTCCGCAATTTACATTTTGATAGAACAAATAGTGCTGAGATATTCAGAAAAACGTAAACGCCTGAACACAACATGGCCGAACAACAGGAGTGAGGGAAAGGTTGTAGTGTGAAGTATGTTGCTGTAATAACTGCTAACATGACATCTAAAATTTTCATGTTGTGAATGAAATAGTTCTAAAATAAGTACCGGTAACTAAAATTAATGGAATTTAAATTTGAGTAAGTTAAATATTAGGTATTCAAACCCTTGTGTTAGAAAAGTGAAAAATTATGTGTCAAGTATCTTTGAAGAAATACTGAGAATAGAAAAATACACATGTGTGAAATATATTCTTGGTGTCCAAAGATAATACTCTTAAACAGTCACATTCTTGGCTGCAACATTGTGAAAAGTGATTGACAAATATAAGATGGAACATTTCGTGTAGAATATACGTATCTTTTCAGGTTAACCACAAGTCTGGTTTCTATTTGTAGACTATTTATAGTGTGTAACTTCGGCAGACGTTTCTACATAATTAGTGAGTTGTATGACAAACCAGAATTGTTAACTTGTCTTGTATTTTTATTTCAGTGTTACTCCTTATGCAAATATACTATATACTTTTGCTTTCATATTAATTTTCTCGGTACAGCACAGTACATTTAAGATATCCATTGCAAAGTCTCAAACCAAATACAAGATTCACATGACCATGCGGAGGCAATGTTGTCCGCAAATGAAGAGGGAGTATGCTCTTCAAAGGGTTGTTTATCATTTTGGGAGGTGAATTCCTTAACCAACGAAGCTACAACTGTATTTCTGCGAAGCTAAAACTGTATTTTTGTAAAATTATTAATGAAAGCAAAGAAAGGTGGCCATTTAGTTTTCAGGCGTTTACGTTTTTTTCTGAATATCTTAACATATTTTTGTTTTATCGAAAAGAAAATTGCGGAATAAATCTCTATTTCAAAATTTCCTTTAGAAATAAGAAGCTACACAACTAACACTTCCCAAGTGTAACACTCCAATTTTGATAAAAATTTGGCAGGCAGATACTACACATAAACTAAGTAAATACGTGTTTTTTTTTTCTGCGGAAAAACGGTTTTAGGGGGCAAAAGCCCCCACCCAAAATTTTGAAAGTTGTCGCCCGAAAGGCAAGAAGAAGTGGACCGAAATGAATGAAATCGTGCACAAATATTGTAGACGAAAAATGAGGGAATACGGGTTTCGTGTTTTTCTAGAAAGAATGGTTGGGTGGGGCGCGGACCCCTCCAAACCTTTGCTCATGAAATATCAAAAGTGCTAGTAACAGTATGTCAGAAGTGCCTAAATTTACATGAAGAATTGCAACGAAACTTTGTGTATGGACAATATGCAAAAAATAAATGAACACAGGTTTTTTTTATTTTCTGCGAAAAAAGGGTTATAGGGTGCAAAAACTCCCACCCAAAGTTTTGAAAGTTGAAGCTCGAAAGCCAAGAAGAAGTGGACCGAAGTGAATGAAATTGTATGTAGATATTGGATACGTAAAATAAGGCCTTTCGTGTTTCACAAGTGTCTCCATCTGATTTCTTCAATTTTGGCAGATCAACAACAAGCACAAACAGTATAGTGTATTTTATAGCATTTCAGGAGGCACCTTTAACCCTTACAATGTTTTTCCGCATAAACAAAACCACGTGTCGATTAATTTCCTGTTTGCTGTTGATGTGCCAAATTTGAAGCAAAATGGATAGGGATACTACAGAAACACGAAAGACCTTATTTTACATAGGGTCTCTAAAATGTCTACCCACAATTTCATTTGCTTTGGTCCACTACTTCCTGCGCTATTACTGTAATATTTACTTTTTTTCGGAGAAGGCCTAGGCCCCAACACTGTTTTCCGCACAAATTAAAACACGTTTCGTTTATTGTTTTGCGAATTGTCTCTATACGAGGTTTCGTTCCAATTCTCCATACTCTTTAAGAACCTCTGACGTATAATTATTTGCACTTTTGACATTTCGTAATCAACAGTTTAAAAGGTCCGTGATATACGCAACCGTTTTTCTAAAAGGAAAATACGAAGCCCAATTACCTCAATTTACGTCTACAATATCTGTGCACAGTTTCATTCAATTCTGTACACTTCTTCTTGCCTTTTAGGCCTCAAATTTCAAAATTTGTGGTGGGGGATTTTGTCCCTTAAAACCGTTTTTCCTCAGAAAATAAACTCGCATTCGTTTATTTTTTACGTATTGTCCCTACACAATATGTCGTTCCAATTCTTCATGTCCTTTAAGCACTTCTGACATACTGTTATTCGCACTTTTGATGTTTCACGATCAAAGTTTTGTAGGGGTCTGTGTCCCACCCAAACCTTTTTCTTTTTTTCAAGAAAATACGAAACCAGTATTCCCTCATTTTATGTCTACAATATCTCTGCACAATTTCATTCACTTTGGTTCATTTCTTGTGACCTTTCGGGCCTCAAGTTTCAAACTTTTGGATTGGGGCTTTTGCCCCTAAAACCGTTCTTTCGCAGAAAATAAAAAAAACGTATTTATTTATCTTTTGCGTATTGTCCCTACTCAAATTTTCGTTGCAATTTTTCATGTTCTTTACACACATCTGACATACTGTTATTAGTACTTTTGATATTTCGTGATCAAAGGTTTGGAGGGGTCTGTGCCCCACGTAACCATTTTTTCCAGGAAAATACGAAACACGTATTCACTCATTTTATTTCTGCAATATCTGTGCACAATTTCGTTCACTTCGTTCCACTTCTTCTTGCCTTTCGGGCGTCAACTTTCAAAATTTTGAGTAGGGGTTTTTGCCCCCCCCCTAAAACCACTTTTCCGCAGAAAAACACGTATTCGTTTATTTTGTGTGTAGTATCTACCTGCCTTTTTTTTTTTTTTTTTTTTTGCAAAATCGGAGTGTTGCACTTGGGAGGTATTACTTGTGAGTCATAATGTTATATGCATCACTTTTACTCTTCTAATAGAAGCAAACCCTTGACCCCCAAGTGTTACCGGACCAAATGTTCTTTGGACGAAATGTGCTTTGAACTAAACATCCCTGGACGAAATGTCCCTTGGACCAATTGTCTTTTGGACGAAATGCCCTTTGGACCAAATATATTTTGGACCAATTGTGTTTTGGACGAAATGTCCTTTGGAACAATTGTCTTTTGCACCAATTGTGTTTTGGACGAAATGTCCCTGGACCAAATGTGTTTGGACTAAATGTCTCTGGACGAAAATCCTTTGGACGAAATGTTCTTTGGACTAATTGGCTTTTGGACGAAATGTCCTATGGACCAATTGGCTTTTGGACGAAATGTCCTTTGGACCAATTGGCTTTTGGACGAAATGCCCTTTGGACGCAATGTTCTTTAAACCAATTGTGTTTTGGACGAAATGTCCTTTGGGCCAAATGTCTTTTGGACGAAATGTCCTTTGGACCTATTGTCTTTTGGACAAAATGTTCTTTGAAGAAATTGCCCTTTGGACCAAATGTCCCTGGACCAAATGTGTTTGGGCTAAATGTCTCTGGACGAAAATCCTTTGGACGAAATATCTTTGGACGAAACGACCCCCAACTACCCACCGTCCCATTCTGTTCTGCGCATTGTAGACAGCATCTTCTGAACACTGGTGAGCTTGTCTACGTTTTACTTTCAATATCTCCATTTTTCTTCTTCTGAATCTCCATTTCTAATAAAAAAAAAAGCTCAGGCATTTTTGGGTTTTGATATTTGTAATTGTAAGAGTGGCAATAGCAATAGGAGTTCAATTTTGAGATATAGCTTGTGAGCTTTTAGAGGAGCTAACTGCTTGAAAAAAAAATTTGAATCACCTGTAATATATGAATTATTATACCTAGTATAAAAAACTGAAAGTAACTATGTCTGCGTGATTATCACGGTCAAATTGCAAAGTCAAATGAAATGGCATTTGGTATATAATCAGGCCCCAATCCCAACTGGGAAGTTATCATACGCATATCACTTTCATTATAACACATATCCTAAGTGGGGAGTAGGTTTCCGAATTTTACCGTAAAACTGAGTATCTTACAAGCCGTTCAACTTAGAGAGCTTAAATTCAGTATATAACTCTTTACTAAAAATAAACAGAAAGTGTCCTGGCATTTTTAAAATGTGTTTTATGAGCGGGGTGGGGATTTTCTATATGTTGAAAAGTGGTAGTGGGTTGATTTGTAAAAATTATCGAAAACGATTGATATTAGTTGAGAAACTAATTGAGGATGAAAACTACAGTCCTTTGCATTTTATACCCACTGCTTTCTAATATAATAATTGGTGAAGCTGGTGTATAATCAGTGGCGTAGGGAAGGGGGGGCCCGGAGGGGCCGGGCCCCCCCAAAGAGGTCCGACAATGTACTTTGGTACTTTGATGTTTGTAATTTTTTATATATGTTTATGTTTATATATTTTTTTGTTTGTAATTTTTCTATATGTACCTATAACAGCACTGGCCCCCCCAAACACACATCCTGGCTACGCTACTGTGTATAATATATGGAGCGTTCACAGCATAAGGCAATCAAACCACAACGTTGTGAGAAAAATAGACATAACATTTGTATTCCAAGCTTAATTTCATGAGCATTTTAAATTAGTACGGCATGGTTAATTATATGGAAAACTAGTTTTTCTTTCTTTTCTTCTTACGTTGGTCTACTTTATCTTGATTTGATACTTTCAAATTTCATCCTGTTTTCTACTGAAATGTATATGTAAGCCAAGAAAGAAATAATTATATATGATAAATTTAAATTCATCTTAATTTGGAAGATGAGAAACACTTTACCATTGTATATCGCAAAGGTCAGATCCACCGGTATTGTAACAGAGCGGTGCTTGAGCGATTGACTCTAGGAATTCAAACTCCGATAAGTGAAAATTTCACAGTCTTGTTTTATTTCAAGTGTAACATCTTTAGTCAATGGAGAGAAGGACGTGGATCATGGGTCAGAGTTGATTACGTTGGTGGGTCGGAGTTGGTCACAATGGTTCAGAATGGTTCATAGTTGGTTGTGGGTCAATTCTGTATTCTACCATTAATTTCATAATTCGCAATCACCCTGTCCTTTAGCTTAAAGACACAATTGTGGAACGTAGAATTTAATATTAGTGATGTAATAAACCCATAATGGGTCGCTTCTTGTTTTACCTTGGTGCATTATACTTTTGCAATGGTAAGACAAGTGTTTACCTCTTCTGGGTAGTTTCACAGTTTCAAATTTGTAGAGGTGGTCAAGGAGTTTTCAATGAAGGATTTATTGCCATCTTGAACACAAGTTAGCATAAAGACTCGGGACTCTTACCATTTTTTAAAAATTTTAGTAATACTCTTAAATGACATACTACTTGATTCCCCTTACCATTTTCAAATTTTGAGTTGCACCCCTCCTGAGACCCACCGGTCAACCTTGGGGCAAATCTTTCTCCTCAACACGGGGTACCTTTGAAATTATAAAATACATGTTTTCCGGTGTTGGCATCTGTTTCATCGTTTCAGACTTTTATTAGGGTCAACGGACTTCATGGATACCACGCTTCTTTATTCTCTTAGTTTTCAGATACAAGCCCCCATGTCGTAAGCGTCAGTGGACCACCGATGCGCAACTGGCGACATTTCGCCAAAATTGGTGATCCCGCAGCTACGATCCGTGGTGGCCCCACTTCGGTTTTGAAAATTATACCACCAGCGGCAGAGACTCAACGAAACGCCAACGAACCACAAAATTTCTCCCCCAAAATATGTTAAATCGCCCATATGCTTTATTTGTTTATATTCAGGTGAGTGTAAAAAACACTAGGGGAAAAAAGCAAGTATCCCAAGGTGGGCGCGAACCTTCAACCTTAAGTTTACTTGCCGCATATTCTTCTGACTTCGCCACGGAAACGATGAAGAAAATCTCGCTTGTAGAAGCATAAATTATTGAGGTCTTAATTTAGCCAATCAAACAAATCCCTCTATCTCGAGTTCTGTGAGATGGTACTGTGTACCGTTTCAAGATTTATTGCTTTCTGGTGGGGTACTATCTATGTGTAAAATTTGAGAAAATCGCCGACGCGCACCTTCGGAAACTCTCCTCTTTAGTGCAATGTTGACAAGAGATGGTGTGGGTCAATGAAACCTTGATCCACAAAATACTGACCCACTACACATCGTGACCCACAATGACTCAACACCCAACGTGACCCATTCACCAACCATGACCCACTCTGACCCACCACCAACTATAAACAACTCTGAACTATTGTGACCAACTCCGACCCACTAAAATACATCGTCATTAAGTTTGATCCATTATCCACGCCATCCTCTCTACTGACTTAAGAGGTTATATTTGTAATAAACTAATTTTTCCAGTAGTTAGCTCTTCTAAAAACTCATAGCCTGCATCTCAAAAGCCAAGCAGTAAGTCCTATTGCCATTGTTACAACTGGAAATATCAAAATCCAAAAGAGCCTGAACTTCTTTCTTCATTACTACCAAATGAAAAAAAGAAGAAAAATGGAGGTCTTGAAAGTAAAACGTAGACAAAGTTGCCAGTGTGCAGAAAATGCTATCTAGAAGGAACTGAGCAGAATGGGTTGGTGGGTCAATGGGTCAGTGTGAGTCACAGTGATGGTGTTTCGCAGTGGGTCACGCCTTGCTGTCCTACGATCCACTGACCCACTCATAAATCTTTGACTCATTTGACCCACCGACCAACTCAATCTCTGATTTTACATTTAGTATACCGGTATCATTTAAAAGACGAAACATAGATCTACACAATTTTTTCTCGATTGCGAAGGCTAGCTTGATACATATACTAGTTGAGATGGTAATTTCTTCTTAAGGTGAGAAATTGATATGATTAAAGAGCCCATCTTGAAGTGGTTACAAACTACACTCCAAAGTTATTAGAAACGCTTTCGCGACCCCAGAAAACTATTACTTCGACAAATATTTAAGTAAGTTTTTACATTTTATTAATCATATCTCCAAGCTCTTCATCCTGTAAAGATGGGGATGAATTTGGATATAACGCCATTGAGTGCCTCACTACTCATCTCAACGACCGAGAAAACAATGGATAATACTCTACAATCAGTCATTTTACACTATTTTTACATGCCACTCTTCCCAACTTCAATCCCTTGAGCTATCTGAATTCCACAATTTTTTTTCCTTAGATTGAAAGTAATATGTCTCCCATGTTAGGTAAAAGTTGCTCCAGACATTCCGGAGCAGGGATGAATTCAGGGGGTAGCCCGGGGGGGAATCTCCCCCCGAAGAAAATTCATTCCGCCCCGGAGAAACTTCCAAAATTTCAGTCACAAAATGTAGAAATTACTTCACCCAATTATTTGCTTTTCTTTCCGTGCACGTGCAGACGAAATCCGATCTCTCAATATCCATATAAATGACGCAGACCCATTGTATATAAATATTAAACAATTAACATCTAAGATAGAATACCAAAATAGTCAATAAAACCTATATTTCTTAACGCTATGACCGAGTTTGGCAGAACATGAAATTTTCAACTGTTGAAGAAAGGTTTGCATTTTAGTAAGTACTATACTCTCGCCCTATATTATATATTAGTACTGTAGGTAGCATTAGCACAGATTGAGATAGGAAAGGAAAGATAGGGCTTTGATCATTCCATATGATCTCTGATGTCAGCAGACTTCATTCAGTTCTTGAAAATGTACGGTTCTTGCATTATTTGAAATAGAGCGCCTAAATTCCATGTGTTTGACGATTGTTAAAGTAAACACACCTTTCTTTAACTAAAAATAAGTGAGTTAAAGGGTGAGATTCAGAGGGATCAGGGAGGAAGAGTTATCCCTCCTGGGTTAGAGATTTATATAGAATTTATCAATATAATAGTAGTATATAAGTGAAAGATTGCTATTGAAGGTGACGAAGATCCTGTACAGTGCCGTGCAATGGGGGAGGGGCAAAGGCCCCGGGCGCCGAAGTAAGGGGCGCAAAATTCGGGAGGGAAAAGGAAAAGTAAAGAAGGAAAGAAAAAGAGAGGAATGAAACACATATGCACATGTGGGCATGTGCACATATATAAAATGAAAGGAAAAAAAGTAATAAAAAGTGCTCAAAATCAAGGAAAAGCAGGGTTTACTTTTTAAAATTTTCTCACCTTTCGCAGCTGGTCTGTCGACCTCACACGTACGGGGCTAACGTCGTATACTCTCGCCCCAAGCGCTGATTTTCCATGACACGGCACAAAGTCGTGGAAAATCCTACTGAAGACAGTCCTACTGAAGATTTCGTAAACTAAACTATTGATGTGTATGCAATGAAGAAACCAAGGCTAATATGCTTGATTCAGAATCAGAAGTGTGAGAAAGAATGATAAGTTTTTGATAAGATTTTCCTATGTATGTTTGTTTTAGGACAAAAAAAAATGCGTTAATTTAAATCTTTTTGAAAACTTCTACATTAGTAACAAACAGTAACTACTGAACATAGGAAATAATAACAAAAATAGCTACTGTAAATAGCAGTTAAAGTTTAGTCTAAAATATTTTTGCCAGTCTTTATTTAATGTTTTAGATAAAATTAAACGATTGTTTTTTTTAAATTAATCTCTCATTGAATATTTATCAGTAATTAGTCTCAATATTAGGTAAGATGTGCATGTGAATGGAATTGTTAAATATGCTGCTTTCTTGCAAAAATACAGAAAAACAACCCTTCCCCCCCGAGGAGTTCACATTCCCCCCGGGTGAAAATGTCTGAATTCAACACTGTTCCGGAGTTTCGCTGGAATATACACGTATACATACATCAAAACATTTAGAGCTCTGTGAGCAATGCTTTTGATGTTGCTCCTGTAAATTCAAAATTCAGGAGGCATAGTCGCTCATACCGAAACGTGGCATTAAATGACATTGTGTTTGTAACAGTGTCACGAACTCAAACTATGGATTTGACACTAATCTCAGTCACTTGAGACATTTTATTTTTCATCCTTTATCGCCCGCCATAATAATGGGTTTAGAATCAATTGAATTGATTTTGAGTTTAACGTCCCGTCAGCAGTGAGGCTATATGAGACGTAGAAATACTAATTAACGCGAACTACATGAGCTCTCGCTGGGAGCCGAATCTGGGTCTCCCACACCGAAAGCGTGTACGCTATACACTTAACCACAAAGGAGCTTTACGATGAGAGTTAAATTTGGACTTTAACGCTTTCGGAGTTGTAATTATTAATTTCGGCAACAACGAGAACTGTGGATTCGACACTAATATCGATCGCTTTTACTTTATATATATTGGCGGAGAGAAAGGGACTACATCCATATACAAAAGCCTTGCAGATTACTAAACTGAAATCCTTTCGAAAGAAATCCTATTCTGCCTTCTTTCTCGAATATGAATAAGTCTCTTAGACATGACTTCGTGTTCGTAAATTTCCTGTTTACATAGTTTTGGGGATCGGGAGTTTTGTGTCTGTAACGAAGATTGGAGTTTGTATAATAATTTCTGTTTATACCCGAATAGTCTCTTTACCTTTCAGAAAGCGTAGATCACCTGCTGTAATGAGAAAATTCAGAAGTAACTTCCGATGACAAATAGCTCCAAATAAATACACTACATAATTTATTCATTGCGATGATATTATTTTCTTAATTTGTATTTAACATTCACATATATCATAGAATACCAACGTACTGTGAACACCTGTTATATTTTAAACATAATAATCACTTTGTTCTGCAATGATTGTATGTTATATATATACAACTGACGTATTTTAATGTAATTATTTTATATAATTTTTCATGCATTGCGGAAAATAGAATTTCATAAAAAAAATTGACTCAGATGAGAATCGAACCCTCGATCTTACGATCTGAAATCCAACGGCGTACCACTGAGCTAACACAAGCGCTCCACGAATAATACTTCTAGCGATATATAACGGTATTTAAGATAATAATTACATTCATATCCACTGCAAACGCTGTTTTTGTTCTACTTTGACTTTTATTTTAGTAGTCAGGAGAGAATAATGTTCTATGTCTTAACTTTCACCATTCTTTTACATATGGAAAGATTCGTTTACGTATCTAAATATTCCATTAAGTATGGAGAGCAAAATGACAGACAAGCATGCGCTGGCATTCATACAGTTTTGAAATATTGTATCATTAAGTATGTCAATCAATGTTGCTTTTTTATATATAATTGGTAACAAGTCTTATTATATTTAAAAGAAGAAAAACACATCTGCAAGATTTTTCCCGATTGCAAATGTTGGCTTCGAGGTTCGAACCTGGTTTACATTTTCCCGAAGATACCCGAAGTTGGACTTAGAAAATTTTTGCCTCGAAACAGCAATAAAGAATGCGCTCAACCTTTTTGAGACAAGGTGTACAAGATTGAGTGGCATCTGATTTTTTCATACTTTGGTTGCATGTGATTCCATTAATTTTGTTTAGTTCGTTTACAAGTAATATGCGCGTCACAGTTAGGAGTAAATGTGTTACTGTCAGGAAAACACAAACTACATACATTCTATTTTGCTATTTTACAGGATATACAGGGTATTTCAAAAGAACATCGACAACGTTTGGAAGGTGGTTTCTGGCACCACGATAATAAAATAGATCATGTGGAAAAGTCTTAGTTTCACAGTTAAGACTGCTCAAAAGCATAGAAAAACTACATGGAAACACTCGTTATTTCTAACATGATAAAATGAAGAGTGGCATGTATGAGCATAAAAGAAGTCATACATATATCATCCAAAAATGTATATTTCAACCAGTGGCGGATTTAGGATATGATCAAGGAAGGGGGTAAACCATAGTTTCCAGCTTTATCCAGTGTAAAGCAGGGTTGGAGCCTATTTTATACAGTGTATACCTGAGCGTCAAGGGGGGCTATAGCCCCTATAGCTCCCCTTGGATCCGCGCCTGATTCAACAATGTGCAATGTGTGCGCAATGGAATCCCTACAGTGTATAATTATCCAGACATGTTCCCAACAGAATTCTCAAATATGCTTTGAATTCAAGCTGAATCCAAATTAGGCAAAACGTGAGCCTTAACAACGGTGAATACGGAATGAGTCAAAGGAAGGTCGGACCGGTTGGATTACGCGATCTGCACGGTTCCTCATGGTCGGAATAACACGTGGCACAATTATTGTTCAATGGTATAAAGTGAGTGCAAATTAGGCACAAGGTAAGCCTTAACAACGGTGAATACGGAATGAGTCAAAGAATGGTCGGACGGGTTGGATTACGCGATCTGCTTGGTTTCTCATGTTCGGAACAACACGTTGCACAATTATTGTTCAATGGTATAAAGTGAGTCCAAAGTAGGCAAAAGGTGAGCGTTGACGGTACTGAATACGGATTGCATGAAATGAAGGTCGGAAATGTTAGGAAATGCTAGCTGCATGGTTCCTCATTTTCGGAATAACACGTGGCACAATTATATTTGAATGGTATAAGGTGAGTCGGAAGTAGGCACAAGGTAAGCCTTAACAGCAGTGAGTACATAATGGGTCAAAAGAAGGTCGGAAGTGTTAGGGAATGCCAGCTGCACGTTTTCTTCATGTTCGGAATAACACGTGGTGTGATTATTGTTCATTGGTATATTTCACTTTTACATATAGAAGCGTGAAATACTGCATCGTACCAAGCGTTCTTACTAATATATTTGGTAAAAGTCTTTATACAATGTGTTTATTTTTGAGATTTCTTTGCACAAAAGATCGCGTCGAATTTCAGGCAGTTTAAAGAAAGTGCAGAAAATCTGCAGTTCGTATTTACACTGAATGTTAAGAGAATCTTAAAAGAAAATTGAAATTGTTTTCTTTTTTTTAAAAAAAAAAAAAAGAACTAGTCCATTATCTCTCCAACCAACAACATTCACAAATTACGAGGGCTATCCAGAAAGTAGATTACGTTTTGGAATAAAAAATCAACAAAGTATAGGAAACAAATTTTATTATATACAGATGAAAGCCACACACAAATACTACTTTTCGACATAGTCACCATTCAAATTAAGGCATTTATCGTAGCGATGTACGAGCTTGGAAATTCCTTCGTCGAAAAATTCGGCCGCCTGCGACTTCAACCACTTCGTTACCTCTTCTTGCAGCTGTTCGGCGTCATCAAAACGCTGCATAGCCAGCCACTTCTTCATTGCTGGGAATAGGTGGAAGTCGCTCGGTGCCAGGTCGGGACTGTACGGCGGATGAGGAAACAACTCCCACTGAAAAGATTCAAGAACTTCACGCGTGACATTTGCCGTGTGGGGCCGGGCGTTGTCGTGAATCAACAAGATCTTAGAGCTCAACATTCCTCTGCGCTTGTTTTGAATTGCTCTTCTGAGGTTTTGCAGAGTTTGGCAATACCTTTGAGCGTTTATTGTAGTGCCTCTTTCCAGGAAGTCCACCAAAATCACACCTTTTCTGTCCCAAAAAACAGTCGCCATCATCTTCCTTGCCGACATTGTTTGCATGCATTTCTTGGGTTTTTGGGGAGAACCTGTGTGCCCCCACTGCATTGATTGCAATTTCGTTTGACAGTTCACGTGTTTCACCCATGTTTCGTCACCAGTAACGATGCGATCGAGTAAAGAGTCACCATCCTTATTGTAGGCGTCCAAAAAGTGCAACGCTGCAGCCATTCGCTGATTTTTGTGGTCCTCTGTCAAGATTTTTGGAATCCATCTTGCACAAAACTTGTGGTAACCAAGCTTTTCGCTGATGATTTCGTGCAACAAACTTCGCGAAATTTGTGGAAAACTCAAAGAAAGTTCCGTTATTGTGAACTTTCGATTTTCACGGACTTTAACATCGACTTTTTCGACAAGTTCGGCAGTCACTTTGCTGGGTCTCCCACTTCGATCTTCGTCGTGAACATTGGTTCGGCCATTTTTAAATCTTATGACCCACTGTCGCACTCCACCTTCAGTGATAATGTTGTCCCCATACACTTCACACAGCTGCCGATAGATTTCTATCGGTTTACAGTTTTTTGCTGTCAGAAACCTTATTACTGCACGCACCTCGCAGCTCGCGGGATTTTCAATTAATGCAGACATTTCAAACCGTCACAGTATCTTAACGGAGCACAGCACGAACCTCTCACTAGCACGGCTAGATGCCGACTGAGCTGCGCAACGCTCTGACCCCAAGATGGCCGCGCTAGCCCCGCCCCTAGCGGACACAGACGAAAACGTAATCTACTTTCTGGATAGCCCTCGTATCTCTGTTTAAGTGTGCCCAAATCCGAGACTGTTTCCTACTACTTAGAATATGTGCGGTTCGTTGTGATGAGAGTGATAGAGCATGCGGGAAGTTATTTCTGGAAACACAAACAAATACCTTTGTTGAAGAAACGTGAAAATCTACTTTTACACTATCATATTTGAAGTTAATCCAGATGAAATATCTATTTTCTAAATTTACTGTTGATAAAATGAAGCACACCTAAATGTTTACAAAATACAACAACTTGTAAAAAAAAAAAAAAATAAAAGAACCACGATGTGTTAATGATTAAAGATTATTTGTTGCTCGAGAGTTGTTATAAGAAAAACTGAAAAATCAAAAAGAATTTCGATCAGTTGATGGATGAACTGCGAACTAATTACGCGATAAGACTTGAGAGTTATATTGAACACCAGCGTGTCTTGTCAAGGTAATCTCTTGACTAAGAAAAACAAATAACTTAAATTTCTGCTGAATGGCTGCACCATCCAATATCAGTATAATGTGTACTAGGATAGAGAATAACGATAATAGAGTATATTTGTTGTACTATAACAGTCATTTCCAATTGACAGGCGTATGACGTAGCAACACGGTCCTACAATCAGAGATAAGACTTAGAGAACGGGTAGAGCAAAGAAGGGGTAGAGACAAGACAGAAAATGGAGTAAATAAAGCTTGGACGGTCTACCATTATCATGAATTTGCAAGTAGTATAATTGCATAATCATTGATTGTGACTTATTTGCCCGTCACCACTTCCCTCTTTCAATATTAGGTTTCATATCCGTTCCTTGTTCTATCGGTGCGATTTACTAAGAATGGAAGCAGAAAACTGTGACGTCACAGGCCAATTACTTTGAAGTTACGGTTTATGAAATAATGCTGTGAAGATGCACAGCTTAGTGTTCATCAGATGAAACGTCCAAAACATATATTCTGGATATGGGTTCTCTTGCATATACGTTAAGGGCCAAGTTCAGAAATCACGCAAGGTATGGTTTACCTGGAAAGAGGTTGCACTCCAGCAAAAGTTGGCGTAAAACTAGAAGGCTATATTGATTTACTGCTTTACCCAGTAATGGGGGATTCTCTCTATACTACTGTTGGGAAAAAGTGTTTTATGTAAAACTTGAAATCGGTTTACACAAAAACCAACTTCGGTTTTCTACATAAGCGGTTCCATTTTTTCACCAAACTGTTTTCCGTGTTCTCTAAAAGAAGTTTTGGGTTTTTATGTGAAACGGTTTTTATTTTTACCGAAGCCTATATCTGTTCTTGTTTGTACTCTTTCCTCAAACAAGTTGAGTAAGAATTAGAAAGCTTTTGATAGAGAATTAAACCGGTTTTGATAAAAAAAACCTAAGAGCAATAGAAAAACTATTCTTTCTAAAGATTTCAAAAACCTGTTTTTGTGCCTATTATGCTGCCAATATGTCTTGAGCCGTGGCAAAAATGCGAACTAAAGCTCACACCGTCGACACACCCACGCGTTGAGCCAATAAGGGTTGAGCTGTTGCTGAGCGAGAGAACCTTGCAGTCGTCTACGCTATTGCCAGATTTAAAAACAAGAAACTATCGTATAGAATTCGCACGTTCTGTACTGACCGCAAGATTCGCGTTCCGAAGTGCGGCAACATTGCTCTACGGATGACGAAAGAGAGTGGAATTCCTTCAGCCGATAGCAGCGCTTGGAAAGGAAGACTAAGTATCAAGACAATGTGGCATCTCTATAACACTACTCAATATCTCTTCGATAAACCATTATTCAAAACGCTTCTCATACAGAATGATTGATTGTTTGCCTTTGAGTTCAGTATCCTGTTCAGCAGCTAGGCTATATGAGACGTGGATCTACAGCTTAATGTGGGAGCAGAACTACTTAAGTTTCCACCGGGAATCAAAGCTGAGTCTCCGGCGCCAAAGACGGATACATTAACTATATAGTCATAAGAGAGCTTTGTCCGATGATAATACAGTTTACAATGATAGTAACATAATTAAACAAACTTGTACACAAACGCATATGAAGTCAAGCTAACGTAACCTAACCTGAGTATGTTTCACTCTACTTAAATGAAAACTGTTACGAACTCTTCTTGACACTAAATGAGTAAAGTTCACAATTGATGTTATTCTTCAGAAGCAGCACGATATACTCCACCAACCAAGAGCGCCGATTCAAGGG
Organism: Thermobia domestica; assembly: GCF_964235325.1. NCBI lineage: Eukaryota > Metazoa > Arthropoda > Insecta > Zygentoma > Lepismatidae > Thermobia > Thermobia domestica. Next base: position 263,962,608 of record NC_137462.1, read on the forward strand.
AGCCGGGGAGCTCGGGCTCCCTCATTGTATTTATGAATGTACAATATTTGACATAATTTGAATACATAATTTGTCTTAAAATCCTCATATATGCCTTCCCCATCTGAATTAACCCCCCAAATTTACAGAGAAATCGGCGCCCTTGCCATCAACAGCCATTTTATCAATTAAGTTCCATACTACTTACTCTACGAACACTAGAAACCACAACGCATGTGGAAAGGAATATAAACTGTGTTATTCAACTACATTTGGGTAGTTCACGCTCTATCAGAGTAAAGACCGGAATAAAGCTGAAATTGCTTAAAAACCTAGACTGTATTCAATAAATTTGTTATCATTGCTTTTGATAAACCAGATATAATTGGATCTCAACCACCTTTTCTCAGTTAACGAATTGATTATTATATTCTCTGTTTCTTTTAAGATTATCACCATAAGGATACCACTCACAGTAAAGATGATCACTCTGTTCTTAAGGAGCTTGGTGTGTCGGCTAAACCTCCTTATGTATTTACTCCGTTTGGTCATCTTTCCAGGAGACAAAGAAAAACTCAACTATTTGATGGATCAGCATTAGTTTTAGTTTTAGTCATAATGTAGAAAGTCAAGAGGATAGAGGTGATCCATTCAGTTAATTTGAAGATTTCCTTCCCTATATATGGGTATTACTATATATAGGGACTTACTATTAAAAAGTTGTCCCTTGACAGTATGCAATCCAACGTTATATCAGCGTAAGATTGGTTGCATACCATTCGGTTAATTTCTGTAATCTAACGCCTTGTGTCCTTTTTGGTTTATAAGGCGAAAATGAATAAAGGTGTGAAAATCCTATATGGAGCTCACTAGAAAATAATTATAATCCTTCTATGAATTGTTGAACCAATAGACTATATTAGTAAAAGACCAATATGTAGCTGTTAAAAATAAATAAGATGGAAAGAACATGGATATTTTATGTTTATGTGGAGAAAACAAGCTAATTAACCTTTAATGCTGTAATTTACTTTCTAAACATATATTTTTTTAAAATGCCTTTGAAAGGATATCGCTAAATAATTTCTTTATTTGACATTTTTTTAAAAATTTCTTCTGTTACTCAGTTTCTTTGTAATGTTACATCAGATCACTTCCCAATCTCATTTAATATATTGCAACCATATTAGCTCGCATCAATGTTGTAAACTCTATAATTGTGGCAGTAGGTCTGATGGCTGTTGGCTCAGACGTCTGAAAGATTACCAATATTGAACTAGTTAGAGCAGAAATATGAAAGACGGCGAGAAGCGTTCATATAATCTGATTTAGCATTCTAAGAATAGGTATTATCTCTTCTAATCCACTATTAAAACCGAAAATAGCGTAAATCAACCACTTCCGTTTTTAGTGGTTGTCAGATTGTTATGGAGTAAAAGACATTAGATAGCGAGAAGCGGTTTTCTCAATAAATTAAGCATCCTAAGAATATATTCCATTTATATTCTAATGTATCTACACTGTAAAAATATCGTTGTGTTATTTCAACGACATGTCTACGTGTTAACACGATTTTGTTAAAATATAACACAAACAAGTGATTAGAACAACTCAACCTCTATTTGGAGTTGTGTGTCAAATGCCGGTAGTTGAAATGACACACAGCCTATGTGTTAAATTAACACAAGTGTGGTATTTTCGGTGTTTGCCAAATATGTTGGGCATAGAACTATAAAGGCTTATAAATTGAAGTTACAAACAAACACAGTAAGAAATACTTAAAAAAATCAAGGTATACGCAAAATTTCAACATGCAAACGGCGCGATCTGTTTTCAATTGTTTTACATAATGTTCCTCAAGAAATATGTCAACAGCGAGAAACAATATCGTATTACTGTATCACTTCTACATTGCACTAGAGCTCACCAGTTGATACCGAGGTCTGTGCTTCAAAAATGGCGGAAAACCAGTATAAACACGATTAAGAGGCAAACATACTATAAGAATATAGGTAAGAGTTTCCTATCATTCTTGAACAAGATGTTGGTGAAGGTTGTGTTTCGCACCATCAAGAAATACTTCACAATAAATGTTGGGGAGGACGACAAAAAATTTTATGATTTTCTGTATGAAGTGTTCTGTAGTTTACTATTCTTATTTTAAAATTAGAATCTTCGGTAAGCGTAAGCATGCACATCACAAGGTTTTCCAACACAGAAAAATGGCTACATCAACACCACACACGGAGTTATTTCAACACCGAAATAAGTGTCGTAGTAACACAGAACTGGGCTCGAACTAACACCAAAAACGGTGTTAATCTGGTGGTCTGACCTTGAATTTTAGCACAGGGAGTGTTTAATTAACACCAAAACGGTGTTACTTATACGGCTTTGACCTCAAATTATGACACAGATTGTGTGTTGAAATAATAAGAAAATGATGTTGAAGTTACACAGAGACTGTGTTATATTTATACTTGACATGGTGTAATATTAACACAAAATAATTAACACGCTACACACTGTGTTACTTTCTTCGTGTTGGTGCAACACCGCCACAAGTAACACACAACACTTTTCTCGAAACTATCGACCCTGACATGGTGTCGAATTAACAGAGATCCGTATTCAACACCGGTTGTGTGTTAAAGACGTAACACATTCCCTGTGTTAAACGCCAACACCTTTAAACGCCACAACGGGGGGTCTGTGTTGAACTAACACCGCATAGAGGTAGTTACGCTGGAACCACTACCCTGTGTTAAAATTGAGTTGAATTAACACAAACATTTTTTACTGTGTACAAAAAGCGGATTTGGTGTGTTAATAAAGTACACCGACAAACTGTAAAAGGTGATTCCTCACATAAAAATAAGAGAAAAACTTCATATGGACCTATGGCGTAAATTGCATAGTTTCAGAGCTAGGGCTGTCCAAAATCGCGAAAAATAAAAATTTCAATAAGCCCTATTTCGAATTCCAGAAACTGTGGATTGTGGTTCTTATCAGCTTAAAGGAAACCACGCATATACAATCCAAAAGTGCATATTTCATCAGTTGTCAATAGGTGTTGAGGGTCTTCTGTACAGGGCGTAATTCTCAGATAGACCTGTTTTCAATAGAGTTTTCAGATATACCCTGATTTCAAGAAGGATCCAAAATAGGCAGGAGGTAAACCTTGACAATAGTGGACATCCAATGCTCGGAGGGAAGTCGGAAGTGTTAGGAACCGGCAACTCCATGTTTTTTTTTTTTTTTTTGTGTGTGTGTGTGTGTGTGTGTGTGTGTTCGGAATAACGTGTGATGATATGTATTTCGTCACGGTATATTTCACATTTTCTTCCCTTATAAGCGGGAAAGGAAACATCGCACCATGCGTTTTCCCGAGTCGAGAGAACGTGCTGTTGACGATCCTTAACACTTCTGACATCGCGCCAAACGATTTCGTGTTCACTACTATCAAGGCTTATCGTTTGCCTACTTTGGACCAATTATAAATTCAGAACATATCTCAAAATTCGGTTGATAGTATGTCTGGGAATTTCACCCTGTAGGGAATAATCTGTACATCTATTGACCATTAATGAAATATGCATTTTTCGACTGCGTATGCGTGACTTCCTTTACGCTGATAAGGACAACCATCCAAAGTCTCGCGAATTCGAAAGAGGGCCTCTTGAAATTTGGCTTTTTTGCAATTTTGAACAGCCCTAGCTCTGAAACTATGCACTTTCCGCCATAGGTCCATATGAACTTTTTCTCTTATTTTGATGTGAGGAATTGCCTCTTAAAGTTTGTCGGTATAGATCATTAACACTATATATATATATATATATATATATATATATATATATATATATATATATATATATATATATATATATATATATATATATATATATAAATGAATACTCCTTCACTTTGTTAAAAGTGTTCGGTAGCTAGTATACTAATATTTATCACTCTTAAAATGCAGTTAACATGTTTTGCAATTTTAACCAAGTTGGCCAAACAACCAAACTTCCAGCTTTTTGTTAATAAAATTTATTTCTTTATTCATCCGTAATATCTAAAGAAAGGAAATATATCAAATATTTTATGAGTAAATTCGGACATTTTATTATTTTTTTGCATTTTATAAATTGTAAAATATTACCGCTATGTGTCAATATCAGTCGAAGAAAAAGAATGACGTGTAATCGCAATTAAGTAAAGAGATAAATAATTAATAATGGCGTTAATTAAAGGAAGTTAAACCATTTGAATTCTGCAAATTAAAAAGATTTGGAGAGGCACGTAGATGAAAGCTTAATATCTAGATACAAGTCATTACCGTGTACGCTCATATGTGTAAATGTGATAAATGTAGTAATAGACACGTCCACATATCAAGAGTGAACATTTCCGTTCGTACTGAGAAAAGTCCGTTCTGCGGACAGCGGTATATTGTACAAATATACGGTATCCTCTGGCTTACTGTAGAAATCAGTACGGAGCATACGTTATCCGTATGCTACATAGGCACTGCCCTTAGATGTTACATCATGCCGTTGTAGGATGTCTGACATCTAACAGTTTTCCGTATATCACATGCATATACTTATGTTACCTTTATCAACTATATGTTATATACGTCCATTTGTATGTGAGATCCTGGCCGCCTACATTGTTTCATACGGAAAGTACGTATAGATTGAACACTTATACAGAAAGTATTATAAAACATGCGTTTTCAGTTATACGTCTGCTGTACGTTGTCCAAAAACTACAGGAATTACGCATGTAACCTATCTTTTTAAGTACGCCACCTACATTTTTTTCTCAGTGCACATATGTTTTCCGATAAGTCCTAATTTGTTCGCATTATCCAAGCTGAAATGTATTGTCTTCCTAATGTATTGTCTTCCTAATGGTTCTAATTATTATTATTTTGTCTCGTATTATTCTTGTTATTGCGTGATATGTATATCGAGTTAGCAACTTGGAAGTACGTCAGTACTTGGCCATTTTAGAATATGTTAACCGTATACACCATCTTTACTGAAAAAGAGTCGACCTAAAGTCAAATTTCGTGCTACCACAATGCATAGAGGATGAGATAAAAAATGAGTCGCAGAAAACAAGAAAATGTAATAGAAAACCCAGAATGATTAATGATAGAGGTGTCACCGGGGCTATTACGTATTTAAAAAAGAAAAGAGAGAGAGAATGCAATCTATGTAAAAAAAAAGAGAGAGAGAGAGAGAGAGAGAGAGAGAAAAGAGAACAAGAATTTCATTTCCTCATTTGCAACGAGAAGCACTATAAACAAAGAAATTAGAAGTTTTCACCAAAGAAATTTTCATCAGACAAACCCAAGGTCTTGTTAGACGTTCAGCATTGTTGAAGCGTTACAAGAAACCGCTTCAATGTCTGTAATCAATCAATTGCAAATGCACCTTTTCTTTGTTCTTTCCTCTTTTACGTACAAATAAATCTCCGTGTTGTATACTAGTTAAAAGTATATAAAGAGACCAAATGAAATGCTATTCAGACGAAAATAAACCAATCTTTCTATCAGAAGGTTGTGTTTTGCTAACAACCAGTAAATTGTTACCCGAGATGTTTAGATCGTAGGAAGTAACTCTTAGCTCAAAAAGACGAGGCATTGTTTACATCCGTTGCTTCCGACCTCAGCTGCACAGAATCAAAAGAACCTAGCGTCAAGGTTAGTTTACGTCGAGGAAGTTATTGTTTGCATTTTCCTTACCGACGTGTTTAAGACATACTTGTTAAACTCAGGAAGAATCAATGTTTATTAAAAGTACGATACTGAAAATCGTGTTGTGATGAGGATCAGGTGCTACTTGAATGCTGTTCTGTGGGCTTGTTTGTCTTTCATCTTACTTTGCTTTTAGTACTTTTTTTGCTCAGGATTGCCAACTTTTGAAAATTTAAATACCAGGTTATCCTCCTTGAATATATATCAGAGATACAGTGGGTCAGTGTGTCGTGGGTCAAGTGCGTTAAGATTTGTCACTGGATTAGTGGGTCAACAGAACGTGACTGCGACCAACCAACCACCATGACCCACTCTGCTCAGTGTATTGTAGACATAATCTTCTGAACATTGGTAAATTTATCTACGTTTAAGGTGGATCACTAGGTGCTTTCGGTGTTATCCTAAATACTGCTTGAACAGTGCGGCATTGCCAAATAGTGTCAAATGTTTACTGATGTCAGATAATAAAGGAAGTAATCATGGAATTCTTCTTGGATACTTACTGGAGAAATTAGTTTTCCACTCTTACCGCAATTGACAGCAAACTTCCGCTTCTCAAATTTGGCAACAACGCATTATGGCGTTGAGCGCAAGTTTCTTATCAAAATCTATTTCCTTAAATGTAAATTAATCACGAAAAACGGACAAACAATATGTCTATTTCGCAATAAGATCGTTACTTTAAAATATTTTACACATACAAATAAACATTTAATAAAACTGAGTACTTCTAGTGAGATCTAACAGCAAGTGCCATCTTGTGTGCTTATTGTGAAACGAATCAATTTTTTTCTCTTATTTGTTACCTTTTCCGATATCAGAATACATAACTTAGTGAATCGGTGTCTTGTTTTGTTGCCGAAACATGACTTTATCTTATAATACAATATTTATAATATGTAACGTTTCATTGCGCAGTAGTTAAGGGAATGAGCTAAAATATGTACTGACTTCCGGGTGGGAGCTCCTCCGTGGCTAAGCGGTTAGCGTACGCGCCTTTGGCGTGGGAGACCCGGGTTCGATTCCCGGCGGGAGCTCATGTGGTTCGGATTCCACGTTAATCAGTAGGTCCACGTCTCATATAGCCTCGCTGCTGAAAGAGACGCTAAACTAAAATCAACTCAATGACTTCCGGGTGGTAATCCACCTTAACTTTCAAGGCCTCCATTTTCTTCCTTTTTTTATTTGTTTCTATTTATTACCTGATATGAGTATATCTAAGTGAAAAAAGAACTTCAGACACTTTTGGATAATGATATCTGTAATTGTAATAATAGCAATATGACTTACTACTTGGCTTTCGGGACACAGTCGAATTTTACATTTTATTCCTTTACGTTGGCTTACTCCACCTTCATTTAAGACTTAAATTTTATCCTATTTTCCATTGTAAACTATCTGTAATTCAACAAGGAAGTAATTGTATATGATAATTAAATTGAAATTCGTCGTAAAATGGCCCTTGACAAACAGTTCACCATTTTATATCGCAAAGATCAGATCCACCGGTATTGTAACAGAGTGGCGTTTGAGCGATTGACCGTAGAAATTCAGACTCCAATTAGTGATGGTTTTACTGCCTTGTTTTATTATAAGTGCAAACTCTCTAGTCAGTGGAGAGGAAAGCGTGGATCATGGGTCAGTTGATAACAATGGGTTTTGGGTCGGTGATGAGTCGGAGTGGGTCTGAGTGGGTGGTGGATCATGGTGGGTTGTGGGTCAGAGTGGGCTCACGGTGATGGTGGATCAGTGTCATGGGTCAAGTTTTCATTGACCTACGCCATATCTGCACTTATATTAAGATTGTGACATTTTCGCTCGTTAAAAAGTGCGGACAACCTGAAAGTGGTTATACTTCACGTTAACATTGAGCGATTTAGAGTTAGAATTTAGCAACTTTACTTACTGTTGAAGGATTTACTAAACTTATTCCAGTTTTGGTTGAGTGAGCACATGTGATTTTTATATCGATAACACATCGTATTTAAAACAGAAAAGTAAATATAGTTGGCAATATAAATATGGCATGCAGAAATTATAGGTAAAAAATAACTCCTTATCAGCTTCGCTTGAGCTGGTGATAGCTCATAATATCTACACACTTTTACTGAATATGGATGCATTATTTAATTGGCAGATGTAGCTTAGGTTGAAACAGTGCTAGCTGCACACATGAAAATGTGCACTCATGTCCAAAATTATTGTCGCACGTCTATAAATATGTTGTTATAAGAATATAATGTGATTGCTAATTCGTCCGGTATTTCTTATAATGTTAGTATGTGTATAATCGGCAAAGACATGTATGTGGCAAATTTCATGTCAAAAGAGTAGTAAATAAGAACAATAAAAACGAAAATATAACTTTCTTGTCCATTTAGCAACATTTTGTTTTACTCATTCTAATTTTCGTATTTATAATTCTTTTCCTATGAAATTTACCACAAATATACATTACCCGATTATAGACATAGTATCAGTATTTAAAGTACCTTGCAAATTCATGATCAAATTATATTCTTACAAGAAGACAGTTATAGATATGCGACAATCATTTTGGACATGAGTGTACATCTGTTGACATTTAGCAGTTTTGATTAAGTTCAGTGAACTTCCCTGCCTTAAAGTCTTCAACAAGCTTTGCCTTAACCATGTTCATCGACAAACGATTCTTGTCGTTACTCCAAAGTAATCTGAATAGCACAGAGAACAGGAGTAGTAAGACGAAAAATTACAGGACATTTAACGTCCGGTTTTGAGGTTGTACCGGACACCAGACAAGGAGGTCAAAAACCAAACTGTCCGGTAAAATACTGGACGGTTGGCAACCCTATTTTTACTAGAAACAAGGAAGAATGGGCAACATTTGAAGAAGAGAGAAACAAAAAGGACGAGTTGAGTTGATTAGAGTTTAACGTCCCGTTCAGCAGCGAGGCTATATGAGACGTGGACCTACTGATTAAACGTGGAATCCGAACCACATGAGCTCCCACCGGGAATCGAACCCGGGCCTCCCACGCCGAAGGCGCGTATGCGAACCGCTTAGCCACGGAGGAGCTCAACAAAAAGGACGAGTACTGTATTTGCAAGAGGAAGAGAATAAACTTCAATATTTCTGAATATTGGATACCAATTGTACCTATTTTCTTAACACTTCAAAGTAATTAGTGACAATCACTAGTGTGTTTATCCAAGTTCGATATTCACGGAGGGCATATAATTTCTTATTGCGCGTCTACCTGAAAGACCGTTACACCTACAAACTTCCTTTCTATATGTCTTAGCTTCTTCTGTTGTTTGTCGCATATGTCAGCCTCCTGATAGGATGATAAGCAAAAGATACTGCAAGAAGAAAAGATAATTAATGAACAAAATAATTCCTTCATTGGCTATCAAAAAAACAAGATACGCTCTAGAAAATCGTGGAGCATTCTGAGAAACTCGAGAACCACCATGTGAGCGGTCCCACGTTCGATTCCTGGTGGACACATACGGTCGAAAAAGTGTAAAAACTTTTTCAGGCCAGCTATTCTGAGTGAGATTTTCTTGATTTCCTCATTCACACCAGCCAAATGCCGGGATGGTATCTAACATACAGGTCCCGCACCGCTTCCTTCCTTCCCTTTCGTCGCATAGGGTGACCGCCGAGGGACGTCATCCCTCATACGTGACGGGCTACCATGGCCATATACGCCCAAAGCCTAGAAATCTAATTCCTAATCCTAATCCTAGTGACGGGCTAGCATGGCCATAGATGCCCAAAGCCTAGAAATCTAATTCCTAATCCTAATCCTAGTGACGGGCTAACATGGCCATATACGCCCACAGCCTAGAAATCTAATTCCTAATTCTAATCCTAGTGACGGGCTACCATGGCCATATACGCCCAAAGCCTAGAAATCTAATTCCTAATCCTAATCCTAGTGACGGGCTACCATGGCTATAGATGCCCAAAGCCTAGAAATCTAATTCCTAATCCTAATCCTAGTGACGGGCTACCATGGCCATAGATGCCCAAAGCCTAGAAATCTAATTCCTAATCCTAATCCTAGTGACGGGCTACCATGGCCATAGATGCCCAAAGCCTAGAAATCTAATTACTAATCCTAATCCTAGTGACGGGCTACCATGGCCATAGATGCCCAAAGCCTAGAAATCTAATTCCTAATCCTAATCCTAGTGACGGGCTACTATGGCCATATATGCACAAAGCCCTGAAACCTAATCCTAATTCTAATCAGGAGCCACCGCGGTGAGTCGTCACATACAGGGCGATGTGACAGCAAGGAACATGGCGGAGTAACATTAAAAAGAAAAACACAAAATAATTTATTGTGGAGATAGTTTATTTCAACACTGGCTTGACAATAGTTAATTATGATTATGATAATGATGATGATGCTAAATATATCTTATGTGTGGAGGCTACAGGAGGTCCAACAAATAATTTTGATGGTTATTGAGCATCACGCTAGGTGAATCCTTACTTTCGCTTAGTCTCGAAGAGTTATATGTTAAGGTTCATGTTTTTCATTTTTTTCAGTGTTAGCAACGGGTGATAAACGCTAAACGAGCTAACAGAAATGAACATTTAATGACATACTGGATATGTACTGTCATTTTATGCATACATCATTACATTTGAACTACTGTTCATGTATAATTTGTCAATAATTTCAGTGTAGATGGCACGGTGCGCTCAGTGGAAGAACGTTTACCTCTGGAAGGTGGGGTTCCTGGTTCAATCCCAGCTCGCGCCAAGTGGACTTTGTGGTGAACAAACACCGTGTGCATGGGTTTTCTGCGGGTTCACCCGTTTTCTCCCACTTTACTCATTCGACCATTACATCCATTTCTTACCATCATAGTCTCCTTTGCCTAGCCGGCATAACCGTGGGACGTAAAACTTATTGATTTTATTTCAATTCAATTCAATTTCAGAGCATATGTAGCAATATAACATTTTATGAGTATGATCGATATAAGAGTATAAATATGTAATTTGTGTGATAGAAGTTTACGACTTAAGCAAAACATGCTAAAAGAAAATTGTAAAATTATCATTTGTTTCGTATGTTTCACAAAGTAAAAAACAAGGACCTATAATTGTTAATCGTCACACACCACCTTGTTACATGATAATTTATCATTTTGTATATCTTTCCAACGAAATTTGGCAATGCTAAATTGTACATCTGCATATTAAACACGGCTTTTAGTTAATATATTTTTTATTGTTTTCGAAACTAAAATTATCACTGGTAAATGCAAGATTTTCAAATATTTCATAATAACAGCTTTTGTATTTAAGTAATGGATTCATATCACATCACGAAATAAGGAATAAAGTATACGAAAAAGTAAAATAGATTTAAAAAACGAAAGTGTTGTAGCTTCTAAATTGATACAACAAAAATACTTTAAATTTTTCGCTTATTACTATGAGGAGCTGGTGACCGTATTAAGTTCCTTAGTTTATAATCACGAACAAGAAAGTAGAATTGTATCTCCATTGTACCGTGTTAGAGCACTTATAATGACTGTAAATTTGTATATGAAAACTACAAATAGAATATCTTCTCTTCTTATCATAGATCATAATCAGATAACTTCAAATCAAACAAAATTCCTGACTCACAAGTCAGAAATAAAAGACAGTATTATAACAGTATCAATTCAAAATGTTTTTTTACCTTCCCAAGTCACTTACTAGCCTTTCATTCATACGGCTCCTCAGTTGGTTCGCGATTTCCAATACAAGGTCAACGTCGAAATTCCCTTCTCGTTAATGAAATCAAGGAACATTCGATGACAATGGATTAAGTGGCTGCAAGAAAATATATATATATATATATATATATATATATATATATATATATATATATATATATATATATATATATATATATATATATATATATATATATATATTATATACGAGGCGTGTTCGGAAATCAATGAGACGGAAGAATTTGTGCGAACCGACAATGCCGCTGCCTCCACCTACTAGCTTCACGCAGTTGTTAAGTTCATCCTTGCTGTTGACTCTGTACAAGTTCGAACTTGCTCTAGTTGCTACATGATTGTCGAAAGCGTCTCAAGTGAAGTTGTCTTTGTGAGATGCGTTACAAAAATGGACCGGCAAAACCTTGAGTAACGGTGTGTAAATTATGTGTATAGCTTGGTGAATCTGTTAATATGACTTAGGAAGAGTTACAGCGGATTAATAGAGAACATTCTCTATCCAGGGCATAAGTGCTCAGATGGCCCAAGTTCTTTTTAGGAGGCCGAGAATAAGTGGAGGTCGAATGTAGTACGGGAATACTTTAAATCTCAAGAAACAGATAACAATACAGAAAGAGTGAAATCCCTTGTGAGGTGAGATCGTCAACTGACGGTAAGAATGATCAGTAGTCAGTCAATTTTGAACGTGTTTATCGTTCATCATTTTTAAACAACAGGATTTGGATATGAAAAATGTGTGCTACCAGGCATTGCCGCAACAAGACGATGAATCAGATTACATAGCAATCTCCACCAATTAATTTTTAGCAGGAAAAAGAATTCCTGTTGTTCCTCAGCCTCTTATTCGCTAGCTGTCAGTCTTCCTCTTGATCACAAACAACTTGAAAAGGCGCCATTTTGTTTACTTGGGTAACAATCAGAGAAGTGTAATCGATTAGCTGAATAATGGAGACAGCGCCTCCATTGCCCAAGAAACTGTTTTAAAGGAAATAATCTTGATTTATAAAAATAGTAAAAAATCATCATTAACAGAAAATGTCTTATTACTCTTCTAACACACCTCATACATATCTTTAATCACATGTGCTTCGTAGATTGAAATTTCAGACAGGAAAATATTCGCTTAAATATTGTACAATCCGCGGCAAAAAACCTGCAACATGAGTATATAAGTTTATTGTGAAATGACGAAGTCTTTTGCTCCAAAATAAGTGTGCACGGTAGGAGGCCGAGGTTTATCCTGGCGTGATTCCTTCCACTTAGACGTTATGTTCATTCCCTGTGCTGTTAGGCGTAGTTTCACGATAAACTTACATCCTCATGTTGCAGGTTTTTTGCCGCGGATTGTACAAGAAAACAGAATGAAGAAACCTTCCAGAATTTTAAACATTCTCGTAAACACTTATTTTACACAATTCACTGATATTAATTTACCATCTAGTCATGAAGTGACGTTGACACATCCAACGATGCTTCTTCCTTGCCCCAGTGACCAAAGTTTAAAAGATGCCTCCTTTCCGCTTGGGTACTCAAGCTGCACGTAGTTTCGATTGACACGTTGCGCGAACATTACTCCAGGGATTTGGAATCTCTCTCTCTTTAATGTGTAGCTCCGATTCTATTTTAGAACTCACTTATTAATCTCCAGGAAAGAAAGATACCCAGAAATTCGGTTGTGCAAAGCGTCATGAATTTACTATACAGTAGACGAAAACAGTACATATAGGGTGGTAACTGATTTATATTCAATAATGGAAGTTCCAACTTAGCAAATGGTATGCTTACAAAAAAAAAAAAAAAAATGGAGAAAACTTTCAAATGCTAATTCATATCGCACAGGAAAGAAGAAATCGGTCATTAGGTGTAAACTATGATACTTCATGCATTACTGTTTCACGTTAAATCTTAAAACTTTTGTCTACAGTGGTTTAGTGGTAGAACACTCGGCTCTGGTGCGATATGTTCCAATTCAATCCCAGGCCATGCGAGCTAGTAGTAGACATTATTATGATTGGCGGTTTTTTCCACATTTTCATTCCATCGGTCGTTCCATAATCAATTTTCATTAACCATTAGCTTACTTTAATAATTATTTTTAAATTAGGAAGCAGTTTCTTTTACGTACAATATCTTTTCCTGTTAAAGTACCTACCCTTTCCCTTTTCTCCAGTGAGCTCCTTTGTGGCTAAGCGGTTAGCATATGCGCCTTTGGCGTGGGAGACCCGGGTTCGATTCCCGGCGGGAGCTTATATGGTTCGGATTCCACGTTAATCAGTAGGTCCCGTCTTATATAGGCTCGCTGCTGAAAGGGACGTTAAACTCAAAATCAACTCAACCCTTTTCTCTAGTGGCTAATAATCACACCCTTTGATGTACGTGGTTGCGAGTTTAACTCCAGATGGGAGATCATTGGATTTCTTATAGTGGTTCGGATTTCACCTTATTTTGTAGGTCCACATCCCATGTACTAAACTTTAACATCAAGGTTTCTTTTCCGTGTTCGTTTCATGTAATTAAGTGATAACTTCTTCAGGTATTTATGCGTTTCATATGACATATTTTCGTTTTATATGACTTATTTTCAGCAAAGTTAATACTAAAGAATTATAGTTAATAACATACTTACAATTATGCTTATGAATATAGAACCCATTTTTATTTTATTTTCTTAACATTTCTTACCTCAAAGAAAGAACTCATATTTTTTACTACTTTTTTTTTTTTTTTTTTTTTTTTTGAGGTGGGTAGGTGCAAGTAATACTTTATTTCTTTATTCAGAAATTCAGCGGCATCATTTTATGGAAGAGCATTCTTTGTAATATACCAATCTAGTATCAAGGAGGTTATTACAATCTGCCACTAGAGGGTTTCGCCCTCTCTCTTGGCCTGGGGTTTGTGATCATCATTTTTACTTTCTTTAATTTATAGGTGGTCAATGAGCTGTGAAAGAAATATACATAAACAATAATAATGATAATAATAACATATTAAACAAATGTTACAACAATAATATTAAACTAGTGAATAAAGGTGCACATACAAAACAATAACCTATGTGCAAAAACAGTGATTATAAATAGTGCAAAAGCAAATATTAATGAATATATGTAATATGATTGAAATGTATATTAGAAATTGACAACTAATACAGGGATGATGGATGAGGTGCTCTTGACGCCACAACACATTATAGTGATGTTACAATAGACAAATGCATGTTAATCTTCTGTCCTGGGGCGGCACAGGACTGATGAGAGACATATGGAGAGCCCTTATTAGTGGTGTAGAGAGACAGTGCTATAATGGAAAAAGATGAGGAATATGCTGATGAATGAGGTGATGATGGAAGAACTCGGTATGATGATGATCTGCTGGAATACTGCGAAGGTATAGTGAAAGCAAGATGCGGAGTGGTGTATAATAGTATTTATATGGAGATTCTTGCTGTAAGTCTGTAAATATTGTATCTAGAAAGATATCCTTCTGATCCTGGAGATTCTTGGCTATAAACTTTTGACGCAAGTGGGCGATGTGGTGAACGAGCGGAGGAAAGTCAATTTTGTCATATAGATCAGTATTATGGTATGGGAGTTTGATCCGATATGCTAAGCGGATGGCATGTCTCTCTAGAATCTCGAGTCTGTTATAAAATTTCTGTGGGGCTGTACACCATGCTAGGTGACCAAAAGTGAGTACACTTCTCATGAAGGCTTTGTAAGTGTTAAGCAGTAACTTAGAGTTTAAACCCCAGTTCTGACCAACAAGACGTCGCAGAAGTTGTAGTCTGTTTTTAGCCTTCGTAGCAAGTTTTTGAAGCTGGGGTGTCCATGGTAGTTTCTCGTCAAAGACGATACCTAAATACGTGACTGTTTTGGAAGGATGAAGAATGTGTTCGCCTACCCGTATCTGCAATAAATTTTGGTTACGTCGAACTTTACTACGACACTTAGAGGGGAGAACAACTAGTGTCTGAGTTTTGTCTTCGTTAACTGACAATCGCCACTTGTCACATCAGTCGAGGAAAGCTGTAATCGTAGCCTGCAAATTTATGTTAATTTGTTGCATTGTTTTTCCTAATGTTAGGAAGGCTGTATCGTCAGCATATTGGAATAGATAAGTGTTCGGCGCTGAAGATGGCAAATCTGAAGCATATAAGATGTATGTAATTAAGTGATAACTTCTTCAGGTATTTATGCGTTTCATATGACATATTTTCGTTTCATATGACTTATTTTCAGCAAAGTTAATACTAAAGAATTATAGTTAATAACATACTTACAATTATGCTTATGAATATAGAACCCATTTTTATTTTATTTTCTTAACATTTCTTACCTCAAAGAAAGAACTCATATTTTTTACTACTTTTTTTTTTTTTTTTTTTTTTTTTTTTTGAGGTGGGTAGGTGCAAGTAATACTTTATTTCTTTATTCAGAAATTCAGCGGCATCATTTTATGGAAGAGCATTCTTTGTAATATACCAATCTAGTATCAAGGAGGTTATTACAATCTGCCACTAGAGGGTTTCGCCCTCTCTCTTGGCCTGGGGTTTGTGATCATCATTTTTACTTTCTTTAATTTATAGGTGGTCAATGAGCTGTGAAAGAAATATACATAAACAATAATAATGATAATAATAACATATTAAACAAATGTTACAACAATAATATTAAACTAGTGAATAAAGGTGCACATACAAAACAATAACCTATGTGCAAAAACAGTGATTATAAATAGTGCAAAAGCAAATATTAATGAATATATGTAATATGATTGAAATGTATATTAGAAATTGACAACTAATACAGGGATGATGGATGAGGTGCTCTTGACGCCACAACACATTATAGTGATGTTACAATAGACAAATGCATGTTAATCTTCTGTCCTGGGCGG
This sequence comes from Thermobia domestica, assembly GCF_964235325.1. Taxonomy (NCBI): domain Eukaryota; kingdom Metazoa; phylum Arthropoda; class Insecta; order Zygentoma; family Lepismatidae; genus Thermobia; species Thermobia domestica. The sequence continues at coordinate 263,978,992 of NC_137462.1, forward strand.
CACAGGACTGATGAGAGACATATGGAGAGCCCTTATTAGTGGTGTAGAGAGACAGTGCTATAATGGAAAAAGATGAGGAATATGCTGATGAATGAGGTGATGATGGAAGAACTCGGTATGATGATGATCTGCTGGAATACTGCGAAGGTATAGTGAAAGCAAGATGCGGAGTGGTGTATAATAGTATTTATATGGAGATTCTTGCTGTAAGTCTGTAAATATTATATCTAGAAAGATATCCTTCTGATCCTGAAGATTCTTGGCTATAAACTTTTGACGCAAGTGGGCGATGTGGTGAACGAGCGGAGGAAAGTCAATTTTGTCATATAGATCAGTATTATGGTATGGGAGTTTGATCCGATATGCTAAGCGGATGGCATGTCTCTCTAGAATCTCGAGTCTGTTATAAAATTTCTGTGGGGCTGTACACCATGCTAGGTGACCAAAAGTGAGTACACTTCTCATGAAGGCTTTGTAAGTGTTAAGCAGTAACTTAGAGTTTAAACCCCAGTTCTGACCAACAAGACGTCGCAGAAGTTGTAGTCTGTTTTTAGCCTTCGTAGCAAGTTTTTGAAGCTGGGGTGTCCATGGTAGTTTCTCGTCAAAGACGATACCTAAATACGTGACTGTTTTGGAAGGATGAAGAATGTGTTCGCCTACCCGTATCTGCAATAAATTTTGGTTACGTCGAACTTTACTACGACACTTAGAGGGGAGAACAACTAGTGTCTGAGTTTTGTCTTCGTTAACTGACAATCGCCACTTGTCACATCAGTCGAGGAAAGCTGTAATCGTAGCCTGCAAATTTATGTTAATTTGTTGCATTGTTTTTCCTAATGTTAGGAAGGCTGTATCGTCAGCATATTGGAATAGATAAGTGTTCGGCGCTGGAGATGGCAAATCTGAAGCATATAAGATGTATAAAAGAGGCGATAAACTAGAGCCTTGCGGCACCCCGGTGTGTGGGAAGACTGGATGAGATAAGGACTTGTTTACGCTGACATAGGCAATACGGTTAAGTATGAATGAATATATAACTCGCATATATGAAAGAGGCAGACCCAACTTGATCAGTTTATAAAGCAATCCATAGTGCCAAATCCGGTCGAATGCCTTTTCAAGATCCATCAGTATAAGACAGGATGGTAGAGATTTATTATATTGATTAGTAAGAATCGTGGTTAAGCGTAATAATTGGTCATTTAAACTATAATGAGGTCTAAATCCAGTCTGATGAAGAGGTAAGAGTTGATGTTCAGAGATATAGGGATGTAAACGTAGTACTAGTATTTTTTCAAAGACTTTGCCCAGGGTGGAAGTAAGCTGGATGGGGCTATACGATTGCACAGAATCTGCCGGTTTGTTCGGTTTAAAAAACATGCAAACTTTTGAAACCTTCCAATAGGAAGGATAGTATCCAGTACGGAGTATAAAGGTATATACTGTGGCCAGAAAAATGAAGAAGTTTGCCGAACACTCTTTAAGAAGTCTATACGATATTTGATCGAAGCCAGGAGCAGTGCTACGTTTGCGCTTAATAACGGAATGAATATCTCCAGAAGTAATGTCCCTAGTCAAAGGATTATTGATGTCTAAAGTGTGATGGACGGAAGGCTGTAGTAATTTGTTAATTGCTTCTTCTGACACTTTGGGACTGCGGCGGTGAATGCTTGGAGGAGGTGTAAAGACTGTCTGCAGATGGGTGGCGAAAACGTCTGCTTTCTCTTTGTCTGTATGTAAAGGCTGGTCGTTATGTAGAAGAGGATAAGTAGAACTTACTTTCTGACCAGTAAGAAGATGAAACTTCTTCCAATATTTCGTCGGGTGTGATTCTGTATTCAACTGATTGCAGGTTTTGCTCCAGTTAAGCTGTTTGTGAGCAATAATATAATTATGCACGGTCCGTTGCCATCTACGGGCTTGTGTCAAATACTCTAGGTTTCGTGTTCTTTCGTATTCCCGAAAGTAATATCGAGATTTACGAACGAGAGCCAAGTATTGTGGAGGTAACATTGGCTGATATGTCTTGCCGTGGTACTGAGGTATATGTTTGTCAGCGCTACTTGTTATAGCCTCTACGAGGCTATGGACGGCGTTCTCAAGGTCTAATTCAGTTGTAGGTGGTGCTAAATTAGCAAGAGTGACATCTATATCAGAGCGATACTGATCCCAGTTAGCCTTGTCGTATATCTTGATGGTTCTTAAATTTGGTTCAGCTCGTTGTCTTTTATTGTTGACAAGCACTTTTATCGGAAGGTGGTCGCTACCGATACAATCAAGAATTTGTATGGTGCATTTATCGACAATTGAAGCCGTGCTAATAACAACGTCAGGTGTCGTCTGGCTGCTTGGACGCGTATGTTTAGGTAAATGATGAACATGTCCATGTAAATTAAGTGATATATGGTCTAGAAAAAGTTCTTTATCTCGGGCGGTACGACTATGGATATTAATGTCAGCCAATATTAATAGGTGGCGAAATTGCTGAAACAAATAAGTGAAAAACTCAAGAGGAATGACATGACCGGGACGGACGTAGATTGTAGCCACAGTTAGTGCAAGATTTGGTAGGTAAACTGTTGTAACTAAGTGCTCTGGAAACTGGTAATGCAGTGCAATGGAGTGATCTCTATGAATGATTTTATGCCGTATACCGATTGCAGCACCGCCTTGGGCTCGTGCATTATTGTCTGCATAGTCACAGCGAAGGAAGTTATAGCGAGGGAAGCGGATATATGTGGCTGGTTTGAGTGCAGTCTCATTCAGTAGAAATATATCGATATTCTCCTCTAGCAGTAACTGTTCAAATAGTATACGGTGTGACGCTAAGGAGCGAATGTTCATAAAAAGAATTGTAAGAGCCATATTTACATACAACGTTATGGAGTTAGACTGCTGTGTCTTTGGGTACGATATGAAAATGAACATAAGGTCCGGAATAAGTAGCATACAGATTGACTTGAAAGATAGCTGATGCTGCTGCAATGACATGATCGAGAATAAGTTGGCGTTGAAAAGGAAAGATATTTTGCAGTATAAGGGTAATGTATCGAAGAAAGTTTTCAACAATTAATGGAGATGTGATGGATTGCGATACAGGCACGGTTGAATCTGTGGTACGGAGCGGGACGGTCATCTCAGGATGATCCGGATTGGCTGGCGGTTTAGCTTTGCATTTATAGCTATATGTTGGATGTTTGTCACTTGAACAAGTAGAACATTGTGGAGGTTTTAATGTATTTGGACAGTCTTTGGTCTCATGATTGCCAGTACAGTATCCACATTTTGCAACATTTGGACATTTAGCAGTCACATGTTGATTGTATACTTGACACCGCTCGCACCGGACTGGAAGAGGTAGGTTAGTACGAGATGGCTCTACCCTGTGACGCTTTTTAAAGATAAACGCGCCCTCTTGTAACAAGGTATCAATGGCAGCTTGGGAAGTGGTGAGAACTCGTATCATGTATGTTGCTCCGTTATTATTTTTGATACGAATACACTTTGACACCTCAATTCCCTCAGCCTTTAATTCCTCAAGCACTTCGTCATCGGTTATTTCCGGTAACACTCCTCTAATAACAACCGACATCATGGGTGTTCTGGGAGGTGGAGGATTTTGCTTGATTTTATCTGGAAGCTTCGATAATTGTGCAGATTTACCGAAAATTTCGTAACTCGCCTTATTACGAAGCGTTGTACCAAAATTTTCATCTTCGGACTTTATGATAACACCACCTCTGGTGAAGACAATCTGGTGAATACTCGCTCGTGGTAGGTATTTGATGATTTGGTTAAAGATATGGCGAGTGTTACTATACTTGGGATCGAAATTGGTCAGAAGAAATGAATATAGTTTTGGTCGAGCTAGGGTGGCTGCATATGACTGTTGCATAGCAACAGTGGACGTGGTATAATTTGATGCGGTGGTCTGCATCGGTTCTGGATCTTCCGGATCTTTGAGAAAGGTAGGAGAACGAGAGCGGGATCTCTTCTCAGCAGACTCTAGACTACCCTCCGATAACTGGCGGATACGCCGATTACTTCGGGGATCTCACTTGGCATCTGCCACGGGTTTAGAAGGAGGACCTTGAATTAATGCTGGTAGCTTATGCATGGTGCAACAAAGAATGTGCACCGCATAAGATATATTTATACGAGTGAAAAGAACCCCGATCCGATAAGTGGTATAGCCCAAACAAAACGACGAAACAGTTGGTCAGAGTGCGGAAACAACAATGACCTTCAAAAATTTAAGGTGAAACCCTCCAGAAGATGAAGATCTTCTGTCAGCCTTCTAAGTAGTGTATCTGTACTTTTCTCACAAGTACGTTTGCAATACTTGATCACAGCTTAGTACAGTAACTATCTACAAGAGAAGTTAGGTTAGGTTCTGATGTTTTTACTACATTCCTCTGTTTCTATATATTGTGAACAAATCTCAGGAATTCTAATTAACTAATACTATTTGTGAGATCCCCAAGGAAATTCTTATTAAATACTGCTACTATACGATAAAAAAAAGAACTTTGCAAAAATATGAAAATGGATTTACAGAAGAGAGCGTAAAAAAATAGAGATGACGAAAGTACAGAAGCTATCCCACTAGTTTCGATTAGGTGCTGCCATCTTGCGTTTCATTCTGTAACTATGGGTTTGCTTGCGGGAGCAGTGTTGTGTCTGACCTTGTAGGTGCGTGTTATCAAATGACGCCGAAAACCAACCGGTATTAGGAGGGTTGAGTAATGGTCGTTTTCCATATTGTTTTCGTATGTATGCATTGTGAAAGAGTGTCGGCAGAATGGTTAACACTCGGGGTGACTACTATACTGCGAAAGCTAGTGTGGCCCATTACATGCAATAGATTCCCCTTGCGAAACATTCACCCACGAAAACCGCCAGGAGAAGGGCTGCAAGCAGAGTGACACCCATAGTGTTAAGCGGGATCCGTCGATTGGCCTGCCAAGAAAATCCCCCGACTCAACCTGATATGGGCCACAGATTCCACCTCGCAATGTCAACTGTGAACAAAACAAATTTGCAAGGGCCTCAAGTTTAATTGTGTGCGGAAGGCCCGTGTACACCACCTGTTACCGTGTCACATTTCCGAACGTAAGACGAACTGCAGAATACTGTATGAAAAGTAGCAGGCGGGTTCCAAACGGAAGAAAGTTGTCACACTTGATGAATCATATATCCATTTCACTGTTGGTGATCACATTCGGGTGATCACATACGTGACATTGACGGCAAGAGACACAACAACTTTGTTCGTCAGTGCAGGGAAAGTTTTCTCGTAGCTTTATGGTTGTTACGGGACTCCGATTTTAGGGTAATTTGCTAATACGCAAGGTGGACCAAAACGTGAAGGTGAATGCAAGATACTTCCAAGAACCCATTCTGATAACTATCTATCGGAGAGATAATGTTATTCCACAATTGTATGGAATGGATGCGAACTGGGAGATGATCCATATGGACAAGGCTTCGAGTCATATCGCCAGGACATCACATCAGGAAATGGCAGAGGAATTAGGAATTCGTATTATTCCGTTTGAAGACATTCCTTTGAAAAGTCCAGATGCCAGTCCAATAGGTTTTTGCGCCTTTGGACTGTTGAAACGACGTCATCAACATTGCAGCCCGCGCAGTCTGAATGGTCTATGGAAAGCTTGCAGGGAGGAGTGGTACAGAATTGCCATCTGTAATACGCCCAACTTTGCTGCAATGGAAACTACGATGCCATGTGATAGTCCACAATGCTGGGGGTGCAATAGAACATCATTGATGGGGTGGCATCGTATCTCAAAAATGGTCGGATATAAAGCAAACATGCTTCAGTAATCCCAAAATTATGAAGAGTTGATAAGCGGAAAAGGGAAACGGTAATAATAAAAAAAAAAGTGATATGCAGTGGCAGGACACTCACTTGTAGTGCTTAGTCTTCCTAGTTTAATTCCAAGTTATATATTGTTTGGGATGAAAAAATCGTGAACGTGGGTTTTCTTAAATCTCTCCCTTTTCTTTCCTAAATAGAAAGTTGAATAATGTCAGAACATGATTTATACTCGGAGTAGTGACATGAAGAAACAAATAGAGCAAATGAGAGAAAAGAAAATCTGAAAGAAGAGATTAGAGAAATATTGGCAGAATCATGGATTCGTAGCTATGGTCAATCTGCATTAGTTTGAGATAAGTATTTATGTTTGCCCATCACTACTGTTTTTTTCAGCTACAGAATGCTCGATGTGCTCCTTAAGTTTGCTCTGTTGGTTTAGTGAGAATGGAAGGATATTATGACGTCATAGACGTTGAGTTGGAAATGAATTGTCTTGTGTCCTAATTATTCATTATTTCTTAGCAGCATTGAACAGGAAGAAGAGATTAAGCTGCTTCATCTCAAAAGACATCGTGAGAGTGATGTCTCGTCTAGGAAAGTGCATCTAATCCTATTGGAAAGCTTGATCTCGTCTAGGAAGGTGCATCTGTTTCTGTTAGGAAACTCTATCTTGTCTAGGAAGTTCATCTACTTCTATTAGAAAGCTGTATCTAGTCTAGGAAGATGAATCTGCTTCTATTGGTAAGCTCTATATCATCTAGGAAAGTGCATCTGCTTCTGTTGGAAAGCTCTATCTCGTCTCGTATCTCGTCACGAAAATTTAATCTCATTCCTTCCTTGAGTTGCCCATGGAACAAGTGTTATTCTAATAGATCATTCAGTTTTTTTCCAGTTGACCGGTGTATGACGTAGGAGCCCGCTTTTACGTGTAAAAAAGGAGAAAAAGACCAAGTTAAGGAAAAGAAGAGAGAGAAAGGGAGCAGAGTGAACTAGAAAAATGTTAACAGTATACAACTAATAATGAATTCACTGGTAGAGTAGTGTAAGGCCTTTGATTACGTCATCCATGCCGTTGTTTGCCTGTCACAACTGTGTTTATAAATACCAGTTACCTATCTACTAATTGTTCTCTCTCTGTGCTTTTCTGAAAATTGGAAAAGCAATTTGTGACGTCACAAAGCACCCAGTTGAATCCGTTGGTTCGTTGGATTGAAGTTTTGCGTCCCTTTTATCATCGAACTCCGTCGTGAATAGGCGATTAGCGTACGCGTTTTTGGCGTAAGAGATCCAGTTTCGATTCCCGATTGGAACTTATGTGGTTGGGATCCCACGTTAAGCTATAAGTCAACGTCTCATATAGCTTCGCTGTCGAAAAGGATGCTAAACTGATATTCAATTCATTTTTTTTTAGTATCAGGCTTATGAAACATCAACCTAGAATGTGGAATCCGAGGCATGGTAATGCCTTCCGATTTCAAGGCTCTTCTATAGGGAATCGAACCCGGGACTCCTCCACCAAAGGTGCATGGGCTAGCCAGTGGACCACACAGCATCCAATTGGAAGTGACTGGAATAAATAAAGGGATGTTACTTATGGTTAGATGTTACCTATGGTCCAGTATCAGGTACAGCCTGAACTTTAGAAACTGAACTAATATGAAATAATTACTACGGAATTACTTTCTATAGACCAAATGAGACACTCGATACCCGAGCCTGACAATGAAAAAAAATCTTGAAATTTTAAGATCAGAGGAGTATGAGAGAAGATTCTCAAGAAAGCCTACAAACTAGTCTATATTTAGAAGGAAGAAAATGCTATTTTGTGGGACCTTTAATAAAGAGTTGAGAATAGGGATGCGCTCGAGTCGAGACATGTCTCGAATCTCGACTCGACTCGAATTCGAGTCGAGATTCGAGTCGAGACTCACTTTGTAAAATTCGAGACGAGTCGAGACAAACGTATTTCTCGACTCGAATTTTCGAGTCGAGACACGAGTCGAGTCGAGACGGCTCTTAAAAATCTCGACTCGACTCGAATGTCTCGAAAATCTTTCTATAATTTTTAATATTATTTTGAAGAAAGTATTGACTCAGAAACAGCCTTGAAACCAATTTTAGCTGTTATTCCTTTAGAAAGGTACAGAACGCATAAAATTAATAGTTAATCTTTAAAGATCAAGATTTAATTTTCAGCTCAATTCAGTTAAATAGAACTAATAGTTAATGTCGTTGTATTTGGTTGTACTGTAAACATAATGATAATAATAATAATAATTGATTATCTAGTTTGTATAAAACTATTATCCGTAGTCTAAATCTAGTTTGTATAAAACTATTGTGATAGAGTGAACTTCATAAATTCTCTGAATGAGCAGTTGGTAGTCTATAGTAATTTAGCATAGTTATAATTATTGTGTTTTCGTTCCCATGAACGCAATAGGGTTACGTAACTTCTGGATTATTCGCTTGCCCAACTATTCTCAGGCTTTAATATGTTGCAGCATATCACGAGCTACGGATAATATATAATGTAACATTTGTTGTACATCACATATTATGATACGAGACTATTTTACATAGTATATCTTATCTAATATAAATAAAATAAAGAGTTTGTTTGTGTGTTTGTCTGTCTGTCTGTGCGACCTGGGGACCAGACGAGTGGACCGAGAGTTCCAAAAATTTGGTCACGGGTACCTTAGTCCAGGCCCCAGATCAAGACGAAGCGTTTTTTTTTAATTTCGAACCAGGGGGGTCTCGGGGGGGACGTTTACTGGGACCGACCTGGGGACCAGACAAGTTGACCGAGAGTTACCAAATTTTGGTCAGGGATACATACCTTGGTCCAGGTCCCAGTCTAAGGCGAAGCGTTTTTGTCAAAATTGGAACCAGGGGGTCTCAGGGGGGCGTTTAGCGAGACATGTAGTAAAAGTAATCCAAATTGATCGACATTAGTGTCAAATCCATAGTTTTCACGGTCGCTGAGATCAATGGTGACACTTCCATAAGCGATGACTTGCAAATTCAGCTACTACTGTATGCGGGCCGGGTGTCAGCGGGTGAGGAATACCGAGACATGTATAAATAGCCCATATTGATTGATACTAGTGTCAAATCCTTAGTTTTCGCGGTCACTGAAATGAATGGTGATACTTCCACAGGTGTTGACTTCCAAATACAGCCCCCATGCGAAGAATGGGTATATTAAGCTAGTATTACAATAAATGGACTGCTTGGATGCCAAGAACTAGTACAGATAAGTACCATCCACTTCTATGAATAGGTATTTTTTTAAAGGATTTTTGTAAACACTAAGTTATAAAACAATGAACTACATACAGTAGTTATGGTTTTGGTTTCCAACATAAAAGAAATATGGATTGTTCATGAGATATTGAACTTCAACTTTCACTCCTGGAAAATTTCAATTTTGGAGTTAGGCCACTTGGCATCAAAGCAGTTCACTGTAAGATAAATACATTCCGCACATTAGTAACATAGTTGTTCAGGGGCCTTCGATTTCCATCCTCTCAAATGAAAGCTGAATGATTGCTTGATACATGCTGACTATATAGGAGAAATAGTGTATTAAGTTTTCGAGCTTTGGTGCGTATCCGTATTTACACTCTGATATAACTTTAAGTTCACACTCAAATCGAGCTAATTGTTTAATGCATTTCGAAAACTTTTGTTTTTATGCAGCTCATTAAGGAAAATCTATTTCATAATCGTAACATTTATGTACTAAGAAACTATGAACGTAAAGTGGACTCGACCTAGCCCCGTGGCCGCTGTGACCCAGCGGCACAGCTCTCACCCTTGGTGTGTGAGGACTCTGATTCTGTGTGTGTGTGTGAACTCCGCGGCTAGTGTATGCGTGTTGCCAACATGTACGATAATTATCGGATCATACGATAATTTTGCATCAAATACGATGTACGATAGTCTATGCACGATAATACTAAAATGTACGATAATTTAGGAAACCCTAGCAACATGTATTTTTCTTATTTAGATTTATGAAAAATTATTGGAAAAATGTTTCTTGTCTCCGAGGTTACTTGTCCTTTCCTTCTTGATTCGGATGGAAAGAAAATTTTACAATGCGTGAGGCCAAGTGTAAAGAGAAAGTTCTTAAAGGAGGCTGATGTAAACTCCTTGCTTGTTGGGCTCCAAGTCCCCAAACGAGTGAAGATTTCCCCTTATGAAAACAAGGATAGCTTTAACATGTGGAAAAGGTCGAGACCTCTCATATTCCCTTTTATCGTCGGTGGTTAATGGCATGTCATTTCTGTGGAAAAAAAAAAAGACCTTTCAATGTATAACACTCGACCCTTTGCCTCTTCCTGTTTCTACCAGAACTAACACGGGTTCGTGGCCAGAAAAGACAGAAGGCAATAAAAACATAAAAGTGAAAATTTTTTATTTTTGCAACTCCAGCATCTTCCTGAAATAAAAGATGAGCGACTACTAAGAGGCCGTTTAGACGTTATGATAAATCATCAAGGGTAGAGATAAATTTCAGAAATCATCACATCTAAATTAGTTTATCTCATGATATCTCTCCTGCATATGATACGATGCGATAAGTTCGACATGTTCAACTTATCGCATGCAAGCCAGGTATAGCCCCCCGTAGAGAAACAAAGGAATGAATAGGTCACCGCTTCCAACCCTTCTTCGCTGCCAGCTTCTTGGAAGGAAAGCGGAAAAAACAGGTTATGCTAAGAATTTGCTTATACCTGTCGTCCTGTGATCTGTTCTGTTGACAAAAAGGAAAGAAATATCTTTTCTCCATTTTCTGTTCATGAAATGCGAATAGTTTTCCAAACTACGAAAACTACAACAAATTAGCCGTTCGATTTGGTTTGCTTTGATTTATGAAATTTAACCTCGGCTAAAGCAAAGGTAGATCCATAGTTTAAAATGAGATAAAACCGACTAGCACCGAGAATTGAAACCTAGACCGCATACATCAGAAGCGGCACGTCCTTGATTGAAACCTTTGTCCATATTTTCGAAACATGTCATTATAAACCTAAAATTAAATACAGTATTTGCAATAATTCTTCCACATAAATTTATTGGGGACCAGAGATGGACACATCAACCATGGTCTACTAGTCTAGAAGTAATTGTGAGAGGTAGCCCACGTTGGTCTGTCTTACTGTTTGTATCAATCAAGCATACCAATCTCGATGGACTGATTGCTAGTTTCTGATAACAAATGAACGTTTCTGAGAAAATCAAAATGAATTAGTTTTTTTTAAATATTTAAATAATCTTAATTTTATGAATCGTATTTCCTTTTTTTTTTTTTTACTGTCCATTACGTCCTCATTATTAGTCTATATTTTAATCAGTAGATCGCTAGTGATTTCAGAAATGAAAAGTAGTGCTCAAACTTAAGAAAGGTTAGCCACCCATGTTGTAGACCTATTCAATATTGTTTTATTTTTCAGTTCTTACTCTGGTTTGTCAATCAAGCGTTTTAGTGCTTACCTCCTGTTATTGCTGAACGGGACGTAAAACCCAAAATCAACTCAATTCCGAATTCAGAAATCGTATATAGATACTTCATAACTAGAATTTCGAATATATATATATATATATATATATATATATATATATATATATATATATGCTTCATACTTATTTCACTTCTATATAAATTGTATTTTAATTTACAATGTCAGATTAAATATTTTAACCAAAGGCGAGCTCTTTAACCAATAGTAACCATTAGGCTAGAAAGGTTTATCTTCTTCCAAGAACACTTAAGATTATTATAATATAAACTATGGGTGTTCTAAAAATGGTGCCTACGGACCACAGAGCACTCTTCTGCAGGTCACAATAAAGCGAAAATGTATGATGAAATGCCCTCCGGGGCCTCCTTCAAGCTCTATGGGGAATCAAAATTTTACTATGTGGCAACGTCGCAGAGTAACTTGAAGCCATTAGCATTACTCTACGAATACAACAAAGCGTTAAATCGATTGCTTCACTAATAAGTGATGCCAGTATCAATCAATATCGACTTTAGTTGCCATCTGGAAAAGAATCGATATAACTATTTGATAGATTGATACATCTAAATCTATGGTTCTTTATTTGCGACGTTGCTACATAGTGCAATTTATGTCTCCAGACGACTCGAAAGGTGTATATATATATATATATATATATATATATATATATATATATATATATATATATATATATACTGGCGGATCCAGGATATGATCAAGGGAGGGGTTAAACCATAGTTTGCCGCTTTATCCTGTGTAAAGCAGGATTGAAGCCCTTTTATCCAGTGTATACCTGAGCGTCAAGAAGGGGGGGCTATAGCCCCTATAGCCCCCTCCTTGGATCCGCGCCTGTATATATATATATATATATATATATATATAAGGTATGGGTCGCGGACATAAGCTCACCAGTAATAATATAATTGTATTATGAAATAATTAATGAAAGGAAAAATACAATAATGATAACTAATTACACTTACTTCTACGTTAACTAATTTATACTAATTGCAAAGGAAAATAAACATGAATAAAATAAATACAAGTAAGCAATGGAAAAATGGTAAACGGAAAATATGACTAAAATCCAAACTAGACGTTGAATATTAATAATCTGGCAAGATAGCCCCGACTTTAGAAAATTGAAACAATAACTAGGTCATTCGTTTGTACTATGTTTGTTTTTGTCGATTACAGCGCCATCTATCACGTAACGAAAAAATGTTCAATACAGAAGTTACGTATTTTTTCACGGAGAATCAGAATATGCGATAAAAATGGGGGTTCCTATTTAAGATTTAAAAGTTGCCCCTCCCTCCCCCGGGTGGTGGGGGCAGGGGGTCGCGTGTGGTACCTTTGGATGTTCCCCTTCGAGGCGAACAACTTTTGTTGCAACTTTTTTAAAATCCGATTTGCAGTTTTCAAGATATTCCCAAAAACAATTTTAAATGCTTCACCCGATATATATATATATATATATATATATATATATATATATATATATATATATATATATATATATATATATAGGGAGGATTGGACAAAAATCTAAAACGTTTACAAAAGTGTGAAAATCATACCTAGTATGGTGTGCGGCCTCTTTTTCCGTCCAAAACAGATTGGATCCGACGTGGAATGGACGTATAGAGCTCCTGAATCGTGGTGTGTGGAATTTTGTACCACCAGGGAACAATATTTGGGCAATGGGTAGAACCTGGTCCCCCAAAATGGCCTCATACTCCTTAGTATTTATCATTCCATGCAGGGCTATGATGGGACCTGCAGAAAACCACGATATCACTGTTCATACTGTAACAGAATCACCCCCATGCTTTACAGTTGGGAGCAGACAGTCTGTATCCTAGGCCTGCGACGGTGTTCTCCATACGTAAACACGACTGGTTGTTGGAAACAAGGTGAAGGTCGATTCATCGGACCACATTACGTGTTTCCACTGCTCATAAGTCCACGCCTTGTGGTCCTTGCACCACTGGATACGCCTCTTCGCATTTACTGCTGTGACTAGGGGATTGGCGATAGCGGCCCTGCCATGAATTTTCATTTTATGAAGTTCCCGTCGGGCTCTGTTTTCGATGAAACCAGGTTCTATAGGCCGGAATTGAGTTCAGACGTAATTTTCATTGCAGTGGTATTCTTTTTTAGCTGCTACAATCCTTTTTAATGCTCTCCGGTCCCTATCTGACAGTAGCTCCAACCAGACGGGCACCAACGATCATGCCTCTTTGGAAGTCTGTCAGGTCGCCCATTTTACCGCACCACTTTCACACCACGACACTCACAGGTGAACTTGTTACTGCTAACGGAAGAGGAAGGTCCACATGACACATTAAAAACAAAAGAACGATCGGCAACCGGAACACGTGTTGTACAGTGGAGGGCCAAACTTACGTGTCCTGTATGAAGTGTTTTTAGATTTTTTGTCCACCTCTGGCCCGGATATATATAGGGCCCGATCCAGGAATCTCTGAGGGGGGTACACTAATAACTACCAGTACATTTGAATTAAATTTGAGTTTTTTAAATGCCTTTAGGCATCTGTGATGTGAATGAGGAATTCCTTTGGAAATGCTAAGTGTCTGCTCTCAATGAATTCTTTTCCTTCAACCTTCAGAAAATTGACTTAAACTATTGATTTTGCAAAACTCACTGCTAGCTTCTCACTTTAGGTAGTGTATATTTACAACGGAAGGGGGTGCACGTTTACCCTTGCACTCCCTAAATCCGGCCCTGTATATATACGTATATATATATATATATATATATATATATATATATATATATATATATATATATATATATATATAGTAGGTGACTTGTGTATCTTATTCCGTAGCTCATTGGGTCCCACTTTTTTTTTTTTATTTTTTCATTGATCAGACAGGACTCCAGTAAACAGGAAAATATAGTTACAGTTTAAGATGTGATTCGATATTCTGCAAGTATTTATATATTTATTGTCAAGCGAACAAAATGAAGTAGAATTTTACAAGCGTAAAACTGTTCTAGATTTTAGTATTAATAAAAACTACGAATATGTTTACAGCTCAAAAATAAATTGAATGCTCTTCAATTGTAGTCCTTAATTAGCTATGGTCAAGAAGATGGATTTAAGTTGTTTTGTGTGTGGTCAGCTCATTGGTTTCCATCATCTTTAATTCTGGAACTAAATATAACTAATTTTATTTTTCGTTTAGAAATAAAATAGTCACCTTTAGCTCGTAACGAAAGAGAGAGCATAGTGCAAAATGTCACTATGGCATTACATTTCGTTATATAAAGAAATGAAAAAAATACATTTATAGTTGAAAATGTCAGAGGTAATTTGACAAATATTATGAACAATTCTATAATATGTAGAATTAAGTAATGGTTTATAATAAAATAAACTGCAATGAAATGCAGGGTATATGAAGTTAGCAAAAATATATGCCTCTATGAGCTGAAATACAAGTTTATTGAATAGATGGGGAAACTTCACCTTGAAATATACACCATGAATTTGATATTCGATAGAATTTGAAATATGTTAAGATCATGGGATCATTTATCATAGGATCATGTTTTATATCTCATTTTGTTCAGAATAGAACATCCTTTCCAACTGTACTACTCCTTTGTCCGTATTATACACCAGAAACTGGAAAATCGAGGAAAACTGAGAGATTTTTCGATTTTTCGAAATTTTTGCATCCCTCTAGTTCGAGCCTGGGTTCACGTAGGGATATGAATTTTTTTATGAAAATACGTAGTTATGTACACAATACGTGTGCTAAATTTAAATCCTGCAAAATTTACATTATATATATAATTTACTGCATCGTTACTATTTGGCCTAGAGTCATGGTTCAAACGCCATTTTCTTCAGTATAACAAACCCTTTCCAACGATACCACTCACATGTCCGTATCATACACCTGAAAGGGAAAATTCGGGAAAACCCGGTTTTTTTAAAGGATCCCCCCGAAACACTTCACCACTTTGGCCAGTGGCGGCTCTAGCCCGGGGGACCTAGATCTAGGATTCTCTGAGGGGGTGCACCAATAACTACCAGTACATTTGAATTAAATTTGAGTTTTTTTAAATGCTTTATCTGTGATGTGAATGAGAAATTCCTTTGGAAATGCTAAGTGTCTGATTTCGATGAATTCTTTTCCTTCAACCTTCAGAAAATTGACTTAAACTATTTATTTTGCAAAGCTCTCTGCTAGCTTCTTACTTTAGGTAGTGTACATTTACAACGAAATGAAATGAATTTTTTTAGTTTTCAGCCCCACGGTTATAACGGTTAGGCTAAAGAGACGGTGAGAATGAGAAATGAATGAAATGGTGGAATGAAGAAAGTGGAAGGAAACCCACGTACACGGTGTTTGTCCACCACAAAGTTCACTTGGCGGGAGCAGGGTTTGAACCAGGAACCCATGCACCAGAGGTGAACGCTCTACCACTGAGCCACCGCGGCCGATATATTTACAACAACGCGGGGGTGCACGTGCACTTTTGCACCTCCCTAAATCATGCCCTGCCTAGGACCCCAGTTTTTTGAGTCAAAAAATAATTTATTATTTATATATTTTTGAAAGTTTATAGTAAAGTCATGATATACCTATCATAGTCTGGGGTCTGGCTGGCTCCCCGATTTTTTACCTTCTACATCCGACACTGATTCTAGCCCGGCCCTGGGTTCACGTAGGGATCTGAAAATTTCTTGAAAATACGTATTACGTACACAATGCGTGTGCTAAATTTCAATCTTGTATCTTGAAAACAAAGGGATGAAAATTTTTTTGAAAGTCTGAATTTAGGCCACACACGCACGTATAACTAACCGGTTAGCGTACGCGCCTTTGGCGTGGGAGACCCGGGTTCGATTTCCAGTGGGAGCTCATGTGGTTTGGATTCCACGTTAATCAGTAGGTCCACGTCTCACATAGCATCACTGCTGAACAGGACATTAAACTCAAAATCAACTCAATCATATTATAAAAATTTACTGCGTCGTTACTATTTGGCCTAGAGTCATGGTTCAAACACTATTTTCTTCAATATAACAAGCCCTTTCCAACGGTATGACTCACATGTGCGTATCGTACACCTAAAGCGGAAAAATTGGTAAAAATCAGAATTTTTTCTGAAAAAATCGCCCCCTCGGAATAGTTGCGACCCTCAGCCTCGGGCCCGAGTACACATTAATCTAAAGAATTGAGAAATAGGCCTACTGAAAGGTGCACACAATCCGTGTGCAAAGTTTCAATCTGGTATGTTAGAAACTAAAGGCTTGAAAAAGTTTTGAAATTTCCTCAAGGATAAGTCACTTCCCTCTGTCCCCACTTGGCGCCACCAAGATGACCATCTGATTCCAAAATGCATCCTTTTTTTGCCCAGTAAAAAAAGCCGGCCTAAATACCTGTTATAGAACCTAAATAAGCGGTCAAAGACAACACTTACGCCATGGTATCTAAAGATACCATGAATCCTAAAAGATTTAACGAGAAGTTGCGTTGTTACGGATTAGTATACAAGGTATATATATATATATATATATATATATATATATATATATATATATATATATATATGGGGGGTGTTGTATGTTTAAATACTTGGGACAAGAATGTATATTTTATCTTTTCTGTGGACACAAATACAAAAAATGAATTAAAAACCCCAGCAATAAAATGACACTCGTCTTTCAGCTTACTATTAACGATTCTTAAGTGTCTAAATAGGCAACACCGTTCTATATTTCTTTTCTTTTTTAAACATAAACACAATTATATCATTGCTACGGACATGATAATTGCAAAAGCCGCATAATAGTTCTTTTCCATTTCAAGCTCTTTATTTTACTGTTTTACTACGGCGGGAACACAAATTACCAAGAAACAGGAATTGTCCTTTCACAAGTGGCAGGTAGAAACGCACACACACACACACACCACAAGCAAACATCGTGGCCCTGTATTTTTCTGAAATAGTTCACATAACCTCCGAAAGATGTCAGACACTATTGACCTCTGTGAGGAATATCTCCGAGCGATATCGCCGTGTGTGAATAGAAAATATCTCTCTTGCATATGATAAAAAAAATCTCCACCCTTGATGATTTATCATAACGTCTAAAAAGGGCCTAAGACTTCGGTTGTTGTAGAAATATGCTTTGTAGATAACCGCTATTGTACTGATTTTTTTTTTTTTTAATCTGAACGTGTATAGAAAAATACATTTGTATTTCTTATTTAGTTTGTTAGTTGCCTTCTTGGTTTAAAGATAAGAAGACGCGTGTCGTGTGCGGTAGTAATACTTTCTTTCGTGAAATTCGTATTTCGTATGTTTTGCTTTTTTTTTAAAAGTAAGCCATTCGTAGTTTCGGCGCGATTATACGATACAATGAAGAGAACAATAAAAGACTTGTTTCAGGCATCCAATGGACAAAAGTTGTCATCAAATTTGAACAGTGCTGGGAATAGTCACGACGAAATACCAGTGAAGAGGAAAAATCTCGGTACTCCCGAGAAAATTAAGCAAAGAAGAGGCGAGTCAACAGTGAAACATGAGCACAGATCACAAAATTACAGGCAAGAATGGGAGTCCCACAGTGATTTTAAGGGGTGGCTTCCCCTGTTAGTGGCAATTCCAAAAGAGCGAAGTGCATCGTATGTAATACGGAATTTACAGCGGAACTAACCGTGATAAAAAATCACGCGAAAGGGAAAAAGCACATTAATAATAAACGGGGTGTATCATCTGTTCAAAAGAAAAGTATACTTTCGTTTATTCAGCCCGCGGATACACAGCAAACACAAATAAATGAAGCGGAAATACGGATGTGCAGTTTTATAGCGGAACACAATCTTTCACTTCGAACGGCCGATCATTTAAGTGCTATGGTACGGAAGAGTTTCCCTGACTCTAAAATCGCTGCTGGAGTGTCTTTAGGACGCACTAAAGCGACAAACATAGTAAAACATGTTATTGGGAAAGTGCACTCGGAGGAATTAGCACAATATTTGAAAACTCGTAAGTTTAGCATAATTGTAGACGAGTCTACTGATATGGGCACTATTAAGACTATGTGCATTTGTGTGAGATTTTTTAGTGAAAACGAGGGGGTTGTTCAAACTCGGTTTTGGCGTCTAGTTCAGGTCTTTTCGGGACAGAACCCAGAAGCTGCTAATGAAGGTGCCACTGCTGACAGATTATTCACTGGAATAATCAAATCATTTGAAGATGCCAGTGTCCCTCTTGGTAATATAATCGGGTTTGCAAGTGACGGGTGCAACACAATGATGGGTAAGAATAATTCAGTGGCCCAGAAATTACGTGATATCCTTCCTGCTGTTACGATATAAAAGTGTGTGTTTAATTCCCTTCATTTGTGTGCAAGCGAAGCTTGTAAAGAGCTTCCGAGTGAATGCGAACTTCTTGCAAGAAACATTTATTCCTTCTTTAAACATAGCAGTAAGAGGCAAGCACAATTGCAAGAATTTCAGGACTTTTGCAACGTTGATCCTCACTGCATTTTAAGGCCTTCCCAAACCCGCTGGCTGTCATTATTGCAAGTCGTGCGACGAATTATAGAACAATGGGAGCCTCTAACATTGTACTTTACTAATGCTTTGTTAGTAGATCACATAGGCACAACACAAGCCATACTTAGTGCCTTGAATGATCCTATTATGAAGCTATATTATTTCTTTTTGGAATGGATCCTTCCCAAGTTTGTGACACTAAATGAACTGTTTCAAAGTGAACAGACTTTGATTCCTAGTTTATATACAAAAGTGAGCCTTATATATAAAGAACTTCTCTGTGTGTATTTAGACAAGCATTACGTTGTTCGATCTGATCTCGAGAAGGTCGATCCAACGAACAAAAATTATTTTTCACCATTAGAGAATATATATCTAGGGGTCAAAGTAATGCAAATGACCCAAAAATTAAATTCCAAAGAGACAAGAGAAGCTGTACATTCATTTAAGACACACTGCAGGGATTTCTTGGTTGTGGCATGCTCTGAACTAAAGAAACGTTTTGATTTCGGTTCAGATTCACCATTTGCAAAAATGACATGTCTGCAACCAACTGCAGCATTAAATAAGGATGATACAAGGGTGGCATCACTTTTTTCTCTTGCTGCTGTTGTACCTAGAATTCTGCCCCAACAGACATCGATCTTTTGCAGAAAATCGATGATCAGTGGAGAAAAATGCCCCTCATCAATATCACGCATGAAAGCCAACCAGATAAATTTTGGGCACATTTAAAATCTTTGGCAAATGACGATGGGTGCAATGAATTCTTCGAACTAGCTCAGTTCGCCCTTGATGTTCTAGTGTTGCCTCATTCTAGTGCATCGTGTGAAAGAGTATTCTCAAGGGTAAACTGAATAAAAACCAAAACAAGAAATAAGTTGCACACAGAAACTCTCAATGCCCTATTACTTTCATCTCAATTTGTCACAGCCAATGGCGGATGCAGTGACTTCAAACCATCAGAGTTCATGCTCAGGTCAATGAACAAAAATAACTTGTATCCATCTTCTGTTAGTAGTGACACATGTGCAGAAAGTAGTGATGGTGATGATGATGATGATGATTTTCAAAATTAATTTTGTGTAACATAGTGTATATAATGTACAGTGTATATAAAATGTTATCGTTAACTGCACAAACAGTGAACATTATCAGAGGCATATTCATAATTCAGCATCTCGCTTGGTAAGTACAATTATTATATTGCACTACTTTTTATTATTATTATTATTATTGTTATTATTATTATTATTATTATTATTATTATTATACTATTATTATTATTATCATTATGTTTGCAATGATGATAATATTAGCTAAAGCACAGCAATACTTGAAATTTCTAATACAAACAAAGATGTACGGTAATTTTATGTAAAAAACGATAATTTTACTGTGCTCGTACGATAATAATGTCGTGGGAGGTTGGCAACGCTGATGCGTACAGAGTCGGAAGCGGTATGTATTGTTTATACTACTTACAACGTTACCCCCCACATAAAATATAAATTCAACCTTTCTCCCTTCTCTTTTTCGAATACAATGAACCGACTCTTTTGCTGAAGAACGATGCTAAAAGAAAATTGAAACATCTGTGTCTAAACTTTCTTTGAAGCGCAGTCTTTTGTATTTGTAAGGTTTTGCGAGTGTTTTCGAGATAGCCAAATTTTTACCATGGACTCCTGCTGCGAACTGACCGTGAGTAAACACCCGATCTCGCTGTGCTCAATTTCTCTCGCACACGTGAAATGGGTTTGTTGTTTCCAAAACAAATAGGAAGTTACCTTGTGCTTTTGCATTTCTGCACGCACACAGGTACCATTGTTGTTTTAATGATTAGAAGAAATATCAAAACCATCCGATATATATGATACAAAACAGCTAACAGAGGGAGGCAAAGATAAAAGTAGGCCTATACCAAGTTTTCCGCGTGGTACCATTATGGAGAATAAATATTTGATAAAGTCACGTAGATGCGCTTAAACCTATTCCATCTGTCATTATAATTTTTCTGGTCTCATCAATTTCTCAGGAGAATACGTACAACATATGTCCAAATTCCATATATACTCTTTCTAAACTAATGAGTAAACTCATTAAGAACACCAACTGATATCAATAAACAGGAAAGAAAACAATACTTTATCATTTGGTACACATCTCTATGAAGCACAGCTTATTTCTTTTTGAAATAGCTCCTTCGTGTCACAGCTATGGTTAGTTTTGTTTTGTGTTAGGATGAAAGAGAGAAATGCAACATTTGCTTCGAGGTGAAGTTATATATATTATTAAGATAAGCGAGGTTTAACAAAGAGTGCCTTTCGGATGCACAATTTAACGGGTAGTTGCAGTCCGTGTTGAGAATCGAACCAAAGCTATGTAAGACATGTTAATATTGAGCTCTTTTGTGGTAAAAGTGAACTTGAGAAACACACAAAAGACTTGAAACATCAAGCTAATGTAAAGCAATTGAAAAATAGCCTACCTATCGCTGCATCTTTTCTGTGGCTAGAAACATGCAGTGTGTAGCAACAAGAATCGTGTTAAGGACTTTTTTTTCGAACATAACATTCCCTTCCACACCATAAAAGACAATATAATGTTTGTTAAAAGAAAGTGCACATAATATTTTTAAATTTTGTTTGTGATCCTATCATGCATAATTATAAATAATGCATTTCATACTACGAGAATGAGTTCAACTATACGTCATGGCCCCTCTAAAGCGGGGCCGCGGTGGCTCAGTGGTAGATCGTTCACCTCTGGTGCTTGGGGACCCTGGTTCGATCCCAGCTCGTACCAAGTGAACTTTGTGGTGGACAAACACCGTGTGCGTGGGTTTCTTCGGGGTTCTTCCGTTCCTCCCACTTTCTTCATTCCACGATTTCACTAATTTCTCATCATCACCCCTCTCCTTTAGCCTAACCGGCATAACCGTGGGACGTAAAACTCAAAGATTTCGCTAAATTTTTTCCCTCGAAAGCGATATCTTTCAAAATTATTTATTGTTAGATATTGTAAATTTACGTTATCTATTTTAGTGGACGGGAAATTTTGCATCTAATCGGATAATTTCATGGCTTCTAACAGGAATTCGCAGTTACGAAATTTGCATCACTGTCTTTTGAAAGGATGCCTAGAAAAAATACTACTAGAAAATAACTGAAAACACAAAATGGATTTGATAGCCAAATTCACGTCATCTTGGTGCGTCATCATTTTTCTTTAAATATTTGTATTTAGTATTAGATTAGAGTTTAGTGTCCCTTTCAGCATCAAGGCTATATGAGACGTGAACTTACAAATTAACGTGGGTTCAGAACCACAGGAGTTCCCATCGGAAATCGAACCTAGGTCTCCCGCACCAAAGACGCGTACGCTAATCATATGGACAAGGGTGTTCGATATTTAGTAATGTGTACATAAAGTTGTGAAATTGCGCTTGTATAATGGAATGCAATTCCTTCTACTGACATAAACCTTCACAATACTTAGCTGGACAAAGTATCTTTAAAAAGAAAATGTCACTCTTTATGTTTCAGTTCCTGGTTCGACTGAAGGATGGAACAAATTGCAATGAGCGTTTTTGGATCCTACTTTGTGTAGTTGATTCATCATAAACTTGGTATTTGATACGGATATGAACTATTACACTTATTTGGTGTTTATTTCTAAATAATAAGTCCTAATACAATTTCATAAAGTTGTAATTCTTCTTTAGTTTGTATCTCTTTACACAATGACAAATCCAAAAGGTGTGTTGTATCGGTGCAGTACCACTTTTTCACGTTTTTCAAAATGTTCCAAAACCCAAAGAATAATCTTTAATTTCTGATATTTTAGTCGTCACAAATTACAATTTTATAATGTATTCAATGTTTATAATTACTGGGCAGTTGGGCATTTAAACTAATGACATCATAATAAAGTCAAAACCCTAATTTTGAGTTGAATTGATTCTGATTAACGTCCCGTTCAGCAGCGAGGCTATGTGAGACGTGGACCTACTGATTAACGTGGAATCCGAACCTCATGAACTCCCACCGGGAATCAAGCCCAGGTTTCCCACGCCAAAGGCAAGTATGCTAACCGTTAGCCACGAAGGAGCTCCACCATAATTTTAGTGGGCGATAAGAAATATCTCGCCAGTGCTTTTAAAAGAAATAAAATTTTATAAGTATTAAAGAATAGTGGTAAGAGATTTTATAATAGCTCTTTTATTTATGAGATATGAGTATTTTGAAAAAAAAAACAACTAAAGAATAGGTTGGCGGAACCACAAAAGACTCGTAAAATAAACTTTCTTATAAATACATACGCACCTTACTCACCTTTTATAATTGCTATGCTTACGTTCTCCATAAAAACAGAAATTCTCTTTTAGTGATACTTTACACAAGATCATGAAGTGGGTTCAAATTTAATTAAAGGCAAAATACAATACAATAATCCACAAATATTGCCTCAAGTGAGTTTAAAGATTTCTAAACACTAGTGCGAAACCGGGCTCTGCCGTTGCGATCGATTTACAGGTCTTGAGACGAAAGTAAGAAGGGTCTTACGCACACAGTAAGTAAAAACAATTAATATGCCGGTAACTTTCCCCCAAATGGGTGTATCTTAAAACTAATCTCACCATTATTTTTCTAATTAAATTCTAGCCCGAAATTATGTATCATATTACCCTATTCCCATTTTGAAAACTTGACCTTAATTCAAAATGACGGATTTCAAGATGGCTGCCATCAAGGTCATATCTACCATACGACTTCCCCCCAGGACTTATATGTATCCACATGGTTTTTCTTCACTTTTCTTCATTAACGCTCCGTTTACAAAGGGTAGTAAGGGACTTCTGTGGTAATCTCTAATAACCACATCACAACTCTTAAAAGTTATTAAAAAAAATAGAAAACATGCATAATGGCAAAAATTTGTCATCACAAGTAATGATGCATACATGCCTTCTATCAGCAAAAAAGTTTCATTGAAATTGGAGCCGGACATTTGAGTGATGTCCCTTGTGGGATGTGATTGAACGTGACGTCAGAACACATCGCCCCCCTTCCCGGAATTAACGGGAATTAGGTGACTGAGTGAGCACTGAGTGAGCTCTCTCCAGCGACCTATCAAGGATCATTGCGTGTATGCCAAGACGTGTCGCCGTTTTTATCCATGCCAAAAGTCGACATACTGACAATTAGGTAGGTAGTCATGATGGTCTGGCTGATGTGTGCGTATATTTTAACTCGTACATTTTGTCTCGACTCGAATTCGAGTCGAGTCGAGACAGAGACTGTCGAGTCGAGACACGAGTCGAGACAGAAACATATTTTCGAGTCGAGACACGAGTCGAGACAACATTTTCTCGAGACGAGTCGAGACAGGCTTAAATCTCGACTCGACTCGACTCGAATGCATCCCTAGTTGAGAAAAAGAACTCATAAAATGCCTCGTGTGGAGTATTGTACCGTATGGGTCAGAAACATGGACATTACGCAAAAATGATGAAAAACGACTGGAAGTTTTTGAAATGTGAGTGTGGAGAAGAATTGAGCGTAGGTGGGTCGAGCGGAAAACGAATGAGAAGGTGTTAGAAATGGTAGGGTAGAAAAGGACAATTTTAGATATTATTAAGAAGAGGAAGAGAAACTGGTTGGGACATTGGCTAAGAAGAAATTGTGTCATGAGGGATGTACTAGAAAGTATGTTGGCAGGAAAGAGAGGGAGGGGACGAAGAAGACTACAATTAATGGGCGATATGAAATCAGTAAAATCGTACGTGAAGACGAAGAGGTCAGTTGCAGCAAGTGACCTGCCAATAATGGCAGAATACCTATGATGGTGATGAGAAGCTATAGATGGACAGTTTTCTTAATTTCCACTCGCTTTTCACTCTCGAATCAATAAATCTCCCTCATCTCATTCGCTTTCACATACATCTCATTCGTCCTGGCCTTCTCTCACTTTCACTCACAATCATGCACTGAAGGATATAAGTGAGACCGGTCCCAGTAATGAAAAGATCTCTGCCATAAACATGACGACGTGCACTACACAAGCTCATAAGCATGGAATGTACCTACGGATCTTTCGCCTGAAAGGTGATAAATTTACAGTTCATCCAGTGTGCCAGTCTTACAGAATGCGAAGACCATACAACTGTTGTGTACGTTTAGAGACGTAAATAATAATAATAAAAAAAAAACAGGACAAGAAAAAAGAAATTTTCATTTGTAAAAAAGAAGAGAATGAAGTGAGAAGCTATTAAGATCAGACGAACGATTGAAGTAAGTGACAAGCTCCTGGCGTGCGATCTTTCTCTGTTAATTGGACAATGTTCTTATCGATTTGGGGAAAGAAAGATTGGAGGAAAGTGTTAGGTAATTTGTCTTTGACTCACTTTTTAGTGGTAGTTCTTCTGCTCTCTTTTCCGTCACGGTTCTTTATGGTCGGCATCTTTGTTATAGAAGAAAAAAAAGTTAGAGGCTTTTCTTCAAGTCTCAGACAACATATTTTTCATGTTGAGAAAATATAACGATAGATCGTAAATAGAGCGTTTGATTTACTTCTACGATATGATCTGCCATGGATTTAATACGAAACAAAAGAAAATAATTTCCCAAGATAAAAAATGAAGGAAGCATGAAAACTGTTAGAGAATTTTCGAAATAGATTTTTCAAAGCTCTTGGATTCGTAATTGCTCAATGGAAATTTCTTTTTCAGTAGACTGTAAAATGACTGTACTATTATTAAAAAAAAAAAACTGTGGACATTTGAAAGTCATTTTAGGACCATGGCTCCAGTACGTTAGTTTCTTGCAAAGGGAACAGTGTTGTGCCGGTAGATAATTAGAAGACAATACAATATAGTGTACGTTTTATAGAAAAGTTTTATTATTTGTACCTTTCAAAACTGTAACAACAACAATATTTCCTTATTTGATAGCCAGCTAGTTTATGTCCGTAGCCAGAGACGTACGCAGGTGGTGGGTCCTGGGGGTCCGGAGCCCCCCACCGAAATTTCGATTTTTGATTAAATTTAGCCTAATTTTAGGGGCAATTTTAGGAATTTTGATATAAAATACCCTCATATTGAGTTTGAACCCCTCCCGAAATAAATTCCTGCGTTCGCTATTGCCCGTAGGTAATGTTTCTTTGTTATATAAAAATAAAAATACGAAGTAACTTGCCATTGAGAGCGAGGAAAAAGTTTCTACTTTCGAGTAGTGAAAAAACGAAGATGATAATATGTTTTAACAAAAGAGACACTGACCAAAGCTTACAACTTTACTTTATGTGCAGAAAGAATTTAAACTCTGTTATAACAACATTTATATATATGTCTGTATTTTCATTAATTTCGATCGTGTCTGAAGAAGGATATGTTAGATATCCGAAACAGTTACAAATTATAATTTAAAATAAAGTTGTAAGCTTTGGTCAGTGTCTCTTTTGTTAAAATAATTAATCCAAAGCCATGAATAGTCTTACTATGATAATATGGTGATCGTTATATAAAAAAAAATAGTTCAAGATTTCAAAGGATGTACGTACACGTGTCATGGCCCATATTTTTCGATTTTTATCGTTTGTTCGTCCAGCGTCGCATATACACTAGTTATCAACCGGGATAAAAACTCGCTTTAGCATCCCCTGAGCAACCAAACCAAAACGCTTCCTCAAATATTTGCCCAATTTTGCCCCTCCCAATCTGGTGCCCGGGGTACAAGTCCCCGTTTGAAACCCCCCCCCCAGTTACTGTGTTCGTTCGTTTTTCTATTTTATTCGTTCGTCCTGTACACTCGCATAAAAACAGGAACGTATTTGAACGAAACTTTAAACTTAAGCAGCCTTGTGCAGAATCGTTTTGACGTATGATTAGTGTCATACTAAGGGTTTGATTAACGAATGGTTATCAGAATCTCTTATTAGCACGTACTAGTTGACTAAGTTAATCACATATAACTAATTAATTTATAGCAGAGGATACCCTGGTTTAGCAACAATAAACTTACATTATGAGAATGCAAAGACAAAAAAATAACTTGTATCTCGTTCTTTCACCTCATCGGGTGAGTTAACTATGAAGCAGCTATTAAGCTGAGTCCTCTACAATAACAGAACTGTTTCTTAAAGTGAATAGTGAGACATGAGTAGAGAATTTCCAGTTTCTGAGGGATACATACAACTGATCGATAAATTATTTTCTCTTATAATTACAACATCATCCTTCTATTGTCACTAATATTAATTGACTTCTACTTATAACCCCCGTAAATACATCCCTCAGAAGTAAATACGTTAATTATAGTTCGATTTCGTAACGGGGGAGGGGGCGTATTGGCTCACTGGTAGAGCATTCACCTCCGGTGCTTGGGGTCTCTGGTTCGATCCCAGCTCGCGCCGTGTGGACCTTGTGGTGGACAAACACCGTGCTGGTGGGTTTTATTAAGTGCTGGATCCATAACGCCGTCACAAACTGCAGAATTGAAATTATGCAGTCTATGAGCTGAACCTTCAGTTTTCCAATAAAGACTCAATAAGATAATTTTATACAATGTTCATATCCTAATTAATAATGTAGCCAAACACTGAAGCCTTCTCGGATCATTTCTCCACTTTTCTGAAAGTTCTAAACAAAACATTATTTTCCTTTCTCCATTTTCAGTGTTAAGTAAGAGTTTTTAGCTAAAAGAATATTTATGGATCAATGCTATCTAACAAGATACATAATTTATGAACTTCTTACCAGAGCTTGAAACAACTATGGCAAGATAAAAGAGTAGAGAAGAGGATACTGCCAAAGTGGCGTGCTTTAGCTAGCGATCTTGTTTCCTAAGTGTAAGATGGCGGTCTTGCATCTAGAAATCTTATAAAGGCACTTTATTTGTAGATGCAATGTAATATCAAAGTACAAAAGGTATTTTGTCGTCAATCCCATAAAATGTCTTCAGAAATGTATTGTGTAGTCTGTAGTGCAATGGTTTGTATTATTTAGAACCAAAAAATACACCTGAAATGTAAAAGGTTGTCTTTTCGGGAAAGTAGATGGTTACACTGAACGTGTACTAGTATATGTAACATCAAAAGAGAAACATTCTGTCTTAAAGAAAAGAACCGCTCTTTGTTCCAAATGTAGCTCACTTTGAAAATTATGATCGTAAGTATATTGCATTTTGCGGTGCAATATTTCGTTTACATTGCATTTCTATGATTTTTGTGTCGGAAACAGCAACATAAAAGAAACGCCGTTTAGGATTCTTAAAAAAGTATACGTCTTATGTTATTATGACCAAGTTTTCTGTAACAAATCGAAAACTTACCATGCTATGTCTCTTAGCTAATCTCTCTAATATAATTTCCCTTCCTATTTTCCTTGTATCGTACCTTCTATCATCTTCTTCAGAATATATTTTCTTCCCTCAGTCAATGTTCCAATAGATTTTCTTAATCTTTTTAATTAATTCAATTTTATTATTTCTTCTTTTTTATTCTTTCTAGCACTTCCTTATTCATTTTCTCTTCGACTAGCTACATGATTTTTTCTTTTTCCATACCTACATTTTTAAAGTTTGGGCTTTAATTTGGTTTAGCATAGT
Source organism: Thermobia domestica (assembly GCF_964235325.1). NCBI lineage: Eukaryota > Metazoa > Arthropoda > Insecta > Zygentoma > Lepismatidae > Thermobia > Thermobia domestica. The sequence continues at coordinate 264,007,520 of NC_137462.1, forward strand.
ATCAGTGTTTTAACCCTGTTGAGTACAATCTCTACACAAAATATTTGGCGAATCTACTTAATTCTTTATTCAGATGCCCAGAATATATACTTCTGAGTTCTCCAGTGGCTATATTCTTACAGTAGTTGCTTTACATGCTGGAAACTGGGTTCGATTTCCAGTAGAAATTGATGTTTAAGCTGTAGGTTTGTCCTTTAGCATTTGTCCTGAAAGAAAAGTAAACTCGAAACCAACCAACAATATACAGAGGACTCATTTTAATTCGAACTTGGATAATTCGAACAAGAGTTTACTCTTCTTGAAAACTGTATTAAAAACAATGGTAAAAAAAATCGTGGGTAAATCGAACTTTTGAACCTCTTGTTTGGATAATTCGAAGTATTTACAGTGGAAATTTTTACAGTGTTCGAGAGATTGCAAATAGAACAATGCAATTTTAACTGTTTTTTGTTTATCTGTTATCTTACCCAGAGACGACCGTGGGAAAGGAAAAGCTTTGTTTGTTGTGACTACCTCCCCTGGACTTCCTCTCGATATAGAGAATCCGGAAGAAAGTGGTTGGAATGCATCTTTCTTCCTCCTCAATAACCTGGATGTGTCCATCCCTTCTGTAGAAGTATGAATGACTTTGAATTTGAATTGTGTCTTCCACTAGCAAATGACTTTAAGAACGAGACATTTGTGCAATTCTTTTTAAGTGAAATAAAAGCAGTGACAAACAAGGAAGCAGATTCGTTTGTAATTCATGGGCGTGCATTATTCACAATGTCGAATCGCGGCGCGTATTCTAATTCCTTACGAAAATGTAGTGCTTTAAAGGTAAGGTCCATTGTTAATTAGTTCTTCATGTACAGTTATTTTGTTTCCTTGATTTTACTTAGAAATGAGAGTTTTTGTTTAATTCGATTTTTTTTTCGTGTCCCCTTGGACTTCGAATTAAAGAGACTCCACTGTATATATGTTGGTTCTAAACATGGCGCCTACGGACTACAGAATATTATTCTACAATATATATATATATATATATATATATATATATATATATATACAGGGTGTTTCAAAACAACACCGACAACGTTTGGGAGATGATTCCTGACACCAAGATAAGACAAAAAGTATAGACCAACCTGGGTGCACAAATGCTTCCTTTCGAAGTTATAGGCTGCCGAAAACATGAAAAAATGAACTTTAAAAGTCCATAGCTCCGAAACTATAGGACCTACAGTAGTCGGGTCAAGACTTTACTTAGAAACTAATATATGCTCTATCCAAAAATACATGTTTCAGAATCCCAAGGTAGTCATGCAACATTTTTTGTACAGGGAGTTTGGTTACGGGCATATAATCTGAAGTACTCACCAGCCACCTCTATAAAAAATGTCGCGGAAGTACTGCAGGATTCTGAAGCATGTATTTTTGGATAGAACACATATTAGTTCCTTAGTAAAATCTTGACCCGACTACGGTAGGTCCCATAATATTGGAGCTACGGATCTTTAAAATTCTTTCTTGATGTTTTTGGCAGCCTATAACTCCGAAGGGAAGAATTTGTGCATCCAGGTTGGTCTATACTTTTTGGCTTATCTTGGTGTCAGGAATCACCTCCCAAACGTTGTCGGTGTTGTTTTAAATATATATATATATATATATATATATATATATATATATATATATATATATATAATATTTAAAACAACACCGACAACCCTGTATATATATATATATATATATATATATATATATATATAATGTAACATTTTATATTTTTCAGGTCCTCGTCAGGAGACGCGAATTGCACTATGTAGCAACGTCGCAGATAAAGAAAAACAAATAAGATATATCAATCTATCAGATAGTTACATTGATTCTTTCCACATGACGTTTTTCCCCTCTCTTGTAAAATATAGTTTCCACGACTTATGACGTTTCTCAAATCAGCGATTCGTATATAGCATTTTCACTTTATCTTGAGACCTGAGGTATGGGGCCCTGTTGTACGTCTGAAATGTAGTATTCCCTGTAACATTCACAGTCACTGTTTCTAGGTAGTAGATCTGGGTAAAATTTCTGGCGGGAGGTAATGTGGTTCGGATCCCTCGCTGAGGTGTAGGTCCACGTCTCGTGTAGCTTATCTGCAGAACGGGAAGCTAAACTCAAATCTAATCCAATTCAATCTTCTAGATAGGTAACGAATAATATTGGTAAGAGAGAGTTCTGTGAGAAGACGCTTTTTAAGGAGTTGATAGCATCTTTTGTTTCATTACCTGTTTGACCCAAATTATACTATTCTTTCTCTTCAATATTCTATTTATAACTTTTGAACCATGTTAGATGAGACCAGTGGTTCTGTATACTTACTTTCCTTAGTGTTCAGTTTCTTAATTATAACCGTAACATTATCGACTACAATAAATACGGCGCGTTCAGTGCACAAGGTAATCAAATCCACTTTTGGTTGGTTTGGACACACTTCATCTGTAAGATCTCTCTAAAGCTCCTTTGGGAACTTTAAATATGCATGTCCAGTTGCGGTAAATAACTCTTATAATGAAAAAAAGTGTTAAGATTTCCATGCTTTTAAAAATGAAATGAAATCTTTGAGTTTTAGTCCTACGGTTATGCCGGTTAGGCTAAAGGAGACGGTGATGATGAGTAATGAAGGAAATGGTGGAATGAAGAAAGTGGGAGGAAACGGGAGAACCCCGAGAAAACCCACGCACACGGTGTTTGTCCACCACAAAGTTTACTTGGCGGGGGCTGGGATTGAACCCGGGACCCCAAGCACCAGAAGTGAACGCTCTACAACTGAGCCACCGCGGCCCCTCCATGCTTTTAAGTATGCCGTCCAAACTTCCTCTCATGTTCTCACAACTCTTTGATGATTAGACTCAATTACTTCGTGTCCTGAACGAACTATATTTTACTCGGTCATCCCCATATTTTAAATTTGCATACTCTCGACAGTTGGATTTCAGTTCTTTATCTTGAATTTTGCTTCCTCAAATTCATCCTGAAGTATAGTAAACCCTTTATCATACACGCCCAATGGCTCTTTCTCTTTACGATTTATAATATGCAGTGTATCCCTACAGTCATGAAAGTTTTCGATGTCCACTTTCGGTACATACAAGTAGTATTCCGCTTTCTGCCTATCTTCTCGATCTTTTTTTTCTTTTGTCGTAATTGTCACTTCTGGTATTCTCCTAATTTTCATGGATTTTTATCTTCACAGATTTCCCATAGATTTTGTCGTATTTCTCTTCTCTTCATAATTTATGTCCTCTCGTTCTCTTTCGTAGAATTGACGTGTTCCAAATAGTAAGGATGAACTCAACAAAACCTTGTTTCCTCAAGATCCCTCTTATAGTGCAGTCTGTACGATCGAAATAATGATTTATTTTGAAACTGTACCTTTTTCACCCTTTTCCTTTGTAATTTTCTGACTGGGTCTTCTGTTCAGTGTGTTCGGCGTAATAATACGCTCCTAGTCGTTGTAGCTTATTTTATGTTGGGCGTAACAATACGCTCCCGTACACAGTGTAGTTAATTTGCCTGTGTTGAGCGAATTAATATGTGTTTCGTGATACGCTAAACTGATGTTGTAAGCTTTGCGCAGAAGTTCTCAAAAAATTACACACTACGGAAAGAGTTTCACTCAGGAAAATACGCTGTAAGTTCTAGGTTGACCGTGGGCGTAATAATACGCCGAATACAAGGAAAGTAACGACAATCTATCGGCATGAGAAATGGTTGCGAGAGATCAGTTAAGTGATAGCACAGAAAATACACTTCTGATACTAAAAGTTAGTATTTTACACCATAATTCAATACTGAGAGTGAACCAAAGATACGCCTTGCTCTAAGAGTATCTTATCGGGGATGTAAGAGGTTGATAAGCAGTCATTATCTATAGCAATTTAAGCCATAACTTAAATCTGAAGATGTCGCATAGCAAATTATTTAAATAAAATCAAACAATTCGATAGAAATGTTGCAGAAACCAAAATTAAGTATAAAAGTAGATAAACAGTGAGGTTAGAGGATAAATGGATTAAGGGACTTTGAGATTTGTAAATCTCAGTAGTGTTCCGTGATTGGTATTGGAGTTATGGCTATCTAACCTCCAACAAAGTCCGTGGGTTCCAAAGCAAGGACCTGATTCTGGTCCCTCTATAAGATACAAAGGAGAAGTCAGCACCAACTCTGGCCCGAAACTGAAACAATTGACTTCGTTATCCTAGGTTTTTTATGTGGCGGCCAAACGCTTTGTAGACATGGTCTGGGCACCGCCTTCTTCCAGATTCCTGGTTGTAGCTGTAGGTGGCAGGGTTGATATGTTTAAAACAAAATGTTTAAAACAAGTGTTTAAAACATGTTTAAAACGAGGGCTGTTGTTTTATCCAGTTTGTTTTAAACGTTTTAAACAAATTGTTTTAAATGTGTTTTTTTCAATGCTGGTTGGACATGTTTAAAACAACTAAAATATCAGATTGAAGAAGCTAATTTAATTTTCTAACAAACAACCCATCCTCCGCAGGATTTGTGCATGGAGCAAATTACAAGCAGAGTTATATTCTTATTATAAAAGCAATTACTGAACGAAGTTCTGCACATCAATGTGCGTATAACTAAACCAACAGAAATTCAAGTGAAGTATTTGAACATTTCTTAATTTCCAAGAATAATGGAGGTTAAACACACTATACACTATTCTAAGATCCAAATTCACAAATTCAAAACTTGAATATTTTTTATTCACTATCATTTCCATAATAATGAACAGTTCTCACATCATAAGTTAGAAGAAATGCTCTGACAAATACAATAAAACTCATAGAAAAGAGCAGCGACTAGCCTGCAAGGAGCAAATGACATTTTAACTAAACAGTTTTGAAGGTACATCTCTATCTACAACATGGGTAGCTAATAATGATTAGTGTCTACGGCATAACAACACAATTAACTCTAGACACCCGCCAGGGATTTTAACAAAATGGTAGACTCTCACGTTCGGGGCTCTGGTGACCCCCCTAATTATCACAGAGTCATGAGTTATACACCATTGGAAAGCTTATAGACCACAAATTCCAGCGAGGTAACATTCGTGAAATTTCCGCCGTATTCGTAGAAAAAGAACAGACATAAAAATATCATTAAAAATATGAAAATATTGACTTTGCGGGGCCCTGGCAACCCCTGCAGTCACCCTACGCTGACAAAATGATGCTAATGTGTAGGCCACATACTTGTGACAATAATATAAGAAATGGTAGCCATTGCGTAATGAATTCGTTTTATGTAGGAAATATTTTTAAAAATATGCGCAGAAAAACATTCATTGAATTAGACATTCTCTCCCCTCCCCCACTATAGTACCACGTCTATATGCAAATCATTTTTGCAGCACACATCATGTATACGAACAAAAATTGTGCTTCTAGACCACTTCAGTGAAATATATCTTGTGTTATATGGGACCGTTTCGAAAATAAATGGAAATTAACCAAATTTGACCCCCTCCTCCTCTATAAACAACAAGTACACATACAGGTTACTATCATGTAAGGGACTACTTCATTGCTTTACATACCAATTTTTATGGATGTACCACAAAGGGGGGAGAAATACCCGCCTAAACCCGATGAAAAAAAATTGATGAAAAATTAAAAAAAAAAAAACTTCATCCTTCGTCTCTCGGCCGTACATATGTACCCCCTATATACATAAAATGCAACTGACGGAAAGTTTTATCCCTCAAAAATACTTTGGTACCAAATCATCTTTCTAGCTTAATTAAGGACTGAGCTGTTGATGTTTGTTGTAAAAATAAATGTAATTTACGTAAAACAACTGAAACTCCAAAAATTGGCTAACTTCGCCCCCTCCCTGCTCCCCCATATAAGCAAGAAGTACAAATACACGATATTACCATGTAGTGGCCTACTTCATTGCTTCACGTAACAGATTTTTATGAATCTATCCCCCAAGAGGGAGAATGGACCCCCAAAAAAGCTGTTGAAAAAAAAAAACACGATATTTACCATCCTCCCACATACATAAAATGTACACCAGCAAAGCTGCATCTTTCAGGAATAAATTGGTACCAAAACCATCTTCCTGCCTTAATTTGAGGTTTAAAGCCCTGACACAGCAGTTGCGTTAATGGGTGTTTAAAGATTAAGAATGCAAACGACCAGTAGAACGTAACACAAAGAAACTAAACTACATATTCTGTGAACGGAGATCGGGAAAATCCCGATTTCTTTTTCCGGAATTGAACATTTGGGCGGATCGAGATTAGGAAAGTTCCCGAAATTTGATCTAGCGGTTGAATATAGATGGCAAGCAATACCTAAGAGTGTAAAAATGTAATATATATGCCTATTTAGATTATTGTTTTAAACAAAATAAACATTTTAAACATGTTTTTTTTTTTTTGTTTAAAACAAAGTACTTTGTTTTAAACGTATAAAACGTTTTAAACAAAAAAAAACATGTTTCAAACATAAAAAACGTTGTTTTTGTTTTTTTAAAAATGTTTTTTTCAACTCTGGTAGGTGGCAGGTGCTGAGCTAAGAGTGTTTAAGTCGATAGAAAAGTTGTTGTTTAACAATAGCTAGCAAAGCAGTAGTAGAAGAAAAAAAATGTTTTCTGCTGTTTCTGGTAGTCTGTTTGTACGCAAGAAATGCGTGAATTTGCGTCTCCCACTGATGATCTGATCGTAAACAGACGGTTAGTGTCCTCGGTTGGTCTTTCGGGTGTAGTGACATAGTTCCGTGTCAGTGATGGTCAGAGGATAAAATCAGGGTAGGTTCCGTTATCACTAGACTACTACCCAGTACGCTTCAAGTAAATATGTACAGTCCGCAGCAAAATACCTGCAACATGAGCATGTAAGTTTATTGTGAAACTACACCTAACAGCGCAGGGAATCAACATAATGTATAAGTGGCACGAATCACGCCAGGAGAAACCTGGGCCTCCTACCCTGCACATTTATTTTGGAACAAAACAATTCTTCGTTTCACAATAAACTTACATGCTCATGTTGCAGGTGTTTTGCTGCGGACTGTACCATTATTTTTCGAGTGCAATTTTCATATAGGAGGCTTTTGTTGAATTCACTCGTACTACCCAAAACGCCCTAATTCTTTCCGTTCCTAATACATTCTTTAACTTCCTGATACATTCCTTAACTTCATGTTTTTGCCTTTCTCACTGGTTATTGGTTTAAAATATTTCGTTCTGCAACATCTCTTCTGTAACCCATCGCGTATTGCTGTAGGACACTACCAACACATTTAGGAGAAATATCGAGTTTGATATTTTAAGCTGCTAGAAATAAATAAATACACTTGCGAGCATGCAGAAATGAAAAACTTAAAACGGGTAAAGTCTATTTAGTTTCACAGAACAAGTCGACACTATTATGGATCTGAAACGTCACATGAATTACATTGCATTCTTCTATAAGCCTTGATTCAGCGTAACATACACACGAGGTTTATCTTTTGTTCATTCCCTTACTTTGTAACACTGAATAATGCATCTTTCAAGATTAAAAGAAAAACTCGGTTACGGTTAATCCAAGACAATACACAGCTCACCCATGCTTACTATAAATTACTCAAGGCGTTTGGCATTGTTTTCAATGTTAACGATTGCAATCAGACCAAACCATATTAAATACGCTCCTCTCGAAAGAAACGTAGAAGACAAATTACAATCAAGATAGCACACCTAGTACAAACTAAACTAAACTACGTTGACGAAGACAAAACGACTGCGGAAAAGGTAATCTTAAACAAGCCATTTTTCAAGCATTTTCAATTTGGTTTAAACCTCTCGCTGAGAAAAACAATACATTTATTGTAATATATATATATATATATATATATATATATATATATATATATATATATATATATATATATATTTATATATATATATATAATATAGATAGATAGATAGATATAGATTAACGTGTAACAGTTTCATCAACTTTCCATGTTGGTTTTTAATTTGTTCTTTTCAGTTATTCATTGAAGAAACCATGACTATTTTTGTTTCATGATTCCGTTTTACTCGTCTTCTCAGATTCAATTTCCTTACATTTTATTTTCAGTTCACAATATTTAGATATCTGCATTTGAATGCTCTTGACTAATGCTGAAGTCGAAACTTATCTAATGTAATAATTCATATACTACAGTTTTATATAAAAGAGTAGTAGTGGGAGCAAGGACGTTTTAAAATAGCCCATACGTATCTTAATCATATGAACTCAATGACGCCGAAAAACAATCGAGCATCATGTGAGCCGACACGTATGATTGGCTACTCTCGTTTCCGCCATGATTGTTGGCTCGAAACATTGCGATCTTAATGGCGCGGTGTGGGCAGAGTAGGTGTGGTGAAGCTGTGACGTATGGCTTCACGATTTTGTTGTATGGGTAGATCCTCTATTCTATAACATCCTTGAGTGGGAGACTCATCATTACCCAAGCCATGCTGCTACAGGTGTTACTTTGAAATTTGGAGTGACTCTTTTGTCACTAAGATAAGGCATAAGGAAGGATTTTTTGGAAATACCCATTCGAAGAAGAGTAGAAGGGGGTTCAAAATTTCCCCGAAGAATAGTGTGTCTCACGAGTTTGGCGTTAAAGAGATGAAACTCGTGATATGAACTCTTTATTAAACTGAGGGAACACGTGTTTCACGTTTCCGAAAATTCTTCTCCAAAGGAGGAAGGAGCATTTTAAAATACTCCATTTCCCAATATTTAATGAGAAAATGACAACTGTCAGGACTCATTTAAGTTGGAGATCTGAAATTCAGTTTATAGATTTATAATTTAAAATAAGGCTACACGTATTAAAGCGTTTCTGATAATCCACTCCAAAGGGGAAAAAGAGGGTTATTTCAATCATATTAGAAATAATAAAAATTTTTACTACTACAAAGTATGAATTTACTGACCGAAGAAAAAGCTTCCAAAATTTTTGCTGCTATAACTTCTTAAGGGGCAGACTACTAAATATTTTTGAAAAGCTAACAAAGTTTCTTTTGCCCGTTTTTCGTAAACGAAAAGAGATAATAAGATGTAACTTACCACAATAATAGATAATGTTATTCTGCATCCAAAAATATGAATCAGAAGAATTATCAGTGTTGCCATCCATAGAAATTACAATGTGTCCAAAATTTGAATTACCCAAGAATCTAGGTTAAGGCAGCGACTAGAAAAAAGAAACTCTACGGTGGTTGATTATTCCTTGTCCTTTACTACTTTTTGAATAATGTTTGTATTTATTTTGTAATAATTTAAAAAGTTATTACAAAATAAATGCAAACATTATTTAAAAAGTAGTAAACAAGGAACCAAGGCAACATGATAATTAATCAACCACCGTTGAGTTCATTTTTCTAGTCGCTGCCTTAACCTAGATTCTTGGGTAATTCAAATTTTGGATACACTGTAATTTATATGGATGGCAACATTGATAATTCTTCCGATTCGTATTTTGCGAATGTATAATACCATTATCTATTATTGTGGTAAGTTATATTTCATTATCTCTTTTCACTTACGAAAAACGGGCAAAAGAAAATTTGTTAGGTTTTCAAAAATACTTAGTAGTTTTCCCCCTTAACCGCTCGTGTTACAAACAAAAGTTACTGAACCTGTTTTGTAGATTAAGTCAAGATCTTTCAATTGGTGTATTTAAACATCAGAATATCATGATTGATAATGATGATATGATCATTTAAACGGACATATGCCTCTCAACACAGCAGTCATTTTGATTACATCGCCACAAGAGTTCATGACTAATAATTAAGCTGCTCCTTATGCTTTGATATAAATATAACCACTATGTAAAATTTCACACTTTTGTCAGGAAATGAAATCTTTTGGTGTTTGCATTCACTCCAAAAAGTATATCGGACTACGGACGAAAATTAAATAGCATATAAAGTTCATGAAATTAGGGTCGTAAGTAAACTTTAAGAAATTATTAATTTTCGATATATAATCTTCATCTGTAAGTAGTAATAGTAATTGACATCCTTGTAATGAAATTTACATTTTCTAAAAAAATATTATGAAATTAACCTAAAATTATAACAAGGTATTATGGAAACATTACCTTATTCCTCAATTCTATTTGGGTATCGAATTCAAATCAAGTCTCTGAACTCCTCCGTGGCTAAGCGGTTAGCGTACGCGTCTTTGGCGTGGGAGACCCCGGTTTGATTCCCGGTGGGAGCTCATGTGGTTCGGATTTGACGTTAATCAGTAGGTCTACATCTCACATAGCCTCGCTGCTGAACGGGACGTTAAACTCCAAATCAAATTAACTCAAATCACATCAACTCTGCTTATGCAAATATTTTGTTGATATGAAAAGATAATATTACATGTACTATGAACGGTCCAAATCTCAATTTTTTATTTCCATCGTTACGTCAAGATTTTCTCCATTCATGTGGTCGTCGAGAACGGAAGAAAAGGATATAAAAGTAAATGTTGAAATCCTGATATGAAAATCTTTTGGTCAGCTATTGCCGTTTTCATAGGATTATTATTGTAGAGCCTAACCAAAACCAAAAATGTTCCATTTTTCTATTTTCGATCAGAATTCTTCCTGAAAGTTCCATATTTTTTCATAAAAAATTCAAACTTCTTTGTTGCCTTTCCGCGTCCTATGTTCGTTGAATTTGAATTTTAGATGCTTGACATACATAATCGAAGCTACTATTGTGTCAGAAAGTTTCCAGAATGAGAGCGGCCTACGTACCAAGAATAGCACATATTTCATACGAGTCTGTCATTCCTTGCAAGTGACTACAGCTTCCTGTTTGCTTTCCTCGCTACATAACCCATTAGAATCAGATATAAATATCTTTCTGTAAGCATAAAAATCAGTTTTAAATACCTAGAGCAGTTTGCAGTGCATAAACATTTATCAAAAATGCATAATGGTGATCAGAAGTTTCAATTTTGCCCGGTAGATGTCAGCCGCTGAAGAATGTTAGTTGCCATTTAGCGATGCGATGTGTGACTTCCAGCATTCTAAAATTATACAATTTTTGGTTTAATTGTAGAACGTTTATCTCTGAGGCACGGGGTCCCTAGTTCGATCTCTGACCAAGTAAATTTGTGGTGGACAATATCGTATTTATTTTTTTTCACAGAATATTTTCCGTTTTCTCTCACTTTTTCATTCCACGAATTATTCCATCATCATTCACTTACCCTAATCATCCGTCTACCTTAGCCTAACGGACATTATCGCGGGACATTGATTTTTTCATTTCATTTTTTCTTTTATTAAAGAAAGCCGATGTAATCAGTCTAGTTATCTATTGCATAGAATGGAATCCGAAAATTAGTTTTCATCAAGAGTTATCATAAGGAGTAACTTACGTATATACACAAAAACGAGCGTCTAGTATTACACTCTAATAAGCTCTACTTGCGTAATCCTAATAAATAACTGTAAAGATAAGGGAAAATGTATTACAAGTTAACCCAAAAAGTTATTTCCGTTTTTGACGCTCTATGAATTATATATGGTCAAAGAGAGAAAACGAAATGAGGCATGTGCCTGCCAAGCAATTGAATGTTCGTCTGACTATCGACCTTCCCAGTAATACAAGCACGTTACGCACAGCAGTCAGTGTTGAAGAGCAATGGTGGTGTCATAGCAGCTTGTTCGCGTGTTTGTTGTGTGACTTTAAAGTGGGCCTGTCAGCTGCTGCATGTGCCATAGGCATTTGGGGAGAATGCAGTGAACGAAAGCACCCCAGGCATTAGTTCAGAAATTCCGTTCGGGAGATGTGAATTTTTTGGATGAACTACCAGTGGACGACCACGTTGATGTGTCCTTGGATGGATGATATAGTTCTTGAAAGCAGCCATCGAGGACAGTGGTTTAACGTGTGATTAACTTACAGAAAGGTTCCATGTTTGCACTGACACAGTCAGACTTCACCTGATGGGATAGGGAAGTCATACAAGTTAGGCAAGTGGGTACCCCACACATTGTCGGCAACCAACAACAAACAAAGAGTGACAGCCTCCTTGTCCTTGCTCACTGGTGACGCTGGGTCCTCTATGACACTCCCAAACATTGGTTGTTGCCACGTGACCGTGATCGGCAAGAACTCAAGGCCACCTCTGCATCTACGAAAAGTTATACACTCTTTATGGCGGAATTGTCGGCAAGTGGTACATTACGAGTTCCTTTCACCTGGTCACATCATCACTAACACTCTGTATGGTGGAATTGTCGGCAAGTGGTACATTACGAGTTCCTTTCACGTGCTCAGATCATCACTATTGACCTCTACTCTCAGCAGTTGCAGAGAATGTACCGTGCATTGTGGCAGAAGCTGGTATTGGTGAAACGCAAGAATAAGCTATCCTTTCAGGACAATACCAAGCTACAGGTGGCGAAAGATGACCGAGAGACCCTTCAGCAACTTGATTGGGAGATATTGTGTCATCCACTATATTCACCGGACCTTGCGTCAATAGATTATCGCCTGTTTCATTTTCTCGACAATCACCTCCGTGGGAAGCCCTTTGCCAACAAGGAAGATCTGCGGAACGCACTCACGAACTTCTTTACATCGACGATTGCCGAGTTTTATCAGTAGGGAATTGTACTGTACAGCTGCAGAAACGTTGGAAAAAGGTGTTGGATGCTTGTGTTACTTCGAAACCTAAAGATATTTACCGTTGACTGTATTGGCCTTTGTTTATTACTGCTCTAGAACGGCAAGAACATTTTTGTTACTTTGTACTATCGTTTATCCTGACCTGTTATACATTTCTGGCCGTCATATGATGTATACACGCGCGACCACTGCTCGTAATAGGATTTCAGTGAATTAAGTACCATAGCAGACATTCCTTTCGTAAACCTGGTTCCGGGTTTGATTCCAGGGAGAAGAGTATCCAACGCACCAGAGTCATACAGATTCCACTTTAAACTCTAGGTTTCGTCCTACATTGTTCTTCTGCTGACAGAGGACTTAAATACAAATCAGCTGAATCAAATTCCATATTACACTTGTTTCCAATGACCAGGCACGTACGCAGACGTTTATTTCGAGAGGAGTCCAAAGCTTTTGAGCGAGCCCAAATTCAATATTAGAAGTGATTAGTAAAATTTGTAAAATAACTCCTAAAATTAGACTAAATTTACAGAAAATTTGGAATTTAAGATACGTCCTTGTCAGTGACCATGTAAAAGTCTAACAGAGACATTTTTTTTTCATTTTGTTAATGGATTATGATAATATATTCTTGTTCTTCAATATTTGTATCTCAAATATTAAGGAACAACAATCAGTTGTCAGCACAACCCACTAACAAAATCTGTAAATAATAATAATAATAATAATAATAATAATAATAATAATAATAATAATAATAATAATAATAATAATAATAATAACAAATGTCTTATTCCTTCTTCCCATCCCTCCTCCTAAGAACTATGGATAGACCCTACTACCCAGTATTATTTGTTTTAGTTTCTTTTTAAATTCATAATAATTTCAACGGCTGATTCTTTTGTACCCATTAACATAAGGACAGTTAAGGAATCACACATGCTTTACAATTTTAAGCACTCTTCACAATTTAAGAGGTGTATGTGGTATTTATTGATCTAGAAAAAGCTTTACGTGATTATCACCACCCATATACCCACCAGCACATACTGTAATTACATCAATAAACTGCTTTGTTTTCTAGCTAACAGATCTCCAAGTGTTTAAACCCGCTCTGAGTAGTCCGAGAGCAAAAGATTAACACTATCCTTGCAACTAACATCATATATCCGTGTGTACTGGTACTGCACTTCATTTCATAATATAAATTATATACCAAGCTCAGAGCACCTACTTCTGTATGCTTAACCAGATAAATATATTAGTAAACTAGTTGAATATACCCATGCTTCGCACGGGGGCTGTATTTGGAAGCCAACGCCTGTCCGAGTATCACCATTGATCTCAGCGACCGCGAAAACTATGGATTTGATAATAATATCGGTCATTTTGGGGTATATTTTACATGTCTCGGTATCCCCCCCCCCCGCTGACTCCCGGCCCGCAAACAATTGTAGCTAAATTTGCAAGTCATCTCTAATGGAAGTGTCACCATTGATTTCAGCGACCGCGAAAACTATGAATTCGACACTAATATCGGTCATCTTTTACTACTTTTACATCTCCCGATAAAGGACCCCCTGAGACCTCCTGGTTCGAACTTTGAAAAAAAAACGTTTAACTCTGGTCTGGAGCCTAGACCAAGGTATTCGTGACTAAAATTTGGTAACTCTCGGTCAATTTGTCTGGTTCCCAAGTCGGTTGCGATAAACGCCCCCTTGAGGCCCCCCTGGTTCGAAATTTGAAAAAAGGGCTTCGTCTTGATCTGGGGCCTGGGCCAAGGTACCTCAGACCAAAATTTGGTAACTCTCGGTGCACTCGTCTGGTCCCCAGGCCGCACACAGACAGGCAGACAGACAAACACACAAACAAACTCTATTTTATTTATATTAGATAAATAAATCCTGGTATCCATCTCGCAATGATATTACCAATAAATGAATGCTTATGACCCCAGAGAAGGCGTTCTCTTCTACGACCCGCCCGTCTTCAAATTAGAAAGAAATTGCACATTTAATAAATAGCTTTACGTGAAGACGAAGAGGTTAGCTGGAGACCGTAGAGCATGGAATCAATCCTCTGAGTTGTTGAAAGTGACCTGCCAATAATGGCAAAATACCTATAATGATGATTACTACAATTTATACTTTAAAAAACTATATTTTTTTTACTTGGAGTATCAGTTTCAGTATATAAGCTAAAATTTATTCACATTATTTATTGGGTACATTCATCACAAAAATAAAGAGAAACTAGTAAAGGAATAGGCTTCTTTCGTGCTGTTCTTTGTGTTTTTGAAATACCTAGGTAACTAATTTTTATATTTGTTCAACGTTGTTTTTGTGCAGAACTAATGAACAAATAACCTTTATTTAATTGAGAAACGAAAGCATCAGGTTATCCTGTTAGTAGGATAACCTGATGTAGTTATATTAGTATAGTTGAAACCTACGTAAAAGCTAAGGATGATGAGTGCGAGTAAATGATTTTGGAAGAAGGATAGGAATTAAAAAAAAAAAAAGTCAACGATCGAATTACGGACTCTCCTACCAGAGCCGTACGTTCTACCACTAAGCCACCTTGGGTTTGTACCGTAATGATAATTCTTATATGTATATATTTATAACGATTTAAGGTAGCTGAAAATAAAATGAAGAAAAATGTTTAACGTCTCACGATTATGGCCTGTAGGCTAAGGAAGACGACGGTTAAAGCAAGTGAATCATGGACAAATTGGTGGAATGAGAAAATGGGAGGAAACGGGAGCACCCCCATTGAACTCACGGATATGATGTTCTCCACCAGAAGCTTACTGGCGGCCAGCGGTGGCTCAGTGGTAAAGCGTTCATCTCTGGTGTATGGGGTCCTTGGTTCGATCCCAATTCACGCCAAGTAAGCTTTGTGGTGGATAAACATCATGTGCGTGGGTTTTCTCGGGGTCTCGTTTCATTCCACTTTCTTCATCCCACCATTTCATTCATTTCTCATCATCATCGTCTCCTTTAGCCTAGCCGGCATAACCGTGGGACTTAAAATTTCAAGATTTTATTTTTTGATTTTTTTACAAACTAACTTGGCCGGGGATTTAGCCAGGGACCCCATGCACCAGAAATAGGCGCTATACCACTAAACCACCGTGCTCCTTTGAAGGAAGCTGGATTGATTTAAAACAAGATGATATTTGTTGTTCTATTCGGCGCACCATAAAAAAACATTCCTAAGACGATCCTTGCTGATCCATAACCACTAACATAAAAATTCTCTTTCGCCATTGCTCTCTTCTCATAACTGCTTATGATGATCTTTTTAAAAAAGTAGAAAATTCATGAAAGACTTTTTATTACAACAAAAAATCATTTAAAAGAATGGCAAAATATGTTTTTTTAAGAAATATGAAAAAAAAAATAAGGTTAATGGCCCAATATATATTTTAAGAGACGATAAGTTCTAACGCATTTTCTTTTAAGATTCAGAGAAAAACTAGGTTTTTTGAAAAAAATATTATTAAAGATAATAACTTTTCATCCTTCTACTAAAAGCTTATTACTCTACCTGTGTGATGAAAGCTTATTGTAATCAGGAAGAAGCGTCGAAACGTGCACAGCGGTTGCAGAAGAAGAAGAAGATATAAAAAGGCATCTTTTCCATCCTTTTATACGAGCACACGATTATGCAGATTTTCTTATAGCAGTTGTCCAGATTATATCAGTCCATTTTCCCTTTTTTTGAATATGTAATGTAAGGAAATGAGATCAACAGAGTATTTTTTTGATGGTGGGAAGTGAGCTTAAAAGAATTTTCATAATAGAACGGCCACCATTAGATACTTCGAAGCTCTTGTCGCCCTGACATAGCTATTCAACTGCCAAACTCCGATTAGACAAGTTTTCTATAGTTTCCCACCCCTGTGTGAGAAAAGATTACTTTCTATTCTCACAGCGCTCTCGAAGAAAATTTTGTAGCCTTAAAAATTCCGATTCTAGTAAATGTTCGTTAACATTGAGCTTTAAAACTTCGAAAAGTTTACTGTTTGTAATATTATCATCCTATGTTTTTCTATTGTGTGTCACAATCCCATCAGAAAATAAAAAAAAAATAATACTTCAAATTGATCAACAACAAGTGTTTTGTAAACATTAAAAAATGTTTTCAAAGTTAGTATTTTTTTTAAAACATAAAGTTTTGTAATGAATACTATAAAAACTATCTATTACTAAACTTAACAGTCGAGTAATAACGTATTAATATTTTGAAATGTAATAGAACATAATCGCCTACAGCAACATGTCAATTTCAAGTGGGGTTTTATTACAAGATTTCTGAAATGTTACTACTTTTATATTGCACTAAAATACAGTAGAGTACCTAAAACTTGGCACTCGATAACCCAGAAGTCCGGATAACTCGGTCACACACTGGCAGGTAGGGATGCGCACGAGACAAGTTTTGTGGCTGTCTCGTCTCGAAAATGTGCTGTAAAAGTGATGTCTCGACTCGAAAAATGTATATTTCTCTATTGGAAGAGCCATGTCTCGACTCGAATTTTGTCAAGAAAATCCTGTCTCGACTCTTCTCGTGCGCATCCCTACTGGCAGGGCGAAAAAAAAACCGCGCACAGACTCGTTCAAGTATTTTTTTTTTTTTTAGATCTGTCTTATCAGATAAATTACTGTACAGTGTGTATTCATTAATTTTCATTTTATGTATAGTAAAGGTTTCATGCCTTCATACAATACGTACTTCTCCTTTGTTTAAGGATAATTGGACAGTTTATTCTCTGTTATATTCTCAAGCAACCACTACATACAAGTACAGTACTGTATTTTCAGAAGAAACATTCGTACTTATTCCTTTTTAACCCCATTCCCGATAACCCGGCATTTCCAAGCAATCGGCCATCCTTCAGTCCACACTGGGCCGACTTTTCGCGACACTGGTGTATAAAGATTCTTTACTATTGGTTGGTTTATGGCTTTCGTTAATTATTGATTCAAATGTCCAAATCTTACAATATAAATTGTAACATTAAAAGGTAAACAATATATATTCTGGGACGTATAACCGTTCTTCGGATCAAACTCTCGATTTGCACATTTTGAGATTTGTTAAAATACTTGGAACCAGCATCTTGCAAACTGAAAACGTTGAGACGGCATTCATTCTCTGAACATACATAAATATATAACGCTCAAAATATGCACTGTCAATTACATGAGAAAATCAACACTTCATACCCACACACTATCTATCTATCTAAATTTGTGTATGTAAGAAAATTAGTATTCAGTTAGTGTGCGTGTAAGAAAATATATAATACTAATTTTCTTACACACACAAATTTAGTCTCGACTATACTACATGTATAATAACATATAGAGCTTAGCTCATCTAATGTTACGTGCCGCCACTAATGAAAAATTAATTTTGACGTGGAAAGCACCCAAAAGACAGAGTTACTAAGCAAAATTAATTCTCTGCACGTACATAAATATATCACTCACAATATAAGATATAAACGAGATAAAATGTAAGTAATTGTCTGTACAAGGAAACGATTTCTTTAATTCGTTACCCACATCTAGATTTGTTCCACCAAACTTGAATAATATTCGCACAAAGTAAACGGAAATTAAACAGGGTAAGAAAAAGGTATCAGGCAGTATCCAAATTGAAAGTACTTTCTAAGAACCTGCGGTAATATCTATGGATGCGACTGAAATAGTTAAATACCTTGCGGTTACATACTTAGTAGATTCCTATATCATATTGTAGAGTATCTCAATAGGGATTGACCAAAGTCAAATTTAAAGTTTTATTGTGTTACTTAAAATCTCACCATACAAAAGATGTTGATAAATTCAGTCCTTGGCAATTATAAAAAGTAAAAACACAGTAAAAAATGACATACATGTTTCACCTTAAATTCTGGAGAGCCGTAATGTTCATAAAGCACCTATAACATTACTTTTAGGCAAATAACTATCCACAAGATAAAGTCAATCTTCAATGCAGAAAAAGTGTATCGATGACCAATCCATGACTCCATTATTTTTACCCAAATGTACAGTCCGCAGCAAAAAACCTGCAACATGAGCATCTAAGTTTATTGTGAAACGACGAAGACTTTTGCTCTAAATTAAGTGTGCAGAGAGGGACGCCGAGCTTTCTCCTGGTGTGATTCATGCCACTTGGACATTTTATTGATTCCCTGCGCTGTTAGGTGTAGGCCTAGTTGCACAATAAACTTACATGCTCATGCTCAGGTTTTCTTTGCTGCGGACTGTACAATGCATTTTCACCAGCATTTATTATTTTGTAACATTTCTCATCATCTGTGAGAAACACAGAAACTAAAACCATTAATTTCCTTTTTTCCATTTCGCAACAAACAATGTACTTTTTTTTTTTTTTTTTAAGAGACCAGCCAGGTGGTTATCAAATAGCTTTGATAAGATATAAAATAGTGTAAGAACACAAATGTTTTGTGCATTTAGAAGCGAAACTGGGCAGAAAGCCAAACGAACGATAACATATTCAATATTGCCAATTTATTATTAATTTTCAAACTTTTCTGTATTCGTTAACTGAAACATTTATCAAGTTCTTACATTTGCCATTAAAGTTAGTTGAAAATATTTATAGGAGATTATGAACCGTGAATTTTTTTTTCCTTAAGGGTGTTAGAGCCCATAATGACTTTCACTGTTACTCGAACTGATCAGATCAACTTAAGGGCAATTGCCATATACTCTTACATGAATTTATATACATACGTAAACTAGTAAAATCTTAAGAAGCCTACTACTAAGTTCGGAATTTTTCAATCTTACTGATAACGTCAAAATTCATTGCCGAGAAACTGTGTATTTCTCAGGAAGGTTTATCAGTGTATTCTAACATAGAAGCCTCATTTAAGGTGTCTTCATTTGTTGAATATAGCGCAGTGGTGGTCAACCTTTTATATTGTATACAGATATAGTGAAAACGCACTGAAACAGCAGGTAATAGTTTTTTTTTTTTTTTTTATTGTGGGAGAAGTTGAATCGTTTCTTGCGTTGTTCGCCAGTTGTGAGATGGCTGTCGATAGGGATGCACGCGAGACGAGACGAGACGAGAAATGGAAAAGTCTCGTCTCGTCTCGCAGCCTCAAATGTTGGTCTCGTCTCGCGTCTCGTCTCGTCTCGCAAACGTGAAGTCTCGTCTCGCGTCTCGCATAAAATTTTGAGTCTCGTCTCGCGTCTCGCGCGAGACTTTCTCGCATGGTCTCGCAGTCTCGCATATATTCTGGTCAAAATTTTGCAATGTGTTATTCTATGGCTGTTAATGAATGATGATGTGATATTCTGTCCGAAGACAGGTATTTGACCTAAAAGTCCCTTGGCAAGCTGAATCCTTGGTGGTATGCCACTGCTTTCCATGGGATGAATATTCATAACATCCTAAGGAGACGGAACCTAAAGTTCAACATGGTATCCGAACTTGTGTCCCCCTCCGCTCCAAATTAAAAGAAAAGTTGTGCTGGAATTTGATTCCTGGACCATTAATTTTCGTCAAATTAACCCTTTCCGGTACCCGGCTTTTTGGGCTATATTTTAGACTTTCAGTCAAGCAGCTACTGCATCGTCACTATTTATCCTAGGATCATGGTTCATACCTCTTTCTCTTCAGAATGAAGCGTGCTTTCAAATGTATGCTCATACCGTATACCAGGAGCGGGAAAAATTATGTCAAAGGGAAAATTACGGAGGGAATTTTTTCTCGCACTTTGGTCCCCTGTGGAGCGGTCCTGTGTGAACGTACCCACCTAAAAAAATCTGATAAATAGTACTTGGTATACTAAATGTGTGTGCCAAATTTCAAGTTTCTATCTTGAATAGTAAGGGCGGAAGAAATTTTATCAGGAATTCTCACCATGCCCCAAATTACCGTAAAACACCATGATCTCAGGTAAAAAAATTTCCTGAGACATCCCTAATTACCCTAGGGTCATGTTTCACCCATCATTCTCTTCAGCTTGGAACTGACTTTCAGGCGGTATGACTTACATGTCTCCATCGTGTATCTAAGGCGGGAAAATCCCGAAAAAGGGATTTTTGGGTCTAAATATCCTTTTTCTTCAACTTTTACCCCTTCTGAACCCCCTGTTTTAACGCAGAGATCTGAAAAAAATCTGATAAATACTACTAGGTGGGCTGAATGTTTATGCACAATTCCAATTTTCCAGGTGCAAAAGTAAGCCCGCCAAAAAAATATATACTGACAATGTCCCATATTCCCATATACAGAGGGAAATTTTTAAACATTCCCTGAGACATCCCTAATTACCCTAGGATCATGGATTGCACATCATTCTCTTTAGAATAGAACTGCCTTTCAGGCGGTACCATTCACTTGTCTCCAGCATGTATCTAAGGCGAGAAAATTCCGTGAAAGGGATTTTTTGTAAAAAATTTTCTTTTTCAACGTTTAGCCCCTTTGTACCCCCATGTTTCAACACAGAAGTACGAAAAAAATCTCGTAAATACTCCTCGGTGGACTGAATGTTTGTGCACAATTTCAATCTTCTAGGTTCAAAAATAAGCCCGCAAAAAATAATACCGAAAATGTCCAAAATTCCCCTATACAGAAGTATATTTTCATAAAAATTCCCTGACACTTCCCTAATTACCCTAGGTTCATGTGTCGCACATCATTCTCTTCAGAATAGAACTGTCTTTCAGGCGGTACCATTCACTTGTCTCCATCATGTATCTAAGGTGGGAAAATCGCGAAGAAAGGGATTTTTTGGTAAAATATCCCTTTTTTCAACTTTTTACCCCTCTGGATCCCCCCCTGTTTTAACGCAGAAATCTGAAAAAAAAATCTGGTAAATACTACTCGGTGGACTAAATGTTTGTGCAAAATTTCAATCTTCTACGTGTAAAAATAAGCCCGCCAAAGAATAATGAACATAGACCGGCCCCGTAATATTAAAAGAAAATATATATTTTAGAATTATGATGTCATTACCTCCTATGTCTCGACGCAGGAAGGTGTGAAACCATACGTAAGGTCTTCTACAATGCCTCTGGACTTGAAAAACAGAAACAAAACAAAAACGGTCGAAAAAGCTCAAATAGGAGAGTTATAACGCAATGTACCATGAAACACCCCGTATGGTACAGATTGTACCATGGGATCCCCAAATGGTTAATAGCATAATTTACAGCATAAATTGTTGCTTGATCCAACATTGTTTTCCAGCTTAGAGGTCTCCAGCAATATTTGGCTCTTCTAAAATATCGTCGCCACTATCAACATTTACACGTTTTGGTCGTTTCCTTGAAGGGTGATTTTCCATTATAAAGATGTTTTTATACCACCAAAAGCGCTTGTAGACACCAAAAGAACTCCTCACAACACAATACGACCCAATTCTTTTGGTTCGTTCGCGCTTGTAGCAATGTTGCATTATCGCATTTTATAAACTTTCGCTTTCAACTTATATAGTGTTGCAAGATCTAGAAAATAAAATTACTCACAGATATAAGGCCATTCCTATCATCTCGCATCAAACCTATAGGGCCATCCTACCTAACCAGTGTTTGAATTAAACTTCCGAACTAGAGGGGGATGTTTTTGATAAATATATAGAAAGAAAATACTTATTCCATGTAAAAATATCATGTTATTTATGCGAGACGGACCCGGGATAAACTTTGACGAGAGGGGATTTCCCCGCCATTCCCCAACATAAATCGCTAGTAGTAATGTGAAAAAGACAGAAACAACGGAAATATCACGTTTTGCAGCAATAGGGAGTCTTATTTGCTTTTCAGACCAAAAAACAGAAGTTCATGTATTCGTGCGCGCCCCCGTGTATGTGTTTGTGTCGCAAAATAAAGTCCTAAATCGATGTTGTAATAAATTTCCAATTTAAAAAGCTTTTCTTTTTTAATGATGTTTAGAAACTAAAGAAGGCTTTAATTCTGAAAATCAACCTTGAATAATAATAAATCTCATAAAATGTCTATTGTCCCAATCATTTTTTTTGTTCCTGGAGGCATTAATGCTCAACTTAGAAAATTCAATAAATGTAAAATCACTAAATATATAATTACATGTAATTCATAAATGTTGCGAGACTGCGAGAAGTCTCGCGAGACTTCTCGTGCGAGACTTAACTGAGTCTCATCTCGCGTCTCGTCTCGCATGGTTTAGTCTCGTCTCGCGTCTCGCATAAAATTTTCAGTCTCGTCTCGTGTCTCGTCTCGCAAATGCGAGACGAGATGCGAGACGAGACGAGACTTCTCGCGTCTCGCGTGCATCCCTAGCTGTCGAGCTGTTAGGATAATTTGATAGGCCAGCCACTCACCTTCAAGCTGGTTGGATGAGTAGTAGAATCACCATGACAAGGAATGGTATTCATCGGAATCTTGGATAATCACCGATCCCCCTACGCCAGTGACCCTCTGAATGATTATTATACTTCCCACTTGTGAAGTAAATGTGCATATAGGTGACTGAAAGTGTGAGAATACCAACGAAAGGGTATTCTCACACTTTAACAGTGATAAAATTTCGAGTGTTTTAATACTCGATAATCTTATGTATGATTCTTCCTATAAATGTTAAACACGTCCGGTGCCGAGTGAGTGATAAGATACCGAGTGATACTGAATTTTATGGTTTAATCAGCGCCGTAACTTAAATATTTCTGGGAGAGGCAAGCATTAATACGCATATTTGGGCCCCGTAAAAAAGTTGCTTTTCTAATTCTTGGGCCCCCTCTTTCTCTTACTCTTTATGGGCCCTTCCTTACGACAAGGTCTGCGGGACCGTTAGTTACGACCCTGGGCCGGTTCAGTACATGACAAGTTAATTAAGGGGTCAATATTAACAAATCTCAAATCCATACGAATAAATATTATTTCTAGGGCCCTAATAGTAGACATTTTTCACTGAAATGGATCCACGATTCATTTTTGTTTTATTTACCTTTTGTGTGCTGATTTGTTTATATAACGTAGTGAACCTGGTTAGTGTTTCTTTTATAATTTCATGTTCGTATCGTATATGGAGTAAGAAAATTTTGTCTTAAAATGAGCCCCCCTTCGAACGGCGGGCAGCTTCTCTGGGAAGTAGTTGTCCCCTTGCCCCCACAAGTTACGCCCCTGGGTTTAATTAATATTACGTATGAATATTTTTTTACATTTACTTCGCAACTTTAATAATTATTTCAAGAAAGAAAATTCTTTTAACATGAAACTACATCCAAACTCATTAACACCTGAGGGGCCGTGGTGGCTCAGTTGTAGAGCGTTTACCTCTGGTGCTTGGGGTCGCGGGTTCGATCCCAGCTCCCGCCAAGTGAACTTTGTGATGGACAAACACCGTGTGGGTGGGTTTTCTCAGAATTTTCCCGTTTCCTACCACTTTCTTCATTGTATCATTTCATTCATTACTCATCATCACCGTCTCCTTTAGCCTAACCAGCATAACCGTAGGACGTAAAACTCAAAGATTTCATTTCATTTTCATTAACACCTGAAAGTGGAACTGTTGAAAATTGTTCTTCAAAATACGAAATCGTTAACCATTAAATAGGAGTAATAGAACACTAATAGTCTTATTCAGTGAATAACAACAATTTCTTAACCAAAACTTCAACAAACACAATGGGTGATTATAGTTTAAAATACAGAGTGTGTTGAAGCTTTAGTCAATGTTTTTTTCGTCAAAATGTTCAATCCAAAGCCATGAATTGTCTTGTTAACAATTTCTTTTTGTATGTCACTACAGATTAAGTTGCATACAATTTAATTTAATGAAATATAAAATTGTCTACTTACCTGGATATCCATAATGTTGGGTAGTTCACAGAATTTAACAGAATTGCAAATGCTTCCTTGGATATCTTCCACATGAATTTCAATAAAGAAGGTGTTACTTAAAACTTCAATATCAGAATTATTATTTCGTAAATTGTAACTTTACGCTATAACTTTCTAAGCACCATAATTCTGAAGTTAACGCAGGTTGAACTATTACTTAATATTACAGTAGTATTTCTGACGAAGAAATTTACTCAAAAATCATTTTACTGTCAACCGAACCAACTTTCACGTTAGAAACTAGCACCGTTTCTCTCATAGAAAAGGACCATACCTTCGTTTCGGTTATTCTACAGACATCTACCTTTCCGTTCAGGTACCTCAGAAAACCTGTGTTTTATTAGTTTCACAAAATTTCTCTATATTCTCTGGGCGCTAGTAGTAACTATTTTTATAACTGTTTTTAAACAGAGGAAATACTGTTTTCTTTATCATGTTACACTTAATATTGCGTTTAATGCGTAAAATTGTTCATGTGTTATATTTTCATATAACGTTTTCTAGAAATATACAATAAATATTCAGTATCCAGGTAACACATTCAATTTTTTTTTTTATATATATGGTTGCTGACATTTCATGTACCTTCTGCATTGTTGCATGTATGACATTTTCTGGTATGCAAAGAAAAGAGTCTTAGCCTTTCCATATTTAAGATTTACATCGACAGTTTTTTTTCTTCTGTGATACGAATATAGTAAAAGCTCTTTATTTGCGGGGTATATGTTCCATAAATATACCGCGAATACAGAAACCGTGAATACGGAATGGTAATTTATATGGGATTATGGGGATACGTTCCTAAGTGACAAAATAAAAAAAAAACAAATACATATATTTAAAAAAAAAACAATTTACTGTAACTGAAGTTTTTGACCATATTGATTAATTATTATCTTCAGGCTTAGGCAATGGTTTGAAGAATTTTGTAATTTTTTCTTGCTTGGCAGTTTTTAAAAGCTCCTTCAATTCAGACTGATATTCAGCAGTGGCATTAGCAATTTGCCTCTTGAAAATAAGACTTCGTTCCATAGACGGATCAATTTTCATAAAGAAATCACAAAGCTCATTTGCCATTCTTAAACCTTCACTAAGATTTTTCAAATTAAATGTCACGTTTCCAGTGCTTGTTGAAGCCTCTTCTTCAATGGGATGTAAATTTAACATTTCCTCCTTGTCGGTTTCAGTCAAATCTTCATCTTGCGATTCAAGCAATTCCTGAATGTTACTTGATTCTATCTGTTCGAACCAATCTCCTCCTATTCCATTCGCAATTTCAGCTATGTTTGCAGTCAGAGTTTGAATTTGCACACATCCTTCGTCATTTTCCGCAGTCAGAGCAGACCACAGCTTTTTCCAGCATGACTTCAATGTGTGTGGCTTCAGTTCTTCCAATGATTCTTTTATGTTTACGATGCATTTTGCTATGTCAAATTTCTTCCAGCATTCCATAACATTCATATCAGGATTACATTCCATATTATCCAATACGATTTTGAAGGTTCGTCTAATGTAATAGAGCTTAAAGGCCTGGATTATTCCTTGGTCCATAGGTTGAAGCAAAGCCGTCGTGTTGGGAGGTAAAAATGTCACTTTTATATTTGGATGCATAGTTTCAAGTTCGCGAGGATGACCTGGTGCATTGTCCAAAACTAGAACTGCTTTAAAGTCTAAATTCTGTTTTTTAAAAATAAGTTTCAACTTCAGAAACAAAACAATTTCGGAACCAGTCACAAAAAATAGCGCTTGTAACCCACGCTTTCTTATTAGCACGCCAAAATACTGGTAGGTCGTCCTTGTTTTGATTTTTTAAAGCCCGGGGATTTAACGATCTGTAAAGCATCAGTGGTTTAATGACACAATCTCCAGATGCATTAGAACATAGCAGCAGTCTAACTCTATCCTTTGAAGTCTTAAATCCAGGAGCAAACTTTTGCATTTAGAAATGAATGTTTTGTTTGGCATTCTCTTCCAAAACAGTGCAGTTTCGTCTGCATTAAATACTTGCTCAGGTTTGTATCCTCCATCAGCTACTAAGTTTGCAAATTCTTCTGGATATCGTTCTGCTGCAGCAGTGTCTGCAGATGCAGCTTCGCCAATGATTTTAATGTTATGCAATGATTGTCTCACCTTAAATTTATTGAACAAACCTTCCGACGCTTGAAATTCTCCATCTGTACATTCACCACTACAACTACCATCAGGTTCTTTAAAATGAGCGTAAAGACGCTTTGCCTTCTCTCGGATCATTGGACCACTCAGGGGCACCCTTTTTTGGTTGCGGTCTTCGATCCATAATGACAACGCCACTTCCATTTTTTTCTATTGCTGGATCACGAACAATTTTCGCTGACAGTGAAGTTGAAGCTACATACGACCTTATTTTATCTTCGGATTTTTTTATCGATCGTACAGTTGATTCGTTGACATTGAATGAGCGTGATATGGATGCAAACGACTCTCCAAGGCGTAAACGATCAAGCATTTCTATTTTCACTTTAAGCGGCAACACAGATTTTTTTCGTGTCGAAACTAGTTTCTCATTTTTTAAAAAAATTTTTTAGTTGACATTACTGTATAAATTAGGAAGACAGCGGTAGAGACGTGTTACTCGATCACAATTTTTGTAACGAATGGAAAGACGAAACAATAAAACACGCAAAGCGGCTCTTACCAAAGGACGGAACGTCTAATAATGCGGCGGCATTTAAAACATTTACGTTATTCATTGAGTAATAAGGTTGCTTTTATTCTGTTTACATTCTCAAAAACACCGATCGCGGCGAAGGCGGCTTACGTCAAAGTTCGAACTAATACAGCGGCGATATCATTTAACAACATACTTTAGGCAAAGTTGTAATAAGGTCTATTTTACATTTTATTAGTCCATTTGACGGCATTTACAAAGTATATTGGGTTGGATACCTATTGGAATCCTTTTTATTATTATGTATGTACGTACTGATTAGATCCGCGAATAAAGAAATTTTTATAGGAATCGGGTCGCATTTTTTTAATCCGCGAATAGTGAAAACGCGAATGAAGGAAGCGCGAATAAGGAGCTTTGACTGTATTAAAACTGTAAAATTCTCCACTCAGGGTATTCTTACAAGTAAGGTTTCCCAGGTGATACACGCCGATTTTAATCAAACTTCCAGGTTTGTAGAACAGCAAAAAATAAGTGACACGTATTTTTTATAGCGACCCATATGCATATTTAGGTGGTATAATAGGGCTGTCAAATTGGGACAACAATGCATACTTTAGGTAATAGCGCGGAAACGAGAAGAGATAGCCAAACGTTGTAAAGGAGCAAGTTGTCATAACACGATAAGCATTTCAATAACACATAGCGCTTCCACGGGGATAACACACAACATCCGCAAATGGACCAATCAGGGATGAAAAGCAGTCACAGAGCTTTATGTATTACGCAGAATCCAAATAACGTAGGTAAGAATAAAGAATGATAAAAAATAAGTGATATGTGTTTTTTCGTTTTTACAAGATGAGCCAAAAACGTAAATAGATGCGTTGTTATCTCAATGTCGTAAGATTAGATAACTGGGAAGATGAAGATGTGAACGCCTGTATGAGAGGCAACCTGTCAATCAGTGTTGTAGAACTGGTTGCAGGCACGCCAGAAAAGAGACATTGGCTCAAAGACATTGTAGTGTAAAGCAGAACCAGAAATGCGGCGAAAACAGGGTATTACCTGGGAGTGTATGTCTACGTCAAACACGGAACCCGTGCAGTGTGGAAGTGGGGGCACAGTTGTGTTTTGAAACTAATAGACGACTGGTTGGTGGAGAACGTTTGTGCAACCTATACCTGGATATACGTGTGTCTGTATATGTATGCCATGTAAAGATATCGGTAGAAGTCCTGAACACATGAACCCGTGTGTTGTGAAGTAGTCAGCATGAGGTGTGTGTAAGTGGTATGCTATTGTTTGCAGCGTTGTGAAAATGACGTATGTAAATCCACACAATGTGCTGGATATGTTAATGGACGCATACAAGGAAACAAAACGTGTGAACACTGTAAAAACCGAATATGAAATGGAAATAAAGGATATACTTGTTGATGTTCTGGAAAGTTTCAGGAAAGGTTGTAATACCGAAGTGGACGTTACAGATGATCTGGTATTTAGTGATAATGACGTACATGACGTCGCTTCTTCACTCGCAAGTGAAGATGACACAGAAAGCAACGAAGACGAAGGATTATCACAATACAACGTTGGTATTGCGGAAAAAGGGAGAACCAGCGAAGCTGTAGACATAGAATATAAACTGAAGGCAGTGCAGATTTGGAAAAGTGGAAAGAAGAGGCATCTGTCGTTTGAAACTGTGAAACATAGGTTCAACTTCGTCAAAAGTAGGAATGACCTCTATAAAAGCGGAAAGATAGTTGCATAACGGTGGAACAAATTATGAAAAAAAGACGCATATTGATGCAATCGTATATGAGAAATTTCATACTGCTAAACGCAAAAATCTTATAATTCATGACACAGACTTACGACGTTGGACTATAGAAGCTAGTCAAACTGTGGGATTCGACGGGTTTAAAGCGTCAAAGAAATGGCTATGACAGTTTGAAAGGAGCCATCACATCGTGTCACGGAAAATTACAAAATATGTCACGTACAATAGCGCAGAACAATCCAAAGATACACATGATAATGCTAATAGGTTCGTGCAAAGTGTTCGTTCATGTATAAATTCTCATGGTGCGGAGAATGTGTATAATACAGATCAGAGTGAATTCAATTTGGAATTTCATTTGACGTGCCATACTTTATACTGTTTACATTTGTATATTTCGAAACAAATACATGTAGCCACGAATCATTTAATATCGTTTTTATACTGCTTATGTCAAGGAAGTTCTATTAGGCTCATGTCCGATTTCAATAAGAATCATTTGTATGACGAATATTTACTACAATTGCTTATATTCGTTCCATACAATATTCGACATTACGCTACATTCTGTTAAATAGCAGCCGGCTATGGTTCAACATACAGCATCTTACCGAAAATAGTGCTTGTGTATCATATCCATGTGTTTTAGTTTAAATGCATGCTCATATGCATGTGACTATGAATTGTCTATTTTTGTCAACCTGTTCAATTGTGTTCAACATGTTGTTTAGTATCCCGCAAAGGGCCTATTTATCCCTACAACTTGGCCAGTTGCAAAACAATATCAATGTTTCTATTATTATCCTATACGGCCGATTCTTATAGGAAGGGACTGATTTCGTTTACTGCTGGGTGGCTTTTAAATTACTGATCATGAGCATTGAACTGTTCGCAATCACTAACTACTGATAGATAGAATATATAAACCATTGAACAACAAGACCAGGTTTGATATTTATCTCTCGAGCAGGATTCTACCCTCACCTGCAACCAGTTCTACAAAACTGATTGACAGGTTGCCTCTCATACAGGCATTCACATCTTCATTTTCCCAGTTCTCCAATCTTACGACATTGAGATAACAATGCATCTATTTACGTTTTTTGTCTCATCTTGTAAAAAGAAAAAACAAGTATCACTTATTCTTTATCATTCTTTATTCTTACCTTGTTATTTGGATTCCGCGTAATACATAAAGCTCTGTGACTGCTTTTCATCCCTCCATTGGTCCATTTGCGGATGTTGTGTGTTATCCCCGTGGAAGAACTATGTGTTATTGAAATGCTTATCGTGTCATGACAACTTGCTCCTTTACAACGTTTGCCTATCTCTTCTCGTTTCCGCGCTATTACCTAAAGTATGCATTGTTGTCCCAATTTGACAGCCCTATTATACCACCTAAATATGCATATGGGCCGCTATAAAAAAAATACGTATCGCTTATTTTTTGCTGTTCTACAAACCTGTGAAGTTTGATTAAAATCGGCGTGTATCACCTGGGAAACCTTACTTGTTAGTTTTTTTTTTTCTTTTAAGATACATTGTTCCCTAACAGAGAATAACTTGACCGAGGTATGTAATAATAACTCTTCCAGTCCAGATTGAAATTTTACTGTTATCAGGAGTAACTGAGTTCGATGCTTATTCAGCATCCTTTTTGTAAGGACTGGGAAGTAGTAAGCGATTACAGTCATCATTCTAGAATCACAAAACCTTAACAAGTTTTTGGACGTCTTCATCGTTTGGATCCTTCACTTCACTTCTCACTATCAACTGTATGAAGTTCACAGCCAAATCTCAACTTTTCACCCTCCGAAATTGAACATCCAGGAATCATGAAGGTGGTGAAGCCTATACTCATCTCGAGGCAGTTACAAATTTTGGATATCAGGCAGCTTCAAAATATGCAGATAAAAAGTGAACATCTCAGGAGTAACCAATATCCATCAATTGTAGTTTCCTTTATTCTCTCCCTCTCTTTCCTGTCACCATACCTTCTAGCACATTTCTTATGATAGAATTCCTTCTTAGCCAATGTTCCAATCAATTTATCTTCCTCTTCTTAATAGTATTTAAAATTGTTCTTTCCCCACTATTTCTAACACCCTCTCATTCGTTTTCCATTCGACCCAGTTAATTCTCTCCAGTCTTCTCCATACTCACATTTCAAAAGCTTTTAGTTGTTTTTCATCATTTTTGTGTAATGTCCATGTTTCTGCCCCATTCAGTACAATACTCCACACAAAGTGTTTTATGAGTCTTTTTCTCAACTCTTTATTCAATGTTCCACTAAATAGTATTTCTTTCCTTTTAAAGGCTTCTTTCGCCATTCCTATTCTTGTTTTTATTTCACGTCCACACTTCATATAACCATTAATAACACTACGCAGATACCAAAAACTAGTCACTTGTATTTTCTCCCCTCCTACTTCTGTATTTGACACCGACCCTTCGTTCCCATAACTATGGCTTTTGTCTTTCCAACATTTTTCATCTGATATTCTTCACATACTTTCCTCAAGTTTCTTTACCATCTTATTGATTCTCTTTTCATATTATGCAACAAGCGCCATACCATCTCCAAACCATATATACCTAATCATTCTACCTCCTGCTGAAATGCAGTCTTCATTTTGTAGGCCCTTTTTCCCTCTCTCTTCGAGATAGATATTAAATATGTGTAGAGTAGTGGAATGCTTAATTGATAAATGTAGCTGTAAAAGAATTTCTTTCCGTAGGGTTGAGATTATCTTTCTAGAACAGTCACATTCAAGTGACTGCTCTATAATATCAGTTTTCTGCTTCCATTGTCAGTAAACTACAAGAGAACAAGATGCAAGTCATATATGGTGTTGATAACACCCATGTTGACATGCAAACAAATGCGTAGTTCGTGTTTTTTTTTTTTTTTTTTTACTGCTTGTCAAATTGACGATTACTACTGTAGTACACTGGCAACATTTATTTTATTCCATTTCTCCATCACGAACCCTCTTCTCCTTTGCTGCAGCTCTTTTCCACACTCCTCCTCCAATCCCGACCATCTGCTCCTACGTCATACATCGAGCAATGGGAAATGACTGTTCCAAACGGCTTTTGACCTTTCCCATTGTAATTCATCTTTAGGTAAGAAAATACTCGTCTAATCAGGTGATTAAATAGAAGTTTTCTAAATGAAGATAAATTTTACTGAGTGAA
This sequence comes from Thermobia domestica, assembly GCF_964235325.1. Classification (NCBI taxonomy): domain Eukaryota; kingdom Metazoa; phylum Arthropoda; class Insecta; order Zygentoma; family Lepismatidae; genus Thermobia; species Thermobia domestica. Next base: position 264,039,708 of record NC_137462.1, read on the forward strand.
TTAAAAACAAATTTTCATTTCAAATTGTGGTCAATTAATCACTTAGTTTGGTGATTATTTACATTTACACATATTTACATTTACATTATTATTTACATTACATATTTACATTTATAATTTCAGCTTTCACTTTCAGCTGAACAATGTTAGTTACATATTGCATGAATACCAAGTATTCGCTCAATTTCATTTCTGGATACGTAAATCTAAATCATTTGCATACCTTTCTTTGTTTCCGTACACAGAAATCGGTAATACCTTGTTTTTACTTGATTTACTGCACCTCACATACAAACATGTCAAAGAGGAACATAATGAATACAAAACTGAAAACTATTTAACCACCACAGCACAGGCAAATGTGACTGGTTTGAGAAAATTATAATAGTGTGTTAGTCGAAGCCAAGAAGGTATAAACAGAACTGTTTCAATAATAATTTTATGTGGAAATTATGTGCATTATCATTCGTGCGACATATTATAATGAGTTCATTTTGAAAGCACTGTTTCTTAGGATATTTTATTAGCATAATACAAATTTATGTTTCACAGGTTACTTACATATGAGAAAGCAATAACTCGGAAAAAAAGGAAATTAAATGATTTCAAATTAGAATCAGAATCACACAGATATTTTATTGTTTGTTATTCGAAACCGCATCCGTTAACCTCGTCCTAAAAGTTTACATTGACTAGATCGTTGGACACGTAGGGTGTGAAGGTGTGCTCGCATTCATACAAGGGATCCGTAGTTCGACCCCAAGTCATGTGAGTTTGCAGTGGATAACATCCAGTCGGTTTTTTCTTCGTATTTCCCGTTTCCTTCTACATCATTATTCCACCAATTATTCATAATCACTCAATTTTCGTTAGTCATTCTGAAGAACATAACGGTGCAATGTTAAATTAAAAATTTCATTTAATTTTGTTAAATCATTTTTCTTTTATCCTTTCAAAAATGGGGTAGATCACTAACTTACACAGTGGTAGACACGTAAATGATGAATGCCCTAATAACAAATCATTCATAGGCGTGCCTATGGGATGTGCCGAGTATGGCCGTACTCATCCTAATAAACTGGTTTGTGCCGAGTATGGCCGTACTCATCCTAATAAAGTGGTTTGTGCCGAGTACGACCGTACACATCCTTATAAAGTGGTTTGTGCCGAGTATGGCCGTACACATCTTAATAAAGTGGTTTGTGCCGAGTATGGCTGTACACATCCTAACAAAACGATTTTTTTTTTTCGTTAGCAGTTGTCATGCATTCCAAAATTATATTATTTATAATTCTTCAATTCATTGAAATATTTTTTGTGCTTATATTCAATACATTTAAAACCCAATTACATGAGGACGTGAGAACGTTATAATGAGATGATGGATGAGCTTCAATTTACTTTGTTCCATCAATTATGAAAAGATCTGCCTTTATCACTTTTGTGCACACCCATACGAAAATTTCTGGTTACGCCTATGAAATCATTTATAAATATAAACGCATCTTCTCAATGTTTGTATTTATATTAGTTTTTGTCCCTCAGCTGGCAGATATCGATTTTGTTCTGATCTGATTCGAAGATATATAGGCGTTCGGGGATAAATCGATAAACTTCGGGTAAGTATTCAGGACTTAAATACAAGAGAAAAGTTAATGCAACTTTGGTCGATAACGCCTAATTAAGAAGATAGAGCCAATTTAAAGTAACCATCCTACGACCATTTCACTATTTGCCTAAATTGATCCCATCTCCGTAATTAGGCTTTTTCGACCAAAAGCGACATAGATAAACTATTTTCTTGTATTGAGTCTTGAACACGGATGCGAAGTTAGTCTGTGTATCCTGGGAACACCCTGTATATATTAAGTACAGTTGTTTGAAATATAATCGTTATTAAGCTGCCTTTACGAATAGTACTCAACAATGGCGGTAAAACTAACTTCCCTCCCCATGCACATAAGGTTAAAATTAAAGTCCTATGCGAATGGAGTTTCTTAACTTGAGGGGGCATCTCAAGTACCCCTCCTCCAACAGTGTGTGGGCCAATTATCCCCGCTACCGGTTCTCAACATTTCAAAGTTCTTTCTATTTAAAAAAAACGGCATATTTGTAATTTTTAAGGTTTGGATAGCAAAACTAAACTTTATATTTTACCTCATCTACAAGAATTTATTGATACAATGAACTACTGAAAATGATATATTTATGTTTTTGAGATGTATTGAGGAACGTAGTAATATTGCTCCCAGTTATTAGCAATTTTCTGAACTATTCTCTCTTCAACTATGCTTATAGCAATATAAAAGCGAAATCACAAGTATATGTACTGTATGCGTATTTATCTATCTATCTATATCTATATATAGATACTTTTTATAGGGGCAATGTTATAGTTCATTTTCTTCGTAAAGTGTAGAAGTTTTCTGAACGAATTGTTTAATGATGTGGCTTATTTAAATTAAAAGATCACATGGTATGTCTTACTAACGTAGTTTTTCTTTTGTATTTCAGGAATTCAAGATTCGCCGCCACAGATGACATGATCATTACTGGACCTTAGGAACACCACCATAACTGCACCATGGAAGAAACGGACAATTTCACGGCACTTGAAAATATTACAGACAATTTCAGACAGAACACTAGTTTATCATCACCCAACGAAACCTATACACGGTACTTAAATGTCTCAACAACTATACCTCTCGAATATGCTCAAATTATGTACGGATATATTATGCCTTTTCTATTTGGTATCACTATTGCTGCGAACACACTGATTGTCGTGGTGCTATCTAAGAAGCATATGAGAACTCCCACGAACATGGTTCTTATGGCGATGGCCTTGTCAGACATGTTCACTTTACTCTTTCCAGCGCCGTGGCTATTTTACTTGTACACATTAGGAAATCATTATAAACCATTGTATCCTGTGACGGTATGTTACGCGTATCATCTAATGACTGAAGTTATTCCAGCTCTGTTTCATACAGCCTCCATCTGGTTGACCCTTGCACTTGCTGTCCAACGATATATTTACGTATGCCATGCACCGGTAGCAACGACCTGGTGCACAATGCCTCGGGTTATTAAAGGCATTGTATGGATATGCATAGCAGCCTCACTGCACCAGTCTACTAGGTTCGCTGACAACGTATACTTTACTCATGTTATCACTTGGAAAGGGGAGCGAACAGAAGTATGTGCCTATCGAAATGCTTATTGGGTTAACGAAATTGGGGCTACCTTTTATTTCATTTATTATTTTGCCTTCCGCGTAATCTTCGTCCATATGCTCCCTTGTATCTCGCTTATTGTTCTGAATTTGCTGCTGTTTCGAGCTATGAGAGACATGCAGAGGCGGCGCGATCAGTTGTTTAAAGAGAACAAAAAGAATGAATGTAAAAAGCTTCGAGATTCAAATTGCACAACATTGATGTTGATTGTGGTGGTGACGGTCGTTCTCATCGTCGAGATTCCTCTCGCTATCGTAACCGTCCTGCACATTATCTCAAATGCTGTTGTTCCTCTCATGGATTACGAAAGTGCTAACATTCTCATCCTGTTTACCAATTTCTTCATAATAGCCTCGTATCCCATCAACTTCGCTATTTACTGTGGCATGTCTCGTCAATTTCGCGAGACGTTCAAAGAGCTTTTCATCCAAGGTGTCGTTTCTTCCAGAAGAAACGGAAGCTCCCGGTATTCCTTAGTCAACGGGCCAAGAACCTGCACGAATGAGACGGTCCTCTGAGTAACGGGGAACCGCCGGACGAGTGCCGGCACCGCTCTCTAAAAACATTTTCAACTAAAGAATAAAGTCCGGCCTTTTGCTGCAGTCAAACCCTATTATTTTAACCTATGTTCCCATTTTATTTTGCTGTTTTTTTGTTCTCATTTAACTATGCAAGGAGTTTACTAGGTGACTTCTTTTCTAGTCTTATGAGTTATTCCTTAAACTACCTTCTGATTTAAAGCTTCAATTACCTCTGATATTATCTTTAGCCACTCCCTGGAAAGAATGACACAGGGAGTTATCTAGATGACTTTTTTCTAGTCTTATGAGTTATTCCTTACACTGCTTTCTGATTTAAAGCTTCAGCTACCCCTAAATCTTTAGCTACGCCCCTACGAGAATGACGAAATAATATACTTCAAAAATATATTGTATCAAGCAGCACTTTCTGTATTTATTTTATTCTTCTTGGTCCTAAGGTTGAACCTTTCATCTTCAATATAAAAATCTGTTTTATTTACGGTTGTACATGCTTCAACTGTCACAGAAAAGAAATTAGAAAGAACTAGAAACTTGAGGAATAAAACGAAAGTTGAAGCATTTTTCTATCAAACATTCCATGGAGAAGTTAATTTCAGTCAACTGCAATTTGAAGGCAAATTTTGTTCCATTTTCTTAATGGATAAAGATAGCTTACACTTCGTTCATCTTAATACTACTGCCACTTATCAATGATTTTCTAAATATAAACGAAACATATTTTTGAAGTTATTTTACTTTCAAAAATTAAGTCCAAATCTTCGGTTTCCTTTTGCTTGATTTCTAAGTACAAATATTTCCTTCTTTACTTTGACTTTTCGTATCTGATTTCCTTTGGTATCTTAATAGTATAATGATATTTTACGTATATAGAATACTTCAGCATAAATCCTCAAAGATATATGATAACTAGTTGCTCAGGACTGTGGAATAATTTGAGATACATTTTATATGCTGGGGAGAACTTCCTCACTTCTTATTCGCATCGAACAAAGGCTTCTTGGATAAACAGCACACAGTGCATCATTTAAAAGATGCAAACCGGTGCTACCTCCAATTACATCAGTGACACATATTTTTGTTTTATTTTTTCATCAAGGAAATGATAAGCATAACTACGAACCATATATTCATAAAAGGTGTATGTTCAGCGCAGAACTTTTTAATGGTTGCAAAACATAAACGAACAGAGAAATGAATGTTTTTGTGACTTTTATCATTGTTGATATGCGTTGTGGTATAACTTTTTATTTTAAAAGTAAAAAAAGATAATATTTTAAACCAGTGTCGTTCAATTTTTAAACAAAAGAACTACTATGATGTGTTATCGAGTCATACGCAAAAAAATATACAATACGCTTATTTTGTTCTGGGAGAGTAAGTCAGTAAGATGTGTGAGTGTATGTTCTTTGTACATGTACTAATGAATGTGTATATATATGTACATAAATATGTTTTCCTTCTTATGATAAAATGTGCCTTTCCCTACCCGTACATACATACATACATATAGTGTTTCGGTTGTTTCAGACAAGCCAATGACTGTTTATGATAGGATCTGAGCCCCCGGAGTATCTAAACTTTTATTGGCTTGGTTAACTATTTGCCCAGTTAAAAGAAATTCAAAAACTGTAGTATATCATATCACATTTTGATCCCTTCCATTTCGCAATCCCAAACACTTGTTATTTATTGGATATATATACATATATACATATATAATATGTTTTTTGTCTCTTGAGTATTTTTTGTGCCATTCTGTGTTTTTGTTCCATGCTATTATCAACACTTTGGAATTGTTCAGAAGCGTAAACGGAAATAAATAAATGTTCAAATAAATCTGATTTGTTATTGTTTGACCTTTATACATGTAAATATGAGGTGTGTTTATAAAAAAAAATCTCTTACTTTCCATCCTTTATTGCTCATCATACAAACTTTCAACCACTATTTCCTTTAAAGTACACCTGTCTACTGTCAATAGATCATTGCCATAGTTTTTTTTTTTAATTTTAAATTTCGGAGCACCTGTTGGATATCACTTTTTCCCATTGTGTGCAATACACTGGAAAAAAAAGTCTAAGATTCATGTTAGGGTGCGGTCCTTAAATAATGTAATTTCTTGGAGAATAGTACAGCGGATGGTAACACTATGCCAAGACTGGCGTTTGGCGTTGTCGCGTACAAGAATCCTTGACTTCATGTCTCAAAAATGACATGAACAGTGATGTAAAGAACAGATCCACACAACCTGCCACTTTGGTGTTTGTCTTCTACTCTTCTGTGGTTCACAAATGTTTCTAAATTAGTGACCAGCGGACTGATGTTAATTAGGTGTCACCAACAGCTAAGCACGATGGAACTGCATTACTGGAAGGCGTTGAACAAATTATGTAGTACAGCAACCTGCGTTTTAAAGAAACGACTCAAAGTGGTCACTACAAGTTAAAACAGGACGGAACTCCACGGAGAAAGTGACACGGCCTGCTGTACTGCTGTGTCCTTTGTCTAGGACGGTGCAACTGAAGTAGTGACTGTGTGGAATATCCGTACAGAAATGGAGCTCCACAAGTAACAATTGGTGAGAACACACGTACTGCATATTGTGACATCCTACTTTTTCATTGGTAATATCATGTGTGGAAAGTACTGACCAACAGATTTTTCGCTTCTGCTGCAGGCATCTGCTGACTATATAACCTGTAATTCAGGATTGCCATGACTGGCAAGTAAAACCTTAAGTCTTAGTGAGAGGAAGACGATTTGTAACACTTCTCTTTCTCCGACCAACATTAAGTTTTAACTATACATCCAGTATACAAAGTTAATTTGTTTAGTTTAATGTAACACGATTACACTGATTAAATAGGGAAGATGATGATTATGATAATGAACGAAATGCTGGAATGAAGAAAGTGAAAGAAACGGGTAAACCAGATTAAACCACGCGAATGGTGTTTGTCCTCTGGAATCCAACTAATGGCCCACAACCCTAAAGAGAATGCTCCACCACTGAGACACTGCAGTCCTACAAAGTACTTGTGTACCATTCTTCTATCTTGTACCTTACCTAAACCTTTGATTGTTCCTGTTGGATAGTATCAATCAATCACATCTATTTTAGTAAATTAGTTAGTCGTTAAAATGCCTTTTACTGTATCAATACATTTTCTTACCATATAAAAACCTCATAGTTCCTGTAAGAGCAGGTAGTAGTTAAATATTAGAATATGTCTACACAGCAGTGACTCCTTGCCTTATTTACCTTGTGCCCCTGCATAATTCACACATTCCTTTCTGTTCGTTGGCCATATGTGCCTTTTATCTCACCTAGTCTGTGATTAAAATCTCAAGTCATCAATAATAATAATAATAATAATAATAATAATAATAATTTGCTCTTATTTGGTACGTTTTTAAGCCCAAATTGTACACTGAAATAATGTTTTTACTCATTTTGAAAATTTTGTAAATAATTTTTATTTGCACAATTAATTAATTTGAATAACGTATAAATCTTTAATACGAATAGGAAAGACAAAATGGTATACATGCAGTATGTAGCTACCATTGTAAGTGGTGCTTTCACAATTTATTTGTGTCATAGCTTCCACATCTTTTGCTCTTTCTTCACACACACTCCAGACTGGGAATCAGTGCTGAACAGACATAAAAGGACTGATGAAATGCAATTTGTATCTGTATAAATTATAATGAATATATAATATAAAAATGAGTATATATAAATTAAATCACGTATGTCATTATCTTAATATACACATACTGCAACCATGATATTCTGCGCAGCTCGATCTCTCTCTCTTTTACTCCTTCAGTCTTATTATGGGATCTTACTGCTCTTGTAACAAACATAGGTAATTTCTTATCACATAAATACAAAAGTTATTTATCATACGTTAGAAATAAGACAAAGCTACAGATAGGGCAGCTGTGATTGCACAGTGGTAGAACTCCTGTCTCTGATTCGATCCCAGCTTACGTCAAGTGGACTTTATGTTGGATATGCACCATGCATGTGGGTTTTTCCCTCTCTCTAACATTCTTCATCCCAACGTTTTATTCGTTATCAACATCTCCATTAAGTTTTCGTGGGAAGTTAAGCAAAAACAAGAGTGAACTTTCTGCTGGACATACATACATCGTGTGCGTTGGTTTTCCGTTTCTCCCACTTTTTTCATTTCAGCATTTTGCTCATTAGATCCTCACCTTCCACTTTATTCTCTAAGGATAAACTTACAACATAAAACTCAAAAAAGTGAAATTTATGGTCTACAAACACCGTTTATGTGGGTTCTTTTCGGGTTCTCTCCCTTTTTCCTACTTTCTTCATTTCATATTTTCGTTCAATCATCATCACAGTCTCCTTTAATCTCGATCCATAATCAAGGGACGTTAAACTTTGAAAAGAAGGAAAAAAAATACGAACATTGTACAATGATTCTCAAATAGTGATAAAATGTACGACTGGACTGGAAAAATCAAAACCCGGAACTCAGATTTACAGTGTCTTCACCACTATGCTACATAGTCTTCTTGAACAGCAATCATTTTATATCGCCCTTACTGTGTTTGGTGCTCAGTCACTCATACTATATGGATTGTTCCACAACTCTTTCGTTGTGATTACTGGTTGAATTTACATGTGATATGAAATGTTGACGACCGACTTCAAGAATGATATCACGTATGGTTATTTAGGAAGCGGAATGTACAATACAGTAGTTAACGCATCGGGATGGTAAACCGAAGACCTGGTTTTTATTCTCTGTGCAGTCATGGACTTCCCCACTGCAGCTCTATTTGGATCTACTTACAATCTGTATTTCTTGATAGTAAATTGTCTATAACTTAAATTTGCATACCTCATAGTCCTGGTAGTTTGATTATTATATTGAAGATATTTCGGGAAGCTTAAAAGTTTCCCACGTAAATTATTCATTGTAGGTTTGGAAAATTCAAGATTGCTAATTAAACTCCAACTTACCAATGCAGCAGACTCATATATATATATCTAAGGAGCGCTATAACCCCCCTCCCCTTGACGCTCAAGTATACACTGGATAAAATAGGCTTCAATCCTGCTTTACACTGGATAAAGCAGCAAACAAGGTTTAGCCCCTCCCTCGATCATATCCTGGAACCGCCACTATATATATGTCCGAGTCTGCTGCTTTGGTCAGTTGTAGTTTTATTAGGTTCCCCTTATTCAACAAACAAGAAATATGGTAGACATTGCATTTAAGTTGGAAAGTCGGTATTTGATTTAAATATAGTTTATCGTATGTTAAGGATATAAAATTTGGAAATCTGCTTATAAATAAATATAACTGTTCGTAAATATATAAAATTATGTATTAAGATGCACCTAGAATATAAATGCTTTTGTTAATAAAAGAGCTAGTTACTGCAACACTTTACCAATGGTTATTTTCAAGAAGCACATGTGCTATGGTTAAAGAAATCTTTAATATGACTAATTCTATTCGATTATATTTACTCTAGAAGATATTTTACGCTACTATAAATATGAACTCCTTTATAGTTATATGGTTAGCGTACACGTCTTTGGCACGGGAGACCCGGGTTCGATTCCTGGTGGGATTTTATGTAGTTTCTATCTCACGTAGTTCCACGTCTTATTTAGCATCGCTGTCTAAAGGGACGCTAAACTCTTCTCAACTAACAACAAAGCTATAAATACGTAGAGGAAAAGCACCAAAACCGACATACCATATTGTTTTTGGCTCATAAAGCTGAACTGGAGGACCAGGATTATGAAATAAATATATTTCTTTAAACCAGCAACACTACTCAATAAAATTATGTAACCAGTTTTAAAAATTGCCATATATTTCCACGATTATGACGATTTGTTCAATTGTCTTCGAAATCATATTTTTAGAAACTAGACCCCAAAACCGACATACTTTCAGAAAATTATTATGTTGTAAAATGAAAAGAAGTTATCTTTTTAAATTTGCATTTTGATATCCTTGTATAAGTTCTGTTACGCACAATAGTAGGTTTACTTGTAAGATACTATTAGATCTGCACCATATTTTGCTTATTAAAAGTTTAAATAAGTGCTGATAGAAATAGTCTTACCGTGGTATTAGGCACAATTCATAGTTTTAAATAGTCTACACATGTATGAGTATTTTGTAAGTTAAGTAAACATTAAGAGGGAATATCGCGATGGAATTTCACATTACAAATCAATGACAATAGTCACAGATGTAAAGGTCCCCTTCCACCTCGACACATTCTGTGTGTACCCAGACCTCACAGGGTAAACACTGAACTCATTCTTCTCAGCTGGTGTCTTCCGAAAAGAGTCTTTGAAAAAAAAAAACAGAATTCATCATTACTCTCTGGTAAACTGGACACTAAACCTTCATCTGATGGTAAGTCATTGTCTGCTTGCTCATACCTTAGCCTTTTCCTTGACCTGGACGTAGATTGGGACTTAACCCTACTTGCTTTTCCTTTTGAGTCTTCTTGTTTGAGTCTCATACCTGCGTTCCGTTTAGTTTTTCTCTGCACCTTCTTTTCCATCGTAGGTAATAGTTCCTTTTTATACGGTGACGAGGTTATTACTGAAGCTTGAATAGCTTTACGGCTTCTGGTTGTCAGGTTTGTAGACTTGTAAATGAAAGGATATGTCGGTTTATAGACAACCTTACTCCTACATGTTTGTACAAGTTCCACTACCAAAAAGTATCAGTTGGCAGAATAACCACGGTGATTTGGTTATATATTATAGATTATAACCAAACTTAATAACTTAAAGAATAAAAGTATGTAATGAGTAAATAATCTATCTCTAAATAATTGTCGATTTCTGATTATGATGAATTATCAACAGAAATTTTAGTACAACGAAAAACAAAACAAAATGCTCCTCACACACTAATGCACCTTCACAACTGGTTTAAACTTCACTTGCTCCAACTAGTGGTGAGAGTAGTAACTATTGATAATGTCTCCGACAGAGTACGGCGTGTTCTAGCCCAAAAAAGGGCGGTATGTCGGTTTACGGACATATGTCACTTTTGGTACTTTTCCTCTAAGTATTAACAATTTCAGCCTTGCATGCTGAATAAAGGAAACAAGTTCTCTGAAATATCGATATTAATAACATTAATAATCAACAAATACGACAATATTTGAAAATCTAAAGCAACACCCAAGGAAATACACTAATAAAAAGTAATAAATCATACTCTTTCATCAAAATACACAAGATTTTAATACAGATAAACAACTTCAGTTAGTAGTACAATTAAATGATTCTTAGAGAGATGTCGATGTTCAAGGGCGCCGATCTTGGTGGGCCGCCCTCCCAAAGCTCATGTAGGCCCCCCTGTATTTTTATGAATAAGTATTTTTATATGTATTTTTCTTGTTATATGTATTTTTTTTATGAATAGACCCCCTCAAAGTTACAGAAAAATCGGAGCCCTTGTCGATGTTACACGAATAACAGAACATTCGCAAGGAGAAAGTAAGATAGAGTATATGGCAATTCCAAACTTTGCCTGTGCAGCAAAATATTGTAGAACAAATGTGGCAAGAGGTTGGTCATGTATTTTTGTTACAAATGAAATTGAAGTAAAAAACATATATTAAGTTTGACAAGCTTAATGGAGGAAAAGAATTCTAATGTAGTATGATAAAGATACCCTTCAAAAAATATGTATTTGTGTATATAACATTTTTATACACATTTTTAAATAAACATCTCCAACTTTGGCGAATACAAATGAAACATAGATAATTACAAGGTGTTTTAGTTCAAATAGTATTTTTTTAATTATTTGCTTAGCTTAGAGACGTGGGATATTTTTTATGAGCTAACCAACTTGAATGACTTATATGAGAAAATATATGATACTATAAAACAGTATTTGAAATAGCATTTCTAGTAAACAAAATGCTATCAAAACAAACAAGAAAAACAAATGGATGACACTTGAAATCTTAAAAGCAAACATATCAAATTTACAACCAAATAAAACCTACTGCGATGATTGAATTCAATTACAGACAACACAAAAATGGTTATAAAAACTGTTGAAGATAGCAAAATAAAATTAATATAGAAGTAGAAGTAGAAAATGTTTCAGTTACACAAACACACGCAATGTAGAAAATAAATAAGAGCTCAACATGGTAACACATAGTACCCATATAAGTAGCATAATTTATGAGGTGTAAATATGACAACCTCGAAGGATGTAGCACGTCATTTAATAAATATTTTACAAGTGTAAGACAAACTCTTATTAAAAACAAAGAAACTAGTAAAACTAATTTAATGGAACTATATTTTTAAATGTGAGAATTCGATATTCTTAAAACCGGCAACAGGGAGTAAAATAATCATAATAAAACAAATGAAAATTTCTAATTCGGCTGGAGCGGATGAAATATCTAATGATTTGATGAAAAGTTGTTATAAATACTTAATCAAATACTTAATTTGCGTTATCTGTCAAATATTTTAGTCGTCATTGGAACTTTTCCTGATAAATTAAAAATTGATCAAATTAATCCGTTACAAAAAAAATAATCATAATGAAATAGAAAAGTATAGACCGATGAGATTGCTACGTGTAATAGGTAAAATTTTTGAGAAAATAATGTTCAATCGGTTAATGGATTTTACTTGTAAATACTCTATTTATCCCACGTACAACATTGTTTCTTGAAAGGTAAACCCACTGAGACGGCCATTTCTCATTTTCTTGAAACCTGTAAGAAGTTGTTGAATGAGAAAGGAATATTATTAGATTCTAACAAAAGCTTTTGACTTTGTAAATCATCATGTATTACGAGAAAAACATTGTTGCTATTGCATTAGAGGCCTACCAATTAAATGGTTTAAATCATACCTTTTAAGATCGGAGGTAAGTAGCTGAAATTACAGAAATAATTAATAATAAAAATGTGTATCAAGTGAAGAAATTGTTAATCGTGGAGTACCACAGGGATCAATCTACGGCCACTTCTCTTTCTTTCTTATATAAAGATCTTTCTGAAAATATTAATAGCTCATGTGTGACTTTATATGTAGATGATACAAATATAATAGTCAGTGGGAAAGGTGAAAGCGAATTAGCTTCTAGTTGCCAACTGCCAATAAACAAACTTTCAAGTTGGATAAATAAAAATGAGCTAATTATTAATACAAATAAAACACACGCCTTAAATTTTTATAATGTTAAAAGTAATCAAACCAAGACAATAATAATAGTTGATAAAACATTTAAATATTTACAAAGGCTACCTTTCTCGGATTTAAAATCTCTAATAAATTCAACAGGAAAATTATTTATAGAATATATAAGAAGTAAATTAAGCAAAATGTATTGTGCAATTAGATGTGTAAGAGATAAGATTAATGTAAAAACAGCTATATATTACTCAAATTTTCATTCTATAATAAAATGTGGCTTGATGTTCCGGAGAGGTACATCTAAAGTATTGTCATCTTCAAGCCACAACAAAAAGCGGTAAGGATCCTAGTGGAAGTAGAACTCTCCATGCAGAAATATTTCTTCATAAAGAACTTAAAATACTAACTCTTCCTTCAATGTATTCGATTGAAACATTAAGATATACGAAAAATGTAGTAGTGAATTTATTGTCATCAAAGAGATTCGGAGATACAACACAAAAAGTATAGAAGACATTTACTTGCATACACACGGAACAAATATTTATAATAAGTCAATTACTCATAAAGGTACCTCTATTATACAATCTACTTCCATCGTGTATATAAAAAAGTCAAGTAACAGCTTTGGAATCAAACTTCAAACGTACTTGGCAGAACAATGCTGGTACTCTCTTGAAGAATATGTTCAAAATAATTTATGTACGCGAAATTAAATATATAAAAAGGTAAATTAGTGAATATAGAAGAATCCATATGTAATAATTGTATACTATATGTTTATGTATATATTTAAAACTAACATGTCCAATTTTGTTGTACGACGACGAACGGATATAAATTATGATTATCCATACAATAAAATTCAAACTTTTTGACTAACAGGAACGTGCTGTTAATTTTATTTTTAAAAAGTGTTCCTTACATTCTTTAAATAATATAATGTCTATAACGTACTGAACATTACGTCCTTGACTGTACAGGAGCCAATCCAGTTGTATTTACCTTAATTTTCATCTGTTAAGATCACCTTTAGAATCCTATTCACGGTGCCTTGCCGCTCAAAATTAACTTTGATCTAGATCAATTGTCTGTAGAACTTCCGAAAATCAGTTACGCCTGAAATACAAGAAATATGCTCAAACAAATTCGTAATAGAAATGGACTATGTTTTTAAACCACATATATCACAAATACAGGGTGATTTTTTTTTAGTACTCACGGATTTCATTTGGATCTAGAATTTCTACCTGAAGTCCGATTTTCATGCGTTTTTTTTAATGATCAAGGAAGAATGGGAGATTTATGGAACTATGCTTATTGGTTTAAGTTCATCCGGGATAATATCGGTTACGTCTCAAGAAAAACCGCAAATATTCGCCAGTTTATCTTACAATTGAAATGAGGTGCGGTGCGGTAAATTGAATTTTCTTCATTAGATTGTAACCTCGCCAAGGTCAATAAGAAACAGGAAACTGGGCCATTATATTGGGAATTGTGCTGTACAGTTATGTGCTACTGTGTGAGTATGATCAGAACATAGTGAGAATAGTGTACTCTCTGGAGCAACGTGAGTTTATCGTAAAAAGATTTTGGAGAACAGGATCTATTGGTGCTACGCAAAGAGCATTTAAATCAAACTAGTCCTACATTCTGCTCCAGACAGGAACATAATATTGTCACTAGTGATTAACCCTAGATTAGGCGCGTGGGTGACAGGTGTCCCCCAGTGATTTTTTTCTCAAAATGGCAACACTGTGTGTTGGTGTTCGCAGTTGCGCCTCTCAGTAGCTGAACGTTAATTGTTGATGTTTGATGTGGCAGCAGTAGAACTCTTCTGTTTCCTCTCTACAGTTTATAAGAAATAAATTATCTCTGCAGCAGCGTGTTTGGGTGACAATTGTCAACCGCGCGCCTATGTATGTAACAAGTAAAATATCAAAACGCCGGAAGACAGAGACGACAAATATTGTTCTGCAATGGCCTGAGGAGGAAGAGCAGGAGTCGGAAGTGTGTTCTGATGACAGTGATTATGAAATTGGTCAAATAAGTGCAAGTGACACTCAATACTGAAACGGAAGAAAATGGCCCATGGTGATATTTTTGATCTTCTAAATACATGTGCAATTAACGCACTTTAGATTGTGAAATTCAATACCAGTTCATCTCAATTATCACGAAGGAATTTTTTGGAAGATATCGCCTGGGAAATGACTAAATCTCAGTTACAACGGCGATGCTCTACTCCCCAAGTTCCAGTTGAAATTAGAAAGAGGTGCGGACTTCGATTCTTACTGGGTGTTAAGGAAGAGGAAACGGTCGATCTTGAAAAGCCATCAGGTTCCTGAGGACGCTGGCATGCCTATGGAAAGGGGAAGAGACAAAACTACAAGGAAGTGGTGATTAAAATGTAAGAGATCGATGTGCGGAGATCATCTCAAAGACATTTGTGTAACATGCTTGCAGTCAGTCTAGTACTCATGGGGGAAAAAAGTTCATTGTATTCAGTAGAACACTGTGTACAACCAAAACCATATCCTGTAATTAACATTGTATCAAACAAATCAAATAATCGTCATTTAAAGATGATTTTATTATCCTAGATATATTTTGTGGGTGGGTGACACCTGTCACCCACACGCCTAATTGTGCAATACAAACGTACGCGCCTAACGCAGGCTTAAATTGGAAGAAGGAGAATCGCTTCTGAGTGAGACAGGGAAACATCAGACCTCGCAGACGGGTGTTGCGGAAGAGAGGGTCAGATCCAGGGGGGTTATCTCCCCCCTCCAGAAGAAGAAACTTTCTTATTTTATACATAAATAAAACCCATTCCAGAGTTTGGAGATCTTAAAAGTAGCTCTAAGTAGCAGTATTACAACCCACCGCCCCTTCCCCCCAGAAGTCCGTCCTGAATCCGCCCCTGGTGGAAGATGTCAGTCATTGACTCGTTTGGTCGCCCAAGAAATCTCTTCGTCGTTTGTCACAAGAAAACGGCTATAGCAATTCAACATGTGATTTATGGGTTTTACCATGGGTGCACTAACACTTAATTTGGGCTAGCCTTAATTTGTATTCTGCAATTTCGCTTCAAGAATCCAAAACATCATTCCAATTTTAAAGTACACTGGCGAATATTTGAGGTTTCTCTTAAGGTGTGGTCGATATTACCCCGGATGAATTTAAACCAGCAAACTTAGTCCCATAAATCTTCCGTCCCTCCTCGATCATTTGCCACAAACCGGATGAAAATCGGTTTTCAGTTAGAAGTTCTAGACCAAAAATGAAATTCGTGAGTTTTTTTTTAAATCACCCTGTATTACAAAATGCAAATAATAATGTTCATGATACTTAATTTATAATTTTAAATGAAACAGTAACTTGTTTTCAGAAGCTTGGAAATATAATGTAATTCGTGAATTCAAACAAAGAAATTCGAATGCATTTCTCATTACAACTAATGTAGAAGACGATAATTGCTGATCGATGCTATAGGATACATTTAAATATGAATAACCGTACCGATATTCCAAATAATAGAATTACAACACACAGTTTCGGTGTGCCCTAACACCTTTGTCGATGACTGCGTTTTGCTAAACTGAAGTCAAATGTGAAAACTTCTATTTTCCTGTGAAACCTATCTGAGGGAAAATTTAAACACACGTCTCAAAAACTGTAATAAACTTACCGCGAATTGAGCTGCAGAACGGTACAAACACGTGCGTACTATCCTCTAGACCACCTAAAAGAGCTCCCAGATTTTAATGTTTTGTGACTATAACTAACTGAAAATTGAATTGAAATAATTAGGAAATTTATTCCAACAGGAAGTGAAACAAAACAATATGGAGACTTGAAACCATGGAAAGTACTTTTTCCAAGAACTCGAGTTTGTTACGGTTTTTAGAAGTGAAGTTAAATATTTTTTTTTTTCTCTCAAAAAGCTTCAACAGGAAGACAAGAACTTTCATATATGAGTCCAGTTCAGAAATACTAGGAAGACATGGGCACGGCTCAGCGTACACCAAAAATATGTGATGTTGTTTTACTGCTTTGAGACGTAAGTAAGACTATCCATATTCGAGTTACGTTTAAAACACTACAATGTTTATACGTCGGACCTACGTTCCATCATTATAGATTATGACACAGTGTACAGCAGGGAGCGAAATCCTGATGTGTTGGGAGGATTCCTCTACTTAATATTTTTTTGATTGCCTATGTGCCTACAAATGCTGGGCCTGTTATATCTGTAGCGCCTACCTAGCTTTGCTAGAGCTTGTATAAAGGCATAAATTGTAATTCATAATTACAAACTTCGGATATACATATATATTAATTTTAAGAAAAGAAACACTCACCAAAGCTTCAAACCCACTGTATTTTAAATTATAATATGTAACGGTTTCGGATATATAATATGTTACTGAACATCGTTTTCAGATGATCCGCTACGATAGAGTTTCTCAACCTGTGGTACGCACAACTTCTGTTAAACTCTGCGAAAATATTGTCTTATTTGAGACAAAAAATATTAATTATGTCCGAGCAGAAGTTCCAATCTAGGGACTTTCCGACATCTGTTTCATCAATACATTGTCCTTAGATTTTTTTTATCAAGCCCCATCTCCTTCTAGACCTGCACCCTTTACCCAATTTCTTCCACAATCTAATTAGCTAGAGATATTGAACAGTAATTTCTGCCTACCAAATTTGAAAACAGTTCATGCGATTTTGAGTTATCGTGGACGAAATAATTAAGAACACACTTTAATACATACACACAGAGAGACATGTTTAATGCGCACAGATATACACACGCAGATACTCGTATATATATTTGTATAAGAATATACTAAAATAATACAGTAGTTCCGTTTGAATGTATAGAAAACAGCTGTAGTAGCAAGATAATCATGGGAAGCAGGTGATAAGCGTTCTATTAACAACAAAGAAAGTCGCTGTGTTCAAGTCTCTGTATTCTTTTTACTTGTATGTAAACATAGAAACTATTAAGAGGGTGCCGATATGTGTCACTAAGAGTATCAATTTTCTTTATTCTCAGCCAGTAAACCCTCCAAACAAAAGGCCAAATGACAATAATGACAGAAAGCATTGTTTAGTAGATTTCGGTAACATCCAATCAGTTTTCCTTTTTTTGTTTTTAAAGGTTATTGCTTTCGTGTGCGTTCTTCACTTTATATCTATGTAATGCGAGATTTCTCTCTTTATTTGTACTGCCACTGTTGTTATTGTAGCAAACCTTTCAGAAAAAGACATTCCGAAACAATAGGTCAAGACCTAATGTGTTTTATAGAGCCAGTTTTGTGCTTGAGTATGTGGGGATAAAACTGCATGCAGAAACAGTTTATCCTGTGTTTAGCAGTGCAGTGTCGTGAAGAAAATAACGTAGCTGTGTCTTGGGACGTGATATTTTACTTGTAAAGTTGTCAGACGATAGAAATCAGGACATGGATAAATGATTAATTTGTGGCCCGTCAATAACATCGAAGGAAGAAATTATCACATGCGGTGATGACAAGCCTTTGTCACCAGAAGCGAGCACTTCCAGCTCCGAACAACCACTGGAGAACACCATCAAGACAACAAAAAGCGTCGTACAGCGCAGCGCAAGTACAGTATCAGTTACTTATACGGTTTCACATATTTTTTTAGAAGAAGCTGCCCCTATTCCTCAATATGTAATCAGTTGCGAAATGCTATCAAATCAGTCAATGAAGCAATACCTTCTCAAACGCCACTTTGAAACAAAGCATGCAGATTTGAAACACAAATCTGTGGAATGTTTTCAGAGAAAACTGTCCGATTTGTTAGCAAGGAAGAAACAAATATCCTCCTTTTCAGGAATTAACTTCAAGGCTTTAGAGGCATCTTGTGAGGTCAGTTTAAGAATAGCTAAAGCAGACAAACTTCACACTCTTGGAAAATCATTAATATTACCATCAGCTACAGATATGGTTAGAATAATGTTGGGGGATAAAGCAGCAAAACAACTTGAAATGATTCCACTTTCCAATGACACTGTATCACGAAGAACTTCAGATTTGTCTTTAAATGTTAAGGAACAGTTAGTTGACAAAATTCCGGCCAGTAAATATTTATTCTATTCAATTGGATGAAATTAATGACATCACCAACATGGTTCATCTTACATATCTAAGGTTTATGGATGAGGGGACAGCGAAGGAAGAATTCTTGTTTCGTGAACAATTACTACTCGAACAACTTCAAATGAACTGTTTTCAAAATTAGACCAATTTATGAAAATGAATAACATAGACTGGAAAAAGTGTGTTGGTGTTTGTTCCGATGGAGCACGTTCAATGACTGGGAATTGCACATTGATTTTTTTTTTTTTTTTTTTTTTTTTTTTTAGTGACGGATTTCGTATGGGTCTAAAATTTCTAACGAAAGTCCGATTTTCTTGCGGTTGGTGGCAAATGATCAAAAAAGGACGGGAGATTTATTGCACCATGTTTACTGGTTTAAATTCATCCGGAGTAATATCGGCCACACCTCAAGAAAAACCGCAAATATTCACCAGTGTACCTTACAATTGAAATTAGGTGCGGTACGGTGAGAAGATTTGAGTTTTCTTCGTACATGGAAATCTCGCCAAGGTCAATAAGAATAAGAAATAGGAAACTGGGCCGTTGTATTGGGAATTGCGCTGTACAATTCTGTGCTACTGTGTGAGTATGATCAGGACACAGT
This sequence comes from Thermobia domestica, assembly GCF_964235325.1. Classification (NCBI taxonomy): domain Eukaryota; kingdom Metazoa; phylum Arthropoda; class Insecta; order Zygentoma; family Lepismatidae; genus Thermobia; species Thermobia domestica. The sequence continues at coordinate 264,059,423 of NC_137462.1, forward strand.
GAGAATAGTGTACTCTTTGGAGCAACGTGAGTTTATCGTTAAAAGTTTTTGGTAAACGGAATCTGTTGTTGCTTCGCGAAGGGTATTTAGAAACAAATTTGCCTCACGTTCTGCTTCAGATAGTAACATAATATACCTATTGTTGCTAGTGAATAAATTGGAAGAAACAGGATCGATACTGAGTGAGACAGGGAAGCATCGGACCCTGTAGGCAGCCCTTGTGGAAAATGTCATGTATGGGCTCCTGAGCTCACCCAAGAAATCTCTCCGTTGTTTGTCGCAAGAAATCGGCTGTAGTTATTTAACATGGGATTTTTGGTTGTTACCGCTAACACTTAATTTGTATTCTCACTAACAATTTGTATTCTGCAATTTCGCTTCAAAAATCCAAAACCTCATTCCAATTGCAAGGTACACTGGCGAATATTTAGTGATTTTCTTGAGGCGTGGTCGATATTACCCCGGATGAATTTAAATCAGTGAGCACAGTCTTATAAATCTCCTATCCTTACTTGATCATTTGCCACAAACCCCGAAAATCGAACCTCTGAAATTCTAGACCCAAATGAAATCCGTGAGTTTTAAAAGAATCACTCTGTAGTATCCATCGTGACGCTTTAGCCACAAGAAATGTGCCTGTGCCACTGAAAACAGTTTTAATTAAAATAGGTGAAAATTGTCAACGTTGTTAAAGCCAGAGCTTTGAATTCAAGACTGTTTTCCGTTTTGTGCAATGAAATGGGTGCTGGGCATGATTCACTTTTACTTCATACTGAAGTCCGGCGACTGTCGGGAAATGTATTGAATCGCTTCTTTGCACTTCGTTCAGAAGTGCAGACTTTTCTCTCGGACACATCCTCAGATTTCAATTATTTTAGTGATGAATTCTTGCTTGCTCGGCTAGCTTACTTAGCAGATTTAGTTTAGTGCCTCAACCAGCTGAATAAGAGTCTTCAGGGTGCACGTACTTCTTTATTCTTGGTACATGATAAAATTGCGACTCTCAGAAAAAAAAAAAAAAACTTTTCTTCATGATTCAAGAAATTAACACCGGTAATACAAGTTCCTTCCCAGTGTTGGATGCTTTCTTAACTGAGAATGAAACTGTTCTTCCTACTGAACTCGCAGTTAATATAATGTATTAATATATCAAAAACAAGTACAAGAAAATAAGTTAAATATTGAACTGGATTTAAGACTAAAATTAAGTCAGTTGAAACCAGACAATAAGATGCTATGTTTGGCTAAACAAGTACAACCTTCGCACTGAAGAAATTAAGTGAATTCTGTATCATTTCTTTTTGACATTCGTTGCTTAACGATTATCCTGTCTGCAAGATTATTTAAAATCTGAAGTACCATAATCCAAAATGTGTGTGTTCGCTTAAGGGGAAATATTCGTGTTTTGGCTGCTTACGAGAAATTTGCCAACCCACGCTTTGTTATTGCTTGCAGAAGTTTAATTTTTAATCGGTAGATGTGTATAGAGGTTCAGCATCTCTATGTTAATTTTTGTCCCTCTATTTTGCCTTTTATGCATATGACATAGGTTCAAATTTTTAGCACAGCTCTAAAAGTGTTTGTACCTTTTTCTTGGAAACTACTAAAGGGATTCGTTTAATTTTTATACCACGCACCCTACACTAGCTGGTAATGCTACCGAACTAGGATTATTTTTCTAGGTTACATACAAAGCCAGTAATTATTTTTTTTTAAATTCGAAGAATTTTAATCATGTGATTTTTTTTATCTTCACCAAAGAGTAATTGAGACAAATAAAGGAATTATGTTATAATTCAAGTTCAGTAAATAGAGGTACATATAAGAAAGATTTGTGTAAAATTTGGTTACTTTATCATTCATAGTTTGTGAGAAAATGGTACATGTATGTCGAAAAATGCAATTTTGAGAAATTAAAAGTTTAAAATTTACAATAGATTTTCAGCAATAAGACGCATCACAACATTCAAAATGGATCATAATCATATTCTTCGTCTCTATCCGTGTTTCCTTCATGCTTTCTACACGTTCTTTTCTTTGTTCTTGATTCCTTGATAAGCTTCAGAACTCCCAACTCAGATTTTGTTATACGTTTTCGGTCCTTGTCTCGCAGTAGTTTCGAGCTGTAATCACCGCTTGAAATTCCCATCTTCTCCACAACATCGTTTTTTTTTTTTTTGTTTTTTTTTTTTTATTCACTTACGCTACTAAAACACAAACAGCATCATACACTGTAATTTGTATGATTTTAGAACTCGCAAATGTAGTATCTTGACATCGTTGCCATATCAGTGCATTGCAACTTTCATTGGGGTTCTATGTTTTCCTCTGCAAACATTTTTGGGATCTGCAAGAGCTCTCTAGATAGGTTTGATAGCATCCATCACTGCAGCAGGCAACGAGTGCTTATGTTCGTAATGTTCTCCAGTTGCTTGAGATCTGTTATACCTACTCCAGGAAAACTCTTCTTTGGGACAAAGCATATGCGTCGGTTTCTCGTTAGCTGAATATTTATGAAAGTAAATTGCCCACACTGCTTTCTCCATCTTCTGAAGATTGCTAACGTTTTTCCTGATTGTTTTCCCATAATATACCTGCAGGCCTGCAACCAGAGGGGGGCAAGGGGTGGCCTGGCCACCCCTAAACTTTTCATGACCCCTCCAGACCTTAACACAAAATGCTATTATTAATACAAAAAACATAATTTAGCTATTTGTAAGAAAAATTTTAATGACTTGACCCAATTAACATATTCACCCCCCCCCCAAACCTCTGTAGCTGGTTGCGGGCTTGTATACCTGCAAGCTATCAATTTCTTTGTCATTCAGTCTACATTTACCTCCTATTGGCTACGTTTAATAACACAGACTAATAAGGAAAACAAAGAACTGTGAACGCAGAAAAACAGTAAGCAAAATGAAGTGTGTATTCTTTTCGGAACGACAAAGCAAAAATATATTTACTACATCATTACGGAAGAATGAGATGACCAAACAAACTGAAAACTGAATATATATATACAAGGGCGGATCCAAGGGGGGGCTACGGGGCTATAGCCCCCCCCCTTGACGCTCAGGTTTACACTGGATAAAATGGGCTTCAATTCTGCTTTACACTGGATAAAACGGCAAATTATGGTTTAGCCTCTCCCTTGATCATATTCTGGATCCGCCACTGTATATATATATATATATATATATATATATATATATATATATATATATATATATATATATATATATATATATATATATTTAAGCCTGAAAATACAACGGAAGTACAGAATAATTTGCATTTCTCGAAGGAAACCTGATGTCGTACGAAAATGAAACTTCCAGAAATGAAACTTCAAAGACTGTATGTAGATTGTTGAAATGATGTCGAAAATTTTGACCCCAAACACGGACATCCCCCTTAACGTTATTTTAATTTTTGTGGTGTTTGCTTCTATTTACCTTTGTGAATGTTTTTGTTCTCTCGTGTATACAAAAAGCAAGTACAGGAATAAGTTAAATATTGAACCCGATATAAGACTAAAGTTTAAACCAGGCATTAAGAAGCTGTGTTTAGTTACAAGAACAACTTTCACATGAAATAAATTAACTGAATTCTGTTTCTGTTTATGCTAATTGGTTATCCTAAATGTAAGTTTATTTCATAACTAATTCAAAGAATAGTTGATTTTTCACATGCAACTCTATCCATCACGACTCTGGAGCTAACTAAAGAAATAATAAACACTTCTGACCAGAGTATATACACTTGTTTATTAAAAACCAAATGACAATGTAACAGTTTCGACAAACTTAACGTTGTCTTCATCAGAGTTAGTGTCTGATGAAGACAACGTTAAGTTGTCGAAACTGTTACACTGTAATTTAAATTTTAATAAACAAGTGTATATACTCTGATCAGAAGTGTTTATTATTTCTTTGATTTTTCAATGTTTTTCAATCTATGTCTGCATTTAAAAAATAAAACTTAGTTACTTAGGTATACAATAGGTCAATATGTGTATAATGTCGCCGTTGAAACAAAGAAATCGTGCTTTTAGAGGGTAAATTTGACTACTGGTACGTAATATTTTCTATATTAAATATGGTGGTACGTCAGCGAAAAAGCTTGAGAACGCCTGCTTTACGAAACGGAGGGTGCAAGTTTACCAAATGGAAGAGTGGTACCACTACTTATTTAATGCCTTTCTCCCAGTTTTGGTGAAGATTGGTGAAATGTATATATGCGTGGATTCGGTTACTGGTTGATTGGGAATTTAGCGTCCCGTTCAGCACCAAGGCTACATGAGACGTAGACTTATAGCTTAACGTAGGATCCGAACGAGATCACGTCTAATCGGGAATCGAACTAGGGTCTCTGGCGTGCAAGACGCGTTTGATAACCATACAGCCACAGAAGAGTTCTGCAAAAATATGGGGTTGGTTATTGGAGTTTAGGGTCCCTTTCTACATAAACATAGATCTGCAATTTAAGATGAGATCACGACGCCGTAATGCGTTCAACATTCTGTCTTATCGAGAATATCCCAGTACCTCCGCATCATTGGCATGAATGCTAACCAATAATTCTGTAACAAGGAACATAAACTTGAGATGTTAGATATAAACTAATTATTTGCTGAGCAAAACTATATATTTTCGTTAAAATTCAACACGTGTTACAGCTTCGCCAACTAACTCTTTGGCTTCATCAGACACTATGTGATACAGGATAACTGTACAAACGTATATACATACAACAGCTAAGTTATCTTTCTTCTGATTAGCAACAATAGAATGCATCTACATAGAAGTTTTCAAATACGTATAATTGAAAGGGATTTGCTGCTGCCAGTAGCCAATGAGAATTTTAACACGTTGAATTTTAACGAAAATATATAGTTTTGTTCAGCAAATAATTAGTTTATATTTAATTATAACAAAGCAAAGCTTCTACTTATGGAAAATATCATAGTTGAGATGTTAGATCAATAATCTTTTATGCGTTGTATATTCAGGGTGTTGAGTTTATTATTTTACTTCGAAACTCCCCGTGACTTCTAAAGCTGCTGATATTAGAGATAATTCATCCCCGTCCCTGGTGTATCATAATCTGAGAGTATAATTTTGTTAAACTTAAGACACAAAGATGTATTATCTTAGAATAGAAGAGTTAATTGAGAGAAATAGCTATTCATTGTGTTAATTGTTTATGGTGTTAATTTAATTGGAATAGGCTATGATATATAAACATGTGATTGAAGAACCAAGGGTACCCATATTCGAATACTTTATCCATTCTATGTCTATCATCTTTTATGGTCTATCAATTGTATGAACCATAGATCCCTACTAGTGTACAGAGAAAAATCCGTTCTCCGGACAGCGGTATATTGTACAAATATACGGTATCCTCCTGCTTACTATAGAAATCAGTACGGAGCATACGTTATCCGTATGCTACATAGGCACTGCCCTTAGATGTTACATCATGCCGTTGCAGGATGTCTGAAATCTAACAGTTTTCCGTATATCATATGCATGTACTTATGTTACCTTCGTCAGTTATATGTTATATACGTCCATTTGTATATGAGAACCTGACTGCCTACATTGCTTCATACGGAAAGTACGTATAGATGGAACACTTATACAGAAAGTATTATAAAACATGCGTTTTTAGTTCTACGTCTGATGTATGTTAAGTCCAAAAATTACAAGAATTACGCATGTAAGGTATCTTTTTAAGTACGCCACCTACAATTTTTTTCTCAGTGTGTTCTGTGAGGAAGTATCAATACGATTAGTGCTTTAAAACATACGATTGCTACCTTATAATGAATTAAGAAACTCAGAAACTTTACTCTTGACACTACACATTAATTAATGTGTAGTATGTGAATGACGGTAAATTGAGGTACAACCAGGGATAAAAGTAAGGAGGGACGGCGTCCCCCACCTCCAGAAAATATGTACGACGTGATATCATGCAGCTACATACCGTCCTCCTATCTTTTTAAGATTCACTTTTACCCCTGGGTACAGCAACAATTAGTCGAAGTTTTTTGTGACAACTCCATTATGACTCAATGTGTGCACCTGCGGTTATCCTGGACACATCCCAACGAAGGTAGATTTCCTACCAAACTGTAGCCAGCATTTCGGGGGTAATGTCCACGATAGCTGTTGTGATGCGATGTGTCAGTTCATTAACATTGTTAGGTATGGGAGGGATGTACACCTCTTTCACAAACCCCCACAGAAAGAAGTCAAGTAACGTGTAATCTGAAGACCGTGGCGGCCAGGCAATTGGTCCCCCACGACCTATCCAGTTATCTGGGTAACGTTGATCAAGAAATTCTCTTACGTCCATCAGGTAGTGCGGCGGGGCGCCATTTTGTTGCCACTATAAGCAGCCATCGTGGTCATCTTCATCTAACTGTAGAACAAGGAAGTTCTGGAGCCTATCAAGATGTGTCAAGTGCGTAATTTTCGTGTAGGAGGTGCCATTGTGAATCATATTATACGGAAATATGACGTATGTAGTCCTGGGACTACCACCCAATTCCAGCAGCTAGAAACTGTTTTCCCATGAAGAGAACCCCGCCACTATTCCATGTGGTTCGGTGTATGGTGACCTCCAGAAATTCCCACACACAGCGTGCAATGGCCAGCAAATGCCGCACATAGCAAGCAACGATCGTGCCTTCACATGGATTTACGCCTCATGGTCAGTGGCGTCCGAGTGCCGGATGACACAGTTCTCCCTGCAAGACCTTTTCTGAGATTTGTCTGGAACCAATGTATTTGCCCGCATAAAATTCAAGCAGAGCATTGAAAGCAATGGAAACGTACACATCTACTTGGGTTTTCCCGTCCGAGTGTTGGAGTGTAGCCGATAGTAACAACGGTTCGCAAATTTGAAAACCAAAACGAAGGATAAAAAATATTAATCCGTGATAAAATAGTTGAATTAATACATCAATTGCCTCGGTGGTTTTTGCCCAACTTGCTGATTCCCCGTTCATTAATTTCATGGCTTTAGCCCGAAAGAAGAAATCTATTGTGGCTTTCGCCCGAACAGAACTGATAATGACAAATTTCAATCACAGGAACTGAATCAGTTTACAAAATCAATCACCGAGAGTGAGATAGTTACATTTTCTAATAATATTAATAAGTTCTACTACATTTAAATGTTGCACTATTAATAGAGGTCCAGAGTTATAGTTTGAAATTAAACTACTGCAGTAACATACGTAGAAAAGGAAATCTGACTACTAGTTAGTACCAAAACAGACCCTACTGTAAGCCATTACTGAGTTACTGCACGATCTATTCGACCCTTAAAGTTCATAAGAATGCAAATTATGTAATACAAAAATTTCAATACGAGAGTCAGCTTTACCTCATGCTTTATCTAGGCTTAAAACTGCGTTGATTGCGATTGAGAAAAGGGGAAAATACGAACAAACTCTCATCTTTGATTGATTGTGGCTTGATTGTGATTAACCAAAAATGGAAAATACAAACAAACTCTCATCTCTGATTGGTCATGGCTTTATTGTGATTGACCAAAAATGGAAAATACGAACAAACTCTTATCTTTGATTGATCGTGGCTTGATTGTGATTGACCGAAAATGGGAAAATACGAACAAACTCTCATTTATGATTGGTCGTGGCTCGATTGTGATTGACCAAAAATTGGGAAAATATGAACAAACTGTCATCTTTGATTGGTCAAGGGTTGATTGTGATTGTCCAAAAATGGAAAATACGAACAAACTCTCATCTTTGATCGGTCGAACGTATGTCCACGGTATTCAAGGGGAACTTCTGTAAACCCTTATTGTTATTATTTGATTTTCTCCACAGCCTTCCAATAAAAAAATGTCCATAGTTACTCAAAGTGGTAATATTGTTCCTTCTTCGTTACTAACACATTGAGATAACTGGAATTCAAGATTATAGTGCTAACCAAGAAACAACCTGACAATGTCTGAATTTGGCTCAAAATCACTCATTTTGATGACAATTGTGCATTGCTATGATCAATTTCAGAGAACATTTTTGTCGCCTTTGGCCCGGAATGTGTACAAATTTCACATGAAGTAAAATTATACAGAATAGCAATAGAAGCACATGTCATGCATAAACAGTACAACAAAAGCATTGAAACTGGAACGAAACTCTGGAAGATTAGTAAAAATAGAATAAAATAATTTTTGTATCCGTGAAAGAACAAACACGAACAGATAGGAGAAATGAAATTTGTTCATTGACGCTTCACAAAAACTAGATAATATCCTTTGATAATTTTATCTATCTAGTGTAATATATGAGATCATAACTTTAAAGTTATTTCAGTTATTTTAATCTGATTACACCATTGACTTTCGCTTAAAATACTAACCCTGTTTCATATATCACATAACCTAGCTTTCTCATTTAAACTTTTCCAGCGAGGTTCAAAATGGTGGACAGCAAGATGGCGGCCGTTCACGTGACACGTACTGTAAAGTTTCCCCTCGGCGTAACGTGTCCCTGACACTTTAGACATGGAGTGGGTCAGTGGGTACTTGGTCAAGTGGTAAAGATTTGTGTGTAGGTCAGTGGAACAACATGACATGACCCCTGCGACCCACATCCCACAGTAAATCACTCTGATCCCCAATGACTCACCTACCAACCATGACCCACTCTGATCCACCGACCCACTACGGTCCACTCGTTTTACAGGCTTTCATTTTTCTTCGCTTTTCATTTGATTCTATTTCTTTAACTGAGATGAGTATATCTAAGTGAAACAAAAATTTTAGGCAATTTTTGATATTGACATTTGTAGCTGTAATATATATTACCTTGGCCTATTTTACCTTGATTTGAGACTTTCAAATATCATTCTATTTTCCACTGAAAAGTATCTGTAATTCAACGAAGAAATAATTATATATGATAATTAAATTGAAATTCATCGTAATATGGCCCATTACAAATACTTTACCATTTTATATCGTAAAGGACAGATCCACCGTTATTGTAACAGACCGGTGCTTGAGCGACTGACCGAAACAATTCAAACACCGATCAGTTAGAATTTCACAGCCTTGTTTTATTACAAGTGTAAACTCTTTAGTCAGTGGAGAGGAGGTTCTGATCATGGGTCAGAGTTGATGACGATAAGTTTTGGTGAGTGGTGGGTCAGAGTGGGTCATGGCTAGAGATGTGGGTCGGGTAAATACCCAGTGGGTAGGTAAATAAAAAATGGGTATTTACCCGGGTATTTACCCCTTTTGTATTTACCTACCCAAAAAGTGGGTATTTTACGAAAGTTCAATTATTATGAAGTCTTAAGAATTGTTAACCGTACCGGTGAATTCTTCTGTATTTTGGGGTCTCTCGAGCGTGATGCCTCATTCATTCACTATAAATATGCAAAATAATAACCAATTGGCCCTGTTCAGGTGCGGTGCGGCTTTGAAGGCAATTTTAACCATGGCGCACCAGCAGTACAATTTTGGACATTATAGGTTATTCTAGGTTAAAGCGATATCTAAAACCTATTTTTTTTAAATAATTTTTCTCGAAGAACTTCATAGGTAAAGAGATCACAATATTGAATCGATTGTTTTCAAAGGGGAGATGGTGGGGGTGAGTTGTTACATTTTTCAGACGAGGCCTTCGTGTACACCTATATGTACCCTCATGTCCAAAATTATTGTCGCATGTCTATAAATATGTTGTTGTAGGAATATAATTTGATAACGAATTCGCCCGGTATTTCTTGTAATGTTAGTATGTATATAATTGGCAAAGACATGTATGTGGTAAATTTCATGTCAAAAGAGCAGCAAATAAGGACAATAAAACGAAAATAAAGCTTTCTTGTCCATTTAGTAGCATTTTGTTTTACTAATTCTAATTTTCGTATTTATAATTCTTTTCCTACGAAATTTACCACAAACATACGTTTCCCGATTATACACATAGTATCAGTGTTAAAAGTACCCTGCAAATTCATTATCAAATTATACTCTTACAAGAAGACAATTATAGAGATGCGACAATCATTTTGGACATGAGTGTACATCAAAGTTTGATCAACGTCGATCAAGCCAATCTTGAGAAATAATTCACACCACATTTCCGATTTTACGTCATCGCTCACGAAAAAATCAGATTGAGAATCAGAATCAGAGTTGAAACTCGAGGGATTAATGTCTCCTCGGGGTACCTACATTACCACCCACTTGCCGTCTCAAGATTTATCTGGGGCTATTTTACTATAGTTATGCGTCTATGCCCTTTCTTCACCAAGGTGTGAACGGCTTTTAAACTTGGATTAGTTTTACACCAAGACTTTAAAACAAAAGCCTTAGGTTGTCCAAAGATAGATATCGTACATAAACCCCCTTTGTTGAATCTTTGGGAGACAGCCCCAGTTTTAAATGTAAAGTCTGCAATACGTCATCAATTTTCAAGAACCCTTTCAAGTTGTTGTGTATTTTCATTTGAAAGTGCTTCAATCCAACAATTTTAAAATTCTCAGAAATGTTTCACATAAAACAACTGACACCCGACACATAAATAAAAGATAAACGAAAGCTGGATTATATATCTAAAGCATTACATATCAGAGGCTATAACTAGTTGAATAAAGACAACCAAAATTATCAAAATCTTTCCGAGTAGAACATTATGGACTTCAAGTTAATCATGAAAAAAGCGTGCCCTAGTCTACTAGTTTCGAACTTTAGAGTAGAGTAGGACATTTTAGAGTAGTTTTATCATCAAAGGAGAAAATGAGTTCGATATATTTGATGTAGTCGCATTTATTATATGAAAATATGCTGAAATAAAAAACATTACATCAAATTCCATCAAATGTACAGGTTTTCCTGAACGTTTATGGCTTCTTAGGTTCAACGTTACTGTTTAGGATTTTTGATAGAATCTTAATATAGATGTTTCTTAAAACAAATAACGACGTGTGGAACGTTAACGAAGTCTTACGTGAAGTATATTACAGAAAGTGTTGAACGAAAGCCTTGTCAACGCGCTTTCGTTACTGGGTGTCCCCTGTCACTTGTTGGTCACCCTTTGTGGATTGAATTTTTTTAAAGAAAATTCGTCCTTCATATGCTCTCCCATCAAGGTATCACCTGCTTACGAATTACTTGGATACTCAATACAGTGAAATGCAAGGGGAAGTTAAAATGAAGTTAGAGGAATTTTCCAAATCTACATTTACAGTGTGACGGGTGGAGTAACTTGAGAAATGAACCTATTATTTATTTCGTCATTTCAAAGTCTGAACCTTCTTTTGTTGATTTCACGGTGTTAAAAGATGCACATTACTTGTCTGAAGAGATAATGAATGTTCAATAAACAATATAACCCTGAAAAATGTTTGGTAATCATAGGAGACAACGCGTGAGATCAGCTTTTATATTAGTAAAACAGAAGTATTCTAATATAGTATCTTTGGGTTGGGGGGCTTGCTCATCTCCATTTGCTTTGTTCTGACATCCTCGGATGTCCATCGGATGATATCCTCTGTAGACGACCGAGTGCCTTCTCCTTCATCTGCATGTCAAAATGCAGATGAGTGCACATTTGCATATCAATATTTAAATATATTGTAATTTGTGATCAAATTTATTGCTTATTAATTAGCATTCATTTTAATAATTGTGTTACTTTTATGAATATTATTGGGTAAACACCGAGCGTAATACGAGAGTATTAATACAATTTTGATATATATTGTATTTCATGTATGTATTTTATTCCTTTATAGGCTATGAATCATTTATTGTTTGCGTGCATCTCATTTATGGGACTTTATTTTGTATATATTACATACGCTATTGGATTTATATAGCCAACATACTATTCTACATATGATTAATTAAAGGAGAAATCATATCATATGCATTTGATTCATGTATAGAAGTTTGAACTTTGGGGCTACAGAGATGTCTTGGACAGAGATTTTTTTCTTGGCGACATTAGTCTGCACTGAAACTGCATGTGAGGTCTATGACAACTAACAAGTGAAAAAATCCCTGAATGACCAAGGAAGGATGACTCATTGAGTATAGGAAGTATACTGGTAACGTCCTCTTGTATAGCAATGACGAGGTGGATACATTGCTTACAGACGCTCTCCAGGCTTTGTTTCAAAAGTCGTAAAATTTTTAGCGTCAACATGATAGATTCTGATTTTCTAAAGGTGGTGTTTTCACACCTTTTAAAAGAATCTCGCACGTCTCAAGCTCTTGGCTTCGCTTCGCTTCACCCCAAGTTCGTTACCCGTCAGCGAGCGGATCTAAGTAATTCTCCCATGATGCACTGCACTTTTGAAAACATGTATTTTATTTTGACTTATTTTATGTGTAAAATATTAATATTAACGTATTACGCTCACTAGTTCTTGGAAAGACCGTTTAAAATTTATGACTACATTTGTCAACGTGTTTCCCATCGTTCAAGACATTTAGATCTTGTATTTTTTTTCAAAATTAATCATAACCTAAAATGTTTCTCTCTCTCTCTCTCTCTCTCTCTCTCTCTCTCTCTTGGAAAAATGGCTACTGGGGTTGGTAGCAGACAGTTTTGAGGGAAGCCAAAGGAAAAGAGACTTCCTACAAATACTCAGAGAAATGACAGCTGTGTATATTATTACCATTGCATTCTGGATATAATTTACTTTATTTATGTATATTTAATCATATGTATCTATCATTCAAAGTGTTTATTTCAGTGAAAATATTAAATGTTATAGTGTTATTGTGATGGACTTCTGTTTTGGCAGAAGCTTTTGAATCGGCCGCTCTCAACAGTGATGGCAGCACCTACCAAGAGGTGTAATGCTTGGTTTGCAGGCACAAGTTGGTTTTTCGGTGTGGCTGGATGACGAGACCACCCACAGTATTTTGCCGGAGGCATCAAACCTATTGTCCTGGAATTCTGAGAAGAGCGAGTCGACTGGTTTCCCGGAAATTTTGCAGTTTAATAGCCTGTTCATGGTCTTGGTTGAGAGAGTTGTTTCTTAGACGCTGAAGAGTTTACCTCGAAACTACCGTGTGTGAAGTATTAAAACTTCTCGAGTATAGGGAAGTATCCACCCAGAACAGTGTGAAGGGCGCTTCCCATGGAGTTCTGTGTATTATATACATGTACAGACATGTATCGGGCAACGATTGTGGACAGTGCTTATAACTATTAATTTTATAATGAATATAAATCAGTGCTGCAGAACAGTGAATTTCCAGAAGCGTGTTAACCACGTCATGTTCGTTTTGTTAATCATCAATCTTCGACAAGATTTTCTGAATCATGGTTAGGTGTCTATGAATTCATTAACATTTCCAAGCAGCAGTTATTCTGCGGAAAATGTTATTAACAGTGCAGTGGCACTAATCGTCATTCCGGTAATGGAATAGATAAAAATCGTTGTTCCATCTCTTTTTGAGAATACAAGGCCTGTCAAGCTATACGGCAGTGCCATCCTTGAACTTTTTAAAACAAGGATACTAGCAAGACATTTTAGTATTGCTACTAACACTGACATTCCTGAGGTCAGTAAAATCACCATAGTTGACCATCCAGTTGGTCCGATCTTCAAGAACATTCGCTAACAGTGGAATGGTAATGTGGGAAACTACTTTTTGGAGTGATTCCATCATGGACATTGTGTCAGCCCCTACTTTAGAATAGACTACCAGTAAGTGGACATTAGGGAAATCAAGTCACCAGGACACTGCATCGAATAGATATAATTATGAATTTTTACATATAAATTTTGTATATTTTTTTTCTTTTCTTTTATCCTCCTCTCTGAAAGAACTGTCAGAGACTCTGAACTTACAGTCATGAGGAGTGAAATTTTGTTAGTGTATCTGTTTAGGAGATCATTTTGAGAGGTCAGGCAGACCTCTAGTGTCAGTATATATTCATATGCTATATCTTTGTGGTGTAAAAATGTGAGTAAATTCCAAGTAGTGAGAGTGGTGCACCAATTTCAAAGAAAATTCATATAAAGTGCATTGTAAATATAAAGTGTTGTGTGTTGCCTTCCATCATATATGGGTTTCATGAGAAGGAATAAATCTCCATCTTCCAAAAGTATAGCAAGGGTGTCTGTTTTCCTGTATGGTGAGTATCCGAATGCTAATCCTTATGCTTTTATTTCAGGAATGAGAGTCAAGGAAACATTCTCCTTACTCTAGTACATCTGACCACCTTCCTGAATGGGTCCCAGGAAGAAGTACGCCGAAAGAACATAAAGACACAGTTATGAGTGTAAAGAGTGGGTAACAAGCTGCTACCTGTTTGTTTTGATATATATATATATATATATATATATATATATATATATATATATATATATATATATATATATATATATATATATATATTCTTATTGCATTCTGAAACTCTTTACAAGTAGCTGCAAGACCATAACTGCTGTCAGAAATACCCTGAGATTTTAGTTTGGTTTATTTTTGTTTTATGCTCTACCGACAATCAATTGTGGCAGTGGCAGCTTCAAACGGAGATCACCATTATTGCTCCAAACAGGGATTTACTTATAAAAAGGCATTTAATTTGCATTTTCCAGTATTAACATGGTAATTTGAATATCCCTAGCCACTCCACCATATATTATTTATCTTTATTGTGGTGGTGTATCTTTGGTATGCATAGATTACCTCTATAGCTACCTGCACCTCACACCTCGGATGTCCATCGGTAAAGACATTACTGGGAAGTGTAACTTATGTTGTTAATACAAACATATACATCACTTGCAAGCACTATTTACACAAATCTCAAAGGAAAGAAAAGTTACAATTTCGTTAAAGTTGCTTGGGGAAACAAGATGGGGAAGCCATTTACACTGCCTCCAAAGTTTCTTGTCATTAAAACTAGGCTTCAGACGCTCGCTGTGAGTGAGGAATTATCATTACCTTTAGAAATGAAGAAGACCTCTTGATAATGTATTCTAGGTTTGTATTGAAAAACTTGCAGCCATTTTGAAACCTATAGTGGATTTGATTAATTGCTTCGAGTAAAATAAGCCTCATATAGACATTGTGTATTCAAAATTCCAGAGAATTCATCAAACTCGGACAGAACAGTTACCATCGTCAATGCTTTCTAAAACAGAAGAGCAATCAATAATGGCAAATTTAAAGAATGAAGTGAATTCGGCTTGGGTTCAATTCATCTGGCTGTATATCTCCTCAATTCCACTTTTCAGGGCTGCAAATTGACAGGTGAATAATTATTTGATGAATAAATTTCATTTGTGAAGTTGGAAAACAAATGGGATTGAATTCTGTTTTACTGAGAACACATTTGACTGACTACAGGGACAAGGAAGGAATGTGGGCAAGTAAGTTTTTGTGGGTTGAACAAATGAGCTCACTACTTTGGTGGAGAGGGTTTCGAGGCATCACTGAATTAGCTGATGTTGCCATTCGAATCCTTAGTGATCCTGTTACATCTGCTGCCACAGAAAGAACTCTCTCTACATTTAGTTGGACCATAGTAAAACAATAAATTGTTTATCATCGGAGAGGGCAGGGAAACTAAAATATCTTTCATATAACTGGAAGCTTTTAAATAAGAAATTACCTGAAGTTTCACGGATGCAACACTCAGAACTATGGTCTAGAAGGAAGAAGTCATCAGCTTTTGGCATGGAACAGAACAAAATACCAGAGACATTGGAAAAGGATACAGAAGAATTGAGTGACATAGAAGAAAGTAAAGAAACGATTGATACTGTTGTTCATACTGAAGAAATGTGTGATGATTCCGACTCTGAACTTACGCTTGATACTGAGTAGAACAGTATAACTAGTAATAGTTTTATTTATAATGCTCCAAATATGATAGGGGTTAATTGCTGTTCTATATTGAATAATTTAAGGTATAAATATTACCTTCACTTAGTTAATATACAACTTAACGTTTTTTTTTGTCACATTAGTATTTTAAATATGCTATTCCAATAAATAATTTCACAAAGTATTATTATTAGTGTTAAACTCCATTTAGTGAACACTTCTAAAAATCAGGAATGAGTTACTTAAGTGTTTTACGAAGTGTTATTTCTTATTTTATGGATTGTTTTCTTTCAACGGCATATTTAGTAAATAATTTGATCGAACAATTTATTAAATTCAGTTACTTTAATTATTCTGCAACTTTTGTAATTATATAATTACTTCTACAGAATGGCAAATTAGTAAATGTGTAAGTTGTTTAGTTTCTGAATATTTTCTAGGTTATTAATTACTAAAGTCGCGTTTCTGTACTTATAACAATATCCACAACTTAGATGTTACAGTATAGTTTCTCAATCAGATTTAATGTTAATTCAGTAAACCAGGAGTAAAATATAAGAAACTTATTGGTATATATATATATATATATATATATATATATATATATATATATATATATATATATATATATATATATATATATATATATATTTTGCATAATTGACAATTCAGTACATCTCATTGCCTAATAGATAAAATACCATAAATAACATTATTTTGCGTGAAAAAAGTAACCAGCTGTATTTGGAATATCAGTTCAGTTTTTTTTTTTAATTATTAAAAAAGTTGTTTTTCATCAGTACTATTCACATTTTTAAGGTAATGTAAACTTTAGATCCTTATAATAGGAAAGTAATTATTAATAATTCATTTTCTGCAATTAATGAATTTGGTAAACGTAAAGAAAAAGTGGTTGTTCATTTTAGTTATAGAGATCCCACTGTTACTTAAAGAGTTTAGTTAGTGTGCTCATCGGTGATTTGAAAAACTGGAGAAGGTATTGGAAATAAAAGAAAATGTACCAGATCGAGAGAAATGAAGAAAGCAATTTCATCAAACGCGAACCTAAGGAATAACTCAAATTTCGAGTTATTAATACCAGGAGCTGCTGGCAGACAAAATACTTAATAATAGTGTATGATTAGTTTGGTGACAACTGACTTCACTTTCTTTGGTCATCGTCATGTTCTATCATAAATTTTATATTTTCGTGTTGGTTTGTTCACTATCAAACTCTATACCGTGCAACTGATTGGACGCCTCAGGGGCACACTAAGGTAAGAATTTACGGAGTAGAATGGACAATTATTTTCCGACAAGGATAATAGTAGGAAATTTAGTGCGAGTAGAAAGAAAAATAACGGAGAGTAGCTAGGAAATCAGTACTGTGTTACTTCATTCTTTAATTAATAGAAAAAATGATTAATTTAGTGATTATTTAGTGCTCCTGTTGCAGGTGATACAAATGACCATTATATTTTTCATTGACAACGATAAAATTCATTTATTGGCAATTGAAACATAAAATACCCACTAAAATACCCATTTTGGGTAAATACCCGGGTATTTACCTAGGGTATTTACCCGCTGAAATAAATACCCAGGTATTTTACATCCCTAGTCATGGCTGGTAACAGTGGATCAGTAGGTCATGGGTCAAGTTTTCATTAACCTACGCCATCTTTGCTACATTTATCAATTCTGTCTATCTACACTCGCTTTCATTTTATAAGAGGCGATAAGGGCCTTTTGACTCACTCTGTATAATACGGTATTCACTTCTTTAGTTTATGGTGTGTCACTTTGCGTTAGTTGAAGATGGAAGGAATGTAATTCTAAAACCTTTCCCAAGTTTGTTGATTTTTTGTTGTTGGTTTTGTTGCTTTTGTTTGTGATTTAGGATTCTGATAGAACCCAGGAATTCTTGAACATTAGCTCGGAATCGATCTCGGGACTCGTGATCTTTGGGGCAATAACCACTAATAGAACATCATTGCCTGCAAAACTCACGACGGAGTAAAATAACACGACCTGCTAAAAGCACGCATCATATCAATTCCATATTCTTTAAGATGTAATGTTAAAAATAAGGAAAAGAAATGCCAGAATAACGCCTCGCGTTTTAAATGGTGCGTGTTATACTAGACTAAGAGAACCCGAGCGACCTCGCAGTTGGTATAAATTAACAAAATTAGCAACGAAGTTCAAAAGAAATCGAAAAGATTCGAACGTCCGACCCCGGGATCACTAGCGTAAACCTCTAACACACATATCTATTTTTTGAAAACTGCTTTATTGAAAGTAAAGGAGTACACTGATAATTAAAAGTATAGGAGTACACTGATAATTAGAAAATGAAGGAAGACATTTAAAAAGTATTAAAAATATTAAGAAAAGAATAAACAATACATGAAGAAATAAATGCCTGCATTTGGCAATCAAGTTACAATGTTATTATTAATGCTGCTGGGCATAGTAGTCTACTACATGTTAAATCTTTTTTTTTTTTCATATACTACAAGTGGTTCATAATTACTTTGTAAGAACAGTTACATGGTTGATAAATAATTATCTTTATCGTGTAGTTGAAGTAGAACTGGCTTGATATTTCAGACATTGATTGTACGAGGGCCGTTCGGTAATTAGTTTCCGATTGGTTAGAAAAGAAACACCAAAGTAAATAAGAAAAAATATTATATACACCTAAAAACTAATTTCTTTGCTCTAATTTTCAACAAAATTTCCATAAACATTCAAGCACTTACCACATCTCTGCACTAGCTTAGAAATTCAATCAGCATAAAAATGTCCCGCCTGTGACTTGAGCCAGACTATGACCGCATCTTTCAGCTTCTCATAATCAGCAAAGCGCTGAGATCATATAAGAGAGTCCTGGAACATCGGTTTTCACGAACTTTTCCATCAATTTTCTGAACGAGTTCATCGATGACCACTGACGGCCTGCCACTCCTCTCTTCGTCATGAATGTTTGTTCCTGCACTTTTAAATGAACGAACCCATTCACAAAGAACTCCTTCACTCATCATACTTAGTCCATACACGGCACAAACTTCGCGATGAATAACCGCTTCAAAAATATTGTTTTGCCGTAAGAAAATTTACAACAGCTCGCACCTCGCACTTGGTGGGGTTTTCTATTGCAGCACACATTTTGAGACACCTCAAAAATATAACTAGTGACCATACAACCTTCACTCTACCACTGCTGTATGCAGACTGATATACCGCGTACATCAGTGCAAAGATGGTATCGCTGGCCTCAATACTTCACGCACAGTGACGAATCGGAGGTTACTTTCCGAATGCACCTCGTATAATTCTATGTGATAAAGCCTGTTTGTATGTAAAGAAACATCATAGATTACATAATGAGCCAGATAACAGCATTATTTTTAGATGTCGGAGAGTAATTAAAATCAGGCAGCAAGATGATTTCTGTTACCGTAACACTATGAGGTCAAAAACGTCGAATTTTACTAATTAAAATACAAAAGGATATCATTTGAGTAGGCATGAAAATTTTGAGATACAGTATCAATATTGTTGCACTAGATGGATATATTACTGGTTACAATACCTGTATTCTAAAGTTTTTACAATGTTTCATAAATATTATTGACTATAAAATATATTGTACCTTGTTTACGGTTGGGAAAGGAAGTATTGGTGTTTTTCCATATACAGTAGTATTCCATGTTTTGTTTCGGTGCTTTAAGAGTCCCTATCACTGCAAAATTAAAATACCGCTAAATTTACAGTAATTATGTGATATCTGCAAATAGATAAAAGATAATCGAAAAGTGGATCAAGACCTCCCTAGATGATGTTATTTTGCATGAGGTACCGTTATCACGATTCACCTAGTAGCTTTCCGTTTGCAGTTATTTAGAAACGCGAAAATAAATGCCAATTTTCTAAATGGCTGGAAATCGAAAGCAGATAAATGAGCCATGATAACGGTATCTCACGCAAAATAATATTGTCTAGGGAGGTCTTGTCCCACTTTTCGATTATCTTGTATCTATTTGAAGATATCATATAATTACTGTAAAATTAGTAGTATTTTAATTTCGCAGTGAAGAGACCTCTTAAGACGATTGTAACCAAGGGTAAAAGTAGATCTTAAAAGGTAGGGGAACGGATGACGTCACGCCGTCCCTATCTTTGCCCATTGTAATTCTTTTAGAAAGTGGGAAGACGACGTCCTCCCCCCGCGTTCCCCCTCACTTTTACCCTTGGTTGTAACCAACAAGCCAACATATCGCCAGTAAAGTTCGTTGTCAGTCAGTCTTAACAAGATCTTTGGAGAGCAAGGCGTACACCACATGAAATACAACATCACGTAAGTGAGTATATGAGACCGGGGCTTGTGACAAAAATAAGTTTTTATTTTTTCTAGGATTTCATTTTTATTAAATGTCAGAAAATTTTGTCTTAAAATAAAGTTTGGACATTAGACTACTTCCATATTTTTTCTGCATCTGTATTTTTCATTATAAGAACAATACAATAGAAAAAACAAACACAAATGTTTTGTCATAACATGCCCCTTGCTGGGGTAGGTTGTGACTTTGATCGGGTAAGTTGTGACAGAAAGAAATGTGCCCGATTTCGCCAATATAATTTTAATATAAATTGTGCTAAACATAACGCAAAAGTAATGTTTCCTAAGAAAAATATTTTGCATACATAAAGAAACTACTTTCAATTTCTCATGTGAATACTCTTTCTAAATTATCGTTATCGTACGCAGTTAAATGCACCAACAATACTTCCTTCCTAATACTCAGTTTTATAATAGAATCACAATTTCTTTCAGAAATGACTTACGATGCAAACCTAGACCACATAGACCCCCTATCATCGTCCGAGTTGCAATTGTGGCATACATAAATAGGATTACCTTCTGTGCACCCTTCGTGTGACCACTGATTACAGTCAACACATTGAACCCACGATTCTCTGGGTTTGGAATTAGAAAATGGTTCCAGACTCACAAGACAAAAACAATCATCTTCACTATCATTTTTACATTTTGAAATTTTCATCCACTTTTTTCATAGAGCCGTTCAGAATATTACGGCTTATACCTTTCTTCAGAGATTTTTCATGTATTGCTCCTGCTTCTGCTTCTAATCTTCTTTAACTGGAGTATCAGTGACTACAGCGGACACTCGCTTCTTCCTTCCTCGTTTATTTTCCATGGGTATAGCTTTTTGTAATGTACGAAGGGCGCTGGGACTAACATGATGAGGGTTACTGTCATTTCTGGACGTTTCGTCTTAAGACATTACTTGCATAGACGACAGTTGTGGTTTTTCTTTACCTGTAGAAGGTCTATTGACAACAATCGATAAGGTTTCAGATTCTTTACGGTTTGTTGCTGGATAAGGCTGGTTTGTTTCCTCATAGGTAAATCTGGAAGTTCTGAATTCACTTTTTGTGTAATGTTAGTTGGTCCTTGTTCTTCATTATGACCTGAAAAGTTCGTTGAGGATGAGGATGTTGTTGAACTTGAGTGATGTGTTAGCGAAGTACGTCCTAGTGCTAACTTTATAATGTGGTCATCATCTTCAATGTAACGATCAGTTACCTGCGGTTCCAAAAATTAATCATCTGTAAACATGTCTCTATTAAAGGGATATATACTATTAAAGGGATATTAAAGGGATATATAATATTAAAGGGATGCTATTCTGAATGCATTAGGAATATTAGATGGATTTACACTAAGAGGAAATGCCGTTTTCACAATAGTCGGAATGTCATAGATACTAAATGCACACCCAGGATTGTATCCATAAATAAAGAATATACTCCTCTGTCCAGGGGTTGCAGCTTATGGGACGTGTCAGGTGGGAATGGCAGAAGAATAACACCATTTTTCTTGGCATAATTGATTACCTGCACTGAGATATGAGATTCATGGTTATCAAACAACAAAAGGACAAAAATGCTCCATGAATTGCACAAACAGGTCTCCTGTCATCCAACCTGATGGATTATTTCCTGCAATACTTTCAGTAGGACCTTTACCATGAAATCTAAGTCGGTCGAATCTCTTCTCCATGCAAATTAAGCTGAGTCCTAGGTTCTAATTACCTGCAACAAACTGCTTCTTGTAGAATCTGTACAGTGACTGTCTATTAACCTCATATTGTGCTACACTTGTCTTGAAGATCCCTTGTTTTCGTGGTATGCTCGTGCTGCATTTATGTGCACTTCAATTGGTATCTGGCCTTTCTCTTTCTCTTATATGTTCGTACCATCTGCAACGAGAAAGATTGAAGCAAACATTAAAATTCAAATTCAAATTGCTGCAAATTACATGCAAAAGGATGTTATTGTTAATGATGATGTGGTGTTCTGTCCAAAGGCCAGTCTTTGATTCAAAGTATCTGGGCATGGTGAACCCATGGCGGTTTGCCTTTCTTTTCCATGGGATGGTGATGACGTCCTAAGGAGGGATCTACAAATAAGGTGGGATCCGAACCATTTGTGTCTCCACCGGGAATCGAACCCGGGATTTCTTGAGTACACTCATCCACAAGAGACATATGCAAAAGAAACCAGTCTAAATCTGCAAACATTGATGCATATACAATCAATAGTGTGCTAATGATTTTATGCGTTAGAAATCGGAAATTTCTTCCCAATACTAATAACGTATCCACTTCCTAACAAAAAATTAATAATATCCTTTATATAAAATTAATAAAATTAATTAGACAATAAACTTCCATTGTCTGGTTTTCTGCGGGGTGAGTTGTGACATTTGTCACAATTTACCCCTAGCAGTTTGTCACAACTAATCCCAATGGGTATTTTTTGCTTTTATTGGCAATTCAGTATTTCAGTTTTACTTTACCAAGAAACAAAACCGTTTAAATGCGTATTATAGTTGCTTTAGTTTTTAGAAAATACCATTAATATTTCCAACTATTTTATATTGAAGAAAACAGAAATCAAACTTACCTTCAAAAATAGATCAAGACCTCCACAAAACCAACATTCTCCTTTGCTCTGGCTCGGCACGACTCACACTGATGGGAAACAATATACTGTGAATTCGTGACTGTAGGCGTCAATCAGCGTCGCCAGATCGTGCATATTGTTTGCACTTTTAATAGAAACATAACTGTCACAACCTGCCCCTGTCACAACAAGCCCCGGTCTCCTCTATATTTGTAGCCCCATGAAAGTACGTGTATTGACAGCTCGAGATCTAAACAATGGAAGCACTTATTAATGATAGTTAATGATAGTAGTTGTGAACGTAGTGTCGTGTTTACCATGGGCATCTCTGGGAAGTTAAAATTGATGGGGGGGGGGGGTGCTTCTAGACTCCAACTGAATTTACGTCAAAATTGTAAGTAAATGATAATTTACTTGAATTATGAGCTAACTCGTACTACCGTTACCAATACAATCGATAAGTTAAGCATGACGTATTATATACTCTTAACACTATCCATTAATTTATCCTTTCTCTACCTTCCTTGTTTTCCTTCTACTATACCTCCTACATATCATTTAGAATATAATTTATTCTCCAACAGTGTCTCAATATCTTCTTAATTACTTCATTTTTATTCTTTTTACTCATTATTCCCAATGTGCTTCATTGGTTCATTGTTCACCTCAAAGTACCGATTTCCAGAACTCGAGTATTTTGTGTTGTCTTCTCGTAATGCAACGTTTCTGCTTCTTACAATGCAATACTCTTCATCCCAGTTCTTTCCGTAACTCTTCATTCAGTGACTCCCATAGTATGCTTTTCATCACAATCAACAAAATATTGGGAGGAGACACGTCCTCCCTGTCTCCCCCGCCAGAGACGTCCCTGGTGTTCACAGATATTCTTGTACTTCGGTGCAAAAAAAAAAAAAAAATGCACGTGCTTATGCCCCCATAGGTAACGAGGCTGTCTCACCTTTATATCTTTTTTTTTCTTTTAATGTATAAATTCACCCAGTGCATAGTGTTTAACTAGAGATTAATATTCGCAAAGCGAAAGGCAAACATAAATGAAGAAATATATGAATGCTTAACAAAACGATAAATTGAGGTAATATTACTACAAAAATAAGAAATCGAAAGAAAAGAGAACACAATGGAGTATTATAATGCCATTAAAGTTTTAGGTAGCCTCTTCTTCGGAATTAACTTCAGAGTTAAAGGTTTTCGTTAAAGGTCGCGTTTGCCGTCCATTAGTGCCAGAAAGTCATATATAGGACGAAGGTCCTTACTAAATACATTATTGTGTGATTTACTTAGTTTGAATTTATCACTGTGAATGATTTTAGTATTATCTGAGTCACTACCGAGAGATCGAGATGTTAATAGATTATTCTTGTGGAACAGCTAAGGCTACGTCCTGGGAAGTACAACATATTTATTTGACTAATATCTCTTACCGGAGAAATTAGTGGGAGGATTGTTGAAAGAGCTGGTGCAGTGTCACCGATCGTGGCAGTGCTGGGTATTGCTGATGCTTCAACGAAGTTGTTATCCTGATTTTCTTTGACTTCCATTGTATTGGAAGACACAGATGTTGGACTCTGGCCGATTGAATGTTGGGATCTGCCGAATGATTGTCTGCTTCTTTCGATGGCTTTGAAGTTGATTCCTTTCATCCCTATGAAGCACTGGGAAAACACCTTAACTATCGATATCAAGAGCTGATATGCCTACTGGTAAATCATGGGGTACTCGTACAATGGGAAATATAAAGTTGTTTGCTGTATATAAGACAGCCAGACGAGATATTCTTTTCTTGGGACAGCCCTGAAGAAAATGCTTGCGTTCATTGCAGATGGCATAAGTTTGAATTTGACCAGCAAAGGTGGTAAACAAACGTGAACCACAAACCATGATAAAAGAAGTAATGCACGTTTAATAGTCAATTTTATAAGCTTACGTCTCGTCCAGGTGACACAGACGTGTTCTTTTGAATACTGTTCGTCAACAATACTAGTGACATATAAATATTTGAAGAGCACATGTATTAATTGCATGTCATTAAGTTCCGTGGGTATGAGGACACTTTCATTATCGCTACAAAATTATACGCCAAATTAATGGACAACACATGGTTCCCACGATAATCTGAATAGGTCACTACATCATTTGTAAATTTACTTGCCAGTATTTGTTCAAATAATGATTTCTTTATTTATTTCAGGTATAACTTCTTATGTATGTTGTCCATTTCTGTGCTAAGAACTTAGTCAATCGTTAACTTACATACTTTACATGTTCATTCGTGAAACGCAATAGACGTCGGCTTTTGACTCACCGTGACAATTTATTTGCAACGCACTAGCTCAAGTGCAATTCATAGTAGTAATTCAACAATAAAGGTCGCATTCTATTCAAAACATTAAGGGTAAAGACATGCCGAAGATGCCTCGCGGTCGCTACCTCGATGTCTAGGTCTCGATGGATAAAAGGCGCACATAGCGAAGAGGTCGCGTTCTCCCTGTAAATTCTCAGTTTGAGGAGAAACATTGCTACGATGTGTGTGAGGATTTTTTTTTTTTTTTTTTTTTTGTTGTTCATTTTAGAAGTCTTCACTTTTCATTGGCCTATGATATTGCTTCACATCATAAAAAGTCACTGCGAAACCACATTTTGAAATTATAACTACAAAATAATTTATAAATAGGTATGAACGCGAGACGAGGTATGAGAAATGCCAAAGTTTCGTCTCATGTTTTGCAAAAATATTTTAGTCGTATGTCGTGTCCATCCCTATCAAACAAACAAACAAAAAAAAATGCCTTTATCAATTTTCCGTGAAGAAGTGCCCCCTTTCAGCAACAGAGCGAGAAAATCATTTTTCAATAAAATCTAGAAATTATGGCTTCAGGTTTCAGGACGGAGGGGATATTCACTTCACCAAATGAAGTTTCGTTACTGCAAT
The DNA here is from genome assembly GCF_964235325.1 of Thermobia domestica. Classification (NCBI taxonomy): domain Eukaryota; kingdom Metazoa; phylum Arthropoda; class Insecta; order Zygentoma; family Lepismatidae; genus Thermobia; species Thermobia domestica. Next base: position 264,085,224 of record NC_137462.1, read on the forward strand.
TCCGTTATTCAACATTGCCTCCCTATGGATGTGCTTCTCTTTACAGCTATTTATTTACCTTATATCAGTAACGAATTTAGAAGTTTTTTTATTAATCTCGGAATTGTTGGAAGGGTAGTTGAAGTTTTGAACCATATGTATGATCGACATTCATATATATTCATTCGTTTCTTCAGAAATTCCAGAATTTGGAGGATTCAGCCGGAATAATCCCTCCCCGTATATTATATACTGGCTTACATAATAATAACCTGCCGTATAATGCTCAAATAAATATGAATAGCGTATCTCACAAACTTATTTCCAATTGCTATTTTCTTCCATTCTCTATTTAAAACACCAATTATTATGATGTTTCCGCTTCTCATCCCATATTGCTGGAACATTCCTTACTAGTTGTATTAATATGTCGTAATCAAATTTAACCAGTGCAGCTAAACCTCTCGAACATAGACGCACACAATTCTCTGTAGAAGAAATTCTGAAGAAATGAAGATTTTATCCCGTGCAGCTCTTCGAGACCTAGGGAGAACCAATGAGGGACCAACAGCAATGCTTTCACTGCACATCGATGTAAAAACAAACTCTGTTGTTTATCATCGCGACCACTAATTCACCATCGCGGTCGACGTCTAGGTCGCGATGTAGCGTATATCTACGACATGCGCTTACCCATTTGAATCCATGTGTTCGTGCTATCATCGAGGCAGCGACTGTGACCTAAATCTCGACCGCGAGGTATCTTCGGTATTCGGAAAATCTAATCATTTTTTTATCTAGGTTTTCCCCCTTTGTAAGCCCTCATGCTCCGCACGTGATTTATGGAACAGCTTCGCAACCAGACGTACTGCTGTCAAGAATCATCTTCGAAATTAAAAATGATTTTACAATGTGATTTTGAAAAATACTGTACTGTGAGTTCTCTCCTTTTTATTTTTCTGTTTTATTTTTATTGTTATTTAGTGTTCAACTTTACTAGAACGTCTGAACATGCTGTACAGCAACTAATATTCATTCCTTATACTGTACTATTCATTTCCTATACTGTACCTCAAGCCTTTACTACTATGCCTACAGTATCGCCTAGGGATGGGCAAAACCGGTTTTTATAAAAAACCGAAACCCGAAAACCGACATTTCGGTTTTCTCCAAAACCGGTTCGGTTTTTCACCGAAACTGATTTCGGTGAAAACTTTTCGAAAACACATAGGACTATTTCTGTGGAAATGGATTCGGTTTCCGGAGAACAACGAAACATCATTCTGGTCAGAAATACAACAAATTTTGAAAAAATAACGGAATCGGTTTTGAAGAAAACCGGAACCGGTTTTAGAGAAAACCGATAACCGGTTTCGGAGAAAACCGAACCGGTTTTGAAGAAAACCGAAACCAGTTTTGACAAAAAACCGAAACCGGTTTTTGAAAAATTTTTAAAAACCGGTTTCGATTTTTCTAAAAACCGAAAACCGAAAAACCGGTTTTTGTGTCCACTACTAGTATTGCCCTGCATTTCTAAGGAAGTCTGTATTATCAGATTTTTGATTATCCTAGATTAGTCAGGTTCACATTTAGCTCTAAAAAAAAAAAAATGCTACTGTAGTTGAAATACTGACAGTGACTGTAATAAGAATCATTTTCAAATACTTCATTGTTCGCCGTCCTCTGAAACTACAAGTATACTTCAATGGTAAATCTAAAAATATGTTGAAACCGCCACCGCGAAGTGACTGGAAAATTTATTATTGTTATTATTATTATGACTGGATAATATATGTAACAAAATATTTACAGATAGTACGTGTAAAAAGAAAAGCATATGAGAAAAAAGAAGAGCAACTATCAAGGAAAGGGCAATAGATACACAGCTTAGCACTTAACTATATTGCATCGATCAGCAACCTCTCCGTATCTATAAGTACTTACAATACTTCTGCTAAAATTGGATGCTGAAATAAGGTGCTGAACAGACGAACCAAAGAGACTGCAGAAACACCCAGGTCAACAACCAACATTCACGTAACGAAAGAGGATTTTTGGTTATTTCCACTTTAATCCATAACTAGCGCTGTCACGTTTTTAAATTTACATTTTACATTTAGCATACCACTATTTTCAACTGTAATCAAGGGCGCCCATGTTATGGTTTCCAAGGGGGGCAAGTATAAGCGACATTTCAAAAAGTAGTTTCAAATTTTACTGTAACTAATGTAAAAATTCTATTGGATTTTCGATATTCTGAAATACAATTTCCTCTAGGGGGGCGAGCGCCCCCCTTGATGAGCGCTCTTGACTGTAATATAACTTCTACTGTAATGTTTTAATTATAAAGATCATCAAGAAATTACGTGAAACATTAATGACAGAGACCTCCATGGAATGCAATTCCTTTCTTTAGTTATCAATCCCTTACGGGCTAGCCAGGGGAAAGAAAAGTGCGAAGAGAAAAGGATAGAAGTTACAATTGTCAGAATAAGATGGCTATATCTCGAAATATCTTAAGGTTACAAACATGAAAATTGGTAGACTATTTATGCTTTTATTTTTAAAAAATTAAAGGCTTGTTTCAGCGCATTTTGATGTTCTCCTTAGAAGAGAAAAATGCGAGAAACACAAGGATGCAGGTTGTAATTGTTATGATAAGATGGGCATATCTTAAAATCCCTTACAGCGGTATATTCCAAAAATATACGGAATCCTCATGCTTGCTACAGAAATCAGTACGGAGCATACGTTATCCATATGTTATACATACGCATTGCCCTTAGATGTTACATCATGCCGCTCCAGGATGTCTCATGTCTAACAGTCTTCCTTATATTACATACATATGGCTGGTTCTAGTGAATAACCGACTAAGTCGACTTTTTTGAAAACGAATTCATAAACTTGAATAAGTCACATCATTTAGTTACGTCACAATTAGCCAGGCAACTACCGTACAATTTATCTTTAAACTGCTCTTCTGTAAAATTTACTTTTCCCGACGTAGCCGGTTATTCACTGGAACCAGTCATATATGTAATCTATGTTACCTTCGTCAGCTATAAGTTATATACGTACATTTGTATGTGGGATCCTGCCCGCCTATATTGTTTCATACGGTAAGTACGTATAGATGGAGCACTTATACAGAAAGTATTACAAAACATGCGTTTTCAGTTATACGCTTGCTGTATGTTAAGTCCAAACTCTACAGGATTAACATCTGTAACATACAATTTTACGTATGCCACATACGATTTTTTTCTCAGTGTAGGAATATCAAACTTCGTATATAAACTCCGTACTCAATACAAGTGGGCATATGCAACAGCATTTCCGGAATTCCCCCACAATATCTCCCGAAATTCCTCTTTTAATGAGATAAAGTAAGTCAGTTTCTATTTTTTTTATTAATATATAAAAATGATTCTGTGGTTTTTCGTCTTATCCTCCAGGGAAAACGGATGAACTATTTGAAATGAATTTTGGATACAGCACATTGGCCAAGATGGTTTTTTATCCTTTTACTTTGATTGAAATGCGTATTTTAATTGGAAAGAGGGGGCGCGGTGGCTCAGTGGTAGAGCGTTCACCTCTGGTGCTTGGGGTCCCGGGTTCGATCCCAGCCCCCGCCAAGTGAACTTTGTAGTGAACAAACACCGTGTGCGTGGGTTTTCTCGGGGTTCTCCCGTTTCCTCCCACTTTCTTCATTCCACCATTTCACTCATCTCTCATAATCACCGTCTCCTTTAGCCTAACCGGCATAACCGTGGGACGTAAAACTCAGAGATTTCATTTCATTAATTGGAAAGAGGTTTCAATATTTTGCAAAGGGGCACGGTGGTTCAGTGGTAGAGCGTTCACCTCCGGTGCTTGGGGTCCTAGTTCGATCACAGCTCTCGCCGTGTGGACTTGGTGGTGGACAAACACCGTGCTCGTGGGTTTTCTCGGGGTTCTCCCGTTACCTCCCACTTTCTTCATTTCATTCATTACTCTCATCACCGTCTTCTGTAGCCTAACCGGCACAACTGTGCGACGTAGAACTTAATATTTCATTTCATTTCCAATATTTTGAAAAAAAAAAAGCGATAAACGTGTTCTTGCCGTGAGAAGGCTACTTTATTATATGGTATAGGTATATTAACCTAAAAGTTCAGTTGAAGCTGAAACACAAACAGTTCAAAATGTTAAATTTAGGTACAACTCCGAATATACTTCTGCGTATTCACATAGAAATATAAATATTTTGTTTTAATTTAGTTTGAGTTAAACCTCCCTTTCACTAGAGACGCTACATAACATGTGGACATACAATTTAACATGAAGTCCGAACCATATGACTTCTTGCAAGGAAGCGACCCTGGTTTTCCACGCAAAAGACTTGTACCCAAGGGCGACCACCAGGGGGGCAAGGTGGGGCGCTCGCCCCCTTCCCAAGAGAAAATCGTACTTGGGAATATCGAAAGCCCAATAGAATTTTTACAGTAGTTATAGCAAAATTGAAACTATATTTGAAACCTCGGTTATATTTGCCCCCCCCCTCCTTGGAAACCACAAAATAGGCGCCCTAGCCACGTGGGAGGTCCATATTGATATTTGAAATAGTCAACCTATGTACACTCATTTCCAAACTAATTGTCGCATATTCTTCTTCTGTCTTCTTGTAAGAATATAATTTGATGATAATTTTGCAGGGTACTTTTAATACTGATACTGTGTGTATAATTGGGAAATGTATATATATTTGTGGTAAATTTCATAGGAAAAGAATTATAAAAATGTAAATTAGAATGAGTGAACCAAAATGTTGCTAAATAGACAAGAAAGTTTTATTTTCGTTTTATTGTTCTTATTTACTGCACTTTTGATACGAAATTTTCCACATACATGTCTTTGCCGATTATACGCATACTAACATTGTAAGAAATACCGGGCGAATTCGTTTTCAAATCATATTCCTACAACAACAATTTATAGACATGCGACAATAATTTTGGACATGAGTGTACAAATACCTGAAGAACACGAAAATATAACAATATAACGTCACTTGTGAAAGAGTTTAAAATACCACAGCTCAACATTAAACTTATGTGGCTACTGCATGCTGCACATATGTTGTGAGACTTCCAAGCTACGCTATGTGTACGTGTAAGTGTCGGAAGCCATAGAAATGTTTTGCACGTCCGTCCGTCTGTCTACAGGTATCTGAACAAAAATGGTAAGAGATATCGAGATGCAGTTTCTTTCAATCGATTCAAAATCATAATAATAGATTCCATTTCCTCCGTTTACTCTCTATTCAAACCGGAAGTAATTCAAATTAGTTATTTCCGGTTTCAACGTTTATAGCTATAAAAGAAAAACGAGAATAGATAGCGGGAAGCGGTTTTTAGCAAACGATTCAGCGTCTCAAGGCAGCGTACCATGACTATCCCAAATACTCTACCAAAATCGAAAGTGGATCAAATTTAGTATCACGCTTGGTTTCAATACTGATTTTACAGGGGGGGGGGGGAAGATAAAGCGATACGATTTTTCTGCAATCGATTCATTGTACTTTTTTGTTAACCCTTTATTCAAATCATAAGTGGTTCAATTTAGCTATTCACGATTTCAACACTTATCGCCACAAAAAAAAAAAAAAAAAAACGGTGATAGATAGCGACAAGCGATTTTCTGCAGTCGATTTAGTGTCTCAGGAGAGTATATGGCCACAACCCACAAAACTCTTCCGAAACTAGAAATGTTCAAATGTACCACTACTTTCGGTTTTTATACTGACTTTTTTAGAGAAAAAAAAAAACAGTAAGAGATATCGAGATACAGTTTACGGCCTCACAGCTCATGTTTAAGCCTTTGGTTTCGTTCTTCGTACTGCAAGAATACGTTTATGATATTCTTTTACATCCTAAGAGGGTTAAACCTCAAACTTGATCACGAGGTATCTTCGGTGTGTCTCTGCCAGTGGCGTATTTACGATTTTGTTTCGGGGGACTTTGCTAACTTTCAGGGGGCTTTGCCTGTAAATGCCTAAATTCTGCAAGATATTTCATTTACTTTACTATAGTATGTAAGATTTCGGGGGGGGGGGCTTAAGCCCGGAATCCCCCCTAAATACGCCACTGGTCTCTGCCCTGAGGGAGAGAATGATTAAAGCAAGTAAAGGATGGTGGAATGAGAAAGTCGGAGGAAACGAAAGTACGAGATATAGCCACTTTATTAAAGTCCCTACCCTCTTTTCCTTCCCGCCTTTTTTTTTCTTTCTTGTACGGGAAATATTTTTAAAAACTGTGAAACATGTCCTTAATGATTTTAAAGGAAAAGTCTAAATAGCAGATTTTATATCTCCAACATTAAAGGATTTTGAGATATAATTATCCTGTTGTAACAATTTTAGCCTCGCAATTTTTTTTCCTCCCATCTCTTCTACACTCCTTCGAATATAAATATCAAAAAACACTGAAAACGTATCCAATTATTTTATATTGTAAATCTATATATTAAATTTCATATCTGTACCCTTCAGAAGTCCGGAGATATGGACATTTTACTATATTAATCAGTGTTCGAATTAAACTTTTCCAAACGAGAGGGAGATGGTTGTATAATTTCGGTACATAGGGCCTATACAAAGGGGAAATATTTATCCCAGGCAAGGATGTTATGTTATTTCTGTGATACGAGCCGGGGATGATCTTTTACCAAGAGGGGGATTTTCCCGCCATCCCCTCCGTTAATTCGAACACTGATTAATAATTGTGATCTCCATTTCCCTCCCTTCCCCGCCCCAAAATGCATCCTTTGTTTTAGTGTACGTGACAAATCCTATGAACTGTCAAAATTTCAAATATTAATGTGAAGTAATTTGGCCTGGGCGTTGATCAGTCAGTCACGCACTTCTTCTTTTATGGTTATATGGAGTTTAAACGAAATTCTATTAATTACACAATTAAATTCCTCTTTCATTTTTTTTTTTTAATTTCAATAAAACGAAAACATGATTTTGAGCTTCAAGTTAGACCAGAATAGGCTGTAATAATTTTCACATGTTACGAAAATAATTAATTTTCATTATGTCAAGATTCATTTCCTTTGTTCCACTGCACTGCCTGCACTGATGAAAACCACGTCCAGCGAATACAGGTATCAGAAGGATTACGTCATTTACAACCTCTGCCTCTCGTGGAGAATTCAGTAACTACGAAGAAACATTACATAGCTCTCCTTGACAATAGGATCTATCTAGTGGTTGTTTCGGGAACCCACTGATTGCTTAGTTTCATTGACATTTGTTATGACTTCGTTACAGTCCTAACATTAGGAACTCTCAATAAAAAGTTATTAATTTAAGTAGACTTAAGTAGTGTTCGAAGTGGGGGAAAAAGCAGAGGCGGTATGTTTCATTACAATTTTGATCCGACATAACGAATTTCTAAATGTTCAAACACAATGAGGTATGTTGCCTAGAAGATTGCATTTCTATTTACATAATGACTTCAGTGGTAGATCGTTCACCTCTGCTGCTTGGGATCTCGGGTTCAAACCCTGCTCCCGCCAAGTGAACTTTGTGGTGGACAAACACCGTGTGCGTGGGTTTTCTCAGGGTTCTCCCGTTTCCTCCCACTTTCTTCATTCCACCATTTCATTCATCTCTCATCATCACCGTCTCCTTTAGCCTAACCGGCATAACCGTGGGACGTAAAACTCAAAAATTTCATTCCATTTCAAAGCCATAGGAGAGCTTCTTCGTAATTACGGAGAAAGGGAGCATGGAGAGACTTTGCCCCCAGCACCCAACTTTCAGAGAAAAATAATTTTTAAAAAATCCCCTAATGTTGTATTATAAAGAATTAAACATGAAAATGATCAAAACTCGAGTTTCTACGTATACGACCAATTTTTAAACAATTTCTCGTGGGACAACTCCCGGACCCCTCACTCGACTGATGGATGTTCCAGACCTCCGGAGGTCCGGCCCCGTACACAGCAAACAACCCTTAAATGCGCCTATGCTCAAATTTTCAGATTTGAATGCACCCAAAGTTTTCCTCGAACCTGTACATGTAGATTGTAGACCAACCAAATTCACCATTCCCGCTATGCTCTATAATTTGGCCTCCCATTGTGCTTTAATAAGATAATCAGGAAATGCAGCGAAATTCATGTTATGAGGGTTAACTTTCTTGTTGATGAATTTATTGGGGAAGCATGTAAGAGAGTGGATTTTAATTTTTACTAAAAAATTCTCCATGTTGAAAATATTTAACTTCTATTAACTAACAATATCAGATTGAATAAAAAGCAATCGCCACAAAGATCTTAATATTAGGGATACATTCGCGCACACTAATAATCACTGTACACGTATTCACAGGTATCCAATTGCTAGAAAGACGAAAAATACTTCCTAATAAAAGCCACACATTTTTTGATTGCATAACTATATTTTCACCCTCGTAAATATCAGACTCAATTATATATACGAGGGTCACTACGAAAGTTTTCAGATGTGAAATAACTTACATACTTAAAATCAATTTAACACTTACACTTTCTCAAAGTATTAACCATTACACTGTACACACTTTTGCATAATCGAAAACCACTTTTGGAAAGAGGGTTGCCAGTCTTTTTCTTCAAGTGTTGAAAGTTCATTCTCGTAAGCTACTACAACTTCTTCAGGGCTGCAAAATCTCTTCCCACGCATGCGATCTTTCATCCTGGGGAACAGAAAAAAACACACGGGGCCAGGTCAGGGCTATACGGCAGATGAGTCATAAGTTTGGCCTCCGTAGATTCTAAAAACTGAATTGTGATGTTGACCGTGTGTGCGGACGCGTTGTCATGATGAAGCAGGATCCCACGCAATCCAGCTCTTGGACGCCGTTCCCGAAGCTTCCGGAACATTTTTGTTAGGCAAACAGTGGTGTACCACTGAGCAGTAACAGTCCTTTGTTCTTCAAGTGGAATAGTTGCAACATGGGCAGATTTGGAGAAGAAAGTTGCGACCATCTTCTTCCCCACACTTCGCGGACGCTTCACTTTCGTGGGTGAATTTTCGTCTGGAAAGATCCATACTGTAGATGGGCGTTTATTTTCAGGGTCAAATTGATAGATCTAAGTCTCATCACCAGTAACAACGTCAGAGACGCGTCGAGAATTCCCTCCATCAAATCTTGCAAGTATTTCTTCACACCATTCCACACGCATGCTCTTCTGCTGTTCAGTCAAAGTGTGAGGCACCCAACGAGATGAAACCTTCCTGAACCGAAGATGATCATGAAGAATTTTTGTTACTGCTGGCGATCCAATGTTCACTGTAGATTCAAAATCCTTGAAAGTTGTTCAAGGATTTTCTCGAATCATTTGTTCCACAGCGGCAATGTTTTCATCTGACACAGCTGTTGCCGGACGTCAAGCTCTCTCTTTATCTTTAAGCGATATCCGGACTCTTCTGAATTCACCAAACAACCGAAAAATTGTAGCACGGGAAGGAGCAAGGTCCCCAAATGCCCCCTGCAAACGGTCAAGGCTTTGTGTCTCCTTCAAACCACTTTTGAAATCGTAAAGGGTCATTGCACGAAAATGTTCCCTTTCGAGCTCTATTCTAGACAGCCGAATACTGCTCACATCAACGAACAAGTGAAGGCGATACGGCCACGCCGATAAGCGAGGCGAGTTGAAACTTTCTTCGCTCTGGATACCACTACCGAACGCAATTGTTGGAATTCAAATACTGTGCCACAACAATGCGTATCTCAAAACTTTCGTAGTGACCTTCGTATCTTTATCATTGTAGGCACAAAAGAAGTCCCGACCAGCTCATAAGAATACTTTCTAATTTCAGTTTAAACGAGTCACATGAACACACTACTTTTTGTTTGAATTGGGTCCCTGAGTCTTTAGTTTCTATCATGTGACCCTTATCTGCAACCAACATAAACGAATTCTTGCATACGAGCAAGGAGTAAACGTCTTTGTAGGCACCTCAGGCAGGAAAATAACCAAAATGTTGGTGCTGGAACCTGGAAATTATTTCTAAATAAAAAGTTAAATCTTTGACGTGCAAAGCTATTCGTCGATTACTGTGTATAAAAATGGATCTATTAAAGGTATATTAGCACCCACTTTTCAGTAACGGTATGTCTTGATCAGTGAAAAACAAGAGAACGGTATGTTTTCACCAATGAAAATCAGAGGCGGTATGGCATACCACCGCATACCGCTTCACTTCAACCACTGGGCTTAAGTATTGTAGTTATATTATTATTATTAATATTAACAACAACAACAAAAATAAATATAGTAAAATATTTAACTATTACTTTCATAAGGAAAGCAATCGCCTTTATTAATATCTAAACTTCGTCTCAAGTTTGTCAACTGAACTGTTTCATTTTAACACTTGATCGGGATATAATGATAAAAGAAATGAAATCTTTCAGTTTAACGTCCAACAATTATGCCCTTTAGGCTAAGGGAGGCGATGATTAAAGCAAGTAAATGAAGATGGAAGAATTGGTGGAATGAAAAAGTGGGAGGAAATGGGATTACCCTGAGAAAACCCACGGACATAACATTGTCCACCACTAACTTACTTGGTCGATGATTGACCCAGAGATCCCATGCAGGTAATGACAGAAAACAATGTTAACGCGATCCTTAACTGTTAAACAAGAAAGTCTACATTTTCAGGTCACTTCAATATTGCTATTGGATACACCAAGATACAATGGATAGGTGCTGACTGCCACGGGTGCTGACTGCCACACCCAATTATTGGTGCTGATTGCCACGACTGTGGCTGATTGCAAATATGAAGATGCTGACTGCCACGACTTCGTGCTGACTGCCACGAGCCTGGGAGAAACTGTATTTGGAAAGAGAGGAATAAATCCCTCATACTAAATTTATGATTATTAATTTAGTAGAGAATAATTAAGGATTAATTTAGTAATCATCACAGCAAATCTACAGTATGTGGCATCCTATAAGTTACAAAGTTGCTCACTAAGTGGAACGACATACGCTTGGGTGTTTATAAAGGGATTGTCTCTTCTGTTATATGCACAATTTGCACATTTCATTGTTTATATTAATTGTTTTATTGCATTATTTAATGGATATGAGGGTCTGAAGCCAGCTGACAAGGGAAGTTTGGGAGAAGCACTCCCCTGCAGAGAAATAAGCATGTCATTTGAAGGACCAATTCATGCTGATTACAACAGGTAATAAAACTCCTGTACGTTGAGAAATGTTCGAGATATTCAGCTTAGAAGTTTATATGAGAAAATGAGTGGATGCACGTTTCAATGCGTTAAGTATTCTCTCCCATGGCGAAGCCTGATGGTTTGAACTTGCTATTGTTTGATCACTGGGGTCCATTCACAGACAAATTGTCCATTACAAGTTGCATGACGGATGGCAAAGACCTAATGGTTGAGAAGATACTAAAGAATTGCACACAATTTGTGCAACCATTTGATGTGTTTTGATTCCGATCAATCAAAGATTATGGCAGATTTGTACATAATATGAAACTTCTTCATCTGGACGCTATAATGTACCAACGAAACAATCAAATAAAGTTCGTGTCCATACGAATCACTTCCGATCACCGCTATACATTGGATTGTTTCAGTTTGCGTTCTACAAGGCAGGTTACGAACAAATTATAGGCCTATAAGTTTTGAATCACTTGTCGAATTTGCTTTTTGCTTTGGTTCTTCGAACTGTTCCCTTGCCTAATGCAACGCAATTGCACATATAAAATGTTCATGATGCAAGGGAGTCTTTTGCCTGCGTCATTTCTTCATAAAACAGAAGAACAACAGTGATCAATTTTCATCTCTAACCTATCATTATTGTGAACAATATAATGACTAATTGTATCTAAGAAACCCGTTAGTTATTGCGAAACACTTTTTTTTTCTGTTACTTCCGATAGCTTTCAATTCGTATGTCAATATTCGTTACTAATTATGTTGTACTTATTGCGTATAAATGCGCATATCCTGATTTTCTCATATAAACTTCCAAGTTGAATATCTCGAACCGTTCTTAACCGTACAGGAATTTTATTAGCTTGTTGTAGGCGAGTGCTTTATCCTGAACTTCCCTTGTGAGGGACAGCCAGCAGTGCTTTTTTGATGGAACTTTCAAGAGCTGCTCGAAACAATTTGCGCAGCTGTACACAGTTCATGATGACATAGGGAGTTCAAGTGAGAATACATAAATCGTACCAATTTTGTACGCACCGCTCCCTTACAAAACTGAAGTACACTCATGTCCAAAAGTATTGTCGCATATCTATAACTGTCTTCTTGTAAGAATATAATTTGATAATTTTGCAGAGTACTTTTAATACTGATATGTGTATAATCAGGAAATGTATATTTATGGTAAATTTCATAGGGAAAGAATTATAAATGCGAAAATCATAATGAGTAAAATAAAATGTAACTAATGGTCAAGAAAAATTTATTTTCGTTTTATTGTTCTTATTTACTGCTCTTTTGACATGAAATTTACCACATACTTGTCTTTGCCGATTATACACATACTAACATTATAAGAAATACCGGGCGAATTCGTTATCAAATTATATTACTAGAACAACATATTTATAGTCATGCAACAATAATTTTGGACATTAGTGTACATACAGAGACCTGTTTACCTTTGTTAGGTGTTGGTCTGAACAACACGATCCCAAAGTTCATCTAGTTTCTTTCATGCTTTTTGGCGTCCGGTAATGTTACGTCTAGCAACTTTCTCTCAGGCTCGTGACAGTCAGCACGCCATCGTGGCAGTCAGCACCTTGATATTGCACCAATACAATACTCCTTTTATCTCCCTTGTGAATATGTGGATAGCGTACGCGACTTTGGCGTAGGGTACCTGAGTTCCTGAGTTAGATTCTGGGCGGGAACTCGTGTTGTTCTTATCCCACGTTAACCTGTAGGTACACGTCTCATAAGCCTCGCTGCTGAACTGGCCGTAAACTCAAATCTAAAACAGATGCAAATGTTTTAAGCTGCTATAATTCATTTAGTTCTCAGACTTGCAATCTAAGCCTTTCTATATTGGTAAATTGCTATCCATCACACCTAACAAGGAACGTAATTTAGAAACTCTCACACTATGTACTGGAGCCATACATACTCTTCGTTAATAATATAACCGTACTGGGTGTTGACCCTTATTGACCTTTTATACCTTTTCTTGAATGTGCTCTTCTCACTCTTATTTCAGCAGTAATTTGTTTGCATGAGTCAGATAATATTTTTGTTTGTTTATATTCTTAATTTCTGTGTCCACTGGACCCGTACACTGGCGCAAATCCCGGGTAGATGAGGGGTGACATGTCCCCCCTCCAATCTTGGAACTGGAGGACTGTCCCTCAATAATCCGATTTGAAAATGAAAATGAAATGAAATCTTTAAATTTTACGTCCGACGGTTATACCGGTTAGGCTAAAGGAGACGGTGATGATGAGAGATGAGTGAAACGGTAGAATGAAGAAAGTGGGAGGAAATGGGAGAACCCCCGAAAAAACCCACGCACACGGTGTTTGTCCACCACAAAGTCCACACGGCGCGATCTGGGATCGGACCAGGGACCACAAGCACCGGGGTGAACGCTCTACCACTGAGCCACCGCGCTTCCCATAATTCGATTTGAAATCTGTTTTTTGAAAAGGAATGTCATTATTTGTGTCCGATTGAAACAAAGGAAAGTGGGACGAAATTTGTGTTCCCCCAGAATAAGTCTCAACCGACCGTGTTTACGTATGGAGAACACCGTCGCAGGCCTATGATACAGACCGTCTGCTCCCAACTGTAAAGCATGGGGGTGGTTCTGTTACAGTATGGGCAGCAATATTGTGATTTTCTGCAGGTCCCATCATAGCCCTGCATGGAATGATGAATGCTAAGGCGTATGAGGCCATTTTGGGGGGCCAGGTTCTACTCATGGCCCAAATATTGTTCCCTGATGGTGATGACATCTACCAAGATGATTTGGCACCCTGTCACGCTGCAAGAACGGTGAAATCATGGTTTGAAGAGCATGAACAGAAGCTATCACACCTCCCCTGGGTCCCACATTCGCCAGATCTGAACATCATTAAGCTATTGTAGTCTGATTTAGAAAGGCATGTTCGGTCTCATTACCCTCCACCAGCATCCCTTACCGGAACTGAAGCATGTTTTGGAAGAACATTGGTACAATATTCCACACACCACGATTCAGGAGCTGTATACGTCCATTCCACCGCGGATCCAAGCTGTTTTGGACGCAAAAGAAGGGCCAACAATATAGTAGGTATAATTTTCACACTTTTGCAAACGTTTTGGTTTTTTCTGTCGAACCCCTGTATGTATAATGTATTATTTCACTACGTACTGCATATGTCATCATCATCATAAATATTTTGCCATTATTGGCAGGTCACTTGCTGCAACTGACAAGCCTCCATGTTCCACGGTCTTCTGATAGCCTCTTCGTCATCACGTACGATTTCTCTGTTTTGATATTGTCTATTAATTGCAGTTTTCTTCGCCCCTCTATTTCCTGGCAGCATACCTTCTAGCACGTCTCTCGTAATACAGTTCCTTCTTAGCGAATGTGCCAATCAGTTTCTCTTCCTCTTCTTAATATCTAAAATTGTTCTTTTTTTCTCCCCCATCATTTATAAAATCTTTTTATTCATTTTCCTCTCGATCCAGCTAATTCTTTCCATTCTTCTCCACACCCACATTTCGAAAGCTTTCAGTCGTTTTTCACCATTTTTGCGTAGTGTCCGTGTTTCTGACGCATACAGGACAAAACTCCACACAAAGGATTTTATAAGTCTCTTTATCAACGCTTTATCCAAGGTCCCACAAAATAGTCTTTTTCTTTCTGCTAAAGATTTCTTTCACCATTCCTATTCTTGCTTTTATTTTACATTCACAATTCATATTATTACTAATAATACTACCCAGGTGTCGAAAACTAGTTACCTGTTCTGTTTTCTTCCCTCCTACTTCTATATGTGACACCAACCCTTTCGTTCCAATCACCATGCGTTTTAACTTTCTAACATTTATTTTCATTCCATATTCTTCACAGTTCTTTCTCACATTTTCTAACATCTTATTGATTTTCTCTTGACATTCTGCAAGCGCCATATCATCTGCAAACCGTATGCACCTAATCAGTAAGTACGCCAGAAATTTCTACTTGGGGGGGTGTTCAAAATAAAAGGGGGGGTGTGCTCTCAGAATAGTGATAAAATTTTTAAACAAACTCAAACAAGAAAACAGTATATTATGTTACGCAATTATTGCAATACTACTACTACTACTACTACTACTACTACTACTACTACTACTACTAATAATAATAATAATAATAATAATAATAATAATAATAATAATAATAATATCAGCTCTTCGCAGTGGTGGGATCAGTAAAGTAAGTTCACACATTTGAGCATTTATTATTATTATTATTATTAAACTAAGTAATACAATGAAACCTTTCAAAACGGACATCGGTGGAACCGATTATTTGTCCGTAAATGAGAGGTGTCCCTAAAAGGAAGGGTTCTCTCTCATAATACCACACCACACATATTTATGGCATGCAAGAATAAGAAAGTTTGTCCTCTTATGAAGATGTCTACTATTGAGAGATGCCCGTTAAGTGAGGTCTCACTGTATTAGGAATTAACCTCCACTATTTTACCCAGTAATTACATGTGAACTGATTACATACGAATTATTGTAATTATTTTGCAAAATTCTGCTATTATTTCAATTTTTTCACCCCCCAGCAAGTTTTAGTGGTAGATTTTTTTCAAAAATATTAATTGGGGAAAAAATTCTCTCGTTCCATGCTGAAATCACATTCGTTTAGTAATTAATACTGCACATAGTTCCAATTTTATTATTTTAATATTCTAACCCTGTTGTTAACGTTAATTGTTGTAGTATTATTTTATCTCAATCTCCGTTCCTTTCCCTTCCTGGCTACGTTATTGGTTCTGAATATCTTTCATAAGAAAATTATTCATTGATTTAGTTGTTTTCCAGAAATCCAGTTTTTTTTTAATTTACAAATATTTTGTATCTTTCTGTTTTGTCTTCTTTAAGGTACCTTAATTTTAATAATCTCAGGGCTCATAGTGGTCTGGTCTCTTGTAAATAGTTGAAAAGTGACCAAAAGTGGCCAAAAGCACACGAAAATGACCAAAATCCCATCATGCCCCTTTTTTCCTTTGTCAATTTCTCCATCACCTTTTCTCTTCGTTTGTTGTTTTGTTTCTTCTTTACTTCTTCTTTTTGAGCTTCCTCCTTTGTTAGGTTTTCAAAGTATGCTTTGTAGTTACGGTAAGCAGACTTAGCAGATGTAAAAAGCTTCTGAGTAAGTGGAACCAGTTCTGGCCTATTTCCGAATTTCTTCATCCCTGACATTATACTTAACTTAGCATTGAGAGTTCTCAAAGCCGTGAAATATTCTTAAGAAGAATATACAAGAAGCATAACAGAATACGAACATGATGAACCACACAAACACACACACACAACGTTGAACGGAGCGTTGACTATTACGAGAAAACTAAAAGGTTATTATGATAGAAGAAAGAATAGACACAGAAGGGTTCTCAACCCCACTTTGAGTGCTTAAGCATCCACCAACCGTCCACTGTGCTTTAGAAAGAATAAAAGTTGAAGTGATAATAAAGTTGACTGTTTCACATGTGGCAGCAAGTATTGAAGCTTTCTGAAGAGTAATGAGTAACAAGTTTCTGCCTTTTTATTTGTTATTATATTTTTCTTAGAAAACTGCCAATGCAAAACATAAATCACACGAAAAAGCCACTTTATCTCTGAAAAAAGTAACTTTTAGTAACCAATTTGAAAAAAAAAAGTAGCTTTTAATGACCAACTTGAAAAAAGTAAATTTTAGTTTTTTAAAAAAGTGACTCGCTATGAGCCCTGTTCTGCTCAATGAATTTACGTGAATAAAAATATACTTTACAAAAAATTAAACTAGCGCCAAATGCGTTCCTGCATAAAACTAGACTCAGTCTAAAATATATATAATTCTTACTTCGATCGACCTCTTCATTTCTAAAAACGTTTTGACTACACTCTTCTAACGTCCATCCGTTTTGATACACCACTTGCAGAGCAGGCTCGAAACCAGCCACAGAGCTTGGGGGGGGGGGCATGAATATGTTAGGATTGACCAAGTCATTAAAAATTCTCTTCTAAATATCTGAATTGTGCATTTTGTATTGAGGTCTGGAGGGGACATGAAAAATTTAGGAGGGCCAAACCCTCCCTAGCTCCCCTCTGGTTGCGAGCCTGTTGCAGAGTAGCACTTACCAACGGAATCTGGTATAGGCTTATTACTATATTGTCACACTTTTCCTTGTTGAGGAGGAGGTAGGTGAATGACCGCTCAAGACGTTGCCAATTTCAGTCATCTCCATCTGTCCATCAATCTCTTTTCTCGGAAACGACCGCGGAGCTCAGGAGGGTAGGTATCAGCGGTCTGTTTTGTCAATTGTTTCGATCAAAACACTGCCCGAAACAAATGAGGTCATGTGGTTCTCGAAGCCGTTTATGAGAACGAAGTCGCTTCGCATTTTGAAGTGAAATAAATAAATAAGAATATTGCCTTCTTTTCTAAACGCTAAACCTTTTGTAACTTGATATAATAAATAACTTATATGATACTGATTGATATAATTGGATTTGGGGGAGTATTCCTTTTCCATCCAGAGGTGTGTGTAAAGAAATTTGGAGGGGTGTTAGGGGGGTGTTGGGGGGGTGTAGATTACTCCCTGCACCTAATCATTTTACCTCTTACTGGATACTGCATATGAGAACAAAGTAGTGGTAACCTGTTAGCCCCTCCATGGAACTAAAATTGATCGCAATTGAACCACATCGTTTGATCACGTTTGATTGCCACGCGTGATCATTTTGTAGAAGGGCTAACAAGTTAGCCTGTTAGCCTCCCCATGGAAACAAATATGATCCGAATCGGACCAGATCGATTAGTCGTCGTTTAATCGCCAACAATTAGTTGTGGCTCGGTCCGAGCACATGCAGACCTCTAACGTGTAGTGAAGAATACGCGTAATTTTCTAGGCGAGTTAGCAGCTTAACATTCTAGCCATCCAATAAAAGTAAAATTGAGCCAGATTGTTGTGTGATCGCTAACAATTATCATTTGATCACCACGCATAGTGATGTAATACGCATTATCTAGTAGAGGGCTAATAACAAGGTAACTTGTTAGCTTCCACTGTAGGAAAATTAATTGAAACTGGGCTCAGATTGACAATATATCAAGAAAAAATAGACACACTAACAACTATTATAGGAAATAGCCTCAGTCATTTGTGCTACCTTTGTGCTAGATTACGCCGTTGAAATTTTCGTTTGTGCAATCTACTGGAGTAAGTAATAAACGAAATAAAGTAACAATGATAGTCAAGTGAGAATCGTCTCCAATCAAAATATTTCCAAACTAATTTCAAATTACGTTTAATCAGTTGTGCTACGTTTGTTTTCGATTGTGCTATTAAGATTTTTCATCTTTCTTACCAATCATCGGAATGTTAATCAGAAAATAGTAAAAATCGTCATTACGTAAAATATATCTTAAAACTTAAAAAAATGTTTCAAAATGATTGTGCTACGTTTGTGCTGTTTAACTTTTCATTTGTGTTATTAACTGCCGTTTAACTTTCCATTTGTGTTATCAACTGCCATTTAACTTTTCATTTGTGTTATCAACTGCCATTTAACTTTTCATTTGTGTTATCAACTGCCGTTTAATTTTTCATTTGTGTTATCAACCGGAATGCATAATGGCGAAATAAAATGGCGATTCTGGCTTAATAGTCAAGTGAAAATAGCTACCAATCATAATATTACTTACTATTCAAATTACCTTTAATCAATTGTTTTACGATTGTGCTGTTTAGAGTTAATCTTTTTGGCCAATAATCAGAATACTAATCAAAAATTAGGTGAAGATGCTGGCTTGATGTCAACTGAAAATCACCTTTACGTAACATATATCTAAAAAGTTTCAGAACTTTAAATATGATTGTGCTACGTTTGTGCTGGATTGTGCCGTTGAAAATTTCGTTTGTGCTATGAACCAGAATAAGTAATAATGGAAATAAAGTGGCGACGTTGGTTCGATATAAAATCGCCACCAAAGTATTTCCAAATTAATTTCAAATTAGACTTCAACGATTGTTAATCGCTTGTGCTAGGTTGCATTCAAAACAACATTTGTGCTATTAACTGGAATAAGCGAGAAAAAGGGTGATGCTGCCATGACAGTGAAGTGAAAATTGCCACAACTGAAATATTTCAAAATTAATTACAAATTAACTTTAAACGATTATTAATCTTTGTGCTGGATTGTATCGTTGGAATTTGTGCTTACAGCTGGGATACATAATAAAAGAAATAAAGTGGCAATGTTGTGTTAATAGTCAAATGAAAATCTCCACCACTTAAAATAATTCAAACTACTTTCGAATTTCTCTTGTCAGATGTGCTACGTTGTGCTGGATTGTGCTATTGAGATTTTATAGTTTTATTGTCGGTAAGAATGAATAGTAATAAAAATGTTAGATGGCAATGTTGGTTTGATGTCAAGTGAAAATTGCCATTACTTTAAAAATACAGGGTGTTTCAAAACAACACAGACAACGTTTGGGAGGCGATTCCTGACACCAAGACAAGAAATAAGGTACTCAAGCAACATTTTTTATAGAGGGAATTTGGCTGCGGATACATAATTTGAAGTACTCACCAACTACCTCTATAAAAATGGTTGCGGAAAGTACCTCAGGATTCTGAAACATGGATATTTGGATAGGGCACATAGTAGTTCCTAAACGAAGTCTTGACCAGATTACGGTAGTTTCCATAGTTTTGGAGCTATGAACCTTTAAAGTTCTTTTTTTTATTTTTTCGGCAGGAAGCATATGTGCATCCAGGTTGGTCTATACTTTTTGTCTTATCTTGGTGTGAGGAATCACCTCCCAAACATTGTCGGTGTTTTTAAATACCCTGTATATTTCAAAACGTTAAAAATGATTTGAAAATGAATGTGGTATGTTCATGCTATGAAACGAAATAAATCATAATAGGAATAAGGTAGTGACGCTGATTTGACAGTCAAATGGAAATGAGAACCAAACGAAATTTCAAGTTAGGTTTTAACGATTGTGTGATTTGTGCTAGATTTTGGGGTCGAAATTTCCGCGTGTACTTTCAATCGTAATAGATAATACGAGAAATAAGGTGACGACACTGGTTCGACATTCAAATGAAAATCGCCAACAATCAAAATATTTTCAAACTAATTTGAAATTAAGTTTGAACGATTGTTAACCATTTGTGCTAGATTGTGACATTTCCATTTGTGCTATCAATCGGTATTCATAATAAACTAAATAAATTGTCGATGCTGGCTTGATAGTTAAGTGAAAATCGCCATCAATCAGAATAATTTCAAACTAATTTTAATTGTTAATCGTTTGTAATGTTCAAAATGTTATTTGTGATATTAACCGTAATAAATAATAAGTGAAAAAAGTGGCGATGCTGTTTTTACAATGAAGTGAAAATGATCACCATTCTTACTTGTTTATACTGGATTGTGCTGTTGAATATTTCGTTTGCGCAATGAAGTGGAACAAATAATAAGTGAGAAAATTGGTGATGAAGGCTTAACAGTCAAATAAAAATCGCCAACAATCAAAATATTCTAAAACTAATTCAAAATTATGGTTTATATATTCTTAATCGTTCATTCTGGATTATGTCGTTCAACATTTCGTTTGTGCTATGAACTGGAACAAATAATAAGCGAGAAAATATAGCGATGATGGTCATCAAGTGAAAATCGCCACCACTCAAAATATACGAAATCTAATTTCAAGTTATTGTTAATCATTTGTGCTGAATTGTGCCGTTGAAATTATCATGTGCTGTGAATCGGAATAGGTAATAACAAAAAAATAATGTAATTTCATAGGTTCCAGACACAAGTGAAAGTCGCTACCACTCAAAATATCTCAAAACTAAATTTCAATGAGTATTAAACACTTCTTAGCTATTTGCATTGCATCGTGTTGTTGAAATTTTTATTTGTGCTATCAATGGAGATACATAATATATGAAATAAATGGGCGATACTGGTTTGATGATTATTGCTACAATTTAAAAGATTTCGAAGCCGATCTCAAATTACGCTTAATTAGTTACATCCCCTACTCAACGTTTGTGTTAAATTGTACACTGGTATCTTTCTATTGTTTTTATCAGTAAATAGAATTAATCAATTATTAAGTGTCGAAGCACACTTGACGTCGAGTGAAAATTGCCACACTTAAAATATATCCCAAAATGTCAAAAATAATGTAGAAACAACTGTGCTATCTTTATGCAGGATTGTGGGACTCAAATTTTCGTTTGTGCTATGAAACATACTAAGTACCCTAGTAGCAAGAAAACTTTCGGCCAGTTTGAACATGCTTGCCTTTTGGGTTTCTACGCTTTCATTGGAACGCGTGCTTTCATACGATCTCCCTTTTGCTGTACTTGTAAGCAATGCTTTAGACCCTTCGCAGAGCGTCATAGCATCACTGGCCGTTCATTGGCTATTGACATGACTTGGCTTGTAAAACGCTTGTGTCAAGTTTGAATGGTACACTGAATGCAAGGTCGTCAATATGTAACTTCGTTATTGGAATCCAGGTTGCGGCATGATTGCACGTTTCCCAATCAAGCTGGATGCAAGCTTGGCCGACTTGCAATTCAAGCTTACAGCGAGCGGTTTGCAAATTGGCTCTACTACTTGGGTAATAAAGGAAATAAAATGATCACGCTGCTGCTTTTACAGTCAATTGAAACTCGGCACCAGTCAAAATATTTCCGAACTTACTTCAAATTAGGCTTTAACTATCGTCAATCCTTAGTGCTGGATTGTACGGCTGAAAGTTTTATTTCTGCTATGAACTGGAATAAGTAATAAGGATTATTAAAGTGGCTACTCTGGCTTCCCGAATAAAAAATATTTCAAATTTAAAATTGACACAATTTAAAATATTTCATAAGAAATTTCACGTAGTTATGCTACGTTCATGCTGGATAGTGCTTTTGAGGTTTCTTGTCAATACGAATGAATTGTAGTCAGAAATTAGTAGAAAAAGGTTTGGCTTGATGTTATGTGTTAAGTAATAACGATCGTCAGTTATCACAAAATCTTCAAAAAGATTTTGAAAAGATTATGGTACGTTTGTGCTGGATTGTGTCATTGAAAACATCGTTTGTCCTATCAATCGGAATAAATAATAAGCGAAGTAAAGTGCAGACGCTGGCCTGACAATCATTTCAAAATATTTCAAATTATATCGCAAATTGATTTTTAAAATATCAAATGATTGTGGAACGTTTATGCTGTTAAAGTTTGCGTTTGTTCTATCGACCAGAATAAATGCCTTAATCAATCAGATAAAGACATTCAAGGCTGTCTTGATAAATTAAATATAAATCACCATCATTCAATTTAATTTTAAAACTACCTTTCGGCTACATGGAGTCTTTGTCTCCCAGACCCCCGCATTTGCTTTGCCTACAGCTTCGCGCCTCATACGAATACTTAAGTCTTTCTCCCTTCCTCAATATTGCGAGGATTGGAATTATTCTTTTAAAAATATATAAATAAATAAATAAATAAATAAATAAATTCCTTTCCCCCTTCGAATACATATTGCAATAAGAGTGAACTGATAAAAAAAAAACATGTCCGTTTAGGTGCTGTGTTCAAAAATCCATTTCTTCGACGTTATCATTCTGCCAATTTTCCCATCATCATTCACCCTTAAGCATCCGTCTCCCTTATTCTAAATGGCATAATTATTAGATTTCATTTCATTTCATTTTCAATGCGAGGATTTGTTTGGAGCATCTGTTACGTACTTCTTTGTATAGGCCCTCTGAGTCAAAACATAACTGTCGATAGCGTAGTCAAAGCATACTCTGTCACAATGAATAGCCTATACGTTGTTGCAACTTATAATCAATGGCTGTTCAATTGTTCAGGACCTATAACGAAACAAAAAAAAATCATGAGATTCTCCATATAGTTAGTTATCTTTTTCAACAATCTATACTATGTTATTATTATTGGTACACATGAAGAACTTATTGAAACTTAACGAAAAATGAATACCAAAATCTCTAATGTCTTGCCTCTACTCATTGCATAAGCGATACCTTTATTTGAAATTCGTATTTCGTTCACTTACTACAATGCTGTTCCATATACAGAAAACTATTATACGTGAAAAGATAAAAGTAGCGAATCATTTAATAAAATTCATAAAACCATAGAACATAACAAAGTTAGTTAAGAAAATAGTTATGCTTTCAGTTGTTTCTAATAGAAAGTTGAATACTATATAATTTAATACTTATAAAACCGGGGTATTATTTAAAAATTACCCAGAAAACCGGCCACTTTGATGTTTTGTCATTAAAGAATTACAAAATATTCTACTGTTCAGCAGGTTTGTTTATTACATCAAAGGCCATGCCTCTTCTACATCTAGCGCTTGAAATTTGATATCCAAGTAGTATATTATCACATCATTATTATAAAATTTCACTGTTGGATATCAAATTTCACTGTTAGTTTTCTTGGCTTGTAGATATGTTTAACTTACATGTGTTTTCATGATAATCCAAACTTTCAACATACGAGTATCAGTCTTCTAGACTGTCGTAAAGAACTATAAAGATAATACTAAATCTTCCAAATAAGTGCAGATAACGATCGCTGAAGTTCATAATTGACTTTTTGAGCGCATACTGGCCCTAATTGATATATCATATGACTACTTTTCCATTTCAAAAAATATCACAGATTTCAAAATGCCGGATTTGAAGATGGCGGCTGAGGTTTGTGATCTACTCCGAAATTCTTCTTTTGCTAATATGTGGAATTACTACCGTTTGCATTGTCTATCTTTCACTACCTTTTACGATTCAACAATTTATTTGATGTATTTCACTAACATAGCACAGCTCTTCTCCCACCAATTTTGATCCCCTCCCCCTCCGTTTCTTATGGCGCTCGGCCGCTATTAACTTTGCACATATACATATTTTTCACATCCTCTATCAAGTGCACTATGTCTCATCCCACAACTCGATTAAATCATTCATGGTTCCTACGTACATAATTGTTTGGAAATGTCTTCCCTTATGTAAAGAGATTATTCTTAGCAGTTTCCTCCCTACATAGAAAAACAGGGTAGAACTAGCACTTGATTTTACAGAGAAGCTAGGAGAAACAATGCGAATAGGGGGGACTTGTTGCGTCCCTTGTGTTTATCAAATTAACTTTTGCATTTTTTTGTTTCTTGAAGGATTTTGTCTTTAGGATTTTGCAACCATATATAAGCTGACAGAATCATATATAAGCGCTCTTCGTCACTCCAAAATTATTATTCAACACACATGGACAAATTGCCAAGTAAGACTTCCTAGTTCTAGGTTAATTGGACCAAACACTCTTCATTTTTACAAGTTCACAGTGGGAACTGTGTTAAGAGCTATATTGTATACGGCTGATTGGTTAGGTGGTTCTAAGAGAAGGCAGAAGTTATGAAGTAGATTCCCCAATTAGGAGACTCAAGAAAACTGCTAGCGTTTGATATAGAAAGCTTCGAACATTAATTTCATATGGTTTCTCCTAGACAGGAATCAGGCATTTTTATTGATGTAAAATTTAGTAAAAAATTGTTTAAATTATGTCTCTTTTCGCAGTCCTACACCATAGACGGAATTGAATTGTGTTTTCGGCATCGTTGTTGAGCTTGAGAAGATTTATCTGTATACCTAGGTACAAA
The DNA here is from genome assembly GCF_964235325.1 of Thermobia domestica. Lineage (NCBI taxonomy): Eukaryota > Metazoa > Arthropoda > Insecta > Zygentoma > Lepismatidae > Thermobia > Thermobia domestica. The sequence continues at coordinate 264,110,155 of NC_137462.1, forward strand.
TAAGCAAAAATTCCAGTCTGCTTACAAACTAACTGGTGAGAGTTTATGATTTGTGTATCACTCTTGGAATGTGGGTTCGAGTACGCTGAGATCGAGATCAATAAGGTTCAACTATTAGTGTTCAGTTTGGTCCCACTTCTAAAAGCCAGAGTGATCAGGCCTCGTTATGTTTATTTCTTTGCTTTTAAGGTATAATAGGGTCTGATCTCGCAAGAAAAATTTCTTGTCTCACAATGAGAGACTGTCTCATGTACTTATCTTTTGTAAAAAATCCCTTTGTGTCCGGTAGTGGGATACTAAAATTCCACTTTATTATCTAAGTACACTGTAGACTCATATTAGCTAGAAATCCTATAGTCTATGCTTGCGGAATTTACAGTCAGATTAGGCCAAGTGTCGATTTTACTTTTAGGTAGGCGTGCGATAGTCTCTAGATACGGGTCCATGCTCTACTCTAGTTGTTAGAAAATCGAGTAAGATATCCGACAAACATATTGCAATATATAGAAACCACAAAATCTTTTTCTCCTATAAATATACAGATGCTGATCAGAAAAATGGAAACACCTGTAGTTGGCAACACGTCAGATGTATGGGTGGGCAGTGGTATCGTGGCGCCCGCAGCGCCGGACCGCTGGTGGTGGTGTTTTAGGTAGGTCTCCATACTACGTCAGGCGCAGTGGAACAGCAGTGTCCAGTGACTGCAGCAGACGGAGGTAGTGTAAAATGGGAGACCTCTCAGATTTTCAAAGAGGGCAATTTGTTGGTGCGCGGTTATGTGGAGTGAGCGTGACGGCAGTGGCTACTGTGTTAGGTGTGTCGCGTAGGACAGTGTCGAAGGTGATGACGGTCTACACAACACACGGGAAAACCACATCGGGGAAGCGGAACAGTGGGCGGAAGAAAATCATGAGTGACAGGATATGCCGGGTATTAAAGCGCATTGTCACGCAGAACCGTCGTGCCACTGCGGAGCAAGTGACGGAGGAACTCAATCAGCACCTCCTCACCCTGCTTCGACAATCACAGTCCGCCGCGAATTACATGACATGAACTTACGGGGTCGTGTTGCACGGGCCAAACCGCTCATCAGGGACCATAACGCTTTCGCATGCCGCAAATGGTGCCGCGACCATGCAACTTGAACCGTTGAGGACTGGAAACGTGTGATATGGACGGATGAGTCATCCTTCACCCTATTCCCAACCACGGACCGTGTTTGTGTGGAGAACGCCCAAAGAAGCTTATGATCTGCAGTGTCTCAGCCCAACTGTGAAACATGGCGGCGGCTTGGTGATGCTGTGGGTAGCCATATCATGGTTTTCATTGGGTCCTGTGGTCACACTTACCGGACGAATCACTGCCAACGATTATGTCGCAATTTTAGGAGACCACTTGCACCCTATGATCCGGATGTCGTTCCCGGACAATGACGCCATCTTCCAGGATGATAATGCACCCATTTACACAGCTGGCGTTGTTGCAGCGTGGTTTGTGGAACATCGGGATGAAGTTCAACACCTTCCCTGGCCCGCCCAATCCCCAGATCTCAACATAATTGAACATCTGTGGTCCGTCTTGGAAACACGACTCCGGCAACGATTTCCACCTCCATCCTCTATCACAGAATTGGCCGATGCCCTGCACGAGGAATGGTGCCATCCCACGTCGCATCAAGGCTGTTCTGAAGGCGAAAGGTGGCCCGACACCATAATTATCTGGTAAGTTGCAATTTAGTTCAGGTGTTTCCATTTTTCTGATCACCATCTGTATCTTTACAAATATATTGCTTCGAAAAGAACTTTGCTGGAATTCGTACTTTAATTTTAAAAAATCCTAAATTTGGGATTGATCAAAAGATTTTAATAACTGGTTTCAAACTTTTTCCCTAAACATTTTTTTTTTTTTTTTGCTAATTTTTCAAATGAGCAATAAAGATAATGTTATTTTAAATTTCATGTGATAATTACTATTTTTCCAGTTTATTTTTGTGATTTAGTGAAGAGGCTGAATCGTGAAGTAGGCCTGTCGGAAAAGTATCTGACCATGGTAACAGAAAACCAATACACTCACCTCCCAATGAGGATTCTCTTCGTCCTAATCCCCTCCAAACTAGTTTCCTATTGCTCCCACGCACCGTTTTGTAGCTTTTCTGCTGCTGGAAACAGGCCTGAAACCCCCATCGGGAAGTGCCACGAGAACAGCTGTCGCGTTTCACTAGATCTCCTCTCGGATGCGAAATTGAGTATTTTTCTAGTACCTTTAGATTTTTGGGAAGAGGCAAAATTCTCACGAAGCTTTACGCGAAGAGTAGGGAACTAGATGAAACGACGAAATCTTGGGCTGTTGTGAAAAGGATAATGACATATGCTGCATGAATGGAATCATTATTCTAGGAAATGTCTGAAGAGAAGCCTTTGTATCTGAACTATATATTAATATCACACCACATAAAACATTCAGATGGAAGTTACCACAATCAACTGTTTTCTTTTTATAGTTACCACGATTTGCGATTTATGACACATTCATATCTGATTTTGGGGATGTTCTCTTTTTCAAATAGTACTCCATTCATAAACTATTAAAGAAGTATTAATTTACTGGTCAGAATGAAGTGGTTGATATCAATTTGCAATTTTTGATGATAAGTGGGCAAATTTCAAGAAATCACAAACCTGTAAAAGAAATTTAAACTACTGATTTCCGATCCCCGTTTATAGGAACAAGTCTGTTCCAAATTACTTGTACAATAACAACTTTCAAGGAATAGGTTAAATTACCAGTCATCCTGTATACAAAATTAGAAACCCTGAGTGAGTGCCTAATTGAATGATCAATGCCCAGGATAAACCGCTTAAGCTAGAAATTTCACAAATCGCATAAAGTAGAAACTTCAAATTTGCACACCATGAGATTTTTTGAATGGTAATTATTATATTAAAATTCCCATACACCTCGAAATTAGACATTATATTTCGTATATCCACTTTCATTTAAAACAATTAGAATATGTTTGTTTTTCTAATTTTGAAACGAAAGGGGAAGAAAATGGATGAGAAGAAAAAGAGGTGAGGATTACAATAATTATTAAAATAAAATATCTACATCTCTTATTCTTTTAAGAAAGATGAGATTGATTAGCGGAATGAGGCAATAGAGTTGGAAGAAATTAATCTTGTTGTTCAAATTATTTAAAATACAGGGTATGAAGTTGACGATGTAGAAGGTATATTGGATAAAAGAAGTTTTAAAAATCGATCAAAATAAGCTTTAAAAAGAAAAGCGAGGGACGTACAACTGCCACGAATAATAAAGCAAAAGTTAGTAAGAGATGTAAGTGTTAGTAGCAAGAAAAGAAGAGGAGCGGAAATGCTATTTGTGAGAAAACGTTTAGAAAAAATCATAAAAACGTGTAGAATGATTGATAATAGGGAGGATAGTACAGGTTAGGGAATTTCGACTAACGAGTAACTAGAAAATTCTAAGAGGAACTTCGGTTGGTCGAAGGGAAATGTGCCTGAAATTTACTGATCGAAATACATTACTTCCGATATCTTTTAGTTGTTTGCAGAGATAGAGGTTAAGAGAAGGTTGAAGAGGATTAGAAATGACTCCGCTCCCAGCCTAGATATCTTAAAGAAAAACGATTTGGTAAGAAGAAAGAAAGCTACAGTACTGACAAAGTTCTATAATCTTGTGGTGAGAAGAGCACCGGAAAAATAAAAAAATAGAACCGTTTTTATATTGCAAACAAAAAATGAATTTAAATGAGCCAGAAACTTGGCTACCAATTATGATGAGAACGTTTACGGACTTAGATAGATTGCGGGAGGCAGTATACTTATGCACGACACAGGAGAGTTTCCAGAAGTCTACAAGTAGGGATTCGAAATGTCTTCTTTTTACATGAAATTATTAAGATAGTAAAAAAGATTGATGGAATCTTCTGTGCAGTGATGAAAATTTTCCGATTCATATAACATACTCCACTTATTCCTACATCATTATTTAGCCGTGAAATTTATTTGTAATAAATATTATCTGAAAAGTTTCCTGAATCTAACGATTCTTCATTTCTGCAAAAATGTTTCAAAACCTTCAATGTATTTTCCCCCCAAAATTCACCTTTGATCTCACAATTTCGCCAGTTTATACGAGTAAGACAAAGTTTTCTCATAGCTTTACTACTTTTCTGGATTTCCACATTTGCAACATATATAAATATGTTGATATAATGTAAAGTACCTAGCCTACTGTAAATTTATGACTACCCAAAATTCCACGCAACTCATGAAAACAAACACTAAAGGTTTTCTGAAAATGAACATTTATTTAATCATATATTCATTCAGAAGAGAAAGCAAAAATGTAACTAATAATTTACGAGTGTTATACAATAAAATCAAAGCATTTCTTCTTATTTTCTGTACCAAAAATAATCTTCATAAGGAACGTTTATGTAGTTCTTTCATTATACAGGCAGTCCTATATGTGAAGAAATAGCAGAATTTTCAGTTTCTGAAATAATTGATAAATTCACAAAGGTTTTTTTTTCGCTTTTTTGTTACACTTTAAACAATGGGATGGGACATTTGTACTTTACGAACTCGATTTACGATCCCTGCATTTTACACACACACACACACACACACAGAGAGAGAGAGAGAGAGAGAGAGAGAGAGAGAGAGAAAACAGTGTTAATTTTTAGTTGCCTATTCGGAACAATAGAAAATTTTCTGGTTCTCGAAAGCTAATTGGAAAATTATAATTTGTTGCTCTCTCACTTTCCTCTACAGGAATTAAATTTTATAGCTCAATGTGCAGTTAAATATAGTGGAAAATTTTCCACCTAACGTCACTATACAAAATATTCAAAATTTTCCGGCTTATGAAAATGTTTCCATTTGCTTCTACATCTCAATGAAAATTTTCCGATGCAAAAAAATTCTTTTCACTTGTTTCTACAGAACAATATAACTTTCCGAATCATAAAATTTTTTTCAATGTTTCCTTACACAGCACAAAATTTTTTGATTCATGAAAAATTGTTTCACTTTTTCCTAAGTACTGGAAATTTTCTGAACCATGAAAATTTCCAGATTCCTTAAACGATCTTTCATTTTTTGACATTTGTATACCTGAATTCAATCAATTTTATGGTTAATGAGGATTTGTTACTTGATCACTGATATTTATTTAGGACGGAAATTTTTCCAGATAAATATAGCTGAAAATTTTTCACCTCATATCACTACTTCTGTGTCCTAGATACTAGTAAAGATTTTGACATTGTACCCCAAAATATGGTAGTGGAAGCACTGGGAAGGAAAAGAGTTAAGACTGAAACAGATGTGAAGCAGGGTGATCTATTAAGTTCACTTCTATTTAATGCTGTTTAGACAGAAGGACATAGAATATCCAGCTCAAACCGAACGCCTTCAGTTCAAAGTTAGGGAATTAGGCTCAGTAGAGCGTATACTAGGATCGTACGGCGTTCTCTCTTGGATTTTCGAGATGCGACCATCGGGATTTCTTGTAGATATAAAATGAAAAAGGTAGAAAAAATTCATTGAGAGAGACAAACTAGAGGTTAGGCAAAGATAGAAATTCGGGTTCTGCAGAAAGTTATCTTGGCCATATCTGCTCGACTACGCTGGTTTCTCGTCTCTGAACACCTTGATATTTCGTTGACTAGCCTAAACTGTATCTGCCAGGAATATATAAAATAGTATATAAGTATGTTGACCATATGGTCATAATTTTGTGTTTTAAAAAATTGTCACTAATGTTAAATAATTGACATTTCTTTACGACCGCTGCTGTCTCATTTTGCGCTATGCTTTATAAGGAATTGATTTTACCCCTACTTTTAATGATCCTATACTTTCAGATGACTTCATTTCTACAATTATAAGGATGTGTTTGGTGTTTTTGAAGCATTCATCATCTACTTGTGCACAGAAGTTAAGCGCGATTAACATGACTATGTGTACTCAGTCCGAGTTGTAAGTGTTAAACATATCAGTAAATTACAATTACTGGTGTCTCGTCTTTCGCTCCAGTCCATTTAACTCGATCAAGAATGATTCTGACAGATCCTAGAACTTCTGTTAGGAACGTGTGCTCAGTCTGGCTCTAGCTAGTGATGTATGTACTTACCAGTTTCAAACACGACTTAACAGACTCTACCCATCTACTTAGCCCAGTCCGGAAGTAGTCGTGGGTATTTAAAGGATCTATCTAGACTCGATGAACAGCCGTAAATCGGCCAACGCAAGTGATAATTTGGTTAGAGTGCGTGAAGTTTTATAAAAAGTTTCTTAGCTTTATTAGATATTGCGTATTACATATTACGTATTAGAGCATATCACACAAAAAAAGTCATGAATCAGTCGATCACAGGTCTTACGCGAAGAAAGTTCTGGCTTACATTCGATCATTGTGAATAGAAATAACTAATATACAGAATAGAGTAACGAGAACTGATTGAATCTTTCCATACTTACCAGTTCCAATCAATAACCGATCAATATCCGAAGGTTAATCACTGTTTATAAATAATACACATACGCATAGATTATAAAAGCAAACGCTTTCCACATTACAGTTCACTGATTATCGATCTTCGGTAATAGTCAATCGATATTTGATCAGTCTGATGATGTGAATCACATATTCTCATACTCTTTACAATAATTTATTTTTATTTTTCTCCAAACTTAAGTTTGTTGAACAACCTAGATTTACTTGCAACAAACTATAACAGAACGAACTGAACTTATTTCAACTTCCAATTATGTGTTAAACTTTTTTTAAGATTACTGTATACAAATATTAGTTAATTCCAATAGTAATCCATTTATAGAACGAAAATCAATTCGCGCATTGTAGGATACAACGTATTAACTTTGCAATTTCGGAAGGTTGCACTGATCTTCTTAATTTAATTTACTGATGGCACGAATCACAATTATATCCTTTTGGTATGGAAATATCGTAGATGTATTCTGTAACTTAAACTATTCACATTATTAGCGATTTACGCAAATTTTCTATGAGAATAATTGGAATGTCAATATATATAATTATTACCAAACCATGGGAACCATATCCCAAGTGTATTCCTCGGCCAGTTGTAAAAGATACACATACATTCTTCCACAAAAATTATATAATAGAAATAACTGTTTGTATGATGAAAGCAGATAATACTCACGTTTTTTCTTTTTCTTTTTTTTCTTTTTTCTTTTCTTTTTTTTTTTACTTTTTACTCATATTTCTAACACTTATAACTCGGACTGACTACACATAGTCATGTTGTCAATCGTACTTAACTTCTGTTCACAAGTGGACGATGAATGCTTCAAAACCAGCAAACTCATTCTGGTAATGGAAGAAATTAAGTCATCTGAAAGTATGGAATCACAAAACAAGGAGGAAAAATCAATTACTTATAAGACATGAAGGAAAAAATAGAAAAGTATGACTGTATGGCCACATATTTCTATGCTAGTTTATTTACATCTACCTAAAGAGAAGAAAAAGAAACGCTATGGATATAAAAAAGTATACAGTGTATATAAGTAGTGAAAGCACACTGCGGCTGTGACTACAGGTTAGCGTTCTCACTTCAACCGGAATATTACAAATTCGAGTTTAAAAGAAGACAATAAACTAGTCTGAATCACGTATAAAAATCGAATACTCGGAGGGTAATTTTAATTATGGGATCTTTTAGATTTCCGTTTATACGAGTTTCCTAGTTATTGGGAAAATTAATTGTAATTAAAGTTGTGAAAAGAGCCTGACAGATGTCATAAATAAGGTAGTTATTTTCAAATAAGATTTTACTATATATTCACCAAAGTTTGATTTCCTACTTGCATCAATTGAGATGTTTATTTTTAAAACGGTTATGTTTCAAGACGTTCAATGTCTCCATGGACAGTAGTTCTTATCTCTACCATCATGATTTACCTTTGGCATATTTATGAATATTTGTCACTATAATTTGGATAATGTGCACTGGTAATTAAACATATTGGTCGTAATTTTGGAATCTAGTACGTATTGAGTACAGATTGGTTTCTATCATTATGTTTCTCGAATGCAGTTTTAACTTGGAAAGGGCATACGTTCTAACATAAATTTGTATTATTAGATAAGAGTTCTCACGTAATGTATTGACATACTTGTGCAAAGATAGAATCTTAGATTACCGGGTAGAGTTGACAGTGATTTTTCACTTTTTATCAATTTAGAAACATTTTCGTCTCAAAAACTGCCGATTTACGACTAAGTAATAAGATATGAAATATTTACGAGAAGCACTTTACAGAAATATATTAACGAGAATATGAAAATAACAAAAATAATATTAAAATAAGAGTTGAGACCATTTCTGAACATTGGTTCTCATTTATAGTTGTAAAGTAGACATTTGTAACTTCGGACAGAAATGTCTGATTGAACATACTACAGAACAGATGATAATACAGTACTAATTTTACTTTACTTTTAAATTGGAAACTTGATACTCGTATAATAGAATTTGGAAAACATAATTTTCTTCCTATGTCCTGCATCAAGTCTTGTTATCCTAAAGTTTCATACATGAATAGGCTTTACAGCTCTTGTACACTATTGAGAGTCAGAATTTCATGAAAATTTGTGCTTATTTGTTCATATAAATGAAGATGTTCCAATATATCATTGATAATTATTACACATTAACCACAAAAAAAATGGTCTGCTGGGTGTGTAAAAACAAGCTGATAATTTTATCTTCATCTGAAATGCAAACACTTTTCTTACGTGGCAGGTATCAACACAAAAAATAACTCCGTTCAAATAATGACTGCCTCAAATTAAAATATATAATTTTAATAGCTCCAATTTAATAGTTTTTACTGATTTTGGAACTAAGGAAAGCTTTTGTTTTAGTTTTCTCAACAAGAAATTGAATCGTCATTCCATGTTATGTGTATCTACTGTCAATGCAAACAATTTACATACACGCTTTGACGAAGATATTACAACGGAAAATGTTCCACATACATCGATATTTCCAGACTTCAAGATTAATTAGTATTTATGTTCTTTTAAAGCAAAGTCGTCATAAAAGACGAATCCTATATTTCCGTCTGAATATTTGTAGTTCTGTGCTTTTCCACTGCGAAACAAACCTGAAACATTTGCATTAAAGCTATATCCGCTAACTACTAAATCAGGAAGATAATTCGCTTATCACTCTTCTGCCGTAATCCTGGCAATACGACGTTACACCTTGTTTAATATACGACTAAATATCTTACCATACAGAAGGAAACTATTTACTGTTCTTTATGTCCATCTACAAATGTCTGAAGTTCCGAATTCAAGTTTCTGTCTATAAATTTCTTCCCTTAAATGCTTATAGTCAAGATATTTCTTTGTGTCTGTACATATGGAATAGCAAATTTAATATACTCAATTTGTTCTCAATAATCATAGTAAAGCTTCGGATCTTTACTTTTTTAAATAAATAATGCTGACTTGCAAAGTTCTGCTACGTATGAGGTTAACTTGTGTTGAGTTTAACGTCCCGTTCAGCATTGAGGCTATGAGACGCGGATTTACTGATTAACGTGGAATCCGAACCACATGAATTCCAGCCGGGAATCGAACCCGGCCCTCCCACGCCAAAGGCGCGTACGCTAACTGCTTAGGTGCGAAGGAGCTCTTCGCATCAGGTTAACTATTGACCTGGGATTATTTGCAAAATCTGTTCCTACATACTTAACAAAAAAGATATGTGCACATATCTGATATAAATGTAACATTTGAGATTCCTTATTGTTATTTAATACAATTCCTAGAGTCGATTTGGCTTAAGATCGTTTGCTATGTTCGTGGATTATCTTCCCGAACATCTTAATATGTTATTTATCAGTTTCCATTAAGACCTCTTGCACACATAATGTGGTTATCACTGTTGGGTTTGTCATGCGTTTATTACACTAGGTTTTTGATTTTCACCGTTTATTCTTTTGCGATGCTCATGACAATGGTTTATTATCTTTTATTACCATGTGGTTTATCAGAGTTGGTCTTCGAAGTTGTTTCACAAGCTTCACACATCCACATTTTTTCATCCTTCTGTCTCAAATGTTTCTTGTGAAGTATGAACTACAGCTAAATCCATCCACTCAATTATGACACTCATTAGATAGCTCGTATGGATGTCTTAACATGTGCCTTGTCAAATTTGATTTCAAACTAAATCTCTCTCCACACATCTGACACGTATGAGGTTTAGCACCTGTATGTGTTAACATGTGGGTTTTCAAATATGGTTTATTCCTAAATCTTTTGCCACACAACTGGCATGCATGAGGTTTCTCATCCGTATGTGTTAGCATGTGTTTTATTAGATCTGCCCTTCGACAAAACCCTTTTCCACACATCTGGCATCTATGAGATTTCTCACCTGTATGAGTCAAAAGATGTGCTCTCAAATTTGATTTAAGACTAAATGTTTTTTCACATACCTGACAAACATGAGGTTTTTCGTCAGTATGTCTCACCATATGCCTTACCAAATTTGATTTCTGACTAAATCCCTTTCCACAATTCGGACAGGTATGAGGTTTCTCTCCTGTATGTGTCAACATGTGAGCTGTCAAATTTGATTTCATACAAAATCCCTTCCCACACACCTCACAAGCATGACGTTTCTCACCTGTATGTGTCCGGGCATGCGCTTTCAAATTTGATTTTAGATTAAACTTGCTCCCACATATCGGACATGTATGAGGTTTCTCACCTGTATGTTTTACCATATGTCTTGCCAAAGTAAATTTCTGATTAAACCCCTTTCCACACTCATGACACTTGTGACGTTTCTCATTTGTATGTATTAACATGTGTCTTGCCAAATATAATCTTCGAGTAAACACTTTATGACATTCCTCGCAAATATGAGACTTCACATCTTGATGAGAAATAATTTCCTTTTGTGAAATATGCGTATTTGCTTTTCTGGAAAGAGTATATTTATAGAACATGTAACATATTAGAAAAAGATGTGGAAATTGAAAGTAAAATTAGCAATATGAAATACACTAACTTGTACGAAACATACCTAAAACAGGAAAGAGAGGACTGGTTTACGAATACAATCATTATTGTTTGTTGGAAATAGAAATGCACTGGAAATAGAAATTATCCAGCTATTACAAACAAGCTTGAATTTAGTAATAAGCAACGGAGAACTATGATCGATATTATTATCATTTGTATTCTAGAAATAGGGGAAGTTACAGTCAGTTCCACTTCACCTAATTTAACAAGGTATTCGAAAGAATTAAAAATCTTCAAAAAATAAATCATCACACAAAACACAACAAAAATTAAGAAAATTGAAAGGTAAATAAATGCTTCATTTCGGAGTTACAAATTTTCGGAGAGTAGTCGAAATAATATGAAAAGATCTGTAACTCGAAAATGAAGTATCACATACATATAGAGTAAGAGAACGTCGCTACATTTTTCAGCCTTGATTCCATTAATGTACTACTGGAAATAAAATACCTACATCGTTACGTTTCCATTCTAGAGGATCTCATAAATTTCCTCTTTGTCTCAAGGCTAAGCCGTTCATCGTATATTCAACATCCACTGGTGTATTAATGGAAGACACGCTAATATTAATTACGGTATTATTTACGTGACATTGATCCAACATTTTTCTAGATCTATGACCCTTTATTTTATTATTTATTAACTTTGGGAGCTGCAACTCATAGGAGGAGTTATGGAGGAGCATGGGGACATTGCCTCCCTCAACTTTTTTGACAAAAAATAAAAATGCCATATATAATATGGTCACATACCAAGAACTCCGTCCAAAGGTCTGCCCCGACTGCCTCTCAGCAGACAATTCCTAGCTGCGCTCATGATGTAACTCCAAAATTCACTTGCGAACGCATGTTTGGGTGAGCATTCATTGCACGAAGTATGTTGTTGTTTCTGAACACCCTTTTCGAATGCAATTAGATTCAATTATATTCGAAGGTATTCCACATGAAAGAGACTGTAATGTCTAGATCAGTCATTTCTAACTGTCTAAGATATGATTGCAGGGGAATGTTATGATCAGTGAGAGGAAGCAGGGAACAGGATGAGCAAAAAGACGACGGAACGAGGTAGATGGAATGGAAAAAGAGTTGGCATTGTTCGATTAAGACTGACATATCATGTTGGCTCTCAATACTATCCTCTATAACGTCGAAGTTTTCTTCTCGCTCACTGTCTGTGTGTGATTTACTGAGAGCACGAGCATCTAGTTTAAAATTGCTTATAATAAAATATTCACGTATTATATCACGAAGTTCGTACAACTGTTTAAACATATACTTCAATGGTTTTGCACTAGGATAGGTCTGAATGGAAACTGAGTTGGACAATATGTAAATTGAATGATCGATTTAGAAATAGAAAAATCTCTTAGTAATTAACGTATTTAGTGCAGTTTCGAACTGCAACCCAGAAGTATATATACAGCGTGAGGCAGCTAATAGTACCACCTGAAATAGCGAAGAAACTAGAAACACTAGCGATGTACGCTTTGCAAGAAACAATAATAGCAGTAAGGACTCCTAAAATGGAGGTATGGGGTGATTCGACACATGGAGCATCTGGAGTAAAGTTATATTTTGTTAAATGGAACGATATACATTAACATGCATAATATAAAAGAGCACACACTGACCAACACAACGCCGTTGGTCCCATGTGTGTACTGCACGCAGGAACGAAGATACGGCCATGTGGATAGGTGTAAACAAAATAACAAGTGGCCCGGTGTGTACCACGGTCATCTCAGGTACCTGACAGAACTGTCTTGACCCAGAGCAAGTTGTGGTTGCAGAGCTGCGAGATTGTGTTAGTTCATAGCAGGCAGTGGTAGTATAAGAGCGAAGAGTATGGTGTTTACGAACATAGAAAAAGCGGACATGATCCTGATTTATGGGGAATGCCTCAGAAGCCTACCGTGTGTACGCACAGAGATATCCGGCTCGTTCCCCAGATTTGACACCGTTAGACTTTTACCTGTGGGGAACGCTGAAGGACATTGGCTACCGGGATGTGCCAAGAACACAAGAGGATATGCAACACCGCATTACTGCCGCCTGTAGGGACATTCTCTCTGCGATGCTACATTCTGTGCAATGATCCTTGCGTAGACACTTCGATGCCTGTATCGCAGCTGACGGCCAACATTTTGAACATACACTTTGACAGATTTTTGCTTATTACACAGTGGTTCTGTCACATACTGTAATGACCATTGTCATTATGCTATAACACTGTCACATACATGGTGGTGACGATGTTTCCTCTATTTTTCTTCTTTGTTATCACGCCCTTTCTTCATCTTGTCTGATCTGTTCTGACGGTCAAGTGGGCCACTTGTTATTTTGTTTACACCTATTTATATGGCCATCTCTTCGTTCCTATGTGCGGTACACACATGGGACCAATGGTGTTGTGTTTCTCTGCGTGTGCTCTTTTATATTAAGCATATTAATGTATATCGTTCCATTTCACAAAATATAACTTTGCTCCAGATTCCCTATTTGTCGTTGTTTTTCGAACCACCCCATACCTCCATTTTACGAGACCCTACTGCTATTATTGTTTCTCGTTAAACCTTACATCGCTAGTGTTTCTAGTTTCTTCGCTACTTCCGGTGGTACTTTTAGCTGCCTCACGCTGTATAATCGATAAGCTTAAAATTTTGAACCCGAGAGAAATTACAATGTTTCGATAGAGCTGACACTTGAATAAACAATTTCAGTAGTGGGTAAAAATTGACAAGTATTCACGTACTTAAGACTTTTTCATTATATCGTACAATTATGGATCAAGTTAACATTCAAACATGGAAGCCAATGTAAAATCTTTAATATAACAGCAATTAAACCAGAAAGAAATTGAGAATCTACAAATTTACTTTTGATGGGTTTGATGTTGCAGCTCTAATATATTGCCTTTTAAGCCGTTACCATCGTTGAGGTCCACCAGTTTATACTCCCGAGAACTTGCTATGAGCAATGTAGAGCACAAACTGGGTCGATCCTAAATAAAACATTTAATATCTCTAAAGCTAACCTTAAATTGCATTGAGATTGCATCCAATTTCAGCGAGCATGGTGAATTTAAGATTCCTCATGAATTCTTACATGTATTAAAAGTATTAAATAAAGACGCTGAATGGCAGAATTTTTAAAAAGATTCTGAGCAATTCTCATGCGAATAACATTACATTTCACACTTCAACCTTAGAATCCTTCGACGCACCTTATATAAGCAATTGAAGTTCGACCTCTCTAAAACTCATAACGCAAGAATTCCTTCATTGTGACTTATCACAAAAGCAAATTTGACTGGAAGTTATTGGAAACAATTGAAAAAAAGTCGAGCTTCCTGGATCACCTGATAATGTCCCACGAAGCTTATTTTTATTTAAACGAACATCAGCAACAAGGACTGCCGGTATTGGGCAAGAGAATTAACCCAAGTTACATCAGAACCCTTTTTAAGAGAAAAGGTAACCCTCTGACGGATTAGATTTTTTAATATAATGATCAATCAATTATGGTCTTATAGATCGATATGTAGTGCAGTTGGGAAACTTGATCAAACACAAACTTCGTCGCCGGCAAACAAACACACCGCTAGTGGTTACAACAGTATGGTACTACCGTCCACACAGAACGAAATTCAATAGTAAGCAGTTATCCGAGGAATGTTTCCGCAATATATCATCTCTCATTTCGGACACTGAATACCCAGGCTCACCTAATTTATGAGCTTCCAAAAGTCTACACCCAATGAGCTCACAGTACTATTAACTTCACATTTTCGGCACAGAACAGTAATGAACTAAAATATGTTATAATATTCTGCTATGCTGCTGTAATTTTCTTTTCGTATGCTATTCACTTGTAGATTGTACCTACCCCCCACACAATTTACCTACCTCCCATACAAAAGATGGTTAAGTTAGAAATTAGATTTCTGAGCTTTCGTTAGCTATGGTCATATTAGCCAATTTTTGTGAGTGATGACAGCCCTTGGCAATTACACTACCGGGAAATTGGGGAGGAGTAAAGGAATGGGAAAGGAAGCAGCGAGCGACTATCGTATCATCACAGCATTTACCTGATGTGAATGAGGGGCTCAGGAATATCTCACTCAATGTCTGGATTTAAAAAATCTTTCGACAGAGAATCCCCATCGGGAATGAAACCCGAGGCCTCTCGTGGCAAAGATGAGCGTTGACAACTATGCCACGCAGTGCCGCCACATGAAAGATGAATACAATGAGTCATATGCTACATAAGACAAGCAGAATGTTTCGATATATTGTTGCTTGTAGTAGGCTGCTGATTTATAAATTATTCCTTGAGTTTGGATCCCAGGAAGGTCACCGAATAAGGATATGTCATGGGACCACTTGAATTGGCTGTGGCCAGGAACACAGATAGGCGGTCATCGAACCTTATTTGTAGTTATGATGTTACTTCAGTCTTTCCTTTTCAAATAGCTTGATTTAAAATATTAATTAAATATCAAATTTCAGTAATTTCCGGTACAGTAGCTACCTCTTGACCGTACTATTGCATAAAAAGCAAAATTACAATATGTTTACAAGAATAATTATTGTACGATTTCCAATCCTACCTGACAAAATGGCAGGACAATTGAGTCAGACCTAGGCAAATTCCTAAGGATCTAGTGTAATATTTTTGAACGAAGTCTCTCAAAAGGAATTGATTGATTTTGAGTTTAACGTCCCTTTCAGTAGCGAGGCTATATGAGACGTTGACCTACTGATTAACGTGAATTCCGAAGCACATGGGCTCCCGCCGGGAATTGAACTTGGGTCTCCCACGCCAAAGGCGCGTATGCCAACCGCTTAGTCTCTGAAAGGAAGTACAGGTTTTTGTGATAAGAAGTGATGCACATATTAACATCTTTACTGAAGTGATGTGAAGTCCTAGAATAACGATACGAAAGGGCTGGAAATAGTCTTAATTCAATATTAATCTATATAATTATATGTACGCATCATACTCATCCATCAAGATGCACTACGTAGAGGGTTTACATGAGAATGACATGGAACAAAGACGTTAATTCAGTGAAAGTTTACGAAAACACACACACAACGTTAACAACCTACCTCAAGCCTGACACAATCTTTTCCGACCAGGCAACATTTCATGCTAGCGAAATTGTTAAAAGACGTAACTATGCAAAATGGGTAGATGACCATCTATGTAAAAGAAATGAGGTTCACTCTCGTATAAAGGGGTGATGTGGATTTCATAGTAGTTTTGTTGGGTGCTGTATTTTAAGAGGGCATAACGAAAGGTGAAGACTACCAAAACCTATATACAAACAGCATTGAAATTTTATTTCGACATGCATCATCAGATATCAGCACTTTTATTACCAATATGGTGACATATTACTTTAATGTTTGAAAAAAAAGTTTGAATGAGACTGTTCCTGGAACCTGGATAGGACAAACAGATTCGGTAGAATGGCCATATAGATAGCCTGATTTGTAGGCGCTTCATTTTCTTGCCTGGAACTATTTGGATACAGGATTCAAAGATCTACACTTATTGCTCTATATTGCACTCTCTCGGCAGCCCGTGTGGATATTTTTGCTGGGACTAAGCAAAAAATGAAAGCCAGTTTTCGGCACCGTGTGTACAGAAAAGGATGGAAACGTACAAACTGAAACAGATCATCCATATTTCAAAACAGTGATTTTATTCATAGTGAACTTCTACCTATCGCTAACAAATATAAACACAAAATCTTGTAGTCTGATTGAGTGGGAATAAATCTAGGAAGCTTAAAAAAGTCTCCCACGTATTTACGATTATCAAGTCCCTTAGTTCAACAGTGCAGGAGAATCCTCGTCCAGTATACAAGAGACTAAGAGTACTGATGTTACTAACATGAAAGATACTACTGAAAAGATAGAGATGCTACTAAATGACTCCAAACGAAATGAAACTATTGGGGAAAAAATCAGGCTCCAACTTTTATCAGCTCCCAATCTATTTAAATCTTTGTTTCTTAAGAAGTTGAGGTGAAAGTAAAGTACCCCATAAAATACATGAAATAACACTTGAATTTAGACCTGATATTAGTAGGTTGATTTTTCAACAATTACTAGAACTGCCTTTAGTATTTTCCAATTCTATTAAATAATTATTTTCATTAGTATTGAAGAGATATTAGTAATTTTATTGATGGATAAACTTGGGAATTAAATTTGATATTTTCTGAAGGGTTAGATACTATTGTGTTACATTGTTTGAAAGCTACACTACCAATTTAGTGTAACAATACGGTAGTTGGCAATTTATTTATGTACTTTATAAAATATTGTAATTAATATGAATGAAAAATTTTAATTAGCCTACTTACATTTATTTCAATTTGCAAAGTCAAGAAACAAGGTACATTTTTGTTTCATTTAATATCTAAATATATTCAATGATAGTTTCAGATAATTTCTTAGTTTCTTATGCTTTCAAATACAAACTATAAATTTTATTGTGACATCGTTATTTACCATTTAAATAAAACTGGATTCTTCAGTTAAATACTCGCAAGATAAATACAAGCAAGTCATATTTATCATCTTTACATTGGTTATGCTATATATATATATATATACCAGCTATTTACCGTAAAACGTTCAATGCTTTTACGTCACAAACAGCTGCAAATAACACGAAACAAAATGTGAGTTATATCGATTGATACGTCATTGAGAAATCCTTGGAAACGACAAAAGTTTTGTAAGGAAAGATTGTTCGTGCGGTACATCGTTCACGAAATACTTCTGTGCTGTAATTTTGTCAACAGTCTCCAAGCACAATGACATTGTCGAACACTTTGGTGCTGGAATATAACTTTGGGTCTACCGAATCAACTGCTATACTATACTTACCCTACGCACTTACATTTTTCCATTTCTGCAAAAATTCCTGTGCAATTAAATTACAAAAACACAAAGAGATACTCCCGCTTTAGTTCCCAGATTCTAACTTTGGTTACCAATCTCTCTTTTCTCATGGTTATCTACACCAAACCAGTCAACACAATAGGAAGCTGATCATTTTACCTGGTCTTATATTACACGATTGCAATAGTAATGCAACAATACTCCAAAACAGATTAAAACGTTAAAGACTTCGTAACTAACTGAGCGAAAGCCAGATGCAATGAAAGAAACAGGTGCATCCTTGGATATGTATCATAATCACTGTTGCGGCGCATAAAATATTGTAAAGAAGCCGAACCATTTTACATCTTATAGTGGTTTTTGAAATCTTGGTAACATAACTCAGTAATATTTCCTTCTTACCATGTCATATTACATCAACTGTGCAACAACTTAAATGGTGGCTACCTTGTAAAGTACCTCATACGAACAACCTTTCCTACAAATATTCTTTGTTTTTCTATGATTTTCACAACAATGTACTAGACGATAAACTTTGCAAATACAAGTTTTAGCATGATTCTCCAAAGCACTCTGGATTGTACAGAACGCCCCATTCAATCTACCCTCTTATATTTTCCAATTTCACTTAATATCTTATAATTTTATCTTCTTTTGGGATTTATAAGAATTGATAGATTTATCTGAAACACCCTGTACATAATGAGTCTGTACACTTCTTAGGAGGAAAATTCGGTCAATACGGTATTTGGAACCAAAAATCTGTGCTGACTGCGAAATTAAAGAGAGGGAAACATGTATGCGGAAAGCGATAACAAGCCAATATACCGAGATAACAGTAGAAAAACCACAATTAAAATAAACGAATGAAGCAAATTAATAAGGAGCATAAAAAATAATTAACACTGAGTCAATGCCTTTAATGGGTTCAACATAGAGACTCATTAAAGTAAATAATATATTCACGAAACGTTTTATTATTTCCTTACAAATTTATTTAGAATAATTAAAAATTAAGCTATATAGTCCCATTAACATAACTAATGTTAAAAGTTTTTATGCATAATATTCCTTACCAACCGGTATACAATTTCAATTCACATCTGTTAAGTTGGACTTCAGTTTATGTTTCCTTTCAACAGTGAAGCTATATCGGAAGCGGACCTACAGCTTAATGAAGGATCCGAATCGCATGCGCTCCCACTGAGAATCGAACTTGAGTCTTCTATGCAAAAGGAGCATAGAGCCACGACGAAATCCCTGTTGGGATCGTATCATAACAATAAAAAATGAAACGAAATCTTTGAGTTTTACGTTCCACGATTATGCCGGTTAAGCTAAAGGAGACGGTCATGATGAGTAATGAATGAAATGAAGAAAGTGGGAGGATACGGGAGAACCCGAGGAAACCCACGCACACGGTGTTTGTCCACCACAAAGTTCACTTGGCGGGGGCTGGCATCGATATAACAACAAAATGAAGTTGATAGTGGTGCATTCGAAAAGAATGGAAAGAAATTAGCAAGGCTCATGGTAAAATTTAAATTCACATAAAATCAAATGCAATGACCGATTTAATGTCGCACAATAAACTTTAGCATCTCTTCCTTAGATAAAGGCTATATGAAACTTGGACCTAAGGTTTAAGGTGAAACAGAATTACCTTAATACATTCAATGCTTTTCCATCGGGAATCGAATTCTAAACCCTGTGCATTGAGGGTGCAAATTAAACAACAGGTTGATGGTCTGGTTTATGCAAGAGTTCGATAAAAATCATTGCATTATATATAATGGAATACAGGAACATTAAATATTTAAATACTTGCCTAAAATGCATGAACTAAACTAATGAACAAAGTAAGCATTAAAGATTTAACCAATATTGAAGTTATTTTAACATTGGTTCGATTACGTTCATAAAATGTGTACCTGGAAAGCGATTCCACCGCAGTAACTACACTGGAGGTACGCACGAGCCCATCGACTATAATTTACACTCTCGTACATAATCTTGGCGATACATATTAGTAGATCACGGAATGTTCTGCGGATCCAGTAAATACTGATCTCTTGACATGAAAGTGATAATTAAATTAATTTCTTCCTACTCAAAATATTTCGCTGGCCATCTCAATAGCAAATATATCGTCAAACTTATTGTTTTCCGGCCAATTTCCGTTATAATATTTGAATGCTACTGTAAAGTATAATCACTAAGTACGCAGTAAAAACTCTTAATATTTATTCTGCTATTTGCGATTTCAGTGAATTAATTTAAAGTAAACGAAGAAATGATTGTTAAGATAGTATTCCAAGTGCTGGAAAAATATATACAGCAAAACTAAAGAAAACAACGTACCCGAGTTTCTGGGAATTGATACTTATTTCCCGACAACCACTTTCACTAACATTCTCTTTGGTATGATTCCAAGCAATGCCAGATATCTGACTGGTTGATTCTGTTATTGCCCCATGTTTTGCACTTTTAAAAGCAACTGTAAAATTAGGTACTACAGTTTCTCCTAATATGGGCTGTTCAATAACATTACCTCCCTCCGTTTCATTTTCTCCTTCTTTCTTACACTCCAACGACACAGAACATACTGAAAGAGGGTCCGGAGTTTCCGATTCATTCGGATAACTATTACATTGTTCATCCTTGCAATCTTCAACAGGTGCATCCTCTTCTTCTATTTCAAGTTTAATCCCATTCAGATAACTATTACATTGTTCATACACGGAATCTTCAACAGATGTATTTTCTTCTTCTGTTTCAACTTTAATCCAAGCAACGTTGGAAGAATCTAAATCCATTTAGTCATTTGATTACAACCTTTAATAAGTCAGGACTCGGACCTTCACCATTTAGTGTTCGAAAGAAGATGAATTCTGAAAGTATTAACAAAATAATTTAGAGCATTTTACAACTTTACATTCAACAAAATAAGAGCGAAATAAAGGGAAACTTTACTACTTCCATTTTAAAATACTTTTCGTTTCATAAAATACCAGAAAAGTGAGAGCTCCTACATCTCGGAGCTAAACAGAAGGGGCAAAACTTACATTCCCGAGATAAACCATATCACGAAGAAGGTAACAAAGTATGACTTACTTCATAATAACTCATTACTTACTTACGTTATTCTACAAGTATTGAAGTCAATGTATTTTAGATATATATGAGAAGATTTTGAATACATTTACAGAGCTTATTCTACTTAATTACCATTTATTTATTTACCTTTGAAAGGTCATTAGAGATGTCAAAATAGATTCTGCAATAGAGAAAGAAGTTAATCTAATACAACTTTGTTTCTCAACAGAAAAGTGCTAGCTATGTCATTTTAACAATTTCGTTCATTAAAACTACTACCTATTGCAAATTTTTAATTTCGCACAATTAAAAACTATGCTGTTAATTGATTAATTCCTCATAATGCTACAAATATACATTTTTAATATCAAAAGTATTTACGAGGTTAATTGCTAGTAGAATGTTTCGTTGGTATAAGATTCGGCATCTGTAACGAATCACTTTACTACCTGTATGTAACAAGCATAAAAATAACTTGAGATCCAGTAAACAGGATAGAAATGAAGTTAATTCTATAATAAAACTTGTGTTTCGATAGTAAGTTAGTCTCTAGTTTTATTAATTAAGATTACAGAAAATATACTGTAGCATTTTATTTACGCCGATGGTTAGAATCTCAAAATGCATTTGCACAAAAGTAGCTTTGCCTTATTCTAAATTGAAAAAAATTGGAATGTAGTTCCTGTCAACAATATAAATGATACACACAAACTTATACATATCATATATAGTCTATAAGTCAGTATAGGTAAGGTGAGTATAATTTGGGAGTACCAGATTTCCTTCAACCCACAATTGTATTGGTAGCTGAGGACTACGATGATGTCCGTCTCGGAACGGTAGCTATTCAAGATATTGTCGAATCAAAGATGGTGCCCCAGTCGATTTGTAAAACTGGCAATTACTCAGCTCCTAATTATCGAATTTTAACGCTCTTTTCTTTAAACGATAGCTCATTATAAATGCAACAAGTTGTTTTGTCATAATTTTGCTGTATCTTGGACGGTATATAAGGAAAATAAAAAATGAATTTCGAAGTGTTTTAAGTTTTATTTAATCTATATTAATCGTAACAACAAAATATTTTATGAAAACATATTTTGGGCAAAAGAAAAGTGACATTAATTAGCTTTCGTTTGATGTTTTTGTGAACATTCTATCAATAATAAAGCCGGAAATATCAAGATTTGAATGTTCTAAGGTATGCGCGGCAGCACTGCAATTCAATGAAACAATGAATATGGAGGTGGAATGTTTCCGTAAACTCACCGAGTTAATGGTATTGTAATTCAGAAAGTATCGGACTCGTGTCTACCTCTGAGACCTGTATGTAATAAGAAAAGGTGCATGTTATTTCACCATTCACCTTTACCAGAATATATTGCAGGTAAGAAGATTGAGTCTCCTAACATTGCAACACAGCCAATTCCTAAGGGCCTTAGCTTGTTTTTAGAATCTAAACGGAAAAATTTACTTTGGGTTCTAAGTCGGTATTGCAACTCTGGAAATTAGACAGTTAGCTCTTGGACAGAATTTAATATAGGTCTACTAGCCAGGAACAACGTTAACCGAATCCAATTTGCCTTCCATAAGTCACCAATCAACTGATAAATCAACAGTTTATGAAACATTGAGTGCAATCAAATAAAGTCAAGGATAAATTTGGACAATGTTTTTGTTGTTGTAGATCGGGCCAGTTTTTCAAAACCAACTTAAATTAAATGGATACATGTCAATGAATTTGACAGTATTTTCATAATGATAGGACCTTTTCACATTGTCTGTAACCTACTTTCTAATATTGGAAAGTTACTGGTAATGCAGGACTTAGACTTAGCAGTATATCCAGAAAGAATAGCAATTGGCTTCATGTGTCAAGTTTTAGACGGAAAGGAATACAACCGTGCTGTAAAACTCCACGAATGCGTTTACGAACTCTTAATAGTAAGAATAATTTGGAATGAGTTCTTAGATCATGCTGAAGTCAAAAATATTCAGCTTCCTTTTACAGTTACAGAATTAAATTAGTTATTTTGTTCATTTGCTGAAAACATATCTCAAAACAATTCTGAAACGTTACGCGGAGACGACAAAATCGAAGAAATTTTTATTCTTTTAAAAGGCTGTCTGAATCATTAGAGACACGAGAATGGAGTACTTCCGTCTTTCTGGATGTTTTACATAGATGTAGTGGAGTTACTGTTGGGCTTGATTCGAGGGAAGGTTATTGGTAACACTATCTTTCGTGTTTACAAGAAATGATCCCATGGTGTTTTCTTTAGATAAAATGAATTATGACAGGTAGTTATCAATTCAATTAACTGAACTATCCCGAATGGAAAATACAAATCTTTCCATTTTTGAGTTCTACATGTCTGTAGAATTTTCTGTCCAGCTTAAACCAAATAAGTTTGCAAGAATTCCGGTTGATCAGGTTTTAGAGGAGACAGTAAATAAAGATACACAGACAGCAGGTGAGACAAAATAATTCAGTTTAAAGCTTGAAGTAGTCAGTAAATACTGTTTAACCGCAGAATATCGAGCTTCAGCACTTGGGAAGATGCCAAAATTTGTGGAAATTATTCCAGACAAGAAATACCATCATCCGGATCTTCAGAAGATCCGTATTTCTAAAGACGAAGAACAAGTCTCGCCCTTAGTTGAGCTGCTGTAAAATGAGTGGACCAACTCTTTTGACAAAAATACAACATTACACATTTCGAAGGTTTAGAAACGCAGACAGAAATTCAAAATGATTTATTATTGGCAAGACAGAAAATGGAAAAAGCTTACCAAGACTACTAACATGATCGTTTAGAAAAGAATAAATGTTTCTTTGACTCTACAAAATTTCAGTTGCAAACTTTCAAAAATAACCAGAGGTTAAGCGTAAAACAATAACAAAGAAATAATTTTAAAGACAGAAATATTTTCGAGAATATGATTATGTTAGCAAAAAACCGTAACCTAATCACAGAGGAGGTATTCTGTCATCTTTTGTGTCCTTTGCCATTGAGTCTAGCGTATTCTGATGGTACTTTAGGGAAAATTAACAAAGTCACACTAGCGAACTTTCCTTGAGGGTATGGTTTCATCTACTAACCGTCCGCAAGGTAAATCTACAACAGTTATTGGCGCAATGGAGCTTATTCATAAGTTACATGGAGAAAATGTACTTTTGATGAAAAATCTCATTTAATACTGCTAGAAGTTTTAAAGTCAGTAGACGTAGTTTTTGAAACTCATAAAGAGAAATCAATAAAGTCCAATGAAAGAACTTTGAGAGGTGCTAATGAAATGATATCATTTCGTGTTTTGAAGAGTGCTATGTGTAGTCAAAGAAAATTAAATGCAATTAAACTGTTTAGAAATGATGATAGATTTATAAATTTATTTTTTTCTTTGGAAGAGATTGGAATATAAACAGTGAACTTTTCAGCCAACTACAAAAGTTTATTTGCTTCCTGTATTTGAGACATAAGCGTATTCATTAAGTAAATGAGGCACACTACCAATTATTTCGAGGTAAACGAAGTGTAATCGATTCTGTTCAACTTACTCACTGCGAAGATTGCTTCCATCAGTATACCCCCAGAGCAAATTACCCATCTGCAATTTGGAAACGATACCTAGAGAATTTTCCTGAAATTCCCGAGCCTGAAAACCATGGCTGGACAATTGACGAGAGTGAACACGTATCTGTTCAATGGATGACCGATTACCAGCTCCAGAAATTGTCTTGAGACTTTTGAGTTGCCATTGTCTTCGTTCCTGTAAGCTACCTAGCAGTTCTTGTTTGCTTAATAAATGAAGTAGACACCTGCTTGTAAGTTCACAGACTGTGAAAAAATATCTCAAACAGATCCTGAGGAGTATATAGTTAACAAAGAAGTGGGGTTTTCAGACAGTGAAAAAGAGAACTAAGATTTACAAGTTCGCATTTAAAGACAGTAAAATAATATGACATGTAGCTCATGTTACATGCTTTTTGCAGAAGAGAAGATTTATTTTAAAAATAATTTTTTTCTTTGAGTATTTTGAACGACGCGCAGCTTTGAACATTCAAATCTTGATATTTCCGGTGTATTATTGATAGAATGTTTATAAATACAAATACATCAAACGAAAGCTAATTAATATCTCTTTTCTTTGCCCGAAATATTTTTTCATAAAATCTTTTTTTTGTCACGATTAATATAGATTAAATAAAACTTTAACCGTTTCGAAATTCATTTTTGTTATTTTCCTCATATATCGTCCAAGATACTGCAAAATGATGACATTACTTGTTGCAAATATAATGAGCTATCGTTTAAAAAAAAGAAGCGTTAAAATTCGATAATTAAGAGCCGAGATATTGCCAGATTTAAAAACTGACTCGGGAGCCATTTTTGATTTAATGCCATGTTGAAAAGCTACGGTTTTGAGACGGACATCATAGTTTTTCGTGGTCCTCAGATACCAATACAATAGTGGTTTGAAGGAAATCTGGTACCCCCAAATTATACTCAAATCTCGTCTGACCCACACACTAATAAATATCAACACGAATATAGACCAAAAAAAAAAAAATTCGGCTTTTGGTGAAACCAGACGAAGATGTATAGCTCTTTTTTTTTTTTTTTTTTTTGTTTCAAATGTTTTAGAGATTTTCCCGTTTCCTCTTGAATTCTCACGCTACCAGTTCTTTCATATTCATTTATTTGCATCAATCATTTGTATCTTTTAGCATACGGATTGTAAATATGCGATGATAAAAATTTTCACACAATCATTTTCAAGAAACTTATCGAAGGTAAGCATAGTTAGGTATTATTCACTAACGACTAAGTCAATGGAATTTATTTACGCAGATTATGTATCTAGCATAAGAGTGACGTACCAATATATACACAATGTAAATTATAATATTATCTAGAATGCGATTAAGAATATTTAGACATTTTTATTAAAATTTAAAGATAAAATCTGTTATTTACAAATCAAAAGTAAGATTTATGGGATTTATTTCTGACGACGGAGAACAATTAAGTCATTTCTAAACACAAAATACGCGATAAAAAGCACGGTTTAATTCTATGTAATAAACATTTTTAATAATCTTCTTTTATTGCGCTATAACATATTTTATAGCTAGCTGATTACGGAAAACACTTTCTTTTACTCTTGCGTTTATTCTAATTATTCGATAGTTGCGATTGAATTTACTGTTACTAGTGCATCTCAAACAATGACCGCCATGTTTGTACATCATCCGTTGGATCAGAGGAAAGAGTCTGCGCCTCTCAGTGAGGAAACTCCTCAGAGCAAGTTACAATCCATGATCTTCAAATATCTAAGACGTTACTAATAAAACAAAGAATAAGGAACCAACAGAACTTAAGGTTTCGTAACCGATGACTTACAGAAGCTTCTAGTCCCTGTTTCTGATGGCATTATATTTATAAATGTTTCAGATTGAGAACTGTGTCCATTTTACATTTAAGCAATGTAACAAAGCATATAAGAAATACGAAAAAGTCTCTGAACCATACAGTCCAATCCCTCATATATAGCACCTGACCAACTTCTTTAGCCCAATATTTAACCTGTTAGTAAAGACTGATTTTTTTCTTGAAAGCTTCCGTGTCCTAGTTGAGATATAGATAGCCGTAGAAACCAACCTGCCCCAAATAGCTACAGAATATTTCAAAAGAGGATTAACATACTTAAGTCCTTGACACTTCCACAATAATTCCCATATCCTTATGACAACATCCATTTTGTTGATTTGCAGAAGAAGCTGCAAATCTCTGTACAAACCGATTAGCTTTGACAATTTCATTCACTTCCTTGCTATCAAATTATCCACCATTATTACTCAAACATTCCTTAATAACCTAAGTTTCCGCGTTAGCTAACAGTCCCCTAAATGTAAAACTATGACTTACTTTTAAGAAATGCACAATACGGAAACTTGAAGCATACTATATACCTGTTTTAAAGAATTTATCAAAAGGACCACAAACATCCATCGACAGAACTTCTCTATCACTTGAAGCTGGTTTTCTATTCCTAAATCAACTTCACAATAAAAGCTTAATTAGCTCAAATATTATATAGCTTCATCGTAATGCCTAACACTTTTGCATTAGATTCCTAGAATGCTGTGTATCCTATTGACCCTATTTAACACAATACAACTGTAAAAATGAGCGATCAGACCTCATTGCATTTATATCCGGTTCATTATTAGTATGCTTGAAAGTAAACCTTAAATAATGAGACTTGCAATTATTCCTTCATAGTTACTATTTTTCTATCTCATCGTTAACACTTCACTTTCACCAACAGTTCGTTGTAGTAGATCTAAATTATCTATTGGGATTCTTATCTTGAGGAGATAGCACCTGGAATATAAAACTTAATTTTGGGAAGTACCAAACATCAGAAACTCTCAGCTATTTAATTTCTTCACTAACGTGAGAAACGTTTTTCACAACACTTATCTCTAAAGCAACAGGTTTCTCTTCACCAACTGCTGTTACACTACAAAGATGTTCAAACGCTTGAAATGTACTTAATAAACACGATCAGTTTGTTCTGTATGTTTGCACTATTGGCTATTTAGGATGTACAATTTCCACAAAGGAAACTAAAGGGTTTTATATTTTCTAATAAATTTTTGCTCTACTTCAATGTACAAAACAAACCTAATATCATCAAGTATACCTATCACCTTTAGAGCAAATTCAACAAACCTTACAGAGAAATAATCTGTTAGAAAGTTACTTCTCTTTGTCCCAAAACTTTCACAGAAAACAAATATGTGGTCAGTGCCTAATTTGTATATTAATGCACTCACTAAGTTCGTTTTGTCAATATTGTTTCATTTGAAATATGTGTCTATAAGAAGAATGTATTATTTAGACTAACTAATTTGTAACTCTACTGTTACTTTATTATCCAGTTGTTACCACAATATAATGCACATGGAAACGTTCCAATGACAAACTTTCGTACGTTTTTTAAACACTAATGTTCAATTTCCCTCCAGTATATTATTTTACTGTTGTTCATAAACTACATCCTTTCACAAAATTTTTTCGCAATTTGGAGCCTTTCTTCATATGTATACAGGAACTAATATTCAGTATCTTCTTAAGCGGCTCTCGTTTTTATCTGACCAACATTTGTGTCCTGTCACTTTACTTATGTCCTTGTCTGTATCTTTGTCTCTCTTTTTCTGTGTTCGTGTGGGAGCGCGGACGAAATTCAAGCTAATTTTTCGGGAAAGCCGGACAAAATCAAAGCTAATAGAATTTAAGGAACAGTATCATGTGTGTAGCTGCGGTATGTACCTGTGAAGACCCTAATTAAATTATATGTTCTTTTTTTTCTTTCTTCAATTTTCATGCATTCTAAAGTTTTATCTGTGATTTTTCAATTTTAAAGAACTGAAAATCCAATAAAACACGTAAATTCTACAATGAATTTCTATCAGCTATTGTTGACAAGTGCGATTCCCTGAATATAATAGTTGACCCTCTGACTATTGTGATGGACATCGAAATGCGATGATATACGCCGTAAAACATGTTTTCGGCCCAAGTGTAAATGTGAAGGGCTGTTTCTACCATTTATCGCAGTCTGAAGGAAAATTCAGGAATTAGCTTTAACAAGGTTATATTGGGAAGAAGGATTAGTGCTATGCATAGTGGAATAAGTTCTTGCGTAGTATTTCTATCAGAGAACCAAGTTAAAAGTGGCCTGAGATATGTAATGGATAATGCACTACCAGAGCTAGTAAAATTAGTAGATTATTTTGATAAAACTTATGTGAGGGAGACTTTTCGACGAATTCAGTAGCGCTGTCTGAATAAAAATAGCCAATTGAGGATTAGGATAGCACTATACCAGCCAGCTTTAAGGAATGTTGATGAGCAGACAGTACAGGGTGTATCACGGACAAATAACTTCTGCGATGCGTGGAACAAAGGCTTTCGACGACTGATTGGAGATAAGCATCCGTCCATTCGGAGTGCAATGCAAGATATCAGGAAGAATAAAGTTCTGGTTGCCGCAGCTACAGTAATACATTAAGATTGAAACGCACTTGGTATGTCATTGAAAGCACTTGGTACATTAAGTTCGAAAACTGTACTTCTTTCTCATTTTATTATATATAATACATTTCAGACACTCAGCATTCATTGGAGTATTTTAATTCCATCCTTATGAGGTGGAATACGAAAGTTTTGATATGTTTGCTGGTAGTCTTTTATGAATATTTCTTTAAAAGAATAATTCTGATATGCTGATCAAATTTTCGTCAGAAATGATCCAAATGTGAAATATGTACGGTAGTTGTAGAATACTGAGTCTTTTGTAGTTCTCGTGTTCCGCGTATATTCTAAATAAGTAAAATACAGATGTATCTAACAAGATTAAAATGTGAATATGGTAATGGTAGAATGTTGTTTTTTTTAACCCCTTGCCACTCACCAATTATTGTTTAAATGCTATTGAAGTGTTTTTTTTAATAATGTAATAATGTGTGTGAATTAAATAATGTAAAATTGTTATCTAGAAAATCGAAATGTGAAAATGTATCTAGACAAACTAAACGAAAATGTATAAGATATTGGTTATTTTGACAAGTGTAACTCATGTAAATACTTTGAAGCTAGAGAAGTAAATTTGTTTTTATCTAAATTATATCTTATAAATTTTATTTCTACTTTAATTCTATATGAATACAATAGAATTAAGTGTACTCTTTTTGAAACTGGACTGTTTTGCTGTTATTTGTTATCTCTGATTTAGCAAATCAATGCATTCATTTTCTGATTGATTTAAGTGAGTATACTCATTTTAGTCAAAATATTTCAGATAACCCTTTGTGGACTTGTACTCCTTTGTGAAGATGACCTTCAGGTGGGCTTCAGTGTACATACACGATAAGCACTATTGTGCAACAGACAATAACCAACTTTAGGAAGGTGACCTCTAAAACACCCAAAATACAATGTAACCAAGTCAGGGCAGAAGTGCAGCAGGGACACCGAGCAGTAACGAAGGATTACATCTGTAGGGAGCAAGTGAGTCAGCGACGCTGAACGAGAATAGCGCAAAGCACCATTTATAGCAAAAAACTCTTACCTCACGTTCGGACAGAGAGAAGAGTTTTCTAAGGAATTCTCTGTGACCGTCTATAGAGTTGGGTTGATGCTATCATCTGGATAAAGACATCGTATTTCTTCTCCCAGAAAATAAACCTTACGTTTGGACAGATAGCATGCAGCGTAGGTAAAATACAGTAACAAGGAGTCATATATGGATAAAAATTAAGATTTATATGATGGGGTAGCTATGTAATTTTCGAGTTGGGATTGAAGGTGTTTCCTAGGCTTTTGGTGTATTGATCACTTATTTCTCTGTTTTAAGTAATGTCAACAACGAAACTTTCTCTTTGTTCCGGACTTTCATTTAATAAGTACAAATTAAGGGCATTGGTCTACCTTAAGTACCAAAGATATAGTATTGCCCATTTATGTGATATTCCAAATAACCCCTACCTACTCTATTATACCCGTTAATAGCGATCGTATATATTAATGCGCAACTGGACAGTGTATTGGAAAGTGCATGCTTGTTGACAACCATGTTGTAAATGTATGCATTTCCGGCACGGAGTAACTGCAATCACACGAGTGCTTATACTCGCTCCCGGCTTTAGCACGCCCTTTCTCCCTTTACATGCATAAAATTTTAACATAGAAACCCGCAAACAAATGCTATTGGTCGAGGGTATTTTAAACATGTTTATGATTGCTAAACTGTAAAACTGTTCTTTCGTTAACACTTATTTGACCTAAGTGCCTTTGCCTTATGTTTACAAATAAACCTAAACGTATTCTTTTAGATATCTATATGCTCACTTTTATATCTACATTCGTAAGGATTAAAACTCGTTAAGGTTAATTTCCGTATGTTTTCCATTTCGATTCCACAAGTACCTACTTAACAATTTCATAAATAATTTTGCCGTTAGTACATATTTCATCAAAATGTTATTAGTTTACATCTTTACAACTACTTTGATCCGTTTATACTTGAAACAATGGTAACATACGGTTATTTTAAAATTACATATTTGTACATAGCCTACAGAAGCAAATTGCATTAATCGTATTAGGTCAATGAATAATATAACCTCCTTTACCCAGCCCGTATGAATTTAAGACTAATACCACAATTGTTGTGTTTCTTTATTTATTTGTTTTTTTATAAATTCTAAAGCAACTCAAAATGCCAAAAACGCGGCGGCTTCATAAACCGTGTAGCTAGAGACTTAAGCTGTAAGTAGACGAAGTACGTCAGTGTAATAATGCATAATATACGATGTTCGATTCTTAATTTGGAAATGAAATATTACTGAGAAAGGAACAAGTTGGTGTTCAAGAGAAAGTAGATGATCCTATCTCCCTTCAAGTATATAACTTGATGAGTTAGTTGTATTGTACAATAATTTTAGTCCTTAACATTTGTTTCAATTGTTGCCCACGGGATGACTTGAAACCTACTCGTGTGTATTCTTAGATGTGATTTTGATTATTTGCTTCTAATTTCTTCGTGTGTAGCACGTAACTTTACTACAAGTGTAAAGCAGCTCTACTATTTCAATGGTATACTAGAGTTAAAATGAATGAGTGCATACCAAAGACGGCTGTGTGACATCAATTTCCACCAGCTGAGTATTTCTGCACTATGTGACAAAAGTATACATGTTTACAAGTAAAGAATTACAATTCGTATAATCTATGTGATTTTGTAATAAAAGTATTTCTTTTTTTTTTTACACTGTCCTCGTTTCTGCGGATACCCTTGGTCGTTGACGCGCCTGATACTATTGAAAGCTTCCCGCGATGAACCCCTGCTACTCTTCTACTCTGACTTCATTAAATAGCATTCTCGCTTTTAGTAGTCACCTATTATGAGTTGGTTTGTATTTTTCACAGAGTTGATTTGTGGCATCCGTCCGAACGCGGGGAAGTTCTTGAAAAGGGAATATTCACCCATCAATATGCAACTACTGCCCTTTAAAAAAATCTAAGACTGCGCGTGAATTTCGTGATGAAATAATTGCATTTACTAGGATGGCACGTAGCCACATCCAGTTCACATAAATTTGTACACATATTATAAATCCGTATTCAATTATTTGGGTTAGTGCACATGGTTTTAGAACACAGGTTCCCATCCAATTCAGTCGTATTAAAAACAGTAACCTGTTTCCTCACCCGCCTTCACTCGCTCGGTATTACTATGTGAATTGAGTATTGATATTTGATAAAGAAAGAAACCAAACTTCGAACCCATCTTCACCTGTATGTGCGGATCAGCACTCTAGACCCTTCTCGTACAAGTGGCAGGGTAATAAAAGTCTACAACGCGTTATAGAATTGTTTAAAGCAAACAAAGTAAAACCTTTTTTCTTTAATGTATCACACTATATACTTAATTTAAACCAACTAGTAACATAAAAAAACGGATAATTTTGAAACTTGGGGGCCAAAAGTAGATGAATAACACCATGTTTACTGGAAAAATGAGTTCATATTACGTGAAGGTAAGTACTATGTGAAAGTTAACCCTGCACGTACACATTGGGGTCTGTGGGACCCCAAGGCATATTCATTTTAATACTATAACAATTCTATTTATTTTTGCAGTTTGGGCTACCAATGTAAATTAAGTTTGTAACACTGTCTATGCGAAGTAATAGCAGTCCAGCCAGTTTAGTGAGACTCATGGGCGGCGATTAGGGGGGCAAAGGGGGTCAGTTGCCCCCCCCCACTTTTTAGAAATGACCAATTAATGTATATAGTTTCATTTGGAAATATTAAATTTTTGTATGTATTAATGGTAGAGATGAAAGCTCAAAAAAACGGCCTTTTTGAAAAAAATCTCGGTTTTTCTGCTTCGCTGTTTTGCTTGGGAAATTTTGGGCTTTTTTCAAAATTCTGCTTTAAATTGATAAAGCAGATTTTGTTTCGCTTCTCTATAACACAAAAAGTCATTTGATTAGTGGTTGATGCCTATAATAATATAAAACCTCGAAAATAAACCATGCATTTCGAAAAGATATTTCAAACAATTTTACTTCTCAACATATTTACATTATGAATTCCAAAGAATTAACCAATGCATATAATAAGAATTTTTTAAACTCCTATATACAAAAGGAAGCAGGGTTGGGAAGAACCATGGTTGTTTTTGAAAATGCCAAAAACCAGTTTTGGGGGGGAAGTTTAAACTTTTTTTTTTTTTGGCTTAAACCAGGTTTTTTGGGTTTAGATATTTTGCTTTATGTATTTATATTACATATTGACAGAAATAAGTTTGTTTCGCCTTGGTGTTACTATGCAACAAGAGGTTATACTGGAAGAAGTCACATAAGCTTAAAGAAGTCCGGTCAGTAAATTTCTTAAATTGGGGAAAGAAAATCCCGACATTACTTTAAATGTAAAACAATAACGGAAAAATCATGTTAATGTTTTGCATGTAATATTTAAAAGTCAATGTTTCATAATCAGTACGCAAAAACGGAGGTATTAAATTACAAATGTTAAGTACGAGAATGTTGAAATATTTTTGAGTTTTACATCTCACGTTTATGCCGGTTAGGCGAAAGGAGACGGTGATAATAAGAAATGAATAAAATGGTGGAGTGAAGAAAGTGCGAGGAAACGGAGAATCGCGAGGAAACCCACGCACATGGTGTTTGTCCACCACAAAATTCACTTGGCGGGGTCTGGGATCGAACCCGGAATTCCAAGCACCAGAGATGAACACTCTATCACAGAACCAACGCGGCCCCGCAAATCGAAAAAGAATTGTATTCTTCAAGAATTATCTCTGGTGCCCCTCTTGAATTTTATCTGTCAAGTGAGATATTTACATGTCGCGCAGCGCAACTCTTGCAGGAGGCATCGAGTGAAAGAATTACGCCAAAATACACCTGCATGCCAGAAAAAATAGAGAAAAAAAGTAATAATTTTTGGCATATTCAGATCCTATCCAGATCCGAACCTAACCTAACTTAATGTACACCGTAAAAATAAGAGGACGAAAGTAGAAATTTTAAGCAAAGAATTCTGGCCCCCATCTCCAAAAATATGCCAATATAAAAGCTGCTCCGAAGATTGCTCTAAAATTGTGTATAGAAGCAGTTCGGGTCTTAATGAGAGTCGCTTCTACCGTTTTATTACGTGTTTGAATACCGCGTGATACCAGTACTAACTTTCGCATTTACAGGCACATTAGTAAAGCTAGCCAAAATTTTATATAGGACGTAATATACATGAAGCTACATCAGTTCCCGAAGGAGCAGGACGCTCATACTTACAGGGATTATTCATTGAGTATGTACGAACTTACAAATGGGGTAACATAAGCGACTTTTATTTACTTATCGACTGATACGAAAATAAAAAAGAACGTACCTGTACTTTATATCCGCATGTGTAGTGCCCTTGTACTTTATCTATGAGTATGTGTGTGGGGGGGAAGGGGGGATTTAACGCATATCGCTTGTCTTGTGCACATGGCAACTTCTTACTATTGCACTACGTAGAAAATTTATGGTATTTCATGTAGAAGTGGTAATAAAACACAGAAGAAACGCAGATCAAGGGATTCTCATGTATACTGTTATATATATATATATATATATATATATATATATATATATATATATATATATATATAAGACCAGGTGACTTTTACGCAGGGCTGTCCAAATACATAGAAAGAAATCAACTTAAGAGACATCACTGCTGAAAGATTATAGATGGTCTTTGCTATATAAAACTTGCTATTTTCAATAACTTGTTTCTCGTTACAGAAATTTTTATTACGCATTACCTAAATCCCTAATACCCTTAATACGGCGCAAAAAACGACATGCATAGGGCCCTTTATGACTTACCGTCTAGATATTCAAAAACATTATAATAGCCCTTCCGGACTTTCTTAATATTTTAGCAACAGCATAATAGAATCAATAACAAGAACCATTGAACACAGTGTGTGCACGCGCGGTATTCTTCTTCTGTTTACTGTTGCAATTCACAAAAGCGAGGAAAGGCATTACCAAAAGCATCATACAAGACTTCTGTGACATAACAGACGAAGTATATATTTTGTCTGTATGTGACATTTTGGGGAAACAGCCCTTTCGCTCCTTTCGAAAATCTGTGTAGCTCAAGATACTGATACAGAATTGAAACCTTAGAACGTATAACAAAAGGTCTCATTCCATTACGGAAATATTCAACACAACGCAAAATTTGCGTTTG
Organism: Thermobia domestica; assembly: GCF_964235325.1. Lineage (NCBI taxonomy): Eukaryota > Metazoa > Arthropoda > Insecta > Zygentoma > Lepismatidae > Thermobia > Thermobia domestica. Next base: position 264,145,636 of record NC_137462.1, read on the forward strand.
AGATCTCGTTCATCACCACGTTTTGTTAAGTTGAGTTGATTTTGAGTTAACGTCCCGTTCAGCAGTGAGGCTATATAAGACGTGGATATACTGATTAACGTGAATCCGAAACACATGAACTCCCGCCGGGAATCGAATCCGGGTCTCCCGCGCCAAAGATGTGTACGCTAACCGCTTAGCCACGAAGGAGCTCTCACCACGTTTTGTGTTTGCATTGTACTCTGCAAGTAATGCGATAGCGCTAGAGGGAGTAATCGCCCCTCCAATGCCATATTCTGCCCATGACTGCCCCTAACAAGTAGGGTGGCCGAAGTGTAAATCTCAGGTTTCAAAAATTTTTGAGCAGATCGTTAGGGGGCTCATAGAATAAAGATGAGCACAACAGATTTCGGCGGAACCCCATATTTGGGTGGGGCAGTGCCCCATTTGCGATTTTCAGCTTTCGTAGTAAAAATCGACCTTTTGATTTGAAAATTGACTTATTGTTGTCGACAATCGTTATCATTCGTCTTCATTTGCGTAAAGGTACTACAATTGTCGGTCAGGGATAACTATGTGTGTGAAGGGGGGGGTCCGTCTCACAAATGTGATACATGTTCCCGCTTCATTTTGACGAGCTGAATTCAAATATGTAATTAAAAGTTCTTTGTGAATCACATGTGCGGCAAAGGACTCTACCTAGTTTCTGGGATGCTGAATCACAAGTTGAAAGAGAACTGAAGGGCTTGAAATAGAAGTTTGGCAGAATCAGTGCTTACTGTATGGCAGAATCAGTGCTTACTGTATGGCAGAATCAGTGCTTACTGTATGGATTGAAGCCAAAAGAGATTTCATGTCTGTACATGACATGGATGTTCGGAAATAGGCAACTGAAAAATCGAAAGAAATTAATCTTGAAAACTTTAAGGGTCCCAAATTTGATGCACCAGTTTTAAACGGAAACATAATATTGTGTAGCGAGAAATAACAAAATTCGTGTCGCGAGAAGACGTTGACACTTCAGAACAAGTAGAAACTTCGGCCGTATCTTTCCAGCTACAGCTCATGGATACGTTACCGGAATTTGATATAGACAATACTTACAATTCCGATCCGATCGTATATTAGGCATAAAAGGTGGGGGGAAAAGTAGAAGCTTCTGCACAATCCAAAAATGCATTATCTCATAGCTATACAATAATACCCCTTATGTCTGTCAGTGGAAAATTAGTTGGGCCATTGTAGATTGTATTCCCAGGGCTGACAGGATAATTTGGAGCACAGGTCAAGAAATCTTTATTCCAGCCGCCAAATGTTAAGGCTTCTGCATCAAAATCTGGAAAGATGGGTAAGCTGCATTTGGAGGAGTGAATCCGTGACGTTTTAGTTCCTAACATAGGGAACAAAAGTGTCTTGTCCGTAGATTCATAATCATCTTTTAACGAGAAAGAGACGCGGCAATACATTCCGGACGAAAAAAACGTTATGTAAATAGATTCCACCGGGAGCAACTTGGGCTGTACAACCACTGGATATTTGGGGCTTTAAAATATGGAAGAATTTTGTAAGGGAAATGAGAGATTTCGTAATTTTACACCAAATTGATATACAACTTCACAACGTAACAACATTATAAAATTGCAATCGCTAGTTTATGAACAACTATCATCGCCAAGGTACCAGGATGTGTTGGTATAAATCCGGATATGTAGATGCGAGGCCGCCAGAATTTGTTAATCTAGTGAGTTTCTCATTTTCCTTAAACGACACTACCATATATGATGAGTGCGAAGATATAAGACTCCTGAAATGTAATTGGTGCTGTGAAAGTCTTTGCGGGGAACACTTTTTCGAGCAGTTTCATTTATGCAAAACATACAATACATAAAGTAAGCACGAATTCTGCCAAACTTCAGCCCTTCAGTTCTATTTCAAGCCCTTCAGTTGTCTTTCAATTTGTGATTCAGCATCCCACAAACTAGGTAGAGACCTGTGCCGTACATGTGCTCCTCAAAAAAAAAAAAAAAAAAAAAAAAAACTTTTAATGACATATTTGAATTCAGCTCGTCAAAATGAAGGAGCAACATGTATTACACCTGCAAGTGGGACCCAAGTGTCAGATCTAGCCCGTGGCCTAGTCCCCCCAGTTTTTTTTAGTGACAAAAATAATTGAAGCTATTATTTACATATTCTTGAAAGTTTATAGTAAACTCATGATATAGTATCATAACCTGGGGTCGACCTCCTCCAGTTTTAACCTTCTAGATCCACCACTGGGGTTCCACACACACACATGGATCCTAGACCCACAATTGAAGTATCTTTACACAAATGAAGACGAATGAACGATTGTCGACAACAATAAATCAATTTAAAATCAAAAGTCCAATTTTTACTACGAAAACCGAAAATCGAAAAGGGGCACTGGCCCACCCAAATATAAGGTTCCGCCGAAATTTGTTCTGCCGATCTTTATTCCATGAGCCTCCCTAACGATCTGCACAAACATTTTTGAAATCTGAGATTCACACTTCGGACACCCTCCTTGTTAGACCAGGTCCATAGTAGGGCCCACGCTAGCAGTTTTGCCGCCCTGGGAGGTACTTTCACATGCCGCTCCTTTAATGTGCAAACCTTACTGTGAGAGAAGATGTTCAAGTATCGCGAAAAATTAAGATGCCCCATTTAAAGATATGTCTGAAATGGGAAAGTATACAAAATATTGAACTACCTCTATCGAATGCTTACGTAATATTTAAATGACACCATACACGACACAATGTTCGGTATGCTTGATTTCGCTGTATATCTGTATTAGCATAAGTCAAAAATATGCTTTAGTCAAGTCTAATAATTTTAATTTTAATCTTATTTTATGTCAAAAAGTGTTTTCAATAAAGAATGGAGCATGAAAATAATATAGTGAATCAGATTCACGGCAAAACTAAGGGCCATATGCATAGTCGACCGCGTAGGGGTTCCCTAGACGAACCGTACCCGTAGCATACCTCAAGCTTCCCCTTGACTGTGCAATGCATAAAGTTTCCAAAGTAATCCCTCAGGTACAGTTAACACCAGGGCCCTTGCGTGTTTTGTGCGCGCTCGGGGCGAGAATCCTTAGGCGCCCACCACCAGTGTGTTATGAAAAACAACCAGAGTTTATTCTGTACTCCTAGGCTTAAATATGAAATATAAGATCATAATGAAAGATAAAAGAAGCCCGTATTATGTCACTTTTTTTAAAAGTGAATAGCTTTTGTTGTTAGAACATAAAAGTTAATGAAAACATGGCTTTGAATTGTTAAAATCGAGTGCTATTCTTCTTTATTTTGAACTTGATACATACACAGGCGTCTCTGGCCGTAGCCACCGTTATAAAGGCCTGAGGACGCTGACGTCACGAAGCTCATACGTCACATCCTGTAGGGCAAACTTACTATCATAAGCATGCTTGTTTGATGCTTTATTGTAAATTTTGAAGATAAAACGTATCATTGTAAGGAAGAAATACACCAATTTTGTGACAGAAGTATTAGAAGACACGTTATAAGTGGAAGGTAAGTCAATATATTTAGTTTAATCTTTAAATATAACATAAAGTTCATAACTTAAGCAGCATCTTTGATTTCATACCTCTATCTACAGTATAAATAGAAGAGTTTGATTTTAACATCTGTTCCTCTTGTTATTGTTGCAATTTATCGATAAGGATCATAAAAATCATAAGTGATACAATAATTATTTATTGTTGCATCTGAAAATAAAACATGTATACTGTAGCCTGGAAGGATAAAAGAGATTCATCATTAAAGAGATTATCATCATTATTATAGAGTGTAAACTGTCAATATAAATCAAAAGTTCCGAAATAGGCTTTAATTGAATATGGTACGTCCATACACTACAAAAATGCGTTTTCATGAAGTGTGCACAATGAAACACTGCAAATAATTTGTGTAGAACTTTTTAGTGCATAAGGTACATTATAAATATTGCAAATTACTACACCTTGTACAATACATATACTCAATTATGTGAATGCACTTCGAAAGTCAACCATTTTAAAATTACATGTAAGTGATTGAAAAGCAGCCTTACTGTAGTGTTTCAATTGTATAATGGTTATTTACATTTTTGAGTACGTATTTAGTTTAATTTTTCTCATGACTTGGCAGTGTTCATTATGTTGTGTGCAGGTATAGAACCTCGTTCCAAATTCACTTTAATTACATAATCTTCCTTTTTCACCAAGAGACACTCTTAGTACCTAACATTGTGTTTAATATGCGGTGTTGCTCTCCTCAATACAAATTCGCTGCAGAAAGACATAAGCGTTATTACTTTGAAAAATCGCTTTTATGCGAAAATACACACGAAGCTGTAGTAGGTAGTCACTTTAGGTAAAGTTCCGTAGCTGGCATTTCTCCGGATTACCTTTCGTGATGAAATAATGACCGCGATTGTTTAATAGAACAGAATAGATTGTTTAAAGTAATTCAACGTACTACTATTACTACCAAACTACTTATTATTACTATAGTATAATTGGAATAAGTATTAATACTTATATACAAATACAAAATAATTTAATTACATAGTAATCATATTAATAGTAAGTCACTATACTCACCATTGACCATAGGAGTTGTTAAATGCTAATCACAATACAGATTGTTAATTACTAATCATTAAATTGTTTATATAACAGCTCTGGCTGTAAGTGCTATTTTTTGTATTTGCAAAGATACCGGTAGTGTGCGAATTGAACATTTTTCCCAGCGGGATGAATTTCACCCAGATACACATTCAGCTATCGCATACGTAAACTATATAGACAGAGTGGGGAAAGTTCTCCCTACCAAGGGTAAAAATTATCTTCTCGAGAGGGAGGATAAAGTTTTTTGCTAGAGGGGGGGATTCCTGGCATCCTCTCGTCAATTTGCACAGTGTGTAGAGGGGTCTGAAGAGTAAATTAGATTCGATATTGTATTATGTTCTACACAGTACAGCAGGGGCGTACGCAGAGGGTTGGTCCTGGACAGGGTTGGCTGCTTTAAACGTTTTTCTCATGGTATTAATTTAAATCAAAACTATAAGATGAGTGCTTCAAAGCTAGAGTGAAGCCAAATTTTCATATCTTTATTTGCTTCTTGGACTGATACGCAAATTAAATTAAAACGTATTTCCAACTAGTGAACTAACTCGGAACTAATTTTGATCTGTATTCTGTAGTCTTTTGAAATTGTCCGTTTATGTTAATAGCACCGCTATTGCACAAAAACGTTAAGGCCCGAAATCACGTCTTTTCTCTAAATTCTGCCTAATTTTAGGAGCAATTATACATATTTCAATACAGTTTGTACTCATATTAATCTCCCCCTGAAAATAAATTGCTGTGTACGTCCCTGTAGTAGAATACAAGGTAAAGATGCACAATATAGTAGCTTTGAACTTCGTTTGGTGTAAATATCAAGTGTAGTTTTGGGCTTTTAACTTCTGAATTTGTAGTTGTAGAAAACTATGTAGATTCTACTAATGTACTAATTTTATCTTACTGTGTCACTATTTTTAACGCATCAATATTCTTTGAGTGAATTCAAGTTTTGTTATAAATTTCAGATATGCCGTACACCTGCTGTGTACCAGGATGTAATGGTAATTATAAGAATGGACCAAAAGTTCATGTTTTTTCATTCCCGAAAGATGCGGAACTTCAGTCTAAATGGCTACGAAACATTCACAGAGACAATTATGTCCCAAATAAATATAGCAAGGTAAGTATTACTGTAGCTCAATTCGCTACAATTTCATCTTTCTACCTTAATTTGCCTTTATCTTTTGATTTATATCTTTTTTCATCATTAATAGGTATGTAATAATTCCATTGACTTATTGCTATGTTGATCCTTTCGAGTTCGAAATCTGGTTAAGGATATTCGTTGCCAAAATTGCTAATGATAAGAGAGATTAATCGCTATTTAATTTTATTGAATATACGAATAATAATGCATTACTTTCATGGGACGATGGAATTCTTTTTTTAAGCACGACATTTTCAAAATTGCCTGCCTTAGAGCTGTAAACGAGATATGGTTATGATAATGTCGTTACCTTTAAAATAACTATTAGTTGTTATTTTAAGCTTGCAAAATAATTAAATGTTGAGTTTTTAAAAAAAATCTTTTACCACTTAGCTTGAACTGTTTTCGGATTTTCGGTAAAACATCGAAACGACTCGATGTTCGACTACGTTCATGTCAAATCGTTTACTTGGTACATTTCTTTTTCGTATTATTACTGACTAGTCATCAGAAATGTTCTAGAATATTTTCTAATAATAGTTATTTAGTGCAAAGATCGCAGTATGTTACTTTTTCCACATAAAATTTACTTTTTGTAAAATAAATAAGTAACTATTAGAGTTTAACGAGTTAATCAATTTCTGATCATTCCATGTAGGTAGCAGCCGAAATTGATCTTTCTCTTTAGGTCTGGCCCTACATGGTCTGGTGATTTAATTTTCCAATTTCCTCTTTACTTATAAAATGCAATATTCACGCATGATAAAGGAAGGTAAAATATTTACCTTAATACGTGTTGTTTTTCTTTTTATCCCGGCAATTTAATAACTCTTAACTGATACTTTTATCAAAGGAGAAATATCAGGATTAAAAAGAAAACAACAAATACCAAGATAGGTATTTTAATTTTTACTCTATTTTACGTTAATATGCAAGCACATAAAGGTAAATTAAATACTTTAACGTTTCATACATTTGTTTTAACGGCTCTATGTTCCTGTTTGTTTCTTATCACATTACAATAATCAGGACCATGTCAACTTACATACGATTCAGTTCACGTAAGAGGAGGAAGACATGATTCCATAGTGGAGTACAGAACTCTGCTTCCAAGGCCTGATTCAATTCTACTACACGCAATGTCCCCATGTTCTGATGGATAAAATCATTTTATAGGTTTCTAAGGATCCTTCCGTTTTTAATAACTCCCTTCGTTTCACTAATTCTTTAATCGTCCCTCATTTTGTCTACAGAGCATAACTGTGAGGTTTTATACTAAGGGCTTTAGCTTTCTCTCCCCGTTATTTCTGTAAGTCTCGAAATATCACTGCATTTACGTATATAGTTCATCTTAACATTGTCATTATCTTAATTTGTTTTTTATTTCGCATTTTTCAAATATGTGAACTACATTTTGCACCAAACTCTTATCAGATGGCATTCTCAGGCTTTTAATGAGAAAACGGGCAGGCGGATTACTGCAAAACTGTCTGTACCGCAGCTTATACACGGAGCAGTACCCACGATACTACCAAATTGCCCAACCTATTTGAGTGGTAAAGTGGCCGTAAGGGAAAGTCCAAACAAACGACTTCTAAGAAAGGAAGAAGAACAAATATCGAAGATCATTCGGAAAAGTGAAGAGGAGTTTCTCAGACACGAGAAAGAAACCACTGTATCATCGGTAGAACAACTGAAATTAAAACTTGGTAAACTGGATTTACAATCATTTTGGTTATGTCATTTTCAGAATGCGAGTGCAACTTTTTATCATATGGAATTAATGCCTTATCCGAAAATAACATTGTCTGTATGCATTTCTGAAATCATGGAAGTTAATGTATATGTTGGAAGTGTGAGCCTGAATTCGATGCACGGAATTGGAAAACTGCCATGTAAAGTTAGCAATATAACACAAATTCAGGACATCTATATATATAAAAGAGAACGTACAATTTTTTGTCCGCTCATCACGCTAATACGGCTGAACCAATTTCTTTCATTTTTGGGGGGTTGTTAGGATTTGGACCCTAGATGGTTTTTATCATATCACTTTAATTTTTAATTACCAGTGTCTTGAGATAATTGACCATTCAGGTGTCCACAAATCCTTTGTTATTAGTTCATCATAGGTAAAAATAAACGTATTTATATGCAACCCGCATGACCGTTAACTCGGCGGGTTAACATAAATGACAGGCGATATACAGCGGAAAATAGCTTGAATCTTCTGTTTAAAATTTTTTAATTGATTTGCTTATTTTTACAGACACTTTTACAATATGCCAGCACCGGGATGACCGCAGCGAAGCGGGGCGGGTTAACATAAATGACAGGCGATATAATGTTAAGATTTACTGCAATCTTCTATGGTTTTTATCATATCACTTGAAAGCGAAAAAGTAAAAATTATCTAAGTAACAAAGTTTATTGCGTTCCGGGGTGACCGCAGCGAAGCGGGGTGAACGCTGCTAGTACTTGATAAACTGAAATCAATAGAGAACGCAGTAAATACAGACACAGATGTGAATTGCATTAATAGAAACTTTGTTATTATCGGTTAAAAACAGTGTTGGTAAAGAAAGAACAAATATTGTTACGTTCCTTATTCAGCAAGTCTCTCTCCTCACAAGTAGCAAGTTCCAGTTCCGTTATTTACCTGAAATGTTAGTGTTCTTTGCATTATTACATTCAGTTGCACCACATGCATATCGCTTTTTTAGAAATTCAGGATATATAATTCTACCGCATCCCTCTACATTGCGTGGTGTGTGTAGTCCTTTTCCCACTAGTATACATAGCGAGCAATCTGAAAGTGATTACCTTAGTTATATAAAGCAAAAGCACACTTATTTACAATCAAAAGACAAAACTGTGGTGTTGATGATAGACGAAATTCACTTAAGGCCATTCTTTGACTATAAAGGAGGTAACATTGTTGGGACAACTTTTGACAACACTGATGCTGCAACAAGTGCTTATGTTTTTATGATCTCCAGTATCCAGTCGTTATATGCAGACGTTGTCCATATATTACCGGCTAAGACAATCAATGCTATAGTTTTGCATTCTGTGTGTGAAAAAATTATCGTAGGTTTGGAGAATCTAGGATTGAAAGTGATATGCATTGTGACAGATAATAATTCAATCAACAGAAAGGCAGTGTCGTTGTTTACAACTCCTCCAGTTCAAAGTATTGTTTATCCCCATCCCTGTGATAAAAATAGGCCATTGTTTTATGTTATTGACCCTGTACATTTACTAAAATGTGTACGAAATAATTGGTTAAATGTAAAAAATGCAGAAAAATGCTTCTGGTATTCTGACTTTAAGTATGAATCAAATGACAATATTAAGACAGCTTCATTTTCAATTCTTAAGCAGGTTCACAATTTAGAAAGTAACAGTTTAGCAAAATATTTATATCGACTATCGCTGAAGGCACTTGCTCCTACCAATATTGAAAGGCAAAATGTAAAATTAGCATTACAAGTTTTCAACGAATTTACTGCTGTGGGTGTTCGTGAACTTGGAAAGATGCATAACTTGCCCTACTACGAGGATACTGCCAACTTCATTGAAATTATAGAAAAGTGGTGGAGAATTGTCAATGTTAAATCACCAATGAAAGGATTCCGTTTGAACGACAGTTTTCGAAAACCTTTAACAGCATCAGTTGACGACCCGAAATTTGCCTTTTTGGGTGAATTTGTCAGCTGGTTAGATCGGTGGGATGCGATGATTTCAAATACTGGCAGACTATCAAGAGAAACTTGCGCAGCGCTGAAAACGACATCAGATTCCCTCATGCAACTGGCTGTTTATTGTACTAGTGAATTGGGCATGACTTATATTTTGCCAGGCAAATATCAAACTGACTGTTTGGAATCACGATTCGGTATGTACAGGCAAATGTCAGGTGCTAATTATAGTGTGACCTTTCGTCAGATATTTGAGAATGAGTCTAAACTACGTTTTCAGTCGGTCATGAAATTAAAAATTGCTACTGGCAGCTACGGTGATGTTCCAGTGACTAATGTTGATAATATGCCTGAAGTTATTCAGTGTGAAGTGTCGCACGTTACAGATGCGGATATGACGCCATTTAGTATTGATGTTTCTGAAGAGTCACTTAAAAGCACAGAGCCATATTTACCAGTTCTTGTTTACTTGGGAGGATATTGTTCCTATGTTGCTTCCAAAAAATTGAAGTGTGAAGAGTGCAAATCAATGTTGGTTTCAGACAAGGAAGTAGCGTATGATACAAACTGTTGCTTGCTGAAACGCTTAGACAGGAGAAAACTTACGTATCCAACAAATGTTGTTCTCAACACAGTTGTTTATAACTTTCTTATTGTTCAAATTTTATGCAAGGATTATGAGAAAGAATTTTTAAAAGTACAAAATCAAAGAACAGTGGCAAGGGAACTAACATTCAGAGAGCTCCAGAGTAGAGAAATGTTAGATGCCTTGGATTTGTGTTCGAATGGTCATACTGCAGAAGTTGTAATTCGTTTGGTGTTAAATGTATCGAGTAATTGTCTATTAAGTAACTATTGCAGGATACGGTCAGACACAACAATGGAAGGGATTTAGCAGAAACAAAAAAGAAGGAAAATACAAACATCAATTAGAAATTATACTAATCTTTTTATATTCTTAGTAGATTGATATAATCTCGAATATTTCAGACAGTTAACCAGGTGTTCATTTACAGTACAAGGTCACAAGAAGTTAAATCATATTATGCAGGAAGACATTTACATTCTTTTTCCTTTAACACTAGTGGAAATTCATCAGTTTATATATTTACATACCAATTTAGATATTATTTTTGACTTAAGGTATTTGATCGTATTAATATTATTTAAATGATATTAATACGCTGAAATACCTGTAAGATAGAAAGAACGAATATATAATTAGGTAATAAGTGCACTTATCACAATCACATATACAGAATTTCGTGTGGGAAAATTTAGAATATAAGTCTTCTTTTAATACGTTGCTCCGTAAATACGCATTACTTCGTATACAAATTAATTATGTTGAAGCAAATAACGTGAGAAATTTTACTGAAAAAAATAGCCAAACAGATTAGTAATTATAAGCGGTTGCTTGGGTCAGATGTCGCTTCTATTTATGCATATTATTTAAGCCGTTGTGTCCTTGAAAATGGACTATCCGAAATATCGTCTACTACGAATATAAAAAAAAAAGTTAGTGTAATTTCTAGTTTGAAAAATGATCTCCGTACGTTTTATTAATCAGCATTCAATTAGGTGTTACGACTGTGATTATTAACCCTCTAAATCTGTCAGGCACGTTCATGTGTATTTATATTAACGTTTTCGTACTAATGTATGATTGTGTGTACGATTTTTCACCATGTATGTAGGCGTATTATTTAATATTTCAGTAGTGTTTGATATGTATAAATTAAGATGTAAATACGTCAAACCAAGTTATTAAAGCCTTGAATAATAATTTCGTTTTTAGTCGTTCTGAGAGCAAATATTGTTTACCTGTGTGGTGCGTCGTGGGGTACTTTTTTCTACAAAGTTTCGCAAACTTCACAGTTTCCTTATCCATCTAGTCTTTTTCTTCAGATTACGTGTTGAATTCCTTCATTAATGTTTTCTTCTTTTCTCTCTCTCTCTCTCTCTCTCTCTGTATAAAAATATGAATTAAAACAATTGAACAAGTAGTCCGGAAAATAAGACTAGATGGATAAGAAATATTGAAGTTTGCGAAATATTGTAGGAGAAGATACCCCAAAATGCAACACATAGGTTAAAATATTTGCTTTCTTTTATATATATTAATAGTTCGTTAAAATCATTCATTGATGTATAATTTCTGTAATTAATTGGAATATTTTTGCTGCTTTCTCAAATGGTATATAACTTTAGAATATTTATTCATTTTTATACTAGAATATTTTATTTATTTTAGAACTTAGATTTATAAGTTATATAATTTAAAATAGTGTAAATAAAATGAATAATGCAAAATAAATGCAGAATTTAAGAAAAATGCCATATTTTTTTTTTAAAAAAATAACATTGATATCAGTGTTACAATAAAAGAAAAGAGAGGAGGTAACAGATATGACAAATTTCATTGGTCGGAGCTGCTACTCTACTACACTTTCATCTCCAGTTCTCACTTTGTAAAAGACACTTGTTCTCCAGGTAATAGGAGAATTTTGGATGTTATTGATGTAATTCCTTTGATAAAATTGTTTCTTATATCTACGTTTCCATATGATGCATTATATAAATAGAATCAAAGCTAATTTTGTATTTAAATAGGGCTAAATATTTAATTTAAAAAGGCTGAAGCTGTGTACATTAAGTTTTTTCTAGGCTACAGATAGTCTCATTATATGCCGAAATATTCACGATAGATAATTTATGTAATTTGATCTTTCCAATAGCTACCTCGCACGAAAAAAAAATCACGAAGATAGTTTGATCGGTTTCTAAGCTAAAAAATTTAGTACGTTAAGTTCAAAAAATGTCTCCAAATTAATTTCTCGAAAGTTGGGACTAAACTATGATCATAAGAGCTCTTTTATGAAATTTTGAGCCTACCAATAATGATGCTGGATTAATTTTGCGGTAGTTGAGTCTTAGTTAAATCGTTTTCTTGTACCTGAAAACGCATGTGCACAAAATATTGTGAAGATAGTTTGTTCATTTTGAAATATAATGGAAGCGCTCGAAAACTCCATAAAGCGATTTATGGTAGTTGAACCATGACTAAATCGCTTTCTTATGCGCTCCAACGCATTTGTACCAATTTTGTTGAAGATCCTTTATTTTTAAAATATAATTGAGGCACTTCCGAGATGAAGCGCCCGAAAAGGCCGGTAAGCAAGTTTTGTCGAAAGTTGAGGCTAAGCTAAATCTCTTTACTACACTCAAAAAAGGTAGTTTTACAAAATTTCATGATGATCTTAAGACATATTTTAAGTTAAAATTTTTCCGCTCCCAAATGAAGTTTGAAAACTCCACTGAACTGATTTGCATAACTTGAAACTTAGCTGAAACACTTTCTTGTATGGGAAAATGCATTTGAGAAAAATTTCGTGTATATAGCTTGTACTTTTTGGAATATAATTGAGGCGCCCCTAAAATGAAGCGCCCAAAAACGCCACTAATCTAATTGTAGATAATTGATCCATACCTAAATTGTTTTCTTGTACGAGACAATAATTTTCAGAAAATTGGTGAAGATTCTTTGTTTTTTTTGTAATGGAAGTGAGGCGCCCCCTAATTGATGCGCCCAAAAACGCCACTGAACAAGTTTTTCGAAAGTTGAAACCAAAATAGATCAATTTCCCGTATCAAGAAACGTTTCATCAGCAAATTTCATGTAAATCGTTTGAGCCGTTTTTAATATAATGGGCTTTCAAGCTTTCCTCCATTGTAATGTGATAGCCCTACCGATGATGACGTCACATTTTCGTCCACAGGCCTTTATATCGGTGGCTACGCTCTGGCGGGGGAAAGAAGGGGACGCGTCCCCCCAATATTTTGAAGTACAAAATATTCAATATTTTATTCTAATTTAATTTATTTACTAACGACAGAATATCATATAAATAATAATAATAATATTTATTGGAATATAATATTCAGGCTGTGAAATAGTGTTGCCACGAGACGAGACGAGACGAGACTTCAGCTGTCTCGTCCCGAAAAAATGTGCTCGTCCCGTCTCGTCTCGAGAGGTTATGTCCCGTCTCGTTTGTCTCGTCTTGTCTCGTAAAAAATATAGCAGCATACCATGGGAACGAAAGTAAAATATAGCAGGTTGCACCATGCTAATCAAGATACAACTAACAAGGGAAGAGAGGGAGATTATATATCGAAGTGGAAGATGGTTTATATACCAATCGAAAGCACTAATGACGCCTATTACGCAACTGTAATAAAAATTTTCCGAATGTATATACTGTGCGAGTTATATGAATATACAGGGTGTCCAGAAAATCCGTTTCCACCCCTTGAATTCGCAAACGATGAGACAGATGCCAAAACTGGAAAACACGTTTTTGATCATTATAAAAGTACAATGTATCAAAGCAAACAATGTTGTCCCAGGGCAACCCGCAGAGTCCCAGGCGGGGTCCAACTCAAAAATTACAAAAGGTAAGGGGTAAGGGGGTCAAGTAGTATATCGTTCGAAACTTCTTAGGAAATGAAAGAAGACGAACAAGTCCAACTCTAAAATTACCTTGTGCAAAATGGCGGTCGGTCAAATTGTCAGCAAAAACGTCATTGTAGAATCTATGGCCACCCTCCAAAGAAAGAAAAAAAACTGAAACTGTAAGACAGATGTCAAAAAAGAAAAACATGTGTGTCATCTTTTCAAAAGTACAATGATTGAAAGTAAAAATGTTTGTCCCAGGGTCCTCCACAAGGTTCCAGACGGGGTCCTACTCAAAATTTTCAAATGGCAAATATGGTCAAATAAAACTGTTGAGAAATAAAAGAACACGGAACAAGTCTCGATCCTCTAAAATTACCCTGTGTAAAATGGCGGCTGGTCAAAATTTACATCTTCATTTCGATTTTCTGAGCACGTTCACTTTCCATTTTGCAATCGGCACTTGTTTTCATTCTGAGACATTTGTACGTATTTACTCTTCCTGGTGCAAGGAATTCTTTCGTTTGAATCATTTTATAATTGATAAACCAGATAACGAGCATAAGTACCACTGTTGTGCAGTCATAAACATAAATAAGTAGAGGTAAGAGTCTTTACTTCTGATGGCTCCAACCTCTACTTATTTATGTTCGTGGAAGTACATTATATGTTAACTAGTCAGTTCTATACTCAAAGATGTCAAATGCTGTCGTTTCTTTTCTTTATGTCTTAATTTGCTTTTATTTTATTATATTTTTTTATTTATTTAGACATTACTGGGCTCAAAGAGCAGAATCTCACAGTATGGGCATTTCCTTTCTTTCCGTTGAGTACAAGAATTAAAGTGAAAATAAACTAAAACCCGGTTACAGAAAGAACAACTAAAATGCAAGATGTTTGCACAGTATTATCGTAGAGCATCCATACTTGTTCTATCTGCTTTCATTTAATAACAGCTTTAAACTATGTGCTACTTAACCTCCCTTGCCATTTGAACAATTTGAGTATGACCCCGCCTGGGACATTGTGGAGGACCCTGAGACAAATATTTTTACTTCCAATCATTGTACTTTTGAAATGATGACACATATGTTTTCCTGTTTTGACATCTGCCTCACCGTTTCAGGATTTTTTTGGGGGTGGCCATCGACTTTACAATGACGTTTTTGCTGACAGTTTGACCGGCCGCCATTTTGCACAAGGTAATTTTAGAGTATTGAGACTTGTTCCGTCTTCTTTCATTTCCCAAGAAGTTTCGAACGATATGCGACTTAACCACCTTACCTTTTGCAACTTTTGAGTTGGACCCCGCCCAGTACACTCAGGGTGGCCTTGTGACAAGAATTTTTGCTTTGATACGTTGTACTTTTAAAATGATCAAACACGTGTTTTCCAGTTTTGGCATCTGTCTTATCGTTTGCGATTTCAAGGGGTGGAAACGTATTATCTGGACACTCTATATATTCATATAACTCGCATAGTATATGCATTCGGAATTTTTTTATTACAGTTTTGTAATAGGCGTCATTAGTGCTTCCTTAGATTGTTGTATAAACCACCTTCCACTTCGATATATAATCTCCCTCTCTTCCCTTGTAAGTTACAAGTATTACCCAGAACACACAAGACAAGAAATATCACGGTAGCTACACCGTGAAGCCTTCAGCTCTGGTGTATGTGGTAGAGTGCAATGTGAGCTTTGTGGTGGACAAACATTGAATGTGTGTGGGGGCCGCGGTGGCTCAGTGGTAGAGCGTTCACCTCTGGTGCTTGGGGTCTCGGGTTCGGCCCCAGCCCCGCCAAGTGAACTTTGTGGTGGACAAACACCGTGTGCGTGGGATTTCTCGGGGTTCTTCCGTTTCCTCCCACTTTCTTCATTCCACCATTTCGTTCATTACTCGTCATCACTGTCTCCTTTAGCCTAACCGGCATAACCCTGGGATGTAAAACTCAAAGATTTCATTTCATTTTTCGAATGTGTGTGTTTTCTCGAAGTTGTCTAGTATCCTACCACTTTCTTCATTCCACTAATTTTCCCATCATCATCCATTCGGCCAAAGTTGCCTAAAGGTCTTAAAAATAAATTCAAATAAGCTCACAAGGCAAGGACAAATAGTTTACAAGATAATATATCTCTGTTGTTAGTTGTCTGAGGCTTCTCGACCCTGGCTTTTTTTTTTTTTTTTAACATTCTAAAACATTGAAATTTGTTTCACCAGTTTCAATACACGAATATACAGTAAATTGCTCATAGGTACGTCGAAGATGAAGACGCTAATGTCAAATAATGTTTACACGACAAGCAAAGTTCGATGTAAAGGTGTCATCATCCCCGACACTATCGTATATTATCAGCCCACTTGCTTTATAGTGTCTGTTTATATATATATATATATATATATATATATATATATATATATATATATATATATATATATATAGAGAGAGAGAGAGAGAGAGAGAGAGAGATGGAAAGATATATAGATAAATAGAGAGATAGATATGTGTGTACACTTTGATTTCATATATTCCAGCCTTTAGGTTTCACAGTGTTAACCCATAACAATCCAAAAACTACTTTCCATTTTAGCATATTTAGATTTGTTGCAATTATTTTTTTTTTTTTTTTTAAGAAAGCTCGGAACCAAATAATTTTATTGAGTAATGGAAATAATTTTATTCACTAAATAATTTTAAGTGATTGAAATTTTATGTTACTGCACACTAAGCTCTTTAAAGTGCCATAGTAATGGGAGCTGAACGACACATCGGACGAAAGAATGCTTGGGGCCAGTCTTCACCTCCATGGTTCAAATCTGTTCCCATAACCGCAGGGTGTGAGATACTATGTGGTGGTTGCTCCGTTTGTGTAACGAACTCATGACAGTACACCCAGATTAGCTAGTGGCTAAAAAAAAGTTGATTTTTGGGTGGCCATTTTGGATTAAAGTTTCTTATATTGTCGGGATCTATTCGCAATCATACAACGTACATCTTCATACCAAGCCGAGCGGTCTGCGGCGATAGACCATCGGCTTGAAGGCCCCGGGTTGAGTCCCGGGAGGGTCATGTGAGTCCCGGGAAGGATTTTAACAACATTTGTTTTTTCGTATTGTGTCAGGGGGAAATTCGTACGGGATAAAAGGATTTCAGTCTGAAAAAATGGACAGAATATCCTCCCCGGGATACTTTCATGGGAGTAAGAAATTAGTAAAAATATAGGATATACATTTTATAGCAGGTTTAAAAATATGATTTGGGTATCCTATATCTTTTCTGTTAATTATGTTCTTCAATGTTCGAATTTTGATCATTCTCATGATATTTTCTGCTTTCAACGTAGTTCCATGAATATTATACCAAATGTTCTTTAAACTTATTAAGTTCGAGAGGTTTTATATGCCTGTAAGAAACAATTTTTGAAGATAATTCAGGTCCTAATGAATATTATTCGCTAGAAAAGGGAAGTATTCCCCTCCTCTCAACATGGAAATAGAGGGCAATTTCGCACTCTGGTCAGATCAAACATTTCCGCGTAACAAAACGAAGGTCCCCCTGTAAAACTTCTTTACCTAAAGTGTTATTATTAGTAGACCTATCATAAATTTGCTGAAAGCAAACAATTTGAAGGGTTCGTCGATAATATCTTTGCTTTCTTTGTCCTCCGCCCGCCTTCCAAACGAAGAGAAACCTCCTTTTTTCCAACGATCTCAAATTATACTCTAAAGTCGGGGTCTAAGTTCAATTGATGACTCCGTGAAAGTTCAGCAGAATCTACAGAGTTAAAATATGGTGTGATAAGAATAAATTGGTCCTGAATGTATCCAAATGTAAACCAGTGTCTTTCACGAGGAAAGAAAATCCAATTAACTTCACCTATACAAGAAGTGACACTTCCTTGTCTACCCCAAATACTATCAAAGATCTAGGAGTTATATTTGATAGCAAATTAACGTTTGCCCAAAAATTGACGCAATAATAAGTAGTGTATGTAGAAACAAAGGTTCAATTTATAGAATAAGACAGGATTTCTACAGTCAACATTTATAACGTTATACTTTTCGTATGTGAGGAAAAAATTAGAATATTGTACTGTTTGGACACCAGATGTCACTAAATTTGATGTAATAGAAAATGTACACTTTAAATTTTTAAAAAAGCTTGCATACAAGAAAACCGTTTTCTACCCAAAGTCAGGCCCGTGTTTAGGTTAGTGCTATTTTGTGCTCGAGCACAGGGCGCCAGAATTTGTGGGCCGGCAAAATTTGGGAATTCTTTCTAAGAATCACAATAAAGTAATACTTAAAATTAGCAACACGCAGAGTCCAGCTCAAGCACGAGAAAATATATTAACGTGTTTAATTCGCTATAGTTACAGTCAGTGGCGTATTTAGGGGGGCTTCCGGGCTTAAGCCCCTCCCGAAATCTTACTTACTATAGTAAAGTATATGAAATATCTTGCAGAATTTTCACATTTTCAGGCAAAGCCCCCCGAAAGTTAGCAAAGCCCTCCCCGAAACAAAATCGTAAATACGCCACTGGTTACAGTAGTTACAGTAGTTACTAATTAGCTAGCTTATCTGATAATTTTTAAAAAGTCATCCTCTCCCACCCCCAGCCCAAGGGGTGAAGATGAACTTTAACATCGTTAAACTCAGATACCTCCAAAACTATGAATTCTGCACTAATATCTGTCGATTTCGATTACTTCTGAAATCTTGCTCCCTCCCTAGGAATTGGAGTATGGCCTTGAAGTTGAATTGGATTAGAACTGTTACTATTCATCTCAGCGGCCCAAAGAACTATGAATTCAACTCAAATATTGATCGTTTTCGTTTAGAGCACAGGTACGCACAATATATAAATACGAACCTGCCCAAAGTATGTCCCTTATAAAAACTTAGTAACGAATTTTAGTTTTGAATCAGAAGAAAGGAGATGGGTTTTTGTTTTGTTGTTCTTACACAAATTAGTAAACAGTAAAATTGATTGTCCAGAATTAGTTTCAGAAGTATTATTACGTGCAGGGGCGTAGTGTCCATGAAGGCTATAAGGCTTAGCCTATCCATTTATTTGTACATCAGCCTGAAATGTTGCTTTTGCACTTTGATACAATTAATTTTATTGAAATGGATTTATTTTATAATGCACTGTTAAACATCACGCGAGAAATAATAGATTGAAGCTTCTGCACGAACGCATTGTAGGCTATGGGCCGTTAGCCTTCCGCCTTTCTCATGTGATCTTGAGAATAGGGTGGTGACAATCGCTTTCCCGTCACCCTCAGCAGACGAATTTAACACAATGCAACGAAAGTGGACGAATGCTGACGAAAGGCTAGCCTTTCGGGTGTTTGGAGAAGCAAAAACGACAGGACGCGTCAGGGACGGCGCCAGGAACGCTTGATGGGGTGGGCGGAAAGAGGCGGACCTAGTTGCTGGGTGAGCGCACAATGAAAATGAGAACTGGGCAATGTAGACATTTTTTGACAATAATTAAATATCAATTTTTATACTCTTTAGTTAGCTAAGGCTCAGACCGAAATAGGGGAGAAACAAGGATGTGGAAAACAGCTGTGTTGGCCTTATATAAGGTGCCATTCCAGCATTCACCTGTTGAGACTAAGAAATGCAGGACTTAGGATGGGCCGCGGGAGTTCGTGGCAATATGCTCGACCTACCGAATTCCGCGTAGCACACACACTACATCTACTTTCAGTTTGTTTTAAACAATAATAGCGGTGTGTACTGTGTAGTCGATGAAGTTCAAGACAGCTTTATCTCCTCTCCCTCCAAGAATGCACGTGAATGCATAGAAATAAAAGAAGGTTCAAACAACACAGACTAACAGATAATACTCTACTTTTCATTAATAACATAAAATACACAATAAGTAGGTAAAGTAAAACAAGGATAAAATAGGCTGCTGCAAACATTTTTATCTTTGAAGTATTTATTACAAGAAAGCAAGAGACAAAAATATAAATGAGTAACTTCACAAGCAACGCTGTCGTCTTCGCTCTCTCCAAATCTAGTTATTTTCACTTTCTTCGAAATCAAACATTTCAAATTGCGAATCCTGGTTGCCACATGTATTTGTATTCTTTTTGTCTTTTTCACCATTGAAAAAGAATGATTATCACTAACATCAACGGATTGAAAATCGCGCTTCTTTGAACACGAGAATGACACTGAGCCTGAAAAGAAATCGCTGAAAAGTTTTTTTGACATATTAGTTGAACAAGCACCGACCGCTAAGACTTCTGAACGCAACATAGATCAACTCAACAATGCTATAATAAGGGTTTTTACAAATCTGTTTAATGCCACACGGGTAAGACATGTGGTACATTGCTGTAAACAATTGCAAGTTGCAACCCTCTTATAAGAAGCTATCGCGCCGACACAAAGCAAGGGCGCCAATTTCTCTGTAAATTTGGGGGGTGGGGGGAATTAAGATGCAGAAGACACGTATGGGGATTTTAAGACAAATTGAATTCAAATTATGCCAAATATTGTATACTCATAAATAAAATGCGGGGCGCACATGAGCTTTGGGGGAGCCTGGGCCCCCCAGAATCGTACCCCCTCGGGCCCCCCTTGACACAAAGCACTACTCTCCTCCCTCTCTATCTGAAATGAGACAATAAACAATACTGGCCAGTCCTGTCCATTATTTAGTCGACTTTTTAAAAAGCACTTACTTTTGTTTTCAGTGCAGCACATACAAACACTGGCGTTTCAATAGCACGATTGTGCGTGTGTGTTAAAATTCAAGTCATTAATCACGACTTTTGGCATCATTATATTACTACAAGTATCTGTCTTAAAATCATTGTGCATTGCAGTGTTAAACAGATTCCTAGAACCTATTACATTACAATCGAAAGTAATACCTATTGCTTTTGAAGTACAAGCTGTCACCTTCAGTGCCGGATTTGCATATAAGCTATAGCTTAGGGCCCCGCTCTCTTGGGGGCCCCAAAAATTTAAAAGAAAAAGTGGCTGTAATGTCATTTCCAAATAATAAGAAAAAGCAAATAAGATAAAACGCACATACAACAACGGTGTTCTGTACTGTTATGTATTAAGCTCTCATGAAGCAAGTAATAGGGCCCTGTTTTCCAACGCGCCTGCAATGGGATTTCTGTTGTCCAGCCCCGCTTATAATGGAACCCTCGTTCACCAGCTCCGCTTGTAATGGGGATTTTGTTTCAGAGCCCCATTTGCAATCGGGACCCTGTTTTCCAGCCATTACACTTAGCTACTTTAATAAGACTTCACAGCATAAGTGATACAGTATCTTGTATGCGGATAGAACTCTAGTGCTACCCTTTCACGTACTATTTGGAATTCGACAAGAAATTAAGTCTGGTAACAGTGGATACATAAGAAGAAGGCATGAAACGACAAGCTCGTGAAATAATAGTAAAATATAAAGGTATTACAGCCCTAAGCGGCAATAATCTTTACATCGCGAAACTATAGCTATTTTATTTCGCTGTACGTAAGTATGAAAAGTAGTTTGCAGAAGTATTTTCATAACTGTCAGAACTTGGCACTGATTTTCATAGTGATCCTATAGAGTTGAGTTGATTTTGAGTTTAACGTCCCTTTCAGCAGCGAGGCTACATGAGACGATACCTACTGATTAACGTGGAATCCGAACCACATGAGCTCCCACCGGGAATCGAACCCGGACTTCCCACGCCAAAGGTGCGTACGCTAACCGCTTAGGCACGGAGGAGCTCATATAGTGATCTATAGAGTGCAATAATGGATCACTAATGGCTGGGACGAATCCAGGGGGCGATCGCCTCCCAGAATTGAATATGGTTTTATTTTAAAAATAAAACTATCCTAAGAATTTCCACCTTTGTATTATAAACGTAAAATAAAACTTATTGACTTCGAACGATTGCCCCCCCCCCCAAACATTCAGAATGGATCCGCCCCTGACTAAAGGAAAGAATAGGAGCACGAATCGTAGTGATTTTATCCATTTGTTCTAGGCATATGAGTCGTTCGTTTGTATATATTAACAGTATTTTATGTATTGTTACGTTCAGAACTGCCCGAATTTACCTTGTGTAAGTTAATATGCAGCAGGCTGAATGCGTTAGGTTATCGGCACTAGTTACTACATAGCAAGGCAAGGTACCAACATCTTTTCACGTCGCAGTAAAAAGTTGCTACCTACATTTATAGGTCTTATATTAATTTTAGTGCAACAGTTAGGTTTTCTAACGATATTTTTATGATTTTCAGCCAGAGACGTATCTAGCCAGGGGCCGGAGAGGTCTAAGCCCCCCAGCTTTTTGAGTGACAAAAGTAATTGAAGCCATTAGTTACATATTTTGAAAGTTTTTAGTAAACTCTCGATATATCTATCATAATCTGGGTTTTAGTTGCCCCTTCTCTAGTTTTAACCTTCTAGGTTCGCCTCTGCTTCCAGCGAATTTGTGTCGTATTACACCTTGTGTAATCTTCGAGGGTTGCATTCCATTTTGAGTTACTCTAGTAACCTGACCTGGAAAAACCTCACACGATTAGTTGAGCTTCAGGCAGTAATTACCGACCCTGGATGATATCTAGACTGTATTTACTTACACGGATCCCTGGAAACGTTTCAAACTTTATCCAACTGAAAACAAGCAACTTGAAATGAGAAATGATGCGGCCTCCACATATTGTAGAAGCATGGCGTGGAACGTTGATCATAGTTGGTGCAAAAAGAAAACAGAGAAGACCGGCAAGGGGCTTTATTGGTACTAAATTAAACTAACGCTAATTTTACAAATTTTACAGTTTTTCTGTAATGTATTCAAAACAGTAAGTTAAGTTAACGAAATATTCACGAAAACGTATTTAGATATGTATTAGATCCATAAATTACCATATAGCATATATTCAAACAGAAAAGGTGAAATTTTGTCGCTGAAAAAGAAAGCTAGAAATAAAAGGACCCCATTAACTTCAATAGCTTAGGGCCCCATCAAACCTAAATCCGGCACTGGTCACCTTCATTATTCTACTTCTGTTGCAGGGGTGTCATTTCAGACTTCGCTTGAGGGGGCAAGAACACCAACAACATAAGACTTTCACAGTTTGTACTAGTATATTAGTAGACAATCGATAAAGTATATGTATTCCTCAAACTCTTGTGATGGCAATTGCCCCCTCCTGTCCCCCCTTAATGACACCCCTGTTCTGTTGGGGTGGGAGCGAGGCCATCCGTCCCTGGGACGCGGTAAAACAGAGAAAGTATGAAAAATTTAGGAGCTCCCATTCATTAACAATTTCTAACAAAGAAAAAAAAAAAGAGAGAGAGAGAATAAAAATCTTATTATGATTAGTTCTAATACATCACGAACCTTATTCCATACCGGTTTGCGATATCGCAGGTAAAATTTCCATTTTAGTTGGCGATAATTGACACAGCAGTTATAATGCGTTTTTTTTTTTTTTTTGCGTTGCTACCCACAAGATTTGCGTAAATCGATACCGAATGAGGCCTCAGATGAAATATAGTTTCTTTTCTTCTACTTTCAATCTAAAAATAGCTTTTTTGTAAAATGCATAAATTAAGTGTGAGCTGCGCACTACTGTTAACCATTAGTATGCTGACATGTGTTGTTTTGAGTGAAGTGCTTAAGTTTATGTCTATGATTTGGGGAATTTAAAATTAAGATAGCTCTATATCCGTTTTAATTTGTTTCTTTGAAACATTAATACAGTGTATGTGCCATATGCGAGTATCGCATATGTAAGGAAACCGTGTATGTAAGGGAAATATGAAGCAGAACCCAGTGGCGGATTCAGGGGAGGCCAATTGCCCTCGCCAGAAGAGGAAAGTTTTTTTTTAAATTTTATATATAAATAAAACTCATCCCAGAGTTTGGAGCCCTTAAAAGTAGCTCTAAGTAAAAGTATTACAACCCCCCCCCAGAAGTCCGTCCTGGATCCCCTTCCCTGGCAGAACCACTCTTATACTTTTTCTTGCATTGTATGAGAAATATATTGCATGAATTAACATTTTTCTATCAAGCCAGGTCTGTAGTCAGAACACTAAGACAACGTGATCGTTTAAATAGGGGCGGGATAGTTTTTCTTTGGGGGGGGGGCAACTTGAATTCACTTTACACTCATATATACATACAACAAACAATTGCAAGTTTCAGGGGACAGGGTCCCTCCTAGCCATCCTCTAGCTGCGAATCTAATTTCAACCTACCCATTTCAAAACTTCGCGCTATGTTACTGATTACGTGAACCAACAGGTAAGACTAGAACAGCAAATATTGTAGAAAAACAAACATAAGTCCCCTCTGTGGAGAATGTGTGCTTCATATAACGAAATGGTTAGATTTCATGTAGTAGATGTATTTAGTGTATCACAAAATAAGCTCAAAACAATTGTCAGGCAATAACTTCTGCATAATTAAACGACATAAATTTGTGTGTATATAATAGTGTATGTTAGATAAGTATGTACATGACACTATAACTGAGCATTAATCGTGTTGTGTTATACTTAGGAAATAAATAAATAAATTTTACTTAGCCGTGTCCTGGCCATTATTGAAATATCTGAATTAACATCATTTTTAAAAAAAAATCATTTACCAACATAATCTGAATTCCTTGAATTTCGTTGATTTGTCGTCCCGGCGTCCCCTCTGGTCGCTGCGCCCGGGGCAATCGCCCCAGTCGCCCCGCCCACGAGACAGCCCTGGGAGGGCTGGTTGGTGTAGCC
Organism: Thermobia domestica; assembly: GCF_964235325.1. Classification (NCBI taxonomy): domain Eukaryota; kingdom Metazoa; phylum Arthropoda; class Insecta; order Zygentoma; family Lepismatidae; genus Thermobia; species Thermobia domestica. The sequence goes on from NC_137462.1 coordinate 264,170,328, forward strand.
ACACCTCGAGCGAGGCTAAGATTTTGTCGAAAAAAAAATTGAAGGTAAATCTCCGATTAGGGTTGCCAATTTAGCCACTTTGTGGCTAGATCTGGTCATTTTAAGAACATGTCTAGCCACAAATTTAAAAAAGCCACTAATTGCTTTTGGGCCATTCCACGCGAAATTGAGCCTGAACCCAAATTTTTTAAAACTGTCAAAACCAAAGCATTTTGACGTATATATGAAATAAATAGAACGAAATTTACTTTTGCACAAAGAAAAACTTATTTATACTTAGAATTCATGTAAAATTTTAAGTCTAAGTTGTGAATTTGTAACATGTCAGCTGCGAGGAAATTTTTGGTTCTTGTTATCGGCAACATTTTACGGTATATTGTGCATGTTTGGCTGAAGTAACTTCAAACTATTCAAGATGCTTCTTTTTGCTACAAGCTGCAGTTGAAAAAGTGTTTACAGAATAAAAATTGTTTATAATATCATTAACGATAGAAACGTCAACTTGAGTGTCCTGCCCGTGTCCTGCCAGTACCAAAAGAATTTGTACTGAATTACTAAATTTGAGAATGTGGTTCGTACTTAGTAGAAGTAACAATTTGCACGTGTACTTCACACTTACCAAATTTTGAACTAATGCTAATAATATATTTCGATTTATTTCAATTTGAAAACTTGTCCTGCCCGTGACAGTGGGCATGCCACTGGTGGGATAGTTTCTGTACATTGGTTATTCATAATAGAAAATGATTCCATGTGTACTAAAATAAAGTTTTCTAAGCATGAACATTATTTACTCAAATAGAGAATTATCTATTACTGTCAGTATGACGTTTTAACTTAAAATAAGTATCATATAGATATGATCATTAGCGTCACCTTTTTGTTCGTTTCAAGGGAGAAGTGGATGGGATTGGAGTACTACAAAAAGGCCACTATTTAACTTTGTGAAACAAAAGAAAGTAATTGTAGAATGTGCTGCTGATTTCGTAGCAGCTTTAAGCTGTTCGTTTCAAAATATATCTGTTTTACTACTATCATCAGCAGAAATTGAAAAAATCAAAACAAAACAAAAACGCTTTGTGTAAAAGACGGGAAAATGCTCTTGTCAATTGAATGTCTCCAATAAAAACAGTTTTTTCCCTGCAATTTGACAGCGAAAATTTGGTAGTTCATCGAACTTTTAAATCAGAGCTTCATCCGTGTAAAATCTTTAAATTTCTAACAGAATTTTATTCAGATTCTGAAAATGGTGATTCCGAAAGCTATGAAGCTATCCTGAGGGACGACTTAGGTGTGCATGTTAACAAGGCTTGTGTTAGACCAGCTGTTGAAGATATAACACAAGGAACATTTTTGTTGATGGAATTTTTCTGTAGTGGACCGAAAACGAAAACATGGACATGCAACTATCGCACAAAGCCCAGTAGAAGAGAACGAAGAAGTCAAGGAAATTCGTATGAAGACCGTAAGCGATTGCGGTAAAATTTTCAAGACTGTTGAAGATGTGTCTTACGTACATTTCGACTAAATAATACCTGTGATACCAGCAGTGCTGTGCCGTGGAGGGAAGGGAAGAGCGGGGTGACGGCCCCGGGCGTCAAAGGCGGCGCAACATTCAGGAGGAAAAAATAAAAGATATATTTGGTCTAGGAATTAATTCGTGCGGGTGGACAAGAGATGGCGCAACGAACGGAGCGTCCCACAGTTCCGTGTATCCACACATGTGTTGCAAACCCCTGTCCTCGCGTATCGTTCGTAGTATAGGGCAGTAGATTAAAGCGTCAACAACACCAGTTTGTAGTTAAGTGAACATGGCGCAATTTGTGCCTGATATAGTGTTTTTGCGGGGTGTCCTGCTGCATTACTTTAACATGCAGAAAAGTGCGACTGAAAGTCATCGTATTTTGGTGGAAGTGTATGGTGACCATGCTCTAGCTGAGCGAACGTGTCAGAAGTGGTTTGCACGGTTTAGAAGTGGTGACTTCGGCTTGGCAGACCAAGAGCGAGCTGGACAACCAAAAAAATTTCAAGACGAAGATTTGACAGCATTGCTCGAGCAGGATTCGTGTCAAACGCAGGAACAACTTGCAGCAGCATTAGGCGTTGATCAAACAACAGTCTCCAAACGCTTGAAAGCCATGGAAATGATTCAAAAGATGTCACATTGGGTTCCACATGAATTGAAAGACAGAGACGTTGAAAGACGAAAAACCATTTGCGAATTGCTGCTTCAACGACAGAGCAGAAAGGGGTTTCTGCATCGAATTATTACGGGTGATGAGAAGTGGATCCATTACGAGAACCCTAAACGAAAAAAGGCCTGGGTGAAACCAGGTGAACCAGGTCCATCACAACCAAAACGAGATATTCACTGTGCAAAGATTATACTGTGCATATGGTGGGATATGAAAGGTGTGGTGTACTATGAGCTGCTGCAACCGGGTGAAACTATGAATGGAGAACGTTATCGACGACAATTAATGCGTTTGAAGCAAGCTCTGGCCAGAACACGACCAGAATGGGAGAACAAACATGATAAACTTATTGTTCAACATGATAACGCTCGCCCACATGTCGCAAAACCGGTCAAAACCTATTTAGAAAATGTCGGATGGGAAGTTTTACCCCACCCGCCGTATTCACCAGACGTTGCTCCTTCGGACTACTACTTGTTCGATTGCATGAACAACGATTTGATTGGACAGCGGTTTACTTCTTCAGAAGATATCGAAACATGGGTCTCTGACTGGATCGCTTCCAAGGATGAGGACTTCTTTCGCCACGGAATCCGTACATTGCCTGACAAATGGGCGAAAGTGGTGGCTAGCGATGGACAATATTTTTCTTAAGGTATTTATGTATTTTGTGTTTGTACTACAGCTTCAATGTGTGCGTACCAACCGAACCGCACGAATTAATTCCTAGACCAAATATATATAAAATGGAAGGAAAAAAGTATTAAAAAGTGCTCAAAATCAAGGAAAAGCAGAGTTTATTTTTGAAAATTTTCTTACGCGTCGCGCCAACCATGGTGACGCTTTGCGGCTGGTCTGTCGACCTCACTCATATTTGCGGGGCCGCCGTCACCACGCGTCGTATACTCTCGCCCCGGGCGCTGATTTCCCACGGCACGGGCACTGGATACCAGCACCTATTTTATATACTGTTAGACAGTGTTTAGTACGAATTTCACTACAAGGTGGCTGTAAATGGGCAAATAAAAACCATTTCCTAAAGTGTAGGTGGTGAGAAATAAGTGTACGACATATTATAATTTTTATGTGATAAAAGCGAGCCTCAAGTAAAGTAAATAAAATTATTTGTGTACAATGCTATAACAGAACAGCAGAAATTGACTTATTTTCGATTTTATTTCATTTTTGAAATCATTCTTATTGAGATCTTGTGTGTTGATTCACACGGTGTCCTGCCCGTGACACAGTAAAGTTTAGTTTATTTATTAATATAAAATTTGGTAAATTTCTCTTATGTGAAGTTTGTTTAAAAAAATCATCATTTATACATTTCCGTTTAAATAAAAACATTTTGAGCTAAGAATTCACAGAGTTTTTTAACATATAACGACTTACCGATGGTAGTCGTCAACCTGGTTCGGCTTAGTAAGATATACGAATCTCGAGTGGTAGTAATCTTCAATAATCATATACTATCGTTCTCACCTTTTATATAAAGAATGATAACGTCGATAAACAGTGCGAAAAATGGTTTATTAGATGATATATTTTAGAATATATTTTCCTTAACACTGTCAAGCACAGAAACTTGCTGACTCGGTATCCATAAACATGTACATAGCAACCAACTATCCCATAATACTATCTTACATATCTTAATAACATTCTTCTTTTGTTAATATGAAATTAACATTCTACTAAGTATAGTACACATGTATGAGAACTTTCTGCCCAAGGTACAGGTAAATATTACTCAATCCAAAGTATTTTGTTATATAAAATGTCGCCCGACAATTGGACTGAATATAAAAGTCATGAGTAAGCTTGGCTTTTATCTTCAAGAACCACTGGTCCGTTTACATTAGTGTTCTTTACATGCATATGTCCATCACATTTTGATCACACCTCATATATCTCTTCATTACATTTCATATATATATATATATATTTATAACAAATATTACACTTTATCAATACTTATTTTTAATTACATTCATTATATTATTATTATATTTTCTTATTAAAAATATCGTCGCTCATTTACTTAATCGTTGAAGGATGCGAATTCAAAAATCGTAAGGGACAAACATGAGTTATAAATAGTCAGGGCGCATTATATGATAATCATTTTAGGTGATATTTTAAAATAAACATATAAGATTGGGCATGAATACAGTCGTCGAATAATTAGCTTAATAGAATGAACCTTACTCTTAACATAATCTTTGACAATTAAGTTTTCAACACAAGTCAATCTAATATAAATAATCTTTGCTTCTAATCAATTAAGAATCGAATTATAATTCTTACATATATTAAAAACATTAACAAGAAAGAATAAAAATCATTTGAAAATTATCTTTTCAGTCTACCTAAAACTCTATTTAAGCATTTCAAGTATTTATAAGAATCGTTTTCATTATTGATATTAACACATGAACTTAAAAATAAAAATTCACAAGAATCTATAACTGATATGAATTCAACCCAATTTCACTAACGGTAATCAGGTTACGTTCGTACTTGCATATGAGTCTAATAAAGTACATTGTACTGCACAATCATTATTATGTCCCCTGTTACTGTTCTGTACAGGAATTACTTCAATACCTGTATTCGGATGTGAAGTGCCATCTCTTGATCTCCAATTATGTCTATCCATGTAGCTTGTTGTATTTCTGTAATTTCGTCCTATATTTCGATTGTTTTTAAATCTATTTTGAGTATATGGTCTGGCATCAGGATTACCATGCTTAATTAGGTTAGGCGGATTCCCTACATAACTTTGTCTATTTTGTTCGTTTTGACTTCTAGAATTTACTCGGCTTAGATTATGTTCCGTATTGTTCACACTTCGGATATTCAAATTCCGAACAGGCACAAAATGATCTGAATTATTCTTATTTTTACCCGTTCCGGCTTGTTGATTCATAGCATGGTATTGAGTTTCATAGCATTGAACAAGCATCAATAAATGGCTGAAACTCATACACTGTGTGGAAAATAAGATCTGTTGCAATTTAAATGGAAGCAAATTTCGAATCGATGCTATTATTCTCGATTCCGATTGCAATGGATTAACGACCTTTAATTCGTTGTAGACATTTACAACAAACTCTACAACAGATTTATGCAATCGAGGATTGAAGTGTTGATTTCTAAGGGTGGCATCTCTATTTGCCAGCAAAAAGTCATTTTCATAATTTGCGATCAATGCCGCCTTGAATTCCTCATATGTACTAATGTGATCATGTATTGCTTTAAACCATAAGGAACAAGGTGGGAGTAATACATGGGGTATTAATTTCATATATTGTGATTTATCTATACACATTATATTGCATTCGTCTTGGAATTTCTCTAAGAAAGAAGTGGCATTTTCATTACACTTACCACTGAATTTACTCATAGCTCGGATTTAACTCATCTTAACACTTAATTTTACCTTCTTTCTATCGTTCCGTGTACTTGTTGAGTGATAATTTCTATCCATGACGTGCTGTGTCGTCACACCATCTATGTTTCGCCCATCTGTACTCTTCGGATAATTTTCTTCCAATAGAATATCCTCATCAGACCCCGGCGAAGGTGAGTTCATCTCTGTTGAGTGAGGAAACTCCAAGCGATCACTACCCAAGTTATTACGGTAAATGTTGTCTTTAGACTGTAACGTTCTAATCTCTTCCTGTATAGTAGCTAATAATTGCGTATTCGCACGTATGTTGTTAGAATTGTTGATGACCTGGATCTTTTGCTGTTTAACGGAAGATTCTATTACTTCTAAATCTTTTTTTACAGCACTGATTTCTTGGTTTTGGTGATTGTGCTTTTCCTGACAATCATCGGATATTCTTTTTAACTTTTCCTCAAACTGTGAGGATATGTCATTCACCACCTGGACAATTGTCTGTTTCGTTTCATCTGATTTCTGTTCTATCCGTTCTATCCGTCTACTTAATTCTTCATATTGTTTGTTATATTCGTCGAACTTCTGTTAAATGGTCTGGTTAGATTCGTTGAACTTCTGTTCCATGGTCTGCTTTAATTCTTCATTTTGTTTGTTAGATTCGTTGAACTTCTGCTCCATGGTCTGCTTTAGCTCGGTAGACATCTGAATCAATTGTCGCTGTAAAGCGAACAAGATTCGGTCCTCCGATGGCAATCCTGGTGTTACACTAGTTTCACCGTTGTCACTAATACTTGATTCATGCTGCATTGTTTCGTTGTCCATTTTTCTTATAATTACTTTACCACTTCGCAATATGGTCAAATTCGTATTCATTCACTTAATTATAAAAGTAAATTCACCCTTACTTTTGCTTCGGGACGTGAATTTACAGTCGTTCCCGGGTGAGGTAAACCAAAAATTTTTATCTAATCCCGGGTTTCGGCACCAAAAATTTTTATAACGACTTACCGATGGTAGTCGTCAACCTGGTTCGGCTTAGTAAGATATACGAATCTCGAGTGGTAGTAATCTTCAATAATCATATACTATCGTTCTCACCTTTTATATAAAGAATGATAACGTCGATAAACAGTGCGAAAAATGGTTTATTAGATGATATATTTTAGAATATATTTTCCTTAACACTGTCAAGCACAGAAACTTGCTGACTCGGTATCCATAAACATGTACATAGCAACCAACTATCCCATAATACTATCTTACATATCTTAATAACATTCTTCTTTTGTTAATATGAAATTAACATTCTACTAAGTATAGTACACATGTATGAGTACTTTCTGCCCAAGGTACAGGTAAATATTACTCAATCCAAAGTATTTTGTTATAAACATTCATTTGGTGTGTCTAAAGTCACTTCTCATTTTTGTCACCGCCCGTGACAGACGTTTAGGGATTAATATTTTCTACTCTAAACAGAAAAAAATACTGAAAACATCAGCTACATATACTTCTAAGTCTGTACTGCTCATATATCATCCAATTAGCAGAATTTATGTTGTACTTTTGGAAATATACAACTTTAAAGCATCAAAAATGTAGTGTAAACGTCCTGCCCGTGACGATGGAATGGCCCTTTTCTAGCCATATGCTATTTGCTTTTAGCCATTTTCTGAGTTTAGCCACTTTTTTAATATATATTCTGTGTGCCATTTTGCTACTTTCTGAAGTTTGATTCGTTCTCTAAGTGGGAGCATTCTAAACTCTACTCCTTGAATTGATCCCCTCAATTGTAGCATTGATAGTCATGTGGATCCGTCCCTATATCTTGGTTACACAGTAAAGTATGAGTTCAAAACCGGTAAGATACCAGTAGACGTTGAGAAAAATCTTCCGGGAAGAAGTGGAAGTTTGAGTTGAACAGTCGTTAAAAAAAAATAGAATAGTCTCCCTGATTATATAGACATCCTTCAGAAAATGACGCTTTGCAGTGTAAATGATGATTTGAAACCAGTGAGGCAGTCTTGTACTAACTTGACTTTAGATTTTCACTTTGGAATTTGAAGATAATATCAATAAAATTGAAAATCCGTGGCGAACGTAAATTCCATGAAATAGGTAAATAAGTCTTCAACTGAAGAATTTTTGCAAGAAGTAAATCAGTATACAGATCATGGAGGAAATAGTCCATTTTCGGAATAAGTTTCGCTGGTTTGCTTTCATACCAACACATTCGAACGCGGAAGTGAAGTGTGTCAGGGCCGGATCTACGAAATATTGCGACCGGAGCAATGAAGTTTTTCTGGCGCCCCCTTCCTCCCAAGTCTAATTACTTTATGTTAGGAATTGGAACAAATCTTAGGTTAAATTAAATATTTTAAAAAGTTAAACTATTTGTCATTTCCCCCCTCTTATAACTTTTACTGGAATTTGTGAAAATATAGAGCTTGAAACCAATTACGAAGCGTATTCAAAAGTTACAAAGTGAGATGTATAAAAACTCATTTTATCATTTAATCGAAACACAAACCGATACATTATGTAATGTTACGTTTTATTCATATTAAATATTTATGATATTTTTAAAACGTAAATTCTGAAATCGATTCTTTTATTGAAGCTTATTTGTTTCGAAAATAAAATACTCTGTTATACTGAAAACAAAATTCGCAAGATTTTCCACATAAGAAATACATAGTTGTAGAAGATGCAACTTTGTTACATACATCTGTTAAGACCTATTGTGAAATGTCCTTCAGATTTTAACGCAAAGTAATATTAGTGTTGTAATAGAAAAATACATAACAATTCAAAAAAGCTATAAAGGTAACCAAGAAAGTTCTGTCGCTTTTTGTGAAGGGCTGTGTTCCATTGGCCCTCACACCGTGAGTTGAATGCGAATGCAAGGGCCGCAGTGGAATAGTAGTAGAGTGTTCACCTCTGGTGCATGGGGTCTCTGGTTCGATCCCAGCTCGCGCCAAGTGAACTTTGTGACTTTGTAGTAGACAAACACCGTATGTGGGAGTTTCCTCGGGAGTAGAGAGGGGACACCTTGGGGTGTTATTTTCCTACTGCGCATGCGCAAACAAGCCACGCCCCCTTCACGCTGATTGGCTGCGGCCGGTCACGTGACCCCCGCCCCTGGCTACGCCCACTTGGCTCCACCCACGTTTGGCCACGCCCACTGGACTCACGTACTCGTTCCCTTTTATGCGCAAAGAAAATCTACATCTTATGTCAAACTCGGGATATGGGGGGTTTTCGAACATGCCACACTTACTTTACCTGGGTCTTAAAACCCAATCACTCGTCAACGAAACCACACACACACACACCAACAACTACATGATCCAAAAATACCGACCATCGAGGTCAAAGGTCAAACCTAATAACTCGAAAACGCAGCCACATATTGAGGGGCTGTTTTGGTCATCAACTACCACATGTCTCAAAGGTCAAAGGTCAAACCTAATAACTCGAAAACGGAGCCACGTATTGAGGTGGTGTTTTGGTCATCAACTACCACATGGTCCAAAGGTAAAAGGCCACATTTGGTAAAGACTATGAATTATTTAACAGCACAGATTACATAAGAGTCGTTCTGTTTTTCAACTCCTATTTTAACATAGCATAGAATACACACACACACACACACAATAGAGATTATTTTCTTTTACGGTGGTAGCTACCGCAACACTCTTGGGTTCGGCAATGGCGGAGTTAAATATTAGCCTTTCTAGCAGAGTTTAAAAAAAATAACAACACCATTTAACAAGTCTGGTTATTCACACCCACCCACCCACACACACACACACACACACATACATGGTTTACGGAGAACTTAATCTCGCGCCAGTGACCATCATCATGATCATACTCTCATAAATGAATAATGCATAATATCTTTAGCATCAATAGTGGTGAGTGATAATTTGTTTAAGATATCGCCTAGTGAATAACCAGACGCACGACATCCTAGATATAGAAAACAATAACGTCCACAAAATTGAGATAAATCACCTTGAATAAGTCTATTATTCCATATATAATACAGACAGTTTCGTTTTAAAAACCTTATTTGATGTATATAGGGAGGTATACCATAGCTATCGAAATACTCTCCCACACGCATATTAGATATATAAACAGCAACCCAATGTTCACCAGACTTATCACTAGAATGTGTATTTATAATTATGGCTGCTGGAAATGTATGAATAAACAGAGGTAACTCACCCGCAGCATATACACCAATAAAATGATTTTAGGCAGATTTTGTTGTAGTGCCTCATAAAGTTCAATTGTATTTAACATTTTTTAATTAATTAATTAATATATATTTTTCTCTGGAAATCAATTTCAAATTCTGAGGAGAATTCACCATAAATAATTGCTGTTACAGGAGATGGCAGTGCTTTTTTAAAATGAACCTCTAAACGTACACTTTCTTGCCGTTGTGGACTAGTATGAAATGCAGCACTAGCACTAGAATCGGGAGCTAAATCAAACACCAGTAGAGTATAACCATTAGGATATTCGGCAAGTGAAATATCATTACCTTGATTAGAATAATAAATACCTGAACCTGTAAATAACGTGGAATATGACTGTATATATAGCTCATTATCAAAATCAGGTTGTAGTGGTTTGGATGGTACAAGCGTTCCATCAACATACAATGTAAAAACTGACATACTAAAATGTTGAAAATTGAATGGATTTGTTTGATAAGTACCATTGAAAGCGGTATTAGTAACAAAACCAATAATAATACGTTTAGGCACTATGCCTGAAAACAGATCTGGAAGTGTACTATCCATAATTCCTTGTGGCAGAGTTTCTGTCTTCACCTGCACTTTTGTTATAGGATATTTTATTCTAAATTTAAGATTTTGTAATACTTTATTTTGTGCTATTTTAACTGATGGTGGTACATCAACCTTTTTCACAAGAAATGTTGCATCTGTAATTACAAATTTTCCATCAGAATCTGTATCTCCCACTAGACAAAATGCAGGTTTAGCTGGAATTAGTTTAATACGCAGTTGTACACCATTCAGTAAAAATTTCTGCTGATTAATATAGCATGAATATAACCCAATAATTCAAATGACTGACTTAAAGTAGTGAGAAGAAAACGTTGTTTAAATCCTACATTACCATCGGACACACTGTCCATATGCCCTGCAGTATCTTTAAACCACATTGATGTTTGAAGATGCGTTGATTTAGCATTAGCATTATAATTTAGTAGTTTTTCGATATACAACCGATGTGGATATGTATGTGAAGAGTAGGAAATAAGTTAATTATTCAAATATAATTGCACTTTACTGAACATTGCATTGAGAAAATCATTTAAAGGACCAATTTTCTTATCGGCAGAAGTTAAATTAGAACCATCTGATTTAGTAATTTTACCTTTAATATATAACATTGTGTGCGATAAGTCCATATAGTCATCCCCATGACCGGGTACAACAAATTCTATTGGTGCATTATCAGATATTGAAGCCACAGGCTTATATGGAACTATTTTATTACCTATAATACTAGTTTGAGTGGGTAAACCAGCAAATAAATCTAATTCTGATTTCATACACTCACACTGTATTTTTGATTTTTTCTCTTTTTCTTACTATTAATATTCACACAAGTTAAAATTTACAATACCGTATTACGTTTGCGAAAATGTAATTTTACACATACACTGCCATATTGGAAAGAAAGTGGATTACCTGTACTATCTTTATTCTATTCTATTCTATTCATCTCCCTCGCGGGAGATTTTATAATTAAAAGTCACAGCACTAAGGCCAAGTTGACTGCTTCACTAGAATTGTTTTAAATATTTTTGTTGTTATTATAATTGTAAAAGATGGCCCGTTCCAAAATGGACGAATTTGCCTGTTATAAATAGTTATGTTTCCACACTAGTTTGTGAACTAAAAAGGAAGGCAGAAGCGTAGAACATACAAAAAAAATATGTAAATCACTATAAAAATTGTAATGCACTAAATTATGTCCAAAATTGAAATTGTTGTTAAAAATGAAATTGAAATAATTGAAGAGCATGACGCTCCATTGTGTAGAACATTCTACGCCATCTTGCCAACCCACTATCGGTCAGGCAATGACTGAACAAGACTGCTGTACTATCTCTTAAATTAATAATAATTTGATCAAATTGTTTACGTTCCACGGGGATATAATGAGGATTGTCAAAAATATGTACATTATTAATACCATACTCTAATATTTGTATTTATAATACGTAACAATGGAGCTATAGTATCGCCTACCATTTGTGGTTCTACAATATCACTGTAAATATACATAAGCGTAGGCAGCGATTTTTGTAAATCAGGTGGATAACGAGCATGATGCACAACTGCAATATCTTCTTGTTGTATATGATCAAAACCTAGTATTCTGGCTAGTTCAGGAGATAGACGTACTTTTATAAGCTTCTCCTAATCTTTTCTTACTGTACTAACTTCAATTTTTTTACTGATATTTTAACTTTTAATTGTAAATTTAATATATCACTTTTATGATTAATTTGAGATGGAATATCATCAACATTATAATAGTGTCCTGGTAAAATTTTAGTTATGTTCCAGCTTTCTGTATTCATGAGACGGTAATAAATATTTTTAGTATATTTGGAAACATTCTGAAATGAATTTGTATAATGTACTTCAACAACTGCTGTCTCCCACTCACCTTTCTCTAGCACAAGTGGATGATATAGTTTGGTAGTATAACATGACAAAGTATTTTGTGGAAAATACTGCATAGAACTGTTACTTGGTAATGTAAGATAAAAGCTAGTACTCTATTCCATATTAATCAAAAATATCACTCTCCCTCATCCTTTTCTTCCTCTTACTATTTTTACCACCAGTCTGTGCAAAATGAACTTTTCTTCGTTTTCTTCTCCTGCCTCATCCTTCCAATACTTGATTTATTTTATTTTGAGCTTTAGTTTTTAAATTATTTTTTGTTTCTTGCCAACGTGATTTTAAAGCTTCGTCAATAGACCTATTATCACCTAATACATCTCCAGTTACATTAATTCCTGTATGTGACAATTCTTACCAACAGTTTTTGCATCTTGTTTAATTAATGGAAATACACTTTGAAAAAAAAAACATCTAAAAACTTCCAATACCATAGCCTTCTTGATATGGCGCACCCCTATACACGTTATAACCCCTCCTGCTTGATGCGTATATTATTTAAAGTATGGATCATTCATTTTTATATTTTTTCCTATGTACAGTAGGCGGCATAAAATTTGTTACAAAAATTCTAAGTCCAAATGAATAACAAACTCTTGCCCAGTTTTCTTATGCATTCCCGCAATACATGTATCAATCGATTAGTTGCTTCTAGTATTTATTCCAACTCCTCCCCGTCCTCCACCTCTCCTTGTCTAAAGCAGTGTGTGTGACGTAGTACACTCTTTCCATTCAGCTGAAAAAGAAACAGGAATCAAGTTTACAACGTTATAGCTTTAAAACAGTCTTTTCCATTCGTTTGTTCTGAAATATTTTTAAGAGCCTAAATTAAAGGAAAGTCACACAATCTTCCCAGAGCTTCATAAATATCTTTAGTTTCATTCTTTTCTTTCTTTAAAGAGTGCAAGCTAGTAAGATGCTCCCTAAGAAATCTATGGAAATTGCCAAGAGCTCTAAAATATCTACGGACAGAAACGAGTTTTATTCAATGATTCATTGAATTTCTTTTCAGTAAGTGCAAGCATATGTTTCAGGGGCGTCATTTGGGCAGGACAGGAGGGTGTAATTCCCCCTCTCTTGAGCTTCATAAATACGTATTTTTTGATCAAATGTATAGCAATACACTAATAAAAAGTGAAAATCTTATGTCGCCGGAGAATCTCTTCCTCTTCCCCCCCGAATAAAGTCTAAAAGACACTGGTTTTAACAACAAACCTATAGAGCGACGATAGCACATTGCTAAAGAGCTTACATTTGGTTTCAAGAGTCGAAGGTTTGATCTCAAGCCATATGACTTCCTGGGTGACATTGAGAGAGAGAGAGAGAGAGAGAGGGATTCAAGTATGGAGACAGAGAGGGATGATTTGTATACACAGATTTAGAATTGGGGAAAAAATGATCGGACAGCATTCGTATTATGACGAAAATTTTGATTTTGTGAAAGATAAGAAGGAAAGTTTTCGAACTGCGAGGATCACATTAGGCAGTTGTCGAATTAATGTAGAGAACTCTTTTTAGAGCATCAGATGATTACGAAAGGAGAGAAAGATCTTCAGAACTGAGGAATTAAGATTTTAAAAAATCTGGTTTCGGCGACGGGTTTCGAACCACGAACCTTGTGGTCAGCGAACCAAGACTTTATCCATTGTGCTACGGAGGATTCTATTACTCGTTCACATACGTTTCCCTTAGCTGCGTTGAAAGCTACCTTAAGGGGATATTCCAAAAGTTGACTCGGTAGATGCGCCGTTCAGATAGGACCTAAACCTCTTGTAACTTAGTTACAATGTGCAAAATGAACTTCCTCTTCTTCAGGACACTTTTTAAAGCTTTAAAATTTGTTACTATTGTTTTAATTAAGTGACATTTGATAGAACTATCTGATAAAGTAGTGCCAAGCCCTGTTCATCATTGTCTGTTAGGTGAATGGTTAATGTAAGTTACTCCTACGTGGATGGTCCGAGCTTCCAATCAAGATCATTCTTACTGATTATTTTATTTGAGCTACGCTCATACTGTATATTCCACAAGTTCAATTTTGAAGTAATGTAGTCACAGCTAGTTTAATTCGAAATAATTTTTCAATATTATATTTGTTACTAAATTTACATGGCACTCCTCACTGTTTGTAGCCCTGCATAAATGCAAAATTGTTTTAAAAGTATATTTTACTTTCAAGTATTATTGATTTCTTTTTAAAATTGTCCTTCAAATTTATTTTAGAATTAATTTCTATTTCTTAATTAAAACACATTTTCTATTTATATTGTATTCTATGTTACACGTTTATTATTTATATTTTATGTATTACCTTTGAAGAGGAGATTTTGACAACTCAGAGCAGCAGGGACCTACACAGGAAACAGGCCTTTGCAATCAAGAGCTTTTGCCCCCACGAAATCACAACTTTTTTGTTTGTATATATATATATATATATATATATATATATATATATATATATATAATTTTATAGATGGTGATAGCAGGGGCGGATCCAGGGGAGTGTGTTTGGGGTGATCGCATCCCCCAGAATAGGGAACTTTTTATACATTTTGTTTTAAAAATAAAACATATCCTAAGTATTTTTCATCTGTACTATAAACGCAAATTAAAACCTAAAGTAACCTTACTTTCTTAAGAAAGTTAATTCTGCAGAAGAGCTACTTCTCCTTTCCTATTTTTTTCTTTTCTTTTCTTTCCATCTTTTTTTTTCTGCAATCCGCTCATACCTTGATTTGACTTCGAACGACCGCCCCTCCCAAACAATCATCCTAGATCCGCCCCTGGATGATAGACATTTTAGTAAAATATGCCCTCAATCGCTGAAATAAATTCCTGTCAAGCTTTCGATCGCTGAAATAAATTTCTGTCTACGGCCCTGCAAAACAGTGACGATTTTAGGGAGTGATCAGTTAGTAATGCCTCCCTGGAGCAACGACACTTCCCCAGAAGTCATATCTCCGATAATTCAGAATGTAATTTGTGCATTATCACTTTTCATTCTCAGTGTCTTGAAACGCACCAAAAAGGAACTGTTCTGAAGTATTTACTGGTTCTCCCTATGACCGCATTTCAATATGGCCAACCTTGGGCATATACACTTCTGAAATATCACCTTTTATGTCAGTGATCCCGAAAATTATCCATTCGACACAAATATAGGATATTTTCGATTCTTTATTCCTGTCACCCTCCCATTGTCAACTCGAAGCCAACCAAGGCTTATTTTGGACTTACGCAGCATCCACAGTGTCACTTTTCATCTTTGCACATGAATTTGGCACTAATTTCGTTCGTATTTGACTACTTTTACATGTCACCTTCATCTCTTGGTAGGGATTTTTTCAGTATCTCGCCCCAACAACTATGGAGAAATTTCAACCAACTAAGTATAATTATAAATTATCATCTGAAACACAACAGTACGGGTGATCTTTTTCGCAGAGGAATTCGATAACTACTGTTTCAATATCAATGTATTGGCTTTTTTTGCTGTCTATGCTGAAGATTGCCAAAGGGCTAAACTTCATCTGCACTATTGTACAATGAATATAGGTTTTAGTGGTTTAATTTACCGAATACTCGCTTAGATGTTGCTCTCGTCACAGAAAAAGTGATTTACAGTTATAAAAGAAAATTGAAATGAAATCTCTAATTTTTACGTCCCACGATTATGCGGACTATGCTAATGGAGAGAGTAATGGTGAGAAATAAATGAAATCGTTTAATGAAAAAAGTGGGAGGAAACGGGAGAAACCCGAGGACACTCATGCACACGGTGTTTGTCCATAATAAAGTTCATTCGGCGTGAGCTGGGATCGAACCAAGGACCCCATGCACCATAGGTAAAGTTATAAAAGAATAGGCGTCTAAACAAATACGGAACACTACTATCAATGAGAGTTATATAAGATTAGATTTTTAGTTATTTCATTCTAAGTTAAAATTTCAATCAATCTTGTTCTTCATTACTGTTCGAAAAATTAAAGTTGTTGTTGCAAGGACGTGATAAATTTTTTCAGTAAACTTCGCAGTCCCCTCCACAGCTTCTTTTTCATGTAAGGCTAAAGTAGTCTCATTTTAAACATCGAGGAAAAATAGTGGAATTACGAATTTTCAATGGGCCCCGTTTTACTCTGGGCTCCCTCAATGCACTGCCGTTAATTACAGGGCCGTACCCAAGGGGGGGCCAAGGGGGCCATCTCCCCCCTCATCAGCTAATGATGTATTTTAAACGAGTAAAAAATCAAACGAAAGAACGAAAAATGAAATAAGTTCTTCATTGATACTTTATTCGGTGGAAGTTTATAATAAAAACAGAAATGAAGGGTCCGGTTTATTTTTTTCTCTTTCTTATTTTTCTTGACGAATTCGCTTTACACAAGTTAGATAAAACATTGTGTTGCTAACAATTTTTTCTTTTTTTAACATTTGGATTTAACCAAACATTCTGGTCAGTGTTTCAATATTCGTGCTACCTTTTCTTTTTTTTTTTTAAAAAAAAGCACGAAAGTATTTTATATGAAAGCAAACAAAAAAAATGGTATTAACGCTAAATGTTCTGATTATAAACCAAATACTAGTGGTTTGCCCTCTTTTTCTTGCAATATATTCGCCACAGAGCTACACCGATGAATAGCATAAGAAATTAACACATTCTATTTTTCTCTCTAACTGTCTTAGGCTAATAGAAGGCATTCCTAATTTCCCGAGAGTCTTTTCTTTTGAAATTTTAATTCCTTTATATTTTATTTTATAGGTATTTATGGACATTACCGGCATCTACGGCCTGCAGGCCAGTAGTCAGGATTATTTCATTGGGAGGGTACAGCCTTTTAATGGGAAGGCCTACTAAAACCTTATATATATTAAAACATGTTAAACAATTTATGTTGATTTGTCACTTGGGTTGCCAGGCCTCCGTGGAAGCCCCGTTGCTACGGACCTGTACGCATGAGGGATGACATCCCTCGTCATGCCCACTATTATTGGAAGGGGGAAGGAGGAAGGTAATGGTGAAGGAAAGAAGCGGCCTGGGATCCAACCCTGACATTTGTTTGGGGTGAGTGAGGAAAAAATAGAAAAAAATCTCAATTGGAATTTCTGGCCAGAAAAAGTTGTTACACATTTTCGACCGAGTGGATTCCTCGGAAATGGTACCTAGGACCGCTCGCACCAAACGCGAGAGCTTATGACAGCAGGCCGACAAAATATAATCGAAATTTAAAAGCGTTCCGATTGTTTGTTAGAACAATTGTCATATTTTTTGTACTCTTTCTTCGCTAAAAAATCAATTCTGATTGTATATATGACCTGCACGTTATTATACATTAGTCTGTTAATTTAAACATTTGTGATTCTAGAATAATTATTATTATTATTATTATTGAACATTAAAAATCACGACACTTAAGTAGCAGATCTACTGTTAAACACACACAAAAAAATAGGAGCCCGGAAACGTCATTCATTTCTTGATTTCTGAAAATTAAATATCAACAATGGACTTTAATGTATAAATCTATGTTCTGTGGAGTAACGTTTGAAAATTAGGAAATTCTGTGATTCTGACATCTAAATACCTAGATTTCGCGCTCGGAGAATTTAATAACTTTTATTTAGTTTTATCTATTTTTAACAGACTGGTACGGGAAGTGTGGTGGTGTTTTTGAGCTTCGTACTTCGGTATTGGAGTGGCTTTTGAACTGCACAATAGAGCGGAACGTCTGTCGGTGGCTCAATATATGCGACAAAGCAGGTAGCAATAAATTAAGGAACAAACATGGTGCAGTCTTAAGGTCACTGACCCTGTCATTTTTCGCGCTCCGAGGGTGTCTTTCCTTCATCTCTTTTGTGAGAATGAGAAAAAAGAACTGTCCCCATCAGTGCTATGTTGGAAAGCTAGCGGAGTGCGTGTGTATCTGTGTATGTGTTCGTGTCTTTCAGTGCTGAATGCGCGTGTCCATCCCTTTCAGGGAGAACAGTGATTTTTTTTTTAATTAGTGAAGTGTACTCTGAATTTGTTTTCGGGTTAGTGAAATGAAGCAGAAAGAGGATATACGCAACTTTTTTGTCAAAAAAAGTAAAGAAGCCCCTGAAGATACAACGGTTCCTCAACATAAAATAGCAGAGTCCTCTGTTCATCGCGTGAATACAACTTTTGAAGAAACCAGCAGTGCATCGACAAATTTTTCCTCTCCGCCTTCATCTGATTCAAATGATATTGGGAACTTCGTTGGCATAAAATTGGATAATTTAGAAAAGGTGAACTTGTTAAAAAATCTTTGGAAACCAGATAAACTATATAATTTTCCCTGTGAAGAAGCACAAGGCCGTAAGCGTTTTTTCCAGAGAAGATGGCTGGAAGACTTTAGTTGGTTGGCCTACTCCCACAAGGAAAGAGGTCTGTTCTGTGTGATTTGCGTTCTGTTTACGGAAAAGAAGGAGGCAGGTCACCAGAGTCTAAGTGCATTCGTGACGAAACCTTTTTACAATTTAAAGAAAGCAATAGAGTCCTTCAAACAGCATGAAAGAAACAAATACCATAGATATGCAGCAGCGAATAGGGTGACAGTATGTAATTTAATTGAGGGGAAAATAGTCAGCATCGATCAACAAATTGACAACCAGAAAAAAAATAGAAGTACAAGAAAATAGGAAAAAGCTCGTACCTATCGTGGAAACTATTCGTTTGTGTGGTCAACAGAACCTACCCCTGCGAGGAACACAGGACTGGGGTCGGATTGAGTTGTCAACTCCAAAACATAATGATGGCAACTTCAGGAGTCTTCTGCGATACCGCGTCAAATCTGGAGACACAGTTCTTGAAGAACATTTGAAAAATAGTCCGAAAAACGGTATGTACACTAGTGCTAAAGTGCAAAATGCTTTAATAGATTCGTTTAGACATTTAATACAATCTAAAATCGTGGACAAAGTAAAACAAAGTAAATATTTCAGTATTCTCGCTGATGAAACAACGGATGTTTCTCAAACAGAACAATTCTCTCTGTGTGTGCGATATGTGGATCTCGATGAGTGTGTGCTGAAAGAAGACTTCCTGTGTTTTTTGCCTGTATATGATGTGACCGGAAAGGGCTTATCAACAGTGATAGAAGACAATGTAAATAGTCTCGGCTTGGACATGAACAATTTAAGAGGACAAGGCTACGACGGCGCCGGAGCCATGAGTGGGGAGTTTAGAGGAATTCAGGCACTAATCAAGAAACGTTATCCTAAGGCCTTCTACACACATTGTATGTCCCATTGCCTTAATCTGTGCCTTTCTGATGCTTCGAAGGTGCAAAATATTCGTAATGCAATGGGGGTTATATCTGAATGCTGCACATTTATTCGTGCAAGTGCGAAACGAACAAGAATTCTGGAAGATAAAATTAAAGAGCTTCTGCCGAACTGTGACAAAAGTAGGCTACAAAAAGTTTGTGAACCTCGATGGTGCGAGAGGCATGAAGCTGTGCTACTTTTTAAAGAAATGTTAAAGCCTATTATTGCTGCTCTTGAAGAAATGAAAAGTAGCCCAGGGGTAGGCGAAGCATCATTGAAGGCTTCATTACTTTTGCACAGCATCTATAGCACACCATTTTTAGTGTCTTTGCTTGTGTTGTGTAAGTTACTGAGTGTAACATTCACACTCTCAAAACGGCTGCAGAAGAATGACATTGATTTAGTGAATGCTTTCGCTGAGATCAATCTTATCAAAAAATCTTTGCAAGCTATAAGAGAAAAGTCCACATCAGAATTTCAAAATATATTTGAAAATCTTAACAGACATTGCATCCGAACTAGAACTTGAAATATCTATGCCACGAGCGAACAAATTTCAAAAAAACCGGCCGAACATTTCCACGTCGAACCCAGAAACTTACTACCGCACTTCAATTTTTATTCCGTTCGTTGACGATCTAATTTCTTCTCTGGAAGAGCGATTCCTACATCACGGGGAAACCATTTCGTCACTGCAGTTTTTCATCCCTCGGTTCTGTGATGTTCCATTTGAAAAAGTCAGAGACTGTATTGACGTTTACAAAGATGATCTTGATAATCCATTTGAAGATTTAATGAAGGCGGAATGGGATTTATGGAGATTGAAGTGGAGAGAGAGTGCAGACTGCCCAGCAACAGTCATTGCCGGATTAGCAGCTTGTTCTCCATCACAGTTTCCAAACATTTTTACAATGCTTCACATTTTAGCTGTCTTACCAGTGAGCACAGCTACAGTGGAGAGGAGCTTCTCTACTTTGAGACTCCTGGAAACGTATTTAAGAAATACAACAAGCGAGGACAGACTCACTGGTTTAGCGCTCCTGTATATACACGGCCACGTAAACGTAACAAACGATGAAGTAATCACCTTCTATGCTCAGTCACATTCTCGGCGTCTTCAGCTGACTTTATAGGTGAGTAGGACCTTCGTTTATTTTATTACATTTCTTCATGTTTTTATATGTTATTTCAGCCTTGTGTTTGTGTTGTATAAAGTTGAACCTAGATTTGGGATCCGAACATTTTCCGTTTAATTTACTCATGTTCATACCCCACCCCCAAATGCCATTAACGGGATAGTATTTATGGGTACACACAAACTAATGTCCCAATGACACGCTTAGTTTCATCTATTTAGCTTATTGCATAAAGTGTAGGTATGTTTTTAAAGTATTCAGAGTGTGGTGCTGCCCCCCCCCTCAAAAAATCCTGGGTACTGCCCTGGTTAGTTACGTCACTGTTCAGGATGCATGATGCAGCTTCTGCTTTTAGGAATACTTTCTAAGGCAGTACGAGGTTTTTTTTTTGTTAACTGCTGTGTGAATTAAGTTGTATTTGCTAGAAGTTTCGGTTAAAGGAAACTAAAGATCCTACACTCAAACACAAATAATCTCTTTCGAAACTCTAATGGAAAACGAAACGAATCGTCCAAAACATGTTACGCTTTTGAAAAGAAAAAGAGCAAAGCAGTAGTTGCACATACGCTTAATGGTGTTTCTTGGATACAAATTTATAACTTACAAAAGTCATGTTCACGTCATGGTTTGATAGATGAAGGGTTAGTAAAAGGAATTCTTACGCTGGTGGTCGTGGGTTCGAATCTCTGCTCTTCTTGTTACTTTTTTCTCTTAGCTACACTTAGTTTGTGCATTCCAAACCTCGAAGTTTGGTTTGGATTATTTATGAAAGCAGGTAGACAATTAATTGTAGTCGAAATTAGTTTCAAATATGAGATTATAATTACATATTTTGTCTTTAACTTATTACGTATCAATTTTTGTATCAAATTTTTCAGTCTTTATTTAATTCATCTTCCGGTGTAATACAATGAACATTTGCAGAGCGACGTCAGTCGGACGAAAGTACTATATTCCATTCTTACTCTAATATACCTAGGTATTTGTTCATATATTTATAAATTGTTACTAAGTAAAAACTTATGGCGGTCCACATTATGTGTCATATAATAGACCGTACGAAGGCGGACATAGCAGAAGGCGTATTGCAAATATCCCTGGTGATAAAAAGTAGGGGTCTTCTTCACTAGATTCGAACCACTGTTACAGGCGGTTTTGGTTTTCATAGCAAGCATAATACCACTCGGCCACCAAGTCTAGCACGTTAGCCTCTTTATTAATGCAGAACATACTGAGACACTTACATTCACTGGTGTCGCGTAATGTATTTCATAACATTTTGTTAATAAGTGGGTCGAATTAGGTAGCCCTCGAGAGGGCTAATATTGTTGTGGGCGAGCATTTATTAATAGTGTGTATAGTCCCCTTGGGACTCGATTACAGCTGCCATACGCCGTAGCATTGAATCCACCACGCGAGAGATATAGTGTTGGGTGCACCACGCATCTTCAACACGCTCCCAAAGATCATTAGATGTTCGTGGAGGATTGTTCGACCAGGTTTCCCGCAATGTTGTTGCAACAGAGGCCCACATATTTTCAATAGGGTTCAGATCTGCTCCATGAGGAACCCAGTCAACTATTTCGACATCAGGTTGCTTCTGCAACCATGTCTGAACCACATTTGAATTATGAATCGTGCTATTGTCCTGTTGCAAATATAGTATGCCGTCACCTACATGAGCTTTTATTTCCGGAAACGTTTCATCCAGATGTTCCACATACTTGTGGGCGTTTAGGCGACCAGGAATCCTGTAGATTCCTCCGAAATTTGTAGCCTTGCATATCCATGCCCAACAGTGGACAGTTACATGTCCTATTCGACCAGAACGGGAAACGTATTCAGAGGCATGCCTTTTTCCAGGGGGGCGGTAAACACGCTTCGGCCCGAAGTTTGCACTGGAAAATATTTTTTCGTCTGTGAAAACGACCTCGTCCCACACACGTGCAATATTTAACTGTGCAAACGCCAGACGGTCAACCATGTGGTCTTCTGTTAGTCCCTCCTTAACAGCTGTCCTGTATGATCTCAAAGCAAAGGATTTGAGTCTACGACGGACAGTCGTAACATCGCCTGGGAAATTGGTTTCCTCTCGTAACTGTCGGGCAGACATGAAAGGGTGCTCACGGCATTGGGCAATTACACTCTGGTCTTCTTCGGCAGAGGAAACTCTTTGTCGCCCACTTCCTCTTTTACGTCTTACATCTCCTGTTTCCTCATATCTCCTCCACCACCTCCGTGCTGTAGCACGGATAACGCCATATCTCGCGCCTGCCTCGCTATAGTTCATGCCCGCATGCTCAATTAAAGCAATCACGCTGCTTTTAACAGAAGCTTCGTAGTGAGCCATTTTCACACCAGAAGCAAAATGATAGCTTTGCTTAGATGTTTGAACGGAACGTGCTTCATGTGACGTCACGTAACAAGGCGGAGTTTCCTCTCATTGCTGTAGACGATATCGTACGCCCTCTGCTGGGTGTTTCGTGACGGAAAAAGTGCTTTTGAGCAGTTCATGGGGACCGCTTTGAAATCAAATGTAAAGTATGAGAATTAAATTTGTCATATTTGTAGTTTGGTGTAGAGACAAAAGAAAATTGGAAACCAAAGGTTTAAGAACAACTCAGATTATTAATATAAAACAAGTCAAAGATTATTAACTTGTATTATCATACAAGAAATGCGAGATTTTGAAACAAAGAAAAATAACTTAGAAATTTGCAACTGAATACAAAAAAAACTAACTTAAACACATTAAAGGGTATGAGTAGGGGGATTAATGGGGACGTCAGCAATGAGGCTAGAAATAATTAAAGATATTAACGTGTTATTGAATTACTTTGCTAATAATAATAATAATAATAACTATTATTATTAGTAGTAGTAGTTGTAGTAGTAGTAGTATTAGTATTATTATTATTATTGAAGATTTGATCATTCAAATATTGACAGATCAAAATATTCAAATACCTTAAGACAATAAAACGTGTGTCATCGCCGACTAAGGATCACCAAAAATTCTAAATTTAAACAAAATATTCACACATGGTTCCGACTTGAGAACCTCCAGATTATTAGCTAGCGCCTTGAGCACAGATCCACGCTCTATATGCGCTAAATGGTATGTTTTAGTATGTTTAAATAAGATTTCCTTGCCTCCAGTTACAAAATTCTAAGTTAGTATTATTCGTTCTTTCAAAATTTCTTTCGATTTTTTTTAATCATATAGGCCAATAATCTTTGGCATAGTTTATATTAATAACGTGGTTGTTCTTAAACCTTTCGTTCGCTATTTGGTTTCTTCTCCACACCAAAGTACAGATATGATACGTTTAATTCTCATACTTGTCATTTGGTTTCAAAGCAGTCACCATTATCTGGTAAAGCAATTTTGTTCGCCACGATTCATGAGTTTTGTAACAAAACACGTCAAGAAATGAGTTAAATGAAGGCTGCAAGAGTTTATATCAAAGTTGAGTATTATGAGTTAGTGACAAGCATGTAATAACGTCTCGTATTTGAAAATAATGTTAGCTACTTTTAATTCACTAACTGGTATTAGATTTAATTGAAGCTTAAAGAATTGGAATGAACAAACTCAGTGTAGCATAAAGAAACAAAACGTAAGAAGAACGGACGAGATTCGAACCCTGGACCACCAGTACAAAAATCCTGTTCACTAACCCCTCACCTAACAAGCCATCAACTTCTATAAGTTTTAAATTTGCAAGCAAATGATACCATTATACGTTTGTGCAATCAATGTTTTGCTATTTTCCTCTTCAAGAACGTAACATGTTTACGACGATTCGTTTCGTTTTCCATTAGAGCTTCTAGAGAGATGATTTGTGTTTGAGTATAGGATCTTTTGTTTCCTTTAACCGACAGTTCTAGCAAATACAACTCAATTGAAACAGCTGTAAAAAATAAAAGAAACTAGTACTGTCTTAGAAAGTGTTTCTAAAAGGGAGAAACTCCATCGTGCACCCTGAACAGTGACGGGAGTGCGCTGAGCGAGGCCAACAGCAAAATGGGGTCCATAGAAGATTCGTAACTCCACTTTGAAGGGTTTTAATTAATTTCACACTTTTCCCTCAATGTCTAAAATGTAACTACTTAGCCTTAGATGAAAAGGAAGTTGTGAAGGAGCTATAGACTGTGAAGTCTACCGAAAAGATTTATCACGTCCTTGAAGCAACTATTTCCAGCAAAACAGAATAAGTACATCAGACCTAAGTTTTCAGAAACGCTAAAAAAAACCTAAGCGAGGCGTATTTGTATTTTTTCAACACGTGTATAACTGATTAATTGTAGCAAAAGAACTGACAAACTCTAAGACAAGAAGAAGAATCTTGTATTGTAGCACTGCAATTGGTGAGAAAAGCTTAAAAGTGGAAAAAATATTTTTATGTACTTATTACCTTTTTCCAATCAGTGGTTCAATTTTGAGCCTATATTTTTGAGGTGTTAAAAATAATAGTAATAATAATAATAATAAGAAGAAGAAGATAACTTATTAACTGGTAGGTTACGCTGGACTCTTAATTGTGTATATGGAATAATGGAACGTGGGGTTATACAGAGGATTTTGGATTTCCGTTGGCGATCAATTAATCTTTACCCTAGTAGGGAATACTAGTTGGTACCGATTTCGAACAGTAATGAAGATCAAGATTGATTGAAATTTCAACTTGGAATGAAATAAATAAAAATCTAATCTTATACAACTCTCATTGATAGTAGTGTTCCGTATTTATTTAGACGCCTATTCTTTTATAACTTTACCTATGGTGCAGGGAGTTGTTGGTTAGATCCCAGCTCGCGCTGAATGAAGTTTGTTATGGACAAACACCGTGTGCATGCGTTTTCTCGAGTTTCTCCAGTTTCCTCCCACTTTCTTCATTAAACGATTTCATTCCTTTCTCACCATCACTGTCTTCATTAGCGTAGTCGGCATAACGTGGGACGTAAAACTTAAATATTTCGTTTCGTTTTTCTTTTATAACTGTATCTCACTTTTCCTGTGACGAGAGCATCATCTAAGCGAGTATTCAGTGAATTAAACCACTATATTCATAGCACAATAATACAGAAGGGAGTTTAGCTCTTTGGCAATCTCCAGCATGCAGAGCAAAAAAGGCAATACATTGATATTGAAACAGTAGTTAACGAATTCCTGTGCGAAAAAGATCACCCGTACTGTTGTGTTTCAGATGATTATTTATAATTATACTTAGTTGGTTGAAATTTCTCCATAGTTGTGGGGGCGAGATACTGAAAAAATCCCTACCCAGAGGTGATGGTGACATGTAAAAGTAGTCAAATACGAACGAAATTAGTGTCGAATTCATGTGCAAAGATGAAAAGTGACACTGTGGATGCTGCGTAAGTCCAAAATAAGCCTTGGTTGGCTTCGAGTTGACAATGGGAGGGTGACAGGAATAAAGAATCGAAAATATCCTATATTTGTGTCGAATGGATAGTTTTCGGGATCACTGACATAAAAGGTGATATTTCAGAAGTGTATATGTCCAAGGTTGGCCATATTGAAATGGCGTCATAGGGAGAACCAGTAAATACTTCAGAACAGTTCCTTTTTGGAGCGTTTCAAGACACTGAGAATGAAAAGTTATAATGCACAAATTACATTCTGAATTATCGGAGATATGACTTCTGGGGAAGTGTCGTTGCTCCAGGGAGGCATTACTAACTGATCACTCCCTAACATCGTCACTGTTTTGCAGGGCCGTAAACATAAATTTATTTCAGCGATCGAAAGCTTGACAGGAATTTATTTCAGCGATTGAGGGCACATTTTACTAAAATGTCTATCATCCAGGGGCGGATCCAGGATGATTGTTTGGGAGGGGCGGTCGTTCGAAGTCAAATCAAGGTAAGAGCGGATTGCAGAAACAAAAGAAAGAAAGAAAAGAAAAAAACAAATTTAGAAAAGGAGACGTAGCTCTTCTGCAGAATTTACTTTCTTAAGAAAGTAAGGCCTATATACTTTAGGTTTTAATTTAAGTTTTTAATACAAAGATGAAAAATACTTAGGATAGGTTTTATTTTTAAAACAAAAAGTATAAAAAGTTCCCTATTCTGGGGGATGTGATCGCCCGAAAGCACTCCCCTGAATCCGCCCCTGCTATCATCATCTCTAAAATTAGATATAATTTCCAAAAAAAGTAGTGATTTCGTGGGGGCAAAAGCTCTTGATTGCAAAGGCCTGTATCCTGTGTATGTCCCTGCTGCTCTGAATTGTCAAAAGCTCCTCTTCAAAGGTAATACATAAAATATAAATAATAAACGTGTAACATAGAATACAATATAAATAGAACATATGTTATAATTAAGAAATGGAAAATAATTATAAAATAAAGTTGAAGGACAATTAAAGATAACATTAAAACTTGAAAGTAAAATATACTTTTAAAACAATTTTGCATTTATGCAGGGCTACAAACAGTGAGGAGTGCCATGTAAATTTAGTAACAAATATAATATTGAAAAATTATTTCGAATTAAACTAGCTGTGACTACATTACTTCAAAATTGAACTTGTGGAATATACAGTATGAGCGTAGCTTAAATCAAATAATCAATAAGAGTGGTCTTGATTGGAAGCTCGGACCATCCACATAGGAGTAACTTACATTAACCATTCACCTAACAGACAATGACGAACAGGGCTTGGCACTACTTTATCAGATGGTTCTATCAAATGTCACTTAATTAAAACAATAGTAACAAATTTTAAAGCTTTAAAAAGTGTCCTGAAGAAGAGGAAGTTCATTTTGCACATTGTAACTAAGCTACAAGAGGTTTACGTCCTATCTGAACGGCGCATCTACCGAGTCAACTTTTGGAATATCCCCTTAAGGTAGCTTTCAACGCAGCTAAGGGAAACGTATGTGAACGAGTAATAGAATTCTCCGTAGCAGAATGGATAAAGTCATGGTTCGATAACCACAAGGTTTGTGGTTCGAAACCCGTCGACGAAATCGGATTTTTTAAAAATCTTAATTCTTCAGTTCTGAAGATCTTTCTCTCCTTTCGTAATCATCTGATGCTCTAAAGAGAGTTCTCCACAGTAATTCGACAACTGCCTAATGTGATCCTCGCAGTTCGAAAACTTTCCTTCTTATCTTTCACAAAATCAAAATTTTCGTCATAATACGAATGCTGTCCGATCATTTTTTCCCCAATTCTAAATCTGTGTATACAAATCATCCCTCTCTGTCTCCATACTTGAATCCCTCTCTCTCTCTCTCTCTCTCTCAATGTCACCCAGGAAGTCATATGGCTTGAGATCAAACCTTCGACTCTTGAAACCAAATGTAAGCTCTTTAGCAATGTGCTATCGTCGCTCTATAGGTTTGTTGTTAAAACCAGTGTCTTTTAGACTTTATTCGGGGGGGAAGAGGAAGAGATTCTCCGGCGACATAAGATTTTCACTTTTTATTAGTGTATTGCTATACATTTGATCAAAAAATACGTATTTATGAAGCTCAAGAGAGGGGGAATTACACCCTCCTGTCCTGCCCAAATGACGCCCCTGAAACATATGCTTGCACTTACTGAAAAGAAATTCAATGAATCATTGAATAAAACTCGTTTCTGTCCGTAGATATTTTAGAGCTCTTGGCAATTTCCATAGATTTCTTAGGGAGCATCTTACTAGCTTGCACTCTTTAAAGAAAGAAAAGAATGAAACTAAAGATATTTATGAAGCTCTGGGAAGATTGTGTGACTTTCCTTTAATTTAGGCTCTTAAAAATATTTCAGAACAAACGAATGGAAAAGACTGTTTTAAAGCTATAACGTTGTAAACTTGATTCCTGTTTCTTTTTCAGCTGAATGGAAAGAGTGTACTACGTCACACACACTGCTTTAGACAAGGAGAGGTGGAGGACGGGGAGGAGTTGGAATAAATACTAGAAGCAACTAATCGATTGATACATGTATTGCGGGAATGCATAAGAAAACTGGGCAAGAGTTTGTTACTCATTTGGACTTAGAATTTTTGTAACAAATTTTATGCCGCGGACTGTAGACAAATATAACATTAATTTATAATATTGTATTGTGACTAAATGTTTTTTAAATGTGACACAGGAATCCACGAATTAAAGGAAGGGGTATCCCCGCCAACGAACGAGTACACGTTTACCTTTAACTTCTAAAATTTCGTCTATTTCATAAACTTTAGGCAGAGGCACTCCTTGTAATTCCTCTTCGTAAAATGTACCATCAATTACTTCACCATTTAAATCCTCCAACACATAAACCACTTTCTTTTCCTTATGTATCACCTGTTTTGTTTTAAATATTTCTACAGTCCACTTTTCTTTTACCCTTTTTCAAAATGCCGTTTTGGTTTAGTAATGCGTACAGTATCACCTTTTTTATATATTTTGCAATGTTAGTATGAGGCATCGGTTTTATTAATTTATTCCAAACTTGTTGAAAAGTGTCTTGGTTCACACTGCCGGGTGGTAATTGTTGAGCTCTATCTGGTCTAGAATTATATGCTTGAACAAGTTTCGATAGCACATCTATGTATCGGTAAGTCTTCTTAGCTGTAAAATATTTCCACATTCGTTCTTTAAGAGTTCGATTAAAACGTTCCACTACACTTGCCTTAATTTCGGAGTTTTGTGTTGTGAAGAATTTAATATTTTGCTTTTTAAGTATAACTGAAATGGTTCATTAACAAACTCAGTGCCTTTATATGTTTGTAGACGTAAGGGTCTACAACGGGTAGATGCAAATATTTGCTTAAATGGTTTTATAATGTTTTCACCAGTTTTTGTACGTACAGGCACAGCCCATGTATAACGACTAAATAAATCAATCACTTAAAATATACCTGTAACCATCATTATACTTCAGCAGACTTTGCATATCGTTTAAATCAGCTTGCCACTGATCGTCAATATTGAACATTAAATAGGGATTACGTGGAAACTTTTTACGTACTGGCTTTTGCAGTGTATAAGTCGGCTGTCCTTTTACCCACTGTAGCACCTTGTGTAAAGGAATTGATTTTTTCACAGCTCGCCATAATGTCGTAGCAGTTGAAAACGGGGCAGGGTGTGAAGAGTTATAATAAATATCGGCCATCTTCTTCATATTTTATAATCACGCCATCTGTTGACAACTTTACGTTTACGTGGTGGCTCCTCCTCTTCTTCTTCTATCTGTTTTGGATCAGCAGCAGCAGATGATGTCAGCTTACAAATATATTGTATACGCTGTGGGTTGCCTATATACTCTAAAGGTATATTGGATTTTGCTAACAGTACACCAAAGGGTTCCCAACCTGTAGGGGGAATATTTTTCTTGCGACACCTAACAAAATCTGCTATTAGATCTACTATATTAACACCAGGAATTAATTTATTATAAATATTAACATTACCATTGTCATCCCAATGAATGTTGGGATTTTGTTTTAATTTACGGAATAAAGGTCTTGCTTTACGCAGACAATTTTCGGGGAGAGTAGACAGTATTTCATCCTCCTCGTCCTCCTTCTTCTTAGTACCAACACTAGTTGATGTTGTTGCACTAGGTTTTTGCACAATGTGTAAATATTTTTGTAACACCTGTTTATATCGTATCCATTTTTCTCCAACACTCATATTCTTATTATTTAAAATATTTTTCATCTCATCATCTAAATTAGATATAGTTTGATATTGGTGCAATTTTTCCGGCGAAATTAAAACAACCCACCTTTTTGTACAATTATTCGTTTTTTCTTTTGTTTTAATGATGGACCTTTTTTCGCTAAATACCTCAATTCCTTTCTATATCTTTTTAATCTATTTTTCTCTTTTTTATTTAACGGAACATTTCCTTGTAATACGTTATAGGAACATTCACAAATAGAGCGAATTAATTCGGGATCAGCATTTTGTAAAATTGCTTTGCGTACTTTAGGTTTTGCCTTTGCTAAAAGTTTTAGTAAATGCGCACTCTCTTTGCTAATCATTTTTTATTTATTTATACCTATTATACTAAAATTGAATATTAAAATATAAAAGTTATTGAGATTATTTTTTACTGGTACATAAACATAATTGTAAGAATCTGAGGGGAAAATTTTTGTTCGAACACGATGTTCGTCGGGAGTGCCCTGTTTTAAATCAAAAACCAAATAACTATGATGATCTCGAGTTGCGTCCTAATAGGCCTCCTGCACAAATTTTGTGTTACCAGGATATAATTGGCGTGCTAGATAATTAATTTGAGCCTGGTCTCTGGGGTTTTTAAAACATATAATGGCAATTTAATGATATGTCTCGCATACCTTTAGCTAGGTGAAAAATATTTTGCGTTATAAAAATAACACTTAAATTTCGGTGGTGGCTACCTTTAGTAAAAACAAGTCAACAATTCGTGTATCTCACTCTCGCATTAAATCATCAATAATTACAAGATGTGGACCAGCTTGTGCTGAAAAATCATCAACCTGAGGATAGAGTTTCATACAGAGGTTGCCACTCATCATAACACCATACTATATTTTTCCATTTTTCGGCATAATGTTTTAAAAACTCTTTTACAAAATATGATTTACCACACCCAGTGAGACCAGCTATAATACAAGTAAATGGATGTTGAAACTCCATATTCTAATACACCACAAAATAAGTATGAATATAATAACATATTATTATTATTACGATTAAAAAATGTGAATACTTCTAGGGCAATACGTTCAGACGGTAGATTGGTAGTAGTAGTAGTAGTAGTAGTAGTAGTAGTAGTAGTAGTAGTAGTAGTAGTAGTAGTAGTAGTAGTAAATTCTGGAATGGTAGTAGTAGTACTAGTACTCTCTTTCAGACTTGTTTCAGCATACTTTGTTACATCTTTACATAATTGAGAACAAGTAATTATGGCCTGGTGAATGCATGGCAAATAAAGCTGGAGTTTTCTCCATGTATAAACACAAAAATTTACCTGACCATTACTATCGTCATCTGACGAGAGAATAAAACACTGACGAATACCTTTAAGAGTATCTGACAATGATATTTCATAATTTTCACTAACGGAAAATTGTGTAGGCAATGAAGAATTTGTAACAGCATTAAAGTAGTTTTCAATATATAAATAATATGATAGAAAAGTATACCACTCATCAGGTGAAAGACGAATACGATCCTAGTAATTATGTAAAGTGATAATAACAGAAAATTCTCCCCCATCATCGTATGCTAGACCAATACATACCTCGATTTCATTAAAATAATAATAATGATTTAAAATTTGATTATCCATTTTAATACTCACCACTCTCTCTCTCTCTCACTCTCTACTTAATTAAAAACTTTCGTTTCTACTAATACTGTATTTACCCTATTCGTTTTCTTTTATACCCGTATAGAAGTGTGTCAAAATTTTCTATTCGTTTTCTTTTACTTGCAGTAACGTGATAAATTTTATGCGCCTCCGGCTTAGTAATCAATTTATAATCTTTAGTACGTAAAATTTGTCGACCGAGAGGAACGTTAATAGATGGTGAATTATTTAAAATCATATCTTTCATCTGTTCAAAGTTCATCTGTTCATCTGTTCATATTTTAATGTTTCATTATTGAGTGTGATTCCCTTGATTTTACATATTGTCTTTGTTTTACCATTAAGAGTGTTAACAACAGTATAGCCGCAACATTTGGGAACACCAGCACAAAATTCTTCGATATATGCATCCGGACCATATTCTGCTAACTCATTCTTCCATTCCCCTAAATACACTCCTATTTTTAACTGTGGCTCACCAGGTGATTGAGTGTAAATAATACCGTCGGTATCATAATATAACACACGCTCGCCTCGAGTAGAAATATCATTTATGTGATTATAACTATTAGTCAACTGTCCGCTGCTGAGTTTGATGCACTGTTGGGATTACTAATTCTTTCAACAACACAGTATATTTAGGAAAAATGACACTCACCAATGAAAATGGTCATGTAACGTCCAGAACAACATAAATTGTAATTAAGGAAAGTGGTATAAATAAAGTTAATAACTGTAAATTACATCAAAGTAAATAATTATTGTTGGTTATAATTTATTAAAACATTAAATTATAATGCATCTAGGATAAAGTCCTTGCATCCACTCCAACCAAGGTAGCTCAGAAATTGAAATATTTCAAGAAACGACCTAACAATGATATGAGGAAATTACAAAAAAAAAGTATTAACAAACAAGAAAAAATAGTACCATTGGTTAGTTTGTATAATGAAATTCGGTAGGGTCTAATCCTCATCTTGAATATTGGTTTCAGTGAGGCAATTGTAAAGCAGGAGTATGATGCATGAAGGATGCACCTCTTATAATATCTTTGGATTATATTTTAGTTGTTGTATAATTCTGTTTTACATAAATGATAACATATCATATGTTTTACTATTATAAATATCGTCATACATACATTGGAATATTGTCAATTGCTAATACTTTATACAAATTATAATATAGCCATTTCATATCATTATAAAACTATCTATGATGGTGTTGTTATATACATTAGGTCTATTCAACAAGAAATGCCTATTTCCCTATTCTGATTTGTGGTAAAGAATTGTGTAAAATATTTTTTCTATCAACTTTAAATTGCATTACAAAAAAATAATCTAATCTATGTCTATTATTAAGTTTACTCTTAATATAGACTCCTATTGGTAAAAAAAAAACCTTGGAGCGCTTTGCATCTAAAAATTAGTCATAATGTTATGTAATCTAATGAAAACTCAAAGGTAATTAAAAAATAGCTTTTAACCACATAACACACGCACACACACACACACACGCGCGCACCATATATTACATCACATAACATTATGACTAATTGTTTCCGCCATAGACTATCAATTTGAGACCTATATCTTTCGAGGTATCCTATGGTAGTTATCTGAAGTACCATTTTTCATTTTTTTAACAGTAAGTACATATGTGGTGATAGTTTCAATTTGTATATTGATTAGGTCTATATATTTAAATTCTCGTGTATTTCAAATTATGTATACTATTACTTATAGTCATATTGCGGTGAAGTTGTGGTATATTGATTGTAAAATATTTCACCGTATTTTTACTGTCGACCTATTATCGATTTTTTATAGTAAGTATGCCGAGGTATAGAATATAGATTGTTTTCTTGTTTTGTGGTTCTCCCGTTTCCTCCTACTTTCTTCATTCCACTATTTCATTACAATACCATATAGACTATTGTATTGTAAATAATTATTAATAGTTATTTTTGTATTGAATAATAACCTACATTCTTTTTATGTGATATTTTATTTAAAATGTACATTGACCATAATTTAAAATCTAATGTAAATAATAAAAGTACATAGAAATAGCCACAAAAATGATAGATATCATACCTTTGGGTTTGAGTCGTACTTATCAGGTAATGTAGGATGATCTCACAAACTCATCTCCATCTTCCTCCAGTAAGGAAATTTATGCTTTTAAACTCCCGCGTGTATTGCATCTGAACGACTGAGTCTGCAAACAGTAGCTAGAGTGGCTATGCCTAATTTGTTCTACATCCTTAATAATCCGTAATTTAAACAAATCTATTTTACTGGTTGTTTCTAAACATTTCTGCAATGCAGTTAAATTTTCTTCAACCTTTTGTCTCTTAATAATTATTCCTACTGTGCAACCAAAAGAATTATATAGGAAACGATGTCGCACTTCCTCACAATTACTATATTTATTTTCAAAAAAAAATTACAGGGTTTTCTGCTTTGTTCTTTAGCAGTCACAAGAAAAAAATATTTCACAATTATTATTCTTCCTTTGTACATTTTCAATAAAAATTCTGACCAAATGGAAGAATATAGAAATGAAATAGAAATGTGCATATTTGGTAAAGAATGTAAATACTTCTCAATGAACAAATAAAAATCTGTTTTTGTAATTATCAATTATCCTAATTGTATATACAAAAACAAAACAAAAGGCATAGGGTCACATGATGGCCCATTAGCTATTTCTTGAATGTGATGAAAACCATTTACCAAGTGTTTTCTTTCGTTTTCACAAAATTGTTCGTTCAAAAAATCCTGAATGTAAATTTCCTTAGCGAGATGGAATGTAGATATTAAATTATAATTTCCAACCACTGCAATTCGATTGGTTAAACAAATTGGAAACACAAAAATACTATGACCCTCACCATTCATTATTGATATACGCGAATCTGGTTGAATAGTATGGATAATAAAAAGTCTGGTTTTTGATGAGGTTGTAGATGTAGGCTTACGGAAATAATTTTTATTTATGATATACTCTGTCGATTCATCTAAAATTAAAATGGCACATGAACATTTGAATTTTGACGCAAAACGTATCATCAACAATTCAGCACTATACCAGAAAGTTGTTTGTAAATATATAATATCCCTTTCAGATAATTTAGCTAATTCTACCGCATGTTCATCCATCCATGAATTCCACACATTTTTCTCTCAATCAAAAGCATCCCTGGATGTTCTTAGGTTTAATTTGATATTATGTGGAAAATACAATGCAGTCTTTCTCTGCAAAATGTTTAAAAAAAACTCAGTGTCATTTCATTAGTCTAGATGTCCAAAACATGTAAGAACAAGTTTTTCCCACCATTCCTTATCATCATCAAAAATAATTCCTTTAATGTCTTCAGAAATGTTCGGGTATATTCGTTGGCAACCTAATGCCAGTTCTCTGACAGTAGCTGGTCGCAAAGCCTGAAGGTAGTGGCGTACATCTTGTTTTTTCTGTATGAATTGCATTATAGTACACCAGGGTAAGTATGGTGTTTCATCTGAACATGTCTCATTTGGAAACTAATATTCTGTCATTATTTTTTGACATACAGTAATCAATTCATTTAATCTTGGAAATTTATGTTGAGATTTCGGAGATGGTGAGTAAAAGTATGCCATACCTGTAAATAAAATTTTATTGTCATTATTTTTAAACATATCATGTAGAGTAGAAAAAAGAAAAGTACATTAATGGATTTTATTTTGGCATGACCTCAGAATCAAAAAACACTGTAAGTATACTAACTTTTATAAGTAGTTAACATAGGTTCTATGTACAATCGCACCAAAAACAAATGTCGCGTATACTGTAACTTAAATACGTTATGCTATGAAAGGACTGTACTCGCTTTTTTAATAACCATATCATTAAATATTACTTATTTCTACGGTTACTGAGAGTCAAAGAAAATACTACAAGCTGAATAAAATACAAAACAAACATAAGACAATGAATAATTTACGGAGTATGTTTCATATCTCCATAACTGGAAACAAACAATAACATTTTATCCAGCAATGAACATAAAATTATTAGCATGAGCACACAAAATAAAGACAACAAAATAAAATATATTTATTTCGTGTCATTATTTGTTTATTATTAACTTATTTTTTTTCTGCAATATAAACACACAGACTTAATACTGCGGACAACGCAATAGTTTATACCAATATACGATCGAGCACAATCGAGGGGGAGAACTCTTTACAAATAAACCAACATGGTCTCATTCTTACTCAAGTTGCTTGATAGTTCTATCAAACTATTATTTATTGCTTGATTTTTAAAACATTCTAAGTCATTAGTAATTCTAATCTTGTATTTGGTTATGAAATATCTGTCGTTTTTGTGTAGCCTTAATTTTCAACTAGAAAGCTAGACTAGAGATCCTATTTTCAAATTTGGTTGATATTTAGTAACATAGGCATGATCACAAGCATATGCTAATTTTTCAACTTATATTGATATCTTCAACTTTCCGTTTTTACACACCTCCTTGCAAAAGAAAACCCACTTCAGTATCATCAAAACGACTAAAATTATCAGTTAAAGTGGACTTGCTTTTAAAAAATCGAAGTAGGTATCAATGTCAAATCCAATGCCAAATATTTAAAAACTCTCAATTCAAATTTCGAGTTTGCGCTTTTACTCCCCGCTAATGTTGGGCTCGCCACGCTTTTTTATTAGCATATCGATTCCGTGACGGATCCCAGCCGTTTTTACATTTAGTAATTGGTCATTAACCACCACATGACCCAAAGGCCAAAGGTCAAAATACTTAAAACCTAATAACTCAAAAACGGAGCCACATATTGAGGTGCCGTTTCCACATTTAGTCATTGGTCATCAAATATTACATGTTCCAAAAGTACCGACCATCGAGGTCAAAGGTCAAAATACTTAAAACCCAATCACTCGTAAATGAAGCAACATATTGAGATGGAGTTTCCACATTTAGTCATTGGTCATCAACTACTGACTAAATGTGGAAACAGCACCTCAATTTGTGGCTCCGTTTTCGAGTTATTGGGTTTTAAGTATTTGACCTTTACCCTCTAAGGTCAAATACTTAAATTCCAACCACCCGTAAACGAAGCAACATATTGAGGTGGAGTATCCACATTTCGTCAGTAGTTGATGAACGATGACTAAATGTGGAAACAGCACCTCCATACGTGGTCCCGTTTTCGAGTGATTAGGTTTTAAGTATTTGATCTTTGGCCTCGATGGTCAAATACTTAAAACCCATCACTCGTAAATGAAGCAACATATTGAGGTTGAGTTTCCACATTTAGTCAGTAGTTGATGACCAATGACTAAATGTGGAAACAGCACCTCAATATATGGCTCCGTTTTCGAGTTATTAGGTTTTAAGTATTTTAACCTTTGGCCTCGATGGTCAGTAATTGATGGTCAATTACTAAATGTGGAAACGGCGCCTCAATGTGTGGCTCCGTTTTCGAGTTATTAGGTTTTAAGTATTTTGACCTTTGACCTTTGGGCCATGTGGTAGTCGATGACCAAAACAGCCCCTCAATATGTGGCTCCGTTTTCGAGTTATTAGGTTTTAGGTATTTTGACCCTTGACCTTTGGGCCATGTGGTAGTTGATAACCAAAACACCACCTCAATACGTGGCTCCGTTTTCGAGTTATTAGGTTTTAAGTATTTTGACCTTTGACCTTTGGGACATGTGGTAGTTGATGACCAAAATAGCACCTCAATATGCGGCACCGTTTTCAAGTTATTAGGTTTGACCTTTGACCTCGATGGTCGGTATTTTTGGAACATGTATTTGTTGGTGAATGGCGGCTTCGTTGACGAGTGATTGGGTTTAAGTGTCATATATAAGACCCAGGTAAAATAAGTGTGGCATGTTCGAAAATCCTCATATCCCGAGTTTGACATAGGAAGGGCCTAGATGTAGATTTTCTTAGCGCAGTAGGTCATAAAAGTGAACGAGTACGTGATTCCAGTGGGCGTGGTGGGCCTTTGACCTTTGGACCATGTGGTAGTTGATGACCAAAACACCACCTCAATATGTGGCTCTGTTTTCGAGTTATTAGGTTTGACCTTTGACCTTTGGGACATGTGGTAGTTGATGACCAAAACAGCCCCTCAATATGTGGCTCCGTTTTCGAGTTATTAGGTTTGACCTTTGACCTCGATGGTCGGTAGGTTTGACCTTTGGAACATGTAGTTGTTGGTGTGTGTGTGTGTGTGGCTTCGCTGAGGAGTGATTGGGTTTTAAGACCCAGGTAAAATAAGTGTGGCATGTTCGAAAACCCCCATATCCTGAGTTTGACATAAGATGTAGATTTTCTTTGCGCATAAAAGGGAACGAGTACGTGAGTCCAGTGGGCGGGGCCAAGTGAGCGTAGCCAGAGGCGGGGGTCATGTGACTGGCGCCAGCCAATCAGCGTGAAGGGGGCGTGGTTTGTTTGCGCATGCGCAGTAGGAAAAAACACCCCAAGGTGTCCCCTCCCTACTCTCGGGGTTCTCCCGTTTCCTCCCACTTTCTTCATCACTCATTTCTCATCATCACCATTTCCTTTAGCCTAAGTGGCATAACTGTGGGATTTAAAACTCAAAAATTTCATTTGAATGCGAATGGAGAAAAGACGAAGGTCAGTTGTTGGTGTGGGTATATCCAACATACTACCTGGTTGTGGCAGTAACCGTGAACTTGCGTAAGAACAGAGCGTACATGGGACTTTCACAGAGCGTCATAAGTGCATGTATGCTATGCGAATTCAAACTGGTGTCAAATGCTGCTGCAACGGGGCGGAAGATATGCCAGGCCTTTGGGAATGGGTGTCGTGCATGCGGTGGTTTAACAAGTTTAAGGACGGTGACGAAACATTCAAAGACGCACCACGTGCCCGAAAACCAACACATTGAAGATATTCAGGCAGTAATTGAGACGAACAGTGGCCAGACATATGAGGAACTAGGACTACAATTCAGTGTGAGTGGAGAAACCATTAGGCAGCATTTCCATCAACTTGGTCAGCTCTACAAGTTGAGTCGATGGATCCAATATGATTTGATTCTGTGCCAGAACGCAACGCGAACAGACACCTGTGTTTCTTTGCTGCCTCGTCTGAGGAAGGATCCATTTCTGGACAAAGTGTTGTTATGTGATGAGAAGTGGGTTCTGTACGAAGCTCCACGGCGCCGTCATCATTGGTTAGCATCCCATGAACCGGTTCAAAAACAGTCAAAAGCAGCACTGCACCAGAAGAAGGTCCTCCTGTGTGTTAGTTTACTGCTCGCAGCGTCGTGCACCAGGAACTGCTAACAGCTGGTCAGAGCATCAATGGAACTGTGTACTGTCAGCAGTTGAGCCGTGTTCAAGAAAGACTCAAAACTCTGAAGCCAGCACTTCTGAATCGCAAAGAGGTCCTCCTGTTACAGGACAACGCTAAGCCCCACGTGGCTAGGATGATCCGGGACAACATTCTACGCCTTGGATGGGGAAACACTATTGCATCCTCCATACTCCCCAGACATTCCACCATCGGATTATCAGCTGTTAAATTCCTTGGACAATCACCTTAGAGGACACCAGTTCAAATCTCTAGCAGAGATGCAAAAATGCACTTGATACCTTGTTCACTTCACGGCTCACCAAGTTCTACCGCGATGGAATCCATGGCCTTCCAGAACGTTGGCAGAAGGTTGTCTATGGTAATGGGAACTATTTTTGATGTGTGGGCCTTCCACTTGTATGCAAATAATTCTTCTAGTAATATTCTTAAGTTTAAGGTAGATAGTTACACACATTTCACATCCATTTATATGTAACAATAAATATAGAGAACAAGTACTTTTCTTTATAGTATCTATTAAAACGGTATTCTATACAATTCGCTTCTCGTTTTCTAACACACGCTCACAAAAATAGTGTTTTGGCTTTCTTTTATGCAAAGTCTTCAATATTTTTTCATAAGATGTTGATTGAGGAACCTTGTTCTCTATAACTAATGTTGCCAAATCTGAGAGCCTTTCCTGTCCCATGGATGAAAGTAAGTATGTTTTAATGAGTTTTAGTGTGCTGAAACTTGTTCCATAAGTTGCCACACTGCATGGAAGGATAAGAAAAATTCTAAGAGCCACAAAGACGTTTGGACAGACACGTTGAAGGCCATTTTCGGTAATCATGTCGAATATGTTCCTTGGGGTGGGCTTCTTCAGGTCCGGCAAGAATACAATAGCCTGGTCATTAAGACTCAATTTCTACACATAATTCTACCGCATTCAAATTGTCTTGGTATTTCAAAGCGAGATGCACGCACGATTTTTTCAGGTCCTCCGAAGACGTTTCACACAATGAGCTTCCTTTGAAGAAGCTGAAGTGCTTCTTTAGTTCTTTGAGCCTGTCCATTCTACTAAAGAGTTCCTGCCGTAAAAGGTCAAGAATTCTGAAGAAAGAATGTCTAAGGGGATCCTCTTCAGTAAAAATTTTGCTTCATCCCCTCCTGATATTCTCTTCTTCAAGATACACTTTTCTCTGAACTGACCTTCCACATCTATCAAATTAACAGTAACCTTCGCTTCCGATAGCCATCTGTCAAATCTATAATTCTGAACCTGGAGATTGTGTTCGAAAGATCGGATAAGAAATCAAGAGATCTTTGCAAAGTAAAATCCTAATTCTCTGTGTTTCTTCCAGACATGTTTCTAGGGGACACTGCCCCTCTCCCCACACCGGAGGAGACCAACATAATACGTTTATAATATAATAATAAATAGTACGAATATTCGGACCCAAGAGGAACGGGAATGGGGAATGGCGGAAACTTCATAACGAGGAACTACATAATTTATACGGTTTACCAGACATTGTTAGGGTCATCAAATCTAGGAGGCTCAAGTGGGCAGGTCATGTAGCCAGAATGGAAGAAAGTAGATATCCTTTAAAAGTCTTAACTGGAAGACCACTCGGAAAACGACCATTAGGGAAACATAGACGCAGACGGGAGGACATTATTAAGATGGATCTCACAGAAATAGGAATACAAAGTAGAAACTGGATCCAGTGGGCTAAGGGCAGAAGTCAGTGGAGAGCTTTTGTGAACGTGGCATTGAACCTCCGGGTTCCGTAGGCCATAGAGTTAGTTAGTTAATATAATAATAAATAGAATAGTACCGTGTGAAAATAATATGTGCCTCTCCGAATACTAACTGTGCCCCAAAGGAACGTTTTTTTTTCTGAAAGGAACACTGCTTATTCTGCATTTCTTTGTTAACTCCATTTATTTCATGCAAAACTCAGTCCCAAAATACTAAATCAATTACAAATTTCAGATCTTTGATTGATTTCATTAAGTTTTAGGCAACTGATTTGACATGAATTTGAGGAAGTGGTTATAATTTCACCAAATGCTGCGAGAACATTTTACAGTTGAGATTTCCTTCCACTTTCTTCATTTCACCAACCATCCCATCATCGTCCATACGGTCTTCCAATCTTACCAGAGTTAATCTTACCTCGAAAGGCGCCCCTACATGAAATTAAATGAAATATTTGAGTTTTACGTCCCATGGTTATGCCGGTTAGGCTAAAGGAGATGGTGATGATGAGTGATGAATGAAATGGTGGAATGAAGAAAGTGGTAGGAAACGGGAGAACCCCGAGAAAACCCACGCACACGGTGTTTGTCCACCACAAAGTTCACTTGGCGGGGGGTGGGATCGAACCCGGGACCTCAAGCACCAGAGGTGAACGCTCTACCACTGAGCCACGTTTGCAATGCTGCCCCGCCCGCTACATGCAAATGCCCCGAATTGCCCCCCGTAGTTTCGGCCCTGAAGTCTGTATTCAACCAGGTGAGTATAGTGAAGAAATAGACCGAGCAGCAGGTTGAAAACAAAAACACTTTCTCCAATTTTAAGAGTGAGATTTGGGTTGCACTATTGCAAACGTGTTATTTTATATACGAAATTTAAGCCACGGTTTTGCAACTAGTTGAAAGAAAAACAGCTCAGTACAAGCATCTGAGACGAAAGAACCTCTGCCTTGTGTTAGGGGAGTTTTGCCTAACGTTTATGTTATTATAGGTACCAAGTTTATTTAGCTTTATCTTAGCGTGAAACTGTTTCTAACCATTTCTTCCATTTTTAGCTATTGATTTCAGCCACATTTTGTCGTTGAGTGTTGGCAACCCTTTCTCCGAAGCTTAATTCTACTATGATAAAACATTAACATCGTAAGCAGCAACTGCATAGATACAATGTATATCCTATATCACAAAACTGAAATAAATGTTCTGAACTTTGTTCTTGAAATCAGGAGTAAAAGTGGATCTGAAAAGGTAGGGGGACCGTAGGTAGCAGCATGACGTCTCACCGTCCCCCCTGCCTATCTTTGCCCATTGTATTTTTAAAAAAACTGGAGGACGCCGTACATAATTTTGGAAGTTGAGGGACGTTGTCCCCCGCACTTTTATCCCTGCTTGAAATGCAAAAGCGGGAAAATAACGCTGTTGATTAGAATA
This sequence comes from Thermobia domestica, assembly GCF_964235325.1. NCBI lineage: Eukaryota > Metazoa > Arthropoda > Insecta > Zygentoma > Lepismatidae > Thermobia > Thermobia domestica. Next base: position 264,212,933 of record NC_137462.1, read on the forward strand.
CAGTTTTTTTCTTTTTAATTTTGCAGGTAAAGTCCGTTAACTCGCAAAAAGAAATAAGGAGGATATGTAGGTAGAAAACCTGCGAGGCTGTAGCTTTAAAATAGAGAAGCCACTAGAAATAAACTACACATATTGTGCGGTTTTCTTTTCTTTTTTTCTTTTTTTCACAAAATCAGCTCAGTATTTTCGGCAATGTATTTTCTAAACAAATTTCCAGTAAAGGTTAACCTAAGGAGGTCATAAAAGTTATGTCTCTAAACACAGTATTTTTGGGAAAAGTCCATGCAATTAGCATAAAACTTATTATCTGGTTATTCCTAGAGTGTTTTCAACCAATTGCGTAAAATTGTATGACACACATACATACTTAGCTAGTGCATATAGTGAAAGCCTCACGTTTCAAAACGACGCACCAAACTTTGCAAGCTGCCCATTACAAGCTATTTTTGCATCTTGTTTATACCAAGGTAAAGCTGGAGATGTATAGTCGAGGTGCGTCCGTAGGGAACAGGCGAATTTGTGATGGTGGGTATACGTGTAAGCAAATTTGAAGTTCACTCGAGCAGACGGTTCTACCAAGTAGAAAATTTATAGGAAGCAATGCGCTCCTACCCTAACCCAGTTAGATAGCATTCGTGCTTTATAGTGGTCACATAGCACAAGTTGATTCGTGTCCTATATACTGTAGTTTTTATGCCATACTTTCACACTCTATAAGGAGCCCTCCTGAAGTCAATCTGCAAGTGGTAATGGAGCTCTTCATTTAGTGCATGCTCTGCTAAAAGAAATACAAAGCTCTAACGTAACCTGAAAATGTAAGTAATATGTTAAAATTTGATAGAACTGTCTGCTCGAGTAATGTTCAAATTAGAACAAAAAATATGCATCAATCTGTAGTAGGTACTGGTCACTAGAACTTAGTTTTGCATTATAATTGCATAATTATGAACCATACTTCTTAACACTATTTCCATAATCAGAGATTACGTACATGTGAACGGATGCGCATTTTGAGCAATTACGGCGCAAAACAGAAGGTTGATATTTCCCACACTTGCTTTTCGTTATGCACACACCACCATCGCTAATGTACCTGCTTCCGTGGACAAAACCATGCGTGATCCCTCAAATTGTGCCCAGCTTGGAATCGGAATAGTTGCAAAGTTAGCTTGTGTTGAACACTTAACATAGATTCGTACGTGGTTTTCGCACTTATTTATTTATACCATATAAGTTTGCTGGCATATTATAAATGTGTATGCAGCTGGTGGACAGGTAAGATACTAAGAATGCAGAAGACGTTAGATCATAAGTGGAAAAATGGATGGTAGTGCTCCTCAACTCTACCTATGCTAACTGGGAAATTGAGGCAAACACCAATAGATAAAAGGATGTATAAGATATTCACGATGAAATATGTATAACTGTTGAATCAGAACCGGCCTTAAGCCGATTGGACCGATTGCTCCCAATCGGGCCCCGCGCTAATGCCGTCTACTCAAGTGTCAGTCTCCAGTCTAATCTACTCTCCAGTGCCGTTTTAACAGCATATTAGGCCCCAGAGCAAACAAGTGTTGTGTGGTCCCCATCCTAATACATGTAATTAATACATGCCATTCTCCTCGCGGGATCCTCAATGCTTGCGGGGCACCCAACCAAGTGGCTATGGTACCGTTAATATGGCTCTGCTACTCTCGGCTGTTAAGTATACACAATAACATATTGCAATACAGGTACATCCATGGACTCCACAAGGGAGGATATGGTCTTTCTAACAAGTAAAGTAATAGTTTGCATTAAATTTCCGTGCATTATTATTATTAAGTATTCTGCATATTGACAAGTCCTGGAACTAATGAGTTTTTTCTTTCTTTCTTCTTAATTTTCAGTTTGGTCCTAGAAGTGTTTCTTCCACGTTTCTCGATCTTCAGCTTCCTCTTTCAACTCCGAATATTTTCTTCTGTTTTTTAAATCATCGATTAGTTGTGTTCTTCTTCTTCCTATTCCTCGTTTTCTTTCCATCTTTCCTTCTATGGCGGTATGAAGAAGACAATTTCTTCGCAAGATATGTCCAATTCAATTGGCTTTTCTACGAAGGATAGTGGCTAGAAGCGTCCTCTTCTCTCTTATTCGTTTTAAATCGTCTTCCTTTGTTACTCTTTCTGTCCATTTTATCTTCTCCATCTTCCTCCAATACCACATTCGAAGCTCTCTAATATTTCTTCTCTAATTTCCGTAATGTCCGAGTCTCTGAACCATAAAGTCCAATATTCCATATATCCAATATTAAGACTAAGACGCTTCCGATTTAGTAGGTATATATATATATATATATATATATATATATATATATATATATATATATATTGTCTAAGAGAGTATTATTTTCCATACTTTATTTCATTGGCTAAGCAGGTAATGATAAAGAGAGAAGGAAGGGTGTTTGCTGCATATTTGTCTTGCATTTCTGAGCATTGAGACGAAGCCAATGTTTCTTGCATTCCTAAAGGAGCAAAAGAGTTTGAAAGAAATACATGTCAAGCGGAAGAATATGATTTTTTTAAGGGTAAGATGGAGCCAGGAACGGTGAAATAATTTTTCTATTTAATATAGATAGACGGAGACCTACTATTGTTTTCTAAAAATACTCAAAGGAAAATAGGGGAAAGTAAAATGGGAAATGGAGGAGGAAAAACAACAGATTTAAACAATAAATGTTCTTTAGTTTACGTCATTAGATCTATACTACAAGAACTACAGATTGCAACATGTCGTTATATTTATCAATAATAAACCAAACGAATCATGGAGCCAATGCTCATGTTGCAAGAACTGGGCTCACGAAGCATGTATTGACAGAAGCAAATTCTATTTGTGGCATAATTGTGATTCAACGTACAATCTGGACAATGTACATTATTAACTAGAATGTACAATTTGGAAATACAGTGAATATAAAATAAATAAGTACCGGTACAAAATATTTCAATATATGAGTGTCTACTTACCCCATACAGTGTGTCGTCCAACCCAGACTCGGGGCTAGTTGATACATCTCACTTAACGTTATTTTCACACGTCTAGCATCACGTACCACGGTAAGTGAAGTTCAGGGAACTGCAAACGATAAACATTAACATAGAATGTTGGCGGAAATTGTAGTTGAGTTTAGCACCGGAAGCGCGGACAGATAAGATATTCACTTCTTTTTAAGTTTAAGCAGAGCTTATATGCAAAGGAAAGAATAATTAAGAATAAAAATTTAAAACATAATAACGAGTCGATAATGTGAATAGATTTTATATTCATCTTAAAATCTCAGTAACACCATGATAGAAAAACAGCGTTTTTCTGCTGGGTTGGAACACGAATGAGAAGTGTCCTGGTTCGACTCCCTGTCGAGCTCGGTACAAATTAAAATATTATGTAATAAAACAATAGGAGGACGAAGTATGACACTAATTGAGTTGTACTTGGTTGGCTGAACGCAACAGGAATCTTGGCCGACTGTACGCATGATCATACCTAATGTGTGAAAGTTCTATCCTGCGTTCGAAGTAAGTCATTGGCGAAGCCGTAAAAGGCCGTAAACTTGCTTTGAATCGGTCGGAACCTGGATCCCTGGCTTTTGCGTTAGGAGTGTAATGAAGGCAATACAAGAGATAAATAGAGGACGTGTTAGGTAAAGAAAGATGGGTATGTGGGTGATGGTAAGCAGAATTAACGGCGATCTGTGATATTTAACAGAGATAAGGGAGGAAAACGCTGTTGTAAACGATAAGGACCTGATCTGGACGATATGGAAAATATTCTCTCTTATTAAATTTACTTTAATACATTCAGCTAAATTGTTCTCCTCTTCAACAAATTACTTTTGTTTTCTCCTATAGAACTTTGTGTTGATGTAAAATTGGGGTTTTGAAGGAATTCATAAATAGATGCAATTTCCGGCATCCAGACAAATACGGAAATAACATCTTCTCTCTCTCTCTCTCTCGTTGTGTTTTCTTTCCCTCTCACTCTAAAGAGGCGTGTCCAAGGTTAATCTCCCCCTGTTAGAGGAGGTTAATACCTTACTTCCAGGGTATATAAAACGCAATTTCGTAGCCCCGCGAGGGTTGGTCGGGGACTCTTTCAATGGTTATCTGGACTCGCTACGCGTGTAGACTCCATTCGGTGAGTATGTAATCAAAACCCTGTGAAAATAACGAAACCTCACGTGCGGTGGTTAAAGCCAGTAAGGTAGTCGACATACACCCATGCCCGCCAGTTTAGGAACAACACTGAGAGTAAGCAACCTTCTCCTCCGTTCCAAAAACGGGAGTTCTAAGGTGAATTTTGTGAAGCGAATTCAGTCTCTGTTTGCCCATGGCAGACCAAAGAAATCTAAAGGTTTTCCCTATTATTTTGGCCGGGTTGGTCAGCTGTGTCAGCAAGCATAAATTGAACCCAGCCGAGCTGGGCATGATATAGAAGTCTATGCACTGTAGACTCAAACTGTATTAGGCAGAAATCGTCTGACTTGATGGTGTAATGTATTTTAATTAGATTTCTCGAAAACTTAAGAATTTAAGAATAATTTTAACAACTTTATAAATTTTTATTCTGTTGTAATGAGATAGTCTCGGAACGAGCTGAAATATACTCGTCTCTTATTGACAGCTTGAATTATAACTATTAGCACCAATATTAATAACGCTCGACGAGCGTATAATTTTCCCGTTGTTCCGAGCAAATTTCGTTCATTTGGAGATTTATTTCAATTTTTCCAGTTTTCTTTAAAACTTCGGTTTTGCGACTAGCAAGCCTTCCCACGAAGAATTACACTGGATCGTGATCGACTGATCTCAATTCAAGGTAATTCTCATCAATAGTAGACTATTGGGAGCATAAACCATCCACGGTGATTGTTGACATTTCTCTAAAATTCCCTGAATGCTTTGTGAACCGTGGCCCGAGGTGTATGGAAAGGCTAAACAGCTTGTTCTGTGATTATTTCTAGTGTTCCAGGGAAACTCATGACCAGCTCGAAGATTATGTGAAAACCTAGTCATAAGTAAACCGGAAATTTAAAATCTAGAGGATCATTCTCGGTCCTAGCCGAGTGTTATGTTTTTAATACATTTTTGTATTTTTTTTTCTTTTTCAATTTCTTCAATAAAGCTATTTAATTGAGGGAATGAATTTAATTTCTACAGAAGTCCTCAGGAAAACACGTGCAGTAAGGAGGTCAAGGAGGTGTTGGAAGACATACTGTATGAAGGTGCAATCCTCAAATACCAGTGTTTCGATCGCCCACCTCTCGTAGGTGCCAACTTTAGTGATTAACTTTAATGTTCTACCATTTGGGTCTCGATGGTACATGATGAACGCCGGGCCCAGTAAAGAATCCTATACACTTCGGGTTTTCTCGAGGTGCGATTCGACCGCTTGAGTTCAACCAAGCTTTCGGCTGAAATGTCTTGTCCGGGAGTGTCTTGATCTAGGCACTATTCAAGATGCGCCATGTGTCAAAACCCCCACCGCTACATAACATTAATGTTTATCTTATTTTTTACGGACCTCCGTAACAGATGTTTAAGTTTCTCACATCTTTCTCTTAAAAATAACACAATCACGTCTATTGTATCTTGTTTGTGGATCTTCAATAGCTTCATCCTCTGCCTTGTACTGAAATTGTCTCGTCTTCTTTCGACTTCAAGCTTACACTGTATTACCTATCAGTGCATCATCCATATGTAATGCCGATGCCAACTCCATTGCATCGACTAAGTAAGATTGAAACTTTGCATCATTTCCACAAAGTTTGAAACATTTCCTCTGAAAGCACGCATGTATACTTTCAAGAAACCCAACTGCAACCAACACATGAGAATCAATGATTTGGAGATTTTGCTTACTATACTATGTTTATATGAAGTAAAAAGTCATACCAGACAACGAATGAGCAAAGGAAAGTCACACAGAGTATCGTGGGTGACCATTCTATCTGTTCTATTTTGGTTACTTATTTGAAGTAAGGTATCATAAACCTCCCCTATGTGGTAACTAAATGGAGTCAGAGCATCAATTCGTCTCTCCCACATTGTAGTGCTTAATGGTTTTAAATTGAAACTGTTAATATGTTCCTTTAGTATGGTCCAGTTCATAAACATTTGTTAACTATACAAAAAATGAAATTTTACGTACTGACACGGGAGGGTCCCACAAGTTGTCGCTAAAATCTAATAGAGCATCATGAGAAATGAACATGAGCAAAATTGAAGGTGCTATGGACCAGAAGAATATGAGCTACGGGGCTTCAGAATTTGAATATCCAAAAAATTATATCATGAATTTAAGTACATTTAAAGTAAATATCTTGAAAACCGTTAAAGCAATCAAAACAAAAGTTGCACAATATAATGAGAACAAAATGCCCTATAGGTGAAGCAGTGTTGCCAACCCAGCATAAAAATATTTTATTTTAAATAGCACCACATACAAGTGTGTACAGATTTAAAATGCATTATTATCACTAAACATAACTGTGAATTGTAGTTGTACAGTGTTGCACACTATTGGAGCTACATGGAACAGTGGCGGATCCAGAAAAGTAGTTTGAGAAGGGCTTTACTCACAAAGGCTTCGTTTCTTTTAGAAATCACTAGATTTCTCGCGGGGGGGGGGGGATTGCAGCTTATACGCATAGGAATGACTAACATCAGATAAAAAAAAATACGGAATTTGGGTGGGCTTCAGCCTGAAAGTCCTAAACCCCCTAAATCTTCCTCTGATTACGATTGGAATGATATTCTTGGACATACGGAATAACCAAGGCAAATCAGTTCACAAGGATTTTTTTTTTCTGTTCCTGAATTGGTATTTTTGTGGGACATATGCTAAATTATTAGAATGTGATTCCTGTGTCGGTATCAGAAAATACATAATTTTCTTTACAAATATCGGTAATTCAAACTAAGTACTGATATCGGTACCATCGTTCTAATATCAATATTTGTAGACTGCATGCAGTTTTGTGTAGAAACTAAATTGTATACATACTGAAGGGAAAAGATTGCACAGAAACGTTATGTTCGTATGTTAAACATACTCTTTTGTATGTTTTGCAAAGTAACTCCACCTATCGGGTTACTTTGCACTAAAGTTTATACTTCAGTAACTATGTTCATAGTGAATGTTTACTAATGAACTTGCAGTCATGTTTTCTTTATATGTATATCCATCTACTATATGTTTAAAATACTGTGTTCTACATCATTACGTTTGTAAGTTACATGCGATTTTCTTTAAAATTGCTTAAATCTTGGGTAAAGTAACCCCGTCTTACGCTATTCTATGTTTTTCTTTTACACGTACATTTGAAATATGTAATAACTGACGTTGTGCTATTTTAGGAGATAAAACTTCATATTGGTTTTACAACAATGTATCAGAGAGTACGCCAAACAATATCTTTCTGCTTATATATGTACGGTATAAAATTTCAGCATTTTTTACGCGTTAGTTTAGAAGTTACAAGGGCGTATCAAAATAAATGGCCCACCCTGTATATAGATAAGTTGGCCGGTGAATGAGTGGATGTATTAGCGATTGTTCGACATTATAACTTTCCGCTCCTAATAAGTTTCTAGCTACGCCACTGGCACTTTACTGGTAAGATACTTTATTTTTTAAAAAATTGTGACCTTCTTCTCTCCGTAAGGCCAGTCAAACGCTATTGCAAGAAGTCGGTCCAAGAGCAAAAGGCAGTTTTACAAGGGCGCCCATCAGGGGGGCAAGGTAGGGCGCTCGCCCCCTCCTAGAGGGAATTGTACTTGGGAATATCGAAAACCCAATAGAATTTTTACATTAGTTACAACAAAATTTGAAACTATATTTGAAATGTCGTTTATACTTGCCCCCTCCCCTTGGAAACCAATGGGCGCCTTTGCGGTTTTGCTATGTTCAAAAATTCATTTCAAATCTATCTTTATTCTCTTTCTCTTCATGAGAATGTAACAGACAACATCCATTTCATGTGATTTTTATTTCTATTGATCAGTAGACCATATTATTATTATTATTATTATTATTATTATTATTATTATTATTATTATTATTATTATTATTATTATTATTATTATTATTATTATTATTATTTAGATTAGTAACACCAAGTTACTTTTGTATCTTATCATGTATGTACTAATTGGCATAGCAGTAAGAATGTCGCCATGGACTCTGCCATGACTTATACTACAGCTATGATAGATACATGTAGTATTAATTCTTTGCATTTCTTCATGCATTGACGTCAGTGAGATTTTGAGAAAGTTTCTTCAAAACGGGGGGGGGGAGGCTGAATAAGCAAGAAATGAAACTAATGCTGTAAAAATACTATTAACCCGGGTTGAGCACGATCGGAGAAATGTTCTAAGGAATATGTTGTAGCTCACGGGAAAATCATTCCGTGCCACCTCTGAAATATTTACTAATTGTGATCTTTATCATTTCAAACTTTCACTTGAGAACCGCGGTGGCTCAGTGGTAGAGCGCTCACTTCTGGTGCATGGCGTCCTTAGTTCGAACCCAGCTCGCGCCAAGTGAGCTTTGTGGTAGACAAACACCGTGAGCGTGGGTAATCTCGAGGTTCTCCCGTTTCCTCCTACTTTCTTCATTCCACGATTCCATTCGTTTCTCACCATCACCGTCTCCTTTAGCCTGGGACGTAAAACTTAAAGATTTAATTTCATTTCAGTTTCGCTTTTATGAGGACTAATTCCATTCAATTTAGAATTGAGTGTAGTGATGAGCGAGACAAGAATTGAGGCTACCTCGTCTCGTAAAAGTAATGTCTCGTCTCGAAAATGTATGTATTTTTATTGGAAGTTCAATCTCGTAGCAAAACTTCCGTCTCGTCTCTTTTCACTTGTAACCATGATGGAGTGTATATTTGAGCTTTGCATTCGTTGAAGGGTACGATTCCTTACTGAACTTCTTTTCTTCTTTTTCTTTTTTAAACTGAAGTGTAAAGTGGATAGGAATGCTTTGTGAGCTACAAAATAATACTAATTTATATTCTGACATTTTGTAAACATGTTTCTCGCTTGAAATCTTACTCTTCCTCTCCTTCCAAAAAATGTACTAATATATATAATGGGTGCGGCAGCGTTTATAGCGTAATTTGACTTGCGTAGTACAATGACATACTGCATGAATGCACGCCAGCTCGTGCCGCACTCGTGTACTAATGAGCTGACATTTCGAGTATGACAGTGATATGGAGCGGTGGACTACACAGCATCGTGCCTTTGCTGTTGAAAGTTATTTCAAGAATAACGACTCTGTTATTGCTACCCAGCGTCTATTTCGGCAACATTTCAACTTCGGACGTCATGGGAAAGTTCCAGCTGGACGGACCATTGTGAGGTGGGCACGTGCATTTCGAACAACAGGTTCTGTTTGCAATAGCAAACCGGGAAGAGATGAAAGAACTGTGCGGACACCAGAAGCTGTGGAAAATGTTCGTGCTACAATATTGCGTAGCCCAAAAAGATCTGCTCGTCGCCATTCGCGAACTGTGCATATGTCCGATCGCTCATTCAGGAGAATATTGCACGAAGATCTCCATTTTCACCCATATAAGCTGCAGATTGTTCAGGAAATTAGGCCTCGCGTTTGGGTTTCACGAGAAACATTTTGCTTAATCATGCGTGATCTCCTTTGCCAAAATCCACAAATGTTGCACACCATCCTGATGTCAGATGAAGCTCATTTCAAGTTATGTGGTTCAGTGAATAAACAGAATATGCGTTATTGAAGTGATGTAAACCCGCATGAACTGCACATCAAGTCCTTGGACAGTTCTCGTGTCACAGTGTGGTGTGGTGTTGCTTCCTTTGGGATTATTGGCCCCTACTTCTTTGAGGATTACAGCAGTGTGGCTGTAACTGTCACCAGTGAATGCTACCTAAAGATGCTGCAACACTTCGTTCTTCCCCAATTAGGTATTGTCGATGTAGATATGGAAGAATTGTGGTTTCAACAAGACGGAGCGACTTCGCATATAGCCAGAATTTGCATGGATTTCTTGCAACAGACATTTCCAGGTAGAGTAATTTCCCGTTTTGGTGTCATTTCCTGGCCGCCTCGCTCACCTGATCTTTCATGTGCAGACATTTTCCTTTGGGGCTACCTGAAGCAAGAAGTTTTCCGAACACGTTGTGCCATCATTCCTGAGTTGAAGGATCGCATCAGAACTGCCGTCGGCAATGTCCCAGGGAATACGTTACGCCGAGTTATAGAAAGCTTCCAACACCGCCTAGATGAATGTGTTGTGCAGAGGGGTCATCATTTGACAGGAGTCTTATTCAAAAAGTAATCCACGCAATGGACAATGACTTACACATTTCTAGATGGCATACCTTTAACTATTAATTGACATAAGAGGTAATAAATAAATTACAGTTATTGCCTGATGGTGTGTTTTTAATATCCTACTATGAACGCGGCAGCACCCTGTATATATATAGTCCCACCTTAGTCTAGTGGTTTGAACGTTGGACTCACGTCTACGTGGTTCCAGGCTCGATTCCTGGCAGATGCTTCCCAATTTTCTGCGTCCACCCAGCGTCGTGAGGCAAACTGAGGAGTCACGTGAATAGAAGACGCAGGTTGACGCAGCGCATTGACCACGTGTTCGTAGCTAGACTGGACATAGTTCACTCGGTCGCTAACAGATGGCGTTGGGGGGACTTAGGTCCATAAAAGGGGACTGTTACGCCAAGTGGTTCGGTGTAACAGTCCCCGAACTATATTATAAATGAGAAAAGACTACAAGTAACAAAACAAATAAATGAAAACAAAAAAAAACTGAAATTTGTTATTTGTACTGTACCTTTAAAATGAATATTTTGAAGTTATTCACTAATATTACTATGTATGTTCTCATGAGTTATTTTCATTGGCGCAAATCCCGGGGGATGAGGGGGCATGTCCCCTCCAATCCTGGAACTGGAGGGACTGTTCCCCCAATAATCCGATTTGAAATGTTTTTTTTTTGGGCGGGGGAAGAGATGTGATGATGTGTGTCCGTTTGCCACAAAGGAAAGGAGATGAAATTGATGTCCTCCCAGAATAACCCTCAAATCTATCCGTCTCCCAATGTCAAAGACAAGTCTGCTTTCCTGATCCTTCGCAGTATTGTTTTTCAACTTCATAAATATTTTGAACATTTCTTTTTAAAAACAGATGGGAACAGTCTTATCCGCCCCCCCCCCAATATTGAAGACAGATTTGTGCCGCTGGTAATTTTAGAGATTTCTAGTATAATACAGTGTCTCTCTGTTTAATAATAATAACCCTAATAATTGAGATGGACAAAATAATTTGAGTATCTAGTAAAAGGAAGCATGTCATACCTAATAGCGTGTAGAGCCATCTTTAGCACCTCACATAGCCTCGAACCAAGGGCGCCGATCCCGGGGAGACCGAGGGCTCCCCTAAAGCTCATGTGGGCCTCCTTACTGTATTTGTAAATTTACAATATTTGGCATAATTGGAATGTAATTTGTTTCAAAATCCTCATATATGCTTTCTTCATCTGAATGGGGCCCCCAAATTCACAGAGAAATCGGCGCCCTTGCCTCGAACCAATAAAAATAGAATCATACAGATTCTGAGTCGTACCGGTACTTAATGGGACATTATCTGCCATACTTCTTACTGTTCATGCTAAACTTGCTTGAGTTTCTTGAGAACTAAAGGCAGAGGAAAATAGGACCTCACTTTGTTCTCCAAAATAGACCACAACGGCTGAACCTCAATTACGTCTAGATTGGGTGATTGTAAAACCGAGGAAAAGATATGCTAGTTCCTGTTGGTACAAGTCAAATCACATTGAAATTTCCTAGATTTCTTACTTGAAGCTAGATTATCCGCGTTGATTCAATCACTTGTAGGAATCAACATTGTCTGGTTGGATAGAAGTAGTTCTCAAAAATTGATTCTTAGGTAGAGTTGCCAACTCTGAAATACAAAATCATTGACATGTGTTTATGATCCTCAAAACAAATGGAGAATATTTATATTTTAAACCTTGAAATATATAGTTGAGCCTGACAAAAATACCAGTAAAGTAAGTACCGATCATTTGACAACCCTACTCGGTCGTTGTTCCATACTCCATAGCAATGAATCTGAAAAATACTAGGATATAACAGCCCACCCTATGACATAACTATTCCTATTTGACAATTGGAAGCAGAATGTCTGGATTGTAGTCAAGGGCGCCGATTACAGGGGGCCGAGGACCGAGCTCCCCTAAAGCTCATGTGGGCCCCCGCATTTTATTTATGAATATACAATATTTGGCATGGGGCCGCGGTGGCTCAGTGGTAGAGCGTTCACCTCTGGTGTTTGGGGTCCCGGGTTCAAACCCTGCTCCCGCCAAGTGAACTTTGTGGTGGACAAACATCGTGCGCGTGGGTTTTCTCGGAGTTCTCCTGTTTCCCCCCACTTCCTTCATTCCGCCGTCTCCTTTAGCCGACCTCATTATCACCGTCTCCTTTAGCCTAACCGGCAATACCGTGGGACGTAAAACTCAAAAATTTCATTTCATTGTTATCAATATTTGGCATAATTTGAATGCATAATTTGTCAAAAAAAAAATCCTCATATATGCCTTCTGTGTCTGAATGGGCCCCCCAAATTTACAGAGAAATCGGCGCCCTTGATTGTAGGCCACTTCTGTGGTAGTTCTTCCCTTCCTTGTAATAACAATCTGCTTTATCAACCCTTTATTCCTGTGAGATTTTCGTTTCGCAGAGGTTCACCTATTCACATTGTATGCTTCCATGATGTTTGACATAATATCTCGCGGCACACGTAGAACACATGCAAGGGCGCCGATCCTGGGAGGCCGAGGGGTCCCCGGCCCCCCAAAGCTGATGTGGGCCACCCCGTATATTTTTATGAATATGTATTTTTATATGTATTTGTTATTGTTATAGGCCCTATATGTTGTTATGTGTATTTTTCTGTATGCATTTTTATTATTATATGTATTTCTTTTATGATTATACAATATTTGGCATAATTTGAATTGAATTTGTCTCCAAATCCTAATATGTGCCTTCTTAGACCCTTGTCTGCAACCACACATATCTGAATGCCCCCCTCCAAATTACAGATAAATCGGCGCCCTTGGAGGTTGGACACGTGCGACTATTAGTACTGCCAAGTAAGCGGGAAAGAACAATTTTCCCTCTCTGAAAGTCTGTGAGGTTCTGTAGACGCACGATCACAATACTACGACATCTACAGATGAACTCGTAACACATCATTTGAGCATGCAGAACTGAAAAAAAAAAATAAAATAAAATAATAATAATAATAATAATAATAATAATAATAATAATAATAACTATTGCTATCCGCTACATGAACCGTGTACAATACCGTCTATAGGTTACTGGTGGGTTTTCACCGCTCTTTATGCGTATATCGCCCCTTCAAAACCTCTATATCATCCCTTTGATAAAGGGGCCCGGTGGAACCAACATTTGTAACTAAACAAAAAAAAAAAAGTTATTTTTTTGCCCCATTAAAATAATTTAGAAAATATCAAGAAAGGCTGTAAAATTACTGTACCTCTATGTTAATAATTTCGTTATATTTGTGTATGTCTATTAAAAAAATGTGTATGGGCCTACCGATCTTTCCTAAGAAATGAACAATTATCCTTCGTACCCTCAAAATTTGTCCTATAATCGCTCATATTCTTATTAAGAAATTATGATAGCACTATTATTATTACTTTCGATTTATAGCCTATTGTTATTTTCTAAATTATTATTTATTGTTAAATACAAATGCAACCAAAATGCAAAGAACTTAAAAACATTAATTTATATGAAAAGTGTATATTTATTCAGAATTAACTCACATTGAGTTACTAATAGAAAGAAGAAGAAGAATTTCCAGGAAGCTGTGCTCAGAAACGTGATGCATTTGTTGTTTGGTGTAATGTAAATCGGCAGTATATGATTTGCCTCATTATAATTTAATAAATCCAAGGACAGAAAGGTTTGCTATTTTGAAAGATCAAGTTTAGAATTCAAGTGGAGTTTACCTACGAAAACGTGAATAACTTCTTAAGACAAATGGCTCCAGGAGGTAATAAAAAGCGAACTGTTTTGACGACGCCGACTGTTCCAAACAGTAAAGTTAATCAACAAACGATGGTTTTAACAGATTTGGCATCTTTATTTGAGTGTCCAGTATGTTTTGACTATGTTCTACCACCTATCCTTCAGTGTCAAAGTGGTCACCTTGTTTGCTCAAACTGTAGACCAAATTTGACATGCTGTCCAACGTGTAGAGGACCATTAGACAACATCCGCAACCTTGCAATGGAGAAGGTGGCAAACACAGTGATGTTCCCGTGTAAATATTCGATTTCTGGATGCCCAGTTTCTCTGCTTCATGTTGATAAACCTGACCATGAAAAAGTCTGCGAGTATAGACCGTACCCTTGTCCATGTCCTGGAGCTGCTTGCAAGTGGGAAGGGCAGTTGGAACAAGTTATTGTGCATGTTATGACCACTCACAAATCAATTACTACACTTCACGGAGAGGATATTGTGTTTCTAGCTACAGACATCAATTTGCCGGGTGCCGTTGATTGGGTTATGATACAATCATGCTTTGGACACCATTTTATGCTTATCTTGAGGAAACAAGAAGTGTGCGAAGACCATCCACAGTTCTTTGCCTTTGTACAGTTTATTGGTTCGAGAAATCAAGCGCAACAATTTGTCTATCGATTAGAACTGAGCGGGAACGGTAGAAGATTAACTTGGGAAGCTACTCCCATTTCGCTTCATGATGCCACCTTTACTGCTATTATGAACTCTAATTGCTTAATTTTTGATGTTGGTCATGCAAATATATTTGAGCACAATGGTAATTTAGGTATAAATGTGACAATTGCTAAAATATAATCTACTATGTGTGCTTGTTCGATATGAGGCAAGATTACTATGCAGTTGTATCAGACGAAATAATACTTTTGCTAAATAGAAAAATACTACCGGTAGAATTACAGTTGAAAGTAGCTTAATTATTTGCACGGAATTAATATATGCAACAAACGTAAATCGAGCAGCAGAAATTATGCAGGAATTTATAGTACTGGAACAGAGTGACTGCTCTTACATATGATCTGAATGAAGGTATGTACTTTAAAAAAAAAATAATGTCCAACTAGAATGATGCACGTAACACGTACAGTCACTCAGATGTATTTGTCATATCTCCTCAAGATACCTTTTTTGTGGTTATTTTGGGCTGCATGCTATAGGATTAATGAAAAATATAATTTGCAATGTCTTAACTCGATTGTATCTTGAAAGTTATTTTGTATTGAGAAATTTTCTAAACTTGCTTGAGTAGTTACCAAGTAAAGTAGTCCAAAAACTATTGGGCATTAATAGTAAATTTAATGTTCAATTTTTAACTTTTGACAATTTGTTCGCTCACTATAATAGAAAATGTGTTATTATTATTTTTGCGTAATATTAAGTAAACTAATCTTTCACAATCAGTATGTTACGTAGGTTACATGCAGAAAATAAATTACGTGTAAAATTATTGAACTCGTATATTGTAACATACTACAGCTACAAAAGTGCTACTAAATTCCCACTGATGCTATGTTTTTCTACGTAAAATGTATTATTATTTTTCAAAAAATATATTATTATTTTCTTATAATAATAATACTATATGGAAAATAAAAGAGACTTATCACAAATAGATACTTTTGTGCTGACAAATACTCATATTAGTATTCAGTTATAGACCTGATTGTGTTCTTATAATAGTAGTTTATAATACAGGGTGTTAACAAAAAATGTTACAATATTTTGGGAATAAATCTCTCACATCAAAATAAGAAAAAAGCGTATATGGACCTCTACTCAAAAGTGGATAATTTCGGAGATATAAGGTGCCGAAAACGTAAAACAAGTGAACTTCAGAAGTTCATAGCTCCACTTTTATTAAACCTAAGGTAGTCGGGTCAAGACATCACTGAGGAACTGGTATGTGAACTATCGAAATATCCATATTTAAAAATGCTCTCAGCACTTGCACACCAATTTTTAGAGAGATGGGTAGAGAGTGATCAAGTACCCCCAAACAGCCTCTCTAAAAATGATTGTGCAAGTACCGGAGGTTCTGAAAGATGGATATTTGGATAATTCACATACTAGTTCCTCAGTGATGTCTTGAACCGACTACGATTGGTCCTTCTAGTGAAACTGTGGACCTTGAAAATTCATTTTTTCACGTTTTCGACACCCAATAACTACGAAGCTATGCACTTCCGACGACAGGTTCATATGAACTTTATTTCTTATTTTGATGTAGGGATGCGCACGAGACGAGTCGGAGCAGAATTTTCCTGACGAAATTCGAGTCGAAACACAGCTCTTCCAATAGAGAAGAATACATTTTTCGAATCGAGACATCACTTTTACAGCACATTTTCGAGACGAGACAGCCTCAAATCTAGGGATGCGCACGAGACGAGTCGAGACAGGATTTTCTTGACAAAATTCGAGTCGAGACATGGCTCTTCCAATAGAAAAATATACATTTTTCGAGCCGAGACATCACTTTAATAGCACATTTTCGAGACGAGACAGCCACAAATCTTGTCTCGTGCGCATCCCTATTTTGATGTGACAAATTTACTTCCAGAATATTGTGACAAATTTTTTGTAACACTCTGTATAATTTATTTCTCATAATTTTAATTTATGTAGGCCTATAAAACTAATCAATACCGACAAATTTATAGATTAAAATTATGTACAAAAATATTTAATGCTTTGCCACATGAGGTACACATAGATATAAGAGATTTTTCAAAAAGCATTGCACTTTAAGAAGTTGCTTTAAATTTATTTACGAAGTACTGTTCAGTTGAAGACAATGTATTTACTGTTAAATGCAAATCGATATATTATTTCTAGTTTCCTCTTTTTTTCTTTCTTAATTTGAAGAAAAAATGAAACGATTTTTTTCAGTTTTACGTCCCACAGTATGCCGACTAGGCTAAAAGAGACAGTGATGATGAGAAATGAATAAAGTGGAAGGAAATGGGAGATCTCGAAGAAAATCCACGCACACGGTGTTTGTCCACCTCAAGGTTAACTTGGTATGAGCTGGAGTAATGATGATGATGATGATAATGGAGAAACCCGGGGGAAATTCTCCCCGCCGCCGGAGAAAAATCTCCGTGATAATAAAATGACGATGCGAAGGTAACACACATTTTGTTTGTTCACCACAAAATCCATTTGGCGGGAGTTGCGATTGAATCAGGGACCCCACGCGCCAGAATTCAGCGCTCGACGCTGAGCCACCGTAGCACCATTTCAGGCTTTCGTGTATATATGTCGGTATAGAAATGTTAATTTTTGCATATGTTTTTCAACAAGCGCGGATTAAAACCTGGAACCCCCTTGCGTACGCCACTGAGTAAAATAATTTTTGAAATATTTTGTGCAATAGGAATTACATGATACGCTGGAAAAGTGCCTATTATTTTTGTCCATCCTTTAAAGAATAGTGCCAAGCGCATGTTGTGTTTTTTTTTTTCAATCGATTCAGTGTCCCAAGGATAGTTTCCATCTTCTCCGATAACTCTCTATTCAAACCGGAAATGGTTTAAATAAAGCATTTCCAGTTTCAACACTAATCGCCAAAGAACAAAATGGTTATTAGTAGCGACAAGCGATTTTCTGTAAAGATTGAGGATGTTAAGAAATATACCATCACAATTCGCAACACTCTACCAGAACCGGAAGTACTTGAAAGTTAGAATTACTTAAGATTTTAGTATTGATTTCCACAGAGCAAGAACGGTTAGAGATATCGAAATCTGGTTTTCTGCAATCGATTCAGCGTCCCAAGAATAACTTCCATTTCTTCCGATAACCTGCTATTCAAACCGGAAGTAGTCCAAATTAGCCATTACCGGTATTAACATTTCTCACCATAAAACGGAAACGGTAACATATAGCGAGAAGTTGTTTTTGGTAACGATTAACCGTCTTAAAGCACTGTGCTTTGACAAAGCCAAAACACTCTACTGAACCAGAAGTGGCTGAAATTTACTATTACCGGTTTCAATGCTGATTTTCATAGAGGAAAAATGGTAAGAGATATCGAGATGCTTTTTTTTATTATTGATTCAACATCCCAGGAATAGATCTTATCTTCTCCGTTAATCCTCTATTCAAACCGGAAGTGTTTAAAACGAACAATTTCCTGTTTCAACATTTATTACCATAGAACAAAATTGGTAATATACAGTGACAAGCTGTTTTCTGTAATCGATTGAGGCTGTCAAGGAAGCATATCCTCACAACTCGCAACACTCTATCAAAACCGAAAGTAGTTGAAATTTACTGTTACTTCTGCTTTCAATACTGATTCCCATAGAACAAAAACGTTAAGAGGTATCGAGATGCAGTTTTATACAATCGATTTCGCTTCCCAAGAATATATTCTATCTCCTCCCTTAACAATCTATTCAAACCGGAAATGGTTCAAATAAACAAATTTCCTGTTTTAATCTTTATCGTCGTAGAAGAAAAACAGTGAGGCATGGCGAGTAATGGCTTTCTGATATGGATTCAGAGTCCGAAGAACAGGTTTTATTTTTGACGTTGTTAATCTATTGGAACCAGAAGTTATACGAGCAGTGATCAGAAGGTCTGGTTACACGGCCTGCAGTGGAACGCGTAGGCCATACGAGTATATTATTTCATACAAGCAATACAGCCAAGAGATAGTACATACATTATGTTATTTTTCGACAGTCTCCATATTGGTTGATTTACTTTTGATATATGGGTTGAGCTTGAAGATTCACTCCTGATAAAAAATCCTGTCCTTGCGTGTTCAGCGACGTTGTCATGAACCGTTTTACCTTCTCGTCTGAACTGAAGCGACGGCCTCCTAGGTGCTTCTTGAAGTATGGGAACAGGAGAAAGTCGCTTAGGGAGAGTCCGGACTGTAGGGAGACTGGTTGATGATGTCCCAACGTAACTGCTTTAACAGCGTGGTGGTCTGTGACATTTTCTATACCAGCCGCAAACTTTCGACGCCATTCTGCGACATACAGACGTGACATTCCAATCTCTCCGTAAACTTCTAGCAATTGCTGGTGAATTTTAGATTTAGATTAGATTTATTTGAAATGGCTTAATTATTGAAATGGATATAAAAACCTTTAACAATATAACTGTTTCAAGAATGAAGAAAATTATAAATAAAAAATCGGCACGGATTGTTGCCTTCGATAAGTTATGAAGTTCCTTCTCTAAAAATTTGAAGTTTCTAGGTTGAAGTCTGTAAGAGAAATCGTGAATTTTCGTGAAAGGTAAAAAATGCATGAGAGAGATACGAAGACTGTAGTGACATCTATCGACAAATCTTGTCTCTTTAAACCAACCTTAAAAAGAAAATCTTACGTTACATTGTTATTAGAATTACTAGCAGCGTTCACCCCGCTTCGCTGCGGTCACCCCGGAACGCAATAAACTTTGTTACTTAGATAATTTTTAATTTTTCGCTTTCAAGTGATATGATAAAAACCATAGAAGATTGCAGTAAATCTTAACATTATATCGCCTGTCATTTATGTTAACCCGCCCCGCTTCGCTGCGGTCATCCCGGTGCTGGCATATTGTAAAAGTGTCTGTAAAAATAAGCAAATCAATTAAAAAATTTTAAACAGAAGATTCAAGCTATTTTCCGCTGTATATCGCCTGTCATTTATGTTAACCCGCCGAGTGACACGGTCATGCGGGTTGCATATAAATACGTTTATTTTTACCTATGATGAACTAATAACAAAGGATTTGTGGACACCTGAATGGTCAATTATCTCAAGACACTGGTAATTAAAAATTAAAGTGATATGATAAAAACCATCTAGGGTCCAAATCCTAATAACCCCCCAAAAATGAAAGAAATTGGTTCAGCCGTATTAGCGTGATGAGCGGACAAAAAATTGTACGTTCTCTTTTATATATATAGATAATATGTGTTGTTCAAAGTATAGCACGCCTCTTCGAGATTTCAAAGCAATGTGTCATAATCTATATATATATATGAAAATAAAAGTGACTACGTTTGTGACTTAATACCTCTTGAACCATCCCACCGATCTCGATCAAATTTTCAACGTAGGTGAGATTCAGACCAGGGATGGGTTTTATCATTTCACTTTGACGGTGCAACTTCTTACAGAGAAAGCGGGGGAGATATTTAGAAATGATCGAAAATAACCGATATTAATCTCGAAACCATAGTTTTCAAGGTTACTGAGACGAATAGCAACACTTCCAATGCCCATTAAATCCAAATTTACCCCTTTATGTCCAAAACGAAACGTATTCACGTATTCTTCACGTGCGAAGAACGTTTACTCTGCTAGTTTATTATACGCAGTGGTGCCCACCCCCCCTTATGTCCATGACACAACCCCCCAATTGTCAATCTGTAGGTGTTCTTCCATGAAAAAAAACTTTTCGAATAATTTTTACACCCCCTGAGACATATTTATATAGATTTTTAACCCTCCCAAATATTTCAATGACGCAGTTTGCGTCATAGCCCCCCTCTGTGGGTACCCCTGTTATACGAATGTATGGTAAGATATTTTTATATTTTGAAATAATGTATCCTAACTTTCCATATTCTACTGCACAAAATGGCAAATATATCTGCTCATTGTATTAGTTAACTCGTTTTATTTCTTATTGTTTGTTATGTTAGTCATTTTTCGTCTTTTTTTAGTTTTTTTTTTTTTTTTTTAAGTTTAGCTTTCCTTTTCACTACCGAGGTTATTTGAAACATGAAGCCACAGTTTAAGGTAGAATCCGAAACTTTGTAATACTTTGAAATTTCAGTGCTCTTGGACCGGGAATCGAAAAAATGAAATCTTTAAGTTTTACGTCCCACGTTTATGCCGGTTAGGCTAAAGGAGACGGTGATAATGAGAGATGAGTGAAATGGTTGAACGAAGAAAGTGGGAGGAAACGGGAGAATCCCGAGAAACCCACGAGCACGGTGTTTGTCCACCACAAAGTCCACACGGCGCGAGCTGGGATCGAAGCAGGGACCCCAAGCACCGGAGGTGAAAGCTGTACCACTTAGCCACCGCGCCTCCAGGACCGGGAATCGAGTCCTAGACTATGTACATTAAAGGGGCACACTTGTTACTAGAACAACTAGAAAACCTCATGCATTTGGTATCTTATCTTTTATGAAGATTGAAGAATCTGATAAATTCTATCATAAATAATTTAAACATGTTTAAATATCATGTAGCTAACTTTCCCAATAGGTAACAATTAATTAATAGCTTTAATGATCAAAGAATACCGAAAACAGAAAATTCGATGGTTATTGTACCTACTGAATAAATTAAATTCTAAACAGGAAGTTGCGAGGCAAAGTAATTCAGTGGTAGAGAGCTTAACTCTGGCGTGTGGGGTCCCTGGGTCGATCCCCTGCCAAGTAAGTTTGTGGGGAACACCATTGTGCTCGTGGGTTTTCTCATAGTACTCCATTTCCTCCCTCATGCTCATTCCACCAACTCTTCAATCATCATTCACTTGCCCCAATCATCCATCCATCTTAGCCTAGAAGGCATATACGTAGGAAGTTAAACTGAACAATTTCATTTCATAAACAGGAAGTTAAATAAGAAATTTATCACCTTTCCTATAGTATTAGCTTAGGGGTTCCGACGCAAATGAAAAAAAAATCTTTTGAGTTTTACGTCCCACAGTTATGCTGGTTACGCTAAAGGAGATGGTGATTATGGGGAATGAATGAAATGGTGAAATTAAGAAAGTGGGAGGAAACGGGAGAAGACTCACGCACAGTTTTTTGTCCACCACGAAGTTCACTTGACGGGGGCTGGGATCGAACCTGGGACCTCAAGCACCAGAAGTGAACGCTCTATCCCGGTGCAAATGAAATTCCGCTTTGAAGTCTGATGAGAAATTTACCTTAGCAACACAACAGAGGGATGGATTAAGGTTACAAACTCAGTACACGTCCAGCAAATAGGTTTGGGCACCCAGACAATTAGGAATCAGTGCGTTATTAAACTTGGTCGTATGAGAAACACTAGTACAAGTGATTCTTTATTTATGATTTCTTACTGTAAAATTTGTACAGCAAGGTGCTAAAGCATTTAAGAGTAGATTTGGGCTTAGATTCGCGAATAAATGTACCATTTGCCGTTGGTTTGTCAGGTTTCGTTCCGGTGACACAGCACTGCAAAATGAGCTCCCTGGGCACCGGCCAACATCAAGTTTAGATACACTCCTCAAATACTCTGTGAAAACAAAGCTTCGGCAAAATGTTCGTGTCATTGCAGATGAGTTGACGTACATCATTGTTGTTCGGGAAGGTGAAAAGGTTGGACTCATGGACACCGCACGAGTTAACATCAGCCAGCAAGGATCTCCGTCTGGAGTAGATTTTTTGCATCGAATTTTCACTTTTGATAGCATACGAGGATAAACCAATAAGTATCTCCAATCAATTTCTATTATTTATTATCAGGAGAGCATGTTTTTATGAAAGTAACCAAGAAATTTCTATCGCTTTTTGTGCAGGTCTGTGTTCAATTGAGTTGAATGCTAATGGAGATAAGGCAAAGGTCAGTTGTTGGTGTGGGTATATTCAGCATACTACCTGATTGTGGAAGTTCAGTTATAAAGTGAACTTGCATAAGGACAAAGTGAACACGGGACTTCCACAGAGCGTTCTAAGGACGTGTATGCTGTACGAGTTCAAACGGGTCAAACGCCGCTCCAGCGGGGCCAAAGATATGCCAGGCCTTTGGTGAAGGTGTCGTGACTACGTGGACAGTGCAGCAGTGGTTTAATAAGTTTAAAGACGGTGACGAAACACTCGAAGATGGACGATCTGCCGGAAGACCAACACATGTACAAAATAAATATCTTCAGGCAGCAATAGAGACGAACAGTGACCAGACATGTGAGGAACTGGGACCAGGGGTAAAAGTGGGTCTGAAAAGGTGGGGAACGGTAGGTAGCAGCATGACGTCACGCCGTCCCTGCCTATTTTTGCCCATTGTATTTTTAGAAACTAGGAGGACGCCGTACATACTTTTTTGGAGGTGGGGGACGGCATCCCCCGCGTTCCCCCACTTTTACCCCTCACTGAGACTACAATTCAGTATGAGTGGAGAAATTATTCGGCA
This sequence comes from Thermobia domestica, assembly GCF_964235325.1. Taxonomy (NCBI): domain Eukaryota; kingdom Metazoa; phylum Arthropoda; class Insecta; order Zygentoma; family Lepismatidae; genus Thermobia; species Thermobia domestica. The sequence continues at coordinate 264,236,238 of NC_137462.1, forward strand.
GCACCTCCATCAACTTGGGAAGCGCCACAAGTTGGGTTGATGAGTCCCCCATGATTTGACGCCGGGCCAGAAGGCAAAGCGAACATATACCTGTGTTTCTTTGCTGTCTCGTCTGAGGAAGGAGCCATTTCTGGACAGGATGTTGACATGTGGTGGGAAGTGGATCGTGTACGAAGCTCCAAGACACCGTGTCATTGGTTAGCATCCCATGAACCGGTTCCTAAACAGCCGAAACCAACACTGCACCAGAGGAAGGTCTTCTTGTGTGTTTTTGGATTGCTCGCGGCATCGTGCCTTGGGAACTGCTACCAGGGGGTCAGAGCATCAATGCAACTGTGTATTGCGAGCAGTTGAGCCGTGTTCAATAAAACTGAAAACTCTGGAGTCAGCATTTCTGAAACGAAAGGGATCCTCCTATTACAGGACAACATTAAGACCCACGTGGCTAGGATGACCCGGGATAGCATTCTACTACTTGGATGGGAAACACTACTAAATCTGCCATACTCCCCGGACATTGCACTGTCCGATAATCACCTGTTCAATTCCTTGGACAATCACCTTCAAGGATCCAGTTCAAATCCCCAGTAGAGGTGTAAAATGCACTTGATACTTTATTCGCTTCACGACCCAGCAAGTTCTAACGTGAAGGAATCCATGGTCTTCCAGAATATTGGCAGAAGGTCGTCGATGCTGATGGGAGCTATTTTTGATGTTCCAGGTACGTCTTAGGTGACATAATAATGTTCGAAGGTGGTGGGTCAAAAAGTGACAATAACTTTCTTGGTTATCTTAAAATTAATATCATTTTTCAACATAGACACTCTGCTCCTTAATGCACTTGCTCCATCGTTGCGCAAGCTTTCCGATATCCTCTGCATAAAAGATTTTTGGTTGCGCAACAAGTCACGAATGCATCGCTTCCTTCACTTGTTAATCGGAGCTGAATCGACGGCCTCTGAGAGCTTCTTTAATTGGACAGATAATAATCTGATAAGGGAGATCGGGACTATATGCAGAATGCTCCAACACCTCAAAACGCAGCGTGGGAAGAGTTTAAGCGGTGTGGACGCGCATTGTCATGCAAGACAAAAACGCCTTCCGACAATCGACCTCTCCGTGTATTACGAATTGCAGGCTTGGACTTGCTTACCAGCATATCACTGTACCTTTTACTGTTTATTATTGATCCCTTTCCCAGATAATGTTCCAGAATTGATACTTGTGAGTCCCAAAGCACTTTCAGCATCACTTTCCCTGCACAACATTGACTGTTAAATTTCTTCTTGACGGGAGATCCAGGATACTTCAATTTCATACTCTGGTGTTTGCTCTCTGGTTCAAATTGATGAATCCACGTTTCATTTTCAGGCATGATTCGCCAAAGAAACGCTTCACCTTCTTTGGTATAACGGTTCAACAGGTGCTGACAGATTCTCACACGGTTTCGCTTCTGCTGTTTATCGAATTTTTTTTTCGAAACTCATCTCGCACAGACTTTGTGAAAGTTAAACCTGTTATACATGATGAAATATGCAGAACCATGACTAATCTGCATATAAGTTGCCACTTCATCAACAGTCACTCGTCTGTTATTCAAAATCGAGGCACAGACTCCTTCAATAATGTCATCAGTTGTCGCTATAGCTGGACGCTCTGCTCTTTCCTCACCCTTCGCCCGTTCAACCACTTTTAAACTGTTCAATCCACTGGTAAACACTGCTGTGGCAACACATTACATCCATATTGTGTTTAAAGTCTTTTATGAATTCCCGGTCCGTGTAAACATTCAGACTACAGAAAAACGGATGGCAGCACGCTGTTCTTCTTTGGTACACACAGAGAGTGGCGCGGCAGTCTTTACTCAAAACAGTGCAAAGCGAATTGATGTGATAAGTCTGCAACCCTCCATAGGCGAAGCCAACGGTGACACCTAGCACGAGTCGCGATCAACGTCCAGAACAGGTCTCAAACTATCCCTCTACTCACAGAAGGTGTTGTTACTATTATTACTTTCTTCGTCGATAGAAAATCATCACAATGGTTCTTTATAATTTTACATTCCATGAAATGTAGCCCAAACTTATCTAGAAGCATTAGTCAACAGTTAACCATAGTGTTCTCATGCTGCATGATCATTCATACCCACATGTCGCTTAAGGGGAGTGCAGACTGTCCGTGGGTTGCAGTATGAAACACTTCCTCGCCAGGTGACATTTCCCTCCGGCTACCACCTCTTCCGGCATCTCGATCACTTAGAATGGAAGACTGCGGTTGAGGATTTCTCCCCGTCACAGATTCCAGACAGTTCCTATTACGGAGTCTGATCGTCATATGAGCGATGAAAAAACCGTGTGTTTGTAGACTGCAACCATTTTGATTAACCAATTTTCATTGTTTTTCGTTTGGAAAAGACGCATCTGAAGCGAACATTTCATTCCCAGCAATGTAATTGAGTTGAGTTAGTTTTGAGTTTAACGTACCTTTCAGCAGCGAGGCTATATCAGACGGAACCTACTGATTAAAGTGTAATCTGAACCACACGTGCTCCCGCCGGGAATCGAACCCAAGTCTCCCACGTCAAAGGCACGTATACTAACCGCTTAGCCACGAAAGTCAGTAATGTAACTACAACATTTATACACCGGGCAGGGATTTGAATGAAATCGAGATTCTCACATTGGGGACCCTGGTGACCCTCCCCTAATTACCACAGGGCAATGATTACACCTTGTTGGAAAGCTTATGAAATACTGATTCCAACGAGGTATCACTTGTGCAATTCCCGCCTTATTCGTAGAAGAAACAAAAAATCCAAAAAATATGAAAAAAAATAATTTGGTTGGCCCTGGCAATCCTTATAGTCACTCTACGCTGACAAAATAAAGCTAATATGTAGGCAATAGACTTTGACATTAACAAAAAAAGTAGCCATTGCTGCAATACAAAGCAAGATAAAAATTCAAAATAAAATTCCTATTAAAATGCCCTCTTGCAGACCTTCACGTCCTCCTCCCTCCCAACTTAGTACCATGTTATATCCACACCATGTTTTTTTTTCATTATTGTCTAGAAAATACAGAAGCAAGAATTATACTTCTAGATCAATTCAGTATAAAAAGATGTCTTATATGGACCCGTCCAGAAAATAAATGTAACTTACATAAAAAAAAACTGAGACTCAAAAAAATTTCCCAACTTTGCCCTTCCTCTACAACCCTCACATGAGTAACAAGTACTTTTGCAGGGTATTAGCGTATAGTGGACTACTTCATTGTTTCACATGCCAATTTTTATGACTGTATCCCCAAGGGTGAGGAATGTCCTCAAAAAACCTGATGGAAAACACAATAAACAAACTTTACCTTCTCCCTCTCCACCGTAACAGCCCCCAATGCATATCGGTGGCAAGCTTCATCCTTATGTTTAGATTATTGTAGCTGTTTAATCGCATCTGCTTAGTATGGCCGCGGTGACTCAGTGGTAGAGCGTTCACCTCTGGTGCTAGGGGTCTCGGGTTGAAACCCTGCTCCCGCCAAGTGAACTTTGTGGTGGACAAACACCGTGTGCGTGGATCTTCTTGGGATTCTCCCGTTTCCTCTCACTTTCTTCATTCCACCATTTCATTCACTACTCATTATCACCGTCTCCTTTAGCCTAACCGGCATAAGCGTGGGACGTAAAAAGACTCAAACTTTCAAAACTTTTCGCATCTGCTTAGAGATGTTTCTATCTTGATGGCTTAAGACTGATACTTCCAATCTTGAAGCCAAAGAAAAGTGTAAGAACAGCGAAGAGCTACAGACTCGTTGCTCCTAGCAGCTGTGTCTGTAAGCTTTATGAGAATATATGGGGATCAAGCGTAGTACTTAGAATTAAATTCTCTGTTGAGTAAGTTTAAGTGTAGCTTTCACTCCTTCCAAGTCATTACAGACAATCTTGCTAATATCAAAAGCCAAGTTCACGATCTTCCATTGTTAGCATCTTGTTCCTATTTTTTCGATTTGGAAATGGCTTATTGCATAGCTTGGCGTTAAGGAATTAAAAGCAACTATACGACTGGAGTCTTCGTGGCTACATGGTGGCACTATAAAGAACATCTTTCATGAATGTTTGATTCAAGATAACTGTTTGTGTTAGTGTCTCAGAGCGATTTCCACGGGAAAGTGGTTCAGTTGTTGTTTTCTTTGATTCACACTGTTTGCCGTCAACAGAGTTCTGTCACAGTTCCAGACTCCTGTGTACCGTAGATTATATGTTGACGATCTTCTTACTTATTGCCACTCAAGATACATTCGCGATATTACTCGACAGCTTCAACTGACAGTTCTGTCGCAGTTACATACTTCTGTGTCACGTATACTCTATGTTGATGATCTTCTTACTTATTGACACTGCAGATACATTCGCGATATTACTCGACAGCTTCAACTAACAGAGTTCTGTCGCAGTTCCTGACTCCTGTGTCTCATATGCTCTATGTTGATGATCTTACTTATTGCCACTCCAGATACATTCGCAATATTACTCGACAGCTTCAAGTGACAGAGTTCTGTCGCAGTTCCAGACTCCTGTGTCCCGTAGATTCTATGTTGACGATCTTCTTACTTATTGCCACTCAAGATACATTCGCGATATTACTCGACAGCTTCAAGTGACAGAGTTCTGTCGCAGTTCCAGACTCCTGTGTCCCGTATACTCTATGTTGATGATCTTACTTATTGACACTGCAGATACATTCGCGATATTACTCGACAGCTTCAACTAACAGAGTTCTGTCGCAGTTCCAGACTCCTGTGTCTCATATGCTCTATGTTGATGATCTTACTTATTGCCACTCCAGATACATTCGCAATATTACTCGACAGCTTCAAATGACAGAGTTCTGTCGCAGTTCCAGACTCCTGTGTCCCGTAGATTCTATGTTGACGATCTTCTTACTTATTGCCACTCAAGATACATTCGCGATATTACTCGACAGCTTCAAGTGACAGAGTTCTGTCGCAGTTCCAGACTCCTGTGTCCCGTATACTCTATGTTGATGATCTTACTTATTGACACTGCAGATACATTCGCGATATTACTCGACAGCTTCAACTAACAGAGTTCTGTCGCAGTTCCAGACTCCTGTGTCCCGTATACTCTATGTTGATGATCTTACTTATTGCCACTCCAGATACATTCGCAATATTACTCGACAGCTTCAAGTGACAGAGTTCTGTCGCAGTTCCAGACTCCTGTGTCCCGTAGATTCTATGTTGACGATCTTCTTACTTATTGCCACTCAAGATACATTCGCGATATCACTCGACAGCTTCAACTGACAAAGTTCTGTCGCAGTTCCAGACTTCTGTGTCCCGTATACTCTTATGTTGACGATCTTGTTACTTATTGCCACTCCAGATACATTCACGATATTAGTCGACAGCTTCAACTGACATCAAATCCTCTTGTTCGCTGGTCGAGCGAAACAAGCTTCCGGTTTACTGGCCAAAAAACTCAATGTGCACACTTCTGCGTCCAACGATCCTGCCTTATTGACCTGGAAGTGTATTTCAGTGACATTCCTCTCTCATTCGCTGACACAGTCCGGTTTTTAGATTTAACCTTTGACCGCCGCTTAACATGGGTACCGCACATTAATAATAAGTTCTTTTGTCCTCGAACTCTGAATTTACTTCGTGTTTTCCCACCGCATTTGGGGTACTGACCCTCTTGCTCTGCTACGTCTATTTCGCATTATAATCCGGTCCAAGTTAGACTATGGTTATGTTATTCATCTGCTTGTTCCTCTGTGTTGAAGCAACTTGACACTGTTCTCCACCTGGACATTTGGGCAGCTAATGTTTATTCCGTAGTAGTCGTGTGGTTATCTTTTATGTAGAAGGATACGAACCATTGATAGCCAATCGTTCTGAGAGAATTCTCAGAAATTATACAGTCCACCGATCTCTTATTTCTGACAATTTCTGTTACTTTCCCTTGCGTGATGGTCATATTTATGACCGATATGCAACACGTCCTCAAACTGTATACCCATAGTACATTCGTGCTTATCAAAGTTTCACTGCAGATGAACGTGTAGGACCCGCTTAGTTTGTTACATATTAGTACTGTTCCATATTGGTTGTTAACTCCACCTAGATTCGACCTTCGATTGACATCATACACCAAACAGCACACAAGCAATCAGGAATTTCAGCAAGAGTTTGGAAATTTTCCTAAGCAGTATCCCGATTGTAATGTTTTATACGAATAATTCGGAAAGGGAGAATTCGGTAGACTGTGTTCGCCCAGATGATTACAGTTCAGAAGTTAGAGTTGTGCTCAATAATAATTACTTTTGAATTAAAGGCAGTTAAGATTATTTTCGATCAACTTTATATTAGTGTGTGCTTATCTGCACTAACTCAGAGAGCGTTATTGTAAGGGTACAGAATATCTTGCAAGACAATCTTGAGAGATGCCATCAGCCACAAGAACAGAATTGTGTCGTCGGTTTCTTCTGGGTGCGAGACATGTCGGCATTCATGGAAACAAGCATACCGACACAGCAACCATAAACACCGTATTGGCAGGTGTTACAGTGGAACAATCTTTTCCTTGCTCGAATCTCCATAGCAGTTTTGTCCAATGGACGCGCTCTTACTGGCAAGGAGAATGGAACAAGGCCAAATGAACATAACGCCACTTACGAAACCTGTTTTGGGCAAATAGCAGACGCTGTCGCATACTAATAGCTGTGATGAAGTGATCCTGGCTCTATTACATATCGAACACTTTCATTTCACACGTGTCTATCTACGATATGTCTCTGATAGTACGCATCATTCCACTGGGTATTGGGCACATGCTTCCAAAATACTCAGATCTCAGAGATCGTTTAGGTCTGCCTAAAAATCTTAGGAAGGTTTTTGAGGATAATACCGTCTTAAGTGAAAGTGTTTTAGTAGTAATTGCCCCACTTGGCCGAAGTTTGGACTTTGACCCCGACCTTTATGACGTCATAGGTCAAAGGTCAATGACCTTGGCCCGGGGTCAATGACCTAGGGGTACCTAGGACCACCCCCTCTAAACTTTGGCAGGGGTACCTTGGCCCACCCCCTAAATTTTGGCAAGGGTACATAGGACCACCCCCTTAAATTTTGGAAATTGCCAAATCTAAAAATTTGGTATGGTAGCCTAGGACCATAGTATGTACCCCTATCAGTATTGGGTGTCTATGTCGTTCCCTTTCATAGGTAAAAAATTGCCAAAAATTCAAATTTCGGGGTTTTTGACCTAATTTATCCCCTTTGATGAGGTGTTATTACCTTATATAGTTATATGGGCGTATACAGGGGCCATTACCTTTCATAAGACATGGGTATATTAATGCACCCCTTGAAAAATTTGGGAGGGGTACCTTGGCCCACCACTTAAATTTTGGAAATTGCCCAATTTAAACATTGGGTATTATAGTACAGGATCCTAATATGTATTATGATAAATTTGGGTGGTCCACCTCATTTCCTTCTAGGGGTACAAAATTGCCAAAAATATAAACGTAAGCAATACGTAGTACCACGTGTTTGTTTTTGACCTAAGTTATTCCCTTGGACGAGGTCCTATTACCTTATATGTTTATATGAGCGTATACAGGAGTCTATTACCTTTCATAAGACATGCGTATATTGGTGCACCCCTTTAAAAATTTGGGAGGGGTACCTTGGCCCACCCCTTCATTTTAGAAATTGCCCAATTTAAACATTTGGTATTATAGTACAGGACCCTAATATGTATTATGATAAATTTGGATGGTCCACCTCGTTCCCTTTTAGGGGTACAAAATTGCCAAAAATTCAAATTTCGGGGGGTTTTGACCTAATTTATCCCCGTTGATGAGGTTTTATTATCCTATATGGTTATATGGGCGTATACAGGGGTCCATTACCTTTCATAAAACATGGGTACATTAATGCACCCCTTGAAAAATTTGGGAGGGGTACCTTGGCCCACCCTTAAATTTTGGAAATTGACCAATTTAAACATTGGGTATTATAGTATAGGACCCTAATATGTATTATGATAAATTTGGATGGTCCACCTCGTTCCCTTCTAGGGGTATAAAATTGCCAAAAATATGAACGTAAGCAATACGTTGTACCACGTGTTTGTTCTTTTGGCCCATTTATCCCCTTGGATGAGGTCCTATTACCTTATATGGTTATGTATAGGGGTCTATTTCCTATTATAAGACATAGGTACATTTGTGCACCCCTTTAAAAATTTGGGAGGGGTACTTTGGCCCACCCCTTAATTTTTAGAAATTGCTTATTTTATATATTTGGTATTATAGTATAGGACCCTAATAGAGATTACTATAAATTTGGTTGGTCCACCTCGTTCCCTTTTAGGGGTACAAAATTGCCAAATTTTAGTACAACCACGTGTTTGGTCTTTTGACCTAATTTATCACCTTTGATGAGGTGTTATTATCCTATATGGTTATATGGGCGTATACAGGGGCTCATTACCTTTCATAAAACATGGGTATATTAATGCACCCCGGGAGGGGTACCTTGGACCACCCCTTAAATTTTGGAAATTGTCCAATTTAAACATTTGGTATTATAGTACCGGACCCTAACATATATTATGATAAATTTGGGTGGTCCACCTAGTTCCCTTCTAGGGGTACAAAATTGCCAAAATATAAACGTAAGCAATACGTAGTACCACGTGTTTGGTTTTTGGTCGATTTTATCCCCTTTGATGAGGTGTTATTATCCTATATAGTTATATGGTCATGTATGGGGGTCCATTACCTTTCATAAGATATGGGTATATTTGTGCACTCCTTTAAAAATTTGGGAGGGGTACTTTGGCCCACCCCTTAAATTTTTGGAAATTGCCCAATTTAAACATTTGGTATTATAGTACCGGACCCTAACATGTATTATGATAAATTTGGTTGGTCCACCTCGTTCCCTTTTAGGGGTACAAAATTGTCAAAATATAAACGTAAGCAATACGTTGTACCACGTGTTTGGTCGTTTGGCCCAATTTATCCTCTTGGATGAGGTTCTATTACCTTATATGGTTATGTATAGGGGTCTATTCCCTATCATAAGACATAGGTACATTTGTGTACTCCTTTAAAAATTTGGGAGGGGTACTTTGGCCCACCCCTTAATTTTTAGAAATTGCTCATATTAAACATTGGGTATTATAGTATAGGACCCTAATAGAGATTACTATAAATTTGGTTGGTCCACCTCATTCCCTTTTAGGGGTACAAAATTGCCAAATTTTAGTACAACCGCGTGTTTGTTTTGGCTTAATTTATCCCCTTGGATGAGGTCCTATTACCTTATATGTTTATATGGTTATGTATATTGGTCCATTCCCTATTATAAGACATGGGTATATTGATGCACCCTTTAAAAATTTGGGAGGGGTATCTTGACTCATCCACTCAGTTTTAGAAATTGTTTAATGTAAGCATTTGGTATCTTCGTACAGGTCTTCAATATGTACCACTATAAATTTGGATGGTCCACATCGTTCCCTTTCATGGGTAAAGAACTACCAAAAATCAAATTTCGGAGGTTATTGACCCCTATTTAGCACGTTATATGGTTTATTACCTTTATATGTTATGTTCTCTTTTAAATTTGGGAATTATAAAATAACATAATTTGGTAAACGTTTTCTAGGACCCATTGGTGTTCCTCTTATTGCCAAATATTCAAAATTTAAAGGTTATTGACCGGCTTTATTATTGAATAACTACAGGATTTATTACTTTTTTTCATAAGACACAGTTGTATTTGTGTACCAATCTTAAATTTTGGGAGGGGTTCATTTCTTATTGTCATATCAATAATTGGTAATTGTTCTTAAAATTGGATAGTATCTCATTCATTGGGTAAATCATTATGATCACGTGATCAGTTATTGACCTATGATGGGATTAGGAGTCCAGGACATTGGTACATTTAAACTTTGTAGGATAATTTGAGAATGCGTCATTGGTATTGATTATTACAGCCAAATATAAACGTAAGCAATACGATGTACCACGTGATTGACCTTGATGAGGTAGTGTACAGGGATACATAGCTAACCTTATTGAATCTTATGACTCATAGTCTTAAGGGAATACATGCTACAACACTGGCAAAGTTATTGTTGATGCAATTTGATTGGTTGATCACTATCTTTCGTGCAATCTGATTGGCTGATCACTATCTTTCGTGCAATCTGATTGGTTGCTGATTTTCAAATCCTTGCTGCATTCAGTTTTAAGTTTTGTTTAACATTTAAAAATCTTGGTTTCGTTCAACATTTTGCACTCACTGATAAATATGATCAAAACCGTTTATTTGTTAATCGAATAGTTAAAAACCGGATAAAGTTTGACGGTTAACCGTGAAACGTAAATTTTTGTTTGAAAGTTTTTTTTGAAAATTTGTTTGAATTTTTTTTGTTTCAGAAATTTGTTTGAAATTTATGTTTCAAAATTTTTTGTTTGAAAATTTTTTGTTTGAAAATTTTTAATTTTTTTGTTGCAAAATTTTGTTTGAAGGATTCTTGGGTCGAAGTCATCAATTTGAATTTAGTACACAGCAATTGTGATGAAATCATGAATTCAAACGTCAGCACATTAGACATAGTTGTATGAATTTGGTTGGTCAGCATGACGTCACTAACTGTGATGAAATCATGAATTCAAATGTCAGCACATTCCTTTCCTATGACGTCAGTAATAACTATAAATCAACCAATACACTGTCATTCCACGAAATCATTTGAGCAAGTGCTTTTCAGGAGGAAAGATGTGTACTTCTAACGATAAAGAGTTCATCTTCGCAAGCTATTATCCAATAAATATATTTCAAACAAAACATGTGATGATTGGTATCAGTGCTAGAACATTTGAACCAGTGATTCGATTGGGCAAAGCAGAACAATTTGGTGTACAACTGACCTGTGAAGAATGGCAAATATTATGTTCACGAATCGACCAAATGAACGATTATTTTCATGATGAGCTAAATGTGACCATAGTCAAATCATTAGGCTCAAATCATGAAGTGGTGCTGCGTACAGTCCTCGAAGAGAAGATGGTGCTGTTACGTAAAAAGAGTACATTTCATGCCCCTCGCAACATGGTGTATCTAACACAAACTGAATGGAACAAATTCATCAGCGTATTTCAGTGTGTGAAACATGCAGTGGAAGTGTGCAACAAAACAAGTATATTCCTGAAAAAGTACTATTTTGAAAAATGTTTTATGCATATTGTACAACATGTATCTAGATATTGTGATGGTTGTCAACATCGTTCGTGGGTGCATACTTGTATTGATAAACAGCTTATTTGTGATCAAATGGACATTGAGTTTCCACCAATTGATATTGCAATAGACCTTAAAAGACTTCAATTGGAATTAAAATTATATGCTAAAGACAAACTAGTGCAAGAAGTTCAAAATACATTGTATCGACAATATCCAGAATCACTATCTGGTATGGATGTATGTGGAGTGTAATAAAATGATCCATTTCAATGAATTGTGTTTTTTCATTTCAAGTACAACCCCATGTTCTGACGTGTACTATTGCATCACAATGTTGCCAGAGGTTTTAGTTCTAAACAGTTCCGGTTCTTTACTAATGAGTGCACAAACTTTTAAAATGTCAAACAAAAAATTTCAAACAAAAAAATTCGAACAAAATTTGGAAACGAAAATTTTTTTCAAACAAAAATCTTGAAACAGAAAAAAATTTTGGAAACGAAAAATTTCAAACGAAAAAATTTTAAACAAAAAAAATTGAAACAAAATTTATAAACAAAAAATTTTTAAACAAAAAATTTGGAAACGAAAAATTTCAAACGAAAAAATTTTAAACAAAAAGTTTTGAAACATAAATTTCAAACAAATTTCTGAAACAAAAAAATTCAAACAAATTTTCAAAAAAACTTTCAAACAAAAATTTACGTTTCACGGTTAACCGTCAAACTTTATCCGGTTTTTAACTATTCGATTAACAAATAAACGGTTTTGATCATATTTATCAGTGAGTGCAAAATGTTGAACGAAACCAAGATTTTTAAATGTTAAACAAAACTTAAAACTGAATGCAGCAAAGATTTGAAAATCAGCAACCAATCAGATTGCACGAAAGATAGTGATCAGCCAATCAGATTGCACGAAAGATAGTGATCAACCAATCAAATTGCATCAACAATAACTTTGCCAGTGTTGTAGCATGTATTCCCTTAAGACTATGAGTCATAAGATTCAATAAGGTTAGCTATGTATCCCTGTACACTACCTCATCAAGGTCAATCACGTGGTACATCGTATTGCTTACGTTTATATTTGGCTGTAATAATCAATACCAATGACGCATTCTCAAATTATCCTACAAAGTTTAAATATACCAATGTCCTGGACTCCTAATCCCATCATAGGTCAATAACTGATCACGTGATCATAATGATTTACCCAATGAATGAGATACTATCCAATTTTAAGAACAATTACCAATTATTGATATGACAATAAGAAATGAACCCCTCCCAAAATTTAAGATTGGTACACAAATACACCTGTGTCTTATGAAAAAAAGTAATAAATCCTGTAGTTATTCAATAATAAAGCCGGTCAATAACCTTTAAATTTTGAATATTTGGCAATAAGAGGAACACCAATGGGTCCTAGAAAACGTTTACCAAATTATGTTATTTTATAATTCCCAAATTTAAAAGAGAACATAACATATAAAGGTAATAAACCATATAACGTGCTAAATAGGGGTCAATAACCTCCGAAATTTGATTTTTGGTAGTTCTTTACCCATGAAAGGGAACGATGTGGACCATCCAAATTTATAGTGGTACATATTGAAGACCTGTACGAAGATACCAAATGCTTACATTAAACAATTTCTAAAACTGAGTGGATGAGTCAAGATACCCCTCCCAAATTTTTAAAGGGTGCATCAATATACCCATGTCTTATAATAGGGAATGGACCAATATACATAACCATATAAACATATAAGGTAATAGGACCTCATCCAAGGGGATAAATTAAGCCAAAACAAACACGCGGTTGTACTAAAATTTGGCAATTTTGTACCCCTAAAAGGGAACGAGGTGGACCAACCAAATTTATAGTAATCTCTATTAGGGTCCTATACTATAATACCCAATGTTTAAAATGAGCAATTTCTAAAAATTAAGGGGTGGGCCAAAGTACCCCTCCCAAATTTTTAAAGGAGTACACAAATGTACCTATGTCTTATGATAGGGAATAGACCCCTATACATAACCATATAAGGTAATAGAACCTCATCCAAGAGGATAAATTGGGCCAAACGACCAAACACGTGGTACAACGTATTGCTTACGTTTATATTTTGACAATTTTGTACCCCTAAAAGGGAACGAGGTGGACGAACCAAATTTATCATAATACATGTTAGGGTCCGGTACTATAATACCAAATGTTTAAATTGGGCAATTTCCAAAAATTTAAGGGGTGGGCCAAAGTACCCCTCCCAAATTTTTAAAGGAGTGCACAAATATACCCATATCTTATGAAAGGTAATGGACCCCTATACATGACCATATAACTATATAGGATAATAACACCTCATCAAAGGGGATAAAATCGACCAAAAACCAAACACGTGGTACTACGTATTGCTTACGTTTATATTTTGGCAATTTTGTACCCCTAGAAGGGAACTAGGTGGACCACCCAAATTTATCATAATATATGTTAGGGTCCGGTACTAAAATACCAAATGTTTAAATTGGACAATTTCCAAAATTTAAGGGGTGGTCCAAGGTACCCCTCCCGGGGTGCATTAATATACCCATGTTTTATGAAAGGTAATGAGCCCCTGTATACGCCCATATAAACATATAGGATAATAACACCTCATCAAAGGTGATAAATTAGGTCAAAAGACCAAACACGTGGTTGTACTAAAATTTGGCAATTTTGTACCCCTAAAAGGGAACGAGGTGGACCAACCAAATTTATAGTAATCTCTATTAGGGTCCTATACTATAATACCAAATATATAAAATAAGCAATTTCTAAAAATTAAGGGGTGGGCCAAAGTACCCCTCCCAAATTTTTAAAGGGGTGCACAAATGTACCTATGTCTTATAATAGGAAATAGACCCCTATACATAACCATATAAGGTAATAGGACCTCATCCAAGGGGATAAATGGGCCAAAAGAACAAACACGTGGTACAACGTATTGCTTACGTTCATATTTTTGGCAATTTTATACCCCTAGAAGGGAACGAGGTGGACCATCCAAATTTATCATAATACATATTAGGGTCCTATACTATAATACCCAATGTTTAAATTGGTCAATTTCCAAAATTTAAGGGTGGGCCAAGGTACCCCTCCCAAATTTTTCAAGGGGTGCATTAATATACCCATGTTTTATGAAAGGTAATGGACCCCTGTATACGCCCATATAACCATATAGGATAATAAAACCTCATCAACGGGGATAAATTAGGTCAAAACCCCCCGAAATTTGAATTTTTGGCAATTTTGTACCCCTAAAAGGGAACGAGGTGGACCATCCAAATATATCATAATACATATTAGGGTCCTGTACTATAATACCAAATGTTTAAATTGGGCAATTTCTAAAATGAAGGGGTGGGCCAAGGTACCCCTCCCAAATTTTTAAAGGGGTGCACCAATATACGCATGTCTTATGAAAGGTAATAGACTCCTGTATACGCTCATATAAACATATAAGGTAATAGGACCTCATCCAAGGGAATAACTTAGGTCAAAAACAAACACGTGGTTGTACTAAAATTTGGCAATTTTGTACCCCTAGAAGGAAATGAGGTGGACCACCCAAATTTATCATAATACATATTAGGATCCTGTACTATAATACCCAATGTTTAAATTGGGCAATTTCCAAAATTTAAGTGGTGGGCCAAGGTACCCCTCCCAAATTTTTCAAGGGGTGCATTAATATACCCATGTCTTATGAAAGGTAATGGCCCCTGTATACGCCCATATAACTATATAAGGTAATAACACCTCATCAAAGGGGATAAATTAGGTCAAAAAACCCCGAAATTTGAATTTTTGGCAATTTTTTACCCATGAAAGGGAACGACATAGACACCCAATACTGATAGGGGTACATACTATGGTCCTAGGCTACCATACCAAATTTTTAGATTTGGCAATTTCCAAAATTTAAGGGGGTGGTCCTATGTACCCTTGCCAAAATTTAGGGGGTGGGCCAAGGTACCCCTGCCAAAATTTAGAGGGGGTGGTCCTAGGTACCCCTAGTTCATTGACCCCGGGCCAAGGTCATTGACCTTTGACCTATGACGTCATAAAGGTCGGGGACAAAGTCCAAACTTTGGCCAAGTGGGGCAATTACTACTGTTTTCATATTTCTTCCTGAGATTGAGGACGTTTAGATTGTTGCTTTCTCCTTTTTCCAATTATTATGTACATTTCATATTTTATTATTTATTCCTTTAGACTTTCTGAGACCTGCGTTGTAATTTTTACAGCTTTCTTTGATTTGTTCTCTTTAATTTTTAGAACGTGGAAGAGAACTACACTTTGTAGATGTTTTATTTTGAATGAGTAGCATGTGTCAGCCATTTGCCGTATCGTGACATAGACAAATAGCCCCCCCCCCCATTCTGACATCTCCATCAAATGGAAATAATCAATACTGAGACGAGTTAATGCGTTCTATTTTTTTATGTTATTCTTCAACAACACTACCCAAGCTCCAACCTCTACATGTTACCTTAGGGTAACAGTTGCTTTCCTTTCACTAAATTTTCTCTAACGAAGCTGTTCTCGATGTCAGTAAAACATCTCTAGAACACCGTTATTACCACTATAATTATAGTTAATTGTAGAATTTCACGCACGATCTGCACGTATCAAAAGTAGAGAGTAATTTCACGTTGTAGTTAGTACGTTAGTTTTATCAATAACATAAGCAAGATCTTTCCCCTAAAATAATTAAACTATAATATTGGTTACAGAGTAAGATGTTTCTTCTATGCAATTTGAATATTTCTAAAAGAAAAAGGGAAACACAGGAAAAAAGACGAGAAGTTATATTAATACTAGCCCAATATTTTAGTAATTTTCTCAAGGTTATCACAAGTTTTAGAAGATTCGGAATTTACTTCTTTAAACTGATGTCCGAGTTATGTATATACGTCCCTCTCTGCTTCAAGTTGCAAGGCTGAGTTTGGGTTAAACGGCATTGTAAGTGTCACTGTTCATCTCAGAAATACCAAAAACTATGGATTCGACACCAATATCGGTCATTTTCAATCATTTTATATAGCTTCCCTCTCCCCTCGTCCTAAGTTGCAACATTATCAAATAAAAAAACATTCCAGGCCCAATCTATGTTGAAAATTTAATTGAGATTGGTCAGGTGGTTTAAGTGTTACGAAGTCACAAACATAGCCACTTTCATTTTTATATATATCTAGATCATACCTGTGGGATAATTGGCTAGTTTCAGTAAAAATTCTCTAACAGATAACTTCGTTACACAAGAAAGATCCTATAAGAGTAGAGAACAAAACCATCTACCCTTACAAATCTAACGCTTGTGGTGCAAAGGTAAGTGTTTAAATTTTTAAATACAAATCCTAACTTGTTTAAAGCCACATACAGTAACAGATGTTTTGAATAGTTATCTCAAAGAAAAATATTTTTCACTGTAAGAATTCCATCTTAGTAGATCAGGATTCCCACTTAACTGGAAAACCTGGAAAACCCAGGAAATTCAGCTTACTCGTGAAAAGTCGGAGAACTTTAAATGAAATGAAATCTTTGAGTTTTACGTCCCACGATTATGCCGGTTAGGCTAAAGGAGACGGTCATGATGAGTAATGAATGAAATGGTGGAATGAAGAAAGTGGGAGGAAACGGGAGAACCCCGAGAAAACCCACGCACACGGTGTTTGTCCACCACAAAGTTCACTTGGCGGGGGCTGGGATCGAACCCGGGACCCCAAGCACCAGATCGGAGAACTTTAAGTGCGGATTTTAACTTATCAGAACGCGTTGTTTAAGCCTATATTCTATTACAACATACATTTCTTATATAATAAGAAATGCCGAAAGAAATAGCGATTCTTGCAACTGAAGCCAGTGGTTTAATATATTCATTGTTAAAAAAAAATCACAACATGGCTTTCACTGGCAATATACATAAAATTACGTACTTTCATTCTCGGTTTTCGGAAGACATAGTTACTGCGCCCTTTTCGTGCATACGATCTAGCGACAGAATCTTAGACGTTTGTGAACATTATTGTAGCGAACAAACCTCTAGCAAGGTACATGTCTCAAATAGATATCAATGTAAACTTTTTTTTTTAAGAATACTTAGGGATTTAGGATTTAGATTTCTGGGCTTTCGGCATCTAAGGCCAATTAGCCCGTCACGATTTGAGGGATGAAGTGCCTCGGTGAGTACACAATCTGAAGAAAGGGGAGAAAGAAAGAATTGGGAAAGGAAGAAAGGATTGGAGAAGGAAGAAAGCGGCCTGGGACCTATAAGTCAGGTACCACCCCGGCATTTGCCTGGTGTGAATGAGAAAACCTCATTCAGGGTGGCTAGCCTGAAAATGCGTGTTACACTTTTTCGAACGAGTGACCCCATCGGGAATCGAACCCGGGACCGCTCGCACCGAAGGCGAGAGCGTTAGTAACTACGCTACGCGGGGCCACTTTTTCAGAATACTTTAGAAGATAGGTTTTGATATTGCCGGCTATTTGATAGGGAATATTTTTATGAAATAAATTGGTTTGTGTTGCAAAATTTCTTTTACCTCCACACATACACACACACACATACGCTATATATATTGTTATAGGATGTAAGGAGATGTAATTTTATACTTTAGGATATTTATGGAATATAATCAGATATTATGGTTTTAGATTTCAATTTTAGTAAAGTTACAATATTTTATGTCATTTAGGTTAAGTTTATTCACATCATCATTTTGCTCATTAAATCATGTCACAAATAATAGGAATAACATTATGTCATGAAAATCATTTAGTCTGCTGACGCTTTACTATTCCATTACGAAAAAGCAAATAAAGCAACCTAGTTACATTATGTTGACGAGAGAATTTATACAATGTAGTTATTACGTTTGTCTGACAATTACAATTAGATCAGCGTTTTTATTTTTCAAAATTGAGAACAGAATGTCTATGATATTGTAAGAATTGTGTATCTTTTTGTTTTCAAAAAAATTTCTTAGATTGACAAAATTTAAATCATCCGAGAGATTGTGTCTGGAGATTCTAGGGATTTTTGGTCAGCAGAATGTCCTGTCCCAATTGAGTTTCTCAAGAATTCCACGTGATATCTGGAGTCTGTTGTTGTCATGAATATCTTCAATATCTGCAACCTCATTTCTTGATTATATAAAACCGTTTCCTTGGAAAGAGAGTGCAGTTAATAAGAAGTTATTAAGAGACGAGTTAATAAGAAACGAGTCGTTAATAGATCAGTTTATAAGAAGCCGAAAGTTAATCGTAATAGTAATCTAACATGTTACTTCGCGATAAGTAACGAATCGGGATAAGTTATTTTTATCTAAGTTTCGGAAAGATCTTATACGGATTTTACTCACGTGTATTTTCGAGTGATAAGCTCATCTTTCCATGGACGCTTTATAGAATTTGGAGCTGAACTGCAGATGGGAATACCTGACAACATGGAACCAGTAGTCGGCCAGGTATGATATTCTTAAGGCCAGATTTCCCTAATTTAATTCCTCATGACCTTTCAGATATTCAATCAAGTCAATCTAAGAACACTAAATTCATTGACTAATAAACTGATATAAATTGAACAATATGTCTTTCTCTGAGTTAAATAACACTTCCATTGATCACAACTAAATTGTTCTTGAATTTCATATTATACATTTTGCCTAACCTTTAGGGGCATGTTAAGAGAGAAATTCCAGATATTTCTCTTAGATTAGTTTGGTCTTCTCATTCTTGCTACTATCCCCACATTCATTTCGTACAAGAGTAGACCAGGCTAACAATATATATATATATATATATATATATATATATATATATATATATATATTACATGAGAAATCCTCTCTCGCGAAAAATTTAGTTACTGATCTATTTATGTAAAGAATTGGAAATTTGTAACTCGTGACCCGGAAAACTCAGGGAATTCATGCTCAATAAAAATAAGTGGGAACCATGTAGACTTTACTGCAACAAGTATATTCGCAAATAATTGAAGCTTATTCCCGGATAACGTTCTGTGGCACTTTTAGAAACTTGTTAACCCTTTCAAGTTCTGGCTTTTTTTAAAAAAAGGTAAATTATAGACTTTCAGCCAGAAAGCTACTTTTTTATCCTAGGATCATGGTTCGTGCCTCATTCTCTTTAGAATGGAACAGCCATCCAAACGATACCATTCTCATTTCCCTATCATGTACCTGAGGTGAGAAATTTAGAGGGAAATCGGTTTTATTCTTTTGAATTCTTTCTCAAATTTAGAGCCTCTCAGGACTGCCATTGTTTTAATGCAGAGATCTGAAACAAATCTGAAAAAATATTAAGGGGTGCATTGAATGTGTGCAAAATTCCAATCTTCTAGTTGCAAAAGTAAGTCCGCCACAAAATAATATACCCGCAATTCCCCAGATTGCCGCATAAAACAGGATCTCAGGTAAACATTTTCTGAGACACCCTTATTTATCCTAGGATCATGATTCGTACATCATTCTCTTCAGAATAGAACAGCTTTTCAAACGGTATCATGCACATGTCTCCATTATGTATCTGAGGCGAGAAAATCGCGAAAAATAGATTTTTTGTTTTAGAAAATCCCTTTTTTGTACTTTTTGCCACCCTTGTTTTAACACAGAGATCTGTAAAAAAAAAAAAAAAAAATCTGAAAAATACTAAGGAGTGTGCTAAATGTGTGTACGGAATTTCGATCTTCTAGGTGCAAAAGTAAGCCAGCCAAAAAATAATAAAAATAGACATAAATAATAAATATATTTTTGAAAAGTTATTACGACATCACTCTTATACCTCGACGCAGAAAGGCGTGAAACCATATGTAACGTGTTCTATAATGCCTCTAGACTTGAAAAAAAAAAAAAAAAAAAAAAAAAACGAAGTAAAAAGCTTTATTGGTACTTTTTTAATCGAATAATGCAGATACTACTTTAGTGCCTATATATGTGTACTAGAACTTAAAAGAAAAAGTAAAATGGTTTAAGCATAATTTCCTTTTTAAGATATTTTCTTTTAGATTTAGATATAGAGTAAAACTTTTAAACGGATTTGTTTTTATATCTTCGTTAACTAGTTAATTTGGTGACTTATCTCAAGAACTATGTATAGTACTCTTCAAACATTTTGCTGATTCATCACCTTTTAAAATGCTTTTTATACTCCTAATCATAATTGCAAGTAAATAAAGCAAATGTGAAGCCAAAGTACTAAATATTCCTACGGAAGCATACGATTGTGGCAATACTAGCTACTTAAAGAGAATAAAATGACCAAATGTTTCATTTGTTTTGGTTTGATTTGATTTTAGCGCCCCTTTCAGCAGCGAGGCTATATGAGACGTGGACACAATTACAGCTTACCGTGGGATCCGAACTACATGAATTCCCACTGCGAATCGAACCGGGTCTCCCGCGCCTTACGCTGACCATTTTGCCACAAAGAAGCTCACCAAATATTTAAATAAGACGCCTATTAATACAGCCAGATTTGGTCATTGTAATTTTATTTTATTTATTTACTAACCAAAAATGGCGAGCTAAAATTTTCAATGTACAGCGTAACTTCATAAATCGTTCTACTTTTGTGAAATAATGATGCGTAGAATTCTTTGTTGTCTAAGTAATAGATAATGTATTTAATCCCAGAAATAAAGTTAATTACAGGCTTTATAAAGATAAATTATAGCACAGTTTTAACCACAGTAACGCAATGATTGTCAGAACAGTCATTACCTAATTTAGAATTAAAATTATATTCACGGCAAATCAACGTTACGTTTCAATGACTCATTGGTATCTTCTTCATGCTTATTTTAAGAAATTACTCACCTTGCAGAAGTAATATTTTGAACAGTTTCTTCCATTCTTCCAGTAGAGGAGGAATCGATTCCTGTTGGATCCAATTAACTTTTAATTCCATCCATTACGGCGTATTCTACGTTCATAAAACCATACCGAATAAATTTCACTCAAATGCTATAGTGCTGCAAAAATGCCTTGATCCGTGGCAAAAATGCGAACTAAAGCTCACATCCATGTGTTGAGTGAATAAGGGTTCAGCTGTTGCTAAGCGAGAGAGCCTTGCAACCGTCTACGCCAAATGGAGTGGATTTTTTTTTTCAGCTGATAACAGTGCTTGGAACGGAAGACTAGGTGTCAAATCAATGTGGTATATCTATAGCACCAGGCGACCGTCGTGTTTGGGAGAAGTTCTGCATTGATACGCTAGTGTTTATGGCTGAATATCCAACTTTCCCGAGAACCTGATTTTAATAGACAAAGCGGCAATATTCCATGTAAGTGGAAAAGAAAACACACACAATGTACGTACTTCAGGAACGGAATATCCACACGAGTTTGTGGAGTCAGTTTGGAAATCTTCTAAAATGGCTGTGCTTTGCACCCTGTCAAGAGAAAAAAATTTACTGTCCTTTCTTTTTCATAGAGGAAATAGTTACGGGATTCATTTTCCTTGGTATGTTACCCGAGTGGTTACGTTTTCAACAGGATGAAGATAATAACACTTCTACAGCGAGGTGAGATCATTCTTGAACAGAAACCTACAACGTTGTTGCCTTGGACTCGGAAATGATGATGATGACAAAAACTCTAACGTGGCCACCACGTTCCCCAAATAATTCCATTTGGGATTCTTTTCTCCTTTTGAACTACACGAAAGATGTAGTTCCCTATCCTCCATTACCAGGTACAGGTGACGAACTAATGGTGTGCATAACCAATACCATCCGCATTGTTACACATGACATGTGTATGGCAGAACTACCTCTTAGATATCTGCGGGTTGCTAATGGAAAACACATTGAACATATGCAATAGTACACAACCAAACTTCGTGAGTTTTCTGACATTATGTATTTATTTGTATCCATATATCTTCATTACATAAAGTATATTGCTTGTTTTTAACTCCGACAATAACTTTGGAAAACCCTGTATATCTATATGTATATACGGAGATGGCAACATGATGTGTACATTTGTACAGTCAAGCAAATTACAACCTTATGAATTAAATTTAAATACTTTTGGTTCACCGCTAAAAACGGAATATTTATGCTGCTCAATAGGAAATGTTCAATTATGCCAGTATCAACAATTTCCAGCACATTTATCAGTGTGTCCAACTATCGGAGTGGAAACCTATAAATTGGTCAAAAAGTGATATATATCATGTTTTGAAAATAAAATGAAATGAAATCTTTCAGTTTAACGTCCCTTGATTATGCCCATTACGCTAAGGGAGACGCATGATTTACGCAAGTGAATGATGTTGAAGGAATTCGTGGAATCAGAATGTGGGAAGAAACGGGAGTACCCAAGAAAACCCACGGACATATCATGTTTTCCCGTCCTCGTATATACAGGGTGGTAGGTAACTCCACCGACAAACTTTGGGAGGTGATTTCTTATATGAAATGAAAGAAAAAAGTTCTAATAAACATGGGACGAACAACAGCTCCTTTCAGAGTTATGAACCGCCGAAAATTCGAAAATTCACGTTTCGAAACGCTCTGCCTTAGAAACTGCAGGACTGCAGGACCGCAGGACCTATCCCAAGCGGTATAAGGAATTACAAAGGAACTACTATGAGCTATCTAAATATCTATGTTCTACCGTCATCCGTTATCGGCGAAACGAACTGTAGAAAGGAAATTGAGGTATAGGGATACTCCTTTAAGTACTAATAACGCGTTCGTTTCGCCGATAGTGGAGGATGGTAAAACGTAGATGTTTAGGTAGTTTGCATACTAGTTCCTGTGTAATTCCTTAAACCGCTTGGGATAGGTCCTACAGTTCCTGAAGGTAGGGCGTTTCGAAACATGATTTTTCGAATTTTCGGCGGTTCATAACTCTGAAAGGAGACTTTTTTCGACCTATGTTTATAAGAACTTTTATCTTTCATTTCATATAAGGAATCACCTCCCAAAGTTTGTCGGTGAAGTTACCTACCACCCTGTATATATTCAGTTTCCCGATGATTCTTTCTCGTGTGAAGTCTCGTGTGGAGTCTCTGGGTCATGTTATTATGAGTAACATCACAACAATACGCTTTAACAACTCTCTGACTGATACACACTGTCTCATTCCTTTCATTCAACTGCTTCTAGTTAGGGGATGCAGACCCATTCGGTGCTACGGTCATACTGACCTCATTATATTCAATATCTTGCTTTCTGTGCATGTGTAGGATACTTCTGACGACATTTTGTTAGGCTTTCATTCATATCCATTGCAGTAATCTATATTACTTTATCTAATTCGTCCTTAAGTTTTGCACACCAGTGTATTTAAACAAAGAAATCCCAAAACAATAGTTAAAAAGATGATATACTTTCAGCACTTTTGTGAATGTTTTTATCAGACAAGGAGGTGAAGAAGTAGGAAGAACTACGTTGGAATGTAGGGTCACGTGATAGTTTCAGGTTGAAGACTGAAAGCGTGTAATTATATAGGGTGTTTGGAAACAAGACCAAAAAACTTTGAGTAACAGCTCACAAGAAAATATAAAAAGATCATAGAACAACAGGAGTGCAGAAATTCATCATTTTTGAGTTTTAGTCAGCTGAGAACTGGAAGGGACGAAAAAAGACCCGTTTTTAGTTTATTTATTTTTCGTTTGTAGAAGACTTCATGAATTTTCTACTTTGCTTCCTATTAATACACTCGTATGAGTTATTATATAACTGATATAATAATGGCATCTAGGCCCAAACTAAGCATTTCTTGTTTTATCGGCTTTTAATCCGACATTTCGTTCTCGAGTTATAACCCTTCGTTTTATCATTTCCACCAATTTTCGGTGACCTACAACTCTGAGATGTCAAATTTGTTCATCCAAATTTGTCTACGATTTTATTTTTCATGATTTCTTGTTCTTGTGAGAAATCCATTTCCGAAATTCTTTTAGTATTTTTTCCAAACACCTTATATAATTACACGCTTTCGGTCTTCAACCTGGAACTATCACGTGACCCTACATTCCAAAGTAGTTCTTCCTACGTCTTCACCTCCTTGTCTGATGAAAGTTTTGACGAAAGTGCTGAAAGCATATCGTCTTCTTTTTAACTATTGTTTTGCATCCCCACTTTGGGTTTTAAATACACTGGTCTGCAAAACTTAAGGACGAACTTGATAAAGTAATATAGAATACTGCGATGGATATGAATAAAAGCCTGACAAAATGTCGTCAGAAGTATCCTACACATGCACAGAGAGCAAGATATTGAATATAATGTCAGTGTCACCGTAGCGCCGAATGGGTCTGCATTCGCAAACTAGAAGCTGTTGAATGAAAGAAATGAGAGCGTGTATCAGTCAGAGTTGTTAAAGTGTATTGTTGTGATGTTACTCATAATAACATGACCCAGAGACAATATTTCGGTGACTTCACACGAGAAACAATCATCGGGAAACTGGTAAAAGGAATAAAATGTGTAACCCAGGAGTTTGGTATTGCCCACAGCATTGTTTCACGTGTGTAAGGAGCATTCCAAGCCACAGGCAATGCTGTATGAAAGAGAAGTGGTGGTCGACCACAGTCAACTAGAGCAGAAGACGACCGTTACATTGTGAAACAGGCAAGAAGAGACCGACATCAAACAGCGGATCCAATTGCAAATACATCTAAGAGGACTGCAAGTCGCTCAATCTCACGTTACACAGTCACATATCGACTGCATTTGGATGGGCTGTTTGCCCGATGGCCATTATATTGTATTCTGTTGATCGGTGGCACTGTTGCGGTGTCATCAACATCAAGACTGGACCGAGAAGGAGTTAGCCGCATTCTACCTTTCGATGAGAGCATATCCATTCTAAATGAGAGCATGTTTTTATTGATTCTGGACGTACACTTATCGGCCTGAGGTGGGAACACGTAATAAACCCAGGAATATTGTCAGACATGATATTTTTGGTGACTCGTGGTCTTGTGTGGGGAGGTATAAAGTTACATGGGCATACCGACCCTCCAAATTTTGAACGCGGTACACTCACCGGTCAAAGTTATTGTGACATTGTACTCCTCCACGTGCCTTCTTTCAGCGATGCAGTCGTTCCTCACTCCATCTTTGTGCATGATAATGCGCGACCGCATCAAACAGCACAAATGACGGGGCTCTTCAAACGAGATGATATTCCGTGAACGGACTAGCCTGCTTGTTTCTTTGACATGAATCCCATTGAGTACGTTTGAGATGCTATAGGAAGCCATCTGGCAACACATGCAAATACACCAACGACCACTCAGCAGGTGCCAATAGCACTGGTAGAGTAACGGAATCCCACGCAACAACTCGTTACAAACTTTGTGAACAGCATGGAAGCAAGTTACAGAGCATGCGTTGTGTCTGTGGTATTCACATACCCTTTTTTAAAGCCTGTTTCACTCCTTCTGTAACGTCCAAGGGGCATCATGAGTCGCAAGGCTTTCAGTTTGAGTTGCCTCTGCCTCTGCATAAAAGTGCACCTTTTATTCTTTCTGCTATTTCCTGTATCATTCTGTATAACTATTTTCTATGTATTATTCAACTTTCACCAATCTACGTCACTTGGGAGTCACACAGCGTACTTACTTTCGTCCTTAAGTTTTGCACAACAATCATATAACCCATCCCTTCTGTCATTTCTTAAGAATTGTAATTGTTGATAAAATCAGCGAGTTTTTCAAATATATTTCAACTAGATGTACACTCATGTCCAAAATGATTGTCGCATATCTATAACTGTCTTCTTGTAAGAATATAATTGGATAAAGATTTTGTAGGGCACTTTTAATACTGACACTATGTGTATAATCGGAAAATGTATATTTGTGGTAAATTTCAAAGGAAAAGAATTATAAATATGAAAATTAGAGTGAGTAAAACAAAATTTTGCTAAATGGACAAGAAAGTTTTATTTTCGTTTTACTGTTCTTATTTACTGCTCTTTAGACATGAAATTTGCCATATGCATGTCTTTGCCGAGTATACACATGCTAACATTATAAGAAATACCGGACGAATTCGTTATTAAATTATATTCCTATAACAACATATTTATAGACATGCGACAATAATTTTGGACATGAGTGTACAATATCTAAACTTTTTGTTGTTACTCAACTTAACTGTGCACTTAGATGATAAATAGTTACATGCAAGTTAATATGATAATGTTAAACATATGAAGAAACAAAATTCAACGAGGAAAAAAAAGCAAAACATAGTATTTTAAAGTAAACAATGATCAGAACAGTTCAGAATTAACTTAGTGGGAAATTCATTAAAATATTCAACGTGATATACCAAGTAACTTTCGTAGTGCATAATTATTGTTAATATATATTGACTAAAGATTTTCTCATTATGAACATCACACAATGGACTATTTACGTATATCATAGAAAAGAAGTTTCATGGTAACGAAAGATGCGAAAATTCAATCCTGGTTTGGGTTTCAAAATATCCTACGTTACACATGTACATTTTAATGTTTATTTCTGCAAAATGAAAGTCCTTTTGCATGTTAAATAAAGAGTAATTACATGACATATCTATCATTTTGAATTGACGAAAAATATTTTTACTAAATTTATTACAAGATGGCGATAATTGTAATATATATAACGTTATGGCCTATGGAACCCGGAGGTTCAATGCCGCATTCGCAGAAGCTCTCCATTGACTTCTGTCCTTAGCCAACTGGATCCAGTTTCTACTTTGGATTCCTATTTCTGATAGATCGATCTTCATATTGTCCTCCCATCTGCGTCTAGGTTTTCCTAATAGTCGTTTTCCGATTGGATTTCCACTTAAAACTTGAAGGCATCTTACATTCTTTCATTCTGGCTTTATGACGTGCCCTCCTGATTCTTCTAGACTTGGTAATCCTAACAATGTTTGGTGAACGGTATAAATTATGCAGTTCCCCGTTTATAAAGTTTCCGTCATTTCCTATTCCCGTTCCTCTTGAGTCCGAATATTCGTCTCAGAATTTTATTCTCAAGTTCTTCCCTCAGAGTAAACCACCATATTTCGCAACTGTACAGGACAACATTCACGATTATCATTTGATATATTTTAAGCTTTAAATTCCTTGACAGAATTCGCGATGGTAAAAGATTTTCAACTAAATATATTTTAGTCTTTCTAGTTTGTTTTCTTTAATCAGAAATATTGTAATTCAAAAGATCTCTAATTTAACATTTTCAGTAATATGGAAGAGGGCATTTTTATTTTATTTTTATTTATTTATTTTTGATTTTCATTCTCTTTTCCTTTTTAAAATTGATATAATTCTTATTATTATCATTGCTGGATGGAAGTCTCTTCGATTCTTCTTCATTATCATCTACCTTGGACGGTTCGCTTTCCCATATTGTGTGGTCTACTGATGTCCAATCTGGTTTTGAATATCGCGTATCGATGATTTGTTTGTTTAATGCAAGAGTTTAATCTGAACCATCTTAATGTATTCAAGCTTTTAGCACAACCCGATTGGTAGAGACACGATATTTTGATGACACGCGAAAACGCGAACTGAATCAGTTTTGTGTGAAAACGTTGTGTACCTAAAATATATACTTTTTCATTATTTGTTAGGTCATATAACGCTCACGATTAAACGCGAAAGTCTGTCGAATTAGTGAAATTTGCAACAAGTCCCGATATTCCACGAAATTTACTCAAAAGTGACAATTTTTCTACACAATGTGATGAAAATTCTTATTTTTGAGAAAACGAATTTTTGAAATTTTACATGCGAGCTCCAATCGCAATCTACTGGTGAAGTGGATAGTGTGGAAAGAGTGTTGCGGGATGTGTTAAATGAGAATTCAGAAATGGCTGGAAAGTGACTCCAACTAATGTACATATCAGTTTCGAATGTTGATGTGGAGAGGGTTCTCTCTTACAATGGCATACTTACCGACAAAAGAACAATTTTAACACCAGAAAACATTGAAACAATGCTTAAATGTTATTTGCATGTTCTCTCTCTGTCTTTTTTTTTTTTTCTTTCTTTCTTTAAATGATACTTTTATTCAATGAGGATGCTTAGTGTTATTTTTTAAAAAACTCAAATATTGTTTAATATAGTCATACATAAGTTCACATCATGGTGTTTGATGAGTGGAAATTAAGGTGAAATAAAAGGTAACTAATTGTAATTACCAAGGAAAATAGTATTCTTGCATTGAATTTTTATTCACCGATCTTATCCCGCTTTACGCAAATTTTTTATAACGAAATTACGAATTCTTATTTACCATAAAATCGTGTCTCTACCGATTGGAAATCGAAATCATGATTACGCGGATCTAGACTAGCGGAGAAAGTAGCACTAATTTTGTGCTTATCATCATAATTTTAATGGAAGAAAAGGAACTATATATACAGAATGTTTCAAAACAACACCGACAACGTTTGGGAGGTGATTCATGACACAAAGTTAAGACAAAAAGTATAGACCAACCTGGGTGCACAAATGCTTCCTTTCGGAGTTATAGGCTGTCGAAAACATGAAGAAATGAACTTTAAAGGCCATAAAATCGTGTCTCTACCGATTGGAAATCGAAATCATGATTACGCGGATCTAGACTAGCGGAGAAAGTAGCACTAATTTTGTGCTTATCATCATAATTTTAATGGAAGAAAAGGAACTATATATACAGAATGTTTCAAAACAACACCGACAACGTTTGGGAGGTGATTCATGACACAAAGTTAAGACAAAAAGTATAGACCAACCTGGGTGCACAAATGCTTCCTTTCGGAGTTATAGGCTGTCGAAAACATGAAGAAATGAACTTTAAAGGTGCATAGCTCCAATACTATAGGACCTACCGGAGTTAGGTCAAGACTTCACTTAGGAGCCAATATGTGCCCTATCCAAATATTTATGTTTCAGAAATTTATGGAACATCCGCAACAATTTTTATAGACGTAGTTGGTGAGTACTTCAAATTATATGCCCGTAGCCAACCTCCCTCTATAAAAATTGTTGCATAAGTACTTAGGATTCTGATTTTTTTTTTTATATATACCACACATACATTACAATATATTACAATACAATGTATTAGTTCCTAAGTGAAGTCTTGGCCCGACTACAGCAGGACCCGTAGTTTTGGACCTATGAACCTTTAAAGTGCATTTTTTCATGTTTTCAGAAGCTTCTAACTCCGAAAGGAAGCACTTGTGCATCCAGGTTGGTCTATATTTTTTGTCTTATCTTGGTGTCAGGAATCAGCTCCCAAACGTTGTCGGTGTTGCTTTGAAATACCCTGTATATATTGTTATGATTTTGTTGTTTGGTTGGTGGTTCACCAGAATGTAACCCGGCGACCCACTAACATTTGTTACGTTGTGTGTGTGTGTATGGTTTGGGGGCTCCATCACCTGTGCAACATACGCACAGGACAAGTTCGATGGAATGAACCTGTACTTTTCCCATTTAAAAAAAAGACTTCAGACAACTCTCCCGTGAATGGGTGATTATATTACAACTTCTCTCTCTTTCGTACTCTTCCTCCTAGCCGACGGATTTTATATTAATCCGCGATTAACCTCGAGCTGAGCGCTCTCTTTGGCCGCTTGTCTGGAATTAAGTAACTGGTACCTTATTGAAAGAGAAGTAACATAGAAGTTCGTAACTCAGAGGCTTAACTTTAAGACTGTACCTGAATCGCCCGGTACAAGTGTGAGGATTCTTAGCTTGCACCTAAATCATTAGATGAGTCCAATGAATAAATAAATAAATAAATAAATAAGAATTCCATAAGAAAGGATTTATTACAAAAGAATTCAAAAAGAAAAGAAATACAGCACAATTATATAAAGATTAACTGGATTATTTACAATATTACACAATACTGAAGTGAGATTGAATCATCTTACGCTATATTGTTGTAACCTATAGATTGCTCCTAGGCTCGCGAAATTACCCACAAAATTCCTATGTTTTGTAAAAAAAAAAAAAAAAAAAAAAAAAAAAAAAAAAAAGTGAGAAGAGAAGAAAGAAAGAAATGCAAGAAGTATTTGGACTCGACCAGCAAGTAAGGTCTTAATGCTTGCTTAACCCATTGCGTGCTAGGCAAGTTACCACTTTTGAAATACTTTAAGTTAAAACATGTTGGTGACAAACTCAGAAATGGTTTCTAAGTTCATCAACATACCTGAGTCTTTAATCCTAGCCCCCGCCAAGTGAACTTTGTGGTGGACAAATACCGTGTGCGTGGGTTTTCTCGGGGTTTTCCCGTTTCCTCTCACTTTCTTCATTCCACCATTTCATTCATTACTCATCATCACCCTCTCCTTTAGCCTAACCGGCATAATCGTCGGACGTAAAACTCAACAATTTCATTTCACTTTTCATTTCTGAGTCTTTAAGTAGTAGTACGGCTGCTGCTACCTCAACCGATGATCGCTGACTGCATACAGTACTAACGCAGGATGACTGCAGGCCCAAGACAGGATCTAGGCAAGGTTGGACTCGCCTCTTTTATACTCCCGCGACCGTTGCTATTTCATCATATTTCACGGTGTTTCATCTTATTTCACCATTTACCATATTTCACCTTATTGTATCATATTGCACCACATTGCACTACGCGTGGGTAGATAGTCAAGGCCAATCTAGTTTTTTTCTACTGTCTTTACGACCTCTATTTCACTTGAAGAAGCGCGTGGGCAGATAGCCAAGGTCAATCTAGTACCTTTCAAGGAGCGGTCGGCAGGAACCTACACGTGACAGGAAGCAGAGCACAATTAGCATCGAAGTTGCCCTAGCAGCCAACCGTGGTACTAGCCCATGCTAGGCTATAAACCACGCTGCGAAATCCATATTTCTATTGATTTTTTAAAATAGTTTTCTTGTTAACTGTTTCTCGTTCTGCCATCATGGATGGCACAAGACTTCTTTATTTCGCCTTTTCTATTTCTGTTCGCTGCTCTGCGGTCTTACAGCCCACAAAGGCCAGGAACACAGTTTAGCCAGGCAGAGTTTAAACGAATCCTTCCCGAAAGTGTTTTCTCCCATGCTTCCTGTCAACACATTACTGCCTCTCGCTCACATTCCAAACCACAAAATCGAAACCCGGCCATCAGGGTTACAGGCCACTTTAGATGTTAGCAATATATATATATATATATATATATATATATAAGCTTAAACCTAGAAAAAAGAAAAGATGATAGGAAAATAAAGATAGATGACTAAAATGCAAACTAACAACACTTAAGGAAAACCTTTCAAATGACACCTCACTAAATTAAATAAATAGATATTATTGGTCCTTTAGAAATTTAATAAGTAAGTTCTGAATGAACTTCAGCAAAGTTCGTCTGGAAAATATCTAGAACAAAGTAATATTTGTTTACAGTATCTATAGTTTTATAAATAGAACATTTCAAAGTAGAAACTTTCGAAAGAAAAGAACAAAATTTCTAATGTTATGGTAAGGAGTTCTTATGGAAAATAAGTCATCAATAAAGAAACCTCCATGTAAAATATTATGAAAAAAATTCAGATCGAAAATATAACACCTATCGGTTAAACATAACAAGTGGAGTTCTTTGAAATCTTTGAACTTCCATCATAACCAGGCTAGAAAATTATTTTGAAAAGATTCTATGACATTTACAAAGTACTTAGCTTCATTGTTCCAAATTACCCTGCCATACTCGAGATGAGAAGACATGTTAAACATGTAGCGAATTTTACAAGTATTAATATTTGAAAAATTACGGCCAAGCCATTTTAGCATTCTAAGGTTTTCTGGCTTTAGGTATGATTAACTATAAAGTTTCTAGAATAATAATTTGTTGTCTAATATTATTCCTAAATCTTTAACATAAGTTCCAAATTCAATTCCCTGATTACCAATTGTATATTTATAAAACAAAAGATCAGTTTTCCTTGAAAAAATATACCTTGAGTTTTGGCAATATTCAAAGGTAAAAAAATATTCTCTGACCATTTAACTAATGTTTCAATATTTTCTTGCAACGTAACTTTCTCATGAACAGTACTGATTTATTAAAGATTTTTTATGTCATCAGCATACATATATGAAATATTTACAAGTTAACTTTTCAGATAAGTCATTTATATACAATAAAAACAGTGAGGAACCAAGATTGGAACCCTGAAATATACCAGATGTTATGTTGTAGGGAGTATAGTTATCATACCTAACTCTAAATTTCCTGTTACTTAAATATGAATCTAACCATTTCATTATATGATTTGACAATTTGTACTTGTACAATTTGCTTATTAATAAATGATGAAGCGATTTATCAAACGCTTTTGCAAAATCAAAGTAAATAACATCAGTCTGACTACCAGATCGAATAACAGAAAACAGACTAGGAACAAAACTTGCCAAATTTGTAATAACTGATTTACCATTTATAAAGCCATGTTGATTTGTGTCTAACTGATCACAGACAGCGCTTTACACGTAATTGTACATTATTTTTTCAAAAATTTTAGGAATAACATTCATTATAGAAATCGGTCTATAATCATTGATTTTATCACCTTTAGTCTTGGGTATAGGTATTATGACTACAACCTTCCAAGCTTCAGAATAAATATTCTCATTTAAGCTCCAATTAAACAAGGATGCTAACACCTG
This sequence comes from Thermobia domestica, assembly GCF_964235325.1. NCBI lineage: Eukaryota > Metazoa > Arthropoda > Insecta > Zygentoma > Lepismatidae > Thermobia > Thermobia domestica. Next base: position 264,269,222 of record NC_137462.1, read on the forward strand.
TGAAATTACCTCAGCAACTCCTTTTATAATGAAAACAGATATTCCATCTATGCCAGATGCAGATTTGGTCTTTAAAGATTTAATAGCATCTCTTACATTTTTAGTTGTAATAAGAGGTGGTTTCCTCTCACAGAAGGTTTCTAGTAATGTCAAATAATTATTTATGTTACTAATAGTTGGAAATGTCTGATAAACTGATGTAAAGTACTCTGCAAATAAATTTGCCAACAACCCACAGTCAATAATCAAAGGATTATTTATAACAATTCCAGATGCAACTTTGTTGTTACCCTTAGATATATATCTCCAAAATTTCTCAGGATTACTATTTAATAAATTTTCCATTTTGACGGGGTAAATACGTTTGTCATCTTTTAGTTGAGTCTTAAAAGTTTTATACCTTTTATGTGCTAAATTCTTAGCTTTTAATAAAGAAACAATTTTTTTTGGAATATCAACAAGAATATTTAGATATTTTAGGATTAAATTACAGATTATTTTTTTCCATAGCTGATATAATTACTTTTCAAGATCCGAAACTGCTTCATTTATATCTCGTTTTAGCAAAATATTATACCAATCAGTACTAGCTTGTTGTTGATATAATGCACAATAATCACCTTTAGCAAATTGAAAACGTTCAGAGAACTCATTCGCTTTACAACCCTTACGCAAAAGTCAATGGTTCCAATCAGATGATGAAAAGAATCAGGATGCACCATGTACTGATTAGTTTCTCTTGACACTGAAGTAGCATTGGTGATAACAAGGTTAAGAGCGGAGATAGAAGGTTCAACACACAGGTTACTGTTATCCAAAAAAGACAGATAATAGCTGAAACTTCAATTTAGAGTAATTATGTATTCCTGGAAGCTGTTCTTCATTTAACCAATCAATTTTGGACATATTGAAGTCTCTGAATATCGGTGTATCATTTTCATGAGATTTCAGCCTGCTGGAAATGTGGTTCAGGTAATTTTCAAAGTTCACAAGGAAAAAAAGTTGGTTGAAGATAAACACACGATATTAAAAGATTCTTTGCAGAATTGCATTTTGGTTCAATACACACACATTCATTTATAAGTTCAAGATCAGGCCTGCGATTCACTATAAAGTTTTTCCTTATTGCTATCAGAGATCCTTCACCTCTTTGACAGGACTCTATATCATATAGTATGTCGGCTTTTAAACAATCTGTGAAATATCTGGAAAATAATCGTAGTCTTTATGAATATCGAACAACCATGTTTGTTACCGCAATTATATCATATTCACAGTCATTAATTGAAGAGAAAAAAATCACTACTCTTCGTTCTTAGTGCACGAAAATTTTGATACCAAATCTTAAGGTTTAGGTTCATCATGCCTAACAGGAGAATTATGATCGTTAACAACTTCACCATAATTCTGCAATTTACCGTACAAAGATCCAATGAGAATATCTGCTGGACACACTTAGGATCGTTAATTCTGGAAAAATCTGATTCGTTCACCCCTATATGAAACGGAGAATACGAATTATGTTTGGTTTTAAGTCTGGTGCAAATCACTTCAACCATATTGTTGTCCTTAACAATTTCTTCAACTTCTTCACTAGTTACTAACGGGTTGAATCTTTTCACAAACAGTGCTTTTTCTCTTGATTTAGATACCATATTTAAATTATTTGAGCCACAGCCAACAGCTAGTTTCCTTGGTTCTCTCCGAGAATCTAAGTTCGGCAAATTGTTAACTTTCTGGACTTGAAATGACTTGTTATTTCTGGATATTACATGGGACCAAAATGAAGGTGTTAACTTAGAGGATAGTCGCTCATCTTTTTTAGTTTCTCTATTATCTGTTAAGTTTGGAAAATGATTTTAGTTATTGATATTAGGAGATGGTATAATGTCATGTTCCAAGTTCTGGTTAGAGTTGAAATTTTACGGGTATACACTTGTTCACCAGTTAAAAGATCTCTTAACAAAGAGTTTTCTTTCTTTAAATTTATAATTTCATTTTTAAGTTCAAGGAGTTCATGCTAAAGTTCACTTTTGATTTTGTTTACACTGAACTCAAGTAATTTTGATATCATTTCAATGTCTATAAAGGAACCCTTACAGCACAATAACTGGCCATCTTGTCTCTGTTTATTATCTGAGATACGTAATTCCCTACTACTGACTGAACTACCACAAACAGAAAATTTATCTTTCTGAACACAAACGTTACATTTAAATTCATTTAATTGAATTATGTTCTTTCTTACTTAGTTGTTCGAAACAATCTGAATAACATTTTCTTTGATACACATTACATTTAATAGTTTTTGCTTTCCATATATATACATCGATTAAATTGTGGACAATCATCAGCTAGGGGTGCCATTTAATATGAACTTAATAACACAAGTTTTTCTAAAAAAAAATACAATAAACACACAAAAAAATAAATGAAATTAGATTCCAAATGGACAAAAATGAATCTGCTGAGAAAATTAAATAAATCAGCTACTCGACCTACCAGAGAATCTAAAATTATTGAAGAACTCACGACCCAACTTATGATGTTGTGAAGCTTGAGAACAGAGAAGATACAAATGTTCCTACTTAGCCTCCGTAGAGTCCTTCTGCGAGATGCTAGCTAACTTTGACTTCCTTCTCACGGTGTTTCCAGCCCCACCTCGAGGAGTAAAGGACAGTTGCTCGTTGATGGAAATTGGCTGGGGAAAAGGAAAAGACCTTGCAGACGTGTTCAAATTATTAGACTCAACATTCAGTTTCTGAATATTTTACTGTTCTTACAATATAATGTTAGAAAATACTTCGAACTTAGTCCAAATTGTAACTCTGTCCTACTTTCTAGTGGGTGTGGCATGTACTTTTCAATATCAATAGAACAAATGCGTACGTAACATTTAAATATAATTACTATAAAGTGTGTATATCCAAATTGGAAACAAAAAATGAAATGGAATACTTACAAGAGAATTATCTCTCACACAAAGATTAATATTTCTTATGAAATCCTTTATTATTTATTAAGTCTTTTATCCTTTGTGGCATCCTATGTACGAGTTTAGCACATTTTGCCTTCAAGTCAGCATTGTGATACCACAAATTGTTGATCTCCTTGATCAATTGAAGTTTGGTTCTAATGAGCTTCTTCTCTAGCTTTTCTTTCATGAAGCTCCAAAAGTTTTCAATTGGGTTCATATCAGGACTAGTGCCTGGCCACAGAAGAACACTTATTTCGTTATCCTCGAAGAATTTTGTCACAGCTTTGGCGTGGTGGCATGGGGCTCCACCATCCATAAAGATGAAAACATGAATTGTTCGTCATCAAACCAGAGTGCAGTCTGGGAAAGCAGTTCTTCTCTACTATATACAGTCTTCCAGGCCCGAAGACAGAGATCACACCTTAGACCATAACTGAAGTAGGATGTTTCAAGGTTTATTAAAGACATTCCAACTTGAATTCCTCCCAGGTCAACGTCGCACATATTGTGAACTGTGAACATTCATCAGACACAAAGATTCACGAATCATCACTGAAACACACTATTCTCCAATTATCAGCAGTCCAATATTCTAGGTCCTGTCCCATTCGAGGCGCTCCTTTACCATGATTGGAGTAGACTCTAATTTTTGTTTTCTTTCTTGACCGTGTGCTTTTATTCTCTCGGCACAAAGAATCCTTCGAACACTTTCAGGCCAAATGTCTGCGCCATACTCAGCCATTTTTATGCTTAAGTCTATTAGAAATTGCACTTCTGTTTCCCAGAGCCAATCTTAGTTTTCTGATAACTCTTAGCGATAGCTTTGGTTTTCGCCCACACTTCCCAACCCTATTTTGGCTCTTGTTCATTTAACTGAGATTCTACTCACAGATTTTTGTTCTATCCCAACTCTACTAGCAATGTATTGCCGTGTATATCTTATTTCCACCAGAAGTATTTTGTTAACTTCCATTTTACACGGAGAAATGTCTTTTGCTTTTCCCATTATGCTGCAATTACAGGACTACACAGAATAAAAGATTGATACACGAAACACATCACGATCATTTTAAACTGGCCCATTCGAAGTGTTGAACGCATTGACGACGTTAATTTCTTACAACAACAACCACAACACTTCAGACTGTAACTTGTTGATAGGAACCACAATAGCTATCTACAACTGAAACTCCACTTTCAAAATTCCCCCCCCCCCTCACTAATACCATCTGCTGTTCAACGGTGATATCATCACTTCAACTGTACAGTAAACAAATGAAGGATCCTATATTAGGGGTTTAACCATTAAATTAAATGTTCTAGAGCTCTGAAATTAGGACTCCTACATGAATTTTTGCATTTTTCGAGCGTAAGTCTAATTTGAACACATCTGTAAGAGAAATGAGCAACCACGGAGCCAAAGGCCGAGAAGCGAAATTATTATTATTATTATTATTATTATTATTATTATTATTATTATTATTATTATTATTATTATTATTATTATTATTATTATTATTATTGGGCAGATTCTCGCTAGGCTTTATTTGCTCTCTCTTGACGTTAGGAGAAATCTGAGGCAAATAAGGCTGGTTCACGATGGAATACATACTAAGGTGAACCTAATTAAACAACTATATATTAGAGTTCCTTCGCATAACTCCAGGCAGTATCGGTCTATATTATGTAATACCAAATTAATTTGTACTCCACTATTCATTAGTGTAGAGAATATATACAAAAAATCATTGAAATCGATCTATTCAATGCAATTTTGCCCTACTTAAAAAATAATATTTAGAATGTGTTATCTGTACTGAAGTAGGTAAAATGTATTTCAGGAAAATGTATGTTGCAATGAAGAAGAAAAAGAAATGTTGAATTTATTTAAAAAAAAAAACAATTGATAGTTGCTTTTGTTATTGATTCCGTTACTATGTAATGTATGTGAAGTTGGTGAAAAAGAAAAGTTAATTGGTTATTGACGTAAGATCAGAAGAAAACCCTCGATATAGGATGATTGTGCAAAAGAGGTAAAAGTTAAAAAGAATTTAATATAAAGTATAAAAATAAAAGTAATTACGATTATATTGGAATGCTGACTTTAGTATATTGCAAGGATCCCCACATCACAACAGACGCACGTGTCAATTCAACACGTGCTATTATTTATAAACAACATAGCAGACAGTAAGCCAACGCGGAAGGACACCGAGGAACACCGAAAGCAGACGGACCTCACGAAAGGACCCGAGGAGGACAAATAAAAGGAGGAACACCGAGGAACCCAGCATCAGTCGTCCAACTGATCAAATCACCTACACCGTCCTGAGGTTGCACTGGACTAGGGGCCTTACATATTAGAAGTCAAGTAGATAAGCAAATTCAAGACCTTATCAAGGCAAACATAATCAGGCCTACTGACAATAATGAATTCTCTTCTCCACTTCTTGTGCTCAAGAAGCCTAATACGAAGGAATTTCGAATTATTCTCAACCTGCAGGAATGCAATACTTATACCAAGTATCTGTCGGTACCATTTCAAGCAACAGAGGACGTTCTAAACTCTATAAAGGGGAAAACTTTCATAAGCACTGCCGATCTTTCCAATTCCTACTTCCAAATCTTGTTGCATCCTAAGAGCCGTAAATATATGACTTTTGAGCTCAATCATAATAGAAAGTCATACGAATTTTTGAGATGCACAATGCGGGCCAAAACAAGTTCCCAAAGTTTAAGTGTCGCCACGAGAATGATTTTGGAGGGACTACCAGATAGAATTACAAATTTTGCTGACGATCTTGTTACTAGTTCGTATAATTTTCCACAGCACTTGCAGGATTTAGAATTATTATTCCAGAAGCTTAGGAAACACGATTTTCGAGCATCACCTAAGAAGACCCACATTGGCTATCAGGAACTTAATGTATTAGTACACCTTGTTAGTGGGGAATCCATTAAAATATCTCCAAAAATTGCTAAGAAGATACGAAATTTTAAGCGACCGACTACAAAACGGATTCTTAAAAGCTTTATCGGCCTATGTTCATATCTAAGGGCCCACATTAAAGACTTTACGTTAAAAATTGAGCCTTTCCAACAATTAGTAACATCCAAATCTAAATTTAAATGGACAGAGAATCACGATGTTCTCTTTGAACAATTAAAAGAAGATATACTAAACGCTCCATCACTTGCTCACTTTGACGATTCGCTAGAAATTCGTGTTTATAGCGATTGCAGTCAAACTCAGGAAGGAGGACTACTCGCCTGCTATAACCCAAAAACTAACACTGAGAAGGTGGTTGCTTATTGTTCCCGGAGGCTAACGAAAAGTGAAGAGAAAGCAAGCATTTGGCAAAAAGAGTTGTATGCTCTCATATATACATTGCGCAAATTTCGCTACTTTCTACTTAATAGAAAATTTAACCTGTACGTAGACGCAAAGTGTATTGCGACAATGAATACCCAGCCGGACAAAGTTGGGAAGTACACAAGATATAAGTTATTTCTAGCTGATTATGATTTTGATATACAATATTTGCCTGGATCCAAACACCCAGCAGACATAATCAGTAGGCTAGAACAGGCCCAAGATATTAAGAAAGAAGGTGAAACAGAAGAAAATAACGAAGAAAAAGGAGAGGACAATTACGCGTTTAAATCAAACAGCCTTCAAGTTAATACTATAGAGACAGAAAAGAATGAGCCTTTACCGAATATCGCAAGAGAGCAGCGCAAGGATGAAAATTACAAAGACATCATTTCCGTTCTCTTCGCAAAACGCAAGATCAACATTTTTTTCTCTTTCTTTTTTTAGTTTCAAAAGTCATTAATCCTTGCAAGGTCGAAATACAATACTTTCTTGTCTTCAACACCTCTTCTTCAATACAAACGTACATGAATGCTTATTACGTCACTTCTTCTCCTTATACAGGATGTTCATTAAATCAGGCTCTTGATAACATTATACAGAGTGACCAGAAATTCATATTCCCTATTTTTCTTTTTTTTTTTTTTTTTTAAAGAAAAGTTTACCAATTCCAAAACCGATTATTCTCTTTTCATTCGTTCTAATAATAATTAAAATGTGCCTCAATCTTCGTAAGTCCCGTTACAAAAACAAAACCTTAGCTAATCGACTCCCTATATCGTTACCATTAGAAAGACTCAATATACCGGCGCCTAATATCCAGACAAAAACTCGAACTATGCAACCTACACATACAGAGTGCGACGTCCATATTAACACCGAATTTACTAACCAAAACGTTCAAACAATACCTACAATCAGTGAACTCGTTTATATTTATTAATAACAGTGATGACACTTCTGCCCACTTTGAGGGAAATGATAAACTGTTTTTGATCCTGCTTAGTTGGGAAGGAACTACAGTGTTATTACCATTATGTGCATATTTCACAACAAGTTTTTCATAGTTATATTGGTGTATTATAGTGTTTATAGTGTTTTCTTGTGTATAAACAGTATCCCAAGCGTTGGTGCAGTTACCTTTTACTAATTACAATTATATACTTTCTCAAAATAATCTTCCAGATTATTTTTTTCCAGTGTGGGGGGTGCAAGGATCCCCACATCACAACAGACGCACGTGTCAATTCAACACGTGCTATTATTTATAAACAACATAGCAGACAGCAAGCCAACGCGGAAGGACACCGAGGAACATCGAAAGCAGACGGACCTCACGAAAGGACCCGAGGAGGACAAATAAAAGGAGGAACACCGAGGAACCCAGCATCAGTCGTCCAACTGATCAAATCACCTACACCGCCCTGAGGTCGCACTGGACTAGGGGACACCCATCCTTCCCGAGGTCGCACTGGACCTCGTAGGGATCCTTTCAACAACAAAGCCTTGCGAAGCTGCCTTGAGCTGAGGGGGCTATCCTTCCAAACTCACCGAACCGGCAGGTGCCTTGGAGACTGCTTTGAGAGAAGGGGCACCGTGCAAAACACCTATACTCCTCTACTTGGACATTAACGAGGAAACAGCATTATTTTCTTTGTAATCAAAGACGTTTTGTATTTATCAAATTTTATAATAAAATTGGTGAAGGGATAAATCTCGGACCATTATTGACTCTACCAAAATTATTACAATATGAATTACTGGTCTTGGTAGTTGAGTGGTAGACAATAGATCACTGTCATAAGTTATTTTAGTTTAACAAATTGGCGACGAGGAATAAACACGTCACAGATGATACAATTGCCTTTTTTCCGATACCTTAAATACTAAAGAAATGGATGTGGAAACATTTAGAATGGTTTGATCAATATTGCATTGCTCATGACATTCAGGAACAGAACAAAGTCAGTCTGTTGATGTATGTCATGGGCAACACTGTTCATCAAACACTAAGAGAATTAGCAGCACCTAAAAAAGTGCCAAATTTAAACTATCAAGAAATCAAAGACCTGCTTTTTTCGCAATTTCGATGTACGTCCAATTTCATTGTTGAACGTTGCAAATTTTATAACTAAAAGCAAGATATTGGTTCGATGTACGTCCAATTTCATAACTAAGAGCAAGATATTGGTCAACCCTGGCAAGATTACATATTGCAATTAAAAAAACAGGCAAACAAGTGTAATTTTGGGACTTTTAAAAACGATGCTATACGTGATCAGATTGTCTGTGGAATTGCAATGAAATAGCTCGTAAGAAATTGCTAGCTACAGCTAAACTTTCTATGGACAAGGCCATCGACATTGTAAACCAAGTAGAATTTCTGGAGAAAGAAATCAGGGTATTTTATCAACCAAAAGGTAATGTTGATTACATGCCCTATCAGACAAGAGAAACTAGAACAACTTGCCTTAATTATAGAGAAAAATATCCACAAAAGCCACCAAATTGTAGTGCATTTGGCAGGTCGCATGGTGTGGATCAATGTCCGGCGAAAGGTATTCAATGTCATTTGTGCAAAAAATACAACCACTATGCCCAGTATTGTAAACTGCAGCGTAACAATACAAGATCATATACACACTGCGTAGATAGAGTGCCCTTACTTGACAATGCAACGGGTCCAGTATCAAGTACTGGGAATTCACCTAATGAATATGAACAGGCTTTAGATAATTTAGCCTCACTGGACCTGGAACAGGAATATGTTTTAAAGCCTGTTGATGAGTTTCACATGAGTAGTGTGTTGGAGGTGGAATTAGATGAAAGAAGCGAGGAAGAAACAATTGATACCAGGAATCATCAGGCTTCATTTAACGAAGAAATTGAAGTTGAAAACATATTAGAAATGGTCACGTGCAATGGAATTGAGTTACCTTTTTTAACGGATACGGAAGCCAGTTACTCAGTGATATCAATCGCAACTTACGATAAATATCTCAATAATTGTACCTTTGTACCAATCAACAGAACGGCCATGAAGACTGAAGATCGTTTGTTGTCCTTGTTGGGTAAAACTATGGTGGTAGTGCCGGTTAATGGAAGGGAATACTTAATTGATCTCCGGATTTGTGCAACATAATAGGTTATGATTGGTTGCATTTCTTCAGATCACAAGAAATATCTCCAGAAGGGTACCAGTCAAGGGAAGTTGAATGGTATGATTACAAGGACAACCAATTGCAACAAGAAAAGAATACAGTAATAATGCCCAGTCGTAATTACCTAGAAATGATGGAGAAGACAAAAGCTAAAAAGAACCAAATTGAAAAGGAAGAAGCAAAACAAACAAATTCATGGAATGACTCCCGAGTGAAGGTCGTATTATCTGACAAAGATGAAGAAACACTAAAGGATACAACACAGGATATGGATAAAGGAAGCAGTCACATAGTTGAAACGAAGGAACTTCTGTCCAGACTTGAATCTAGTAACAGATTAGGGGGAAAGGAAGACAAGGAAAGTGGAAATATATGGAAACAGAAGATTGGAAGTTCGCTACGAACTCAACAAGGAAGGTCGATTCCAAAAAACAACTTTCAAAGAAAGGAATTACAAAAGAAGAAGGGGTTGCTTCAAAAATCATTCGAAGCTTTTCTTCAAGAGGGACATCAGTTATGTTTTGCGGATAATTATAGGTTGGACAATGGAGCACGAGATTCCAGACATCGTAAAAGAGGCAAAATAAAAAAGATTTTTAATGAGAAAAAGACTAAAGATTAACTTTTTTTTTTCAGGAAAATGTATGTTGCAATGAAGAAGAAAAAGAAATGTTGAATTTATTTTTAAAAAAACAATTGATAGTTGTTTTTGTTATTGATTCTGTTACTAAGTAATGTATGTGAAGTTGGTGAAAAAGGGAAGTTAATTAGTTATTGACGTAAGGTCAAAAGAAAATCCTCGATACAGGGTGATTGTGTAAAAGAGGTAAAAGTTAAAAAGAATTCAATATAAAGCATAAAAATAAATGTAATTATGATTATATTGGAATGTTGACTTTAGCATATGAATTACTGGTCTTGGTAGTTGAGTGGTAGACAATAGATCACTGTCATAAGGTATTTTAGTTTAACATTATCAAGTAACTATATAAATTTGCCATTCTTCCGGCTAGTACATTGTCTATTAAATTCCAATTGTTGTTTGTTTGATGCACGTTTATTTTTATATAGTGATGTTCTTTGTTATATATATTCTTTGGAAATTTTGTTTAATTTTATCAGTGTTCATTATATTTTATTTTGTTATACATTACATCACAGTTCATAATTTAATAGGTTCTTGAATGGAGGTCATATTGAAATTTTATTTTGTAATCTTAGCTTGTATCAAGTTCGTTAATAACATATAATTTTGTATCTGATCGAAATATTTGGATGTACCATTTCTTTTTAACTTGTTTATTTTGTTTTATTTTGTATTTACTTTGATGTAATCCTCCATTGTATACTCTTTGTATACTTGTGACTATTTATAGCTTAGCCTGTAGTCACTACTATCACTAAATTCAAATTCAATAATAATAATAGTAATAATAATAATAATAATAATAATAATAATAATAATAATAATAATAATAATAATAATAATAATAATAATAATAATAATAATAATAATAATAATATTTATTATTATTATTATTATTATTATTATTATTATTATTATTATTATTATTATTATTATTATTATTATTATTATTATTATTTAATTGCAATATGTTCATTGGCACAAACAGTAGTATAGCTACAAGTGCGCCAAAAGGAAAAAATATACAGCAAAAAAGTGTATATAAGCACAAGACGCATCCAAGTAGAGTATATACGTACATCATGCAAAAGTATAAAGTGTATCTCATCGTACAGAATATTGAGGAAGTAAATCACAAAATATTAGAACAAAAATCATTATTACAAAGGATAAACATGTAGTATATTAACAAAAGAAACACTGACCAAAGCTAAAACCCACTGTATTTTAAAGTATAATATGTAACGGTTTCGGATATCTAACATATCCTTCTTAAGACACTATCGAACATAAATGAAAATACCATTTATCAATTGCATGATTTCTTTTTAAAATGTTAGTCATTCCCATGCGTATAAGCTTCAAGCTCCCTCAGAAGTCTAGTGATTTCTTAAAAAAAAGTTAGTATTTCTGAGTGAAGACCCTCTCAAGCTATTTTTCTGGATCCGCCGCTCTTCGTAATTTATTTTCCAACAAGAAATCTATATCTATCTATCTATCTATCTATCTATCTATCTATCTATATATATATATATATATATATATATATATATATATATATATATATATATATATATATATATATATATATATACAGCGTGTATCAAAAAGAATCATCCGATTTTAAACAATAATATCTATTCGGTCTTTTCAGAGATGTGAGTGAACAACGTACTGCTGGAAAGAGGAACATCTCTAGTTGTACATGGTTTCCGCTAGGTAGCAGGAGTGTGCTTGAGTGAACGCCCACGGCAGTTCTGGTTAAAATAGCATCTGGACAACAGAAAGAGTTTTGTGTACTACGTTTTGCGGAGTGCAAGCCAGTGATAACTGTTCAGCGTGACTTTCGAACTAAGTATGGTGTGGATCCTCCTACTGCACAGAGCATTAGACGATGGCATGAACAATTCCGAACAACAGGTTGTTTGTGTAAGGGAAAATCACCGGGACGTCCTCGAGTGCCCGACGCAGACGTGGAGCGCGTCCGTCAATGTTTTACACGCAGTCCGCAGAAATCCGTTCGTCGTGCAGCTCGACAGCTCAACATGCCCTCAATGTCCGTCTGGCGTGTGTTGCGTCGTTGTTTATGAAACCATACAGAATTCAGCTACTGCAAGCTCTTTGTGAAGGTGACAAAGAACGACGTATGGAGTTTTGTAACTTCATTCTTGGCAAGATTTCAGAGAACGACAGTTTTGTTCAACGCTTAGTGTTTAGTGACGAGGCAATATGCCATTTGAATGGAAATGTGAACCGCCATAATGTGCGAATATGGGGAATGGAACACCCACATGAAGTTTTACAACATGAATGGAACTCGCCAAAAGTTAATGTGTTTTGTGCAGTTTCCCAAAAAAAAGGTGTACAGTCCATTTTTCTTTGCCGAGAACACTGTGACGGAGATAACCTACCTTGATATGCTTGACTACTATCTTTTCCCACAGTTGGAGACTGATTCGAATGATTTCATCTACCAACAGGATGGGGCACCGCCACACTGGCATGGGAAAGTGCGGGGATTTTTAAATCGAACGATTCCACAACGATGGATCGGTTGCACTGGACCAAATGATGCAGCGTTACATTACTGGCCTCCAAGATCAGCTGACCTTACTGTATGTGATTATTTCTTGTGGGGGTTTATAAAAGACTCCGTTTATGTGCCTCCGTTACAAAGTACATTGAATGAAGTGCGACATCGCATAACGGCAGCTGTGGAAGCTGTAAATGAAGACATGCTAGCTGCAGTTTGGGACGAATTTGAATACCGCATGGACATATGCCGTGCATCTCACGGGGGGCACATTGAACACCTATGAACAGGTGCAATAAAAGCTTTTTGAGTTCCACTGTCATGTAAAACAAAAATTATTTCTATACGTTTATTAGTTTCAGAAATACAGACTTGCCAAAGTGGATGAATCTTTTTGATACACCCTATATATATATATATATATATATATATATATATATATATATATATATATATATATATATATATATATATATCGCTACACAAATGATACTTTGATCATCTACAGGAAGAAAGAACAGTTACAGCTTGTTTTAAATTTAGTTTGGTCGAATTAATTCCAGAATTAAATTTACGGTAGAACTGATTTTCTTTTTATCTTGCTTTTCACAGATTCTAAGTTCTATCAAAAAAATATTGAAAACTCACAGGTAGTGATATGTTTCTACAGAAACTTCGACCCATCCTTGGATGGTTGAAAGTAATATTTGAATCAACAGGTTCAATAAAATCGCAAATTGCGAGCAGTGATAACAGTCAATATGGTAAGGAATGTAAAATCTTTCGTATTCAACAGAATAATTCCAAAAATTAAGGAACGTTTCCGAACTATCGGCCTCTATCATCAGCTTGCTTAAGCCTGAGAAAACTAAGAAGATAAAATTATGTCGAAAGGTGAAAATGTTAAAGACTGATTCGAAGTAAATAGACCACTTGACATCAAAGAATCCTATGAAAAAAAAAGCCTCGAATCATTTTTTATTCTTTTCACCTTCCACATATTTTTACCTTCTTCAGACACAAGTAAGCTGATTATGAGAACGGCGTTCTTTGAAACCTTCCTTAGTTCTTGAGATTATTCCGGTAAATTTGAAGTATTTCATTTGATAACACACAAAGAGGATAAAAATGACTGACTGGACCGTAACTCGAACAGGGGACCTCCGCCATACAGTGACGATGTGTTAACCACTACGCCACCCAGTCTGGTTCCCAGAACAGCCAGTCTCCTACTCTCGAGGTCGATGCTTATCTCAGATCACGAGGGTTTTCGACAGACCCTTGCTGTGATTGGACAATCCCTATGTCCATACAGCGAGTACCTTATGACGGTTGCAATTTCATATATGCTAATGAAAGGAGGAAACAACCAATTTTTAACACACCAAATCCTCTATAGCATACCGATTTCTATAACATACAAAGAGTGGAAAAATGAATGACAGAACCGGGGCTCAAATGCGGGATCTCCGGCATACCGTGTCGAGGGGCTGATTCAGGACGGACTTCTCGGAGAGGCGGTTGGTTGTAATACTGCTACTTAGAGCTACTTTGAAGGTCTCTGGGATGGGTTTTGTTTATCTCTTCTGGGGGAGATCCCCCCGATCGCCTCCCCCTGGATCCGCCTTCCCCGATGTATTAACCATTTCGCACCTATAGAGGATCTGGTGTGTTAAAAAATCGTTTGTTTCGTCTTTGCATTAGTATGCATTTCATTTTACTTGCCGTATATGTTTCTTAGAGTTTGATTGCTGTCACTGTCAGAAGAAAAAGAATCAAAACTATCATAAAGTTGGGTATCGTGAATGGCTATGATACTTTGGGAAACTGAAAATAAAAACGTGCTCATAATATTTTTTAAATTATGAAAACTGGAATATATAGTTAAGTTGGGAAGAAAGGAGGAAGACATATCTAAATGGGTTCTCTTTTTGTTATTTCTATGTGTGTCATTTAGATTTCTAAAAATTGCTAAAATTCATAGTTTAAAAGTTAACCTTAAAACATTTATAAATATGAAAAGGAGTATCAAGAAAGGTACTTGAGAACAAATATTCTTTAAGTGGCGTTTACCAAATACGTTGCTCGTGTAAAGTCATACATAAGTATGACCGAAAGAAATATAAACACTAGACTGAAGGAGCATCTACGGAAGTCTAGAAAAGGAAACGATAGCCATATTTCCAGGTTTCCTCTAAGCAGCACAAAAATCTAAAAATAAAGTACAGGATATTGCTATCTTACATCATGCTAGATCTTTCATCTTAAGAAACATATTTGAGTCTCATTACATTGAATTATATAAAAGAAAAGCAAACTCAATACTGAAAAATATAATTTGGACAAAGACTGAGATAATAGTATTACAAATTTTATTGACAAAAATTTAAATAAACACCAATCAGTGTAATATATTTCATCTAAATAAACACCAATCAGTATAATATCTTTAATCCTTCCATTTTATAATACACACAGTACCTGTACAAATAATTTCAACCATAGAAAATATCATTAAGTTTTACCAATTTGATTTCAGGATCCGTGTTGAGATATGGTCTACTTGATTGCCAAACAATGTTTAAGTGGACTGGAAAAGTACTTTAAGAACTCACTGTTGTAGAAATTCTGATGAAAACTTGTAATATATAAACATTGAAAAAGTATATTTGTGAATATATAAGTTAGAATTAAAAAAAAAAGTGTGGTAAGCTGAAACGTGACTTTCACCTTTTTATGCAATTGGCGGTTCCGTTATTGTTAATACTTTTTGGTAGCTTACAGTTTAAAGTTATTCTAGTAAGTCTACTGGAATTATAGACTTACTAAGTGATCGGGTTTTTGCATAGAATGATATGTTTGTTTGTGACCGCTAAAAGAAAACAAAATATGCCAAACTACTTGAGAAATTGTGGATGCCATAGTAATGTGTCTCAGGTCGGAAATTTTGCTTTTAATGTGAAATTACATATGTTTGTAATGCTCTGCAAGCAACACTAAAGAAGATATAGTACAGAAACTTTTCGTTAAATGATTCATCAGATAAGAAAATTTAAATGTCGCAAAGGAAAGCTATAAAGTAATCAGTTGGGCACCATATTGACATTCTGACAATATGTCAATATATAAGTCATGATAAAACTCACTGCGGAATGGTGTGAATAAGTTGTATTTCTTTTTGTTTGGTAATTAAAGTTTCGACTTGATGTTCAATGTCCTCTTTGTCAGCATTCAATGTCCCTTTCTTCATTATTTCTTATTTGTCAGTTAATTGTCTTTCTGAAGTCTTGGTTGTTTTAAGAAAATCAAGAAATGAAATAAAAGTTACCTTCAGGTTTCATTTTTGACTTTAAATATAATTCTTGGAACTTTAACACTGTATTGGGTTTCTTTCAAATTCTTCTAAGGATCTGAAGCCGAGTGTTCTGTTATTTTATCTCTAAGATGTTATTTGATCCGTACAACTACATATTATCTCGTACAATACTGATTTTTTATTCTAATCTGTAAAATAACTCCTAAATTAGGTTATATCTTTTTTAAATCTTATTTCTGGGCATTCTTTTAACACCTTGACTGCCACCATATATATATATATATATATATATATACCTTCATCACCTGTGCGCCACCAGCAACAGTTCATCAGTAATAGTTTGTTTCCACCTTTATTTTAGGCACATAAATGTATGCTTCACGCTGTGTATGGTTTTGCATACATGCGGCGTGGGCATTAAATTTTGACTTCTAAATCATGTGTATGTAATTGCATACACACCTGTAAAACAAGCGCGACAGAAATGAAATATATTGTTAGTGTATGGAAAACCATACACGTGGCGCTGTTCGAAAGAGCCGTGTGTATGAAATTCCATACATATGGCAGTCACGTTTTTTTTTAATGTTACTCACAGTCCACATTGCAAAGTTATTAATACTGTTCTTAATCTTGTCTATATAGATAGTACCAGTCATTTGTTCGCTAATATCTCGGTTTCAAATTTGATTGGTTATAAATATCTGCTGAATATACTGACCTTTAATGCATATAGTGAAAATTTGCCATTTTCTTGATATTTTTAAATCGTGGACGCTTATGTTTGTAGGATCGGAAATTCAAAGGTGATACAGGAATTTCAATTTTAAGTTATTAAAATGATTGAGTATGTCCGATTGTGTGTGTGTGTGAAAATGATTGAGCAATAATATCCTGAGTGTGTCTTTTCTATATTGTAATGTCCTACACGTGGTCTATAGTTATAGAAAAATAACACGTGCTTCTTATAAATAAAAACACGTGCTTCTTATTCACAAACAAAACCACGTGCACTCTTTACTACAACTACTGAGGAACACAAGCGACACCACTGTCCAGAAGGAGGTATAAAATACCATGAAAAGTATCTATTGACATCAGTTTAGGTTAGTCAAATCCCCTCTCTTAGCTTGCTTGGAGCTCTGAGAGATCTAATCTAACACAAGCCTCTGGAGTTGAGTTCTACCGGTCGCTTAGCTTGCTTGAAGCTTTGTGGGAACTCAACCACTCTATTAGCTTGCTTGGAGATTTGAAAGTTCCTAACCGCATCTACCTAGCTTGTCTGGAGTTCTGTAGTGTCCTTGCTCGCTTATCTTGCCTGGAGCTCTGCGGAACACCAACCTCTCTTTGCTTGCCTGAAGTACTGAGAATTCCTAAACCACTTCCACTTAGCTTGCCTGGAGCTCTGTGGAATCAATCCCTTGGCTGCCTGAACGTAGGACCACTTATTTACCCAGACTACAGAGAACTTTCTATTACTCTTAGAACCACACTTATAGTGACTTTGTGTTATATTGTATTATAAAAGAAATTTTATAATAAAAAGAATGGAGAAAACCGAAAATTATGTGGTAAGTTATTCTACCTACTACCTTTCAAGGTAATTTTAGGATATAAAAGAAGTCCCGACTGACTAATCAACGTCTAGTCCAAACTGCTTAATCTAGAAACTTGAAATTTGGACATAACATGGTACTCGTGATGTACAATACCACTAAGGAAGGATTTTTGGAAATGTGTATTTGGGGGGGGGGGGGACAGAGATTGCAATAATAATATACCCAAATCTCGGAATCCTTTCGGGTTAGAGACGTGAAATTTGGTATTTGGACTTTCCGTCTAAAATAATTAATCGTGTGTTTCAGAGATTTTTAATATTTGACATAAAAGGAAAGAAAAGGGGTGGGGGAAATAATGAGGTAGGAGTTGCAATTGTTATAATAGGATGTCCATATTCCGAATTTTTTTAAGTTTAGAGACATGAAATTCCCTATATTTAGACATTTCATTTAAAATAGTTAAATCTGTTTCAACTTTTTTAATATTTGATCTGTAAGGGTAGAAACTTGATGGGAAGAAAAAGCGATAGATGTTGCAATTATTATATTAAAATCATTACCGTATATATCGAAATTTCTTAGATGTGAAATTTGAGAAATGAAGTTTGATATTACTTTTCATTTCATATAATTAAACACGTATTTTTGAAGTCCTTGATATTCGACATCGATAGAGAGAGAAAAGTGTGGAGAGCGAGTCGGACTCGCACCAATCTGTCATCATTAATCGTTGGGTTCGGCAGGATTTTGTTGATAATGCACGAAGTGTTCCAGAAACAGCCACACACACATGGAAGACCTGTAGCCAGCCCGATTTTGTGAGGGGGTGGGGTAGAAGTTAATACTGAGGGTGAATGATAAGACATCAAGAAACACTACAAAACTGTTTATTATTATTATTATTATTATTATTATTATTATTATTATTATTATTATTATTATTATTATTATTATTATTATTATTATTATTATTATTATTATTATTATTATTATTATTATTTGTGGAATCTGTAACAAAGCTGTAATTCCTTATTCACAATGGATGTACTATACTGACAAAAGCACATCTATACACATTTAAGACAACGAAGATAGAAAAAAATTATGAAAATGAATAAGATAAAACTTCCTACAGTGCATAACGTAACATTTAAAATGTAGAAGCTGACCGCAACAGAGACAATGGAGTTTTCAGAGGTCTGATAATTAATGTAAAATGACTACACTTGGAAATAGTACAAAAGGACACACGGCAATTGAGTCCATTAATGCTTTTCATGGTATAGAAAATAAAGAAGTTCCTACGTAGAAAGAAATATAAGCAAAAGGCTAGTACTCACTGCAAAAAAAAACAAAAGTATTTAGTAATACTTTTGGTTTTTTTTTGGAGTGAATGCTAGCCTTTTGCTTACATTTCTCTCTAAATATTATCACCATCGCAATACTGTGATATAAGTTCCTATGTAGTCGACTATAAAATACTGTTATGTAACACAAGATAAATATTAAATAAACACGCTGTTGTTACATAACTTTACATCATTTCAGCAATTTAAAATGAGATGTAAGGTAGCCTAGTTACTCAATAATCAAAAAATAAACATCGACAAAGAGAATCATTAGAAATTGTCTTTTTTTTTTTTTTTTTTTTTTATCTACTCGTATACTTTTGGACTGAAAATTCTACCGGCAAACGTCATAAACAAAATCATCGTGTTCTGGTTAATTGTCAGTGCACTCCTCATGCATCCATTGATTGCATTCCACACACATTATTCACTTATCCGTATTTCTGTGTCCAAACTTTTCGGACAGTACAATCATGTGTCGTCATCTCCAGACAGATCAGATTAAAAAAAAAAAATGGAAACTTCAGTCACTAGCCATTTTCTTTTATTAGTTACAGGTTTCTTTTCTCAATAGTTTCAGGCAACTAAGGTCCGCCCCTAAGAACAAAACTGACCATCAAATTCAAATTCGAAGACGTATAGTAGCATCTGTTACATTCTATTGGGAAAAGCACATTTGGTAGGAATGGGGTAAGTGCATCTACTTAAACAGTCTTTGATCCCACTTGGCCCCACTGGGCTCTCCGTTATTCTTTGTCACTTTCACTTATGTATGAGGTTAGGTCACACATTGCTTCTGCCAGGCTTCCACTTACGAGGAAACACATTCTGTAATTACACATTTCAACTATTATCTATGATATCATTTACAGTCATTGTGAAAATCGACACAAATGTATTAATTTATTTATATCTATCTGTCCTAAACAGTGAATTACCAGATAAGTCTTAAATTCCAATATACAACAGGCAACGTTCCTTATAGGATCAAAGACTGTCTCGCACTGAATTGTACCTTTGCGAAGTGTTACTGAGTTCATGAGGGTGGACGCATTTTCTCTCCTTGTCTGACTTGCCTACTCTACAGTATTCTATATAGACTTACTTCTGTAAAAATAAATAAATAATTAAAATATCTGAACTGCATTTACATTAAACGATAACTTCATGAGTTTTTTTGCCGTTCACTTGTTGTCTTATTCTATGTAGCTTTTATTTCATTACCATCCAGAAATGATATTAAGAGACAAAAATATTCAGCACAAAACACATGCATTTATTAAAAAGAAGAACAATTTACAAGAAAATACTATATGTGTATAATCAAAACAGTAATTTGTTTTGTTTCATTTTTATTATTAATAGATGTTGATTTACAAGATTTTTTTCTTTCTTGTTAATCATGAAAATTGACGTATTCCTTCCATCTTAAATTTGAACATTAGTATTAGAGCAGTTTAGGTTATATCAATTCACAATAGAAGGCTATATTTTAGTTACCACTTGTACATAACTTATCACCTCCCAAACTAAATTAAACTCTACATTTGACTTATGTGTGCACTTGGACCTTGATGCAAATAGCTATTCTTTGAAAGTATTTCTGTCCCAACGCCTGGAACATTTGTCATTGTGCAAGAATACGGTACTTGGGTTTGAAATTCTTGAAATGGGAAAAGGGCAATTGGAAATGTTCGGGCAAGAAGCATATCATTTTATGGAATAATGAATAAAATGCGCTAAATTGTATTTCTTTGGTAAATAGAATTGCAAGAATTTCGAATCTGATTTTGAGTCAGTTCTCTACAATGTCTTCTTTTAGAGATGGTAAAAAAAATTAGGTCGTTGACTAGCTCCTCTCTGGCTACGGAACTACACGCAAATGTAGAATTCATTAAGCCTTATTCTCTTTGTGCAAAGAACGGGAACTTTGCTAGTGTAATAACATCACTTCATAATATACTACATATTTAGAGACAGCTCCCGACTTACGTAGGAAACTTCAGGTAAAAGTAAAATTTAGGAACGATATTTACATCTGAAGTAAGAAGTAGTTTCAAATTTCTAAATTGTAGTGAGTCATCTAGTGAATAAGGCATAAACTAATTAGCTAATTAATTATTGTTGAAATGTTATTAATTAGTTATTATTATTATTACTATTCTCGTTGCAAGAATAAAGGTGATGCAGTTTTTGCATCGCAACATTGGGTTCTCTGGCGGAGGGCAGAGGAACGCGTCTCCCAGAAAGGCTAAACATATTTATATGGAAGAGGTAACGAAATAGGAAGAACACATAAATGTTTTATGTGCTATTAAGTTTAAATACCGTATTTACGCGAATCTAAAATGCCCTCAAAGGCGCACCCCCAACAGTAAAATATGTAAATTCGTCCCTAATGAAGCGCTTGTTCAGAGGCTGTGAAAAAAAAAAATAGTTTTAAAATTTCTCTCAAAAGGAAAATTCTGGGCACGTTCTTCACTCATTGCAGATAATGTATGCACGTTAGAGTGGACTTTTGATTTCTCCATTTGAAATATTTGCTTAGAAACTTGGTTTCCACTTCCCCTTCCTTAAAATTAAAACTAACTTTCCCAGTCTGATTGATTAATTAAGACCAATATTAATCCAAAATAATATATTTACTTTCTCAAAAAGAAGTAAATAATTAAGATAACCATAATAAACATAGATATTTAGGTATTATCTATATGGTGCTGTCCATATTGTTGGTATTGTAAGTTGGGTTTTTCGAAATACATGTTATGGCAACAGTGTTGTGTGTAGTAAAAGTTTGTATTCTGTAATCGCTTACTTGCACCGGGCTTGCACAAAATTATGGTTATCAATAAAGGTTCTGTGGTTTAATCATTACACACGTGTCATTACACAAATCAAAACATTGGTTATGGGCCCCAGAGAGATAAGTATTTAAACCCAGTGAAATGTCGGTGAAGGCGAGGAAAATGTAAATGAAATGGTTTAAAACTGTTAAAATTGTATCTGCGATTTTGACGTCTCGAAGTCATTAGGATCGATCTTCTTTTCTCATTGGCGCAAAACTTGTACGAGATGGCGGACACAGCAAAAATTTCGTTTCCAAAGTTAAACAATTGCAATTACAGTGTTTGGAAATATAAAATGCGGTTGCTTCTCATGAAAGAAGAACTGTGGGATGTCGTACAAAAACCAAAACCGGAATCTCCTGATGCAGAATGGTGCAAAAAGGATGGGAAAGCTAGGGCAACGATCGGACTGCTAGTTGAAGATAATCAGTTAGTTCATTTACGGCGACAGGAAAGTGCAAAGGACTACTGGGAAACCTTAAGGTCATATCATGAAAAATCGACTTTAACAAACAAGGTGTTTCTGCTGAAAAGATTGTTTCGTATGCAGTTGGAAGAAAATAGTGACATGGAAAAACATATTAATAGTATGTTAAACATCGTGGATCAGCTTACTGGACTAGGAGAGACATTGGCCGATCATTAGTAGTGGCGATGCTATTATGCAGTTTACCGGACAGCTATGAAACTTTGATAACAGCATTGAAAACATGTCCAGAGAACAAGCTAACACTAGAATTAGTCAAAGGAAAGCTCATAGACGAGTACAAGAGGCGAAAGGAAGTGCAAGGTGCACAACAGGAATGAAGAAAGTGCCATGAAGGTGGACTCAAAGAAGAAAGTGCAAGGAGAAGAAAAGTGTGTTTTAGGTGTAAAAACCCAGGTCATTTCAAACGTGATTGTGCAAAATTTAAAGTTACCGGTAGTAAGAAGAAAAATTTTTCTAGGGCAAATAAAGTGCGAAGTGTTACTGAAGAGATTGTTCACAAGGAACACAAGAAGATGAAGATGCATTTCAGGGTTGCCAACCATACGATAATTTATCGTGATATACGATAATTTAAGCCTTAATACGATGTACGATAATTCCCTTGCGATAATAGGTGAATATACAATAATTTTAGAACGTACACTTTTTAGCAGTTTTTGAATGTACAAATAAATTGTAGGTGTGCAATAAACAATTATAAAACACACATTTTTAACAGTCATTCTCGCCAAAATAAATAACGATTTGAGAAATGGTAACCCTGTATCCATCACATTTACGTGGAGGTGGCAATATTATTTGTTCATGATAGATGGCTCTATTATTCGCTCACGTGAATGTTAGCGCCTTTGTTTGGATGTGAAAAACAAAGAAGTTAGAATCGTTCTGTGGCAAGTGAAGTTACGTATCGCGTAATTACTTTGCGTAATTAGATATGATAAGGATAGTGACACTGATGTGGAGAAATGATAAACAATTTTTCAAAACATTGAACTATAATGCAGAAAGTAAAATTTACTTGGCAGACGGTCGAATGTTAGTAGCCAAGGGTATTGGGGAAGGTTTTTTTTTTATTGTGCAAAAATGAAGTTGCTAAAAATGGAAAATGTAATGTTGTAGTAAATAATGTTTTGTATGTGTCAGAATTAGATGGTAATCTCTTATCTGTGAATAAACTAACAAAAAGGGTTTTGATATATATTTTTCAGGGAAATATGTCATATTAAGAAAAATGGCAGCATAATCGCTAGTGCTACAGGAAACGGTTGTTTGTACAAACTAGGTGTTTGTAAACAAGAGTACAGTAATGATACACAAGCTTTAAAGGTTACTCAAGGAGAAATAAACCATTAAATTTATCTGTGGCATAGTAGATTAGGACACAGAAGTCCAAAGGTACTTGAAAACATGGTTAAAGATGACTTAGTTTGTGGGGTAGTATTAAAGCAATGTGATACTAAAAAGATATGTGATGTTTGTGTACAAGGGAAAATGACAAGAAAGCCATTTTCGGAAGTAGCTATAGGGCCAAAGAAATTTTAGATTTGGTACATTCTGATGTACCAAGAAGCTCCGACTCCAAGGAGAAACTCAATCAATATTTTAACATTTATTGATGATTGTAGTAGGTATAGTTATTTATTTACTGAGAAACAAAAATGAGGCTGAAGTTGAAAGAATATGTGCAATTCACCGAAAACTATTTTCAGAAGAGGTCAAAAGTGCTACGTACAGATAATAGCGGCGAATATACATCGGCTAGTTTACGGGCATTTCTTAAGCAGAAGGGCATATTTCACCAAAAAAGGTATCGTATACTCCCGAACAGAATGGTGTAGCGGAAAGAAAGAATCGAAGCATTACAGAAATGGCACGATGTATGCTAATTGATGCAGATATGGAAAATAAATTTTGGGGTGAAGCTGTACTAACAGCAAACTATTCTCAAAATCGTGTTCTCACTAGAGCGTGTGAGGTGACGCCATATGAAAAATGGTACGGCGAGAAACCATATCTTGGACACATAAAGGTTTTTGGATGCATTGCATATGTGGTGATCCCTAATCAACAAAGATCAAAGTTGAATGTCAAGGCAAGAAAACTGATTTTAGTTGGGTATGAAGAAAACACAAAAGGGTACCGGCTACTAGATGTCACAACAAAGTAATGATAAGTAGGGACTGTCAGTTTGTTGAGAATGTATCGCACGAAGTACCAACCTGTGAAGATCTTACTGTCTTAGACAAACAAAGTCTTCCCAAAGAGGATACAGTATTACAAGACGAAGATGATGCCCTTGTACCGTTAAGTTTAAATAACGGTGAAGCATGTGAAACTCTGGAAGCCTCAGGAAGTACCGGTAGTTATCATGAAGAAATAGCTCAGGATGAAATTTGTACCGGTAATAATTTAGAAGCAGAAACAGTGAGAAGATCATCGCGTTCCACCAAAGGAAAACTACCTGCCAGGTATGCAGAGAAGGTGGTGGAATGACACAAAAAGAACCAAGAAGCTTTCAGGAAGCTATGAGTAGACCGGACAAAGAAAACTGGAAGATGGCAATGAAAAAACAGATTAGTTCTATGCACAAAAATCAAACTTGAGATTTGGTGAAATTACCAGAAGGAAAAACAGCACTAGGTAGCAAATGGGTTTATAAATTAAAAGAAAATACTGACGGCAAATGTTCACAGTATAAGGCTAGACTTGTTGCGCAGGGGTTTTTTCAAGTCTTGGTGGAAGACTATGATGAGGTTTTTGCACCGGTTGTTAAACAAACCACTTTGCGTGTGTTACTTACTGTAGCAGGTAAAAGAAATATGGAAGTGAAACATTATGATATAAACACAGCTTTTTTGTATGGCGACTTACAAGAAGAAATTTACATAAAACAACCTGAAGGTTTTGAGCAACCAGATAAAGAAACCTTGTATGTAATTTGAAGAGCATATATGGTCTTAAACAGGCTGCTCGATCTTGGAATAAAAAGATAAATGATTTCCTCGTAAATAATAGGTTCAGGAGGGGAAAGTCAGATCCTTGTTTATATTCTAAGGAAGTAAATAATACTCATTTGTATGTGTTAATATATGTTGATGATGTAGTCATAGCTTGTACCGATAATAGGATTATTGATGAAACACAGCAGTTGCTTGCAAAAGAGTTTCAGATTCCTTGTCTTGGCGATTTGAGCAGCTACTTAGGGCTCGAAATCAGCAGAAATGTTGATGGATATTTTGTGATTTCGCAAGAAAGTTAATCGATAAAGTGCTAAAAAGATTTAGGATAGAAAATGCAAAAACGTCAAAATTTCCACTAGATCCTGTTTACATTAGAAATGTCTCATGTGTAGAATCATTAAGTAAAGTTGATGCAAGTTGTATCAAAAGGCTATTGGCGCATTACTGTATATAACCAATAATAGTAGGCCAGATATTGCTGCCAGTGTTTCCATATTAAGTAGAAAAACTAATAATCCTTCTCAACAAGATTGGGTTGAAGTAAAAAGAATTCTCAGATACTTGAAAGGGAGCAAATGTTACAAATTGCAGTTGGGTAATAAGAAAGAATGTAACAGCAAACTAATAGCGTTTGTAGATGCAAATTGGGCAGGTGATTTAACTAACAGAAAATCAAGCAGTGGTTATGTTTTTAAATATGCCGGAGGTATTATTAGTTGGGCAAGTCGTAAACAGTCATGTGTTACCTAGTCATCTACTGAAGCAGAATATGTTGCAATGTCTGATGCTTGTCAGGAGGCAACATGGCTTAAAAATCTGTTGAGTGATTTGCATGAAAGCTTTTCTGAACCGATTGTAATTAATGAGGATAATCAAAGCTGTCTAAAACTAATAAGTAGTGACAAAATAAATTCCAGAACCAAGCACATAGAGATAAAATTTCATTTTATTCGTGATTTGGAATGTAAGAAAGAGGTAAAATTTCAATATTGTCCAACTGATGTAATGATAACTGATATGTTAACAAAACCACTGCAAGGCGTAAAACTAAAACAGTTTTGTACAATGTTGAATTTGTGTTAAAATCAAAATTGCAACATTGAGGAGGGGATATGTTGGTATTATAAGTTGGCTTTTTCGAAATACATGTTATGGCAACAGTGTTGTGAGTAGTAAAAGTTTGTATTCTGTGATCGCTATTATACTTGCACCTGACTTGCACAAGATTATGGTTATCAATAAAGGTTCTGTGGTTTAATTCTTACGTGTCATTACACAAATCAGAACAGTCTGAAATCGCGCAAAACAATTTGCTCGCGATGCAAATGTAACAGCATTAAATTCTCAACATCGCACGGAAATAATAACTCAACCCTCAAGCCTCCCTTGGCTTCTCTGAAAGGAGGGGTACGCGCTACCACTACGCTACCATTCATTTTATACGATTCATCGGCATCTCGCCGGCGCTGTAACTATATTTAAAACATGTCTGTCTACGGGTACTCGCATCAAACCGTGTTTAGTTATTGTCTCTGTATTGCCTATTTCTTTTCTCTGGACACTAACATCCTCCCATTTTGTCCTACATTTATTTATTATCGACTTTCTTTCAAACGTTTCACACGACACATTGAGTTTTTGTTCGAACCTACAAAGCGGTTCATCCGCCACTGCGCAGAGTTGTTTACCAAAGTCAAAATCAATAGTCTCGCTAACGTTATTTTTCCTAACCACTATTTCCTGTGTAAACGAACAAATATCTTCAAATACAACATGACTATCAAATGACTCAAAATTTTCTTCCGCAACCTGGGCTTGTGCGTACTCAAGGGTTTTTCTGATCACTAATGCGCCTTGCATTTCGTATGCTACACTTGGAATTACGCTAACACTAGCCTGGTGTACTATAAAAGGTGGTAATTTGCAACTAACACATTCAGAGCGGATGTTATTCACGCAAATTTCCTTCGTTTCATAGCTAATAAGTGGTGTCACTATTTCAAACGCTTCCTGATTGATGTCAATTGTGTTTACTTCTTCAAAGTCTACTTTTATTTCACTGACGCTAGCCTGACGTAAAACTGATGGTGGTGATTCAATAACTGTGGCTGCAGAAATCTGACATCGTTTTACACATTCATCTTCTACAAAAGTGACGTTAGCTTGCACATGCTCTACATGATTTTCCACTGAACTATTTTTAATTTCTAAACATTCAAATTCGATTGGCCCAGTTTTACAGCTATTCGACTGTTTGACACTCAACGGTGGTAACTGGATTTCAGCAGAAGGCAGAATTTTATATACTTCCTGACACAAATTATCTACTGTAACTACCGTGGCATACTGTGGTTTTACTTTCGACGACGATTTTAATTCTAAGCATTTTTTAAAATCTATATATTCAAAATTATGGATCGCGCGTTTATTCGATGATTTCGATTTAGTTAAAGCCGCATAGTGAGTCAGTAGTGCTGATCTACACAACAGCTGCTTGCCTGAATCTACGTCGGATGTATCAGCTGACATTTCATTCTTAACTTTGTGTTTCCTACAACGATATGTTATATATTTTCTTGTAATTTAAGCTTGTAATTTTGGGTAATACTTGATTTTTTATATGCACTAGTCAGCTATCTCAATAGAAGAAGATAAAATTATGATTTTTATTTTGAATTAATGTTTTCATATACTTTTAATGTATAAAATGGAATGTTTTGTAACCATGAGGACGGATTGCTCGTTGAATAGTAATGCAAAACAAAGAAGAGTTACGGTTACTGTTAGCTATAATGTAAAATGTAAGATATAACGTTTTAAGTTGTCCCACGTTTAAGATCTAAAAATTGGAATAAACGACATATTGTGCAATAGTGAGTGAATTATTTTGGTTTATTCATACGGCTCAATAATATTTTAAGAATCAGGAGTGATGTTATACTCCTACGCTTTCCGGGTTCACTTTCGAGTTCCCTTACCATTTGTTCATGCAAATCTTGATAATAACTCGAGTCTCCTATTTTCTGATACGGTTCTAAAATATATTGCAATTTTTGCATTGTACGTCTATCTATAACTATGATCCGTCGTCGGTCATTTGTGCGCACTTCTGCCGTAACATCAAATGTAAATGGCCAACTTCGTGAAAGTAATTTCCTTTGGAATGTTCGAATTTTTATCTCTATCTGGGGAAGCAAAATATTCTAATTGGTGAACTCTACGCCAAGTAACATAATTGGTTTCTTCACTCTTATCTAAATATATGTCAAAGAAATCTATGCCTGTAGTTACTGTAAACGGTCTCATGATGTTAATTATTATTTGTTTTTCATAAATAGGAACTCGAAACTAAACTCTAAAATATATTTTAAACGTTCAACATTCATTTCCATTTTCTGAGTATTGATTTCTAACTTTGCTCTAATCAGTGCTAACTGGTCCTTTAACCATGTTTGAAATTGTTCCAAAACACTAGGCTCCATTTTGATATAAATTACAAGCAATTAATTCCAAGTAAAAAAAAAAAAACAAAATATAAACACTTAAATTTGACAACAAATGGTAAACAAACAGCTTTCTAAAATATAATATTTTCAATTACTCAAACGATTTTTTTTCAAAACTCAGATTTCACTTTACGAAATGATTCAAATTAAAATTAACACAGATGTAAAGTAGTACCACATACAAAACATTTTCTCATTCATAAATACATATAAAGGTGCATATATGTGTGTGTGTTCAACTACGATCAGCTGATTGGTGTTTGTTCGTCTGTGCGTAATATCGGAGGTTAACGGGAGAAAATTTTCGCGAAGAAAGATAAAAATGTTATATTTTAACTTCTTACGAAAAACTTATACTAGTAATATTCCTATGGTAATTAAATGTACTTTATATTATTTAAAGCCCGCTTATTGCTTTCTCTCTCTTTCCTTTTTCACAAGTTTGAACACTTTCCAAAGAAATTAATTTTAAGTCATCTGCTACATATACTACATGACTCAAACTCTGGATTCTATACGCAAATACTACAATACCTATTCTAAATACTGTCGGGTTTTAACAAGTAAAACAGTAATATGTTCGGGCACAATTACATCCGAAGATTGATGAATTTGCCCTGTCACGGTCGCCATGTGGTTGAAATCAATATTTTTGTCGCTGTCACAATCTCGTGAATACAACTGTAACATTTATATTAAATTTTTCTCCGCTCGAATGTTTACACCTCTCTCTTTCTCCCTGTCACTCATTTAGTGTGTAAGTCCCAGTTTTACTACGGCGAATCACGATTTTTTCCATATCTACGTCTTTGTCGTAACCGAAGCTGGAGAAAACGTTAGACAAAAACATATATACCGTTAAAAAAATAGAAAATTGTGCAAGTGATTAAATTAAGCACAGATATAGACAAATAAAAATTATCCTACGATGCAAATCACAAAACCTGGTTAAATTGTGCAAAAAATGTAATGATACTGAATGTATTTTATACAAAAAGCAACATTAAAAGATTACAAATGAACAAACAACTTTTACTGGATATGTTTTACGGCCGTTTCAACCTCTCTTATTTCATTTTTTTTTTATTTGTTTTCTTTCAATAAGAGCTCACTTACTCATAATAGTCTTTGACCGGTCAGTTGGTTTGCTGCTGATGCCACTAGGGTCCAAGCTGGATGCAAAGAAGATCCACAAAAGATTTCCTGTACTGGAGCCGGAATAGTTTTAGGAGTACGTCGGGTAATCCCAAGTGTCCGCTATAACTTTTTACTGGCAGTGGTCAACAATTCCATGCTGACGTAATATTTTTTTACAATTTGACAACCTGGAGCTCACTTCTTACATAGAACTAAGGGTTTTAATACACTGGGAACACGGAACTTAAGATTGCTGTTAATGCTCGACTCAAAAAAAAAAAAAAAAAAAAAAAAAAAAAAAAGAGTGGAGCTAACTTTCAATAGCCTTTCAATAGCACAAGCGTGTTAATTAGCTCAAAGTAACACACGAGCACGACGTCGCCCTGCCCGGGTCGTGCGTCTTCACGGGCAATAACACGACTGGATTTTCCCTTGCCGAAACACAGCTTACATATTACTAGCTTTTTTCAGGAGCAAAGTCATTGACCAATTACCGCTCAATTATCACAGTGCGTGGATGGAAATTCAAGAGTTTCGAAAATTAGGGAGAAGGAAACAGCCACCAAACATGTTACTATTACGTGAACAGGGTTCCTTTTTCCCGACCATATATGGCCGTAAAATCGAAGTGATTCTTACCAACACAAATGCACAAAATACCAAACCGATGAAGAAGGCTTCGAGATTGTTTTTCTATATACGAGGCTCGGTTAATAAAGTTTGAAATTAACACTGTTTTTTTTTTTCATTTTTTTTTTAAATCCGAAAAAATGAGCTTCGGCTCGGTGACAATGTATATGTATTACAGTAAACGAAATATATCATGCCTTCAGAGATCCAAAGGACAAAAAAATCTGTGAATGGTTTCGAGGCACTCTTTACCTCCTCCCCGGCGCATATATAGAAAATGGGATAAGAAAAAAAATTACTAAGGTATTGTTTGTACAAACTTTTTTCTTTCTTTACTTTTTAGTTCTATTTTATTTTTGCAGTTTTGGTTACATTGTTTAGAGTTCAAAATTTCTGAACAACACTGAAGTTAGTTTGATCACGTGTTTGTTGGTTTCAGAAGGAGAATTTGGTTTCGAAATAACCTCCCACAATCTGACCTTTAATTGTTCATCTATTTAAAATTCTGGATTCTGGAACATAGAATACGAAGTTGAGTTCTACAGAAGAGTAACAGGTTGGCTTATTATAGTAGAATCTCATTACAAAGCACTTTACCGTATTCAAATGCTTCAGATTAAAAAAAAAAAAAAAAAAAAAAAAAAAAAAAGTGAATATTAGTTCTAGATTGTCAGTTCAGTCTTCGTTATTTGTGATCGTACGTAGAAACACAGACCAGGAATTTTTCATTACCCATAAATCAGAACGAGAAGGAAATCTTACTATTGAACTATATAAACTTACCCCATCATTTTTATTCTAGAAGATAGGCAAGCAGAGAATTCCTTACATCACACACTTTATGTAGCAATAATATTTTGTTTAGATGCACCGAGTAATAAGTGAGGAGTCCCTCAAAACTGTTCGCAGATTTTGTGTCTTTTGGATATTTTAGGTAGGAGCAGTGGCGTATTTACGATTTTGTTTCGGGGAGGGCTTTGCTAACTTTCGGGGGGGGGCTTTGCCTGAAAATGTGAAAATTCTGCAAGATATTTCATATACTTTACTATAGTAAGTAAAATTTCGGGGGGCTTAAGCCCGGAAGCCCCCCCTAAATACGCCACTGGGTAGGAGAATTTGCATCACATCATTTGGCGAATATTCCTAAGGATTGTTACGTTCTACATATATCTGGGGACCGTCTATTAAGTAAATGAAGCTACAGAGTCCGCCCGGAAAATTTGTACATTCTTTGTCACCCTGTATCAGGATATTGGCATTGACAATAGTTCTGAAATTTAAGTATGTTGTAGTATGATTGTTTGCCCAACAGATGTCGGCATTGTTTTCAGTTAAAATTATATTGTAGTATGGTTTCTCGCTCAACAGATGTCGGTACTGTCAACACGGTTAGTGAGATAAGAAAATGGCAGGAGCACTCTTGATGTTTTAGTAGCGTAAGTACGTTTTGAAGTGTTTTATCAGGTTTAGGAATGCCGTCGAAGTGCAGTGGCAGTGGAGAAGGGAGTTTGGTACTGAGCCGCCAACCTGCCTAACAATCAAACGCATTGATGACAAGTTTGAGGCGCATAGAACGACGAGCGGTCACTTCAGCTACAGCGGTCAATTTATCAATGGAACCCGATCAACATGCCTCTGTAATTTTCTGGCGAAGGTTCTAGAGCGTCCCAAGCAATGGCCAACAATTTGAACATTTAATGTAAACGTATACAGTACTTACTTGAAGGTTTGTAACACATGCTTGAACAATAATTAAATGTAATTAAAAAATATGATATATAGTTTTTTTTTTCTTAAACAGTGTATACATTTTTCTGGCGGACTCTGTATATTGCAGCTTAATTGAAAACCCAGAAAGACTTTTAACTTTTTTTATCATATTATTCCTTTGTAGAATTCTTACAATTTAACATTAAAACGTTAATAAAACAGAAACACAACAGTTTAGTCATGCAAAACTATAAATCAAACAAGCAAATGAAAGAGACCAACAAGAATTATTTAAATATATTTTGAGATTGAAGTCTTGTAATGAGTTCAAAATGGTGAAATATACAGCATCAGAAGAGCGAAGAAATAAAGAAATTGTAAATCCTGTATAAAGAATGAAACATAATGAAAAAAATTGAAATTTGAACAGACAAATATTATGAAAAATGTGGATATTATAGTACGCATCATAAAATATTTATTAAAATACAGTTTGACAAGAGAAATACTAAGCTATAAGTGAGAAGATAAAAAAAAAGGGTACAAAAAGAATAGAATGTTCATAATCAAACTGGAGAGAGAAGTAGTTATACGAGGAAATAGGTAAATAAAATTCAACAACACCTAACATGACTATTAACACAGGAAACAGAAGACTTATGCGCATTTTATTCTTTATGAAACTTAGCCAGAAAAGTTATGGATTTACTTAAGGGGAACAGAGGTGTCGCAAAATCTATTAAAAAATTTAATGATAGTGTAATATGACAGAGAGTAAATAGTAGAACCAAAGGGCTTATATCATGCAATGTGGTACACATTTGAAAAACTCAAGGACAAAGTGTGCCACATTAGACATACCCCAGTAGGTTGTCAGAAACTAAAGGTGTTGCAATTTATAACTAGGTGAGATAGAATAGAGATAAGTAAAGAAATGAGAGCAAAAGAATGAATTTTAGCAGGATAAAATCTTGACTAAGAATAGTGATCATGTGAAGCAATGAGTAATTCTCTATAATAATTGACGTACACTGAAGGGTAAATTTTCCGAATAGAAAATCTTATATTGCACCGTGAACGTTGTTCCTATTTAAAATCACATTTTCACAATATTTCAGTCATCTCTGTAACCAATCCTGTGCATATGCAATGTAGACAGAAACTATCATTTTAATTTATTTGATATACTATGTTGCCTGCCCGGTCTTTTGACGGCCTTTTCCTTACTCTACAAATAACTTGGACTTAAATAATCATATACAGCAATTATTTTGTTTGAGTGAGAGGAACAGATTTGACAATTTTACTTTCGAGAAACGGTATAAAAAAAAAAGTCAGGAAATACCACCAAAATCCGAACAACAAAACTAAATTGAAACATAAATGGGTTTCTCTACTCTTTTGGCTCTGAAGGAATTGTGAAAATGGGCTGTAATTTTGACATAAAATTTTGTGTGAAATCAGGAACAAGTTCTGAAAATTCAATGCTAACATATAAAAATTACTTAAAGAAAGCTTCGTCAGAGATTTAGGGAGCTTATGCCTTTTGTTATAAGCAGTAGATAAGAATGACGAAAAGAATATTAAGCCCAGGATTAGGGAACATGTGAGAATTGCAGGAAGCCATTAACACCTTCCCTGTTTCATCTGATCTCTACCAGAGACAGGTCACAAAGTTGACCGGATGGAAGTTCTATATCAATGCAACAACAACATTGGAAGGAATGCTTTCGAATCTTTTCCATCAGAGCAGTAAACCCTAAACTGAATTTGGACAGAGGGAATCTAGATCATCAATGAGATATTATATGAAGTTAAATAAAAGAAATAATTAGTTTCAACTTTTATATTTCTGAACTTAGTATATAGCACAAGCGTGAAACTGGTGATTATTGCTTAAAGAGGTAACCTGCACATCCAAATTTGTGACTAGACCGGGTCAGAGAGAAAGAGAGAGAAAGAAAGAAAACAACTGGGTATGCACTTATTATTAAATGAACAACAAATATAAGGTTCCCCACTACCAAAGACGAATTTGAGGATTATGTTCTAACAGGACAGATGAGAATAACCACTTTCATTCCTACAAATCTATCAGCAAATCACTCTTTTTTTTTTTTTTTTTTTTTTTTTAAATAATAATGTTATGCCGTTTAGCTGATATAATACTTTGCAAATGAAATTTATTTGTTGTAAACTATTTGGATCTGGGGAAAAGATATAAATATGTGCATCCAAAGGTATTAATAAATATGACAGTAGAATAAACTTAATAAAAATGTCGGTAGAATCAAAGCAGCAGTAAGATTTTTTTCTTAACTGGTGCATTTTATACTGTCGGTGAGTTTCTTAAAGAAGAACATAAAAAATAGTTCCAAAACAACTATAATAATTATTAGTTGAATTAGTTCATGCCATTCTTGTTCTGTAGTACCTTTATATAGTGTAACCAGTTAATTATACGTCAATATAATAAATACTAATCAGGTTAATGTTTTCTGACATGTACTATACGAAGGTACAAGCTGCACATGCATTTGGTACACTGAGCACAATTAAATTCAATTTTATTTCGTCTTTATAATCATATATATTACACCAATTCGCATATATAAGTAAGATTCGCCAAATGATAAAGATACATATACATATACCGTGTGTTTAAAAAAAAAATCCTATTTCAAACATTTTGTGCTTTTAAGTTTGTTTATAAAACATTATGAAAAATCCTCGTTCTGCTATAATTTCTGTCACAAACATTAGTCAGGAAAGAGAATGAAATAATTACACAGAAAGGTACCAACGATATATATTTATTACCTGAGATACAGAAAAGTACTGAAACAAGAATTTCAGTCTCCTTCGGCCTTGACATATACTGCAAGTCTCCTGGGTCAATCATCAAGTACGGCACGGGTGGTCTCAATGGGTATATCCCTCGTTGCCTTGATGAGATCTGCATTGATATGGTCCAGACTGCAGTGAGGTTTATTGCAGGCCTTCCTCTCAAAGACGTCCCACAAGCAATAATCCAGCGGACTAAAATCCGGACTGCCAGATAGTCAACTATGCAGTCTTTTATCTGTTTTAAACCAACAATGAACCGTCAGAAAGAAGGAAAGCAGCATTGCGATAGCTAGATATCATTAACCTGTTGAGTGATCATACTATTTGCTCCACCATTCGAATATATTGAGGATGTTTATTATATAAGATAGTTTCCTGATAGTTGAATTCCTGTCGTATAATGTTGTATAATGTCGCTTACTTTGGCTTTTATCCTTACACTTGGTCTCATAATTTTGTGTTAATGGTGTGTTGAATAAGTCAATGTTGGTTTTAAAAAATAGCAACATGTGTAATATGTATATAGAGGGTAAAGACAATATTTTTAGTTCCTTGAAAATTGGGCTACACGAGTCATTTATTTCTGCGTTTGTTATACTTCCTAAGACCCTTTCTTGAACCACGAACAACATATTACTTTTGTAACAATTTTTCAAGAAGATTTATCGTATGTAAGAAGAGACTAGAAAGGTTCGAAATACAAGATATGATCAAAAAGTACGGTGAATATAGTTGCACAATGCCATCTATCGACGTTGTATCCATTGTAACCAGTAAGCCCGGTAACCTAAACCTTTGGTACAGTTAGTATCGAGTTTGAATGATTTGTGACATGTTAGTTGACTTCCAGAGGCAGAGTGTGGATATGTTAGAAGTGTCTGTCGCGCCAAGATTACGGTTTGTTCTATGCTGCAAAAAAAGTGACAAAGAAGCTCACGAAATGTCAAAATAAATGTATGACGATGAAGTGATGGCATTGATGACTGTTTACAAGTGGTATGAGAAATTCAAAAGCTGCAAGGAGTCGGTTGAAAACGACCAACGATCAAGACGTCCTTCGACGTCAAAAACAAGATGAAAACGTACAAAAAGTGGAGAAAATTATTTGTTCAAACAGGCGAATGTCTATTTGAGAAGTTTCCGAAGAACTAAACATTTCGTAGGGGTCCGTAAAAAGCATTTTACCGCCGATTAAATGAACAAATGGCTTCCTTCTTCACCAAGAAAACATGCCGTGCCACATCTTTGTGTTGATCCGTGAGTTTCTGGCCGAAACAATATTCTTGTTGTCCACATTCTCTGTGCTCTCCAGACTTCTGGCTCTTCCCAAAAATTAAAACCGTGCTTAAAGGACTATCTTTTGACACTCTTCCTGGCATTGAAAGAGCCACGACAGAGCAGGTAAACGCCATTCGAAAAGAAGTCTTCCAGAAATGCTTCCAGTCATGGATTCAACGTTGGGATAAGTGCATTGTTAGCCAAGGACAATACTTTGAAGGAGATTAAATCAAATTCCATGTAAGCTCATTACTTTGTTACTAACAAAATTATTCACAGTAATTTTATATCACACCTCGTATAGGTTACGAGTCCTATTTTGACATGCTTGATTTTACTACATAGAGCATTTTATGATATTTTGGACCAGAGAAGATATATGTGCAAATACAATACAATATAGTATAATGTGTATCAAGTGATGATGTAATTTAACCAATATTTTACATTAACAAATAAAAACATGTTCAAAGTTTTTTTTTTTTTTTTTTTAAATTCAAAAATGCAGTATGCATCTTAGATTTATTATGTCATCGTCTTGTGTGTTGAATACGTAGTTCTCTTGTGTAATATTTTGAAGAAAATATTCGTTTCATTGTTACTAATAAAAGCATTTTCACTTCATATTTGAACTGATTCTTGTCTGCTGCAGTTGTTTCTAAAGGAATGTTGCTCTTAATACTTTTATTCTCAAAACATTTAAGACTACAATAATGATATTTAGTAATAAAAATTACTTGGTACAATACTGCCAAAACGATCTTGGATAACTTTATTATTTTCAAAATGCACTTCGTGTTGAGGATTTAATCTTCAAATAAATTATAACTTATTTGGGAACATTGAAGATTTCAAAAATCAAACATGGCTGACTTTTGTTTCAGCTATTTATAATGTTTTGTGAGTGTTACCTTTGTTAGTTTAATTATCAGTCAGTCTTTAAATGGTTAGATATTCACCTGCATTAAAGGAGAACAGAAAGAAATATGATGCACGTGCAGTTCAAGAGCTCGTCTTAGAAAAAGGTGTCCCATCAATAAGATCTCAGTAGTGATAGAGGTCCAAATATAGGAAGAAAGGGGAAGAAAAGCCTTACGCAATGAGGTAATAACTTACACGGTATTTTTTACTGAACTATAACATACTTTAGACGAAGAATTGGTAAAAAGTGAATATCTAAAGAGTATTATAATTTTTGAAACAACATTTTGTGATTTTAGCAAATCATGTCACAAGAAATACAGTATTATTTATGATAACTCAAAGTGCGCAATTAATGCATATTATAGATACAATATCAAAGTTTTATTTAACTAATGCGTCCACTTATTAACTTAATCTGAAAATTGTTTCAATAACTCCCGCTGTCTTCGTTAAATCATAACTCTTCGAGACATAACGTTTTCTGTTATATTTTGAGTGTATTCTCATCCATTGTAAACTTTTTGATCGTATATTTTATGAAAGTTCTGTAGAATAAAAGCATTGGTAACGAACTATAACTATGTATTAGGAAGAACTAATGAAATGTCTAGTTATTTCTTATACACAGTGACTGTTTGGCTAAGGTTACCTTGTTCTGAAATGCGAAAATGCGGACAAACTTCCATCTGGCTAATTCGTTTTATTAACATTAACTTTCGCGACAAGAAAGATAGGTTTTATATTTTACTTTTAAATGAAATCTTTCAGTTTTATGTCCCCCGCTTATGCCGTGTGGGCTAAAGGAGATGGTGATGATGAGAAATGAATGAAATGGTGGAATGAAGGAAGTGGGAGGAAACGGGAGAACCCCGGACATACACGCTGTTTGTTCACCACCTTTTATTTTAGGTTTGCCTTTAAAACATTATGAAAATATATTGAAGTGTATTAAAAATAATTATACATAGTCGCACATCTTCATGTTGGCTTTGTCTATTTATATTTTAGAACAGATCTAATATTTATTGATAACACCTCCTTTGGATACAAATAACTGAACACATCTTTCATATGAAATATCTAAAATTGAATGAACAATATTTGAGCTTAGAAAATATGGCAAGTCAGGGGAAAGTGTTTGTGAACGGAAAGTCTCAAAATGGAGACATGTCCGCATAAATGCTGACATAATGTAACCTTAAATTTGTTACCAATGTTTCGTATTCTAGAGAATTTTCATAAACGATCTACAAAGTTTATAACGCATAAGGAATCATCAAAAACGTAACATAAGGACATCATACTTCTAGACTCGGACTTTGATTTGACAAAGACAGCAACAGTTTTAGAAATAGTTATCAGATGAATTTAATTAATTGGACACACTAGATAAATAAACCTTGTTGTTTAACTTTCTAAAATGTATTAAATATTTTGCGAGAAAAAAAAAGAAAAATGAAGTTTTACAGCAGCAGAGAAATCTATGCTACTTGGATCAGTTTTTCGTCCATTATTCTTAAAATTGATCATAACTATATCGCTTTAAAAACAACATATACAGTGCGTCCAAATGCAATACTAATAAGAAATTTGAATAACTCGAGAACCAATAGTGATAGAATCGATCGGAAAGAATAGAATTGTACATTCAGCAAAAACGAAAAAAAAAAAAAAAAAAATCTCAACGTGTGCCATTTTGTTGCTAGGTAAACATCAAGGCAGTACCAGATGTTGCCTACCGCAAGCATTGATAATTATTTGTTGTAAATCATTCAAATCTTGAATTTGGGTCTGGTATACAGAAGTTTTCATGTATTCCGAAAGAAAAAAAAATCCAAGCGTCAAGTCGGGTGATATTGGGAGCCATTGAATAGGATCTTCCCTTCTAATTCAATTGTTCTGGAAATGGTTATCCAGAAATTTTCTCACGTAAGAGGCATAATGCGGAGGAGTCTGTCTTGTTGGAATATGTATCCTTGTGATATTTCATAATTTTCCAACATTTCCAGGTACGTTGCCCTTGTAATTGTAGCCTCTTCAAAGAAGAACGGGCCAATGTCAGAATTTCAGTCAATGCACAATTATACATGCTGTTGCATTCAGATTTCACAAACTGATGTGGATTTTCCTCACCCCATATCCTGCAGTTATGCCTATGCCCCTTACCTGACGTATTAAAGGTGGCTTCGTCAGTAAAAGCTACCTTTTTAATGAAATAATTGTCCTCGTCAATGCGCGATAGCATTTCAACAACGAATTCATATATGCAAGGCTTATCATTAAATTGAATTATTTGAAAATCTATAGCTTGTAGGTTTTGAGGTGTAACCTTTTAGGCGAGATATCATGCACAGTCGAACTCGGTATTCGCAGTTGTGTACTCTCAAGCTTTATCGATTTGCGTGGACTTCATTGAAAAAATTCTCGAAGCGTCTCCACTTCTTCTTTATGGACTTTTTCTCCTGCCTTTCTTTCTCGACTCAGAGCCAGTTTTCAGCAATTGTTTGTGCCATCCAGTGGCGGATCCAGGATATGATCAAGGGAGGGGCTAAACCATAGTTTGCGGCTTTATCCAGTGTAAAGCAGGATTGAAGCCTATTTTATCCAGTGTATACCTGAGCGTCAAGGGGATCTCCTCTTGGATCCGCGCCTGGTATCGTCTAATAATGCAATGACGGTCTGGTGGTTTATGTCCGTATTATTGTCTAAATCTTTTCCGTACGGTTACAGGGGACTTAAGTTCTGCGAACCTCAAACATTACTCCGCTTTCTGACGAACAGTAAATTACGTCATTTTGCTCACGAGTAACGCGCATGCGTGAAGTCCTGTTGTGTTCAATGTCGGCTGGGCTTAAAATTCTATCCTTTTCTCTTTCCGAAAAACAAAACCGAACGATTCTACCAATATTGGTTCTCGTGTTATTCAAATTTCTTATTGGTATATTTTCATCCAGACACACTGTATACTACAATGTCCTTACAAAATTTTGTCAATATAGCTCAAACTGTGTTGTAAAAAATCGGCTTCAAAGAAAGACAAGAATTTCGGTATCTCAGTTGAATAAAACTATAATTGTAGCAAAAGCAAGAGACCTTGGTGTTATAACATTCTTTGAGAGAGAGTATAAGTCCCCGCAAACATAACTAAAATTCGTCCAATAGCCAACAAGAAGTTTGAAATATTTATGTTCATCTAAACAATGTACGTATTGAATGAAAGAAATCAACTTTCATTGTA
Source organism: Thermobia domestica (assembly GCF_964235325.1). NCBI lineage: Eukaryota > Metazoa > Arthropoda > Insecta > Zygentoma > Lepismatidae > Thermobia > Thermobia domestica. The sequence goes on from NC_137462.1 coordinate 264,309,702, forward strand.
TTACTGGTAGTATTCAAGTATTATCAGAGCAAATAATTATTGATTTATAAAATAGTATCGGAATTGATAAGGTTAAGAAATTTATAGAGACATTTCTGGTTACGTAGCACAATCTTCCTTATACCCTCTATGTAAAAATTTGCTGCCTGAGAATGCAACCAGTCCAGGAATGATGTATTGAGCATTTCACTGTTGTTAAAACGCTTCGATACCACCCACTTTTTAAGGAGGAAGATGATTGAATAGCTTTCATCGAAATTCTGAATTGTCTCAACAGAACGAGCAGTTGTGTATGGACGGGCATTGTCATGGGTCAGAATAATTCCAGTATTCTTCGGCCGATTTTGGATGGAACGTCGCAGATTATTCAATGTTTGGCAATATACATCTGCTGCGATTGTTCGTCCTGGTTCCAAGAATTCCACAAGAATCGCACCCTTTTGGTCCTAAAACACAGTTGTTATGATTTTGTGAACTGATGGTATATGTTCGAATTTGCTTTAGGAGAGAGTCAGAGTGCCGCCATTGCATTGACTGCTGCTTTCTACTCCCCAGTGGTTTACGATATCCAGATTTCATTCCTCGTCCTCATGTGAGAAAAGAGGATTCATCTCGTCAGCACGTCAAAATATTTACATGCAGCTGTCATGTTTTACTCCTTGCGAGCTTCTGACAGCATTTTTGGCACCCACCTCGCATAGTTTGCCATATCCATGTTCCAGAATCGTGTGGTACTTCCGCAGCAATTTTTATAGAGGTAATTGGTGAGTACTTCAAATTATATACCCGTAGCCAAACTCCCACTATAAAAATTGTAGCATGAGAACCTTGGGATTCTGAAGCATTATTTTTGGATATCGCACATATTAGTTCCTAAGTGAAGTCTTGACCCGACTAAGGTAGGTACTATAGTTTTGGAGTTAGGAACCTATAAAGTTTTTTTTATGCTTTCTGTATCCTATAACTCCGAAATTAAGCATTTGTGCACCCAGGTTGGTTTATACTTTTCATCTTACCTTGGTGTCAGGAATCACCTCCTAAACGTGGTCAGTGTTGTTTTGAAACACCCTATATTACCTTCAAATAAGAAAATATTGTATTTAAGGTAACATTCAAGAAGATTGAAAATTTCATTCACTTCTGGACTATTACAGTTTTTACTATACAAGACATTAGTAACTGATTAAAAAACTAATTGCAAAGGAATGGACGGATATATGTCTACCACATCAATTGATGCAATTTTAATGTTAATCTTGTACAAGGGCGATTCACAGCTGGATTACTTATTAAAAGAACTAAATAATATTCACGGGAATTTGAGATTCATTATTGAGAAAGTAAGGGACGGCACTCTTACGTACCTAGACCTTAATGTAAGAGGCCATAACAAGAAATTCATCAGCAGTGTCTACCACAAGCCAACAACAGGTACACAGTAAATTCATTATAAATCTACACATTCAGCAGGTAGCAAAGCAAACATTTGGAAGAATTTCTTCTTGCGTGATATACTTCTTACTTCCTTAAAAATATATTTACAGACAGAGAATGAATACCTGATGAAACTGGATAGTTTGAATGGGTACCCAGCTTGTTATTAAATAATTGGTATAATCAACTTAAAAGAAATTTAAGTTCCAATAAACCTGAAACCGACATAAAGGATAAAAAAGGGATTGGATTACCTATTTGTTTCCAGATTGACAACTGTATTAAATAAAATCAATAAAAAAAAAGTTTTTCGTACAGCCTTAACTTCCCCACCCCCAAAACTTAAAAAAAAAAAAAAAAAACATCACGCAATTCGAGTTATTACACGGATCCCAATCAAAAATCGGGTATTTATGAAATAAAATGCAGTTACCAAGAAAGTTATAGGCCTATAATCAAAACGAAAAGAAATTTAAAAGTCCGAGTGAACGAAAGCATTAGAGATTAAAAACGGGAAAATTCGGCGTCAGGTTCATCGAAACATTAAAGGAAATGCAACACAGGGTAGAATATTTAAAAAGTTTATTTGATGCTAGAAATGAAGTAGAGAGACTGGTTTTTCAAGATTTATTTATTCATTTTTTTAAAAAAAAAAGCAAAATTAAATTTAGATAAAAATGATTGTATGACGAATGGGAGGTGGTAATTACAAAATTTTCACAGCATTGGCATGACAATAAAAATAATAAGATGAGTTGGCAACCTTTCAACAAAGAACAGAAAAGGAGCACAAATTGACTCCGCCATATTTTAGTTCGCATCAATCTTATCTGGAGATTGCTGACACACTTGACAATGTGTTTTTTTGTACAACACAGTTCTTCCCTTGGTAAGTCCGTTCCATTTTTATTCCTTGATGTTTCTATTTCTTTTCTTCCTGTTTTTAACCTCGTGACCAAGACCCCAAGAGAGAGTCGAAAGCTTGGAAGTCTAAAAATTCAGGAATTACAGAAATTTGTAAGTAGAATAATAGTTACAATTTCTGAGCGTGGTTTTCCAATCTCAGAATAATTAACCCTGCAACTACCATACATTTTTACACACATGTTCTACCATTCGGGTCCAATGGACCCTAATTAAGAATCGAGGATATGGAGTAATTTTATGAGATTTTCACATTGTTTTATTGTATGAGAAAACAAATACAGCGCAACAAATTAACTTTCATGAAAAGAATAAAAATATTGAAAAGTATAATCACGGGTCCAATGGACCCGCTTGGTAGTTCTCGGGTTAATCAAAGCATGATAAACAGTTGTGTCTAAACAAAGCAACGAATATCATTATCCTTCAAGTGACATCCTGTGGGAAAGCACTCTCATAGTTTATTACGTTTTCCTTTTCTACTTTGTGCTTTACGTAAACTTCTCTTTTTAAAATTATTCTTCTGGTTCTAGAAAATATCCTAAAAAGGAGAAATTCATATAAAATAATATATGTACATAATTATATAAGTAGATATTAGTTTTTTTATAATTTATAGTTTTTTTTTATAATTTATTATTTTTTTATAATCTACTATTAAACATATTACTTCGTAAAATTCTCAATTAATCATAATTGTATTTTAAAAGAAAATTTCGCATAAAACATTTATATTGTTATCTAAGCCAAAATTAGAAACAATGTTTTAATGTTACGTTCTATAGTAACCTCATTGTCACAGAAAATAGTCATTAGTATCAAAAGCTAGGAAGATGTAATAGTTGTGCACGAAGTAGAATACAATATTAGATTTTATCTGTTTAGTTTTTGTTTCTACATTTGTTTGTTTGTTAGCCTGTGTAAGCTCTCTCTATTGTAGGGGCGTAATTAATCATTCTCAATGGAGTATCCATCCCTTAGTGATAGATTGAATTATTTTTATGAAGATTTTCACGACGTTTAAATCATAGAGTGCATTAGCGAAAACCATATGAGTGAAAAATTTTACGTGAGTATAAAATCATAAATTCATTATTATTAATTTAAAATCATAGCTTTTACGCACTATGGATCATCAAGTTGAAAGAAAGTAACACTGCATAAAATTTTTACTGCAACTGAAATACTAAAAAATTATTCATCTTCATACATTATATGATTTTTAATACGTTATAGTATATATATTGTTTGATTTGATTTGATTTTTAGTTTAACGTCGCTTTCAGCAGTAACCTAGATAGCAAAAATGACTTGCAACAAACTTGCATCAGATTTGCAATGCAACTGTTTGGTAAGCTTGCAAAGCAAGTTTCTGCAAGGGATTTACTTGCACAGCAAGCCTACTGCAAGTTTCCACTTGTACTGCAAGTGCACAACAAGTCGGCAGCAAGTTAGTGCAGGCCTGACGCAGCCTCTGCAAGGAAACCACTTGCACTGAAAGTCTACAGCAAGTTTGTAGTAAGTCTTCTGCAAGTATATACTTGCATTGCAAGTCTACAGCAGGTCTTCAGCAATTGAGTGTAGTAAGTTTTCTGCAGGTATATACTTGCATTGGATTGCATGCCTTTTGCAAACCGAACATTTACTGTCCACGAACAATCATACAGTATATTTTTCTCAACAACTTTGTCAAACAATACACGTTTAAAATATAAATTATCTCTACATACTAAATACTTACGTAATTATCCTAATTATCCACTTGTTTTAATGCTTCACACACTTCGCACCTACTACAAATGGCGGCCTGGCGGGGAGATTTCTAAGATTAGACTTTTGTGCCACCGGTTGGTAGAAACTAGAACTGACACACTTGCTACAAAGTTGCAGCAAGCCTCCGAGGCAAGTAAAATCTAGCAAGTGAAAATCAAATTACGACATTTGCGGATAACCGCCTGCACCAGGTGTACGGTGCACGGAAAGTCTAGCAAGTTAAAATCAAATATAGTGAAAGACTTGCTGCAAACCAACATGCTATTAGGGGAGGCTATATGAAACGGAACCTACTGATCAACGTGGAATCCGAACCACATGAGCTCCCGCCAGGAATCGAACCCGGGTCTCTCACGCGAAAGAAGCGTACGCTAACCACTTAGCCACGGAGGAGCTCATTATATATTGTTGTTGGAAGTTACAAACAAGGTTGGGTTGGAATGGAAAAATCGAAGACTCATAAGAAACATATATGAACCAACAAGTAAGTGTTAGAATAGGAGAGAAAATGACAGAGGAGAGTACAATTGAAACTGGAGTTCGACAGGGATGTTGTCTTTCGCCAACATTATTTAATATTTATCTAGAAGAGATAGTCTCTAAATGAAGACGGTATTTCGGTAAGAAGCAGAATGATTAAGTGTATATAATTTGCAGGTGATACGGCGCTTGTTGCGAAATCTGAAAAGAAAATCAATAACATGTTAGAAAACTTGAGGAAGGGCTGTGAAGAATATGGGATGAAAATAAATGTTAGAAACACAAAAGCCAAGGTGATTGGAACGAAGCGGTTGGTGTCAAATATACAAGTAGGAGGACGAAAAATAGAACAGGTGACTAGTTTTTTATACCTGGGTAGTATTATCAGTGATTAAATAAAGTGCGAATGTGAAATAAAAGCAAGGATAGGAATGGCGAAAGAAGCCTTTAGGAGGAGGAGAAGACTATTTTGTATGAGCTTGAACGAAGAGTTGAGAAACAGACTCATAAAATGCTTCGTGTGGAGTATTGTACTGTATGGGACAGAAACATGGACATTACGCAAAAAATATTAAAAATGGCTGGAAGCTTTGAAATGTGAATGTGGAGATGAATGGAGAGAATTAGCTGGTTCGAGCGGAAAACAAACGAGAGTGTGTAAGAAATCGTGCGGGAGAAAACAATAATGTTAAATATTATTGAGAAGAGGAAGGAAAACTGGTTGGAAGATTGGCTAAGGAGAAACTGTATCATGAGGAATGTGCTAGAGGGTATGGTGGCAGGAAAGAGAGGGAGGGGGCGAAAGAGACTACAATTAATGGTGACCTGCCAATAATGGCAGAATACCTATGATGATAATGATTATCATTATTATTATTATTATTATTATTATTATTATTATTATTATTATTATTATTATTATTATTATTATTATTATTATTATTATTATTATTATTATGAAAATCAAAGATAGCAACCAGGGCCTAGAGTTGAACGGTATTCACCAGGTTATGGCATATGCTGATGATGTAAATTTAATAGGGGATGATAGGAGAACAATAGAAAGAAATGCAGAGATCTTATTAAACGCCTGCAGAGACATGGGTTTAGAAGTAAATGCAGAGAAAACTAAATACATGGAAGTGCGTCGGGACCGGAATACAGCAAATTATGGATGCGTTAAAATATTAAATAATACTTTTGATAAAGTGGATAGTGTCAAATATCTAGGATCAATATTAACAGAGAAACATCATATTCACGAAGAAATTAAATGTCGACTAAAAGCAGGGAATTCGTGTTACTATTCGGTTCAAAATCTTTTGTCCTCGCGAATTCTGTCGAGGAATTTGAAGCTTAAAATATACAAAACGATAATTATGCCTGTTGTTCTGTATGGCTGCGAAACATGGTCACTTACTCTGAAGGAAAAACATAGACTGAAAGTATTTGAGAACAAGATCCTGAGACGAATATTCGGACCCAAGAGGAACGGGAATGGGGAATGGCGGAAACTTCATAACGAGGAACTACAATATTTTATGGTTTGCCCAACATTGTTAGGGTCGTCAAGTCTAGGAGGCTTAGGTGGGCGGGTCATGTATTATAGCTAGAATGGAAGAAAGTAGAAACGCTTTCAAAGTCTTGACTGGAAGACCAATCGGAAAACGACCATTAGGAAGACCTAGGCGCAGATGGGAGGACAATGTTAAGATGGATCTCGCAGAGATTGGAATACAAAGTAGGAACTGGATCCAATTAGCTAAGGATAGAAGTCAGTGGAGAGCTTTTGTGAACGCGGCATTGAACCTCCGGGTTCCATAGGCCATAGAGTTAGTTAGTTAGTTATATCATTATTATTATTATTATTATTATGACGATAATGATGATGATATTATATCTCACAACAAAATTAGAAAATATGAAGAAAAAGATTTAAACATTGTTAACTCGAATATTATATTAACTGTCAAAAGATAAACATTATACTATCTTTTATAGAATGTAATTTTGAACACATTCAAATGAGTAACATCCATAGAGAATAAAGAAGTTGAAATTTGAATTATAAAGTGAATTTAGGAAGGATATTGTGAAAACACTTTAATTCTTATAGCTGAAACTTGCTACCGATCAGTTCTTGAAAGCAGAAATTTACAAAATTAACATTAAATCAACCGAATTATACGGTTCAAAATCATGGGTTCAAATTTTGTTTCTTATAGTGTTTACTGTCTTATAAATTGTATAACAAATGCATTAAATATATCATTTTCTTTAAATTTATAGGCCCAAAATGGGCAAAATTTGTGATTAGTCGTAAGTTAATAATAAAGAAAGCGCAACACTTGCGGTATCGACATTTGTGGTACTGCGATAATTGTGGTACTTTGAGTATCGACATTTGTGGTATTGGGACATTTGCGGTACTATTCGAAATAACTTCTCCAAGTTAAGACAGGATATTTTCGGGTGTTCAGTTAGAGGATAAGCAGACAGTATCAACTGCTAAAAAGACCAAATTTTATAACATTGATGTATCCACCAAGTTGTTCTAGGGGAGAATAACATGACTTTTTCAGGGAACTCGGAGCTTGTTTGCATACTAAAAGCAGACTAAAAATCTTCCAGAATATACAACCATTATTAACTCACCATACATACATACAATTCTTTCTCAGAACACTAAGAACATGTAAACCCAAATAAGGATCACTTATACGGAAAAGTGAAAAATGTTTACTAGAATACATGGTGGACACATCCGAAAAATGTAAACAAATTTGTTTGTTATTGGCCAAAACTGAAAAAATATAAACAAATCCTTATCTGTGATTGGTCAAACGCCTCTCCATGATATTTAAAGGGAACTTCTAGAAATACTTATATTTTTTATTTGCTATTAAAGGTTCCATTAATAGTTTTCCAATAACTATTTGCAAGTGTTCACTCAAAGTTGAAACATAATATTCTTCCTTCGTTTTCAACATATTGAGATATTTCTAATTACGAGAAAATATTATGGAATTATCCAAAAAAGCAACTTGTCTGTGGTGTTATTTATCACAAGTCACTCATTTTTCACACAGTTGCCCATTGTTATGAGAATATTTGGAAATTCTTGGTCAGATCTAGCTCGGAATAAGTATAAGAGACCAAATCAAAATTAACGCTTAATGAATTAGTAATTTATTTTCATTATTTATAGTAGAGTTCAATTAATACATTAGAGGTAAACACATAACAGTAACACATAATGCTAGGGGCAGAACACGTTCTGAGGCAGAGCCTCGCCTCTGGAACTGATTTATGGTCGTTTATAAGTCCCAGTTCCTTAAGCTTTCTCCACAAACACTGATTAAAATGAAAATTACACCCACTAATGTGCGTTTCTCCTGGAACAGTGTTCTTCGAGATGTTATTGCTGCTTGCTCGAAATCCAATTTGATTAATTTCAGATTCCAATCATTAATATTAGCCTTCACCAAACTGAAAAATCCGTGATACATCTTACTATTCCCTGTTCGGCGTAAGCTCTAAACTGCGATAAACAAAGCCACGTGAAACTAAATCTAGCTGATTTGCTGTTGGCCTACCGACGCTTGTACTCCTTCGCAAAATAGTGCATATGATTTGATTATTACTTTCACTATGAAGCTCCACATAAAACTACTACATTATTATAAATGACAAAAATATAATGCAGATTATCTAATAATACTACAATCGAGTGTGGTTAATGAAACAATAGAAATAAACACCAAGCATGTACAGTAATTATGGCGCCAATTCAACTGTGAAGGCGTGTTCTGCTTTTAAAGTCTGAAAGATGGCTGACATGAATCCCGGTTCCGCGAGTGTTGTGCTGAAACACCAAGGTAAACGTTTACTCACTAAGCAACAATTGTTGTTTATCAGCGAAATTCATTTTTTTTTTTTTTTTTTTATCTTTCGAGTTTTTTCTTTCTCTTTTGCTGCAACTGTAAGTATCTGGACAACACGAGACAGGAGCATAGGCACACAACGGTATTGTCAAAATATACGTGTATAATTTGCTCCTCCCCGTGGGGAGTGGGAGTGATACATTACTAACCAATCGTAATTGCGACAAGCGGAAGGATACAAATATTTTGTTTATCGGAGTTTAGAGCTTACGCTGAACAGGGAATAGCTCTTGTTCATAAGAGGCCGAAGATCAAAGGGACAATATTTGTCCCCTCCGAGTTATCTTCCCGTTCTTGAAATTTCGATACTGTCTGTACTTAAAACCCTGATGAAAAGTGCATGGTTTCTTCTCAGAGGTTACGATTACTGTGATAGTTTCCATTAGATGGCCAGTGTGATCTCTTATACAGGGTGTAACAAAAAGGTACGGCAAAATTTCAGGGGTGAATTCCTTATGAGTAGACAAGCAAAAAAGTTCATATGACCATATGTCGGGAAATATATCGTTACAGAGTTACGGCCATTGAGCGGCCTGACGGTGTGAAATAGTCACATTGTGGTTGCTTCTTAATGTGACTCAATTTAAACTTCAATTACTCGACCCTTAATTAAGCTAGGAAGGTAATTTTCGTAGCAATGTGTTCTGAAAGATGAAGCTTTCCGCCGATATGCATTTCATGAGTGTACCATTAAGGAGGAACGAATGGCATCCCCAAAATCCTGATGCAAAAAACAAAAAAACGCGTAATTACCCTCCCATGTCTTCAACTTTTCCCAAGGTAGCGTCACTGTGAAATTCTGTCGAACGACCACTATCGTTGACGCCGTTCGACCACACTTTATATGTTCCACCCACTTGTAAACGGCTTTCCTGGAGAAACATTTGTTACCGTAAACAAATACCATTTCCTTGTGCACTTCCTCAGCAGATTTCCCTGGACCCACAGAAAACGAATTACGGCCTCCTGCTCGACACACGAACAATCAGTTAACACTTGCCACTTTACCCACTTGACAGTCGAATGACTCTTCGTCACACAAGATATTGACCACTAGCGCCGTCTACAATAAAGGGTGGTGCTGCCACCTACACCTACATTTGGGAAAACTATCTAATTCGAAGTTATTCCATTTTGCGACTTACATATTGACTTATCCTCGTAATAATAATAATAATAATAATAATAATAATAATAATAATAATAATAATAATAATAATAATAATAATAATTTAATTTATAAAGACTCTCGTTCAATTATCTGCAACTGACGTTAAGTATACAATTTATGAAGAATTACTTTATCACTTCTAAGTTTACTTTCCTCGTTAATCATTCACAATATAAAAAGAATTAGAAAGATGCGGCACGAACAGTCATCTGTCAGAAGTGTAGACATAAAAAGTTGTTATATTTCCATATTAACCAGATTAGAGTGTTCATTTATCAACATCGTAAAAAAAAAAAAAAAAAAAATACTGTACGGCATCAAATAGTATTTAAAAAAAAAATCCACGACAGAGCTATCAAATGTTTTAAATAGCGGAAAGTGTATTTTAGAAGAAAATTCTTAAGAATACAGGAAAGAGTACAATCTGGTACTCTGGTTCAGGGTTATTTCACCAGCTACAAACGCTTTTATTTCTCTTTTTAGACCAAGGTTTGCTTTTTTTCATTCCAACAGCGCCCCAATATGCTATTCACGATGTTGCGTATAGACAAATCAGGTGCGTGTATTAGAATAAATATAATGATTTGTGTCTTTTGTGTAAACGCAAATCAGTACAAGTGTATCGATGAATTATGTAGTGTTCGTAGCACACAGAATTTTCCATTGAGCAGTCAAACGCAAATGAAAACGGAATGAAAACTGAACAAAAGCAAGAATACATACAAGTGCTTTATGAAAAAATAAAAAAAGTAAAAAATGTACATTTAGTTTCATCAAATTTCAAAACAATTCTGGAAAAGGAGTTTTGTGAAATGGATGTTAAACTCCTTCTGGAGAAATTTGGTTAACGAAAAAATCAAATGATTGAAAAACACACCATTAATTAACATCAATGTCTCTCGTCAACAACATTTAATATCTATTTAGGACAGATAGTGAAAAAGAGCCTATACAAGGTGTTTCTAAACAACACCGACAAAGTTTGGGAGGTAATTCCTGACACCAGGTAAGACAAAAAGTATAGACCAATTTGGGTGCACAAATGGTTCCTTTCGGAGTTATAGGCTGCCGAAAACATGAAAATATGAGATTTAAAAGCCCATAGCTCCAAAACTATGGGACCTACCGTAGTCGGGTCAAGACTTCACTTACGAACTAATATGTGCACCAGTGGCGGCGTAAGGGCGGGGCGTGCGGTGCCCCGGCCCCGGGCTCCACTTTGTGGGGGCCCCCGGACGGTAGATAAAAAATAATTACTAAAGAACCTTGTTAGCATGAGCCGTACAAGGACCGTCAAAGTTTATAATACACACTTTCCCTAAAAGCAAACGAGATTAATTGTCAACCTATATTACACCAAATAAGGGATGAAATAACAGAAATATCCGTCTAAAAAATAAACTAAAATAAAATTATCAGTGCCGGATTTCCGTATAAGTTAAAGAAGCTATAGCTTAGTGCCTCATTCTCTTAGGGACCCGCAAAAAAATTTAAAGAAAAAACAATATAAATTAAAAATAAATAAAATGAAAGTTTCATTATCTTGGGGGGGTCCCAAAGAAATTTAAAGGAAAAATGTATGTGGATTAAAATATGAATAAAATAAAAGTTTCACTTCGTTCAATAATCTCAGAGAAATGTAAAGGAAAAATCTCAGTGTAGATTATAATATAATAAAAGGAAAATCGAAGTATATAGTGTTGTTTACATTTTAAAGTCTTATGGTGCAAGTAATGGGGCCTCGCCTGCTAGCCTGCTTCCTAAAATATCACTGTTTATTTATTTATTTATTTATTTATTAGTTCCAGGGAAGAGCACAAAGAAGGGATCAATGTACATAATGCTTTATTAGGGTACTAGAATTATGGTACTAAGTAGAAGCTCTTTGGTGCAGACGCTATAGTTCGCTGATTCTTTGTTTCCCTTCTCTTTTTTCTTTTGTCTTTTACAAGTCGAATTTTCAGAGAGCAAAACCCTTTTCCTTAGCTGGTTTCCCCTTCTTTGATCTTGCTTTTCGGCGTATAAATTTACACTTCAGCCCATTAATTTAGAGCGAAGAAAATGTTCAATAAGAAAACAAGTATTCAAATATTCAAAAGAACAAAAAATAATTTACGTGAATTATATGTTATTTGATTCCTTCTATATTTAGATTGAAATAAAACGGAACTATTTTTTATGGGGCGTAATTTGTGTGGTGTGTCCCATAGTTTCTCGATAAGCTGGGTAAACTATTGGGCAACTCCATCATATAGATAGCTAATCAGCATGCCCATTCTTGTGATTGTATACATGCAATATAGTAAACTCAATAAAAAAAAAAAAAAAAGAAAACTGAATATCAGTGCTTTTTAATAAACTGACTAGTAAACAGAGCCTAAACGGTATTTTGTAAGGAATCCATGTCAATGTCTTGACTTCGACCTGGCAGACAGCACTGGTACTTAAGTATAGTGAAACCTGTTCGTTTGTTTCTTTATTGTTTCAATTGTGATTATCATTCTAAACAAGCTTGGGAGCGTGTAAGGACAGGTAATATAGTTTTATTAAAGTGAGCTCCGAACCACTGCGTTCCATCGGATCCCATGGATTTTAACCCACAACCACACGTTCCAAACACGAGCTCTCTGACCAGTAGACCAGTCTGGGGTCTAGTAAAGTCTGTGGGGTTACAAGCAACAACCGAGAGGAAGCAAAGGATGAACGTCTGACTGCACAGGCCAAAGTGAAGCGCTCTATCTATGAAATTCTAGATGAGATCAGACAACAAATGTATGACCGTTTTACTCAGATGCATGATCTGAACGACAGATTTGGATTCCTGTGTTCTATTGCCAACTTTGTGTAGCAACCAGGTGATGAGAGTGAGGGAAGGCTAAAAGCATGTTGCTCTGATTTAGCTTTGTTCTACCCGAATGACCTGGGTGGCGTAGAATTATTTCAGGATTGTAAGGATATAATCCGTTCACTAAGGTGTGCTCAGAAAGCAAAAGAACAACTTGACATTTCCTCACAAGGCATACTGAAATATGTATCTTCAATGGGGCTTGAAGCTTACTAAAGTTTAGCAACCGCTTTTCAGATTTTGGTAACAATGTCCGTATCTGTCGCATCATGTGCAAGGTCTTTCAGCAAAATGAAGCTGATAAAATCATACTTGCGCTACACAATGAGTCAAGAAAGACTCACGAATCTGGACATTCTTTCTATCAAAATCGAAATAGCATCTACTTTGGATATAGTTGAGACTTTCGCACCTACAAAAGCAAGGAAGATAGCACTTCTGAATGTTGCTGGAACACAGGCTAATAAGGTAGCGGAACTATAGTCAAAAGTAGTTTCATGTTTCAACTTAAAACAATAAAAATACAAAAGTACCAAAAGAATAATAAAATACCGTCAAGATCTGTCAATTGACTGGTGATGGGTGGTAATGGAAAGTAGGATGGTAAAACCCGTAGCAAAATTCTGTGTTCACATATTTAATCTGCGATATTTCCCCAATTATTCAATATATTCAGGATCTTTTTTGTTATAATATATTCTGATACTGTGTTAGTAAGTGGTAATGTAAACAATCATACATGACAGAATATGAACATGACTGAATTATTAAATAAAAAAAAAAAAAAAATAATCATAAAACAAATGTGAAATCTGGAAACAATAGTTAAAAAAAATAAAATAAAATAAAAAAAAAGCAGGAAAGAAACATTCTAGTGCTTAACTACCGAGGTATTCATTGATATTTCGGCAAAAACAGTGAGACTAAATAGATCGTATATTATCACTGGAAAGAATCCTAGTAAAAGATAAATAAATAAATAAATAAATAAATAAATAAATAAACGAAGAAGACACAAAGGAGAGAAATTTATTCTAGCCATTATTTACTGATAGTTTGGCCAAAAAAAAAAAGTTTAAGTATCGTGTATGATCACTGGAGAGAAATCGAATGTTAAAGTGAATGGGAGTAGTTGTAGGAAAAAAATATTTTCAAATAAATGTAACGTAAACTCATACAGTTGAGAAACCATGAATAAATTTTACCATATCAGAAATTGTACAGGAGAAACACCAAAGGCGAGAACCGAACAAGAAAATTCTACAGAACATAGAGCTTACATTTAGAAATCGCATCGGTTGTATTATTATTTAGTTTTTTTTCTTTCTTTTTTTTTTTTTTTTTTTCAATATCAGGTCATTGTTACATTTTGTACATAAATGTATCTCTAAATGTACTATTAGGAACATTATTTCCACTATTCCATCTAATTACAGGTCGCGTTTAAACTAGGATAGTATAGGTGTAGGATAAATTCTGGATTCGTTATTACGTTTTGTTTGTTCTTAAGATTATGTTATTTCTGTCGTGTGTTGTAGTTTCCCTAATCCCTAATTCATTTTCCATCGTGTCCTTTGTTTAAAGTGAATATATATATATATATATATATATATATATATAAAACAAATACGCAATGATAGCCCTGGTGCGGTTTTATTTTTAGATACTAGCTTGAAGGCGGTTCTGAGATTTAAAGAATATAGACAGGGATGTTGAATGTCACCCCCATTTATTTAATATATCCCAGTTAAGATGGTTTAATCACACACACCAACGGGAACAGGGAAAGGAGTAAACAGGAACAATAATTATGCAAATGAATGTCAAAAATAGCACCGTATAAATCGTGATTGTTCGAGAAGGGGCCCCGATCTACTTCACTGGCACCGGGCCCCAGTTTGCCTTACGCCGCCACAGATGTGCACTATCCAAAAATACATGTTTCAGAATCCTAAGGTACTCACCTAACAATTTTTATAAAAGCAGTTTTACTACAGGCAATTTTTATAGAGGTACTCACCAACTACCTCTATAAAAATTGTTGCAGAAGTAGCACAGGATTCTGAAACATTATATTTGGAAAGGGCACATACTAGTTCCTAAACAAAGTCTTGGCCCGACTACGATAAGTGCCATAGTTTCGGAGCTATGAATCTTTAAAATTCATTTTTTCATGTTTTCGGCAGCCTATAACTTCGAAAGGAACCATTTGTGCATCCAGGTTGGTCTATACTTTTCGTATTGTCATGGTGTCAGGAATCACCTCCCAAACGTTGTTGGTGTTGTTTTGAAACACCCTGTATAATGAAGACGACATTTTGGTAGGAGGTGGAATAATAAATGCATATGGTTTGCAGATGAAATGGTGCTTGTTGAGGAATCTGAAAAGAAAATGAACAAGATGTTTAAAAAAGTTGAGGAAGGGCTGTGAAGGATACGGGATGAAAATAAATGGTAGAAAGAGAAAAGCCATGGTAATTGGAACGAAGCGGCCAGTGTCAAATATGAAAGTAGGAGGGAAGAAAATAGAACAGGTGACTAGCATCGATACCTGGGTAGTATTATTAGTGACGATGTGAAGTGCGAACGTGAAATAAAAGCAACGGTAGGAATGGCGAAAGAAGCCTTTAGGGAGAAGAAAAGTCTATTTTGTGAGACCTTGAAATAAGGAGCTGGGAAAAAAGACTCATAAAATGTTTTGTGTAGAGTATTATGTGCATGGAGCAGGAACATGGACATTACACAAAAAAGATGAAAAACAACCGGAAGCTTTCAGAATGTGGGTGTGGAGAAGAATGGAAAGAATTAACTGGGTCGGGCAGAAAACAAATGAGAGAGTGTTGGAAATGGTGGGGGAAATAGAATATTTTTAGTTATTATTAAGAAGAAGAAGAGAAACTGGTTGTAAAATTGGCTAAGAAGGAACTGTATCATAACAGACGTGCTAGAGGCCATGGTGGGAGGAAAGAGGGGGAAAGGACGAAGAAGACTATAATTAATGGACAATATCAAAACAGAATAATCGTACGTGAAGATGAAGAGATTAGTAGAAGATCGTGGAGTAGAAGCTTCTGAGTTGCGGTAAGTGACCTGCCAATAATGGCAGAATACCTATGATGATGATGATGAGACTTGGAAGTACAGCAAGTGATGACTGTCAATGACAAAGATCCATATCTACGTTAGACATATAAAGAAATTATCGTACTGAGCGAGAATATAACCATTGCCAGTTATATTACAATGCAGTTATATATGAAAGTTTGTAATGTACAATTATCTTGAACAACCGTAAGAGAGAATCTTGTGTTTCGATGTTTTGTTTGTGTACAACCGATAAATTACGAAATAAGTAATTGACCTAGACACAGAAAAATTAAATCACGTATTCAAAAATATACACAGATTTACATTAAATTATAAAATAATCAAATCATTAAGTCTCCACGCTTTAAGAGAAATTATGTTAATAAAAAGATCAAGATTCATAAATCGAAATTTTTAACAATAAGAAAATTTGTCGCATTACAAACCATCCTGTTGTTACCAAAACAGAAAGGAAAACATAGATACATAGATTTCATATGATAGATTTCACATCTGGGGGTCTTGATTCGATCCCAGCTCGCTTCAATTGGCCTTATGGTGAACAAGTGTGTCCTCGGGACTCTCCTCTTTCCTTTCAGTTCTTCCATTCCATCATTTAATTTGTTATCATCACCGGTTCCCTTAACACTGATGCATAGTTGTGGAGATTAAAGAAGAAAATAATAACTTTCTCCTAAAATTAACAATAATTTTTCTTTCTTATTTTTTTTCTCTCTTGTTGGTGTCATCCAGATTCACTACATTAGCAATAACAAATTTTTTTTGTCCTATGAAGATGTGTTGAAAATCATATTTAAAAAGAATAACTTGATACATGAATCATTATTTCTAAACTTTATTGTACCAAGTTTAAATATCTACAGTTTTAAAAATTAGTTTTTATTAAAATTTGGTTCTGGGAGAAAGGTGTCACATTATCTGAATCACCTAGGATAATTTGATTTTTAACGCACTTATTCGTTACTGAATTCTCTATGTCTCTCTCTCTGTGTGTGTGTGTCTGTTGTTCGCGAATTTTTCAATTTTGAGCCGTCCATTCGATGGAGCATCAACAACTATCTGAAAGAAGTGATGAAACATTTCGCGTCACTCTTACCGTTCCCGAGTTATTGGCCAAAAGGGTTCCGATTTCGGGAGATTTAAGGAGACATATATTAGGAACCTTAAGTCATAGAGAGAGAATATTGGTTTTGATGATTCAATTTTGAGCCCTCCATTTGATAGAGCATCAAAAACTATCTAAAAAAAAAAAGTGATGGAATTTTTCGCGTCACTCTTATCGAACCCGAAATATTAGCCCAAAAACTTCCGATTTCGGAAGATTTAAGGAGCTATATCTCGGGAACCGTTTACCATAGAGAGATGATATTGGCGTTGATCAATAAAGATATTGATTCAATAATTATTGCGTCACTAGTTAATCAAATAAATTTAATATATAATTTCATATAAATTTCGAAAAACTGAATTATTTCTAAGTTCGTTCTGGCAATGCTCTTGGAACATTCTCAAGCGTTATATTTTAGAGGGGTACAAAGTAAGCCTATAATGTATAAGGTGTGTCTTTATTAAATTATGGAGTTATTTAAGATTGTTTTAGCTCAAGAGACATCCTTACTACTAAAGCACCAATGTATTTTTTCATGATATTCGATTTTTCGGTTTGCAAATATAAGTATATGTTACTATAGCCAAAATTACAAAACTCAACAATATAAAAACAATTTTTCAGAAGATACTTTTCCTTAATTCCGATAACATTTTTCTCGTTCTTTAATACAGGGGTAATATTTTATACAATTTCTTCCATAATATGTAAGATATGCTAAATCATTGGCATGTAACTCATTGATATTTAATGCAAAAATACTTTCTCTCAAAAAATCGATACTTCTTCCAGCGTTTGTTTCTGTTTTTACCAGGTAAGCAAGAAAGTTCGTGCGCTTTTATACTATGGAAGAAAACTGTCAATTACAGGGTTTTAACGGTTTGTTTATTCGGCAAAATAGCCTCCATTTGCTTCTACAACCTTCTCCCAGCGCTCAACAAGCTTGTAAATGCCAGTTTTGTAGAATATTTGTTCCCGAGACTCGGAAAACTCAGCAACTGCATTTTTGACGTCTTGTTCAGTCTTGAACTGCCTGCCACGCATAAAGTTGTCTATGGCCAAGAATAAATGGCAATCCGAAGGGGTGATATCTGGGGAGTAGGGAGGATGAGATACAAGCTCCCAACCAAGTTCTGAGATTACTTCCAGCGCCTGTTTTGCGGTGTGAGGGCGCGCGTTGTCCTGGTTATAGAGCACACCTCTTTTGTTCACTAGTGCTGGCTGTTTCTGGGTCAGTTTGGTGGCTACCGTTCTCAGTTGTGATGAGTACACATCTTTGGTAATTGTCTTACCACGTTCCAAGAATTCGTAGTGCACGATACCGTTTGTAGTCCACCAAACACAAAGCAAAACCTTGTGTTGATGGATGTTCGGTTTTGCAGTCAAAGGCTTCGGATCATTCGGTGATAGCCAATGGTATGACCGTTTTTTATTGTCATACATGACCCACTTCTCGTCACAAGTTATTATACGGTCCAAAATTGGACAGATTTTGTGTCTCGTCAACAAAAATGAACAGATATTCAGTCTTAGAACTTGGCTCATAGCGGTCTGCTCGTGAGAGACCCACTGACCCACTTTTCAGGTCTTCCCCAACTGATGCAGACTTACCCGAATAATTTTCCTGCTTACCTCGAATCGGTGAGCAAGTTCCTCACATGTTTGACTGGAATAATCTTCAATAGAGGCCTTCAGGTGGTCCATATCCACTGATTTAGGCCTCCCAGAGCGAGGCTTATCTTGAAAGGTCTCGTCGCCAGTCGAAAAGGTCTGGAACCATTTTTGTGCTGTACATTTACTTATTATACCCTCTCTGAGCGCAACACATATTTTTCTAGCTGCTTCTGCACCATTTGTACACAATTTAAACTCGTAAAGCAAACAAGCTCTAAAAACTTCATTTGACACTGACATGATCACGAGCGATTTTTACACACTACACTGACAAATGCGTTGTTATATTCACCGTGGCTGATGCGTCAATGAATAAGCTTTCCCAAACAGTCAAAACTTTCATGCTACGGGGATAGATGTCGCCGCAGCAGCCAAATGGAAGCGGGAGTGGTTCAAAAGCGCACGAACTTTCTTGCTTCCCTGGTAGTAATTAGATTTACGTTTTCTTCAGTAACTATATATATATATATATATGTATACCAGAAACCATATACGCACGAAATATATATGTAAATAACACGTATGTAAACAAATAACCATACATACATACACACCAGAAAGTAGTGAAATGGTGAAGACATTATCACAGAACACTAAAAAAATACACTACAAGGTCCTTCGCTAAATGCTTCATCAGATACAAGTGGAAGAAATGTAAGTGAACAATTTGAAGTATAAAAAATAGCTGTAGCGAAAGAATTCTATCATTGTGATTGCTATCCAGCTCCTCTGCTGGTCTAGTGAAATGGTTCACTGAACAAATTTATTATTATTATTATTATTATTATTATTATTATTATTATTATTATTATTATTATTATTATTATTATTATTATTATTATTATTATTATTATTATTATTATTATTATTTAACATGTAATATTAAGTATTAGACATCCAGTGTACATAGGCCGATGTTAAGAGGCAAACGACGCATGCTTCTAAATACAAGCAGCATGTCGAACACCATTAGAAAGACAAGTTAAATATATATATATTATAGTTTTATATATAAACTCACCACAAAGGTTATCAACATGTAACCTTAAGGTTGACAAGTCAACACGTAAATCACAGGCAAGATGTACCGGTCTGTTCCTCTGTTTACATTTCAGTAATCTCATCATAGGAAATGCTGATTCGCACAAGTATGACGTCAAAAGGGTACTAAAAGTTTTATTACTCTCTTTCCGATTGTGGGACACTGACATCGCGCATAAATCCAAAAGAGTTGTACTGAAGTGTCTAGAAATTTTGTCTTCACGGTAGAATCACATTGCAAATCTGACAATTCCCGTTTTTTCATCGGCAGTTACTATAAGATAGTTGCATTTTCATTTTGATTTCGCCAGGTATACAAAAAGGAGAAATTAAACATTCCAAACGTTACTTTCAATTTTATTTTTTAAAAATAGCAATATTAATGTTATGCTAGACACCTGGTATGTGTCAATTGCTTATCGTATTTCTTATTTAAAAATTTCCTTCACTTTAATAGTAAACTGGTTTCTAGTAACAAAATGGAACAAACATGTTTCTTTCTGTTCCATGAACACAAAAAAGTAACAGGAAAAGAAATAGTTTTACTTCAACAATTATTTAACTACATTTAATGTCCATTTTTTAACTAAAAAAAGGAAATTTTTGTTCCTTTACAATGCAATTGCATTTGTCTTATCTTACAGCTTGTGATTTAATCGGTTACTGAAGGAAAAAGACAGTTATCAATCCACAACGTCTTATGTTTATCTTTAGGCCACAAACTGATTATGATCGCCTCTCTTGTCTAACTTTCATAAAACAAATGCGCTTATGTAATCGGTAGATCAACATTGGATAATATAATATACCTCTCAGATGGATATTTTTTTCACGCGCTACAATACCCAACTGTTTTAAGTTGGTCACAAGGAAGCAGGTGAGGTTAGATTTACATCAAAGTTGCACCATCCGAGTATGACGTATTTCATGGGGGTCAAGGTGGAACAAAAGGAGCCCTACGGGATTTCTAACCCCCTTCGCTCGCTGACGCTCGTTCAGCTATGTTTCGTAACTTAAGTAAATCACTTTTTTTATCAATAAAGTTGTGTGTGCAAAATCTTCCGCACTCCTAGTGCCTCCAGCACCTTCCTTCTCTATCTTCCAACTACCCCAACCCCTCGCTTCGTGAGGGCCCCACTCCTTACTCTCTGGTTGGTTTATAACATCATTGTTTGTAAGTGCTATCAGAAATCTCTAGGTAGATGATGGGAAAAGCACAATTTATGCATTATATATTACGTACAAGGGAAAATAAGTATTATTTTTATCTTATTTTAATGAAAAAAGTGTTATGATTAAAAAAAAATATTTTAAAAAAAACTATCCTAGGGTCGGGTTTGGACTTACGCTAAAGGCGATTTTTCATTACTAGCCGTTTGCTAACACACTCGGATAAGAGGTCGACAGCATCTGGCGTTTGCTTTATCCTATATGTATGTTACGTGGCGAGAAACGGATAACTTCAACCAATCAGAATCGTGTATTTAGTTGCTATGACTAGAGTCGAGCGTGATTAAAATATATGCCTCTCAGACAAATATACTGTATAGTAGCTAGAAATCTAACATTACAATTCACTAATTCTTTATGAATTCAAGAAATTGTATTACAATATCTATAAAACAGAGACACTGTACAATAATCTTGGAAGAATTTAAAATTTTCACGAAGATTATTGTCTAACGGCTACTACTGACAGTAATACAGAAACAGAAACAAATCTGGCTCTTTTGAAGTTCATTAATGGTTCGAAATGAAGAACACATTGTCCCTTTGTTTTATTTAATTTTTCTCTATTATTATTATTATTAAATATTTTGCCTTTTGGCAGGTCCTGGGGCTAATGAGATTAAAATTTCTTTCTTTTCTAGGTTCGGGCCTAGAAACGTTTCTTTCACGTTTCTTTCACGTTTCTCCATCTTCAGTTTTCTCTTTTAACTCCCAATATTTTCTTCTATTTTTCAAATCAACGATTAGTTGTGTTTTTCTTCTTCCTACTCCTCCCTCTCTTTCCACCTTTCCTTCTATAGCGGTATGAAGAAGACAATTTTTTTTTCAAAATGTGTCAATCCAATTGGCTTTCCTACGAAGGGATGCTGACTAAAAGCATCCTTTTTCTCTCCTATCCGTTTTAAAACAACTTCGTTTGTTACTCTCTCCGTCCGTTTTAACTTCTTCGTCTTCCTCCAACATCACAATTTGAAGCCCTCTAAATATTTTTTTCTAACTTCCGTAAGATTCAAATTTTTGAACCATACAGTCCAATACTCCATATATGGCACTTGATCAACTTCTTTCTTAATCCAATATTAAGCCTGCTAATTATGAGTGAACTTTTGTTGTTGAATGCTTCTTTGGCTATGGCAACTCTTAACCTGATGTCTTTGGTGCAGTAAGCTTCACTCGTCAATATATATATATATATATATATATATATATTATTCAGAGAGTGAGAGGCAATTAGCCTAAATGACACAATTAATGACAAGTATTGAAATACCATACCATTCTGACTAATGTATGGTGTAAACTGTTAACATTGATTTATACTTTGTTTTTACCTTCATAAATTCAACACTACTACTTTTCTCCACTCAAACATGAATTTCCATAGTGTTATAAATAAAAAAAAAAAAAAAAAAAAAAAAAAACTGCAGTACCAATTTGGAATTATCAGTCAATCTAACATTCAATTTTTCATTTATATTGAAATTAGATGTGCCAGATAAGTTATTCATGTGACTTTCAAGAATCCACAGGATATGTGATCTCAACTACTTAAGATATTACACATTAATATCAAAGTCTGAGCTATTATGCATTGGCCACACAAATACTAAACAATATTCCGTTGATATTATACAAATGTCTTGCAGTATTACTTACCTTCAGAAGAAGATCGCCGAATTTCGTTTTTCATCTGATACGCAGCAGATTTCCTAAATACTTATATATATATATATCGGAAATAGACAAGATAAATATTCACATTTAAGGAAACCCACTTTCTATTCAATGAATTTCTGATTTCAAATTACATTTTGTCATATCTGTATAAAAAACCACTGAAACTTTTGAGTTTGGTGCAAAATTATTATTTTCGTTCTTCTTCATCTCTTAAAGGTGTTTCTTTTGACACAGGCTGTTGCTCTGATTAGTTTTTTTTTCTCTTCTTATCTATTTTATCTGAGGAATACAAAATTAGATCTGAAAGCTCAAACTAATATCAAGGTGCAATACCTAGCAACAATATTTCGATTAAACTATTAGCAATTTTCATTATGCATGTAAATTTGCATTGTTATCAATCGAATTTCTTCCGGCATTGTGTTCTTTATGATTGATCAAAACTTTTGTTTTCCTGATATTTAAGGTGCTAAGGAAAACATGTTCTATATCTAAGCATAAATACAGAGAGACTTCTGAAATAGCATCTAATTTCAGGTTATTCTATGTACTAGTGACATTAATTTAATTATATATGAACAAAAATTTTAATTTGATTACTTTCAAAATTTAAAAAGAAAGGGGGGGGGATGCTTTGTCCTGAATACCGTAAATAATCTCCTTGCCTTCTTCCACTTACGTCTGGCATCACTAGATGAAGTGTTGGTTAATTTTGGATGTAATGAAAGTAAGTTTTGTCTTACTGAAAGAGCAATGTCATTATTATTTCATAAAATATTATTTGATAATAGTATCAAATAAACTGTTAACTGATAAATATAAAGTATAGCTGGAAATAAGGTAAAAATAATGATAGGAATTTTTAGAAAGACTGTATAGAAGCATTAAATGATTAGAGGGACTGGAAAATATGGAGGACGTTGAAGAAAAGACAAGGGAAGACTTCATACTCAGATCGGAGTTCAACAAAACATTACAAGGTCCAAAACATGAAACAGCTCCTGATAGATGAATACCAGTAGAAATCATACAAAATACAGGGCAAGAAGTTCGAGACAGGTTGTTTAAACTAATTAACGATATTTATGAAGAAAAACAGATGCCTCCAGACTCTCAGAAGAAAGAAATACTGAGAAATTTTAGAATCACTGGATGACAAATTTGATCATGCATGCTTTAAAAAGCTTGACAGAAACCATCTATAACAAATTAGAATTCCAAGATATGAGAAGTACTACGAGATAACCAGTTTGGTTTGAGAACTATAATCAGAATGCAGGAAGCAATACTTACATCAAGAAGGTTGATAGAAGAAAGAATTCGAATGGGAAAAACAACTTACGTAGCATTTATGGATTTGGAGAAAGCGTTGGATAATGTAGAATGGAACAAAATATTCACAATTCTGAAGGAATCAGGAATGAAGTATAAGGAGCAAGGAATGATAATAATCTATACAAATAACAGAAGGTGAAAGTGAAAGTTGAAGTAGAGAGAGAGATGAAACAGCAGTTCAAGAAGGGAGCAAGCAAGATGCATATTGTTATCAATTTTGTTTACTCTCCACATTGAAGGAAAAATAAAAGAACAAGGACTCACAGCCTAGAAATGACTCTTTAAAGGCAGAAAACACACGCCTACGTTTGCAGATGATATTGCGATGTAGGCAGACAGTGAACAATAAATAAATAAATAAATAAATAAAATAAAATAAAATAAAGTAAAAAAAAGCAGTTTTATATGAAATGCAACAGATGTTTATTATCAAAATTAATGTGAAGACAAACAAGAACAAAATAAAAGCTATGACGTGTACTAGTAAAAAAAACAGCAAGAAAAATTAAGATCAAAGTAGGAGTTTACCTGACGGTAGAGATTTAAAAATTCAGTTAGTAAAATATCAAGTGGTAATTGATCCAAACAAGATGTGAAACCAAGAATAGCTCAGTCTAAGAAGGCATTACAAAAAAAGAAGGAAAAACTGCTAAGCTGAAGCATCGACATAGAACTGAAAAAAAAAAAAAAAAAAAAAAGGCCGGTAAAAGCATATGCGTGAAGTGCAGCATTCCGTAAACATGAAGCATGGACACGACAAGAAGAGGAAGCCCAGAATTAGAAGCCTTCGAAATTATCATAGAAGAATGTTAAAAAATGGATGGGTGGTTAGGCTGTCAAACGAAACGGCATTGAAAAGGTAGGAGAAGAAAGGAGTGTATTGAAAAAGATATTTCGAAATGACAAGATAGAATATTTGGATATACTATGAAACATGAAAGAATCACTATTGAAATATACGGACCAAATAATACAAGATATATAGGGTTTCAACTTTATATGTAATCTACTTAGAAATGCCTATGCACCAACTGGGAATCGAACCTAAAGCATCTCCGCCATAACAACTTTATATCATGTCGTGCCCAGTGGCGGTCGGTGTATTGTGGTTTCGGGTGTTGCCGTACGAACGATAAGAGATAGAAGATATAAAGTGGACTCATTGACTAAACAGCATAACTTTAGATGCAAATGCTATGTGACATGTTAAATTAAATAAAATTCTCTTTTTTAAAAATAAAAAATGCAGAACATTTTATCCGATTAATCACCTTAATTAATTAGTAAGTTCATTATCCTCTCTTTAATTGGAGCAAATCTGTCTAATACATGCTGGTTGAACTCTGGTATTCTTATTGTCAGGTCTTTTTCGATGGAAAGCATAACCAATGGTGATAACCTTTCTTGGGACATTCAATTCCTTGAAAGTGTCAATTCTCCTCATGTGGAAAAAAAATTTTCGTCTTTTGCTGACGCCATAGGTACAGTTAATATTAATTTCAGAAGCTTTGTAGATTCACTAAATATTTTTTCTAGATTATTGCGAACGATTCATTCTAGCAAACTCAGTCCCTGACAGTGATCCGAATTCCTCTTCAGCGTTGACTGAAGAGAGTTCATAGCAGAGATTAGTGTTATAAAAAATGTACATTGAACACACTTTTATTCACAGTTTATCCAGGAAAATTTAAAATAAATTGAGGAAATGTATCTGGTGCAAACAACACTATTGCCATAAGATATCCTGTAAATTCAAACTATTTTTTTTTTTTTTTTTTTCGAACACTCTCCTGAATTGCCCTTTGCTTGTTTTGTCTAAGCCTTAATTGCAAATTTTTCCTCAGTTGAAAGCTGGTCAATGTTTTTTGTAAGTTATTTACAGAAGTCATGGTATACAATTCATTCAGAATTTGTAGGTTATTTACAGAATTAAAGCACACACAATAAAATTAAACCTAATAATTAAAAACCAAAACAGCTGATACAAAATAGGTACTGATATATGAATTCCGAATGCCACATATTCATACATTAACACACACACACATATATGCGTAAAAGAAAAAATTACATTCCAAATCATCCGTCTTGGTTATTACGCAATGCACGATGAATACAATATGCTTCCACATGAGGAGAAACAACGCTTACCAATGTGATATGTTCTGGAGAGGAAACCTCGAAACCCGTCAGATGAAGGATCAGCATGTAACAGAAGCCCAAAAACAAAGAACATCAAAACAATCAGCACTGCCAGTTCTATACCCAGAAATGTTAACTGGGAGGGGTCCACAGTATTTGAGGGAGTCCAATACGTCTACATAATATGGAACTTGTCTTATACTGCACCCGAAAAGATGATAAGTAATTCTTACTTACTGTCACCTATATTTTTAGAAAAAATGATAGAACGTTTATTTTTATAAGAAAAGAAGAGTACATTATGAGGCGTAAAATAAAATATTTAGCCTACATCATCGTTTCTCTGTTAAACAAGTATAGTTCGTTAAGAAAGTCTACAAATGTTAGTCAAGTTTGGAAATTTTTGGGAGATCCGGACCCGGTGGACCCCCCTCGTGGCTACGCCCCTGAGCATTGCTAACTAGTCCCAAATTCAATGCGGCATTTCCCTTCATACAGTTTTATGTGGAAATTATCAAAAGTATAAAATATATTTATTTTATAAAAGAAATATATTTATACTAAAATACTATCCACAGAGGGGGGGGGGGGGGGCGATTCTACATACTGACTTATTAATATTTGATTCACAAATTACTGTAGAAGAAGCCTTCATTATCAATATAAGCTAAGAATTAACTTGTAAATGCGGGTCTGCTTTCATTTGTTTTCTCTTCTACTAGATATTTTCTTTCTTATTTTGTAATTCTGCAATCACTTTTTTTAATTGTCATTATATTGATTTGCTTCAGTATGGTCCCGTAATTTAAAAATATGAATGCATAAAAACAAATTCCATTTGTTAATATTGCTAGTGAAAGAAAATTCAGAAATCTTATTTCGCGCGAAAAATCTTCTCGTTCACTGGAAACCGTGCTGCGTTGCAGAAGCACTGCAACGACCAGTCCCTTTAACTTCCGAGATAGGGGAAAAGAGACTTAACATTTGCTCCAATTGCCGCGCTGAAGGAATCTGGTCGTTGTATGCTCGCTGCAACACAATATAAATTAGAGACTCTGTGGCGGATTATTTTTCGCTTTTTAAAACTGATTAACGGAACGGACAGTTACAGAAGTAATATATATATATATATATATATATATATATATATATATATATATATATATATATATATATGTTATTTAAAGTGTACATATGCGAGTATTAAAAAGTATTTTTTCTGTTCTTTACTACTATTGATAATAATCTTTTTTTCCGAAGTACTTTGGTCGTTGCGCAACGCTGCAACACTAACATTAGCCGCCTCTGGTCGTGCCTATATGCTGGGATGTAGAATGCTATTTGACACGATATTAGTTGCTTCTATCTATTATCCAGAATAGACAGGAATTATATAATAATCATGCGAGAGGTTGTAGATTAATCACAAACTAAACACTTACTATTAAATTGGACATTTATTGTCATTAATAATGTAGAGTTACGTGTACTGTGTATGTTATGAGTCGTTAGATAAATTGCTTGATCACATTAGATAAACTGTTGGTGATTCATTCATCTGAGAGTAATCAGAGACGTAATACCACATACCTTGACGTTACTGGAGTCGAACTCATGCACTCTGAGTTCGATGTCGGTGATGAACCACAGTGGAAGGGTTTCCACTGAGAACGTGAAGTTGCTCTTCTACAGCTGATGTCCCAGAACTGATCCTTCTTCGGGTCTCCAGGAACTGATCTTGATTCTCTTTGACACTACCTTTTTATGTCATTTACTAGACGATAATCTCGTGGTTTCTTTTCTTAACAAATTTCGATGTTATTACATCTCTGTGCAAACCGTAGTTTCTACATTGTCTCTCAGTAACCAAATCTCCAGACAGTCTACGTTTGCGATTTACACAATTTTACACAACTTTCAGAATGTGTTGGTGTGAACATAAAATATACAAAGGTTTACAATTTCGTCTTGCTTCAATGTTTGTTTACAATGTTATGACACGTGCAGACTCGTGTCTGGATAGTTACTGCATTCAAAACAAACAACCATAAGCATAATGTAATATTATGTATTAACTCGTCTGTCTGCATGATTTCTCATTTCTGAATTTTCAATTTTAAAATACAATTTAATTTTCATTAGCCAAATAAATGAAATTTAATATAGAAATTTATATCTGAATTTGGCGTTCCTTGACAAGGGGGAAAAGGACATGAAAGTGAAAACTATGGCTCAGAATAGGAAAGACTTGAAATCTGCGATAAAATCAATTGAAAATTTGCTGACCTGAGAAATGTATATATATATATATATATATATATATATATATATATATATATATATATATATATATATATATATATATATAATGTATGACGTGATCAGCCCAGGGTTCGATTCCCGGTGGGGACACTCGGTCAGAAAAGTGTAAAAGCTTTTTCGGGCCAGTCATCCTGAATGAGGTTTTGCTGTGTTTTCCTCATTCACACCAGGCAAATACCGGGATGGTACCTAGCATATAGGTCCCAGGCCGCTTTCTTCCTTTCCTTTCCTTAAATAGTGAGATCGCCGTAGGACGTGATGGGCTAACATGGCCATAGTTGTCGACAGCCCAGAAATCTAAATCCTAACCCTATTCCTAATAAAAAATGTATGTATATTCCGGCATAACTTTGGAAAGCCTAAAATAAATTCAACCAAACTTGATACACATATGCCTTACAATCTGGAAAAAATACATGGTGGGTATGACGTCTCTAACAATTCTAGAAACCTGCCCTAGGGATGAAATTTAAAAATAATCGAAATTAATGTTAATGCAAATATTAATGTTGAATTTACAGCTATTGGGGTCACTAGGACAAAGTGACTTTCTAATACAGTTTGAGTCCATGTTCAGCCTCCAGTGGGGTTAAAACCTTCCTAGGACATCCCTAGGATTAAGGAGATGACATGTACAAATAATAGAAAATGACAACATTAGTTTGGGGGTCACTGAAATGAATAGTAACACTATTGATAACATACAACTATAAGTTCAGGACCCGCTATCACCCCTTAGGGAGTGGGAAGGCGTGACATGAAAAATTCATCTTTGAAATGAAATCTTTCAGTTTAACGTCCCACGATTACGCTCTTTTAGGCTAAGGAAAACGGTGAGTAAGGGAAGTGAATGATAATGGAAGAATTAACGGAATGAAATTGGGGAAGGAAGCGGAAATACTTCGAGAAAACCCGTGGACACGAAGTTGTTCACCATGAACTTACTTTGCCGGGGATCAAATCAGGGTCCTCACGCACTAGAGTTAAGCGCTCTACCACTGAGCCATCATGCCCCCCCCCCCCCCGCCCAATAATCGAAAACAAAAGATATATAATCAAAAGCGACATATATTAATATCGATCTCATTAAGTTTTCGAAGTCTTGTAAGTTTTCAAAGTCATTTATATGAATATTGACACTCTCGATGCTGTTAAGTCCAAGTTTAGTTCCCAGTGGGGATAAGACACTCCTAAAGATGGTAGCGTTAAGGAGTAACATGTAAAAAAAAAAAAAAAAAAAATCGAAAACGACCAATATTATTGTTGAATTCATAATTTTCAGAGTCACTGAGGTGAATACTGGCATTCCCGATACCAT
The DNA here is from genome assembly GCF_964235325.1 of Thermobia domestica. Lineage (NCBI taxonomy): Eukaryota > Metazoa > Arthropoda > Insecta > Zygentoma > Lepismatidae > Thermobia > Thermobia domestica. The sequence continues at coordinate 264,339,228 of NC_137462.1, forward strand.
TTAAGTCCACCTTCAGCCCTATCGACATAGTGGATGAAAAGAGATGAAAATAAAATATTAAAAATAACGAAAATTGCATCGAATTCATAGTTTTTGGGCTGATCCGTTTGAAATAACTTTTGGAACATCAACCTTAACCTGGATTTTTATTATGTCACTTTGATTAAAGTTCGTATTCTATGGAAGTAAAGTGTTTCCAAATTTATGCCGAAAGTGAAGTATGTTATACATACTTATCAGTGCACTACCCTTTATATATATATATATATATAGTTTGTATAAATCTAGGTGTGAATTTCCAGGTGGTCGCTATCTTGGAGTGCGGTCAAGTGATCGTGTTGAAAGATTGAAAGTATAAAATGTTCCAGGTGGATGAAGATACAACTAATGGAAAAGGTGAAATAGAAAGAAAAGGTAATGATATTGCAGGGAACAAGATTATCAAATCCATATCTACCTATCCAATTCATTTTCTTCCTTCCAACTCTGTCTCCTTCTTATCTGATGAAACATATAGCGAAAGTACTGAGCAATGACTTTCACTTTTTTATTTTTTTTAGGTTAAGTCCCTCTGTTAAATACTTTATCAGTAAATTGGGACACAAGAAAGAGGAGTAGCTGTGAACAGTCCAGAAGGACGCAAGTTGAAATGCAGGGTCACGTAATAGTGTTACCAGGCTAAAAGTAGATTGAATTTAATAAAAGCAAATATATATTTTATACTGTATATATCTATTGGAACGTGTGCATCGATAAAAATGTAAGAAGAAAGAAAATTTATATTCATAATACATGGAAAACTGGGAACGCTGTAGTCTAGTGGTTACAGCATTTGACTCATGTCAGCGTGATCCCTGGTTCGATTCCCGGCCGGTGCTTCTCAATTTTCGGCGTCCACCCGGCGTCGTGAGGCAAACTGGGGAGTCACGTAAAAACAAGACTTGATGGACACTAGGTCTAGAAAGCTCGTGATGCGCCTGTTAGGGAGAGGGCGTCGCAGCGCGCTGACCACATGCTCGCCGGTAGGCTGGGCGTAGTTTAGGCAGTCGCTAGCAGATGGCGCTGGAGTAGGTTTGAGCACATAAATGTGCAGGTATGCCAAGTGGTTTGGTTTGGTTTGTAATACATGGAAAAAGGAATTGAAAGACAAAAAACGTATAATGAACGAATAAATAATAAAAAGAATTAACAAAAATAATAAATGATAAATAAGAAAAAGGACAATAATTAAAAAATAATGAAAATACTGCAGAATGTAAAATATGAAGTCAATTATAAGTGTAAAAATAAAAATAGAGTTATCAGAAAAGGAGTAAAGTTGCTAAGTATGTAACAAATGAAGTAAGTATACTAAGATACAGTGCTACAGTTGGTTAAGACTAGGGTAGATTATGGGCAGGACGATCATGTATGTCTTCCCATCTCTTTCTAAGGAATATAGAAGAATCTTGGAAGATGTGGTTACACATACCTTTTTTTGTGGGTTCGTTCTTAGATAGGTGTATGGGGAATTTGGATGCTATAAGCATATCGATGATACCTGATACAATTCGAAAAGGAAGTTAGAGTTTCGTCAACATAGAGAAATTGAGCAGTAGATTCAGAGAAGGATGGGTGGAGCAACGCAACTACTAGAATGGTTGAAAGCGTGTGTTATTTTCATGATGAGGTTTTGGAAGGTCAAACTGGGATCCAATATAGGGCAACTTTTATTTCTGGGTCTCTGGAATTTCTTCTGTGGAGATAAAGATCCTTCAACGGTCGAGTTCTTGTGATGAGGGTATGGTAGTTGGAGAGCCTTCGTTAACGACTTAGTGATCAGCTTTTACGGAGAAGAATAATTCCGAAAAAGTCATAACCCTTTTTTTAATACTAGCTGAACCTGTGCACTCTACAGAGCGCATCATTCACATATGAGCATGAATCTCCTTGTCATTCCTCTCGACAGCTGTACATGTCTCTTTACAAACACGAGTGAAGGACGTCTGGGTAAAAGTCGGCAAGGGGTATTATAAAGGAGAGACTTTTTTTTTTATTATTTTTTCACCGTTTGCAAGATTTGAACCTACTTCTGGTTGGAGTTTCTAATTCATATATGATCAGTAAGTAATAGGCAGTATGTATGTAGTATGTAATAAGCAAATACATTACACACACAATTAATTATCATGATAGTGACATATAGTGTTCATTGGGTAAAACACTCCAATCAATAAAGATTCATCTTAGCCTTGAGAAATGGTTATATTTCGTTTTCATTATCATTTGGCCATGAAACAAAACACCTGAGAGATATGCAACCCATGTATACTACCATGTTGTGTTGGAATGTATAACTCATAGGATATAATGCTTCGCTTTTTCTTTCAAAAAAATCAACATTTCCCGTGTATATCTAAAAAATGTAATAAAGAAATAATGGCCATGTTTTTTTTTTTAAATATTCAATTAGAACTGGACAATCTACAGAAAATTTGAAATCAATAGTGAAAACGGAACGTTTCTAGATCTTGTGGTTTTCGAGATCTCATTTTCGAAAGGATTGCGGACAAACATATAAAACTAGCATTTTAATATATAGACTAGCTGAACCTGCGCTCTGTACACAGCGCATCATTCACATATGAGCATGAATCTCCTTGCTATTCCTCACATCTGTACATGTCCCTTTACAGACACAAGTGAAAGATGTCTTGATAAAAATCGGCAAGAGATACCATAAAGGGGAGATTTTTTTCGATTACTTTTTCACTATCTCGCACCGTTTGCAAGATTTGAGCCTACTTCCAGTTGGAGTTTTTAATTCATGTATGATCAGTGTTTTCTTTTTTCATGCATGCAGTACGTAGTAAGCAAATACATTACACGCACATAATTAATTATAATATCAATGATATATGGTGTTCACTGGGCAAAACCCTCTAAACAATATTCAAGTTAGACCGGAGAAGTGGTTATCTTTCGTTTTTCATTATAATTTGGCCATGAAAGATATGTCTGAGCGGTATGCAACCCATGTATACAATTATGTTGTGTTGGAATGTATAATGCATAGGATATGATGCTTTAGGTTTTTTTTTAAATTTCAACACTTCCAGTGTACCCGTAAAAATGTAATAAAGAGATAATTGTCTTATTTTTTTAATTTTCAATTAGAACTGGACAATCTACGCAAAATTTGCAATCGATCAGTGAAAATATCATCTTTCTAGAGCCTGTAGTTTCCGAGATCTCATTGTTGAAAGGATTGGCCACAAGCATATAAACGTCCACAAACGTATAGTATAAAAGAACTCCATAGATGGCAGCACATTCATTTGCATTGATTTTGAAAAGGCTTATTAAAATACAAAGGCTTGGAACAATATTTTTTTTTTAAAAAAAGTAAACTTTATATGAAAAAGGTCCACTGATATAATTTATTTAAAGTACACATAGTTTAAAATATTTGTTACTGTTAAACATGAAATCACAAATAACCACAAATCAAAGGTTATAGGTTGGAGCCCAGGCGCTTTTGTTGTCCCTAGATCGATTTTGTTATCGATCATATCAGCTGTAGACGTACCACACGTCGTGAAGCTGCTTTTTGCACTTGTGTTGTTTTCCAACCTATTCCTGATCTTGGGTACTTCGTCGTCCCTTATCAAGAGAACCTGCCGTCAGACTGATCAAGCCAAGGGCGTCTGGGTCTACGGTAAAGGTGACGACAGCTACTCACCCTAGACTACTATCCGAAGGGTAGTCTCACTTTTGTTCATCATCTCATTCATATACATAGTAGTCTACACAGCTCTAATCTTGGCCTTCGGGCCCACACATCAGGACTATGTCCATACCTCCTGGTCGGGACCTCGGTCATCATCAAGGCCTTCCCATGATCGTAGCTACTCCTACATCTATTGCTACAGGTGGAAAACGAAAGGGTACCAGCAACCCTAGCGCCAGCCGTGAAAACAGTCCCGCTAGGTCTCTTAATGGACAGCCATACTCCGAAAACCAGAAGTCACCACCACCTAAGAAGGTCCATCAGGGTGGCATTTCTGACACTTCAAGTGAGTCCGGTCTTGTCATAGACCACGAGCAATTCCCAGAAATAAGGGAAACAGTTCGCCCACAACCCCATCAATTTTTACTTTCAAATTTTGATTCTAAATACTCACAGGCACATCATTCGTATAAGCAATTGGTTAAATACATGCCACCAGCCAACATCACACAAATTATTCCCAGACGAAATGGCACAATCTTACGAACTCCGGATCCCAATTTTGGTACCACACTATGCAATAAGCACGGCTTAGAAACTTTTGGAAAAAACACCACTCTCACTCGACTCGCTCAGAAGGCTCTCAAACAGCCGCCTCCTCAACGGAAAGAACCTTTATTATCAGTTGTCATTCGTGGAGTAGACACTGATATTTCAGACCAAGAAGTTGCCTATGAGCTCAAGGAAGAAGTTTACACCATTTCCAAGTGCATCAGGATTCGCAACAACAACGGAGTGACATACATGGTCAGAGTTCTTACTGAATCCAAAGAGACAATTGACGATCTACTGTCCAATGGGGCATTTATATATCGTAAACGACATAGAGTTGAGCCTTCTAGGTCACAGCCCCCACTTCCACTACGTTGCGAACGATGCCAGCAATATAACGTTCATTCAACCGATAAGTGTCCAAATGAACCGATCTGTTACTGCGCCGGCCCTCATAATACTCGCCAATGTCAAAATCTTCAACAACCTCCAAATTGTCCAACATGTCATGAGCAACACCCGGCGTTTAGCTACAAATGCAAACAACGACCACCTCCGGAGCCAAGTAAACCCGAAATGACTGTTCCGCTGCAACATCACAACAAAACTACGATGTTTTCTCAGGTACTACAGACAAAACTCAGCCTGTCACCATTGAACAATTTTTCGCCTTCGTAACTCTTACCCTCCAAAATGTTCATCCTTTTCACCGACCCCACATTCTACAAAATATTCAGTACTCGACACGTGCGATCTTTCATATGAATTTCTATGCAACATATAGCGGAAATAAAGTATACTTCCATGTCAACTCCTTGGAAACCGAAGTCTAAACCTATTCATTACTTCTTTTCTATCATCATGGTGCTTACTTTTATATTTGTAAACATCAGCGCCATAATTCAGCACAAACCACTCTTCTCATTGCTCTTGCAGGAACAACGAACTACAGCTTTTCTTTTCAATGAGATGCATCTGACACTCCGAGCTACATGCAAAATATCTGGTTATACCATCATGCGTAAAGACAGCACTATGCCAGCTCGACGTGCAAATGGTGTCGTTGCTATAGGATCCCCCCCCCCTCTATACCCAGTCGTCACTTTCACCTTCCACAGTTCAATTTACCAGAATATCTCATACTCACACTTTACTTCAACAAGTTGTATATCACTCTTGCAACAATTTACGTTCGACCTGGTCATGTTATCCCAACAGACTTCTTTCAGTATACCTTAAACAACTTCAAATATTACATAATTATGGCTGACATTGATATCCATAGTAGAACAGTTCAACAACAGCAAGATTTTATCAGTTTGCTTACAACTCATACCACTGGGACTCTTCATCAACTGCCAAAGCCCACACGACCATCCTCACAAACCACTCCTGATGTTATAACGTCTACTAACCTGCTACCTTCCTGTACCATCGAAGTACTGGACCCAATCGGCAGTGATCATTTACCGATCAAACTTACTATCAATCATCGCCATCAATATCTTTCAAACCGCCAAACTTTAATGCGTCCATCACTCAACTATAACAGGACAGATTGGATCGGATACTGCACTTACATCACGGACTAACTCTCAAATCTTCACGAATCCACCTCAGCAGACTCCATGTACGAATCTCTTAACCTCACAACTGAGACGGTAAACCAGCCATCCAATACCTACATTCCAACAACTAGTTCGAATCCCTATAGTCCAAAACTGCCATCTCATTATCTTCCACTCATTCGCAGATCTCATCAATTCTACCGAGACTATGAACTTACAGGCAATAGAGACTCATTGCTTCATCACCGTTACTTACAACGTGTTATCAGAAATTACATGACAGCTTATAAACACCGGCAGTGGGTGAAAACTTGTAACACTTTATTTGAAATATTACATCCGACACAGCACTGGAAGCGATTCAACCAACTCACTGGAAAATGTTCGATCACGACATATCCTCTTATTCATAATAATCAGCCGCTTCTAACAGATACTGGCAAAGCTAATGTGTTTGCTGACTACAAGATATATTCACTCCACCTCTCCCACCACCTTACCCACGGTGACATCTCGTGGATCACATCAACTTCGACTCTCCTCATCTGCAACCTGCACTAGACCACTCCTTAGCCGACAATCACGAACTCACAGCACCTATAACCATCGATAAAATCTTATCTGTTTGAAAGCGAAAACGAAATAGTGCTCCTGGCATGGATAATATATCTTACCGCCATATCAAAGAAGCTCCCTATTGTCTTCTCCATTTACTGGTTATACTTTTCACATTTATTCTTCGCACAGGTCTCTTCTCTATTACATGGAAAGTATCAAACACTCTAATGTTTCTAAAACCTCAAAAACCCGCAAGCCTTGTTTCGTCATATCGCCCTATTCAATTAACCAGCACGCTCAGTAAAATATTCGAACGAATTCTAGTAAATCGCCTTCACATTTACTGTACCAATCACCTCCTTTTACCGCTTTATCAAGCCGGTTTTCGCCCTCAATTCAGCATAAATGACCAGCTACTTCGACTCCTTAATTATATCTTCAATTAATTCCACTCAACAAAGCCTTCTTGTCTTGTACTCTTTAACCTTGAAAAAGCTTTTGACACTATCTGGCATGACGGGCTGGTTTACAAACTGAATAAGTATCATCTACTTCTTACCTACATCCCTCTAATATTCAACTTTATCACCGGACGCATAGCTTATATCTCTATTAGTAATGCATTATCCCACCCAATTTTCCTACATTCCGGCGTCCCGCAAGGATCTGCATTGTCTCCGTTACTTTATCTTCTTTATGTGGCAGATCTCCCACCTTTCCCACGTAGCGTCAGTATTTTTCAATGGCAAACGTACTCGAGTTCATCGCAACCCAACCCTGCTGAATATACAAGTTCTAGGCACACGGATTCATCCTTCTAACACAGCAAAATATCGCGGGCTTGTGTTGGATAAACACCTCACATGGAGACGTCATTTACAAGCTATTCTGACTAAAGCATATAATAGGCTTAATTTACTCCGTCGTTTGACTGGCACAACCTGGGGCTTCAAACCTCATACAGTTCTTACAACTAATAAAGTATTTCTACGACCCGTACTGACATACGGTTACACAGCCTGGGTAAATGCTGCCCCTTTCTTCTATAAAAAGCTCCAAATTATTGAACATCATGCCTTCCGAATCGCCTATCGTATATTTTTGCCCAGTCCCACTGCCAACCTATATAGCAGTATTACGTTTCGTACTCTTCTTGCACACATAGAATCGCTCCGACTGAAATTTATCACTCAACACCTGACTAACAATCATCCGCTATTTATAGACACCGTTCGCACTGCAGCAGACTTCGTTACTCTCCCACTTTTACGCCAAACCCCTCTTTCTTTGCTCTTTACCCTGTATCGTTTCACAGTTTCTCCTGATCATCCCGATATTACTCTTCTAGATGCGTTTCAAATTCATTTTCATTCACCTTTCATCTTTCCATCATATCAAGCACAATAATCCTAGTGTACTAACAGGGCTCCCTCTGTTTCACATCAATGCCCCGCGTTGCCCCGGGGCGAGAAGATAACCTCACTCGTCTCTTTAACACTACCTATGTGTTGTGATGTGCAAGCAAGTACCTCGTATTCATCACTACCCAACCATATGTTTATGATCTAAAGATCATAAAATCCTACCTATGTTAAAATCAATGAGAACTAAATAAATAAAGAAATAAATAAATAATGAACACTTATCCCAACAATAGTAATAAACCTTCCCAAATTTCTTATAATACCTCTTCCCAAGTCGAGGGCATAACCCTTGGGTGGGCTAGCTTGCGCTAACAAAAAGAAAAACCGCTTTTGTTGCTATTGTAGCATTTTAATAGATAGATAGAATAGAATAGAAAGTGGGAAGGAACGGGAGAACCTCGAGAAAATCCATGAAACACGATGTTTGTCCACGACTAAGCTTATTTAGCAGGAGCTGAGATCGAAGATCGAACCAAGGACCCCATGCACCAACAGTGAACGCTCTACCACTGAGTTCGTGGCCTCAACTGGTATCCAATAAAGGACAACTTTTACATCAAAGTGTCTGGAATTTCGTGTGTGGAAATTAGGGTTCTTCAACGGACCAGTTCTTGTCATTAGGGTATGGTGGTTGGTAGGCCTTCGTTAATCACTTAGCGATCAATTTTATGCAGAAGAAAAGCTCTGATGTTGTATCTTTTCTTTTTATTATTTATTTATTTATTTATTTATTTTCGTATTTTAAATGTATCATAAATGTATTCTTCCATGAATAATTCCAATTTTCATGCAGAGTTAAATTTAGATAGTTATACCATCTGAAGAAATTCCTTCTTAATTATCCTGAGTTATTTCAGGCGAAGTTAATAATACTCCAAGAATAGAATGAAATAAGTGCTGAAAGATATGCTATCTTTGGTATTTGGATGCATAATTAATTAAGATTAATATAAAACCTATTATTGAAAGTAATCTTATATGAAGGCAATCTAGATAAATAAATAATGTTAAATTGGCAATGATTATAAAACAAAGGATAAGGAAATAAAAGCTACTAGAATAAACATTAAAAATAATTAAAAGAATGATATATAATAATTAATAAAATTGACATAGGTTGTATTTATTCGAGATTTTATTTATGTTTCTGTCATATTGAATAATAAAAATAATATACATGTAATTGAATTCAATATTGTTAACAATAATGTAATACAAAAAATGTGAAATTTCAGAAGTACTAATTAATATAATTATCAAGCTCATCTCCAACATAATTATTATTTATAATGCAATATATATATATATATATATATATATATATATATATATATATATGTGTGTGTGTGTGTGTGTGTGTGTGTGTGTGTGTGTGTATGTATGTACGTGGTATGTTCAAAAACAAACCGAACTTTTGAAATTGCACACCAACCGGTAGAGAGAGAGCGCTGCGCCTTCTGTGTGCACCTAGTTGCAGATTTAGACAACAAATTCCCATTTGCCGCGTTTCGCTATGACCGTTAGATGGTGAGCTACAGCAACGGAAGTGAGCAGGTGCACAAGCTGTTCGTCAGATTAATGATGCAGTGACAACAAAAAAGCTTGAAGAACAATGTGTATGTATGAAATTTTGCTACAAACTTGGCAATAGATTTACAGAGACATTTCACTTGCTTTCCAATTCATTCAGTGTCTTCTTGTCCAAAAAGAAAGGTACGCATGAGTAGTTCAAAGATTAAGGTGGAGTTGGTTGTGTTTTTTGATTGGAAAGGTATTGTGCACAGCGGCATAACGAGCATTACAAGATTTGGGGGAGGGGGGTGAAACTTGAAATTGCCAAGTCTTAATAATAAATTGCCAAGTGTTTCGAAAATTTTAGTCTCACTTTCACCAACCCTGAGGAAAACTATTACAGCAACCTTATTTTCATATTTATGAAAAGTCAGTGAAAATTATGTATCTTGCTTTATTTCTTCGAAAATTTACCGATACATTCAACAAACAGATAAATGTGAAAATAGTAAATACAATGCAACTGAGGATAATTGTGCAATAAAATACTCGATTTTTTAAGTGTTTCTCCACACATTATCCATTAAAGAGAATACACCATCTGACACGCTTTCTTTTGGCTTTTTATATTTTCATGTTGCATTTTAAATACTTGACTTACATTTGGCAGTCCGACTATTTCGCCACCTTTTACTGGGACCTGGGAGAATGAGGAACGAGGGATCCTGACGTCCTCATTATAATCCCCAATCAATCAATCAATCTGAATCCATGACGATATTATGGGGAGGATCCCAAATTGAATTGTGAATGAAAAATATGAAAGTTCTATTCTGCATATATTTAATATTCACTGGGAATATTTCTGCACTTTCTGACATACTTTTACATTTTTATAACAGACTCCTCCATTGAATCGCCAACAACAAACAAACAATCTTGTCTCCCCGCTAGTCTAGTGGCTAGAACACGAGCCTTTAGCGCTTGGGGTCTCGGGTTCGATTTCCGGTGGGAGAGCATTGAACGACCAAAATGTTTCGGATTCCACTATAATCAGTAGGTCCACATATTCTTTAGCCTACCCGGCATAATCGTGGCACGTTAAACTAAAACCATAAAAATCTTATCGCCCAACCCTTTAGTTATCAGCGTCGTAAAGGTCTGTGCTGTTTCCAACGGAATAATTTTGCACACAAATACCTCTTTAGTTAATCTACTTCATATTTTAAGGACGTTTGGTAAAACGCTGGAGCTTGTTGGGTAGGGTGCAGAACAAGGCTCTGACAGAGAAAGGGGAGAAAGCCTGAGAGAATATCTTTGTAGAATAATTTTCTACCAAATTGAATAATGTCTGTGGTTAGAGAAAAATGCACGATAATACATATAATGCACTGTAATACATGTATGAGATTTGATTCTGCATTAAATTCATTATTTAATATTGAATTGAAATAGTGGAATTTATTATGAAAAGCAGGGTGCGAAATCCTTGGGGAACAGGGAATTCCCCCACTAAATATTTTTTGGCAAAATCAACCCACTAAAATCTTGCTGGGGGGACAATAAAACTAACTAACTCTATGGCCTATGGAACCCGGAGGTTCAATGCCGCGTTCACAAAAGTTCTCCACTGACTTCTATCCTTAGCTAACTGCATCCAGTTTCTACTTTGTATTCCAATCTCTGCGAGATCCATCTTAATATTGTCTTCCCATCTGCGCCTAGGTCTTCCTAATGGTCGTTTTACGATTGGTCTTCCAGTCAAGACTTTGAAAGCGTTTCTACTTTCTTCCATTCTAGCTATAATACATGACCCGCCCACCTAAGCCTCCTAGACTTGACGACCCTAACAATGTTGGGTAGACCATATAAATTATGTAGTTCCTCGTTATGAAGTTTCCGCCATTCCCCATTCCCGTTCCTCTTGGGTCCGAATATTCGTCTCAGGATCTTGTTCTCAAATACTTTCAGTCTATGTTCTTCCCTCAGAGTAAGTGACCATGTTTCGCAGCCATACAGAACAACAGGCATAATTATCGTTCTGTATATTTTAAGCTTCAAATTCCTCGACAGAATTCGCGACGACAAGAGATTTTGAACCGAATAGTAACACGAATTCCCTGCTTTTAGTCGACATTTAATTTCTTCGTGAATATGATTTTCCTCTGTTAATATTGATCCTAGATATTTGAAAGTATCCACTTTATCAAAAGTATTATTTAATATTTTAACGCATCCATAATTTGCTGTATTTCGGTCCCGACGCACTTCCATGTATTTAGTTTTCTCTGCATTTACTTCTAAACCCATGTCTCTGCAAGCGGTTAATAAGATCTCTGCATTTCTTTTTATTGTTCTCCTATCATCCCCTATTAAATTTACATCATCAGCATATGCCATAACCTGGTGAATACCGTTCAACTGTAGGCCCTGGTTGCTATCTTTGATTTTCCTTATAGCGTATTCCAGAACGAAGTTAAATAATAATGGCAACAACGCATCTCCTTGTTTGAGGCCATTTTCGACGTGAAAGCTCGTGGACAAAACTTTTCCTACCCGGACTTTACTTTGGGATTCATTTAAACATATCTTAATTAATCTAATTAGCTTTCTCGGTATTCCAAGTTCTGTAAGAACGTTGTATAATGTTTCTCTCCTAACCGAATCGTACACAGTGAAATAATGTCAGAAGTTTGCAAATTAATTATAATAATTCATATGTAATCAACGTGTATTTCACATTTAATTATTATGTGAACTAGTGGATAGCAGTATACTAGCAATACCTAATTTGGTATAGTTTACTACATATGGATGCCCAAATACGTGAACTTTCTATATCGAAACTTTGAAGTGTAAAAGTGTGCAGAGCTTTTATTATTTATTTATTTACTCTTCAGTTCTCCGGCCTCCTTTCACTTCGATGTTATGATTTAGCACTCTGATAAAAAGTATTAAATACCGGTAGGAAAAAACACTAATATACATATAACCTTCCATTGAGGCGAGCCTCCAATCACGCGCCCGGGGCACGTGCCTCGCTTGTTCCCCCATAGTTGCGGCTCTGTGAGCTACATAAGTAACATACAATGGTTACGTAAAGACAGGGGCGGATCCAGGACGGACTTCTGGAGGGGGCGGGCGGTGGGTTGTAATACTGGCACTACTTTTAAGAGCGTCAAACTCGGGGATGGGTTTTTTATATATATAAAATAAAAAAGTTTCCTCTTCTGGGGGAGGGGGAAATCGCCCCGATCGCCCCCCCCCTGGATCCGCCCCTGCGTAAAGAAAGGAAGAATAGCAATTTTTGTTTAACTTTCCGAAAGAAACAACTACGGGATTAAAAATAAGATAGGAAAGGTAACACATTTGTATGAAAATGAAGGAAAACACACATCAGTCTATCCTTTCACCCAGCAGACGTATTGTTTGGAACCCAAAAATGTGACTTTTGGAATCTTGCACTTAGGCTCACAGCGGAAGCGACGAAATAACTTGACTCATCCATTGTAGCTTTCTCCCCACCGAACAACACCCCAGAAAACCACTGTGATACCATTCCCAAACACACTTTTATTCAGTTCTCTCTTCTCGAAAAGTCCTGTAAATAGAAAGTCTTACTGCAAAACAGAACAAAAATAACCTATTGTTGTCCTCTGTAATAACGACGGACGGGTCCGTTGGACCCGAATTCACTTTTTAAAAATATTTTATATTTTAACACCACAAGCTAGCGACCTCAGCTTTCGCGACTTTTCATCATTTTAAAAGACAACCAAGATCTTGTTTTCAATTTCACTTCACAATTATGGATTCCCTTTAGGAAAGGACGTGCCTATGGGCCCAGGCGTATTGAGGACATAGGTATTGAGGACATACATATCTCCAAGAAGAATTGCAAGAAGAGATATCACATTTGTCCATTGAAACTCGATAGGAAGAGCAACACAGTGTACTTCAAATGTAAGACAAATGTGCGTAACGAACATTGAAAGGTTGTGTGTATCAAATGTTAATGAATGCTTAGTTGCAACAGAGGCTAAGAAGCATATTGAAGTTTTGTAAATACTAGGTATAACCAAGAAACTAAATATTAGGTAGAATTCAGCAATAAACATATTAAAATCATTGAAAACAATGACTTTAGAAAAAATGCCCCAAGCCATGACGGGTCTAATGGACCTGTTCCGTCAGTAACGGGCAGTGAATACAACAGTCGTTACAGTGTTATGACACCTTTTGTTTCAAAGCGAAAGATCTATTCACACACAAAGAAGACACGGTTACACAAGTGATATTCACTCTGGTATCAAAATCTACTTACTCTTGACATTTCACTATTAGAAAAAAAGAAACTCATCAATTTGTCAAATTTATATACTATACACAGGTCCGTATTTATTTATTGTGCGCCCCTGTGCTCTAAAAAATTTGCCATCCCCGAAAACGACCAATATTAGAGTTGGATTCATAGTTTTTGGGGTCGCTGAGATGAATTGTGATAATTTTAATTCACTTCAACTTCAAGGTCATACTCCACTCCCCAGGGAGGGGCGAGATTTGAAGAGTACCGGTAATCGAAAACGACAGATATCAGTGTTAAATTCATAGTTTTCGAGGTCGCTGAGTTTAACGGTATCAGTTTTCATAATGTTCAAGTTTATCATCACCTCTTTGAATGGGGGTGGGAGAATGCGACTTTTTAAAAATAATCAGATAAGCTAGCCAATTAGTAACTACTGTAATTAGAACAAATTAAGCACATTAGCATGTTTTCTGGCATTTGCGCGGGACTCTGCGGGTTGCTAGTTTTAAATATTACTTTATTGTGATTCTTTAAAAAAAATCCTGAGGACAGCGATGGGTTAGTGGTACAGCGTTCCCCTCTGGTGCATGGGGTCCTTGGTTCGATCCCAACTCGCGCCAAGTGAATTTTGTGGTGGACAAAACTGTGTAGTAGGTTTTCTCCGGGTTCTCTCGTTTCCTCCCATTCTTCATTCCACCATTTCATTCATCCTCATCATCACCGTCTCCTTTAACCTCGCCGGCATAAACGTGGCACGTAAAACTTAAAGTTTTTATTTCATTTCATTTAAAAAATCCAAAATTTTGCCGCCTCCTAAATCCTGCCTCCCAGTGCTCGAGCACAAAACAGCACTTACCTAAGTACAGGCCTGACTATACATAGTAAAAATTTTATACTAACCAGTCACTGCCTTGTTCTTGTTTTATTACACAGCAAAAAAATGAGGTGTTGAAACAACACAAAATGACTACCACTTTGGCTTGTGTGTCAATTCAACACCAGCCACATCGCCTTCAGAGCATATCAGAAATACCTCGTTACTGACTGTGAGTATTTCCATCGTTTTTCATTGTTTGGTATGAGCAATGCTTCGCAAAATATATTTCGCATTTGTGGCAAGAAACTAATAACATTCTATAGTTTCTGTAATCTGTCACAATAATATTGTTGTAAACCTGTGAATCATCTGACAACAGTTACACAGATAGCGGTGCTTTATATTAAACTTTGCTCATATTAAACGATAAATACCAATGCAAATTCTCTCAGGTAGTAACGAGTTATTGCTGATATGCTCGGAAGGTGACGTGCTTGGTGCTGAATTAACACACAAGTAACACGCTAAAGTGGTAGTCATTTTGTGTTGTTTCAACTTCTCATTTTTTACAGTGTAATGTCAGTTCTTATCTCCACAATCTGCCTGTTGTCTTGTGTACACTCTTGTTTCAAATGCTTTTCGTCCATTGCACTACCTGCCACCGAAACGCCTCTTCTGTCTGTCTTTGTTTTAATATTGCACTACACCTCTATTCTCCTTTTGTCACTGGTAAAATTTCCAGATTTTTCATTAAAGATTCTTCAAAATATTTAGGAATATCAAGTGAACAAAAGTGAAGTGTGATCACTTGCAACAAGTAAAGAAACTTTAAACGAATATATCAATTTTCTCAAGATAGGAAACTACACAAAATTTATGCCAAGTCTACAAAAGAACTGAATATTTTACAGCAACTAACTACCTAAGAAAATGTTAAACCAAAAAGTCAATTGAACAAAACGGCATTCTTCAAATTGCCAACTAGGTATTTTAATTTGCCAACTTGTTAAGAAATCGGTAACTTTGGAGGGAGGCTCCCCCTTATACCCCCTTAACGACGCCCCTGATTGTGCATCATGAATTTGTATTACGTGGTCAGATGGTAAACAAACAATTATACAAGACATTTTAGTGCGGTTGAGGAATGTTGTGAGCAGAAAGAGGCTTGAATTGTGGGAAAAAAACAGGCTTGGATGGTGCACCGTGCCTGTGCGCCTATTCACGGTTCTCTTCTCATCCACATTTAAGTTATCTAGCAAAACACCAGACTCCCGTTGTGTGTCATTCACCCTATTCTCCGAATCTAACTTCAGCAGACTTTTCCTGTTTCTGAAACTTAAAATCATTTCGAAAGGACGTCCTTTCCTAACCATAGACGAGATTCAAAGCAGTGGGACAAGAGACCTTAAGAGCATCCCATAAAGTGCATTCCAGGAGGCTTTTCAAAAATGACAAAAACGTTCGGAACGGTGTATTGACAGAAGAGAAGACTACTTTGAGGGGGACAGTACTTAAAGTGTTGTACAATGAGCAACAAAGAAGTTACAGCAGAAGTTCTGTTTGTTTTTGAACATATCTCGTATATATGGAATTTATCCACGATAAAGTTACACTATATCAGGGGGGGATGCAGGACCGACTTCTGGGGGGGGGGAGCGGTGGGTTGTCATACTGCTACTTTTAGGGGCTCCAAACTTTGGGATGAGTTTTATTTATAGACCTATATATAAAATAAGAAAGTTTCCTCTTCTGAGGGGGCGATCGCCCCCCTGGATCCGCCTCTGCACTATATATACATATACTGTATGTTTAATTTCAGCAATCATATTATGATTACAAATTCTGGTACTATTCCGATATTTCATACTACGATAACTGATGTTATTATGATGTGTTGTGTTATTTTGCGTCGTTTGTATATGCTTGGATGTTAATTTATAATATACGTTTTTCAACGAACGTAAAAAGTTCGTTACTGAATTCTTTATATTTGTGTGTGTATGTGTGTCTGTAATTTTCGAATTTTTCAATTTTGAGCCCTGCATTCGACAGAGCATAAAAAGCTATCTGAGAAAGTGATGTAATTTTTCGCATTACTCTTACCCAGACTCGTAGCCCGAGAGATGGTAGAGGGGACACTGCACCAATAAGTTATTTTTTGCCCCCTCTAAAAAATAACCCTAAAGAGAATTTTCAAACTGACTCAAAACCAGTGAAATTCTTGCAATTATATTTATCAAATTGTGGGGAGAAAGTAGTGAACAAGGCAAACAAAAGTACATTTTGTTCACTGCTTGCAGACAAAACCAGAGACAAACAACAAACCGAATATTTGTCTATTGTCAATCAGTACCTTGTCAACTTTTAAGTCCAAGAAAGATGCGTGGCTGTACTCATGTTGGATAAACAAGATGTTGTTTGCAATAAAGATGCGATCTTAGCTTATTTCGAGAGAGTGGAATTCAAAACCGAGAAGATGCAACGATGGAGCACCGGTCATGAACGGAGAGAAGGAAGTGCAAACTCTGTTATCTGAGAGCTTAAAAAGAGAAACGCCTTGTTTGTCCATTGTTTCAACCACTAGCTGCATTATTTGGTTGTTACTAGAGCAATTGAATCAGTTCCTGAATTAAAAGAGTTCTTCGATATTTGTAGAAAACTCAATTGCTTTTTTTTTTTTTTTAAAAAAAAAAGGACAAATTGCATTAGAATACGTAGGAAAAAGTGTAAAGTGATTATTGAAGCAACGTCCGACTGGACATCTAGACACATTCAAGGTGCTCCATGACAATAGATTTCATATACCAAATACGCTGATGGTGATCAAAACTTCTCGAGAATATGCGTCGTTGAAAATTAAAGCTACCGGATTACTGCATTAGATTTCTAGCAAGTCTTTCTGGTTCCTTGCAGAATTCGTGTTGAGAATGCTTGGATATCTGAAACCTGTAAACGTACTATCACAAAGGAGAGAAAGATCTCGACATTGAGGCCGCTGTAAAGTTAATAGACTCTGCAATTGGACAGCTCAGATTTTGCCAGCAAGATGGACAAATGTTTGGAAATCTCTTCCACGACGCAACGAAGGCGTATGAATTAAACACATCAATTCAACCATTGTTGAAACGCAAATACACACTTCCCAGTAGTTTTACTGATTCTCTGCTGTGATTAGGAAAACATAAATCTGTAAAAAGGAAAGGAAGACGGGAATGCACTGAGGAGATTGTTCTCAGAAGTTCTTGATCTCTCCGTAGAAGAAATTCGTAACAGATTGAGTGGTTGGACCTATTGCTTAGTGGGAACAGAAGTGAAGAAAATTTGAAACCTCTGTGTGATGTTGCCAAATACAAAGACCACCATTGGAAAATACTTTATAATTTGAAGCAGGAAATAGATCTGACAAATAGACTAATAAATGAAACCACATCGTTGGAGCAGTTCTTGGAACAAATTGGAAAATGTGGCAAGGCTTTTCCGGGTCTAAAGTTGTTTACAGAGGCAGCTTTACTTATTTCGTCTTCCACGGCCACAGTCCAAAACTACTTTTCACACTCGACGGCTCTCCTTCGGCCCCAACGTCTCTCCGTGAATCATGAACGAAAATCGGACCTCGTTCTCCTGGCTTACAATAAAGACATTCTGCGTGAACTAGATTTAGACCAGCTTGTCATTGAGTCTGCGAAATGCTCATGTAAACTCTTTTGATGTAAGTTCGTTATATAAGAAAATGTATTTACTTTCTTATCGTCGGAATTGCTTTCTCAAATTTTATAGGAGGCGCCTAAGTATTAGAAGCCGCCAAATCCATTTTTTTTTTTTTTTTTTTTTTTACTGAAATTGAGTTATACGTATATGTTATATGTTTGATCTAAAGGAATTAAATGGAAACAGAATTTTGTTTATTTCCTACTAAAAAACTAGTTCAAATATGGGACTTTGTACGCGTGTATATGGAGTTTCACTGCACGTTTTGCGAGATTACTCGAAATGTATGTGGCGGATTTTCATACCAGGCGCTTCATATTTATTATATCATAACTTCTCTGAAGTAAACATCTTGTAATTCCCAAATGTTGTAATTAACAGAATTACGAAGTGTTTTTATATAAATTAAGATTTTGTATATTTTGTACTATTTAACACACAAAAACTACGTAATTTACATCGTGTTTTTAAATCTCTGTATGCTAATGATCAATGTTTTAAATCTTGAATTTGTGTACTGTAATATTATCAATATAGGATATTATGTATGAAAGAAGCTATAGTTGTTACAGATTCTGCAAATAATAAAAAATTTACAATTTTATGGTGTTTTTTTGATGTCTTTATCATTGCGCCCTCCACATTAATTTCTGCCCCCACTAAGAAGTCAGGCTGGTTACGGGCTTGCTCTTACCATTCCCGAGATATTGGCCAAAAAAGTAGGGATTTCGGGAGATTTAAGGAGCCATATCTCGGAAACCGTAAGTCATAGAGAGATGAAATTGTGCGGATTTTTCAATTTTGAGTCCTCTATTTTGAGCATGTGTCTTCGTAAAATAACATATCGTAGGACGTTTTAACATAAAATATGTGGAAAAAATTTAGTATTAAAGGAAATTATAAATGGATAGTTATGTTACAAGAATTGTTTAATGAGTATAATAATAAAGTACATAGAACAATTGGTATAAAGTTTGTAGAAGTTAGTGAGAAAAATTACTTGTTTTAAAGTTCGTTCTAGCAATGCTCTTGGAGCATTCTCAACTGGTTTAACTTTGTATTGTCAACGCCCGCTGTCCAATTCTGTTTTCAGATAATGTACGATCGATGTTCTACTGGCTCAATTGTAATTGTCAGTTTTTCAAAAACGAAAAATCAACTTTCATACAAAAATGTTACTATGTAGTTAAGTATATTAAAGCTTATTAATATTCTGTATACGTTGAACTATGTTTCTGAAATGTTTTATCTATTATAGTATACTTTCAGATATATATATACTTTCAGAAGAAATTCTCTACTAATCTCGCTATGGCGGGTACTACTTGTAAGAAGGGAAGGTACCCAGGTGATGCACGCCGATTTTAATGAAAGTTATATAGTGGACACTAGAGACAAAACAAGGAGACCTGTATTTTGTTATATCGGCAACCGTGGTGTTTAAGGGGTCAAATCCCCCCATCTAACTTCAAGATAAAAATAATTCTACTTTTCGTGAAAAGTATCCATAATTTATTGAATGAAATTGTCACAATAATGGTACTAGTGGAGAAAAATGTAAACAACAATCGTTGGCACCAACCACACCTTAGGACTGCAACTTTGCCACATATGTCCATGTTAATTTTTCGTTTTTTGTTGAAACAAAAAATAAGAGGCGTTTCAAATGGTGACGGCTGGTGTACAACATACCCTGATTTCTATCACGTATATTGAAATACACTTTGAGGTCATGGAGAAAGAAATTGAGGCGTATGTTTAGCAGAAGGGGTCCAGCTCTTTTCTCTAAAAAAATGTTACAATTTTGGTAATTTCTGTTCACATTAGATTAGTTTAGAGTACGTTAGGTTAGCTTAGGCTAGCTTACGTTAGTTTAGTTTAGGTTAGGTTAGGTTAGTTTATGTTAAATTAGTGTAGGGGTCCCGCATAATTTTCAAAAAAAAAAAAAAAAACGATAGAATTTCGCTTACTTCTACTAATATTAGGTAAGTTTAGGTTAGTTAAGGTTAGCTTAAGTTAGTTTATGATATATATGTGGGGGTGGGGGGTGCATGTGTTTTCATCTTTGTTGTTCATGAGTTTACTCTTTTACGGTAAAAGGGTAAGAATTTACTACTTCAAACAACTAGGATACATTAATACAATTGATTTCCAATATAAGTAAGTAGTAATTTAATCGCTGCATTTAAAATATGTGTGGCTGGTAGGTTTAAGTGGAAGCAGAGAAATAAACTTTTACAGGTCAGGAAAAGAACTTAGAGGTTCATGCCTCGACTTAAAAGAGGATCTTTCTATTCTTGTGGGCAGCAGCAAACTATCAACAACTTCTTCAGGATCTAACGATTTAGCAATTTTCTTCAATATAAAGTAATCCTAAGTTTTTCAGCCTATCATCAGTCATTGAATTGCCTATATATCTTTAATCTTTTCAAACATAAGAATGGTCTTTCAGATGTAGCACTAGAAATTTATATAGAGATTATATGTAACTTGTTGGTTTCTAGGAATGCGTTTTTGTAGACGCAAAGATGAACGAAATTCACCAAGGAATAAACTTTGGTTTTCTCTCGTCTTCATACAACTTAATTGTGTTTGGGAGGATTTTAAGTTTACATTTAAATATTTCCATATCACTTTCATAATACTGGACCATATGCTCAACAATGTTGTAATTTAGAAAGTTTTCACCTTTTCGATGTAGAGTGGTGATTGATCTAATGATTTTGCTACATGATCCAAAGCGTTTTTCCGTCTCAGTGATTGCTTTGTCAATAGTAGGCAGAAAAATATCTCTTAATATACTATCTTTAGAAAATTCGTTTTCTGCCTCCAATGAAGGAAGATATAATCCAAAATGAATTTGTGATATTTCGATGGGGAATGTCTAATTCATTTCCACAAGGAACCCATAGCCTATCTGTTTCCGGCTCTGGAATTTCAGGACCATTTTCTATGCATATCGACAAATATTCTTGATAAATTTGTTCGAATGTTGTTCGTTGAGAGTCATATTCTCCAGACCACATTTTCGACAGCGTTTGAACTAGTGAATCTACAAGAATCAAACCTTCCGACATGTCTGCATGTACTTGAAATAAGGGGAAGCTCAAAGTTACAGCATAGCGGCAGTAATGTTAAATTTTACCCGAAAACATTCCATCTCGTATAGATGACATTTGTTTCATCATTTTTGTTGTTTTTTAAAATTTAAATCATATCTTTCTCCTCGTATAATACAAGTCGCGAACTGAAGAAAAAAAACATTAAAACTTAGTATTAAATGTTAATTATGCCATTTAAGTTAAAGTATTGGGGTTTAATTTTAAATTAATCCCCAACCGTTAATCTATTTCAATCCCAAACAATGTTTCTTCAGAATTAAGGAAAAAACGTACAGCAACGTTTATCAACATGATACTTTTCTATTGACGGAAGTTACTGATATTTGGCAGGGACATATTAAAAAAAAAAAAAAAACGGAACTAGCTAGTGGCATGAAATACATATTAAGTACATAAATTTCGCCTAAATTTAACTAACTTTATGGCCTATGAAACCCGGAGGTTCAATATCGCATTTACGGAAGCTCTCCACTGACTTCTATCCTTAGCCAACTGAATCCAGTTTCTACTTTGTATTCCTATTTCTGCGAGATCCATCTTAATATTGTCCTCCCATCTGCGCCTAGGTTTTCATAATGGTCGTTTTCCGATTGGTCTTCCAGTTAAGACTTAGAAAGTGTTCCTACTTTCTTCCATCCTGGCTACATGACCTGCCCACCTGAGCCTCCTAGAGTTGATGACTCTACCAATGTTCGGTAAATCGTATAAATTATGTAGTTCCTCGTTTTGAAGTTTTCGCCATTCCCCATTCCCTTTCCTCTTGGGTTCGGATATTCGTCTTAGGATCTTGTTCTCAAATACTTTCAGTCTGTACTCTTCCCTCATTGTAAGCGACCATGTTTCGCAACCATACAGAACAACAGGAATGTTTATCGTTTTATATATTTTAAGCTTCAAATTCTTCGACAGAATTCGCGACGACAAGAGATTTTGAACTGAATAATGACACGAATTTCCTGCTTTTAGTCGACATTTAATTTCTTCGTAAATATCGTTTTTTTTTTCTGTTAATATTGATCCTAGATATTTGAAACTATCCAATTTATCAAAAGTATTATTCGATATTTTAACGCATCCAAAATTTGTCGTATTACGATCCCCGACGAAAATCTATGTATTTAGTACATAAATTTCGCCTAAAATTTTAAAATCTGAGTTTTTTTTTTTTTTTTTTTCGGAGAAGGGATCGGACCCCTCTAAATACATCCCTATTATCTGGAAACAAACAAATAGACGTGAACACAAAGGAATTTTTGTCTTAAATGTCGATGGTGATTTCCCCATTGGAATAGTTAACGATTTAAAAACCCCGTGTTACAAAGAGATGAAAGAAGGATTGACTCGTTACCCGTTCAAAACGGGATTTTCCCTAATCATCCTCTACATGACACTCGTTGTCATACTGTGCTTCCATACAGTTGAGTCTCACTGTATTGTAATTATTATTTTCTATAATCGAAATAACATAACAAAAACAGAATTTTACTTATTTTCACTTTAAATTAATTTATTTTGGAATTTGATTTAAATCAACGATTTTTTATTTAAAAAAATCAAGTGAGTTAAATCTTGATTAAAATCGTGATTTAAATCAATCCACCCTGGATGGAAGTAAATAAGTATCACAAGTTCCAGATTTGGTTTAATACCGCATAATAATATAAATAGTTGTTTGGTAGATAAACTGTATTATTAGGTCTAATAATAATAATAAAGTAAAATGTGATGTACGAGGACAAAAGTGCTTACGAGACAAACGTCGCACAGAAACAGGAACTGAACTCTAACAGGACAGTGATTTGCCGTTCCACCCCACTTTAAATTATAAGCCTTGCTCTTGAAGCTTAAGTTTCACTCTAAAGTAAACTGCCAATAATTATCATGTATTCTTAATATTTCAGAAAAATGTCAAAATTTCACGCTCTAAAAAATGGTAGTCTAATCAGTGACGAAACTAGACATTTGGTGCCCAGGGCAAATTTTGCGATTAGTACCCGTTTTATCTACATCCACACCAATAAACACACATATTAGTTTGCTGGCGCCCGGACAACTGCCCCGGTTCCAGTATCTTGTTTTGATCTGGCCGTAGTTCAATTACTTTTTGTTACTTTTACCCGTGAGCTCTAAAACTGAGTAATGAATGTGCCTTTACGTTATTAAAATGATGAAATGAGCACTCTTTGAAGCAAAAAGAGGAAATATGTTTTTCTTTCCCTAATATCAAACAGTGTTAGAACAGACATTTAAATCGGGACTGCTTACAGCAAAAGAAGTATACAAGGTCTGTATGATAAGTAATGAGACTCGCCGCGCCGCGGCGCGCGTGTCGCTGGAGCGGGTTTGTCGGTGATGGAGGATGTAGGGGGAGGTCCGAGCAAAGCAACGCACCGCGCGTCAGTTGGCTCCGAGCCTTAGTGGAGCGCGGACAAGCCTTGGACAAAGCCCTTGTGAACATTCTTGTCACGGCGGAAAATCAACAAACATGGAGGGTTCCATCGAACAGCGTTATGCGATCAAATTTTGCGTTCGCCTGGGGAAAACGGCTACTCAGACGCTTTCTCTCATCAAGGAGGCCTACAAAGAGGAAGCCCTATCCAAAGCCCAGGTGTTTCGTTGGCACAGTGCGTTCCGGAACGGCCGGGAAAGCGTTGAGGATCTGGAGAGGGCTGGACGCCCGACAACAGTGACTACGGACGAAACTGTGGCAAAAGTGAGGGATCTCCTGAACTCAGACCGTCGATTATCGTTGAGATTGATTGCTGATGAACTCGATATGAACCACACAACAGTGCACAAGATTGTGACGGAACAATTGGGAATGAGAAAAATTTGTGCGAAACTGGTGCCGCGAGTGTTGACTGACGAACAAAAGCAACGACGTGTTGATTGTTGTCAGGAACTGTTGAACCTCATGAACAGTGACCCTAACTTTGAAGATGACGTCATAACAGGTGACGAGTCGTGGGTGTTCCAGTACGACCCTGAAACGAAACGTCAAAGCGCGGAGTGGCACACTCCTGCGTCCCCGCGCCCCAAGAAGGCCAGAATGTCGAAGTCAAAGGTGAAAACAATGTTGATTGTTTTTTTTGACAAGCTGGGGGTGGTCCACAAGGAGTTTGTACCCCAAGGACAAGCCGTCAACGCCGCCTTCTACAAACAAGTCCTTGAGAGACTGCACAGGAGCGTCAAGCGGAAAAGACCGGCGATCGCTAGCCGGTGGAAGTTGCATCACGACAATGCCCCTGCCCACACCGCCTTCTTAGTGACCTCCTTTTTGACCCGGATTGGGGTGGAAGTCCTTCCACAACCACCCTACAGCCCAGATGTGAGCCCGGCCGACTTCTTCCTCTTCCCGAAGCTGAAGCCACGCTTGAAAGGAACCCGTT
Source organism: Thermobia domestica (assembly GCF_964235325.1). Taxonomy (NCBI): domain Eukaryota; kingdom Metazoa; phylum Arthropoda; class Insecta; order Zygentoma; family Lepismatidae; genus Thermobia; species Thermobia domestica. Next base: position 264,363,893 of record NC_137462.1, read on the forward strand.
TTGCAGACGTCACAGCCATCCAAGCAGCCGTGACCACATTTCTAAAGGACATGCCGGCTGCTGACTTCCAGGGGGCGTTTGCAGCGTGGAAACATCGATTGCAGAAGTGCATCGACGCAAGAGGAGAGTACTTCGAAAGCTTTTAAGTCCCTGTACAGATCAGATCAATAAAACAATGTTTCCAGACCTGGTCTCATTACTTATCATACAAACCCTGTACGTGGTCCTTTTCTTTCTTTCGTTTGTTTACCTTTACTACTTTTTAGAATTTGACGTGACTTCAAATACACAAACACTTCACACCCACACCGAATGGCCAAAGCTCAGCGGTAGAACATCAGCTTAAGATTTGGAAGATGGTGTGATTGATTCCTCGTGGAAAATATTTCAACTGAGGAGATTACCAAGATTCTTCCTCGGTGGCTCTATTGACTAATTTCCCTTATTTCTATCCTCTGAGTCTCGGATGTTTCAAAGCCTTAAAATAAATTCAAATGTAGTTGAAATAACGCTACTATCCTATAGTTGATGCTAAATTAATATTGTAAGTTTTGAGATTAGATTTGAATGAGGGCATTAATTAGTATATCCTGTTGAAAATCCATGTCACCACTGATTTACTGTTCTGCATAATTCCTACAATGTAATTTTCTCAGAAATGCTTAATGCTTAATTTTCTCAGAAATGCATATTTTGACGCAGAATTAATATAAACCTGTGATAATAGTTGGTATTCACTGACTGAACTTACTGAATGGAATATCTGTAGACCAGTCCCACAAACATCAGATAACAGAATGATACAACCTGACCATGGGAGTAACTACACTTTTACACAAAACAGCATTACTGCCGTGACCAAATTGTATCATCTCGGTATCTTATATGATGGTTAGTAATCAGGAGATTGTAGCACTGGCTCTGTGATAAATTTCGGAATTTCTCTAGTAGTAGTAGTTTTGCGATTAAGCTATAGTTAAAATAGTTTAAAAGAAAATACTTCTGAAAGATTTATTTATAAAGAATCACTGATTTTTGTTAGCCTCATTTCCCCAGGGTTTAGTTGATAGAATAGGTCCACCAAGCGCTGACTCCGTTTTCCTTGGAGATCGCAAGTATCGCTTATTAACATCGGAGCAGAAGGTTTGTACTTAGTTGCCACGGCCAAGAGCGTTAGGAAATTAGACGTACTAGAGACAAGACCAGAAGGTAGACGAGAAGGAGAACCAGTACCAGTTTCAAATAGTAGGTGTTGATAGTATTCAGTATCTTAATTTTCTCAAAGTATTGTCATATGAACAGCAGAGAGAATGACAGAAATAATAAAAACTTCTGCTCTCTTCTTTTACTGTATGTTAAACAAGACCTCTCGATATTATTTGATAATAATACCAAATTATTTAATGCATGCTATGCATTTGTTCTATGTTGCCATAATCGATGGAAATTAATTACTTAGTGTACGAAGACTTCTTTCGTCCAACACGAGTGTAAAAGTTTTACTGCAGTGCATGCTATTTGTAAGGAAGCATCTCTTATTTTAGTATGACTTTCAACATTGAACCACATCAGAATGCAGACTGATTTTGCTTTTTTTTTTTTTTTTTTTTTTGTTCTTTGTCGAAAACAAAGATGACAACCAGATAAGGGACAGAGGTGAAAAGGAACGTTCAGATGCTGGGGTCAGTGCATGCATCTTACAGATTTAGATAAACTAGATCTTGCTGTACTCCAAACAAAAAGCAAAAAGGAGTATGGAGATTTTTGCTCGGAACGCAGACTATTGCAACATACGATGTTCTGCAGTTGGTAACTTTGTTGTCGAGATATGTTTCGGTAGTAGTTTAACTTGCGGCCACTATTAATTCACAGTTTGTCGATCTATAGCAGTATCACTCTGTGTGGGGGGGCCGCAAGGGGGGCCAAGATTTTGAGCAAGGAGGCCTGGCCCCCAGGCCCACCCTTGGCTCCGCCACTGTGTGTTTTACGTGCTTCTCGACCCCTTGTACCAATAATATTCCAAAATTGATTATGCACAAGTGACTACACTGAGAAAAACCCGTTACCCGGACAGAGGTATATTTTACAAATATATAGAATCCGTAAGTTTGCTATGGAAATTTGTACGGAGCATATGTTATTCATATGATACATACGTAATGCTCTTTTCCCGCTTAAATGTTACATCATGCCGCTGCAAGGATGTCTGATATCTAAGTCTTTCGTATATTACAAGGGTCGTTCAAGGTTGACCGGGACTTTTATTTCTTCAGAGGAAACAGAAAGCACAAGAAGCACCAAACTATGTCAGCTTTTCAAAGTATTCTCCGTGCGCGTTGAGGTACCGTTGCCATCGTTGTGGCAGCTCCCTGATTCCTTTGGCGTAGAAAGAACTTGGTTGTTGTCGTAGCTACTGGAGGACATCGTTCCGCAGTGCTTCATCTGTCGTGAATTTCTTTCCTCCCAGAAAGTCTGTAAGGAGTGCAAACAAATGATAATCACTGGGGGCTAAATCTGGACTGTAGGGGGATGGGGCAGAACTTCCCAGCACATTTTGGCCAGAGTTCTTGTTGTCACATTTGTCGTGTGAGGGCGGGCATTGTCATGGAGAAGAATGACATTTCCAGACAACACGATTGATTGTCTCAACACTCCCGACAGTGATATTCACCTCGGCAGCAATATCCCGCACTGTTACTCGTCGGTTCTGAAGAGTCATTTGCTCAACACGTGCGATATTCACTGGTGTGACTGCAGCCGGGCGAATGTGTCCATGCGCTTCATTTGTCACCAGCTCCCGTCCTTCTGGAAACTGTTCACGCCATTCGTACACTCTTGTCCGTGACATCGTTTGTTCACCACAAGTCCAAAAACTACAGAATTTACGTTTATAACCTAAGTTTTTAAGTATGCCACATATGTTTTGTTCTTTGTGTGTAATTTGTTAATGGTATTACTCATATGCAATTTAATAGCAGATCCCTCCAACATCACAATGTCTGAAAATCTATATATAAATTGTTTCCACAATCAGAGAAAGTATACATCCAGAGGTTGTATCTGACTCGTGATATCCGTGATACCCGTGAGTCCTTTTGATATCGTCAGCAATGTCATTGCTGAGTTCTCGTACATCCCTCTCACAATTCCCCGTTAAAGAATCTAGCAGGAGCACACTATTGTTTGTGTTAGGGAAATACACATTCTATAGTCATATGCCGAAGTGTTCGTTGGTAAGCTTTCCTGAACGTGATGCAGCCAAATATAGGTTTGCAAGAAGGAACAGCGTTTCTTTTACTCATAGGCCAAAGTTCTTGCTAGTTGAATTGAGTTAGGTTTAACGCTCCTTCCAGCAGCGAGGCTATACGAGACAGGACCTACTGATTAACGTGGAAACCGAACCACATGAGCTCCCGCCGAGAATCGAACCCGGGTCTCCCACACCAAAGGCGCGTGCGCTAACCGCTTAGCCACGAATGAGCTCTAAAGTTCTCGCTAGTTTCTGAATGAGGGTGAATGAGGAAGAGCAATGAATAAGGGTGAAAGTAACTTACCGCTTGAAGAAACAATTGGCTGAAATGTGCAACTATGTATTGTAGAGCTTACTGACTGCACCACAGTCTCTACATGTTTTGATTCACGATTCCAGCTGAAATCCACTCTGATCCAAATTAGACATGTTCTGCTCCAACGTTAGCAATGTTTTCCTGCACTAGTTGAATGAAGTTTGCAATTGTTGCTTTGTTCCAGACTCACCATCGTAATTAACTTTGTCTCCTTTCGTGAGATAATGTTGTGTGTATGTTTAAATGTCAATAACCATTTTCTGGATGCAGTAATTATTGGGAGATTATATTCCCGACTTGCTTGTAGAGCTCAACGTTGTAGATCAACGTCATGAACCTGGATATGTGCAGCAAGGGAAGTTTTGAAAGATTGAAGCACAGCACATGGCACCTCATGCAGTTCGTCTCTGTGTACCACCAGAAGGACGGCGACACTGTGGACGGCGTGATTTCGTACCGCTACCTACCTTCCCTACCTTTTCAGATTAACTTTTACCCCTGATCAAGAGGAATAGATTTTCGTGTTCTGAATACTACTAGTGTCAGATCTATTAATATAATGGTGTAAAGTGCTTTCTGTTGTTTGTGACATAACGATTATTGACACTTCATCAATTGCTAAACAAACACTTATATCATGGTCAAATCTCTTGTGCCATACTTCTTGATAACATGTATATATACACATTAATTTCTTCACTCATGTCAAAAGTATGCGTCTGGCAATATTCATAACAGATATAATTAATATAAATGCTGTCTTCCTTTCCCTCCACCTTTTGTCCTTTAAACCTAACGGTTGCCGACATAACAAAAATACGTGTTTTTTAATTTGTTTCTACACTGTAAAAGATTTCGCCTTAAATTTACCGACCGATTACCATGAACTCTCGCTGCCATTAGATTACCCTAAATTTTACCACTGTTTCCACTGTTTCTTTATATACTGTAACGTATATAGCGTTTCCGTCGAAGAAAAAAAAAAAAAAAAAATTGTGGTGGAATTATAATTGTATATTTGGATGTAAAGGTAGGAGTTAGGTAATACGGCTTCTACTCAATAGATGCCCTTCCACTTCACTTATGAGTGCTTGTCGCGAGGAGTTCCCTCGAATCTCAAGAGATGGCAGCACTAGTGGCTGTAGCAGCTGAGTGGGTTTGCCCAGCAATTCGGTCACTTGAAGATTGGAATGGGTAAGGGTTAGGTTTAAACTCTTGGAAATTAGTTAAATTTATTTTTCGGTATGATATAACATTGGAGTTCCCTTTCGAACATATGGTTTTGGAATTATGTGATAGTTGGCTAGATACTATATGAAAGATTGCTTCAATTAGTGTGTGAACAGAATATTATGAATATTAATGCATGTTTAAGAATTTTGTGTGTGTTACCTTTGGTAAGTAGAGTGCTATTTTTCTACTAACGTGGAGTATTGGGTGTGCTCTTAGTACTGTCCTGGGGAATAAGGTGAGGACGAATTATTTAACCTCTTTTGGCTGTAGAAGGAGATTCGAAATTTATTCGTCCTCGCGTTATTTGTCAGAGCAGTGCATGGGACTCCCAATCCTTGGGTTTGGATCCCATTATAATATATATTGGTTCGGATCGCGCATGCTGGGTTCGGATCCCATTAAGCACATTTATGCCAACTTTAAAAATATTATTGGGAGAATATTTAAGTAGGAATTTTCATGTGGGAACAAACGCGTAATACCCGAGTAGACGTATTACTGTTAATTCCTAACCTAACCAATAAATATTGTGAGTTTTGGGGAAAGAAATGCAAAATTAATTATTCACGTGTATCCGGATTGTCACTGAGTGCCGGAAGGGTGGTAAACTTCAGTGAATGGAAAGAGTAAATGTATATACGGGTAAAATTGTATCTTTTGAAACTTTTCACGTTGCTTTTGACTAATTATTGTTCAAAGAATTTGATATTTTCGTAACTTTGGATAAATTAAATGTTAATTGTTGAAATTGTCATTTGTTGGGAAGTTTTTTTGGAGTTATTTCAATATTTAATCGTTTTGCTACGGGGTTTAAAAATTTCTTGTTGTTGTTATACCTATATTCTGTTTATAATAAATTGTTCAAGTTGAATTTTGAGAGTTTACATATATCTCCTAGTCAAAACAGGCTTGATTGCTTCCAGGAAAAAAAAAAAACAACATTATTTTTCAGTGCTTTTACTCTGCTATTGCCAAAACAAGAATCGGGGAATCTAACTCGTCTAGTGTGCTTGTGTTTGGTTTGTATGCAGGTAAAGGAAGGAATTGTGTCTGTTTATTGGGCAAGGTTTGACTTTTACCTGTGGACAAACTGATCACGGGACCACAGTTGTATGTGCGAACATACAGCGATACAACATTCCAATCTTCAAGTGAACTTGTTTTGGCTATATACTTGCTTGGATTAGAATTTAATGTTGGAAATAAAGCGCAGAGTAATATTCAGGAGATATATGATAAGAAGAAAATAAATTTGTGTGAAGAAATTTTTGAGGGTACACCTAGCACAAGTTGGAACGAGTTGTTGCGCATTTTCTTATTGTTTGTAAAAGGAGAAGAATTTACGGATAATTTTGAATTCTGGCTACAGGAAAGATGGAGAATAGGCAGAATTATGAAAATATTGATAATTTTGAACGAAGTAGTTCGAGTAGTGAAGAGGGATTTGTAGGATATGTAGCTTTTGAAAATCCTTGCTTTCAGAATGCTGAGTCAAATTTTGATAGTAACTTTGTTGAACCAAATCGTGGGAGGCCACGGATACGATCTTCCTCTGTGCCAGGCTTAGATAGACGAAATGTACACAGACATAATATGCGTTCTGAGCATTTGAATTTTGATTTTAATAAATTAGCAACCGAAGGGGTGTATAAATTGTTGTTGGCCGAGACTAATCAATTACCTTTGGTAGACGGTACAAATACAGAATTATCATTCCAATTCATTTTGAAACTAGACAAAATAGTACGTAGTAAAGATTTACCGTGTGATGTTATTTTAATAGCTAGTTTAGCGCGGACTAAAGGAGAATTTAATTACCTTTTGCAGTCAATGATTGGTACAGGTTCAGTTTGGGGAGACATTTGTAGACAACTTGTCATTAAATTCATCTCACCTTTGGCTAGAACACAGTTTATGCGTTTAGAGTTTTACCGTGTTATGAGGGAAAATCAAACCTTGTATGAATTTGTGGAGGAAAAATTAGCATTAATACATGTTTTAGATATGAACTTCGAAGAACCAGTGATTTGTAACTTAATTTGTAATATGGTTAGTCCAATGGTTCATAAATTTTTCAACTGTAGGGGAGTACCGATGACTTTTGAACAGCTTGAGGACGCAGCTTTACATTTTGATAATATGTATAGGTACAGTAGCGACTATTACAAACTGAGAAATGCTGTCGGACCAGTAATGGGTAGTGTAAATAAAAATCCCCATAAGGGAATAACAAATAAAACCGCTATTTGTAATGTCATTAGTCAACCTAGTGTTAATAGTAAACCGGTAAATTTGGTAGAAGGTAGATGTTTAGACGAAAATCCTGAACAAAATCAGAATGTAATAGTTTCTGGTAAGAATACACATACGTCATCAGGTAATGAACAATATCAAGGTAATAAAGGTGCCATTAGGAAGAATATTGTGACTAGTTCTTCGAGTTCTAACAAACATTTTCGAAAAAGGAACAGTGCTTTTGGTAGAAATTTTAAACATAGGTCATTGGTGAATGAATATGGTTTCCAAACTATAAATTCTTCACCACCTAATAAACATAATAGAGATCTTCTGGTTGTGCCTGCATATATAAAAGGGAAATTAGTCAACACAATCCTCGATACAGGGAGCGAGTCCTGCTTTGTGAGTGAAATATTTTTTAGAAATCTGCAAAAACAGTGTAAAATCAGAGAAGTAGATGTTAGTTTGCAAGTTGTAGGTCTTGGTGATCAACAAGTGACAGTTAAATCACGGGTTCGCTTATATTTTCGGATGGGGTTTCAACAGTTTTCTGAAAACTTTTATATAGTTCCATCTACAGAGTTTGATCTCTTATTGGGAAATAGTTTCCATCGAAAATATCAAGCAGTGATAGATGTGTCCAACAGACTTTACAAAATCCAAGCTAGGAAGTTAATAATTCCTATAAATCCCCCATCTAACCTGCAACAGTCTACTCCTCGGAAAAACTTTTTATCTTCTAGGGATAGCGTGGTTCATCCCACTCCCGCATGCTCGAAGGGGGCTGAGGAGGCTGCTCGATTCCCTAGAACCTTCCAAAATCAGACTTGCAGATCAGAACAGCAGGCGCTTGGAGAACAACAGTTGGCTGCCGAATTGGAAACCTATGTGGATCAGGAGGTGCTTCAGGTTACTGATTCTGGGCAGAATGCAGCACCTTCAGAAGGTAATTATAAAGTTTCTTCGGAACTTTTAGTTGAAGATCCTGAATTACAAAATTATGTAAATGATTTAGTAACTTCTTTTTCAGATGTTATTTCAAATCGTTTAGGATGTGTGAAGGATTTCTATTATCAAATTGAATTAATTGATAAAACTCCAGTTAAGTTACAACCGTATAGTGTACCAAACTATAAGCAAAAAGAATTAGATAATTTTATTCAAGATTTAGTAAAAGAGGGGGTGGTGGAAGAGATTAATGCTTCTCCATTTTCCAGTCCATGCTTTTTGGTCCAGAATAGGGACCATAGTAAGAGATTAGTCGTGGCTTACGGCTCTGTGAACAAAAAGATAATTACACGGAATTTTCCGTCACCCAATCTTGAAAATGTTATCTCTAGCATATCAAATAACCATATCTTTTCGAAGATTGACCTCAAGAAAAGTTTCTACCAGTGCTTGCTCACTGAGGATAGTAAACAGGTAACCGCCTTTGTAACTAAAAATAAGATGTATCAATTTCGACGTCTGCCAATGGGGTTATCAACTTCACCTCATGTTTTGAGTTATTTGATGTCTAAGATATTAGATGGCTTAATTGGGGATAACTTAGAAATATTTTATGATGATGTGTTAATTTTTACGCCTGATTTAGAATCACACAAAAAACTGGTTGAGGAAGTTCTAAGTAGGTTCAGGGAAGCTGGATTAACTGTATCACCTTCCAAAACTCTTTTGTTTCAAACCAGAATAAAATATCTAGGGTTTCAATTTGAACGTGGAACGATGACCATAGATGAGGACCGACTTGAAACTATTAAGAATCTACCGAAACCTAAGAATAGAAAAGGCTTGAATAGGGTATGTGCATTTTTCCAATTCTTTTCGAAATTTGTACATAACTTTGCTGAACTCATTGCACCTTTACAGGAGATGCGTTCCGCTAAAGTTCCCTTTAAATGGACTAAAGTACACGATGATGCTTTTCAAAAACTTAAAGATGCGTTTTGTGACGAGGTAATCCTTAAGGTCCCGGATATGAATTCAAGTTTTGTTATTCATTGTGATTCTTCCTTGAAAAACTACAGTGCGATATTATCTCAGTATAATAAGGATGGCGAATTAATGCCAGTACATATGTTTTCAAAGGCCATACCACCATCAGACTGGAGCAAAAATGTGTACGAGTTAGAGGCGAAGGCGTTATCTTTGGCGTTAGAACGTTTCGAATATTATTTGCATAATTTCTTTGTAGTTTACACAGATTCGAAAGCTTTATCTTGGTTACTTCATAATCATAAACGGCAAAGGAAGTACGGTACTCTGATGGAGAAAATCTCTCAGTTTAAATTTAAAATTCTCCATATTAGGACGAGCTCTAACATTGCTGCAGATTTCCTGTCGCGAATAGGAAATCATGTGGAATTTTATACTAATGAACCTAATACAGCTGAGGTTATAAAGGATAATGGTAAAAATGTTAACTTGAGTTTTGTAAATTTTTGGAAATTGCCGTTGTTAAACGAACCTTTAAAAGAACATCAACAGTCAGATAAAGATCTTCAAGAAATTATAGGTAAATTAAAAAAGAAAGAAAGTATAGACTCATATATTTTAAGAGATGGTATCTTGTTAAAGAAAACAAAGAGCCAGATTGGGGATGGTTATAGAGTAGTAGTTCCTCAAAGTTTAGTACCAACTATACTAGACTATTTCCATTCTCAATTGATAAGTGGTGCTCATAGAGGGGTAAGGAAGACAACGGCCGCCATTGCTAGACGTATGACATGGCCGAATATGTTTAAAGATATCAATGAGTTTGTGAGATCTTGTTCTAAATGTCAAAGGATTCGTGATAGGAACACCTTGCCTCAGGGAAATTATTATACGAGACATGTAAAAGCTCCAAACAACACGTTTTTTATTGATATTGCTGGGAAATGGCCTAGTAGTCAAGGATATGAATATGTATTAGTAGTAGTAGACGCCTGTAGTAAGTTTGTATTCTTGGAACCTTTAAGGAAACTCTCAAGTCAAGCTATTTGTAAGAAATTAATGGATATATTTTTAAGGACTGGATTTGTCTCTAAGGTGGTTCATGATTGCGCGACATATTTCGTATCACAGTACTTTACTCATTTCCTGTACAGCCTAGGGATACAGGACGTAAAAACCTCGCCGTATAATCCATCTCCGAACATTTGTGAGAGAACGATACGTAGTTTGAAGGGAATTCTTAAGGCGTACATTGATAAGAATCAAAGGAATTGGGCCCAATTACTATCTAAAATTGCTTTCTCTATCAATGTGAGTCTAAATGAAACTACGGGTCTCTCTCCATGTGATATCTACTATGGAAGAACCATGTATAGTCCGCTTGATGTCAAGTGGCTAGTAGATTTGGGTATATTAGACGAGGAAGTCGATAAGAATACGAAATATGAAATCATAAAAAGAAATTTGGTGAACGCCTGGAAAAGATATGAAAAGACCTACTCTAAGAGGCATTTGCCAGTTAACTTTAAAGTTGGTGATCAAGTCTTGACCAAAAGATTCATGAAGGCATCATTAGAAAAACATTTCAACCCTAAACTTGCTGAAATTTGGGAGGGTCCTTATTTTGTAGTTGGACAACCGACTATGAATACCTTATGGTTAGAGAAGGTGGACAACCCCCAGGTCAAAATAAAGAGACATGTTCAGCATTGTAAACGGTATATTCTGCCGAGAAATGCGCAACACGTGAACCAGGTTGGAGACTAAAAGGTTTAGATGTAAGAAAAAAAAAAAATTTTTTTGTAAGGAAGATCATTTTATCTTGTGTATATATATATAAATATGTGACATGTTTGTGTGAATTGTTTGTGTCGCTTAAATTTTGTATCCTGCAGGAGCTGTCCGTGGTTTTGGTCCTACTGTCTTTTGTGGTTATGTCAGAATGAATGAGGGAAGACGATCTTCCAGTATATACCCGAATTTGGATACACATTTGTACGCGGATCTATCACACCATTGTAATAAAGCACGTCCTCAAGGTATAGATGGATGGAGACTGTAAGTTGTAAAAATTTTGTATATAAGCATGCAAGGCATGGAAGTTGTAATTAGTATTACGAACATGATTCTTCTCCTTAAACGCATATACTTTTGATGGATGTAATTAAATTTTTGGGCAGACGGATCTATATGTAACGTATATAGCGTTTCCGTCGAAGAAAAAAAAAAAAAAAAAAAAAAGAATTGTGGTGGAATTATAATTGTATATTTGGATGTAAAGGTAGGAGTTAGGTAATACGGCTTCTACTCAATAGATGCCCTTCCACTTCACTTATGAGTGCTTGTCGCGAGGAGTTCCCTCGAATCTCAAGAGATGGCAGCACTAGTGGCTGTAGCAGCTGAGTGGGTTTGCCCAGCAATTCGGTCACTTGAAGATTGGAATGGGTAAGGGTTAGGTTTAAACTCTTGGAAATTAGTTAAATTTATTTTTCGGTATGATATAACATTGGAGTTCCCTTTCGAACATATGGTTTTGGAATTATGTGATAGTTGGCTAGATACTATATGAAAGATTGCTTCAATTAGTGTGTGAACAGAATATTATGAATATTAATGCATGTTTAAGAATTTTGTGTGTGTTACCTTTGGTAAGTAGAGTGCTATTTTTCTACTAACGTGGAGTATTGGGTGTGCTCTTAGTACTGTCCTGGGGAATAAGGTGAGGACGAATTATTTAACCTCTTTTGGCTGTAGAAGGAGATTCGAAATTTATTCGTCCTCGCGTTATTTGTCAGAGCAGTGCATGGGACTCCCAATCCTTGGGTTTGGATCCCATTATAATATATATTGGTTCGGATCGCGCATGCTGGGTTCGGATCCCATTAAGCACATTTATGCCAACTTTAAAAATATTATTGGGAGAATATTTAAGTAGGAATTTTCATGTGGGAACAAACGCGTAATACCCGAGTAGACGTATTACTGTTAATTCCTAACCTAACCAATAAATATTGTGAGTTTTGGGGAAAGAAATGCAAAATTAATTATTCACGTGTATCCGGATTGTCACTGAGTGCCGGAAGGGTGGTAAACTTCAGTGAATGGAAAGAGTAAATGTATATACGGGTAAAATTGTATCTTTTGAAACTTTTCACGTTGCTTTTGACTAATTATTGTTCAAAGAATTTGATATTTTCGTAACTTTGGATAAATTAAATGTTAATTGTTGAAATTGTCATTTGTTGGGAAGTTTTTTTGGAGTTATTTCAATATTTAATCGTTTTGCTACGGGGTTTAAAAATTTCTTGTTGTTGTTATACCTATATTCTGTTTATAATAAATTGTTCAAGTTGAATTTTGAGAGTTTACATATATCTCCTAGTCAAAACAGGCTTGATTGCTTCCAGGAAAAAAAAAAAAACAACATTATTTTTCAGTGCTTTTACTCTGCTATTGCCAAAACAAGAATCGGGGAATCTAACTCGTCTAGTGTGCTTGTGTTTGGTTTGTATGCAGGTAAAGGAAGGAATTGTGTCTGTTTATTGGGCAAGGTTTGACTTTTACCTGTGGACAAACTGATCACGGGACCACAGTTGTATGTGCGAACATACAGCGATACAATACATATAAAAACGGTAGACCGTATATTTAGGAGCAAAATAATATTGACCGTGTTTAGAAACAAATTTTGTAACGTGTATTTTACGGTAATTTACCGTAATATTTAGGGGTCTTTTTTTTTTAAAAAAAAAAGCACAGGTATGTTATTACCGTACAAGATTTACGGTAATTATCACATCGATTCCCTATCTAGAGGTCCTTGCCGGTCCAGATTGCCCTCTTGCTAGATCCGGTAAGAATTCTTGCTGGGCAATATATATTGACCCAATTTTCATCGAATTGCTGGAAACTGTGTCAGTACACCCACTGGCTAGCAATAATTTTTGCTGAATGGATGCAACTAGAGTGCACACTGGTCCACTGGTGTTAAAGACTACTTAACTAAAGAAAACACAAAAGTGAACGAAATATGCGTCGCACCTACGACGTGCATAATATCCATAAGAATAAAAGTTGAAATTAATTCTTACTTTGTAATATCGAACCCTTGTTCTGATATCATCTTGAACGTATATTGCTTTTTCTTTTCAAAATTACCAATTTTGTCATGTATTGAACAGAACACCAGAAGAGGGGTTCGATATTACATACAAAAAAAAAAAAAAAAACTATTTCTTGAATTTTATAGCTGAGTTTTCGCACGCTATGTCCTTTTAAGATATTCATAAATTGATATTCTGTTGCAGTGTTAAGACTAGCTATATTGCATGTACTTTCGCTATGAGTACCAGTAGACTAATAGAACTCAAATATTGTAATCAGCGATTCATTAGATTAGTCGCATTATTACGGTTTCAGATAACCAAGCAGGCACCCGACAACTAGCTGAGAATGACCAGATGTACGACAAAACAAGTGTAAAACCATATGATTTCTCACAACACTGCCTACAGTATCCAGTATCCGCTATCCCAAATTAATAAATACGTGTTTGCATAATTATGTAACAGTGGCATCAATGCTTAAAAAAAGTCACCAAACCAAGTCCGACACTGATCATCGTTATTTACGAATAATTTCCATATGTCCGTAGTCTTTGTTACTAAAGTCCAAACGTGCTCGTCAAGTGTTACCGGGTTAAATTGTATGGGTCACACCTGTTACTTCTCTTTCATACCCTATAGCATATAATGTCTTGAATGGTAAACTGTTTTCGTTTATAGTTGTTGTGTGTCATAATGTTAAATCCAAACCAGCCCCTTTGTGGCCAACTGTACCTACTGTACCTTTGTAAAAAATTACTCTGACGCCACCCCAACTTCCTTAGCAGTCGTGGATTCTCAGGGTAACATTGTTTTCCAATGAACCGGCCTTCGGCCGCTCCCTATCTTTGTAACTTAATTCTTAGCAGCTGCATTTGCAATCTTGTTATTTTATCCTCAACCTGTATATGTTGACAATTTAGCTGTATGTTATTGCTTCGAAAAGCAAATATGTCGTATTACGTATCTTATACCCATTGCACATATTGTATACAATTTACAACCTTATGAGGTCATTCATGTAAATTCAGAAGAAAATAAAGCAGATTAGGCCTCACGAGCGATGCGCTCGATCCTCCAAATGCCCGGACTTTAATTAAAATTGGATATATATTTCTGTGGTTTCTGATGCCACAAAAAGGGTGCAACGTCGAAGTTGGAAGGTTTTTTGCTCCCTTAAACCCAATGGTTGAAGATAAAACAAAATATGGGTCTCTTTATTTTGTCTTTAGTGTCCATGTCTTTGTGTGGTTATGGAAGGTGTTTCTCCCCTAAACCCCACGGTTACCGGTACCAATGTAGTAAAATATGGGACTATCTATTTTGTCTCTAGTATTCGCTGTATAGATTTCATTAAAATTCGCGTGTATCACCTGGGTAACTTCCTTTTAAACAAGGGAATAAATGCGTAAGTTTTTCTGGTAAATGCGGATTCTCAACCCACACTCATGGGTATGCGTTATCCGTGATTGTGAAATTAATCCGGTAACTCACCAGTAGCGACTTACTTTTGGCCACGTCTTTCATCATGTTGTACGCAACTGTCATCCTTACGGCATGATGGTGGGTGGAAACAGCATTTCAACTTGCAGCAACGTAATTGAATTCATTGATAAGTTTACAAAACGACGAATGTAAGTACAATACGAATTGGACCTTTTCTACATATTACTCTAATTTTTTCTGTCTTCCATGAGTGCAGAGTAAATAGATCTTTTAAAACTGTGGTCACTGGCGTATTTAAGGGGCTATCGTTCTCAAGCTTTCCCCCGAAATAAATTTGTTAGTTATTCGCATTCTACGTACGTACCGTATAACAATAATCCTTCTTACCATTTCGAAGAATTTCATTGACTTTCCATTCTCTTATGCTCTTTGTTCAGAAATAATACTGTCATTTGTTAAATTTCATTCCATGTAATAACTGCGTTTTTTTTCCCATTCTACTCTTCTATTATTTTTCTTAGTTCTTACTTTCTTTCGTTTCTTCTATCATACTTTCGACTGTTGTTAGTTGTGATTCAAGTCGGCCGTCGTCAGAGGCAACACCAAAACTAAGAGGAGCTGATAAGAGAAACAGGTGTTCTACATCAACTTGCACGGATATCAACATAACGGGATTTTAGTTCTTAAAGCAATTTAATTTTAAACAATAGGTTAATTTTCTTGTAAAATGTGCCGCCACCAAATTTCATACCTCAATTCGTACATTTTATTCTTGATAATTTACGTATGATCTTACTTTTCAGTTATTTCAGCCCCCTCCCCACTCTCAAGCAATGTTTTAATTCTTCATACCTGGAAGTGTCATTATACAAATATTAAAGGAAAGAAAATGAACTTCATTAAGATTTGTCGACACCCAAACGGAAAAATACAAATGCTTATTCACGTGTTGTGCATAGCCGCCCCAAAACAAAATCCTAAATACGCCACTGCTTGTGGTTCATATAATTTATTCTCTTCAGTCACTTTGAACACCCTGCCCAACCAAACATTCTTTTTTAACTTTCTATTATCTTTAATTTACGTCCCATAATTGTGCTCGTAGGATAAAGAAGACTATTAAATTTGGGATAGGATTATAAAATTAAATTGAAATGATGCCATGCATGCACGGAGTAAGATTTAAACTTATGACTGGCATGTCTTGCAGTCATCAACCTAATACCTGGGGAATTCCTGTTATGCAAATTCGCCGTAATCAATATCTTGTTTCCTCTGCATTTTTATTAACTAGAGTGTGAAATATTGACTAATTTTACATATTTCTTTTGTTCTCTATGTACTATGAGTGTGAATTTATTGCCAGGAATACATAGAATACCCTATTTAAAAATAACATAAAAATCTATTTCTTCTAATCGTAACTACTCGTGTAAATGCAATCCTATAGTTTTTTTGTTCCTTCTCAAATCAAAGTCGACATTGGAAGGAAAAGAATGTTACTATGGACCTTCTGATATTGCTCTATTTTCACTTAAATTTTAAAATAATTATTATTTACTAAACACTAAGTGGATGCACTCTCAAATATATATATATATATATATATATATATATATATATATATATATATATATATAGTAGAGCGTCGATTATCCGAAGTAATTGGGGGACATGGGTGTTCGGAAAACTGGTTTGTTCGGATAATCGAACTGTACTGTACTGTACTGTACTTCTACAGCCAGTGCCAAACCGACAGAAGTGTGCTGATTGTTGAAACACAGCGACTGGCGGCTTGGCCGGTCAGCAGCGCCTTATGAAGGCCCCATTAGAAGCAATGTTCCGCCAGCGGTGGCTCAGTGAGGCGACTATTGTGGGAAACTTGGTTTGGGAGTGAGGGGGATGATGGATGGTAGGGTGGGAGAGTAACAGGTGCGAGCGAGTACACAGTTCGGTTAAGCGGTCGTTCGGTTGACTGACGTTCGGATAATCGACGCCCTACTGTATATATATATATATATATATATATATATATATATATACAGATGGTGATCAGAAAAATGGAAACACCTGTAGTTGGCAACATGTCAGATGTATGGGTTGGCAGTGGTGTCGTGGCGCCCGCAGCGCCGGACCGCTGGTGGTAGTGTGTTAGGTTGGTCTCCATACTACGTCAGGCGCAGTGGAACAGCAGTGTCCAGTGGCTGCAGCAGACGGAGGTAGTGTAAAATAGGAGACCTCTCAGGTTTTCAAAGAGAGCAAATTGTTGGTGTGCGGTTATGTGGAGTGAGTGTGACGGCAGTGGCTACTGTGTTAGGTGAGTCGCGTGGGACAGTGTCGAAGGTGATGACGGCCTACACAACACACGGGAAAACCACATCGGGGAAGTGGAACAATGGGCGGAAGAAAATCATGAGTGACAAATCACGCCGGGTATTAAAGCGCATTGTCACGCAGAACCGTCGTGCCACTGCGGAGCAAGTGATGGAGGAACTCAAGCAGCACCTCCCCCACCCCGTTTCGACAATCACAGTCCGCCGCGAATTACATGACATGAACTTACGGGGTCGTGTTGCACGGCCCAAACCGCTCATCAGGGACCATAACGCTTTCGCACGCCGCAAATGGTGCCACGATCATGCAACTTGGACTGTTGAGGACTGGAAACGTGTGATATGGTCGGATGAGTCATCCTTCATCCTATTTCCAACCACGGGCCGTGTTTATGTGTGGAGAACGCCCAAAGAAGCTTATGATCTGCAGTGTCTCCGCCCAACTGTGAAAATGGCGGCGGCTCGGTGATGCTGTGGGCCGCCATATCATGGTTTCCATTGGGTCCTGTGGTCACACTTAGCGGACGAATCACTGCCAACGATTATGTCGCAATTTTAGGAGACCACTTGCATCCTATGGTCCGGATGTTGTTCCCGGGCAATGACGCCATCTTCCAGGATCTTCACACAGCTGGCGTTGTTGCAGCGTGGTTTGAGGAACATCGGGATGAAGTTCAACACCTCCCCTGGCAAGCCCAATCCCCAGATCTCAACATAATTGAACATCTGTGGCCCGTCTTGGAAACACGACTCCGGCGACGATTTCCACCTCCATCCTCTCTCACAGAACTGGCCGATGCCCTGCACGAGGAATGGTGTAAAATTCCATTTGCTACCATTCACGACTTCTATGCCTCCATCCCACGTCGCATCAAGGCTGTTCTGAAGGCGAAAGGTGGTCCGACACCATATTAATCTGGTAAGTTGCAATTCCGTTTAGTTGTTTCCATTTTTCTGATCCCATCTGTATATAATACCGGATGAGGCATTTAAAACTGTTTTTGAAAATATCTGGAAAACTACAAATCGGATTTTAAAAAAGTTGTAACGGAAGTTGTTCGTCTCGAATGGGGACATCCAATTATACCACATTCTACCCCCTGCCTCCACCCTCCGGGGGCGGGAGGGGGTTAAATTTGAAATCTTAAATAGGAACCGACATTTTTTATTGCATAGTCTGATTCTCCGTGAAAAAATACGTAACTTTTGTATTGAACATTTTTTCGTTGCGTGATAGATGGCGCTGTAATCGATAAAAATCAAAATGGCTTACAATCACAAAAAGTGAGGCATTTAAACTTGTTTTTGGGAATATCTGGAAAACTACTAATCGGATTTTTAAAAAGTTGTAATAAAAGTTGTTTGCCTCGAAGGTAGACATCCAACGATACCACACCCTACCCACTGCCCTGCCAGTGTTGCCACACTTGGTACAATTGTACCAAGCTCAGCCCTTTTTGTCATTCATCGACCCGTTGGTACCACGCTGGCATTTTCAGCCCATTTTGTGAAAAAGTTGGTACAATTCTACCCAATTCAGCACCACACAATTTAACAAACGTTACTGTCTATAGTCCTCGTTCGGTCGTGAAATAAGCAAGAATAAGATGCAATAATTTATATTTTAATATTTTATGATAACATACCGTTTACACACGAACTCGGAGATGATTGATTTGTTCCTTGCTTTATATATTTTTTCATATATGGTCATAATACCATTTTGCTCTAATGATCATTTTGAAATGGAGGGACGTTTGGTTTCCTTACAATACATATCGAAGATGATAACTGGTTTCCCTTTTAATTTTCGGCCTCTGTTATAATTCATTTCCTACGTGCGAGAAAAGTTTCATCTACTTTCACGGTTGTTCGGGGTCCTCCTATTTGGATGTTTCTAAAAAATAATTTTTAAATAGAGCACTTTCTTGATTTGGACTCTTCGAAGAGGGGGAGAGGCTAGTTTCCGAGAACTTTACCTCTTTTAGTTTAATGTTATAGAGACATGCATTACACTGGTATAAAATAATGAATTCAGCCCTTTTTGTTTCAATTTGGTACTATTTTTCAGCCCACTCTAGAGCTAGCACTGTGGCAACACTGGCCCCTGCCCTCACTTTGAAATTTGAAATAGGAACCCCCATTTTTTATTGCATATTTTGATTCTCCGTGAAAAAAAAAACACGTAACTTTTTATTGAACATTTTTTCATGCTTGATAGATGGCGCTGTAATCGAAAAAACTTAGAATGGATTACAAACATTGAAAAATGAGGCATTTAAAACTGTTTTTGAAAATATCTGGAAAACCATAAATCGGATTTTAAGAAAGTTGTAACAAAAGTTGTTCGTCTCGAAGGGGAACATCCAATGATAGTAGTGGAGGTATCAACCATAGTGTTATTTGATAGCATTTGCAAAGATATTAAAAGTGTTAGTTTTCTTAATCTGATGTGTATTTCTTTAGATATTTTCATCTTTGTAACCTATTTTGATTATACCGACTGTTTGTAATCTATCTTGACGTTGCCGATTACAGCGCCATCTATCATGCAACGAAAAAATGTTGAATACAGAAGTTACATATTTTTTCACGGAGAATCAGATTATGCAATAAAAAAAATTGGGTTCCTATTTAAGATTTCAAAGTTGACTTCCTCCCGCCTGAAGGCTTGGAGGCTGGGGTTCGAATGTGGTATCATTGGATGTTCCCCTTCGAGACGAACAACTTTAGTTACAACTTTTTAAAAATCTGATTTGTAGTTTTCCAGATATTCCCAAAAACAGTTTTAACTGCCTCATTTTTCAAGTGTTCATAAGCCATTTTGTTTTTGTCGATTACAGCGCCATCTATCACCAACGAAAAGAATGTTTAATACAAAAGTTAATTTTTCACGGATAATCAGATTATGCAATAAAAAATGGGTTCCTAGGTTTCAAAGTTGATCCCCTCCCGCCTTAAGGCTTGGGGGCAGGGGGTCGAGTGTGGATCATTGGATGTCCCCCTTCCTTGCAACTTTTTTGAAATCCGGTTTGTAGTTTTCCAGATATTTCCAAAAACAGTTTTAAATGCCTCATTTTTCATGTGTCTCTAAGCCATTTTCTTTGTGGTCGATTACAGCACCATCTATGACGCAACGAAAAAATGTTCAATACAAAAGTTACGTATTTCTTCACGGAGAATAAGATTATGCAATAAAAAAAAATGGAGGTTTCTATTTAAGATTTTAAAGTTGACCTCCTCCCGGCTCCGGGGGTTTAGGCTGAGGGTCGAGTGTGGTATCATTGGATGTCCCCTTCGAGACGAACCCCTAAATGTCCCCTAATATACATTTGAGGTTTGAATCTCTGAAGTGATGTTAGGTACCAATGACTGAATTCGTAACATACTTATGATTGGTGTGGTTAATACTTACTAAACGGTCTCAAAAACTTATAATCCTACAAAACTCTTTATTGTAACATGAAGTCTGTAAAGTCATTGATTATCTTGTCTTCATCATTGTTTCTTCAAGTAGCAGTGGTGTTTAATATCTTACGCTGGCCATCTTGTGCTTTTGTTTACAGATTGACTTCCCCGTTAATCTTTAGCGTTGAACTGGAAGTAGCAGACAGGCTATTGGTTATAAAGTCTTTATTTTTATTCCTCTTTGTTTGTCTGATGAATTTGTGTATAATACAGGGCTATAAATGATTAATTCATTTTGTAAAGGCTATATTTTCAAAAGTATTATACGTACAGACATGAAAGATATCTGAAAAGAACCACAAACTCACCAATTTTAAACACCCTCTGCAAATGTTCACCAATATGTGTTCCTTTGGTGACACGACACACATCCAGACGACATCTTTTTTCTTGCTTTTCCTCCATTTTCGACAGGTACTAACATCGTGCTGCCACACCCGATCGAAAGATAATGGACTCGTGCTGCCACGCAATACAAACTTTGTGAGTTTGTGGTTCTTTTCATATATCTTTCATGCGTGTACATGTAATACCTTTGAAAATATAGCCTTTTCAAAACGCATGAATCATTTATGCTAACCCTGTATATCCAATGTTCAGCCATCTAGCGGGAGAGCCGAACTTTTCTCGCATATTATCAGGACCTTACACTTGTTATTTTCATTCCTTCTTATTATGGAGTTACTGAAAGATGGCTTCTCACAGATAGCTGTACATGTTGTAAACAAAACGAGAGGGAGAATTGTTCGCCAATCACAGCAGTATACTTTCACGCTGTTACTAAAATAGGCAACGAAGGACCGCGCTGTTGCCGGTAGTTGAGATGACTTGTTAAACGTCTTAAGTTTGTCGCCAGAGCTGCTGTCTCTGTTGCGGAGTCTCTGACAACAGCGCCTTCAGTACTCCACGTGCTCTACTCAACTGTCAGAAGCCACCTTTCCTTGCGCGCACAGTAGTAGGGATGTTCAGTGGAATCCTGCTCCCCCCAATGGTAATATGAATTTTCTGTGTATTATCAAAATGTGAGGAGCATCAGAAGTAAATTAATACATAGTGTAACACACGAAGCTAAATTAATTATGACTGTTTAATGTTTACTGAAACATGGCTAAGTGTTTTAGTACAATATGAAGAACTTCCATTTTCATCTCATTTTAATATATACAGAAAAAGAATGCGTAACATCTCGTTGTAGTTGTGTTGTGGTTTGTGTAAATAATAAATGAACAAGCAAAGTGCACCATAATTTAACAAGAAATTGTGGACTTGTTTGGGTACAATTAAGTGTTATTAAAGGTAAGACGGTGTTCCTTGGTTGTTATTAGAGACCACACAAAAATTCTCTTGTAAACATTTGGAAACATGCAGAAACTCGGTATTAGCAGCTCTTCCCGTAGATGATGTGGGTTTGATGGATGATTTTAATTTGTTCATTAATTGTATATCATTAATTATGGAAGTTAGAATGTGTGCTGGTTTTTAGAAACATTTATTCAAGACCTCGGCTTACTTCAACATAACATGTTCAATGCATGTGATGACAGTAACCTGGATTATGCTGTCTTCCCCTTAAATGAAAATATAACTCACACGCACAATGTTGCCAGACGAGTCAGTTGGAAAAGCAGAAGATTCGAAGATAAAAAAACAGGAGAAAGCAGTAGACACATACAGTGGTGGCGTTTGAATGTGAATCCGGAAGGGGGGGGACAATAAAATTTGCCAGTATTAAGGGGGCAGTAGTCAAAACAAGCAGTCCAAAATTCATTTCGGATGAACTACGTTGAGCAAATGAAAGGAAAAAGTCCCGATTTATATTAATATTAAGTGATACACACATGTGTGAAGTAAAACGTAGTGAAAGATCAAAGTGGAGTAGGAAAATGTCTTTTCATGCACGTAGCGATAACGTAGCTATATGGTGCAGTCAAACATGACCGTGGCGTAAGACGAATTCATGTTGACGATCGTGGAAAAATGATCTAAACCACTCTTCCAACCCAAGTCCCAATCTAAACAACACTTATTTGTAAATCTTACAGAAAGTGATAAAAACGCGAACCATAATGCATATAGAAAATGACGTATTCTTTGGATTCATATTATATACAGTAAAGCTCTATAACTATATGCTCTACAGAGCTTCGTGTATTATAACAGAGAAATTTCGTCTTTTTATGTGAGGAAACATTGAAAATTCAATATTAATAATAATATATTTCTTCAACTTCTCGAAGTAAGGAAAAAGCAGGAGATTGTTCACTTTTCATTTTCTTTCGCAGTAGATCAGTAGAATGTAGAAAAAGCAGGAGATCTCCTGCAAAATCAGTAGATCTGGCAACACTGCACACGCATGAATT
This sequence comes from Thermobia domestica, assembly GCF_964235325.1. NCBI lineage: Eukaryota > Metazoa > Arthropoda > Insecta > Zygentoma > Lepismatidae > Thermobia > Thermobia domestica. The sequence goes on from NC_137462.1 coordinate 264,386,575, forward strand.
TTATTCAGCTGACCATGCTTCACTCGATATAACCTTTCATCCCATCGTACGAACTCCAAGCAGGCGCTATAGTCCGACCAAACATTACTAGGCTATGAAAAAAGATGTTTGTGCGAGAAAGTGTAATAGGCCAAAAAATAGTTTAGAATTACACGTAGGCAGGGCCGCCCACAGGGGGGATGTATGGCGCAAGCTGCGCCATTGAGAAAAATTTTGGGGGAGATTTTACTCTACTTTCGAACTAGCAATTTTACTGTCGGAATAGCATTAAAACACGATTTTGAGAAGCTAATTTTCAAAAATTTTTCCGGGGTGAACCCCCGTACCCCCTGCTTCGATACTCGATGAATGAAGTACCGCGCAAGTAGCCGTATGAAAGGAAAGGTTGGTTTGTTTTAAGACAGAAGGGCCGCCCACACGAGGGATGAATGGCGCAAGTTGTGGTATCGAGAAAAAAATTGGGGAAGAATTTTACTCTAATGTCGAATAAGTAATTTAGCTGTCGTCAGAATAACATTGGAACACGATGCGATTTTTTTTTAAATCTCGAGAATGAATCCCCCTACCCCCTGCTTAGAAACTCGATGAATGAAGTACCGCGCAAGTTGCTATATGAAAGGATGGGCTGGTCGGTTTATCGCTTTGTGTAGGTAATTTACCCATTCTCTGCTGGGAGCATTTATTTTTTTCTTATTTATACCATGTACGACACTTAATAAGTAATGCTGAGTAGAGTTATACCCATACGTCCTTTTTTTGACCTTGAAAGTACTTATACTCTATGTACATATTGTCGTTGAAGTAATGAATATTGTAATTACTCTAAGTACTCTCATTGAAGTAATAAATTGAAGTACAAAGTTTCAATTAAACTTGAATTATTACGGCTGTTTTTTACCGGTACTTTAGGTACAATTACTGACATGTAATTATGCTGTACTGGACTGTAGTTTCATTACTTCAGTGGCGCCTTTTTGCGTATGTAACATTGAAACTACTTAGTTTTTGTACTTATACTCATTACCTGTAACTAGTATTACTATGTGTACTTACTGTATTGCCCTTTGAACATATGTAACCTCCAAAGTACTTACACTTTCATTACTTGTATGCAACTTACCTTTTCACGTATGTAGTTTCATTGCCGAACTGTAATTGAAGTTCATAAGTACCCGTAATGTACCTTTTATTTGAATTAAACTTGTGGTAGTATGCTAATTACTAACCTTTTGCCATTAATATTAACATACGGCTGAAGGACACTTACTCACCCTCCATACTCACCCTTCCAGGACAGCAGGAAGCATTCTTTCTTCTTTGAAGACCATTAACTTCCAAGGTCAAAACCTGGTCGGTTTAACTGCTTCGTACTCTCTTATATTCATATACGGAGTTGATTTGTATGTAAGAAATATAATTAGTGATCTTTTGTAATTGTTTGGTAGGGATTATCATATTTCTACTTTTACATAAGTTTAGAATAATTTTGTTGCGTGTAATGACAATATTTAAGTATATAGGGTATGTATAAAGAATTAGTAATAAATTAATTTAATATTTAATTGTATTACATGGATGTGATACAGCATAGCAATTCTCTTTACTTGGTTGGAAGAGAGGGAAAAAAACGTGAATGAAGTATTTAGCGATTAGCACACGGAAAGACGGAACGGAAAAAAAAGGATGAAAAATCATTTTTTCTTTGGCGCAACTGAATAGGGTTGCTGAGGGTTTATGTTAATTTATTTTTTGTTTCGTATTGTCTGAGAGGAAACTTACATCTTTGAAATGTCTGCAGAATGTAATTTATATGAATTCATGTGAATGTACCACCATAGTCGCTTAGTTATATCTATTAAGAAAACGATTATACAGGTACAATAGCAGGGACAGCTGATTGTGTTTTTTGTAACAGGTAGCAAGGGTTTTATTTACTTTTTGTTTTTTCACTTTCTCTTTCTTTCTCTCTCTCTTCCTCTCTGTATGTGTATATGTGTGTGTGCTTGACCTTCAGAACTCTCACAAAAAGAATTTATATATATATATATATATATATATTTACCCGTTAGGAAATGTATGTTATACATATATGAGCTGGAGTAGTTGGGATATTCTGTTTAAAATATATTTCATTATTTAACTGTACATAAACGCACAAATAGTTAATAAGACATATTATGAAGAATGAAAATACACTTATTTCTTACTGATTGTGTATTAATGTTTGACGTAAAGATATGTACGTGTTTGTATTTCGAAAGTGGAATGAAATATTTGAAGTTTTACGTTTAACGAATATACCGGCTAAACTAAAGGAGATGGCGATGATGAGAAATGAATGAAATAGTGGAATGGAGAAAGTGAGAGGAAACAGGAGAACCGCGAGAAACCCTATGCACACAGTGTTTGTTTACCACAAAGCTCACTTGGTGCGCTGGGATTGAACCAAGTACCCCTGCACCAGAGACGAACTTTACCACTGAGTATTGCAGCTCTTGTTTGTATTTGAGTTTACTTTTTTACGATTATATTTTCGGATAAATTAGAGGAATTAATAAAGTACACATTTATAATTTGGTGGAACGAGAATGTAGGAGGACATGGGAGAACTATTGGCACAATATTTTGTACTAGAAATACACTCGAAATAATCGAAAGCATTTCGTTTCAGAAGTGACTTAGTTTATGGACAGTACTATTTACTGCTTACGAAGTTTTGGTACCAAACATTTTATAAGGAAAGAAACGTATTGTAGGTAAATAATGTTGCAAGCGTAACATGGCACAGTTAGCGGATAAAATTTTGAGTATGGAATTAGATTTTTATGTATGTGTATACATAATACAGTAAGTTCAAGGTAATGGATCGAAAATAATAAATTGTGTTATATTATTGAAGTTGAATTGAATTTCAGTTTAGCGTCCGTTTCAACAGCGAGGCTATATGAGACGTAGACCTACTGATTAACGTGGAATTTGAACGACATGAGCCCACCGGGAATCGAACCCGGGTTCGCGTATGCTTACCGCTTAGCCACGGAAGAGCTTATTGTTGAAGTTGATTGCTTGATTGAAGGATATTGCTTTTAACACTGAAAACCCACAATTATTTTCCACTGAGAGTTCAATAGCGACTATATGTATAAAAAATAGATTAGTAAAGGAGATATATGTAATGCACGTTAGGACAACTTTGGTATCTAATTAGTGTAGGTAGCGACATTAATAGTGTGTTTGTTTTTATTAGGATTAGCTTTGTATACAAATTGAAATATTCAGTTTTCAATAAGGGATACCACTTGGAACACTATAGTTTAGTGAAATTGTTTTAGAGCGTCAGGTAGAAGGCAAACAGCAGCACAATTGGCGACAACTATTAGCATGACTAAATTATAGGATATAGTGTGAATGAGAGACCGGGATGCATTGTATGTGTAATAATAATAATTATTATTATGGTTAATTTTTTACACCTAGAAAATTATGCAATTAACATTTCATAACTGTTTTGAGGGTTGCATATGATATTCACAGACAGCCTGATACGTTTTTAGTTGAGAAGTGTGCTTAAGTGTTGAATGTGTTAAACTATTTTCTTCGTGCTTTTGAATTAAGAATAGAATATGTTAGATAAACTAGAAATATTTTCACCCATTGCTATGGTGTTGGATTGAAATACTGAATTTAATTATTTCAGGAAATTGTTGAGTTACTGTTTTTACTGGTTCTTTGAATGACTAAAATTTAAGATCAAGGCTACATGAGAAGGGTACTGTTGTTTAAAGTGGAATTTGAGCTATTACTGTGATTTATAACCGAGGAACGTAGTCCATTTAGAAATAGGAAGAGGTGGACTTAATTCCAAGCAAATGAGAAGTGGCTTGTTTTAAGATAGTACTGGATAAAGCATACCCTTTAACTGGCCTACACACCGTCTACATGATGTAACTAGCTCTATTAAGAGTTAGGATGGGTTGCATTGTAGATATAACGAAAGCTTTACGCAGTATACTTAACATTTATGCTACGTAAAAATAACGTATTTTTAAATAATGTTTCATAAGTTTTTTTGTAAGTTTGTGATTCTTGTTAAAAATATGCATCAGGAACTGTGATGCAATCTATTTTGTATTTATATAATTATTACTATAATTATATTTGCTATACTTCAAACAAAATCGAGACTTAGGCCTAATAAATGACTGCTTAATATTTTTAACAAAACATTGCATTTAAATTGTTTTGTTTGAAATATAATTGTGTTCTTATATTTGATATTGAGGAATTTCCGGCTGTACTATGATCATAAGACTTCTAAGAAGGAAGTGAAGAATAGCAAGCGAAACGAAAATGGCCCCAAATGTGTGTAAATCAGCAATTCACAACTTTTAATGCAAGTTGGCTACTAGTATGTAACTGACAGATTGTTAGAATCTAGCAGATGCTCGCTTGCTGCTAACTTAGAGATCAGAAGACTTTTTAAAGTTCCGCAAGTCTAGTGCAAGTGAAGCGCAAACTTATGCTATGTAGGTTGTGACATACTCTGCAATGAAGGAGAAACGAAACTGGTGGGTCACATACCTAGAACAGATAGAAGATGGACGAGAAATAACATACATTGGATTTTCTAGAGATAAGAAGCGATGTACATAGAAGACAATCGAATACAAAATGTATAGATATAACCTGTCGTTTAGCAGAAACTGTACAAATGGAAAAGATCAGCTGATGGAAACATGTAGAAGAAAATGATGGAGACCTTTGTTCACCAGATGATTGATATGATTTGAATACATATGAAAGTTACACTTTTATATTTAAGCTGAACGTTACAATTTTTCTACAGCGATAGGAGAATGATCTATCAGTTGGCAACACTGAAAAAAGCGTTAGAAGCACAGACGATGGATGGTTTAAATTATTTATTTTTACGTCCTAATAGTTTTTAGTCTCACATACATTAATTGTATTTTCGTTTCTTTATTATAAACATGATCATGCAAAGCATTTTGTTCATACGGTTAGTTTTAATTATTTGGTATTGTACTGATTGGTATATTATTTTAATTACTAGAAGATAGTTGAAAAGTTTTGTGTAGCTAGACGACTATGGAAACCTTAGAGTATTGTGATATGAACATGTTTTAAGTTACAGAAGAAGGGTGAAACAGAATTATGATGAAAATTTGTAGAAGGAGAATGTGTAAGGAAATAAGAGATTCGTGAATTTAGAGAGACAATTGAAATCATATTTAGTTATTAAACTAAAATATTTGATAAAGATTTTTAAAATTTTCTATAATTTTATCTGACATATCCAGTTAAAAATGCGCACATTATTCACAAGTAATGTAGTTAGACATATATTTGAAGACATTTAGTGGTACTTTGATACATTTTTAAAGATATGTCTGAATATTATTTTAACGATATATAATTGTTTGACTACATAGCTGAAAATCAATCATACTGATATGTATTTTGGTTATATGTTTTGTTTTCCATGGCCCTAATACGTGATATAAGCTATTCAGCATTTTATGAACTTATTTTGTGCATCCACTACTAAATTACATCCATCAGTTGCACATTTAAATCAGTAAATTTTTAACTTATGAACCAACTAGTTATTAGTGTGAAGAATACGTTACATCATAATAAATTATAATCGACCAAATCAATTATTTCTAAGTTTTTAGTAGTGGAGGTTCAGATGTTAACTATCTCAATTGTTCAAAATGGATTCCAATTGTAAGTGCACTTGTTATAATTACTTTTGATATTTTAGTTTAATATTTAAGTATAAAGTTTGTTTGTTTATTATCTATATAAGTAAATGTTTGTATTCATACTATTTAAAAGTTCCTATAATACATTTTCAATGAAAGGAAAATTTTCTGCATTTTAGTTTATCCGAAGAAACAATATGTAGTGTATTCCCCTGCAAGAGAAATGTTTCTGAAATTCAGTTTAACAGAAAAAGTTTGTAACAAAATATGTTAATAAAAGTCTTTAGTGCAAAAGTTAATGTTTAATGTTGTAACAATAAACATTCTACATTTTAGTTTTTTAGAAATGTTAGAAACAATATGTAGTGTAATTGTCTGCAAGAAAAGTTTCTGGAACTTCATTTATCAAAACAGTTAGTAACATAATGTTAGTAAAAAATTTTTAGTGCAAAATTTTATCTATATAGTGTTGTAGCAATAAACATTCTTCATTTTAGTTTATCCGAAGAAACAATATATAGCATAATTTTCTCAAGAAAAGTTTCTGAAATACAGTTTATCAGAAAAAAGTTTGTAACAAAATATGTTAATAAAAATTTTTAGTGCAATAAACATTGTAACAATAAACATTCTGTATTCTAGTTTATCAGAAGCGTTAGAAACAATATGTGGTGTAATTGTCTGCAAGAAAAGTTTCTGAAATACACTTTATCAGAAAAAGTTTGTAACAAAATATGTTAATAAAAATTTTTAGTGCAAAAAGTTAATGTTAACGTTGTAACAATAAACATTCTGCATTCTAGTTTATCAGAAACGTTAGAAACAATATGTGGTGTAATTGTCTGCAAGAAAAGTTTCTGAAATACAGTTTAACAAAAGAGTTAGTAACATAATGTTAGTAAAACACTTTTAGTGCAAAATTTATCTGTATAGTGTTGTAACAATAAACACTCTGCATTTTAGTTTATCCGAAGAAACATTATGTAGTGTAATTTTCTGCAAGAAAAGTTTTCTGGAACTTCGTTTAACAAAAGAGTTAGTAACATAATGTTAGTAAAACACTTTTAGTGCAAAAGTTAATGTTTAATGATGTAACAATAAACATTCTGCATTCTAGTTAATCAGAAACGTTAGAAACAATATGTGGTGTAATTTTCTGCAAGAAAAGTTTCTGGAACTTCGTTTAACAAAGCAGTTAGTAACATAATGTTAGTAAAAATTTTTAGTGCAAAATTTTATCTGTATAATGTTGTAGCAATAAACATTCTTCATTTTAGTTTATCCCAAGAAACAATATGTAGTGTAATTTTCTGCAAGAAAAGTTTTCTGGAACTTCGTTTAACAAAACAATGTTAACAAAACACTTTTAGTGCAAAAGTTAATGTTGTAACAATAAACATTCTGCATTCTAGTTTATCAGTAAAGTTAGAAACAATATGTGGTGTAATTGTTTGCAAGAAAAGTTTCTGGAACTTCGTTTAACAAAACAGTTAGTGACAAAATATGTTAGTAAAAATAATTAGTGCAAAATTTATTTGTATAGTGTTGTAACAATAAACATTGTTCATTTTAGTTTATCAGAAATGTTAGAAACAATACGCACTGGAATGTTCTGCAAGAAAAGTTTTCTAGAATTTCGTTTAACAAAAAGTTAGCAACATAATGTTAGTAATACACCTTTAGTGTATCGTATCCAGGAAGTGAAATTTCTCGAGTTGCTACTTGTCAAAATTCACAAGTTTCGTGGATACGATACACTAAAAGTGTATTACTAACATTATGTTGCTAACTTTTTGTTAAACGAAATTCCAGAAAACTTTTCTTGCAGAACATTCCAGTGCATATTGTTTCTAACATTTCTGATAAAATAAAATGAACAATGTTTATTGTTACAACACTATACAAATAAATTTTGCACTAATTTTTTTTACTAACATATTTTGTCACTAACTGTTTTGTTAAACGAAGTTCCAGAAACTTTTCTTGCAGACAATTACACCACATATTGTTTCTAACTTTACTGATAAACTAGAATGCAGAATGTTTATTGTTACAACATTAACTTTTGCACTAAAAGTGTTTTGTTAACATTGTTTTGTTAAACGATGTTCCAGAAAACTTTTCTTGCAGAAAATTACAGTACATATTGTTTCTTGGGATAAACTAAAATGAAGAATGTTTATTGCTACAACATTATACAGATAAAATTTTGCACTAAAAATTTTTACTAACATTATGTTACTAACTGCTTTGTTAAACGAAGTTCCAGAAACTTTTCTTGCAGAAAATTACACCACATATTGTTTCTAACGTTTCTGATTAACTAGAATGCAGAATGTTTATTGTTACATCATTAAACATTAACTTTTGCACTAAAAGTGTTTTACTAACATCATGTTACTAACTCTTTTGTTAAACGAAGTTCCAGAAAACTTTTCTTGCAGAAAATTACACTACATAATGTTTCTTCGGATAAACTAAAATGCAGAGTGTTTATTGTTACAACACTATACAGATAAATTTTGCACTAAAAGTGTTTTACTAACATTATGTTACTAACTCTTTTGTTAAACTGTATTTCAGAAACTTTTCTTGCAGACAATTACACCACATATTGTTTCTAACGTTTCTGATAAACTAGAATGCAGAATGTTTATTGTTACAACGTTAACATTAACTTTTTGCACTAAAAATTTTTATTAACATATTTTGTTACAAACTTTTTCTGATAAAGTGTATTTCAGAAACTTTTCTTGCAGACAATTACACCACATATTGTTTCTAACGCTTCTGATAAACTAGAATACAGAATGTTTATTGTTACAATGTTTATTGCACTAAAAATTTTTATTAACATATTTTGTTACAAACTTTTTTCTGATAAACTGTATTTCAGAAACTTTTCTTGAGAAAATTATGCTATATATTGTTTCTTCGGATAAACTAAAATGAAGAATGTTTATTGCTACAACACTATATAGATAAAATTTTGCACTAAAATTTTTTTACTAACATTATGTTACTAACTGTTTTGATAAATGAAGTTCCAGAAACTTTTCTTGCAGACAATTACACTACATATTGTTTCTAACATTTCTAAAAAACTAAAATGTAGAATGTTTATTGTTACAACATTAAACATTAACTTTTGCACTAAAGACTTTTATTAACATATTTTGTTACAAACTTTTTCTGTTAAACTGAATTTCAGAAACATTTCTCTTGCAGGGGAATACACTACATATTGTTTCTTCGGATAAACTAAAATGCAGAAAATTTTCCTTTCATTGAAAATGTATTATAGGAACTTTTAAATAGTATGAATACAAACATTTACTTATATAGATAATAAACAAACAAACTTTATACTTAAATATTAAACTAAAATATCAAAAGTAATTATAACAAGTGCACTTACAATTGGAATCCATTTTGAACAATTGAGATAGTTAACATCTGAACCTCCACTACTAAAAACTTAGAAATAATTGATTTGGTCGATTATAATTTATTATGATGTAACGTATTCTTCACACTAATAACTAGTTGGTTCATAAGTTAAAAATTTACTGATTTAAATGTGCAACTGATGGATGTAATTTAGTAGTGGATGCACAAAATAAGTTCATAAAATGCTGAATAGCTTATATCACGTATTAGGGCCATGGAAAACAAAACATATAACCAAAATACATATCAGTATGATTGATTTTCAGCTATGTAGTCAAACAATTATATATCGTTAAAATAATATTCAGACATATCTTTAAAAATGTATCAAAGTACCACTAAATGTCTTCAAATATATGTCTAACTACATTACTTGTGAATAATGTGCGCATTTTTAACTGGATATGTCAGATAAAATTATAGAAAATTTTAAAAATCTTTATCAAATATTTTAGTTTAATAACTAAATATGATTTCAATTGTCTCTCTAAATTCACGAATCTCTTATTTCCTTACACATTCTCCTTCTACAAATTTTCATCATAATTCTGTTTCACCCTTCTTCTGTAACTTAAAACATGTTCATATCACAATACTCTAAGGTTTCCATAGTCGTCTAGCTACACAAAACTTTTCAACTATCTTCTAGTAATTAAAATAATATACCAATCAGTACAATACCAAATAATTAAAACTAACCGTATGAACAAAATGCTTTGCATGATCATGTTTATAATAAAGAAACGAAAATACAATTAATGTATGTGAGACTAAAAACTATTAGGACGTAAAAATAAATAATTTAAACCATCCATCGTCTGTGCTTCTAACGCTTTTTTCAGTGTTGCCAACTGATAGATCATTCTCCTATCGCTGTAGAAAAATTGTAACGTTCAGCTTAAATATAAAAGTGTAACTTTCATATGTATTCAAATCATATCAATCATCTGGTGAACAAAGGTCTCCATCATTTTCTTCTACATGTTTCCATCAGCTGATCTTTTCCATTTGTACAGTTTCTGCTAAACGACAGGTTATATCTATACATTTTGTATTCGATTGTCTTCTATGTACATCGCTTCTTATCTCTAGAAAATCCAATGTATGTTATTTCTCGTCCATCTTCTATCTGTTCTAGGTATGTGACCCACCAGTTTCGTTTCTCCTTCATTGCAGAGTATGTCACAACCTACATAGCATAAGTTTGCGCTTCACTTGCACTAGACTTGCGGAACTTTAAAAAGTCTTCTGATCTCTAAGTTAGCAGCAAGCGAGCATCTGCTAGATTCTAACAATCTGTCAGTTACATACTAGTAGCCAACTTGCATTAAAAGTTGTGAATTGCTGATTTACACACATTTGGGGCCATTTTCGTTTCGCTTGCTATTCTTCACTTCCTTCTTAGAAGTCTTATGATCATAGTACAGCCGGAAATTCCTCAATATCAAATATAAGAACACAATTATATTTCAAACAAAACAATTTAAATGCAATGTTTTGTTAAAAATATTAAGCAGTCATTTATTAGGCCTAAGTCTCGATTTTGTTTGAAGTATAGCAAATATAATTATAGTAATAATTATATAAATACAAAATAGATTGCATCACAGTTCCTGATGCATATTTTTAACAAGAATCACAAACTTACAAAAAAACTTATGAAACATTATTTAAAAATACGTTATTTTTACGTAGCATAAATGTTAAGTATACTGCGTAAAGCTTTCGTTATATCTACAATGCAACCCATCCTAACTCTTAATAGAGCTAGTTACATCATGTAGACGGTGTGTAGGCCAGTTAAAGGGTATGCTTTATCCAGTACTATCTTAAAACAAGCCACTTCTCATTTGCTTGGAATTAAGTCCACCTCTTCCTATTTCTAAATGGACTACGTTCCTCGGTTATAAATCACAGTAATAGCTCAAATTCCACTTTAAACAACAGTACCCTTCTCATGTAGCCTTGATCTTAAATTTTAGTCATTCAAAGAACCAGTAAAAACAGTAACTCAACAATTTCCTGAAATAATTAAATTCAGTATTTCAATCCAACACCATAGCAATGGGTGAAAATATTTCTAGTTTATCTAACATATTCTATTCTTAATTCAAAAGCACGAAGAAAATAGTTTAACACATTCAACACTTAAGCACACTTCTCAACTAAAAACGTATCAGGCTGTCTGTGAATATCATATGCAACCCTCAAAACAGTTATGAAATGTTAATTGCATAATTTTCTAGGTGTAAAAAATTAACCATAATAATAATTATTATTATTACATATACAATGCATCCCGGTCTCTCATTCACACTATATCCTATAATTTAGTCATGCTAATAGTTGTCGCCAATTGTGCTGCTGTTTGCCTTCTACCTGACGCTCTAAAACAATTTCACTAAACTATAGTGTTCCAAGTGGTATCCCTTATTGAAAACTGAATATTTCAATTTGTATACAAAGCTAATCCTAATAAAAACAAACACACTATTAATGTCGCTACCTACACTAATTAGATACCAAAGTTGTCCTAACGTGCATTACATATATCTCCTTTACTAATCTATTTTTTATACATATAGTCGCTATTGAACTCTCAGTGGAAAATAATTGTGGGTTTTCAGTGTTAAAAGCAATATCCTTCAATCAAGCAATCAACTTCAACAATAAGCTCTTCCGTGGCTAAGCGGTAAGCATACGCGAACCCGGGTTCGATTCCCGGTGGGCTCATGTCGTTCAAATTCCACGTTAATCAGTAGGTCTACGTCTCATATAGCCTCGCTGTTGAAACGGACGCTAAACTGAAATTCAATTCAACTTCAATAATATAACACAATTTATTATTTTCGATCCATTACCTTGAACTTACTGTATTATGTATACACATACATAAAAATCTAATTCCATACTCAAAATTTTATCCGCTAACTGTGCCATGTTACGCTTGCAACATTATTTACCTACAATACGTTTCTTTCCTTATAAAATGTTTGGTACCAAAACTTCGTAAGCAGTAAATAGTACTGTCCATAAACTAAGTCACTTCTGAAACGAAATGCTTTCGATTATTTCGAGTGTATTTCTAGTACAAAATATTGTGCCAATAGTTCTCCCATGTCCTCCTACATTCTCGTTCCACCAAATTATAAATGTGTACTTTATTAATTCCTCTAATTTATCCGAAAATATAATCGTAAAAAAGTAAACTCAAATACAAACAAGAGCTGCAATACTCAGTGGTAAAGTTCGTCTCTGGTGCAGGGGTACTTGGTTCAATCCCAGCGCACCAAGTGAGCTCTGTGGTAAACAAACACTGTGTGCATAGGGTTTCTCGCGGTTCTCCTGTTTCCTCTCACTTTCTCCATTCCACTATTTCATTCATTTCTCATCATCGCCATCTCCTTTAGTTTAGCCGGTATATTCGTTAAACGTAAAACTTCAAATATTTCATTCCACTTTCGAAATACAAACACGTACATATCTTTACGTCAAACATTAATACACAATCAGTAAGAAATAAGTGTGTTTTCATTCTTCATAATATGTCTTATTAACTATTTGTGCGTTTATGTACAGTTAAATAATGAAATATATTTTAAACAGAATATCCCAACTACTCCAGCTCATATATGTATAACATACATTTCCTAACGGGTAAATATATATATATATATATATATATATATATATATATATATATATATATATAAATTCTTTGTGTGAGAGTTCTGAAGGTCAAGCACACACACATATACACATACAGAGAGGAAGAGAGAGAGAAAGAAAGAGAAAGTGAAAAAACAAAAAGTAAATAAAACCCTTGCTACCTGTTACAAAAAACACAATCAGCTGTCCCTGCTATTGTACCTGTATAATCGTTTTCTTAATAGATATAACTAAGCGACTATGGTGGTACATTCACATGAATTCATATAAATTACATTCTGCAGACATTTCAAAGATGTAAGTTTCCTCTCAGACAATACGAAACAAAAAATAAATTAACATAAACCCTCAGCAACCCTATTCAGTTGCGCCAAAGAAAAAATGATTTTTCATCCTTTTTTTTCCGTTCCGTCTTTCCGTGTGCTAATCGCTAAATACTTCATTCACGTTTTTTTCCCTCTCTTCCAACCAAGTAAAGAGAATTGCTATGCTGTATCACATCCATGTAATACAATTAAATATTAAATTAATTTATTACTAATTCTTTATACATACCCTATATACTTAAATATTGTCATTACACGCAACAAAATTATTCTAAACTTATGTAAAAGTAGAAATATGATAATCCCTACCAAACAATTACAAAAGATCACTAATTATATTTCTTACATACAAATCAACTCCGTATATGAATATAAGAGAGTACGAAGCAGTTAAACCGACCAGGTTTTGACCTTGGAAGTTAATGGTCTTCAAAGAAGAAAGAATGCTTCCTGCTGTCCTGGAAGGGTGAGTATGGAGGGTGAGTAAGTGTCCTTCAGCCGTATGTTAATATTAATGGCAAAAGGTTAGTAATTAGCATACTACCACAAGTTTAATTCAAATAAAAGGTACATTACGGGTACTTATGAACTTCAATTACAGTTCGGCAATGAAACTACATACGTGAAAAGGTAAGTTGCATACAAGTAATGAAAGTGTAAGTACTTTGGAGGTTACATATGTTCAAAGGGCAATACAGTAAGTACACATAGTAATACTAGTTACAGGTAATGAGTATAAGTACAAAAACTAAGTAGTTTCAATGTTACATACGCAAAAAGGCGCCACTGAAGTAATGAAACTACAGTCCAGTACAGCATAATTACATGTCAGTAATTGTACCTAAAGTACCGGTAAAAAACAGCCGTAATAATTCAAGTTTAATTGAAACTTTGTACTTCAATTTATTACTTCAATGAGAGTACTTAGAGTAATTACAATATTCATTACTTCAACGACAATATGTACATAGAGTATAAGTACTTTCAAGGTCAAAAAAAAAGGACGTATGGGTATAACTCTACTATGCTGTTCAATTGCTACATGATGTATAATAAATGCATGATAATATTTTGTATAGTTTTCTGTTTGTGCGATTACATTTTCCAGGGCCTGCGGTAAACTTAAAACAAGCTCAAAAGTGGCATCACTTTGGGGGGGAGTGCGCCATCAGCTTTGGGGGGGATGGGCACCCCTGCACGTAGGTAATCAGAAATAACACACAAAAATAAAACATATGTTCATAAACATATATGTTTTCTCATTGCAACACACCAGGCCCATAACCCGCTTATATTTTTAATCATAATATAAATAAATATTAATCTACCTCTATCTAGTGAACATAGCCTATATGCACACATCTAGGTGGCAGCCGAGGGGGCTGATATCTCTCCAAACTTTAATTCGGCTCCCTAGGATTTAAATATCTTTGCTTCGGTCTTTTTAAAAATATTTGACAACGAAATACACATAGGGTCTACCTGAATGAGCTCTCTCAAAATTATACAGAAATCAGCACTACTGAGTGAACCGACTTGCTGTTAACTTCGCAAACCGAAATTATTTTTTCATTTAAATTAACGTAGACATAATTAATTCGTTCTAGTCAATCAAACGTATTGCTGATATGTTATGTATTTTTTTCTGTGGTGAAGAACATTACTATTAAAGAAAGAGTAAAACTGCAGTGCAAAGAGAAAGGTCTAAATTTAAATATTTAGGCTGTATTAACATTCACATATTCAAGTTGAGCTGATTTTGAATTGAACGTCCTTTTCAGCAGCGAGGCTATATGAGACAAGACCTACTGATTAACATGGAATCTGAACCACATGAGCTCCCACCGGGAATAGAACCCAGATCTCCCACGCCAAGGGCGTATATGCTAACCGCTTAGCCACAAAGGAACTCAACGCATACATTGAAGTATTATTGAAAAGAACTGTAAATACGTGTGTACATTGTAAAAGTGCGGTGGACTTTTAAAAATACAAAAATTCAGTATTAAAATCAGAATAGACAAGTTCCTATATACACGTAGGATATTAATTTCGTTATTTCTCATCTTTACAGGGTTTGAAGTTTCGAGGCAAGGTCTACTGGACTCTAAAACTCGTATGCGTCTATGTCAAGACCCTTGAATTTTGGTTTTATGATTGAATTGAAGTTTAGTATCCCCTTTAGCTCTCAAGCTATAATTATGAAATCGTACCACCTACAAATTAACGTGGGATCCGAATCCCATGAACTTCAACCGGGAATCGAACGCGAGTTTCCCGCGCCGAAGATATGTACACTAACAATTTAGCCACGAGGGACTTGCTATCGATTTTAGTATTGCATCCAGTTATAAAGAAAGGATTTTACTTCACAGTGTAAACGCGTACTAGACTTCCAAACTAGAGAAATTCAATATTGAAGTCAGAGAAAAAATATATCTACTATTTCTTTCTCTCAAATCTTTCAGTTCAACATCCCACGATTATGACCTTTAGGCTAAGGGATATAAAGGGTGGCCCAAAAGTAGGTATGCAGCCCGGTACTGATCAACTCATTGCTTTTTATATAATTTCTTATTGTCATCCATCAGATAAACTTAGTTTCTTTATTATTTGTTCTTAAAGTCGTTCTACTTATAAGCTCGGAACATCCGTGGCAAATAAACCCACAAGCTAGAATGTTATATTTGATCAATGCAGAGGTGTATACCTACTTTTGGGCCACCCTATAGATGATGAAGGTAAGTGAATGATTATATAAGATCAATGGAATGAAAATGTGCTCCGAGAAAACCCACGGATACGATGTTGTCCACCACAAACTTACTTGGTCGCTGATCGAACCAGAGACCTCATGCCCTAACCATTGAGCTACCGTGCACTCTCATCTACCATTTCCGGTTTCAATAGACAAGTAAGGTGGAGATGGTATATAGTCTGGAGTCGGTAAATTCATATTAGGGATGGCCAGAACCGGTTCCTGATGGAACCGTTTTTCGGCTCTGAACGGACCCGGTTTTAAAAGATCCGGTTCCGGAACGGTTTTTCGGCTCCATGTCTGAAACCGGTTCCGGAATCTGATCTGAAAACCGGATCTCCAAGAACCGGTTCCACTGGGACCAGAACTTTGTGACCATCCCTACGCTAAACCCAAGCTGCTGGCAGGCTGTGAACAGTGTGCTAGATGAAATGGTGGAAGCGAAAGGTAGCCGCCCAGACGGCGACCGCTTGTCTCATTTGGCTAAACAAACTGGGTAACTGACTAACGCATTGGCTAAAGAGGCAAACTGGCAAACTCATTTGGCTAAACACCTACTGGTGGACCCAAATATTATTTTCTGGGGGTCACAAGCGGTTCTAGGCGTGGAGGGCACAAGCGCGTGGTCCTCTTTGCAGTGTTTTGAAGGTGAACTTTGTGCCTCCTTTACGGGTCTTTGGGGACTTTCGGATCCAGGTCTGGAAAAAGTTCTGAAAACCGGATCTCCAAGAACCAGTTCCTCACGGAACCGGTTCCGCCGGAGCCGGAACTTTGTGGTCATCCCTAACTCATATCAAAAGTCCTTTTTCTTGCTATATCTTACCGTTTTTGCTCTAAGGATCCGCGGGCCACCAATTGGGGAAAACTCCTGTAGACTGTTAAGTACTGACTGTCTCAAAATTGATTTTTAGCTTGTTATTAAAAGCTTCATAGTAAAATAAAATATATTGTGTAAAATCTAGATTTATTACGGTTTCTGGGTGACATAAAATTCATTTTCGAATTATAATACTATTTCGCGAAATACCCCACGGAACTGCACGACACATCAGTATGTCGCGACACATCGGTTGGGAAAGTCTGTATAAAGGTGTACTATAAGTACAAGCAAATACATAAGGGTATGCATAAGAGTATACTTAGGCATAACACAGTATTGAAGTTGATCTGAACCTTCGGCAGAATATAGGTAGATATTTAGTTCCATTGTTGATTCTGAATCAACTATGCCTCTATACAAAATAAAAGCATGTTTGGTATAGAATGGAATTAAACTTCTTTTAACATTCTCAGGGCGGTATGATTAAACTAGCAATGTTATTATATTAACAAAAGTAGAAAAGATACATTTCTCCCCTTAATCTGCTTCACAATAAGAGATCATTATTCATTTTGGAAAACGCCGATGGCTTTGAAAGTGTATTGGTAACGGGAATAAATCCATCACCTATGACATCCTCAAGTCATTAACATCATGAAGCTATTAATCATGCCACGTCCCCAGGAAAAATCAATCATTCAGACGCTGTATGGGCTGCACTTGAAGGTGCTCCCTCCCCCCCCCCTACTATTGTCTCTTGTCAGTTATTATACCTACCCTTTCAATGGTCCAATAAGGTCACTGTCAGAAAAAGGGCGGGGAAGAATTTAATCTCAATGTAGGAAAAATACAAGGAAACAGCAGACAGACTACAAAGAGATTAATGTTTTCTTTGGTTTAAATCTATAAGCAAATACTGAAACTCAGAGCGTTATCAAATAATACAAATTCAATACATAATATGGAAATCTAATATTTCCTGTCCATCATCTGTTGATTCATTTTTCTTACTGTATTGTGTTATTTTAGTGTTATTTACAATTGTTTAACATTTTAGCATTGTTAAATTTTTTTTAAAATCATTTTTGTTATAATTAAATTAATTGTATTTGAATAAATATTATGTTATAGGTGGATGGAACAACATTTAAAGTTTAAGCCTAAATTACTGTTAATTTTTTCTGAACGTTGATTTATTATTTTTATTATTCTATTGTTCGCTTCTTTTTGTTGTACTAGACAAGAAACACCTACTCCAGTTCCCTTCCAGGCGGCAACGTACCAAGAACTGACAAAAACGTTGCCACGTTGGACCGCAATGGATATACGTTGGATTAAGAAGGATGCTGAACGAACGTCTCCAGAAACGATAGATATGCCTCTGCCTACCTCTCTGATAAAATCAAGGCTTCTAGAACTCCATGTTCCACTGGTCTCGATGGCTATTGGAGCAAATATAAATTTATCGAGGAGCTTATTGTATTTTCTTTCCTTTTCTGCCTCTCTACGTCTAACAACTTCTTCGTTTAATTTATTATTTAAAAAATATTTAAAATTTTAGTGGTATTTAATTTTATTGTTATTTAAAACTTGAGTGTTATTTAATATTAGTTTTTAATGACCACCCTCTTTTGTTGGGGACACACCAAAGAAAAAGTAATGACTTGATAATGCTTAACAGTAGGTAAAAATAACAGTGCCATTTAATTTCTACAAAAAATTGCTATTAAAATTATGTATTAGATGCCATGATTTCTATTTAAGATAGTTATGTAAAATTCAAGATATCAGACTTCAAAATTTCGGACGTCATTATGATGAGTCCTCAAACATTTTCATCCCCATCCCTATTCCCTACATACATTATTTCCGTGTGTTCCCGTTTCACAGAAAGGGGTTCAAACTGGTTTTTCACGCTCACAAGTAGAGTCCAAATTTATGAATCGAGTTGCGGGATGAGACATAGTACGCCTGATAGAGTATGTGAAAATATGTGTATGTGCAAAGTTATAGCGGCTGAGAGCCATAAGAAACGGAGGGGGAGGGGGTCCAAGTTGGTGGGAAAAGGGTTTTGCTATGTTATAGAAATACATCAATAAACTGTTGAATCGTAACAATAGTGAAAGATAGACTACGCAAACAAGGTAGTTTTACAAATCGGCAAAAAAGGAATGGGTAGAGTAGATCTCGAACCCCTGCCGTCATCTTGAAATTCGCCATTTTGAAATACGTGATATTTATTGAAATGGAAAGGTAGTCATGTGATATATCAATTAGGACCAGCATGTTCTCAAAAAGTCAATTATGGACTTTAGGTATCATTATCTGCACTTATTTGGAAGATTTAAGATCATCTTTATAGTTATTTACGAAAATCTAGGAGACTGATACTCGTATGTTGAAAGTTTGGTTCACGATTGATTCGCTTTCGATTATTGTGACAACGTTGTTTCGCGAGTTCGGAATTTGCAATGATGATTCATCATCGGAGAACACAATAATCGTGTTCTGTGCTAACATAGTCACATTAATCGAAGGTTTCATATTTCTAAAAAAACCGACCAAACATAATGTGACACAATAGACAGTCAAGAAAGCTACCTCACCCAATAACTTATTTTCCGCTAACTTCATTGTTGTATTCGACTGCAGTAGTCCACTTTTCATTTAGGTATCACATGCTACACTAACCCCAAGTTGCTTACGAAGGTGGACATAGAAAGTTGAGTGAAAAATATAGCAAGTGGTAAAAAAAAAATATTGTGGTTTACGTACAGTATGTAATAATTACATTCCAATGTATCAGATTTTATTGTGTTACGTTCTATATTAGTAAGTATGTCATTTAACAAAAGTAGCTATATAAATTCCACATTGTTTTTGACCAAAAGCGCAAGAAACAAAACAAAAACAAAAAAATCAAGCGGAAGCGGTTCTCCCAGACCGAAACAGTTCTCTTCGGCATTATATGAAGCAAATTGGAAGTAATATAATAATAATAATAATAATAATAATAATAATAATAATAATAATAATAATAATAATAATAATAATAATAATAATAATAATAATAATAATAATGTAATAACACAACTTGGATATCAGATTTCACTGGTAGTTTTCTTGGTTTGTAGATATATTTCACTTACATATGTTTTCGAGATAATTCAAACTTTCAACATACGAGTATCAGTCTGCTAGGTTTTCGTAAATAACTATAAAGATGATCTTAA
This sequence comes from Thermobia domestica, assembly GCF_964235325.1. NCBI lineage: Eukaryota > Metazoa > Arthropoda > Insecta > Zygentoma > Lepismatidae > Thermobia > Thermobia domestica. The sequence continues at coordinate 264,406,560 of NC_137462.1, forward strand.
ATCTTCCAAATAAGTGCAGATAATGATACCTAAAGTCCATAATTGACTTTTTGAGAACATGTGGGCCCTCATTGATATATCACATGACTACCTTTCCATTTCAAAAAATATCACGTATTTCAAAATGGCGGATTTCAAAATGGCGGCGGGTAGTTATCACGATTCAACTACCGTATTTATTTTATGTATTTCTATAACATAGCATAGTCCTTCTCCTACCAACTTTGAGCCCCTCCCCCTCCATTTCTTATGGCGCTCAGCAGCTATAACTTTGGACACACATATATTTTCACATCCTCTATCAGGCACACTAAGTCTCATCATGCATTCATCCATTTGGAGCCTTTACTTGTCAGCGTTGCCATGTTCGAAGAACAGAAAAATAATCCAATGCGTGTGTTCCTGTTTTGCAGAATGAGAGATTTTATTTTTTTATATGTTTTTGGTAAGCCTGTACTGTACCAGAAGTACGCCGATATTTGTATTAATGTTGGAAAAGTTGATTCCATCGTAATATTGTAATCACATATGCAAATTTTAAGTAACAAACAAAATATTTCACAACCCTTTTGAGAAAATCAATATGGCTGGTGTATCAGCGCATCGTAAACTAAAAGGGAATTTCTGTAAAGTGAAACGAACGAAAAGATGGTGATGGATGGAACATTCAAAATTTTTCTACGTCTATTTTCATATAACTTTGCATGGAAAGTATTAAGAACATTTTTTCCACTCTCTGCTTATTACAAAGCAAAAGTCAGTCATTGTACACACCCATGCTTCAGCAAATAAATAAATAAATAAATAAATAAAAGCTGAAGATTGTTGCTTCCAGTTTCGTGAACAAGGGGTTATAAACGCTACAAGAAAAACTTTCCAGCAAGCGACATTACGCATTTGTTTGTTTCACAACTAGTTACTCACTGAATTACTATTATTATACCTTCCTGCCAGGCCCGTATCCACAGGAGGCTAGGGTGGGCGCCCCCTAAATTTTCACTGCCCCCCTAAAATTTTCACAATAGGCTTGCAAATGAACTATAATATGGTTGGGTAGCCCCCCAACTTCTACCGGGCCCCCTACATTTTTGAGCTGCCTACGGGCCTGCTTCTTGCTCCCTCTTCTTCCCCCTGCCCGCCTCCGTAATACTAAAACCATTTTAATGAATGTTTTTCTGCCCTGTAATCTGATATTTTCCGATTAAACAAAGAACCCTATAACAAATATAATCAAACTCCTTCTCCGCAGAATTTTCTAATTCTACCAAAAATTCTTGCCAGTAGGAGTGGATTAAGGGTGGACCCAAGGGAACCCAGGCTCCGGGGTTCCCAGGCTGAGGGGGCCCCAAAAACCCCTCCCTTTGATACTAAAATATAGAAATCAACTTATTATATTATAGGCTTCAGACCCATGCTATTTTTTTCCCGCTCGCTAAGCTCGTGGTATTGTTAGAGTTAAGTCTTCTTCCACCAGTATCTTTACGATATGTATTTTGTGAGAGAATGAGCTATTTTGGGCCTTTACTATAAAACAAATTGCTTGTGTGTGTTGCACTGCAGTATATGAACATTTAACTGTTAATAATGAATGTAATTGAACTAATTATTGTAAACCTGGGGCACATTAAAATACTACAGCATATTTGCAACTATAGTTCTCGGTATTTCGAATAAGCCTATGAGGCTGTGGAAGGGAGCAAAGAAAATGTATGCGGTGGAATTATTCCTAACACAGAGCCCGCTTGAAATAGTCGGTTCCAGAGCCCCAAAAGCCTTAATCCGCCCTTGCTTGCTAGTACGGGTAGGCAATAATCTTCAAACATATACATAACGAAAATTCACTTACACTTACTTACATAGGAGTGAAAAAATAATTTTGCAAACAGGGGGAACAGAGCTACTTTTAAAGTCAAACGAAAGTACTGCCACCTCCTCTCGCGACTCGACTGGGGTTGCAACCACCAGATAACAACATTTTCTAGCTATAAGTGGTTGTGATAAGATGGAAGTTTGTGTAATATCGCCTGTTCTTTTTGTGTGTGTGTGTGTCTAAAGTGTCCCAACATTGTTAGGGTCGTCAAGTCTAGGAGGCTTAGGTGGGCAGGTCATGTAGCTAGAATGGAAGAAAGTAGAAACGCTTTCAAAGTCTTGACTGGTAGACCCATAGGAAAACGACCATTAGGAAGACCTAGGCGCAGATGGGAGGATAATATTAAGATGGACCTCGCAGAGATAGGAATACAAAGTAGAAACTGGATCCAATTAGCTAAGAATAGAAGTCAGTGGAGAGCTTTTGTGAACGCGGCACTGAACCTCCGGGTTCCATAGGCCATAGAGTTAGTTAGTTAGTGTCTAAAATGTACGTTGGTTGCTTATTATATGTATACAGTGACTCGAAAAAGTATTCATACAGTTACTATTTTCTACGAATGAACGTCTGTTTATGATTCTTTAACGAATAAATTAAGTTGAGATGATATATGTCATATGTATGAACCCTATGCATACTATCTTGCACCATCAGTTGACCAGTTTTGCCACCTATTCAGTTTAGTTTGCTGGTTTCATGTCTTACTCTCGTCGAAGAAGTATTCGTACACTGTAGTTTTGTTCGTAGTCAAGATACTTGCCAAGCACTGTTAGTGTGATTACTCTTGCGTTGGTGCTTGAGAAAGTTGCTGACAGAAATAGTATCAACCTATTTAACAGATTCCGTTCATTACAAACATTTAGAAAAAAAAATGTTTGATCAGGCACAAATGAAAAGAAACAACGGTGGAAGAAAGAGAAAATATTATCAGGATTCACAATTAGATTAAATTGGTGAATGAAATATCTAAAATCATGGAACGACTTCCCTCCATGATGAAGTTGATATTGGATAGATTCAGCGTTACGAAGTAAATTAGAAACGAACGTAGGAGTGGTCACCCAGAAGAACTATCAAATAAATACAAAATAATGGTGCATGCTATCAAAATTAATCCAAAGATAAGTGTCCCTCAGATTGCAAATGAGCTACAGAGACGATGAGTAAAAGTGTCATTGCCTAGAGCAAGGATATTATAAAATAGAGGATCTGCCCATACCTATGTTCACCATATGAACTTAATGAAGCCAAAAAACAATTGAGCATCGTCTGAGCCGGCACATCTAATTGGCTACTCTCGTTTCCGCCATGATTGTTGGCTCGAAACTTTGCGATCTTAGTGGCGCGAAGTGGGGAGAGTAGGTGTGGCGAAGCAATGACGTACGGCTTCTCGATTTTGTTGTATGGGCAGATCCTCTATTTTATAACATCCTTGGCCTAGAGCGAGGAGTGCGTTGAAAACAGCATGTTATAATTGCCGTATCTCAAGAAACAAAACTTGGGTGATCAACAGTAATCGCAAAAAGCGCCTAGAATTCGCTCTGATGAACTTAAATAAGCCCTTCAACATTTGAAACGAAGTTATTTTCTTCGACGAGACTTAAGTACAACTTGTTTGGGTCAAATGAGAGAAAAACTATGCGAAGAATGAAGAGAACAGAGATCGAGCCCAAAACTCGCACTCCCATAGTGAAGCATACTGGAGGGTCTATGCTTGTTTGGTGGTCAATGAGTGCTGTTGACGTCGGCAATTTGTGTTTTGTAGAAGGAACGATGAACCAAAGGAACTATATTAATATTTTAAATTTCGATCTTCTACAAAGAACTTCAAAAATGGGTCCCAATAATGACTTCGTAGTTTTGCATGATAAGTATCCAAAACATGGCGCACATAATACTAGGATGTGGGTGCTAATAATGTAATCAAACAAGTTCACACACACACGTAGTGACCAGATATCAATCGCATAGACCATTTTTATGGGAAGTTTTTCACCAAAAAATAAGATACAGGGTTATTTCTGCAGTTCTCAAAAATGCTTTATTGGAAGAATGTGATAATATTTCACCTAAAATTACAGCAAACTTAGTCGTTCCCATTTACAGAAGACTTCAGACAATTAACGCTGCTAAAAGGAATCCTGCAAAGTATTTATCAGTTGCAAAGTGATGAAAGCTATACGAATATTTTTTCTACGAACAATTTTGGAATTATTTCACTTTATTTTCTGTTACAGCAAGAAAATAGCTTTTAGTTGAAAGTGACTTTGTTAATATATTCATAGATGTATACATTAATACATGTAATTTTATCATCCACTTTACATTTTTCGTATGAATAGTACCATTGAAAGTATACGAAACCCGGGATTGAACGAATACTTTCCCGAGTCACTGTAAGATTCCCTAAGCTGTAAAAAACACATTTTTAAAGATACATTTACAAGCTATGCTAACATAATAGGTGGGTATCTTCCTTATTGAGCCTGCTAGTTGGCTCAATATTGGAGTTAAGAAGAAGTTGGTTAAGTCTATATATGGACCATTGGACTGTATGGTTCAGAGACTTGGACATTGCGAAAGTTAGAGAAGGAATATTTAAGAGAGCTTCAAAATGTGGTGTTGAAGGAAGATGGAGAAGATAAAATGGACAGAGAGAGCAACAAACGAAGGTGTTTTAAGCGGATAGGAGAGAACTAGGACACTTCTAGCCACCATCCTTTGTAGAAAGGCCAATTGGATTGGACACATCTTCAGAAGAAATTGTCTTCTTCACACCGCCATAAAAGGAAAGATGGAAGGGAAGCGAGGAATAGGAGGAAGAAGAACACAGCTGATCGATGATTTGAAAGATAGGAAAAAATATTGGGAGTTAAAAGAAGAAGCTGAAGATCGGCAGAAGTGGAAGAAACATTTCCAGGCCCAAATCCAAAATTGAATAAAAAAAAAAAAGATCCTCATTAGTCCCACGATCTGTCGAAAGGCACAATACCTAATAATAATACCTTCCTTACCTCTCCACATAATCCCCATTGAGATTCAGGCATTCGTCTCACTTTTGCACCAATTTATTCAAACCGTTTGCAAAAACTCAGCGCTCTGGCTATTTAACACTCTTCCACATTCGGCCTCACTCAATCTGTTTCGAAACGTTCACCTTACACTGCAGATTGTAACAAGGAAAAAAGAGAGAAGTAACACGGCACTAAATTGAGGCTGTATGCAGAGTGGGATAGCCGTTCGCATCCTAATTCTTCAATTTCATGCCTTGTTTGAGTGCTGAGGAGGGTGGACGTTATCGTCAAGAAGAGACCAGATTGCTTATGTCGAATTGCGTTTCCCTGAAGAAGAGTTCAGGTTTAATATAAACGATCTGGTCTCCTGTCAACTGGTGATGAAGAAGAAAGCGGAATGTGAGGACAGTACTAAACAGCCAGAGCTCTGATTTTTTGCAAGGAGTTTGGACAAATTGGTAGAACGGTAAGACAAATGCCTGAATTTCAATTGGTAGAAAAGTGAGGAAGAACCCACCTACACATGTATTATCTCACTTTATTATTATTATTATTATTATTATTATTATTATTATTATTATTATTATTATTGTTATTGTTATTATTATTATTATTATTATTATTATTATTATTATTTACAGTTTAAGGAGTTTATATATTGAACGACCCACGTACAAAGATTAATTATCAAATTTGCGTTCATATAAACTACATTTAAATTTAAAGTTTGTGTAATGGGTCTTGAAACCCCCTGTTTTTATTAATGACCTCACGTGTTGTGATAGGAAGAGATGTAAAATTAAATGTGAGGGTGATAAGTTGTTAATTTTGGGGGATTGATACCCGTGGTTGGCTGCACTTTGCAAGGCTGATAATGATATGAGGAAATAGGTTAGGAGAGTAGATTATCACCGACCCTAGCCTATTTTATTGCATTTGAGGAAAATCAAGAAAAACTTTGATAGATTTTAAACTTTATTAACCAAGCCTCGTATATTTCCAAACATTCTAGAAACTCTTCCCTCATCGTTTTGGTATGTCTTTTCATTTGTGTTGGTAAGCCTCAGTTCGATTCCATGGCTATATATGGACATACGATGTGGAAACAACGATTCCCTTTGTGATCGCTTTTTTGAGTTCAGAAAACGGGACATTTGCAGTTAGACTTACACATTGTTACAGTTCATTGCTGGTTGGACAATTTGAAGTATCCGCATCTCTTCAGCCAAAGAGCTTGAACTCAACACTATACATCATAAGCGGGAGTCTCTAGCCCCAGGATTCATATGCAATATTCAACTAAGGAATGCTTCAGTGCTTTTTGCACCTTCTCGAACGCAGCGTCCGTGCTGCTTATGCTGTTTATGCTTTACATTTTGAATTCAAGCACTTTGCTAGTATGATAGTGTTATTATAGTGTCATTATATATATCACTAGCCAATCGTATTTGTGACAAGCTTCAAGTTTAATGGGAAGTAGAGATAAATCATCCCTATATATATACAGATTCATTTGTGACAAGCTTCAAGTTTAATGGGAAGTAGAGATAAATCATCCCTATATATATACAGATTCATTTGTGACAAGCTTCAAGTTTAATGGGAAGTAGAGATAAATCATCCCTATATATATATAGATTCATTTGTGACAAGCTTCAAGTTTAATGGGAAGTAGAGATAAATCATCCCTATATATATACAGATTCATTTGTGACAAGCTTCAAGTTTAATGGGAAGTAGAGATAAATCATCCCTATATATATACAGATTCATTTGTGACAAGCTTCAAGTTTAATGGGAAGTAGAGATAAATCATCCCTATATATATACAGATTCATTCTACTTTTGAAGCATGAACAATCCAAGAATGTAGGTGCTGGAAGCAGGCAATTGAACCTTTGTGGATAAGATTGTAGAGACGTTTAGAAATCGTGGTGTGGCGAGGTTGCCCTTATTCCACACTTTAATGCAATATCTCATTAGATTAGTTTGGATAGTTGAATATTTGGACAGTTATAATCCAATGGAAAGAAAGTGATGATATTAACACTAGCATCTGTATACTAAAATTATTAAAGTTCAAGCCATTATTGTTCAACACAAATGATTTTATTTTTTATTTATATTGTTATTGTCTGTATTTGCAATTTGTTTTCGTTGCAGTAAATCACGATTGCAGTTGTGCGACAAGGCTCTATTGTGAGCTGCACCTCTTTAAATTTATGTTGATATTTTTGTTTCCTTTCGCTAAATATTTCTAACATTGAGGTGCTATCAAAACTCTTCATGCGACTCTGTGAAACAGGAGGTAATTTGATGTGTAATTTTGCCACTAGGACACTTCTGCAGAACATGAATAGGTAAACTTGGCAGCATTGCGCACTGATAAGGCATTCTGCGAAACAGGATTCTGCAAAATAGAAAGTAATCGTTATTTTGGTTATATTTTGCATTGTTTACTATTTATTAGGATACTTCCACATTTGGACTACGTTTTAATAGCTAACCTGAAAGTAGAAGATAAAAAAAGATAATTTTTGTGTCGAGTTTATATTTATATAACGAGTTAGCCAAGCGGAAGTGTGTCAATATATTGGCATTTCTTGATATGGTAACCGTATTCGTGATACAATATCTCATCGTATTGCACTGAGAAAAAACTATGTGACGTATGTAAAAACATAGGTTACATGTGTAAATCCTATAGTTTTTGGACTTTACGTACAGCAAACTGAAAAATATATCTTATATGTACTTTCCATATAAGTGTTCCGAATAAACGTACTTTCCGTACGAAGGAAAGAACTGTACGTATGACGGTCAGGATCTCACATACAGATTTACGTATGTAACATATAGCTGACGTATGTAACATAATATATGTATGTAATATACGGAAGACTGTCAGATGTCATACATCCTGCAACGGCATGATGTAATATCTAAGTGGGAAAAGTATGTAGCATATGGATAATGTATAACTAACTAACTAACTTATTAACTAACTAACTAACTAACTCTGTGGCTTATGGAACCCGGAGGTTCAATGCCGCGTTCACAAAAGCCCTCCACTGACTTCTATCCTTAGCTAACTGCATCCAGTTTCTACTTTGTATTCCAATCTCTGCGAGATCCATCTTAATATTGTCCTCCCATCTGCGCCTAAGTCTTCCTAATGGTCGTTTTCCGATTGGTCTTCTAGTCAAGACTTTGAAAGCGTTTCTACTTTCTTCCATTCCAGCTACATGACCCGCCCACCTAAGCCTCCTAGACTTGACGACCCTAACAATGTTGGGTAAACCGTATAAATTATGTAGTTCCGCGTTATGAAGTTTCCGCCATTCCCCATTCCCGTTCCTCTTGGGTCCGAATATTCGTCTCAGGAACTTGTTCTCAAATACTTTCAGTTTATGTTCTTCCCTCAGAGTAAGCGACCATGTTTCGCAACCATACAAAACAACAGGCATGATTATTGTTTTGTATATTTTAAGCTTCAAATTCCTCGACAGAATTCGCGATGACAAGAGATTTTGAACCGAATAGTAACACGAATTCTCTGCTTTTAGTCGACATTTAATTTCTCCGTGAATATGATTTTCCTATGTTAATATTGATCCTAGATATTTGAAACTATCCACTTTATCAAAAGTATTATTTAATTAATATTTTAACGCATCCATAATTTGCTGTATTCCGGTCCTGACGCACTTCCATGTATTTAGTTTTCTCCGCGTTTACTTCTAAACCCATGTCCCTGCAAGCGTTTAAAATAAGATCTCTGCATTTCTTACTATTTTTCTCCTATCATCCACTATTAAATTTACATCATCAGCATATGCCATAATCTGGTGAATACCGTTCAATTCTAGGCCCTGGTTGCTATCTTTGATTTTCCTTATAGCGTATTCCAGAACGAAATTATTTCATTTTGATTTTGTAGCCAGCGTAATTTTACCCGTTTTCTCTTCTCTGCTATTTTAATGCATTCCTGGTCGAACCATGGTTTGTTTCTACGTATTTCCGCGTGTCCCAATTTTTCTTTTACTGAAATTTTAATGCTATCTCTAATTTCAATCCAGGTATCCTCAACACTAGTGCACTCCGAATCTATTCGAAACTTCAATCTGGTATTTCTCTCTTACCTGGCTCTCTTCTAATTTCTTTAAATTGAATCTCTCCGTTTTCGGACAATGAATATTATCTTTACTCAACGATAACCTCTCTCGTATTATCGCTGCTACCAGGTCAATATCACAATCAGCCCCTCTAAACGACCGGACATCAATTATGCTAGATTGCCTTCTTCTATCTACTAAAACGTGATCAATTTGATTATGTGTTTTCCCGTCTGGTGATGTCCAAGTGTATTTATGAACGTCACGGTGTGGGAATTTTGTACTCTTCACGATTAGGTTTTTGGATGTTGCAAAGTTCACGAGTCTAATACCGTTGTCATTACTTTCGTTATGCAGACTTTCGTTCCCTATAATCGGTTTGAAAATATCCTCTCGTCCTACCTTCGCATTGGATCCCCTAATAGAATTTTCATATGGTATCGTGGAATGGATAATGTATGCTCTGCACAAATTTCTGTAGTAAACATGAGGATTCCGTATATTTGTAAAATATACCGCTGTCTGGTTAACGGATTTTTCTCGTTGTATAAACATGGTTAGATTACGTTGAATTGGAGTTTTAGCGTTCCTCTTAGAGCAAGGGTATATGAATTGTGGACCTACAATTTAATTTAAAAATTCGAAATACTATAAGCCTAATGCGTTCAAATTTTGCAACATTCTTGTACTGGGGACCGAACCTTGGATCCCGTGCACAAAAAATCGCGCGCTAGTCGCTAGACCAACGGGGAGGTCTAATCGAGCAAACAACCCTGACAAATAACAATACTGAATATTTGTACTATTAAATGTAACAATGAATTCAAGACAATTTACCAGGGAACAAAAAAGAAATGAACGATTGGAGAAATATGGTAACGCAGAACGGGCTCCTTATCATGGATTACAAATGGCGACACAGACTAAAAAGTCTCTGAGTACAATATAATACACTTTGTCACTTGACTGCCATGAGCATCATATGTGGTGCTCACCTTATTTTTCTGTGGGGCCATGAGCACCATATATGATGCTCATGCTTGATATCACAAATTACTAACCTATTCAGGTTCTTGAGCATCATATAATATGATACTCATTGTCTCAAATTACTGTGAGACCATGAGCATGACATATGGTGCTCGGCTTCCATTGGTACATTTTCGGGAGAAGCAAAATATCGTGACAAAAATGTGACATGACTATCCATAATTGAGTCAAAAGGTAAGAAGAAATTTATGGCCTTCTGGGAGCAGTACTCTCAAATCACCTTGGCAGTCAACCTGTTAAATTTTATTTCTTTGAAAAATGTTCTTATTGTTGTGTTTCTTCAATGTAGTCATGAGAAGAGAACAACGTGAACATTCTATGAATTAAACAAAAGGCAGAAAATAAGTCCGACACGAGTAAAACCAACCATCTACAAGAATGACTATCTACTTCGGAAAGTGCAAATAAAGTTTCTGAGTCTTCTGTTGATTTGACATGAAGAATTAATGGGTTTGTCGGAGAGACGTGAATCATTACCAAGCATAGATTTCTGGTGTTGAAGCTTGAAACTAAATTACTTGGTGCGTGACTCTGAATCAGAATATACCTTCATTTGGTATTCGTACAGCTAAAATATGCGAAGATACATATCTTTCAAACTAATAATAATGATAATATAAGAAAAAGAAAGAGTAAGAGGCAATACAGTACATTCTGTTGTTTCTTTCAAGAACAGCAGCAAATATAATCCGGGTTAATGATGATAATTTAAAGGGTAAAATTTTCAACGTTTGCTGTCGTAATGTGTTATTATACGAATACGTGAAGGAATTGTAATTCCGGAAGGAAGGAAGAGAACATTATTATGGTTATGATTCAAGATTCTTTGGTGGAAGTTAACACCCCCATCTGCAATAAGTTATCTCGGGACCAATCAGAAAAGAGGTTGTTGAAAAGGAGACCAAAAAAATAAAACGTACCACTCATTATCGTATTTTATAATTATGGTCTTGTTTATTTTCCCGCCAATGAAGTGAGAACTGGTTTTATTGCTGCTACTACATTTCGTGTATTAAAGTGTAAGCTATCAGTAAAATAAATAACCCCACCCAGTTTTTGCTTTTTAAACAACAGAAAACAGATGCTATTATCACATATCTTCATTATTACACAGTTATAAAATTTACTATTTTTCTTGCTATGTATTGGGGCGTTTCATAAAATGTAAATTGTACGAAAGCAGCGGTTCTCAACCTGCTATCAGTGGGTTTCAATCTGCCCCTGGGAAACCACAATAAGTTTTTAGCAAAAGAATGGTTAATATCATTTACTCTTATAGGAAGTACGATGAGTCGAGCCATTTATCTTTGAAGACAAGGGTCCTTGGTTCGACTTCAGGTCAAACTTAAATACTATGAGAAATTATATACGAAGCCAGGAGGTACTTATCCTTAGCATAATATATCTGTTAGTAGTGCAAAAATGTGCATAATCGTAAGTTGGATCGAGCTCCTTCGTGGCTAATCGGTTAGAGTACGCGCCTCTGTCGTGGGAGACCTGATTTCGATTCCCGGAGGGAGCTCATATGGTTCGAATTCCACGTTAATCAGTAGGTCTACGTCTTACATAGCCTCGCTATTGACAAGGACGTCAAAAAAGTAAGTTGGTATCTCACTAATATATGTTCTAGTTTCTATCTATAAAGGTCCTCGGCCTCTGATAGGTTCCTGTCTTCCAGGAAAATCATCACCAACGAAACATGAAGAGATAGCAGCAGCTATGTATGTGAGAAATGCCCAGATTCTTATTAAATTATGATACGCTGGAAGAGAGAATTCAATGTGGTCGCGCAAGTTTGGCGACAAAGGATAACCCAATAGAATGTCGTCCCTCAACGTCTATAAGCCCAGGTGTAGTGGCAAAAGTTGAACAGCTTCCTTTTTCTTAAAAACTGAAAATTAACGCGCTCTTTCTTATTTATTATCTCACGCGTAAAATGTCATGTACTGTCATTGCATGTTACTGAGGGAATTGCTATAACAGATGCATAACGTTACTTATCATCATCATAGGTATTCTGCCATTATTAGCAGGTCACTTCACGTATAATTGAGAAGCTTCCATGCTCTACTGTCTTTCGCTAACCTCTTCATCTTCACGTAGATTTTTCTCTTTTAATATTGTACATTAATTATAGCCCTCTTCCCCCTCTCCCTCTTTTTCCTCCCACCATATCCTCTAACATATCACTTACGATATAGTTCCTTCTTAGCCAATGTCCCAACGAGTTTCTTTTCCTCTTTTCAATAATATTAAAATGTTCTTTTCTTCTCCACCAGTTCTAACACTGTCTCATTCGTTTCCCGCTCAACCCAGCTAACTCTCACCATTCTTCTCCACATCCACATTTCGAAAGCTTCCAATCCCTTTTATCATTATTGCGTATTGTCCATGTTTCTACTGATAGTACAATACTCCACACGAAGTACTTTATGAGTGTTTTTCTCAATTCTTTATTCAAGGTCCCACAAAATAGTCTTTTCTTGCTCCTAAAGGCTTTTTTCGCCATTCTTATTCTTCCGTTTATTTCACCTTTGCACCTCATAGCATCACCTAGGTATCGTAAGGTAATCATCTGTTCTATTTTCGCCCCATCTATTCCTATATTTGATACAGAGTGCTTCATTCCAATCACCATGGCTTTTGTCTTTGTAACATTTATTTTCATCCCAAATTCTTCACAGCCATTCCTCAAGTACTCTAACATCTTATTGATTTTCTTTTCAGATTCCGCAACAGCTACCATATCACCTACAAACCGCATACGCCTAATCATTTGATGATTGGATTAATTGTTATAACAAGGAAGAAACAATGTTAAGTTTATACTAATATATTATATCAGTGTATATTTACATGGAAATTTGATCTTACACTGCATCTCTACTCTTTCACTTATAAAAACTATCTAGTTCTATCATACTTTTATGAAAATATAGATGGAAGTAGTTTATAATCACTTATCGTCTTTTCGGGTGTAGAATAATACGCGTTCATTACTACATAGGAGTAGGGGAAAGTGGCCGAATTCTGTGCACTTAAGGAAAAATCGTTATTTCTCCGCTGTTTTTGTAAGTATCACGACATAACTTTGCACAGCCATTGTTTGCTGTGTAGTAGACAAGGTAAAGACGTAGTTTGAGTAAAAGCTCACACCAATACCCTCGATAATAGACAAAAAGCCTGAACTATACATTTGCGCAGAATTACCCAACTAGGTGGGTAATTTTGCGCGTAATATGGGGTAATTCTGCGCGAAGCAAATATATATGTTTAAAGCAAGGAAACATTTTCATAACATACTTAGATATATAGATGGAATGGGTTCAGAAAAAGAACGATAAGTTGGGCTACAAGTTTTACTATATACTTTATTCTCTACTTGTTTTATAATTGAAAAAAATATTACATATTTTTGAGTGTATTGAAAACATAAGCGTGCGATGGTAAGGGAGAACAATGTCATTCTGAGATGTGACACCAAAAACTATGTTCTGTTGAAGTATGAATTCCACAATCACGGCTAATGTCCTCGACGTTTTGTACCAACCTGTCCTCATCATCTCCAGAAGTAATGACTATGTTAGGTGCCTCCATAGTGACATTGTGAAAGTCTGATTCTGAAAATTTGTCAGGGTTTAATGGTATTATTTCCACACTCCTAAATCCAGCTATGGCTTTTCCATAGCTGTAACTTTGATGTATGCTTAATCGAAAATATTGTCGAGATCGTACATGCGACGCCTTGGGAATATAAACATGGGAGGGACGAAGACCCCAAATGCACTACAAGCACACACAACAGTGACTGTTCCACGCTCGCACAACATAGCAGTTCCTACCTGTTTCTGACCTTTATACCCCTTTCGTCCACGTTGAAAATTCTACTTAGGGGAAAATGGTGCTTTTTCATTACTGTTTCCAAGTTATTGAAGAATAATGTCACCGCTTCTTCATTGAATCAATTTATCCTATTTAAACTTACTCCCTCAGGTTTCCTTAGGCTTATTCTTGGATTTCTTTAAAGAAATAGTCTCAACCAGTCCTTTCCAGCAAGTTTAGTAGTTCCATCAAAAGTATGGGCAATTCGACTTGCTTCAGCAAATTCGTATGCCAAACGCCGATGGTCTATAGGTGTGATACCAAAAAATTAAATGTGCAACGCTTATCACATTGTCCACCAATTCGTATTTTGTTCTCGCGAGAACACTTCCGAGAGTAGCATGTTCCATATTTCCAGTTTTCATCCGTATATTAATAGTAGATTCTGCTATTCCGTACAATCTTCCAACTTCTCGAATCGCACACTCACTTTTAACAGCATTGATAGCTTGTTTTAGTTGTTCCTCTGCATAACTACCTCTCGTAGTTGCTCTTTCTATTCTTCTCGGCATCTTTAATCAGAGAGTGACAATATTTTGCAGATCTATTACGTACGCTTGTTATTAACATAAAACTTCTTGAGGTGCAATTCTACGCACTGCGCAGAATATCCCATCGATTTTGCGCAGAATAACCCCACTCCGCCATTTAACAAAAAACACAAAACTACGATATATTAAAAATTGATTAGAACCACGAATTGCCGTGATTGTAATGTCCATTGTACAATATAAATGGAACATAAAAGTAACGATCTAGAAATATATAAAATATAGAACGTACCTCTTAATTTTTTTGAAGAGAATTTAACAAAATTTGACATAATGGCTTCCCTCCTTTAATGTTAGTTACTAGTAACGGTCGCTTCATGGCAGCAGCAACAATGTGTCGTAAAGAATCTCCAAGTTGAAGAAACACGTGTGCGCAGGATTATCCACCGCGCAGAATTCGACTATTTTCCCCTACTAGCTGGCAATATTGAATCTCTCCCTTCTCAAAAAAAAAAAAAAAAAAAAAAAAAATCTAGGTGCAAACCTGCAACTGTTGATTTTGTTGATTTTAGTTTAGCGTCCCTTTCAGCAGCGAGGCTATATGAGACGTGGACCTACTGATTAACGTGGAATCCGAACCACATGAGCTCCCGTCGGGAATCGAACCCGGGTCTCCCACGTAACCGTTTAGCCACGGAGGAGCTCGAAACCTGCAACTGTAATAGATTTACACAATCCATATCCTGTCTTATTGTGCAGGCCATTTTTATTTTCCGTTTCAACTTCTGTTATATAATGGATCATTATTTTTGGTTTAAAGCAAATTTCTGTCTTTTCTTCTTTGTTAATGTAATCACTCTGTAGTCATTTACTAGTAGTTCCTAAATTTTGCAGTCTCGCAGTTTGAATTATTGGGACATTCTCATCTTTTAAAAAATTAAAAAGACTTACATTTAACATCTTAGAATTGCTTAATGTTGTCCAGCACAATAGTTTTATGTCTTTTCTTCCTGTTGTGACAACTACTCGTAATAGAACATAGTCTACTTATTCATTACATAAATTATATACAAGCGGATATACTGTATATTAAAGAGATATATGCAATTTCTACTAAAATATTTTCAACTACATAAGAAAAAGTAGATTAGTTGTTAAAATAACTGAGTTAATTAATATCTTTTTCGTGCTTTTTTCACATCATTTTTAACAACCATTTCCTTTCCTTTCTTCCTATGAAAACTGCCGCTTAAAGTACTAATTTCGATAGTCATTATTATTTTGTTAAGGTATATTAATAATAATGTATAACTACCAATCAGCTCTAAGTTTCCAGAATAAAGTTAAGATGACTAACTGTCTCAGGATCAACAATAACGTGTTTGGTATCATCTGAATATCTGGAATTTTGTCCTTTCCAGGATTTAATCCTTTAGTAAATATTCTTTGTTGAATTAATGTCTCAGGCTTAACAATAACACATTTTATATCATCTGAATATTTGGAGTTTTATCTTTTCTAGGATTTGCTCCTTTCCTAAATATTCTTTGTTGAATTAATTTCTCAGGCTTAACAAGAACACATTTTATATCATCTGAATATTTGGAGTTTTATCCTTTGTAGGATTTGCTTCTTTCCTAAATATTCTTTGTTGAATTAATGTCTCAGGCTTAACAATAACACATTTTATATCATCTGAATATTTGGAGTTTTATCCTTTCTAGGATTTTCTCCTTTCCTAAATATTCTTTGTTGAATTAATGTCTCAGGCTTAACAATAACACATTTTATATCATCTGAATAACTGGAGTTTTGTCTTTTCCAGGATTTGCTTCTTTCCTAAATATTCTTTGTTGAATTAATGTCTCAGGCTTAACAATTACACATTTTATATCATCTGAATATCTGGAGTTTTGTCTTTTCCAGGATTTGCTTCTTTCCTAAATATTCTTTGTTGAATTAATGTCTCAGGCTTAACAATTACACATTTTATATCATCTGAATATTTGGAGTTTTATCCTTTCTAGGATTTGCTCCTTTCCTGAATATTCTTTGTTGAAGTAATGTCTGAGGCTTAACAATAACACATTTTATATCATCTGAATATCTGGAGTTTTGTCTTTTCCAGGATTTGCTTCTTTCCTAAATATTCTTTGTTGAATTAATGTCTCAGGCTTAACAATTACACATTTTATATCATCTGAATATTTGGAGTTTTATCCTTTCTAGGATTTTCTCCTTTCCTAAATATTCTTTGTTGAATTAATGTCTCAGGCTTAACAATAACACATTTTATATCATCTGAATATTTGGAGTTTTTTCTTTTCTAGGATTTGCTCCTTTCCTAAATATTCTTTGTTGAATTAATTTCTCAGGCTTGATAGTAACACATTTTATATCATCTGAATATTTTGAGTTTTATCTTTTCTAGGATTTGCTTCTTTCCTAAATATTCTTTGTTGAATTAATGTCTCAGGCTTAACAATAACACATTTTATATCATCTGAATATTTGGAGTTTTATCCTTTCTAGGATTTTCTCCTTTCCTAAATATTCTTTGTTGAATTAATGTCTCAGGCTTAACAATAACACATTTTATATCATCTGAATATTCGGAGTTTTATCCTTTCTAGGGTTTTCTCCTTTCCTAAATATTCTTTGTTAAATTAATGTCTCAGGCTTAACAATAACACATTTTATATCATCTGAATAACTGGAGTTTTGTCTTTCCCAGGATTTGCTCCTTTTCTAAATATTCTTTGTTGAATTAATGTCTCAGGCTTAACAATTACACATTTTATATCATCTGAATATTTGGAGTTTTATCTTTTCCAAGATTTTCTCCTTTCCTAAATATTCTTTGTTGAATTAATGTCTCAGGCTTAACAATAACACATTTTATATCATATGAATATTTGGAGTTTTATCCTTTCTAGGATTTTCTCCTTTCCTAAATATTCTTTGTTGAATTAATGTCTCAGGCTTAACAATAACACATTTTATATCATCTGAATATCTGGGGTTTTGTCTTTTCCAGGATTTGCTTCTTTCCTAAATATTCTTTGTTGAATTAATGTCTCAGGCTTAACAATAACACATTTTATATCATCTGAATATTTGGAGTTTTATCCTTTCTAGGATTTGCTTCTTTCCTAAATATTCTTTGTTGAATTAATGTCTCAGGCTTAACAATAACACATTTTATATCATCTGAATATCTGGAGTTTTGTCCTTTCCAGGATTTGCTCCTTTTCTAAATATTCTTTGTTGAATTAATGTCTCAGGCTTAACAATTACACATTTTATATCATCTGAATATTTGGAGTTTTATCTTTTCCAGGATTTTCTCCTTTCCTAAATATTCTTTGTTGAATTAATGTTTCAGGCTTAACAATAACACATTTTATATCATCTGAATATTTGGAGTTTTATCCTTTCTAGAATTTGCTTCTTTCCTAAATATTCTTTGTTGAATTAATGTCTCAGGCTTAACCATAATACATTTTATATCATCTGAATATTTGGAGTTTTATCCTTTCTAGAATTTGCTTCTTTCCTAAATATTCTTTGTTGAATTAATGTCTCAGGCTTAACAACAACACATTTTATATCATCTGAATATTTGGAGTTTTATCCTTTCTAGGATTTGCTACTTTCTTAAATATTCTTTGTTGAATTAATGTCTCAGGCTTAACAATAACATATTTTATATCACCTGAATATCTTGAATTTTATCCTTTCTAGGATTTGCTGCTTTCCTAAATATTTTTCGTACACTACATTCATATTATATCTTGTTTGGTTTATCTCTGATGTGTTCCTATTAACAGAATTTCAACCATGCATTTGAACATTAAAATCAAAGACTGTCGCTCTTCCTTTTAATGGAAAGGTTGTTTAATAAGTTTAATGCAGATAGTTATAATAATGTTATTAGTTACAATATGATGATGAAATTTTACGTGAACCTACTTTGATCCTATGGGTGCAACACCATGACACTCAATGTAGTCTCCATCTTTTGTGGCCCATCTCGTGCAACGTTTTTTCCATTCCTTGTGGCTGACTCTTATACCATCGTTTCACACAAGAAATGAGGGCTTTGTTATAGTTGAATGTTTTTCCTCGCAGGTGGATCTTTACACGACTAAACAGGAAGTAATCGAAATGCAAGTCCAGACAAAGTGAGGCTGAGTAACGACATCTCTTCCCATTTTCATGATTTTCTATTGCAAGAGTCACTTTATGCCTCTTGCTTGTATATATTTAAAATTTTAATATCGTGGGTATACATATATTATTAGTATTATTATATGTTTAATTATGTTAATATAAGACGGGGATCCCAGGCCTGGGTAGCATTTAATTCAAATATTCTGATTAGCATGTAAGAATTATTATCAATATTATTATTGTATATATGTTTGTATATTCCATGTATTTTTTTTCCTTAGAGATTCTTAAAATTATTGACAAAAATCTTTCTTTCCTATTGCTAGTTTTAGAAACCAGTTTATTTCTGGATTTAGCCAGCCAGCTTTTCGAGAGGGGGGAGACCGCTTTCTCTCGGGTTATCAATGGATTGTTTGTAAGGGAGGTCAAAGCGTCCCTTTTGGGTAGTTCCCTATAAATACGAGGAGGAGCTGTCCTCCTCATCTTCATTTTTGGCTAGACTTTACGTTCGACGCCTCGAAGATCACTTTTTCAGCTTTATGCTGGCTTTTTTTGCCTTAGTGATGGCATTATAGGTTATGATAGGTTCCTTAGAAGTTTAGCTCTTTTCGAGACTCAGATGAGTGATTCTGAGAAGGAAGTTTCACAGCTTTTCAAATGAGAGGCTGTATTCCTGGGTAAGAAAGGTTTGGTAGGGCAGTCCCTGGTTAGGAATTTCTTTCTTTTCTGAATTATAAGAATTTAGTTAGAAGTTATTAAGTTAATATATGTGATTTTAATCCTACTCCTATTTTGGAAATTGGATTTTTCTTAGAGCTTTTCTGAGGCTTTGTAAGCTCTCAGTTAAGTCTGGTTTCTACTTGAGGGCCAGCAGCAGGGCAATTTGGTATTTACGGATCCTATGGTTTTGGGTTCGATTCCCCTTATGAAGGCAGGTGTCGTGATCGGCCTGCTGGATAGAGTTTATAGGTCTTACTCTTAAGCGATAGAGGTTATAGGCCTATATCATTTTGTTAAACATTCAATAATTTACCCTGTTCCGAAGTGAGGGACATAATTATTTCCTACTTGAGGAAATATTGCCTTACCTTTAACCTTACCCACTCCTTGTAAACTGATTAGATTAGAATCCTTTATTAAGTAGTACTGCCTCTGACAGGTTTTACTACAAGTAGGTGTTAGGCCAGGTTTCTGGACGAGTGCCGAAGGAACCTTTGAAAATTAAGGGCTCACTGGAAGGCGTGTAAGTGAATTCAAAGAAGGTGAGTCCGCAGGCCCAAAGATTTAGAGAAACTTTAGATGAATTAAGGTTTCATGTAACTTTCTTAAAGAGATAGCAGAGTAGGAGCTATATCTCGAATACGGGCTATAGTTTGGAATATAGTTTCCGAGAGTCAACTTGTGGACTCGATTACTCTTTTGTGAATTAGATTGATTCAAAGTTAAGCCCAAAGATTTTTCTTTTATAAATAAAGCATAGAGAGGAAAGAATATAAGGCTTTTATTAACAGGATATATTCCCGTATGTAATTTTCATTGGATCAAATTTTATACCCCTAGACACAGCCAGAAACTGATATATTCTGGGTTAATAGGATATTAGAATTTGTATAATATCTTTATTATACACCTTTTAAATATATGCAAGGGATTTGGAGCAGATATTCTTGAGATTTTGAGTTAATTAATTGAGATTGTTTGTAAGGCGGGTTGCCTAACATAAATTACCATCTCCCGAGCGAGGTACGGTCAGTAATTATTATTATTATTATTATTATTATTATTATTATTATACCCCCTCCATATATATATTTTTAAAAATATTTTTTTCCCTTGCATATAATGGGAGGCTCAGTCCGTGATTAATAGAAGCCTGAACTAATTTATGAAGTTAAGATCTGGAAAGAGTATTGGGAATATGGCGGAAACTATTACTTTAGAAGCTTTAAAGAACGCTTTGGGGTTAGAATCAGGAGAAATAAACTCCGAAAATATTTTAGAAGCGATTAGACGACTCAGAAATAACGGAAGTGAGAGTAGAGAAGAAGCGAGTCCTTGCTCATGTAGGAAAATTTGCGACGATATAAAAGTCCAACTCCCACAGTTCTCTGGAACACCAGATGAAAATCCTTTTGATTTCATTGATTCAATCAAAGACTACTCCAAGAGGAAGGGGATTTCTCTAGAGGAAATTTTGGATAAGGTCGTGCCTTATCTCCTTACTAGAAGTAGCAAGGAATGGTACAATTTTAAATCTCCATTCTCAAATTTTAAGGAATTTCAACATAGCTTCTTACAGGAATATTTTAGCTTCAAATATGAGGAAGAATTTGAGGAGCAAATTGCGAAAAGGGTACAACATCCGAACGAATCACTCGCGAAAGTCGTTCGTGTAATGGCAGTTTTGTTCTCTAGACTTCAAAATCCTCCACCGGAAGTAGATCAAGTAAGAAAAATAATTTCAAAGGCGCATCTCAGGTACAGAATTTATCTCCATGAAAAAGAATTTGCCACTCTTAAAGATTTGGAGTTTCAATCTCTGAAAATACAATCATATCTTTTAGAAGAGCTAAAATATGTAAATTTGCAGAAAGACGGCGAAAAACAGTCAGAACTAGCGGTGGTAGGAAAAGTAAATTCTGTTTTAGATGAAGTTCCCAAACTTCAACCAGAATCTCTTGATCCTGCCTTTTTCAGGAGGAAAACAAATGAAAGGGATTGTCCAAAGGAAAGCAAACAATCACAAGGCGCTATTAAATGTAATTTCTGTGGGGTCCGTGGACACAAGAAATTTCAGTGTTTTAAATTTAAAAAGGAAAGCCAAAACGAGAAAGACAATAAGCAAAAGGATACGGTAGCAGCCTTTGCGAGGAAAACAGTTAAGAAAGCAGCTGGTGGAAAGAATCCCTCCCCTTACATTTATGGATATTTTTACCGCAAGCCCTTTGATATTTACCTCGATAGCGGCAGTGACATCTGCTTAGTCCACGAAAATATAGCTGAGTTTTGGAGACAATCAGGGGCGAAAATGAAAGATGAGGAACAAACGATTTCGCTCGCTAAACAGGTCATTTTCCCCAGATTTTGCATCCGAAAGAGGACTTTTACACAGAAATGTTATGTTGTTTCTGGTTTGAACCTCGGAATTGTATTTGGCCTGAATTTTCTTGAGAAGGCAAAAATTGAACTATTGTTAGGAAAGGGTGGATGGCGCTTTCAAGATGAAGATTTTGTTACTAAGTTCATTGTCCCTGAAGAAGAAGAAGAAGAAACAAAGAAACCGTCAGTGGGCCGACGACTTAGAAAAATAGAGAATGGGGGAAATGAAGGAAATTTGCCTGCACGTGCAGGAAACAAACCGATAGAAGAAGAAGAAAAGGGTTACAACCACCGAAAGAATTTGAGTCACAAGAAGAAGTACAATGAGAGTAATAAAAGTAAACATTTTTTACCCTTGCGTTCTCGTCCGAAAGGACGAGAGAACCGCTAATTTTGACCACCATTGTAAATAGGCCATGCCTTTTATTCTTGGATAGCGGCAGTAGTCTATCATTTATAAGTGGAAAACAAGCATCCATTCTGAAGGCTGCTGGATGCAAGTTCAAGAAGGATCCTTTGCCATTGTCTTTAGCCAAGGGTACCATAACTGCTGAAGAAAGCGTGGTTGTAGATGTATTATTTGCAGGTCATAAAGTTAAACAGAAATTCTATTCTATTCCAGGCTTAATAAAGCCTTACATCTGTGGTCGGGACTTTCTCTATAAGAGTAAAATTATGATATCCATCGCTTCTGGAGGATGGCAGATCGACGACCAACAGTCACCCTTTTGTATTTTTGATAAACCTTCTTTGAATAGAGATGAGGATGAATCTGAGATTTTGTTTTTACGTGAAGATAAAAATGCCATTGTTAATGGAATGCTTGAGCGAGTTCAAGCTAAGGGTGAACTTAAAGAAAAATTGAGAAATGTTTTGTTAAAGCATAAGAGTGTGTTTTCAAATAAACCTGGTTTAACCCATTTGATTGAGCATCACATTACAGTTAAAAATCCAAAACCTTTTTACACCCGTCTACGCCCTTTGTCTTTAGAAAAGAAAAAGATAATGTCTGAACTTTTGGATCAAATGGAGGCAGATAAACAGATAGTTAGGTGCAATACAAACTACGTGAGCGCACCTATTTTACATAAGAAAAAGGATGGTTCTTTTAAGCTAGTCGTTGATAGTAGAAAGATCAATCTGATGACGAAGCCCCAGTGTTGCCAACTTCTGAGTTTAACTGAGGCTCTGACATACTTAGGAAATAAATCTTGGTTTTGTGTAGTCGATATAAAATATGCTTATGGAGCCATTCCATTGCATCCAGATAGCCAAGATTATACGGGTTTCATTACTCATAAGGGAATATATAAATTCGTTCGCTCATGTTATGGCCTCCGCGATGTCCCGTTTAGTTTAGCCCGTCTAATGCAAATGATTCTCAAGGAATTATATTTTACTAAGGTTATCTGTTATTATGATGATTTAGTTCTCATAGCTGACTCACCTGAAGAATTGCTTGAAATCTTAGACACTACATTATGTAGGATTAAAGAAGCTGGCCTAACCTTGAGTCCCGAGAAGGCAGTTTTTCTCTCCAAGGAGATAGAGTTTTTAGGTTTCAAAATCAAGGGCGGAAGAATAAGTTGTACTGAAGAAAAGCTAAAAATGGCGAATCAGATAAATCCCCCTAAAAATGTTAAACAGTTGCAAGGATTAATTGGATTTTTAAATTTTTTCCACTTTAGAATAAAGAATATGTCTGAGATCATAGCGCCTTTAACGTTATTGCTAAAAAACGGCGTAAAATTTAAGTGGGAGAAACAGCACGATGATGCGCTGGCGCAATTGAAGAAAGCGTTGGCGGAAGATCCGAAACTTTTGCTTCCGAAACTTAATGAGCCTTACCACTTATTTACCGATGGGTCCAAAGTGGCGAGTGGGTACACACTCTGTCAGAAAGACGAAGAAGGGAAAATGTCTGTTGTTGCCTATGAGTCCCGTCGTCTTTCTCACAACAAAACTATAGTTCAACGTATTTAGAGCTTTTGTCAATTGTTACTGGATTAGAAAAAATTGAAGTGTATTTGATTCACGCTCCGATTATACACGTATATACAGACAATAGGGGAATAATTTCGTTAATTAAATCCACGAAGTGTCCTGCATTAGTTCAGCGTTGGGCCACCCGTATACTCCGTTTTCCTGTAGTTTTACATTTTCGGAGTGGCAAGAGCCAAGCTATAGACTACCTATCCAGAATAGAGAGTGGATATACAGAAGGTCCAGAATTTAAGGGTTCGGAACAGGCAGAAAAGAATTTTCCAATAGAAGGAGAAGACAATGGTTTTATTAAAATCCATACGGAAGATAAAGGAGTAATAGACATTAAGGATTTTCCCTCGAATGACTTATTAATTGTTGATTTTTATAGAAGTAAGGCTATGAAGGAAATTAAGAAAAAATTGAAGCGTGAGAAGAGAGAGAAAAACTCGCCGAGTCTAAGCGAGATAAATATTTCAGTCTCGGATAAAAGAAAGCTTTTAGCAGAACTTCCTTATTGTATGCTTACTGAAGAATCAGAAGATCGTGGGGAAAAAGAAGGTATTTTGATCGACCTAAATGATTTAAAGAAGATAAAAGAATATCATAGATCTGACCCTTTTCTGAACAAATTAGTCACATTTAAGCTTAATGAAACTAAGATTTCCTCCAAGAATACACGAGAAAGATTTGGAAAACTAGATAATGTAACATATTTCTCGGATGGTGGTATCCTCATGCGCCGTACAAATTTTCAAGGCGAGGAGAACGACGTGATTTGGTTACCGCAAATTCTCAGAGCTTCTGCTTGTTACAGCGCGCACATTGCAAAGGAGTCTGGTCATCCATCGTTTTTAGAAACATACAGAAAGCTTAGGATGCACTATTTTTGGACGAACATGCGAAAGGATGTTCAAGATTTTGTGAGGAGTTGCATCCCATGTACAGTGTTCAAGGAGAATATTAATACTAAGTTTGGGGAATTACAAAGTAGCTTAGTAGAGCGCCCGAACATTGCCGTTTACATAGATAACCTTGGGCCTCTAACATGTAGCAAGGAGGGATACAGATATTGTCTAGTAATGGTGGATGCCTTTTCCAGGCTAGTGAAGCTCTATCCTGTTAGGAAACTCACTTCGAAAATAATGATAAACTGTATCATCAATTTTTTTCTCAGAGTTCGGTTATTATTTTAAGCTGATTAGTGACAATCACTCAATCTTTACTTCAAAAGTCTGGCGAGAAACTTTAAAGGCACTTGGTGTGAAATATTCAAATATCAGTTGTTATAGAGCGAAATCTAACCGAGCTGAAAAGGCCATAAAAGATGTCAAAACACTATTGGGCCTATATAATAAGCACCATGAAAATTGGAGTAAGGATATAAAGCTGATTGAGTTTGCACTAAATTCAAGAGTAAGTAAATCTACGGGCTACATGCCATTCAAGATTCGTTTCGGGAGAGATTTCACGCATCCTTTGCTCAATAGGCCTGAGGCAAAGAAGAGATCAATAGATTCGACAGAACAAAATGAAGCAGAAACATATTCCAATTATGTTAAAGAAATTAGTAGAAGGATGCAAGTTGCTCTGGATAGGGCAAAGGAAATTCAGAGAAAACACCATAATCAATATAAAAAAGTTTATGATAAGGGGAGAAGAAAAAATCCTTTTAAAACTGGGGAGCGTGTTTGGCTTAGAGTTATTCGGATATCCGATCCTACGCAGAAAATTTCATCTTCTCTTCTAAACCGTTACAGCGGTCCATGGTCTATTCAGAGACAGGTAGCTGCAAATACATATATAATTAAGAACATATGGACGGGCAAGGAAGTGAAGTCTAATGCCGATATGTTCAAACCCTTCGTTGTACCTCCGAACTTCTGCCGCCACATTCCGGAGCTGAAAGAAGAATTCATTCATGAGCTCTCCCAGAAGGAAGAAAAATCAAAAGGAGGGGGGAAAAGTAGGTACCCTACTGACACAGTAGTATAACTGTTTCTCTGACCATAGTGAGGTCTCAGAAGTCAGTTTCTTTCTTTTTTCTTTCTTTAGCTTTAGTTTAGCTCTAGCCAGCAAAGTAGTTGTTCCCAATATGAATACTTCGAGAGGAAAGTCTACGAGATCAGTATATGTGGCTGCTAGACCAAATCCGGAACAGCCAGAAAGTTTACAACTTCTGCGTCATGTCGACTCTAGACGCAACAATAAGAGAAGAGAAAAACGCCGTATGAACAATGTGCATTTTAATTCTCAGAACAAAAGTAAGTTGCAATTTTTCGATAAAACTCTGGCTGATTTAAGCGAGGAAAGGGCGGAGACAAAGTTCGACGACAATAATACTTCAGCTAATAGATT
Organism: Thermobia domestica; assembly: GCF_964235325.1. Lineage (NCBI taxonomy): Eukaryota > Metazoa > Arthropoda > Insecta > Zygentoma > Lepismatidae > Thermobia > Thermobia domestica. The sequence continues at coordinate 264,432,595 of NC_137462.1, forward strand.
GGAGCTACTGGAAAAAATTAGTGAAGCACAGAATGCGGATGTGAACCGCCCTTCTACAAGCAAGACAGACCTGGAAGAAGATAAAAGCGATTTCCTGAATTTAAATCCAGAAGATCAAAGTCTCTATGAAGAATTGCCGAAAACTCCAGGAAAGGACATAAATTTCCTAGATACAGGTAAAGTAGGAAATAAGGGTGTAAAGAGACGTCTTCAATTGTAAGACGCAAGTGTCTGTTCTCTAGTGCGAGATGGTGAAAAAACAAGTGACTGTACGAGACTGTGAACTGTGAATTACAGGCTTTAATGCCCGATATATGTATATTTTTTCTTTTTTTAAAAAAAAAATTTTGTGCTCAGTGATTATGTTGTGTGTTAAGAGAAGTGAACTGAAAGTGACTGAAGACTTTTGTGATAGAGATTACACGGTTTAAATTTCAATATTTAATATTTAGTGTTATTGTGTGTGTTTAAGTGAATGAAATTTAAAATTTTCTCGATTCTCAGAGCGTGGACTGAACGAGACTTTGAACTTTCAAAGATTCTGAGAAAAATTCTAAGCTAAGTGCTTTTAATTTTTTTTGGGTGTGCATATGAAAAGGCCACTTTACTGGTTGCGTCACTTTATGCCTCTTGCTTGTATATATTTAAAATTTTAATATCGTGGGTATACATATATTATTAGTATTATTATATGTTTAATTATGTTAATATAAGACGGGGATCCCAGGCCTGGGTAGCATTTAATTCATATATTCTGATTAGCATGTAAGAATTATTATCAATATTATTATTGTATATATGTTTGTATACTCCATGTATTTTTTTTTCCCTTAGAGATTCTTAAAATTATTGACAAAAATCTTTCTTTCCTATTGCTAGTTTTAGAAACCAGTTTATTTCTGGATTTAGCCAGCCAGCTTTTCGAGAGGGGGGAGACCGCTTTCTCTCGGGTTATCAATGGATTGTTTGTAAGGGAGGTTAAAGCGTCCCTTTCTGGTAGTTCCCTATAAATACGAGGAGGAGCTGTCCTCCTCATCTTCATTTTTGGCTAGACTTTACGTTCGACGCCTCGAAGATCACTTTTTCAGCTTTATGCTGGCTTTTTTTGCCTTAGTGATGGCATTATAGGTTATGATAGGTTCCTTAGAAGTTTAGCTCTTTTCGAGACTCAGATGAGTGATTCTGAGAAGGAAGTTTCACAGCTTTTCAAATGAGAGGCTGTATTCCTGGGTAAGAAAGGTTTGGTAGGGCAGTCCCTGGTTAGGAATTTCTTTCTTTTCTGAATTATAAGAATTTAGTTAGAAGTTATTAAGTTAATACACTCTCCATTCCAAAAGAAACCGAACTTTTGAAAACAAATAGTACCACTAAGTGCCATCTGTTGTAATATTTTACCGGTAGATGGCGTAGTCCCTCATTGACAACTGGTATAAATGTCATGACATTTGGATGCACGGCAACAAAGTTATTGCGTTTCAACTGTCAGTGTGTTGTGTACATCGGTCGGAAAATGAGTTCCAAACAACGAGCTGCAATTGAGTTTTGTGTTAAACTGGGTAAAACTTTTAGTGAAACGCACCAAATGCTACAAAATGCATATGGTGATGAGTGTCTATCCCGTACGCAAGTTTACGAGTGGTTCAGGCGATTCAAATCGGGTAGAGAGACGCTGGATGATGACGAAAGATCAGGCCGTCCCAGAACCGGATTATCGGAAGAAAACATCGAAAAAGTGCGTGAATTCATCAAACATAACAAAAAATCGTCGGTGAAAGTTATTGAAATGGAATTAGGCATTCCTCAAACAACCGCATACCGCATTTTGACCGAAGTTTTGGGCCTTAAGAAGGTTAATTCGCGGTTTGTACCACACAAACTCACCGAAGACCAAAAAGTTGATCGAATTGCGCATTGCAAAGACATCGTTAAAAGTGCTCGGCAGGATTGAAACTTCTTGAAATCGATTGTAACTGGTGACGAGACGTGGTGTTTTGAATATGAGCCCGAAACAAAGCGGCAAAGTGCTGAATGGAGAGCGCCGGATGAAGGAACACCCAAAAAAAGTCGCTTGGTGAAGTCAAAACTTAAGGTGATGCTGATTCAAAAGGAATCATCCACAAAGAATTTGTTCAGCCCGGCCAGACAGTCACTGGAGAGTTTTACTTGGGCGTCATGAAGCGTTTGCTGGCAAGAATTCGTCGTATTCGGCCCGAATATCGCGAAATCGGCAGTTGGACTCTTTTGGACGATAATGCACCATCACATCGTTCGCGACTTGTAACTGAATTTTTGGTCAAAAATCACATTATTCGGTTGCATCATCCGCCCTATTCACCAGATCTCGCTCCGTGCGATTTCTATCTGTTCCCGAAACTGCATTTGGCGATGAAAGGAAAGTGGCACGCATCGATTGATGCCATTGAGAAGGCGACGACCGCCGTCCTAAAGACTATTCCAATAAAGGACATGGAGAAGTCGTTTGACAACTTGTTGGAGCGTGCAAATATGTGTATCGATGCAGAAGGGGAATACATTGATTAATAAAAATGATTTGTTCCAAAATGTACATTGCTTTTTTGTTTTTTAAAACGTTCGGTTTCTTTTGGAATGGAGGGTGTATATGTGATTTTAATCCTACTCCTATTTTGGAAATTGGATTTTTCTTAGAGTTTTTCTGAGGCTTTGTAAGCTCTCAGTTAAGTCTGGTTTCTACTTGAGGGCCAGCAGCAGGGCAATTTGGTATTTACGGATCCTATGGTTTTGGGTTCGATTCCCCTTATGAAGGCAGGTGTCGTGATCGGCCTGCTGGATAGAGTTTATAGGTCTTACTCTTAAGCGATAGAGGTTATAGGCCTATATCATTTTGTTAAACATTCAATAATTTACCCTGTTCCGAAGTGAGGGACATAATTATTTCCTACTTGAGGAAATATTGCCTTACCTTTAACCTTACCCACTCCTTGTAAACTGATTAGATTAGAATCCTTTATTAAGTAGTACTGCCTCTCAAAGGTTTTACTACGAGTAGGTGTTAGGCCAGGTTTTTGAACGAGTCCCGAAGGAACCTTTGAAAATTAAGGGCTCACTGGAAGGCGTGTAAGTGAATTCAAAGAAGGTGAGTCCGCAGGCCCAAAGATTTAGAGAAACTTTAGATGAATTAAGGTTTCATGTAACTTTCTTAAAGAGATAGCAGAGTAGGAGCTATATCTCGAATACGGGCTATAGTTTGGAATATAGTTTCCGAGAGCCAACTTGTGGACTCGATTACTCTTTTGTGAATTAGATTGATTCAAAGTTAAGCCCGAAGATTTTTCTTTTATAAATAAAGCATAGAGAGGAAAGAATATAAGGCTTTTATTAACAGGATATGTTCCCGTATGTAATTTTCATTGGATCAAATTTTATACCCCTAGACACAGCCAGAAACTGATATCCTCTGGGTTAATAGGATATTAGAATTTGTATAATATCTTTATTATACACCTTTTAAATATATGCAAGGGATTTGGAGCAGATATTCTTGAGATTTTGAGTTAATTAATTGAGATTGTTTGTAAGGCGGGTTGCCTAACATAAATTACCATCTCCCGAGCGAGGTACGGTCAGTAATTATTATTATTATTATTATTATTATTATTATTATTATTATTATTATTATTATTATTATTATTATTATTATTATACCCGCTCCATATATATTTTTTTTAAAATATTTTTTTCCCTTGCACTATTGTCATCTTGGCTGTATGAGGCTTGGCATTGTCATGATAGAATTTGATGATCTTACCTTGTAGCTCCGGTCTCTTGGTGTGAAGACCATGTCGTACCTTCAATGACTAACAATAAAGCTCCTTTTAATTGTAGAGCCATGCTCTAAGAAGTCTATGAAAATGACACCAGACAGATCCCAGAAAGGAGAAGCCTATAATTTTCTAGCCGTAGTTTTTTTTTCTTTTTATCGACAGCTGAAACCAATGTTGGATACTAGCGCCGTCCAATGTGTGATCCCTGTAAACCGGAAGCAATTTCCTATGAATTGATTTGGCTGGTTCATCATAAGTTTTGAACAGGAATTCCATTACCGAACCTTGTAGGATCTTGATGTCTACTTCAGTTATCACTGTGGTTTACCTGTGAGTAATATAGGTCAAATTGTGTTCACCTAAAACTTCATCATCATATTCCAAAGAATTAAAATATTGTACCCATCTGTGTAAAAGTTGTTGAACGTTCTTTGTATTTCAATATACTCTTCAGACATAATTATACGTGTTTTAGTCAGAGTGGAACTGTTTATCGGTTCATCTTTCATGATAGGGCTTATCTTAGTAATATGTATAAATTTTATGTAAATCATGGTGAGGTGGGTCGTGTGTAGTTGGATAGAATAATGTTTATTATTATTATTATTATTATTATTATTATTATTATTATTATTATTATTATTATTTGTTTTGTTGACTACGTCTTCCTACTATCTCTAGAGCAGTCATTATCTTGACGTCACAGTTTGATGCTTCCTTTCTCAGTAAATCATATAGAAAGAGGAAGGAGCTAGCAGGTAAGTGAGGTTAACAAAAGAAAATTATGACATCAATTGCGTAGTCGATTGTGTTGAATACATATTATTCGCGGATTCATAACTATTGCTGTATTGTGAACACTTGTTTTAGTCCAACGTCAAGACCCCCCCCCCCTCCTACGCTATAGTGCTTCCTTTTGTTATTTACCTCTGTGTTATTTATTTATTTATACTGTATATATATATATCTTTCCATGTATTAGCATTGGTGGCAGTGGCGCCATCTTTTGAGCTAGAATCGAAGTATTTGAAAGTCCAAAACAACCTTAAGAACTAGAACCTACTTCATTGTAGAGACCTGCACGGGCCGAATATTTCGGCCCGAGCCCAATCCAGCCCGAATGTACGTAGCCCCGGCCCAGCCCGGGCCCGAAAAGATTTGGAGATTTTCGGCCCGGCCCGGTCCGATAAGTTTTTAAAAATTCTTGGCCCAAGCCCGGCCCGGACCCGATAAATTTTCGAAGTTTCATTTTGCAACATTTTTCATGGGTACACTTCTTCAACGTTTGCTTTATTTTAATTATTGTTTAACGAATGTCTATAACACTAGTTAACAAAGGTTTTGTTACATAAAAGGAAATACCTGTTCTTAAAGGAACTTTTTGCGCTGAATTCGAATATGCACTCGGTTTTTCTCCATCACGTACGATTTTCCCGTAAGAGGGATTTTCGGGTAAATCCCTCAAAAATTTCCCTTTTCGTTTATTTTACACCCCAATATCTTGTCCCCTTGCATATACTAACATAGAAATTATACCTAAGTATACTTTGATTCATATTTAACAAACCCTCCAAGTTTCGTAATAATCGCTTTATTCTTTCTAGAGAAATAAATATGTTTGTATGTATACTGTGTGTACTGTTTATTGCACCTTATAGTAATGCTTTCAGATCTCTTAAGTTGAGGTAAAACGTTTTGCTTTATTACCACAAACACATATATAAAATATAATACAATATAATTTACAAGTGTGACAATTTACAATAAACAATAATACAAATGTACCAAAAGGTCATGAAAAGACAATCAAAACTATCACAATATATGAAACTTCCATTGGGTTACAAAAACGTACACTACTTCCTTCTTTTGTAAGAAATGTTGCATTCTCTAACAAGACCCCAACAATAGTCCCCCATCATTGAAGGATCCCATCGTCCCTGGTACCTTTTCTCCATTGCCATTATATCTTGGTGGAATCTTTCCCCCTGTTTGTCGCTGAGAGCACCTAGGTTAGCAGGAAAGAAGCTGAGGTGGGAGTGCAAAAAGTGGATTTTTAAAGACATCCTACAACCCAACTCTTTGTATTTCTGTATCATGTCCTGTACGATTTCTGTGTAACTCTCAGCTTTGTTATTGCCCAGAAAGTTGCGCACAACACACTTAAATGCTGTCCAGGCAGCTAGCTCAGCACTGTTTAACTTGCTGTCAAAGCTATCATCAAGCATTAATTTCCTAATTTGGGGACCAATAAACATTCCCGCTGAAATCTTAGCATCACTCAGGTTAGGGAACTTATCTCGCAAATACTTGAAACCTTCACCAGATGTGTCCATGGCTTTGACAAAGTTTTTCATAAGTCCTAACTTGATATGAAGTGGCGGTAGTAATATCTTATTAGGATCTACCAAAGGAGCGTATTTGACGTTGCATTCTCCAGGTACGTAATTCACTCTAGGTTCCCATTCCTTCACTTCATAATGTTTGTCATCAGCTCGGCTATCCCATAAACATAAAAAACATTGGTACTTCGTGTAACCACACTGCAGTCCTAATAAAATACCAACTACCTTGAGATCACAACATATTTGCCAACAATGGTCCTTGTAATTTATAAGATTTAGCAAAGTTGACATGGTGTCATAGGATTCCTTAATCTTCACTGAGTGCGCAAGTGGTATAGAAGGTTTTTTTATTTCCATTATGTAAAAGGACAGCTTTAAGGCTGACCTTTGACGCGTCGATAAATAACCTCCATTCTTCTGGAACGTAAGGAATTCCTAGCTCCGCCATCAACCCATTTATATCCGTACATACGCACACATTATCTTGCATTGAGAAATAGCTTGAAAATTGAACATGCCTTTTCCTGTACACTGATATGTTCGTTTCTGCATCCAATAAGTTCCACTGCTGGAGCCTTGATCCCAGAAGTTCCGCCTCTTGTTTTGTCAGGTGCAAATCACGGACTAGGTCATTAAGTTCACATTGCCGGATGAAATGTGGCTCGCGAACACAGTCAGGGATGAACGTTGGATCCTTGGATGTACATGTTGATGTCGATGGTTCATCAAGGTCATGATCATCATCAGAGTCTTTTGGCCATATCTCTTCCCAGTTGGTAGGGGGCTCGGGAAGTGAAAGTTCATCCCCGTGCGGAATAGGTCTAATTGCGGATTTAACGTTGGGATAACTTATTGTGTATTTGCTTTTTTTTAGAATGTCCCTTAACTACTGTGAGACAAAAATAACAATCATCCAGATGGTTGGTGGGTTCTCTCCACACCATTGGTACAACAAATTTCATGAACCTCCGTTTCCCTTTGGCCCATGCAAGTAAAGTGACGTAGCACGACGCACAAATTATGTTGGGTGCCCAAGTTTTGTCCTGATCTCCCACACGACATCCGAAATATATATAATATGCTAGTTTCACCGATGGCGTAATGGATCTACACTGTCCTTTAACTACAAACTGGCCACACACATAACAAAAACTATTTGGTGAGTTAACACACGAACGCCGTCCTCTTGACGCCATTGTACTGATCACAAACTAAACTTCTGGTCTTAGTTGGGTATAATGCCGTTAAGATCAAACATGAAAGCACTCTTAGCAGCAAAGACAACTTTGAAAGTGAAGTAGTGTTAAACCACACGTCAATATAAAAATGTACAAAACTCCCTTACCAGGTGTCAAGAACACAAGAAAGAAAGAAATGCGCGGGGGGAGGGGGAAACGATACCGTAGTGGAAAATTCAGACTGCATTAGTTCATTGTTGTCAACAATGAGTCTGTATTCCATTCTTTCTTTCTTTTGCATTCTGTTACATTTGATAACAAATATTGATAACCATTTCATGAACAAAACGAAAAAACTTGGAGAATTGTATATATATGTATTAAGATATACATATACTGTACGTTTAAAAAAAATACGTTGGAAGTACATTCTATTTTTATACACGTTTCTAATTTACAGAGAGCAATACAAGTGTGTTGTTGACTATTGTAAGTATTCATTTTTATGTCTGTGTTTGTAGTAATAAAGCAAATCGTTTTTACCCCAACTCAGGAGATCTGAAAGCATTACTATCAGGTGTAATAAACAGTGCACACAGTATACATACAAATATATTTATTTCTCTAGAAAGAACAAAGCGATTTTTACGAAACTTTTAGGGTTTATTAAATATAAATCAAGGTATACTTAGGTATAATTTCTATGTTACTATATGTAAGGGGACAGGAGCTAGGGGAATAAAATATCTGAAAAAGGGAAATTTTTGAGGGAATTTCCCAAAAATCCCTCTATTACGGGAAAACTGTACGTGATGGAGAGAAGCCGAGTGCATATTCGAATTCAGCGCAAAAAGTTCCTTTAAGATCAGGTGATTTTTCTCATGTAACAAACAAAAAGTTTAAATTTGTTAACTAGTGTAATTGTTAAGAATTGCAATTAATCGGTCCCAGCCCGGCCCGACCTGAAGAGAAATCAGTGTCGGCTCGCTCAAGCCCGGCCCGGCCCGGCCCAAAGAAATAATACAGTCGGCCCGTGCAGGTCTCTACTTCATTGGTCTAATGGCTGCTGGCGTGGCGCAGTCGAGCGATTTGAGGCATTGGACTGACGACCGTGACGGCGAAACGCTTTGGGAATTCGAATCCTTCTAAAGAGAATTTGTGTTTTTAATTTCCTTCGAAGTTTCTGTGTTCGAGTTAATGTCGTAATGAATAAAATACTGCAGAAAATAAGTTTACCAAAATCGACCGATGTCCTGGTTAGGGAGATTTTTTTTAAAAAATGACTAGGTCCTGCGTCTTTAGTGCATGGAGTCCTAAATTCGATTACCGATAGTAGAGCATTGAATACATTACGGTCATGAGCGCCCGAAGGGGAGGCCAGGACGGGGCACGGTCCCCCTGACTCACGAAAATGTATACGTAATATAGCACACCACGTATATTAAATATCAGAAATACCAGACGTAATATAACGACCATGGAGATGGGCCCCTCCCTAGAAAATTTTCTTCGGGCGCCCCTGATTACGGTGGTTCGACTTCCACTTCAAATTGAAGGTGCACAACTGATATGGCGTCAGTGCTGAAAGGGGGCACTAAACTTCAATAAACAACAATAAATTTAAGAACTTCTTAACTTCTCTTCTTATGATAATGATAGCCGAGATATAAAATGAGTAAAGCGGCAGGAACACTAACCTCCAAAAGGATAACTTCCATTTTAAGAAATCCCCACCAGGATTCTGCCACCTACAGTCGGACAATTTGTCCATGCCGACCAGATGCCGCGGTCGGATTGCCGGCGCCAGAGGCCGGCGTCTTTCAGCGCGAGTTTCGACCGCGGCGAATAGTTGCCTTGCCGAGCAGTCGACTAACAGCCGGAAATGAGCATTAAATGCACCGGCGCCGGTGTCGGATAGTTGTCTTGCCGAGCAGTCGGCAAACAGCCGTAAAGGCACAGTAAATTCGCCAGCGCCGCCGTCGAAAAGAGACCGGTATAAGGAGTCAGCAGAGGGTCGGAAAGAGGCTTTTCCGACTATTTTGCCGACTTTGACGGTCGGCAAAGTGTCGGCAAATGGCATTTTATTTTACGATTTTTGACCGCTTACCGCCTCAGCAAAAGGTCGGCAACTTTGAAAAGTAGATCGTCGTGCCGCCGCGGATGGGTGCCGGCTGCCTCCGTCGGCCCGCCACCGTCGACGGCGGCAATCCCTCTTTCCGACCGCGACTTCCTGATGAGGATGGCACATTTTTCTTAACCCTTTTAAATAATATATACTATTTTTAGTATATTAGGCAATGTCTTCATTATGCGATTAAAAAGACCCGGTAAAGCCTTTTACTTCTCTCTCTCTCTCTCTCAAGCCATTGGAGGCATTGTAGAACACGTTACATATGGTTTCACGCCTTTCTGCGTCAAGACATAGGGTGTGATGACTTCATAACTTTATAAAAATGTTTATGCCTATTTTTATTATTTTTTGGCGGACTTATTTTTCCACTTAGAAGATTGAAATTTTGCACACACACATTCAGTGCACCCCTTATTTTTCAGATCTCTAGTTAAAACAAGAGATCAGAGGGGTAAAAAGGGAAAAAAGTATTTCTTTTTTACAAAAATCCTTTTTTTTTTTTTTTTTTTTTTTGTATATGCGATTTTCCCACCTCAGATACATGATGGAGACATGTGAATAGTACTGTCTGAAAGACTTTCTATTCTGAAGAGAATAATATACAAACCATTATCCTAGGAAAAATGGGGTATCTTAGGCTAGTTTTAGACGAAAGCATTTATCGTAGCATTTCTCGTAGCAGATGTGCTGCCAAAAATCTCGTATAATATTCTATGGCATGAAAAGTATATTGTGCTTTTACACGGTAGCATTTTGATAAGCATTTTGTCGTGACGTAGCAAACAAATCACTGGAGAAGAGCGCAATTATGGCTCCAAAACTAAAAACAGATATTTCAGTCACTATTTCTTCTAAAGCTCTTTTTCGCATATGCTTATTATGATACAAAGGACTTTTAACGGTGCAGTTATACTATACAGATCCATAGATTTTAAAATTTACAGAAGAAATTTCTAATGTTTTAATAGAGTAGTGTATAAGTAATGGAAATATGGTGTGCACTTACATCTGAGATGCGTATTTATGTGGAAATATAGAAATTAAAGTCGAACCTGAAATGCAGGTAATTTTCAATAAGCTGTCATAAAATTTTGGCAAGTCTGTAATTTACCCATTTTGTATCGAAAACAGAACCCAACCATCCCCTTCGGGGCTTCTAACACATTCCCACTACTGCTACTACTACTACTACTTCTACTACTACTCCTATTCCAACTACTACTACTACCCGTTCCTACTCCTATTCCTACTACTACTACTACTCTTACTATTACTACACCTACTGCTACTGTTACTATTACTAAGTACTCCTACTACTACTCTTACTACTACCTACTCCTCCTCCTGCTCCTACTACTACACTATTACTCTTACTAGTACTACTACTACTACTATTGCTCTTACTACTACTACTACTACTATTAATACACCTACTACTACTTACTCCTTCTCCTCCTCCTCCTACTACTACTACTACTTATACTATGGTTCCGTATAGTAATACTACACGTTACCACCTGTTAAAGTGAACCTGCACCGGAAAATGCAAGAGCACACCAATAAATGAAACGAGAAGGTTTTTTAAATGAATTTCTGTGTGTATCCGTATAGTGAAACTGCATGCTTTTAACTTTGTACAAACAAGGATGTTCCTCATATTTTTTAATCAACATAATAATAGTATCCCTACTCCAACTCATTTTCCTTCACTACAATTCAATTTCCCACACATCGCTTCCTTTTAACACGCCACGGCGCTGCAATCGGAGCAGAAATGCTGGGGAAAATGCTACGAAATAGAGCAGGTTCTATCGACAAGAAATGCCATAGGATATGCCATGGCATGGGAAATGCTATAGCATTTGCTACTTTACACGGTAGGATATCGATGATACGATTTTTGCTACGAGAAATGCTACGATAAATGCTTCCGTCTAAAACTAGCCTTAGGAAATTTTTACCTGAGATCCTGTTTTATACGGTAATCTGGGTTATTGTGGAGATATTATTTTTTGGCGTGCTTACTTTTGCACCTAGAAAATTGAAATTTTGCATACACATTCAGTGCACTAGTTAGTATTTTAAAGATTTTTCAGATCTCTGCTTTAAAACAGGGGGAGTCCAGAGAGACAAAAAGGTAAAATGGGATATTTTAATAAAAAATCCCCCTTTTTTAAGCGATTTTCCCGCCTCAGATAAATGATAGAGACATGTGAATGGTTCCGTTTGAAAGGCGGTTCAATTCTAAAGAGAATGATGTACGAGCCATGACCCTAGGATAATTAGGGATGTCTCACTAAATTTTTATATTACATTTAGGTCTTTTGGAGTAATCTGGGGCATTGTGGGGCTCATTGGTAAATGTTTCTTCCCGCCGTTACTATTCAAAATAGAAGCTTGAAAAAGTGTACAGATATTAAGTATACCCCTTACCATTTTTCAGTTGATTTTGAGATCTGTGCATGAAAACAAGTGTCCAGAGGGGCTCAAAATTAGATTTTTTTAAAGAAGAAAATCCCGATTTCTCTAAAAAAATTTCCCACCTAAAGGACATGATAGGGAAATGTGGGAGGTACCATTTGAAAGGCTGTTCTATTCTGAAGAGAATGAGGTTCAAATCATCATTCTAAGCTAAATAGGGATGAGGCTGTAGCTGCTTGACTGAAAGTCTATCAAGGATCTTATAAAATAGAGGGTCTGCCCTTACAACAAAATCCTGAAGGGGACTGACTTCATCGAGGGAGTCGAGGGAGTCGAGGGACTCGAGGGAGTCGAGGGACTCGAGGGAGTCGAGGGAGTAAAAATAATTACTAGAGGGAGTCGAGGGAGTAAAAATATTCACTCGAGGGAGTCGAGGGAGTAAAAATATTCACTCGAGGGAGTCGAAAGAGTAAAAATATTCACTTGAGGGAGTCGAGCGAGTAAAAAATATTCACTCGAGGGAGTCGAGGGAGTAAAAATATTCACTCGAGGGAGTCGAGGGAGTAAAAATATTCACGCGAGGGAGTCGAAAGAGTAAAAATATTCACTTGAGGGAGTCGAGCGAGTAAAAAATATTCACTCGAGGGAGTCGAGAGAGTAAAAATATTCAATCGAGGGAGTCGAGGGAGTAAAAATATTCACTCGAGGGAGTCAAGGGAGTAAAAATATTCACTCGAGGGAGTCGAGGGAGTAAAAATATTCACTCGAGGGAGTCGAGGGAGTAAAAGTATTCACTCGATTGAGTCGAGGGAGTAAAAATATTCACCCGAAGGGGTCGAGGGAGTAAAAATATTCACTCGAGGGAGTCGAGGGAGTAAAAATATTCACTCGAGGGAGTCAAGGGAGTAAAAATATTCACTCGAGGGAGTCGAGGGAGTAAAAATATTCACTCGAGGGAGTCGAGGGAGTAAAAGTATTCACTCGATTGAGTCGAGGGAGTAAAAATATTCACCCGAAGGGGTCGAGGGAGTAAAAATATTCACTCGAGGGAGTCGAGGGAGTAAAAATATTCACTCGAGGGAGTCGAGGGAGTAAAAATATTCACTCGAGGGAGTCAAGGGAGTAAAAATATTCACTCGAGGGAGTCGAGGGAGTAAAAATATTCACTCGAGGGAGTCGAGGGAGTAAAAGTATTCACTCGATTGAGTCGAGGGAGTAAAAATATTCACCCGAAGGGGTCGAGGGAGTAAAAATATTCACTCGAGGGAGTCGAGGGAGTAAAAATATTCACTCGAGGGAGTCAAGGGAGTAAAAATATTCACTCGAGGGAGTCGAGGAAGTAAAAATATTCACTCGAGGGAGTCGAGGGAGTAAAAGTATTCACTCGATTGAGTCGAGGGAGTAAAAATATTCACCCGAAGGGGTCGAGGGAGTAAAAATATTCACTCGAAGGAGTCGAGGGAGTAAAAATATTCACTCGAGGGAGTCAAGGGAGTAAAAATATTCACTCGAGGGAGTCGAGGGAGTAAAAATATTCACTCGAGGGAGTAAAAATATTCACTCGAGGGAGTCGAGGGAGTAAAAGTATTCACTCGATTGAGTGGAGGGAGTAAAAATATTCACTCGAAGGAGTCGAGGGAGTAAAAATATTCACTCGAAGGAGTCGAGGGAGTAAAAATATTCACTCGAGGGAGTCGAAAGAGTAAAAATATTCACTCGAGGGAGTCGAGCGAGTAAAAAATATTCAATCGAGGGAGTCGAGGGAGTAAAAATATTCAATCGAGGGAGTCGAGGGAGTAAAAATATTCACTCGAGGGAGTCAAGGGAGTAAAAATATTCACTCGAGGGAGTCGAGGGAGTAAAAATATTCACTCGAGGGAGTCAAAATATTCACTCGAGGGAGTAATAATAGTCACTCGAGGGAGTAATAATATTCACTCGAGGGAGTAAAAATATTCACTCGAGGGAGTCGAGGGAGTAAAAATATTCACTCGAGGGAGTCGAGGGAGTAAAAATATTCACTCGAGGGAGTCGAGGGAGTAAAAATATTCACTCGAGGGAGTCGAGGGAGTAAAAATATTCACTCGAGAGAGTCGAGGGAGTAAAAGTATTCACTCGATTGAGTCGAGGGAGTAAAAATATTCACTCGAAGGAGTCGAGGGAGTAAAAATATTCACTCGAAGGAGTCGAGGGAGTAAAAATATTCACTCGAGGGAGTCAAGGGAGTAAAAATATTCACTCGAGGGAGTCGAGAAAGTAAAAATATTCACTCGAGGGAGTCGAGGAAGTAAAAATATGCACTCGAGGGAGGCGAGGGAGTAGAAATATTCACTTGAGGGAGTCGTGGGAGTAAAAATATTCACTCGAGGGAGTCGAGGGAGTAAAAATTTTCACTCGAGGGAGTCGAGGGAGTAAAAAAATTCACACAAGAGTGTCGAGGGAGCAAAAATATTCCCCCGAGTGAATATTTTTACTCCCTGGACTCCCTCGAGTGATTACATTTACTCCCTCCACTTCCTCCAGTGATTATTTTTATTCCCTCGACTTCTTCGAGTGATTATTTTTTACTCCGTCGAGTGAATATTTTTACCCCTCGACTCCCTCGAGTGAATATTTTTACTCCCTCGAGTGAATATTTTTACTCCCTCGAGTGAATATTTTTAGTCCCTCGACTCCCTCGAGTGAATATTTTTAGTCCCTCGACTCCCTAGAGTGAATACTTTTACTCCCCTGAGTGAATATTTTTACTCCCTTGACTCCCTCGAGTGAATATTTTTACTCCCTCGACTGCCTCGAGTAAATATTTTTACTCCCTCGACTCCCTCGAGTTAATATTTTTACTCCCTCGACTCCCTCGAGTGAATATTTTTACTCCCTCGAGTGAATATTTTTACTCCCTCGACTCCCTTGAGTGAATATTTTTACTTCCTCGACTCCCTCGAGTGTATATTTTTACTTCCTCGACTTCCTCGAGTGAATATTTTTACTCCCTGGATTCCCTCGAGTGAATATTTTTACTCCCTCGAGTGAATATTTTTAGTCCCTCGACTCCCTAGAGTGAATACTTTTACTCCCCAGAGAGAATATTTTTACTCCGTCGACTCCCTCGAGTGAATATTTTTACTCCCTCGACTCCCTCGAGTGAATATTTTTACTCCCTCGACTGCCTCGATTAAATATTTTTACTCCCTCGACTCCCTCGAGTGAATATTTTTACTCTCTCGACTCCCTCGAGTGAATGTTTTTACTCCCTCGACTCCCTCGAGTGAATATTTTTTCTCCCTCGACTCCCTAGAGTGAATATTTTTAGTCCCTCGACTCCCTCGAGTGAATATTTTTAGTCCCTCGACTCCCTAGAGTGAATACTTTTACTCCCCAGAGTGAATATTTTTACTCCCTCGACTCCCTCGAGTGAATATTTTTACTCCCTCGACTCCCTCGAGTAAATATTTTTACTCCCTCGACTCCCTCGAGTGAATATTTTTACTCCCTCGACTCCCTCGAGTGAATATTTTTACTCCCTCGAGTGAATATTTTTACTCCCTCGACTCCCTTGAGTGAATATTTTTACTTCCTCGACTCCCTCGAGTGTATATTTTTACTTCCTCGACTTCCTCGAGTGAATATTTTTACTCCCTGGATTCCCTCGAGTGAATATTTTTACTCCCTCGAGTGAAAATTTTTACTCCCTCGACTCCCTAGAGTGAATATTTTTACTCCCTCGAGTGAATATTTTTACTCCCTCAACTCCCTCTAGTAATTATTTTTACTCCCTCGACTCCCTCGAGTCCCTCGACTCCCTCGATAAAGTCAGTCCCTCCTGAAGCCATACGTCACAGTTTCGCCACCCCTACTCTGCCCACTCCGCCCAATAGGATCGCAATGTTTTGAGCCAACAATCATGGCGGAAATGAAAGTATCCAATCAGGTAATGGCAGAAACGAGAGTAGCCAATCAGACGTGCCGATGCTCGGTTGTTTTTTTGGCTTCATCGATTTAATAGGATGAAGATGCATATGGGCAGATCCTCTATTTATAACATCCTTGAAGTCTATACTTCACCTTAAAAAAAGAAAAAGAAAGAAAGAAAAGAAAGAAACAATTCGAAAGGGTTAAAACTTCAATAATTGTTTCTATATTCAAGGAAATAAAATGAAAACCTCAAACATAAAGAGAGCTTTCACTTGCTTCTGTCAGTTCACGGTTATCACCAGTTGCAACAATATTTAATACAAACGTGACATACAGGCCTAATCGACCTTACATATATTTATTTTTAAGTATGAGTGTGTGACGAGATATATTACTTCCTGTACGTAACACTAAATGAGTCATTCATTTACGAAGTATTGAGATGTACTAAATCTGTCATTGATTACTGAGATGGCCTTGAACCTTTACTTCTTTGTCTGTTAGGAGCGGGTCGGGTACTACCAGTATTTCTGAAGTTAATTTAAAACGTATCACGATCATAACATAATGCCTAGAAGAACATAGCCACTAGCTGTCATAGAATGCGCAACTTAAACTAGGTAACATTTCTAAAAATGGATCATTTCATTTTCCAGCACTACGTCAGCCATTAGGGGAAGGAAAAACAAAAAAACAAAAGAAGGTCTGACTTCCGCACTCTTGTCAGGACTAAGGATCACCACAGGTGCCCACGCAAAAGGCGTTTCTGCATGGAATGGCCTTGGCTCTCATTGGCACGCGAATGTTCTTTCCCCCCTTCACAGTTTCATACAGGTGAGCTCTTATGACGTACGGGATTTTTTTTTAAACTTTATTTTTGCTTTTCTTGTCTGTACAAGATCATTGCACAATCGTAGTTAATTAACATTAACCACTAATTTCATGCGGATGGCTTGTAATGTATGAGTCCACGATCTCAGTCAAGGACTTTGCAAAAAAATTGACCTAGTTTCAAAATTGTTAAAAAAGACATTATTTTAAACATTAATTAGTCCCGGTTTCTTGTAGTTATAATGTAATAAAAACAATCAATATGTCTTCATCAGGAGAAGAAATGTGTAATGAAGAGAGATGAACTCAACTACATCTCAGAGGGTCGAACGCTTCCTTCTTTTATGATTGTAACTCTGAGAAAACCAGAAGTGCATTATTTTTGCATACACACTCATGCATCAAATCATATTGTGCAATTGCACTTGTAATATATCATTTGGAATGATTACGGTTGACAACTTCCCAAAGTTAAAATTATGAATGCACTTCATACTTAGCGAGAGAGAAAGAGAAACAGAGAGTGAGAGAGAAAAGCTTTAAATTGCACACCTAACCAGTGACGTACGCAAAGGAGGAGTACTGAACTTCAACCTTTCCCCTACAAGATATCATGAGAAAAAAAACTAAGATATGAATACTAAAATCGAATGTATTCTTAACTGAAAATACTCTTGAACCCTTTAGTACTGAAATTATTCGTAAAATATGAGAACACCCATGCAAGGGCCCCGATTTCTCTGTAAATTTAGGGGGGGGCTGCACTCAAATTATGCAAAATATTGTATATTCATAAATACAATAGGGGGCCCACATGAGTTTTTTTTGTGGAGGCCCGGCCCCCCAGGATCGGCGCCCTTGCTCCCATGTCTTAAGAGAAATATCATTGTCATAATAGAAATATATTTGTGTCCTGGCTCCTATTGCGCCAACTAAAATGCATTTGATTCTAAGAAGCTTAAATAAAAGGAAGCAGGAGTACCTTTCTTCTTCTTCTGAAATTACGTATCATATTAAAAGATTCATATACGTACTCGGTCATAATAGTATGATACAGTTGTTTATTGAAGTTAGCGCCCCTTTTAAGCACTAGGGTTATATCGTCGCATGAGAACCAGATGAACGTAACTCCAAAACTACGGTTTTCGTTTTCTCCATGTTTGGACAAGATTTTGAAAGCCCCACTTGATGTAAATAGAACGTAACGCCATCTGTTCTCCTTGTCTATCATCTGTTGTAATGTAGCTCAATTACCATCTTATTAAAAACACATCTTTCTAAGAAAATAATATTTTTGTCCTCTCGCCTGTAAACTTACGAAAATGGAGTTACGTTCCTCTGGTTCTCAAGCGACGATATGAGGAATGGATCTACAGTTTAAGGTCGAATCTAAACCACCTATTGTTTTTAAATTTCAATGCTCTCCCATGGGGCATCGAACCGGGGATCCGTGTACGAAAATACGATCTAGTTACAGATCAGCAGAGAGAACTGTACTACTATAGAATGTAGAACATAAGCTCACTGGCAAAAATCCCACCGGACATATGCTCACTGCCGGACATATGTCTTACGTTAGAAATGTGGGCAAATGCTCACCGATAGTGGAAATAAGCTCAAGAAATGTGGAACGCATTTGAAACTACACTTAAGTAGACAGAAAGGAAAAAATAATTTAAATGAAGGGTGGAATCGTGGATTTACCGATCTCGTAAATGGAAGTCAGCTTTCCTTCTCGAAGACTCTGAGCAACATTAGAAAGGATGAAGCTGTATCCAGAACAATCATTCTGCAGCATCTTTCGGGAACTTTTCCTGCAAGACATCAGAATAAGGAACATAGAATACTAGATCAAAAGTTATTGTTTCTATGTAGAGATATAAGAGATGGTAAAAGCAGCGTTTAGAGCTTTTTGCTAGTTATTTTTCATAATATGAGGGTTTAGTTTCTGAAGTTGCAAATTGTGTAATTCAAATTACGTATTAATTCCAATTTGTGTATTTCATATTCCGTATTATATATATAGGCATGGGCGCGAGATCAAACGAGACGAGAACTGAAATAAGTCTCGTCTAGTGTTGTAAATAGAAAAAAAAACGGTTCGTATTTTTTCAGAAATGTACGTTTTTTTTTAGAAAAAAAAACATTGGCTCTCGTTTTTTTTTCTAAATTTCGTTTTTTTTTTTTCAAACAGTCATTTGTAATGCATCTTACGTCTATTTAAGTATGAAATATTTTTATGTAGGTGTAATCACCGTAAAATGCAATATAAATTAAATGCTAGATACTGATACGCTACAAATATTTTACAATTTACATGAATACCATACCTATTAACAATTCGGGTTTCAGCAGTTTTCATCAATATCAACTAAGAAATAAAAGTAGAAATGAAATTTTGTTTTTTCGTGATTGCAGGCCTTTAATAAGTACGAAAATAATGTCACGAGCAGTATAAAATTCCAATAACTTGTCTAAAGGTAAAAACTAATAGATTACCTAATAGTATTTTTCTAAATGCCATATATAAATAATTTGTCGACTAGATATATATGATATGCAGAGCCGGCTCTACCATACATGCCGTGGCGTATTTACAATTTTGTTTCGGGAGGGGCTTTGCTAACTTTCGGGGGGATTTGCCTGAAAATGTGAAAATTCTGCAAGATATTTCATATACTTTATTATAGTAAGTATGATTTCGGGGGGAGGGCTTAAGTCCGGAAGCTCCCCTAAATGCGCCACTGTATATATGCAACACGTGCATTTGCGTGGAACGGCAAGATTGAATGGTCCGGCAAAATCTGTCATAAGTATATTATTTAAATTAAATAATTCTTGTTTAGAACAGACTTCATGATGATGGTAGTTACATTTACTAAGCTGACCTATTAGAATACTACATTCATAACTTATGTTTAGGTTGCATTAGTTTAAGGCCACATGGACAATCCTAAAGCAAATGGTCGAATAAATCCGAGCACAAATTGCTTGATTGTTGTCAAATGCAAGAATTCAATTCTCGAATAGTAGTGAATATCTGTTCCATTTATTATCATAGTTTTGATATGAAAGTAGTCTTGTTTTTGTCAGAAGCAAGTTCTTTATCATTGAAGATAGAAACAATTTTTTTTTAAATGTTAGAAGACGTAGAAGAAAAATCAAGAAGTAAAGATAAAAGAGCTAGTTGCACTGGAATTGCAAACTGATACATTGAGATTGAAGCTCGATAGTGAATTCTATAAAAAGGATTACCATCTTTCCTCTGCAGGTGTGTTTGCTTTATCTTTCACTATCATAATAGATTAACATTTAAAGAAAAAAACAGACACAACGGAATTGCATTTTTAGTAAGTACTTAAGCCTTTCTGAGTGCGACTGCACTTACCCTCACCTTTGTTGTCCATGCTGGAGTAGCATACTTAAAATCATGACTTCTAAGATTTGTTCTTTCTGGAGAAAGGGGTAGGCGGCAAATTATGCCATTGCACGAGACGACAAATTGACTAGGACCTGAATATAGGATGACTCAATTTGAAGTAATGCAGGGTGTTTCAAAATTAATATTAGGGTTTTGAAACTTTGTAGTATCTATTACAATTAACTTACAATTATAAATATTATATCAAATGAAAGAGCAACTCAAACAGTTTTGTACGCACGCATGTACATGCATTGTTTCTTCTGTCTGCCGTTAGAAAGAGCAAGTAGCAAAGATGGAGACTAGAGAGCAGAAAGCTTTTTGTGTTTTAATAAAGACTGAACCTGTACAGTGCAACCGTCTGTGTGAAGAATATTAAGGAGACGCTTGCAACTACGTCTTTATTGTTTGCAGTTGCTACAGGTCTAAAGCCTACAGACTACGGTTTACGTGCCAATTTCGCAAGTGAAATATTCCTGCATAACAAGGAAGATTTCCTGGATCGTGTCGTCTTCAGTGATAAATCGACTTTTCACCTAAGAGTTAATGTGAACACTCATAATGTTTGCATCTGACCGTCAGCAAACCCTCAGGAGATGGTACAATTGAAACGAAAGTCCCCTAAATTGAATGTGTTTTGTGCCATGTTTCGGAAAGTTTATGGGCCTTTCTCGCCTATCGACCAGATGTGTGCCGTGTGACGAATGAATCTCACATTGAACACTTGTAGCAAAGACTGTTTGAGGTGCTCTTTTACTTGATGAATTGCTTATAATTGTACGTAAAATGTAATAAGTACTACGAAGACTTAAAACCCCAAAATTTATTTTGAAACACCCTACATTTCTCACCAACAGTGTTGGAACTAAGATGTAAAAAGGAGAGAAAATTTTCCTTATAAAGTTATTGTTTACAACGATATGATTATTAGTCGATACTATAACTACAATAACAACACGAGTTAGTAGTCAAAAAAAATGTAATCAAATATATACTCGGTGGCCCAGGTGGCCGAAGTGGCACACATAGGTGTGTCACTTGTTTAATCCGCTCCAGTGTGGACACTAATTAAGATATCGGGATATTATTCTCGCAAAATGTGGTTGGACTATAGTTTAACATATTAATTTCTTTTTCTTCTGGTGTCGAATTTCCTTCTCAAATTTCACCCCAGTCAAAAATACGAGAATTTTCTAATTTCGAATTTCCTTTACTTTTTTCCCTGTAGCTTCCTTCGTTGTAGAAAGACATCCTTAAGACTTGGCAGTTAGATACCTCGGATGGATACCTAACGGTTGACATCAATTGGACGGGCCTGCGCGCAGTGTTGCCAATTAGGGAAATTAAAATTCTTCTATATTTGGGCAAAAAATTAGGAATTTTTGTTTATAAATCCGTACCTATACGTCCGAGTGCAAGTCAACTTACGCCAATCGAACATTTGTTCTCGCTTAACAAATGAAAGTACATATTGTTACAATGGGGTAATTAGGGGGCGCACGTAAAATTCGTATTTAGGTTCTAGCCCTTGATTTTTCTAATTTTCCCTTACTTTTCTGTTTACCGTAATATATTTTTGGTAATTAGAAGCTTTGTTCCTTAAATATCGCCATAATACCTGTAGGATATATTAGTGGAGTACCAATGTTTAATTTAAGATAGTTTGCGTCTGTTTGGTAGCAGTGTTGCCAGCTACAGAATATTTTAATTTAAGATGTTAGGGGGAAATTTTGGAAAAAATATATGTTTTGTTTCTATTATTTCCCTCTTGTTGGCTATATCGGAACAAACGTACCAGTATCTGGAAGTCTCGTCTTTGCTCTACACAACCCACTATAGAAAGTTTCAATAGGATAATTAGGGGAAGTACAGTTGAGGTTTACAGTGGACCTTGTTCTCTAATTGGAAAGATAACTGTGATTTTTTTAAAGGTAGAATGAGATATTTTTTATTGACATGCTTACTTTATTAGATATCGTCACAATATTGTAGGATATATTAGAGGGATACCAAAGCTTATTTGAAAATAGTTTGTGTGTGTCTGATAGTAGTGTTGCTAGCTACAAAAAATTTTAATTCCAGATTCTAGGGGCAAATTTTGAAAAAAAAATCTCGTTTTTATTTCTATTATTTCCTTCTTGTTGGCTCCATTCGAACAAATGTACCACTGTCTAACAGCCTCATCCTTAGCCTACACAGCGCACCATAAAAAGTTTTACTAGAATAATTAGGGGAAGTACAGTTGAGGTTTATAATAAACCATGTTCTGGAAATGGTAAGAAAATGGTGAATTTCTGAGGTAGGATGAGTTTTTTTTTTTTTAATTTCATGCTTACTTTGTTATATATCGCCATGATACTAGTAGGATATATTCTTGGAGCACTACGGTTTATTTTCAGATAGTTTTCGTCTGTCTGATGGCAGGGTTTCCAGCTAAAACAATTAATTCCCGCTATTAGGTGAAAAATCCGGAAAATTTCCCTTTTCCCCTCTATTATTACCCTCTTACTGGCTACATTGAAACAAACGTACCACTACCTAAAAGCTTCCTCTTTGCCCTACAGAACGCACCATAAAAAGTTTCAATAGGATAATTAGAGAAGCTGTACCCCGGCATATTTGATTTTTTCTTCTGAGGCGTAAAAAGTGTCAAAATTTCATGTGTATGACAGAATTTTTTCTTTCCCTCTTTGAATGGAAGCCAGCGACTTCAGGATTTCACTGTACCTTGTCAACACACCAAAGATATTTTTTGGTGACTTGAACCCATATAGCAGCAGTGGTGCTAGAAAATTTTTTTTTGAATTTCGGTTAGGGAATTTTTTGTAAATTTTCACCCCTACATTTCCCTCAATAATTTCCCACCCGTTGGCAACACTGCAATACAACTTACACCAAAAAATAGCCACATCCATTTTCTTAAAAACAAGGCCTTAACCATATCAATCGAATGAATAGTTTTTGAGCAATAAGTCACTAACTGGAAATGTAGGAAAACGCCAAAAATGACCTGGGGTCGAAAGGAATAATGACACAATTTTGCTCGTATAGGTACAAAGAAACAAATGATTTGTAAGTTATGAGGGCTTCGACTCAAGTTCTATTGATTATTTCAATAATCTGCAACATAAACCAATAAATAATAGTTGCCAGAAAAAAACAGACTTTTGAAAAAAAACATGAAAAAGAACGGTTTTTTATTGAAAAAAAACTTCATAGAAAAAAAACCGTTTTTTTACAACACTAGTCTCGTCTCGTCTCGCAAAATCAAAAGCTGTTCTCGTCTCGCGTCTCGTCTCGTCTTGCAGACCTAAATTCTCGTCTCGCGTCTCACAAAATTTTGGAAGTCTCGTCTCGCGGTCTCGCGCGAGACTTCTCGCGTTGGTCTCGCGGTCTCGCAAATCAACACTGGAATAATGTAGTCTTCATTCGACCCTTTTAAAATAATGTATACTCAAAGTTTACATAGTTTTGTTTCATAGTTGCATTGTTACACAATGCTTATCCACTCATTCCGATTCACAATGCTTGATTTTACACCCCGCATTCTCGGTTTTAAAAAATGCCAGTTTTCTGTAGTCTCTGTCTATGTGAAGTATGAATGAAATCGGCATGTTGCATTTGAGTAATCTTACTTGCAAGATAAATGCTTTCAAATAACTTGGTAAGAACGGTAACTCAAATAGCCGTATTTCTAGTAAACATGCAGCGTTAGTAATATATATTTTACATCTTAAATGCACTTTCATCTCAATACAAACCGTCTTTCGCAAACTGAGGAATGGAATGAAATTCACGCAACGAACCAAGCTCATCTGAAATAATATTTCAAACTGTTTGCAATCTGAAACACTAGTTTTTTCCTCAAAATCAAACGAAACCCATAAAAAAAAGTAGTGGAGTACCGACAGCATTATTCTCCCCCTCCTTTTCTGACGAATAAAAGCTAAGCAGATATCAGTTCTGGTTTTGGTGAGAGGATCCGTCTTGCAGCCATATATCC
This sequence comes from Thermobia domestica, assembly GCF_964235325.1. Classification (NCBI taxonomy): domain Eukaryota; kingdom Metazoa; phylum Arthropoda; class Insecta; order Zygentoma; family Lepismatidae; genus Thermobia; species Thermobia domestica. Next base: position 264,456,640 of record NC_137462.1, read on the forward strand.
ATTTATCCTAAATTTATGTTTACGGAAAGAAACAACTGCTTTATTTTGACTAAAAAAATTTCCTTCTTAAACAAGCCAATAGGCCCTTTTTCTGCCTTCATAAAACAAGTTACCGTAAGAAAACAATTTGGTGGGTAGGGGGAACAAATCTGTTCTAAATCCAGAGGCTTTACATCACATTGGAACTAAACACGTGTCTTTTTCCCTCATATATATATATATATATATATATATATATATATATATATATATATATATATATATATATATATATATATATATATATATATATATAATGCATTGAAAATAGGAAGAAGAAAGAGTGTCAGAGACAGACAGAAACAGAGAGAGAGAGAGAAGATATGGTATCCTCTGACCGACGCCTCGAATTTCTGCACTGAAGGAAAAATCAAAGCGAGCCGTATATTTTTGAACTAGGATATTTTTACCGAGGGTGCAATAACTGAAGACCGGAAACCGCAGCCGCGAATATGCAAGGTTATCTAAGTTCATTGTTTCCGTCTACAAAATTTTCCGAAAAGACAGCCTCCAAATATGTCATCAATAAAGAAATAAAAAAAAATGTATTGTACTGGTGTTTGCTATCCTGCTTTTATGATTTGTCAAGATGTTGTCTCATCATCAGGAGGAGGGTGGATACACCAGACAAAACGTGTCGGTTTTTTCCCTATTTGCCTCCCTCTCCTCAAGAACTTTATGACCAAAGATCTTGGCTCACGACGCCAAAAAGAAAATAAAGAAAAGTGTAGATAATGAAAGAATCTATTTTATTGCATTTTGGGAAAGTAGTGACAAAGAAAAACTAACACAATCTTTATTTCTTGAATCTTTTGTCATGAGGAAATCTCCTTAAATAACTAGATTTTGATTAACCTTGTTAACTTAAACCTATCATGAAATCAGTAATTGTGACAACCTGACCAAACCATTTCAAGAAACAAGAACAGTTAACTAAGCAACTATTAGTGTTGCCGAAAAGTCACAACACTTACTCCGTTAACTAGATACTTTGAAACTACCAAAATAACAGTAAAACATAAAAAAATCAATACAAATTTCATAATACAAAGGAAAACTGTATTTTTTTTTATTTCCACTAGTCGACATAATTTATAGTAAATGTTCAAATAAATGCTAGCCCAAAAGTTTAGAAATAAACTATTAGTTACTGAGTTGCCTTCCTCTGCGATTGTCTCTACGATTTCAGGTGATGATGTTGTGTGGAAGGGATGTTTCGATGAGAACCATGCACTTCTAAGGTATCAATTTTGTAGAACATTAACATCTTTGGGGAGTTCATAATTATGACAGCATTGTTCCTTACTGCAAAGTACAGCACGAACGCACAATATTGATTTACCTTTTCTGGACCCATTCTGTTCGAGGGTTGGGGACGAGCAAGTTCAAACAAATTTTCTTTAAATTTGGCTTCACTCGAAATAAAAATATTTTAGATCCACTCAAGAACTCGGTTCAAAAAATCTCCAATTCGACTCGATATTTGCTCAAGTTTCGGCTAGTGTCGGGTCCAGACGAGTTTAATTCTATAGTATTAGTAGTTTTTATATTAACTAGTGATGCTCACGAGATGCGACAAGAGGAAAAATTAGTCTATCTTGAGATGTCGTTAATGTATTATCTCGAAACAAATGTGAACTGTTTCTTGAATATCACCAGTCCTGGTCACGAGGTGAGACAGATTTGATTTTGTCTCGCCCAGTCTCTATCTCTCGCCTCAAAAACAAGATTAAACAAAACAAAATACGGAAATTTAACTGTTTGTTTAGGCAAATAGTAAACATTTTCACTTTCGGTATGACCAGGCCTGAATTCAATTCATTTTTGGTGTTTATTTAACGTGGTAATGGTAGGAGGAGTTATATAAAGAGTAAACACGCGAAATCAGTGGACAATTTACTGAAGATGTTTTCAGCGAAACAATTGTTGTTGTTCTCCTTCTTTTGCAAAAGCTTCATCCTCAACCATATAAGTGTCTACGCGTTCAGCCGAATCTTTATCGAATTCATCGTCTGAACCGTCTGAATTCTTGTCAGCTTGTCAGAATTTCTCTCGAAACAGTTTTCGTATTGAAAACATGGATGATAAGTTCCGAAGGCTTTTGGCAACAACAGATCCTTTCATTTCTTCTTTGGGCAAATCATTTCATAAGAAAATGAAGAATTTGTCATCTGAAGCTGTAAACCTTTTAATTATTTCCAATACGGAAGCTGACAAAAATTTAGACGACTCAAACGAAGGTGATGAAGGGAATAACTTCCATGGAGATTCGGCTGAACATGTAGACAATACCTATAGAGTTATTCCATGTGGAAACGACAAATTATGCCAAAATCTTCGTGCGGTCGCATTCGAGATTTGAGTATTTGAACACTTATCAATATATGATAGGAAGGAAAATGGAATGGTTTGTAATGCACGCCATTCATGTTGAAGATACGGCCATAGTTGAATCTTAAGTTATGTTCATTTTCTTGGAGCTCTATCGAAAATGAAAAAATAAATAAATTCAAAATTGCACTATAGATATGTGGACAGTCCTTTTTTTTTTACCCCGTAATAGTGACGCAAATACACATTTTGGGTTACGAAATATTTGGATCTTTTTAGTCCAAGTCGATGAATTAAAAAAAAAATTATATTTTCGGAAGAAATATTGAAAAATTTGTTGTGTCAAAGGGAACGTAATTTTGAGAGAATAATAAGTATCATCTGTACTTTCTATAGAAAAAAATAATCTTTTGTGTTTCTAATTCCTATTAGTGCTAGTGGTATAAAGTATATAGTGCATAGATAACAGATGCTGAGCTATGCCCCCTCTAACTTCTGATCGGAAATGACTAAAACGCTCAAATTTATGATTCTGAGCCTCACTAAAGTATCTGTTTTCATGTTGTCACTTTATATTGTTGTTGTTGCTCCAAAATTCAAAAAAGAAGAAGAAGAAGAAGAAGAAGAAGAAGAAAGAAAGAAAGAAAACAAAGCAATACATATAAATCTCCAAAACAGATGTGACCATTACAGCCTTTTGAAGCTCCAACGCTACATCAAGATTGTTGTGTTGTCTGCATTCGAGGGTCTGAAACCGCTACAAACAAAATCAAATTTTGCAAGCAATTACAAACAATCGTGAACTGAATCTACTAAAAGCAGTGAAAACAGAAAAACACAACTCTCGTTTGTGATTGCATTCCTTTTTACACTCGGACTTTGATTACAAGAATGTTTTTGTGGAATTTTACAGCTGCTAAGGAACGTGAAGCAGCAAGGAACGTGCAGCCACGTAAACACATGCCGGGACAGAAGTAAGTCGAAATACAAATTGAAATTTTCACCTTTTGTGGAGGAAGCATATTTCTTGCTGGAATCAAAATATTGTAAGTATTCCACTGTGCCTTTTTGTTCAACACGGTTTAGAACTTTATATATATTTCTGGTTATTATCATTCACATAATCGACCGTCTTGCTCGATTTTTCGCTTTCAGGTGGAATGACTCTACATGGTTGAGGACTAAGCTTTCGAAAAATAAGGGGGAGAAGAATAATTGTTTAACTGAAAGATTAAAATGACTTCATTAAGTTATATTTTAATTAATAAATGACTGGTAGATTGACTCTGTCCTACCTATTGAAGTAGACAAAGTATCTTTCCCTCTCGAATCTCAAACTTTTTCAGACGCAGTCCGCTATATGGATCCGCCATTTTGAATTTTTAAATTTTAATGTCAAATTAGTAAGTTTTATAATCAACAAAGTCAAATGCACCAATGTACCAAGTCCAGTTCGCCAATTTTATTTTTTCCAAATTTGGTCCTCAATTTTTTTTATTTGATGTCAAATTGATAATTAACAAGATCAAAAGCCTCATTATAGCAATTTTTTGTCCATTTTTACTGATTTTGAATTATGACCACGTTTCAAGCATTTGATCCATAATTTATCGATCTCTGTGCGTCGCCCTTTTGGAGAGTCGCTCTCCTGGCTGTCGCTTTGTTTGTGCGTCGCCTTTTGACCCGTCGATCTCTTGGCTAACGCTCTCCTGGTCGTCGCTCTTTTGCCATCACTCTCTTTGCTGGCGCTCTACTGTCGGTACACCCATGTTTATTACAAAACTCGATCCTGATATTAATAACTATCTTCTCTTCAATATGTATGATGGTACTTGCAAAAGAATACCATATCAATATCACAAATGTAAACTATGCGAGACCGCGAGAAGTCTGGCGAGACTTGCTGAAGTCTCGTCTCGCGTTCTCGTCTCGCAAAAGATATAAGGTCTCGTCTCCCGTTCTCGTCTCGCAAAATATTATAAGTCTCGTCTCGCGTTCTCGTGGTCTCGCGACCATACCTATATATACATACAACTTCGACAAAGTTATGCTGCTACAGCGTGTCTTACATCATATTTAATGTAAATAGTGTATTATGAACTTGTACTCTTTATCATTGTGCACTAAAAACACACACAAAAAAACTTGCATATGTGTTTCACATGCTGTTGTGTGTATAATGTACGGCATGTTCTTCAAATATTCCAAGTGTTATAGACCCAGACAGCAATTTAAGCTTGCTGCAAGTTGCCACAAACTTGCTGTTGCAAGGTCAATTAGCTTGCCGCAAGCTATACTATGGAAGCCAATTAGCTTGCTGCAAGCTTATGCAAGGTAGTTAGTTACATCTGGGCAAGGCTTGCGGCAAGCTTGTCTTCACAAGTTAAACACAAGTCAAATTATCTCAAACGCAAGCCAAGTATAAGCGTATTCTCATCAATGGCAAGCTTTATTAAGCTAATTGGGAGCGAAAACACGCCAAACAAGTTATATGAAAGCTCGCAGTAAGCAAATTTAGATAAAACAGTATGAAAACAGTATAAACACCTGTAGTGCCTTCTTGGTGGTGTTCTGCAGGTGAGTGGCGAATGTTAGGCGTCTATCCAAGTGGATTCCCAGATATTTCGCCGTATCTGTCACTGTGAGTGCCGTCCCTCCCATCGTGAGATTTACTTCTCTTCGCTTCCTGTTACGGGTGAAGTCCACCACAGCTGTTTTCCTCGCGTTGGTCCTGATTCGCCAGTTCCGTGTCCAGGTTTCCAGGTGGTCGATGTGTCGCTGGAGAAACACCGTTGCGTACCTGAGATTGGAGTGACTGGCGAATACTGCAGTGTCGTCGGCAAATGTGGCGATCGTTGTGTTTGGTGATGTGGGGATATCGGCTGTGTATACTGCGTACAGGAGAGGAGATATGCAGGATCCTTGAGGTACTCGTGCCCTTGCAGTCCTTGGTTCTGTTGTGTTACCGTTGAATGTTACTCGGAATGTTCTGTCTGCCAGGTAGGATCTGATTGTTCGGATTTGATAGTGCGGGAATTCCTGCTGGATCAGCTTGTGGATGAGCCCTGCGTGCCACACCTTATCGAACGCTTTTTCGATGTCGAGAAATAGTCCGAAGTTGTGGACGCCCTCGTTGAACCGTGCTGTGATTACTTCCGCTACTCTGACCAGCTGATGTTCGGTACTGTGTCCTGGTCGGAATCCGAACTGGTGGTCCGGGATTAGTTGATGATCCGATATGTGCTGTTGCAGCCTCCTCTGGAGTATTCTTTCGAATACTTTGCTGACGTGCGATAGGAGGCTGATCGGCCGATAGTTCGTAGGGTTGGTCCGTACTGTGCCCGGTTTCGGGATCATCACTATGTTGGCTTCCTTCCAGGTCGTTGGGAAGTGTCCTGTACGCAGTATACTGTTGTAGATGCGACACAGCAGTACTATTGCTTTTCTTGGGGCTTCTCTCAGCGCTGACTGAGGTATTCGGTCAATTCCAGGGGCCTTGCCGGGATGGATCTTCCTGAGAACTGTCCTGATTTCTCGTGGCGTTGTGAGTGCATTCGGCGGTAATGGGTCTTCTAGTTGTGTATGCTTCATGCTGTGGTGGACGGCGCGGAGTATGCGGGCGTCTGGCTGGGTGTCGTTCTGCTGCAGTACCTCTTCGAGTGTGTTTGCAAAGAGCTCCGCCTGTTCCTCTGGGTCGTGCAGTAATCCTTGCGGTCCTTGCAGGGGGTAGGATCTGGAGCCGCTGGTCGGTCGTGAGATGGTTTTCGCCAGTCGCCAGAACTCTTGGTTGGGTGTCTCCATGGCTTGGAGTTTGTTTTCCCATTTTTGGATCTTCAGCCTTTGCAGCCGTTTCCGCACCCTGGTGGTAAGGCTGTTCCATAGCGATTTGTATCGATGGTCCCTGGTGCGTTGCCACTGCTTTCTTGCCCATCGTTTGAGTTGAATGAGCGCGGCGAGTTCCTCGGGGCGGTTGTTGTTTTCGGGCTCGGTGGTGGTTGATGTAGATGCCAGCCTGTATGCTGATCTTATGGATGCCGCGAGGTTGATTACTGCTTCTTCGACTTCCTCTGGTGTATTGACTGGGGTCCTTGTGTCCACAAGTTCTGCAAGAAGCTGGCGGTAGTTGTCCCAGTCTGTGGTGGTGATGGTTGGAAGCCTTCGGGTGGAGAGTTGGTGGTTGACTGAGATGGTCTGCAACACTGGTACGTGGTTCGAAGCCAGGGCGATTATGGAGTGGGGTCCATCCAGGAGTGCCAGGTTAGACGTCAGGATCATGTCAAGGACATCAGGTTCACCTCCGTTCTTGGGGTAGTGTGTGGGCTCAACAGGTGCTGCTGGTGTTAGGTCTACCCGATTAAGTGCTTGGAAGAGTATGTTGCCGTTTGCGTTGAAAACTTTGGAGTTCCACAGGGGTGCTTGCAGTTAAGGTCGCCCCCTATGAGTACCCGATGGCCAAGTCTCCTCAGGTTCCGCAGGTCTTGTGGTTCCAATCTTGCTAACGGTGGTCTGTAAGCAGCAATGACGTAGACTGGTCCGTCCGGAGAGTGCAGGATAATTCCAGTGCCCTCGAGGGAGTGAAGGGTTGGGAGAGGAGGGGCTCGTGGGGAATCGACGTTTTGATGAACATACCTGTACCGAATTTTGGTCCCTGGCGTTCGGTTCTATGGAAGGTGTAATTACGTATTTTGAATGGTATGTTGGGTTTAAGGTGGGTTTCTGTGAGCAATGCGATGTCCACACGCTCATGCTGTAGGAAGTCCTCGAGGTTTGGTTTTTGCTTGCGAATCCCATCCGCATTCCAATGTATGACCCTGAGGTCGCGTGTCACTTTCTGCCTCTTATTGGCTGCCATCATCGAGGAGTGAGGAGACTATCTCGAACATGATGGTGAACTTGGACGCTGAGTCTCTGGCATCTTGCATCTTTCGTAGGCCTGTCTTCACTGTGTCCAAGAACTTCTTTATGTTGAGCCCTTGGAGGAGGTCCATGATGTCCTTTATGGTGGCTACAAGGGATGCTGGGCTGTCAGTGGCGGTGTCTTCTGGATTTGCTTCCGGGCGTCTAGAGCGGCTGGTGGGCTGCTTGGTGGTGGTATCCTGTTGTCTGTTCTGCTGCGTCTGCTTGGCTGGTGGCTCTGCTGGGCTGTTGTTTTTCTTGTTAGTTGGCTTCTTGTCTGCGTTGCTTGGAATTTTGTTGGGCTTGTCGTTTTGCGTGTCTTGTTGCGTCCTCTTGTTTTTGCCGGCTTTCAGGATGGGGCATCCTTTGTAATTGGCTGGGTGGTCTCCTTTGCAGTTGACGCACTTCGCCGGTTCATCTCTGTTTGTCTTCGGGCATTCTGATCTGAGGTGGGAGTTCTCACACTTCACACAGCGTGGTGCTGCTCGGCATGTTCGCTGTGAGTGTCCTACTCTCTGGCAGCGGAAGCACTGTAGAATTTCCTGCCCTCTGTAGTTTTCGACTTCCACTCTACAGTTAAGCAGGTACTTCATCTCATAAATGTCTTTGTTATCTGGGTGTTTGTCCATTGCAACCAGGAATAGGGGGAACAGTGGGCGATTTCCATCGGGTACAGCCCTGCCCCTCATTTGCGTGACGGAAGTGACTGGGTATTGCAGAGCTTTTAGGCCATTCATGATGTCCTGGGTGTCAGTATCCATTGGTAGCTTTCGTATGACCACCTTCATGGGTCTGGAAGGCTTTGGGAGTTCGGTTACGAATTCATACTGCTGTTGTGTGCAGTACGCTTCGATTTTTCTGAAGTCTGCCATGCTCCGGCAGTGAATTTTAACACACTGGCTGGTGTTGATGACTTTTGGCGGTATGGAGCACGTTGCTGAGATGGTCTTGATGAACGTCATTCTTCTCACGATTCCGTAGATGTACAGAGGTGGGACGTGCTTCGCTGGGTAGCGTTGGTCTGCATCTTGTTGGGGGGAGGGGGGTTTGGCTCCTTGCGTGAGGATCCGTGTTCATCACTGATATCAATGCTTTCTAGAGATGCAAATTTGTTGCGAAACTCAATATGGGAGTTAACTCCTTTGGTCTCCCGAGCACGGCGTGCCCTCTTCTTTGGCTTCTGGAATTCCCCTTCCGAGCTGTGATCTTCTGGTGTCTCTGGGTCAGTGTCGGACGCTAGGTCTGACATGTCGACTAAGTTGTCTTCGGTTGGTAGTGGCTGGTGCGCTGATGTCTCGTCACAGGGGCTTGGTTGGATACTATGATCTTGTGGAGAGTCCTGTGTGCTGGGTGTGGTTCTTTGCTTGCGGGGGTTGGCGGTTCTGCGCCGTTGTACTGCACCTAAGTTGCTGAAGTGTAGCGCTTTTAGCTGGTCCGCTAAGCTCATCGTGGGTGTGGGGGGCTTCCTTACGGGCACACTGCTTGCGGGTGGGTTCCACTTGAGTTTGATGCGCCAGAGGCGTTGCTCTGAACGTGGCTGGTCATCTAGTGTTTGTTGGGATTTAACTGAAGCTGGCTCTGAAAGTTCACTGGGGGGAAAGAGTTTATTAGTCAGGGAGCTAGTTTTTCTTTTGACTGGAACACTTATTATGTGGTCCTGTATGCAGCGTACTGCGACAGTTCACGGCTCTGGCTTCACTTATATACACTATGAGCGGAATGCGCCGTTGCTTCTTACAAATATCTAGTACGTTGTTATATTAGCCGCGAGTACTTGAAATTTCTACCTTTTTATATAAAAACACAGAAAAATGTTTATACTTTAAACACAGCGTTCAGATAAAGTTTATACTGTAAGTTAAACTTGCATTTTATATTAAAATATCTGCAACAGTTCTGTATTCTTTCGCGAAATAAGTAGGCTCAAATCTGCTGTCATCTATGTTCACATTTATGCTTTATACTTAAATACTATAATTCGTTATGCCTCATGGTTACCGAAATATGAGGAAATAAAAAGCGACATTATAGGTACGTGGGACTAGAGTACTAGAGTACTAGACGGCACAATTAAAAAAATAATTAAGTTTGTCCTTTATTCAAGCTGAATGCTAACAAGACACTAACAACGCGAACATTACCTTGTTGCCGAAAGTTAAGAGGTCAGCGTCACGTGGTTTTTGAGAACAACTGAAAATCGAACGCGCGCTGGCTTTTTACTTCAATCTAAAGAAAAGCGTCTTGCAAGTGAAGCGTGGGTTGCCCGCACTACAGCTTGCGCTAAGCAGAAATAAGCTTTTGTGTATAAGCCAAAGCGAAATAAAACCAAATAAAAGCGACAAGCAAGCTTGCGGTAAGCAAACATGCTGTCTGGGAAGTTATCTATAAAAGTCGTCTGAGTGGTTCATTCACCTTCGACGGAGAGCTTTCCCAACAAGGGATATATTTTAAATCCCCTCTGTAATATCATTACTGGTTATTTAATTTAATTAGTAGTAATCGTTATATATTTATACTTATCTTCGTTATTATTTTATAATACAATTGAATTTAATGGTGAGTTTATGTCAGGTTAGCTTTTGTGCGCGTTTAGACCTACATTAACATATGCACTGAGGCTTTATGTCGGAGAGCTTATGTCCGGTGAGATTTTTGCGAATGAGTTTATGTTCACAACCTACTATTATACAGTTACAACGAGCACTATGTAATAAATGTCTGTTTACTGTACAATGTGTGAATTCAACATCATGATATTTTTATCTTCTTAGGTAAGTATAATACTTAGTTTCCGTAATTTCTTTTTTATGTTTTTTCACATTTACAAAAGAGCACATCAATAGTCATGCTTATTATCAGTGGCGTATTTAGGATTTTGTTTTGGGGGCTATGTATATTCTCCTGAATGGCTGTATATATACTGGGTCTATGTAGGTATAGTTATTATCTCTCTCTCTCTCTCTCTCTCTCTCTCTCTATATATATATATATATATATATATATATATATATATATATATATATATATAACTATTTCCGGGGGGCTTCTCATTTCTCGTCTCAACTCTTTGATCGCTTTCGGGACGAAACTCGACTCAATACGAGCGTGAGCAACACTAAACAGGGCAAAAATGGGTGACTAAGACGGGATACGAACCTTCCAAGATAAAACCGGGATTGTTCTGATTTAGAAAAAGAAAAAAAAAAAAACAAACAAAGGGGGACAGTTGGTAATTCCAAAGAAACATTTGGAATTTTGTCCGTACCTTGTGTTTCAAAATATATTTCTCTGTAAACGTCTTCCACTTGAAATAATATCAACTACGAGTTTTTTTGTTAACACTTCTAAACGATTTCCTGAAGTATAGGAAATGCAGGAATATTCTCTTCATCATCCCGTCTGTTGATATCTGCGAGGGTGTTTCCAAAAGTTTCCGACCTGACTTCTATTTACAGCATTGATTATAAACAGTTCATGAGGTATAATGACATCTATGAAAGAAATAATATATCAATTTCAACTGTCTAGCTGCATCAGTTCGTTAGAGTCAATCATTTGAATTAGTCCCCGTGTGTTGAGCTCACATACTGCATTACAATCTTCCAGTTCACATAGTTGTTTTTGCCAAGGCTAGAGTGTTAAAACTGGGCTGTAGTGTGGATGCTGAATATCCTCGAAGTCACAGTCTTTCACCGCATTGTTTACAACAACAATCGTGTGTAGTGGAGCATTGCCGTGCAGGATGTCTGAGTTCGACGCGCAGCTGTTAATTGAAATGACTGCCTCAAAGGATCCGACTCAGCTAGGTAGTTCAAACTGATTTATTATTTATCCTATAGATGCCAATGTATACCATGCACGGCTTATTAGCAGTAGCACTAGACTTCACTGCAGACCAGAAACTTTTGAAAATACCCTCGTCTCATATATATTAGATCTACTAAGAATTAGATCTACTAATTCCTCTTTCAACCACTACTGGAACGACTAGCTGACAGGAAAAAATTAATTGACTCTTTATTTTTAAAAAAGATATTTGGCAACCAATGTAACTCGGACTATAATTTAAAGAATGTGCATTTTGAAGTTCCAATATACGATACAAGGGTAAATTTTTAATTGTAACCACATAATTAATAGGAAACACGTTTTGATCTCTAGACTTTTAACAAACTATAACAGACACATATCTTAAAGTGTGACTTTATTTTAGATTTTTTTATATAACTTAGTAATTGTTTTATCTTTGCTTTTAATTTTTAACGTGTCAGTGTTTTATGAATTGACATAAACTACACTGTTAGAGTTTATCTTATTATCAATTCATGTCTTAAAAAAATTAATAATTACATTATCTCTGTTACTATACGAAGTGCTGTATTTTTGCTGCGTTTCAGTTGTTCTTAGCACGTAAAATAAAAAGTTTATTATTAAAATATGGTATGAAATCAGATAAATGCCTTTGTAAGAAGAAAAAAAATGTTAGCGGTCAACTTTAACTTAACCGTAGGTAATTTTAAGCTTCAAGATAACTTAGAAGAGTATATTTTTAAATATTTGTAGGATGTAAGTAGGAATTATTTATTCAATGTAAATTTATGACCGCATCTTCCTGTTCTAAAAAGAAAATAAATTTCGTCTTTCTTTTTCTTTTCTGAGAAGGAAACGATAGCCTAAGTGGGTTTGAGGACCGACAGCTTATTTGAGATTTTCCTTAAATGTTCAGAAACGAAAAGAGCTTTTATTTGTCAGCATTATATATATATATATAGATCTATCGTAGTGCTGCTTTCTTTTAAAGAAAATAACAAGAAAAAAAATTGCGACATGGTTCCAACTATCCACTTCAGATCTAAGCAAAGAAAAGCCTTGCTTTTTGAGAGAGATCAAAAGAAATTGATTTTCTTTTATCTAATTTTTATGGTCGAGTTCTTCTCGATGCCCAACAAAGAATTCTTGTTCCAAAAAGAGTCTCAGATAACCTACTTACACATTCTTCTAGGTTCTTTGAAGTTCTCATTCATTGCAACTACATTTCCTTATCTCGCAATAGTTAAGAAATTTCAAAGTAAACAAATAGCATCGACCGTATCGTAGAATATTTAATTTCCATTTTGGTAAAGATTTCTTTCAATACATACTGGAGACGTAAAGTAACTCTGCAATTTTAAAATTTTGTATTTCAAACAGTGTATACACTATAACAGCATATTTTTCCTCACTTGTTGATTCCCAGCTACTGTTTCTCATGACACGAGAAGTACCCTTCTAAATTTGAAATTAAACAACATATTTCTCGAGTTTCGTGCGCAACACTAATTTACGGAAGTCTTAGACTCAAACACTATTTTTAGTGTTAGATGATTGATAATAAAATTTATAGGTGTCTTCCCACTTGCGACAGTCCTATTAGCGACAGGAACTGTTAACAGTCCTATGAGGGACCGATTCGATCTGTTAACTGCGCTATGAATCACCGATTCGTTCATACTAAGATAATGGAAGAAGATAAGGTTCTCTCTTCTTTAACTTGTTTCATGCTAATGTGATTTAGAACCTAACAAAATGTACTATGAAAAATTTTCATCTACGTGAATTTAATACGTGAGAATGCTCTCATTACATTAACAATCTTTGTACGTTTTTCCTAATATTATATTTTTGAATTAATTTCTACGAATACATTCAGTCTCCGCCTTTGTCTATGATTCTAATATAATTAAAAATTTCATGTTAAAATGATACGGAGCATAAGTTTAGATTGAATATGTTTATGGCATAAGAAAGAAATCAGAAAGAGATAGGAGCGCCCGAAGAAAATTTTCTAGGGAGGGGCATCTCCATGGTTGCTGTATCACGTCTGGTATATCTGGTATTTAATATACGTGGTTTGCTATATTACGTATACATTTTTGTGAGTCAGGGGGACGGCCCTTGCCTTTCCATCGGGCGCCCATGGAAAAAAAGGTGCTCACCACTTGAGGATATCAAAGAAATCTAAAAGCACGGTGTATTCGAAGAAATTATTACACAAGTTACAAATCTCTCGCAGGACTTAAAACAGTTCGTCTTGTTATAAGGGATTATATTAGATTGCTACACGACAAGCTTTTATGGATAAGTCAAAAATGGGAGGAAGGCAAATTAAGCAATTAGTGTACGTTTTATTAGCTTACAATAGGGGGAAGATAGTTTAAAGAGTTTGTTTATCTTTTGGATTGTTTAGAATGAACTGCATTGTAATTGGTGGGATTGGTTGAGAATAGTCAATCAAATGTAAGGGATCTCAAAAGCTGTTTTTTATCATTGACATTTCTTTTAAATTCATAGAGTTTTAGGAAGTCTAAAAAGTAAATAGTTGGCGAAACTGTTACACGTTTAAGTTTTTCAAAATAAAATATATTACTGTCCTTAGTGAGTAATTAGATTTGAATCAAATTAAGTACAGAAAACAGAGCTTTTGAAGAAAGGAGATATTACAACTGGATTTTCAATAATTACATAGGAATATACTTTTCATGGAAATACCCTCTTGTCTCGTTAAGTTATTTGATATGTTTTATGTCAAATCTAACTCAAAATTAAAATAAGTTTTATTTGCACTCACAGTAGAGGAAAAATATATTTGACGAACAGTATCACTGGCACGTACATATTTCATACCAAGGTTGTTCGGGCGCTAATAACGCCAGAGGCAAACATATTTTACATGATGGAATCATATCATCTTCCATCACCTCAATGTAAATGAATCGGTCGCTCATAGGACAGATAACAGTTCCTGTCGCCAATAGGACTGTCGCTTCTGGGACTAATTCAACCTATATATTGACAAAGTGATGGTACGAACACAATGAAGAATATTTACCAACGTTTAAAGATATATACAAATCCTGGAATAACAAGTACGGTTTAAATTAGGGATGGGCGAAATTTTCCAGATTACTAGTTAAGGAAAATTTATTTTCCAGAAAGAGAAATTTCATTTTCTGGACTGCGGAAAAATTTCAATTTCGGAAAAAAAATTCCGGCTCCGGATTTTTCCGAATTCTGGAATTTTTCTAAATTCCGCATGTTTTCCGAAATCCAAAATTTTGTAAATTCCGAGATCTTTCCGAAATCAGGAATTTTTCCGATTTTACTTTACAGATTTCGGAAAGTAAAAATTCCAGAATTGGCCATCCCTAGTTTAAATCATCTTATGTTGCAGTCTTCGTGGACACCTCGTGGCGCAGAAAAATTCTCACAATTTCTAGATGAAATTAAATAAACCAGGGCTTAAATTTTGCACATAGATTTACAAAGTCAGTGGAGAGAAACTTCTAGACGAGGCTAGTAAAACTTTCTTACAATCGAGACGAGACGAGAGGAGAAAAGTTTTCCAGGAATCGAGACTAGACCAGAAAGAATTCTCCGAGAAACAAGACGAGGGGAGACTTCTACAGCATTTTAAAGATGAGGCTAGAAAACATTATTTTTCGTCTCGCGGACGACAGTAGTTTTGAATGCTTCGAGTTGCTGTAATCAGCTCCTTCGAAGCGAAATAGTGTGGAAGGAAACGTTTTTTCGGGGGGGGGGGGGGATTGATCTTGCATCGTCTGTATATAGCCAACTTCACTTCAACCCAAAATCCACCACTCAGGACTCTAGATGATCGTGGATGGGTGTTTGTGCGAGAGTTGGATGTGGTGGATGGTACTGTAACATCTCAGTATGGGAACACGCTGTGCAACTTATATTGTTGCTTGGCACAATCACACTCAATACTGAACATTTTGGCGATATCAAACAATAGTGATGTGCAATCGAAAGGGTGAATCCAAGAAAGATAGGTAGCTTATATTGCCACATCCGGTGTTTCTGTGTCACGTGACTTTCAGTGCAGTTCCTGTGTATCTCTTGAACGTTTCATTTCGAATATAGGGATAGGTCAACATTTTCCTTTGTGTGTCCACGGTATCCCTTAGTATCTGGACACAAGTATGTTAAAAATACCTCACCGAGTCATCTAATAATGCAATTATGCAACTATCTGTTTAATTAAGCATCTTAAACAACTTTAATTTTCGATGGTCTGTCAAGTGAAAGTGACATTTAACTAGAAACAGAACACAGAAGTTTTTTCTTTTTCTTTTTTTTTTCGATAATAGTAGCTATTTAGGCCCTCAATAAGAGATTTTCGGCGGTCGCGTCTATGGTGTTCTACGCTCAGAAAGATGTGAAGAATCGAAACATTGCAGATTTAATAATTCAATGAAAGCTGCTTTTTCATAAGAAAAGTGCAGGGTCCATTTCTAAATTCAAAATTATTTTAAAATTAAGCCAAATAAAAGCAATCAATTTCTTTTTTTTTTTTTAATAAAGAGATCAAAATAATGTAATTAATATTTAATCTAAGCGAATTAATCAAGCTTCTTCAAGTGCTCTAGCAAAAATATATTTAGTTGATATATTACTTTAAATATACAGGTCACTGAGGTCAGGGTAGAACAAAGGGAACTTGAAAAGATTGATAGTTTCAAATATTTGGGAAGTATTTTGACGAAAAATGCTTACTGCACCAAAAAGATCAAGTCAAGAATTGCTATAGCCAAAGTATTAAAAAAAAAAAAAAAAAAAAAAAAAAAAACTCTTGACTAACAGGATTAATATTCGACTAATGAAGGAGTTGGTCAAGGGCTATATATGGAGTATTGGGCTTTATGGTCCAGAGATTTGGACATTATGGAAGTTAGAGAAGAAATATTTAGAAAACTTTGAAATGTGGTGTTGGAGGAAGATGGAGAAGATAAAATAGACAGAGAGAGCAACAAACGAAGATATTTTAAAACGGATAGGGGAGAAGAGGACACTTGTAGCCACCATCCTTCGTAGAAAGGCCAATTGGATTGGACACATCTTGCGAAGAAATTGTCTTCTTCATACCGGCATAGAAGGAAAGATGGAAGGAAAACGAGGAATAGGAAGAAGAACACAACTGATCTGAAAATCGAGAAACTTGGAAGAAATATTTCCAGGCCCAAATCTAAAATTAAAAAAAAAAAGAAACTCATTAGTCCCAGGACCTGCCGAAAGGCATAATAATAATAATAATAATAATAATAATAATAATAATAATAATAATAATAATAATAATAATAATAATAATAATAATAATAATAATAATACTGTAATAATACTGTAATAATGTGAAATGTACATAAAGATCATATAAAAAATCATGAGAGCCACACTGACTCAATGATAGGGCGCTTAGCTTCGGTACGACGAGTCTCTACTTCGATCCCAGTTCTCGTCAAGTGGCTATATGGTGTGTAGGTTTTCTTGTAGTTCTTCCGTTTTCTCCCACTTTCTTCGTTGTACTATTTTGTTCACTATGATAATTATGGTATTTTTAGCCTCGGAGCATAATCGAAAGACGTGAAACTCAGGTAAATAAAGGTAGAAAGAAAAAAGGGAAGAAAAATTTATTTTGAAAACTTATTTACATTTATCGAAACATAAATAATTAACTTCAATAATAATACAATAATAAATATTAGAATTTAAAAATAAGTGAATAAATAAAATGGCTCCATGCCTACAGCGAGACTTTCACCAACAAATTCTGCGGATTTCTCATCGGAAGCTTCGCACTTAACTCTTCCTAATACATTAGGACTAATGTTTAAGAAAAGGTCAATGGTTCCTCGTAGAGAGACGATAGATAATCTTTCAGTTTGTTCTAGCTCAGTGTTTCCCAACCTTTTCCAACTTGTGGCACACTATGGCTATTACTTGAATTCTCGCGGCACACTTATAGATATTATTATTTGTAAACATAAAACAGATTATTGATCTCCTTCTCACAGAGAAGAAAGCTCTATCACTGAGTTTTACCCGTGGTAAATCATTATGCTTGTTTTTCATTCTAATTTACAAATAGAGAACAATTGCAATGAAATATTGGACTCAGGTTTTCAAAAATACGCTTTCTTTTTAAAAACTGTATACAACCTTTTACTAAGAAGAAAGATCACTAAATAACAAACGAACAAACAAATCTTTTTTACTTTTAAAACACAAATGTAGATAATTTGTTGAAAACATTGAATGATATTTTAAATTTTCAAGTTACGAAATAGTCTGCAATAATAAAGGAACAATAATGGTCATAACAATGATAACAAATACTTTTTTCAACTTTAGAAATGTACAGAACAGTAACGCGGTATGAAACTTAAAATTATAAACTCATAGAAGAGGTTCATAGTAATGTGAAATACAAATATATAATTTTCCCTACGTTTTGCAATTTGATTGCTATAAAATTAATAATTTTGTTTCGTTTTCTCGCGGCACACCAGCGGCCCATTCACGGCACACAAGTGTGCCGCGGCACACCGGTTGGGAAACGCTGCTCTAGCGTGTCATTCATATCTTTCATGTTAATGTCTTACAGTAGGAATACTTCTTCTAGCTCTTTGCCTTTGGGCATGGTACCCTGTATTGAGACGACATTGCCTCTTAGAACTGCCATATTTATTCTTTGCATGAGGAAAGTGCTTGCTCTATCATCGCCAGATAACTGCGTGATACGTCTGCCTATTTCTTTTATAAACTTAATACCTTCTCTGCCCTATGAACCACTGGATTCAATAGCGATAGTTATAAAATGATATTTTTCCGCAAGATTACTGTATTTTCTCTTTTTTTTTTTCGTTTCATTTCGGCTGGCTATATTTCTCGCTTGAATTGAAGAAATTTTGAAAACTAATTATTATAGCTGTATTAACGCTAAGGTTTCTCTTATGTTCATTATACTATGTCTCTAACATAATCAAGAACAGACTCTTAATGTGTACTATAAAAGCATTATTGCATGACGAACGAACAGCTGGATGTGAAAAAAAGAAAGAAAGGGAAACACTCTTGTTGGAAGTTAAGCCAAGATGTCTTTCCAAATTAAGAGCAGTAATATGCATATTGCATGTCTAATGCAAGATGATGAAATCCAAATTGTAAAGTCATCTGTGGATGCCCCCGCAGTCTTAACTGGATTAAAAAAAAATCCTGGAACCAAAAACTGATAGTATATACTCAGACATTCTTTGAGTATTTTCAAGCACATTAACGGCAAAAGCATTATTATTATTATTATTATTATTATTATTATTATTATTATTATTATTATTATTATTTACACTTAATTTTATGTTCTGTAATTATGTAGGCCTATCGTAAAAGGTAGAAAGTATAGGCCTATATATATATATACCCATGCCATTTGCAATGCTAAACTATCTACATACTTTTCTGTGGTTCAATCACAACTCATTTCACCAAGTAACTCAATTTCAACTCAAGTTGTGTTTATTATTATGTTTACTCGAGACGCTCATGAACCTGAAAGATGTTCACAACTCCGGAAGATGATTCTGACATCAAAAGAAAAAAAGTCCTCATGTATGTTGTCGAATTACGCGTGGTGTATGACTGATACGGTGCAAACTTGGAATCGAAATTCGAATCCTGACAATTGGAACGGAACAAAAACATGAACACAGCCTGGTAGTTGATGGTACTACATCCTAACCCAGACGATACGTGCGTTGGACACAGCTATCGTGCTTAAGAATGAAACTTGGCAAATACGAAGAACATGCACAAAGCAAATGATTGAACAGAAAGAAAGACAACGAACACACAGTGATGGCCGATGTCAAGCGGGACGTGCGGTGCACGAATAGTGCGCTATGGAGTATCGATGTATTGTACGCGTCGCTCACAATACGAGTAACCAGATAGTCAACATACGTACGTACAGTACAGTACACATTGTACTTACCTCGCGTGAAGTCAGAATACATATTCGAATTGTCCCCTATAGCTGTCAATGCATGCATGCACAGGTCGCATCAATGACTGACGTATCCTGTCGAATATTCCGCGCTGAGTCCACACATGGTTACAGGAAGCATGGATCCGTTGTTCCAGAGTATGTACAGTACATCAGGCACAGGATCAGTGTAAACGATATTTTAAGATATCCCCCAATTAAAAATCAAGGGGCTTAGGTCCGGTGACCGAGCGGGTCATGCAATAGCTGCCATATCTACCGATCTACCTGCGGGGAAATGTATTATTCAGATATGCACGAACCGGAGTAAAGAAGTGGGGAATCTACCTTGCGCATCAGCCACATGTTGGTTCGAAATGCCAGTGGTACATAATTAAGCCAAAGGTGCAGTGTATCTTGCAGGAACTGCATTTATGCGCAGCCTGTTAGTCTTTGTGGCAGAATAAAGGGCCCAGTTAACTGGTCATCTAGAATCTCAGCCTAGAAATTTATTCGAAACAGCTGTTGATGATGGGGCTCGACCATTCCATGTGGATTTTCCAGCGCTCAGATGTGACTGTTGCGGAAGTTAATAATGCCATCTCGCCCGAAGACAGCCTCATCAATTAGGAGGATTAATGAAAAAAAATCCCAATATGATTGTAACTTGTTGGAGCAACCAGCGACAGAACGCCTCCCGTGGAGGGAAATTCGGCAGCCTGGAGACCATGCACAAGTTGCTGGTGATAGGGATGAAAGGTATTCTCGTATAGAATTCGCAAAACAGTACCTTAACCAATTGTACCTACACTGGCTAGCTGCCTGAAGCTCACACCGCGAGTTTCCGCAAATATTGTAGCACATGAGTGTCCATCTCAGGTATCCAAACCTTACGTCCATCCTACGTCCGCATACAAAGGTAAAGGGTTCCCGTCTCACGTAAAAAACGATACACTATAGTGAATGCTCGTTGATTAGGTTGCTGTCATCGTGGATATGTTGCCTGTTACAATATGCCAACCTTCCGGGAATTTACATTCTTTTTGTCATATGTAAATTACATATCGGCTTGTTCCTCATACAAATATTGGACCATTCTTACAGCACTGACACCACACTTACACTACTTAACTTTATTACAAATTTTATCCACTTTAACTGCCTCCCTTGCAGATAACCTACACCACCTCACGTAGGTCTGCCGTTCCATAACGCGTTGTACTACTACTGTTTGCGTGAACAAGTGCTGCCTATAGGTCCTTTTGCTCGATTTATACATCCCTGTACTGCAAGTATTTCCTCGTACATAAATACTGTAAAGCACGACTGCTGGTCAACAACACATTCCTCATGTGTGCCAAGGTTTACCAGCAATCGGGCACTGACACTTGTACAACCTTTTACTCTAGTATCGCGTCTCTGCACACATGCATAAGTTGGTGCACATCTTTGTATTCCGTTCCTATTGTCAGGATTCGATTTTCAATTACAAGTTGGCACCCTTATCACACATGCATAAGTTGACACCCTTCGTACACGACGCGGAATTTGACAACATGTAAGATAACTTTTTGTCTTCTTTTGAGGTCAAGAATTACTTCCCGTAGTTTGTCACATCATTCAGATTCACCCTATACGTATACATTGAACTGTTACTGATATAGACATGGTCCTTTTGCATAAGGTCATAATTTATCTATCATACACGATGAAAAATATTTCTATGATTGGTATAGACTCCAGGCTTCACGAGTTGTTGCGTCCACTGTAGGAACTGTCAAAGCGAGTAATCGAATAAACTCTAGCTGTAGTGGAAGAAGAGATTCTGGTACCGACGCGCTGAGGCTGTGGTGATTCGATCGTCTTTTCACAGACACATTTTTAGGTAGATCTAGTTGATCGACTCCAAATAAGATATAGAAAAATCACAGAAACCCAGAACATGTACGAAGATGGTCAAAGTAATTTCCTATAGCATCTAAAACGTTTAGTTTTTCTTACCCCAACCTGTGTCTCTTTCTAACAGATTTTCGTATAAAAACCTTCATTTCATGACTCCTACATCAATTGTAAGCGCTAGTTAATAACTCCGAGAATATGTTGTCTCGATTCCCAGTACTACTCTTCTGAGCCAATCCACAAGTTTCAAATTAGCAGTGTCTTTAGCAAGAGTTAAAAAAATGCATTTTTCTATCCTAGATAGGTCTATTCCTTCTCTAGCTCCTTCTGTACTCAATAGTATGCTGAGTTGAATGAAGACATTCTTTTCTGGAAATTCTGCAACCATAGCTACTGGAAATAAACCTGCGAGGGCATTTACTGTTCATTTATCCTTTATTATTCTGATATTCTGCATCTACTTCAGTGTGAAAGTAATTTGTTTTCTCACTTGGATTAACATATATTCCCACCGGTGGTACGTATTTTGCATGTGAGACATGTTGGGAAAGCCTACTTCGCGACAATTAAACGTTCATTGTAATCATAAGTCGCTTCATTAATTTATGGTTTTAATATTATAAATCACGCAACATTAAAATGGTATTTAAGTAAACTAGTTTTGTCCAAAAGACGAGAACTGCCATGTTTCTCATCTCGTCTCGAATTTTAAAAGGAATTAGGCAACACTATTAGTGATATAGAGCGCCAAATTTACCAGCATAACTCTCCCTATGAAAGATTTTGTCCCCTCGAAAACGTTAATTTTTACTGAGAGTTCTTGCATTTTTCCTTAATTTTTATTAAAATCACACAAAATCACACAGGTATCTGATTTAAAATATTGTAATGTTGATATATGCTTTATAATATTGTAATGTTGGTATGAGACTTATAACATTGTAATGTTGGCATATGATTATAATATTGTAATGTTAGTATGACTTACAATATTGTAATATTGACATCTGGCTTATAATATTGTAATGTTGGTATGTAACTTATAATATTGTAATGTTGGTATGTGACTTATATTATCATGTTCCCTTGTGACTTATAATATTGTAATGTTGGTGTGTGACTTATAATATTATAATATTCACTTGTGACTTATAATATTGTAATGTTGGTGTGTGACTAGTGTTGTAAATAGAAAAAAAAAACGGTTCGTATTTTTTCAGAAATGTACGTTTTTTTTAGAAAAAAAAACATTGCCTCTCGTTTTTTTTCTAAATTTCGTTTTTTTTTTCAAATAGTCATTTGTAATGCATCTTACGTCTATTTAAGTATGAAATATTTTTATGTAGGTGTAATCACCGTATAATGCAACATAAATTAAACGCTAGATACTGATACGCTACAAATATTTTACAATTTACATGAATACCATACCTATTAACAATTCGGGTTTCAGCAGTTTTCATCAATATCAACTAAGAAATAAAAGTAGAAATGAAATTTTGTTTTTTCGTGAAATTAGGCCTTTAATAAGTACGAAAATAATGTCACGAACAGTATAAAATTCCAACAACTTGTCTAAAGGTAAAAACTAATACTAATTTGCCTAATAGTATTTTTCTAAATGTCATATATAAATAATTTGTCGACTAAACATATGAAGAGCCGGCTCTACCATATATGCAGTGGCGTATTTACGATTTTGTTTCGGGAGGGGGTTTGCTAACTTTCGGGGGGGCTTTGCCTGAAATGTGAAAATTCTGCAAGATATTTCATATACTTTACTATAGTAAGTAAGATTTCGGGGGGGTTTAAGCCCGGAAGCCCTCCTAAATACGCCACTGTATATATGCACGTGCATTTGCGTGGAACGGCAAGCTTGGATGGTCCGGCAAAATCTGTCATAAGTATATTATTTAAATTAAATATTTCTTGTTGGAAACAGACTTCATGATGATGGTAGTTACATTTACTAAGCTGACCTTCTATTTGAATACTACATTCATAAATTATGTTTAGGTTGCATTAGTTTAAGGCCACATGGACAATGCTAAAGCAAAAGGTCGAATAAATCCGAGCACAAATTGCTTGATTGTTGTCAAATGCAAGTATTCAATTTTCGAATAGTAGTGAATATCTGTTCCATTTAGTAAAAAAAAAAAAAATAAATAAATAAATAAATAAAATAAAATAATAAAATGAAATCTTTTGAGTTTTACGTCCCACGGTTATGCCGGTTAGGCTAAAGAAGACGGTGATGATGAGTAATGAATGAAATGGTGGAATGAAGAAAGTGGGAGGAAAGGGAGAACCCCGAAAAAACCCACGCACACGGTGTTTGTTCACCACAAAGTTCACTTGGCGGGGGCGGGGATTGAACCCGTAACCCCAAGCACCAGAGGTGAACGTTCTACAACTGAGCCACCGCGGCCCCCTTCCATTTAGTAAGTTATCACAGTTTTGATATGAAAGTAGTCTTGTTTTTGTCAGAAGCAAGTTCTTTATCATTGAAGATAGAAACAAGTTTTTTTTTAAAAAATGTTAGAAGATGTAGAAGAAAAATCAACAAATAAAGATAAAAGAGCTAGTTGCACTGGAATTGCAAACTGATACATTGAGATTGAAGCTCGATAGTGAATTCTATAAAAAAGGATTACCATCTTTCCTCTGCAGGTGTGTTTGCTTTATCTTTCACTATCATAATAGATTAACATTTAAAGAAAAAAAACAGACACAACGGAATTGCATTTTTAGTAAGTATTTAAGCCTTTCTGAGTGCGACTGCGCTTACCCTCACCTTTGTTGTTCAAGCTGAAGTAGCATACTTACAATCATGACTTTTAAGATTTGTTCTTTCTGGAGAAAGGGGAAGGCGGCAAATTAGGCCATTGCACGAAGCGACAAATTGACTAGGACCTGAATAAAGGATGACTCAATTTGAAGTAATGCAGGGTGTTTCAAAATTAATATTAGGGTTTTGAAACTTTGTAGTATCTATTACAATTAACTTACAATTATAAATATTATATCAGATGAAAGAGCAGCTCAAACAGTTTTGTACGCACGCATGTACGTGCATTGTTCCTTCTGTCTGCCGTTAGAAAGAGCAAGTAGCAAAGATGGAGACTGTGTTTTAATAAAGACTGAACCTGTACAGTGCAACCGTCTGCGTGAAGAATATTAAGGAGACGCTTGCAACTACGCCTTTATTGTTTGCAGTTGCTACAGGTCTAAAACCTACAGACTACGGTTTACGTGCCAATTTCGCAAGTGAAATATTCCTGCATAACAATGAAGATTTTCTGGATCGTGTCGTCTACAGTGATAAATCGATTTTTCACCTAAGAGCTAATGTGAACACTCATAATGTTTGCATCTGGCCGTCAGCAAATCCTCAGGAGATGGTACAATTGAAACGAAACTCCCCAAAATTGAATATGTTTTGTGCCATATGAGCCTTTCTCGCCTATCGACTAGATGTGTGCCGTGTGATGAATGAATCTCACA
This sequence comes from Thermobia domestica, assembly GCF_964235325.1. NCBI lineage: Eukaryota > Metazoa > Arthropoda > Insecta > Zygentoma > Lepismatidae > Thermobia > Thermobia domestica. The sequence continues at coordinate 264,481,127 of NC_137462.1, forward strand.
TTGAACACTTGTAGCAAAGACTGTTTGAGGTCTCTTTTACTTGATGCATTGCTTATAATTGTACGTAAAATGTAATAAGTACTACGAAGACTTAAAACCCCAAAATTTATTTTGAAACACCCTACATTTCTCACCAACAGTGTTGGAACTAAGATGTAAAAAGGAGAGAAAATTTTCCTTATAAAGTTATTGTTTACAACGATATTATTATTAGTCGAGACTATAACTACAACAACAACACGAGTTAGTAGTCAAAAAAATGTAATCAAATGTGTACTCGGTGGCCCAGGTGGCCAAAGTGGCACACACAGGAGTGTCACTTGTTTAATTCGCTCCAGTGTGGACACTAATTAAGATATCGGGATATTATTCTTGCAAAATGTGGTTCCAATATAGTTTATCATATTAATTTCTTTTTCTTCTGGTGTCGAATTTCCTTCTCAAATTTCACCTCAGTAAAAAATTCGAGAATTTTCTAATTTCGAATTTCCTTTACTTTTTTTCCCTGTAGCTTCCTTCGTTGTAGAAAGACATCCTTAAGACTTGCCAGGTAGACATCCTTAAGACCTCGGATGGATACCTAATTGTTGACATCAATTGGACGGGTCTCCACGCAGTGTTGCCAATTAGGGAAATTAAAATTCTCCTATATTTGGGCAAAAAATTAGAAATTTTTGTTTATAAATCCGTACCTATACGTCCGAGTGCAAGTCAACTTGCGCCAATCAAACATTTGTCCTTACTTAACAAACAAAAGTACAGATCGTTACAATGGGTTAATTAGGGGACGCACATAAAATTCGTATTTAGGTTCTACCCCTTGATTTTTCTAGTTTTTCCTTACTTTTCTGTTTACCGTAATATAGTTTTAGTATAATTAGAAGCTTTGTTCCTTAAATATCGCCATAATACTTGTAGGATATATTAGTGGTGTACCAATGTTTAATTTAAGATAGTTTGCGTCTGTCTGGTTGCACTGTTGCCAGCTACAGAATATTTTAATTCCAGATTTTAGGGGGAAATTTTGGAAAAAATATATGTTTTGTCTCTATTATTTCACTCTTGTTGGCTATATCGGAACAAACGTACCAGTATCTGGAAGTCTCGTCTTTGCTCTACACAACGCACTATAGAAAGTTTCAATAGGATAATTAGGGGAAGTACAGTTGAGGTTTACAGTGGACCTTTCTCTAATTGGAAAGATAACTGTGATTTTTTTCTAAGGTAGAATGAGATATTTTTTATTGACATGCTTACTTTATTAGATATCGTCACAAAACTTGTAGGATATATTAAAGGGATACCAAAGCTTATTTTAAGATAGTTTCTGTGTGTCTGATAGTAGTGTTGCTAGCTACAAAAAATTTTAATTCCAGATTTTAGGGGCAAATTTTGGGAAAAATTCCCTTTTTTATTTCTATTGTTTCCTTCTTGTTGCATACATTCGAACAAATGTACCAGTGTCTAACAGCCTCATCAATAGCCTACACAGCGCACCATAAAAAGTTTCACTAGAATAATTAGGGGAAGTACAGTTGAGGTTTGTAATAAACCATGTTCTGGAAATGGTAAGAAAATGGTGAATTTCTGAGGTAGAATGAGATTTTTTTAAATTTCATGCTTACTTTGTTATACATCGCCATGATACTTGTAGGATATATTCTTTAAGTACTACGGTTTATTTTCAGATAGTTTTCGTCTGTCTGATGGCAGCATTTCCAGCCAAAACAATTAATTCCCACTATTAGGTGAAAAATTCGGAAAATTTCCTTTTTCCCCTCTATTATTACCCTCTTACTGGCTACATTGAAACAAACGTACCACTACCTGAAAGCTTCCTCTTTTCCCTACAGAACGCACCATAAAAAGTTTCAATAGGATAATTAGAGAAGCTGTACCCCGGCATATTTGATATTTGCCTCTGAGGCGTAAAAAGTGTCAAAATTTCATGTGTATGACAGAATTTTTTCTTTCCCTCTTTGAATCGAAGCCAGCGACTTCAGGATTTCCCTGTACCTTGTCAACACACCAAAGATTTGTTTAGGTGACTTGAACCCATATAGCAGCAGTGGTGCTAGATACAAAAAATTTTTGAAATTCGGTTAGGGAATTTTTGTAAATTTTCACTCCTACATTTCCCTCAATAATTTCCCACCCGTTGGTGACACTGCAATGCAACTTACACCAAAGAATAGCCACATCCATTTTCTTAAAAACAAGGCCTTAACCATATCAATCGAATGAATAGTTTTTGAGCAATAAGTCACTAACTGGAAATGTAGGAAAACGCCAAAAATGGCCTGGGACCGAAAGGAATAATCACACAATTTTGCTCGTATAGGTTCAAAGAAACAAACGATTTGTAAGTTACGAGGGCTTCGACTCAAGTTCTGTTGATTATTTCAATAATCTGCAACATAAATCAATAAATAATAGTTGCCAGAAAAAAAACAGACTTTTGAAAAAAAACATGAAAAAGAACGATGTTTTTTATTGAAAAAAACTTCACAGAAAAAAAACCGTTTTTTTACAACACTATGTGTGACTTATAATATTATAATATTCACTTGTGACTTATAATATTGTAATGTTGGTGTGTGACTTATAATATTATCATGTTCATTTGTGACTTATAATATTGTAATGTTGGTGTGTGACTTATAATATTATCATGTTCACTTGTGACTTATAATATTGTAATGTTGGTGTGTGACTTATAATATTATCATGTTCACTTGTGACTTATAATATTGTAATGTTGGTGTGTGACTTATAATATTATCATGTTCATTTGTGACTTATAATATTGTAATGTTGGTGTGTGACTTATAATATTATAATATTCACTTGTGACTTATAATATTGTAATGTTGGTGTGTGACTTATAATATTATAATATTCACTTGTGCCTTATAATATTGTAATGTTGGTGTGTGACTTATAATATTATCATGTTCACTTGTGACTTATAATATTGTAATGTTGGTGTGTGACTTATAATATTATAATATTCACTTGTGACTTATAATATTGTAATGTTGGTGTGTGACTTATAATATTATAATATTCACTTGTGACTTATAATATTGTAATGTTGGTGTGTGACTTATAATATTATAATATTCACTTGTGACTTATAATATTGTAATGTTGGTGTGTGACTTATAATATTATAATATTCACTTGTGACTTATAATATTGTAATGTTGGTGTGTGACTTTTAATATTATAATATTCACTTGTGACTTATAATATTGTAATGTTGGTGTGTGACTTTTAATATTATAATATTCACTTGTGACTTATAATATTGTAATGTTGGTGTGTGACTTATAATATTATCATGTTCACTTGTGACTTATAATATTGTAATGTTGGTGTGTGACTTATAATATTATCATGTTCACTTGTGACTTATAATATTGTAATGTTGGTGTGTGACTTATAATATTATCATGTTCATTTGTGACTTATAATATTGTAATGTTGGTGTGTGACTTATAATATTATAATATTCACTTGTGACTTATAATATTGTAATGTTGGTGTGTGACTTATAATATTATAATATTCACTTGTGACTTATAATATTGTAATGTTGGTGTGTGACTTATAATATTATCATGTTCACTTGTGACTTATAATATTGTAATGTTGGTGTGTGACTTATAATATTATCATGTTCATTTGTGACTTATAATATTGTAATGTTGGTGTGTGACTTATAATATTATCATGTTCATTTGTGACTTATAATATTGTAATGTTGGTGTGTGACTTATAATATTATAATATTCACTTGTGACTTATAATATTGTAATGTTGGTATGTGACTTATAATATTATCATGTTGGCATGTGATTATAATATTGTAATGTTAGTATGTGACTTATAATATTGTAATGTTGGTGTGTGACTTATAATATTATCATGTTCATTTGTGACTTATAATATTGTAATGTTGGTGTGTGACTTATAATATTATCATGTTCATTTGTGACTTATAATATTGTAATGTTGGTGTGTGACTTATAATATTATCATGTTCATTTGTGACTTATAATATTGTAATGTTGGTGTGTGACTTATAATATTATAATATTCACTTGTGACTTATAATATTGTAATGTTAGTATGTGACTTATAACATTGTAATGTTGGCATGTGATTATAATATTGTAATATTGACATATGACTTATAATATTGTAATGTTGGTATGTGACTCATAATATTGTGATGTTGGAATGTGACTTTTAATATTATCATGTTCATTTGTGACTTATAATATTGTAATGTTGGTGTGTGACTTATAATATTATCATGTTCATTTGTGACTTATAATATTGTAATGTTGGTGTGTGACTTATAATATTATAATATTCACTTGTGACTTATAATATTGTAATGTTGGTATGTGACTTATAATATTATCATGTTGGCATGTGATTATAATATTGTAATGTTAGTATGTGACTTATAATATTGTAATGTTGGTGTGTGACTTATAATATTATCATGTTCATTTGTGACTTATAATATTGTAATGTTGGTGTGTGACTTATAATATTATCATGTTCATTTGTGACTTATAATATTGTAATGTTGGTGTGTGACTTATAATATTATCATGTTCATTTGTGACTTATAATATTGTAATGTTGGTGTGTGACTTATAATATTATAATATTCACTTGTGACTTATAATATTGTAATGTTAGTATGTGACTTATAACATTGTAATGTTGGCATGTGATTATAATATTGTAATATTGACATATGACTTATAATATTGTAATGTTGGTATGTGACTCATAATATTGTGATGTTGGAATGTGACTTATAATATTATCATGTTCATTTGTGACTTATAATATTGTAATGTTGGTGTGTGACTTATAATATTATCATGTTCATTTGTGACTTATAATATTGTAATGTTGGTGTGTGACTTATAATATTATAATATTCACTTGTGACTTATAATATTGTAATGTTGGTGTGTGACTTATAATATTATCATGTTCATTTGTGACTTATAATATTGTAATGTTGGTGTGTGACTTATAATATTATAATATTCACTTGTGACTTATAATATTGTAATGTTGGTATGTGACTTATAATATTATCATGTTCATTTGTGACTTATAATATTGTAATGTTGGTGTGTGACTTATAATATTATCATGTTCATTTGTGACTTATAATATTGTAATGTTGGTGTGTGACTTATAATATTATAATATTCACTTGTGACTTATAATATTGTAATGTTAGTATGTGACTTATAACATTGTAATGTTGGCATGTGATTATAATATTGTAATATTGACATATGACTTATAATATTGTAATGTTGGTATGTGACTCATAATATTGTGATGTTGGAATGTGACTTATAATATTATCATGTTCATTTGTGACTTATAATATTGTAATGTTGGTGTGTGACTTATAATATTATCATGTTCATTTGTGACTTATAATATTGTAATGTTGGTGTGTGACTTATAATATTATAATATTCACTTGTGACTTATAATATTGTAATGTTGGTATGTGACTTATAATATTATCATGTTGGCATGTGATTATAATATTGTAATGTTAGTATGTGACTTATAATATTGTAATGTTGGTGTGTGACTTATAATATTATCATGTTCATTTGTGACTTATAATATTGTAATGTTGGTGTGTGACTTATAATATTATAATATTCACTTGTGACTTATAATATTGTAATGTTAGTATGTGACTTATAACATTGTAATGTTGGCATGTGATTATAATATTGTAATATTGACATATGACTTATAATATTGTAATGTTGGTATGTGACTCATAATATTGTGATGTTGGAATGTGACTTATAATATTATCATGTTCATTTGTGACTTATAATATTGTAATGTTGGTGTGTGACTTATAATATTATAATATTCACTTGTGACTTATAATATTGTAATGTTGGTGTGTGACTTATAATATTATAATATTCACTTGTGACTTATAATATTGTAATGTTGGTATGTGACTTATAATATTATCATGTTGGCATGTGATTATAATATTGTAATGTTAGTATGTGACTTATAATATTGTAATGTTGGTGTGTGACTTATAATATTATCATGTTCATTTGTGACTTATAATATTGTAATGTTAGTATGTGACTTATAACATTGTAATGTTGGCATGTGATTATAATATTGTAATATTGACATATGACTTATAATATTGTAATGTTGGTATGTGACTCATAATATTGTGATGTTGGAATGTGACTTATAATATTATCATGTTCATTTGTGACTTATAATATTGTAATGTTGGTGTGTGACTTATAATATTATCATGTTCATTTGTGACTTATAATATTGTAATGTTGGTGTGTGACTTATAATATTATAATATTCACTTGTGACTTATAATATTGTAATGTTGGTGTGTGACTTATAATATTATAATATTCACTTGTGACTTATAATATTGTAATGTTAGTATGTGACTTATAACATTGTAATGTTGGCATGTGATTATAATATTGTAATATTGACATATGACTTATAATATTGTAATGTTGGTATGTGACTCATAATATTGTGATGTTGGAATGTGACTTATAGTATTGTAATGTTGACATGTGATATAATATTGTAATGTAGTGACTTTATAATATTGTAATGGTGGTATGTGACTTTATAATATTGTAATGGTAGTATGTGACTTATAATATTGTAATGTTGCTATGTCCGTATGTACGTCTGTTACTCCTCATAATAACTCTTGAACGGACACGAATTTTAAAGTTCTTTATTGGCAATAGACGGCTAGAGCAATTACCTCGGCCGAGCTATTTCATGAAGTCATCCGTTAACACTTTACCGTGTAACGGCAACTTATGTTTGTCAGTCACTGCAAACGATAAGTCTTGAACGAAAACGAACTTTTATACTCTGTTTTTGCAATAGAAAACCAGAGATATTATCTCGGACGAGTCCGTTAATGAATTCAATCCGTTAACATATTAACGGATAACGGTGAACTTAACGGTGGCTACTTATACTCCATATCCCATGCATGTAAGCAAGTTTCTAAATTCTGTTCCTTGCAGTAGATGACTCGAGCGATTATCTCGGCCGAATTCGTTCATGTAGTGAATCCGTTAATAAAGTAACGATGTATTACGACTGCCTGTACTCTATACGATAACTCTTGAAGGAACGCGAATTTTTGAATCTTAAAGGAGAAGAAGAAGTTACTCGTCTCGTCGTTAGATGGCACAAAACACACTGTAGCAATCGCCATCTACCGGACGAAATAAAAACTTCTAGTACGTGATTCTTTTTACTGTCAACCAGGATTTATTTATTTACTATTTTAATGTTAAAACTACTTTTATTATATTTGCACTCTGTTAAAACAGTAGCATAATAGTAGAATAGCTTTGGGGGAGAGATGAGGAGGAAAGTCTCCACCGACGGAAGCAAATTTTCACGTTTTTCATTAGTACATTAGAATTAATATGAGCATCACTGTTAAAATTACGTGTGTCACTGTTAGGTCTATGTGTGTTATTGTTAGAAGAAATCATATAACAAATAGATACAAAATCTGCTATTTAAGACTATATATATATATATATATATATATATATATATATATATATATATATATATATATATATATATATATATATACAGTACCTAAATAAACTATCCATATCCCAGCTGAATAAAACAGCTATCAACTACATGAGACTGGTAATGAGGACCTACATACCTCTACGTTTTAACACCAAAAAAATGAGACTGGAAACGAATAACAACATACTGGTAGTTTTTAACGCCATAAAACAGACTTGTAACAAATAACAACATACTGGTAGTTTTCAACGACATAGAAATGAGACCTGCAAAGAATAGCAAGGTATATTTAGCTTTTAACGCCATAAAAGTGAGACTGGCAGTAAATTGCATTTTGGTAGCTCTAAGTCCATGAAAATGAGACTGACAACGAATAACAACATTCTGATAGTTTTAACGCCATAAAATGACACTTGTAACGAATAACAATATACTAGTAGTTTTTAACGCCAAATGAGACTGGTAGTTTCTAACGTCATAAAAATGAGACTTGCAACGAATAACACATATTGGTACTTTTAACGGCATAAAAATAAGACTTGTAAGAAATAATAACATACTGGTAGTTTTCAACGACCTAAAAATGAGACCTGCAACGAATAACAAGTTACCGGTAGCTTTTAACGCCATAAAAGCGAGACTGGCAGCAAATGACAACATTCTGGTAGTTTTAACTCCATGAAAATGAGACTAACTACGAATGACAGCATTCCGGTAGTTTTTAACGCCATAAAAATGAGACTTATAACGAATAACAATGTACTGGTAGATTTTAACGTCATAAAATGAGACTGGTAACGAATAACATGCCGGTAGTTTTTAACGGTATAGAAACGAAACTAGCCACGAATAATAACAGGCTGGTAGTTTTTAAGGCCATAAAAATAAGACTGGCAACAAATAACACATACCGGTGGTTTTAACGCCATAAAGACGAGACTGGCAACGAATAACAAGATACTGGTAGAATTTAACGTCATAAAAATAAGGCTGAAAACAAATAACATTCTGGTAGTTTTAACACCATGAAAATTAGACTGGCAAGGAATAACACATACCGGTAGGTTTAAAAGCCATAAAATTAGCTTTCTTTGTTTTCTCGAAAACCACGTATGAGAATGTACTCTCAAGTATGTTATTTTGCTTGTCTTATTATCATCAATCGATAATGTATGTGTTATCTTTGAACAATATTATAGCTAGACAAAAGTAATAGTTTAAGAGTTAAAACATAATTTTGGGCTACATTTCACGAACCATATTATGTAGGCCTACTGTCATCTTGCTATTTATTATAATGGAATGCTTGATTAGGAGTATATTTCAATATCACTTTCATCTCAATAAGCGATGCAGCATTCAGCATTTATTTTTAGCAACAACAAAAGTTCGTTTTCCCTGATTTTCACGGAAACTAAGCATGACGATTTATACTTATCCATATAGTATAGTTCAACTCAGTGAGGTTTGCCAATTGGTATATTTCTCATCTTTGAACATTTTGACTTCATTAAACACAAATGATATTGTATAATTATTATTAACACATGCAGTGGAGTCCTGCTAATCCGAACTAATTGGGATCGAATCCTGTTCGGATTACGTGATTGTTCGAATTAGCCGGAATGGCAGTAAAATCGCTGTTTGTAGCGGGTGAACGGGTTTATTGTGTGGTAACGTATAGTGTTTCAAAAGACGTTTTCTGACTACAGTCTATGTACTGTGCTGGAAAAATGTTAAAAATGTTGGAAAAACTAGATTTTCCACGTACAATCATACTTTGTGTAATTGGCGTAAAGTGGCTTAAGGCCTAAATACAGGTATTAAAGAAAATAAAATCTGTATTTAAAGAAAGTTTACTTTGTTACCTATTTTAATCTTTTTAGTTATTAAGTTCCTAAAATTGACTATTTTCGCCACAAAAGATAAAAATAAAAAATAAATTAAAATATAAAATTCCTCAAGGAGCTGTTTGGATTAATAGGATGTTCGGATTACACGATTTCGGATTACCAGGACTCCACTGTATATCCCTAACTGCTGGGGACTCCCCACCCCGCTGCAGCTCCAAATAACGCCCTTGTGGTAGATCAAAGCCTATAAAAAAATTAATACGTAGGATGAAGATCTAATAAAGGAGCGCACCCAGAAAAGTTTGCTGGGAGGGGTTTACAAAATTTGGGGGGGGTATCCAAATACATCTATGTAATACTGAACCTGTCTTATTCTGCACCCCAAAAGTTGAAAGTAATTGCTAATCACTGCCACCTATAAACTAACTAACTTCATGGCCTATGGAGCCCGAAGGTTCAATGCCGCTCTTACAAAAGCTCTCCATTGACTTCTATCCAAGCCAATTGGATCTAGTTGTTTCTACTTTACATTCCTATTCCTACGAGATCCATCTTTATACTGTCCTCCCATCTGCGCCTAGGTCTTCCTATTGGTCGTTTTCCGATTGGTCTTAACGTTAAAACTTTGAAAGCGTTTCTACTTTCTTCTATCCTAGCTACATGACCTGCCCACCTGAGCCTCCTAGATTTAATGAGCCTAACAATGTTTGGTAAACCTTATAAATTATGTAGTTCCTCATTATGAAGTTTCCGCTATTCCCCATTCCCGTTTCTCTTGGGTTCAAATACTCGTCTTAGGATCTTGTTCTCAAATACTTTCAGTTTATGTTCTTCCCTCAGAGTAAGCAACATGTTTGGCAATCACACAGAACAACAGGCATGATTATCGTTTTATATATTTTAAGCTTCAAATTCCTAGAGAGAATTTGCGACTACAAGAGATTTTGAACTGAATAACAACACGAATTCCCTGCTTTTAGTCGACATTTAATTGCTTCATGAATATGGTTTTCGTCCCTTAATATTGATCCTAGATATTTTGAACGTATCCACTTTATCAAAAGTATTATTTGATATTTTAACGCATTCATCATTTGCCGTATTACTATCCCGACGAACTTCCATGTATTTACTTTTCTCTGTATTTACTTCCATGTTTTTGCAAACGTTTAATAATATCTCTACATTTCTTTCTATTGTCCTCCTATCATCTATTAAATTTACATAATCAGCATTCGCCATAACCTGGTGAATATCATTCAACTCTAGACCCTGGTTGCTGTCTTTGATTTTCCTTATAGCGTATTCCAGGACAAGTTGAATAATAATGGCAACAACGCATCTCCTTGTTTGAGGCCATTCTCTACGTTAAAGATCGTGGACAAAAATTTTCCTTCCTGGACTTTACTTTGGGATTCATTTAACCATATATTAATTAATATAATTAGCTTTTTCGGTATCCCAAATTCTGGAAGAATGTTACAATGTTTTTCTCCTAACAGAATCGTATGCCTTTCTAAAATCAATAAATAGTTGTACCGAAGTATTATATTCCCACTTCTTTTCGAGTCGAATAGTAAATACTGTATTTGGTCGATAGTTGATCGATTTCGTCTAAATTCGCACTGATAATCTCCAATAATTTCATCTGCATATGGGTCCAGTCTTGCTAATAGAATATTTGAAAGGATTTTATAGGATGTTGATAGGAGAAAAATACATCGATAATTATTACAGTCAGTTTTGTCGCCTTTCTTGTGAATTGGAACAATGATTGATTCTTTCCACTCCTGTGGCAATTCTTCCTTGTTCCAGATAAAGAGAATGAGTTTGTGTATCTTGTTCCTCAATTTTTCGTCTCCAGCTAAAATTAACTCAGCCGGAATTCCATCTACACCTGGAGATTTGAAATGAAATGAAATTTTGAGTTTTACGTCCCACGGTTATGCCGGTTAGGCTAAAGGAGACGGTGATGATGAGTAATGAATGAAATGGTGGAATGATGAAAGTGGGAGGAAACGGGAGAACCCCGAGAAAACCCACGCACACGGTGTTTGTCCACCACAAAGTTCACTTGGCGGGAGCAGGGCTTGAACCCGGGACCCCAAACACCAGAGGTGAACGCTCTACCACTGAGCCACCGCGGCCCCCTCTGGAGATTTGTGTTTCATTAATTTCTTTATAGCGGTTTCTACTTCTATTCGGTTGGATTCTGGAATATACGGTTCTGCGGTGTGTATCTCCTTTTCTCCACGCACACTAGTTCTTCGTTGCGTGTTAAGCAAATCGTCAAGGAAATCTTTCCATCTATTTAGGATGCTATCCGTATCAGTGAGAACAGTACCGTCAGATTTCTTTAATATATAAGCACGAGGTTGATAGTCTTTCTTAAATTCTCTGATCCCCTTATACATGTCCCGGATGTTTTTATTTTTACTATTATCTTCAAGTTCCTTAATTTTAGCTTTCAAAAAATTGCGTTTCTTTGTTCTAAAAGTTTTGGAAGTTTCCCGTGTGATATGTGCGAAATTTTGTGTAGTTATTTCATTCGGATTTTGTAGCCAGCGTAATTTTGACTGTTTTCTCTTTTCTGCTAGTTTTATGCATTCCTGGTCGAACCATGGTTTGTTCCTACGTATTTCCAGTGTCCCAATTTTTCTTTTGCTGAAATTTTAATGCTATCTCTAATTTCAATCCAGGTATCCTCAACACTAGTGCACTCCGAATCCTCTAAAGCCGAGAATATATTCGAAACTTCCATCTGGTATTCTTCTCTTAGCTGGCTCTCTTCTAATTTCTTTAAATTGAATCTCTCCGTTTTCGGACAATGAATATTACCTCTATTCAATGATAATCTCTCTCGTATCATCGCTGCTACCAGGTAGTGATCAGTGTCACAATCAGCCCCTCTAAACGACCGGACATCAATTATGCTAGATTGCCTTCTTCTATCTACTAAAACGTGATCAATTTGATTATGTGTTTTTCCGTCTGGTGATGTGTGTATTTATGAACGTCGCGATGTGGGAATTTTGTACTCTTCACGATTAGTTTTTTGGATGTTGCAAAGTTCACAAGTCTAACACCGTTGTCATTACTTTCCTTATGCAGACTTTCGTTCTCCATAATCGGTTTGAAAATATCCTCTCGTCCTACCTTTGCATTGAAATCCCCCAATAGAATTTTCATATGGTATAGCGGGAGTTGGTCAAATATCCGTTCCACTTCTTCGTAAAAACTGTCTTTTATTCGTCATCTTTTTCTTCAGTTGGAGCACGTACATTTAAAACAATATCACACCATCGTCCCTTAAAAGTAGTAAAAGAAAGTCTGTCAGTAACTAATTCAATCCGTTTAATTGGTGGTAATATTCGTTTGTGAACGAAAGATCCTGTTCCTAACTGGTGATTTTTATTTCCTTCCCCGTAAAAGAAAGTAAAATTTCCGGAATTCACAGATCCATTTCCTTCCCACCTAACTTCCTGAACTCCTACTACTTCCATCCTGTATTTCTCTAACTCACTCGTTACGGATTTTAACGCGCCTGCCCTATAAAGACTTCTAATATTCCAAGTTCCAAATCTCATGTCCATTTTCTTTTGCTGAGGTCGTGCCAAGTTAACAGTCCTTGTCCGAGGTTTTTGTGAATATTTCTGAACAAGTGTTTTTTTTTTACAGGATGAGGTTGTTAGCCTTGCCCAAACCCCAAGCTGGAGGACCACTCCTATTCGGCTGTCCGCGACTGCTTATTCAATATATTCGCAGCTAACCTCTATATCTAGAGGCCTTCTCCTCGATCCGCAACCTGAGGACGCGCCATGCCGTGGTGACAGGAACCCACGTTACACGGATGCTGTTTCTACACCAATGTCAAATTGTAACATTTTCTTTTGCTCCGTTCATGGGTCTCTTTGTTACTGCCCTGTCACGATACATTTTTTCTATTAGATACATATGTCAAACATAGCACTACTTGTTCCAAACAAATGATGTGTAAAAAATGAGTTCACATTCTCATTTGGGGGAGTATTCAATCCTAGGTTGAAGTGTAAAATCATAACCTTTTACATTTAAAATAATATTGTGTGATATGCAATATGGCGGAATTCACGTACTACGTACATTTAAATGACATACTGTGTCAAGTATATATTCCCTATAAATATATGAGTACTCAGAAGGAAACATCCACTCCAAATCGATGCGTCTACGCATGTCGTTATTATTGTTCTGTCCCAATGACCTGTATACAGATCCACATATGTCTTCTCACAGCAACATTATACTAATCCTTTCCACAGAATATTTTTCATTCTGTATTTGCTTCAGGGGTAGAAATGACATTTTAGAACTAAGGAGCAAGTCAATAATTGATAGAGTTTTATTAGGCTATGCATCGAGAATACAAATTCAGAAAGTCGGAAGTGCAAGCAAACTTTAATGGAGAACGACTTAAGGAATAGCGATTGTTCCAGAACAATCAACAACCAAACAAAACTAATATCACCATTCAAATTTCCTATTTGTTACTAATAACTACAGATATTTTTCCTTCTTTTGCACAAACACTTCAACTTACAAAGGGAATACTATCCCCTTGTGCATGCCTGATTTCCACTCTTGCTTTGATCTCAGGCTTTTTACATGTGGAACCCTATTTTGACGCGGGACCCTTTTGACTCGTGTCTTTTTTCGCGGGGCCCTTGCGCCCGGACCTTTTTCACGCTGGGCCGTTTTGACTCAGGCCCTTTTGAGGCGAGGTCCTTTTGACCCTGACTCTTTTGACGCAGGACCCTTTTAACTCGAGCCTTTTCACCCGGGCAATTTTGACGCGGGGCCGTTTCTACTCAGGGCCTTTTGTCGCGAGGCCCTTTTACCCGAGCCCTTTTGACCTGCGCTCTTTTAACTCTGGGCCGTTTCTACTCGGGCCCGTTTGACGCAAGACCCTTTTGACTCTTGTTTTTTCCCGCGGGACCCTTTTCACCCGGGACCGTTTGACGCGGGGCTGGTTTCACTAGGGCACCTTTGTTGCTGAGACCTTTTGAGCCGGACCTTTTGGCTAAGGCCGTCTTGTAGCGGGGCCCGTTTTGACACGGGTCCATTTAACATAGGGTCTTTTTAAGTCGGGGTCCTTTTGACTCGGGATCTTTCGACGCAGGGCCCTTTCAACTCGAGTCCTTTTGACCCGGAATCTTTTGATGCGGGGCGGTATAAGCTACGGCCCTTTTATCTCGCTGACCCTTTCACCCGGGCCCTTTAGACTTGAGTCCTTTGCTCGTGGAGATCTTTTGACCCCAGGCCGTTTAGACTCAGGCACTTTTGTCGTGGAGTCCTTTTATCCGGGCCCTTTTGACCAGGCCTTTTTAACGCAAGCCGTTTTTACTCGGATCTTTTTGCCGCGGCATCTTTTTACCCGAGCCTTTTTGAGTCGGTCATTTTGGTAGAGGACCCCTTTTGGCACGATCCATTTGACGTAGGGCCGTTTTGACTCGACATCTGTTAACACGGGACCCTTTTGACTCTGGTCATTTTGTCCCGGAGAACTTTGACCCAGGTCTTTTTCACGCTAGGCTGTTTTGACTCAGGCCTTTTTGAGGCGGGGTCCTTTTGACCCTGGCTCTTTTGACGCAGGGCCCTTTTAACTCGAGCCTTTTGACCCGGGCAATTTTGACGCGGGGCCGTTTCTACTCAGGGCCTTTTGTCGCGAGGCCCTTTTACCCGAGCCCTTTTGACCTGCGCTCTTTTAACTCGGGGCCATTTTAACTCGGGCCCGTTTGACGCAGGATCCGTTTGACTCTTGTTTTTTTTCTCGCGGGACCCCTTTCACCCGGGACCGTTTGACGTGGGGCCGGTTTGACTCGAGTACTTTTGTTGCAGAGACCTTTTGAGCCGGACCTTTTGACTAAGGCCTTCTTGTAGCGAAGCACGTTTTGACACGGGTCCATTTAACATAGGGCCCTTTTAAGTCGAGGTATTTTTGACCCGGGATCTTTCGACGCCGGGCCCTTTTAACTCGAGTCCTTTTGAACCGGGCTTTTTTGATACGAGGCCGTTTAAACTCGGACCTTTTATCGCGGAGACCCTTTCACCAGGGCCCTTTAGACTTGAGTCCTTTGGTCGTGGAAATCTTCTGACCCCGGGCCGTTTAGACTCAGGCACTTTTGTCGTGGAGTCCTTTTATCCGGGCCCATTTGACCAGGCCTTTTTAACGCAGAGCCGTTTTTACTCGGGCCAGTTTGACGCAGAGCCATTTTGACTCGGATCTTTTTGTCGCGGGACCTTTTGACCCGAGCCTTTTTGACTCGGGCGTTTTTGTAGCGGACTCCTTTTGGCACGGTTTATTTGACGTAGGGCCTTTTTGACTCGACTTCTCTTAACACCGGACTCTTTTGACTCTGGTCATTTTGTAGCGGAGAACTTTGAACCCAGGCCTTTTTCACGCTGGGCTGTTTTGAAACGGAATGTTTTGAGGCGGGGTCATTTTGGCCCGGGCTCTTTTGACGCAATGCCTTTTAAAATCGAGTCCTTTTGAGCCGGACCCTTTTGACAAGGGGTTGTTTTGACTCGGGCCTTTTGTCGCGGAGGCATTTTTACCCAGGCCTTTTGGACGCGGAGCCGTTCTGATTCGGGCCCTTTTGAGGCGAGTCCTTTTAACCCGGCCTCTTTTGATCCAGGGCCACTTTGTCGCGGGCCCTTTTGACCCGGCTCCTTTTAACGCGGGGCAGTTTTGACACGGCCCTTTTTGGCACAGAGACTTTTGTCGTGGAGATCTCATGACCAGGGGCCGTTTTTAGCCGGGGCCTTTTGTCGAGGGGGGAGCCATTTACCCGGGTTATTTTGCCCGGATACATTTTGACCTGGGCTCTTTTCACGCGGGGCCGTTTTCACTCGGGAACGTTTGACGCAGGACCCTTTTGACTCAGGTCTTTTTTGTCGCAGGACCCTTTTGAGCCGGATCCATTTGACGCGGGGCCGTTTAGACTCGAGCACTTTTGTTGCGGAGACCTTTCGACCAGGTCCCTTTTGACTCGGTCTCTTTTGTAGCGGGGCCCGTTTTGACACGGGTCCGTTTGACGCAGAGCCGTTTTAACGTGGGTCCGTTTTGCCTTGAGCCATTATGTCGCGGGCCCTTTTGACCGTTGCTGTTTTGACTCGGACCTTTCTGTCCTCGCCCTTTTGTCTGGTCCTTTTGACATGGAACTATATATATAACGCAGCAGCTGAAATGCCTGGGGCAGGCGGCGGGCATGAGTAAATTGATTATTAATCGATCCCTGGCGCAGTAAAATTAGTTACGCTACTCGTCATATCTCTTTCTTTCTCTTCTCTCTACATCATGTCTGGAGATGAATGTTCTGACTAATAGGCTACAGCGGCGATTTTAAAAAGTGAGAAGATATATACTACCAATTATAAATGTTATGAATTTAAAGAAAATATATAATCTATAAGGCAATAAATCGAAAAACTCTATATGGGCCTTTTGCCCCCCTCCCGTTGGAAAAAATTCTGCTGGTGTTAGTGATTATCATGTTGCTTAGTTACTGTATTATATTGTGCTATAAACACAATAAATACTTCTGTGTTTTATTTAATAATAAGAACCTTATTTATGTTTATTACGGCCCTTGCTTGACAACAGCGAGATATATTCACGCTCAGTGTAATTAGTTTCCATTCTCAAATAAGGTCAGTGAAGCGAATGAAATAATTTACACACACACTTAGGACTTAGAAAAGTGTCCTGCGAACATGTCGTAGTAAATTTCTGAAGAGTAAAAAGCGCTAGTACTAATTGTTAGCAGTTATTAATTTAACATATAAAACAATAAATTGAAAACTGAGAATACGAATCTTTTCAGATATTACAGTATACTGACGCTTCAAATCTGTTCCTTTACTCCCTATACCTACGTTATTTCCCTAGTCAAAATAAAAACTCTTCAAAATTAATCACAATTTCTTATGCAACCATCCCTTCCTTGGTGTACTGCGCAATCACATACCCGTCACGGCGATGTAAAGGCACTTTTGGCGACGAGGATACATTTAAAACAATAATATCACACCGTCCCTTAAGAGCAATAAAAGAAAGTCTGTCATTAAGAAATTCAATCCGCATAATTGCTGATATTATTCGTTTGTGAACGAAAAACCCTGTTCCTAATTGATGATTTTTATTTCCTTCCTCGTAAAAGAGCGTAAATTTTCCGGAATTCACAGTTTCATTTCCTTCCCACCTAACTTCCTGAACTCCTACTAATCCATCATATATTTCTCTAATTCACTCGTTACGATTTTAACGCGCCTGCCCTATAAAGACTTCTGATATTCCATGTTCCAAATCTCATGTCCATTTTCTTTTGCTGAGGTCGTGCCAAGTTATCAGTCCTTGTCCGAGGCTTTTGTAAATGTTTCTGAACAAGTGCCTTTTTTTTTTTTTACAGGATGAGGTTGTTAGCCTTACTCAAACCCCAAAGCTGGAGGACCACTCCTAGTCGTCTGTCCGCGACTGCTTATTCAGTATATTCGCAGCTAACCTCTATATCTAGAGGCCGTCTCCTCGATCTGAAACCTGAGGACGCGCCATGTCGTGGTGACAGGAACCCACATTACACGGGTTCCTACACACACACACACACACACACACACACAGTGGCGGATTCAGGATATGATCAAGGGATATATACACAGTGGCGGATCTAAGGGGGCCTATAGGGGCTATAGCCCCCCTTGATGCTTAGGTATACACTGGATAAAACGGCAAACTATTGTTTAGCCCCTCCCTTGATCATATCCTGAATCCGCCACTGTATATATATATATATATATATATATATATATATATATATATATATATATATATATATATATATATATATATATATAAGAAAATGAGATAACTAGATTATATTTATAAGAAAAGATAGATACACATGAGGCGTAAAATCGAATCTTTAGCCTTCATCAACCATTACTCTGTTAAACAAGTAAAGTTCTGTTAAGAAAGTCTACAAATTTTGTTAGTGTAGTTACAATTTTTTTTTTGGGGGGGGGGGGATCTGGATCTGATGGTCTCCGAGGATGTGCTGCTAATCTGATTTGCCCTGATACGTCAAAATGACCCCTGCGAAGTGTTCATGTTAGGTGGAATAGCAGCGCATCCGAAGGTCAGAAATCAAGATTTTTTAAATCACTCTTATATATATATATATATATATATATATATATATATATATATATATATATATATATATATATATATATATATATATATATATATATATATATATATTGCCTGTTTTGTTTATATATACTTTGAGGTATTTGCATTCCGTAGTTTTCCTGCATGCAAATGCTTTTCTCGTTACATTCTTTGACTGCTACATTTTCTTTGTTTTCTTTCCTTGGCACACGAAGCGTTAATCTTGCTATTCTCTTCGTTTGGGCGTCAACTGCATTTTCATTTCATTTTAGTTATCACGTTTTTTGTGTTATATTTCTTTCTTTTTCTTTTTTCCCATCAGCCACATGGTTTTCTTTCTCACCGAAACTGCAAATTCCCAAACGTCTGTTCGTAACATTGACTTATGCAAATTTACATTTGTAGCCAGAATACTTACTTGCTTATATGTACGCATACTTATTAACTTACTCATATGCCACGGTGTTTCTTGTGTTTAATTAAGTTCACAGCACAGAGTGTATAATGCAAGGCTGTGGAGGATCGTTAATAGTTATACACTTTGCTGTGCAAAATATTTATTTAAAAAAATGGGGTATGGTGGTATGGCTGCGAACAAAAAAGTATTGTACTAACGCTACCTAAGTGCAAATTACAATGCATTAATGGACCATTAAGAAAACAATAGTTAACTTTCTTTTGCACTAGTTACGTCTTATTAACTCTAATGGCAAAGCCGGTTATAACGTATCCATACTCTTGACATTTAGGTTTTATTCTTCAGTATATAAATGACCTCTTACTGCAAATTTTTGTGTCCTTTAAGGGTCTTCACTACAGCACAAAATTAAACTACCGCTAATTTTAGAGTTTTTCTGTAATATCTTCAAAACAAATAGAAGTATTCGAAAAGTAGAAACGTAGTAAACTAGGTAATACTATTTTGCATGTGATACCTTTACCACTATTCACCTATCTGCTTTTGATATGCCACTATTTACAGAACCCGCAAAAAATACTAAATCTATCTACAGTTGCAAATCGAAAGCAGGTAGATGAGTTGTGATAACGGTATCACATACAAAATCGTATTGTCTAGTTCACTACATTTCTGCTTTTCGAATACTTTTATTTGTTTTAAAGATATTACAGAAAAACTAAAATTAGCGGTAGTTTAATTTCGCAGCGTAATGTGTATGGTGCAGTGTACGGCACGAGATTCTGTTACGTTATGGGAATCCATAAAAGTACAGACAGTCAATCGTGTAACACGTTAACATATCAGATTTTCCATTTGCCAAGATTTTTCGTAGTTCAGTAGAGATGATGTTTTCTCTGTGGACTTGGTTGCTGCTAGTCGTTTTTCATTACAGGAATTAACAAAGTACAACCGCAAAGAACCCAAGTGAAAAATTCTACATATTGTCAAAGGACAGCGAATATTAAAATGTCCACTGTATCAAATAAACTTTTCAGATAACTGATGGTTATATTTCTCTTTTTTTTTATTTAAAGAAAACATAATTTTTGTGCCCCTTAATCTTTGTCCTCACTTGTAACAAATGTCCGCACAGAATGGCGTAATGTGTGTGGTACGATGTACGGCACGAGGTTCTGTTACGTCATGGGGATCCATAAAAGTATAGACAGTCAATCGTGTAACAAGTTAACACAGTGGTGCCCACCCCCCTCATGTCCATGACGCACCCCCCTCAATTGTCTATCCGTAGGTGTTCTTCCATGAAAAAATAACTTTTCGATTAATTTTTACACCCCCTCAAATATATTTATATAGATTTTTAACCCCCCAAATATTTCAATGACGCAGTTTGCGTCAACCCCCCACCTTGTGGGCACCCCTGCGTTAACATATCACGTTGGGGGCGCAGTGGCTCAGTGGTAGATGGTTCACCTCCGGTGCTTGGGGTCCCTGGTTCGATACCAGCCGTGTGGACTTTGTGGTGGACAAACACTGTGCTCCTGGGTTTTCTCGGGGTTCTACCGTTTCCTTCCACTTTCTTCATTCCACCAATTCACTCATCTCTCATTATCACCGTCTCCTTTAGCCTAACCGGCATAACCGTGGGACGTAAAACTTTAAAGATTTCATTTCATTTTTTTAGCATATCACGTTTTCCATTTGCCAAGTTTTTTCGTAGTTCAGTAGAGATGAGTCGCGAAAACGACTTGGTTGCTGCTAGTCGTTTTTCGTTACGGGAATCAAGAAAGTACAACCGCAAAGAACCCAAGTGAAACATTCTACATATTGTCAAAGGAAAGCGAATATTAAAATGTCCACTGTTTCAAATGAACTTTTTAGATAACTGATGGTCATATTTCTCTTTTTTTATTTAAAGAAAACGTAATTTTCGTAAAAAAAATCAAGGTTTGTCTAATAATATGGCCAAGGACTGCAGTGGCAAGCATTCGTGCCTCTGGTGCACAGGGTTCCGAGTTCGATTCCCGGCGAGAGCGTATTGAAATTTGAACGTATTATGATGATTTGAAATCCACTTTTAATTCTAGATTCATGTCTCATATAGTCTCGGTATTGAGAAGGGATGCTAAAGTTCAATTAATAAGCAAAAAAACCTATCGTCGCTCGTAAGTGAAAGCATTAGTGATGTTTCAACAAAAAAAAATAATATAAAAGATCTGAGATCGAATAGAACTGTCTGAGTCAAAACCGAGTTCTGTATTACAGAGCCAATGTGTACTTGTCTAACCTATTTATTTAGTTTATTTGAACACAACAGAAATACACCTAATAATAGTATTCAATTATGTCTTGTAATTTTACAGTTACACAATTAACGTACATTATATACAACATAACCAACATCACCTTGCTCTTTGACCTACTGATGTGTACGTTTTTGGACAAGAAGACTCTGAATGAATTGAGAAGCAATTGAAATGTCTCTGTAAATGTTTTCCCAGGCTTGTAGCAAAATTTCAGACATATGCCTTATTCTTCAAGCTCTTTAATTTGTTACTGTATCATTAATCTGACGAACAGCTTGTGCACGTGCTGACTTCTGCGGTTATAGCTCACCATCTAACGGATATAGCGAAGCGCGGCAAGTGACAATTTGTTGTCTAAATCTGCTGCTAGGTGCACTCAGAAGCCGCACCGCGATCCCTCTGCCGGTTGGTGTGCAATTTCAAAAGTTCGATTTCTTTTTGAACACACCACGTCTATATCGATATTTGATTTTGCTGAACTTGCATTGTTATATAAAGTACACATTCTTCGAACAAGCGATATATCTAATGCATTTAAGCGTTGTTTCGTTAAACGACAAGTTTTTGATTTAAGTCAATTTCATCACCCAGGCTATATGAGACGTGGACTTACAGCTTAATATACAATTCGAACCACATGAGCTCTGCCGGGAATTGAATTCGGGTCTCCCACACCAAAGGTGTGTATGCTAACCACTTAGCCACAACGGAGCTAGATGAAAAGTTAATAGAGGAGAACCAGTTCAGTTGTTGGGAATATGAAAATAAATTTCTGATAGTATGGTTCGTGAGTTTATGCAACTGTGTATCAATGTATGTAGAAAGCTCAAATTAGAGTTAGCTCTCCTTGTTTCAAGCGACTCTACAGCGTGGTCCAGAGTTGGCGTGGGTCAATGAAAACTTGACCCACCACCCACCATGACCCACGACCCACTGACCCATCACCCACCGTGACCCACGACCCACTAATCCACCACCCACCGTTACCCACTCTGACCCACCACCCACCGTGACCCACTCTGACCCACCACCCACGGTGACCCACTCTGACCCACCACCTAGGTGACCCACTCTGACCCACCATCCACGGTGACCCACTCTGACCTACCACCCACCATGAACCACTCTCATCCACTTTGACCTACTCTGACTCACCAAAATCCATCGTCATTAACTCTGAACACGATCCACGGCCTCTTCTAAACTGACTAAAGAGTTTACACTTGTAATAAAGCAAGACTGTGAAATTGTCACTAATCGGAGTTTGTATTTCTAGTCAATCGCTCAAGCACCACTCTGTTACAATAACAGTGGATCTGACCTTTACGATATAAAATGGTAAAGTGTTTGTCAGTGAGGAAATTGACACAGTTCGAGGTGGGGGGAAATTAGTGTGTGCCTAAAATATACTTGTACTAAGAGAGTATTCTTTCAAGTGTTAATTTCTGAACGCACTCCACAAGAAACTTCTATTCGCAGGAAAATACCCCTGTACAATATGGAAAAGGTTATGCTTTCTCAGTTCACAGTATTTTTCTCACAAAAGACTTGAAAAATCAGTTGTTCATAGGGTATAAAGGTGCTCGGTTAGCCCCTGTGAGAGCATCTCTATAAAGTATGCTCATAATTGTAATTTGTGTAATCACTAAAACACCATGTTAAATTTAAGTTACAAATATGCATAATTGCCATTATTATGAATATTTATTCAAAGTAGTTTACGTAAAGCAAAGAAGAGACTTACTAAAAATTAGGTACAAAGTTGAATAACACAAATAAGCCATTAGTAATACAAGTATACATTTTCCGTAACACGTAATTTTCCACCTTAAAACAAATCTGAAATCGGATTTATTTCCGGTTGGTAACTTTTTGGCGGCAAATCATCCGCAGTAGAATGATGTCCATCTCTCAGCCAAGAAATAACTAGCTCGTGTACTTTGAGCTTGTCTAGCGGTGGGCCATTAACATTGATGAGCAACAAGTTAGACACTGTTTGAGCACTTAGTGTATTTCTAATATTAGTCATCTGTAAATTCATAAGGGGAAATTTCCGTTCGCACTGTGTCGTGGAAATTTATAATATTTCTACCCGACTTTTGCAACATCTCTTCGACAATCTACTTGTTAGACTTAAGTCTGATAACGATTTCTCTTGGTTAGGTTTGAAATAATTAGCAAGAAGTGTCATCTCTAGTAGTAGAAAATGGATCGATCTGGCTCAACCTAGCTCATACTAGGACAACTCACAAGCCCTGGGAAAATGACCACCTTACACCGTGAGCCCACGGTCTTTTACGACCTCCATTTTAGGGGTGAATTTATTCCCTTTTATGAGCACTTTTTAGGGGGTATATTCGTTCTCTTTTACGAGCACATTTTAGGGGGTGAACTCGTTCCCTTTTATGAGCATATTTTCCAACCCCTACGAACATCACACAGCAGAGCAGATAATACATAACAAACAAGGGTGTATTCATTCTCTTTTATGAGCACTTTTTAAAGGGTGTACTCGTTTTCAACCCCTATTTTAACATAGGAGATAACACATAAGATTACGAACACATAAAAGAGAAGATAACACATAACACTACGTAACACACAGCATAGCAGATAACATATAAGATTACGAACTCATAACATAGCAAGGGTGTACTCGTTTCCTTTTATGAGCATATTTTCCAACCCCTATTCTGAACATAGCAGATAACACATAGAAGAGCAGATAACACATAGCACTATTTTAACATAGTAGGTAACATAAGATTACGAACACATATAAGAGCAGAAGACTACATAACATAGCAGGCCTCCATTTTACGGGTGAACTCGTTCTCTTTTATGAGCATATTTTTCAACCCCTATTTTAACATAACAGAAATGACACTGAGACTATGAACACACAGCAGAGCATAAGACTATGTAATATAGAAGAGCTAATACAAGAGTATGGCTTATTTTCCAACCCCTATTTTAACATAGCAGAAATTACACTGAGACTACGAACACACAGCATTTTAGGGGTGGACTCGTTCCCTTTTATGAGCACATTTTCAACCCCTATTTTAACATAACAGATATGACATAAGAATACATAACTCATTCCAACCCTTATTTTAACATAACGAGCAAAGATTACAATCGAATACCCACGGTCTACATATAATCATTTTAGAGGGTGTATTCATTCATTCTCTTTGATGACCATTTTTTCCACCCCTAATTGAAATTGCATAGCAGAGCAGATAATACATAAGATTCGTTCCCTTTTATGAGCACTTTTTAGGGGGTGAACTCGTTCCCTTTTATGATTACTTTCTCAACCCCTATTCGAACATTTTAACATAGCAGAAATGACATAAGCATGTCCTCAAACTACTGACCATCGTGAACAAAGGTCAAACTCGAAAACGAAACAACATATCGAGGTGCTGTTTCCACATTTAGTAATTGGTCATCAACCACTGCAAGTTTCAAAAATAATGATCATCGAGGTCAAAGGTCAAAATACTTAAAACCTAATAACTCGAAAACGGAGCAACGTATTGAGGTGCTGTTTCCAAATCTAGTAATTGCGAATCAACTACTACAAGTTCCAAAAATAATGACCATCGAGGTCAAAGGTCAAAATACTTAAAACCTAATAACTCGAAAACGGAGCAACGTATTGAGGTGCTGTTTCCAAATCTAGTAATTGCTCATCAGGTACTACAATTTCCAAAATAGTGGCCATCGAGGTCAAAGGTCAAAATACTTAAAACCTAATAACTCGAAAACGGAACCACATATTGAGATGGTGTTTCCAAATTTAGTAATTGGTCATCAAATACTACAAGTTCCAAAATAGTGACCATCGAGGTCAAAGGTCAAAATACTTAAAACCTAATAACTCGAAAACGGAGCCAAATATCGAAGTGGTGTTTCCACATTTAGCAAGAGGTCATCCATCAACTACTACAAGTTCCAAAAATAGTGACCATCGAGGTCAAAGGTCAACATACTTATAACCTAATTACTCGAAAATGGATCCACATATTGAGGTGGTGTTTCCACATTTAGCAATTGGTCTTCAGGTACTACAAGTTCCAAAATAATGACCATCGAGGTCAAAGGTCAACTTACTTAAAACCTAATATCTCGAAAATGGATCCACATATTGAGGTGCTGTTTCCATATTTAGTAATTGGTCATCAGGTACTACAAGTTCCAAAATAGTGGCCATCGAGGTCAAAGGTCAAAATACTTAAAACCTAATAACTCGAAAACTGAGACACATATTGAAGTGCTGTTTCCAAATCTAGTAACTGGTCATCAAGTACTACGTGTCCCAAAATTAGTGGCCATTGAGGTCAAAGGTCAACATACTTAAAACCTAATAACTCGAAAACTGAGCAAAATGTTGAGGTGCTGTTTCCACATTTAGTAATCGCTCACCAAAGACCACATGTCTCAAAAGTGTCAACCATCGAGGTCAAAGGTCAAAACTCGAAAACGGAGCCAAATATCGAAGTGGTGTTTCCACATTTAGCAAGAGGTCATCAACTAGTACAAGTTCCAAAATAATGACCATCGAGAGCTTGTAAACGGAGCAACGGATAAATTTTGTACAAAGCAGAAAAAGTGAAGGAGGAATAAATTTGAGTGGCCTATTGAATTTTGTACCAACGAGAAATCTAATTTGTAACTAGCTCAGAATTTCTGTAACGCAAAAATTAATTTGGATAGACTAACGAAAGAAAGCAAATATATGCCATTTTAACTAGCTGAGAATTATATGTCTTCTTGTACTAATTAAATAAACGAAGGAATATTGTACCAATGAGAAATGCCATTTTTCTAGACCATGTTGTAATATTTAAACAAACGAAGGGGTGAATTTGAGTGACCTTAAAACTGAAAAAGGGGCCGTTGCCATAAAAACCACCGTTTCCATAACAACGAATCCTGTCACGTTTTCCAATCTAAAACCCTGAAAGGGGAAAAAAAAATCTGCAACAAATGTGATGCACAAATTAAGTCGTGAGTGGGAATCCTTCACCCCTGGTGGTGATGTTCATGAAGCTATTAGCTTATACCTAATTGTATCGGAATATAATATCCATTTCTTAATTTCGAACATACTAGGTTCGATCGAAACGAGAAAACTTTTTATCGGACTTCTAAAGGAAATAAAATAAGATAAATACATGACCGTGTTTATTACATATAGAATTCCTAGTCACGACCCCCTTTTCAGTTTTATTAAATATAGAAGAAGAAGAAGATGAAGAAAGGAAAAGGAAGATAGAAGAGGAAAGAGGTAAAGTAAGAAGGTGATAAAGAGGAAACTATTACTGGATATTTTGAGAAATATGGTAAAGGGAAAGTGAATAATTATCGAATTGGGATCATTTCCAATAGCTATTGGGTGAATGTTTGGTATTAAGGTGATCACAGGTAGACACATGTTAACTCATACATCCCAGACCTAGATCCATTTAACCCCAACTACCGAATTATCCCAATCTAGCTCGGAGATAGATGAGAAAGTTTCATTTTACCGTTTATTCAATATTTTACAGAAGTTCTAGACTAATATTCAATATTTGAAAAACGAAGTTGATGGCCTGCTAGAATCGACCACAGAAAAAAAAAAATCAGAGTATCACATATTTGTCGAAGATTTTGACATTCACAGTTCTCCCATGATGATCATTCGTTCAGGCTACTTCAGTCCCTTTTTACTTCCTTCATAGAGCCAACTTAAGTTAGTATTAACATTCAATGAGTTCAATTGATAACTACCAATAACTATAATAAGTCACACATATATGACAAGATAATTGGTGCACTTAATATTAAGCCTACATTTCACTCACACACACATTCATATAGGACAATGTATACTTCGGGTTGTATTTAGTCGAATTAAACTAACCTAACTACATTTCTATAAACATTTATTACATTTCAATAAAAAAAGATTTAGTTTGACATAACAAAAACAATTTAATACATGAAAAGAATGTTTCATAAACATGCACAGAAATTCGCTACTTGCAACAAGATCAAATAACACATTTTTCTTTCTATATATACATATGTATATTAAAAGTTGAATTACTAAAAAAAAATTTAGACCGAAGACGAGACAAGAAAGAAGAAATAAAAAAAAATAATTGGTTAATCATTCTTAAAAAAAAAAACTTTAGTAATATTTTATTGAGTCTTTGTCTCAATAGGAGACATATCGACAATTTTACGAGTCTTGGTTCTCAAGTCGATAATAGCTCCTTTCAACTCTCTTTACGCACTGTGGTTTGTGTCCATGAGAGTATTTACTTGTTTTTGTTTCAACTATAGACAAATAATTGCTTCATATCACATATATGTTTATATTTCTCATTTCGTCACTCGACGCACTTGATCTAAAATTTCAAAGTCTATCAATATTAAAGAAAAAATTATCAAATCCAGTCACAGATATCGGGAACATATTTCCATATTCCGGTATTCACATTAAATTATTAAACAGATTTCAGTTCGTTGAATTTAAAATCACTAATTTTTTCCTAGTATAGATCTTGTAGTCAAAAGATTCTAGGTACTGAATAGTTAAGTTTCAGATCGTAGGGGGAGAATTTGTTTCATGGTTCACTGATGGGAAGATTCGTTGGAGGGGCGCACTGTTTCGTAGGTTGCTAATTTCACTCGCAAAGTAAATTTGGGTAAGGATTAGGGTTAATCTTATTTATCTTACGACCCGCTACTTGTCTTATTCACATGCAGTATTTAACATTATATTCCACTTTAATAGTTACAAAAATTAATAACAACTCAACCAAAAGTAATTTATGACAATTTACGCGGTAATACTATATATCACAAATAGTTGGTTAATACCGGGTGTCAAAAACCTATGGCAACCTAACAAGATCAGGGTAAATACCGAGCCCATTACATACATACTCGCGTATATATATATATATATATATATATATATATATATATATATATATATATATATATATATATATATATATATATATATATTCATATTACTCAATACAATAAATTTCACTTTAATATCTATCTTAATATTTCGTCGACGTTTAAATTCTACATAACCGTTCATATTCGACAAGTATTCACATTTTATAAATATTCATATTTATTTGGCTCAAGGACAAAACAAAAAATTAACCCTGACTATCAAAATTCGCCTTTTCTTCATAAGGTTGCAACATTGTATTTTATATATATATACCCGATAATCAATAATCATTTTCAATTTACTAAAGATCCGCGTATATAAAAAAATAGTTGGTGTTATTTAATGACATAAGAGGTGGAAAATGCAACAAATAGAGCAGGCACGTAACTTTTAAAACTATGTAAATACATATATATAGATGTATATAAAAAAAAATCAATGTTATTCGAAACTAGTGGGCCCAGACTACTAATACATACACACTATATGACCAATCAATAGAAATAAAACCAGAAATCAGTTGTCAATGAGTATAATCTGTACGATCACTGAATAACAAAAGTCCCTAGGAATCTAAAAGCATAGTGTACCTTCCCGTCAATTTCTCCCGTGGTGGATTTAATATCACGAAAATGGTCCTGAGTTGTGCTGCAATACCTCCACGAATTGCATCCCTCGATGTCTCAGTTAATACATACGATCGAAATAAGTTATATGAATATTGTACGTTTTCATGAGTTTCAGAAACCGGGGGGGGGAGGTTGAAAATTTAAAAAAAAAATCTCGAAGTAATAATGACAGAGAGAGAGATAGAAAGGAAGGAAGATGAAGAATAGGGGCGCCAAAGACTTAAGTGAGAAATAACTAACGCTACAAAGATAGAAGTCGAATTTCACTCTCAACAAAATCCATAGCCAAAATATTCTTAACATGCCAAAAGGGGTTCGGCTTACCAAATAAATAGCCGATAAAACTGTCTGCGAAGATGAGACAAGTCTGTGTCCACGATGGGATTTTCGGAAAGACAAAGGCTTTAGGGAAATCCCACCACTCACCGTATCCGGTCAACACCCTTGCAGACCCCGAAATCCTCCGGAAGGTTAGAGACGGCGTTAATTTAGGATTTCAAAAGAGAAAAAAAAATCATCCGACCTCTTGGAAACTAGAAGATTCCAGGATAGTAATGAAATTAGAGTAATAGCTAAGATATCCCTAATTAGTGATTTGCCAAAAATAAAAAAAAAATTAAATAAACTGAATTTTGGATCGGTGATTTCAATAACCAAAACATCACCGATGGCTACTCTGCGCAGACATGCCACAGTCTGGGACGTCGTTAATTTCCCTCATCTAATTAAACTAAGAGAAGACATGAAAATACTTAAGGGGACTAGGGGTCGACGTCCGGGTACGCTATTGACATAAATATTAATTTAGTAGCAGTTAATTTAATCGGATAGTCCGAACTGAGTTATATGAACACTGCACAATAAATAAATAAGGTAAGCAACAATTTAAAAAAAAAAATCTCGGAGAGGCTATGAATGTTAAAGGTACAAATGACCGAAACCTGTACTTTTCGATGATCACAGGATATAACAGTTGGTGTTCTTAATTATCATTTCTGTCATTCTTTAGAAGTAATTCCCACATGATGCTACCCTATCAATTGAAAGGCTTAAGATCTGGGGCTGGTGTTAAGATGTACATAAATGCAAAGTAACACACAATTTCCAACTATAATTTACTATCCAAGTAGCAAACTTGGTTGGATGAATGCACTGGTGTAGAAGTCAAAACGCGAGAGATTTTTTTTTTTTTTCGTAAACCTATTCGTATTTTCACTATATAAAATTCACTAGGCCTATCCATTTAAATATAGGGGTCATCAACTCATTCATATTATATATCATATTATTAACATATCATTACATTCCTTCATTATCTACTAATTTTCGCGCGAAGTAATATTTTATAGACACCCTATTTCATACATTTTACACGCAGGCCATACACATATTTATATTACACAGTAACAAATATATATATATAACTATCACAATCTATCACGCTCAAACCTCCACACGATCACATTCATCGAACCACGTACTCTTTATTTCGAAGTACCCAAATTGTATTTACTTCGCAGGTTAAAAAAAAAAATCATACATGTATTTACGGAAAGTTAAATTGTCAACGATTAATCTATTTGCTGATAAAACTAAGCAACAATGGAATTTTCTACAGCCACGGGAAAAGAGAATTTAATACTACATTTTTAAACGAACAGTAACAGCATATGGGCTTTACTTCTATTAAGAAAAATAGGTGTTCTTTATTTCAGCTGATATTTCAATTACTACTGAACCTAGCAAGCTGAAATTTTCAGTACAGTAAGATCTCATGCTATTTTATATGAAGGTATACTCATCCGAACCGAAAACCATGTCCACGGGAAGTAATTTGAGAATAAATGTCTAAAATCAAACTATCCAGATCACTAAGTCAGGCGATGTTGTACTGTCAACAAACAATTGACTACCGAAAACTGACGCTATGGCGCTGTAGTGGAGGCATAATTTACCGTGTACTGAAATGTATACTTGTACTCATTAATCAGAAATTTAATATTTACTCTGGTTTATTTATGTTAGAAAAATGGTACTAAATTAAAGCATATTTATACACTGTCCTAATCGAAAATTCACACGCTCACACAAACTACTAACTACATACACCACTGTTAGTACTATACATAAAGACAGCTAACTAAACTAAACATGCACCATTTAGTTACATGCATGTTGACGAAAATAACCTAACAAATTAGATTTAAAATACATTACTCCCTCGTCGATATATACAGTCGGCTCTATTTAATTTAAAGAGGGTCAAAAATGAGAAAGGTAACACTAGGTCCAATTGACCTGACCAATTGTTTACATAATGATTGCCAAAAATTGATGCCCTGGGGGCACCTTAACGAGGTTTATGGAGGGACCCTTCCCCTGAAAGGGGAAAAGGCCCTAAGACAAACAATAACTAACCCATTCCCCCGCTAGAACCGGTTCAATTTGGAAAAGGGGATAGGAGCCCTTTTAAGCTAACTTAAGCTGCCATTCTGATTATTTACTTTACAACTATCAAACCTACTACGTACATGCGATTACTGAATAAATAACAGAAAATCACTTTTACTTAATACACGAACAACATGCACTAAACAGGTCGTAATTTCCCTAATCCCTAATTGAGTTTTAAATAAAAAAAAAAGTAAAGTCACTCTTCCACTGTTGTCTATTCTCGATAGGCAACAAACATGGCTTCCTAGTAAACAGAACTGGATGCTTCACTATCTTATTGTTTCTTTACACAAAAAGTAGATTTTTTCACTGTTCTTGGGGCTCCTACACAGCCTTCACTGTTCAATTATGAAATTAAATCAGATTTTTTTACCTGAATTCTATTGAAATCCTAGTACTTTTACCGTAGATATGTAGGCGAAAATATAAGCTGCGCTTCGTAAGGTGTCTTCGATTGTTCTGATAACATTGCGCCGAAAAAGCCAGAGGTAGGAGAAATCCTCCAATCAGAATGAAAACTTCAGCCGCGGAAATTTACAAAACAAATAGAAATTTGGTAAATCCAGTTATGACCGGGTCTGAAAGTGATTATGGACTAGTGAGAGGGGGTGAGGGAAAAGATTAGGTACCTGACTAAATTCTACATTGGTCTGAAATTAAGGAAATTTATATCCAATAACGGAACTATGTTTCGGTATGACGTCAGAATGGTAAACCTTGTAACTATTCAAATTATATATCCGGAAATGGGATTTACACTTAATCAAAATATAAATAAATATATTATACAGTGGGAATATGGTTACTAACGAAACCTTTGGGTTCATTATATTTAATTCGAAGTAAAGAGAGTAAATAAATTGTGTAACTAAACCGAAATTGAATTAAAAAAAAAATTACTAGGTACAGGGTATGTAAAAAAAAAGTTGCCATTACCTTCAACTGTAATGGTACATTACAGTTTTCCCCGGCCCATTAACAAAATTTTGTTAGAATAACAAAATTTTGCTAATTGGGAATACTAACTAATGATGCTTGTTAAGTTAACACACTCATTCATCCCATTCAAACGTTACCAGACACTCTAGGACAGTGTATAATATCTACTTGGGGTATTGCGCAAGTAATTCACTACGTTTATCTTCGGTACAATTGAAAATCTTTAAATTTCGAAAATTGTGAGTTCCGATACTTTTTTTTTTTCAGTAGTGTTCATATAGCAATAGAGCGGACAGAAGTTCTAACTGAGAAATCGACAGAGACAATTCGTAAGGCTTTACCCGTCGACTAGCATATCAGATGACATTAGGATCTAGTTTCTCGACTATCACTTTTATTTAATATTGTTCTAGGCTCACCGTTACCACGCACTTGCGAAGGGACTGAATTCTGGGGTCGATTTACATTATTGTTACTATTATTCTGACTATTACCGTTCTCCCTTCTTCCGTACGCCCTGTTAAAATTCCTCCTGGTGTTATCGCCCCTATCCGGGTTCGATTCCATGTTGGTACGGTCATAGGGACGATAACTCCGGCGATTGTTGAACATGGGCCGATTCCTAAATAGTCGCCGGCCATTATTGTCGTTTTCTGAGCCATACCCACTAGGATAACGAGATCCAGCTTGGGTATAACTCAGGAAATCTGTCTGGCAACTTGCCGTTACCTTCGTCTTCGTCGGTTTTAAAATCTTTGCCTGTCGGGCGAAGTATCGTTTTGGTGGACCACCAACTTCCTTGCCGCACAAGGCAGCTAAACGTGAGGTGACTTCTCGCACCGTTTGGCACAAGTGGGACGCTATGGCCCGGGACTCATCGGGTGGAAGAGCGTTAACTATAATATCTACCAGTTCAGCCTGAGAGGGATGTTCAGCTATCTGATAATATAGTTCGATAATTTTCCAGGCATAGTCCAAGAGGGACCCATACTTGGAGCGATCATACCGGAGTGATTGTAAGTTTCTCTTTTGGAGCCGTTCGATGTGCTCATTACAATATTCTTCTTTGAAAAGAATCAAAAAATCACTAAACGTCCGGATTTGGTATTTAACTGAAGCAAACCATGCGCCCGAAGCGGCGATCAAACATTTTTCAACTATCTGTAGGCGTTCCCCATCAGTAAGTTTGTACATGTCTAAATATTGCTGCAATCTCCGCAGGAAAACTCGAGGTAACCCGTTAGTAATGTTCCCATCGAAATTGGGAAAACGTTCAATATCCCGGAGGGAAACTTTAGAGCTCATACTATACGGGGCAGGAAAAGAATTCAGTGGAATCAACGCATTATCCTGAGCAGTTGGGGATGTCACCGGATTTGCCACCGACGGAGTGGTCACTGAACTGAACGCTCCCATATGACCAAGAGAGGTTTTGTGATTAGTGTTGACCATGTAAGATTCAAACTTAGGACCCACCACGGTAGTAACCGACGGTCCGGCACATCTCCCTTCCCTTCCTGGCAGCACGCTATAAGATTGTACCATTCCAAAGGTAGAGTGAGCATTTACGCTAGTGACTGTTGTAGTCACAACACTCGACTGCATCGGTACATCGAAATTACTCAACCATGATTTCGAGGTTGGCTGATGCGGGGGGCAATACATTGCTGTGTCCCGTGCATCAGGCAACACTTGACTCTTTCCCGGTTGGACGTTACTTGTTTCTGGGAAAATTTTCCCTGGAGAATCGCTATCAGGAAAAGGATAGGAGATATCAGACTTGGCGATTTCCAATTTAGTAATATTCCCCTTAATACTGTCTACTTCGGTTTGAATTTGACTAATTCTTTGATCAACCGACTCTAGTTTGTTTTCTATTGATAGGTTAGATATTACAACATTTAATTTACTTATTTCAGCCTGCTGCTGTTCAACCTTTTGTTCGATGTTACAAAATCTTTTGTTTGTGCTCTCAAACCTTACATCTATTTCATTTAATTTTTCATGTGCTTCATCTCTGAGCTGCTCGGTAGAATGTTGGGCCTGGTATCTAACCTGCTCTAGTTCAGTAGACGTTTGCTCCTTCAATTTGCTAATCGAAGAAGCAAAGTCTAAACAGATCTGGTCAAATTTATTGTTTAGTACCTCGAATCGAGCATCGGTCTCTCGTTTCGAGGTATCAAACTTTTCACTTATTTCACGTCTCATTTCTGCATTCTCACGTCTCAGATCTGCACCGTTCTGTTCTATTTTCACTTCCATGTTAGTGAATTTTTCGTTCATATTAGAAAATTTTTCATGCATCATTTCCATCATCTGGCGAATTAATGCAGACGTGTCAGACCCTCCAGATGACATTCCTTCCTTCGGGTTTGCCGTCTGATCCCGAGAATCACTGTGATTTCCATTCTTTTCCTCATCATCCAGGTCAGATATCTCCGCTGGAGATATTTGGCCTCGGTCCTTTTCACAATCCTCACAGTATTTTATTATTTCGCCGGTTTGAACTTTTTCTGCATTTTCAGCAGTATCGTCCAAATTGGAGCAAGCAAAGTGGATCCATTTTAATCCACAACCGGTACATCTTATAAGTCTCCGCGGGGCGCGAGATCTTTTCTCTTTTTCGTCTAACGTGCATTGAGTGCACGTGACTTCACACTCGTCCTGTGACACAACAACCTTTTTTGTTGCCATAGCTTTGAGACACTTTACACTTTACAAAAGACAAGATATATATCAAAAATACACATATACTATAAAATACTTATTCGCTATCCAGACAAGTATTATTCATAAATTAAAGGACTCCCATTCTCTTTCCTTCCTTGAAACCCTTCTAGCGTTTAGTTCTATTTTAGAAAAATTTTGACACTCCTTCTCTTTTTCCCCCTTAGAAAAGGAAACAAAAATGACAAAGTAGCCAACGACTCTACTTGTTTCACTTAACTCTAAAATTTCTCGTATTAATTTCAATGTTGTAATCAATTCAACATGCCTTCAACCTCACTCTTTGACATTCTAAAAAAAAAATTTCAAATCTATCGGTCGCCATTTACACGGAGATCCGTTGCCATGGGAACAAACGTTGCCATGACAAACATTCTTGTCGCGGTTCACCAATTCAAATTGATTGGCATGATAACTTGTATTATTCAATAAACATTTTCAGATCCGTTACCACAGCAAACATGCGTTACCATGGCAACAGTCTTGTCACGTGTCGCCACTCTAAAACTGAAAAAGGGGCCGTTGCCATAGAAACCACCGTTTCCATAACAACGAATCCTGTCACGTTTTCCAATCTAAAACCCTGAAAGGGGAAAAAAAAATCTGCAACAAATGTGATGCACAAATTAAGTCGTGAGTGGGAATCCTTCACCCCTGGTGGTGATGTTCATGAAGCTATTAGCTTATACCTAATTGTATCGGAATATAATATCCATTTCTTAATTTCGAACATACTAGGTTCGATCGAAACGAGAAAACTTTTTATCGGACTTCTAAAGGAAATAAAATAAGATAAATACATGACCGTGTTTATTACATATAGAATTCCCAGTCACGACCCCCTTTTCAGTTTTATTAAATATAGAAGAAGAAGAAGATGAAGAAAGGAAAAGGAAGATAGAAGAGGAAAGAGGTAAAGTAAGAAGGTGATAAAGAGGAAACTATTACTGGATATTTTGAGAAATATGGTAAAGGGAAAGTGAATAATTATCGAATTGGGATCATTTCCAATAGCTATTGGGTGAATGTTTGGTATTAAGGTGATCACAGGTAGACACATGTTAACTCATACATCCCAGACCTAGATCCATTTAACCCCAACTACCGAATTATCCCAATCTAGCTCGGAGATAGATGAGAAAGTTTCATTTTACCGTTTATTCAATATTTTACAGAAGTTCTAGACTAATATTCAATATTTGAAAAACGAAGTTGATGGCCTGCTAGAATCGACCACAGAAAAAAAAAAAAATCAGAGTATCACATATTTGTCGAAGATTTTGACATTCACAGTTCTCCCATGATGATCATTCGTTCAGGCTACTTCAGTCCCTTTTTACTTCCTTCATAGAGCCAACTTAAGTTAGTATTAACATTCAATGAGTTCAATTGATAACTACCAATAACTATAATAAGTCACACATATATGACAAGATAATTGGTGCACTTAATATTAAGCCTACATTTCACTCACACACACATTCATATAGGACAATGTATACTTCGGGTTGTATTTAGTCGAATTAAACTAACCTAACTACATTTCTATAAACATTTATTACATTTCAATAAAAGAAGATTTAGTTTGACATAACAAAAACAATTTAATACATGAAAAGAATGTTTCATAAACATGCACAGAAATTCGCTACTTGCAACAAGATCAAATAACACATTTTTCTTTCTATATATACATATGTATATTAAAAGTTGAATTACTAAAAAAAAAATTTAGACCGAAGACGAGACAAGAAAGAAGAAGAAATAAAAAAAAATAATTGGTTAATCATTCTTAAAAAAAAAAACTTTAGTAATATTTTATTGAGTCTTTGTCTCAATAGGAGACATATCGACAATTTTACGAGTCTTGGTTCTCAAGTCGATAATAGCTCCTTTCAACTCTCTTTACGCACTGTGGTTTGTGTCCATGAGAGTATTTACTTGTTTTTGTTTCAACTATAGACAAATAATTGCTTCATATCACATATATGTTTATATTTCTCATTTCGTCACTCGACGCACTTGATCTAAAATTTCAAAGTCTATCAATATTAAAGAAAAAATTATCAAATCCAGTCACAGATATCGGGAACATATTTCCATATTCCGGTATTCACATTAAATTATTAAACAGATTTCAGTTCGTTGAATTTAAAATCACTAATTTTTTCCTAGTATAGATCTTGTAGTCAAAAGATTCTAGGTACTGAATAGTTAAGTTTCAGATCGTAGGGGGAGAATTTGTTTCATGGTTCACTGATGGGAAGATTCGTTGGAGGGGCGCACTGTTTCGTAGGTTGCTAATTTCACTCGCAAAGTAAATTTGGGTAAGGATTAGGGTTAATCTTATTTATCTTACGACCCGCTACTTGTCTTATTCACATGCAGTATTTAACATTATATTCCACTTTAATAGTTACAAAAATTAATAACAACTCAACCAAAAGTAATTTATGACAATTTACGCGGTAATACTATATATCACAAATAGTTGGTTAATACCGGGTGTCAAAAACCTATGGCAACCTAACAAGATCAGGGTAAATACCGAGCCCATTACATACATACTCGCGTATATATATATATATATATATATATATATATATATATATATATATATATATATATATATATATATATTCATATTACTCAATACAATAAATTTCACTTTAATATCTATCTTAATATTTCGTCGACGTTTAAATTCTACATAACCGTTCATATTCGACAAGTATTCACATTTTATAAATATTCATATTTATTTGGCTCAAGGACAAAACAAAAAATTAACCCTGACTATCAAAATTCGCCTTTTCTTCATAAGGTTGCAACATTGTATTTTATATATATATATACCCGATAATCAATAATCATTTTCAATTTACTAAAGATCCGCGTATATAAAAAAATAGTTGGTGTTATTTAATGACATAAGAGGTGGAAAATGCAACAAATAGAGCAGGCACGTAACTTTTAAAACTATGTAAATACATATATATAGATGTATATAAAAAAAATCAATGTTATTCGAAACTAGTGGGCCCAGACTACTAATACATACACACTATATGACCAATCAATAGAAATAAAACCAGAAATCAGTTGTCAATGAGTATAATCTGTACGATCACTGAATAACAAAAGTCCCTAGGAATCTAAAAGCATAGTGTACCTTCCCGTCAATTTCTCCCGTGGTGGATTTAATATCACGAAAATGGTCCTGAGTTGTGCTGCAATACCTCCACGAATTGCATCCCTCGATGTCTCAGTTAATACATACGATCGAAATAAGTTATATGAATATTGTACGTTTTCATGAGTTTCAGAAACCGGGGGGGGGGGGGAGGTTGAAAATTTAAAAAAAAAAAATCTCGAAGTAATAATGACAGAGAGAGAGATAGAAAGGAAGGAAGATGAAGAATAGGGGCGCCAAAGACTTAAGTGAGAAATAACTAACGCTACAAAGATAGAAGTCGAATTTCACTCTCAACAAAATCCATAGCCAAAATATTCTTAACATGCCAAAAGGGGTTCGGCTTACCAAATAAATAGCCGATAAAACTGTCTGCGAAGATGAGACAAGTCTGTGTCCACGATGGGATTTTCGGAAAGACAAAGGCTTTAGGGAAATCCCACCACTCACCGTATCCGGTCAACACCCTTGCAGACCCCGAAATCCTCCGGAAGGTTAGAGACGGCGTTAATTTAGGATTTCAAAAGAGAAAAAAAAAATCATCCGACCTCTTGGAAACTAGAAGATTCCAGGATAGTAATGAAATTAGAGTAATAGCTAAGATATCCCTAATTAGTGATTTGCCAAAAATAAAAAAAAAAATTAAATAAACTGAATTTTGGATCGGTGATTTCAATAACCAAAACATCACCGATGGCTACCCTGCGCAGACATGCCACAGTCTGGGACGTCGTTAATTTCCCTCATCTAATTAAACTAAGAGAAGACATGAAAATACTTAAGGGGACTAGGGGTCGACGTCCGGGTACGCTATTGACATAAATATTAATTTAGTAGCAGTTAATTTAATCGGATAGTCCGAACTGAGTTATATGAACACTGCACAATAAATAAATAAGGTAAGCAACAATTTAAAAAAAAAAATCTCGGAGAGGCTATGAATGTTAAAGGTACAAATGACCGAAACCTGTACTTTTCGATGATCACAGGATATAACAGTTGGTGTTCTTAATTATCATTTCTGTCATTCTTTAGAAGTAATTCCCACATGATGCTACCCTATCAATTGAAAGGCTTAAGATCTGGGGCTGGTGTTAAGATGTACATAAATGCAAAGTAACACACAATTTCCAACTATAATTTACTATCCAAGTAGCAAACTTGGTTGGATGAATGCACTGGTGTAGAAGTCAAAACGCGAGATTTTTTTTTTTTTTTCGTAAACCTATTCGTATTTTCACTATATAAAATTCACTAGGCCTATCCATTTAAATATAGGGGTCATCAACTCATTCATATTATATATCATATTATTAACATATCATTACATTCCTTCATTATCTACTAATTTTCGCGCGAAGTAATATTTTATAGACACCCTATTTCATACATTTTACACGCAGGCCATACACATATTTATATTACACAGTAACAAATATATATATATAACTATCACAATCTATCACGCTCAAACCTCCACACGATCACATTCATCGAACCACGTACTCTTTATTTCGAAGTACCCAAATTGTATTTACTTCGCAGGTTAAAAAAAAAAAATCATACATGTATTTACGGAAAGTTAAATTGTCAACGATTAATCTATTTGCTGATAAAACTAAGCAACAATGGAATTTTCTACAGCCACGGGAAAAGAGAATTTAATACTACATTTTTAAACGAACAGTAACAGCATATGGGCTTTACTTCTATTAAGAAAAATAGGTGTTCTTTATTTCAGCTGATATTTCAATTACTACTGGACCTAGCAAGCTGAAATTTTCAGTACAGTAAGATCTCATGCTATTTTATATGAAGGTATACTCATCCGAACCGAAAACCATGTCCACGGGAAGTAATTTGAGAATAAATGTCTAAAATCAAACTATCCAGATCACTAAGTCAGGCGATGTTGTACTGTCAACAAACAATTGACTACCGAAAACTGACGCTATGGCGCTGTAGTGGAGGCATAATTTACCGTGTACTGAAATGTATACTTGTACTCATTAATCAGAAATTTAATATTTACTCTGGTTTATTTATGTTAGAAAAATGGTACTAAATTAAAGCATATTTATACACTGTCCTAATCGAAAATTCACACGCTCACACAAACTACTAACTACATACACCACTGTTAGTACTATACATAAAGACAGCTAACTAAACTAAACATGCACCATTTAGTTACATGCATGTTGACGAAAATAACCTAACAAATTAGATTTAAAATACATTACTCCCTCGTCGATATATACAGTCGGCTCTATTTAATTTAAAGAGGGTCAAAAATGAGAAAGGTAACACTAGGTCCAATTGACCTGACCAATTGTTTACATAATGATTGCCAAAAATTGATGCCCTGGGGGCACCTTAACGAGGTTTATGGAGGGACCCTTCCCCTGAAAGGGGAAAAGGCCCTAAGACAAACAATAACTAACCCATTCCCCCGCTAGAACCGGTTCAATTTGGAAAAGGGGATAGGAGCCCTTTTAAGCTAACTTAAGCTGCCATTCTGATTATTTACTTTACAACTATCAAACCTACTACGTACATGCGATTACTGAATAAATAACAGAAAATCACTTTTACTTAATACACGAACAACATGCACTAAACAGGTCGTAATTTCCCTAATCCCTAATTGAGTTTTAAATAAAAAAAAAGTAAAGTCACTCTTCCACTGTTGTCTATTCTCGATAGGCAACAAACATGGCTTCCTAGTAAACAGAACTGGATGCTTCACTATCTTATTGTTTCTTTACACAAAAAGTAGATTTTTTCACTGTTCTTGGGGCTCCTACACAGCCTTCACTGTTCAATTATGAAATTAAATCAGATTTTTTACCTGAATTCTATTGAAATCCTAGTACTTTTACCGTAGATATGTAGGCGAAAATATAAGCTGCGCTTCGTAAGGTGTCTTCGATTGTTCTGATAACATTGCGCCGAAAAAGCCAGAGGTAGGAGAAATCCTCCAATCAGAATGAAAACTTCAGCCGCGGAAATTTACAAAACAAATAGAAATTTGGTAAATCCAGTTATGACCGGGTCTGAAAGTGATTATGGACTAGTGAGAGGGGGTGAGGGAAAAGATTAGGTACCTGACTAAATTCTACATTGGTCTGAAATTAAGGAAATTTATATCCAATAACGGAACTATGTTTCGGTATGACGTCAGAATGGTAAACCTTGTAACTATTCAAATTATATATCCGGAAATGGGATTTACACTTAATCAAAATATAAATAAATATATTATACAGTGGGAATATGGTTACTAACGAAACCTTTGGGTTCATTATATTTAATTCGAAGTAAAGAGAGTAAATAAATTGTGTAACTAAACCGAAATTGAATTAAAAAAAAATTACTAGGTACAGGGTATGTAAAAAAAAAGTTGCCATTACCTTCAACTGTAATGGTACATTACAACCTATTCAATTTTGCACCAACGAGAAATAACTGCGTATTTTAAATCATTTTGTACTATTTAAATAAACAATCGGATAAATTTAACCGGCTCAGAAGTTCAATACTATTTTGTACTCTTGAGTGAGCTTTCCAATTTTGTAGCAAGAAGGACCATTTTTTTAAAAAAAACTAACTCAGAATTTCATTTCATTTTTGTAATACTCAAATTTGGATGAAGTGTTTAGTTTTGTACGAACCAGGAAAATTTGATTGGATTATTTCCTTATGTACCAACTGGAAAAAGTGAAGGGTCATTATTCAAATAAACGAAGGAATAGAGTATTTAGTTTTGTACCAACTAGAAAAAAAGAAGTGAAGTATGAATAAAATTTAGGTGGACTATTTTCTTTTGTACCAACTGGAATGTTCTATTTTTGTATCAATCAGAAAAAAACGAAGAAGAGCCATTTTAACAAGTTCATAATTTCTGTAACGAAAGAATAATTTCGATGTTCTACTTTTTATACCAACGAGAAAAAATGAACTAGCTGAATATTTAAATATACGAAAGAATAAATTTAAGTGACCTATTCAATTTTGTACCAATGAGAAATGGCTCAGCAAAAGGCGAAGAAGGACTATTTTATATAATTTTACTACTCAAATAAACAATGGAGTATTTAGTTTTGCACCATTTTGGAGTATTCAAATAAACAAAGGACTTATAATTTGTGTCAACTCTAGAATCAATTAAACGAAGTAATGCATTTGAGTGAGCTATTTAATTTGAAAAACCGAAGTTGAGTATTTTATACCATTTTGTATTATTTCAACAAACAAAGGAATAAGCAAAAAAGGATCATTTTATATCATTTTAAACTAGTCTAATAAACGAAGGCATAAATATGAGTGAGCTATTTAATTTTGTAGCAACCAAAGGATTTTCACGAAAGAACAAAATTGTACTAATCTGAAAAAGCGAAGAAAACCCATTTTAACTAACTGAGAATTTCTGTACCTTTTTGTACTATTTAAACAAACGATGGAATAAATTTGAGCGGCCTGTTTTTTGTACTAACCAGAAAAATCGAAGAAGGTCCAATTTAGCTAACTCAGAATTTATATACCTTTATACTAGCTCAATGAACGAAAGAACAAATTTGGGTGTTCTACTTTTCCATTTTAACTTGCTGAGTATTTTATACCATTTTGTACTACTCAAATAAACGAAAGAATAAGCGAAAAAAGACCTTTTTAACTAGCGCAGAATTTCTGTAACGCAAAAATTAATTTGGATGGAGTAACAAGAAAGAAAGCAAAGATATGCCATAAACGAAGGGATAAATATAAGTGATCTATTCCATTTTGTACCAAGGAGAAATGCCATTTTTATCTAACTTAGAATTTCTAGTGCATGTTGTATTATTTGAAGAACCATTCTAACTAACTCAGATCTTTATACCAATTTGTACTACTTTTTGTACCAATCAGAAGAAAATCAAAGAAGGGTTATTTTAACTAGCCAAGCAGAAAAAAGGAAAGAATTAACACTTTGTACTAACCAGAAAAGAAGAAGAAGGATCAGCATTCTATACTTTTTGTGCCATTTATTGGGGTGTCCTATTTCTCTTTTTACCAACGAGAACCATATTTAACTGACTTAGAATTTTATACCTTTTTGAAAAATTTGTATCAAATCGAAAAAAGCAAGGAAATACCATTTTAAATAGCTCAGCATGTTATAGCTTTTTGTGTTTTTAGTCTACCCAATTTCTTGACCATGTTGTACTATTTTAACAAACAAAAGAATAATTTTGTGTGACCTATTCACTTTTATAGCAAGCAGAAAAAAGGAAAGAATAAATTTGAGTGGCTTAAGCAAAGAAGGTCAATGGTAACTAGCCTTTTTGTGCTATTAAATTTGAGTGACCTATTGAAGAATGAATAAATTTTGTTTGTAATTAAAAAAGCGGAGAAGGTCTACTTTCTGTACCAACCATAGAAAAACAAATTTGTTTGACCTATTCACTTTTATAGCAAGCAGAAAAAGCACGAAAAAAAGGAAGAAGGTTCATTATAACAAGCTAGGTATTTTTATACAATTTTGTATTACGGGTGGTCTATTTCATTTGTGTAACAATCAGAAGAAAAGCTCAGAATGTTATACCTTTGTGATGCTACATTTTGTATTATTTTTGTGTCATCCAGAGAACAATTTAAATTGCCTCTCCCGTCAGTAAGTGAGGCTCATAAAATATTTGAACGTGAGATTTAACAAACCATAGTTGCGTCATAATTGTGTAGAACAGACTCCATAGCAATTTGCGTACTAAAGAAAAAAAGAAGAAACATCATACATTACCATTTTTGATCCCATCAGAAGAAGAGATCATATCAAAGTAAGAAAAGTTTTCAAAGTTCCATGTTGCTGCAGATATTTAACATTTGTACTGCTATTGCTCGACGATTCAATTATTTTTAGAATTTCCTTCCTCGTCTAAGTCAAAAAGACAAATATATATTTTTGCATTTATGTATTTTATTATAATGGAATATAAGTTTATGGAGTATATTTGGAAAATAATAGGACATACATCATGATGTTATATTGCCTTGAAATATATTATTAAACGAGGAGAATGTATAGAATGCTTTTATTATATGTATATAAAATTAATTATTTGGTTTGTTTTTGCTGAAGAGCAGAAAAATGACTAGCATGGAGATTGTTTATGTTTTACCTAGAGAAAAAGAAATGCAGCGTGAAAATGAAAAACCTATACTATTAATTCACCCGTCTGACCCTGATTTGCCAGATGAATTACGCGATAAAGTGAGAATCATATATCCAACACAAGAAATAGAAGAAGTGTATTATTTTAGACGCTATAATAGATATAATGATGAAATACTCCCGGAAAGTGATGATGACAGTATTTCAAATATTACCTGCTTTGGAGTGGAAG
The DNA here is from genome assembly GCF_964235325.1 of Thermobia domestica. Lineage (NCBI taxonomy): Eukaryota > Metazoa > Arthropoda > Insecta > Zygentoma > Lepismatidae > Thermobia > Thermobia domestica. The sequence goes on from NC_137462.1 coordinate 264,525,857, forward strand.
CTAGTGAGTGCGGGTGTACTAGTGAAAATATTGGTAATACATGTGTTATACAATTATTTAATGAGTACACACCAAATTCAGTTTTATTATGTAAAGCATGTGTTGAACATAATGAAAATGAAAAAGATCACAACTGTTTGCTGCAGTATGATTACGAATTATTGCAAAAGGTGTGGACGATCTTAATTAAACGTGAAATGAGAGAGAAAATCTATAAACTCTATTTAAAGAAACATTTTAAAGGTTGCAATATTAAGAACACTTATACTTTGGAGTAAAAATTTAATCTGGTGTATGAATACATTACAGAGTGTGATTATTACATCAAAGAAATAGTAGAAATGTTTTTAGAGAAAAATAAACAATTATTTAATTCTGTAAATGAACACTGAGACATTGTAGCATATGCATTTGCTTGTGTATGAATAGAAGAACATATTAGAGCTAAAGTTAACTATATTATTTTATAAATGGATCAATTTGTAGTATTGTAATATTACAAACACTGGACTCTGGCAACTGAATTGTCAGTGAGAGACAATTTAAATTGTTCTCTGGATGACACAAAAATAATACAAAATGTAGCATCACAAAGGTATAACATTCTGAGCTTTTCTTCTGATTGTTACACAAATGAAATAGACCACCCGTAATACAAAATTGTATAAAAATACCTAGCTTGTTATAATGAACCTTCTTCCCTTTTTTTCGTGCTTTGTCTGCTTGCTATAAAAGTGAATAGGTCAAACAAATTTGTTTTTCTATGGTTGGTACAGAAAGTAGACCTTCTCCGCTTTTTTAATTACAAACAAAATTTATTCATTCTTCAATAGGTCACTCAAATTTAATAGCACAAAAAGGCTAGTTACCATTGACCTTCTTTGCTTAAGCCACTCAAATTTATTCTTTCCTTTTTCTGCTTGCTATAAAAGTGAATAGGTCATACAAATTTATTCCTTTGTTTGTTTAAATAGTACAACATGGTCAAGAAATTGGGTAGACCAAAAACACAAAAAGCTATAACATGCTGAGCTATTTAAAATGGTATTTCCTTGCTTTTTCGATTTAATACAAATTTTTCAAAAAGGTATAAAATTCTAAGTCAGTTAAATAGGGTTCTCGTTGGTAAAAAGAGAAATAGGACACCCCAATAAATGGCACAAAAAGTATAGAATGCTGATCCTTCTTCTTCTTTTCTGGTTAGTACAAAGTGTTAATTCTTTCCTTTTTTCTGCTTGGCTAGTTAAAATAACCCTTCTTTGATTTTCTTCTGATTGGTACAAAAAGTAGTACAAAATGGTATAAAGATCTGAGTTAGTTAAAATGGTTCTTCAAATAATACAACATGCACTAGAAATTCTAAGTTAGATAAAAATGGCATTTCTCCTCGGTACAAAATGGAATAGATCACTTATATTTATCCCTTCGTTTATGGCATATCTTTGCTTTCTTTCTTGTTACTCCATCCAAATTAATTTTTGCGTTACAGAAATTCTGCGCTAGTTAAAAAGGTCTTTTTTCGCTTATTCTTTCATTTATTTGAGTAGTACAAAATGGTATAAAATACTCAGCAAGTTAAAATGGAAAAGTAGAACACCCAAATTTGTTCTTTCGTTCATTGAGCTAGTATAAAGGTATATAAATTCTGAGTTAGCTAAATTGGACCTTCTTCGATTTTTCTGGTTAGTACAAAAAACAGGCCGCTCAAATTTATTCCATCGTTTGTTTAAATAGTACAAAAAGGTACAGAAATTCTCAGTTAGTTAAAATGGGTTTTCTTCGCTTTTTTCAGATTAGTACAATTTTGTTCTTTCGTGAAAATCCTTTGGTTGCTACAAAATTAAATAGCTCACTCATATTTATGCCTTCGTTTATTAGACTAGTTTAAAATGATATAAAATGATCCTTTTTTGCTTATTCCTTTGTTTGTTGAAATAATACAAAATGGTATAAAATACTCAACTTCGGTTTTTCAAATTAAATAGCTCACTCAAATGCATTACTTCGTTTAATTGATTCTAGAGTTGACACAAATTATAAGTCCTTTGTTTATTTGAATACTCCAAAATGGTGCAAAACTAAATACTCCATTGTTTATTTGAGTAGTAAAATTATATAAAATAGTCCTTCTTCGCCTTTTGCTGAGCCATTTCTCATTGGTACAAAATTGAATAGGTCACTTAAATTTATTCTTTCGTATATTTAAATATTCAGCTAGTTCATTTTTTCTCGTTGGTATAAAAAGTAGAACATCGAAATTATTCTTTCGTTACAGAAATTATGAACTTGTTAAAATGGTTCTTCTTCGTTTTTTTCTGATTGATACAAAAATAGAACATTCCAGTTGGTACAAAATAAAATAGTCCACCTAAATTTTATTCATACTTCACTTCTTTTTTTCTAGTTGGTACAAAACTAAATACTCTATTCCTTCGTTTATTTGAATAATGACCCTTCACTTTTTCCAGTTGGTACATAAGGAAATAATCCAATCAAATTTTTCTGGTTCGTACAAAACTAAACACTTCATCCAAATTTGAGTATTACAAAAATGAAATGAAATTCTGAGTTAGTTTTTTAAAAAAATGGTCCTTCTTGCTACAAAATTGGAAAGCTCACTCAAGAGTACAAAATAGTATTGAACTTCTGAGCCGGTTAAATTTATCCGATTGTTTATTTAAATAGTACAAAATGATTTAAAATACGCAGTTATTTCTCGTTGGTGCAAAATTGAATAGGTCACTCAAATTCACCCCTTCGTTTGTTTAAATATTACAACATGGTCTAGAAAAATGGCACTTCTCATTGGTACAATATTCCTTCGTTTATTTAATTAGTACAAGAAGACATATAATTCTCAGCTAGTTAAAATGGCATATATTTGCTTTCTTTCGTTAGTCTATCCAAATTAATTTTTGCGTTACAGAAATTCTGAGCTAGTTACAAATTAGATTTCTCGTTGGTACAAAATTCAATAGGCCACTCAAATTTATTCCTCCTTCACTTTTTCTGCTTTGTACAAAATTTATCCGTTGCTCCGTTTACAAGCTCTCGATGGTCATTATTTTGGAACTTGTACTAGTTGATGACCTCTTGCTAAATGTGGAAACACCACTTCGATATTTGGCTCCGTTTTCGAGTTTTGACCTTTGACCTCGATGGTTGACACTTTTGAGACATGTGGTCTTTGGTGAGCGATTACTAAATGTGGAAACAGCACCTCAACATTTTGCTCAGTTTTCGAGTTATTAGGTTTTAAGTATGTTGACCTTTGACCTCGATGATCAGTATTTTGGAACTTGTAGTAGTTGGTGGCCGATTACTAAATGTGGAAACAGCACCTCAATATGTGGCTCTGGTTTTGAGTTATTAGGTTTTAAGTATGTTGACCTTTGACCTCAATGGCCACTAATTTTGGGACATGTAGTACTTGATGACCAGTTACTAGATTTGGAAACAGCACTTCAATATGTGTCTCAGTTTTCGAGTTATTAGGTTTTAAGTATTTTGACCTTTGACCTCGATGGCCACTATTTTGAAACTTGTAGTACCTGATGACCAATTACTAAATATGGAAACAGCACCTCAATATGTGGATCCATTTTCGAGATATTAGGTTTTAAGTAAGTTGACCTTTGACCTCGATGGTCATTATTTTGGAACTTGTAGTACCTGAAGACCAATTGCTAAATGTGGAAACACCACCTCAATATGTGGATCCATTTTCGAGTAATTAGGTTATAAGTATGTTGACCTTTGACCTCGATGGTCACTATTTTTGGAACTTGTAGTAGTTGATGGATGACCTCTTGCTAAATGTGGAAACACCACTTCGATATTTGGCTCCGTTTTCGAGTTATTAGGTTTTAAGTATTTTGACCTTTGACCTCGATGGTCACTATTTTGGAACTTGTAGTATTTGATGACCAATTACTAGATTTGGAAACTCTATCTCAATATGTGTCTCCGTTTTCGAGTTATTAGGTTTTAAGTATTTTGACCTTTGACCTCGATGGTCATTATTTTTGGAACTTGTAGTAGTTGATTCGCAATTACTAGATTTGGAAACAGCACCTCAATACGTTGCTCCGTTTTCGAGTTATTAGGTTTTAAGTATTTTGACCTTTGACCTCGATGGTAACTATTTTGAAACTTGCACTAGTTGATGACCTATTACTAAATGTGGAAACACAACTTCGATATTTGGCTCGGTTTTCGAGGTATTAGGTTTTAAGTAATTTGACCTTTGACCTCGATGATCATTATTTTTGAAACTTGCAGTGGTTGATGACCAATTACTAAATGTGGAAACAGCACCTCGATATGTTGTTTCGTTTTCGAGTTTGACCTTTGTTCACGATGGTCAGTAGTTTGAGGACATGCTTATGTCATTTCTGCTATGTTAAAATGTTCGAATAGGGGTTGAGAAAGTAATCATAAAAGGGAACGAGTTCACCCCCTAAAAAGTGCTCATAAAAGGGAACGAATCTTATGTATTATCTGCTCTGCTATGTAATTTCAATTAGGGGTGGAAAAAATGGTCATCAAAGAGAATGAATGAATACACCCTCTAAAATGATTATATGTAGACCGTGGGTATTCGATTGTAATCTTTGCTCGTTATGTTAAAATAAGGGTTGGAATGAGTTATGTATTCTTATGTCATATCTGTTATGTTAAAATAGGGGTTGAAAATGTGCTCATAAAAGGGAACGAGTCCACCCGTAAAATGCTGTGTGTTCGTAGTCTCAGTGTAATTTCTGCTATGTTAAAATAGGGGTTGGAAAATAAGCCATACTCTTGTATTAGCTCTTCTATATTACATAGTCTTATGCTCTGCTGTGTGTTCATAGTCTCAGTGTCATTTCTGTTATGTTAAAATAGGGGTTGAAAAATATGCTCATAAAAGGGAACGAGTACACCCTTGCTATGTTATGTGTTCGTAATCTTATATGTTATCTGCTATGCTGTGTGTTACGTAGTGTTATGTGTTATCTTCTCTTTTATGTGTTCGTAATCTTATGTGTTATCTCCTATGTTAAAATAGGGGTTGAAAAATATGCTCATAAAAGAGAACGAGTACACCCTTTAAAAAGTGCTCATAAGAGAATGAATACACCCTTGTGTGTTATGTATTATCTGCTCTGCTGTGTGATGTTCGTAGGGGTTGGAAAATATGTTCATAAAAGGGAACGAGTTCACCCCCTAAAATGTGCTCGTAAAAGAGAACGAATACACCCCCTAAAAAGTGCTCATAAAAGGGAATAAATTCACCCCTAAAATGGAGGTCGTAAAAGACCGTGGGCTCACGGTGTAAGGTGGTCATTTTTCCAGGGGCTTGTGAGTTGTCCTAGTATGAGCTAAGTTGAGCCATATCGATCCATTTTCTACTACTATCTCTCTATTGCCATACAACATCTTTTCCATATCGACCATGTCAGTTGGTAATGTGGACCCATGTAGAACAGAAACTTCATCTAGCACGCCTTTGATAGGGAATCTTGTGAATAAATTATCAATTAAAGCCTGATAAACTGATGATTTCTTATTTGTTTATAAATTTAATTTTTGTAATTACACATGAAGGTTTGATACCATTACCAAGTTCCATCCTCCGTCTAGAAAGCGAAAGGGAACGAGGTTCCTGGAAAGTGTTCCGAGTTGAATGGGAATTTCCCTCCTTCTTCAACTTCAATTACCACACTGGTGTTTGCCATGTGCCAAATTACGATGAATTTCAATTAAATTATCATAGTATAATTATTTCCTTGTTGAATTATCAATACTTTTCAGTGGAAAAAAAGGATGAAATTTCAAAGTTCCAAATCAAAGTAAGTAGACCAACGCTAAGGGAGAAAAAGTGTAAAATTTTTCATACAATTATGCGTACAATCCAAACTTCAAATTTCCGTGTAATTAAGCTTACAGTACAAATTTTGTGCATATTTTTCTCACAACTTTATGGGTTGATTGCCCTGTGCTGTGAGCGTTTCATATAATAAACGTAAGCTTCAGTAATTATTATAGTAGAAAGCAATGCATATATGGGGCCAAGCACTGTATTTTTTGTTTCTAATTTTTTTCTTAAATAACATTGATCGTTTTCGATCATTTTTACAAACCAACTCAATACCAATTTTCCATATATAGAAAGTGCCCCTCCCCCCACAGAAAGGAGAATTTGAAAAAATGCTAGGACACACACTGTTTATTTTCAATAAAGAGTTAATACACTGAATTTCAGCTCCGTAAGTTTAACGGCTTGCGGGATACTCATTTTTTTTCGCAAAAATTCGGATCCTCACTACCTCCTTAGGATATTATGCATTATAATGAAAGCAATATAACATCCCAATTTGGATTAAGGCCTAACTATATACCAAAAGTAATTTCATTTGACTTTGCAATTTGACCGTGATGATCAGGCACACATAGTTACATTCAATTTTTTTATATAATAATTTATATATTACAGTGATTCAAAAATGTACTTTTTCCAGTAGTTAGCTCTAAAAACTCACAGGTCTCGAAAGGCAAGTAGTAGTGTAAGTCCTATTGCTATTATTACAATTAAAAATATCAATATCCAAAAGTGCCTGAAGTTCTTTTTTCACTTGGTTAGATATACTCACCTCAGGTAAGTAGACAGAAACAAGTGGAAAAGAAAGGGAAATGAAGGTCTCGAAAGTAAAACGGAGACAAATTTACGTGCTCAGAAGATACTGTCTACAATGCAGTGAGCAGAGAGGGTCGGTAGATCATACTGAGTCGGTGGGTCACGGTGGGTGGTGGGTCGCAGTGGGTCATGGTGTGTGGTGGGTCACAGTGGGTCACGGTGTGTGGTGGGCCACAGTGGGTCATGGTGTGTGGTGGGTCACAGTAGGTCATGGTGGGTGGTGGGTCGCAGTGGGTGATGGGTCACAGTGGGTCACATGCTATTGACCCACGACCCACTGACCCACCCAGAAAACTTAACCCTCTTGACCCACTGACCCACCGACCCACTTACCCACTCCATCTCTGGCGTGGTCCGAAAGTGGGTGTAAACCTAATTGGTATTTTCTGACGGTTTTAGGTTTTACCCACATTTGTTTGCTAACATTGCTTGGCATTGTCTGGCAACATTGTTATCCATGTTCATTTGTTGTGTCCTGCTTGGTAACAGTTATTTGCAGTGAAGTTGGAGTAATCAACAATGTGTGGAATCGAAGTCCATCTTCACAAGCTCCCTTTGCCTTGTCCCCAAGAAATCCCGATCTGACGACACCAGACAATGCTCTCTGGGGTTTCATCAAGCAACAAGTAAGAAACATTGGATATCACACAACGTAGAATTAAGACCAGCTGTGGAACACGCCTTCACCCTCGTGACTAAGGAGAATCTCCGCAAAACATCTGCGAGAACTTGGCGCAGAATTCAGCTGTGTTACGGCATGGATGGTGATCATACCGATGTTTATGACTCTTAAGACTGTTAAGGCTTCAAGGTAACTGTGTACAGGCATTCTACCATAACTAACACTATACTGTTGAGACTAAAGGGGGGTACGCCTACTTCTGGAGCACCCTGTAGAGAGTAGTGTTGTAAGAAGTCTGTGTATTTCCCTTATCTTGGATAGATACTTGATCTTTTTATAGGTTATAAAACGTACAAAATTAGATTGTTTCACTTCAAGTTTGCGTGTGACGATTTTAGTACGTGGATTCCAAATTATTGCTGCATAAAATGAAATGAAATCTTTAAGTTTTACGTCCCACGTTTATGCCGGTTAGGCTAAAGGAGACGGTGAAGATGAGAAATGAATGAAATGTTGGAATGAAGAAAGTGGAAGGAAACGGGAAAACCCCGAGAAAACCCACGAGCACGATGTTTGTCCACTACAAAGTCCACACGGCGCGAGCTGGCATCGAACCAGGGTCCCCAAGCACCGGAAGTGAACGCCCTACTACTGAGCCACCGCGGCCCCAAAAATTGCTGCATATTCTAGTTTAGAGTGTACATAGGCAGTATAAAGTATTTTTAAAACATTAGGATTTCTGAATTCATTTCCGAGCCTTATTACAAGTTCGAGATTTGTTATTTGTTTCACTTATCATTGCCTTAATATGATGATCAAATGAAAGATTTGGTCTCATTGTGGCTCTAAGATCACGGACATGATCACCTCTTTTTAAAAGATTATAATGGATTTGATATTGAAACTGGAAAGAGTAAGTTTCTCTAAGCGTATGAAACTGTTCTGCACTTTTTAGCATTTTACACCATTCATAGGGTTGCTATATGTCCGTATTTTGTACGGATTGTTTGTATTTTTGGATCCATGCTCGTGTCCGTATCGTACAAAGCATGAAATAGGAAAATGTCTTATTCCAAGCTGCCCAAACATTTCCGAGTCGGGAATCGCTAAAATCTCGGGCGAAAAGAATTGTTTTTATCATGTAACTTACATTTTAGTTACCATTAATAAAGTAGGTTATATTTTCAAAAAGTGTCTCTTTTTTCCTATTCTACAGTTTTTTGCACAGATTTAATATACGTAATTTAATGGCATGATTTATTATATTTGTGTTAATGAAAAAAATTTTAAAAAACGTTAGTTTCCAATAGTATTTTAAGTATTACAACAAACAATTGTCTGATAGCCTACAAAGGTGATTTTTACGTAAGAAATTTCAAAATATTTGTTCTGAGTTTGGGCACCGTATCTTTGATGGATCGTCATTTTAAGGCTTGTCCGTATTTTGGATCAAAAAAATTATGGCAAGCCTAACCATTCATGAAGTGCGTTGATATCACTTTGTAATGCGACAGTACCTCTTTCAGTAGTTATATACTCAGTGTTCATAGTTTGAGAGAGATTTCCCTAATGTAGGGAAATTTTATAGATAAATTTAGCAAAAAGGAAAAAGGGAATTTTTCAATATAACGTGAAAAACACAGGGGAATTATTGCACTAACTGAGTGACCAATATAAATGCTTTAACTTTTCTTTGTTCTTCAGAAATAAACTAATACAATAACAGTAGTTTTCTATATGTGTGTTTAAAGTAGCATAATTTGCATCCATTGTTGTAGTTTTAAAAAGTGAAGGGATTTTTTAAAAAAAATAGGAGCAAAAAACACAGGAATAAAAGAAATGTTGTTGGCACTTACATTAAAATAGCTAAATGAATCTTACCACATAAATTCTGTCATAGGACTAGGAAAATCAGCGAACTAGGGAAAATTTGATAAAGAAAGGGAAAATTCTCTGCCAGCCGAGGGAAATTTTCTTTCGGAAACTTACGAACACTGGTTATAATATGGTACATTTTTAAAGACATCTGCATATAACAATTTATGAGACTGTATTATTTACAGTCTTATTTTTTTTTTAAATGACCCTTCATTTCTCTTTAGAAAGCCCTGTGCTATTTGAAATATTTGAAATCTTTCAGTTTATCGTGCTACGATTACGCATTTTGGGATAAGAGAGACGATAATTAACGCAAGTGAATGATGATGGAAGAATTGGTGGAATGAGAAAGTAGAAGGAAAAGGGAGTACCCCGAGAAAACCCACGGACACGATATTGTCCACCACAAATTTACTTGGCCAGGAATTGAATCACGGATCCTACGCACCAGAGGTAATAACTATACCACTTAACCACCGTGCTCCACCCGTACTCTTATCAGAAGATGGAATTAAAGCAACGACCAAGTAAGATCTTTATTTGTATACAAAGTATTAGAATTTTCTACAAACGGTTGCTATAATATCGCCTTCTAAAGCAAGATGAGTGGCCAAGATTTATTGAACAAAGCAGTACATATGTAAATGTCCTAATTATAGACCATGAAAAATGTCTTTCATTTGAAAATGTGACTCCCCAGTTGTATCATAAATATTTTATTGTCAGATCTAACAGCAAACTTCTGCCGAGACAAACCAGATAAATGTCTGAGGGCCTCAACTTCAGAAGGGACATTCAGAGTCGAAGTTCCTTCGGCTTGGAGTCGAAGTCGGAGTAGATAAGTTGAGGACAAAGGACAAAGAAAGGAATGAGATATGTGGACTATAGCAACGCCGTAACTTAGACTTTTTTCTGCGGAGGGAGGGAGCAAGCATTTATACGCGTACTTGGGTCCCCTAGAAAAGTTGCTTTTCTAGTTCTTGGGCTCCCTCTTTCCATCTTTCTCTTACTCTTTGTAGGCCTCCAGAGACTGTGGTCCTTCCCGCACGCCCCTGGGTTCGTTCCATACTTGACTAATTAATTAGGGGCACAATATTGACAAATCTCAAAGCCATACGAATAAACATTATTTCTGGGGTCCCTAATAGTATACATTTTTGACTGAAATGGCCATGGCTCATTTTTGTTTTATTTGCCTTTTGTGTACTGTTTTGTTTATGTAATGTAGGGGAACTTGTTTGAAGCTTCATTTATAATTTTATGTTCGTATCGTATCTGGAGTAAGAAAATTTTGTCTTGAGGTGGGGCCCCCTCGAACGGCGGGGAGCTTCCCTGGAAGGCAGTTGCCCCCTGCCCCCACAAGTTACGGTCCTGGACTATAGTGAGGTAGTCTATCCCTTTCTAGAGAAAAATGGAATAAAGTATTTCAGTTTAACGTCCCACGTTTAGACCCTTTAGACTAAGGAAGACGATGGTTATGGAATGGGAAAGTGGGAGGAAACGGGGTACCCCGTGAAAATCCACGGAGAAGATGTTATCCACCACAAACTTGGCGGGGATCGAACAAAGGGTCCCATGCATCAGGGGTAAACGCTAAACTATCGAGCCACCGTGCCCCCCCCCTCTTCCTTGCAGAAAAGAACTTCCTCGTATGTCGACGAAATCTTGTAATTATACCTAGATAAATATAAAAATTACAATGTATAAAACAAAGTTTAGATGGTAACTTGTGTGTTTCATTTCTGTCTGTTTTCTAAAGACAAAGTACATTGAATTATACAATATTATTATTTGCATTTAACGAAAAACTGTCTAAACATGAGACCTTTGGCATGGGAGACCCAGGTTCGATTCCCGGCGGGAGCTCATGTGGTTCGGATTCCACGTTAATCAGTAGGTCCACGTCTCATATATCCTCGATGCTGAACAGGACGTTAAACTCAAAATCAACTCAACTCAACTCTAAACATAAGATGTATACAAATCAATAGATATTATTAACCTGATCAAGATGACATATATACATGAGAGTAAAAACTCATGCATAGTTTTTTTTTTTTTTTTTTTTTTTTTTTTTTTTTTTTTTTAGAAATATGAAGAAAAACCTAATTTGTAGGGACTAAAATATTGTCCCTTACATATTTCCGAACCGTTTCTTGAAAAGCATGTAATCGATTTCGTAGCATCTTTAATCTCCTGGACTTTTCCACGTGTACAGCTTTGTATTTCTCTTCATATATTTATCAACACCAAATCGTATTGCCTACAGAAGTCTATCAGTATTTTGGCCCTGTGCTTTTCTTCTGCCTAATCCAAATGATCTGTCTTATTTTCTAATCCTTCTCCCATCACGCTGTTGAAGTCTCCCACTATTATGACCTTAACCTGACTTCTTTCCTTCTGATGCAATAGGTCACTAATCTCGTCACATCCACTTTATTGTCATAGTGGTCCAGGCCCGCAAATAGCCACAGAGTGGGTCATGAATATGTTAGGAGGAGCAAGTCATTAAACATTCTCTTACCAATAACTAAATTGTGTTTTTGGTATTAATAATAGCATTTTGTGTAAAAGTTTGAAGGGGCCACGAAAAGTTTAGGGAGGGCCAAGCCCTCCCTAGCCCCCTCTGGTTGCGGGCCTGTCGTAGTCAGTTCTTAGCATATACGGTTGTATTACAACAATGTCCACTAGTTTTTTACTTAGTTTTACGAACTTTGGGTGGTTACAGCAGCATTGAACATTGGTTACATTTTTGGGGACTATTTTACCTCAGAAATGATTTGCCTTAGTAAGAAGCAACATTATTTTTAGTTTCCTCCTCTACCCTTCCTGGGATAAAAATAATGTGGTAACTTCTCTTGCCTTTTCACTCATCTACCTTTTAGGACAGGTTAGCCTCCTATGGACAAGAAGGTTGAGTTGAGTTGATTTTGAGTTTAACGTTCTTTTCAGCAGCGAGGCTATATGAGACAGAACCTGCTGATTAAGGTGGAATCAAAACCACATGAGCTCCCAAGGACAAGAAGGTTGCCCTGACTTCTACCCATTCATCTGCCCTCCGAGGAGGCCGTTGGCATTTGGTAGAGGTTGATTTCTTATCCCGGGAGACAATCGGTCCCTACCTGCGTTAGTCGTCTGAAAAGTTGCCCGCTTTCTTTCACAAATAGGTGTATATTGAGATTTTCCCTAGTCTACAATTAACATTAGCTCATTTTTTTAAAAGCTCTCTACGTAAGTATAAACAGGAGCTTATACAGGGTGTTACAAAAGTCTGTCAAAATATGTTGAGAAAAGATTCCTCACACCAAAATAAGAAAAAAGTTCATATGGATCTGTGGTCAGAAGTGCATAGTTTCGTAGTTATGGTGTGTCAAAAATGTAAAATAACTTAAATGTCCATAGTTCCACTACTATAGGAACGATGTAGTCGGGTCAAGACATCACTGAAGAACTAGTATATGAGCTATATCCAAATATTCATCTTTCAGAACCTCCGATACTTGCACAATCATTTTCAGAGGGGCTGTTAGGGAGTACTTGATCACTCTCCACCTACCTCTCTAAAAATTGATGTACAAGTACTGGAGCATTCTTAAACATGGATATTTGGATAGTTCACGTACTACTTTCTCAGTGATGACTTGATCCGACTCTAATAGCTCCCACAGTAGTGGAGCTATGAACTTTTAAAGTTCACTTATTTCACGTTTTCGGCACCCTATAACTCTGAAACTATCCATTTTTGAGCACAGACCCCTATGAACCTTTTATTTTTATTTTGATGTGACGAATAGGTTCCCAAAATAGATCTCACCCCAAGCACTAGAAGCGAGCGCCCTACCACTGAGCTTCTGCGGTCCCATTAATTCTTAAATTTTAATTTCTGTTTAAGAGTCTTCATCCCGGCGAAATTAAAATACCGCTAATTTTACAGTAATTATGTGATATCTTCAAATAGATAAAAGATAATCGAAATGTGGAACAAGAGCGCCCTAGACAATATTATTTTACATGAGAAACCGTTATCACGACTCACTTATCTGCTTTCCATTTCGAGCCATTTTGAAAATCGGCATTTATTTTCGCGTTTCTAAACAGCTAAAAACGGAAAGCCACTGGGTGACTTGTGGTAACGGTATCTCACGCAAAATAATATTGTCTAGGGCGCTCTTGTTCCATATTTCAATTATTTTTTTTTTTTATCTATTTGAAAATATCACATAATTACTGTAAAATTAGCGGTATTTTAATTTCGCCGGAATGAAGACTCAACTAAAAAAATATTCAAACATAAGATGTAGGCCTATTTGAATTGAAAGACGACATGGAGTCGAACGATGTAACATGCTCAAGGGTGAATTTTTATGTGTAGTTTTCGAGAAATCCGAAGAAAACATATTTAATTCCATGGAGTATGTCGTTCGTTGCTAATAATAACTAAGAGATGGGGCGCAGCCATGGGGGTTGGGGGTCGAACCCCCCCAAAACTTCATAAATCAACACATTTGTACTTTTTCTCAATAACACATTTGTTTTTTTTAACGGGAAATATTTGGTGTAGCCTAAAAAGTTGATGGTACACTTCATCTGTACTCTTTTTCTTGTAAACTCAATCTAGTTCTATCATTTTTTCTGAAAATATAAGTTGAAGTGTGACTTATCGTCATTTTAAGTGCAGAATAATACTTGTTCTATACTATACAGGGTGTTTCAAAACAACGCCGCAACATTTGGGAGGTGATTCCTGACACCAAGATAAGACAAGAAGTATAGACCAACCTGAGTGCATAAATGCTTCCTTTCGGAGTTATGGGCTACCAAAAACATGAAAAAAAAATGAACTTTCGAGGTCCATAGCTCCAATACTATGGGACCTACCATAGTCGGGTCAAGACTTCACTTAGGACCTAATATGTGCGCTATCCAAAAATACATGTTTCACATCCTACGATAGTCACGCAACAATTTTTACAGTGGGAGTTTGGCTATGGACATATAATTGAAGTACTCAGAAACTACCTCTTTAAAACTTGTTGTGGAAGTACCGCAGGATTCTGAAACTTGGATATATGGATAGCACACATATTAGTTCCTAAGTAAAGTCTTGACCCGACTTCCGAAGGTCCCATAGTTTTGGAACTATGGACCTTTAAATTTCATTTTTTCATGTTTTCCGCAGCCTATAACTCCGAAAGGAAGCATTTGTGCACCCAGATTGGTCTATACTTTATGTCTTATCTTGGTGTCAGGAATCACCTCCCAAACGTTGTCGGTGTTGTTTTCAAACACCCTGTATAAACATAGTGTCTTGGATTATTGGACTCCATTCAAAAAATATTTCTGGATGTGCACCTGACTGAGAGTTATTCGTAATTTTGCTGAAAGAACTTGATACTGAATATGTAGCAAATCCAGTTATGAATGTAAATATGTTTTGCTACTTAATATGTAGTAAAAACAGTATTAACTAGCAGATTGTTGTTTGTGTTTTCCTAACGATTACACAATACTCTACATGCATATACTCTCGCAAATAAATAAAAATGAATAAAAAAGTTAATTTTCTGCTAAATTACCAAAGAGTGCCCTGACGCTGTACTCTTAATTCCAAGTGCCATCAGATTTTGAAAATGAATTGAAATCTATGAGTTTAACGTCTCACAATTATACCATTTAGGCTGAGGAAGATGATTAAGGAAAGTAAATAATAATGGAAGAATTAGTGGAATGAGAAAGTTGGAGGAAACAGAAGTACCCCGAGATAACCCACGAGCAAGATGTTGTCCACCTTAAACTGATTTGCCAGGGGATCGAATCAGAGACTCCATGCACCAGAAGTAAGCACTCTATCACTGAGCCATCGTGTGCTCAAACAAAATCTTGAGTTGATTTTAGCGTTCCTTTTCAGCAGCGAGGCTATATGAGACGTGGACCTACTGATTAACGTGAAATCCGAACCACATGAGCTCCCGTCAAACAAAATCTTATTAGCGGTTTGGATCATTGACGCGTTAACAGCCCCGAACTGTGGAGGAAGAGGCCAACTTTAGCGTTATTATGAAGTTATGAAACTCGATTTTCTTTAGAGGTTGGGGCACGGTGGCTCAGTGGTAGAGCGTTCACCTCCGGTGCTTGGGGTCTCTGGTTCGATCCCAGGTCGGGTCGTGTAGACTTTGTGGTAGACAAACACGGTGCTCGTGGGTTTTCTCGGGGTTCTCCCGTTTCCCCCCACTTTCTTCATTCCACCATTTCACTCATCTCTCATCATCACCATCTCCTTTAGCCTAACCGGCATAATCATGGGACTTAAAACTTAAAGATTTCATTTCATTTCATTTTCGATTTTCATTGGGCTCGATTTTAGTTCTTCGGTTAGGAAGGAGGGACGACACTCATTTCGCCGCCACTGGCCTGTATTCTGTCATTTTGTCATTAGCGTTAATCAGGCGAAAAACCCAGATATTTTTGTTTGGAGGGGGTCCAAGCTTGGAAAGGAAGGTTTTCCAGTACTACAAATCATTGTATCTACAGACATTCAACATACATGTTGTATTGAACAGACATTATTCTGCACCGAAAGACGATAAGTAATTGTAAAGTACTTAAATCTTTATTTTCAGAAAAAAAATGACAGAACTAGATTGTTTTTATAAAAGAAAGAGTACAGATGAAGCATAGGATCAAATTTTCTTGCTACATCAATCATTTCTCTGCTAAACAAGTACAGTATATATAGTTTTGAGAAGTGTACAAATGTATATTGAGTTAGTAATTTTGGCATGGTCGGACCCAGTGGATCCCCCGTGAGTTCGCCCCTGCTGTTAATTTACAGAGCATATAGCATTTAGTTTCGTTCTAATGAAATACTAATCTTTTATAAACATTCTGATGTCGTTAATACAATTTTCGTCAGTTTCTATGGTTCTTGTCAAAGAGTGGCCGAGAGAAAAATAATCCATAGTAAATTCGTGAGTAAACGACCACTTCGTATCTACATATTATAATTTCATCCTTTAAGGGTCTTCACTACAGCGAAATTAAACTATCGCTAATTTTAGAGTTTTTCTGTAATATCTTCAAAACAAATAAAAATATTCGAAAAGCGGAAACGTAGTGAACTAGACGACACGATTTTGCATGTGATGTCTTTACCACAATTCACCTATCTGCTTTTGGTATGCCGCTATTTACAGAACCCGCAAAAAATGCTAAATCTATCTACAGTTGTAAATTGAAAGCAGATAGATGAGTTGTGAAAACGGTATCACATGCAAAATCGTATTGTCTAGTTCACTACGTTTCTGCTTTTCGAATATTTTTATTTGTTTTGAAGATATTACAGAAAAACTCTAAAATTAGCGGAAGTTTAATTTCGCTGTAGTGAAGATCCTTAATGTATCAGGGTATTCACTAAGAAATCATGAGTCACTCCATCACAAGATTGTTATGTAAATATGACAAGTCGGAAAAACCGGTAATTAACATCAAGTTCGTTTACCTTTATGGATAAAGCTATTTCTTTTTAGCGTGTTTGAGGGTGAGTTTCGGTGAAAGAAGAACACAACTTAGACAGAGAACTGGGCGGTGTTTGACGCCATCACGTCCAAAAAACCAAAAACTACGTAATCAAAATACGAACAATTTCCGGATGAAGGATAAGGTCGACGCCTCCTTCGTGATATGAAGCCAAAACGAACGCTCTTTCCCTTTTTCTTCCATTTCAGAACTTGGCGAGGAAAAAAAGGAACAAAACAGAGAAGAAGAAAAAGAGATGCATGGTGGAAAAATAAAGAAGACAGAAAACGAACAAGGGGTCAAGAGGGGTCATAAGAGGTCAAGAGAGGTTGGGCAGTTAGCAAATGACCCATTAACCTGAATATGCTTATCGCTTCGTTGCTTGTAAAATTACTCGTTGTCACGCTCGCAAGATTATTTTCCCAAGCACCTCACTAGAGGCCGGATGCGCGTCGGACGCGATACACCAGTCAAGAATTACGTGAACCCTTTCTGTGTAAATCAAAAGAAGACAAATGCGAATGAACACCGCAGGGAAAATTATAGAGGTCTAAAAACGCTTGACTATGCATGTAGCAATAGGGACAATATTTCGCTTTTACTATAGTAGATATAGCAGCCAAGCATTTGTTTTAAATATACTTAACGCTTATCTGGTTCTAAACATGAAAAATGGTGTCCTTTAGCCCAGGAAAACAATTCTACAGAAATAAAACTGGTGAGCTTGTATATATTGTGGAAATTAATCTGCATTTTCTTTATTCCAGAGGCAGAGGCGTCGATTTCTGTATAACTCTAAGAGAGCTGATGCTGTCTCTCGCCAACAATATTTAATATGTATCTACAGTAGATAGTAAAAAAGAGCCTATATAATGAAGATGGCATTTCGGTAGAAGGTAGAATGATCAGGTGTATGCGGTTTACAGATGATCAAGGGCGCTGATTTCTCTGTAAATTTGGTGGGGCATTCAGATGCAGAAGTATGAGGATTTTAAGACAAATTGCATTCAAATTATGCCAAATATTGTATATTCATAAATAAAATAGGGGAGCTTACATGAGCTTTGGGGGGCCCGGGCCCCCGGCTCCCCAGGATCGGTGCCCTTGCAGATGATACATCGTTTGTTGCAGAATCTGAAAAGAAAATCAATATGACGTTAGAAAACTTGAGTAAGGGCTATGAAGAATATGGTATGAAAATAAATGTAAGAAAGACAAAAGCCAGGGTGATTGGAACGAAGCAGTCGGTGACAAATATAGAAGTAGAACGGGAGAAAAATAGAACAGGTCTCTAGTTTTCAATACCTGGGGACTATTATTAGTGATGATATGCAGTGTGAACGTGAAATAAAAGCAAGGATAGGAATGGCGAAAACAGCCTGTAGGAGGGAAAAAAAGACTATTTTGTGGAACTTTAAATAATGAGTTGAGAAAAAGAATCATAAAATTCTTCGTGTGGAGTATACTACCGTATGGTAGAGAAACATGGACATTACGGTAAAATGATTTTAAAAAAAAACTGGACATTTTTGTAATGTGGCTATGGAGAAGAATGGAGAGAAATAGCTGGGTCGAGAGTAAAACGAATTAAAGAATGTTAAAAATCGTGAGGGAGGAAAGAAAAATTTTAGATATTATTAAGAAAAGGAAGATAAACTGTTTGGGACATTGACTAAGGAAGAATTGTATCACGGGGCTTCAACTTTCGCCTTTTCAAGATTCGTCTATATACCTCCTAGCTATGCAAATGTCAATCTAAGCGATGACACAGAGTTAATTTTCTTATTAGGCGAAAGTTGAACTTTTTTACAACTTGGTTTAGCTCGCATACTTTAGTAGTTCTGCATTTCATTAATAGTTAACATTTCATCTCGAAACTATTTTTGCGCTCTTATTAAATAGTCCAGTACCTACGGGAAAATTTTGACAAACCCAGCAAAAATTAGTAGCTTAATGAAACTTTCAGGATAGTTTCCTTTCATCAAGTATAGTAATATCCTAAAAGTCCCCGAACATCCATCTTGAGCTTCATCCAATATGGCTGCCACATCCAATTTGGTCGCCATCGGCTTCCTTGATTGTTTATCTTACGTTCAATTCTACGGTCTTGGAACTTATCGTATAGCAAAATATTTTGAAAATAAAATTTTATTTGTTGGATACTCAATTCATTACTGTATACAAATAATAAGGTACGTTTGTATCGCTTAACCTTGTATCTGTGTTGTTTTCATGCGTATTTTTCTGATTATACATGTAATATTATAGATATAATATTTATATAGGTAAAAAAAAAAAAACATAGAAAATATGTCAACATGTCATAGTTACAATTGATATTTACAAAATATAGTACATTTAAGTATAATGGGGCATTATACGGAAGTTTGTGTAAACTTATTTAGCAAAATAATCCGTAAAGAAAACGTTATTTAAGCAAACTTCGTTTTTCTATAAACGATAGAAATAATTTATAACATATAAACGACACAAAAAAAATAACCCACTCTGTTAAAATATCTTGCCCCAGCCAAATTTGTTTCTGATAATACACCTTTAAAACGTGTCGTCTGCTCGCACTTGCTTTTACGGGTAAAACCAAAGGATGAGTGACTGGTGTGAAATAAGTCTTCTGTATGTGAAATATCGACAGAAAGCCAGTGTGTCATAATCATGCGATACATAAAAGTATAATTGGAAATGTTATCCCACGTTTACTAATTCTTCAGGATTCGTTTTTGATTTGTTGAATATACTCACAACTTGTTGCAATTAACTGTTTATCTCTCGAATCGTTTCTAACAAGTTTTCTTTCCTTTCTAGAACAGAGACCAAATCGTATCACTTCCTGCAAATTGATGTAAAAACAATATATCATCATCCATGTCTCCTCCTCTACTTTGATTTATTTGAACATTTTTGCTGGTTGATGAAATCTGTCTTCTTTATGAAAGAGTTTTAAAAAATCACAAAATATGCTTGAAACAGATACAACATTAAGTGACACAAACCTACTATACCAAATTTGTAACTGTATTTGTACCTAATCTACAGATATGTATTACATATCAAACGAAAGAAATGTTTATTTACAAAATATTATGTTATAAGCTTCAAGACTCTATAATTGAACCTATGGTAAGAAATCAAGGTAAACGTGATTGTTCTTATAGACAGAAGCGGCCAAATTAGACATGGCAGTCATATTGGGTGAAGCTTAAGGTAGATATCTGGTCACTTTTAGGATATATCTATACTTGATGGAAAGAAGCTATCCTGCAAGTTTCATTAAGTTATTAATTTTTCCGTGTTCAGACTCCTACATACTGGTTAAAAAGTTTGCTCTTAATTAAAAAAAAAAAAAATAACATTCTTAATGACGATGCTCGATGTCAAGCGTATAAGATCTATTCATATAACATAATCGTGCTTCTAATGATTCTTGGCGTTTTGTTTAATTTTATTCATATATGCAAACTCTCTTAGAATTTATGTTTCTTCATTTTATGTTTTCTGTAGTGCATTTTGTAACTTCATGTTAACATTTTTATATCTTGATGTCAAACATATAATACCTAGTCATATAGAATATTGTAATTGTGCTTATTCTGTTTTAATATGCACTTTTTAAATATATGTGTATAAATGTTTAAATGTAATGTACTACCAGATGCCAGTACTAACAACATAATTTTGCATTAGGCAAATCTTGAAATGTGAATCTTGAATTCAAGAATCTCTTACACTTTCTCTTGAGTTAATATCTGTAACTTTCATTGCCTGAGGTTATTAGGCGAATCTTGAATAGGCAAAAGTTGAAGTCACCCTGTATCATGAAGGACGTGCTAGAGGGTACAATGCCAGGAATAAAAGGGAGGGGACAATGAGACTACAGTTGATGGACGATATGAAAACAAGAAAATTGTACGTGAAGAAGAAGACGTTGGCGGAAGGCCGTGGAACATGGAAGCTTCTCAGTTGCGGCAAATGACCTGCCAATAATGGCAGAATACCTATGATGATGATAATTAGAAGGGCTCGTTTCAGGCAGTTGCGTTTCGTTGTCAGATTTTGTCTAGCAAAACATAAGGGAGAATTTTAATAGAAATTAAATTTAGTTTCGTTTTCGTTTTTCTTGTCTTGTTTTTGTAAAAAAAAAATAATAATAATTAAGGACATAATTACATAGCCGTTAAGAAGATTTATACCGATACTACAGAATTTAAAACTTTTTAAAGATTTAAATTAAGGCATACTTGTTAGTGAGACAGAGAAGTTGACACAGAATCAGTGGGTACTTGGGAAATTTATTGAATTAAAGAGCAGTCTTAATGGAATGTATAGAGGAGTATACGGGATATACCCACTTAATACTTTTGTATAGTTCAGCGTACACGCACCTTAAATTTACGAAAAAACGAGTGTATGCAAGTGAGGGTATAAACTATATTTTTGAAATTTATCTGGAATATACGTACGAAACACTTTAGAATTACATCACTAATTAAAAAGTATTAAATTCCAGTGCAAAAAGCCTGATATAATGATGTTGGATATCTGGCAACAAAAGCCACGTACAGGACCCAAAAATTACAAGGAATAAAGTGCTGATGTGAAAAGGTCATGAAAGTGCGGAGTGTTACCTTGAAACATTCCATGAACCACATTCCCAAATAGAAGGCAACCCTTTACTTTTATTAACAATTTCTTCGCAGCTTTTGAAGCCAGCTACAGAAAATTGTGTGGCCAAGCTACAATAATACAGCATTGCAACGTTAAAAGCCTAACATACTAAAAATAATACAAAATTTACCACATTTCTTTTGTTTGTTTATTCATAAGTGAAAGGAGATAATAAACTGCAACTTACCACAATCATAGACAATGTTATTATTATTATTATTATTATTATTATTATTATTATTATTATTATTATTATTATTATTATTATTATTATTATTATTATTATTTATGAACCTGAAGAATTTTCAGTCTGGCCATCAATAGAAATTACAGTGTAGCTAGAATAACAATTTCTCCGAAAATCTAAGTAAAGGCAGAGGCTAGGGGAACGAATTCAATTGCATTTGATTATGTATCGTATTATTTTGGTATCCTGTGAACTACATTTTAAATAATAATTGTATTTAGTTTCTAATAAACAAAATAATTCTAACATGGTAAATTTTGTATTACTGTTAGTAAGTCAGGCTCTTAAAGTAGCTCATAGGACTGTCAATATTAGGCTTATACGATTGTCATTGTGTTGTTAAAGGTCAAACTTCTCTAGTATTGAAAGCTGATAAAATTATCAGTATTATATTATTATTATTATTATTATTATTATTATTATTATTATTATTATTATTATTATTATTATTATTATTATTATTATTATTATTATTATTACGTAGCAGAATACAAACCAAAAAATGAGATAATATTGATGACAACATTTTATTTAAAAGCTTTGAGCAGAAGGAAAAGCAGTTTTGTGTATGGTCACGAGTCATATGATCTCGTGTCACCAACTTTAGTTGGATGGTATACGGTTTACAACAGCAATTTTCGTCATTGTATTCTCTTCTAATCTCGTCAAACAATTTTAAAAATAGATATCTCGTCTCGTTTCTTATCTGGACTAATTCTTTCTCGTGTAATCTCGCCTAGATTCTAGGAAAGCTTTCCAAGTCTGGTCTTTTTACATTATACAGAATGTTTCAAACTAGTAGGTAGGAACTAGTATACCCATGGCCTAATATGACCAGATCAGAATGACCCATGTCATGTGTTCATGTTAGATGGAAGAGCAGCGCATCAAAATGTCAGAAAGATTTTTATTACTATCAAAGAGTATATGTACAGGGTGTTTCAAAACAACATCGACAACTTTTGGGAGGCTATTCCTGACACCAAGATAAGACACAAAGTATAGAGCAACCTAAGTGCACAAATGCTTTCTTTTTGAGTTATAAGCTACCGAAAACATGAAAAAATAACTTTAAAGGTCTATAACTCCAAAACTGTGTTACCTACCGTGGTCGGGTCAAAACTTCACTTAGGAACTAGTGCGTGCGGTATCTAAAATATCCATGTTTCAGAATCCTGCGGTACTACCGAAACAATTTTTATGGTGGTAGTTGGTGAATACTTCAAATTATATGCCCGTAGCTAAACCCCCATATAGAAATTGTTGCGTGAGTACCTTAGGATTCTGAAACATTTATTTTTGGATAGTGCACATATTAGTTCCTAAATAAAGTCTTGACCCGACTACGGTAGGTCCCGTAGTTTTGAAGCTATGGACCTTTAAAGTTCAATTTTTCATGTTTTCAGCAGCCTATAACTCCGAAAGGAAACATTTATGCACCCTGGTTGGTCTATACTTTTCGTCTTATCTTGGTGTGAGGAATCACCTCTCAAACGTTGTCGGTGTTGTTTTGAAACACCATGTATATACAATTTGTGCACTTGTTTTCTTTCTTTTTAATATCATATTGATGTTATCAGAATCCTTTCGCTTCTGGAAATGTTAAACCACTAAGGGTGTGGTTTAACAATTAAACTTTTTTTTTATTTATTTAAGTATGTTGTTTAGTGACTTGTGTATCTATAAACGTTGATATAGGGGGCATTCAATAAGTTTATCACAGATGGGTATAATATTTTTATTTTTATTTTTTTTATTTTATTTTATTTTATTTATTTATTTATTTATTTATTTATTTATTTTTTGTAATATCATCATGAAAGTTCAGATCAACATACTTTGATCTTTGATTTCAAAATGGTAATAAATGTTGTTCCCTATTGTTCACAGGTAAACTATAACTAGGGTTGCCATAATTTTTTTGATCTAAAATACGGACAGACCTTAAAACGACTACTTATCAAAGATACGGTGCCCAAACACAAAACAAATATTTTGAAATTTCTTACTTAAAAATAACTTTTTTTTGTTATTATACAATTGTTTTCTGTAATACTTCGAACACTATTGGAAACTAACATTTTTTTCATTAACACAAATATAATAAATCATGCCATTAAATTACGCATATTAAATTTAACCAAAAGAAACCTGAAATGGAAAAATGAGACACTTTTCAAAAATATAACTTACTTTATTAATGGTAACTAAAATATAAGTTATATGATAGAAACACAATTCTTTTCGCCCGAGATTTTAGCAATTCCCGACTCGGAATTTTTTGTGCAGCTCCAGAAACTGTCAAATATGGACATTTTCCTATTTCATGCTTTGTACGATACGGGCACGGACACAAAAATATGTACAGTCCGTACAAAATACGGATATATGGCAACCCTAACTATAACGGATACTGAAGTAGACATCAGGATCCAACAACGGTTGGTAATGGAATTCCTATTCAAAATCGTTGTTGCATTAGTCACATCAATTCATTAGAGGTTGCTTTCGATTTATGACGATTACTCATTGGACCACGCCAGTAGGATGTTGGTTGCAGTGGTTTAAAAAAATCTAGACTTTCCAGATCAGATCAGAAAATTATGGCCTCCTTTCTCTGGATCAGTGCGGTGTCATTCTCATACTCTTCAGGGAACATGGGTACAAAATTAACAAGAAGCGTTATTGTTTGTCGATAGTTAAGGTACGACGTGCTCACCAGACAAAGAGAGAGAGGAGCTGCAAGTTAAATACATTAAACTCCACCATGACAATGCCAAGCCTCACACAACCATGATGACACAGCAGAAAATCATGAAAATGGGCTGGGAAGTCGTCCCTCAGCCTCTTTAATAATCCGGACTTGGCTACTTCGTATTTCTTCCTGTTTGATCTACAGAAGGCTGATTTTCTCTTGCTTGTTTTTCATAAGTGAAAGGAGACAATGAAATGCAACTTACCTCAATCATAGATAATGTTAATTCTACAACAGAAAATACGGACCTGAATAATTTTCAGTGCTGTCATCCATAGAAATTACAGTGTTGCAAGAATAACATTTGCCCCAAACTCTGAGTTAAGGCAGCGAGTAGAGGAACAAACTCAACTTCATTTGATTACGTATCATGTTGTCTTGGAATACTGTGAACTACTTTTTAAATAATAATTATATTTAGTTTGTAATAAACAAAATAGTTTTAATATAGAGTTATTAAAATTAAATAATAATGTTATTTAAAAAGTAGCTCACAGGATACCAAAACAACATGATACGTAATCAAATGCAGTTGAGTTTGTTTCTCTAGTTGCTATCTTAACTTAGATTTTGGTTATATGTTATTCTTGCAACACTGTAATTTCTATGGATAGCAACACTGAAAATTCTTCAGGTTTATTTTTTCTGTTGTAGAATACTAACATTATCTATGATCGTGGAAAGTTGCATTTCATTATCTCCTTTCACTTATGAAAAGCAAGCAAAAAAAAAAAATAGTAAATTTTGTATTTATTTTCATCATGTCAGGCTCTGTAACAGCAATGTCCAGTGCAGTTTTTTTAAGTCCAAAAACAAAGATAAAACTCTTTATTCCATGGGATAATTATCTACACATAACCTTAAATTTCTTTCTTTAGAACATGTTTGTGTAATGCAGAAAATGGGAAGAAAATAGAAAGAACGAGAGAAAGAAATAAAAAAGAGGACAAGGTTATGTAGGAAAATAGAAAAGGGTGGAAGATACGAAGTGTGTTGCGTGTTTATTTCAACGTTTCTCTTGGTTACGTTATTTTGTAGGAAGTCTTCAGTACTTAATTGGTTTTATGTACTACGAAGAGCTTCGGGCGCCCTCTTTTGGGTCTTCCTGCAATTATGGTGCCTTCTATTCTTCCCTACTTCCATCTACTACCATGTATATAGCTATAAGAAGCCAATTAATGACAAACCCGAAGCAGTGTTCTAAGCTCAAAGTCTTCCAATTTTTCCTTGTGTGTAGAATGCTCAAAATCTTTTGGAAACTGAAGAATATAGGAACCCTTTCTACTTATACACATGTGTGTGTGTGTGTGGAAAAGGGATGAAGTTAATGCAAAGAGGAACACAAAGAAAGGCCAGCTTCAGAGGGAGGAAGATGTTTAATATTATTAGAAATAACAATAGTAATAACACCCAATTGTTTCAGTAAATGTAACAATGTTTTTGGAAAAGGAGAACCAGAGAATAAAGGAGTATACCTCATCAAGAACGAGAAACAGGACTGCCAACTGTTCCCTCTTGACAGTACATACACGATAACTCCATCCTCCAGAAGATACCACCAGTTCTTAGAATCTAGCCGATGTATTACGTAGGAGCAGTTTGTTATGCAATCGGAGAAATGACATAAACAAACGGTAACTTCAACTTTCATGTATTCAAGATTCGCCTAATAACCTCAGGTAATTAAATTTATAGGTTAACTCAAGAGAAATTGTAGGCGAATCTTGAATTCAAAATTCGGCTTTCAAGATTTGCCTAATGCGAAATTACGTTGGTAGTACTGACAAGAAATGACACAAAAACTCGTAGTTTCTAAATTTTAAAAAAATATATGTTTAAAAAATACATATTAAAACTGTGTAAACACTATTACAGTATATGACTACACATTATATGTTTGAGATCGAGATTAGGGATGGCCGGAACCGCTTCTTCGTGGAACCGGTTTTCGACTGAACTTATCTGGTTCTACAAGATTCGGTTCCGGAACCGGGTGTTCGGATTCAGGTTTGGAACCGGATTTTTGGATCCAGGTCTGGAACCGATTCCTAAGATCCGGTTCCGGAATCGGGTTTTCGGATCCAGGAACCGGAACCGGAATTTTGTGGCCATCCCTACGCTAAACCCGAGCTGCTGGCAGGCTATGAACAGTGTGCTAGATGAAATGGTGCAAGTGACAGGCAGGCGTCAAGGCAGCGGCCGCTTGTATCATTTGGCTAAACAGATTGGGTAACTGGGAAACTCATTGGCTAAACAGGCAAACTCATTTGGCTAAATACCCACTGGTGAAAAAATTTTTTTTCTGGGGGAAACAAGCATTTCTGGACAGGGAGGGCACAAGCGCGTGTTTCTCGTTGCAGTGTTTTGAAGGTGAACTTTGTGCCTCTTTTACGGGTCTTTCGGGGGGCTTTTGGATCAAGGTCTGAAACCGGTTTTTAAGGTCCTGTTCCGGAACCGGGTTTTCGGATCCATGTCTGGAACCGGTCCCTAAGATCCGGGTGTGTAACCGGGTTTTCAGATCCAGGTCTGGAACCGGTTTTGAAAACCAGATCTCCAGATCTCCTCGCGGAACCAGTTTCACCGGGACCGATGAATTTACAAAATGTGTAACGAAAAACATAAAATGAAGTAACAAATTCTACGAGAGTTTGCATAAATCATAAAATAAAATTAAACAAAGCACCAAGAATCAGTATGAGCACAATTATGGTATATGAATAGAAGCATACGCCACTGTTGCCAACTCGCCAGTGTGAAATGTCGCTAGTTTAGTACTCTAAAGTCGCTAGAAGTCGCTAAACGCCTCCTGCCAAGTCGCTAAAAAAAAGTCGCTATATAATTTTACAAAGGAATTAAATTAATTTAAATATTATCATGTAAAATGGAAGACTCGAGTATTTTTTCTTTAAAAAAAATGACCATCTTGACAAAACCACTGCATTATGCGCTTTCAAGAATACAAAATTAATAAATATAGCATTAAAAGTTTGCAAACACTTAAAATTTTGGATCACCTTTTCCCATTCCTTCTTATGGAGTACGATTGTAATTTTTGGAGGGGTTGGGAAATTCATGTTGTTTTCATATTGGAATAATTCACCGAACTCACCCCACGAAATTTCTGTATAATTTATATAAGAACAATTGCAGTTAAATTAATATATAAATCACACGCACTACACTCAACCAGAAAAGCACAACGTTCTCCAACGGCACTGTCACTGTCACTGTACGCACTGTGCAATGCAAGAGGTTACCAGCTATTACGCAACTAGTTAGATACGGGAAATTTCCGGATTTCCGAACCGCAGTGAAGAAGGTCATAATCCTTATAGCAGCGATGAATCCAACGAAGTAAGTCGCTCATAGCAGTGGTGCAACCGAGTGTGTAAAAGTAATTATTAATATCACTAACTGCAAAATGTTAGAAACTTTAATATAAATATACAACAAAATATTTGAATTCCTAAATGTCGCTAGATTTGTCGCTAGGCGCTAAATAAAAATTTTTGTCGTTAGACACTTCCAAAAGTCGTTAGTTCTAGCGACAAAGTCGCTAAATTGGCAACACTGGCATACGCTTGACATCGAGCAGTGATAATGTTACATGAAGTTAAAAAATGACTTACAGAACACATAAATTAAGGATCTCTAACGTTTTCAGCTGGCGTAGTCAATCCCTATATAATAACATGGCGAACTTCTTTCCAAAATATTATGAAAACTATTTATCTTATGCAGTTGAAAATTTCTCCAGATGTTAACCTACCCCAATACCACATGTTAATTTTTTAAATTTTTAATCTTGCTCTTATAGTTCATTAATATTACTTTTTACAAGGAAATATGGCAGCGCTGGAAAGAACATAAGCAGGTTTTCTTTCCCTATTCGTGGAGGTGCAGATACCTGATCCATTCCACCTTTGTTTCTCACTGACTTCAAAAAGTTGGTCGGGGAACGAAAGAAGTTACGAAATGAGATAAGATCGTTCATCTAAAAATACGGAGAATGCATATCTTAGAAGTTATGTTAGTTGACAACATAATCATATGATCGGAAGAAGAAAGGGTTTTGGGAGGCAAGACTGGCTGCTGTCAGAAATGAGACACCTATCTACCTACACATCTATTTACATTTTTTACCACACATATTTTATAACAAGCCTTCTTGCAGGCACGTAGCCATTATTTCGTGAAAGGGGAGTCCGTGACATGAAATACTGTGGTCATCACACCAGGGGCTCGATCATTCTAAACTATTTTACTGGAACATATATTGGTTCGTTTAGCCAAGATTTCGTAACGCGGTAGGGTGGGGAGTGGCATGAAATTCTGAATGCTCAGGAGCTTGATCAATCTAACCTACTTTACTATCAACATATATTGGTTTGTTAGGACGATAAAATGAAGATATGATGGTAAGTATTTTAATACCAAACTATGAAGAAATCAGGAGTATAATAGTAAAAAACGTGTTGAAAAATATTTTACAATATTTACGTCCTTACTCTGTTCATTCAAATATAACAATTTTAAACACCGACACATGAAAATACAGAAAGAAACATCTATGATGTTATACTGTTTTTACATGAATTTTCAGGAAATGACACGAGTTTGTTCCTGTTCCAGAAAGGGAAGAAAACTTGTTAGAAAGTAATCGAGAGATAGACAGTTAATTGCAACAAGTTGTGAGCATATTCAACAAATCCACTACGAACCCTGAAGAACTAGTAAAAGTGGGATAACATTTGAAGACTACAACGGAAAAAGGAGGCAAGTCAGTTTTTTTTTTCTATAACTTTACACAATTTTCCTGTTTTTTACTAACTTAACTCCTTCTTCCCATGTAGGCGAAGTCTTTAGAATTAAATTTCTTAGTTACTCACCTTAATACTATGAGATTTAGTCCATGCAAACCACACTTTTCAGGCTACTTAATTCTGCTCTTAACACATTTTAGATAATTTCTTGACTTACTTCCTTTTTCCCCTGTGGTCTTCATTTCCAATTAGTTCATAACTTTTTTTTTCATTTGAAGTACCAGTGAGTTTGATCCAATCCAACGGTATGTCCCAACACTGCACCGTGCCAGGGATGGATTAATTTTTGTGTCTTATGTATTTTAAATTATTATTTATAAAAAACTTAATTTCTAATTTCCTTGTTTACACCCCCCCCATATATATATATATATATATATATATATATATATATATATATATATATATATATATATATATATATATATATATATATATATGAACAAGGAAATCAGAAAAATATGCTTGAAAGAAACACAGATACAAGATTAAGCAACATAAGCCTAGTCCATCATTTGTAACTTTATATCTACCTGACTTACAGAGATGAATTATATATCAAACAAAGGAAATTTTATTTACAAAATATTTTGTTATAAGTTCCAAGATCGTAGAATTGAACGTAAGATAAACAATCAAGGAAGCCGATGGCGACCAAATTGGATGTGGCAGCCATATTGGATGAAGCTCAAGATGGATGTTCGGGGACTTTTAGGATATTACTATACTTGATGAAAGGAAACTATCCTGAAAGTTTCATTGAGCTACTAATTTTTGCTGGGTGTGTCAAAATTCTTCTCTACATACTGGACTATTTAATAAGAGCGGTCTCAAGAGGAAATGTTAACTATTAATGAGGTGTAGGACTACTAACGTATGCGAGCTAAACCAAGTTTAAAAAAATATATCAACTTTCTCCTAATAAGAAAATTAATTCTGTGTCATCACTTTGTTTGACGTTTGCATAGCTAGAAGGCATTAGGCGAATCTTGAAACCCCGAAAGAAACAGGTAGAGCAAAGGAGGAGAAGAGATTAGATAGTAACAAATGTTGCCAGTGTACGAATAGAAAAAGATCCGCGAATAGCGTACCTGAAAAACCATTGACTACGGCAGGGTTTCTCAATCTTGGGGTCGCGACTTCTAGGGGGATCGCAAGAGGTTTCATGGGGATCGCGAAAATAAGTGGAAGAGATAAATATAATTAGAATCTAATAATTGAAAGTATTTTTAAATATTATTTTGAATTTTGTTCTGACAGGCATAGTTTTATTTTTATATATCCTGTTAAGAACAACAAAAAATAAGTCTATTAAACATTTTCAACAGGTGCAGAGTTATTTAAAAATCAATTTAAATTAAAAAGGTACGATATGAAACTAATAAGAACTGCATATTGAAATACCAGAAAAATAGCTACAAACAGTGGCGTATTTACGATTTTGTTTCGGGGGGGGGGGCTTTGCTAACTTTATTCTTGTAAATGTGAACATTCTGCAAGATGTTTCATTTTCTTTAAAATGGTTTATTGAATAAACATTTTGCTATGTTTTCAACACACTTAAATATAAAATATTGTATTTTAACATATATATGTATAATAATCAAATCACAGGTCTTATTTAGTAGTTTCCATTGCGCTTAATTTTCTTCTTGCTTTATTTTTCTTGAAATATAAATTGTAGTGTTAGTAAGTCAGAAATTAAACGGTGTCACACGCAGAAAAAAGACAAATTAATAAAATACTGCATACGAAAACAAAGCCGATTATGTAAAATGGGAAAAGTGAACCCTGATCGGTTTTTGCCGTCACTTTAACATAGGCCTAATTTACGTACAATTTACAACACGAAATCAAGACGGCGTCTTCCTAACTTGGCGAGATCATTTATGACAGTCTGTACGTTGATTTTTTCTTCACGATGAATAGTCATCATGGCGAGTCCATTCGAGCGTTCCTCTCCTATTGCGTTTCTAAGATATGTTTTAATTCTTTTCATCGTAGAGAAGGAGCGTTCGTTTGTGACTGTTGATACCGGAAGCGTAGCTAAAAGTTGGAGCAATCGAAATACATTTGGATAAATATTGCGGTCGCATATACTCAAAGCTTCCATTGCGTTTTGTGGCAAATGCTTCACCCGCCGCAAACGTTGATGAAACAGTTTCAATTCAGCTTGAGTTGTTGCAAAGTCAGTCAACAGAGGATCTGAAGCATAAAAAGCGTATAGTTGGTCTAATCCTTCAACGGCACCTAAATCTGACACTTTTCGCGGAAGAAGACATCTAAAGCTTTCGAACAGTTCACTATAATTCAGAAAACGTTCTTGCAATGAAAGAATGAATGTGTCCAACAAGGGTACGAAGAGAGAAACTTTGTAATAAGCTTCCACATCATTCCCGGCTTTCTGATTAGCACGATGTTGTTGGTTTCCAGAAATACGTGGTATTTTAATTTCAGCATCGATGGATGACGCTATTGTCTGTGCTTCCAGGAAAAGATGATTGAATGTCTTGTCAATATTTTCCCTCATAGTCAGTAATTCTTGTTTGAAGTCACTGGCGATATTTACCACCTCAGCCAAGTCAAGATCTTCACGCTGGAATTGACGGCAGATGGATTCACCCAAGGCAAACAGTTCTGATAGTAACACAATGCAGACGATAAAATCCCCTCTGGTGATAGTGGACAATAGGGGCATGGCATTGCCTTCAAATTCTTGATTTTTTTCCAGAGCCAGAACAATAGAACTGTGTAACTTCTTGAAGTCTTGAGCGCTGTGAAGACGCTCTAACCACCTTGTCAAACTTGTACGTTTTAAA
Organism: Thermobia domestica; assembly: GCF_964235325.1. Taxonomy (NCBI): domain Eukaryota; kingdom Metazoa; phylum Arthropoda; class Insecta; order Zygentoma; family Lepismatidae; genus Thermobia; species Thermobia domestica. The sequence goes on from NC_137462.1 coordinate 264,557,875, forward strand.
CTTCTGACTTTATCATCGTTTAACTATTCATTTAATATATGTTTGCGCTTCGGTGACAGAAAGAAAGTTCGAACTGATTCCATTGTTCCCAAAGAATTGCGTATGAGTGGAATATTACATGCTGTTGAAACTACCAAATTAAAGTTGTGAGCGGCGCAGTGAGAATGTAGTGCTAGCAGAAAGTCTTGCTGCAAAATAGAATGTGCTCCTTTAAGTTTCCCCGACATTGTAGGTGCTCCATCGTACCCCTGTCCTCGTAAGTATGAGATGTCCAGACCAAATCGCACACAACTGTCAACCATGGCTTTAGCAAGTCCTCTACCGGTGACATCAACACTGGAACACGAACTGTAGAAAATCTTCACGTATCTTGAGATCACTAGAGACATAACGTACACAAATGGACAGTTGTTCCGTCCCAGATATATCCGACGTTTCATCAGCAAGAAGTGTGAAAGCCTTGGCTTCATTTATGCGCTGAACAACCGTACTCAAATTTGGTTGTTCATGCAATTGATTATTTGATTTTGAATTCCAGGACTAATGTATTTATTGCGTTTGCCAGGCCCTTCCAGAATTGTTCTTAAATTCTGATCACCTTTTGCACGATATTTTAGAATGGCGCGAAAATTACCTGGGTTCTTCTCGTCTTCTTTGTCCACGTCTATAGCTTCGGAATCAGTGTGTCCCCTTAAAGGAATTTCCTGACGCCCACAAACAATGACCGCTTCGATTATTGAAACCAACTGTTTTCGATTCTTTTCCACTTGCTCTACTAAACCTTTGCCCAACTTATGTTGTACATCAAGTTTCTTATTCATCATAGTTTTTTACAAAATAATCACCATCAACCACAGCAGTTGTGTGATAGTTGTTTTAAGCATGAACGTCGAAAGCTTCCAGAGCATGTTTCCAATCCGAAAACTTGCAGGTGACTAACGCACCAGGACTTTGATGTCCACCTTTACCTGCTGAAGATTTTGCGAAAAAACACACAATATTTGCAAAATGCACCATCTTCTTTTGCTGAATATACTAGTCAGAAATACTTCCCAAGCCAGCTTGAGTTGAACCTTCTGTTCTGCCCACCTTGCGAAGTTTGAGGGAATTTATAGGTACCTTCTGGTACAAATAGATTTTGAAACTGTTCTACTTTTAAATTGTCATCTAGGCGTTCGATTATTGAAGGCAAGCAATCAGATATATCATATATTTGACTTGAGGATACACTAGGATGAACTTGACAATATTCTTCATAGGTTGAGGAAAAACATTGAGAATTATCAGAACCTGAACACGGCAGAAGTGACAGGTTAGTTGAATTCGCTGTATTAATCTGGCTCGAAGATGATGGCTGATTTTCTGAGCTAGGTTTTTTTGAAAAGTAATCCAGAATATTTTATCCTTTCCTTTTACGATTCATTTTGTTGTTCCATGCAGGGTAGCACTCGATATCCGTGTATTTTAATTTATTAAGTAGCTCCTTTTTATTAGAAATCTTTAGACTTACTCAAATATATTTCAAACAAGTTCCGAATAAAACTAGTATTCAGATTTGTAACAAAAGTTCAATTCAGATTTGAGAAACTAGGGTTTACACAGCTAGGTAAACCACTTCAATGTTCAAAGTTAACAATCACACACAAACTTTTTGGTTAAGTTCTTAAAAGTGGGATAATAAACTTGAAATGGACTTCTTACTACAATTGACACAAGTTGATAGTTTGACGGATGCCGTCTCCTACAACTTCACCATTATGACCAAATCGAAAATGTTCACCATAAATTCTTCCACGAGTATGACATTGGTAAGTACAGTGAGTTTGCAACTCTATTCAATGTCTGCACCCATGTGAGGACATCAATAAACACTACACAGAATTAAAAACGTTACCGTACTTAAAACTAATGAATCTAAACTATGATCTTAACTAAAACTCATTTCTACAGTATTTTAAACACAAAATGTACAATGAATATACTGTCACTGCAGTTAAGTCGATTCTAATTTAATAGTTAAAATGTGACTTCAGCACTTTTACATTGTTTTCAAGGCAGCGTTGATGATTTAAAGTTACGGTACTTTCGCAAAAGCTCTGCGCAACACTATTTTAAGTTATTTTTCACACAAAACACTTGTATTTCACTTCACTGTTCTTGGTAAGTCATATTTTAGTTCAAATATTGCAGAAACAGCAGAAAATCTTACATTAGATTACAGCTTTGGAAGCCTACACCTGCACACAAACAGATCAATCTAACTAGTGTTTCCAAGTCATGATTAAATAATTGCAAGTTGAACATTTATGAACGTTGAATGTTCATGAATCAAATCACGAAAGGAACCGTTAAAATGTTTAATTTTCTGCATGTATGAGAAAAGCGTTAGTAAACATGGCAAAACTGTAGAACACCTCGAGTTCTACAAACAAAATGCATTCTACATGCAATTCGTTTATAGAATTCGAGGGGGTCTCCTCGAAACTCGAGGGGCTCTCCCCAGCATTCACGGAAATGAAATCTTTAATTTAACGTCCTACGTTATACTATCGGGGGCTAAAGGAGACGGATGATTATTGCAAATGAATGATGGTGGAATGAAAAGTGGGAGGAAACGAAAGAACCCCGAGAAATCCCACGAACACGATGTCATCCACCACGAATTCGCGTTGGCTGGAATCAAACCAGCGACCCGTTGAACATGAGGCAAGCGCTCTACCACTAAGCCACTGTGCCCCCTTCCCCCATTATGCATGTTATACTATGTTTGTGTTACATAAATTTCTTCCGATACCTTTTCACAGTTTGCCAGTACAGACGACAATAAAGGTTTGCATTTGCTCATTCTTTACATTATATTGAAGAGAGATACGGTGTACCATACATTTTTTTGCCTCGATGATTTGTGACTGGTTTGTTAAAATTAGGTTTGTATTCTTTATCAGATGGAAACTATAGTTACTTATGATGCGAAAAATTGGATTTTGGCTCTTTTATTTCAGGAAAGAAACCAAATATTAATAAACAGAAACACGTCAAGTGGCGTCAAAAAACTTTAATAGTTCTTTCACAAATGACATGGTTTCTGACAACACGACTACCTAGGTTGGTGCCCTGTATTTGCAGGTAATAATATATAATTGATTAAATGACTCATTGCTCTCAAAAAACTAACTACACTCGTGCTCATAAATTAAGGATAATGCTGATACATGGTGAAACAACGCTCTGGTGGGCGGTTTTCGGTTGGAAATCACCTCGGGGTAGGATCATGCGGTGCATTTGACCATTCGGTGCGGTGCATGCGGTTTGGTCGTCGCACGGTGGCGCTGGCAGCAGTCCAAATACGCAGAGGTGTGTTGGTGCATGTCAGAGTACGGTGCAGCGTGTAAGTGTGCAGATGTTGTCAGACGTGCTAATGGTGACTGTGTGTTGAAAATGGCTCATAAAACACATATTGATGACGTTATGAGGGGTAGAATAATAGGGCGAGTGGAGGCGGGTCAAACACAGCAGGTCGTAGCACGGGCCCTCCGTGTACCGCAAAGTGTGATCTCAAAAGTATGGCAACGATTCCAGCATACAGGAAACGTGTCCAGGCGTTACAATACCGGACGTCCACAGTGTACAACACCACAAGAAGGCCGATATCTCACCATCAGTGTCCGCAGACGGCTACGGAGTACAGCAGGTAGCCTTGCTCGGGACCTTGTCACAGCCACTAGAGGAGTTGTCCCCCGACACACAGTCTACAGACGACTGCACAGACACGGTTTATTTGCCCGGAGACCTGCAAGGTGCATTCCACTGACCCTTGTTCAAAGGAGAGCCCGTAAAGACTGGTGTCAAGAACACAGTACATGGTCACTGGAACAGTGGTCCTAGGTTATGTTCACGGACGAGTCCAGGTATAGTCTGAACAGTGATTCTCGGCGGGTTATCACCTGGAGTAAACCAGGAACCAGATACCAACCCCATAATGTCCTTGAAAGATACCTGTATGGAGGTAGCGGTTTGATGGTGTGGGGTAGGATTATGATTGGTTCACGTACACCCCTGCATGTCTTTGACAGAGGAACTGTAACAGGTCAGGTGTATCGGGACGCCATTTTGCAGCAGTATGTTCACCTTTTCAGGGATGCAGTGGGTCCCACCTTCCTCCTGATGGATGATAACGCATGGTTCCACCGAGCTGCCATCGTGGAGGAGTACCGTGAAACAGAAGATATCAGGTGAATGGAGTGGCCTGCCTGCTCTCCAGACCTAAACCCCATCGAGCATGTTTGGGATGCTCTAGGTCGAAGTATCGCTACACATCTTCAAACCCCTAGGACACTTCAGGAACTCCGACAGGCACTGGTGCAAGAATGGGAGGCTATACTCAAGCAGCTGCTCGACCACCTGATCCAGAGTATGCCAACCCGTTGTAAGGCCTGTGTATGTGTGCATGGTGATCATATCCCATATTGCTGTCGGGGTACATGCGCAGGAAACAGTGGCGTTGTGTAGCACATGTGTTTCTCAACTTATCACCGATACCGTGGATACCGTGGATATCACCAATACCGTGGTACCGATATGTTTCCTTTGTTCGTATGTTGTGTTCACTATGTGTCTATGCTATTAGCGCCAGTTTTGTGTAGTGCCACGTTGTGTAGTACCACAATCTGCAATTATCCTTAATTTTTGAGCATGAGTGTGTTTTTACGAGAATTGAGTTGTTGAGTTGATTTTAGTTTAGCGTCCCTTTCAGCAGCAAGGCTATATGAGACGTGGACCTACTGATTAACGTGGAATCCGAACCACATGAGCTCCCGCCGGGAATCGAACCCGGGTCTCCCACGCCAAAGGTGCGTACGCTAACCGCTTAGCCACGGAGGAGCTCATTTTTACGAGAAGTATTCAAAGTTTAAAATAGAGTAAAAGCTATATATCATTTACAATTTACCACCATTGGATATTGAGCTTTATTAGCTTTATTACCTGAAGAACAGGTACAAAAATTATAAAAATTGTGATAAAATTTCGGGGGGGGGGGCTTAAGCCCGGAAGCCCCCCTTAAATACGCCACTGGCTACAAATGTAACAAAACCTGTATATTGAAATACAATTATCATTGAAATCTAATGAGATACATATGTGTGTAAAGGAATAGTCTTTCTTTCAGCAAAATGGGTACAATAAAGATAGATTTTTTGGTATGAGATTTTATTAGTTTCCTAAATTCTAAATGTAAACAACTTGCTCTTAACAGCATTTGGTGATACTGAACACACACAACAATGTACCAAATTTACAATATGAGGTAACTCAGAGTGGCGGCCTCTCTTAAGTTAAAATATTCAATAGCTTCTTAAACAACTGTCCAAGTTTTTTCTACCAAAATTAGAAATCATTTTATTTTTGTTTATCATATAACCCAAATTTAAGGGAATTATGAAGTTTTAAAATTTTCAAACAGTCTCCATTTTGAAACGGTATAACTGATCGGATTCGATATTTGTAATATGAATGAACTGACCAACTTTGGTTTTAATCCATTCGCTTTTAGAGAATTTACTGTATTCACTACACGTAAGAAGTATACAAGAAATGGATATTTTGAAATCTCCGCAAAAGGTATATTAAAAATCCCACTCAAGCTTATTACAAACCTGAAATTATAAAGGGTCGTTAGCAAGAAGATATGATAAAATGAGGGTCGTGATAGGTGATAGAGTTGTGATTAGGTTGAAGACCACTAGACTACAGCATCAATGTTCTTGTTTGCCTGGCATCACTGTATTGTATCTACGCCAGTTTTGTTACCTACTCTTTTTGCTGTTTCTGTGGTTTGCTGAGAATGGAAACAGAGAACGGTGACGGCAGAAACAATCTATTGGAAATTAACCCCTTGCGTGCCGGTGACATCCATCTGGATGCCATGATAATGTATTCCTTATTAAGGGTTCTATTAATTCTGGAGATGCTGAAATTTGTTAGTGGTTGAAGGGAAAGACTTACTTCTACTATTCCTCCTTAGGTGATAGCACTTTACTGACAGAAAAGACGAAAAAAAAATTGTCTCAGTAGATGACAATATAGGACAATAATATATAGAACAATAGGAGATAAATAAATATTTGGAATTTGTAATCAAATGACGAGAGAATAAAACTTCTTACGAAGAACATCTTACAGATTTCATTACCTAAAAATCAGTTAAAATATATAAGAGCTATGGAACTACACAGGTGCAACCACTTAAAAACAGACAGTAAGAATTTACGGATCTGGACCAAAGTTGGTATATGAGGTGATGGTAGGAGGTATTGTTCTCAAAATGACATCCATGGTTTATTCTGAATATATTATAGTACTTCTCTTAACCCGCCGTAGCACGCGCCGCGGAGTCACACTTCGCGGATACTCCGTGGACAGAGAAATGTTAGTTTTCTTAGAGCTGTTAAAGGAGTTTGTGCTGTAAAATATACGTGGTGAATTGTCAGAAACATTGCAAAGAAAATATTAAACAATCTAACATCGCTTCAAAACAAAATACACATTAAAATAAGATAAATAAATATTGTGGTGTGAGAGCCCGCGCGCGTGCCGGGCGTGCCCAATTGACCATACGGGCTATGGAGGGTTAATACGTTTAACTACCTTAAACGACCACATAACTCTTCGGACACGTAGCCGGGCAGATGCTGTAGGAGATGTGTATTGGGAGATCGTCGTGGTCAGGCACCGTTCAACTATGCCTCCGAACGTGTTCGATAAGGCTTAGGTTAGGAGACGTAGCAGTTTAGAATAGAAGGCATATACCGGCTAGATCATATTGGATGGTACGGGGACAAGCGACATGCTGCTGGAAGTTGGAGTTCCAGAAAGTGTCCAGATAAGATCGAAGGACATTATTAACGACATCACGAATGCACAACTAATCATACTAGTTGAATGAAGACCACAGACAAATGGAATTTGTAGCTTATTTTCCCCTCTTTTATTAAATACCAGAAAGTGAAGTGTGTGTCCTATGTGGCGAATGAGAACACACTGGATCTTCTCTCTCATGTACAAGTTCACATAGTGCACAAAACAACTTATACATATATCATTGCTGAATACCAGCACTCTCTATTCACCTTGCCGTGCAGTCTTTTCCAATAACACCGAAAACATTCTTGACAAAGAGCAGGTGTCAAGAGTAATCGTGCAAAAGGAACACAGGGTAGATCAATATACAACAATCGATTGTTCAGTGTTCGTGCTTTCACTGTGTTTAGTGTTCGGAGAACCAGAGTGACTCTGATTGTGGTGGCAATCGCAGCCCTGCCAATTAGGACGGCCTGAATGATTTTTCTCTTCAGAAGTACTTTGGTACTCGTTGATGCACTGAAGAGGCCACGTCGACTATGTAAATCTTCTGCCTCCATCAGTGTGTTTATCGCTAATGAGCCACTAACAGGACGTGACACGTGATCGACAATTCAACGGAACGACCATTCAACGTCACACTGCCTCAGCCTCAATATATGGATATACTCGAAGACATTTACTTAATTGTGCAATAGACTTTCGTTGGCGTCGGGTTGGGAATCTACACTTAAATACACTCGTCTTTTTGTTCAACAACTTTCATACTATGTCTTCTATAGACACTGTGATCAGCCTGTGGTGTACGGTGGGCGGTGTGCTGAGACCTTCAAGCATGCACTCTACAGACACACATTCTATGTTCCAAACTTCGTTCGAGCCGTACTGTACATTGACTGTTCTAAAATGTTTCTCCAGCTGTGTCTTAGTTTCACATTGCACGCAGCAAAAATTCAGCTTCAAATATTAAAGAAGTTGTACTCACGAAGAAGTTGAACGGTAATGATTTGGAAGGGGACAAAGGTCAGAGACGCAAGCAATTTCATCGAATAACATAGATGAAAGCTTTTCAAACTAAGGGAATGAAATATATGTAGTATTCGTTAATTTAAAAAGAGAAAGGATTTCTACCGCTTGAACTGACAATGAGTAATCCAAAAGGTGGTTGAGAGGAAATGAAAGACCAGATTCGGAAGAAATTTACATATATTTACATACATTAAAAGTCGAAATACAAGAAATGATATAGAATAGTAAAGTTGAAAGAGATGTTCGACAAAAAAAAATTGCCTTTCAAAGATTGTTTACTGTCTAAAAGAGAAACGAAGGAAGAGGTCGATGAGAAAACAGGTTATTTTGATAGAAACCAGAAGGACTTGTATATTTACTTTTTAGATTGTGTAGCTGCCGTTGCAGAATATGAATCGAAAATGAACATCATTCCAGGAAAGAATGTGATAATAATTTAAGACTAAAATAAATATGAAAAAGATTAAACCAATAATGACTAGGATAATTGAGATTGGCAATTATAGAAATCTGAGCAAAGAAAACTAGAATATTTATATAAAATTATTAACGACAATATGGCATGTAAATAATAAATAAATGCCAACATGAGAAGTGCTTAAATATCTTTAAGATTATTGTGGTGACCACAATGAAGAGCACACTATGTAAGTTTCTGAATGTAGTTATGGGGGCGCGGTGGCTCAGTGGTAGAGCGTTTACCTCCGGTGCTTGGGGTCCCTGGTTGGATCCCAGCTTGCGCCGTGTGGACTTTGTGGTGGACAAATACCGTGTTCGTGAGTATTCTCGGGGTTCTCCCGTTTCTTCCCACTTTCTTTATTCCACCATTTCATTCGTTTCTCATAATCACCGTCTCCTTTATCCTAACCGGCATATCCGTGGGACATAACACTCAAGGATTTCATTTTTTTAAAAATGTAGTTACAAAAATAAAAAAAGGATAAAGGCTGTGTGTGGCGTTAAACGAGGCATAAAACGACAAAACGTATTGTTCGTGAATTTTCCGAAATTTGTATGTTAAATAGAATCGAAAAACTAATTGTAGCAATTAACCAATAAGGGACATAAGAAATAGAAGTAGTGAAAGGATATAGTGTGAAATAAGTATTAAAAAGATGTTAGGACATTATTGGAGAGGAGATTATACACCATGTTTCAAAAAGAATGACCTGATTTTGGGCGGTAATAATTACGAAACATGGGATGTGCTGGCAAGGAAATGAGTGGTTTAAATGGGCATGGCCTAGAGTTTCAGAAAATTGCCGTTAGATGTCAGTCAATGCGTCTTCTCAGTTTGCAGTCGCAGAAGTAAGATGGCGTCCGCTCAACAGAAGGCCTTTTGTGTGCTGCAGTTTGCAAAAACTGAGTCAGTGATTTCGGTCCAGCGTGCTTTTCGTCGGCAATTTGGCATTGATCCGCCTGTACCTAAAAACATTCGTCGTTGGTATCGCCAATTTGAAGGGACAGGATGATTGTGCAAAGGTTACAGTCCAGGTTGGCTTCGCACTTCCGATGAATTGAGCTATCGTCTAGATGTTGTTAGTCTATGTTATTGGACACATAGATCATTTGTAATAGCTTAGCTAAAACTTGAAGATTTTGTGAGTATTTTGCAATTTATTCCATTTTTGTAGTATGTTTTTACCAATACATATGGACTTTTAAAATTAGGTCATTCTTTTTGAAACACTCTGTACTTTGAGTGGCGTGGTAGAAGGTATGAGGGAAGAAAGACAAGAAAGACAGAAAAATATAAAATTAATGGGAAATATTAATGGTATAATTCGTACATCAAAACGAACTTCCCAAAGGGACATAGCACCTGTATATAAGAAGTTCTAAATATGTAGCAAGTGACTACCAGTGGCGCAAGAAAATTGTGGTTAATTGGCTGGAAGAGGTCGCACAACCTTAAAAAGCTTTCCATTTACCTCACGATTTTGATTTAAATTCAGTTGTGGTCTACAAACTATTCTGTATTCTAGTCATTCCCCTCAACTTTTACATACAAGAAACGCCCATGCTCCTACGTAAGAAGTAAAATTGTGGTTGGACGTGGCAACTCGAAACTCTTGGATAAGTGACTCTACATTGCTGATAGGCTAAAATACGCTTTAAGCTACATTGGGCCAACATATTTTTCAACTTAAGTTTTGCAATTCCTAACCATGTTGACCGTTAGCCTACGTAGGGTCCAGTTTACGGCAGGGGTCAGGAAGGTCATGAACCGGAAGACCCAAAAGTAGTCAGACCCATAACACGATAACAACGAAACATCGTCTCCCAGTAAGCAAGCACGTCAACAGTAAATCTAAGTTTGGCTCTTATTTCCCTTGATGGACTTAACCTTAGAAATCCCCTTTGTATATGATTTTTCTAAGTATAAATTTCAAATCATGCTTGGAGTCCAGATAGCTTTGACGTAGGCCTATAAACCTGTGTATGCTTAGCTCAGATGTAAGAGTGAAGGCTGCACTAGAGTGCTTGCGTGTTAAGTCTAAGAGGTTCTTTCCGTGTATGGTTTTTGTCAAATGTAAATTTTGAGTCATGCTTGACAGGTGTGTCAATGTAAAGGAATTTTAAGGCCAGTCTTATATTATATATTATTGTCAAGTTTGAAATAAGCTTACAATCGTTGAACTAGCAAGTTCACTATGGCTTTGGTTAGGTCTATAGCCATGAAATGCAAACTCGTGCGAGCCAACAGACTTGGCGTTGAAGGTTTGAGTAAGGCTATTGAAAGTCTATTAGGACTTCCACGAGGAAGTATTGGTGAGACCTCTAATGTACGAAATTCTAATAAGCACGATTCTCTTCTGCATCTGTCTGTCTTCTCAGTAAATCTAGAATTTTCTTTCCCGCTCGTTGTTTGCATCGGTTTGTGTCACGCGTTGCACTGAAAAATAACTACAAGATTTATCAGTATATAAATGCATGAGAATCAGAGAAAAGATAACCTACATGTTTTTCTTACGAGAAATCATCAAAGTTTAATCGAGCAAACCTGGAAAACTTGGCTTGCAGAATATGAAAGATGCCACTGAGCCCAAACAGTGTCTTATTGAATCTTTTTGTATAATCAACATTCAAAATCCACTATATTATTTTTCAGTATATAGAAAGATGAATAAACATCAAATTATATTTGAAATATTTAAGCTGAGTTATCTTGATTTAGAAATGTCAAACCGGAAATCCAACAAATAAACGTTAGGGCTTTAGTCGTGAACATTATTAATGAATTATAAAATTTTGTAGTATTATTCCAGAGCTGATACTTCGGTTGCTTCTAGGATCTGTTTGGGTCACCAGGTCTGTGTCGATGTCCAGATCCGTCCTGGTCACCGAGTCAGACCGAATTTGAGAAGTGAGAGTAGGACTAAAACGACTTGAACAAAAGTTGTGACCTAAGTGATCCACGACCCGTCCTATCACTGGTACGGCCAATCAAGTGAACTCCTAGGGTAGACATTTAATTGTAATATATAAAATATATCGAGAATTTTCTATATATCTATAGTCTACAGTCTCCTAGTATATCTAGAGTCTTCTTTAATATTAATTTTGTTTGAAGGGGCACAATGGCCTAATGGTAAAGCACTCATCTTTGATGTGAAAAGTTATCAGCCCATATAAGCTTAATGTAAATAACTAGCGGATCCAGAAGGGTCAGAGGGCCCTCTTGTGCCATATAAGTGAGCTCGAAATACGGGATATAAGTTTTACATCAAAACATAGGCCAAATAAAGTGATTCAGTATATTATTAACAAAAATGTATGTACAAAGAAGAATATAAATTAAGATATATATGTATGTATGTATAAAGGACAATATAAATTTCCAATGCATAATGTAGCAAATTATAGTTTATATATACACGCATCGGTGGTTGGAAACTTTAATACGCCTATGTGATACGTTATACTAACTTTAATGTGATGTTCTTGAATAGCACGGTTTCCTTGAAAATGAGGCCTAATGAAACAAAACGAAAAAAAAAAAAAAAAACCTAACAAAATTTTCCAGATTCCTTGCAATATAGGCCTACACTCTACTGCAAGAAATTACATGAAACTAAATATTTCAGTTTAACGTCCCGCAAATATGATCTTTTAGGCTAAGGGAGACGATCTTTTAGGCTAAGGGAGACAATCTTTTAAGCTAAGAGACACGATCTTTTAGGCTAAGGGAGACGATGATTAAGGTAAGTGAATGACGGTGAAAGAATTGGTAGAATGAGAGAGTGGGAGGAAACGGGAGTACCCTGAGAAAACCCCATCACGACACGATGTCCACCACAAACTTACTTGGCCGAGGATCGAACAAGGGACCTCACCCACCAGAGGAAAGCACTCTACCACTGAGTCACGGTGCCCACCCCTATTGCAAGAATAAACCCACCCTCAAAACATGTCCAAATAGTTGCAAGACTCAAAACACATTATTTTACGTATAATAAATGAATACAGATATTTGAATTTATGTAAATAGATAAACTCTAAAGTTATAATGAAAATATACCAGTATATGTACCAAAACCTGATCTTATTTTCGAGGAAACAATGTATGATGCGCAATGTTCGAAGTGGACAACGGTAAGTAGGGGAACGATTTTTATCTGTTTGTTTCATTTATGTTTATATTAGGGTACAATAATTCTGCATAACTGAAAAAAAAAATAGTAGGCAAACTATTTTTTTTTTTTTTAATATGGAAACCCAGAACACTCCTCGCTTTGATCAATTTATAACATACTCTGAATGATAGGGTCATAGTATGAAGTTCCATTCAACTGCTATTTGGATGTACCCCAAAAGCAACTAAGCTTAAAAGCATAATATTTGCTTTAAGAGTCTTCATCCCGGCGAAATTAAAATACCGCTAATTTTACAGTAATTATGTGATATCTTCAAATAGATAAAAGATAATTGAAATATGGAACAAGAGCGCCCCAGACAATATTATTTTGCGTGAGGTACCGTTATCATCAGTCACCTAGTGGCTTTCCGTTTTCAGCTGTTTAGGAACGCGAAAATAAATCCCGATTTTCAAAATGGCTCGAAATCGAAAGCAGATAAGTGAGTCGTGATAACGGTTTCTCATGTAAAATAATATTGGCTAGGGCGCTCTTGTTCCACATTTCGATTATCTTTTATCTATTTGAAGATATCACATAATTACTGTAAAATTAGCGGTATTTTAATTTCGCTGGGATGAAGACTCTTAATTGGTGGTGGGATATCCCCTTCCGCCTTAGTGGTGGATATGCCACTGACGTGGACATCATGTTCGTTGGTTTTCACGGGTTTTTTTCTTTTCCTCACACTTTCTCTTCCTGTCAGTTCTTTCCGTCATCAGAACACTAAAATTAGTTACCATGATACGGTATGTACACCTTCTTTATTTAGTTTACGTAAACTTTAGCTGGCGGAGTTGAACGTCTCACAAATTGTGCCTCTTAGGCTAAGGAAGACGATGGTTAAGGCAAGTGAATGATGCTAGAAGAATTGGTGGAATGAGAAAATGGGAGGAAACGGGAGTACCCACTTACACTATGTTGTCCACGACAAACTTACTTGGCCGGGAATGGAACGAGAGACTCCACGCACTACAGATAAGCGCTCTACCACTGAACCACCGTGCTCCCGAAGTAGTTGGTGCTTTATGATCAGCAACATTTAAGATAGCAAGTAAAGTTAAATGTGGCGTGCTTAATAATTTGAAAGTAGATAAACTTGGTAGGATTTTAAGCTTCCAGTAACTGGCAACTCTGATCAAAGAAGAACAACTATGAGAAATTCCGTCTGATGTAGTTGGTAACAGGCGAGAAAAGACATATTCCTTCTGAACTATAAAGTTCGTAAATGCTTACAGCAATTCAAGTTTAAAATGCTAACAAAGCTCTGAAATGAGACAGAGCTGAATATTCAGCTTATAGCATCATTTACATGGCTGTGTTAGATTGGCTATGTTAACATCAAAAGTTCTATCTATAACGAAATAATTCTGCGATTGGTCGTAACTGAGAGCAGAGGGATGGCTAGCTGTTGTAATGAGAAATTTTAATGACGTGACTCCTTTGTTATTCTCTTTGTGCTTTTGTGAGTTCATTTGCATAATTTTATTGGCATCTCTGTCTGTTTCTCACTCTCTCTTTCAGTTCGTCTCTTTTATGCGAATGACTCACTGTGCGATGTATTAACAACTGCTATGTGACCCTCAGGTATTATTGTCATTGGTGACAACGTTATGCCATCTCTTCATTTGTTATGCATATTAAAGTATTATATCAATCATGAGTCCAGGAGACGGCCAAGGGAAATATTCTCCCAGGAAAATTATTACAATTTATATTCTATAGACAGTATCCTTTGTAGCCGAGCAGATACCACAAGTTCCTGTGTTAACACAAGTTTCGGGTTCGATTCCCAGTGGAATATTTAACTCAGATATCACCCAGAGCCGGCCCTAGCCAATTTGCTGCCCTATGCAATTGCATCATTTGCCGACCCCTTTCTCCAGAAAGAACAAATCTTAAGAGTCACGATTTTAAGTGTGGTACCTCATAATGAACGAAGGGGAGGGAAAGAGCACTCGCACTAACAATGTAAGAAAGGTCTAAACACTACAAATACAATCCTGTTGTGTCTGTTTTATTCTTTAAATAATAATCTTATTATGCTAGTGAAAGATAAAGCAAACGTTAGTGCAATAATTCCAGTGCAAGTAGCTCTTTTATCTTGTTTCTTGATTTTCCTTCTATCTGTTAAAAGAAATTTTAAAAATACTTGTTTTTACCTTCAATGATAAGGAACTTGTTTGTGACAAAGTCAACACTAGTTTTCATATCAAAACTGTGATAACTAACTAAATGGAACAGATGTTTGCTACTGTTCAGGAATTAAGTTCTTGTATTTGATAACAATCAAGCAATGATTCTGCTTCTCGTATGTTTGACCATTTGTTTTAGTACTGTCCTTGTGACCTTAAACTAATGCGACCTAAACATGATTTATGAGCGTAGTATTCAAATAGGTCAGAATATTAAATTTTAACTATCATCATCATCATGAAGTATGTTTCCAACAAGAAATATTTATTTTAAATAATACAGTTATGATAGATTTTGCCGACCCTTGCAAATGCACGTATTGCACATATGGTAGAGCCGGCCCTGATACCACACCGAAAAGTGGTTTGAATTTAACCGCTAGGCCTCGCCACATATACCCTCGGTGTATCAAGGATACTAAACTAAAATAAACAAACCTATATTATACATTTTAAGAGGTTTAGGTTTTATGTACAATCATGTACAAAATGATTGTCGCATATCTATAACTGTCTTCTTGTAAGAATATAATTCGATAATTATTTTTTAGGGTACTTTTAATACTGTTACTATGTGTATAATTGGGAAATGTATATTTGTGGTAAGTTTCATAGGAAAAAAATTAAAATACGAAAATTAGAATAAATAAAACAAAATGCTGCTAAATGAAGAAGAAAGTTTTATTTTCGTTTTATTGTTCTTATTTACTGCTCTTCTGACATGAAATTTGTCACATACATGTCTTTGCCGATCATACACATACCAACAGTGTAAGAAATACCGGGCGAATTCATTATCAAATTATATTCCTACAACAACATACTTATAGATATGTGAGAATAATTTTGGATTTGAGTGTACATACACAAAACGAAGATGATAAGAAGGCAATGATATTCCAGGAATTCGTAACAGTGTACGAAACAGGAGCAGAACCGAACACTTACGCAAGTCACACAAATGAAAGGCATGACATGGACCAAAGCATACAATGATGCCTGTTATTACAGCAGTTACCAAGGGAGTGCATGAGATTAAGATGTTCTTCATGGCTCTGTGTAGACGCTAATAGGGATTTGTTTTATCTCCCGCACAATGATGCTATTACATGCCGCACAATGATGCTATTAAAAGGGTGTTGAGAGATTCATGGGGTAAAGCACTCTTCCACTTACAGCAAGGCAGTTCTAAGATGTGAAAGGGTTTAAACAGGGACTAGAGAGCTCAATTCTTCCACATATGATCAATGGGGTTGAGATCCGGAGAACGCGCAGGCTACGCAAGCCATCGAAGATTCTTCCATCCAAGAACACATCCATCAGCTGTCAGATAAGGGTGGGCATTATCTCCATGTACTGGAATTATAGTCCTGGAAAAAGGTCTCACAGTGAGTTCATGGATCTCATCTTGGTACCTCTGTACGATCAGAGTACTTTGCTCCAGCATATACTGGGGCATTCGTTTAACGATCATGATTCCAGCCTACACCACGATGCCACCACAATTTCTCCTAGATTAGGACAATGATAACGCGTCCAGCCTTATTCCAAGTGTAAGCAGAACTGAAGTCACTGTGCAGACTGAGTCGCAATTTATCACGAGACAGTATTATTATCCACTGTTCTGGGCTTCACCCATGGCCTCTGAACAACCTATATTGTTCCTGTTGTGATGGGGGAGAAGGGGATACATACTGTTGACTTTCTTGCATAGAGTCCCATTGATTATATTGAGACATCATTTGCTGCAAATGGCGCTACCAGTAGTAGGATACAGGTCATTAGCAATATTTATTGCGCTCATGTGTCTATGGCAACTGATTGTTAACTTAAATAACAATACGTGTATTGTTTTTCTTGCATCCTTGTCCTAACTGTCGTTTTTTTTTTTTTTTTCACTATGAAAAGAAAAGCTATATGTAAAACTTTTCGTGTAGAATATGAAAGGTAACACTGAACCTTAAATGTTTTCAGCTGACTTTTAAAAAAATGTTCTGAGTTTGACCTGTATGTATGTATGTATGTTTGCAATTATATCGAGAACCATTGCTCATATTTCGATAAAGTTTTCACTAATCAAATTAGCCATTCCCAAGAAAGGTTCTTACTTATATTTTTTTAAAGAAAAAAGCTCATTGTCTTCTTTTGAAAAATAAATAATTCTTGCATTGTCTGAGAAAATATCCTACAATATGATGCAACCAGATATTCAACAAACTAAGGCGGGTTGTATATACCCAAGGACTGAGAGAACTTTTTGTAGCCAGCTTTCTCTAGATGGTTTAACATTGGTGATGCATGTTTAGGCCATTGGTAGTTTGTCTGCTTACATACTGATCTTGCTCGACTTATGCCAGAATATCGTCCACTTTTTCTGATTGGTTGCTCACTATAAGGAGCATCTTGGAGATTGAAATTTCCGGAACGAAAGCTACTGAACCATCTTATGGCTGCTGCTGTTAATAACGTATCTTGCCCATAAACAGTACAATTTTCTTCACGTGCCTGCCACAAAACTTGCTCCTTTGTCAAAATAAAATTGTAAAATGTAGCCCAGTTTTTCGGAAAGTTCATTCATCTTTACGGCGCGATATTTTACATCTGATTATGACTAGTGTTGTAAAAAAAACGGTTTTTTTTCTGTGAAGTTTTTTTTCAATAAAAAACATCGTTCTTTTTCATGTTTTTTTTCAAATGTCTGTTTTTTTTCTGGCAGCTATTATTTATTGATTTATCTTGAAGATTATTGAAATAATCAATAGAACTTGAATCGAAGCCTTCGTAAATTACAAATCGTTTGTTTCCTTGTACCTATACGAGCAAAATCATGTGATTATTCCATTCGGACCCAGATCATTTTTGGCGTTTTCCTACTTTGTCAATTAGTGACTTATTGCTCAAAAACCACTTACCCTATTGATATAGTTAAGACCTTGTTTTTTAGAAAAGGAATGTGGCTATTTTTTGGTGTACATTACATTGCAGTGTTGCGAGCGGGTGGGAAATTACTGAGGGAAATGTAGGGGTGAAAATTTACAAAAAATCCCTAACCGAATTTCAACATTTTTGTATCTAGCACCACTGATGCCATATGGGTCTAAGTCACCTAAAAAAAAAATCTTTGGTGCGTTGACAAGGTACAGTGAAAATCTAAAGTCGCTGGCTTCTATTCAAAGAGAGAAAGAAAAAATTCTCTGTTTCCATACACATGAAATGTTTACACTTTTTACGCCTCAGAAGCAAAAACCAACAGATATGCCGGGGCTACAGCTTCTCTAATTATCCTATTGAAACTTTTTATGGTGCGTTCTGTAGGCTAAAGAGAAGGCTTTCAGGTAGTGGTACATTTGTTGCAACGTAGCGAGCAAGAGGGAAATAATAGAGGGGAAAGGGAAATTTGCCAATTTTTTTTTTACTTAAAATCAGGAATTAATTGTTTTGGCTGGAAACACTGTCATAAAACAGACGTAAAGTATCTGAAAGTAAACCTTCGTACCCCGAGAATACTTCCTACAAGTATCATGGCGATATCTAACAAAGTAAGCATGATTTTTTAAAAAAAATCTCATTCTACCTCAGAAATTCACAATTTTCTTAACATTTACAGAACATAAGTTTATTATAAGCCTTAACTGTACTTCCCCTAATTATTCTACCGAAAGTTTTTATGGTGTGCTGTGTAGGCCAAGGACGAGGCTTTCAGACAGTGGTACGTTTGTTCGAATGTAGCCAACAAGAGGGAAATAATAGAGACAAAAAGGGATTTTTTCACAAGATTTCTCCCTAAAATCGGAAATTAAAATTTTCTGTAGCTGGCAACAGTGCTAGCAGACACACACAAACTATCTTAAAAGAAGCTTTGGTATCCCTATAATATACCCTCAAGTATTGTGACAATATCTAATAAAGTAAGCAGGTCATTAAAAAATATTTCAGTCTACCTAAAAAAAATCACAGTTATCTTTCCACTTAGAGAACAAGATCTACTGTAAACCTTAACTGTACTTCCCCTAACTATCCTATTGAAACTTTCTATAGTGCGTTGTGAAGGGTAAAGACAAGACTTTCAGATACTGGCACTTTTGTTCCTATGTAGCCAACAAGAGGGATATAATAGACAAAACACGTCACTTTCCCCTAACATATTGAATTAAAATTTTCCGTAGGTGGCAACACTGCTACCAGACAGACGAAAACTATCTTAAAATAAACACTGGTACATTACTAATATATCCTACAAGTATCATGGTGATATTTAAGAAACAATGCTTTTAATTACCAAAAATATATTTCGATGAAGAGAAAAGTAGGGGAAAATCAAGAGTTAGAACCTTAATCCGAATTTTTCGTGCTTCCCCTAATTACCCCACTGTAACGATATGTACGCGAGTTTGTTCAGTAAGAACAAATGTTCGACTGACGTAAGTTGACTTGTATTCCGACGTATAGGTACGGTTTATAACAAAAATTTCGAATTTTTTGCCCAAATTTAAGGAGATTTTAATTTCCGTAGTTGGCAACACTGCGCGCAAGCCCGTCCAATTGATGTCAACTATTAGGTATCCATCGGACGTATCTACCTGACAAGTCTTAAGGAGGTCTCTCTACAACGAATGAAGCTACAGGGGAAAAGTAATAAAGAAAATTCGAAAATTCTCGAATTTTTGACTGGGTGAAATTTGAGAGGGAAATTCGACACACAGAAGAAAAAGAAACTAAAACGATAAACTATGGACCAACCATATTTGACAAGAAATATATATATACCGATATCTTAATTAGTGACCATACAGGAGCGGATTAAAAAATTGACATATCCGTATGTGCCACTTTGGCCACCTGGGTCCGAAAGGGTTACGAGTGTACATTTAATTACATTTTTTGACTACTAACTTGTGTTGTTGTAGTAATTATAGTCTTGACTAATAATAATATCGTTGTTGTAAACAATCACAATCTCTCCTTTTTACATCTTAGTTCCAATACTGATGCTGAGAAATGCAGAGTGTTTCAAAATGAATATCGGGGAATTAAGTCTTCGCAGTACTTATTACATTTTACGCACAATTATAAACAATACATCAAATAAAAGAACACCTCAAACAGTTTTTGCTTCAAGTGTTCGATGTGAGCTTCATTCGTCACATGGCACACATTGAGTCAATAGGTGAGAAAGGCCCATAAACTTTCCGCCATATGGCACAAAACATTCAATTCACACAGACGGTTGCACTGTAACTACAGATTCAGTCTTTGCAAAGTTAAAACACACAAAGCTTTCTGGTCTCTAGTCTCCCTCTTTGCTACTTGCTCTTTCTAACGGCAGACAGAGGAAACAATGCATGGCATGCGTGTGTACAAAACTGTTTGAGTTGCTCTTTTATTTGATAATACTTATAACTGTAAGTTAATTGTAATAGATACTACAAAGTTTCAAAACCCTAATATTTATTTTGAAACACCCTGCATTACTTCAAATTATGTCATCCTATATTCATGTCTTGTATGTACACTCATGTCCAAGATTATTGTTGTATGTCTATAAATATGTTGTTGTAGGAATATCATTTGATAACGAATCCGCCTGGTATTTCTTATAATATTAGTATGTGTATAATCGGCAAAGACATGTATGTGGCAAATTTCATGTCAAACGAGCAGTAAATAAGAACAATAAAACAAAAATAAAACTTTCTTTCCATTTAGCAACAGTTTCTTTTACTCTTTCCCATTTTCGTATTTATAATTCTTTTCCTTTGAAATTTACAACAAATATACATTTTCCGATTATACATGTAATATTAAAAGTACCCTGCAAAATCATTATCAAATTATATTCTTACAAGAAGACAGTTATAGATATGCGACAATCATTGTGGACATGCATGTACATATCATCGGGCCGACCCCAGGCAATTTGTCGCCCGCGCAATGACGTAATTTGCCGCCTAAATCTTTCTCCAGAAAGAACAAATCTTAAAAGTCACGATTTTAAGTATGCTACTCCAGCATGAACAACGAAAGGGAGGGAAACTACACTCGCACTCAGAAAGGTTTAAATACTTACTACAAATACAATATTGTTGTGTCTGTTTTTTTCTTTAAATATTAATCTATTATGTTAGTGAAAGATAAAGCAAATACATCTGAAAGATGGTAATCCTTTTTATAGAATTCAATATCGAGTTTCAATCTCAACATATCAGTTTGCAATTATAGTGCAACTAGCTCTTTTACCTTTATTTCTTGATTTTCCTTCTACATCTGTTATTTTTTTTTAAAATTGTTTCCACCTTCCATGATAACAATCTTATTTGCGACAAAGACAAGAGAAGCTTTCATATCAGAACTTTGATAACTAACCAAAGGGGACAGGCATTCGAGAATTGAGTTCCTGCATTTGACAACAATCAAGCAATTTATTCTGGGATTTATTTTACCATTTGCTTTAGCACTGATCATGTTACTTAAACTAATGCGACCTAAACATAATTTATGAATGTAGTATTCAAATAGAAGGTCAGCTTAGTCAGTGGTGTCCACCCCCTCATGTCCATGACGCACCCCCCCACTCAATTGTCTATCCGTAGGTGTTCTTCCATGAAAAAAAAAATCTTTTCGATTAATTTTTACACACCCTCAAGCATATTTATATAGATTTTTAATCCCCCCAAATATTTCAATGACGCAATTTGCGTCATAGTCCCCCTGGCTTAGTAAATTTAGCTACCATGATCATGAAGTCTATCTCCAACAAGAAATATTTATTTTAAATAAAACACTTATGACAGATATTGCCCCCCAGTGCAAATGCACGTGTTGCACATATGGTAGAGCCAGCAATGCATATCATATATTTAGTCGACAAATTATTTATATGATATTCAGAAAATATTAGTAGGCAAATTAGTATTAGTTTTTACCTTTAGACAAGTTATTTGCATTTTATACTGTTCGTGATATTACTTTCGTACTTATTAAAGGCCTACTTTCACGAAAAAAAAAATGTTCATTTATACTTTTATTTCTTCGTTGATATTGGTGAAACAGTACAGAAACACGGATTATTAGTAGGTACGCTACTCATATAAATTGTAAAATATGTGTACCGTATCAGTATCTAGTGTTTAATTTATGTTGCATTTTATGGTAATTACACCTACATAAAAATACTTCAGACTTAAATGACGTAAGATACATTACAAATGACTATTTGAAAAAAAAAAACGAAATTTAGAAAAAAAACGAGGGGCAATGTTTTTTTTTCTAAAAAAAAAACGTACATTTCTGAAAAAAAACGAACGGTTTTTTTTTCTATTTACAACACTAATTATGACAATTCCAACACTTTGCACATCTACTAGCCTCAACAGTCTGCTGTCAAATTACGTTCGGCTCGACTCGCTGCGACTAGTACAACCTACGATTTGGAACACTAACGCCCACCTCGTATGCAAAAGGTTAACTACTTTTTTTTCTTTTAGACTACATGATATTTTGATGTGATTTTCACTAATGCAATGAACTATTTCCAGCTAACGTTCTTAACTATAATCAGGGGAGAAAGTGAGGGGGAACACGGGGAGACATCGTCCCCTCACCTCGAAATAAATGTACGGCGTTTCTCAGTTCCTAAAGAATTACAAAGGGAAAAGATAGGTAGGGGGAACAGCGTGGCGTCATGCTGCTACCTCCCCTCCCCTCTTCTTTTCAGATCCACTTTTACCTCTGACTATTCCTACTAAAAAATATTTCAATATTTTAATAATTAATCATTATGCATTTGTTGAAACATGATTCATATGGAGACTCATTTTGTAGTGTCCTACCTTTAGATTAACTAGAATACTAGGGTAACGTAAAGATGGAAAACATAAACAAAAATTAAAAGACCCGTCTCATATAGCATCGCTGCTGAAAGGGGACGTTAAACTCCAACTCAACTCAACTCAAAAATTAAAAGGAAAATAATGAACTTTAAATACACTAAAACACGAAATAATTTTAAAAAAACTATTAAAAGGAAAATAACCAACTTTGAAAATGCACTAAAAAGCAGAAATTAAAACTTTTAAATTTTGGAGAACTCTCGATCGATCTCAGTTCTTGAGAAAAATTCTTGTCTAATCTCATTTCTCAAATTTATGTCCAAAATTTATGCCCTATTTTTTTCTTAATTTCATCTAACAGTGATCAGATTCCTTCCGCGTCACAACAGATCCATGAAGGGTGTGACATTAGTACATTTAAATCATATTTACTATTGGAGAATATTGTGTAATGATTTGAGTATCCTTTAGACAGTGATGAATTATTCTTCATTCTATTCGTACATTTATCAGTTTTTAGTTTTTATACTATGTATGCTGTAACACTAAAAGAGGGTTTGAGATTTTAGACGTAAAAGTGAACTAGTGTTCCCTTGAAACTTCTAAAATTTTTCATGTCGTCTCGAAAACAAAAGTATAATTGTCATGTTTCTCGTCATTTCCAATTTACGACGTGGACAACTTGGACGTTGGTCCGTATCTTCGGAAAAAAACATTTTATGAAACAGAAGATAAAGAATAATACAACTCACAAACTTATTTCAATTGAGTAAACTGCTGCCGATGGCGACCCCAGAGAAGGCCCACATGGAACCTATTTTCAACGTTTTGTTACTACTTATCTGTTCGTACTTTAAGTTTTTCAGTCCTGATTTTTTGTTTACTCTCCGATTTTATTTTTATTTTGTCTTGTTATTCTTGTTAAATTAGCGAATGAAATATAGCCGTCAATTTGTTTGCGGATGCCATATTTAGAGAATCATGTATGAAACATTTTGCGTGCACTAGGGTTGAAATACGTATGTAAAATACAAAATGGCATTAATCCTGAAGATCATAGGGATCTACATAGTTTAGAAACTCAAAACACATCACTAAAGCAGAAGGAGGATTTATTGCAAATTGTTTCGCCAAGAATAAAACAGCCTATGTGGCTGAGCTTCGTCCATCGTGATAGCCCCTGCAAGTACTCTACAAGAAATATGCGTAGCTTCCTGACAACAGATGAAAGCACCAGAGAAATACCGGAAAGTTATTTAGACAAGTTCAAAGAATACTGACATGAAAACCCAGCCATTTTGAATCCTCCACAGTAATTAAATTAATCTTAAAATATGATGTACACAAATGTTACCTCCAGGTCTGAAAGGGTTAATATATCTTACTTACAATTACCCCTGTTTCACTTCAGTCCTTCACTATTCACTGTTATTCACAAATATATATCGGGTCTTGCAAAATAAGTGTTACAACTCTTGGGAGGTGACTTCTGCCACTGAGACAAGAAAAAAAGTTCCCTTGAACTTTCGGCTATCGGACATAGTTTCGGATCTACAACGTGCCGAAAGCGTGGGAAAATGACTTTCGGACGCCAATAGTTCGGAAACTACCCAACATAAAGAGGGCGGGTAAAAAATTCACTGAAGAAGTCATACCTGCTGCATTGAATTTTGCATGTTTCACAATCCTACGATGCACGCGCAAGGGATTCCCCAAAGGAACGTAGGGAGTCCCGGATAATCTGCCAAATGAAAATTGTTCTAAATAAATATGAATTGATAGGGTTTCTACTACGTAACAATAAATCGTTTGTATTAAGTCGATATCTAGAACAAATACAAAGTGGCGGATACCTTCATGCCCGTTGTTTGTGGTTGCATAATCGCCATACGGATGCTGGCCAACAGTGACGTTCTGAGTATTAAGTGTAGCGAATTTGTACCCAAATGCTCTAGGACATCTGGAGTGTCGGTAGAGCACAACACATGAAGCAGGGTGATTCACATGTGTGGAAACACGTAACGAAAAATGACCAGAAATTCATTCATACTCAGTAAACGTGAGTTCAAAGCGTCGGAAATGTAAGGATTAGCGTCAAGAACATGAAAGCCATTGCCAATTCACCAATAATTTCCATAAATCGGATGCAATATGGTGTGAACGGTTGCATACGAATAAGGATGCAACAACTGAGGCCAAGCTGAAATTGTGCAAGGGGACTCACAAAGATAACTGGGTAAACTAAATGAATGTCACTAGTGGGATCGCATGATCGATATTGAAATGTGGCCAATGTGTGTTGATATCAACATGTAGCTAATGGTCAAATGGCAGCATGTTCCACTACTACTGGGACACGGTCCAACGTGCGAAAGATAGGAAAATAACTACTCGGGTTTTGAATCTTAGGCCGTGGGCTTCCAGTAGTATTGGAAACTGCGACCACGCGAGCGAAAGCAATCGCTCTAGCCCTGAGGCTCGATGGAGCCTCACTTTTTCTGTATTCATTTTTTTGAAGAGCACCCATTTTGTTTGGCAATTGCTCTTGTACAGTATGCCGACATGCTTGTGTGTTTCATTTTGTTACTCCTACTGCACAGTTGTAAACAATCAGAGCTTTAAGAAGTTTTTTTCCTATTTCTCATGTCATTTTATTTTCCATATGTATGGTGTTCCAGCTGTAGTGTTACATGTGCCAAATTGGTTCATTTTCGTCTTTGTGTTGGCATCACTGTGTGTAAGATACTAATTTCTAAAGGTACTTTCCTATATTTGGAGTACGTAAGACATGGGACATGATACAAATTTGTTATTTTCACGCTCTATCAGACTTTGAACCATGGATTAAGAGATTTCTTTTCATGTGTTAAGTGTTGGACAATGTCCCAAACAAAGAGGGACATTGATACAATCGTGTTCTAGTTACGTTCTACCAAAAAGTGGACCAAATGTAATAGCAGAATGTACAACATTATTTTCCTAGTTTTCGCACGTGAGACGGTGTCCCAGCAGTAGTGGGACATGTTGACATTTGACCATTAGCTACATGTTGATATCAACACACACATTGGCCACATTTCAATATCGATCATGCGATCCTACTAGTGACATTCATTTAGTTTACCCAGTTCCTTTGTGAGTCCCCTTGCACAATTTCAACTTGGCCTCAGTTGTTGCATCTTTATTAGTATGCAACCGTGCACATCATATTGCATCCGATTTATGGAATATTATTGGTGAATTGGCAATGGTTTTCATGTTTTTGATGCTACTCTTTACATTTCCGATGCTTTGAAATCACGTTTACTTAGTATGAGTGCATTTTTTCTGGTCACTTTTCGTTACGTGTTTCCACACATGTGAATCACCCTGCTTCATGTGTTGTGCTCTACCGACACTCCAGATGTCTTTCTAGAGCATTTGAGTACAAATTCGCTACACTTAATACTCAGAACGTCACTGTTGGCCAGCATCCGTACCTGGCGATTATGCAAGCACACACAACGGGCATGAAGATGTCCGCCATTTTGTATTTGTTCTAGATATCGACTTAATACAAACGATTTATTGTTACGTAGTAGAAACCCTACCAATTCATATTTATTTAGAACAATTTTCATTTGGCAGATTATCCGGGACTCCCTACGTTCCTTTGGGGAATCCCTTGCGCGTGCATCGTAGGATTGTGAAACATGCAAAATTCAATGCAGCAGGTATGACTTCTTCAGTGAATTTTTTGCCCGCCCTCTTTACGTTGGGTAGTTTCCGAACTATTGGCGTCCGAAAGTCATTTTCCCACGCTTTCGGCACGCTGTAGATCCGAAACTATGTCCGATAGCCGAAAGTTCAAGAGAACTTTTTTCTTGTCTCAGTAGCAGGAGTCACCTCCCAAGAGCTGTAACGCTTATTTTGCAACACCCGATATATATATATATATATAATTTTCGTGCTTCCCTACACCCGTATGTACCTTCGAACTGTTAAGTCTTGCAAACTTACGTACTTCTTACGTTAGTCTTACGTACTTCTCAGAAATTACTAGAACACCTTACCTTCTTACTGCGATGGAAGATGTAGCTTCGAAACTGCTACTAAAAATTCAGGTGTAGATTGACTTTACGAGGAATGAGTATAAACACAGTGTGTGGATGTATGGCACAAGAACTGCATTGCATTAAGCACGAACCAACTTGCACTAGGTAGCTACTGAAAAGCACGAATGCTATCTAAGCGAGTAAGAGCAGAAGTGCAGTACGGGGCCCGAAGGGTAGCTAGGGAGTGCGTCCATAGGGAGCAGGTACGTAAGAGACGGTGAGTATACGAATAAATGAGGATAGTGAAAAAATACTTTGCAAGGCATAAAACATAAGCATTGTGTGTCGCGAAGCTTTGTGATATTTGTATTATCACTTCATACAGTGCCTTCACATAGCACTTCCTCCCATCATGTCTTTGTTATTGAGTATTATGTAGCACAGAGCACACTTCCTTCCATCATGTCTTTGTTATTGAGTATTGTGTAACACAGAGTACACTTCCTTCCATCATGTCTTTGTTATTTGAGTATTATGTAGCACACAGCACACTTCCTTCCATCATGTCTTTGTTATTGAGTATTATGTAGCACAGAGCACACTTCCTTCCATCATGTCTTTTTTATTGAGTATTATATGGCACAGAGCATACTTTCTATTTCATACTTCTCCCTTATTATACATTCAATGTGTAACATCCTGATATTTTTTTATTACTTTCACAATCCTATTGCCAAATCAAATACAAAACTTATTTCGTGGATTTTACAAATTTATACCCCCATAACATGGGATATCATCCAAAATTTTGCCCCATTTCACTACATTTATCTCAGATGCAACTCGCCCTTTATTAGTTTCCGCGCTACATTTATGTATTTCCCTCCATTACAGCAGCATACACATCCTACGTTAGTTAATAATATAGTGAGTCTGAAATATTGTCCTACTATGCTCAACCGCTTGTTCACTACATACCGTATTTTTTTCGAATATAAGGCGCACCTTTTTGTCTGCTTTTAGACGTCCAAATTTGAGGTGCCCCTTAAATTCGATGGCGTCTTGGATTAGATGTATATACTGCAATATACATATTTATTCATTGCACGTAGCTTAGAACATAGAACCTACTGCAGTCTTTAATACTGGTAGTTACAACTAATTTGCGTAAAATTGGTTAAATTACTAAAATAACAGACTGCACAAAGATGGCAATCGCTCACGAACATGAACATTTCGTTTTACTGATAAGAAAATGTTTATCGAAATAGGAATGTATTTGTACAATTATTTCTGCACCTTAGATTCGAAGCTTTTTAAAAATGAATTTAAATTAGGTGAAATTTCAGGTACTCCTTAGATTCGATGGCGCCTTATACTCGAAGAAATACGGCATTGCATCAATCCGCGAAATCATGTAGTTCACAATTAAACACAATTTTCTCCCTTATTAATCAATTTACACTGATGACCTTTATTACCTTTTCTGTTACTCCCATGATGACATTTCGTCTGATTCTGTTCATTTTTCCCTAATTTTTGCATTTCGGGGCCATCATCTGCGGCAGTTAATCCCTTCAATTTACAGCCGAAAAGTGAATGACTTATCAAATCAGTGTGACTGCTGGAAATTACATATTTGGAAATTAATAACGTACTTTTGGCGTCAAAACAATATTTCTTGTCTCGTCGGCGCAATTTAATAAATATTGAGGGCAAACAAATTCAAAATTAAGAGAAATAAAAATGGGTGTTTTACATGGAAGACCTTCGATGTTGGGTTGTGTACAAAGTTTTTTTTTTATGTTGCTCGTTCTAGATATTATAGTTACAAAACAAAAAACGGTTACTATGAAACCAATTATACTTCCAAAGTATCTTGATGATTACTTTACTAATATATTGATTATGAAATTTTTCTTTGATGCCAAGAATTTAGGTCAGAAAACTTGCCTTATCATTCTCAAGATGGAGAAGGTCAGAGCAGCCAAACAAAAAACTGAAGAAAAAAAGAAAACAGTTGCTGATTTATGCTTCACACAGGACACACACAAATGTACAAGTTTTATTTTCTTATTCTTTTTTGTTGTGAGTGCAAATTTAGTGGAGATCCGATAGAGATAAGGAGAATTTACGTGATCAGGAAATGCAGGCAATCGTGACTTGACGTTTTACAAGAATACCGATTCGTGTTCCTCCTCCCTAGTTAGATTTCAATCCCTTCAACACGCAGGCGGTTGCTTGATTTGGCGTTTATAACCACAGCTGAAGCACCTTTTCTGCTACGGTGGCGAATTGTGGTGGAAGCGTTATTTGCAGAACAAGAGAGATTAGGCGATGCAAGAAACAAAGAAAAAACTTATTAACCACATTATTGTAGTCGAGCGTCTACTAATCTACAAAGTTGAACTTTCCATGATATGTGCATATAACTAATAATAGTAAAGGTACCTATCAACATATTCACGCGAAGGGGAATTTCAACTACCAAATATAGAGCAAAACCGCAGTATAATACTTATCTTACTTCAGTGGTGTATACACACACACTAAGACCTCAGATTTTAAGTAACAAATTCGGCCTTGTAGTTGTAGGGGGCTGCTTTATTTTCGAAAAGCATGTTACAATTTCCCTTACTTCTGTTAGTATTACACTGAGAAAAATTCGTTGTCCGAACAACGGTATATTGTAAAAATATACGATATCCATATATTTACTACGGAAATCTGTACGGAGCATATGCTATCCATATGCTACACACGTACTTATGCATATGCTGCCCTTTCTTTCCTGCTTAGATGTTACATCATGCAGGACGTCTGGCATCTATCTGTCTTCCTTATATTACATACGTAGATGCATGTTACGTACGTCAGCTACATGTTACATACGCACATCTGTATGTGAGATTATGACAGCCTATTAATAGTTCTTTCGTTCGTACAAAAAGTACGTTTATTCGGAACACTTTTACGGGAAGTACGTATAAAATACATACTTTTTCAGTTATACGTTTGCTGTATGTTAAGTCCAAAAACTACAGGATTTAACATGTACCGTAAACTGGGTATATTTTTAGCCCTTTAAAAGCAACTTTGACCCAAAAAAAGAAAAAGATTTGATTTTTCTCTACATGGTTATTAGGTTTCTATCAGTAAGAGAAGTTGTGGAAATATTGCAACATTCAGAACACGTGGATATTGGCGTTAATGATTTGTTTCCGGAACGTGGGAAGCAAGATGCGAGTAATTGTTAGCAAGTAAACATTTATTATATTTTAAATTCCGCAGCTTTTGTTCATTGCATTAAAGTGACGTATTTTGAATACACAAGTAAGTAGAATATAAAAATACGTTTATTAGCGAATATTGTTAAGCTTAAATGTCTTAAATGTTTGTTCAATTACGCACAAACTATTAAGTGTTTAATTGCGTAGAGTAACTTTGGCCCAACTTTTAGGGCAACATTTACCCAAATAAATTATGGCCCGTATTTTCGTTTCTCTGTACGTACATTTGATCGTTTCTCTGTATGGACCGCACAATTTCTCAATTTTACAGCCTCATATCTCCCTTATTTGAAAACACTGATAACCCACCTTTTGCTTATTTTCTTTCATGTTTATGCCAATTGTTTTAATGCCGTAAATGATATACGTTCTATTTGAAATAATATGTTTGTAATGGGATAGTAACACTGCTTGTGTGATACTACTGCAGATGTGTCCTTGGTCACGTATCCCCTTCCCGTAGTTATCAGGTTACCTTCATACATTTTTCATTTTCTGGCTTTTCCCGCCATTTTTTGGGGTATAACTCGGCACACACTCACCCAGTCACTGCTTGGTATATGTATTATACATAGCAATTAAACAAGACATTTCTGCACCGAGTGATTATCATCGCGATAATTAGCGATACACAATTAGTCAGGGTACCAATTTTCTTAAATATCTAGCTGTCACGGTTTGCATACGTCCTTTGCAAGTGTTGGAAATGGTCTAATATTGAAGGAAAAATGGTGTACAAATGGTACGATGTAATATGAAAGATTATCCACCCACTAGCTTCTAAACGAGGATATTTTACGTTGCTGAATTGCAAGAATTTTCTTATTAAAACTGAGCAGTCCCTTTCTAAAGCTGAAATATGGTAAAGTACTCTATCGCAATGAATATGGTGCTCTTATTTTCGGATGTTAAGTATTCATATACTTAGAGAGTTTTTCATTGAACGATACTTTTGTTTGCCTCTAAATTGAACAAAATAATTTCACCCATAATTTTGTGATACCTTAATTTTAAATAAAGCATTCATAAAATTTGTAGCGTTCTTTTATAGATGTTTCGTATTCATCCAAGTAGAATACAAATGTGTTCATTGAACGATATTTCTCGTTCGATTGAAATTGAGTAACAAATATTAATAATTTCCCCAATGTGTTTCTAATAGCCTGTTCCTCTCTTTTGTTTCTTAAATACATTGTTACAATAATACTTTCGTGTATTAATTTGTCATTGAGACAAATGGGCTAAAGTTAGCCCAAACATGAAAAATCTTGCATGGCATAAAAAAGTTGAAACTATAATCATCATTTTAGGTCACATTGATTATTTACTGCTTTGAAAAGAAAGCCAAAGCAGGGCCGTGCTGGGATACTAATGAGGGCGGTGGACAAGTCTACTAAAAGGGCGCCCATACGAACGGAAATATATATATATATCAAAATCACCACGAAATTTGTTTTAGTATTAACGTAAATAGGTAATTTGAGCCTCCTAGACTTTATGACCCTAACAATGTTTTTGTAAACGGTATAAAATTATGCAGTTCTTCGTTATGGAGTTTCCGCCATTCCCCATCCCCGTTTCTCTTGGAGTTCGGATATGGGTTTAAGAAACTTTTTTTCAAATACTATCAGTCTGCAATTTTCCCTCAGAGTCAGTGACAATGTTTCGCAACCATACAGCACAACAGGCATGATTATTGTTTTATATTTTAAACTACAAAGTCCTCAACAAAATTCGCGACAACAAAAGATTTATGATTTTTAACTAAATAATAACACGAAATTTCTGCTTTCAGTTGCCATCAAATTTTTTGTGATTATGTTTTTGGTCTGTTAATAATGATTCTAGATATTTGAAAGTATCCACTGTCGAAATAAAATATTTTTGCTATTTTAACGCATCCATAAAATGCAGTATTACGATCTCGACAATCTTCCATTTATTTAGTTTTCTCTGCATTTACTTTTAAGCCCATATCTCTGCAAGCGATAAGTAAGATTTCTGCATACCTTTCTATTGTTCTATCATACCCTATTAAATTTACATCATAAGCATATGCCATAACCTGGTAAATACAATTCAGCTCTAGGACCTGATATCTGTCTTTGATTTTCCTTATAGTGTTCTCCAGAACAAAGTTAAATAATAATGGCGACAACGCATTTCCTTCTTTCAGGCCATTCTCAACGTGAAAGCTCGTGAACAAGAATTTCTCTACTCGAACCTTACTTTGGGATTCATTTAAACATATCTTAATTAATCTACCTTTTTCGGTATTGCAAATTCTGTAAGCATGTTGCACAATGTTTCCCTCCTACCCTAGTCTAAAGTCAATAATTGATGTGCCAGAATATTGTATTCCAATTTCTTTTCAAGCATTAGTTGAACAGTACATATCTGGTCGATAGTTGATCAATTTTACCTACATTCGCTCTGATAATCTCCAGTAATTTCATCTGTGTATGGAGTCAATCTTGTTAATAGAATGTGTAAGAAAATTTATTGGATGATGACAGAAGAAAAATGCCTCAATACTTATTAAATCAGTTTTGCTGCTTTTCTTCTGAACTGGAACAATGATTGATATTTTTCACTCTTGTGGTAATTCCTCCTTGTTCCAGATAAGGAGAATGAGTTTGTGTGTCTTGCTGTACAATCCCCCCTTCAGCTAAGATTAAGTCAACCAAAATTTCGTCTACATCCGGAGATGTGTGTTTCTTTAATTTTTTAATAGAGATTTCTATTTATGTCTGGTTATGTTCTGGAATATACGGTTATGCTGTATGCATTTCACTTTCTCCACGCGCATTAGTTTTTGGCTATGTGCTAAGCAAATCGTCGAAGAAATCTTTCCATCTATTTAAGATGCTATTCTGATCAGTGAGAACTGTTCCTTTAGCTTTCTTTAATATATAAACACGAAATTGATAGCCTTTTTTAAGTCGTTGATGCATTTATACATGTCCGGAATGTTTATGTTTTTTACTATTATCTTCAAGTTAATTAATTTTAGCTTTCAAAAATCGCGTTTCTTTGTTCTAAAAGTTTTGGAAGTTTCCGCCAGATCACAATGAAATTTTATGTAGTTATTTCGTTCGGATTTTGTAGCCAACGCTTTCTCTTCTCTGCTACTTTAATGCATTCCTGGTTGAACCATGCTTTGTTCCTACGTATTTCTGCGTGTCCCCATATTTCGTTTGCTGAAATCTTAATATTTTCTCTAATTTCAACCAAGTATCCTGAACACTAGTGCACCCCGAACCTTTTAAAACCGAGAATCTATTCGACACTTCAATCTGGCTACCCTCTCACCTGACTCTCCTCTAATTTCTTTAAATTGAACTGCTCCGTTTTCAGATATTGAATATTTCCTTTATTCAACGATAGTCTCTCTCTTATTGTCATAATCAACTCTTCTGAACGACCAAACATCTGTTGTACTAGACTGTTTTCTCCTACCTACTAAAACGTGATCGATTTGATTATGTGTTTTTCCGTTTGGTGAGGTCCAAGTATATTTATGAATGTCGCGATGTGGGAATTTTGTAATCATCACGAAAAGGTTTCTGGATGTTGCAAAGTTCAAGAGTCTAACGCCGTTATCACGACCTTCCTTATGCATTTATTCACTCCCTATAATCTGTTTGAAAATACCCTCTCGTCCTACCTTCGCATTGAAACCATCTAACAGAATTTTGATACGGTATTGCAAGAGATGATCAAATACCCGTTCTATTCTTTCGTAAAAACTTTTTTTTATTGTCATCCTTATTTTCTGTTGGGGTATGAACATTTAAAACAATAATATTACACCACCGACCCTTAAGAGAAGTAAAAGAAAATCTATCATTAACAAATTCAACCCATGTAATTACTGATATTACGTATTCGTTTGTGAACGAAAAGCTCTGATCCTAGTTGGTAATTTTTAATTCGTTCCCCGTAAAAGAACGTAAAATTTCCCGACTTGACTCCTCCATTTGCTTCTCATGTAACTTCCTGATATCCCACTAGGTCCATTTTCTATTTCTAAACTCATTCGTTACACATTTAAATGCGCCTGTCCTATAGAGACTTCTTATCTTCCATGTTCCAATTGTCATGTCGATTTTACTTTGCTGAGTTCGTGCTAAGTTATCAGTTATGATCCGAGGATTCTGCGAATATATCTGAACAAGCCTTTTTCCCCACAGGATGAGTTCTTAGCCCCACACCAAATCCTCAAGCTGGAGGATCACCCCTTGTCTGTCCGCGACTGCTTATTCAGTATATTCTCTGCTTATGTCTATATTCCAGAGGCCTTCTCCTCGATCACCTGAGGACGCGCCGTGCCGTGGTGACAGGAAGACCACATTTTACGGAAATTAATATATAAGTAGCTATATTTCAGAATTACAATAGATACTGATTATCCGAACACTGATTTAAAACACACAGGAACAATCAATATGCTCGGATATACGGATGCATATTAAGACTGTGAAACCTTCAATGCCGTAAAAATCGTAAATTAGGGACTAGTGTCAGTGTAGTATTTCATGAATGCATCGTACGTTTGACTATCCGCACTATTCTTGATGTATCGCGTTGTTTCGTTTTATAGCTACATAACTTGATAATATTTTTGTACTCTTTACCTGTTCTCTGCCAATAGCAACTGTATGAATTTATAATACAAAACTGAAATACAGAAGAATAAAATTTAAAAAATGTAATATTTCGCAGGTCATCTCATGTAAAGGGCGCCTTGTATTCTTCACAGCTTCTTAATTAACAATCACTATTTGAATTTATTATATAAAGCTGGTATACAGGATAACTAAAATCACTTATCTATAATGTGATGTTTCGTAGGGCGCCTTATGTAAAAGACGCTCTGTAACTTTCACGGGTTCTTTAAAAATAGTAACTGTATGTATTTATTGTACAGAACTGTAGTATAAAGAAGAGTAAATAAAATCGTTCATCTTTGATGTGGACTCGCAAGGTCGCCTAATGTAAAAGGCGCGCTGCGCCTTACACGGGTTCTTTACCAATAAAACCGTAAGAAATTATTACTAAAAACTTACAAATTAATTTATACTGTGATGTTTCGGAGGGCGCACCGGGACACGTCCCGGTGTCCCGGTGGGCCAGCACGGGCCTGAGCCAAAGGTTTGCATTTTAACAAGGAGAAATGTCATTAAATTACATTCCTAATCTTACAAGTAAACCTTACGTTTGGGTGAATCGAGTTGCTGACTGAGACACATATGAGAAAGTAGTACTAAATGTAGTCAGTATTTCAGTGAAGTTGTAGCTGCGAAGCTCCAGGGGTTTAGGAGATACAGCTACCAGAACATCACATGGAAGTACACAATAGTCTTCATACTGTTGGAGGTAAAAGCTCTGTAAGACCTCTT
The DNA here is from genome assembly GCF_964235325.1 of Thermobia domestica. Taxonomy (NCBI): domain Eukaryota; kingdom Metazoa; phylum Arthropoda; class Insecta; order Zygentoma; family Lepismatidae; genus Thermobia; species Thermobia domestica. Next base: position 264,593,149 of record NC_137462.1, read on the forward strand.
GTAACGACAAAAGGTGAATAACAAATATATGGGTACATATTAGGACTAGGGAGAAGTCATATAGTAAGGGTATACCTGACGGCGGCCATCTTGAAATCCGCCATTTTGAATTAAGGTTAAGTTTTTAAAATAGGAATAGGGTCATGTGATATATGATTTAAGGCGCAAATTTAATCAGCAGAACAATGGTGACGTTAATTTTGATTTACGCGCAATTGGTAAAAAGTTACAGGGAAATTAAATATTGTTGCAGCATATGTATTAGTCCTTTACCTCACCTTGTAAATTTTGTGTTAATGATAATAATTAAATAAAAAGCAAGTGGATAAATATTAGGTCTATGGTAAGAGTTGCCTTGATCAGGGGTGCCCACAAGGGGGGCTATGACGCAAACTGCGTCATTGAAATATTTGGGGGGGGTTAAAATCTATATAAATATGTTTGAGGAGGTGTAAAAATTAATCGAAAATATTTTTTTCATGGAAGAACACCTACGGATAGACAATTGAGGGGAGGTGCGTCATGGACATGAGGGGGGGTAGGCACCACTGCCTTGATGGCGGCCATTTTGAAATCGATTGCCTTGTCAGGTGTGCCCACTGTGAGCAGAGCATTTGTACAAGTCATGCATTCTTTTCTGAACTACATATTGATTGTACTAATTGAGGACTTTCCTGGAAGAAAGACCCAAGCTCAATTATGACTCAATTCCACTTTGGTCATTTTCCTTAAATTAGCAACTTGTTTATACGATAACAAATGCTGGTTAATGATAAAGCAAAAATGGTTATACCGTTGGATTTATGGTAAAATTTGCTATTAATAAGGTGTCACTGTTATGCGTTTTGTTAAAAACTTTTGTCTGTTTCAAAATGGCGGATTTCAACATGGACGCCATCAAGGCAACTCTTACCATAGACCTAATATTTATCCACTTGCTTTTTATTTAATTATTATCATTAACACAAAACTTACAAGGTGGGGTAAAGTACTAATACATATGCTGCAACAATATTTAATTTCCCTGTAACTTTTTACCAATTGCGCGTAAATCAAAATTAATGTCATCATTATTCTGCTGATTAAATTTGCGCCTTAAATCATGTATCACATGACCCTATTCCTATTTTAAAAACTTAACCTTAATTCAAAATGGCGGATTTCAAGATGGCCGCCGTCAGGTATACCCTTACTATATGACTTTTCCCTAGTCCTAATATGTACCCATATATTTGGTATTCACCTTTTGTCGTTACAAGAGGTCTTACAGAGCTTTTACCTCCAACAGTATGAAGACTATTGTGTACTTCCATGTGATGTTCTGGTAGCTGTATCTCCTAAACCCCTGGAGCTTCGCAGCTACAACTTCACTGAAATACTGACTACATTTAGTACTACTTTCTCATATGTGTCTCAGTCAGCAACTCGATTCACCCAAACGTAAGGTTTACTTGTTAGTAGATATTAGAATGGAAATTCTGAATAATAATAATAATAATAATAATAATAATAATAATAATAATAATAATAATAATAATAATAATAATAATAATAATAATAATAATAATAATAATGGAACAAAAGTATACTCAGTTTAAGGTAACCTACGTTTTTACGTACACCACATAGTATTTTTTTTTCTCAGTGTAGATTAGATTAGGTTACTTTATTTTAGGTTAAGTTAGGTTAGGGATAACTACTATTCATATTGCCTTATGTGCATATTGCATACTGGTAAGTTTATATAGTCTCTACAGCATTGCGCATTTCTCATTTCTGCAATATATACTACAATTCCATTTTTAAATGACACACAAATCAATTAATGTTCCCTTACTTCAACTCATTTCTCCTGCAAATATTCTTTTTTTTTCTCTCTCTCTTTACGTATTTCTGCCTCTCCTTCATCTAAACAAAGTCCACAAATTCTTCAATATAATATATTGATTTTCGGAGTATTAAGTCTTTGTTGCAAGTAGGGTTATCCACTGGCGAATTTTAGGGAGCCAGTTGCGTCCATCAGAATACTTGGGGGCACATAAGCTTTCATTGAAAATTGTATAATCAAATTGGAGCATGATAATTTTTGGGGGGAAGTATCGTAGGTGAAGGGGCATAGTTTTTCGTAACTCGAAAACATGATTTTGAGTTATGATGATCATCTACCCCTATTTAATCTACCCCGTTACCGATAAAATGTTCATAGTTGAACTGTTAAATATTAATGGAAATACGAACTTGAAAATGTATCTTGAAATAAGTAGCACGGTTCAAAGTGAAAACGAGATATTTTCAACTGCTTTCTTATTAACTTACAAGAATCAAAATGGGCTACTACGCCCCTTCATCGACAGAATGATAAAATTGAGGGAAGAATGGTACACTCGGGAGTTGCACGCAATTTGTTTTTTTTTGGGGGGGGGGGATGAATATAACTGGTTGCGACTAATTTCTGTGTACGGTGTCTTATCGTGTGTTCGATTTGTGCTGAAGGCATTGTTTCATATTTCTCATTAAGTTGTTAAGACACTTGTTATATGGTCTTGGTGCTAAAAAAAAGAAAGAAAAAGAAAAGAAAAAGAAAAAAGAACGGGTCTAAACTTCAAGTAAGCAACTGATCTTACTTCCTTTAATATTCAAACCTCATAGAAAATATGTGTCATATTAAGGATTCTCAGATTTTTAAATTAAAGAAACCGAACAGCCTACGAAAATTAGTTGAGTATTGGTGACTAATGAAAGATTAAAAAAAAAAAAAAGATATTGCATTAATGATTTTAACTTATGTTTTTTTAAAATAAAAACCAGAACATTTAGAGTTTTGAATTTTTTCAGGAAGATAGACACTGTAAATATGTGACTGTACTGGGTAAATATAGGATGGAGGTGGAGGAGGTTAGCTTCGTGTGAAACGCCTTGAATTATTTATACATGGCCACATGGTTGGATAGCCACTTTTGTGGAGGGCACGGGTGGAGATGAATTTATATGTAAATAAAAATGAAATTTAAATATGCTAATGAAGTTAATATTAATGACATGCAAATAATCTTAATGGTATGCAAATTTACTAGCAAAGTCGGTAGAGCTGATTAAATGTCGGTAGAGCAATATTTAATTTAAACTGATAAAGAGATTATGCTGAACAAAATGAGCTCAAATAACATCAAAATTTCCAGCAAAGATGAGACTCTAATTTTCAAGGTTAAGGCAGTTTTACTCCAGGTGTAAGGAGTCAATACTTTCTCCCACTCACGCAACAACATAAAGATGTTGGTCAACCATGTCGTACTGGACTCGGACAACTCCAGGACAGATACACATAAAAGTGAAATTAACTCTACACTATTACTTCCACAAATAAACCTTTACTTACTACCTAAATCTAAATAAAAATAACTATACGAAAACAACACATTTTATACGCAAATAAGTCATAAATAATGATATGCATAAATGAGATTAAAATAATTTACATAGGGTATATATATATATATATATATATATATATATATATATATATATATATATATATACAGGGTGCCAAGAAAACACCGTAAGTCAAAGAAATCACAGACGTTCGTCATGACCGCCTCCATACCCAAGCAGTGTTGCCATCTCTCGCAGTGCACCAGAACACATGTTGCAACATTGCTGGGGTAATTGTACGCACCGATGCAGAAAGCGTTCACGCAGATAAATGAACGAAATCCCCACTCTTCACCTTGCACAGCTAAAGATTAGGAGTTTGGCGCATAGATATATAGATATTTAACGCGAGGGTGCTAAATCCTCCTGTTATTCTTTATTGATTTTACATTCATACAATGTGAATCATTAGAAAGTCTCCAAAGAAGATATTAGCATTATTGTGTCATAATTTGAAATTTGTTGGTGATTTCGAAATTGTTGTAAAGTTGTTCCTAGTTCCTTATACATAAAAATAAGATAAAATAATGTTGAAAATCAATACTTGTGGGTGGTGCATCATGAAATTAATTGAATACTTCAATTAGAGCTTAGTTGTGAATTTTCGTTGTCATGCTAAACAAGATTAATTTTAAAGAAGAAAAGCATACCTTGAAAATTCTTTCAGTTCTTCTATTTACTGTAGGTAGAAGCTTCTTTTCAGATGACAGCCGAGCATCAATTCAATGCCTGTTTCAAGTTACGGTACGTATAATTTTCAGTCGATAGAATCGGCCAATATTGGATTTCAAGAAAGAAACCACACATTGTCTTCCATTGTTTCATCCCTCTCGCTCTCTGTTAGAATGGGTAGTTTCCAGCCCATTGGATTATGGATTTCTGGCGAACTAATGCGCGCATTCAGTCATAAACATTTTTTTGTTCTAAAAGACAGTTTCCCTGGTAGTTCGTAAAGATAACAATTACTCGAAGTTACATACAGTTGGTTAAAAAAAAATTAAAATATTATATTTCCTTATAACAATTCCTTTTAAAGGTAAGAAATAATTTTGGGGGAAAAGAGTTGGAAGATTTCACTGCATTATGACTGAATATTTGAATAGAATTTTACACCTTATTTATTAACATAAAAATGCACAAAAGACATCTACATAAGTGTATTAGGTAGTTCAAACTTAAAATATTGCTTCCTGAACAGAAGTAGAACAAATTATAATACATTTTCTTCGTAAACATTATTTCAGTAATGATTTAAAAAATAAGAAACAAAATAGTATCTGTTTTTTGAGCCACAAAATCGAGCGTACACCCTTGAATACACAGTTGAATATTGAGCGTACACATTTGAATATTGAACGGAAAAAAAGTTCAGTAGTTGGTGGCGCCTCCTTTGGCATGTCACTGAAGGAAGAATTTTGCTCCACTCTTCTTACAGAATCCTTTTCAACTCTGTTTTATTCGTTATTTTATGTTTCTGCACTTGTTTTTCTAATTCGCACCACAAATTCTTAATTGAATTTAAATCCGGAGACTATGGTGGAGTTTCCAACTTTTTTTTTTTTTTTAGTGTTATATAATAACCACAGTTTGACAATATGGGCAATATGCTTGGGATCGATGTCATGCTGAAAATAATACAATGACCTCATACCAAGTTGATTAGCATTTTCCTTGATATTATTCTTTAACACTGACAAATATCCGTACTTGTCCATTGTGGAATCAATAAACTCCATGCTACGGACACCAGAAGCTGACATACAGCCCCACATTACGTAACCACCTCCGTGTTTGATAGTAGGTCGCCGATGTTCCTGTTGTAGGCCTTTATTGGATCACCGCCACACATATTGCAGTCCATCTGACCCGAGCACGTTAAACTTGCTTTCGTCACTGAAAATCACTGAAACCCAGAATGCAGGAGGCTGTGAAATTTTCAGCGAACGCCAATCTTTTACGTTTGTTGACTTCACTTATTCATGGCTTCTTTCTGGCTATGCGATCATGATATTCAGCTCTTCCCAACGTTCTACGTGTCGTTTTACACGAGATTGCTTTTCCCGTTTCAAATGCAACTTTCGTGGCAAGTTTTGGCACACTTTGACGTGGATTTCTTCTTATTTGCATAGCTATATTTATTTCCTTTCGCTTATTGAAAATTGATTTTCTACCCCTCCCTCATTTGTTGCTCACTGTCCCTTCATACTTAAATTTGTCAACAATTTTTTGCACTGTAGAATGCGTTTCACTCACAAACTGTCCAATTTGACGCAATGACTTACCTTGTAAAGCGAATTTCACTATTAAGTTTCTGACTTCAATAGTTGTCTCTTTTCTTCCGGTCATTTTGCTCTTGTTTTCACACAAAACACATTCGATGTATCAAGGTAGGTATTGACGAAGCACAACGATCACTGCCTAAGGCCTATTGCAATTTTGTACCCCCTCTACAGTCTTGCAATGAAGACAAATACTAAGGTGTACACTCAATTTTGTGTCTTTGATTTTCATATCCTGCGGGACTTAGTAAGCATACATCCTTCGAAACACAGCAAATTCTTACTTACATTGTCTAAACAAGCCTCAAATTCTTTCTACATAGATCCATGCTAATTTATCGAAACAAAATATTATATACGTAGACGTTATAGTAATTTTAACATAATAACTACAAGTGTACGCTCAATTGTGAGAGCGACTATATATAAACTTGAAACGTTTCATAACTAATAACAAACGAAACTAATAACTGAAAACTAATAACAAAGACAACAGATGTAAATCTTGTAACGTTCAGTGCTGCCAACTTACTAGAACAGAAATAGCGGGCATTTCAGAACTTGCCTTCTGTATGTGATACCCTTTATATCCCTTAAGGTTGATGTATTTGAGAATTTTATTCTATAATAATTGAACATATGTTTCAGCGTTCTTTGACAATGTTTGACCTAGAATGGAAGAAAAAGAGGTGGGGGTGTTTATTGAAAATGCTGATACGAGACGTTCGGATTTGTGTGCGTATGTAAGTGTTATGGGAGAGAGATATCTCAAAAAATGAAATGAAATCTTTAAGTTTTACGTCCCACAATTATGCCAACTAGGCTAAAGAAGACGGTGATGATGAGAAATGAATGAAATGGTGGAATGAAGAAAGTTGGAGAAGAGAAACCTTGAGTTCAGATTAATTCTATATGTAAGGTGTAGAAGGAAGATCGCAAAATATACTCACAGTAACACGTAGGAGCATTTGTTAATATACTAAAATTTGCAGAATACCCGCTCTTCGCACGAGGAGAATAAGTTTAATTTTGGACACAAAGAACACCAAAGCTACCACCAACCAGCTTAAGGACCTCCAAAACACTGTGAATTCGACACTAATATAGATCATTTTCAATTATTTTTACATGTCACCATCCTCCGATAGGAGTACTAATGCGGGCTGAATTTGGATTTAAACGGCATTGGAAGTGTCACTATTCTTCTCAATATGGTTGCCAACAGTTTGGTATTTTACCGGACATTTCGGTTTTAGACCTTGTCCGGTATCCGGTACGAAATCATGTCAAAACAAGACATTAAATGTCCGCTAATTTAATGTCATATTCTCTGTTCTATTCAGATTATTTTGGAGTGCCAAATGAATCTTTTGTCGATGAACGTGGTTAAAGCTTTGATATCGACCTGTCGTGCGCGGAATTTGCTGTAGTGTTGAAGGTAGAAAAATTTGCTGAACTTATCAAAACAGCTAAAGGTCAACAAAAGTACATTTTCAAGAGTACAAGTAGCACTGCTTCATCCTCAATTACATTTTAAAATTAAGAGTCTTCATCCCGGCGAAATTAAAATACCGCTAATTTTACAGTAATTATGTGATACCTTCAAATAGATAAAAGATAATCAAAATGTGGAACAAGAGCGCCCTAGACAATATCATTTTACATGAGAAACCGTTATCACGACTCACTTATCTGCTTTCGATTTCGAGCCATTTTGAAAATCGGCATTTATTTTCGCGTTTCTAAACAGCTGAAAACGGAAAGCCACTAGGTGACTTGTGATAACGGTACCTCACGCAAAATAATATTGTCTAGGGCGCTCTTGTTCCATATTTCAATTATATTTTATCTATTTGAAGATATCACGTAATTACTGTAAAATGAGCGGTATTTTAATTTCGCCGGGATGAAGACACTTAAATAATGCATCCGGATCCAGTAAAAGTATGTAGGCACTATGACGCATTGCCAGCCCGAGTGAAGCAGGTAAGACTTATTTCTCAAGCATATTTTGTAGATGCCATAATTATATTGCCTTTCTGTTTTAAATACGATGTAATATGGATGGTAGAACTACAAAAATTAGATGTACCGACTGAAGGAAAGCTGGAATAAATATGTTTAATAAATGCTTCAAAACTAACTAAAGTTATTAAATTCGAAGTCTGAATAGCTCGATTTTGTAAAGTGATCGCTTTCAGGTTGCTTACATTTTTGACGAGCGATGACGTCACAATCTTAAGAGTATACGTACTCCTGGAGCGTGTCCGGCGTTTCCAATTTGAAAAGTTGGCAATCTTACGTTTCAGCGACCCCGAAAAATAAGGATTCGACACTAATGTCGGTGATTTTCGATCAATTTTATGTATCTTCCCCTCTCCCAAGTTGCGGGGCTGAGTTTGAATTTAAACGGCATCGGAGGTGGCACTGTTCATCTCAGCGACCCCGAAAACTATGGCTTCGATACTAATATCGGTCATTGTCGATCATTTTTATCTATCTATCTATCTATCTATCTATCTATCTATCTATCTATCTATCTATCTATCTATCTATCAATCTATATATATATATATATATATATATATATATCCCTTTCCCAAGTTGCGGGCCTGAATTTGAATTTAAACGGCGTCGGAAGTGTCATTGTTCATCTCAGTGACCCTGAAAACTATAGATATGACAGTAATATTGGCCATTTTCGACCATATATATATATATATATATATATATATATATAGATAGATAGATAGATAGATAGATAGATATAGATATAAATATAAATAGTCGACCAATATTATTGTCATATCTATAGTTTTCAGGGTATATCCCTCTCCTAAGTTGTACCGTCAAAGTGAAATGACAAAAACCATCCCAGGTTCGAACATCATATATGATTCAAATTTGATCGACATCGGTCGGGTGGTTCAAGAGTTAGTAAGTCACGAACGTAGTCACTTTCATTTTTTTATATATAAATAATGAAAATTGTGAAACAAAGTATATCGGTGGAGTCTCGCTCCTCCATCCTCTCGTCAACAATAATTAAAACAACGCTACTGCTTGAAACTACGAACAAAATTACAGAAAACAATGGGAAATCAACCCAAAATTCAATGCTTGGTTGCGTCTCGTAGTTAAAGACGTGACCAGAATACTTCATGTTATTGGCGCATAATGAGGTAAGTTATTTCAAATTAATAAGCAAATGAAGAAATTCTATTCTCAGTCAAATTAGATTTCGTTTGTAGGAAGAAATTACTATCATGTCCTTCAAGAATGCTCATTCACTTTTATTTCGTGTAAGACGATCTCCATTAAAAAGTCATAAAACCTTAATTAGATTAAAATATATTTCTTTTTCTCTCTGTGTCTCTCTGAAACTACGACATATGTTTGTCTCTGCTTCCGAATTTAAGAAGAATTACAGGGAAAAGCGAAGAGATTCCATGCAGCCTCTTTCGTGTGAGAAATTCATATCTTTTTGTCCTTGAAACATGTTCTCCTTTCAGCCTCATAAACGTCAAAATTATGGGCTTTTTAACATACGAATTGTCCAACTTGGTTCGCTGATATAGTTTCCTTGTTTCATAACGATAAACCAAAGTAGAACAAGGTAAAAAAAAATGTAATTCAAGATATTATTTTTGGTGATCCATCACCAAATATGAAAATACAAGATAACTTCTCTATCTTACGATTTTATAGACACATGCTAGAAACTTGCATTGCTAGAACTTTAGGACTAGCAGAGTGTCAGTTCTTCGTAAGGGAAGAATAAAGTTTATAGATAGCTTCAACTTTTACTGGTTTGAAAATATTTGTTGAAGCAACTCAATTTCACTGGTGTTACTTAAACGTTCACCTTTGTTTCCTCCTTTGGGAGATCACGTTTGGTAAATCTCTATGATTGAAAAGTTTAATACATATGGACCAGAGTTTCATTATTCGAATTTGGAACCTTAAGCGATAGTTGCTCTGAAGAGGGTGAGGGTATGCACATTCGAGAAGGCGAGGCGTAAAGTTGTAGCTCATCTTAGATCAGTTAGTCTCATGGAGTGGACGAAGATGGAGTGCGGGTTCGCTGTTGAGGTATACTTTTATAACGGTCTGTCAATCATCGCCACGAAACGTGCATTTTTTTTACCCATTTCAATATTGTGCTCCGTGGTCGTGTTCTTGTCCGGCAATTGATCGTTTCATGGGTAAACAACTTCAAGGGAACTAGTGGTGTGAAGAAGAAAAATTGGTCTTATTCGAACAGCAAGACCACCCCAAAACACTTACATGGTAAGGCTTTCTGTTTTGCAATTCCCTCAGTGCTCTGCCCTCAAACATGCAACTGCTGTTGCGTTTTCTGCTCTCTCTGTGAGGCGAATCGTTCATCCCTACAAGTTAGATGTGGGGCAGGAACTTAATCCACGCGATCTTGTTACTCGAGAAAATTCATGGTAGTGCTTCTTAGCTTGCCTCACCACCAAGGATGTTATAAAATAGAGGATCTGCCTATATGTATCTTCATCCTATTAAATTAATGAAGCCAAAAACCAACCGGGCATCGGCAAGTTTGATTGGCTACTCTCGCTTTTGTCATCGTCTGATTGGCTACTTTCGTTTCCGCCATGATTGTTGGCTTAAAACATTGCGATCTTATTGGGCGGAGTGGGCAGAATAGGGGTGGCAAAACTGTGACGTATGGCTTCAAGACTTTCTATCCAAGATCCTCTATTTTATAAGATCCTTGCTCACCACACTCTTGTTTACTTCAGTGATGAGGCTCACTTCCTATTTCAGGATCTGTATATAAGCTGAACATGCGCTATTGGAGCCTTGATATCCCCAGACAACTCGTCAGTGTCCCCCACATTTACAACTTGTAACTGTTTGATGTACATTATCGGGAGTTGGAATAATTGGTTCATGTTTTTTCGTAGGAAACGAACAAGCATTTTCAGTGACTTCTAACCGTTATATCCACATGATTTACGAGTTTTTCCCACCAACACTAGACGAAATGGATGTGGGAGATGTATAGTTTCAGCAGGACGGTAGCACGGTACACACAGTCACGGCCGGATTAAGTGAGGCTTAGAGGCGTTATAGCCCGAGGCCTCCAGGTTGTCATGGGGCCTCCACTCTGATCAAAATTTCAACTGGATATCTAAAAAGAATCATGAAGATACAATTATCATCATAAAATAAAATATGACCAAAAATATGAAACATATTCTCTTAATTTTCCTACTGTACTTTCACAGAAATGTATTATGGGAAATCAGCAGGGGCCTATGGAAGTTCAATGTTGCGTTCACAAAAGCAATGCATTCACTTCTGTTTTTAACAAACTGGATCCCGTTTCTACTTGGATTCCTAATATTTCTGCGGGTTCCATCCTAATATTGTCTTCCCATCTGCGCCTAGGAGTTCCTAATGGTCGTTTTCCAATTGGACTTCCAGTTAACACTTTGATAGCGTTTCTACTTTCTTCCATCCTAGCTACGTGAATTGCCCACCTAAGCCTCCTAGACTTGATGACCCTAACAATGTTGGGTAAGTTTTCGCCATTCCTTATTCCCGTTCAATTAATATATATCTACAGAGGAACTGGTGTGTTAAAAAAATGTTGTTTTCTCTTTCATTAACATCTATATGAAATCACAACCGTCATAGGTGGTCAATGTACGGATACAGGCATTGTCCGAGAACAGCAATGGTTCTCTGGTACAATCCATGGTCTGGGTGTAGAGCATCGACCTCGAGAGTGAGTGACTATTCTGGGAGACGGACTGGATGACATAGTGGTTAACGCATCGACGCGGTATATCGGAGGTCCCGGGGTCGAGTCTCTGTCCAGTTGGTCACTTTTTCACTCTTTGTGTATTATAGAATTTACGGGAATCATAGCATATACATAACCTCAAGTGCTAGATATTTCACACAAAAATTTACAGAAACTTCTCCTGAAAAGTTCCGTAATTTCACCAAAACGTTGGACATCTGTTTTCCACAGCCATTTGAAACTGCCTCACAGATTGAGTGGAAATCATTATGGTTTAAAACTAGATATATTTATGTGATTTCGTGTTCAGTTTAGAGCAACAAATCAGCATGAGAGTATTTTGCACAGTGATGATTTAATGTATTTATTTGCGGTACTCTTCAACAAGCTTTGAAGTTATTGGCGTGTTCATTTAACAAAGAAATATTTTTTATCGGTACTGCTTAAGAGCCCAATTACACTGATAGCCTTAAGACACATTCTTCCTCGTCAAGTTTGCCAACTTACCGGAGCAGCTACGATGTAAAAAGGTTGTGTAACTATTATCTGGCAAAAAAAAAAAAAAAAAAAAAAACACCTACATCGGAGAAGTTAAATGCGACGCAATATGAATTAATCGCTTAAATTCTTATAGACTTCAGTTGAGATTTTTCAACATCAAATTCAAGAAAGCACCTCAAGAAAACAATTTTACAGTGAATAGGCTTAGGCGAGTTCTTCCATAAATTATAAAGTGAAATAGAATCAACTCTTGTTCCTTGGCCGAAAATGCGGGCAAGATACCTTATCAAAAGCAAGAACTGAAATGTAGTTCAGTTACTATCAATTGGAAATTTCAATGTCCAAGATGCTTCTCGCAGCCAAAATGGATTACATTATGGCAAAATTCGAGCAAGATTGACATGTTTGACATCGCTAACGATCTAAACATCCATTTACCCAGATCGGCCCCTACTACTAACAACTTGGTTTTCTTTCTGGACAATGTAATACAATGAACAATGCGTTTACGCTCTTTCTTTTCCTATCATCTGCATTTTCACAAGACAGCAAACCAATATTCACATTCTTTAGACAACACTTTCTCTAATGTCTTCGATAACTGAAGTACAAGATTCAACTTTGCGAGCAGGAAAAGGGAAAAAATAATATTAATAAATAATCAATTATTGTGACTATTACTGATAGAGTTACAAGTAAGAATATTTTCAAGTGCACTTTTTCACAAGTATGTTAGGATTACTTTAAATGTTATTTCCTCCTGCAAATTCACACATAATTACTAAGACGAACCACCATATTTTTAACAAAGGATTACACAAAAACATCTATAGCACATACAGGACATATTTTCAAAACTACATTAAAAATCAAATCAAATAGAAACCTAACTTACTCTTTCTCATTAGAAGGGTCCACTGGATCAATAGCGTTATTTCAGGTTTTGGCAGGAGGAACAAAACTATTCACTGACATAAGAGTTTCACGTTTTTTCATTACAATATTAGTACACAATTTATTAAAAAGCGTCTATTTCTCAAACTAAGTGCTAAGTGAGGTGCAATTGCCCCTACCCTTCCCACATGATGCCTCTGCAGTGAATCTGCAAACATTGAAGGCTAAAGCGGTAGTCAAGGAAATGGGTAAATTTATCGTTTAATGGAATCTCGTGATTCTGTTCAGTGAAGAAAAACTCTACATGATATGTCGCAAAAGCAAGACGACTCCACATTTTCGGTTACAAAATTGCGGCAAAATACCTAGCCTTGCATTCAGGAATGTACAGTAGTTTGTATACAAAAACGTGTATGTATTCACGACACTTTTCCTTTGTAACAGTAATACAACTAGAGTTAAGTCTACATGTACAGAAATCAGAAGAAGGTTTTCAGAGAGAGAGAAGCAGGGAATCATTTGGGAAGGGCAAGGAGGATAATTACCCCTCTGGGTTTGAGAATCACATGCTCTTCAATAAATTGTATACTAAAATACTAATTCAAAAGGTAAAACTCTTATGTTGATGGACTAACTTACTCCTACCTGGCAAAGTCTGAAATGACGCTACTGAAAAAAAATACTTAAAGATTTAAACATAAATTAACAGGATTTAGTAAAAACCAAATGAAAACAATATATTCTTAAATATCTCATCATATTTAATTCTCAAATGATAATACATGAAATAAAAAAGAAATGATCAGTCTAGTCAATATTCCGTTTATAAACTGACAATGAGTTATTTCATGGAAGTCAAAAATTTGCTACGGATAATCCTTAGAAGTATCATGTTGCCGCATCTTCCCTCGCTTTCCGCGGAATGGATTCAATTTTTGGATTAATTCCAACAAAACACCTGAAATCAGAAACAAATATATTTCGAAGCTAGAGAAAAATAGGCAAAACCTATTTTTATTTCTTTCAAGTTGTAAATTGACTTATGTAACTCTGAGCGCAATATCATGCTTAATGGTGTATCTCTTATGTCTCTCATACCATTACATTTTCCTTTCCTGTACGATTTTTTTAAGACAAACTCTTCTCTGTTTCATAAACAATACTATGAATTATTCATATACATTTGCATTAACTATTCTATAAATTTACTTAAGTTTTGATTAACACTAACCATTCTCATTTTGCACTATTTCACATCCGTGAAGCTGGCATAAAAACTGTGGATTAAGGTATATAGAAGTCTCGAAAACAGGTTTGTATTTGTGGAAAACGATTAACAGTTTCGCACCATAAAAGGTAACAAGAAATAGTGTATTATCATCAGTATTACAGATTTCACCTAATAGTGGTATCAAACACAAGAAGTGTGTTTTTCAGTTACAAAGGAAAACCATATGTGTCTGGGATACATAGATATGGACAATATTCATAATCGTACTAAATGGGTGAGAGAACCGAATGAGTAAAACTGTGCATTTCACGAACGTCCAACGTGGTGAGATGGTTGCATGCCACATCTATAGTGTAACTGGTTCAGGATACTTAAGCTTTAAAAAAAAAAAAAAAAAAAAAAACCAGAGACTTACTTAGGTTGTTGCAGTGAAGAGGAAAAGTGGTGCGACGTTCCTGAACACAAAAGCAGCGAGGACGACCTCGCATTTTGGCCTCCAGAACTGTAGAGCGTTTAAGTGGATTGTTCTGTGGAATTGCAATCATCTATCTCCACGCTCACAGTGTATCAGGTTCTATTTACCGTAAGTGTTCGGCACATGATGTGAAAACTTAGGTCTTATGGCCAAGTAGCTACCCATAAGAAATTTTACTCCGACAAATGTTGTGAAGCCACTTTACTTGGTGTATGGAGCGACGTCACTGGATCACGCAACAAGAGAGAATCGTTATTAACTTGAACTAATCTTGTATACGTCAGCCATATAAGTAACTGCCGAAATTTTCGATAGGAACTCCCGTCTTCATTAAAACACCACCCACTTAACAAAATTATAAATATGCCCGGAAATAAAGCTGCGTGAAAATAAACCTGTTTTGTGCCATACAATCTTCAAACTTTAAAGTTTGTGCGCCAGATGACAGTTGATTATTTTAACTCGTTTGTTGTTCAAGTGGTCTTTGTC
Organism: Thermobia domestica; assembly: GCF_964235325.1. Classification (NCBI taxonomy): domain Eukaryota; kingdom Metazoa; phylum Arthropoda; class Insecta; order Zygentoma; family Lepismatidae; genus Thermobia; species Thermobia domestica. The sequence continues at coordinate 264,608,226 of NC_137462.1, forward strand.
AAGATTCAAACTAGGTTGTTCATTCTTGTATAAAACTATTCATAAACATTCCTCTTAATGAACGAATTTGTTCTGTGTAGCACTTTAATATCATTGACCTGTGTTTGAACGCATGAAAATGTTGTGACAAGTCTGAAAGTACCTTATCATCCTCTTTATCGAATCTGGAATACTCTTTGACCTTAGTGGCTATAGGCTTTTTTTTTTGTCATATCTATGAAGAACTCTGTTAATACATGTACTTTATGAATAATTGTTTTCTGGAACTTCAACTATGAAGTGTATGGGTTGAATGGTACAATACAGGTTTATTTTCACATCACTTTAGTTCAATTTCGATGCAATAACTTACTAAACTGAACCTGCAACAACTTAATAAAATTTCAACCTACTGGTTAAAAAAATGTAATTGGTTAGTTTGTAGTCTTCATTTCTTTAGGGTGTCGGGGTGGCTCACGTTCACATCTAGTGCATGAGGTCCTTAGATCGATTCCAGCTCGCGGAAAGTGAGCTTTGTGTTAGACAAACACCGTGTGGGTGGGTTTTCTCGGGATTCTCCCGTTTTCTCCCACTTTCTTCATTCCACAATTTCTTTCATTTCTCCTCATTACCGTCTTCTTTGGTCTAGCCGGCATAACCATGAGATGTAATACTCAAAGATTTCATTTCATTTACTTTTATTTATTTGTTGACTTCTTTGTTCAAATATCAGCAAACGACTTCGTTTTAAAAAAACATTTTATTTCATAAAATTATAGGCAGAAGTATGGAGAAATTATTGCATACGTATTTTGCAGAAGGCACGCGTGCTGATTATTCGGCGAACCGGAAGCCCTGCCATATTTATTTATTTTAATCTTAAAAAATTGAAGTGAGATCTACTAATGTTAAGATATTGTTCTTGTAAAAGCGAATCATCTCACTACTGAATCAGGGTCAATTATATAAACGCACTAAGCAACGCTATACTGTAGATTCAAGATAGATGATAGTTAAAATTAACGGACTTTGATGTTTGCCTCATCTAATATTTCGGCACATATTAAGTCTATCTTCAGCGAAAAGTTGTTTATAATGAAACCCTTGAATAAGTGCAAAAAAAAGTAAACCATTAATATATGGTATGGATGTGTGGTGTTTGGTGAGCAAAATAATTATATATAAAAAAAGAATGTAAGAAAATATCGCTCAGCATTAGGAATGATTTCAACTTACAGCGTACAGACAGTAATGAAGACAAGCGGATCATAATGTAGCAATTAGTAAACCGAGGTTTTATGTTGACGCAGAGCAAATGGTAACAACTGCCAAGTAGCCACACCATACGATTGTGTCATAATAAGGAAAGAAAAAAAAAGTTATCAAAGATGTAGTTCAGTTCAGTATGAGCTGTAAATATTTTAAATAATGTATTCATTTTTATGGATAAATTGCCAATCTTTCCATATTATTTGAAATTTTCAGTCTTTCATGATTTTAAAAATTATTCCTTTATAAATACCTAAAGACAATCATATTTTTTAAAAAAATCTCGCATTTCATAGAAAAATATACTCAACTCATAGATAAATTATTTGTTAGAGTTGTATTCAAAATGAACACTACCATGCAATCATTTAAGCTTATATTAAGTTTAAGAATAAGGATTGAAGAGTAATATTTATTGATAAGTTGTGCCATGCAAAATTTATGAGATAACTATACATTGGAAAATTGAAAATAAGCATGAAACACTTTACGTTAAAGAGAGTTTCCAACTGTTGCTAAATAACAACGATAATTATAAAAAGCAATAATTATTGTATAAAGCAAATGAAGTTGGTGTGTCTTAGCCAGCAACTCAATATGCTGATTAATATGTCCGATAAATTTTGAATGTTCAGCAAAGCAGTGTATTAAATTGAAAACTTCTTACCAAAAAAAGTATGTTTACAGGGCTACTGTAAAATTTGTAACCTTAATTTCCCTAGCCTTACTCACCTTTTTTCCTTGCAATCAACTGTTAGAGAAAGGCACGAAAGCGAAGCCATATTCCGATCTCCACTATTTTCATTAACTGGTTAAAATGTATAACGAAGCATCCACAGAGAATTTCGAGTTAAGTGCGTGAGAGTAGGACCTGAAATATGAAAAATACGTAAATTTTCAACGAAAGACATAGTATTTTTTTAATTCACGCTAGATAGTTTAATGTAATATTTTCAGACGTGAAAATCTGCGTGCTGCTGGTACTATTTTCAGTGGATGCATGCTGACATGAGACATTAGGGTATAATGAGGAAATTAGTTCGGCGTATTCAAAGATGGCAACTCGGTGTTCGATTTCGATTTTGAGTGTTATAAGAATGTGTGTTGTGAAGAAATGAGTTATTATATGTTGTGGACCGGTACGTATTATTGAAATTGAGCAGAAAATATGACCAATGTAGAAAAACATTGAAAATAAAGAAATGTAGAAACAGTCATACGTATATTCAAATGTTGAAAGGTTATCAGAGGAATTCAAGTCCTCTACCACAAACCAGTTAGTTGTTTATAGTTTCCTAAATGCAGTGTCGACATTGTACAAATCGCAAATGTAAGTAATCGCGTGTTAAGATAATAACCAAATTTATCTAAGTGTTTTCAACGACATCCTTGTTTACGCGAATACCTACCATCGCTGACACGCCTGCTACCTACGCATGCACCCCTTGCCACCACTCGGGCTGCCCTGTCCTGACTCTATTACATGGCATTCGTCCGTTTAGTGGCCACCCAGCACAGGTTACTGCAGTTTTATAGCATATATCCGGACGCAGTATTTACACACAAACGGGGAGGTCCTCTTAAAGTGAATGCGCACCAAGAAACAATTTCTAAGGTAGTGACAGTGAATTTCTTGATAAATAATAAAATTTTAACGTTTATAGGCCTGACAATACTGGATCTACTCTACGGCACAAAGGCCCAATTTTTTCCTTGCACTTAAATTGACGGCACACATTACTACTTGCACTAGAACAGTTCCGAACGTACTTTTCCTTATGTGATGTTGCATAATATGCGACTTGAACGTCAGTGCGTTATTTGTACACTGAACATGCGATCAAACTTTGGATGCTAAAAACCGAGGTACTTCACCGGTTAAAACTTTACACAGAAGACGATCATGAAATACTAAAAGAAATTTGAACTCCAATCCGTAAAATATGAGCAATGAGAACCCTATAAATATACTTAAAATAATAGTAATAAATGTACTCACCTATAATGTAAATGAAGAAAACGTATAATCAACAGTTTCTAACGTTGGAATACACACAACACAAACAATCTCATTACTGGCGAGATTTTTTTTTTTTGTCTTAAATGCTTCAGTTGCGGAAACAACTTTCATTTGTCATAAAAGTATCTTACGACAGTGTCTGCAACCACTAAATATAAGGCTAAAAGTATTTAATAATTCTTCAATTTATTTTGCAATTAAACCAGAAGAAATAATGAAAAACATCTTTGAAAGTTATTTTCTTTCGTATAACTTAATACTCATTCTATTATTCGAAATATAACAACTTCAAACAACTCGAAAGAACTTTGGTCAAATGCTGGATACACTGTTCAAAATTTACGGAAATTTCACCTGAAATGTAAATTCTGGTAAAAGACCTGTAAACTTTACGGTGAATTTTCTGCGAAACCACCTGAATTTTTAAGAGTGTATATATATATATAACATATATCGTTTCACATAGTAGCGTAAATAATTTTAGATGTGAAAGGAGAAAATTTTATTAAAAATAATTGTAACACATACAACACAAAAAATGTATACTACAATTTCTGGTGGAACCTCATGTGGCTTGGATCCTAATTGAAGTTGTGGGTTTTCGTCTCATATAGCCTCTTTGCTGAAAGAGACACTAAACTCAAATGCAACCAAACAAGTAAATTACACAAATCATGGTTGTCATTTAATTATATTTTAACGAATATTTTGCATCTCTTAGTAGCCCCGCATTATTTTTTATACGTTCAAAATATCCTGGTAGTCCACATTTGAATGTGCGAAAATCTTCTATATATAATAATATAGGATATTTCTTTTAACGCTTGAGCCACTTGTATATACAATTCAAATAAGTGCAAAGAGAGCGTTTGTTGTTCTTTATTAGTTTCATTAAGTGCAATTTCACTTTTTGAAATTATTAAATTATCTCTGCTCTTGAGCACTTCTCCTTATACAAGCCACTTGCCCTTCTAGTTTGCTGAATATGTGCTCAGCAGATTTTCATGTTACTGCTCTAATGAATTACACATGAATGTAACATTTTATTCCCAAGGATACGTGGGTTCGATCCGCAGAATCCCAGTGGGAAATCATGTGGTTCATGTTGGATATTAGAGAAGGTGAAAGGTTTATCAGGAAAAGTTGAAATGATTTTGTAGTAATCAGAAGAAGAGGAAAATTAATTTGTTCGAAACGATAATATAGTAAGAGGTGCGTTAGCAACAGAGTAATAACGAATGTGTAAGGGCCTAGTATGGTACCTTATAGTCTGTAAGTGGTCATTTTTATGACAGTTACTTGTTTTATAATATTAAGGTCAATTTTATTCATACATAATATTAATAATGAATATATAATTAATTAATTAGTTTATTTTTTTAAATCCAAGCCTGGATGATCATATTATACTTATCTATCTATCTATCTATCTATCTATCTATCTATCTATCTATCTATCTATCTATCTATCTATCTATCTATCTATCTATCTATATCTATATATCTATATATCTATCTATCTATCTATCTATCTATCTATCTATCTATATATATATCTATATATATATATATATATATATATATATATATATCGATTAATTAAATAAATCTAATTTTGTCAAATGTAAAGGTTTGGAAAGGAGGGTGGAAGTACATTTGAAGCTTCTGTATTTAATAATTTTCTATTTGTCTTCTTTCAAAACAAAAACAGGAAAAAGAAAGAAAGAAAGAGAAACAGAAAAAAGAAAAATACATTGTTTCGATCAGTTACTAAAAAATCTTGAATATGAACAGGAATAAAACCAAGGATAAGAATGTCGAAGATAGTACTTTGGATTAATGAAAGAGTCGAAAAATGAACTCATAAGATATTTCGTGTTGAGTAATATAGCCTACTACTCGGAGCAAACATGCAGGCAATACGAAACGTAATGAAACATAAGTGAAAACTCTCGAAATGTAAGCGTGAAGAAGAATAGAAAATATTATCCGAATGGGAAAAAGAGGTCAATTAAGGAGTGTTGACGAAAGTTAAGGTGAAAAAACTACTACTGAAGATAGCTAAAAAAGTAGTAAGTACATTTGGTAGAACATTAGTTGAGAAGAGTTTTCTTGAGAAGGATTAGACATAAATGTAATAGAAGGTAAATGAAGAAGGGGAATAAAAAATAATTCATGTACCTAATTAAAGAGGGGAACTTTTATATAAAAACTAAGAGATAAGATTGATTGATTGATTGCGTATCGGCCCATTCAGCATCGAGGCTCTATGAGAAATTGACTTATAACTTAACGTGCAACCCGAATCATAACACTTCCCACCGGGAATCGATTCTGAGTCTCTCGAGTCAAAGGCGCGTATGGGAATAATTTAACCACGACGGAGTTCACTAACAGATAAGAGGAGAACCATGACGCTTGGAGACTTCTAAATTTGCACAAGTTATCTGCCAGTGATGGCATAATTAAAACTACGGATGATAATAATTAACAACATTTCAGCTTCTTTCAGGATGGAAACTCTTCAGAAGCCTTATCCCAGCGAAATTAAAACACCGCTAATTTTACAGTAATTATGTGATACCTTCAAATAGATAAAGGACAATCGAAATGTGGAACAAGAGCGCCCTAGACAATATCATTTTACATGAGATATCGTTATCACGACTCACTTATCTGTTTCCGATTTCGAGCCATTTTGAAAATCGGCATTTATTTTCGCGTTTCTAAACGGCTGAAAACGGAAAGCCAGTCTAGGTGACTTGTGATAACGGTGCCTCACGCAAAACAATATTGTCTCATGCGCTCTTGTTCCACATTTCGATTATCTTTTATCTATTTGAAGATATCACATAATTACTGTAAAATTAGCGGTATTTTAATTTCGCCGTGATGAGGCCTCTTAATCTCTTGAGGAAGATTTCTTTGCCATTGCAAGGATTTCAATTCACACCAAACCTGGTAGGTTTTGCTGAAAAACGGATTTGTTGTCATCTGATAGCTAATTGCCAATGTTGTTCACCACATGCTCATATAGTGTAAGATTGAATCAAGGATCCCAAGTACCGGAATTTCATGTTTATCTTGAAGTTAGTTCTTCTCTCAACACTACTATCTTTAATTATACATTACACACATATATAGTAATTTTACAAAAACAAAATGGATGTATATTTACTAATACAGAAAAGAACATGTGAAGGGGACTCAATGGTAGAGCGCTTCCTTCTGGTGCACGGGGTTCCTGGTTTGACCCTTGGTCAGGTAAGTTTGTGGTGCAGAACATCGTGTCCATGGGTTTACTTGAAGTATTCCCACTTTCTCATTCGACCGATTCTTCCATCATCATTTAGTTGCTTTAATCATCGTCTTCTTTGGCCTTCCCTGCATAATGGTGGGACGTTAAATTTAAATACTTCATTTCACTTCAAAAGAACATGTGTGTCTGTCGTCAGATTTTTACATAGAGAGGAGTTACCTAAAGCCACCAAATTTTGTACATATCCGAGGGAAGGACAGGAAGGAATGGGCCTAGGACTAATACGTGAGGTCAATGGTTCTCAACCGATGTGTCACGACACGCTGGTATGTCACGCAGTTCCCTAAGGTGTGTCGCTAATAGGGATGCACGCGAGACGCGAGAAGTCTCGTCTCGTCTCGCGTCTCGTCTCGCATTTGGGAGACGAGACACGAGACGAGACTTAAAATTTTATGCGAGACGAGACTAAACCATGCGAGACGAGACGCGAGACGAGACTTAGTTAAGTCTCGCACGAGAAGTCTCGCGAGACTTCTCGCAGTCTCGCAACATTTATGAATTACATGTAATTATATATTTAGTGATTTTACATTTATTGAATTTTCTAAGTTGAGCGTTAATGCCTCCAGGAACAAAAAAGTGATTGGGGCAATATACATTTTATGAGATTTATTATTATTCAAGGTTGATTTTCAGAATTAAAGCCTTGTTTAGTTTCTAAACATCATTAAAAAAGAAAAGCTTTGTAAATTGGAAATTTATTACAACATCGATTTAGGACTTTATTTTGCGACACAAACACATACACGCGGGCGCGCACGAATACATGAACTTCTGTTTTTTGGTCTGAAAAGCGAATAAGACTCCCTATTGCTTGAAAATGTGATATTTCTGTTGTTTCTGTTTTTTTCACATTACTACTAGCGATTTATGTTGGGGGATGGCGGGGAAATCCCCTCTCGTCAAAGTTTATCCCGGGTCCGGCTCGCAGAAATAACATGATATTTTTACATGGAATATGTATTTTCTTTCTATATATTTATCAAAAACATCCTCCTCTAGTTCGGAAGTTTAATTCAAACACTGGTTTGGTAGGATGGCCCTATAGGTTTGATGCGAGATGGTAGGAATGGCCCTATATCTGTCAGTAATTTTATTTTCTAGATCTGGCAACACTATATAAGTTGAAAGCGAAAGTTGATAAAATGCAATAATGCAACATTGCTACAAGCGCGAACGAACCAAAAGTATTGGGTCGTATTGTGTTGTGACGAGTTCTTTTGTTGTCTACAAGCGCTTTTGGTGGTATAAAAACATCTTTATAATGGAAAATTACCCTTCAAGGAAACGACCAAAATGTGTGAATGTTCATAGTGGCGACGATATTTTAGAAGAGCCAAATATTGCTGGAGACCTCTAAGCTGGAAAACAATGTTGGATCCAGCAACAATTTATGCTGGTTTTGCTGTAAATTATGCTATTAACCCTTTGGGGATCCTATGGTACAATCTGTACCATACGGGATGTTTCATTGTACATTGCGTTATAACTCTCCTATTTGAACTTTTTCGTCCGTTTTTTTTTTTCAAGTCCAGAGGCATTATAGAAAACCTTACGTATGGTTTCACACCTTCCTGCGTCGAGACATAGGAGGTGATGACGTCATAATTCTAAAATATATATTTTCTTTTAATATTGCGGGGCCGGTCTATGTTCATTATTTTTTGGCGGGCTTATTTTTACACGTAGAAGATTGAAATTTTGCACAAACATTCAGTCTACCAGGTAGTATTTACAAGATTTTTTCAAATTTCTGCGTTAAAACAGGGGGGATCCAGAGGGGCAAAAAGTTGAAAAAAGGGATATTTTACCCAAAAATTCATTTCTTCGCGATTTTCCCGCCTTAGATACATGATGGAGACAAGTGAGTGGTACCGCCTGAAAGGCAGTTCTATTCTGAAGAGAATGATGTGCAAACCATGATCCTAGGATAATTAGGGATGTCTCAGGGAATGTTTAAAAATTTCCCTCTGTATACGGGAATATGGGACATTGTCGGTATATATATATTTTTTTGGCGGGCTTACTTTTGCACCTGGAAAATTGGAATTGTGCATAAACATTCAGCCCACCTAGTAGTATTTATCAGATTTTTTCAGATCTCTGCGTTAAAACAGGTGGGTCCAGAGGGGCTAAAAGTTGAAAAAAAAGGATATTTAGACCCAAAAATCCCTTTTTTCGGGATTTTCCCGCCTTAGATACATGGAGATATGTGAGTCATACCGCCTGAAAGGCAGTTCTAAGCTGAAGAGAATGATGGGCGAAATATGACCCTAGGGTAATTAGGGATGTCTCAGGAAATTTTTTACCTGATCATGGTGTTTTACGGTAATTCGGGGCATGGTGGGAATTCCTGATAAAATTTCTTCCGCCCTTACTATTCAAGATACAAACTTAAAATTTGGCACACACGTTTAGTATACCAGGTACTATTTATCAGATTTTTTAGATGGGTACGTTCACACAAGGCCGCTCCAGAGCGGCCCAAAGTGCGAGAAAAAATTCCCTCCGTAATTTTCCCTTTGACATCATTTTTCCCGCTCCTGGTATATGATATGAGCATGCAAGTGGTACCATTTGAAAGCCAGCTTCATTCTGAAGAGAATGAGGTATGAACCATGATCCTAGGATAAATAGTGACGATGCAGTAGCTGCTTGACTGAAAGTGTAAAAAAATAGCCCAAAAAGCCGGGTACCGGAAAGGGTTAATTTGACGAAAACTAATGGTCCAGGAATCAAATTCCAGCACAACTTTTCTTTTAATTTGGAGCGGAGGGGACACAAGTTCGGATACCATGTTGAACTTTAGGTTCCGTCTCCTTAGGAACTTTAGGTTCCGTCTCCCAGTGAAAGCAATAGCAAATCACCAAGGATTCAGCTTGCCAAGGACTTTTAGGTCAAATAACTGCCTTCGCACAGAATATCACATCATCATTCATTAACAGCCATAGAATAACACATTACAAAATTTTGACTAGAATATATGCGAGACTGCGAGACCATGCGAGAAAGTCTCGCGCGAGACGCGAGACGAGACTCAAAATTTTATGCGAGACGCGAGACGAGACTTCACATTTGCGAGACGAGACGAGACGCGAGACGAGACCAACATTTGAGGCTGCGAGACGAGACGAGACTTTTCCATTTCTCGTCTCGTCTCGTCTCGCGTGCATCCCTAGTCGCTAAATTTTAGCCTTTAAAAATCAAGAAGAATTTAATAATAATTATTTAAAATCGAGACAGACTATACCAGTCAGCACCTCCAGCGGTAGCAATAATGCTCAGTGCTATATAGAGTCATCATTAAAAACGAATTAGTTTCACTATTATAGGGATATAATAATAATAATAATAATAATAATAATAATAATAATAATAATAATAATAAACAAGTGTGTAGCGCTGTGCTGACATTCAGTGAAGTGCGCCGTCAGTCAAAGAAGGTTGAGAACCACTGTGTTAGGTACAATCCCGACATTTGCTTGCTGTGAATGAAGAAAACCCAGAAAAAACTTCATTTAGAATGGCTGTCCTGAAAAAAGCAATTACACTTTCTTGACCGAGTGTTCCCACCAGGAATCTGACCCACTCATTAGCACTTGAGCTTTAAAATGAAATGACATGAAATCTTTTGAGTTTTACGTCCTACGATTATGCCGGCTAGGCTAAAGGAGACGGTGAAGATGAGAAATGAATGAAATGGTGGAATGAAGAAAGTGGGAGAACCCCGAGAAAACCCACGAGCATGGTGTTTGTCCACCACAAAGTCCATACGGCGCCAACTGGGATCGAACCAGGGCACTTGAGCTTTAAGTTGGAGGTTAAATGCTAGGAATGATAATAGAAGAATTGCTGAATCAAAATAAGGGGAGAATTTTTTTAAAACAAATTTGAAAAAAAAAAACTATGAGACATTATTTTCTGCATCATGAGTTCATTTGAGTCACGATTGTGCAGCTGAGACTTCTCGCACCAAAAGTGTACAACAGAGCCCTGCAAACCCAGGTCCGAAGACGGCCCGGCCCGGCCCGGATGGATCTGAATTCTGTGCCCGGCTCGACCCGGCCCGGCCCGAATCTCGAGCCGGGCTGTAACCGGGCCGGGCACATTCCGGGCCGAATCGGGCCGGGCACATTTCGGGCCGAACCGGGCCGGCCCGGCTTGGCCCGAACACTGTGAAACACGGATCGGAAACTAATGTTGGCAGCCTGTGTTAATCATAATGTGTTTGGGAAATTAACTCTTTATTCAAGACTATAAAGTACTGTACTTCTACTACTCTTATTATTACTACTACTGCTACTGCTATTATTATTATTATTATTATTATTATTATTATTATTATTATTATTATTATTATTATTATTATTATTATTATTCATACTATTACTACTACTACTACTTCTGCTACTACAACTGCTACGACTTCGCGTCAGAGTTGACATGTCTGGTGGTACATACTTTACAATCTTAGTACAGAAAAAATCAAAAAAATACTAGTTATTATGGTCAGTCTGCGTAGAAAGCGAACAGATGCTTGACTAGGGGCAACGGTGGCTCAGTAGGTAAAGCACTCACATCTGGTACTAGAGGTCGTCGGATCGATCCCTACTCGTGTTATGTGAGCTTTGTGGTGGACAAACGCCGTGAGCGTGGGAGTTTTCGGATTAGCCCGTTTTCGTCCACTGTCTTCACTCCACCAATTCATCCATCATCATCCATACGTCTTGAGCTGTAATTGCCTAAAGAACATATGAGAAAGTCAAGTCCTTGATCTACTAATTAGGATTTGTTCCCTACCATTAGACCACGGAAGCCGAAACCATCGCAATTTGTAGTAATGTTCAATTAGCATGTCAGATTCCAAATTATGTTACATGTTCCTGTATTCTTTATAATTCGATGTTACAATAATAATAACAAAAAACAATGATCAAATAAATCACCCAGACCCCAGGGTCGATGAAGTGTTCCTGGAACGGTTCGTAACAAGAAAATAAGAGAGCTATATGACGGAATGCGAGGCTGTAAATCAAAACAAAATCCACACATATCATTGTTGAACGAAAAATACCTCTAAAGTACCCTGAATGAAAAATGTATAGATATCAGCTATCATAAATGCCTTTTAAGATCACATATAATAGAAGGGATAGTTGATATTAAGAAAATGAAAATATAAGGTTTCCTAAGAAACCAATAGTGCAAAATGAACATCGCTTTACTGTACGTCCTTGTAGGCATCGAATAGCACGGAAACAGAGTCAACAGTCTCAGGCTTTAGGGGAAAAACTGAAAAAGCTTGATTTTATAAGGGATTTGGGAGTTATTTTTGATTCAAAATTATCCTTTATTCAATATTGAAACTATTTGCAAAGAAGCCTACAAAAATCTTGGATATATTTATCGAGTCAGTAAAGATTTCCAAAATGACCAAACTTTAATTGTACTGTATTATGCATACGTCAGGTCGAAATTAGAATATTGTAGTAATATATGGAACCCTAATATACAGAAATACTCATTCTTGATTAAGCGTAGGGTAAGGTCGTCTGGTATCGGACACCTTAGCTTTTTTTAGTCTGTCAGGCTGAAAAATACCTATATCCAATTACTTAATGCACAAAAAGATACCTTGGTATCTTATACAGAACATGCTAAAGGTGATTTGACAGGTAGAAACTAATAATATTTATTTTTGTAAAAAATCAAAGATAATAGAAATTAGCGTCCTTAAAAAGTGGAGGGTGGTATCGGACAAACATAAAACTATAGATAATTGCTCTTTTGAGGTAATTTAATAAACCAATTACTTATAGAACCACTTACAATTGCTAGCTGTTTACTTACAGGAGTTCTTATACACAAAATACAGTTTTATTAGGCTTTGAAACAGCCTAAAATAAAAGTAAAACACAAATTTCAAACTTCTTAGTCTCATCTCCACTTATTATTATTATTATTATTTTTATTGTAACACAAATCACAATGATAAAACAGTTTGTCATCAACATTGGTATATTGTTCATGGACCCAGTGTTTATATACGTTACACTACATCCAATCTTCATCAAAAGACTTCCCACAGATTATGCTGTTTAGTTTTTCAGCAAGTTTGTAAGTTAGTTTTAATAATTCTGGTTTGCTTAGTGGCATTAGTTGACTATCCAAAGCCTTTACATGATTGTATAATGTTTCCTCTTGGTCGCGATCAAACGTTCTACTAAACATGCCTTTGTTATCCGAGAAGCAAGGCTTCTTTTCCTTTCAACAGTTTTTTTCTTTTTTTGACACAATCTCCTAATGTACTCTTAGGAACACTAAATCTAAAACCGGCTAGACGTAGTGCCATTTATTTGGAAATAACTTTATCCATGGCCAATCTTATATTTTCTTCATCCCAATTGCCATGCACTTTCCCATTGGTTTCCTGAAAAAGCCAGAAACGTCATGTTTATTTACCAATGTAATGTCCGATACCACCCAATTCCACTTTGTCCGATACCAGCCGAATGACTTGCAACGTATGAATGGCTATCTACCGGATTGTAACAACACGAATGCAACTATACTTCTAAATTATAATATATACATCCTAATAAATGTTGTGATAACAATAATATATCAAAACACTTATTTTGTAATAAGTTATAGCCACATAAATCTATCTCCATGCACCTGATCACTCGCAAAAATTTAAAAACCTTGAAGCACGAGACACGCCGTTCACGGGACAAATCCACTATGGTATGGGCTTGGTTAATTCATTCCGATCAACTCACTGTAAGCTTATTAGGTGCAGTCCTAAGCGGGAAATAACGAAAACTGCTTTTGTCCGATACTACCCGCTGTCCGATACCAGACGACCTTCCCCTACTCAAAATAAGTTTTTAAGGCTTCTTACACTTAAGAAAACAAAATTCTACCCGAAATTTGAAAGCTACATTAACCTTGTTGAAAATTTTAAATTTGAAACATTAGAACTCAGGAGAAGAAATATTGATTTATTATTTTTAAACAAACTCTTTCATGGCAAAATAGACTGTCCTGATCTTAACGACCAAATATGTATCCACGTACCATCCACTAAATTGCGCACCGCTTCGAAAAATACATTCAGCAGATCTCCTATATGGAGAACTAGTGCAACCTACAACAAGTTGGTTAAAGAAAATACCAACCTTGATGTACTGGCAATGGATGTAAGTGTTTTTAAGAATTCTATTAATTATGTAAGCCGAATGTAATTATTACCAATAGTTTTATTAACCTACATAATCTGTATAACGTATATACTATGTAACACTGTAATTAGGCCTGTGCCTGATATGTCAATAAATCAATAAATTAATTAGGCCTGTAGTACTAAAAGCTCTTTCAGTAGACGCACTAGAAGCAGGGATGACGAGATACTGACGCGCTAATTTACACAATTTTGGTAATGTTTGTTCTTGTTGCTTCCACCACTGCAGTATATCTAGTTCTCTTACACATGATGACATGTTGAGGTAGATGTCTACTTCATCATCAAATTCATCAGAGACTGAATGTCTATCTTCCCAATCCATTAGTTTATTCTTCTTGGTAGGTGGTTCCAAGTTACGCCAACTAGGCTAAAGGAGGCGATGATGATGAGAAATAAATGAAATAGTGGAATGAATAAAGTGGGAGGAAACAGGAGAACGCCGCGAACCCCCCACACGGGGTTTGTCCACAACAAAGTTCACTTGGCGAGAGCTCGGATCAAACCAGGGACCCCATACACCAGAGGTGAACGCTCAACCACTGAGCCACCGTTCTAGGAACACCTAATCGACCCTGGCGACTTGGTGATTTATTTGATCATTATATTTTGTTATATTTGTAGCATCATACTATAAACAATACATGAACATGTAACACCATTCGATATTTGCCTTGCTAATTAAACATTACTACAAATTGCACTGATCTTATGAGCACGCCATTTCATGGTTTTTTGCCTCCGTGGTCCAATGGTAGCGTACCAAATTCTACTTACTAGGTCAAGTGCTTAACTTTATCATACGTTCTTTAGGTAACTACGGCTCAGGCTGTATGGATGATGATGGGATGAATTGGTGGAAAGAAAACAGTGGGAGGAAGCGGGACCACCCCAGAAACTCCCACGCACACGGTGTTTGTCCACCACAAAGCTCACATAGCATGAGCAGGGATTGATCCGACGACCTCTAGCACCAGATGTGAGTGTTTTTTCTACTGAGCCACTGTTCTCCCTCGTAGATCAAGCATCGGTTCACATTCTACGCAGACCGGCCATAATAACTAGCATTTCTCCATTTTATTCTGTATTTAGAAGGTAAATTCGGTACCACCAGACATGTCATCTCTGACGCGAAGTCGTAGTAGTTGTAGTAGTATTAGCAGTGGTCGTAGTAGTAATAGTAGAAGTAGTAATAGTAGTAGTAGAAGTAGTAATAGTAATAGTATTACCAGTACATTGCAGTCTTGAATAAAGAGTCAATTTCCCTAACACATTACGAATAACATAGGCTGACAGTAAGACCGTACAAAAACGGCAAAAATAGAGGTAGTGGAGGACATTAAAAAAAAAAAAAAACAAATAGGCTGACAATATTAGTTTCCGAACCGCTTTTCAGAGTATCCGGGCCGAGCCGGCCCGGCCCGGCTCGGTCCGGTTCGGCCCGATATGTGTCCGGCCCGGTTCGGCCTGATTCGGCCCGAAATGTGCCCGGCCCGGTTAGGGCCCGGTCCAGTTTGATATTACTTGAAACGGGTCGGGCCGGGCCGGGCACCGGGCCGAACCGGGCGCGCCCGACCCGTGCAGGGCTCTGGTGTACAATACATTCTCTAAAAGTAATTTCGGGCACTTTTAATCGAATTAGGAAGTATATATTCTGTAAATTCGCCGATCCAACAAAACCTGAAAGTTCCGCATGTTGAAATTGTTGTTCTGATTGAAATTATTTTGTCATACACTATGGTATAGAAACAAATGCGTAAACATAAACACATCTGTAATAGTATATGAATCTGTAAGAAAACATTCTCAGAATAATGATTACGTAAAAGCTGAAGTTAACTTGTGTTGAATACAGAATGAACGCTGTAGGAAACAGAGCAAGACGGTAGGCAGACAGAGATTCTCGTGGTATCAGAAGAAATGGCAACAAACTGAAGGGAAGATCGGAGAGATGGGGGGGGGGAGGAGAGAACACGATTGTTAATTAGTCGAGGGATTAAGAGGAAAACAAAGACAAATTCGTGTGAACACGGTTAACAGTCTCAGTTGAGCATTATTCCTCTGATTCTTTAGTTAATACAGCTAAAACGTTGAACATGAAATTCCATGGATTAATGTTCCCAATTCGGTTGTTTTCAACCCAATTCAAGATCATTTGAAACGTCAGCCAACTTTAGTGGTATTTAAAAAAAAGAAGAAATGAAGTACTTCGAATTTTATGTGAAATTTTGTACGAAAATTTACCATAGATGTTTGCGGGAAATTTACAAGCATTTCCTTCGATTGGGTTTTGAAAGCCAAGTAGTAGTATAAGCCCTATTGTTATGATTACAATAACAAATATCCAAAAGTTCCTGAAGTTCTTTTTTCATTTACTTGTTAGATATATTCATCTCAGGTAATAAATAGAAACAAATGGAAAATAAAGAAAAAAATGGATGCCTAGAAAATAAAACGCAGACAAATTCATCAGTGTTCATAAGATGTTGTCTACAACGCACTGAGCAGTGTGGATCGGTGGATCAGAGTGAGTCACGGTGGATGGTGGGTCGCAGTGAGTCACGTCCTGTTGACCTACAACTCACTGACTCACAAATCTTGATCTACAACCTACGCCATCTCTGGATTCATCTACTTGGTCCCAAGATGTAGATAGTCAAACATCGGTCCCCCATGCGTTACTGTAGGAGTAATCATCCTTGCTTGTTAGACTACCCATTATGCTGTTGAGATTAGCGGGTTAGTATAGTGTACGGGATTCTAAATACTGATCTTCCGTGGAATACAATGCTAAAATGAAACTCATAAATGATTTTCTACTCGACAAATCTAAAGAGTTAAATGTTTTCTGTTTTAATATTCAATTATTTTTGGTGTAAAATGCTACATTTGAGCTTTGTCTATAAAATGATCTTTTTTTGCACATTTCAATTAGTGTGAATTTTTTTTACTGCGGTATTGCTCGTTGCAACGCCAACCCCGACAATCGAAATATTGTATTTAAATATTGTACTGGACTAGTTGAGTAATTATAACAGAGAAATGATGTTTGAAAGTAAAATTCCATAAACATACATTATATTTTGTAAAGTTCAGGAAAACATAGCTAACCAAGGTTTAGTGTTCTACACATCAAATGGTTTGCTATAGGGTTCAATTGTCTTTATGATAAGATTACAATCCAAAATAGCATTTAGAATGTTCTCTATCCTGTGGGGTTATACTTCTATCTCATAAGCAGGAGTTAACATCGTAAGTTGAAGTGGAATTTCCTACTTTTTTTTCACGACTTTAACAATTTAAAATCAATAGAAAAGTTTCTTAAACTTCTGGGAAGAACATCACTGTCATGTATCATATACGAATTTGGACTCGGGACAGCCATTAGAAGTTTATATCTCAAAGTGAGTCACGTACTGCTTACGAAGATGAAGTGATTCTAACTCACTTGCGTATCGGACATTCTCATCGACACATTCTTACTTAGTACATGGCATTATCTGTAGGATTTATGAAGACTGTATCGTCTCACTGAACATTTTTGTACAATTTCTAGAGACTCAAATCTCAAAGAATGTTTAGGAGTGCCAGGGACGGCGCCAGAAACGCTTGATAGGGTGGGCGGAAAGAGGCGGTCCTAGTTGCTGGGTGGGCGGACGATGAAAATGAGAACTGGGCAATGTAGACATGTTTTTGACAATAATTTAGTTTCATTTTTTATACTCTTTAGTTAGCTAAGATTCAGACCGAAATATGGTAGGAACTAGGATGTGGAAAACAGCTGTCTTGACCCTATAGAAGGTACAACTCCGGCATTCGCCTGGTGGGACTGAAGAAATGCAGGACTTAGGCAGCGGGAGTTCGTGGCTATATGCTCTACCTACCGAATTCCGCGTGGCAAACACACTACCTTTATTTCCAGTTTTTTAAAACAATAATAACGGTGTGTACTGTGTAGTAGATGAAATTCAAGACAGCTTTACCTCCTTTCCCTCCAAGAATGTACACGAATGCATAGAAATAAAAGAAGGTTCAAACAACACAGACTAACAGATGATACTCTACCTTTCATTTATAACATAAAATACACAATAAGTAGGTAAAGTAAAACAAGATTTTTTGGGAGGAACATGCCAGCCCACCCCCACCCACCCTTAATGCCGTCCCTGAGGAGTGCCTAAAATTCTTAAGTATTTGGGGATAATGCAATCTTTAGGAAAAATATTCTCACTTTTATTCGTGAGATTGGAATAGTATACGATTCCTGAAGTTATTAATTTTAGATTCTTTCCTCCTACGCATCACTATTAATGTTATCTTTTAGTTATATTTTCTTGTTATGCATTTTATATTTCGTTATTTATTCTTGCAGGTTATTCGCGACTTCTATCACAACTTTTATACTATTTTGGATTGTTTTAATGCCATATTTTGTTGAACTTTCGTTTGAAGTTCACTTTTATCAAAGCTTTATTTTGAATTTTAATGTGCAAAATGTGTTGGCCACTGGCTTTATTAAGTGAAGGGTATAAATAGTCTCGGTGCAGACGACCCTATTTAAAAAGCAACAACAGCAACTTCAAGGTGTGCGGTGTACGATGTGTACGATGTCACACATGTTAAGTAATTTTATTACGATGTGTACGACAACATATCGTAATTATTACATTGATTTCTTTTCATGAAAAAAAAAATCAATCTAATAATTATCTTGAAGTTCAACGTTTAATCTTGACATTTAAATAACTTGATATTAATTCCTTGATAACCAGAAAGTCAAAGCATTAATCTTCAATTTTAAATAGCTTTGGTATACATTTCTTACTAATAATGAAATCTGAAGATCAGTCTGCTCTCAGCTTTTAAATAATTTTTGGTATAG
Source organism: Thermobia domestica (assembly GCF_964235325.1). NCBI lineage: Eukaryota > Metazoa > Arthropoda > Insecta > Zygentoma > Lepismatidae > Thermobia > Thermobia domestica. The sequence continues at coordinate 264,626,938 of NC_137462.1, forward strand.
TCTACATTTTTCGACAATCATGAAATCGTGAGGTCAATCTTGACTTATAAATAATTTCGTATACGAGGAAGGGTCAGAAACTAAGGATACCTAGAAAGCTAGAGGATATTTTTGGAGCTTCATCTGTTATAAAGGGCTGGAGCGTGTGCGGTAATTTTAATACATGATGTTGGCAACTGTGCAGAGTTTCAGCCATCCGCCACCTACAGCGCTAGTTGTAGGTAAACACAAATGGCGGTTCGTTTACTGGAAATGGAAAACTGGTCTCGTGAAGAAGTAAGCTCAGTTATTCGATTTTTGTGGGCGAAACATGTAACTGAGACTGAAACTCGTCGGCAGCTGGTAGGAGTTTACGGAGAGATTGTGATATCTCGTAAGCATGTCGAAGAACGGCGTCAAGAGTTCACCAACGCGCGCCCACATACAGCCCAGAAGCCACCACGGTGTTGAACAGTTTCACTGGGATTTCATCGACCACCCACCGTACACCCTGAACCCCGCTCCAAGCGACTTTCACCTGTTCCCGCACTTGAAGGAGCACCTAGAAGGCTGTCAGACGATGAGATGAAACACTTCGTAACAACGTGGCTAAACACGCGAGGACAAGATTTTTACCAGGAGGGAATCTTCAAACTCGTCCCGCGATGCGAGAAGAGTGCCTCAATCAATATGGGGACTATGTCAGAAAATAAAATAATGTATGTACTATGTGTTGGTTGTACTGTTTGTGTGAAATATATATACACGTTTCATTACAGGGTTTGTAACCTCACTCTCTGACCAACCCCTGCCTAATAATCATATAATCCTAAGGTCACTCTCCATTTCGAAATTACTATAAATTCTTGATAGGTGTACTAATGAAATCGAAGGGCTAATCTTTATTTATTAATAACTTGATACAATTTCATAATGAACATATAATTATATGACTGCTTTTCATTTCTAACCAATTTAGTGAATATTATTATTAATTTTGAAATCGTAAAATGTAACTCTTCGCTTTGAAATAATTTAATATAAATTTCACGGTACTCAATCACTTCGAAAAGGCATTTAAGAGATTCAATATTGCCATTTTTTAATTTTGCTTGTAGTAAATTTGCAGTGTAAACAACACTGTTCGTGAGAAACAAAATAAAAGAACCTGAGAACTTGTTGACACTGTACACACCTTTGTTTTCTTTTTACAAACATTGCACATATTTATGACGAACAACACTTTCATTTTTTTTTCATTTCTTAAACACGTGCACTCTTACTTCTTCAATTGAATGAAAAAATAATTAGTTTAAATACACTGCAAGAATGACATTTATGATTATCCACTTTTAATTTCAAGTATTTTGCATGCATTGTAAAATAATCCCACGGTACTGACATAAGATATAGTCTACCACCAGTCTCTGGTCTTGTATAATATTTAAATGAGGAGATAATATAGGTAAAAAAAATTCCACGCTGGATTTGAATTAATCACATTTACCGCGGTTACATGTTATAATGCCAGTCACGTTATCATTTAACATATGTCGAGAACTACTTACACGTGCATAGAAATGAAGACAATAATACATATAAAATCAAATGAACAATATGAAACGTTTTATAAGAATTGTAATATTGAAATAATATTACTTTTATCGTTCATTAAAATGAAATTAGAAATGAAATGAAATCTTTGAGTTTTACGTCCCACGGTTATGCCGTCTAGGCTAAAGGAGACGGTGATGAAGAGAAATGAATGCAATCGTGGAATGAAGAAAGTGAGAGGAAACGGGAGAACCCCGAGGAAACCCATGCACTCGGTGTTTGTCCACCACAAGGTGGGAGCAGGGTTTGAACCCGGGACCAGATGCGCCAGAGGTGAACGCCCTACCACTTTTTTAAAAACTATTTTTTATATTTAGACGCAGTAAAGTATTATACATTGGAATACATAACAATCTTTTTCCAAAAAGGATAGCATATACCAAGGATCTTATAAAATAGAGGATCTGCCCCTGACAACAATATCCTGAAGCCATACGTCACAGTTTTGCCACCTGTACTCTGCCCACTCTGCCCAATAGGATCGCAATGTTTTGAGCCAACAATCATGGCGGAAACGAAGGAGCCAATCAGGCAATGGCAGAGACGAGAGTAGCCAATCAGACGTGCCGATGCTCGGTTGTTTTTTGGCTTCATCGATTTAATAAGATGAAGATACATACGGGGAGATCCTTATTTATAACATCCTTGGCATATAATGTGTAATGAATAAATAACAAGGAATCAAATAACAAGCAGCAGAAACATTAAAAAAACTTATTAGTAATGTAAAAATTATGAATACATCATAGTTAATTTTTCATCGATAACAGCTAAATAGTTCGCGAACTGTTCCCGTTTGATATTTTCAGTTATCTTCCATCATTCTTCAACAGGTGAAAATAGTGGTCTGCAAGAGTGGACGTTTGACTTTGTATCAAATATTCCACACTGAGCTACCGCGGCCCCTAAAATGAAATTAGAGTACGTTAAATGAACAATAGTGTAAAGTACGGTAAATATACGAATATATTGATAACATAAATTAAAAGTGCCATATTCAAGAAATGTCTGCGCCCAAATCAAATTTTCTGAATTAGAGTAAACTTTTATTCAGAGGAGTAAATATTACAAATATTTTTTTGGGATATCTTGTAACCATTAATAAAATCTGGTAAAGACAGTAAAGGGGATAACGCGACCCTATATTTTTTAAACAACAAGAAATTTTAGCCTTTATAAACATTTGTTGTTTTTGGAAGTTCTAAATAATGTTGGGCTGGAATGGAAACATGGAAGACTCATAAGAAACAATATTTTCTAATTATATATGAGTAAACAAGTAAGTATTAGAAATAGGGGAGGAAATGATTGAAGAGAGTGCAAGTGGGATGTGAGTTCGACAGGAATGCTATCTCTTGCCAAGAATATTTAATATTTATTCAGAAGAGATAGTGAAAAATATCCTACGAAATGAAGACGGCATTTCGGTAGAAGGTTGAATCATGAGCTGTATACAGTATGCAGATAATATAGCGCTTGTTACGGAATCTGAAAAGAAAATCAATAAGATGCTACAAAATTGAGGAAGGATTACGAAGAATATGGGATGAAAATAAATGTTAGAAAGACAAAAGCCATGGTGATTGGAACTAAGTGATTGGTTTCTTATATAGAACTGGTAGGGGAGAAAATAGAACAGATTACTAGTTTTCGATACCTGGGTAGTAGTAGTAATCGCATGATTTGAGGCCATTTTTCCGCCCCCTGGAGCATGGCGCCCGCCGCCGCCAAATTTTGCGCTCCCGGGCGCCCGGCGCCCATTTTTTGGGTTACGTGGCCCGGGGTCAATGACCTAGGGGTACATAGGACCACCCCTTTTAGATTTTGGTAGGGGTACCATGGCCCACCCCCTAAATTTTGGCAGGGGTATCTAGGACCATCCCCCTTAAATTTTGGAAATTGCCAAATCTAAAAATTTGGTGTGGTAGCCTAGGACGATAGTATGTACCTCTATCAGTATTGGGTGTCTATGTCGTTCCCTTTCATGGGTAAAAAATTGCCAAAAATTCAAATTTCGGGGTTTTTTGACCTAATTTATCCCCTTGGATGAGGTGTTATTATCCTACATGGTTATATGGGCGTATACAGGGGTCCATTACCTTTCATAAGACATGGGTATATTAATGCACCCCTTGAAAAATTTGGGAGGGGTACCTTGGCCCACCCCTTAAATTTTGGAAATTGACCAATTTAAACATTGGGTATTATAGTACAGGACCCTAATATGTATTATGATAAATTTGGGTGGTTCACCTCGTTCCCTTCTAGAGGTACAAAATTGCCAAAATATAAACGTAAGCAATACGTTATACCACGTGTTTGGTTTTTGGTCGATTTTATCCCCTTTGATAAGGTGTTATTATCCTATATAGTTATATGGTCATGTATAGGGGTCCATTCCCTTTCATAAGATATGGGTATATTTGTGCACCCCTTTAAAAATTTGGGAGGGGTACCTTGGCCCACCCCTTAAATTTTAGAAATTGTCCAATTTAAACATTTGGTGTTATAGTACTGCACCCTAACTGTATTATGATAAATTTGGGTGCTCCACCTCGTTCCCTTTTAGGGGTACAAATTTGCCTAAACATAAACGTAAGCAATACGTTGTGGCACGTGTTTGTTCTTTTGGCCCAATTTATTTCCTTGGATGAGGTCCTATTACCTTATATGGTTATATGGTTATGTATAGGGGTCTATTCCCTATCATAAGACATAGGTACATTTGTGCACCCCTTTGAAAATTTGGGAGGAGTACCTTGGCCCACCCCTTAAATTTTAGAAATTGACCATTTTACATATTTGGTATAATCGTATAGGACCGTAATATATATTACTATAAATTTGGGTGGTCTACCTCGTTCCCTTTCATGGGTACGAAATTGCCATATTTTAGTACAACCACGTGTTTCGTTTTTGACCTAATTTATTCCCTTGGATGAGGTCCTATTACCTTATATGGTTATATGGTCATGTATAGGGGTTCATTACGTATCATAAGACATAGGTACATTTGTGCACCCATTTAAATTTTTGGGAGGGGTACCTTGGCCCACCCCTTTAGTTTTGGAAATTACCCATTTTATATATTTGGTATTATAGTATAGGACCGTAATAGAAATTACTATAAATTTGGTTGGTTCACCTCGTTCCCTTTCATGAGTACGAAATTGCCAAATTTTAATACATTCACGTGTTTGGTTTTTGACCTAATTTATCCCCTTGGATGAGGTATTATTACCCTATATGGTTATATGGGCGTATACAGGGGTCCATTACCTTTCATAAGACATGGGTATATTAATGCACCCCTTGAAAAAATTGGGAGGGGTACCTTGGCCCACCCCTTAAATTTTGGAAAATTGACCAATTTAAACATTGGGTATTATAGTACAGGATCCTAATATGTATTATGATAAATTTGGGTGGTCCACCTCATTCCCTTCTAGGGGTACAAAATTGCCAAAATATAAACGTAAGCAATACGTTATACCACGTGTTTTGTTTTGGCCCAATTTCTCTCCTTTGATGAGGTTTTATTACCCTATATGGTTATATGGCCATGTATATGGGTTCATTTCCTATCATAAGACATGGGTACATTGATGCACCCCTTGAAAATTTTGGGATGGGTACCTTGGCCCACCCCTTAAATTTTGGAAATTGACCAATTTAAACATTGGGTATTATAGTACAGGATCCTAATATGTATTATAATAAATTTGGGTGCTCCACCTCGTTCCCTTTCATGGGTAAAGAACTACCAAAAATTAAATTTCGGAGGTTATTGACCCCTTTGATAAGGATTTAACACGTTATATGGGTATATACAGAGGTTTATTACCTTCATATGTTTATGTGCCCTTTTAAATTTGGGAATTATCAAATAACAAAATTCGGTAAAACGTTTTCTAGGACCCATTGGTGTTCCTCTTATAGCCAGATACTCAAATTTTGAAGGCTATTGACCTATTTTTTAATACGGCTTTTATTATTGAATAAGTACAGGATTTATTACTTTTTCGTAAGACACAAGTGTATTTGTGTACCAATCTTAAATTTTGGGAGGGGTACATTTCTTATTGTCATATCAATAATTGGTAATTGTTCTTAAAATTGGGTGGTATCTCTTTCTTTGGGTAAATCATTGTCAAATATTAGTATGATCACGTGATCAGTTATTGACCTATGATGGGATTAGGAGTCCAGGACATTGGTACATTTAACCTTTGTAGGATAATTTGAGAATGTGTCATTGTTTTTTGATTATTCCAGCTATGGACCAAATATAAACGTAAGCAATACGATGTACCACGTGATTGACCTTGATGAGGTAATGTACAGGGATTCATTTCCTTTGTTGTGGTACTTCTTAAGTTTGGGTACACACTTAAACAGTTGGCTCTACTCAGATAAACAAATTACGGACATTATTGACCTTATTGAACATATAATGATATGATTAATTCTAAGACTTAGGTATATCGAGAGAAGTATTCTTTAAATTTGGGAATTGTGATAAACAGAACTTTAACATAAGGCGCGAAATTTGAAACAATACTTTGAACTTTAGTCACAGCTCATAGTCTAAGATCATTTGTGGTGATTCATTTGACCTTGAGTTTTAGAAATCTGATAGCTAACCTTATTGAATCTTATGGCTCATAGTCTTAAGGGAATACATACTACAACACTGAAATTTAGTCACAAGGTGATGTAATCTGACACTGGCAAAGTTATTGTTGATGCAAGTTGATTGGTTGATCACTATCTTTCGTGCAATCTGATTGGTTGATGAGTTTCAAATCTTTGACGCATTCAGTTTTGTTTTAACATTTAAAAAGTTTTTGAAAATCTTTTTTGTTTGAAACTGTGGTTTGACATTTTTTTCGTTTAATATTTTTAGTTTAAAAATTTTTGTTTCGAAATTTTTTTGAATTTTTTTCAAAATTTTTTTTGAAATTTTTTTGTTTGAAATTTTGTTTAAAAATTTTGTTTCTAAAGTTGTTTCAAAAATTTTTGTTTGAAATTTTTGTTTGAAAATTTTTTGTTTGAAAAATTGAATTTTTTTTTGAAATTTTTGTTTCAAAATTTTTTGAAATTTTTTCGTTTGAAATTTGTTTTTCGTTTCAAACTAAAAAATTTTGTTTGAAATTTTAGTTTAAAAAATGTTCGAATTTTCTTTCTGTTTAAAATTTTTTGTTTGAACATTTTTGTTTCGAAATTTTTGTTTGGAAAATTTTGGTTTCAAATTTTTAAGTTTGTGCACTCATTAGTGAAGAACCAGAACTGCTTAGAAGAAAATTTGGTTTGAAATTTTTTTCTTTGAAAATTTGTTTCGAAATTTTTTCAAAATTTTGGTATGATATTTCTTTAAGTTTGTGCACTCATTAGTAAAGAACCGGAACTGTTTAGAACAAAAACATCTGGCATCATTGTGGTGCAATAGTACACGTCAGAACATGATAATGCAACATCATCAGATTTGCATCATATATAAGTATCGTTCGCGTTAGTATTCATGATAACATCATCATGGCTACTTGTATGCAGTTTCTAAACACACGTGATGTGATGAAATCATTTACCAAGATTACTGATTTACAACAGAATGTACCTTATAGAATCTTAGCTAGCCAAAAAATCCCTACAAAGTTTGGATTAAGAATCGTAGTGAAGCTTCAAAATGATAAGAATATAATTTTACCAGCAAGATATTTACCCATGGAAGCATCAAAACAAGAAGAACTGCTGTGTTTCTAAATACTGGATCTGTATCTTTATGTTACAAAGGATTCTTGGGTCGAAGTCATCAATTTGAATTTAGTACACAGCCAAATTCGTCAGCAATTGTGATGAAATCATGAATTCAAACGTCAGCACATTCCTTGGACGTCAGACATAGTTGTATGAATTTGGTTGGTCAGCATGACGTCAGTAACTGTGATGAAATCATGAATTCAAATGTCAGCACATTCCTTTCCTATGACGTCAGCCGTAGTTCTATAAATCAACCAATACACTGTCATCCCACGAAATCATTTGAGCAAGTGCTTTTCAGGAGGAAAGATGTGTACTTCTAACGATAAAGAGTTCATCTTCGCAAGCTATTATCCAATAAATATATTTCAAACAAAACATGTGATGATTGGTATCAGTGCTAGGACATTTGAACCAGTGATTCGATTGGGCAAAGCAGAACAATTTGGTGTACAACTGACCTGTGAAGAATGGCAAATATTATGTTCACGAATCGACAAAATGAACGATTATTTTCATGATGAGCTAAATGTGACCATAGTCAAGTCATTAGGCTCAAATCATGAAGTGGTGCTGCGTACAGTCCTCGAAGAGAAGATGGTGCTGTTACGTAAAAAGAGTACATTCCATGTCCCTCGCAACATGGTGTATCTAACGCAAACGGAATGGAACAAATTCATCAGCGTATTTCAGTGTGTTAAACATGCAGTGGAAGTGTGCAACAAAACAAGTATATTCCTGAAAAAGTACTATTTTGAAAACTGTGTTATGCATATTGTACAACATGTATCTAGATGTTGTGATGGTTGTCAACATCGTTTGTGGGTGCATACCTGTATTGATAAACAGTTTATTTGTGATCAAATGGACATTGAGTTTCCACCAATTGATATTGCAATAGACCTTAAAAGACTTCAGTTGGAATTAAAATTATATGCTAAAGAAAACTAGTGCAAGAAGTTCAAAATACATTGTATCGACAATATCCAGATCCTATATCTGGTATGGATGTATGTGGAGTGTAATAAAATGATCCATTTCAATGAATTGTGTTTTTTCATTTCAAGTACAACCCCATGTTCTGACGTGTACTATTGCACCACATTGTTGCCAGAGGTTTTAGTTCTAAACAGTTCCGTTTCTTTACTAATGAGTGCACAAACTTTTAAAAATGTCAAACCAACCTTTGAAACAAAAATTTCAAACAAAACTTTTGAAACAAATTTTCAAAGAAAAAAAATTCAAACCAAATTTTCTTCTAAGCAGTTCCGGTTCTTTACTAATGAGTGCAGAAACTTAAAAATTTGAAACCAAAATTTTCCAAACAAAAATTTCGAAACAAAAATGTTCAAAACCAAAAATTTAAAAAAAAAATTCGAACATATTTAAACTTAAATTTCAAAAAAGTTTTTTAGTTTTGAAACGAAAAAATTATAAACAAAATTTCAAACGAAAAAATTTCAAAAATTTTGAAAAAAAAACTTACAAACAAAAAATTTCAAACAAAAAATTTTCAAACAAAAAATTTTGAAACAAAAATTTCAAACAAAATTTTTTTTCAAACAAAAATTTCGAAACAAAAATTTTCAAACGAAAAAATTTCAAACAAAAAATTTTGAAAAAATTTCAAAAAATTTCGAAACAAAAATTTTTAAACTAAAAATATTAAACGAAAAAAATGTCAAACCAAAGTTTCAAACAAAAAAGATTTTCAAAAACTTTTTAAATGTTAAAACAAAACTGAATGCGTCAAAGATTTGAAACTCATCAACCAATCAGATTGCACGAAAGATAGTGATCAACCAATCAACTTGCATCAACAATAACTTTGCCAGTGTCAGATTACATCACCTTGTGACTAAATTTCAGTGTTGTAGCATGTATTCCCTTAAGACTATGAGCCATAAGATTCAATAAGGTTAGCTATCAGATTTCTAAAACTCAAGGTCAAATGAATCACCACAAATGATCTTAGACTATGAGCTGTGACTAAAGTTCAAAGTATTGTTTCAAATTTCGCGCCTTATGTTAAAGTTCTGTTTATCACAATTCCCAAATTTAAAGAATACTTCTCTCGATATACCTGTCTTAGAATTAATCATATCATTATATGTTCAATAAGGTCAATAATGTCCGTAATTTGTTTATCTGAGTAGAACCAACTGTTCAAGTGTGTACTCAAACTTAAGAAGTACCACAACAAAGGAAATGAATCCCTGTACATTACCTCATCAAGGTCAATCACGTGGTACATCGTATTGCTTACGTTTATATTTGGTCCATAGCTGGAATAATCAAAAAACAATGACACATTCTCAAATTATCCTACAAAGGTTAAATGTACCAATGTCCTGGACTCCTAATCCCATCATAGGTCAATAACTGATCACGTGATCATACTAATATTTGACAATGATTTACCCAAAGAAAGAGATACCACCCAATTTTAAGAACAATTACCAATTATTGATATGACAATAAGAAATGTACCCCTCCCAAAATTTAAGATTGGTACACAAATACACTTGTGTCTTACGAAAAAGTAATAAATCCTGTACTTATTCAATAATAAAAGCCGTATCAAAAAATAGGTCAATAGCCTTCAAAATTTGAGTATCTGGCTATAAGAGGAACACCAATGGGTCCTAGAAAACGTTTTACCGAATTTTGTTATTTGATAATTCCCAAATTTAAAAGGGCACATAAACATATGAAGGTAATAAACCTCTGTATATACCCATATAACGTGTTAAATCCTTATCAAAGGGGTCAATAACCTCCGAAATTTAATTTTTGGTAGTTCTTTACCCATGAAAGGGAACGAGGTGGAGCACCCAAATTTATTATAATACATATTAGGATCCTGTACTATAATACCCAATGTTTAAATTGGTCAATTTCCAAAATTTAAGGGGTGGGCCAAGGTACCCATCCCAAAATTTTCAAGGGGTGCATCAATGTACCCATGTCTTATGATAGGAAATGAACCCATATACATGACCATATAACCATATAGGGCAGCGGTTCCCAACCTTTTTCAACTTGCGGCACACTACGGGTGTCACTGGGATTCTCGCGGCACACTTATAGATATTATTATTTGTAAATATAAAACACAGTGATGTTTTCTCTGTGATTGTTAATCTCCTTCTCACAGAGAAAAAAGCTCGATCACCAATTTTTTCCCGTGGTAAATCATTATGCTTATTTTTCATTCTAATTTAAAAATAGAAAACAATTGCAATGAAATATTGGACTCAAGTTTTAAAAAATATGCTTTCCTTTTAAAAAAAATGTATCCTACCTTTTACTAAGAAGTAAGATCACTAAATAACGAACGAACAAACAAATCTCTTTTGCTTTTAAAACACAAATGTAGGCAATTTGTCGAAAGGATTGAATGATATTTTAAATTTTCAAGTTACGAAATAGTCTGCAACAATAAAAAAGCAATAATGGTCATAACAATGATAACAAATACATTTTTCATCATTAGAAATGTACAGAACAGTAACACGGTATAAAACCAGGCCGGTTGCCAGCCCAAAAATCTAGGGGGGCGGCTGAAGTTAGGGGGGGCGATCCAAAAATATTATCGTTCATCACCATATTATAGTTCATTTGCAAGCCTACCGTGGAAAATTTTAGGGGCCCCGGTCCACTAGACCCCCCTGGATACGGGCCTGTATAAAACTTAAAATTGTAGATTCATAGTAGAGGTTCATAGTAATGTGAAATACAAATATACATTTTTCCCTACGTTTTGCAATTTGATTGCTATAAAATTAATAATTTTGTTTCGATTCCTCGCGGCACACCAGTAGCCCATTCACGGCACACCAGTGTGCCGCGGCACACCGGTTGGGAAACGCTGATATAGGGTAATAAAATCTCATCAAAGGGGAGAAATTGGGCCAAAACAAAACACGTGGTATAACGTATTGCTTACGTTTATATTTTGGCAATTTTGTACCCCTAGAAGGGAACGAGGTGGACCACCCAAATTTATCATAATACATATTAGGATCCTGTACTATAATACCCAATGTTTAAATTGGTCAATTTTCCAAAATTTAAGGGGTGGGCCAAGGTACCCCTCCCAATTTTTTCAAGGGGTGCATTAATATACCCATGTCTTATGAAAGGTAATGGACCCCTGTATACGCCCATATAACCATATAGGGTAATAATACCTCATCCAAGGGGATAAATTAGGTCAAAAACCAAACACGTGAATGTATTAAAATTTGGCAATTTCGTACTCATGAAAGGGAACGAGGTGAACCAACCAAATTTATAGTAATTTCTATTACGGTCCTATACTATAATACCAAATATATAAAATGGGTAATTTCCAAAACTAAAGGGGTGGGCCAAGGTACCCCTCCCAAAAATTTAAATGGGTGCACAAATGTACCTATGTCTTATGATACGTAATGAACCCCTATACATGACCATATAACCATATAAGGTAATAGGACCTCATCCAAGGGAATAAATTAGGTCAAAAACGAAACACGTGGTTGTACTAAAATATGGCAATTTCGTACCCATGAAAGGGAACGAGGTGGACCACCCAAATTTATAGTAATATATATTACGGTCCTATACGATTATACCAAATATGTAAAATGGTCAATTTCTAAAATTTAAGGGGTGGGCCAAGGTACTCCTCCCAAATTTTCAAAGGGGTGCACAAATGTACCTATGTCTTATGATAGGGAATAGACCCCTATACATAACCATATAACCATATAAGGTAATAGGACCTCATCCAAGGAAATAAATTGGGCCAAAAGAACAAACACGTGCTACAACGTATTGCTTACGTTTATGTTTAGGCAAATTTGTACCCCTAAAAGGGAACGAGGTGGAGCACCCAAATTTATCATAATACAGTTAGAGTGCAGTACTATAACACCAAATGTTTAAATTGGGCAATTTCTAAAATTTAAGGGGTGGGCCAAGGTACCCATCCCAAATTTTTAAAGGGGTGCACAAATATACCCATATCTTTTGAAAGGGAATGGACCCCTATACATGACCATATAACTATATAGGATAATAACACCTCATCAAAGGGGATAAAATCGACCAAAAACCAAACACGTGGTATAACGTATTGCTTACGTTTATATTTTGGCAATTTTGTACCTCTAGAAGGGAACGAGGTGAACCACCCAAATTTATCATAATACATATTAGGGTCCTATGCTATTATACCAAATCTTTAAATTGGTCAATGTCCAAAATTTAAGGGGTGGGCCAAGGTACTCCTCCCAAATTTTTCAAGGGGTGCATTAATATACCCATGTCTTATGAATGGTAATGGACCCCTGTATACGCCCATATAACCATGTAGGATAATAACACCTCATCCAAGGGGATAAATTAGGTCAAAAAACCCCGAAATTTGAATTTTTGGCAATTTTTTACCCATGAAAGGGAACGACATAGACACCCAATACTGATAGAGGTACATACTATGGTCCTAGGCTACCACACCAAATTTTTGGATTTGGCAATTTCCAAAATTTAAGGAGATGGTCCTAGATACCGCTGCCAAAATTTAGGGGGTGGGCCATGGTACCCCTACCAAAATCTAAAAGGGGTGGTCCTATGTACCCCTAGGTCATTGACCCCGGGCCACGTAACCCAAAAAATGGGCGTCGGGCGACCGGGGGCGCAAAATTTGGCGGCGGCGGGCGCCATGCTCCAGGGGACGGAAAAATGGCCTCAAGTCATGCGATTACTACTGTAGTATTATTACTGATGATATGGTGCGAACGTGAGATAAAAGCAAGAATACGGATGACGAAAGAGACCTCTAGGAGGAAGAAAATAGTATTTTGTGGGACCATGAACAAAGAGTTGAGAAAAAGACTGGAAAAAATACTTCGTTTGGAGTATTGTATTGTCTGGATCAGAAACATGGACATTACAGAAAAATGATGAAAAAGAATTAGAAGCTTTCGAAATGTGTGTGTGGAGAAGAATGAAGAGAAAAAGAGGAAAGCTGGGTCAAGAGGAAACGAATGAGTGGGTCTTAGAAATTGCTAGGAAGAAAAGGACAATTTCAGATATTATTAAGAAGAGAGAAAGAAATTGGTTGGAAGATTGGCTAAGGAAGAATTGTATTATGAGAGACATAATAAAGGGTATGATGGCAGGAAAAAGAGGGAAAGATGAAGAAGACTACAATTCATGGACGATATCAAAACAAGGAAACCGCACGTGAAGATGAAGAGATTAGCGGAAGAAGCTTCTCAGTTGCTGCTAATGAACTGCCAATAATGGTAGAAAACATACGATGATGAAGATGATATTACCGCAAATATGGGATTTTAGTCTCACTAATATTGTTTTGAGCCTTAATAAAAACTTATATTTGAAGTTAAACTCACGTCAAACAACAACAATACTCTAGACTATATGTACCAAGGATGTTATAAAATAGAGGATCTGCCCATACGTATCATTATCCTATGAACTCAATGAAGCCAAAAAAAAAAAAAAAAAAAAACCGAGCATCGTCTGAGCTGACACGTCTGATTGGCTACTTTCGTTTCCGCCATGATTGTTGGCTCGAAACATTGCTATCTTAATGGCGCGGAGCGGGCAGAGTGGATGTGGCGAAACTGTGACGTATGGCTTCACGATTTTGTTATATGGGCAGATCCCGTATTTTATAACATCCTTGATATATACCCTCTTTTACTTCAAGTATTTTTTTTAGGTTTAGTCAAAAAAATCTTTTAATCTCAATGAAACACTTCTGTTAGGCATTAGTTTAAACTACAACATTAGTTTTTAGGGTTTAGTCTATATAACTTCTCAGACTCCAAATACGTGAGGTTTTAACCTCACCAATAAATTTTAAGGTTGTGTTCATATGGCAATATGCATTTGATGGATAAGTGAAAAAAACACGTTAGAAATGGCACTATCCTTAAATAAAACGGAAATGTCACGATGCCCTGGACGTTTAGTAAAATGTGTGGTCAGTGGAAAAAGGTTGAGAACCATTGTTTCAACCCATGATGAAGTGCTATTTAAAGACATACAAAGTGATCGTAGAAGTGTCGTAAAGTTATACCACACTCAAGGCATATGATTTTGCCTTGCGTGTGGTAAAATTTTTCCAGTATCTGCGTTTATGCTTATATTCACTATCGCAGGTTCACCTGCTTCCTACGGCCGCACCTCCCGCATGGTAACTCTTGCTCTGACTCGATTAGATAAAATTAATACTTTTTAGTAGACACCTAGCACAAGTGTGTTAGTGTTTTAGCACTGTAGCTTTATGGCTAAATCACCGCAATATTTTATTACCATAACTTGTAAGTCCTAAAGTAAATCTGCACCAAATACTACAATTTTCATCTTAATTGACACCCTCTAAGGTTGTAAGAGTGAAATTCCTTATGAAAGAAATGTGTATATTGTAAATGTAAGTATGATTACCTAAACTGGAACAGCACGAAATATTTTGTTAGTTATGTGTCAATTTCTACATAATCTTGAATCAGTTGTGCTGTATTCTTACCAGTTTTTGCAAGCTGCCTAACATGGCGATGACGGAAGCTTATATAGTGCTTCTGATGGTTTATACGTAATATATAAATCAACAACCTAACAACTTAACTTAATTACAGACAAAGAAGACCTAACCTAATTATGGATTGTAAAATACGGTAACCGATAACAACTAGGATATATTTTTTTCACGCACTACCCTAGCCAACCGGTTTAAAGTTGGTCACAATGAAACGGGTGAGGTTAGCTTTACATCTTAGTTGTACCATCCGAGTGTGACGTAATGTCACGTGGTATTATCATGGGGTCAAAGGTGGAATAAAACTATCCCTGCGAAGTTTCTAACCCAATTTGCTCGCTGAGGCTCCCTCAGTTATGTTTCGTAACGTAAGTAATTCACGCTGACTCCCTCAGTTCTGTTTCCGTAACGTAAGTAAATCATGCTGACGCTCTCTCAGTTACGTTTCGTAACGTAAGTAAATCATGCTGACGCTCTCTCAGTTACGTTTCATAACGTAAGTAAATCATGCTGACGCTCTCTCAGTTACGTTTCGTAACGTAAGTAAATCATGCTGACGCTCTCTCAGTTACGTTTCGTGACTTAAGTAAATCATGCTGACGCTCCCTCAGTTACGTTTCGTGACTTAAGTAAATCACTTTGCTATCAATCAAGTTGTGTGTGCTCCTCTCTAACTCCCCACTATCACCTACAACCCCTCACTTCGCGAGGGTCCCACTTATTATTCACGTGTTGCTTTATAATGTTATTGTTTATAGGGGTTATCAGAAATCTCAAGGTAAATGGTGGAAAAACCACAATTTATGCAATATATATTACGTATGAGGACAAATGATTATTATTTTCATCTTATTTTAACGATAAAAGTGTTATGAAAATTTAAAAAAAAATTAAAACTTTCATAAAAAACTTTCATTGTACTCGGTTTGAATTCACACCAAAAGCAATTTTCATTACTAGCTCGTTTGTTAGCATGCTCGGCTACGAGGACAGACAGCAACTAGCGTTTGATTTGTGTTATATATATGCAAGAAATGGATACTCCAACCAATCAGAACCATGTATTTAGCTCCTATCGCTAGGGTCAGGCGTGATTAAAATATATGTCAACTACAATATTGATCAACAAAAATTAGAAGAGAACTTCAAGCATACATAATAAGATGGAAGAACAAAGGGAACATCAGAAAGCATTACCAAATCTACCATGATAAATATTATTAGGTGCAGTTACATTCATTTGAGCCAAAATGACAAGATTTGATTATTAGTCTCAGTGGAGGCAATAATACAAATTAAGAACTATTAGTTTCATGTAATGCAGTAGTACAGTAAACATAGGAGTTTCAAAAGAAGCCCCTTCAAAATCCCAGTAAGGACCAAATAATAATAATAATAATAATAATAATATGTGTGTCTCAGTGGAGGCTGAATAGTAGTATTACGGGTGTCTTAGTGGAATCTCAAGAGTCTTAATGGAGATTGAATAGTAATACTATTCGTTTCTCAGTGATGTCCCAAGAATCCCTGTGGAGACCAGTCTCAGTGAAGTCAAAAAATACAGATTTGGGAAATTGTCATATCTCAGTAGAGATAAATATACGTTTTCCCGAAGAGGGAGTGAATGTATGCAAGAAGCAAATAATGAAATTGTTGATTTATTCAATAAAGGATCACAGCATCTAAACAATAGTGATTTTCACTACGCGAAATATATTTCATCAAGGCAAATATAGAAATATGAGTTTAAATTGTTCGGATTTGATGTTTAAAAATCTACGTGATAAATCACAAATCAAACATACGAGTTACCAAATCATGCCTGTTCATCCACTGTTTCTACAAGAAAGTTATAGGGACGCAATGAAAAATCCATTCGAGGGGGGAACCAAAAGAAACTGGGCTGAAAGAGCGCTGCCGTTCCTAGGCGTAGTAGAGAGTTCTCCTGCTAGGTAGGTCTAGTAGAGACCTTCCCAGATCAGTTGGCCAAGCTGCGTCTGCGTAGGAGCTTAACGTTTGATCGTATTATTGTTTTTCTCAACTGTTCTCGTTTGCCGCCTGCGAAATCGATATGGCAGATTCATAGGAACAAAGAGTGTATTTGCTTCCTACTTGGAAAATCGGAAACGAAAACTTACCAAATGTTTCAACAGGCTTTCAAAAAGGATATTATGAACAGCACACAATTTTTTGAGTAGTTTGGGCGCTTTAAGTATGGTGAGATGAGTGTTGAAGACCGTGCTCGTTCTGGGTGCTCTTCATCATTTTGAAACGACGAAAACATCGAACAAATCTGTCCCAAAATCAGCGACGATCGTCGTTTCATGATCGATGATATTTCAAAACAGGCAGAAGTGAGTTGGAGCTCGTGCCAGCGTGAAGTTCATGTTGTTTTGCAAATGAGAGATGTTGCCGCTAAGTTTGTTTCTCGCCTGTTGACACAGGATCAAATCATTCGTCTGAATTTGAGCCAGGACTTGAAAAATCAGATTGAAAGTGATCCAAACATTTTGACCAACATGATGACATTTTCCGAGAATAAAACAAAATCTAAAAGGAAAATGTTTCGATGGTGTAGAAACTGTAAAAAGAACTTCGCAGAGCGGATTGAAAGATATAAAAGTTACAGAGTTCCAGAGGTGCTTCAAACAGTGGGAAAGAAGATGGGAGAAATGAATCGCATTTAATGGAGAGTACTTTGAAGGAGACTGAAAGAATTTTGTAAAAAATGTAACAAATTAATTTTTAGAACGAAAGTCCGGTTTCTTTTGGGTATTCCCTCGTATAACTATCAGTTGCTGGATCTTAAACAAAATACGCCCAATGAAATGCGATTTCATACAAATATTTTCCACGATGATAAAAATCATTAAGTCTACGCACCGACAAAACACCTTTAAATTATTGTGTATGTTAAATTGATGACAGTCTCTCATGATGTCTCCTACAGTGAAACACACTGATCAGCTATGTGCTGTGCACAAAACTAAACCGAGATTATGTAAAGCTATAATTGCCAATGTAGACGCTTCATTAATTCACATTATTTATGAATGTTGTTAAAATATCTTAAAAGGCAATGTTCCACTGACAAGTGCGCAGAAAACAATGAATAAGAAGAACATTTAGCCGTACAACAAGGAGTATTCTTACCAGCACTACTTCCACCTATAGCACGAAGTGTATTATCCTGTATTATTTTGTTTAAATAACATCAATTATGGAACATAATAAGAAAATAATTTTAGTGCCTCCGGAAATACTTCAACGAATGCATGCATGTAATCTCGAAACGTGATCTAATCTCGATCATGAAAGTAATCTATATTAATACGCAAGTAATGAAGGAAAATAAGTACAATAGAATATTACAGAAATATCTTTATGCCATATGTAAACAAGAAGAGTCAGTACCATTTACAATTACATAGATAAAACCTAATGGTGACGTTCCGAATGTTGATGGCAAGAAATCTTAACCGCATACCACAAATGTATCGCAAGAAGGTAGAATTACTATTTCGTGGTTTAAAACAAGATGACACATTATGCGGGATCATTAAGGAACAGTGTACATCTCAGTGGCGCATATACGATTTTTTTCGCGATTATTATATGTCTAATAAATAAAGTTAAAGATTTGCTAACTTTAGTCCTGGAAATGTGAAAATTCTGCAACATATTTCGTTTACTTTAATATAGTTTATTGAATTTCGGGGGGGGGGGTTAAGCCCGGAAGCCCCCCTTAAATAGGACACTGGCACATCCAATATTGTAGATTTAATATTAGGAATTAAACGAGGAAACATGCAAATCCTCATGGCTGGGAATTGTTTTGCAACTACCTTGCATCATGAAACGTCACAAGGATTGATTGGTAATCCACGTATCTATTCTAAATCGTGAATATATTCTGAAATATATTCTAAATCGTAATAGTGCAACTCTTTTGAAGTATCAGCACCAGAACTGTTTTCTTTCGGAGAAGACGATAACGATGATGATTATGATGTTTTAGGAGTATGATCGAAAAGAAAATGTATCACTGCTCAATGGTCAACATATAAACCATGAACAAAAATCTGAAATCCATTTATTGTAATAAAGCACATCCTGGATCATTTTCTACTGCAAAACATTATGCCGTCATACGAAAATCTGTACCCCCGAGCAAAAATAAAAGTCCTGTTAAAAAAAACTTATATATACACATTACATCGTCCAGCACGTCATTATTTCTGTAGAGATTTTTTTATCTTGTCAATAATATTAATGATCAGTGGGAATGTGACTAAAATTATTTCAAACACTTCAAAAATAGAATCGCAACTACCGCTGCATACTTACAGTGATTAATGTGTTTAGGTGGTACGGATGTGCTGTACCACCAAAATCAAAATGTGTCGAGGATGTAATAAATACATTTAAGATGATTTTCCAGGATAACAAGAACAATGATTTTACCAACAAGACAATACAAAAGTTTCTGAAGAAAAATCACGTACAACATATAACAACAAAGGATCCATATGTTAAAGCCAGTATCGCAGAAGTATTTAACAAGATGTTTGAAGCATCGTTACTCTACCAAAAAATAACTGTACAACTACCACAAAGTATTGCCATTGCTTATAAAAGCATGCAATGAATGTCGACATTCCAGTATTAAAATGGCAACTGCAAACGATTCCCAAGACAATTTATCCGAGCTATGGCATAACTTATACGATAAAAAAAGTTCCACATTCAAAACAATACACAGATTTGTCTCTGGGTGATACTGTACGTATCAATAAAACAAAACGTATCTTTGACCTCGAGAACTGGGCATAGGAAATCTTTAAAGTAAAGACCAAAGTACTGAGAAATCCATCAGTTTACAGATTAAAGGTTTTAAATCATCAATTCATCGATGGTATTTTCTACAGAGAAGAATCACACCCAGTATCTCTACCTTCAATGTTCTTAATCGATAAAATATTCACAAGAACAAAAGACTACAGACAGGAGTATGTCATCCACTGGAAAGAATATCCTGTGTCATTTAATTAATGGATCTCTGCATCTTCATAGAAGAATAAAAAAGGAACCTGATCAAGATTTTTACGTCACACGTCTCAGTAATAGTTCCATGGATTATTTTCCAGAAAATACATAGAATTTTTCGTCAGAAATGAGATGTGGTAATTGAATACCTACATTTTTATTGAATATTAACTGTGAAAACAATAAAATATGTTACCAACTATCAGGAAGTAGTAAGGAATCACGAAGGATTGTAACAATCCCTGTACACTATTACAACAATATCCGGATCTCATTCATGTAATTAATACATACAATAAGGAAACCAATTTATTTATATCCTGTGATGCAGCTAATAAAGTATGCCTGATAAGACATTCTAATAAGGAAATCCATACTTCTGTACAATTCGCACCGAACATTAATTTAGTGCTTGGATTAGAACCGAAAAGTGATTTTAAAGACATGCAAAAGGGACAATATATACCTAATGTATGATTAGATTTACCATCACAAATGTACGTCTATTGTGGCATAATTGAATCTGTTATCGTTGGAGATACAATCGTATCATTGCTACGGATTGTCAACATGGATGCTGTAAATCATGCAGTACAAATTACGAATCCTGTACATTATGTTTACAGTGGAAAAAATTAATTTCGAGCAATTAAAAATCAATATAAAGTATAGCACAGGTCGCCATATGGCATTCATCTTTAGAACTGTGTATACAAAGCTACATTTTCGTCGTCGTCGTCACGATTGTATCGTATTTGCAATACTACCAAAAACAAGCGTTATCTAGCATAGTAAACGTTTACGTGGAAAGACCCTATAAAACTAGGCATGTAGTTTCCTTGGTGGCTTATTTCGTACAGTGTTAACTCTAGTGAAGCAAGAAGCTGAAACTGTAGGAAAAGAATAATTAAAATCAGGTGCCAATATGATTAATGATGATGTGGTGTCGAATCAACCGCTGGAAGAATCGTTTCAACAACGGACGCAAGAGGCAAAAATAAGTTTACAAGAAAAAGCTGAAAATAAGTTGAAAACCATGCTGGGAAGTGGATATCATTAACGAAAGTGAAATGACTCCTTTCAGTGTGAGGTTGAATATCCAATAATTAACAACAGCACCAATCCTATTAGGAGATGTAGACGGTCACATAAGAAGAAAAGACAATAATTAAATCATTATCATTACTAGACATTTTAGATTAATTCAACGATGGCTTTCTTGCATCATCTACCATGTAAATCTGAAAGAAATGAATTGAACGCACGCAAATAATTGTAATAGACAATCATATTATTGGTTACAAACCAATTAGTTCAATTGACTGAAAATTCATCAGTAGAATTTATGGTGAGTGATAGCAGTGATGAATATATTGATTTATCACAAATATTATTGCACATTCAAGCTCAAATTGTAAAACAAGATGGTTTCTCATTCACTGAAACGGATAAACCAATTGCACCTGTCAATGATTTTCTAAATGTCATGTTTAGTGAAGTGCAAATCTACCTGGACAACGAACTGATTTCATTTCCGTTATATAATCATCCCTGTCGTTCGCACCTGAAAAAAAATAAACTCTCAAATTTTGGTGATGAAGCTAAAAATACACATTTACAAACAGCAATGTGGTTTCAGTGATGTCAACCTGCAACTTCATAAAATCCTATTTCGAAAGGAAGAAATTCCCATTTTGCTCTTAAATTTCCCATGCACTTTACAAAACATCTTACATTTATAAAATATTAAAACTACTGTATGCAAGGGCGCCGATCCTGGGGGGCCGAGCAGAATTGCTCCGCCCCAAAGCTCATGTGGACCCCCATATATTTTTATAAATATAGGCCTATATTTTATATGTATTTTTCTTATTGTTATATGTATTTTTTATGAATAGCTCCCCCAAAAGTTACAGGGAAATCGGCGCCCTTGACTGTATGCTACTTACTTTATTCAATCTATGAGTGAATTATTTGTACATTCCGATCTTCTAAATTTATTTAATAGTTGATGAATGAGTATTTTTCTTAATTTAAAGAGACTATTGAAAACGTCGTCGGAAACCAGTACATTTTGTTGAAAGATCATCACGTTTTGGTGCCATAATCTTCTACTGAACGTAATGCAACTAGATGAATTTCATTGTCTAGTTATTTCATACGGGATATTTTATAAATTGTCTGTTTCTCATTGGTAATTTACTTATTCCGTTCACTTTTTTAATTCCAGAGTACAATTTACATTCCATGGCGCTTGTGTTTTTCAAATTCACAATTTACTGCATAAATCACTTCCGCACTAAGATGCAATTAGTCAATAGTGAAATTTGGCGTCATTAGCTCACTTTCCACTCATAGAGAATCACGTTGGCCTGGATGAAATAAATCCATGAAAAAATCCCATATCTGCATCCAATTTTGATAAAAAAATTCTCTTTATCCCTATTCAAGAAATTAATGTGAAAAAATCTCATAAAATGTGGTTTTTCCCACCCGTTGGCATCACTGTGTGGTTTCAATATACTGCCAGTGATATAAAAGCACCTACCACTAGAAACAAAGATTGTCAACAAAGGTTATAGACGAATAAATAAAAAGTATGAAATTCAATTATATTATTGGACGTCTTTGCTGTGATATTTTTAAAAGAAAATACATTTTTCATGCATAGAAGATAGATATTGAAGTTATATTAATTTATATTAATCTATATAAATAGGTCATATTTATATAGATATGAAGAAAGAAATCAGTAGAATAAAAGAACCATTGAAATTCCATTCCAAAAGAAGTGAGAAGAATAATGAACAATATAAATTGATGCAGTGGCATACATGAATATCTCACGATTGGGACCTGCGGCATTTACAATTATGTAAAAATCCGATACACAGGAGATCACATTCGTTTGAAGTGTAATTTAAAAATATTAGTTGTGACAATTGCGACCAAACTCTTAATCATCTTATGTGGCTGTTTGTATCAATTTAGGTTTAATACCGGTTGTATCAAAAATCCCGTCTCATAGGCTTAAGTAAGCTATGAATAAAGATACTATGAAAAAATACAAAGAGGGGAAAGTTGTTGGAAACAGGTGATATTCAATCGGAATTTTTCCTATCGTACTAGCCGTTTGGGCTTCTCACTGGTAAGGTGTTTTATGTTAAATGAAAAAGTAACGTTTCCAGTTCAGCAGTCAGTTCGAAATGATTATAAGGTCAAACTAAAAATGATAGTGTGAACGTGTTCATCATAATGTGAAGGAACCCGAAATACATCAGATGTGTTTCCTAACTATGTTGTGTTGCTGGTATGGTGAGAACTCAAGGAAACAGCCTGTTGAAATGCCATCGTTGCTTTTTTTATTTAGTATAGGGGGCCGAAGCAGTATGGAGCCCAAACGACTGGTACAATTGCAAAAATTCTATTATTTTAAATTGAAAAGCACCTTTTTTTGTGTCTTTATTCATAACGGAATTGACTTACGGTCCCGGACTTTTGTTACACTCGATATTTAAAATTGAGACTAAAAACAGCCCGAATACTGTTAGACTAAGTGAAAACATTACTTACTCCAGAGATCGTGGGTCAAGTGGGCCAATATTTGTGAGTCTCTGAATCATGGTTTAGCAGGACATGACTCACTGCGACCCACCACTCACCGTACCTAATTCTGACCCTCCAACCCACCATCACCAACCGACCCACTCTGCTCAGTGCATTGTAGACAGCATCATCTGAGCATCTCTACGTTTTATATTCAAGGTTTCCATTTTTCTTTATTTTTCATTTGTTTCTATTTACTTAAATGAGCTGAGTATAACTAAGTGAAGAAAGAACTTCAGGAAGTTTTGGATATTGATATTTGTAATTGTAATAATAGCAATAGAACTTACTACTTGTCTTTCGAAACACCCTCGAATTTTACACTTTTTTATGTTGACCTACTTTATCTTGATTTGAGACTTTCAAATTGCATCCTATTTTCCACTGAAAAGTATCTGTAATTCAACAAGGAAACAATTATATATGATAAATTGAAATTCATCGCAATATGGCCTATGACAAATGCTTTACCATATTATATCGTAAAGGTCAGACCCACCGCTATTATTAAAGAACAGTGCTTAAGCGATTGACCGTAGAAATTGAAACTCCGATTAGTGATAACTTTACAACCTTGTTTTACTACAAGTATAAACTCTTTACTCAGTGGTGAGGAAGGCATGGATCATGGGTCAGAGTTGATGACCATGGGTTTTGGTGGGTCATGGTAGATCAGAGTGGGTCATGGTGTTTGGTGGATTATGCTAGGTTGTGTTGAGTTATGGATCTCAGTACGAGGTGGGCCACTGGGTCATGGGTCAAGTTTTCATTTATCCACGCCAGCTCCACACAAAGGCATATAAGCTGATACATTGCTAAGAGAATCATCACCAATTCTGAATATTGGAAATAATTCATTCATTTTCAAAAGCAAAAACAAAGTGAATAATAATAAATCAACTACCTATGATCTTCTAAAATGACCACTAACGTAATATACACTATTGAAAATTAGACGTCATTTGTTATTGTTTTCCTTACAGCAGGTAAAACGGCAAAATGGGATGAATCTATAGATAATATCGCTACTTGCAAACCTAAAGTAGCTCAGCTCTTACTAAGTCGTCAGAACAGCGGTTCCGAACATTTGTCAGTAACATGAATCAAATTAAAACACAAATTTGTTAACTTGATTCTATACATAAAACTAACCGTATAAAAGAATAAGTTATTCCTTTGTAAAAATGATCCAGTAAAATATTAATTACTTTGAAAATCGATAAATCAGGACAATATGCGTCCCGACGAGTGTCTGGTCGGGACGCGGGATAAATAAGTCAAAAATCGGTACAGTCCCTAAGGAATCGGGACAGTTGGCAACCCTGGATAAGCCGTTAGGCGGAATGAAATGAAACCTTGGAAACATTTGCCTGAGAACAGCCACCGAGGTGCGAATGGCAATTTCGCTTACAATAGCGGAAATTGAAACGAAACTGAAATGAAATCTGAGTTTTACGTCCGTCGATTATGCCGGTTAGGCTAAAAAATAAAAATGATATGTTTAAGTTGTACGTCCCATGGTTGTTCCGGTTACGCTAAAGGAGACGGCGATGATGAGAGATGAGTGAAATGGTGGAATGAAGTAAGTGGGAGGAAACGGAAGAACCCCGAGAAAACCCACGAGCACGATGTTTGTCCACTACAAAGTTCACACGGCGCGAGCTGGGATCGAACCAAGGATCCCAACCACCGGAGGTGAACGCTCTACCACTGAGCCACCGCCCAAGGTTAGGCTAAAGGAGACGGTAATGATGAGAAATGAATGAAATGGTGGAATGAATAAAGTGGAAGGAAACGGGAGTACCCCGAGAAAACCCACGCACACGGTGTTTGTCCACCACAAATTCACTTGGCGGGAGCTGGGATTGAACCCAGGACCCCATGCTCCAGAGATGAACGCTCTACTACTGACCACCGTGGCACCCAATAGTGGAAATTCTTTTCTTGGATATATCATAAGGCTGATAAGCCGTTAGGCGGAATGAGATAACCTTGGAAACATTTGCCTGAGAACAGCTACCGGTGTCTTTGGCGTATGGGCAGTTGCTCTATGTTGTTGAAACCCAATTTGTGTGCATCAATTCGTCGGTTGTGCTAGCAAGAGTAGTTCTTATTTGGATGACGTCATTTAAGAATATTTTTTTTTCATCTAGTTTATATATGTAATTAATAAATTGCATTTCATTTCCTGTAAATAAAAAGAAAAAAGTTTTGTTTCAATAGTAATATGACTTCGAGAGAAATTGTCTCATTTCTCTGCCGGACCTGCAAGCAACATTTGTATTAATTATGTTGTTTAATCCTGTATTGAAAACATTTGTGCTACTTTATTAGGGTGTGTGAGGACGTAGTGTAAAAACATTTAAGTACAAAAACGAGAAAGGGATTTTGTTTACTTAACCGATTGTCTTTTTTTCTTCTTCTTTTGGTAAACCAAGGCGCAGGCAGATGTAGGGGAGGGTTGGGTGCCACTAAGAGGATCAGTGAATCCAGTAAGAGGATTAGGAAGCAAGAATAACGATGAACAAACCTAAGAACAAGATACGGAGGGAGGCTGACTGGAGGAATTCGATAACAACATTCCAACGAATGAAATGAAACATCTCTGTGGAATTTGATGTCAAAAAGTTATCTTTCTCTTAGATCATATATAAAAAAAATTACTCCCCTATTTCAATAACAATTTTAAAAACCTACATATTAAAATGGAATTTTAATGAAAAATATAGTGGTTTTAAAAACGATATTTGTAATACACTTGTAAGTCATGACATAGTAAATTTGAGAGTGGATAAGGCCAAAAAGCTAGAAATGGGTTATTAATTAAATGATGTACTTTTAAGTAAAATACAGTTTCTCTTTGCTGCATGGTAGCATACGAGCCTTTGGCAATGGAGATTAGGGCTTGATTTCCGATGGAAGCTCATGTAGTTCGAATCTCATATTAAACTGTAAGTTCGTGATTAATATAGTCTCGCTGCTGAAAAAGGGTGTATAACTTCAAACCAACCATTCTCATAGAATTGCGACCACCTACCTAATACTTTGTTGGACCATTTTTTGCTTAGAGGAGGCCTGGACAAGGCATGCCATGGATTCTAGTAGTTGCTGATATAATCCCACAGAGATCTGACACCATATATTCGTAATAGCATGCCACAATGAGCTCACAGATGTCACTGCAGGAGTCATGGTGCGAAGTGCTCTTTCCACAACATCCCATAAATGTTCTATAGGATTAAGATCCGGTGAGTTAGGGGACCAATTCACATGCTGCAGCTCCGTGGAATGTTCCTTAAGTCAAGTCCCGTCTTGGTGGTATCGTGCATTGTCGTCCAGCAAAGTGCCGTCTTCGTATGGA
The DNA here is from genome assembly GCF_964235325.1 of Thermobia domestica. Taxonomy (NCBI): domain Eukaryota; kingdom Metazoa; phylum Arthropoda; class Insecta; order Zygentoma; family Lepismatidae; genus Thermobia; species Thermobia domestica. The sequence goes on from NC_137462.1 coordinate 264,653,859, forward strand.
TTGAAGTGTTGCACTGTTGTACGTGATTTAGTAACACCTACAGGTACACAATGGACCTCTCACCAGCGGTCTCAGTCCCTGCCAACAGAAGAATGCACGAGGTGTCCTTAGCTTCATGTTATTGACACACACATGGACATATGGATACTGTCCGAGACTAGTAGCACAAACCGTGATTTAACGGACCAACACACCTTTTCCAATCATGTACGGTCCAATTAACGTATTCTTGTTCCTAAGCTCGACTAAGTCGGCGGTAACGAGTCCTAAGGAGTGGGTGACGAGTGGGTCATCTGTTGTAGATCTTCATGCGCACCAGTGTACGCCGTATAGTTGCGTGAGATATGGATGTTATGCATTCACCAGTGTATTGGTCACGTAATTCCCGGACATTGATGGTTTGTTTGATTGTCAGGAGCTGTTCGACGCGATGCTCACTCCACGTTTTGAACTTCCGTACGCCCATGCAGTTCTGTCTCTTCGAGTCCGTTACCTCCTTTTCTTCCCACCCTTAGTATACCTTCACTATGCAGTAACGTACCCTTCAGATAAGTACCACTGTCTGGGCTATTGACACACCTATTGCTCGGGTACCCATAATTATGCCCTGTTGGAATGCCCACCTCCCATTATAATAGTGTGCTGTCTGCCAACATGTAGCCTCAAGTATCTCTTTCTCTGCAATACTACCAGTCGGGGTGGTTGTGTAATCAGTTCGGCTACTGGCCACATTTTTCTTCTGTGGAGGGGTGGTTGCAATTCAGTGAGCACTCAGTGCATATAAAGTGATACAATAGGTTCAAAGCTGTGTGGGTACTAAAAGGGATTTGACATAAAAATAAGATATACAAATCCCTCCCTCAATTCTCCGAAATACAGGTTTGAGGAGACTTGTCTCTTAGTTTAGCGGCAATTATCAAAATCATGGTAACATCTTGATAAAATGTAACTTGTCTTTTGAATAGGGGTCTACAGCGGAAGATTACGTTAACCTGCAGAACCGCCTTGCTTCATCGTAAAATGGAGACATATAAGTTATGAATGATTTATAGATTAAAATTGTATTATTTATCAAGCAATGCTTATTCAGTCCCATGAGCGAGGAACAAGAAGACATCTGCTCTAGGGTCTGATCGCAGAACTGACCATAGGTGTCCAATAATGTTAAGCTATGTGGATTGAGTGGGTCAGAAGAAGTATTGTAATTCATACTGATGTTCAAATTCTATCTCGAAAACTCCAGCAGTGTGAGGCGCGTTGTCATTTTGAAAAATTTGCGACATTGATTGAAAACAACAGAAGGAAACGCAGTTGCCTAGAATGTTAACAAACTCACTGGCAGTAATGTAGGCATTATCAGGAATGCCAGAACATCGCTACCCGTAACAAATCACTGACAGTAATGGGTTCTGTAGGGGATATTACGAATGCCAGGAAATTGCTATCCGTAGCAAATCACTGGCAGTAATGCGTTCTGTAGGAGTTATCACGAATGGTAGAAAAATCGCTACCCATAGCAAATCACTGATAGTAATGCTTTCTGTAGGTGTTATCAGGAATGCCGGGAAATCACTACCCATAGCAAATCAATGGCAGTTATAAGTTCTGTAAGCGTTATCAGGAATACCAGGAAATTGCTACTCGTAGCAAATCACTAGAAGTAATGCATTCTGTATACGTCATTAGGAATGCCAGGAAATCAATACCCGTAGCAAATCACAGACAATAATGCGTAGCAAATCATTGGCAGTAATGGGTTCTGTAAGTGTTATCATGAATGCCAGGAAATTGCTACCTTTAGGATCACAGAGCCGCCTCTATGTTGCACGAGAGGGTGAAAACAGTTCGGAGCATAAGCATCTTGGGACGTACCCAATGCGTAAACACATTCTGTTGTTGGAAACAGGTCGAAAGGAGACTCAATGAACCATAGTTCTCGTTCCCAATCAATAGCGGACCTACTTTACATGTTTTTGCCACTTTTTGTGTGTGTGTGTGTGTGTTAAAGCATTGTTGGCCGTGATCAGTGGTTTAGAAATTGCAAGTTGATCGTGCCTGTTCAGGCTATACAACTCATGTGTCATTGTGGTCGTAGGCTGTTTCAGCTTCCGATTGAGTTCCGTAGTTACTTTTGCCCCATTCACTGTACTGTCGGAAACCCTGTTCAATACTAGACAATTTCTATCACTTTGGATTCTCTTCCGTCTACTACTGGCAAAACCTGTGTTGCTTTGTTTCGTGTTTTATACGGCGTCATTCATCTTTGGAAGTTTTCCTGACAACACACCTGATACACTGACCACCTCAGATACACTTACAGCAAATATCCGCGCACCCACATCTGTCCTCTTTGAAACTCTGAAAGGTCTCCCATTTTACACCATCACTATCTGCTCGGTTCAACACATCTCTATGTTCTACTGCATCTGACGCACTACAGATGAATACATCACTAACAATGACCAGGTGCTGCACTAGCATCCTCAGTGTTACCATCCCATACATCAAACTACTTGTACAACTATTTTTATTATTTTGGTAACAATCTCTACGTGGGGAATGAAAATTGAACAATGTGTTAAGTAGCATAAAAAATGATTGTGTTAAAAACGTAATATTCTCCCAAGAGTACAATGCCGTACCCACGGGGAGGCGAGCGGGGCGACGACCTTAGAGCCCGAAGTAAGGGGGCGCAAAATTCGGGAGGAAAAATGTATATACTCGTATATACATATAATGGAAGAAATATGTAATAAAAAGTGCTCAAAATCAAGGAAAACCAGTTTTTTTTTTTTTTTTTTTTTTTTTTACGCTTTGCGCCAAGCATGGTGACGCTTCGCAGCTAGTTTGTCGACCTCACTCATACATGTACGTAAGCGATCGCCGTCATATACTTTTCCCTCGGGCGCTGATTTTCACAGCACGGCACTACAGGAGTACTATTCTAACAATTCATTTAGGTCCTATTTCGGAATAAAATCTTGTGTGTGTCAATAAAATCAGAAACATCACGTTTTAGCTTTGAAAAAGTTGCGTAAAAGAAAGAACAAAGATCACTAACGAAAAGATACAAAATGAAATCTTTGAGTTTTAAGTCCTACGGTTATGCCGGCTAGGCTAAAGGAGACGGTGATGATGAGTAATGGATGAAATGGTGAATGAAGAAAGTGGGGGAAACCGGAGAACCCCGAAGAAACCCACGCACACGGTGTTTGTTCACTGGCGGGAGCAAGGTTTGAACCCGGGACCCCATAGGTGACTGCTCTACCACTGAGCCACCGCGGCCAATTTACGCAAAGAATAGAGAGCTCACTATTTAATACAAAAAGAAAGAAAAGAAAGATAGAATCTTTGTGAATGTGTGAAAAGAAGTCAATATTTATTTTTGTTCGAATATTGTTTGTTAAGAAACATTGAATTAGAGCTCTATTTGTTCAGCTAGAAATGTTGGAGGAAAAGTTACCGGAAACGTGAAAGGAAAACATTATAAAAGCAGAAGTAGAAATAGGAAACTTGCCTTTTTGAAGTAATATTGCTTACGAGACAAGACGAAACGAAAAACCATATCGATTTTCGAAGTATTCTTTCTCGGAATCGTATCGATTTTCAAAACAATCTTCTCATCTCGTCTCGAAAATTTTAAACATCGTTCTGTAACTTTTTGTACTTGATTTTCGAAAATAATCTTGGTACAATTTTACACTTAGTAATAGGAAACTCAAATGTTAAAATTTCCTTGGGCCGAGTTGAATTTGGGGCACATTTTTAATAGTCTGGGGATGTCAAAAAATGTTAAACAGGGTTCTGATTATACTTGTTCTAAAAGAGGTTAAATCTACCTGCTCCATGTGATTTATTGAAAATAAAAATGAAAATTAACAAAAATGAAGATTGTACTCAAATTATCTGGGGCGCGCCCACGGGGTATCCAGTGGGTTCGGACACCCCGAAATTTCGTAACTCGATTAACATTTGTAGAATTTCTTAACAGAACTATACTTGTTTAACAGCAAAATGATTGAGACTAAAGATTTGATTCTAGGCCTCATCTGTACTCTTTCTTTTCTTATAAAAATTATCTAGTTCTATATTTTAAAAAATAGACAGATGGTAGTAATTAGCAATTACTTTCTGTCTTTTTTGGGGTGTAGAAATAAGACAGGTTCAATATTACATGCAGGGCTGGATCCAGGATTGTCTTAGGGGGAGGTGCACCAATAATTACCAAAATAACCAATCACACTGAAACTCTTCAAAGTGGCATGTGACAATATTCTTTACCCTTGACAATACTGATGCATAGAATGGAGGAAAGTTTTAAAGAGGGTCGCATGTGTTATGCAGGGAAAAGAAATGTTCTTCTCTCTTCTTGGCTTCTGTTTTCTTTCGTACTTGACAAATGTTATACTTTTTTTGCTTGGTGAATCCTTTTCCTTTAACCTTTAGGAAAAAAAAAAAACACTTAAGCTATTGCTTTTGCAAAGCTCTACTTTCTTCTACGCCCCAAACGGAAACATGGTGGCAGATAGTTTCGGAAAGTGTTGCTATTTTCACTGCCAGCTTCTCATTTTAGATAGTGTATATTTACAACGAAGGGAGGAGGGTGCACGTGCACCGGTGCATTCCCCTAAATCCGGCCTGATTACATGATATATTAGACCCCACTAAATACTTTGGAACCTTCCTGGAAACATTTCTATGTACGCGCCTGCAAAGGAGCATTGTAAAAATTTAGAGATTGGAGAAAACATTTTATCTTATAAAAGATTGAAAATTTAAACACACTAGAAAAATTGGTCCTATCTCCAGGGGCGGCACCGATTTCTCTGTCACTTTGGAGGTGGCCCATTCAGGTAAGTGTTTAGTTGCAGACAAGGGTCCAAGAAGCCATATATGAGGATTTGAAGGCAAATCGAATTTAAATTATGCCAAATAGTGTATATTCACAAAAAATGCATATAACAATAAAAATACATATAAAAATAGATAATTTATTCATAAAAATATATGGAGGGCCCACATGAGCATCGGAGGGCCCGGATCCTCCAGGATCGATGCCCTTGCATACTTCCTTTGGTACGTCTAGTATTAAGATATTAATACAGGTAAGAATAAAATACACATTAATGAACAAATATGTCGCAGTTTACATGGTGACAGGAAATGGCGAAGTCTTAGCTGACTGAACGAATGAAAAAAAAAAAAAGTTTTGGCGATGCTAATGTAACATCTTTCCGATTCTTCTTGATCCATCTAACGCAACGACTGCGTGTGTCTCCCATTGTTTGACATAACCCTGAAATAATCAACGCTACTAATGAAAAGAGCGCATACGTAATAAAAAAGCTCTATGAAGGAAACGCAAGGTCGAAGAAGATGGCGTAAAAAAACAAGAGATTCATAACTATAAAACCTAATCATGACTGTGATTTTCACGTATTGTTTCTCACACGTTCTCATTCTTTATCGGTTTTATTACAAAAGATATTGCTTATTAAACACATATCGTCTGACCAAATTTCATTTTCAACGAACGTAAAATGCTAAATCGGAATACAGATATAATCGTTAATGGAGGAAAAATTTTCTCAGGAAGCACATACATTACGTGATGTGGGAAACATGTGAGACTTCAGGAAATTTAAGTAAAATGAACGCCACAATGACTATGCAATGCAAGCTTCGTTTGATGATGATGAAAGTTACTTCCAAAAGATGATTTTGCTTCGTAATCAAGCATTTGAATCGCAGGTTTCTCAAGATAACATACGCTTTAATAGTGACTTCTTGTTAAAAGTTACTTTTTTTTTTCCTTTTGGAGAGAAAAGGTTGTTCTATTTATACTTTTAAATTATGCTATACATAAACATAGGACTTTATACAACGTCTCTGACTCCTTTCTTGTCAAAAGTATGAGAGTAAAACCCGTAAGACATAGCGAGGAATGATTTTTCATAAGGATTAAGCGTCCCCCCAAATAGTATCAATATCTGCTCTTATCTCTGCGCACAGTGGCTCAGTGGTAGAGCGTTCACCTCTGGTGCGAGGCGTCCCAGATTCGATCCCAGCCCGCGCCAAGTGGGCTTCGTGGTGGACAAGCACCGTGTTCGTGGATTTTCTCGAGGTTCACCCGTTTCTTTCCACTTTTTTCATTCCACTATTGCATTCGTTTCTCATTATCACTGTCTCCTTTAGCCTAACTGGTATAACCGTGAGGTGTAAAATTGAAATATTCGTATGTTAAAACAGGAAGTGGTTAATTTAAGCACTATTAGTTCCAAAGTTAGCTCCCCTTAGAAAGTAAACGATTAGAGGTAACAAGAAAGGGATATTTGATAGTGATAGCATCCCAAGAGTAGGTAGGACCTTTGCCCTTAGCTTATGCTAAAATCATATTAACGAATTTATTCATTTCTGTTTCCTATGTTGGATCTCCATAGAACATTAAATAAATAAATAAATAAAATATATGTAAAAGTAAACCCTCAAGAGATAACGAGAAATGGTTCTTTCATATCGACTTCCAAAATTAAAGGGTCTCCCATAAAGAACGCCACTTTTAAAATGCGCGCCATTTGTGTTGTAGAAAGTTGGCAACACTTAACGTTTCGTCTGTTGTCAGTCATGGAAGGCCGTGGTTGGCAGTCATGGAAGGCCGAACAGAGCATGCTCGTCAGCTGTTTCCTGTACAAGTAGAAATAGAGCACTGAACAGCATGTTGTCATAGTGAAAACTTATTATATGTTAAATGTGGTGAACCTCCATTCCTACATGTACAGAAAACAGATGACAATTTTGCGCTATTCGGTGCTCTGTAACTATATGAAAATTGTGTAACGTTTAGTGCTAATATTTTAGTACAACAGAAATGGCGGGTGTTTCAAAAGTTGAGTTCTTTGTGAGACATACTTCATTTCAATCTCTACTCTTATCCATATATTGTAATCCTCTCTGATTTCAAAATTGGGTCCTCACAGAGCAAATATGGCTAGAGACATCAAGAAACAAATTTTTTATGTGAATGTAACATATCAAAAGTGGTTTGTATCTCCTCGTTTTGCTTCTGCGAAAAGTGAAAGTTCCAGATCGACTCATTTCTGGTTTTAAAATTTCCATAGAACACAAAAAAGTTGTTAAGAGATAGCGAGATTTATTTTTATATTGATTGACTGTTTCAAGAATAGATTCTATTCTCGCCAATATCTAGTTATTGAACTCGAAATTGATGGATGTAAGCTCTTCCAGGTCAAGTATGGGATTCCCAAAGAAAGAAGATATTAACGAGCATTCTAAAAGGAGTATGGTTTACTAAAACTCATTTATCCTGTTCGTCTAGAATTCAAAAAGTATCAAGAACTAATTGATAAATCGCTACCAAATTTGGTCAAAATTTAGAGGAGTCAAAAGTTTACTATCCCAGTTTGTTGATGGTGTCTATGCCGAAATCACTAGTAGTAGAAATAAATCATTTTCAATTTTAACGCTGACCACTATGGAGTAGGCATGGTAATAGAAGTAGTTCTATGCAATCTATTAAGCGTCCCAAAAATATTTTTCATCTCCACTTTACGAGGGAGGTTCAATAATTATTGTCCCCGGCATATTTAAAATACTTGAGCTGGGATAGCTGATGGAGGATATTGTAGCCTAATGTCTTAGATGCCTATATGCTAAATTTCAGAACCATAGCTGCTATATTAGTTTTCTTTTTTATCGTTTCAGGTGTGAGAAGTGGCACCTACCTTAAAAAATGGAGAAAACCGAACAACGAGCTGTCATCAAGTACCTCCAGAAAAAGGGGTTAAGCCCAAAGGAGATTCATGACGACGTGATCAGTGTGTTGGGTGATGAGGCTCCTTCTTTCCAGATGGTAAAGAACTGGTGCCGCGACTTCCGTTCCGGCAGGGAAAGCTGTCAACAGGCTCCTGGTGCTGGTCCTCCAACAACAGCATGCATCCTAGAACACATTGATGCTGTGCATGATACGATTCTAGCAGACAGATGAATCACGGTGGAAAAGTTAGCAGACATCATGCACATCTCTGTAGGCTCAGTGGAAACCACTGTGCATGAACACTTGGAATTCAGAAAGGTGTCAGCGCGATGGGTACCCAAAATGTTATCTCGTGAAAATCAGAAAGACAGAGTTCGATGTTCAAGGGCTGGTTTGGAGGTTATGGGGGTAGACCTGAAACAGTTCTGTGATATATTTGTAACAATGGATGAGACGTGGCTCTACCACTATGATCCCGAGTCCAAACGACATAGCATGGACAGCAGTTCGCCTTCCCCACACAAGTTCAAGGTGCAAGCATCAGCACGCAAGGTTGTGGCCACAATTTTTTTGGGATGCGAAGGATGTGCTCCTTATTGACTACCTGGAAGTTGGACACACTATCATGGGGGCATATTATGCAGCCCTAATCCCTAAGTTACGCGAAGCAATCAAGGAAAAACGGCGCATGATGTTGCAGCTAACAGTGCTGTTCCACCAAGATAATGCTCTTGTACCCACAAAAGCATCTTACTGGTGCCGCAATTCATGCTGCTGTTTTAGATGTGTTGGAACATCCTCTCTACTCACCCGACCTCGCCCCTAGTGACTTCCATTTGTTCCCAAAGTTGAAGGAGCACCTCAAGGAGAAGAAGTTTCACTCAAATGCAGCTGTTATTAAAGCTGTGGAGGAATGGCTCATGGCTCAGCCAGAGACTTTCTTTGAAGCTGGCATAGTGGCTTTACAGCATAGGTGGAAGAAGTGTATTACTATGAAAGGAGACTTTTTGAAAAAATAATTCTCCTTATAGGTCAGGGACAATAATTATTGAACCACCCTCGTATTCTCTCTATTAAAATCGGAAGTGGTAGAAAATCAACAACTTCCCGTTTTAATGATAATAATCACAATAAAATAAACTCCGTAATAGCAAGCGAGAAGGGGTTTCCTGTAAATAATTAAACATCTCAAGAATATATTTCATCTGGATTCTAATCTCTCTACTAAAAAAGGAAGTGTTAATAATTAACCATTTCTGGTTTTAGTGTTGATTGTAAAAGAGTAAAAACGGAAACGTATAGCAATCAATTAAGCGTCCCAAGAAAGTTTTCCATCTGCATTCTCTACTAAAACCGGAAGTGGTAATAACTCACCACTTCCGGTTTTAGCGTTGATTGTTATAGAGCAAATACGGTAACATAACGAGAAGCTGTTTTCTATAATTAGTGTGCAATCTTATTTCGTTTGTTAATATTGTTTTCTAAAGAGCAAGTAAATTCGGTTTATAAACTTTAATTCACATAAATTTTAAACATAATGGGCCTTATGCAGAGTCATTTTGACGCGTGATTAGTGCAATACTAAAGCGTTCGACTAACATATGTTGTCAGGCATTTAGTATGACGCTAATTATACGTCAAAAGGACTCTGCATAAGGCCCAATATCTTTCTTATTAATGAAAGTAAGATGCATTCAAATCTAAGCATTTCCCTCAGGATTCTCGGTGTTATAATGTTGATCTAAAGGGACATTAGATCTTGAAGCAGCTTCATTGAAAAAAAGACTGACTTTAATACTCCTTCGTAGGTCTGACATGCTTGTTAAGAAGAGAATCAAGGGAGTACGAACTTAACGGAGTTCAGTAGATAGGCTAATTTTGGCGTCATGTTACACCAGGACGTAATAGATGTTAGACAATACTGTTTTAGCCGTAACACTTCACAGAGTTCATTTTAATGACAAAATAGCATTTTGAAATATATAATGCTTCACCTGGTAGAGTTCTAGAACTTGTACGCATAGCAACTATCGTGGCATTTTTGTATTTTTATGATATGTTTGCTTATGAGGCGCGAAACCAATAACAGCTCAGAGGAAGAACGAATTTTAAGAACAAAAATTTCTGAAAGTATCGACATAAATCTGTCTCTCTTAGCACGCGGTCAAACAATAAACAAAACTCATTTTCACGTAATGTTCGTTGCAAGAAGGAACAATTATTTAAAATAGAAAAATAAACATCATACATTGAAAATGTACACTGTGTATTATATTGATTTTCTTAAAGTAGTAATATGCATTACTGTTAGGAATATGCCGATAGAAGCCAAATAACAATAGATGCAACCTGCTACTGAGCATTAGAAGCCAAATAACAATAGATACAACCTGATCCTGAGCATTAGAAGCCAAATAACAATAGATGCAACCTGCTACTGAACATTAGAAGCCAAATAACAATAGATACAACCTGGTCCTGATCATTAGAAGCCAAATAACAATAGATGCAACCTGCTACTGAGCATTAGAAGCCAAATAACAATAGATACAACCTGCTACTGAGCATTAGAAGCCAAATAACAATAGATACAACCTGGTCCTGAGCATTAGAAGCCAAATAACAATAGATGCAACCTGCTACTGAACATTAGAAGCCAAATAACAATAGATACAACCTGCTACTGAGCATTAGAAGCCAAATAACAATAGATACAACCTGCTACTGAGCATTAGAAGCCAAATAACAATAGATACAACCTGCTACTGAGCATTAGAAGCCAAATAACAATAGATGCATCCTGGTCCTGAGCATTAGAAGCCAAATAACAATAGATGCAACCTGCTACTGAACATTAGAAGCCAAATAACAATAGATACAACCTGCTACTGAACATTAGAAGCCAAATAACAATAGATACAACCTGCTACTGAGCATTAGAAGCCAAATAACAATAGATACAACCTGCTACTGAGCATTAGAAGCCAAATAACAATAGATGCAACCTGCTACTGAGCATTAGAAGCCAAATAACAATAGATACAACCTGCTACTGAACATTAGAAGCCAAATAACAATAGATACAACCTGCTACTGAGCATTAGAAGCCAAATAACAATAGATACAACCTGCTACTGAGCATTAGAAGCCAAATAACAATAGATACAACCTGCTACTGAGCATTAGAAGCCAAATAACAATAGATACAACCTGCTACTGAGCATTAGAAGCCAAATAACAATAGATGCATCCTGGTCCTGAGCATTAGAAGCCAAATAACAATAGATACAACCTGGTCCTGAGCATTAGAAGCCAAATAACAATAGATACAACCTGGTCCTGAACATTAGAAGCCAAATAACAATAGATGCAACCTGCTACTGAGCATTAGAAGCCAAATAACAATAGATACAACCTGCTACTGAGCATTAGAAGCCAAATAACAATAGATACAACCTGCTACTGAGCATTAGAAGCCAAATAACAATAGATACAACCTGCTACTGAGCATTAGAAGCCAAATAACAATAGATACAACCTGCTACTGAGCATTAGAAGCCAAATAACAATAGATACAACCTGCTACTGAGCATTAGAAGCCAAATAACAATAGATACAACCTGCTACTGAGCATTAGAAGCCAAATAACAATAGATACAACCTGCTACTGAGCATTAGAAGCCAAATAACAATAGATACAACCTGCTACTGAACATTAGAAGCCAAATAACAATAGATACAACCTGCTACTGAGCATTAGAAGCCAAATAACAATAGATACAACCTGCTACTGAGCATTAGAAGCCAAATAACAATAGATGCATCCTGGTCCTGAGCATTAGAAGCCAAATAACAATAGATGTAACCTGCTGCTGAGCATTAGAAGCCAAATAACAATAGATACAACCTGGAACTAAACATTAAAGGCAAATACCAATCTGGTACTGAGCAGTGTATTTTAACGTATGCCATAAATAAATAAATAATGCATTGAAGCAAAATAAAAATTGCAAATTACTATTGGCAACAAACAACACACTTTCTGGCATCAAAAATTTGTTTTACGCTGCTTTTTCGAAAATTACATTTAGAATTTAACCTTAAGGTTGGTGTAAAGGGACAAGATTTCCGGTAGATGTCACTACAGTCTTCGTATCTCTCTTATGCAGTTTTTACCTTTCACGAAAATTCACGATTTCTCTTACAAATTTCAGCCTAGAGACTTCAAATTTTCAGAGAAGGAACTTCATAACCTATCGAAGGCAACAATCCGTGCCGACTTTTTACTTAGAATTTTCCTTATTGTTGAAACAGTTATATTTTTAAAGGTTTGGATATTCATTTCAACAATCAAGCCATTTCAACAATGAAGAAAATTCTAAATAAAAAAAATCGGCACGGATTGTTACCTTCGATAGGTTATGAAGTTCCTTCTCTAAAAATTTGAAGTCTCTAGGTTGAAATTTGTAAGTGAAATCGCGAATTTTCGTGAAAGGTAAAAATATATGAGATAGAGACGAACTGTAGTGACATCTATCGGCAAAACTTGACCCCTTTAAACCAACCTTAAGCATCACATTTCATTCAGCTGTATTTTCCGTATGGATTGATATATGCATTATCTTTGAACAACATTGTAGTAGTTAAACTAAGATAACGTTTAAGCAATAATCATATATCTTATTAACCATGTTGTATACTGTTGCCTTCTTAGTGTCATAATGAAAACCTTGATAATATTAGAATGTTTATCTGTAGAGTAAATAGTAGTCCGGGATTAGCCGTTCACTAATTTTATTATTGTCTATGGAATAATTACACAGTTTCTTTGTAAAGATACGAAGTAAGTGTTTCAATATTAGTTCTCAGCTCACGTAAAGTGGCTTCGGTTGATGAAGGTTGTAATTGGGTATTTAGGGGTAAGTCTTTTGTCTAATGCAGCCTCAGGGTTTTATAAAGGAATCGCCACAACTGTGGGAGACGATTTATAAGGATCCTCCTTCGCCCAAAGTAGCCTTCGGAGATGGGTTGTGAAAACGAATCTCTTTTGCCCAATGCAGCTACCGGAGATTATGTAAGGTAGGAAAACTCCTTTATCCAATGCGATCTCAGGAGCGGGTGTTGTAGGTTAAGTGATCAATGGTTCAGTGGCGGATCCAGGGGGCGATCGTTCTCCCAGAAGAGGGAAGATTTTTTATTTCATATATAAATAAAACCCATCCCAGAGTTTGAAGCTCTTTAAAAGTAGCTCTAAGTACCACACAGAGAAAAATCCGTTCTCCGGACAGCGGTATATTGTACAAATATACGGAATCCTCTTGCTTACTATAGAAATCAGTACGGAGCATAAGTTATCTGTGTGCTACATAGGCACTGCCCTTAGATGTTACATCATGCCGTTGCAGAATGTCTGACATCTAACAGTTTTCCGTATATCACATGCATAATTGCATTAACTTATGTTACCTTCGTCAGCTATATGTTATATACGTCCATTTGTATGTGAGATCCTGACCGCCTACATTGTTTCATACGGAAAGTACGTATAGATGGAACACTTACACAGAAAGTATTATAAAACATGCGTTTTCAGTTATACGTCTGCTGTACGTTAAGTCCAAAAACTACAGGAATTACGCATGTAACCTATCTTTTTAAGTACGCCACCTACAATTTTTTCTCAGTGCAGTATTACAACCCACCGCCCCCCCCAGAAGTCCGTCCTGGATCCGCCCCTGCAGTGGCCAACTGATAATTTGGTCCTAACCTGGTCTTCTTTTGTAGGTGATTTCTGGGTGATTCGTCCGTCTTCGGATTTCGTGTCGTCTTCCATGTTGTCTTCCGTATCGTCTGCTTTATAAACTGTAGCACGTGTTCTACAATTGAAGCGCTTAGAGGATAAAGGTGTAATGTAAGAAAGTGAATATGACTGGAAAATTGACTTTTACAACTTTGTCCGTTAACATACGGCCTTCATTATTTCTAAATATCTGCACTGAGACGAGGATTCGTCAAATAATGTATTAGGTAGCATGAGTAGCATATAACCCAGAATGCAATGTTTCAAAAATGTAACATAACACCTTCATTCTTTAAGCCGGTGGTTCTCAAAGTGGGATCCGCAGGACCTAGCCAGGGAGTCCGCGACGCCTAAAAATTGAAATGTGTTGTAATAAAATGGAACTCACAGTTGTTATGTAAGAAGAATTTTTAAGGTTAAGAAACTGCAGCTGTGGGCAGTACGAGTACAAAACAATAACTATTCATCATTTCCAGTGCTCAAGGCTTTCATTGATTTTTCAGGTGAAAAACTCTTTGCTGAAATACACGGAACACTTGTAGGACACTTGAGAGAATTGGCTACAAGTTTTCGAAAATATTTCTCTGTCCCGTAACCTGGTAATGGTTGGATTGAAAATCCTCATGGTTGCGTGTGCGTTGTGAGTATGAAAAGTCAAGAAAGGCATTGCAATATTTGATGCCTTTTCCTACCACTTACTTATGTGAGCAGACCTGCAGTATTAAAACCTTAAAGCGAAATCGTCGTAATGTGGAATAGAACCTAAGATTGATAGTGACAAAACTTATTCCAGATTTCAAGGCTATTTGGAAAAAGACAAAGAATTTCATTTTATGCATTTCCTATTGTTTATGAATTGCATTTCCTTAAAAAAAAAAAAAAAAAAAAAAAAAAACACGCCATTGACTTTAGTTTTAAAAGTTACTGTATTTTCAATTGAAATTTCGTTCATTAGGAAACAATCATGTATCTTTAGAATAAATTACTTATTGATTATTATTCTTGCTCTTTTCCTTGTCAGTGGTAATTCGAATTAGTATATTATTCAATACCATGTGAAATTTCAGACAGCATTGCAAGGGGGTTCGCAGATCACTTTCCGAATGAACAGGGGGTCCGCGTTATCGGAAACTTTGATAACAATTGCTCTAAGCTCTTCAATTTTAACATGTGCTTGAAGAAGTAACACACACTGAAAGATGGGGATCCTTACAATATTTTTCAGTATCAGTTTTATCTTAACATATAACGTTGTTTTAAAAGTTAATCTTAATTTTTCAAAAACTACGCACGAGGAGATGCTCACCCAATATAATTTTGTTTAATTCGATAAGATATATAGGTTATATGTATCATCTTTCGATATATTTTCTTTGTATGTAAACGCTAACAATATTGTAGAAACAAATAAAAAACAATATGCATGTATTTGGGAAGTAAAATAGGACAAAAAATGTTATTAAATTGAGAATTCTGAAAAGAAAGAGTTTTTCTGTTTATATTTGAGTTGAATTTCAGCTCACAATATACTTTTCCAATGCATTTCCTTTTCATCCATCTCTAAGCATTTGCAGTAATATTAACATGTCAAACTCATAATTTACGTGAATTCACAACAACAGCAAGCACGGCGCTAAATCAAATTAACGAGTCAACGATCACTCCTGTATTCGCCATAAAATAAACAATAAAGTTGGGTGTTGTTTGATTGGTACTTGTCACATGATGTAATTACAATCCGTGGCTGTAATTGTTAGAAGATTAATTTTTTATTGGAATACGTAATGAATGCTATATCAGCTGATTTCTGGACAGATATTAGCTCCGGGCTAATTTGTAATCAGAAGTTGAAAAGAGATTTTCATTTGATTAAAAGATCAAGTTACATGATGTGTAGTATGTATATACAATTGCGTAGTCTCATATTTTCTAAAGCACTCTTATATGAGTGCAAATGCATTCTCATTGACAACAAACCAATATATCTAATACGCATTATAGTGATCTGATCTGAATGTATTGTGAACTATAACGTGTATTTGGAAACAATTGTTACAAGATTATAATATACCAGGGAGTAATTATGACAATCGATGAGTATATTGAGAAAAATCCGTTATTCGGACACCGGTATAATAAGGACTACTTATGTTTACTACAGAAATCAATACGTTATTCATATGCTACATACGCACTGCCCATAGATGCTACATCATGTCGCTGCAGGATGTCTGGCATCTAACAATCTTCTGTATATTACGCACGTATACGTATGTTACATAGTCAACTATACGTTATGTGGATTCATCTGTATGTGAGATCCTGACCGCCTATCTACAGTTCTTTCGTTTTTACGGAAAGTACATTTATTGGGAACACTTATATTAAAAATACGTATAAAATATACTTTTTAAAGTTATACGTTTGTTGTACGTTAAGTTAAAAAACTACAGGATTTACACATGTAACCTACGCCACATACCTCTTTTTTTCTCAGTGTACAAATGAAAATCTAGGTAATGTATCTCAGCCTGTGCTGGTTAAGTTTGATGTTGGAAAGCGAAAAATTCTTTACTAGTTTTCTCGGTAATCTCCCAGCAAAAAATTTGCGCTAGGCATTTAGTCGTCCAGTTGAAGTTTAGATGGCTTACCACAAGTACAGTATAGTCTCTAAAACTCGGCACTCGAAAACCCGGCAGTTCGGATAACTCGGCTACACCCTGGCAGGGTAAAAAAAAATCCTGGGCGCAGCAGGGGCGGATCCATTACCGACTTCTGGGGAGGGTGACGATGGGTTGTCATACTGCTACTTTTATGGGCTCCAAACTTTGGGATGGGTTTTATTTATATATATAAAATAAAGTTTCTTCTTCTGAGGGGAGCGATCGCCTCGATCGCCCCCCTTGGATCGGCTCCTGGCGCGCAGACCCGTTCAAGTATTTTCTAAGATCTGTCTTATCAGGTAAATTACTGTACAGTGCGTATTCATTAATTTTATTTTATATATAGTAAAAGCTTTATGTCTTCATAAAGTACATACTTTTTCCCTTGTTTAAAGGTATTTGGGCAGTCTCTGTTGTATTCTCAAGCAACCAATACACGTAAGTACAGTACTGTATTTTCTGAGGAAACACTCGTACTTATTCCTTTTTAACCCCATTCCCGATAATCCGCCATTTTCACAAATTTGGCCGGCCTTCAGTTCACATTAGTCCGTTTTTTCGGAACTCTACTGTATTGCTACGAAGAAATCTATGATGCTTCTTTACAAAAATCTCAAGTTCCGTTATAATAACCTTATAACCTTTCATTCTATTAGGTAATCCCATTTTTATGAGCTATAAGTGAAATTTGGTTATAAATATAAGTTAGTGGTGTTACGAGTAGAAAGCATCAACCATTGATTGAGAAACTTTCACTACATATCAAATACACTCATGGAGCAGGCGCGATTTTAGTTATTCCTCGCAAAGTAAACATTCCATTTTCATGGAAGTAAGAAAATTCCATTAAAATTTGTTCTTATATTTAGTCACTGTCACTTTTTAAAACCATTCTTTGTTTCATTGCCGATCAAAAACGTTTCCTCTACAGTATATATATATATATATATATATCCAGTCAACGATGCCGGCTTCCCAAAATTTATGTGGGTGCATATCAATGTTGGGATTTATTAGCCTACGAATATGTTTTCAGGTAAGTCTCGATATTTGATTGATTTATTTTTAGTTAAAATCTTTTATAAACACTGTCACAAACGAATGTGCTGTGATACAGTAAAATATACCGGTACTATAAGGCAGTGTTTCTTTCAGATACAATGTTCCGGGGGGGGGCACACTTAGAATTCCAGGGGTACTGCCTGGTACTAATCTATTCATTATGATATTATAGAGGTACTATTTTGGTCTCCTCCGGGGGGGCACTCTGGAGCTGCCCTAGCTCAGTCGGTAGACGGCTGATTTAAACGCAAGAAAAAGGGTTCAAACCCGGGTCCAAACTAAAAATCTTGTGGGTTTGCAGCACCCACAAGATTATTTGTGTGGGTGCCGGAACTCCGGAGCACCCACCTAAATATCCAATGTAAATATCAGTTTTTAAATGGAACGTCATTTAAAAATTTGTAATTTATAACTCAATAGGCAAGCATTTCGAAAAAAGTATTATACAGGGTATTTCAAAATAAATGTCGTGATTTAAGGATTTGTAGTACTTATTATAACTAACTTGCAATTATAAATAACACATCAAATGAAAGAGCAACTCAAATAGTTTTGTAAGCACGCATGCGTAGACACTGTTTCCTCTGTCTGCCATTAGAAAGCACTAGTAGCAAAGATGGCGACTAGTGAGCAGAAAGCTTTTTGTATTTTACATTTTGAGAAGATTGAACCTATAGCTACAGTGCAACGTGTTTTCCGTATTAAGTTCACTTGCAATCCACGAAGTGATAATGACATGCGCAGACAGTGTTGAATTCAGACATTTTCACCCGGGGGGGAATGTCAACTGCTCGGGGGGAGTTGTTTTTCTGTATTTTTGCAAGAAAGCAGCATATTTAACAATTCCATTCACATTTTACCTAATATTGAGACTAATTGCTGATAAATATTCAATGTGAGATTATAATTAAAAAAAAAAAAAAAAAAACAATCGTTTAATTTTGATCTAAAACATTAAATATGACTGGCAAAAGTATTTTAGACTAGACTTTAACTGCTATTTACAGTAGCTATTTTTGTTATTATTTCCTATATTCAGTAGTTACTGTTTGTTACTAATGTAGAAGTTTTTAAAAAGATTTAAATTAACTCAAATATTTTTTGGCCTAAAACAAACATACATAGGAATATCTTAACAAAAAGTTATCATTCTTTCTCACACTTTGATTCTAAATCAAGTATATTAGCCTTGGTTTCTTCACTGCATACACATCAATAGTTTAGTTTATGAAATCTTCAGTAGTGGATTAGTGCCGTGTCGTGGAAAATCAGCGCTTGGCGCGAGAGTATACGACGGCACCTCCGTATATATGAGTGAGGTCGACAGACCAGCCACGAAAGGTGAGAACATTTTAAAAAGTAAACCCTGCTTTTCCTTGATTTTGAGCACTTTTCATTACTTTCTTTCCTTTCATTTTATATATGTACACATGTGTTTCATTCCTCTGATTTTCTTTCCTTCTTTTCTTTTCTTTTCTTTTTCCCTCCCGAATTTTGCGCCTCTTACTTCGGCGCCCGCTTGCCCCTCCCCCATGGCACGGCACTGAGAAGGATCTTCATCACCTTCAATGGCAATCTTTCACTTATATACTACTGTCATATTGATAAATTCTATATAAATCTCTTACCCAGGAGGGATAACTGTTCCTCCCTGATCCCTCTAAATGACACCCTCTGAATCTCACCCTTTAATTGAATTATTTTTAGTTAAAGAAAGGTGTGTTTACTTTAACAATCGTAAAACACATTTACGTGTGTTACTTCCGATGCGAGAAATGGGATTTAGGCGCTCTATTTCAAATAATGTAAGAACTGTACATTTTCAAGAACTGAAGTCTGCTGGCATCAGAAATCATATGGAATGATCGAAAGATCTTCCCTATCTTTCCTTTCCTATCTCAATCTGTACTAGTGCTACCTACTAATATATAATATAGGGCGAGAGTATAGTACTTACTAAAATACAAACCTTTCTTCAACAATTAACAATTTCATGTTCTGCCAAACTCGGTCATAGCGTTAAGAACTACAAGTTTTATTGACTATTTGGTATTCTATCTTAGATGTTACGTGTTTAATATTTATATAGAATGGGTCTGCGTCATTTATATGTATATTGAGAGATCGGATTTTGTCTGCACGTGCACGGAAGAAAAGCAAATAATTGGGTGAAATAATTTCTACATTTTGTGACTGAAATTTTTTGTGTTTCTCCGGGGGGGAATGAATTTTCTTCGGGGGGAGATTCCCCCCGGGCTACCCCCTGGATTCAACCCTGTGCGCAGATGGTTTCATCTGTTTGAAAACACCGAGTGTCTGTGCAAAGGGAAGAGTACAAGAATGAGTGAAGAATGTTTGAACGAGTGAGAGGGTCTTTCATACGTAGCCCCAAGAAATCAATTTGAAAGGCTAATTGTGAATTTGCAATTCCAGTGACGTCTGTGTGGAGAATTTTAAGGAGATTGGGTAATTTTAAAAATATGATTGAAGCAGTTGTTGCAACAATTATTCCAAACACAATGACCAAGGTTTGGGAAGAACTCGCTCATCGACTCCATGTACCAAGGATCTTATAAAATAGAGGATCTGCCCTTACAACAAAATCTTGAAGTCATACGTCACAGTTTCGCCACCCCTACTCTGCCACTCTGCCCAATAGGATCGCAATGTTTTGAGCCAACAATCATGGCAGAAACGAAAGTAGCCAATCAGACGATGCAAGAAACGAGAGTAGCCAATCAGACTTGGCGATGCTCGGTTGTTTTTTGGCTTCATTGATTTAATAGGATGAAGATACATATGGGCAGATCCTCTATTTTATAACATCCTTGATGTGTACCGTGTGACATATGGTGTTCACATTGAACACTTGTAGCAAAAACAGTTCAGAGTTGCTCTTTGATTAGATGTATTATCTAAAAATGTACGTTAAATGTAATAAATACCACAAAGCCTTGAATCTCGGATATTCATTTTGGAACACCCTCTATTTGTGACTATGTCAGTTCGGCCAACTTCATCTATGCTAAATGTATGTTATTTCGGGTCGAAATTTCTTAAGAGGCCTTACCACTGCGAAATTAAAATACCGCTAATTTTATAGTAATTATGCAGTATCTTCAATTAGATAAGAGATAATAAAAAGTGGAACAAGAGCTCCCTAGACAATATTATTTTACATGAAATACCGTCATCACGACTTACTTATCTCCTTTCGATTTCCAGCCGTTTAGAAAATTGGCATTTATTTTCGCGTTTCTAAATGGCTGCCAACGGAAAGTTACTAGGTGACCCGTGATAACGGTACCTCATGCAAAATAATATTCTCTAAAGCGATCTTGTTCCACATTTTGATTACCTTTTATCTATTTGATGATACCAGATAATTACTGTAAAAATGGCGGTATTTTAATTTCGCAGTGATAAGGCCTCTTAAATCTTTTGAAAATACAATATATAAATGTTACAATGTTAGTATATCTTCTAATAACTGTAGTAGGCAGCTTCACCAACAATTTTTGTCTCTGTTATTTAATATTCATGTGGTTAACAGTGACCACAAAGAAGGATTGGAGATGACTAGGTACATGGAACCTTCTGAGCTGCGACAAGTGACCTCCAATAATAGCAGGATACCTATGATGATTATTACTATTTAATATTCGTCTGTTCCCTACAGAAACTTGTTTCTCACAAATACTATGAATACTCAATTTTACCTGCAAATTTGCCAAACTTTGGTGTCCTTAAACTTATCTGCACCTCTCAATCAGTTTCTTCACTCCTCTTACAACATCGTGTCCGTAGGTTCTCTCGTAGTGTCTGCCGTTTCCTCCCACATTCACATTTTACCAATTCTTCCATCATCGTTCACTTCCCTTTAATTATCCGTCTCCCTTAACCTAAAGAACGTAATCCCTGCAGTTCAGCACAAGGGCGCCCATGTTGTGGTTTCCAAAGGAGGGGGGGCAAGTGTGAACGACGTTTCAAATATAGTTTTAAATTTTGCTGTAACTAATGTAAAAATTCTATTGGGTTTTCGATATTCTGAAGTACAATCTCCTCTAGGGGTGCGAGCCCCCGTTGATGGGCGCCCTTGGTTCAGCATTTTCGTCAACCACGAATACTAAGAAAATTACTTCCTCAATTATAAATATGAACAGTTTTTCTGATGTGATTATCATTTTCCAAAGCTAGCGCAACAGTTCGCAAAGGAAGGTAAAACACAGTAGTGTATGATCAAATTGTGTCCTTGTGTATTGTGTCCTTTCTATGTTATGTGACGTTCGCACAGAACGAGAAAACAAGAGAATAAGAATTTTTACGATTTTGTTAGTACTTACGTCTGCAGAAATAAATTTACACTTAGGGATGCGCACGAGACGAGACGAGACAGAATTTTCCTGACAAAATTCGAGTCGAGACACAGCTCTTCCAATAGAGAAGAATACATTTTTCGAGTCGAGACACCACTTTTACAGCACATTTTCGAGACGAGACAGCCTCAAATCTTGTCTCGTGCGCATCCCTACGTTACACTCGAATGTAGCGAAGACGAAAACAAGTTCTTCTTCTTCTCTCGAACTTAAAACAAAGAACAAAAACTCAACAAGAGGTGGATTTTTAATTCGTGGATTCTTAACTCACAAAGAAAGAAAGTTATCTTCTCAATCTGATTTGTGAACTTTTCATCTTAGCTAAATTCGTGTGTAAAGTGAAACATTATCTTGATATTTCCTTCCTGCGTAAATGAAAACTATCTGAGATGTATATGTTTGGTATCATTTCGATATTTGTCTTGTAGGAATAAGGAAAATTCATTCAGAATGATTGATCTGAAAAGAAAGAAAGAAAGCTTTATGCGAAAGAAATCGTACGGACGTCTTTGTTTTACTAAGGAAACGCTGTGCGCTTACAGCTCACAGATGACGAGAAGAACCCTAACAAAAGTAGTGTGACGTAGGTATGGGCTCGCCCACTTTTCGCACGGGGGTTTCAAATGACACAACGGAATAGCACACAGATAACTACCCGGAGTAGCAGACGACATCTAAGTATAGACTACACCTCAAAAACCGAAAATGGACTGGACCTTGTCATTGACCTTTCCCCGCTTCCCCTGTTTTAGGGTTCTTCTCGTCATCTGTGAGCTGTACCTCTATTGCGGTGGTCTTTAGTTTGATCACAGTGCAAAGTACAGTTGCGGTGAACAACATTGTGTTCGCAGGTTTACTCGGATACTTTTGTTTCCTCCCACATACTAATTTCATCAATTCTTGCAATATTATTATTATAGAAGTTGATGTGTGATATAATGACGATGGAGACGCTGTGCATTTACTTCTATTGTGGAGGTCTCTAGTTCGTAGTTTGTCGCCCTACGATTGTGTCCTTTTAGAAATAATTAACTTACGATTTAAATCTGAAATTTCCGCGTTTTCGAGATCTACGGTTAATTACTTCTTCACGTTTGATTAATTAAGAAATAAATACATTTATCGCTTCGTTTAATTGGTTTTGCAGGAGTCTCGTCTCGACTGGAAATTAGTTCCTCGTCTCGATTTAGTTCGCAGATGCTTAATCAAAAATAAATTTGGTACAAATTCGTGGATTCTTAACCAAGAAAGAAAGTTATCTTTTCGTTTAATAGGTTTTGCACAAATCTCATCTCGTGTTGATTTGTGAACTTTTCATCTTAGCTAAATTCGTGTGTAAAGTGAAACAATGCCTTGATATTTTATTTCTCACCATTCAAATTTATACGTAGCACGGTAGTTCGAATTTTCATTTTAAACTGTAGATACAAGTCTCATATAATCCTTAGTGAACTACACTGTTAAAAATAATTTCTTAGGTATGAGAAACCGTTTCTTATCTGTGCACCGAGGCAATATTTTCTTAGAAATGAGATTTGACAATTCTCATTCATAAGGAAAGTAACAGTATATTTTCTTGTTTCGCTTCATACAACTTAATTTACTTTTCTTCATTTCTGATTAATAAGAGTTTCAAACTCTTGTTTTTAAGAAAAGATATTCTCGGTGCCCAGATAAGAAATGGTTTCTCAGATTTAGGAAAGTATTTTTAACAAAGTAACAATCAAATTTATTGACTAGTTTGTTATTTTTGAATCATCTAGATTTTATTTTTGAACTATCTAGATTTTATTTTTGAATCATTAGATTTTATTTTTGAATCTAGATTTTAATTTTTGAATCATCTAGATTTTATTTTTGAATCATCTAGATTTTATTTTTGAATCATCTAGATTTTATTTTTGAAACATCTAGATTTTATTTTTCCAAAACCATTTATCTACTCGCAACCAAAAGTCTTTTACTAAAATGTAAAATCGTTTATTATTATTATTATTATTATACAAATACATACAAACTCCCCCATAGGAAAACACACAAATATAAGGAAGTGATATACGATAAGGGCAGTCTTCTGAAAGCCATTTCGAAAGGAAAATATACGACTATAGAACACAGTATGAGATAATGGGGAATTACACTATTTTAACTTGCTTTACACAATAATTGAACCAAGATGAAAAGTTATTTTTAGAAATCAAACGAGATACTTTTCAAAGTAATGAATGCGACGAGAAACTTTTTTTTTCTGATGAGGAATCTATGAATACAAAGATCTCTAATAGTAGGGTCTAAAGGTAAACACTCTACCACTGAGCAAATGAAACGAAACGAAACTTCTAAATTATTAACCCAGATGAGAAACTTTTTCTTTTTGATTAGAAATTCTCGAATAAAAGAGAAGAGAAAATAGAATCATAGCAAATATGAGCACTCTATCAAGGAACTGAAATGCCCTCAATTTTTGCAAATTTTATTTTCATACGTACTTTGTGAACTCAAAGAAAGAAAGACAGGTTTCTCATTTTATTTCGCTTTACACAATAATCGAACTAAGATGAAAAGTTTTATTTTCCAGAAATCAAACGAGACACTTTTAAAACTATTGACTGTGATCAAAAACTTCCTTTTCCCTGACGAGGAATTCACTTCCTTTTTCCAAGCAAAGAGAATCGAATTAGAGATATTTAAGAAATTTAGAAATGCCATTATCATGAGTTATCAAGAGTTATGAACTCAAGTTATGTTATCAAGAGTTATGAACATGTAATTGCGTAATTTACAACACTGTAATTGGGCTATAGCCTGTTGTGTTGACAATAAATAAATAAATAAATAAATAATAGCAAAGGTGAATACTCTATCACTAAACAAATAAAAAAAGACGAGGAACTACTTTTTTCTTGATTTGGAATCTGTTAATAAAAAGAGAAGAGAGTTACAGTTTTACATTGGAAAAATTGAGCACTCTACGACTGAATTAACATGCCTTAAAATCTTTAAACTCATTTTCATATATACATTATGAACTGGAAATAAAGAAGACTGTTTTTATGAACTTAAAGAGAGGAGGAACAAAGATGAGCACTCTACCAATGAGCCAACCAGTCCCTTACACATATATGCTTTGTGAATTCAAACTAAATAGGACAGTTGCTTTCTATAAACTTAAAGAGATAAGGAACAAGCATCTCTAACAGCAAAGGTGAACGCTCTAACAATGTGCTAATGAGGTACCAATGAACTTTGAGCTGTACAAATAATTCATTCAACACTAACAGTTCTTTAGATAAAACGAAACGAGACGAAAAAGCTTTAATGACCATCTCATTTTATTTCGCTTTACACTATAATCTAACCAAGCTGAAAAGCATTCACAATTCAAACAACACGAGATTCTTCTTTTTTCTTGATAACGAACAATTCGTTTCTTTTTCTTACGTATTAAGTAGAGAATCGACCTCCTGATCACGGATAACAATTAGTTTGGAAAAGTCTCAATATCTTGGTCCTGGGATCAATTTCCAGTGTGGGCATTCTATCGAAAAATTATGTATGGTAGGTTAAAGAATATTATGATGATGAAAGTGGACGGAACTGAAGAATCCTCGAGAAATTCCATGAGCACTACAAACTTACTTAACCAGGGATCAAACTACAGACTCACGCAACAAAGATAAGCGAACTTTTCTGATTCTTTTCCTTGTCACAAAATAGTTGTGTCGATAGACAAGGTGTTTTGCTAGTGCATTACATTATCTAGATGCTTCAAGTTTTTTAATGTGATTCTGAAGTTCACTTTTATCATTAAAGAGCTACATGTTACAGTCTTATTCCTAGTTTTGATATCAATTTCCGAGACGAACTGTAATCTTCATTAAATTGTAAATCCGAAAGACACTCCTTGTTAGATCCCTTAGTTTTATCTCACTTCTTACTATCGTTCATAATAATAATAATAATAATAATAATAATAATAATAATAATAATAATAATAATAATAATAATATAATAATAATAATAATATAATAGTAAATAATGGGGAAGAAAATGACGCATTCCTCTCTCTCTTTCATCCTAGCACGAAACACGTTCACGGGTGGCCAAGTGGTAGAGCGTTCAACCCTCGTGCATGGAGTCCATGGTTCGATCCCAGCTCATGCCAAGTGAACTTTGTGGTGAACAAACACCATGTGCATGGGTTTTCTCGACATTCCCTCGTTTCTTTCTACTTTCTTCATTCCACCATTTCATTCATGTCTCATCATCACCGTCTCCTTTAGCCTAACCTGCATAATCGTGGGACGTAAATCTTTACCTCCGTGTTACCAACGACTTCTTTATAGGGATTCTTTATACGGATACTTAGTGTCGTAGAGCTGTGTTCCGCAACCCTTTTCTACTCGCAGCACAACATAGATTACACTGTTCAACAACGAAAATGTAAATTGAACAAAATCAGCTAATTCTTATTGATTTTGTGGTGTTGATCACGAATTTGAAAGTTATTTTCGAATATTAGCTCTACTTTTCGTTTTACAGGCATGTCTAATAATAACGCTTTAAAAATAAATATATTCGCTTCGTTTGGGGTAAAATGTTACACTGATCTGGCAACACTGGAGAAACTATATGAACGCTTGGTTTCATTGTGTTCCTTATCTCAGTAGTGTTCTGCTATTGTTAGAAAAGACAGGTTTAGTGCAGTTATCAGCGTTTTGGGTGTGACGTTTGTGTAGTGCAGGACATAAAAATACAACTACAAGTACGCAAAAATACTGGTATTTCGAATGTGTATTTTTAAATAGTTGTCGGAACTATTTCAAGTGACATTTTGAGGATTTCAATAAACAAAAATGCCGCGAAATTGTGTAAACAGTGCTGATAGCTTCTGCTACATGTGTGGGGAAGTGACATTTTCCTCACAAAAGCAGACTATAACACCACTAATAAGAAAAGCCTATCAATATTACTTTGGTTGTAAATTAGAGACCAAGATAAATCTTGAGCACCCCACATTGTGTGTAACACTTGTGCCAGCAATCTAAAAAACTGGATTAATGGGAAGGGGCGCTCAATGTCTTTTGCAATGCCCATGATTTGGAAGGAGCCAAGCGACCACATCAGAGACTGTTATTTTTGTATGGTTCCTTCCGTCAAGAAGGGAATTTCCACGAAGAAGAAGCGGGTCTTGTTCTATCCTAACATTCCTTCTGCAATGCGCCCTGTTCCACATGGAGAAGGACTACCTGTTCCTGACCCACCTAAAGAACACGATCTTTTTTTTAATGATGATCAAGAAGTTGAAGCTCCTGAATCAAATACTTCGAAGGACCCTACGTTTGTTGTAGAAGAACCTCCATGTGAATCACATAGACTTACTCAAGAGGAACTAAGTGATCTAATCAGAGACTTGGACCTCTCGAAAAGCAAAGCCGAAATTTTAGCGTCACGCTTAAAGCAATGGAATTTATTGCAGGAAAAAGTAAATATTTCAGTGTATTGGAATAGAGAGATGATGTTCACTTCATTTTTTACTATGGAAGACACACTTGTGGCATGTACAGATGTAAATGGGAGTGAAAAATGTGTAGCATGAACCACTGGTAGATCGTAACCGAATTTTGCTTCCCCCTCTACTTATTAAATTAGGTCTTATGAAAAGTTTTGTTAAGAGCATGAACCAAGAGGATGAGGCCTATAAGTACCTAAGAGGACAATTCCCTCGGTTAAGTGATGCCAAAGTTAAAGAGGGTGTTTTCATAAAGCCACAGATTAGGCAACTATTCAAAGATCACAAGTTCGACGAAATTCTCCAAGGTGAGGAGAAAGCTGCGTGGGAAAGCTTGAAGAGTGTTTGTTCACAGTTCTTGGGAAAGACACCGAGCAACAAATTACAAACAACTGGTAGCAAAGTTGTTATTGTGCTACGAAAATCTTGGTTGCAATATGTCTCTGAAACTCCACTTTCTTCATTCACATCTAGACTTCTTTCCCGAAGATTGTGGAGCAGTAAGTGACGAACATGGTGAGCGTTTCCATCAAGATATTGCAACCATGGAGAAGAGATATGAGGGAAAGTGGAGTTCTAACATATTGGCCGACTACTGTTGGACTATTGCAAGGGATGCTCCAGATGTAACCTACAAAAGGCAAGCCAAGCAAAGACGCTCAAAATAAAATAAACATAATCCTGTACAAGGGATCACTTGAAACTTTTGTCTACATTGCAGTGTAGTTCTTGCACAAAAAGATATTTGTACATATTTTTCGAGTTTTGATGTTAATACTGATTTCTATTACGGAATTGTTAATGTTGAACTTGACCACGGTTACTTTATTTTCTGTATCGCTGTGAAACTGGTATTTGCGCAATTTTGAAAAAGGAAGTACAAGGGTATAGAAAGCTATAGGTTAGGGTTAGGGATGGTATCGAGACGAGACGAGACGAGACTTTGTACAGTCTCGGTTGAAAAATATCTGTCTCGGTCTCGATCTCGTCTCGAGTCAAAAATCGCCGTCTCGGTCAACAAATGCTTGTCTCGATCTCGGTCTCGAGGGCCAAATCTTGGTCTCGTCTCGAAAGTCTCGAAATAAATAGATGAAATTAAAATTTCAAAAGTATTATTATCGTACAGTCTGTCGTTTCCGCTTCTTATTTTTGGCCTACATTCTTGACTTAGAATTATAGTATGGTGTATTTCTTCAAAGCTAATTTGCTAGCGCTAATGCTTTCCATGCGTGTGTTCCAGGTTCAATCATCAGTGAGTATATTATGCCTGGGATAAAACCCTAATAGTAACCCATATTTCACTTTCAGCAAAAGACTTACTCATATACGGCCTCAGTAATACCGATACAATTAAACTCGATTAAATTAACTTCAGTACTATACAGTAGTTTATTTCCTTCCTCTGAATCAGAATTGTTCAATACCTCCTAACGGATAACGCAACACATAGCAGCACGAATGTATTTAATCTTATCGGAATTGAAATTTTACAATTTCTCATTTAGTATCCAATACATTCTGTTTGACTGTCATTTTAAAAATAGAATATAACATTCATTGTCTTAACAAATGGTGTAAATTATTACTACAATATATTTTGTTTAAAATTGATCAAATGCTTTATTACCGTTTCACATCTACGTGTTTAATTGACACCTTATAACACGAACTTCCTGAACTTCGTGATGTGAGCTACGGGACTCATCTTTGCTATGTGTGGTCTCGGGTTTACGAAACAAATTAGATTCAAATGCACATGTTTCGCATAGTTCACGTCTAAATTTAAGTATTCTGTTTCTTATACAAGTTCCTAAAGTTGTAATGCATTACAAAAGCATATATCCACTGCCGTAACATAGATTAAACTTATTCTTGAGCACTTAGCGGTGCATGTGATTTTTATACTAGAAAACTAATCATGCGTTCATTACGTTGAAATTTTATATTGATTGAAAATTACTTGCGAAACATAAACATACATATTGTATAAGTATATAGGTAATTCGAGAACTTTCTAGTTTTCTTTTGTATTAATTTTCGTAGTTTTGCAGCAACATGAAGTATTAAATAGTCAAATATTTTTATTTTCGCTGTACGACTTTCGTTAAATTTTGAATCCAATTTTACCCTACCTTACCTAGTAAATTTATACAGTATATATGTATAGTGGGAGACTATGCTAAGTCACTTTTTGATCAAATTGAGTTAGAATACTTTTTTTAATAGACTATGTTCTTTTTAGTAATGATGTAAGTCTAAAAGCATCCTACTATTTTGTAACTATTTAGTATAGTTTGAAAAACAGCACTATAGTTCTTAGTTAAGGAATCGGTTTTTCGCTTCTCTGTAAAATTAGGAAATTATGACTTGGCTTAGTTTAACTCTGAGATCTCGATATAAAATCATTACCATCATCATAATCAACCATTATCAATCCACTGCTAGATGAAGTCTTCCCAAGTTTTCTCTACAACTATCTATCTTGGGTAATTATTTTCCAGGTTACTCCCCAGTGGTTCCTGATTTTGTCAGAATTTTTTGTATGCAGACATTTCATAGGCTGTTTTTGTCACGTAGTATCCAATATAGAACTGTTTTCGTCCATCGATCATAATTTATTCTTGCAATATGCCCAGCCCATTTTCTAGCCCATGTTAAAATGATTCCGTTAGTACCAGTCATTAGTTGCAAAATAATTCATTTCTATATATTTGGACTACAAATAGTTCATATCCTCTACTTTTGGAGAACAGACACGCTACTTTTTGAACTTCGGATCTGGCAACACTGACTCAATTATTTAAATCAACACAATGTAAGGACCCCCATTTGCTCTAGTGGCTAGCACGCTTGATTTTGGTTCGCATGGTCCCGAGTTCGATTCCCGGTGGGGGTAAAGTTCAACGACCGAGTTTTTCGGATTCCACTATGATCAGTAACTCCACGTCTCTTTTAGCCGCTCTAGCATAATCATGGGACGTTAAACTAAAACAAACCAAACCAAAAATCAACACAATGTGTATTACTAACTGTAACAAGTCCTTGAATAATTTCATATAGTTATATGGTATGGATCGAGTTTGAGGTGGTCGGTGGTCAAACTATAACAAATGAAATGCAGTTAGGGCGTAATTAAAATTTTAATAAAGTACTGTTTTAATCTGAAAAAAAACACTAGGCCTAAGGCTTAGAGAGAACAACTAGTGTTACTGGAAAGTTATCAGTTACATTTAATTTCACTTACAATTTGCTTTTACATGTATTGCTGGAACGGAAACTTTGACAATATTATAAGTAGCCCAGAGACTATGAAAAA
This sequence comes from Thermobia domestica, assembly GCF_964235325.1. Lineage (NCBI taxonomy): Eukaryota > Metazoa > Arthropoda > Insecta > Zygentoma > Lepismatidae > Thermobia > Thermobia domestica. The sequence goes on from NC_137462.1 coordinate 264,684,362, forward strand.
CATCGTGTTTTGAAAACATTCTTGCACCATAAAATAAATTACGAGTAATTTTAAAATATTTTGCAGTTTAGCTACGTTATATGCACTATATTTATAATAATATTTAGCAATTTATTTAAGTTCGCAACACTGTTTAAAATAATGTAACTGCGACTCGTTGTAATTAAAACTACCAAACACTAACGTTATAATGTCCCTGCCATTTGAGTTATTAGAGATCTCCAAAATGTTGATGTTAGTGATGTGTATTGTCCTTTGCTACAGTGAATATATGTGCTATTGTGGTTTTATTTAATATCTAAATTAGAAATATTAGAGCTCTTTTGTGGCTAAGCGGTTAGCCTTTGGCGTGAGAGACCCAGGTTCGATTCCCGGTGAGAGCTCATGTGGTTTGGATTCCACTTTAATCAGTAGGTTCAGTCTCATATGGCCTCGCTGCTAAAAGGCACGTTAAACTCAATTAACTGAACAGAAATATGTAATACCATACGTAGTGCAATTTGAGAAATTACAACTTTATGTTGCGTTGGCAACACTGCTTGTTTATCTAGTGGTATTGCAGAGTATCTAGAAGAATTTCCACTTTCATATTTCACACAGCATGTTAAAAAATTCAGCATTTTTCGCATGGGACCAGTATTTGGATGTCAAGGCCTGTGGGAATATCACTATCTCAGCAACCGCGAAAACTATGTATTTGACACTAATATCGGTCATTTTGTATTATTTTTACATGTCTCGGTACCCCCTCCCCAGCAGGTGAACCCCGGCCCGCATGCAATGGTATCTGAATTTGAAAGTCATCGCTAATGGAAGTGTCACCATTGATCTCAGCAACAGCGAATACTATGCATTCGACACTAATATCGGTCATTTTGTACTACTTTTACATGTCCCGGTAAACGTTTTCCCTGAGACACCCCTGGTTCAATTTTTTTAAAAGGATTTTTCTTGGTCTGAGGCCAAGGATTTCGGGAGAGGTTCAGAACGAGTAAGAAACATTTGTGTTGCACGTGCAACGCGAAAAAATGATCACAAATTTATTTCGGGAGGAACTTAAGTCCGGTAGCCACCCCCTAAATACGCCACTGATGAACATTAGTCAACCTTTTCCGTATTATCTAACATAGCAACGAAACAAATTTTGAGTAAAGAGCAATCTTAATAGCTATGTATATCAATATTCGAGACGAGACCGAGACTTTCGAGACTGACCTAAGTCTCGTCTCGGTCTCTGTCTCGTCTCGGTATATAAAAGGCCGTGTCGGTCTCGGTCTCGTCTCGATATATAAAAGGCCGTCTCTGTCTCAGTACCATCCCTAGTTAGGGTACTTCTTAACTCCCCAGCTTATCACATCACAGTGAAATAGATAAAAAAAAAAGTGAAATGTAGGTTTTTACAAGGATTTTGCTTAAATGTTCTATATTTTCTAAATATTAATACATTTGTATATATATAGCTACTGTTGTACAAGGGCGTTATTTTTCACAACCTGAGCTAAGAAAATTTTTCTATTATCATTTCCTTTAATATTATACTTAAATGAATGTAAAATCGCAATTTCAAAGAATTTACATACTTTCGATCAAAATTTGTTGAACAGTGTTATACGTGACTTAATATGGCACACCAAAACGTTATTCTGATCAAAATGTATTATAATGACACTATTATTTCAAATACATATTAGAATAAAAATATCGAAACTGTCACAAACACTAAAAAAGTTGAACTAACGTGGTCCTGTCAAAACCCTTCTAAGCTTGTCCATCTTCTTCAGCCTTGCCATTTTGGAAATCAGTAGCATGAAATTAAGTGTACCAAATTATTATTTAGTATTTGTTAAACGCCTACAACTAACTTCCTTTTTGTTAATTTCGCTACGCGTTTGTCACTTTTAAGAAGAAAGGAACTTAGAATTTGGAGATTTCAGCATTTATTAATTCTAAATTACGTACATTTTATTTTCTTGATTTTCCCCAGAAAATTATGAATATTTTATCATTTACGTGATGTCTATTTGATCGCTAAGTTCTAACTTATCATTGACACTGCTAATAATTCTTATATAATCTTGCATTTTTTGCAAGATAATCTTGAATTGCCAAAACAAATAACGTTAAACGGTGAAGCGATCATTCACATTAACTTCATTCGAATGGATGAGACTTTATGTTGTGAAACTTTCATGAATTATGGTCCAACTTGTTATAACGTTCTCAGAGAAAGACCATCAGACGAATGATAATACAGATTATTGAATAAATTTACAAGTACTATATGCGAAAACAATTAACACATAATTTAGTGAAGTGTCATGAGGATGACTCTGACCAATTCAATATGATTCTTCTTGGAAAACAAGTAAAGGGATTTGACTTACAAGGTACATTCGAGAAGTGCCCCCTCAGGATTTGTGTAAAATTGATTTAAGAAAATACACGGACACGACGTTATCCATCACAAACTTATTCGCTCGCAGATCGAACCAGGAACCTTAAGCACCAGAGGTAAGCGCTGTATCATTAAGACATCGTGCCCCTTCTCATCTAAACGGCGTGACAAACATCCTGGCATTTGGAGGCGGCGCTCCAAGTTCCTTTTAAATGCTGTTACCAAATGAGAGGCCAGCGGTATTGCCACGTTTATTTTGTACACATCCACGTCTATCCCCTGTCACCTGATCGCGCTATAGTTTGTCTGCTTAGCTATAGCCACACCCCTTTACCACTTGGCAACGTCGCGCCAGAGCTTGCGTTTTATTCATTTAGCTGAAATGCCACGATGTTTGTCACAGGCTTTAGTTCAAGTCGTACATTAAGTTGTAGGTCCACATATTACTAGCTTATGTGCTCATAAGGAACACTGAATTGAAAATAATCCAACTTTACTACAAGGAAATAAAACGAATGGGTTGGAGACTCCTGTGAATTATAGTGATAACTTTAACATCTTCCCGAGAACAAAACTCTTGGATATTATTTTTGTACATAGGAAAGGTCAGTGTTTCTTTGTAGTTAAGTGTTATTTCTACGTGAGCTTGAGAATGACACGTTTCGCTACCAACATCATTGTTTGTCCTCAACGTAATACAGCAATAAATTCGAAACTGTACATCCAGTTAGGCACTGCTGAGTGTCACAGTAGATAATTTTATTTTAAATTATTTTAACGTATTTGCATTGTTCATTTAAAAGATATTTCATTTCTATATTACAAACGTTCTTCATTTTCTGTGGGCAATGGATAGGTCCTGATCAATATTGAACAACATCCATAACAAAGAACAATTTCCTGCAATAACTTCAATAAGAACGATGAGTTCAGAGTTAGTGCTACGTGAGGGTACCTGGTTCAATATCACTCGAAGTAAAGTTTGTTAATGTAGACAAATTGTGTTTGTGAGTTTTTCTCAAGGTTCTACTGTTTCCTTCCACATTTTGTGTATGCAGCAAGTTTTTCATAACCATTTATCTTTTGAGTAATCAACCGTCTAGTTTAACGCAAAAAGTTATGAGCGTGGAACGTAAAACTAAATATATCATTTCAAGTAAGTTTCATTAAGTTTTTAACTTACTGTCCCATGTTATGTCTTGAAAGTTCACTACAAAGTTCACTTGGCGTAAACTGGCATCGAACCTAGGACTCCATGCACGAGGGTTGAACGCTCAACCACTGGGCCACCGTGAACCTGTTTCTAGCCAGGATGAAAGAGAAAGAGAAATGCGGCATTTTCTTCTTCTTCTTCTTCTTCTTCTTCTTCTTATTATTATTATTATTATTATTATTATTAATATTAATATTATTATTATTATTATTATTATTATTATTATTATTATTATTATTATTATTATTATTATTATTATTATTATTATTATGAACGATAGTAAGAAGCGAGATAAAACTAAGGGATCTAACAACGGCGGCCTTTCGGATTTACAATCTAATGAGGATTGCAGCTCGTCTCGGGAATCGATACCAAAGCTAGGAATAAGACCTCTAACATCTAGCACTTTAATGATAAAAGTGAACTTCAGAATCACATTAAAAAACTTGAAGCATCTAGATAATGTAATGCACTAGCAAAACACCTTGTCTATCGACACAACTATTTTATGGCAAGGAAAAGAATCAGAAAAGTTCGCTTATCTTTGTTGCGTAAGTCTCTAGTTTGATCCCTGGTTAAGTAAGTTTGTGGTGCTCATGGAATTTCTCGAGGGTTCTCCAGTTCCGTACACTTTTATCATCATCATCATCATATCCTTTAACCTACAATACATAATTTTTCGATAGAGTGTCCATACTGGAAATCGATCCCAGGACCAAGATACTGAGACATTTTTAAACTAATTGTTATCTGTGATCAGGAGGTCGATTCTCTACGGCATACGTAAGAAAAAGAACGAATTTTTCGTAATCAAGAGAAAAGAAGTTTCTCGTCTTGTTTGAATTGTGAATGCTTTTCAACTTGGTTAGATTATAGTGTAAAGCGAAATAAAATGAGATGGTCATTTAGGTTTTATTTCGTCTCGTTTCGTTTTATCTAAAGAACTGTTAGTGTTGAATGAATTATTTGTACAGCTCAAAGTTCATTGGTACCTCATTAGCACATTGTTAGAGCGTTCACCTTTGCTGTTAGAGATGCTTGTTCCTTATCTCTTTAAGTTTATAGAAAGCAACTGTCCTATTTAGTTTGAATTCACAAAGCATATATGTGTAAGGGACTGGTTGGCTCATTGGTAGAGTGCTCATCTTTGTTCCTCCTCTCTTTAAGTTCATAAAAACAGTCTTCTTTATTTCCAGTTCATAATGTATATATGAAAATGAGTTTAAAGATTTTAAGGCATGTTAATTCAGTCGTAGAGTGCTCAATTTTTCCAATGTAAAACTGTAACTCTCTTCTCTTTTTATTAACAGATTCCAAATCAAGAAAAAAGTAGTTCCTCGTCTTTTTTTATTTGTTTAGTGATAGAGTATTCACCTTTGCTATTATTTATTTATTTATTTATTTATTTATTGTCAACACAACAGGCTATAGCCCAATTACAGTATTGTAAATTACGCAATTACATGTTAATAACTCTTGATAACATAACTTGAGTTCATAACTCTTGATAACTCATGATAATGTCATTTCTAAATTTCTTAAATATCTCTAATTCGATTCTCTTTGCTTGGAAAAAGGAAGTGAATTCCTCGTCAGGGAAAAGGAAGTTTTTGATCACAGTCAATAGTTTTAAAGGTGTCTCGTTTGATTTCTGGAAAATAAAACTTTTCATCTTAGTTCTATTATTGTGTAAAGCGAAATAAAATGAGATACCTGTCTTTCTTTGTTTGAGTTCACAATGTACGTATGAAAATAAAATTTGTAAAAATTGAGGGCATTTCAGTTCCTTGATAGAGTGCTCATATTTGCTACGATTCTATTCACTTCTCTTTTATTCGAGAATTTCTAATCAAAAAGAAAAAAAAATTCTTGTCTGGCTTAATAATTTAGAAGTTTCGTTTCGTTTCATTTGCTCAGTGTAGAGTGTACGTCCATTTAGACAGTCCCCCCACCCCCACCTTTTCAGACTCAATCGGAAATGGTCTCAATTGTTTGTACATCGTTTGTACAGAAATGTGCAGGCGAAATTTTTGTTTGTACACAATTATGGGCGCCGCCAGAACGAAAACAAAGTGTGGGGCTGTCTAAATGGAAACCCCCCACCATGTCCAATTCAATCACAAATTGTCGCAATCCTTTGTACGTCGTTTGTACAGAAATGTGCAGGCGAATTTTTCGTTTGTACACAATTAGGGGCGCCACCAGAACGAAAACAAAGTGGGGGCTGTCTAAGTGGTAGCCCCCCTCCATGTCCAATTCAATCACAAATTGTCGCAATCGTTTGTACATCGTTTGTATAGAAATGTGCAGGCGAAATTTTCGTTTGTACACAATTAGGGGCGCCGCCAGAACGAAAACAATGTGTGGGGCTGTCTAAATGGTAGAAACATTAAAAAAATGTGTCACATACTATGGAGTATTTACTAACAAGACTTTGTATACACTATTGTGTCGATTGGTATGTTCACACTATCGTGTGATTCACTACATTTATGTTACTCTAACGATGATGGAATCTGAAGTTTTTTTTGTTTTTATATTTATTTTTATACTTACAATCATTATTGCTGAGTTAGTTTATCACTTCTCGGCTCTTATTATTAATCTTATTCATTATTTCTTACGTGAGCTGAATCTTTATGAGAAAAATGCATTTTTTTCTTTCTAACTTGCGCAGAAACCGTTATCCTCATGTCGTACAGGAAATTGATAAGTGGAAGATATAACAAATTCACAAAGTAGACTGTTAAAGGGAAAATTATAACACAGTATCTTGTTTTATTTGAACATCTTCATTAAACTCATTTTGCAAAAACTATAGAATGTATGGTGAAGTATTTTGGTGCATTCAGCATTCTGATTTGCGAGTAGGGTTGCCAACTGGTCGGTATTTCATCGGCCTGGCCGGGAATATTGCTGTGATTTTGATTAAGGCCGGTTACCGGTATAAACTTCTTATTAGCCCCCTTCTGACCGGTATTTTGGAATCTGCAATCCAGAATATAACATTGAACATCGACATTTTTCAACAGTTCCTTTACAAACACAAATTTCCGTTGTATTATGCATTATCGATATTTTTTTAATCTATGGCAGTTTTTTTTTTATTTATTTAACATAAGAAATTTGATAACACTTGGATTGTGTTGTAAAAGAATTTTATACATTTATTGAGAGTAGGAAATGACTTTAAAGCAATTTTCTTTGTTTGAAGTGTAAGTTTATAGAGTAAATTTCATTTTATGAATCAACAATTGGTACGTAAAGATTAATATCCAGTATTATTCATCTGTTTCGATAATTTTAAAGAAGTGCCAATTGCTGGTAAATACAATAATGATCAATAGAGTCTTCAGTTTCTCATATGTACAGTTTCTCATTTGTATTATTGCTATTTATTGTGAATCGGTTCCTATGAGTGTTCTGCTCAAAGTACCTTTTTCCCGACGAACTATTCTTAACCTACATGTCTACTTATTAGCTTCACTTTTCCCTTTAGTACAAAGGTTATGAGAACGTGGAATTTGAACCATTATTTGGGAGGGGGGGGGGGTATTCGACAACCCAGTGAGACGTGACAATGAACAACCGGTGCATCAGCTGATTAGCCGCGAGAGTACATTCAAAATGTTTTAACTCCAATTTGTAATAATTTCCAATTTATATTATTATTATTATTATTATTATTATTATTATTATTATTATTATTATTATTATTATTATTATTATTATTATTATTGAGATTTTAATGCTAAAACTGTAATTCAGATGGATCGCACGAAAAGCACATACCGGTACTGTATGACAATTTCAGCGGAATGGAGGCGGACTTGATGAGAGCACTAGGCGAAGAAAATTGGGAACTACTGTTAAACTTTTTCTACGCAAAGCATCACAAACTTTATATAATCCCTGCGTGTTAATTCTGCTTCGCCCTACCTTGGTGCGAATTTAATGCAATATTAAGTTGTAGGAAATTTACAGGAAGGATGTAATTTAAATCTGATTTGAGCGCAGCGTCCCTTTCAGCAGTAAGGCTGTATGAGACACGAAATTACAGCTTAAACTTAGGACCCGAACCACATGAGCTCCAGCCGGGAATCAAATCCGAGCTCTCGTGGAAAAGGCGTGTACGCTATGTAGTCATGTATAGTACTTGCTGTGTGTAGTACTTTAGAAACGAAGAACATTATTTAAAAAAATTATGTTTATGTATACACTGAACGCGTAAGTGAAATATTAATTTATAAACATCGAAAATATTACGTCATTACCACGCCGGAATACTACAGGAGAAGAATGCACTGACAATAGGCGACAATTATCGTGACACTAATAACATAGAGTTCACAATCGTTACACTTTTATACGATCACTTCGTGTTTTGGCGCGGGAGACCCGGGTTCGATTCCCAATCGAACATTCTCCGATCAAAAATAAAGCTCTAGATCCACTTTTCATATGCCATCGGTTCTGAAACGGACGCAAAACTGAAACCCATTCTTCAAACTCTAATACCAAAAATCGATAATGTGAATAAAGTGATAGTGTGATTTCACTGAAAAGAGACGTAATTGTAAGAAAGTACACAAGTGAAGTGAGAATAAGGGAGAAATTGAAAAATGCAGAAGCAGAGCAAATGTGTTCAAATTTCTACAGTACTTGTGCAGCACATTGGTACCTAGTTCTTAGTGTATACTTTTATACTTTTTTGCCATTTAACGTTAGCGAATAGCGCCCGCCCTTGTGTCTTCGACTTTCTGCCCCTCTGTCTTTCTTCTGCCTCTACTCACTTAGGTTCCACACTTTCCAGTGGATTAAGAAATAAATATTTTCGTAAAAAAAAACACTAATATTGGAATAATCGTTTCTGTTTCACTTACTTTCGTTGCATTTTTGTATACACATTGTAAATCTTTACGTATCTTGTGGAAGGCGCCAATTAAATAAAAAGTTCTGAGTGCATTTGCAGATTAACTCTTTATAGGAGAAACTTACGGTATGTGCTGTATTCCTCTTTTAGGAAATTTACAGGAAGGATGTAATTTAAATCTGATTTGAGTGCAGCGTCCCTTTCAGCAGTGAGGCAGTCATGTGTAGCAGTTGATGTTTCTTACCGATGACATACGGCAGTCACCCTTACAATATGTGCTATTTCTACCTTACAATTACCCCTCCCTATGTGCCGTTTACATAACTTATATTAAATCTAAATTTCGTTATCCAAGCTTTGAAAATACTAAGAATTGTAGAATTTTCTTCAGTATGTTTAAGGTTAATAAGTAATTAAACTAAGGAGTCATTGATATTCGCTAATAATAATAATAATAATAATAATAATAATAATAATAATAATAATAATAATAATAATAATAATAATAATAATAATAATAATAATAATAATAATAATAATAAAAGCTTAGCTCGATCATAAACTGAGCAGAGTACAAAGTCTCAAGATCAGTGACGTAATAAGAAATGAAAGCTGTTTAAACGTCACTATTGAATTGTCCAACAGAGAACTCTCCTGGGATGAACCTCTTTGGATTGGCGGAAATGCGTCGTGACTATAAGCCATGGCAAAAACACGATGTAAAAGTGATGTATCGACTCGAAAAATGTATTATTGTCTATTGGAAGAGCTGTGTCTCGACTCGAATTTTGTCAGAAAAATTCTGTCTCGACTCGTCTCGTGCGCATCCCTACTTAAGATCTATGCACATTTCTAAGAACGATGCGTCATATTATTTTGAAATATAACCACCCTTAAGATCTATGCACATATCTAAAAACGTTGTGTTATATAATAATTATGACATATAACCACTCTTAAGATCTCTACACATATCTAAGAACGATGCATTATATTATTTTGAATCATAACCTCCCTTAATATCTATGACACATCTAAATACCATGCGTTATATAATAATTATGACATAAAATTTTGACATATAACCACCCTTAAGATCTATGCAGATATCTAAGAACGATGCGTCATATTATTTTGAAATATAACCACCCTTAAGATCTATGACACATCTAAAAACGATGCGTTATATTATTTTGAAATATAACCACTCTTAAGATCTATGCATATATCTAAGAACGATGCGTTATATAATAATTATGATATATAACCATCCTTAAGATCTGTGCACATATCTAAGAACGATGCGTTATATTAGTTTGAAATATAGCCACCCTTAAGATCTATGACACATCTAAATACGATGCGTTATATAATAATTATGACATATAAAATTATATATATATATATATATATATATATATATATATATATATATAGATAGATAGATAGATAGATAGATAGATAGATAGATAGATAGATAGATAGATATAATCCATTGAGTTCGAGAAAAAATTCCTAAAGGAACTTACAATGCCATGTTTTGTGTTGACTTATAGATATTATGAACAAAACTGAGTTTGTCTACAATTCTGATATTACTGTAATAGCTTTAAAGAACAAATAGACCAAAACTAATGAAGTAGCAGTGTCACATGTACACCGCGTGAAGAGATTAGGTTTACATGGCTTAATATATTCTCAATTAATATTGAAACCGGTTGTTTTAGTAAAAAGATTATAGTGGAAATAGAATACATTCTTGACATGCGTAATTCATTGTTAAAAAAAACTCTTTTTGCTATCTATTACCGTTTTTACTCCATAGTAATCAATATTGAAACCGGAAGTGATAGACTTCTGCCACATTTGGTTTGAGTAGAGGGTTAGTAGAGAAGATTTTGTCTACTCTTACAACGAAAAGGCGATTTAAAAAGAGCCTCTCGATATTTTTTACGTTCATTAATATTAAAACCAGAAGTTGGAGTGGATTTTATTACATCTAGTTTTAGTAGAGAACTAATAATATAGATAACATTTATTCCTTGTTTCTCTATGTCTGTACTGTTTTTAGTGATCAACATTAAAACCGGAAATGGTTGATTTCTACCACTTCCTGTGGATGGATCTCCCGCACCAACGAACGCGATTCCAATCTTTTGACCTTCTAGATCATGGCGAAGATTGATGGTTATCCATCAAGCAGTTGTTGAGATTTTTTTTGTCTCTCGAACATACAAACAGGGTAAGTACATATAATATAGTTTTTGTAAAGCGAACTCCTTAACAAGATACGAAAAATTCATGAACTTAAATGTTAATAAAACGTATACCGAAACGTATGTTAATAAACGTATGATCTCTTCCTAGCAGCCGTAATATTTAGAACAAAAATTGAAGCTTTGAAATCTTGCACTTTCATTGTTACCAGAAGTGATAAAATTACTTGACTCATACAATGCTTTCGTGTGGATCCGTTCTAGGGAAAGCTTGCTCCAAAATTTTGTTAAAGAATCACAGAAACAAAGAGGTGGGATGGAATAAGATTTGACCTCCGAACACTCCTCTAACACTGCGATGTGCCTAATCAGGAACTTTTCCATCCCATTACGACTGTTTTTTCTTACACACACGTGAATGTTCAATATTGGTAGTCAATAACATCTGACTTTTTTTTAGGCTATGTCGTCACTCTGCGGTAGTCTCTGAATGAGCACAGAAATCATCGCATACCATGGCCAACATACTTGTGTATCCGACATCTCAGTCTAAATGCAGGACTCATGAAGGAAGTTCTTGGGAGCAATGGGTCCTCCAACGTTTCACAGACTCCGCCAATATATAAATAAAACAAACCTTCACATGACATGTAGGATGATAATTTTGAACAAAACATGCTACTTCGTCATTTTGTAGGATAATATTTACTTAATTGGGAAGGGTAGTTATTTCTTGGACATCAGAAACGCTTCCAACAACAACGGACGCTGGAAAGAGGAAACAGAAAGTTGTGTTTTGGCAATGCCTCGGAAATGTCACAGCACCCGATCCACCGTACACATCTCAATGTAGATCGCAGGTTCCCATGCGATTATTCTACAAAGAGCATGCAAGGCTATTAAGTATGTTAATAAATGATTTCTAGCACTCGCGAGAGATTACTTACCAAAAAGTAATAAGTTAAAGATAAAGAATCGGCGATTATTTCTAATAGTACGAACAACAGAAAGATAGATAAAATCCAGTAAACTGGCAAAACTACCTCATGTATAGATTCTAGCATTTGACGATACTGCGTAGCTCAACTGAAAGGCGAACAACGAAGACTGAAATCCAAATGCCCAACTGGAGGTAATTCCGCAAGGGTCGAAATTGGGTCCACTATTAGGCAGAAATTCTGAGTCCCGAACTCTGAGGAGGATTAGAGCTAGAGTTCAGTAGTCGGAAGTGATTTCTAACTGGCAGATTAACAAAGCAAGATAAAAGTATTAGTGAAATCTACACCATGCATTGAGCAAGCTACTCAAGTATATGTTGTAAAGCAGCAAATGGAATACTGTCGGGATCTTTTGTTATTCAATAGGATTTGCTTCGGTTGAAACGTCAATGGAAAGTAATACACTACGGACACATGAATTCAAGTTTGTATGGACTTACCTTCCAGAACTGTCAATCATAAATGCCCCACATTATCTTTGAATCGTGGCCAGTATCTAGACAGCCGTCCTTCTCTGCTGGCTAGCCAGTTGCTGGTCACTGATAGGTCAGTGTCCGTCAACCAATTAGGTCCCCGTTACTAAAAGTTTCTCCCATTTTCCATTTATTCTGATTGTTGAAAGTATCTGACAGGGCTTCTGACAGGAGAAGGAGAAAGAAAAGACACAATTGTGGGCATACATTCTTAGTAATTGGTCATAGACCTGTCATAACTTGTGTTTCTCACTACAGCTGATTGCTTTAAATTACAGTTCCTCGTCCATTGATGCTAGCTGCATTGTCCTTCAGTCCGTAACATGCTACCTGACTAATCAAATTTGATTAACGTGCTACCTGACTAATCAAATTTGTTATGAACACAAAGGAGTAACTTGGTGGTAACCTCGGAGTAATCTCAGGAGATCCCAGCTACAGCGCCCTTATTATTTACCAACGGACAGTTTTGTTACAATTCTTATTTAGGACACAGAAAACAATTCCAATATTCAATTCGTGAATGAAGCATGACATATTACTTTGGTTTATCTCCTTAAAAACACCCTTCTTCTTTCCCAACACAGGTTTGGAACCGGCTAAGGCAGAGTTCAATGAACTTCGGGTTTATGACACTCCTTAACTTGAGTTGTTTTGGCAATTTTCGTACTAATGCGGGCATATTTCTCCCCTGTTGTTTCTTGAAAATCAATTTAATTTTGCACTCTGTGAAAAAATGTAAGAAGCTTTTTCAGGTCAGCCATCCTGGTTGAGGTTTTCCTCATTCACACCAGGCAAATGCCGGGATCTTACCTAATATATATGTAGGTCAAGGGTCGCTTCCTTCCTTGCCTTTCCCCGGATAGTGTGTTCGCCGAGGGACGTCATCCCTCAAACGTGACGGGCTTAAATGGCCATCAATGCCGACAGCCCAGAGATATCAAAAGTCCTAAAATCATAATCCTAAAATTTTAATGAAACACTCAAGGAGCTTGATGTATGGAGATTGCCATCGTAACTGTTTACAACAATATTTATTACTTATTATATATTACACGTTTTCCACATTTCTTTCTCCTGGCCTTCTCTCTTTACTAAAATTTTCATTTGGTCCCCGTTTGATTTGGCCTCTGGCTGGGCGGCAATCGCAGCCTAGCCACTTGGGCCAGTCCGGGCCCGCTCACGTATCTCATTAGCTTTCAATTTAATTGTATTTCAATATGCAGTTCTCATTAGTTTAATATCGTACACCTTTCATTTAAATTGATTTTGAAAAAGAACTGTGCACCTGTTGAAAATGTTTAATAGACCTTTTTTCGTTGTTGTTCTTAACAGTATGTATAAAAATAAAAATATGCCTATCAGAACAAGATTCAAAATATTTTCTAGTATTAGATCCTAATTATATTTATCTCTTCCACCTATCTTCACGACCTCCATGTAACCCTCTCGGGACCCCGAGGTTGAGAAACCCTGATATAGTTAATTAACACTTTGTATATGCTAGCGTAGCATGAAAAAAATAAGGAATACTATATTATAAATGTTATTCGTTACGTTATTACTTTTGACTTTTTCTTTACTTAGGTCGGAGGATTAAACATTATTTAACATGATGTTGAAGATAAAGTGTGGGATCAGACAATAAAATATCATAAATTTAAATGAAGTCTGTAACATAGTCCCTGGAATCACCTGTTTACCTACTCATTTTCACGCAATATACTTAACTAAACTTATTCTTTTTAAAAAAGAAAAAAATATATATAGCGTAACGAAAAGGAATATATATAATTTTAACACGCGTGTTTAACACCCGGAAAAGTCATTAAATTATTTACATGTTTATTTTCTCATCGTTGTTTACATGTATCGGTAACAACTCATATCATAATATTCTAGAAGGTGTGTATCCTTAGAGTGCTCAGGGGGGACATATGTGTGTAATTGTGCTTTTGAGAAACTTGGAAGACATGTAGAGATTTTCCAGATATCAATATTAACCATCAATATTGTGAAATGTTATTTTAAAAGAACTGAATTCATAAAATGTGAACTAATTTGTCGCTTGAGTAGGTAACGGTGAGTTGTGGGTAACGGTAAGAGAAATATGCTTGAGACCAGAATAAGTCGACTATACAAAGAGAGTGTATTGCAACACGATTAGTTTCTCACAGTTTCCAACTCCCATTACGGGTTGACGGAGATCGTTTTTCTGACTTTATGTCTTCCCCTTACATCCATAATCAGGTTTTCTCTCACCTTAATCACATTATGCATGTTCATATATAAAGCACATGTGTGGGAACAATGGCTGCTATAGTGATTGTGGATCTCGTAAGATCGGGGTGCCAGTTATGTTTGTTCTAAAGGTGTGTAATTTCTTTTCTGTTAAGAGAGTGAATTTGGTATGTGAGTACTGCCTTTTAGCCAAGTGCATTAATTTGGATTTGTTTTTCTCAAATTGTGATTTATTTCTAAATGTATGTGTTGTACAGTAGCTATGTTTGCTGTTCATGATTGGAAAATATTATCAATAGGTGATGGCTGTTCAAAAAGCCAATTTTCTTCTGTGAAAAATATCATGCCATTATTAATGGTAAATTTTAAAATTTCGTTTAAGCATTTAACAGCTAAACAATTTTTGTTGTGTGAAACAAGTGAGCAAACTAAAAGAAGTATTACTGAAGCGAAATTATTTCAGTTGAGTGAATGAAAACAATCAATACTTGTAAACAGTGGCGTATTTAGGATTTTGTTTCGGGGGAGGGGTATGCACAACACGGGGAAGAATCCGCGCAATTGCCCACCTGTGTTTGAGAATTAAATATATTTTAGTCGATTGTCTACTAATATACTACAAAAAACGTGTAACTCGTATGTCGGTAGAGGATCTTACCCCCCACCCCTCCCAGCCAAATCTGAAATGACACTTCTGCAAAAGCAGGTTGAACATTTGTAATCTCATTTCAACTTAACTGATTTCATTTTAGAAAAAATGGAAATATTCAGTCTTATCTGTGTACGTTTTCACCTGGAAGAAAATTTTGATACAAGTCGAAGCTGAAATATACTGATTGCAGTTTTAATGGCAAGAATTGCAGATTGGTGAATCTTATGTGATACGATACACACAAAAATTCAGCAATGAATCTAGCCTTTTATTCTATTCATAGAAGAAAAGGAAGCATCTTCTTGGCTTACCTGATTTCCAGGGCTACTTATTCCCTCCTCTTGATTTTCCTTAATTCAAACATTTATCTTTCTTTATAACTGAACGATGTAAATATTCGTTTGTTATAATAACTGAAGTCCCGTTATGTTGATATCCGTGCAAGTTGGTGTGGAACACCAGTTTCGCTTATCAGCTCCTCTTAGTTTTGATGTTACTGACGATGGCCGACTTGAATCACAACTAACAACTGTCGAAAGTATGACAGGAGAAACGAAAGTAACAACTAAGAAAAAGAAACAAAAGAGTAGAATGGACGAAAGAGAGAGAGAAAAAAAGAATGCAGTTCTTACATGGAATGAAATTGGACAAATACAGTATTATTTCTGAACAAAGTCAATGAAATTGTTAGAAATGGTAAGAAAGATTATTGTTGTACGAATGCGAAAAATTAACAAATTTATTTCTAAGGGGGGGGGATCCTTCAGCCCAATACGCCACTGCTTGTAAAGATTTCTTAATTGTTAAACGTCTAGTATTCTTGACCTTTACTGCGGAGAACCTAGGTTCGATTTTCTATGCGAGCGCATGAGCTGGATAACAAATTAACTTGTAGGACTGTCTCATACAACTTTGGTGCTACAAATAGATGTTAAACACTAATCAATCATGCTGGTCTAGTGGCCAGTGCACACTCTTTTAGTGTGCGCGGTCCCGAGTTCAATTCCTTGTCGGAAAGCATTGAACACATTACGGTGATTCGGATTCCAACTTAAATTCTATTTCTACATCTCATATAACCTCAGTACCGCGCTAAACGTCGACAAACAAATCAATTAATCAACTGCTTGTAATAAGAATTATACTAGTACAGTCTTTCTAAAAAAAATTCTGGTAATTCACTTTTTTGAAGAAAAAGAAGCCATGATCTATTATCCACAAAATTCTTCCATTCTAATGTAGTGGCAAACACACGTGTCTTTAGTACAAGAGATCCCAGATTCAAATCCAACTGGGATAGCATCGGATGCAAGTACACTTGTTCAGACCCCACTTTAACCTGTAAGTCTCCTTCTATATAGCATCAATACAATATAGAAAAAAACAATCAATCAATCAATACAAATAAATACAAATCAATAAATCAATCAACTTCACCCACGAGCGGAATTAACTGGCAGATATAGGAATTTTTGTAGGGATGCGCACGAGACAAGATTTGAGGCTGTCTCGTCTCGAAAATGTACTGTAAAAGTGATGTCTCGACTCGAAAAACGTATATTTTTCTATTGGAAGAGCTGTGTCTCGACTCGAATTTTCTCAGGAAAATTCTGCCTCGACTCGACTCGTGCGCATCCCTAAATTTTTGTCTATTGTTGATTCTTGCTTCAATGCAAAACACTAAATTGCCTAATGTAGTTGTGAAAATACAGCCTTTTAAGGGTACATAGTCGTACAGGATTTTTGAACAAGCATACACTCAAAATTTACCCTTAGTTTCATGACACGTGTGGCTATTTTCGACACACGTATTCAAGGGCGCCCATCAGGGGAGGGCAAGGAGGGGCGCTCGCCCCTCACTAGACAAAATTGTACTTCGGAAGGACGAAAACCCAATAGATTTTTTTAGAATAGTTACCGCAAAATTTGAGACTACATTTAAAAAGTCGCATATACTTGCCCCCACGGAAACTACAACATGGGCGCCCTTGCACGTATTTGCAAGTTCAACTATAGCTAGAGGTACATTTCTTTCACTAATCCAAAAAAGTAAACAGGATTCTACTGTTATTGAAGCGACAGTTCGCAAAGCTTCTACTGTTCGACTAGATTGGCATTTATGTGTTTGTCCGTTCTTCTGTTTCACAATAACTCTTGTAAAACTCATCCGATTTTAATGAACTTGGCATATTCCTTCCTTCCACTAACAGAAACAGTCCAATTGTTTGAGACTACAATCCATCCAGTGCAAAAGAATTGAAGCCCATACAACGCTACAAGTTTACACATGTCATACATGCAAGACAAGTACTAAACCACATAAAAAGTTATTTTATTTTTCAATTGTGACATATCTTAATGTATATTTCCTTTTTCATTGTGAATGTTCCCACACCTTAGGGTTAACATATGCCAATAATGAAAGTGCACGTGCAAATTCTCCCCACCACCACACATTAATTTCAAAAATGTTCCACGATAATTTTTATTTAAAGAAATGTTTGATTTTGGAGTAATATGTTGATCTGTTTCTTTAAGGTTTCCAATTAATTCCTCATTAGGAGTTAAAATCAATAAAGCAAAAGAATTTTAGAAATGATCCACAAAAATGCATCAACAGATTGCGATCCTGCCCAATAATTAGTTTTTGGATCAGGGGCCACAAAATTCTTGAACAGTCCCTAAATCGAGTTTTTGTATTTTCTATCGAAAGCACATCATACTGAGTTAAGTGATATAATGTGGGTCTAGATACCTTGTATGTAGTTCTCCAGATATAACGCGAACAAGAAAAATTTTTATTGAAATATATTGGAAATGAAATCTTTGTGTTTTACGTCCCACGGTTATGCCAATAAGGCTAAAGGAGACGGTGATGATGAGAAATGAGTGAAATTTTGGAATGAAGAAAGTGGGAGGAAACGGGATAACCCCGAGAAAGCCCACTCACACGGTGTTTGTCCACCAGAAATTTCACGTGGCGGGGGCTGGGATCGAACCTGGAACCCCAAGCACAAGAGGTGAACGCTCTACCACTGAGCCACTGCGGCCCCTTAAAATAAATATATTGGATCTCTTGATCCAATAAAGAAGTGGGTTTACCTTCTACCCCTACGTCCGATTTTTTTTTTCGAGTTTCACAATATAATGTCTACAACTCATTCGGTTTTGATGTAATATAATATGCAGTTTCTTCTACTGTTTTACCTAATCTCCAGTGCTTGGGATTAAAATTAGTCCAGAATAAGCGGTATATTCAGCCCACTCCTGTGGGATATTATTCATTTCCTCTGCAATTTTAAAAATAAGTTCCACTATAATTTCCGTTGTAATTGATCGATTCTGTTGTCATATGTCGTAATTTTTTTTAATACTTGACAATCGCCGGTTCTTCATATAGTAAAATCAGTAAAGAATAAAGTAATGGCATTGTCCCCTCCTAAATTTGTAGTCCCCCCTCCTAAATTTGTAGTCCCACTATAATTCATATAAGGATTGTTCGTTTTGGTACAATATTATGATTATTTTCTTTGACTCTTTCCTGCAATTTCCTTTGCTTACGATTAAAGCCAATCAAGAACGATCGTTAAATGATCCTCATAATATGTTATTGATTACCCTTCCTTAGATTAAAAATATGATCCAATATACTCTTCTGTAAAATGTTAGCTTTTCATTATAAATGGCATATACTCGTGACTTATGGAAGCTCCACAATCATTCCCACTACTTGTATTTAAAATCAATCAAGAACGAAAGAGTGAATGTCATAATATTGAAGTTTTCACATAATTCCCAATCTTGCAGTTATCAATTAAATAACAGCACTCATTTAGTCAGTGGCGGTTCCAGCCTGGGAACGGAGGGTCTAGGCACCTGCAGTTCTTTTTTTAGAAAGTTTATGGTAAAATCATGATTTACCTGTCATAGTCTGGCTGCCCTCGTCCCCAGTTTTTTATCTTCTAAATCCGTCACTGCACTTAACTCCCCTCCCCCGAAGATTTATATAAAAATTTTGTAAAAACATTCGTATATAAGTACATTTTTTGTCGAATATAGTCTAACTTGTTTTCTGAGAATCTCGAATCATCTCAATTTCTTGCAATAGAAATGGGCCAATAACGAAGGAGTTTGTTCTTTCCAATTTTATATAACATAGTTTCCTGAATATTTATTTAAAAAATACTCAGATTTTTTAAAAAAAGGATATTGTGTATATTTTGTAGTAGATTAGAGATTTGCTCATATAGTTTGGGTTGAAATTAGTGAGATAGAGAATCGTTCGGTGCAACAATGCACAACATCACTTGAAGTATTTTCTTCTTCATGACCATAGTGCTATCAAAGTAGAAACCCCTTTATTCTTTCCATAATGACACAAGCAAGCGTGGTTAATGACACAAATCTTTTAGTTTAACGTCCCACGATTTTGCCTGTTACGTTAAGGGAGACGGACGATTAAGGCAAATGATTGATGATGGAAAAATTGGTAGAATGAGAATGTGGAAGAGAACTCCGAGAAAACCAACGGATACGATGTTGACCACCACAAACTTACTTGGTCGGGGATCGAACCAGGGACCCCATGCACCAGAGGTTGAGCGCTTTCCTACCACCACTGAGCCACTAAGCTCCCAAGTACCAGGTTATCATAAAATAAGTATCGCTGTTCATAGAACCCTGAAGACGTAACCACTCGGCAGAATGCAACCAAACTTGGTAGGAGTATATTTGGGAACATGCTGAAGCGATTGGTGTAGAAAGTAAAATTAGTTCCAATTTTTGCCACCAGAGGTAATTGTGGCGCTGTACAACACCAAGTAAGTGCAGTGTGGAAGAAAAACAACACTAATGATGCTAAATGATAAGAAAGGCTGTAATTACCTCTCCAGGTGCTTACTGACGCCTGCACGTGTTTCAGTGATACGAGTCTGAGCGCCACTATGTGCCCGAAGTGAATTGATGGTGATCTTGATGTTAGCTTCTTTTTTCTTCCCACACTCTTTGCCTTATGATCAAGGGGTCTTGGATTCGATTTCCGGTAAAGACACACGTGAGTCGGATTCATGTTAACATATAGGTCTCCGTCCTTAAAACGTCATCTTCATCTCATACTGTACTAGTCACCAAGGGTTTTTCTTGCCCAGGGATCTTCACGTCAAAAACCTACCTTTGGACAGAACCCCACATCACCATCATCACCCATAATATCACTACACTACGGGGTTATTAATAGTACAAATCAATGCCACACGTCGCACGCGGGGCATAATTACAGCTTTTCATTGAACACCAGTAATATCATTTGTCTTCCATACCACACTTACCGTACTTAACACTGAACAGAAACACAATAGCTTATGGAGGAGAGATTTGACACTAATCTTTTCCTGGAATTTTGGGGAGAGCTTTCAATTTATGAGCACAGGAAACACTAACATTTAACTTCGTTTCTGTAAGATATCCAAGAACTTTAAAGGGACGCATCAGCTCGAAAAACCCTTCCCTCCGTATATCAAACTGACCACGGAGTATTAATAGCATTAGTAATCAATGTCACGAGACTCACAGAAGAGGTAATTACAGCCTTTCTTATCATTTAGCATCACTAGTGTCGTTCTTCTTCCACGCTGTACTTACTTGGTGTTGTACAGCGCCACAATTACCTCTGGTGGCGAAAATTGGAACTAATTTTATTTTCTACACCAATCGCTTCTGCATGTTCTCAAATATAGTCCTACCAAGTTTGGTTGCATTCTGTCAAGTGGTTACATCTTCAGAGTTCTCTGAACAACAGCGATACTTATTTTATGATAACCTGGTGTGATTAATAAAATAGTAGCCTAAAATTATAATATGAGTAACTCTTTAACTTTAATGTTTGGTTAAGAACAAAATATTGTAGAAGCATAAGACCTAATATCGAGCTGAACAAAATGACCAACTTAAGGGTAATTCCTCATGCGTAATTTTTGAAAAATCCAGAGGAAAACGATTTTTATGGCCCTAAAAAGTATATAATTTGTTCCTAATAATTGATTTTACTGGAAGTAATTTTGTTGATCTATTTATGTGCAAAAACATACACGTTTAAGCAGCGGATTTTAATCTATTGCTACTTGTTCTTTCCTAACATTAACCAACGTATTCCAAACATTGACATATAGGCCTATATATACAACCAGTGGCGTATTTACGATTTTGTTTCGGGAGGGGCTTTGCCTGGAAATGTGAAAATTCTGCAAATATTTCATTTACTTTACTATACTAAGTAAGATTTCGGGGGGGTCTTAAGCCCGGAAGCCACCCCCTAAATACGCCACTGTATACAACTTATAATAGTAATAGGGTCTAGATGAAGAATTTAGCAGATTATATTCGTCCACTTGTGTCTTTTCTTCTTGAATTTTAAAGGTGCTGCTTATTTTGTGACTAAAAAACGGTAGCGTTCCGTCTTTATCTGCATTCAATTCACGCATATCATTAAAATAACACTAGTTAACAAAGGTTTTGTTACATAAAAGGAAATACCTGTTCTTAAAGGAACTTTTTGCGCTGAATTCGAATATGCACTCGGTTTTTCTCCATCACATACGATTTTCCCGTAACAGATAGATTTTCGAGAAAATCCCTCAAAAATTTCCCTTTTCGTTTATTTTACACCCCCAAGATCTTGTTCCCTTGCATATACTAACATAGAAATTATACCTAAGTATACTTTGATTCATATTTAACAAACCCTCCAAGTTTCGTAATAATCGCTTTATTCTTTCTAGAGAAATAAATATGTTTGTATGTATACTGTGTGTACTGTTTATTGCACCTTATAGTAATGCTTTCAGATCTCTTAAGTTGAGGTAAAACGTTTTGCTTTATTACAACAAACACATATATAAAATATAATACAATATAATTTACAAGTGTGACAATTTACAATAAACCATAATACAAATGTACCAAAAGGTCATGAAAAGACAATCAAAACTATCACAATATATGAAACTTCCATTGGGTTACAAAAACGTACACTACTTCCTTCTTTTGTAAGAAATGTTGCATTCCTTAACAAGATCCTAACAATAGTCCCCCATCATTGAAGGATCCCATCGTCCCTGGTACCTTTTCTCCATTGCCATTATATCTTGGTGGAATCTTTCCCCCTGTTCGTCGCTGAGAGCACCTAGGTTAGCAGGAAAGAAGCTGAGGTGGGAGTGCAAAAAGTGGATTTTTAAAGACATCCTACAACCCAACTCTTTGTATTTCTGTATCATGTCCTGTACGATTTCTGTGTAACTCTCAGCTTTGTTATTGCCCAGAAAGTTGCGCACAACACACTTAAATGCTGTCCAGGCAGCTAGCTCAGCACTGTTTAACTTGCTGTCAAAGCTATCATCAAGCATTAATTTCCTAATTTGGGGACCAATAAACACTCCCGCTGAAATCTTAGCATCACTCAGGTTAGGGAACTTATCTCGCAAATACTTGAAACCTTCACCAGATGTGTCCATGGCTTTGACAAAGTTTTTCATAAGTCCTAACTTGATATGAAGTGGCGGTAGTAATATCTTATTAGGATCTACCAAAGGAGCGTATTTGACGTTGCATTCTCCAGGTACGTAATTCACTCTAGGTTCCCATTCCTTCACTTCATAATGTTTGTCATCAGCTCGGCTATTCCATAAACATAAAAAACATTGGTACTTCGTGTAACCGCACTGCAGTCCTAATAAAATACCAACTACCTTGAGATCGCAACATATTTGCCAACAATGGTCCTTGTAATTTATAAGATTTAGCAAAGTTGATATGGTGTCATAGGATTCCTTAATCTTCACTGAGTGCGCAAGTGGTATAGAAGGTTTTTTATTTCCATTATGTAAAAGGACAGCTTTAAGGCTGACCTTTGACGCGTCGATAAATAACCTCCATTCTTCTGGAACGTAAGGAATTCCTAGCTCCGCCATCAACCCATTTATATCCGTACATACGCACACATTATCTTGCATTGAGAAATAGCTTGAAAATTGAACATGCCTTTTCCTGTACACTGATATGTTCGTTTCTGCATCCAATAAGTTCCACTGCTGGAGCCTTGATCCCAGAAGTTCCGCCTCTTGTTTTGTCAGGTGCAAATCACGGACTAGGTCATTAAGTTCACATTGCCGGATGAAATGTGGCTCGCGAACACAGTCAGGGATGAACGTTGGATCCTTGGATGTACATGTTGTTGTCGATGGTTCATCAAGGTCATGATCATCATCAGAGTCTTTTGGCCATATCTCTTCCCAGTTGGTAGGGGGCTCGGGAAGTGGAAGTTCATCCCCGTGCGGAATAGGTCTAATTGCGGATTTAACGTTGGGATAACTTATTGTGTATTTGCTTTTTTTAGAATGTCCCTTAACTACTGTGAGACAAAAATAACAATCATCCAGATGGTTGGTGGGTTCTCTCCACACCATTGGTACAGCAAATTTCATGAACCTCCGTTTCCCTTTGGCTCATGCAAGTAAAGTGACGTAGCACGACGCACAAATTATGTTGGGTGCCCAAGTTTTGTCCTGATCTCCCACACGACATCCGAAATATATATAATATGCTAGTTTCACCGATGGCGTAATGGATCTACACTGTCCTTTAACTACAAACTGGCCACACACATAACAAAAACTATTTGGTGAGTTAACACACGAACGCCGTCCTCTTGACGCCATTGTACTGATCACAAACTAAACTTCTGGTCTTAGTTGGGTATAATGCCGTTAAGATCAAACATGAAAGCACTCTTAGCAGCAAAGACAACTTTGAAAGTGAAGTAGTGTTAAACCACACGTCAATATAAAAATGTACAAAACTCCCTCACCAGGTGTCAAGAACACAAGAAAGAAAGAAATGCGCGGGGGGAGGGGGGAAACGATACCGTAGTGGAAAATTCAGACTGCATTAGTTCATTGTTGTCAACAATGAGTCTGTATTCCATTCTTTCTTTCTTTTGCATTCTGTTACATTTGATAACAAATATTGATAACCATTTCATGAACAAAACGAAAAAACTTGGAGAATTGTATATATATGTATTAAGATATACATATACTGTACGTTTAAAAAAAATATACGTTGGAAGTACATTCTATTTTTATACACGTTTCTAATTTACAGAGAGCAATACAAGTGTGTTGTTGACTATTGTAAATATTCATTTTTATGTCTGCGTTTGTAGTAATAAAGCAAATCGTTTTTACCCCAACTCAGGAGATCTGAAAGCATTACTATCAGGTGCAATAAACAGTGCACACAGTATACATACAAATATATTTATTTCTCTAGAAAGAACAAAGCGATTTTTACGAAACTTTTAGGGTTTATTAAATATAAATCAAGGTATACTTAGGTATACGAAAATCCCTCTGTTACGGGAAAACTGTACGTGATGGAGAGAAACCGAGTGCATACTCGAATTCAGCGCAAAACGTTCCTTTAAGATCAGGTGATTTTTCTCATGTAACAAACAAAAAGTTTAAATTTGTTAACTAGTGTAATGTGCTACCATGACGTTTGTTACCTCTGAAGAAACATTTGGGATGGATAAAACTGTTATTTTTAATTTAAAAGAAAAAAAAACACATTTCTAGAAAACCTGAAAAACGGACATTTTGATTCCTCTAAAAACCGGTTTGGTTTTTCAACGAAACTGGTTTTGGTTTTTCAAAACATGTTCGATTTTTCACTAAAACCTGTTTACGTTTGCAAATAAGAGCGGTTCGGGTTTTCACCGAAACCGGTTTTACTTTTCTCTCTCTCTCTCTCTCTCTCTTTTTTTTTAAATACTGAAATCAACGCGATTGTCTTAGAAGCTGGTACCCTTTCTTAATATTGTACTGCTTATTTCCAAACAAGTTTACGAAGAAATGAAAAGTTCGTTACAAAACCGAATCGAGTTTTAAAACGAAACCTGTTTTCAACAGAAAATTGACCCGGTTCTTGAAAGTTCTCACAAAACTGGTTGCGGTTTTTGTAAAAACCGAAACCTTTTTTTTTCTTTTTTTGGCCCACTACCCACTACTAATAAAGATGTATTGAACTTTTCCTTATTCTCTCCCCAGTACTCACAGAGACTATTTTCAAATGTTTTGCTCTTAATACTAATGAGAGATTCATATTTCTTAGAATTTTCTCCGGTTTTATTATTATTTTTTAACTTTTCCTTACTTTAGCAATAATTTAGGTATCTTCTTTTATGAGAACTTTATTTGGGAAATACGTTCCCTTGTAAATCTGAAAGCATCTTTCGTAACGAAAGCCTAGACTTTGATTCAAAGAAGAATTTAAAACAAAGAGCATCTCTGTAAGATTTTGTGCAAAAGTATAATGTTCTTATATTGACTAAGACGGTACTCATAACATCAAAGAATAGCTACAGAAGTTAATGATATCAAAAATAGATGAACCATAAAGAACGGAAGTATTTTTTTCTTTTTGTTAAGAAAGAAAAAGAAAAACATGTCACAAGAAAATTCTAAAAGGAAATGACAGAAAACAGGTCAGAACTGCAATTTTTTCTCTTTCTCTATTTTTTAAGGCATAAAATTCTCAATTTGGTTGATTCCAGTTCGTCTTCCTTTGCCACCAAGGCTACTTGAGACATGGACCTGCAGCCTAACATCGGAACTGAATCACATGAACTGCCACCATGAATCGATCCCGGGCCTCCGTGACAAAAGAAGACAACTATTATTGTTTGTTAATGTTAAAACTAGTGTTCCCATTAGTATTTGCTTATTAACTCTTTATTGCACGAATTAATTTTCGTCGCGTTGAAATAAGTTTTCTTCTTCCTTTCTATACGCATCACGTAGATAAATTTAAATAATATCCAATTACATGAATTTTTAAGTATTTGCTTCTGGGGTATCAAGTTACAGGATAAATGTCATGATTGTATTACACTAGTGAGAACAGAGTTTAGTGTCAATATCAGCAGAAAACATGTGGCATGAAAGATTGTAAAACAATTTTTTTTTAATGTTAAGAGAACAAAAAAAAAATAGATTTTGTGAAACAATTTACAAGTAACAAATGTGCACGTTTTGTGCTTTCTATATGCTTTCTGACACTCTGTTCGACCTAGGCCACTAGACGAAAACTCTGTGGTAGAAAGCTTTACTCCATTGGTGCTACATGGCATCAGCGTGCGCTATTCGCTAATATACACATTTTAAGAATATAATTATTATTGTTATTCTTATTGACTCACTATGATGCCAATTGGCTTCAAATGCATTTTAGGGTTAATCTTGTCTTCGGAAAACGTATCGTGGCACGCTATGTAAGTTGTACAACGGTCAGGGAAGGCGAAAACATGAGCAAGACGTTGAAATAAAATTTTAGGTAGGCGCGAAATATGAGTTATTTAAGAATATTAGCAACTAAAAATTTGTAAAGACAAGTAGGTTATGTTTCGGATTGTGAAATTACGGTAGACGAAACTATTGATATCCAATACTAGCAGAATGTCGTTCTTCGTACGGTGAGAACACTTTTCGTTTTAGACATAAAGGGCACACAAAACTGTCACTAATCAACTTACGGCAGTGGCGGATCTAACCCAGGGCCGGAGGACCTAGGTCCCTCAGTTTTTTGATAGACAAAAATAATTTAAGCTGTTATTTATATACTTTTGAATGTTTGTAGTAAACTCAAGATACATCTATCAGTCTGGGGTCCGGCTGCCCCAGTTTTTACTTTCTAGATCCGCCACTAACTTAGGGATGCCAAAAATTATGAATTCGACACTAATCTGGGTCATTTTCGATCATTTTGTACATTCCGTCTCCCAAGTTGCAGGATTGAATTTGCATTTAAACGGCATCGGAAGTATCACTGTTCATCTCAGCGACCCCGAAAACTATGGATGTAAGTAACACCAATATAGATCATTTTCGGTCATTTTTACATATGTCCCCTCCTTCTACCCGAGTTGCGGGGCTGAATTTGGATTTAAATGGCATCGGAAGTGTCACAGTTCACCTCAATGACCAGGAAATCTGTGGATTCAGTACTGATATCGGTCATTATGCATCATATATATATCCCCATCCACATCCCTAAGTTGCAGGGCTGAATTTGGATTTAAACGGCATGAGAAATGTCACTGTTCATCTCTGCGACATCGGAAACTTTGGATTCGACATTGGCCACTTTCGAGCATTTATATAAATATATTATCCTCCCTCTTCCTCAAGTTGTACCATCAAAGCGAAATTATAAGAACCATTCTAGTTCCAAAACTCATCTATGTTGAAGAGTTCCTTCGTGGCTAAGCGGTTAGCGTAAGCGCCTTTGGTGTGGGAGATTTGGGTTCGATTTCTGGTGGGAGCTCATGTGGTTCGGATTCCACGTTAATCAGTAGGTCCGCGTCTCATATAGCCTCGCTGCTGAACGGGACGTTAAACTCAAACTCAACTCATATATGTTGAAAATTTAATTGAGATCGGTCTGGTGGTTCAAGATTTATCAAATCATAAACATAGTAACTTTCATTGTTATATACCTATATAGATTAAACCACAAGTCATGGATTAATCATTTCCGGTTTCAATAGAATGAATTAGATCGGAGACGGAACGTGTTATTGGATCGCTGAAATCCATATCAGAAAACCATTTTTCACTCTCTTCTGTTGTTTTCACTTTTTGTAGGAATGAAACTTAAAGCACAAACTATGGAACTAGACTTCCGCCATTAAATAAGCTATTAGAATTTGTATAATATTTATTTTGTTAAATTGTGTAATACAGGTTCACACTGAGCAATTTTTTGTTGGGAGAGGTTCAAGCTTTAAGGAGGGGGGGATAGTACAATACTACGAGTCACTACGTATATGTAGTATTGAACGTTAATTATTCTTCACCCGAAAAAGACGATAAATCTTTGTATAATACTCCCAGCTATATTTTAAGAAAAAATTGTAGACTCAATTGTTTTTATAAGAGAAAGGGTACAGTTGAAGTGTTAAATCCGATTTTCATTATTAAATAATTTCCGTTAATCAAGTGTAGTTTTATTGTACTACACAAATGTATGTTGCGTTAGAACATTTTAGGGATTCCGTATCCAGTGGACCCCCCTTGGTGCACTCCTGGTGTAATATATTGTTTGAGATTCTCAATTATAATGTGTAAAATACAACCCAATTGAACACCATATTTTTGTCCGTTTTTCAAGGCCATGCTTCGAGGGTGTTTTGTAGTTTGCGGACCATGGCTTGAGAAGTGTCTTAGTGTTTTTTGAGTTGAGTTGATTTTAACTTCTCTTTCAGTAGTGAGGCTATATGAGACGTGAACCTACAGATTTAACATGGAATCCGAACCACATAAGCTCCCGCCGGGAATCGAACCCTGGTCTCCCACGCCAAAGGCGCGTACGCTAACCGCTTAGCCACGGAAGGGCTCTTTAGTGTTTTTTGTTGTCGTGACTATCGACACAGATTGATAGATCAGCCGTTCTACAAGTATATGATTTCCTATACTTCTGCATCGCATTGTTTGGAAGCCTAGAATCTATGTAATTCATAGCAGAAAGCAACTTTCAATCAATCTTTATCATGAATTTAGGAGGATCAGGTGACAGTATTGGAGATCAATCACTGAGGAAGTTTAGAAGTAGATATTACTTTAATGCGAACACATATTAAGATCATTTACATTTAGTAGCTTCGTCACTGACCTTTGCTTGAATAACTACCTGTATAACAAATGTTACTTGTAATAGGTTAGTAGTGTTGCCAGAAATTTTTGTGCCTCGATTCTCGTATTATTTTCAAGACAAGAAATATATGTTCAAATTTGAGACGAGACGGAGAATTTCTATAATCTCGTGAGTAACAGTAGCTCACCTAAATTTTAGATCACCAGTGGCGTATTTAGGGGGGGGGCTTTCGGGCTTAAGCACACACCCCCGAAATCTTACTATAGTAAAGTATATGAAATATCTTGCAGAATTTTCACATTTTCAGGCAAAGCCCCCCCCAAAAGTTAGCAAAGCCCCTCCCGAAACAAAATCGTAAATACGCCACTGTAGATCACAAACAGTGTTCTGAAATGAAATCTTCCAGTTTAACCTCCAACGATTATGCTCTTTAGTCTAAGGGTCAATGATGATTAAGACAACTGAATGATGATGGAAGAATTGGTGGAATGAAAGTGTGGGAGGATACCCACGGACACGATGTTGTCCACCACAAACTTACTTTGCCGAGGACCGAACTTGGGACCCCACGCACCAGAGGTAAGCTCTCTACCACTAAGCCACCGTGCCCCCAAATTGTTTTAGTGTAACATGTTCATAGCATAAAAACTAGAAATGCATAAAGTAATCGACTGAACACAATGAAGAGCATTTATCAACGTTTAAAGATAAGCAATTTATTACATAATACACTCTAATAGCAAATGTATTTATTTATTTATTTATTGTCAACACGACAGGCTATAACCCAATTACAGTGTTGTAAATTACGCAATTACATGTTCATAACTGTTGATAACATAACTGGAGTTCACAACTCTTGATAACTCATGATAATGGCATTTCTAAATGTCTTAGGCGACATATCACATATATCAAATTCATTGTTATTTGAACACATTCTATTATACAAAGCTGTTGTCCTTCAGATTGGTGATTTCATCATTATATTAGTTCTTGATTTTTTGCAGTAATAAAGACTAGCGTTTCTACGTACTTTTAATGTGGGGACATGAAAATTCAATAATGAAACTAAATCAGGACAATCCAAAATATTTTGCGTTACTTTTTGAATGAATAATAAATCAATCATATGTTGCCTTTGTTCTAGTGTAGGAAGATTAAAGTTAGCAAGTATGGTTTTACAGCTGTCAAATGCAGGATAAATGTGAGTTTCTTTATATGTTAGAAATTAAAAAAATATATATATCTGTATTCTTTCTAATTGCTTACGATGTTTTATGTGAATCGGATTTCAAATAGTAGAAGCATACTCTAACTTTGAACGAACATATGCATTGTACAACTTCTGTAATGTTGAACAGTTCTTAAATTCTTTTCCCGTTCTAATTATGAATCCTAATAGCTTGAATGCTTCACTTGTTATATTTACAATGTGATTGTCAAACGTTAACTTAGCATCAAACGTAACACCAAGATATTTAAATGGTTTAAATGCTGTTTTAACATAGCCTTCATGGACTTCTCGTTATGCGCAAGATTTCTGATAACTGTAAACGAAATTAAGAAAAATATCGGCATAAATTTTGTACATAAATTTACAAAATTAAGCGAGAAATTTTTCGAGAATGGAGACAAGCCGACTTCTACAAAGTTTATGACTTGATACGACAGGGACGGATCCAGGACGGACTTCCTGGGGGGGGGGGCGGTTGTAATACTGCTACTTAGAGCTACTTTTAAGAGCTTCAAACTCTGAGATGGGTTTTATTTACATATACAATAAGAAAGTTTCCCCGATCGTCCCCCCTGTATCCACCCCTGCGATACGAGAAATAATATTACTTCTCGTCTCGTCTTATACCGTGGACAATACTATACATTAGTGACGTAATATAGATTCTTTAAAAAAAAAATGCCTGACAGAACTTGTTTGATAGATGTACTTAACTTAGCTTTCCCGTCTTTAACTAAAGCTCCAGGGATTCCCGTTAGAAGCACAAGTGTTTCTGATCTCACGTGCAACTGTAGATTCTCGTTTCATATTACCTGAGTGCTAAACTCTAATTAGTTGTTCAATTAATTAATTTTAAGCTAGTCGAGGTAATTAATTAATTGATTAATTTCCAGACAGAACTGGATATTGTGTAAACAGGGTCTGCATTTTCAGTCAATTTAAGAAATATGAATTTAAGGCAAAGAATATCTGTGTGAGGTTTTCAGTGTTTGTACTTTGATTACTGTGGTAATTAGATCAGTTTTCAAATGTTACTATGTAATTTATACATAAGATTAAATCACAATACTTTATAAAACAAAGACGTTAATCTGACTGGAGATTATATATATGAGGACAACAGAAAGAATGTAGATGTTTTATTAAACGTCTGCAGCGATATGAGTTTAGTAGTAGAAAATATATCCAGAAGAAATTAAATACGTACATGGAAATTTGTCGTGACAGCAATACTGGAAAATATCGTAATACGTTAAAATATCAAATAGTACGTAAAACCAAGTAATACACAATATCAAGTAACACTACCGCAATGCATTTAAATATCAGGTTACACTTTCAACAAAGTGTATATTCTTTGATATCTTGGGGTCGCGGTGGCTCAGCGGTAGAGCGTTCACGTCTGGTGAATGAGGTCCTTGGTTCGATCCCAGTTCGCGCCAAGTCAGCTTTATGGTGGACAAATGCCGTGTGCGTGGATTTTCTCGGGGTTCTTCAGTTTCCTCCCACTTTTTCATTCCACCATTTCATTCATTTCTCATCATCACTGTCTCCTTTAGCCTAGCCGGCATAACCGTGGGACGTAAAATTTAAGATTTCATTTTTTCCTCTGTTATTTTCTATCTAGTATCAATGTTAACAGAATAAACCATGTTTATCAATAGCGATGTCAATTTAGCCTATTTTTGGCTAGTTCTAGTCTATTTTAGAGGCACTTAGCCATACAAATATACGAAATGCTTATAGCCTTAAATATAGCTTATTTTATGAAACTCTTTTGCTATTTTTGGCTTTTTATTAGCCCTTAAATTAATTCTAAAAGTACTTTTTATTTGAAAATAAGGTGTAATTTTTAAAAATTAGCCTATTTGTCACTATATATAGGGATCGTATTAATTGATTTCCCTAGATAGATGGTGTTTTATTATGCAACAAACACTTGTTTTTCATTCTTCTTCTCTCTCTCCACCCACAGATTTGCAACTATAGCTCTTTCCAGCCTTAGAAAAAAGTAGATGTAAACAAACCCACCTGACTACCAGTGGGTCGATGACCAGTGATTGGTTGTTGGACTCACTGCACTAGTATCCTACCGCAATATAATCCCTACTAAAATAATAATTTCAAATAAAGATATCTGAATTTATTCGGCATTTTGTGATAATAAACGCAATATATATAATATTTAACAACAGATGTAGCTTTATTTCAACTTCACGCGTATTTGGATATGTAGTATTTACTGCGCATGCGTATGCGTTCGCGCGCCTACCCCACTCATTTAAAATTATAGCAGAATGCAGAGTTTCGTGGCGACGATATGTGACAATAATCCATTTTCGTCTCGTGTTATAAAACACGAAAGAGGACACAGGAACAGCGGTAAACTCGTAAGTATAAGTATTTAAGAAAATACATATTTCCAATATAGTGTCAGTGCGTCAATTATTCACCAACCAACTATAGAATTAACATTGTGGAAATTATGCGACGACAGTAAGCTAGCAGACGATCTTGCTGTTCACGTCTCAGGCTGCCGAAGCACGTGTGAGCCGCGGAGTAATACATTTCGCTTTGTTTATGTCTACTTTTTTCTAATGCTGGAAAGAGTTTACTTAACAATATCGACTCAGAAAGAATTTTAATGTGCTCCCGTAACGGCCCCATTTGCTACTTTTAATTATTTTAAATTTCGCATTTCATAGGGAGAATAACATTTTTCTGCTACAAATTTAGTAAACTGTTCGGTTTTTCAAGCTACAGAGATTAAAGGAAACAAATAGGATATATAATTAGCTTGAAAACTCTCCATGCAATCATGGTTATTCATGTGGGTGTACGGAGAAATAAGAATGTTTGTAAGGACTATGACCTGCCGAAAGAAGTATTACTGAAAATTGGGACAATGGCAGTTTACACAAACACAACCAATCCACAATCCAGCGATGGTGCTTCCAATTCCAGCGCCTCAGCTAACTGCGACGTCATCAGTGATGAGTTATTTCAATTCAATTGATAATACGGCTGTTGATTTTCGCAAATGAGATGAGTTTTTGATGGCCTTTATTGCAATTTAAAGTCATGTATGTTGCTTGTTAGTCTTCAGCGAATAAAATTCAACATTTCAAATTTTACCACAAATCACTTATAATCCTACACACAAAAGAGGGGTTTAAAATCTACAATGTGGGTTATAGGTAAGCAGTTCAAAATCTAGCCATTTTTTGCGTAAAAAACCTTTTTTCTGAAGGTCATTTAGTCTATTTTCTGCAGAGACTATTGGCAACAATATTTATGAAGAAATTGAATGCCGACTAAAAGCAGATAATTTGCGTTATTATTCAGTTCAAACCCTTATGATTCGCTAATCAACTCATTGCCTTTTATATAATTTCTTATTGTTATCATCAGGTAGACTTAGTTTCTTTATTATTTGTTCTTAAAGCCTTTTTACTTATATCTTAAGCTCAGAACAGCCGTGACAAATAAACCCATAAGCTAGAATGTTATATTTGATTAATGCAGGGATGTATACCTACTTTTGGGTCACCCTGTATATACAACTATAATTATAAACCTCTTGTGTTGTATTTATTTATTTATTTATTTATTTGCCTGTTTTGCATACAAATGAGAGTATTCTCGAGCACGCATACAGTTGTCAAAACATTACAAAATAATTACATATATGGTATAGAAAAAACTTAGATAAAATAATACATACATAACTATGACTTTTATAAGCTTATACAATCATAATATAATTAACAAAGAAAAAAAAACATTTATACATTATCTTCAAAAAACTCATTTACCGAGTAGTAACATTTATCTACTAAGAACTCGTGAAGATCCGATTTAAACATAGAATATGATTTGTTTTGTTTTAGAAAGTCAGGTAACTTATTGAAAATTTTTGTACAGTTAATATATACACTTTTTTGAAAAAACGAGAAATTTTGGGGGATAACATGCAAATTATTAACGAATCGAGTATTGTATTTATGGACGTTACTGTTTTCAATAAATAAGTGTTTGTTACTTACGGTAAACAAGATAACTTTATATAGATACGCACAAGGTAATGGTAAAATTTTTTGTCCTCGAAAGATGGGCTTGCAAGAAGATTTTGGGGCTTGCAAGAAGATGGGCTTGCAAGAAGTACTGTTGCGAAACATGATCACTTACGTTCAGGAAAGAAGAGTCTAAAAGTAATTGAGAATAAAATCCTGAGGAAAATATTCGGACCCAAGAGGATCTTGAATGGTGAATGGCTGAAATATCGTATAACGATCATCATCATCATCATCATAGGTATTCTGCCTTTATTGGCAGGTCACTTGCCGCAGCTGAGAAGCTTCCATGCTCCACGGTCCTCCGCTAACCTTTTCGTCTTCGCGTATGATCTTTCTGTTTTTATATCATCCATTAATTGTAGTCTCCTTCGCCCCCTCCCTCTCTTTCCCGACACCATACCCTCTAGGACGTCCCTCATGATACAATCTCTTCTTAGGCAATGTCCCAACCAGTTTCTCTTCCTCTTCCTAATAATATCTAAAAGTGTTCTTTTCTCACCCACCATTTCTAACACTCTCTCATTCGTTTTCCGCTCGACCCAACTAATTCTTTCCATTCTTCTCCACACCCACATTTCGAAGGCTTCCAGTCGATTTTCATCATACGTATAACGAAGTACTACGTAATTTATGTTTATCATGTAACATTGTTACGGTCCAGTGGCGTATTTAGGGGGGCTTCCGGGCTTAAGCCCCCCCGAAATTTTACTTACTATAGTAAAGTATATGAAATATCTTACAGAATTTTCACATTTTCAGGCAAAGCCACCCCCCCCGAAAGTTAGCAAAGCCCCTCCAGAAACAAAATCGTAAATTAAATACGCCACTGTTACGGTCATTAATTTGATGAGGATCAGGTGGACAGGCCATATAGCCAGAATGGAAGAAAATAGGAACGCTTTCAAAATTTTAACTGGAAGATATTCAAAAGAAAAAGACTAATAGAAAGACATATGCACAGATCTGAGGACAATGTTAAGAAGGATCTCGAGAAACAGAAATACAAAGTAGAAACTGGATTCAATTGGTCGAGGACAAAGCCAATGAAGAGCTTTTGTGAATGTGATATTGAACCTTTAGGTTCCATAGGCCATCAAGTTAATTAGTATTAGTTCTCTTATCAAAGAGTGTTTTCTGGGCACTACTTTATTTTTGGTACAAGAGAACGAAGACTTAGTAGTTACTTAAACAGATTCTTCCGTAAATTTTCATTAAAAGCATTTGTTTGAACTTAATTACATAATTAGTTGATGTAATGTAACTAACTATAACGCGCAACGTAACGAACTTGTCTCAGTACCTTGTACATAGAAAAAGTTTTAATCCATTTACATAAACTAATACTAATCGTAAACAAAATATACATACTTAACTAAAACCAATACACAGTGGAATACAGATGTTGTTCAGTCTACATTTGGCCAATTTCGATTTACCTAAAAATTTAGAAGAATCCATGGTGCCAGGTCCGTAAGTACTCGATGTGTTTCCCTTGGTTTCTAACAATAGCCCGACAGCGTAATTTCCACTGTAATAGGTTTCTCTGAAGAACTGGGAGGGGAATCTTGTCCCATTCCCTTTGCACAGCTTTCCAATGTCCTTCCACAGTTGTCACACGCCGTTTTCCCAAAGCCCGCTTCAGCAATCCAAATACACAAGAGTCCATAGGACTTGCATCTGGAGATTTAACAGGTACCTCATTGAAATGTATCACCTGTATACCACTTGCCTCTCCTTGTAGAATGCGAGGGACGATCGTGAAGTATATGATGAATCCTTGTCCATGTGATCTCATGCTCGTAGATCGGCCGCATGATCTGCTCCTGAAAATACTGCGAATTTATTTTGCAGTTCTTCGCCACCCTACGAATCTTCAGTTTACCTCGGTAACAGTAGCCAGTAACGACCATGAACCCTTTGGGGAAGGATTCTTTACAGACACGGACCCACCTTCTGAAGTTCTTGGCGCCTTTCTGTCGGTACATGATGGCTCTCGGTTTGCCGTAGTCGGAAAGGTAAATCCATGCTTCATCGAGCGTTACGACGTACATCCACCTTTATTTTGCCAGATGCCGTTCGTACAGCTTCCGGGCGTTACACTTTCGTTCCTTTTGGTGGACATCCGTGAGAAGATGGCCGCGAGCTTTCATGACTTTTTCCAGCTTGAGTTGATGGTGTAAGGTCCGGCTCACAGTCCCCAAAGACACGTCAAGACGGTTAGCCATACAGCTTTGTGTTGGCGGATTTTCTTGCATTGCCATTTTGCGAAGTTTGCTCTGCATGGTGGAGGTGACCTTGATGCATTCCCGCTTCCTAGGCAACTTCGTTGGTGATCCAAGTGGTGGAACTCCGTTGCCCTTGTACTTTTTAATAACATATTTTATTCCACTTAAACTGATGTTGCAACCATTCTTCTTGCACTGTTTTCTAATAGCAGAAGCACTAAAGTGGGCGTCATAACGAGCCGAAACATAGCCTTCCCAAAATCGGCTTAGTTTGGGCGGCATTTTGGTCACAGAGCGGAAACCCACATACTTGGAAACAAATTAAACACAACACTCACAACAATGGTCTTGTTTTGTGAGTTATTGTCGTCCGCGCGGAAAAACAACTCCGTTCCCAGGAAGCTACTGCACAACACTGCAGGACGCCACGAGCCATGTCGGGTGAGTCCATTCTGCCTGGGAGGGGGAAGGAACGAAATCGGCCAAACGTAGGCTGAACAACCTCTGTATTCCGATACTACACCTGTATCTTGAATTGGCATAAGAATATTTGTATCTGAAG
The DNA here is from genome assembly GCF_964235325.1 of Thermobia domestica. Classification (NCBI taxonomy): domain Eukaryota; kingdom Metazoa; phylum Arthropoda; class Insecta; order Zygentoma; family Lepismatidae; genus Thermobia; species Thermobia domestica. Next base: position 264,721,227 of record NC_137462.1, read on the forward strand.
AGAAAAGTATTCTTGTGTCTGATGAGAGTACTGCAATAGTACTGGAAAGTTATATTGGATACTTTTCTTTAAATGTGTGTATCTTTCTTACGATTAGTATTAGTTTGATATAATATGTTTTCAAGGTTAAATAACCATATTGATACACTCACTAATTTACTAAAGTAACCGTCTCCGCTAGTGTTGGCCACGAGACGAGACAAGTTGAGAAATAAGGTGATCTCGCCTCATCTCGTAGATGTCTTGTCTCGATTCTCGAAGATATTTTCTCGCCTCGTTTTTAGCTTCCAGCGTATGCATTCGGGATATAGATTTTTGCCAGGTGTGTGTTTGTGCGTGTGTGTGTATGTAGTGGTGCTTTATTTCTTAGTATTACTGGCCAGATCTAAATCAAATTTGGTGGTCAATTAGTCCATCGTCTAGACTTCTAAAGAATAAAGATTGCAATGTTTGGTGGTCGATCTCAGCCAAGAAGAACTTTGGCTCAGCTCCTCAAGCCTAGTATCTAGTACTTTGTTTTTCGATAACTACCGGCCGGAATTAAATTATATTTGGTGACCAAGTAGCCCGGTTACAGAGGCTTTGCCCACCGAGAACTTAAGTTCCATTCACGGGCTTCTGTAAAGTCATTTACAAAATTTATGCCTTGATTTTTTTCTTAATTTCAGTTAGGTGTTATCTGAAAATCCGTTTTTTTATTCAGTTCAAAATCATTTGTCTTCGTCAATTATGTCGAGGAATTTCAAGTTTAAAATATAAATATAAAACGATAATCATGCCTGTTGTGCTCTGTGGTGTACGGTTAGAGGCTGAAAGTGCTAAGAATTAAGCACATGAATTGCGAGAATTGGAAAAGAAAAGGAACTGATTTTGTTTGCTATTCTTTGCTTTTCTTGTTGATGTTGAATATTGGCTGTATTGCACCTATCAAAATAAAAGTATAGGAAGAGGAAAGAACACAGACTGAAAATATTTGAGAACAAGATCCTAAGACGAATATTTGGACCCAAGAGGAACGGGAGTGGGGAAATGGCAGAAATATCATAACGAAGAACTGCATAATTTATAAGGTTTATCCAAGGGCGCCTATCCTGGACGGGCGGGCCCCTCCAAAGTTCATGTTGGAACCCTATTGTATTTATGAATATACAATATTTGGCATAATTTGAGTGCAAGTTATCTTAAAATCCTCATATATATATACATTCTGCATGTGAATGAGCCCCCCCCCCAAAAAAAATACAGAGAAATCGGGGCCCTTGGGTTTATCTAAAATTGTTAGAGTCATTAAGTCTAAAAGGCTCAGGTGGGCAGGTCATGTAGCCAAAAGGGAAGAAAGTAGAAACGCTTTGAAAGTTTTAGCCGGAAATCCAATCAGAAAACGTTTATTAGGAAGACCAAGGGGCAGATTGGAGGGCGGTGGCTCAGTGGTAGAGTGTTCACCTCCGGTGCTTGGGGTCCCTGGTTCGATCCCAGCTCGCGCCGTGTGGACTTTGTGGTGGACATGCAGCGTGCTCGTGGTTTTTCTCGGGGTTCTCTCGTCTCCACCCACTTTCTTCATTCCACCGTTTCATTCATTTCTCATCATCATTGTCTCCTTTAGCCTTGTCGTCATTACCGTGGGACGTAAAACTAAAAATTTCATTTTATTTTTTGCCAATTATTTTAATTTCTTCGCAAACTTTATTCTTATTTCCAACAACTAAATGTATATATTTAAATCTGTTCCGTTCCTCAACTTCCGTCATCCCGATTAACATGCTTCTTATTTGGTACCTGCTTGATACTCATTTCTGATTATGGTCATTTATTATGGTCATTTCGGATTATGGTCACTTATGGTCATTTCCATAAGTTTTCACCCGAGACTGAAATATCACGCCCCTCATAGAGTATCATCTATGAAATATATATATTAGTTTTAACTGTTTAGCTGCATCAGTATGCAACTTGAGTACGAGAAACCGGCGATCTCCACATGTTCTGTAGGTGTGTCCTGCTTTAGGTTTACCAAACGGTGCAATTCTGTCTGGAACAAGTGGCGTCACCAAACGATTGGAAAAATCACATTTGGCGTCATCCTTCTTTTTCTTGCTTTTATACACCAGGGATTACGACGGGACGCAGCCACGACAGGCATTATTATTATTATTATTATTATTATTATTATTATTATTATTATTATTATTATTATTATTATTATTATTATTATTATTATTATTATTATTATTATTATTATTATTATTATTATTGGAATTAGGGAAATAAGCTGGACAAAATAAGTCCAATGAAGAGTAGTGCTGTCGAAATCGGTTTTTGAAAAAAACAAACACCGGTTTTTTTAAAAAAGTGAAATTTCATAAAACCGCAAATGTCACAAAAATTCGACAGCACTAATAAAGAGCCAGAAGAGAACAAGGGAAGAGCCGCTGTGGTCAGCTACGTCTTGGATAATCAGGAAGGACAACACTGTCATTCTTTCAGTCACCTGTATTCTGAATTCTGTAAAGTGATTTTTTTTCCTTTTTCGATTTGTATTTTGTGTAATGCATAGCTACTGATAATCGCTACATCAATCATGAAAGACAACTTTTTTTTTTCTTAAATCTTTCATGGAGGAAAAGATGAGAATTGTTAACCATGTTTATCAAAACTATTCAACGAATTGTTGTAATGAATATGCCACTGTTAAGTTTGCTGATTGAGACGTTGGTTTTCCTGTTTACCTTCCTCGTTTTTGTCATTTCAAGATCAACATGGCATGCAGATAGTATAAAGACACCTTTTGTGTCTGTCCACTGTACTGCCACTATCTTGCAAGAATACACCACTTTTGCATCTCTCTTCTCTACTTTTGTTTACTTTAATTGCTGTGAAATGTTTCTCTGAGTGACGTGTATTGTCCTTTACTGTATTGTTTTTTCCTCTGCCAAATTTATGAAGAGGGAAGTTGAAGAGTATCAATTGCAACAAATTTGAGGTCATGTTATGTCCTTTAGTTGAAAATAGCTGATTTAAAATAAATCAGAGATGCTAAATTGATATGTAAAGTTCGTTTTTTTCCCTAACACGTACTTTTTTAACTGTACAGTCGCATGACCTTTTGTTACACAGACATGAAACAGGCATTTTACGTATAAAAACAAAAGACTATAAAATTTCTTAAAAATGTCCTTTAATTGAAAACATCACTTTAAATAGGGCTAAGTTTATCATCATCATCGTAGGTACTATGCCGTTATTGGCAGGTCACTTGCCGCAGCTGAGAATCTTCCATGCTCCACGGTCTTACGCTAACCTCTTCGTCTTCATGTATGATTTCTCTGTTTTGATATCGTTCATCTATTGTAGCCTACTTGTCCCCACTCTCTCTCTCTTTCCCGCCACCATACCCTCTAGCACGTCTCTAACGATACAGTTCCTTCTTAGTCAGTGTCCCAACCAGTTTCTCTTCCTCTTCTTAATAATATCTAAAATTATTCTTTTCTCCCCTACCATTTCTAACACCCTCTCATTCGTTTCCCACTTGACCCAACTAATTCTCTCAATTATTCTCCACACCCACATTTCGAAAACTTGCAGTCGTAGGGATGCGCATGGGACGAGTCGAGACAGGATTTTCCAATAGAAAAAATACATTTTTCTAGTCGAGACATCACTTTTACAGCACATTTTCGAGACGAGACAGCCACAAATTTTGTCTCGTGCGCATCCCTATGCAGTCGTTTTTCATCACTTTTGTGTAATGTCCAAGTTTGTACTCCATACAGTACAACACTCCGCACCAGTGCTTGATTAACCGCGTTGGACTCCCGGGGCTAGAAAAAATATGCGCCCCCTACTGACTTCACCTAATACATTTCTGTAAAAGTACAGTAGGAATGTTAAGAGAATATGTTTCACATATTCGGTCATATTCTATTTTATGATGATGGTTGTATCTTCATGATTCTTTTTAAATAGCCAATTGAGATTTTGATCAGAGTGGAGGCCCCTGTCTATCTGGAGACGACTAAGCCCCACTAAGCTCCCACCTTAATCCGGCCCTGCTCCACAGGGACAATTTTATGTCTTTTTCTGAACTCTTTAGTCAAGGTCCCACAAAATAGTATTTTCTTTTTCCTAAAAGGTTGTTCTCGCCATTCCTATCCTTGCTATTATATCTATTTCACGTTCACATTTCATATTGTAAGGATCCCCACATCGTGACAAAAAGCACATGTCAACACAACACGTGTTATTGATTGTAAACAGTGTAGCAGACGATACAAAATCCTAGACTATTGGATAACGTGTGAACAATAGTGTTCGTGTTCATTGTAAGTTTTGCGTGTATTAATTCCTAGTAGAAATAAATACTAGAAATCGATTAAGATACGTAGAGCATCGTATTTTATCCCAGTATGCCTATTATGTGCATGTACTTTTTTTTGCCACAAGTCTATCTTCTATAACCGGGAAAGCTGTGTTTGACGGAAATTTTTGCTAGTCCCGTTTGATTCAGCTAAAGACAGGTTTTACTGTATTTATCTACACTACTTAAAGATCATAATGTTTGGTTTCAGATGGACAAGTCATTCGTAGTACGAGTAGCTAGATTTGTAAGTCGTCAAATCATCATTTTAAAATTACTAAAGTTGCTAATCGAAATTTTTCTTTTTGTTCCTATCCTGGAAGTCGAATCCCTTAGATTTAGTGACTTTTGCCCGAAACTGGCAATACTGCCGCTAAACGTTTCGTCTTGACGCTGGAGTCCTTTTTAATAACGCCCATCAGTCGTCTCTTTCCACATTTCTTCGTTTTTCTTCTGAAATTTTATATTCTATCCTCTAGATCAGAATTCAATTTATTTTCAAAGTTCCTTTCTATATTATTATTTTCTCTCCTAGTGCTTCTGCCTGCAATTAGTACTTCTTCCATTAGTGTTCCGTTCCACCATATTCTTTTTCACATTCACACTAGAAATGCATCTGTGCCTTTTTTACGAATATTGCATATTCTTGTTTTCCTGTGTCTAAAGGTCCAGTGATGTCAGTTTCATATCATACCTAAAAAAAATGAGGCTGTTTGAAGTGGACGATATCCTCCCACCATTCCCATATGCTTTCTAATACCGCAGGTGGTCAAAATAGAGTGTTTTTCTATTATTAAGTTTACTCTTTGGTTTACAAGAGTTTACAAAAAGAATTTGCCTCAACTTTTTTCAGTCAGAGCGCATAGTTTCTCCCAGTGCGGCTGACGTTTTGATCTGATCAGAAGGAAAACTCTACGAATAGAGATGAGTGATAATTCCAAGCCTTAACTAACTGTAATAGTATTGTGGAGGGAAAACCCAAGCCATCTCCTTTAGAAGTTGTTGTGAACGCAGAGCTTTTACATGACTGGAAGGCTTTTCTGAACAGTGTCGTTACGAAAAAGAAAACTCTCAAAAATGAATTTCCCTTTTAATGAAATGTGTTATCATCAAATCATTACACAATGGTGCGTTGCTGTGTTCTAAACTTATCTTGGACAGTACGATGTGTTCACTTATTGGCGCCCTATTTAAGAAATTGCAGATTTTCACGACGTAAGAACTACAACGTGTCCTTATCTCGAAGTAAGTCAATTAGAAATCAATGATAAAAGTTTGTTTCGTTCTTTTACAGCAGAACGATGTTGACTTTATAGAATACGAGGGCCACTATTTTTATGTTGAGCCTTGGCAACACTGATTGTAGTTAGGCGCTATTTTTTGTTTGCATAAAAACGTTTGATATTGTTGACCATAGCGTACTTCAAATTTTTGTCAATAGCTTTATTTGTGTTGTTTACGTTGATTTGAAGATTGCGTGACAACAGAAAAATGGAATTAATTCGTGAAAATTTTCGTGCGATGATTTGTTACGATTTTCGACATGGATTATCAAGACAAGACTACATCGATCAACTTACTTCCACATTTGATGGTGAAGCCCCATCCTTTACCACTGTGAAACACTGGTATAACGATTTTACTCGTGGCCGCCATCCACTCACTGAGGAAATTCACGAAGGTCGTCCAAAATCAGTTGTTATTCAAGAAAACATTGATGCTGCGCAAAACCTAATACTGCAAGATCGTCATGTGACATACTGTGAGATTGGGACAACCCTAGGCATTAGTTCCACCAGCATATATAAAATATTATATGATCATTTAGCTGTGAGAAAGGTTTGCTCTCGTTGGATCCCACATAATTTGACATAAACTCAAAAAGAAGTTCGCATCGATTGGTGCACACAAATGCTCAATAAATACATATGGCGGTGCTTCAAAAGACGTATATATGATTGTAACAGGTGATGAATCCTGGATATATGCATATGAGCCAGAACGTAAACTGCAGTCGACCGTATGGGTGTTCCAAGATGAACCAAATCCAACAAAAGTTGTTCGCGCTCGAAGAATATCGAAACAAATGGTCGCCTATTTTTTTTTTTCGGGAAAACTGGTTATATGGAAACTGTGCCTTTAGAGGAATTAAAACGGTCAACTCTGAATGGTACATAACAATTTGTTTGTCGGACGTCTTCGGTCAAATACGGAAAACAAACCAGCGCCGTCGGATCATTCTTCATCAAGACATTGCGAGCTCACACATCTCGTCTAACAACTGACTATTTGAACACCAAAAACTCGAATTGATCGGTCTTCCGCCGTACAGTCCTGATTTGGCACCTAATGACTTCTTCTTGTTCCCGAATGTCAAGAATAAATTGCATGGACAACGATTTTCTTCGGCGGAAAAAGCGGCTGATGTGATCAAAAACCGTATTTTTGAGGTGTCTCAAGAAGATTGAAAAAATGCTCAAATATTTCAAAAAACAATAAATCAATTTTCAGTGACAAATTACTGTTTTTTTCATTGTCATTCTCAAAATATAAATAGTGGTCTTCGTATATGATTTCAGTTTCACTGCATTTTGAGAGATAAGGATAGTTTCTGAATCTGTAATATAGCTTTCAATTATCCGTTCTGTACTACAAAAATGTTCTACGTAGAAAAGGCTATATACATATTGCACATTTGTGTGTATTGCTAATTAATATACCATTGCAATATAATGTTGTCGGGAAGTTACATTTTGCAAAGGATGTATCTTCTATGCGGTGTGTTCCCAACTCAGTAACCATTGTTTTATTGACAACATACAGTATTACCATTTTCTTTTTGCGTTTACTCGAAACATAGTTTTCTTTTATGTGCCTTTCTATGTAGATCGGCTCAATTGCTTTTGTAGCTCTCTTTAGTGCAATTCTCCGCATGGAGCACTTGATTTGTTTTTTCCTTGTGTAATCCTCTATTTCAGCCTTTCTTAACCTTTTTAAACACGAGGACCACTAGCATCTCAAACTCTTCAAACTACTAATTTTACATGGCCATTTTCTTATGTTCTTAATATTTGGTACACATTGTAACATTGGGACCGCGGTGGCTCAATGGCAGAGTGTTCATATCTGGTGCTTGGGGTCGCGGGTTCGATCCCAGTCCCCGCCAAGTGAACTTTGTGGTGGACAAACACCGTGGCGTGGGTTTTCTCGGGGTTCTCCCGTTTCCTCCCACTTTCTTCATTCCACCATCTCATTCATTACTCATCATCACCATCTTCTTTAGCCTAACCGGCATAATCGTGAGACGTAAAACTCAAAGATTTCATTTCATTTTTTACATTGTAACATTATAATGTAATAAGTCTTTAAAAATATTTTAATTCCTACGGAAACACAGTTACTAAATTTTAAGTAAACAATTAAAAATCAAATCACTAAGCCTATTTTTGAACGGATTTTACCATTTTTGTCTAGGAGACGTCGTGCACACACACATATAACACAAACATATTTTCGTAATTGTTGTTATCGTTCCGTTAAACAGAATAATCTTTTAAAATTCATATTTTTGCAATAATACAGGAAATGAGTTATATGTAAAAATCAAATTATTTTTTGAACACACTTTTAATATTTATTTGCTAAATAAATAATATTAGTTAGTTTTAATGTGGCACGGTGGATCAGTGATAGAATGCTTACGTCTTGTGCGTGAGGCCCCTAGTTCGATTCCCGGCCCAGTAAGATTGGTGAAGAACATCGTGTCCGTGAGTTTTCTCGAGGTTTTCCTGTTTCCTCCCACATTCTTATCCCACTAATGATTCCATCATCATTCGCTTAGCTTAATCAACCGTCCTCCTTAGCCCAAAGGACATAAACGTGGGACGTTAAACTGAAAGATTCCATTTTTTTAAAATGAGAAAGTTAAGACTGTCGCCTCTTGCAAAATTTTTGGATATCGGACTTAAGAGGCCTCACCCCGGCGAAATTAAAATACCGCTAATTTTACAGTAATTATGTGATATCTTCAAATAGATAAAAGATAATTGAAATATGGAACAAGAGCGCCCTAGACAATATTATTTTGCGTGAGGCACCGTTATCACGAGTCACCTAGTGGCTTTCCGTTTTCAGCTGTTTAGAAACGCGAAAATAAATGCCAATTTTCAAAATGGCTCGAAATCGAAAGCAGATAAGTGAGTCGTGATAACGGTTTCTGATGTAAAATGATATTGTCTAGGGCGCTCTTGTTCCACATTTCGATTATCTTTTATCTATTTGAAGATATCATATAATTACTGTAAAATTAGCGATATTTTAATTTCGCCGGGATGAAGATTCTTAATATTGCTAAAATTTAGTCGAAAATCGGCTTATATGTTAATTTTGGTTGAATGGTGGATAAAAATCCATTTTCACAAATAGGCTGTTGAAAACTGAGTGACGATTTTCAATTCTTCTTCAAGTAATTCAGGGGTATAGAAACAAAACCAGCTAAATCCATTTTTCAATTTTGTCAGGAAACGAAAAGAAAGTGACACTCTTATGTTTCAGAATTGTTGAACAAATGTTTTTCTTTAGTGGTAGATTTCACTCATCTGCATTAAATAGTGACCACTAAATAATAATTAAAAAAAGTTCAACAATTCTGAAACACAAATTAAACATAAGTTTCTTACAAGGCTGTCTATATTCTTTATTATAAATTAACGAGAAATGTTACAATTTCGGAAGTATATCACTTCCTTCTTCAGACTACTACTCAACTGAAATCATAGATAACATAAAAATATATAATTCTGAAACATAAGGGAGTCATTTTGGTTTCGTCTCCTGACAAAATTGAAAAATGGATTTAGCAGGTTTTGGTGCTATATTCCTGAATTATAGAAATTCACTTCTTATTGAGAGCGAAATCCAAAATCGAGATAGGCGAAGAGCACGGAACTACATTTCAAGCCCATTGTCACTTGAAAGTTCAATTAATTGCTCTTTATCTGATAAAAGTGAGATCATTATCCTGACTGTAAGCTTCAAATGGATCGCGAATCTACAGAAATTTCTCGTACAATTTCTTTTAAAATATGATTCAAAATTTTCGTTTAATAGTTTTGAAGTAGATACAAACCTTTAGAAAACAATTCAGGTTTGACAAAGATATTATTTTCCGTTAAAGATAATTTCAATATTGGAATACGTGCGAATTGCCCCAATTTTCAATAAACTTAAAAAAGTTAATTACTGAATTCTCTATGTCTGTGTGTCTGTCTGTCAGTCTGTCTGTTATTTGCGATTTTTTTCAATACTGAACCCTGCATTCGATAGAGCATCAACAACTACCTGAGAAAGTGATTAAATTTTTTGTGTCATTCTTACCGTTTCCGAGATATTGGACAAAACATGACCGATTTCCAGAGATTTAAGGAGCCATAACTCGGGAACTGGAACTATAAGTCATAGAGAGATCATATTGGTATAGTATAGATAGATAGTCATTTTGGTACCAAATAGTAACCGGTGGCCACCAATTAATATCGATATCAAAATGTTTACTATCCCCTTAGGTATTGATTAACACCAATATAATCTCTTTATGGCTTATCGTTACCCTGATATTGTCCAACAAAAATAGTTCTGATTTCGGGAGATTTAAGGAGCCATATCTCGGGAACCATAAGTCATAGAGAAATGATATTTTGCCAATTTTTGCGAGAAACAGAAGAAGGTGATTTACATGTAGGAATAGTCACTGTTATCCTTCCCGCTCCATCTCTCCATTCTTTTTAAGTTCGTTGTTCTGGCAATGCTCTTGGAGCATTCACAACTGTTTTTTTTTTTTTCAGGAATGCCTTTATTTTGTAGTAAACATAAAGAAAAGTAAAATATATTTCACTGAAGAGAGAGATTCAGTTGCTTTAATTTAGAAGAAAACATATCTGAAAGATAAAATAAAGCTAATATCCAAGCTTCGTTAACAATGAGTTATACAAAATCAAAATTTGGTTCACTTACAAATAATAAAACTTAATGTCTTAATTAAAACAACCTTTTTAGTATTTTGACCCTGGAAAGCCAGTGAATTTCAGAATGAAGCAATAGGTACACTAGAGTGCCCATTTCATCGCACGATTCGGAAAATAAATTATTATTTAACAGTCCAGCCTAAACAAAATTAACTAGCTTTACAACATTGTCTATCACAGTTCTAATTCTGATGGCATTCCCCTTGGGATCAATGTTTGTCTATGTATGAAACAAACATTTCATATCTGGAGCCACTTCTTTGACCTTAGGAAGAACCCCATTATATTTGCCTGGAGGGACGTAAGTCTATTTGAACGTAAGCCCACACATTTTCCCCATTGGATCCCTTTCTCTCTTATGTAACTATAAAGAGAGTGAAATAAACGATGTCCCATAGAGAGCGTAACTTTTGAAATACCAGCCATTTTTGTTCTAACAAGTTGGCAGCACTGAACGTTACTCGATTTTTATCTGTTGTCTTTGTGGTTAGTGGTCACGGGAGTATTGAATGGTGCATAATCGTCATCTTTTTTTTTTTTTTTTTTTTTTTTTGTAGGTAGGAATGAAGAACTTCACGACTGAACAGCGTGTTATCATACTGGAAACTTATTACAAATGTGCTGAATGTTGGGCAGACACTGTTCGCGAACTCAGCACTGATTGGCTGCTCTCGTTTCTTGCATCGTCTGATTGGCTACTTTCGTTTCCGCCATGATTGTTGGCTCAAAACATTGCGATCCTATTGGGCAAAGTGGGCAGAGTAGGGGTGGCGAAACTGTGACGTATGGCTTCAAGATTTTGTTGTAAGGGCAGATCCTATATTTTATAAGATCCTTGAACCACAAAGAGAACAAATGACAATCACGTAATGTTCAGTGCTGCCAACTTACTAGAGCAGAAATGGCGGGGATTTCAAAAGATTTCAAAAGTTGTGTTCTTCATGGGATACCCTTTATTTCTTCTCCAATTGTTCGAGTTGGCAAAGTACTACAAAATTGTCCTGTATGTTATCTCCATGTGCATATCTAACGTAGTGCATCAGTTTCGCATCCATTTATGACATCAGTAGTTACGTCTATTTGTAACGAATAATGAGGACACTTGGTAGTTCTTTCGATTTACTGAGGTTACCCGCCATATTGTTAATTCTGCGACTGACGGTGCCATTTTAAAGAGGAATGGAATTGATTTCTTTTAGTAACTTGCGGCCAAACATAGTTTCCACCACATGTTTTATACTGAAGCAAGTAAAATTTTCCCTGATAGAATGAGGTTTCCCTGTTTTGGCTATGCAGAAACTTTAAGTGGTTTGCTATTAATAGAACCCATGGCTGAAACTTTATCTTTACCACAATTTAGTATCAATATGTGCTGCTTAAAAAAAAAAAAAAAAAAAAAAAACTCAATTAGTTTGCCTTTAATATTGCAATGCTTTGTTTGTAAATGTCGTCCGAGTTTAGCAGATTTCATTCGCTCGTTTGATTATCCTTCATAACACAAAATGCACTGTAGTTTCTGTTTACTTTCATCACCACATCAACTAAATCCTAATTCCAAGAACGATCTATCATATTTCCTATTGTGTTTTCTTTTTGAATACCTTGTTTCAACTTTTGTAGAAGAGTTGCATTTACTTGCCCTAACATTGGTTTCCCAATACCAAGTTAGAATTAACTTCACTTGCATCGCTGGCTTTTCTTTTCAAAGCCCGTATTCAAAGCCACTTTTACACTATTAAAACAAATGAAGTTAACTGACGGCAGAGTTTTCCCCAACTATAACTTAGTACTTCCGCGAATTTACCGATCTCCGATTGACAGAGGAAACCTATTAAAAAAACATAATAAATAACAACCAGCTTGGTGAAATAGGGATGCCACATTTTACTTCAAATACCAAGGAAATTTATATCAAATACCAAGGGAAACCAAAAGCAATTATACCCTTATTTACTTCGCTGCTGTGTATATTATCTTTTCTTCTGCAATATAAAATGTGGTCCGTTTCAAGTTAGTTACAAATTCAGTCACGTCGTCCTACCCATCTAATATAAATAAAATAAAGAGTTTGTTTGTGTGTTTGTTTGTTTGTCTGTGTGCGGCCTGGGGACCAGACGAGTGAACCGAGAATTACCAAATTTTGGTCAGTGGTACCTTGGCCCAGGCTCTAGATCAAGACGAAGCCCTTTTTTCAAATTTCGAACCAGGGGTCTCAGGGGGGGGGACGTTTACCGGAACCGGCTTGGGAACCAGACAAATTGACCGAGAGTTACCAAATTTTAGTCACGAATACCTTGGTCCAAGCTCCAGATCAGAGTTAAAACGTTTTTGTCGAAATTCGTACCAGGGGGGTCTCAGGGGGGCGTTTACCGGAATCGGCTTGGGAACCAGACAAATTGACCGAGAGTTAGCAAATTTTAGTCACGAATACCTTGGTCCAGGCTCCAGACCAGTGTTAAACATTTTTGTTAAAATTCGAACCAGGGGGTCTCAGGGGGCGTTTACCGGGACATGTAAATGTAGTAGAAAATGACCGATATTTGTGTCGAATTCATAGTTTTCGGATCGCTGAAATCAATGGTGAAACTCCGATCACATTAACTTCCAAATTCACGCTATTCGCCTCCGGGCCGGGGGTCACTGAGGGTGGATGGGTGAGATACCGAAACATATAAAAGTAATCCAAAATGACCGATATTAGTGTCAAATCCATAGTTTTCGCGGTCGCTGAAATAAAGGGTGACACTTCCATTAGCAATGACTTGCAAATTTAGTTACAATTGCACGCGGGCCGGGAGTCAGCGGGGGGGGGGGGGGGAGATCCGAGACATGTAAAAAAAATAGCCCAAAATGACCGATATTAGTATCAAATCCGTAGTTTTCGCGGTCGCTGAGATCAATGGTAATACTCCCACAGGCGTTGACTTCCAAATACAGCCCCCGTGCGAAGCATGCGTATATTCAACTAGTTTCCGATAAATACAAGATTTTTGTCTTATCATTGAAATACAGGGCAAGTCAAAATGATGAATCCCTTTCCAGAAATTTGTTCTGTGAAATCTAATAAACTTGTAGATAATATGCGCTTCGCAAGGTTAACTTTCAAAGTTTAGTTTCCCAGCAGTGTTTCCACTTTCTAAAGCTAAGAGTCAGCAGCGAGAATGGAATGAATTATTGATATTCACCGCAACATGTTACAAATGGTTTGACAGGGGATAAGACTATCGGCTTGATATGTGCCGTGAGTAGTAGAAAATGGATCGATCTGGCTCAGACCTGGCTCAGTTTTAGCCAACTCACAAGCCACTGGGAAAATGACCACCGTGCACCGTGAGCCCACGGCCTTTTACGACCTCCATTTTAGGGGTGAATTCGTTCCCTTTTATGACCACTTTTAAGGGGGTGTACTCGTTCTCTTTTACGACCTCCATTTTAGGGGGTGAACTCATTCCCTTTTATGAGCATATTTTCCAACCCCTATGAACACACAGCAGAACATCAGACTACGTAACATAACGAACATACAGCAGAGCAAATTGAACTCGTTCTCTTTTATGAGCACATTTTAGGGGGTGAACTCGTTCCCTTTTTCAACCCCTATTTTAACATAGCACAGCTTCAGAAATTACACTGAGACTACGTAACACACAGCAGAACAGATAACAGATAAGAATATGAAACATAGAAGGAGTGTGTACACTGAGTATTCATTCCCTTTTCCAACCCCTATTTTAACATAGCAGATAGCACAGTTAATAAAAGAACATGGCATATTTTTCAACCCTTATTTTAACATAGCAGAAAGTACACTGAGACAATGAACACACAGCAGATACATAAGACTTGTCCAACCCACGGTCTTTTACGACCTCCATTTTAGGGGTGTATTCATTCTCTTTTATGAGCATATTTTCCAACCCCTATTTGAACATAGCAGAGAATAGAAGTGTACTCGTTTTCAACCCAACATTATTTTCTTTTACGGGGGTAGCAAGACCCCCAACCCTCCTCCTTTCTCATCCAGGGCTTGGGTTATTTGAACATAATAGATAATACATTCGAGCTCTATAGCAAAGATTCTTTTAAGGAGTGAACTTGGTCTAACCTATATTTGAACATAGCAGAGATGATTATTTAAAGAATGCGAAACTTCCGTGATTTGTTATCAGTTACATAATAACTTCCGCCATATGTAGATAATTCTCATTACGTCATTCATCCGGATTTGAAAAAAACATTGACCTAGTTTTCTCTTTAACAGACAATAACTTGTCATTCAACGATAGGAATCCCTGAACGTAATGTAATCAATCACAAAGGTATAAAAAAAAAGAGGGGAATCCCCCAGAGGATGACTCATACTATTGCGCAATGCAGTCAGACAGGTATAAAAGACTGACCGACATGTTTTTTTGTAATCACTTCCTGTTCACCATCCGAAGCGTAAAGTTCAGATATTTTTTGTGTGTGTGCGTTTATATTATTAGTGTGGTTTATTAATAGTGTGGTTTTGTTTTCTTTTGTAAGTAAGACATTTTATAATAATAATATATTATAAAAACTCAGTTTAAAATTATTATAGTAACTTTGAGGAGTTAGTTTAAAAAAAAATGGCAACAAAAAAGGTTAAATCAAATACTATTAATTCTGATACTCTATTTAATAATAATTTTAAAAAATTTATTTTAAAATGTGATACTGAATTAAATGAGGATAGTGGATGTTTTTTAAAGAATAAAAGAAAAGACTGTTTAGATATATTACAACAAGAACAAACTAAGACATCGTTTAAAGTAAATTTTTCTTTGGGTACAACTTTTGTAAAACCAGTAGATTTAGAAACATGTAGATTCTTTGTAAATAGTGGTAACGAAATTATTTTGCCGAGTACAGATTTGAATTCTATAATTGAAAAACTATTTAATAAAATTTTAGTTGAACAAGAAAATAGGGCAATTAAGAAATCAGGGTGGTCTTTATGTTCTGAACCAAACCATCACTTAGAAATTAAAATCAGTAAATATGATCCGCTTTCCGCTTCTTCTTTTATAAAATTACCTCAATGGATTTTATCCAAAAAGAAATGTGTTTTAAATATTCAAAATAATGATAATAGATGTTTTATGTACTGCATTATAGCTGCGTTGCATCCAGTAAAAGAACATCCAAATCGTGTGAATAATTACATACAATATAGTAATACTTTATTACCGTTATTTGAAAAATTTCCAGTCGAAATAGAACACATAAGCAAATTTGAACATATGTATAATTCCGTATTTCCTAAAGAACAAATTTCCATTAATATATATGGCATTAACTATGATCATGAAACTATTTTCCCATTACATATAAGCGAAAACATAGCTGCAGGTAAACATATTGATTTACTGTATTGTGAAGAAAATTGCAACAGTCATTATTGTCTTATAAAAAATATCAATGCGTTATTGAAGAGTCATAAAGAGAAAACTTATGTAAAATTGCCTCAATGGATTTTATCCACAAAATGTGTTTTAAATATTCAAAATAACGATAATAGAAGTTTTATGTATAGTATTCTAGCTGCGTTGCATCCCGCAAAAGAAAATCCATATCGTGTGAATAATTACATACAATATAGTAATACTTTATTACCATTATTTGAAAAAACCAATATACAGTTTCCCGTCGAAGTAGAACACATAAGCAAATTTGAACATATGTATAATTCCGTATTTCCTAAAGAACAAATTTCCATTAATATATATGGCATTAACTATGATCATGAAACTATTTTCCCATTACATATAAGCGAAAACATAGCTGCAGGTAAACATATTGATTTACTGTATTGTGAAGAAAATTGCAACAGTCATTATTGTCTTATAAAAAATATCAATGCGTTATTGAAGAGTCATAAAGAGAAAACTTATGTAAAATTGCCTCAATGGATTTTATCCACAAAATGTGTTTTAAATATTCAAAATAACGATAATAGAAGTTTTATGTATAGTATTCTAGCTGCGTTGCATCCCGCAAAAGAAAATCCATATCGTGTGAATAATTACATACAATATAGTAATACTTTATTACCATTATTTGAAAAAACCAATATACAGTTTCCCGTCGAAGTAGAACACATAAGCAAATTTGAACATATGTATAATTCCGTATTTCCTAAAGAACAAATTTCCATTAATATATATGGCATTAACTATGATCATGAAACTATTTTCCCATTACATATAAGCGAAAACATAGCTGCAGGTAAACATATTGATTTACTGTATTGTGAAGAAAATTGCAACAGTCATTATTGTCTTATAAAAAATATCAATGCGTTATTGAAGAGTCATAAAGAGAAAACTTATGTAAAATTGCCTCAATGGATTTTATCCACAAAATGTGTTTTAAATATTCAAAATAACGATAATAGAAGTTTTATGTACAGTATTCTAGCTGCGTTGCATCCCGCAAAAGAAAATCCATATCGTGTGAATAATTACATACAATATAGTAATACTTTATTACCATTATTTGAAAAAACCAATATACAGTTTCCCGTCGAAGTAGAACACATAAGCAAATTTGAACATATGTATAATTCCGTATTTCCTAAAGAACAAATTTCCATTAATATATATGGCATTAACTATGATCATGAAACTATTTTCCCATTACATATAAGCGAAAACATAGCTGCAGGTAAACATATTGATTTACTGTATTGTGAAGAAAATTGCAACAGTCATTATTGTTGTTTAACAGTCATGCTAACCCAGGTGCGGTACAACAATTAATCGGATCAATACAAAAAGCATTTAAACATGTCTTTCTAAAATTCTCCAACACATCTGCTGTGAGAAGTACATCACATTTTAAATATAGATCGTGGTAGTCCCCTAAATTTTCACATTTAAACACACGCCAAATCAGTTTTGCATATTGATAATCAGTCTCGGAAATTTGTGTTCCATTCAATTTGCTACTAAACGCCTCTCTTCCAGGAAATTCAGTTTCTTTAAATGTATCTAAATTTGTTATGTATTCATAAAAATAAATTCCCTTACGGAGAATTAAAGGAAACTTTTCATCAGAAAAATATTGCTTTGTATAGACAAATTGCTCAGGTTTTAATTTTGACACCAAATTTTCGAGACTATACGGCAGGAATTTAAATAAGTCTACAAAACGTAACTCGATAGGTCTACCATTAAAATTAAAATGCTTAGAGAATGTTATGTATTTCTCAGTGCTTTCAGCAATTACAAAAATATTTCCAGGGGTGCAACCTAATTCTTTCACAAATAAATGTGCATCATACCCAGACAAATTATGGAAGAAGACAGGGATAAAATTACTTTGACGCTTAATTTGTAAATTACACTTGTTGCATACCGTGGCGATATATTGACCAGTTAAATGGTTATGATGTTTAACTTTTCTATTATTACTCGTATATTTACTATCGCAAACCGAGCATTCAGTGGATAGGTTAAACTCCTGTAACTGAGAACTAGTTAATGGTATTAATGGTTTTTCTTGATCTAATATGTTTATGATTTTTCTTAATTCATTCTCCATAGCAGACATAAACTTCATCGATACATTTTCTCCCCGATAAATAACTAAATCTGATTTCATATAGTTGTTACTCCAACATACAATATAACCAAAACTGCATGGTATATGTTGGTGAATTTGTACTGTATGAGATCCACTTTGTTTATTTATAGGTTTTAATAAACTTTCCATATCTGCAATTATTATTACATCATTCTGTAATAACAATTTCAATTTTCGAAATTTTAAAACTTCTCCTTATTTCGGCATGTTAATTTTGGTTGGAGTGTGTTCTTTACATAATTTGTCATGTTCATCTAATTTTGATTTGTTATAAAATGATATTAAACATCGTCTACAAATAAATGTTTGATGAGTACCTAACTGATGTCTGACTAAACCATTTAAATTTGTAATTAAACAATAATGGGAGTTTACATATAATAAATCAATATGTTTACCTACAGCTGTGTTTTCGCTTATATGTAATGGGAAAATAGTTTCATGATCATAGTTAATGCTATATATATTAATGGAAATTTGTTCTTTAGGAAATACGGAATTATACATATGTTCAAATTTGCTTATGTGTTCTACTTCGACGGGAAACTGTATATTGGTTTTTCAAATAATGGTAATAAAGTATTACTATATTGTATGTAATTATTCACACGATATGGATTTTCTTTTGCGGGATGCAACGCAGCTAGAATACTATACATAAAACTTCTATTATCGTTATTTTGAATATTTAAAACACATTTTGTGGATAAAATCCATTGAGGCAATTTTACATAAGTTTTCTCTTTATGACTCTTCAATAACGCATTGATATTTTTTATAAGACAATAATGACTGTTGCAATTTTCTTCACAATACAGTAAATCAATATGTTTACCTGCAGCTATGTTTTCGCTTATATGTAATGGGAAAATAGTTTCATGATCATAGTTAATGCCATATATATTAATGGAAATTTGTTCTTTAGGAAATACGGAATTATAGATATGTTCAAATTTGCTTATGTGTTCTATTTCGACTGGAAATTTTTCAAATAACGGTAATAAAGTATTACTATATTGTATGTAATTATTCACACGATTTGGATGTTCTTTTACTGGATGCAACGCAGCTATAATGCAGTACATAAAACATCTATTATCATTATTTTGAATATTTAAAACACATTTCTTTTTGGATAAAATCCATTGAGGTAATTTTATAAAAGAAGAAGCGGAAAGCGGATCATATTTACTGATTTTAATTTCTAAGTGATGGTTTGGTTCAGAACATAAAGACCACCCTGATTTCTTAATTGCCCTATTTTCTTGTTCAACTAAAATTTTATTAAATAGTTTTTCAATTATAGAATTCAAATCTGTACTCGGCAAAATAATTTCGTTACCACTATTTACAAAGAATCTACATGTTTCTAAATCTACTGGTTTTACAAAAGTTGTACCCAAAGAAAAATTTGCTTTAAACGATGTCTTAGTTTGTTCTTGTTGTAATATATCTAAACAGTCTTTTCTTTTATTCTTTAAAAAACATCCACTATCCTCATTTAATTCAGTATCACATTTTAAAATAAATTTTTTTAAATTATTATTAAATAGAGTATCAGAATTAATAGTATTTGATTTAACCTTTTTTGTTGCCATTTTTTTAAACTAACTCCTCAAAGTTACTATAATAATTTTAAACTGAGTTTTTATAATATATTATTATTATAAAATGTCTTACTTACAAAAGAAAACAAAACCACACTATTAATAAACCACACTAATAATATAAACGCACACACACAAAAAATATCTGAACTTTACGCTTCGGATGGTGAACAGGAAGTGATTACAAAAAAACATGTCGGTCAGTCTTTTATACCTGTCTGACTGCATTGCGCAATAGTATGAGTCATCCTCTGGGGGATTCCCCTCTTTTTTTATACCTTTGTGATTGATTACATTACGTTCAGGGATTCCTATCGTTGAATGACAAGTTATTGTCTGTTAAAGAGAAAACTAGGTCAATGTTTTTTCAAATCCGGATGAATGACGTAATGAGAATTATCTACATATGGCGGAAGTTATTATGTAACTGATAACAAATCACGGAAGTTTCGCATTCTTTAAATAATCATCTCTGCTATGTTCAAATATAGGTTAGACCAAGTTCACTCCTTAAAAGAATCTTTGCTATAGAGCTCGAATGTATTATCTATTATGTTCAAATAACCCAAGCCCTGGATGAGAAAGGAGGAGGGTTGGGGGTCTTGCTACCCCCGTAAAAGAAAATAATGTTGGGTTGAAAACGAGTACACTTCTATTCTCTGCTATGTTCAAATAGGGGTTGGAAAATATGCTCATAAAAGAGAATGAATACACCCCTAAAATGGAGGTCGTAAAAGACCGTGGGTTGGACAAGTCTTATGTATCTGCTGTGTGTTCATTGTCTCAGTGTACTTTCTGCTATGTTAAAATAAGGGTTGAAAAATATGCCATGTTCTTTTATTAACTGTGCTATCTGCTATGTTAAAATAGGGGTTGGAAAAGGGAATGAATACTCAGTGTACACACTCCTTCTATGTTTCATATTCTTATCTGTTATCTGTTCTGCTGTGTGTTACGTAGTCTCAGTGTAATTTCTGAAGCTGTGCTATGTTAAAATAGGGGTTGAAAAAGGGAACGAGTTCACCCCCTAAAATGTGCTCATAAAAGAGAACGAGTTCAATTTGCTCTGCTGTATGTTCGTTATGTTACGTAGTCTGATGTTCTGCTGTGTGTTCATAGGGGTTGGAAAATATGCTCATAAAAGGGAATGAGTTCACCCCCTAAAATGGAGGTCGTAAAAGAGAACGAGTACACCCCCTTAAAAGTGGTCATAAAAGGGAACGAATTCACCCCTAAAATGGAGGTCGTAAAAGGCCGTGGGCTCACGGTGCACGGTGGTCATTTTCCCAGTGGCTTGTGAGTTGGCTAAAACTGAGCCAGGTCTGAGCCAGATCGATCCATTTTCTACTACTGCCGTGCTACGCGAGGTACTCACAAAGAAGACGTCACCCGAATTGGCGTGTGGCATCAGCCGCCAATAACTCACAGTGCGCTGTTACTAAACCTTTACAGGGCAGCTGTTTGAAGCGATCGCAACGCGTTTTTATTGCTCATGCGTACGCTGGGAATACGCTGACCATGTATTTAAACGTGGATGGCTAATCACAAACGCGAAAACAATAAAAACGCGGAGAAAACGTTAGCTCGAGCGTATTTGGTGCGTTTTGGAACAATAGACCGCCTGCTGTTTAAAAGATGTCAAAAGAAAGAGAAAAAAAGGAAAGACGTGTTGCCAGGCAAGTGGATTTTAGCAAGAAACAACTGCTTGGAAGATGCTTTGTGCAGAGTATTAGAACTCTGCTATTATAGATTTGGACCTGGAAACCCTGACTGGCTCACATCATGATTTATAACTCTGGGGAAAGTAAAATTACCGAGTAGCCAGCTAGGTCGCGTTCGCTGCGGGGGGTAACGCTTCGAAAACACATTCTCAAATAGCCACAGACTAAACCCTTACATGGCGGCTATATGAAGCGTTCGCAACGCTTTTTATTGTTCATGCGTACGCTGGGAATACGCTGACCATGTATTTAAACGTGGATGGCTAATCACAAACGCGAAAACAATAAAAACGCGAAGAAAACGTCAGCTCGAGCGTATTTGGTGCGTTTCGGAACAATAGACCGCCTGCTGTTTAAAAGATGTCAAAAAGAAGAAGAAAAGGAAAGACGTGTTGCCAGGCAAGGTGATTTTAGCAAGAAACAACTGCTTTGAAGATGCTTTGTGCAGAGTACTGGAACTCTGCTATTATAGACCTGGACTTGGCAAGAAAGACCTGGAAACCCTGACTGGCTCACAGTATGATTTATTACCCTGGCAAAAGTAAAGTTACCAAATAGCCACCTTGGTCGCGTTTGCTCTAGGGGGTAACGCTTTGAAAACGCATTCTCAAATAGCCACAGACTTAGGGAGGAATCTAATGATTGATAATTGATTTTGTTCGTATTTGTGGACAATTATGAATGATTGGATTCCTCCTTGAAGGTTTAGTAAGCTTCAGCCAGGTTATTGGCTGATGCCACACACCAATTCGAATGACGCTTTAACGGTTTTCCTTTCTTAGCATATGTCAGACAATGTTTGTTTACTAGATTTTATAGAATACATTTCTGAAATCGAGTCCAAGATTTAGACTTGACCTGTGTACTTAATACTTTTCGAATCGAAAATCCAGTAGTGGGGATACGAGAAATATACTAGGATGAAATATTGAAAGATTTTAAGAAGTTTGGTTTCCAGTGTACATTTTAGTCTAGGTGAAAAATTATTACTATCTTGTTTTTAACTTGTTTTGATACCATAAAATGAAATGAAATCTTGTCTACCACAAAGTTTTGTTATGATATTTTTCATTCTGACGGCAAACTACCAGCTCCATCTTCGCGGATCATAGGTTGAGAAACATTTCAAAATACTCCTTCCTTCATGTCCTTCCATGCTTTTGTCTCCCGTTCACAATTGAAATGTTCATAAATAATACTACCTAAATTATCGAAACCTAATATCATGTTCTATTTTATTCTTTGAACTTCATAGTTTGCCCCAGTACCTTTGATTCCAATTATTTATTTTTATTCTAATATATATTTACATCTTTCCCCCGCGTTTCTTATAATCATGTGAGCTTTCTATACAGATTTAGCAATATGAGCTCCCTCGTGAATATACTGTGTGCGCAAGGAAAGGTGGCTTCTGACAGTTGGGTAGAGCACGTGGACTATCGGAGGCGCTGTTGCCAGAGGCTCCGCAACAAAGACAGCAGCTCTGGCAACAAACTTAAGACACTTAACAAGTCGACTCAACTACCGGCAACAGCGCGGCCAGTGACCTTCGTTGCCTAGCAACGGCGTGAAAGAATACTGCTGTGGTTGGCGAACAATCCTCTCTCTGTCGTTTTTCTTTACAACTATCTGCCAGAAGCCACCTTTCAGTAACTCGATAATAGACGCGGAACATCCAGGTTTGATTCCCGATGGGAGTCTACGTGGTTCGGACACCATGTTAAGCTATAGATTCACGTCTCATATCCCTAGCTAAACTCGAAATCAACCAGCCAACAGATTTCGCAATATGAGTCATATGACATGAAAATCAAATGATTGTCTGTAATGCATGATCTAGTGGCTAACACATGCACAAGATTCAGGGTTCAAATCCCGATGGGAGAGTGTTGAACACTCTACAGTGCTTCACATACCACTTTGAATTGTAAGTCTCGTACTATAAGGTGGATCATTTAACTTTACGCTGCCTTAAGACTTCTAAACTAACACGTAGATAAACATGCTAATCAGTGGTAGAGCGCATTCTTCTGTTGCATGGGGTCCTTGGTTCAATCTCCGGTCAAGTAAGTTTGTGGTGGATAACATCATGTTCATGGGTCTTTGTCGGGCTACTCCCGTTTCCTTCCACTTTCTTATTCCACCAATTTTTCCATCATCATTCACTTGTCTTCACCATCGTCTCCTTTAGCCTAAAAGGGCATAGTCATGGGACATTAAACTGAAATATTTCTTTTTATTTTCAAACACGCTAACATTTTATGCGATACCATATCAACAAAGAGAAATATTTTGGCATTCTCTGCAATACAAGCAGATAAACAGTGTTGCTAGCCCAATATAAAGTTTTATTTTTTCTCAAGTGGCACTCCGTCGGACTCTTACATATTTCAAATTTACTTGTTCAAGGAAATTTACAGTACCACATTTACTTATTATTTAATGCTGCGAAGAATGCTATAGTATCACAAACGTCAAAACTCTGAAAAACAGTAATAAGGCAAGTAGTACTGACCGGATAATTCACATCGAAAGTACCTCACTGTCAAATACTTTGAGGGTAGGGGGTAAGAATTGCTCCCCCTGTGTTTGAGAAACATCTGCTTTTTAATATATTGTATAGATCTTTACTGTACAAATGAAAATCTTATGTCGGTCAAAAATCTTGTTCCCTGTCAAAATCTAAACTAATGCTACAGGTCAAATACGTGCTATGTTTATGATTTGACAAATTGCGTATAAACAGGAAGAAAGTTACAGATTTTATTCTTTAAAACAATTAAGTGTGTAGATTAGGATTAGGATTAGGAATTAGATTTCTAGGCTTCCGGCATCCATGGCCATGCTAGCCGTCACATACATGAGGGGTGACGTCCCTAGGTGATCCCATTGCTCAGAGATTTGGAGAGGAAGAAAGAAATGGGGAAGGAAGGAAGTGGCCTTTGATTATTATGTTAGGTAGCATCCTGGCATTTGCCTGGTGTGAATGAGGAAAACCCAGGAAAGCCCTCACCCAGGATGACTGGCCTGAAAAAAGCTGTTACACCATTTCGATCGAGTATCATCACCGAGAATCGAACCCAGGATGCTCGTACCAAAGGCGAGAGTAAGTGTTAGATAAGCATCAGTAAACGGTTATCAATGGACGTAATATCATCATGAATTAGATTAGCATCAGTATATGGTTACAAATGGACGTAAATATGATAATGACCTAGATAAGTATTAGTATATGGTTATCAATGGACGTAAATATCATCATGGCCTAGATAAGTATCAGTATATGGTTATCAATGGACATAAATATCATCATGAATTAGATAAGCATCAGTATATGGTTACAAATGGACGTCAATATCATCATGACTTAGATAAGTATTAGTATATGGTTATCAATGGACGTAAATATCATCATGGCCTAGGTAAGTATCAGTATATGGTTATCAATGGACGTAAATATCATGAGAGCCTAGATAAGTATCAGTATATGGTTATCAATGGACGTAAATATCATTATTAATTAGATAAGCATCAGTATATGGTTACTTATGGACTAAATATCATCATGAAGTAGATAAGTATTAGTATATAACTATCAGTGGACGTAAATATCATCATGGCTTAGATAAGTATCAGTATATGGTTATCAATGGACGTAAATATCATCATGACCTAGATAAGTATCAGTATATGGTTATCAATGGACGTAAATATTATCATGACTTACATAATCGTCAGTATATGGTTACCTATGGACTAAATATTATCATGATCTTTACAACAATTTGATATCTCAAACGAACTTTTTTAATATATTGCTTTCACTGTGGGAGTTACCTCTAAAGGAACTCCCTCGTGGCTATATGGTTAGCGCACGACCCAGGTTCGATTCCTGGTGGGAACCCATGTGGTTCGGATTCCACGTTAAGCTGTAGGGTCGCCTCTTATATAGCTTCGGTGGTGAACGGAACACTAAATTTCAAATAAACAGGTTGTATTTTTCGATATTTGATAAGAATATAGTGAACTGAAACATTTAATCATAAATATTTCACTCGATCATATTCTTTAAAATAATATATAAATAAATAAATTTATCTTTGTGGTGCAACGGCGCCGACTTTCGAAAATTTATGTGGGTGCATATCAATGGAAAACATGGCACGGAGTGTTATGTTTTCAGGTGAGCCTAGATATTTTTGATCGATTTCCTTTTAGTTAAAATCTTTTACGAGCACCGTTATAAAGGGCTGTGCTGGGATAAAGTAAAATATACCGGTACTATAAGGATAAGTTGGGGATGCCATAGCTTAGTCGGTAACACGGCTGACTTAAAAGCAAGAGAAACGGGTTCAAACCCGGGTCAAATTTTAAGGATAAGTTACAGTAATGAATAGAAAATTTTACCTTCCATCTCCATGTTTTAATTGCTTGTTATTTTTTGATAATGGCAAGTGAGAAATATTTATCTTATTTTGTTTCTATCAAATTAAGAAATCTTGTGGGTGCTGGATCCCCGGAGCACCCAAGTAGTCGGCGCGCATGTCGTGGTGTTAACATACAATTATCGTCGTCTCAGAATATCTTCTTCTTACTGACATCCAACTGCCTCTCCATTTTTCTTCAAGTCATTTCAAGTTCTTTTCCAACTTAGGAAAGCGATTTTGGGACGAAGCTGCTGCTGCAATCTGACTCGAAAGCTCATTTGTCTTTTGAACGCACGCTGCAGCTACAATTGGATTTCTCCAACAAATGATCGTTTGTTTGGTGTTTCTCAAAGCTTTAAGTTCTCAAATTGAAACGAACAACGTGGTTAGGGTTTCAAACAACAATGGATCAATGCACTCTCTCTAAAGAAAAATGACCTGGTGACCTATTACAATAATTTCCAATAGAAAGAAATTTACACCAAGTAAACTTTTCCCTTTTTTGGATCAAAAGATTCATATATTTCAGGCAAAAAATTTGTTCTAGGCCTTATATCTGGAGAACTACATATAGTGTAGTCAAACACAAACTATCACTTAACTCAGTATGATGTGCTTATTCCTAGAAAATATGAAAACTCGATTTAGGGACCGTTCAAAAATTTTGTGGCCCCTGATCCAAAAACTAATTCTTGGCCAAGATAGCAATATTCAGATCCATTTTTTGGGATCATTCCTAAAATTCTTGTTAAAACAATTTTAAGTATTTAATTCTGTTTTGGAAAAGGCATGGATTAGTCCTGCTTCCAATTAAAAATCAAGGTCGGCGACAGATTTATTTTCTCTAGTTGGGACTCTGTTGGGTCACTAAATATTCAACAAAAATTCTATAATGAAACAATCTGTTAGAACTGGGGTAGTGGCATTAAGAATAGAAATTGAAATCAAGATCCAAATGTTCTAGTTTATTCATTAATTAAAGGTTGAGATAGTCAGGACTATTCTGATTGAATATGTGTCAGCTCTCGCGGTTAGGCAAAGGGAACTAAAGGGAAAAAAATCAAAAACAAGCTAGGATATTTTCAGTTAAAGAAAAGTTATAATGGTGTTTAACACTACCAGGACGAAGGTTTTAGTATACTTAAAAAGACAAAGATAAGTCACAATGACTCAAAGTGTATAGTTATTAGTAATACGTAGAAGTATTATTAATATCAGTAGTAGTATTAATACTACTAATTATAGTACTACTACTATTACTGCTTCTATCATTACTACAGGATGTTTGAAAATCAATATTGGAGTTTTAAGGCTTTGTGGTATTTATTACAATTAACTTACAATTATAAATAATACATCCAATGTAAGTGCAACTCAAACAGTTTTGTACGCACGCATGCGCATGTACTGTTTCCTCTATCTGCCGTTAGAACGCGCTAGTAGCAAAGATGGCGACTAGTGAGCAAAAAGCTTTTTGCGTTTTACATTTTGCAAACACTCAATCTGTAGTTACAGTGCAACCGTCTGTGTGGAGAATTTTAAGCAGATACTTACAACTACGTCCTTATCGTTTGCAGTTGCTACAAACTCTAAAACCTACAAAATACGGGTTACGTGCCAACTTTGCAAATGAAATGTTGCTGCATGACGATGAAGATTTTCTGGATTGTGTCGTCTTCAGTGATATAACGACATTTCATCTAAGTAGCGATGTAAACACTATACTGGTAGTGTTCGCATCTGGGAATCAGCTAATCCCTACGAGATGGTACAGTTGAAAGGAGATTCCTCTAAATTGAGTGTATTTTGTGCCATATCCCGGCGGAAAGTTTAAGATCTTTCTTGCCTATCGACTCGATGTGTGACGTGTGACTATGGTGCACACATTGAACACTTGTCGCAAAAACTGTTTGAGTTGTTTTTTCATATGATGTATCACTTATAATTGTACGATAAATGTAATAAATACTATACAAAGCCTTAAAACCTCGATATTCATTTTGAAACACCCTGTATTTTCTCTACTACTAGCATGAAACGAAAGAGAACTCACGACACTAAATACTTTTTCTTAAGATGTATAGCGATTAGAATAAGTAAAATGAACTACTACTAATGTACTACTACTATTACTTATTATTATTATTATTATTATTATTATTATTATTATTATTATTATTAGTGGTAGTAGTAATAATAATAATAATAATAATAATAATAATAATAATAATAATAATTGCAATAGCTTAGATTTTATACGTGATATATAATTATAATATTTATTTTCTGGTAATGCATTCATATTGAAGGTCTTTAAAAATAATGTTGACAAAATTACAAGAAATCTTGGAATATGTTCTATCGACTTTTTCCTGAAGTATTTGGACATAATTCCAATACAATTACACAACTATTGAAACTTGTAATACCTGGTCGGTCTATACTTTTTGTCTTGTCTTGATATCAGCAATCACCTCCCAAACGTTGTCGGTGTTGTTTTGAAACGTGACTGGAATTCTGACCTTTCCAGTTACGGAATGAATGTTGGGAAGGTACATTAAGAGTAAACCAATGAAATCAAATAAGGTTAATATTCGTTCCAATATAACTGCATTTTTTAACTACATACTGGTAACATGGCATAAGGCCAAGTTTTATACTGATATGCTTCTATTGATAAGTTTAGAAATGAAACTCAAACTCTTTTTAGAAAATAGCATGGCAAACTTATTGGGAAGGTAGAGAAAAGGTGATGAATTTCTAGGGGCGAGCTTATACAGCCTGGTGTTCGAATATTGCTTGGCAAAAAAGGTACATTACCTTAATCTGATGTAAACAATCCATAATTCCGTATCTAGCTATCGCGAGAGAATTCGGAGAAGCTCCTTTGACAACGATCCAATCACTTGTGCCCCGAGACTCCTTTCCCCAATGGTTTTATTCCAGTTCTGTTTTTTCGGGTCCCTCCTTCCTGTCATACGGTTTTCCATATATGGTCAAGGCGTCTTTCTTGACGCCACCCACGTCAACCTCATCATTTCGACGTCACTCCGAAGTTCGTTGTCCAGGCCGACCTCATCAGAGGCGATGTCCTCCAAGCCCCGACTCATCAGGATCGAACCCGGCAAAAACTTGAAGACAAAGCGGAAGGCAGGAATCTCTGACTCTAGGTGTAAATACGGAAAACACAAACCTCAGGAGAACGTTTTCCTCAATGCTGATTACGGAAGCTAGACACGGAAAACAAGATTCAGCGTCTCGTCTGTTTGTCAATCGGCTGCATAAACGGAAGAGGAAGAGGTGAGGGACTTTAGGACATTTGCCTTTCATGCTGGGTTTAATAACACAGAAAAGAAAAGTAATACATAATGCACTTCGAGCCTTTAGACTACATAAATCAAAAATAAAAAAAAATAATAATGTTTTCTTCTGTAGTGAATCCTCCGGGGATCGAACCAAGAGACCGGATCCTCAACAACATTGTTTGTTCACTTCAGAGCTCTATTCCTTATGTCTGCTCTTCACCATTCATCCTAACAGACTTCCACAATTTCATTCTATCGGAATCCACTGATCCGTCACTTTGTCAAAGCTTTGTCCGACACCTATTTCTAACAAGAAAGCCTGACTACAGCTTTTCGTTATATATATATATATAACTTATGGACACCCTTTCTCTAAAGGAGGCCGCGGTGGCTCAGTGGTAGGGCGTTCACCTCTGGTGCTTGGGGTCCTGGGTTCAATCCCAGCCCCCGCCAAGTGAACTTTGTGGTGGACAAACACCGTGTGCATGGGTTTTCTCGGGGTTCTCCCGTTTCCTCCCACTTTCTTCATTCCACCATTTCATTCATTACTCATCATCACCGTCTCCTTTAGCCTAACCGGCATAACTGTGTGACGTAAAACTCAAAGATTTCATTTCATTTTCTTTCTCTAAAGAGAAGACCGTCACTCTAACTTCTCTGTCCTAGCAAAATGAAAAAAAAAAATACTAGGAAAAAACTTTTGAAAAGTATTTTCTGAGTTTAAAAGAAAATTATGCACAGGAACATACTTTCTTCTATCTGAAAGATAATGGGAATCACTCATCCCAGTAATCTATTATTTAAGCTTATTTCTGGCTAAACTAAAATTTCAACTATGGTCATCAATCTAAGACAAAGGGATCACTTATTTCTTGTTCTAGCCATCACTTAGGCTAGTCCCTAATTATTTTCTAGTTAAAAAACAATAGAAAAGAATCTACAGCCATCATTCTGGCTCCAGAAAAATCACGTATTATCTGTCTTCGGTCATCACTCAGTCCGATCTCTACAAGATAGGAAAGTTTTAAAAAAAAATCTCAAAGGCGTGGGCCCCCATTTTGAGAACAAATTGGTAAGGGTTTACTTTTATAGAGAATTTTGAACGGTAGCGTAAGAGAAAGCATAATTATACTCTTAGCTTTGACTTGACGAGTAGAGACCAAAAATACGTACCATTTACAATTATTATTTTATTTTATCTTACTTTTTAACCAAACATTTACGTTCTAAGCAAACATAGAACACAAAACCTTAGGAACATTGGAAAATGAACATTGGAGGTAAGAAGCAATGTATAGGAAAACTTCCTATTGTTTCAGCTTAAATGAAGTTCAATATGTATAAGCCTTATCTTTCTTCCTAGAGCAACGGAAGACACTTCAGGTAGTTTGTATAGGAGAAATGAATCTAAATAAAAATTTCAGGAATGCATAAATGTATAATTGTAGTTTTAATGATGTTTTCGGTCATTCGTCTCGTACTTTAGTTTATGTTAGAAAAGCTTTAAAAACACACAATTAGTCCTTAAACGTTCTTAATTTGCAGGAGTAGGTTGTGGAGGTTGGTGCAGAGACAGTCATGAAATTCCTGGAAACAATACCTAAGTTTGCTTTTGCTGCAATTTGAAATAGAAATACGGGAATAAAACTTCCAGAGATCAGCTTCCAGAGCTTCTTTTCTATTTAATATGTTTATACTTGCACGTATAGAAATATTAACTTCCAGAGAACAGTTGATATTCAAGATATTTTCTTTTCTATTCAATATGTTTATACTTGCACGTATAGAAATATTAACTTCCAGAGAACAGTTGATATTCAAGATATTTTCTTTTCTATTCAATATGTTTATACTTGCACGTATAGAAATATTAACTTCCAGAGAACAGTTGATATTCAAGATATTTTCTTTTCTATTCAATATGTTTATACTTGCACGTATAGAAATATTAACTTCCAGGGAACAGTTGATATTCAAGATATTTTCTTTTCTATCCAATATGTTTATACTTGCACGTATAGAAATATTAACTTCCAGGGAACAGTTGATATTCAAGATATTTTCTTTTCTATTTAATATGTTTATACTTGCACGTATAGAAATATTAACTTCCAGGGAACAGTTGATATTCAAGATATTTTCTTTTCTATTCAATATGTTTATACTTGCACGTATAGAAATATTAACTTCCAGAGAACAGTTGATACTCAAGATATTTTCTTTTCTATTCAATATGTTTATACTTGCACGTATAGAAATATTAACTTCCAGAGAACAGTTGATATTCAAGATATTTTCTTTTCTATTCAATATGTTTATACTTGCACGTATAGAAATATTAACTTCCAGAGAACAGTTGATATTCAAGATATTTTCTTTTCTATTCAATATGTTTATACTTGCACGTATAGAAATATTAACTTCCAGGGAACAGTTGATATTCAAGATATTTTCTTTTCTATTTAATATGTTTATACTTGCACGTATAGAAATATTAACTTCCAGGGAACAGTTGATATTCAAGATATTTTCCTTTCTATTTAATATGTTTATACCTGCACGTATAGAAATATTAACTTCCACGGAACAGTTGATATTCAAGATATTTTCTTTTCTATTCAATATGTTTATACTTGCACGTATAGAAATATTAACTTCCAGAGAACAGTTGATACTCAAGATCTTTTCTATTCTATATGTTTATACTTGCACGTATAGAAATATTAACTTCCAGGGAACAGTTGATATTCAAGATATTTTCTTTTCTATTCAATATGTTTATCCTTGCACGTATAGAAATATTAACTTCCAGAGAACAGTTGATACTCAAGATCTTTTCTATTCTATATGTTTATACTTGCACGTATAGAAATATTAACTTCCAGGGAACAGTTGATATTCAAGATATTTTCTTTTCTATTCAATATGTTTATACTTGCACGTATAGAAATATTAACTTCCAGGGAACAGTTGATATTCAAGATATTTTCTTTTCTATTCAATATGTTTATACTTGCACGTATAGAAATATTAACTTCCAGAGAACAGTTGATACTCAAGATCTTTTCTATTCTATATGTTTATACTTGCACGTATAGAAATATTAACTTCCAGGGAACAGTTGATATTCAAGATATTTTCTTTTCTATTCAATATGTTTATCCTTGCACGTATAGAAATATTAACTTCCAGAGAACAGTTGATACTCAAGATCTTTTCTATTCTATATGTTTATACTTGCACGTATAGAAATATTAACTTCCAGGGAACAGTTGATATTCAAGATATTTTCTTTCCTATTCAATATGTTTATACTTGCACGTATAGAAATATTAACTTCCAGGGAACAGTTGATATTCAAGATATTTTCTTTTCTATTCAATATGTTTATACTTGCACGTATAGAAATATTAACTTCCAGAGAACAGTTGATACTCAAGATCTTTTCTATTCTATATGTTTATACTTGCACGTATAGAAATATTAACTTCCAGGGAACAGTTGATATTCAAGATATTTTCTTTTCTATTCAATATGTTTATCCTTGCACGTATAGAAATATTAACTTCCAGAGGACAGTTGATATTCAAGATATTTTCTTTTCTATTCAATATGTTTATACTTGCACGTATAGAAATATTAACTTCCAGAGAACAGTTGATATTCAAGATATTTTATTTTCTATTTAATATGTTTATACTTGCACGTATAGAAATATTAACTTCCAGAGAACAGTTAGTATTTAAGATATTTTCTGTTTTATTAAACGTGTTTATACTTGCACGTATAGACATATAAGTAGGCGTAAATATTTGTATGAATGTGTGTAAATGTGAAATGTTTCAAGATAAAGTTGATTCCTTTCCAGAGAGTCAAAACAGCTTTTCCACAATAGCATCTGGAATTATTTTCTAACATGCCAACTGTCATAATCAAACAATTCTTTTAATTAGAGAATACAACATTATAAAGCGAGATTGTTTGACTTATTATGAAATGCAGTTTACGGTAATTACCTATTAATTATGATTTGATAATCCAAATTGACAAAATGAATACGAAGGAACTTTATTTAATCCTTTTTTTCTCCCATATGTCTTAAGAAACATGTTCGTAAACTCCCATACTTTTTATTGAGTAAAAGATTGAGAAAACTTTCCATTAGTTTGCAACTTTGTAATCTGTTATTCAACATCAATTTACTTGCATATTCTCATCGTTATTTTTATTAATCACAAACAAAAACGTACTTGATGATGCGATACAACATAATCTTTCACATAACATGTATAAATTATGGATTACGTAAGTAATATGACGATGGTGAACAATAATAAACATGTAATTGTTTTGTTTTGACATATCAGCAATGTGTATGTGTGTGTATGTACGTGTAACAACGTTGAAGAAAAAACGTGGAGAAACCGATTGCTTAAGTTTATGGAATCGAAGTTCTGCTTGATGACTGCCAATGGTATATTCTACTACAGCGGAGGGAATGCCACTTTATGTACAGTAAATTTAGACATTTTGAAGAATGTAGGAACGCCTGCAGGTTTTTTCCCCAAGGGTTAGGGGCAAACGACCCACACACAATCGCAATAGCAAATACATACACACCTTGATGATGCACGTATGCAAATAATTATTTCATGTAAAACAAGTATTTACTGACATTACGTAACTTTATTGACTACAGTAAATATATTGGTGTTATCACGGAGGAGAGGGTAAATGGGGGCTTTGTCCACCTATTGGAGTTCATATGTTGTTAATTGTTTATTTAAACATGTTTACTATACTAAATAAAGGATGTTTATAGTAGAACAAGTAGAACTGCTAGACATTTTGATAACTTTGAAAACCTTTTATGTGACATTCTCTAGATTTTCTTCCTCCCAAAAATTATCCCAGGTGGATGAACAAAACAAAAATGGGAAGGGACTGTACTGGGACGCTATTTGCTAACGGATTGATCTGCGTTCAAGTTATATATACATAGTAGCAATTTAGTTTAGGTATGATAGTTTCTTTCGCAACCAATTCTCCGCAACCTGTTACTGATACCTACTGAAATAGATAAAACACTGCCTTGACGTGAGATTTTCAAGTGTGTTCACTTGTAACGGAAGTATACAAAACATACAAAGTGAAATGGAACTACGGGAAACATGGAACAGAAACATGTGGATTATGTAGACAAGTAGATCACGAAAACTCAAAATCTTTGCGGTCGAAGACAAAATACGTGGAACTTACTAATCTTAATCTATGACCTAGTGACTAGCACATGTGGCTTAGGTCCCTGGTTCGATTCTCGGTGGGGACACTCGGTCGAAAAAGTGTAAAAGGTTTTTCAGTTCAGCCATCCTGAGTCGGGTTTTCCTCAAACACTTCAGCCAAATGCCGGGATGGTACCTAACATATAGGTCCCATTCCACTTCCTTCCTTTCCTTTTCTTGGATAGTGTGATCGCCGAGCGACGTCAACCCTTATATGTCATTGGCTAACATGGTCATAGATGCCGAAAGCCCAGAAATCTAATTCCTAATCCTAATCCTAATCCAATGAGAGAGCATCGAATGCACTACAGAATTTAGATCTCATTTCAAATTGTACGTTGTCTTTAATATATATTTTCGTTGTTGGCAAAGTGTGTACATACAAGTCAATCGATCTAGTTGTAATCACAAAACAGTGTGTCATTGGTTCCGAATACTTTCTATGGCAAAGAGTGTGTTTGTAAGGTAATACCAAATAAATAACTACGGTGTAAAATATACTAAGTATTGTAGCCCTACATTTCGTTTCCGATTTCTAAATTAGTTCACGTACAGCATACTGTTTCCTAATTAGTTCTCTATAATATATGATCCCCATTACTGGTTCTAATTCTCCTTTCGTATGACTTTCCGGTGATAACGTTCCCTGTGAGTTTGGCTACAACACTATGTGTATGTAAAGTCTTTTTAAGCAAAATGGTGCTTCCGCGAAAGGGAAATCTATACCCGCAAACATTGTGTTGTGATTTATAGAGCTTATTCTTCTGAATCTCTGCTTCTAAGCCCCTGGTCGTTGCGAGCTAATCTCCTCAACATGAATCGAGTTTCGTAATCAGATATATGGATCCAATGCCTTCTCTCCGGGAGATTAACTGGAGTTAAGACTGCAGATGCAGAGCTTAAGCAAAGAACAAGTGCGCTGTAACTAGCTGCAATTTTTTCTTTGCTTGTTCTAAGTCTGCTTCCGTGTAAACATCCATTCAGTTAGTTATAGTAAAGCTCCAACAATAATAATATTTGCTATCTATATTGATCATCTGTGTATTTTTATTGTATGAGGTTATTGTTACTAAAGCGTCTATTCTGTCTACTAAAGCTTCTTTCTCTTATATGATTACTGCATAATTTATGAAAATAATTCAGTTGCTTATTTCATACTTTTACCAAATAACCAAGCCTTTAGAATATAACCAATACGCATATCCGATGACTTATGTTATTTCTCTCTGTTCATTAAAACTATCATACCAGTCCTTTCCTATGTATTTCAGCATATCTAGAATACATCTAAATATAATTACTATCAGCTAACTTTCATTGAATTCCACATGATATCTTGTTGTACAGTCAGCGACAAAAGTTCTTTTTTAATGGAATTAGTTTCATAAATAACTTCAGGATGGAAAGATAATTTAAGTACAGTTTTCAATAAATTAAAAATAATATAATTTTCTGTACATTCCAGACATACCACCATTATTACCAAAATAAATTTTACTAAACGGAAAGAACTTTCATCGCTGACTGCACACAGTGTAAATAAGTCATATTTTTAAACTTATTATTTCCATCAGACATACCACCATTATTACCAAAATAAATTTTACTAAACGGAAAGAACTTTCGTCGCTGACTGCACACAGTGCAAATAAGTCGTATTTAAACTTACTATTTCCATATTCTTAATAACAACTAATGTGCCCACTGTGCAATTAAATTCGTCTCCACATATTCTCATGTACTCAGATTCACTCTCACTTTCTCCAAAATAACGTCTTCGTAATTCATTATTCTTTGGGTACACTCCCACAAGCATAGATTATCTAAAACATACATCTCCATATCATCATCATCGTCATCATCACTACCTTCATCATCATCATCATCATCATCATAGGTATTTTGTCATTGTTGGCAGATCACTTGCTGCAACTAAGAAGCTACCATGCTCCACGGTATTCTGCTAATTTCTTTGTCTTCATGTACGATTCTTTTCTGTTTTGATATCGTCCATTAATAGTAGTTTCCTTCGCCTGCTCCCTCTCTTTCCTGCCATTATGATACAGTTCCTTTTTCTATGTCCCAACCAGTTTCTTTTCCTCTTCTTAATGATATCTAAAATTGTTCTTTTCTCTCCTACTATTTCTAAAACCCTCTCATTCGTTTTCCACTCGACCCAGCTAATTCGCTCCATTCTTCTCCACATCCACATGTCGAAAGCTTCCCTCGTTTTTCATCATTTTTACATAATGTCCAGGTTCCTGATCCATATAATACAATACTCTACACAAAGCATTTTATGAGTCTTTTTCTGAACTCTTTATTCAAGGTCCTACAAAATAGTATTTTCTTCCTCCTAAAGGCTTCTGTCGCAGTTCCTATCCTTGCTTTTATTTCACGTTCACATTTCATATCATAACTAATAATACTCCAGGTATCAAAAACTAGTCACATTATTTATTTTCTCCTTCCCACTTCTATACTTGACGCCAACCATTTCATTCCAATCACCATGGCTTTTGTCTTTCTAACATTTATTTTCATCCTATATTCTTCACATTCCTTCCTCGAGTTTTCTAACATCTAATTCATTTTCTCTTCTGATTCTACTACAAGCGCCTTAACATCTGCAAACCTATACACCTAATCATTCTACCTCCTACTGAAATGTCATGTTCATTTTGTACGCCCTTTTCACTATCTCTTCTAGATAGATATTAAATAATGTAGACGAGAGACAGTATCTCTGTCGAACTCCCTTTTCAATGCATTCTCCTCTGTCATTTCCTCAAACATTTTAAATCTTACTTTTTTCATATATAAGTTTCTCATGGGTCTTCGATCTTTCCATTCCAAATATCTCCATAAGTAACTCCAAAATCAAAAATATATCTAAACTGAAACCAAGCTTATTATTAGCAACTGTAACACTTTATACCAATTCTCACAATAATAATAATAATAATAATAATAATAATAATAATAATAATAATAATAATAATAATAATAATAATAATAATAATAATAATAATAATAATAACAATAATAATAATAATAATAATAATAATAATAATAATAATAATAATAATAAGTCTCATCTATCAGTTATGAGTACATCCTATCTCGCAAACTGTACGGTGGGGCAAGCAGATGAACCAAGAATTTCTCTGCTTTGCACATCACGTGATAATAATAATAATAATAATAAATGTAATCTTTCAGATGACACGTATTCAAATATACGATGCGTCATCAGTAGGGCAACCCAAAAGCATAAAAAGCATAACAGCAATTTACAGATATGGTTTGTACTTTGAACATGGTTGTGGTTGTCTAAGAGTCCAGAAGAATCACTAATTTTAAAACCATAATTTTAGAAAATACAGCATAAAGCATAATTGAAAATATATAGCACAATTCTTGGAAAATTCTACTGTATTAGAACAATTCTTGGAAAATTTTGTTTAACTGCAAGTTTAACATACTGTATTAATATTTTTTTTTAAATTAATAGTTATAATGCAAAATCATTGAGAACATAATGTAACAATAAAAAGCTTATTTTTATTTCTGTAAACTTTTAGGAGGAATGCTTTGATGTGGAGAAAAGAGAAAAAGAAAAAGGAGATGAAAACTTACAGCCAATAATGAATAATGCACATGAACTCCACACTATATTGTTATGTGTAGCTCTTGAACTTGAGTACTTTCTATACTTTTTGGGGCATCTTTTACTTTCCCTTTCTGTATATATGCACCTCTAAGGCACCCACAAGTGATAGAATAAACTGACTCGAGTAAAGCATATCTTTACAGTGCATTAAGCAGAAAGTTCATTAAATATGAAAGAAATTGGTTGCATAAAATATTAATAAATAAATCAAGATATTTAGAATATTTAATGTATAGTAAATATTATAAAATTATACACGATTAATGTAAAACAATGATTGAAATTAACAATAAAGCATAATAAAGCATAATTTGGTAAAATAAAGCATAATTAAACAACAACAACAAAAAAAGCATACTATGGGCTGCTCTAGTGATCAGTGTATCAGCGTTAGCATTACTATTTCAGCTTTTAAACTTGAGTTAACACTGAAATTTTCACTTTCGCATCAGAAACACTTAGAACCAGAGGCTAGCGTGAACTACTTGCTCTAACATATATTCGCTGACTATTCCTTCCAGTCAACTAGACTTTGTGGTGGACAAAGACCGTGTGCATGGGTTCCCCTGTTTCCTCCTACTTTCGTCATCTCACCATTATTATCAATCCCTTCATCACTGTCTTTCTTAGCCTCGCTGTATAATCGTTTGACGTTAAGTTAAAAAAAACTAACTATTCCTGTTTCATTTCATTTCATTTTAAACGTTGATAGAAACTCCTCTTTGCATTTGTACAACCATTTTATAAAATTATAGCTTTTATACTATAAATCGTGTATCACCAAAACAGTGTTTGAAATCTAATACGGATCAACTAGTGTTGGCCATCAGGCTCATGAAATGACTCGTATCGTTTCATTTTCAAGATGAAAATAAAAAAAAAAAAGACGAGATACTTTCGTCTCTTGAGAAACGCTAGGCTTAAGGGGTTAAGTTGGTGATGGTGAGGCAAAACCCAACATGGACTCAACTCCTACAAAAGAGCATGAGAGCTCCTTCGTGACTAAGCGGTTAACGTACGCGCCTTTGGAGTGGGAGACCCAGGTTCGATTCCCGGCGGGAGCTCATGTGGTTCGGATTCCACGTTAATAAGTATGTCCCGTCTCATATAGCCTCGTTGCTGAAAAGGACGTTAAACTCAAAATCAACTCTATCACCGTCTCCTTTAGCCTAACCGGCATAACCGCGGGACGTAAAACTCAAAAATTTCATTTCATTTTCATTTTCAAAATCAACTCAAAAGAGCATGAGTATGGACTGTGTTCAAGTGACTTCAATGTTTCTGTGTTCATGGCCTCCATCGAGTTCGGTAAAAATTCAAAATGTATACACGGTGGCCCAATAAAACCACCGGTATTTTAAAGGTTAGTAAAACAAAGAGTATTGGAGATAGACACTCGTTTAGAAACTATTCAGAAATATAATATTGTATTGAAAACAGTTTGTAATTATTTCGTTTTATTGTGTGTTGAAATTACACACCAATTAACAAGATAATTATTGTAAATAACACAAAGTAAAACCACCCAAATCTTGATTAACTGTAGCGCTTTCAGTGGAGAGGCAAGAAGAGTGAGGGTCATCGCTTCCGCTCACCTCTCCTGTTGTTTTCAGTGTTACTATGGTTTGGTTAGGAGCTCATCGCGCATGCACAGTCGAAATGTTTTTCAAACACAGCAATTCTGTGTTTACAGTGCAAAGAGCTTTTTCCTTAAAATTTGTTCCTGATCGGAAAACTATCTTACACTGGGTCGAGAACGTCCAAACCACAAGTTCACTGTTGGAATATCGAGGCTGTGAGACAGTCTACTTTACAGTTCCCAGAATATCCTGCAGCTGTTGGGCTTTCTAGGAGAGTGTAAAAAGAGAACAAAATTATTGCAAACTGTTTTCAATACCATTTCATATTTTTCACTAAACAACCTTCCATCTGCAATATATATATATATATATATATATATATATATATATATATATATATATATATATATATATATATATATATATATATATATATATTGTTTTATTCACCTTTCAAATGTGCAGGGTTGTTTCGGGTCACTCTGTACAAAAGCTTGAAGTATGTTGGGTAGTTTGTTACAAATGAAGAAATCATCCTTCGATTGATTTCTTTTCTGTCCACGACTGGTTTTTAATTGCTATTTACATAGAGAATTTCGTACTGAATTTCTTGAGACCAATGTTGTTGATCTAGAGTTTTGTGCAAAACTTAAGAACTAAAACCCTGTACAACATAATATTTTACACACCTTTGTATACAGTAGCGTGACTGAGAGGCCGACAGGGCCTGCAGTGCGGGGAGGCCCGCAGAGTTCGGAGACTCACCGCGAAAAAATGTAAAAAAACTATAAGATACAAAAACATGAGCTGAACACGAGATATCCATTTCACTGAATAATATTATTTATTTTAGAAAAAAAAATTCTCTGGGTGAAAACTCATCCATTCTAGCAATAGTTTAACGTCAGTTTAGTTTCAAGTGATGTTGTGATGTAATGCTTAGCTTCATTATCCGTATAAAGGCTGGTTTTCTTTTCTTTCTTGATTCTTAAAGGTGACTCAGTGAATGAGTTTATCGATGTGTACATAGGAAACGGTGTGGTGTTTAGTTTATTTTTCCGTGAATGTTCGTGAATGTTGTAGAATGATTCATGTATATCAATGCTCTTTCTTACATTTATATTTAACATTTATCTGTTATAGTGAACTTTAGACAGGCATTTCTTAGTTTTGTTATTGCCCTCGCTTTTAGTGAACTGAGTGTTTGGTATTTATAAAACATGAAACCATTTAAACCAAAATATAAACATTTGAGTGGTGCTTAAAAAAAAAAGTTGAAAATTTCATATCAAAATTGGTCAAAATTGATTTACTTTCCATCCTCACCGCAACCGATTCTGAAAATATTGGAGGAAAATTCACTTTCGTTGTCAAAATGTGGCCAGGGATATGATGGGGCGGCAAATATGTCTGGTATTTATAAGGGCTTAAAAACATGAATTCAAAAAAAAACAAAAGAGCACTAAGTTTGTTCACTGCGCTGCACATAATTTAAACTTAGTCCTGAATGACGCTGCATCATCTGTGCAGGAAAACAAAACTTTTATGACACAATTGAGAGGCTCTTTCAGTTTTTCAATCAGAGTACTAAAACATGGGAACTGCTTTCAACGTAATTCACGTTCATTAGAGAATCTTTGTCCTACGCGTTGGTATTCATGATTTGATTCACTGAGAGCTTATGTTATGCATATTCAATTATTATGAAAGCCTTAACAAAACTTCAAATGATTTAAAGAAACAATTAGAAAAGTTTGAATTTGTTTTACAAGTTGTCCTTCATACTAAAAATACTTGATACTATGGACTTGTTTTCAAAATTCCTTCAGACCAATGATGTTGATCTTAACCAGGCATCAGCCTTTCTTCAGAA
Organism: Thermobia domestica; assembly: GCF_964235325.1. Taxonomy (NCBI): domain Eukaryota; kingdom Metazoa; phylum Arthropoda; class Insecta; order Zygentoma; family Lepismatidae; genus Thermobia; species Thermobia domestica. The sequence goes on from NC_137462.1 coordinate 264,762,680, forward strand.
TGCTACTTATACACTATCTAATTACATAAATAACTTCCAAGATGCAATGCTGTCAGCTACTGAACTTGCTAAACAATGGAATTTCGGCACAACATTTGAGAACAAGAAACATTTCAATGAATTAGTTCAGGACGAGCGTTTGACAAACCCAAAAAGACATTATCAAGTAGTTGTATTTAATAATATCCTGCACATTATAATACATCAAATCCAAACTAGGTTTGAATCAATGAATGAACTGAGTGATGTATTTATTGTACATACTCACCGATTTTTGTCTTCTGCTTCAAATGAAGTTACATAGGAAAGCAACTCACTGGTTTTCTATATGAAGAGAACCTGACAGAATCAAAGTTTTAAATTGGTATTACACAATGAGATAAAATTGAAAACAGCAAGTCGGGAACTATCATATCTCCTATTAATAGATAACTATACCTTGGCTTCTAGCATTCCGAACGTATACTCAGCTTTTTTTAATATCTGACCTTACCAGTGACTGTTTCAGAAGCGGAGCGATCTTTTCCAAAATTAAAACTGATAAAGACCTATTAAAGCAGTTCCATATCTCAAGAACGGTTAGCCCAGGGATGCAAATAACCACTCGCCCACAGGCAGGGCGACCGGTACATTGGTGCGGACGAGTGTTTAATATCACTATTATTTATTTCAAACTGTGAAGACTGGGATGTGGGCTAGTAGCTTTTTTTGTTAGGCTACTAAAATTTTGTTGCTTATTTGCATCCCTGGGTTAGCCAGTTTCAGTATTTTAAGTTTAAATGTGAAAGAGCAAGAGCAATAGACATAACTAATGTAATAGAAATATTTGAAGATTACACGGCTTCAAATGAACTTCGACATTCAGCAGTTCGTTTGTCTTTTTCGCGAGCATTAATTTTAATTGTAATTTAATTTTATTCCATAGTTAATATGTTAATTATGATTTATGAACTATTGTCTTCTACAGGATCATAATAGAGTGGGAAGAGAATGGGCATGGGAAGGGCCCAAAAATAATCTTGCGGGGGCCTGACATTTTTGCGTTACGCTGAGCGCTCGAAGGGAAGGGCAGGGTGGGGCCCGCCCCTCTGGCACACGAAAATGTATACGGAATATAGCAAACCACGTATATTAAATACCAGAAATACCAGACTAATATAGCAGCCATGGAGATGGGCTTCCGTAGAAAATTTTCTTCGGGCGTCCTTGGCTACCACTTCTCCAAGTTTGATTCAGACTAGATGACTTTTTTGTTTTGTTTTATTTTGGAAAATGTAGCCCAAAATTTGACTGTTCATAACTCGAGACCCAGGAGCCTGTACAATATAATATTTCAGATGCTTATATAGCAGTAGGGTTGCCAACTTTTGAAAATGGAAATACCGGAGACCCTCCTGGAGTATGTATACTCTTAAGATTGTGACGTCATCGCTCACAGATGTTTCAATAAGTGATAGTAGTAGTTTTGTACCACCAGACGATAGTAGCAATCATATAACTATACATGAAGCTTTCGTAAAGCGTAAGAAGAGATTTGCAAAATTAAAAACGCAAGTGGTTAGAGCAAAAAGTAAATTTCACGCGTACTTCGGAGTTGTTCCGGGAAGTGGGGAGCATCCCTATGGGTAATGCAAACTATACAAAAAATCGAAGAAAGTGGCAATAAAAACGAAAAACGAAAACACTTCCGGGACTGACAAAACATCTTTTATCAGTGAACAAGAACGAAGAGAAGGAATGCACAATGAATTATTATTAAATAGTGATTTAAATTTAGAGTTACTGTCTTGTCCTAGGAAAAGAAAACAATTATGTGTCAGAGTAATCATTTAGGGAGGGTAGGGGGAAATTTTCCCCTGAGTTTGAAAAATATACTTCAATCATTTGTTTACTAATGTACTAGTTAAAAACGTGAAACTCTTATGTCGGTGGAAGAGCTGTGGTGACTCACCTCTGGTGCATGGGCTCCGTGGTTCGATCCCAACTCGTGCCAAGTAAACTTTGTGGTAGCCAAACACTCTGTGCGTGGGTTTTCTCGGGGTTCTGCCGTTTCCTCCCACTTTCTTCATTCCACCATTTCATTCATTTCTCATCATCACCGTCTCCTTTAGCCTAGCCGGCATAACGAAGGACGTAAAACTGAAAGACTTCGTGGGGCCACGGTGGCTCAGTTGTAGAGCGTTCACCTATGGTGCATCGGGTCCCTGGTTCGTTTATATTAAGAACAAAATTATGTCCAGAACCTATGAAAAGCATAAAATTTCTTAAAAGCAAGACTTGCAAGACCAAAACCAAGACCAAGACTGGGTGTGCAAGACCAAGACCGAAGGTTGCAGTGGAAGACCAAAACCAAGACTGGATGTGCTACACCAAGACCAAGACCACTCGGGTCTTGGTCTTTCATTTGCTTATCACCAATTCGGAGTTCGATTTTAATAACTTTAGTTATTTTTGAAGCTATTATTGAACTTACTTATTCAAGTTTTCGTTGAGTCTGCCCATGTAGGTTTTGTAGTCTACCATCAATAATACATCATATTTAAAACAGAAAAGTAAATAATTGGCAATTAAATTATGACATGCATAAAACGTAATTGAAAAATAAGTCATAATGTCTACATACTTTAACTGGCTCTGGATGCATAATTTAATTGGAAGATGTAGCTGAGGATGAAGCAGTGCTAGCTGCGCTCTTGAAAATGTGCTTTTGTTGACCTTTAACAGTTTTGATAAGTTCAGTAAATATTCCTGCATTTAACTCTTCACTAAATTCCGCGCACGACTGGTCGATATCAAAGCGAATTGTCGGTTTTGCTTTAACCATGTTCGATTCCTTTCGCTACTCCAAAATAATCTGAATAGAACAGAGAATAGGACTAGTAGGAGGAAAAATTACCTGATATTTAACGTCCGGTTTTGAGGTCGTACCGGGCAAGGTCAAAAGTGATCTCTCCGGTAAAATACCGTACTGTTGGCAACCCTATATTATAACAAGGACTACCAATATTTCTAGGTTTGACCGGGTCAGATGTGTTTAGTGTAAGATTTTGTTTTGGAAAATAGTACTCAAAATTTTACAGCACACTGTAACTCAGGAATCAGAAGCCTGCATATTTACGATCGGGTAAGTTCGGTTAAACTCGTACTATAGAAAAATAATGTAGTGTCCCTGATTTCTAAGAGTCTTCATTCCGGCGAAATTAAAATACCGCTAATTTTACAGTAATTATGGGATATCTTCAAATAGATAAAAGATAATTGAAATATGGAACAAGAGCGCCCTAGACAATATTATTTTGCATGAGGACCCGCTATCACAAGTCACCTAATGGCTTTCCGTTTTCAGCTGTTTAGAAACGCGAAAATAAGTACCGATTTTCAAAATGGCTCGAAATCGAAAGGAGATAACTGAGTCGTGATAACGGTTTCTCATGTAAAATAATATTGTTTAGGGCGCTCTTGTTCCGCATTTCGATTATCTTTTATCTATTTGAAGATATCACATAATTACTGTAAAATTAGCGGTATTTTAATTTCGCCGGGATGAAGACTCTTAAGGATGAAAAGTGGTTGAGCGTTCACCTGTAAGACAAGGGGTCCTGTGTCATCCGAAACCACGTAAGTTTGTGGTGGACAACAATGTGTCCGTGAATTTTCTCTGCGTTTTTTACCATTTCTCCTATATTCGCATTCTACCAGTACTTTCATAATACTTTCCTTTCATTAATCAACAGTCTCCTTAAGCATACAGCTATAATTGTGAGACGTTTGCGGGGGTCCACCGAGTCCACCCTCCCCCGCAAAACTTTCTAACTCAACGTATATTTGCACTCTTTCTTAACAAAAACTATACTTATTTAGCAAAGAAGCGATTGATGCGGCACGAAGATTTGATCTTACAATTCATCCGTACTCTTTCCCTTATAAAACAATCTAGTTCCATCATTTTTTTTCTGATAATATAGGTGATATTGTTGAATTTAGCCCGGGCTGGTCGGCCTAGGCCCCCCCCCCAGTTTTTTGAGTGAAAATATATTCATATATTTTTAAATTTTATAGTAAAGTTATGATATACCTATCATAGTCTTTGTTCTGGCTACCCCTCCAGCAGGGACGTACGCAGGGGGGGACCTGGGGATCCGGACCCCGCCGAAATTTTGACTTTTTTTAAAATTTAGCCTAATTTTAGGGGTAATTTTAGGAATTTTAATATAAAATACCTTCATATTTAGTTTGGACCCCCCCGAAATAAATTCCTGGGTACGCTACTGCCCTCCAGCATTTACATTCTAGTTACGCCATGATAACAGGAAGTACTTTCCAATTATTTGTTGTCTTTTTGGGTACCCGTTTAATATTGTACTATTGAACCCCTCCATACCTTAAATCCCTCCTAAGAAAAATTTCTGGATGCGCGCCTGGTTTCAATCAGATTTCAAAACATTTTTTTTTTCGGTGATGAAAAAGAATTTTAAAAGACTGTTAAAATCAATCAATCAAAAGACATTTCAGTTATGTATTCTGACAATCCTCTCATGCTTAATAAAATTTAATTCACACATGTTTGTAGAACGCAAGACAAAAGCAAAAAATAGAAATTTGCACATCAAAGAAGACCGCACTTTACCAGGAAACAACGGGAACATAAAACGAGCAACAGAACGGAATCTTTAGCAGCTTCTTGATTAAAATGATACAAGTATTTAAACGTAATATATTCTGACATATATATGCTCTGAACACAACTTTTTAAGGTAATAAAAGAGCTGGTAAAATGTGGGAACATGTTATTATAATCACGTAGATAGAGTTGGTTTTATAGTAGATAGAAGGAAGTGCTTATTTGTTCATAACCGTTGCATTATAGTCGTTAGAACGCTATCATAACTGGAGCAGAAATCTACGTATTAACTCCTTTCCCAGATGGAGTTTTCTGAATTACTCTCGAGGGTAGTAAACCAGATACAAGCTTTCTTTATTGAGTGCCAGTAACCTTACTTTCCAGAGCTTAAATATCTAACCGTATTTACGGTGGACAATGTAAAATGTAACACAAATTATCAGAGCCGCAGCTAGGGGGCGGGGCGGTGGCTCCGGGCGCTGATAGCAAGGGGGCGCCGAAGGAACAAGAAGAAAGAAAAAGGTTGGAAATGAGTAAACAACGCGTCGCTCCGACAAATGTATTGGCACCCTATTAAATCAATATCGATGTCAATTTGCAAAGAAATAGATTTGTTAAAAAGTTTCTTGCTCGCTCTGCTTGCAATCCAAATGTTAAAAATAAGAGTCACAACAATTTATTACTTATTACTTAAAGAAAGTTTTATATATGATTTGTTAATGATGATGTGATATACAAGATACAGCATAATTACTTGATGTTATAATGTGCGCAGGAGCGTTTTCAAAATCGGAAACGGTCAAAGTCTCAAATACGTGTTCGGCGTTTTGATGGTGATGAGTTTGGTTAGTTAATCACGCTTTTCTACCCAATCGGATTAATCACGATGATGAGAATGAAGGTATGAAAATGAGAGGAGTGAAGAGACCACATGGAAGCTTTGATTTGCACGGGAATATCAAAAATGAAGGTAAACAAGGTGAATAATAACAGTTTCGAACTTGAAGCAATCGTAGAATAGAAGCTTAAGGGGTAGGAACTTAACCCAATGAATTTCGTGTGTGTATGTGTGTTGGTGTTTTTTTAACTTGTTAATTAATAATAAGTAACTTTAAATTCAGAATTTCCATTCATAAGAAATTAAATAATTACTGTAATTTCAAACATATGTAACTTAGTAACCATACTATATTTTGGATTCTAAATACAAACATTAAACATATTCTTCACCTCCATTGATCAATATTGAGAAATTCACAAATAATTCTTCTTTTGAATTTCCGTTACATTTTACAAAATATTTTTACCGAAAAGAATCTAAATTAAAATACTATTTGTTTGGTCACATACAGAACACGATTACAAAAGTTTACAATTATTACTTGAAAGGGGTTTATTCAGAGTTCCATTGCCAAGGGCCTCAGAAGGTAGACGTTGACCAATATGTATAATAGGAAGTATTCGTCAAGCTTTATCTAGGGGTACTGTTATTTTGGATCTAAAGCCTGAAGAAGTTGGTCAAAAAGAGCAGCAAAGGCAAGGGAGTTATTGTTGGTTTAGAGAGACTGAGAGGTTTTAGGAATGAAATTAATATAGGAAAATAATCAGTATGCATCCGCTAGGATAGCGCTAAGCTATCGGCAAGGGTGATGAGTCGAAGATCTTTTCAAAACTAGATATCTCGAAATAAAACAAAAGTAACGAAATAAAATGTATATTTGGTATTGAATCTTTCAAGAGCTTGCATATGACCAAGGGCGCCCATGTTGTGGTTTCCAAGGGGGGTCAAGCGACATTTCAAATGTAGTCTCAAATTTTGCGGTATTCTAAAATATATATTGGGTTTTCGATCTTCCAAAGCACAATTTCCTCTAAGGGGGGGGAGCGTCCCACTTTGCCCCCCTGATGGGCGCCCTTGCATATGACATGCAATTTGTTTCAAGGGAACTTCAGAGACTGAGTGAAACTAGTGAGAAATCATTCTTCACTAGTGGTTCCATTTTTACTAATTGGGAAGCTTGCCCAACTGATAGAAAGCTATTAAACGAAGACTTGGTTAGTGGATTCTTTAAAGAACATTGAACCTAAACTAAACTATGCAAACAAATACAAACAAACCGCTTTCTAGTTTTGAAAGAATCTTCGACCCATCACCTATGGCGGTATTTCAGCTTAGCGCTGTTCTCTATGGATGCTTTCCACGTATGCTAAATGCGGTTGCATACTGATTATTTTCCTATATTGATTTCATTCCTAAAACCTCTGTTTCTCTAAATCAACAATGACCCTCTTACATTTGCTGCTCTTTTTGACAAACTTTCTGAGGCTTTAGAGCCAAAATAACAGTAGGTCCTAACTCTAGATAGGGCTTGACGAGTACTTTCTTTTACACCTTTTGGTCAACGTCTACCTTCTGGGGTTCTTGGCAATGGAACTGTGAATAAACCCTTTAATGCTGTAACCCATTTTGAACATTTTAAAAGCACATAGTTTCTAATGTATTGAAATTTAATTTCTTATCGATAGAATGAAACGTTGAAAAACGGTTGAAAATTTCCACAATTGTTATCCAAGTGAATTTGTATTCCAACCAAAGAGAGTTTTGTGAAGTTTAACAAAAAGTCCAAAATAATCCTCTTGAAAACAGCATTTATTTGCAAAAGAATATATAATGATCACTTTTGGCTGTTGCAGTGATCTGTCTAAACAGCTTCATAAAAATTCAGCGCAGTATAACAACAAAAGCTGCTTCTTTTATATGTTTAAAAAAGCTTGGTAAGATGAATATGGGGGCACCGAATTCTACTTCACCCTAAGCTCCGAAATCTCTAGCTACGGCTCTGCTAATTATTTTAAAAAATATGTACTTTATTTTGTTTCCATTGGAAGTAGTTTTCTCTTTGTGTTTCGTAGATGGTTTCGTTGTGTGTTTGAATAAGTGCGCATTGCCATAGGTGCGGTTTGTTACAAAATTATTCTGGATAATTTATATACAATCTCTGGCCAAAAAGTTTGGTGAATGTGTCTTTATTTCGAATGGATTGTTGTCTTACATAAAACAGCAGTTACTGTAAATCCTTCGCACTCCTCGGAACGACCGTACAAATTCTGGAATCTCCTTGCGTAGACTCGTATTTACTCAGTAAAAAATGATTGTGTTAATTCAACTCAATTTTAACACAGGGCAGTGGTTCCAGCCTGACTACCACTATACGGTGTTAGTTCAACACATACCCCTTGGTGTTGGCGTTTAACACAGGGGGTGTGTTACGTCTTTAAGCGTTAATGAACCACAAAATTACTACCCCAAAATATGTTAAATAGCCTATATGCGTAATGTATTTACATTATGCTGAGTCTAAAAAAAAACACTTTAAACAAGTTAAAAAATGCACTCTAGTGGCGGGAGGGGTGGAAGAACCACCAACCTTTTAATTACTAGCCGCGTGCTCTTCCGACTTGGCCACGGAGGCGATGAAGAAACGTCGCTTGTAGAGGGATAAATTGTTGAGGTCTTTTGAATTTGGCTAATCAGACTACTCCTTTAAGCCGCGTATATTTGACGATAACCGTTCGGAATAAGATAAAATCTGCTCGCCATGTAGACCTAATTTTATAACAAAATGACGACTGTCTATTTACTTTATTTTATAGTTCTTCCATATTCATTTTCAAATGATCGGCGACAGTTGCCATAAAATAAAGTTGATGCGTTTGTTGTTTCTAGTACACAATCGCTTAGAAAAAGAAGCAATAAATGCATCAAATGGGGGAGATGAATTTAGAACACCTAAATGACACATGCCTAGCACATCTTATGCTGTTAGGGTTTCTTCAGAAACACCATGTAAAACAACTGAAAACACATCGCGCGGTTTGCATTTTGAAATTTTGCGTATACCTGGATTTGTAAAGTATTTCTTTCTACTGTGTTTGTCTGTAGCTTCAATTAATAAGCCTTTATAATTAGATGCTCAACATGTTTGGCAATCAAGCAGAAAACAACACAAAATATTCTACATTTGTTTTAATTTAACACACAGGCTGTGTGTCATTTCAACTACCGGTATTTGACACACAACTCCAAATCGAGAGTGAGTTGTTCTAACTACTTGTTTGTGTTATATTTTAACACAATCGTGTTAACACACAGGCATGTCGTTGAAATAACACAACGATTTTTTACAGTGTAAGGATGGGTTTCAACTGGGTCTTAACAATACGTTGGATGTCCGAAATCCTCAGTAACCTCTGCCTGTCAACATTGTGTCCAGTGCCGGATTTACGTATAAGCTAATCAAGCTATAGCTTAGGGTTCCTATCTTGGGGGCCCCAAAAAATTAACGGAAAAAACTCGATGCACATTTCCAAAATATAAGAACAACAACGAATAAAATAAAAATTAAATATAGCAACAATCCTTTGTGTTGTGTAGGCTCTTTGCTTCATAAAATGCTACTATTGTGCTGCCAAAATGTCTTGAGCCGTGGCAAAAATGCGAACTAAACCTCAGATCCTCACACACCCACACGTTGAGCCAATAAGGGTTCAGCTGTTGCTAAGCAAGAGAAAGGGAGTGGAATTCCGTCAGCCGATAGCAGCGCTTGCAACGGAAGACTAGGGATCAAGTCAATGTAATATATCTTTAGTTTCTTCATTTGTGTATGTAGGGTGCTACGTTCATCTGGGCACATAAAAGCACCCATTACCTTCAATAGCTTAGGGCCCCACCAAACCTAAATCCGGCACTGATCGTATCCGTGCATTTTCTAGTGGTACTCCCGTTTCTTCTCACATCCTCATTCCACCAATTCTTCCATTATCATTCACTTCCTTTAATCATCCGTCTCCCTTAGCCTAAAGGACATAATCGTTGGACGTTAAACCAAAGGATTTAATTTCGTTACATTTTAACTTCCACGTAAGAAACTTCAAATATTATGAACAACAGTAACATAACTGTATAAATTGGAATAGTAGGACGTAAATGGATTACTTTGTATTTTACGTAATCAATTACGTACAAATATTCTTTTACTCTAGGTTTAAGCTACTGATCTCTACCTGCTACATAAACAACAGTTATAGTATAAACACAGTAAGATGTTCTATACAGGGTGTTTCAAAACAACACCGACAACGTTTAGGAGGTGATTCCTGACACCAAAATAAGACGAAAAGTATAGACCAACCTGGGTGCACAAATGCTTCCTTTCGGAATTATAGGCTGCCGAAAACATGAAAAAATGAACTTTAAAGGTCCATAGCTCCAAAACTATGGGACCTACCGTAGTCGGGTCAAGACTTTACTTAGGAACTAATATGTACTCTATCCAAAAATACATGTTTCAGAATCCTAAGGTACTCACGCAACAATTTTTGTACAGGCACTTTGGTTACGGGCATATAATCTGAAGTACTCAGTAAGTAGCTGTATAAAAAATGTTGCGAAAGTACTGCAGGATTCTGAAGCATGTATTTTTGGATAGAGCACATATTAGTTCCTTAGTAAAGTCTTGACCCGACTACGGTAGGTCCCATAGTTTTGGAGTTATGGACCTTTAAATTTCATTTTTTCACGTTTTCGGCAGCCTATGACGCCGAAAGGAAGCATTTGTGCACCAAGGTTGGTCTATACTTTTTGTTTTATTTTGGTGTCAGGAATCACCTCCCAAACGTTATTGGTGTTGTTTTGAAACACCCTGTATATAAAATCTTAGTTAAATTTTGTGGAATTCAAGTATTATAAAATGTAGTTTACTATCGGAAAAAATATAATCTCCGATGATGAAAGAATTGTTAAAATCAATTGAATAGTTTCGGACATCACCTCCAATAAACATTGTGTATATTCCATAAGAACAAATAATTCTAACTTCTTAAATAAAGACAGATCGATAGTTCTGCTTTTTTTAAGCCCCAAGTTTATACCCTTTAGGTTAAAAAGAGACGGTTGAAGGTGAATGACTATGAAATTAAGTTTTTTTGGCTCTCCCAACAAAATTTGAACCTAGGATCACGAACATCAAAGGCCCACATGCCAGGCACTAGTCCATTAGGGAAGACTGATAAACGTTTTTGATGTTAACTACTCTAGCTTCAAGGTTTGTTCACTAATTCGCGGTTTAATAATGACATTCGTATATCCTAACGTAATTTAAATCAAATACACCAATTGAAGGAGAGGTCATGCTCCCAGTCAATCATAGACCATCATTAGTGTACTTTTTTCGGAAAGTGAAAAAACTAACAAGAGTTTCTGACGAATGGAATAAGTTATATTTATATTACTCTCGCTTTAAAATATAATTAAAATTGCATAAAATGACATACAAAAGTAATTGCAATGGTCGGGGAAATAATTATTATTACATTTCCCTGATATCTAAATATCCCTTTTTGCGAAGATCAAAAGATTACAAATCGCTGAACGGTCATTAGGCAGAACGGAAAGGAATCCTGAAAACTCAGGTACGGATAACAGAAGAAATGAAATGGTTCTTGGAAGGAAGAAATGAAATGTGTGATCCCCAGGGACAGCTGTACATGCTTCCATCTGCTCAGAAGGTTGGTAATGAGTTATGATATGGAGTTCCATTTTTCCACTGGCGCTATTGAGAAATGCGGATGGTCCTTAGTGCACCTGGAGGTGTTGCAACACGTCTCCCGTTATCATTCTACACCAGTGTTTCTCAAAGTGTGAGTCGCGACCCATTGGTGGGTCGCGGGCCGTTCGTTTGGTGGGTCGCGACAAGTGTTTCCATTTAATTGTGAAAATTTTATTTTGAAGCAGAAGCAGATGTAAAGTAAGTAAAGTTCAGGGAATGAAATTGAAAGCGTTAATTAATGAGGTGAAGATTAAGTGGTTACTCAGAGCCCTGCTCTGTTGTACAGTCAGTAGAGATGCTGGGTTAGAATGGAAAGAGAATGGGTGAGTCAAAATCCGTCACGGGATAGAGCATTGCGTTGAGAATTGTGTTAGCTCTGTGTTACCTTTATATGGAAAAATTAGAAATATGATTTACAAAATTTAATTGGTTTGAAATACCACCATTACGTAAAATGACAATGTGTATTTGAATAAAAGTAGGAGTGCCATAAAGTACTTTTTAATATTTAATGTGGGTCGCGGTAACAAGAAATTTGAGAACCACTGTTCTACACGCAGTCCGTGGAAATTAAATTGAGGGAATGAGCAGGCCAATCAGTTCGACGAATAACTTCTCGCTCCAAACGCTCCGCACTTGTGCAGCGCGATGCGGCTGCGCATTATCGTTCATAAATATGAAGTCAAAACCGACTGCATTTCTGAAAAGATGCTTGTGGGGAAGGAGTACAGTGTGTAAATAACGTTGACTAATAAGTGTAGAGCATTCAAAAATTAGAAGGTCGGTATGCCCATGAAGCATTATGCCTCCGTACACAAGAACATCTACACCACTGAAACAAATTGCTCGATAATGTTCCTGGGTACATTGCGTGTTCCCACTTCTTGCCAGTTGATTTACGTCCCCAACCAATACTGAGAGTGAATCTGCAGTCACGTGAGATTAGAACGCGACCCTATTCCTTCTCGTTCAGTCCTGATGTTCTTTGCACCCTCACAAACAGTTCCGCCGATGTGCTCAACGGAACCTAACATATTTTTGGGCAAAGAGAATACTCCCATGCAATTGACGTGCTCCTGTGCAACGTGAGATTAGTTAGACGCCTTCCAGTTCTGTTAAATGTATTTGCCATTATACCCACTACTTGACGTTGTCCCCTTCTTGCTTGTTGCACAATTTATAGGTCGTTGTAGCTGCTGTAGTTCGTACAGCATTGCCTATCGTTTGGAAGGTTAACAATGCACGTGAAACAATGATGTGGGCGATATCAACTCCTGGGTCACACTCGTTACACTTTGGCCCTCTTCGAGCTTTCTTTCTGATTATTCTATTTCGTGTGAACTTACGTAAATGTTGACTTCCGGCAATGTTGCGAGTCGTTACGCGTGTGTTCAAATCTCTTGGTGCGTCATCTGACTGTGACTTACTAGATTTTTCTCCAGTCTAGACATGAAATTTTTGGGACTGAAATTTTCAATATAATTCTTCTTGGCTTCCTTATAAAAATTCGTTTCCATGCATAATGAACCCTAATAGCTCAATGACTACCATACACTGTCTCGTTTCTTTCATTGAAATGTTTTGTGTTGGGGAAGCAGAACCATTCTGCGCTACAGTCACACTAACAGTACGCAATGTAACGTCTTGCTGTTTGTGCACGTGTGTGAAACGTCTGCCAACATGTTCCCGAGGTTTCATTCATTTCTATCAACTATGAAATTTGTTACTTTATCTCTTTTGTACTTAAGTTATGCACCTCAGTGTATATCTGACTGCTTAACCTCTTAATTGCGAATGACGACTCAAGTTGTCATGAGAATTTTGCTTGTATTTGCAGTCTGACGACTATGTTCGTCATAATAAGATTATAATAAGATTCGTATTGGGCGTGACGAATTAACACGTATTTTTCGTTGGACGTAAAACTCAAAAATTTCATTTTATTTCATAATACGTATTTCTAACAAATTTATTTGACATTCAGATGCAACTTTCTGATTCGAAAGCTCACCAGTTATCAGGTTAAAAGTAATAGAACGAAGTTAATGATATTTTACACAGTAAAATGTACAATTTGACGCACTTTGATGTTAGAAATGGTTATTTTAGTTTTTATTCTGTATTTGTTGTATGTTACTATTTGATACTGTCAGTGCAAGCTATATGTTAAATACATGTTTGTAGGTATTTTCTCCTCATTCATAATAATTAAAAGAAGTTATGTGAAGTTAAGGATACAAAATGAATATATGCCCTGACGAAGGGTTCATAATCATTACGCGTGTGTTCGAATCTTTTTGTTAGTTATCTCACTGTGACTTTCTAGGTTTTTCGCGTCTAGATATGACACTTTTGGCACTGTAATTTTCAGTACGGTTCTTCTTGGCTTTCTTATTTTAAAAAATCTTTCCCATGCATAATCATTATTTCTAGTGTAAAGTAGTTTCATATGCATTCCTTGAAGTCTCCTTCTTTCTAACCCAACCATAGGTTGGTGGGCAACATGGAAATTTTAAAACTTTTCTCTCCCTTGGGAGAGCTGTTTTATTCTTTGATAAAGTCTCTTCTTCGTAACTATATCTAGATATTCTATGTTTGGTCTTCCTCTTCCTGGTTTTCCTTCTGCCTTTCCCTCTATCAGCACGGTGATCCAATCGGAGTGCCGAGTGAGATGGCCAAGCATTCTGTTTCTTCTTTTTCCTATTATCTTCATGATCTGCCGTCCTTCATTAGCTTCCTTTAGTACGTCTTCATTCCTTTTCCTTTCGATCCGTGATATGCACAGCATTCTGCGCCAACACTATATTTCAAATGTTTCCAGCTTGGATATTTCAGCTTTTCTCAATGTCCACGTCACTTATCCGTAAAGCGCCAAGCTCCATACTAGGGTCTTCATAAATAGTTTTCGAACGTCCAACGACACATTTCTATGTTAGCAGTTCTCTTTTCCTATTAAGTGCTTGCTTAACCTGCTCTGTTCTGCAACTTAGATCTTTTTCATTTCTTCTGTCCGAGGATATTAGACTTCTTAAATAGGGAAACGTCTTAACTTCTTCGATTTTATGTCCCTCTAGCCGTATGTTTGCCCCTTCCTGTCCTGCCCTTGTGTACTTTATCACTTTGGTTTTCTTGTTATTTATCTTGTAGTACGTTGATAAATAAACCAGTTAACATTACTAACCAATTACATATTTCATGTTTTGTATTCAATTTCGAATTTACAATTTTGTTTTGAAAAAAATCAATCATTTAAAAATATATGAAAATTAAAAGACTAAATATAACCTTCCATTAATAATAACTTATTTTTCTTCCAGGTGGCATTGCTGTTGGTCTTCACGCTAACGAATTTTAGAAGAACCGAAGCACAAAACTCAAGCTACCTAGCACCCCAGACAGAAAATCCACTTTCCTTCTCCACTAGTTTATCTACTACTCTAACAAAATTAGAACCTTCAACTAATCAAGATTCTTCAGCAAACAGTGACTTAAAATCTTCAACGCGTTCACAGTTCAAAGATGAAGGTGATATTTCACAAAGTAATACCGACAGCGACACTTACTTGCCACCAGATTCTTTAAATGTTCCAGAACAAACTGTCCAAGAATTTTCAAATTCAGAAAATTTTCCGGGACAGACAATTACGATATTTGTTCACAAGGATAGTCTTTCGAATAGTGCTCCAGACTCTTTTGAAAATACTAATATTTATAGAAGCAATGTTCCTTACACAACCACTAATGATACGCAATTTAATGAAAGTGCAATTACCTCCAGTAATACAACTACTGAGAGATCAAATGACTACGATGACGGCGAGAATCCTGTGAGAGACAAATTATTGGCAAGACCTGATCAGCGAACTTCCTTTGGCCGTTATTCTAGTTTTAATATTGCTGTAACAAATAGCCATGGATTGCCGCCGGGCGCAATTGCTAATAGCTTCGGAGGACAAACAAATTCCGATAGAATAGAGGAAATTGGTGGTTACTTGCCACCAAATATCTACGACACCCAGCAACAAAATGGGTTTGGTGTTATTGGGTATATTCCACCTGAAACAAATTATAACAGTGGCAGGACAGCCTTAGTTGAGATACATGGATATAGCAAAGATCCAAAACCAACTTTATCACCCACAACATATAATGGTGTATCGACGTATTCAGTGGTAGAATACGGAAATGATAAGCTTACTTCACAAGATTATTATAAACAAGATTTGCAAGCAACTCCAACAGCAGGGTATCAAACTAATAACTATAAAGTAGATAACTCTCACCTGGAATATGAGAGTATACCTTTCCTTCCAAGTCCTTCACCACCAGCATATCCCATCAGTCAAGATTCCAATATTGGAAGAAGCAATGATAAATATGTGCACCAGGGACAGAATCATGATTCATACTTACCCCCAAAACCTGAAAATGAATTTCGTCTAAGCTCCGGTGGTACAACACATCATGGAGAAACATCTCCAATCATACCAGGCCAATCTAGTAATTACGGTTTGACTTCAACAGCCAAACCTAGTACTTCCTATATTTCACCAACGAATTCAGAATATCCTAAAACATCCGATTTCATAGTTCAATCACAAAATTTTGTTGTAAGAAACAAGGATGCCCAAAAATACACATCTACAGCCCGTACTGACCATCACATTTTCACATCAACTTTCAGTTCTACTGTTGATCAGCATGGTGCAATTAGTCAGCCGTCAACCACTTTAGAACCTCCAACTACAGAGTCAGTGTCTCAAACATCTTCATCGATAGAAAAATCAACTGCAATAAATGAACAAGCGTCTAGAGTTTCTAGTACAGGAAGAAGACGACCTAACAATGGAGGAAGGAAAAGAAAGAGACCACTTCAATCAACTCGACATCGCCAACCTATACGAGGTTCATTTGTAACAACAGACAACCCACCGACTCAAAGATACAGAACAACTTCACCACCCTTAAGACGAGTGAATGCAGAATCACAGATAACACAAGCAATCTTCAAAGACGCAAAATATTCTGGAACTAGTGAAAATACTTCAGCGGGTGGTTATAACACATTTAGTTCGAATGTCCCAGTTTATTCATCAAGTAACCTGAAAACAGACAACAAGGGAAACTATATTCCACCAGTGCAAAGTTCTTCCATTCAAACTTCCAAAACAGGAGAAACAAACTACAATACTCATAGCAATGGCGACGGCTTCAACCCTTCTGGATTAGGACAAGCAATTTATATTCCTCCAAATCAAAATTCCAACTTTAATAACCGAAACTACAATCAACCAACTGGAAGTTCTGTTATTGCTGATACTCCACATATTTCTTCGTCTGTCAGTTCTGATGTAAGTAAGGCAAGTTACTTTACTCAAACTGCAGGTCAATTGAATCAAAACTCAAAAGCTGATCAATCATCCTACAATTTACCTTTAAGTTCTGATTTTAATAAACCGACAGAGGCAACAGCTAAGAAAGAAAAGATTTCAAGTAGTCATAGTCAATCTTCTGATGTGGACTCTTCAAGTGACATATTGCAATCAGAAAGCCAATGGTATCTTCCACCTTCAAGAGATAATGGAGTGAATAATGCTCCGACCAAACATTCAATATCAAATATTGACAATGAAGGGAAACAATTACAAATTACAAAATCAATATCAAATGTTAAAATATATCAAAATGGAAGGGAATATCATGATACTGAAGGTAATGCTGGAGAGCGTGAGAAAGACAAATATTATCTTCCACCTTCAAGCACAACAGAGACAACTGCATTGAAGAGACAAGAAGTAAACATAACTCCAAAACCACCAAAAATAAATTACCAACAAGATTTTAATTCTCAATCAAGTTTTACAGCTAATAATTTTCAAAATAACAGAAAGGAATTACATATAGAGGACAAAATAGGGGGATCGTCTACTTATATTCCACCGCATAGGAAAGAAGAGAACATCGGTAACACACCATCCACTACAGCCGCATATTATCAACACGACAATAGTTTCGGACATACTAATTCACAGTCGACTAATATTAATACCGAAAGACCACTACAGAATATATATTCAAATATAAACAGCGACAAAACTGTATTATCGACAGTAAGTTCTACAGAAAGTGGAATACATAGTAGTTATGCACAGAACAATCTACAAGCAGAAGACGAAAGACACAATAGGTTTGATGGACTAAATGCTGAGAAACAGAAGCCACCTTACCTTCCACCGGAACAGTCACATGATCATTCACAGAGTTCTCAGTTTCCATTTTCACAAACAAACACAAATGGATTCTCACAAAATGATGGACATGGACATCATCACCAGCCACAAAGTCAGGAAATATCAAACTCCCAAAGTTCATTCTTGGGATCTACAACAAATTCACAGTCGAGTGCAAATGGGTTCTCACAGTCTGATGCACAAGGAGGGCAGCAATATATTCCGCCACAAAATCAAGACAATTCGTATCCACAAAGTTCTTTCTCTGGATCTGTACAAAGTTCAAACTCAAACACAAATGAATTTTCACAAACATCTGGACATGAGCAACAGAATTTCAATCCATCGCACAGCATACAAAATGAAAACTCCCAAAATGCGTTCTCGGGATCAGTAACCAATTCACAGTCAAGTTCAAATGAATTGTCACAGTTCAGTGGACAAGAAGGGCAGCAGTATCTTCCGCCTCAAAGTCAAGGAACCTCAAACTCCCAAGGTTCATTCTTGGGATCTACAACAGGTTCGCAATCAAGTACAACTGGATTCTCCCAATCTGATGGGCAAGGAGGGCAGCAATATTTTCCTTCACAAAATCAAGGATCCTCTGGCTTTCAAAGTTCGTTCTCGGGATCTGTAACAAGTTCACAATCAAACACAAATGGATTTTCGCAATCTTATGAACAAGGAGAGCAACAATATCTTCCACCATATAACCAAGATCACTCATACCAACCAAATTCATTTTCGGGATCCACAAATACACACTCAAACACAAATAAGTTTTCACAAGAACAATACAATCCATCACAAAGCACAGAAAATTCAAACTCCCAAAACGCGTTCACAGGATCTGTAACAAATTTACAATCAAACACAAATGGATTCTCACAAACAGGTGAACAAGGAGGACAACATTATCATGTACCACAAAATTACGAAACCTCAAACTTCCAAAGTTCATTTTCTGGATCTACAATTAATTCGCAATCAAGTTCAAATGGATTCATACAGTCTGAAGGACAAGGTGGGCAGGAATATCTTCCACCACAAAATCAAGAAACGCCGAACTCTCAAAATTCATTCTCGGGATCTACAGATTCACAATCAAATACAAATGAATTCTCACACGCTGATGGACAAGGAGGGCAACAATATTTTCCGTCACAAAATCAAGAAACCTCAAACTCCCAAGGTTCGTTCTCAGGATCTGTGACAAATTCACAATCAAACACAAATATATTATCACAGCCTGATGGACAAGGTGGGCAGCAATATCTTCCTCCACAAAATCAAGACAACTCATATCCACAAAGTTCGTTCTCGGGATCAATTACGAGTTCACAATCAGGCACAAATGAATTTTCACAATCAACTGGACACGAGCAACATCAGTATACTTCAACACAAAGCATAGAAAACTCTAACTCTCAGAATGCAAATTCGGGTTCTGTAACAAGTTCACAATCAAATATAAATGGATATTTTCACTCTAACGAACAAGAAGGGCAACAACATCATCCATCACAAAATCAAGAACACACAAATTATCAAAGCACGTCCACGGGATCTGTAACAATTCTTGGACAGAAAGAATCTCAAATTACTTCAAATCAAGAAAATGCTAACAATTTTTACCTTCCACCACAGCAAAGTGCTCATGTTTCACCGTCCATCTCGAGAAAAGATTCCAGGACACAATCAAGGATTTTCAAGATTGAACGAAGACTCCAACCACCACCAATTCCAAATCAAGATATAGATTTTTCAAAGCAATCACAATATAAGATACCGGCTGAAAGTGATAGATTGGAAGAACAATTCAGAAGTCAAGCGGGAACACCCCAATCTCTTGGAAATCATGATCATAATCATCCAGGAGTACTTTGCGACTATGTTCAAAGTTTGTTGCAGAGAGGAATTAACGTTCAGTCGTTAGTTGAAAGGCACAGCGAGCATTTACGTCATAGTAGTAGTGGTAGTAATGGTATACTAGGAAGCAACGAATATATAGCACCACAAATTTCAACACAACAAGAATCACCAAATAATTATCACAAACAAGAAAGTCAAGGTACTTATACTAACGCAGGATATTCCAAAGAATCACAATTTGGACAAGTACAGTTTCCAAACAAAGAAGGTACTAATACACAATTTGAATCCAATACGCAAACAAGTTCACATGCACCACAACAGCCAACATATCTACCTCCCCAGACAGGCTCTGGATCTAATAGCGTACATTTTCCTGGTGACACAACTCAAACAAATCAAAATTCACATTTTAGTCAGCAACAATTTCAGACATCAGAACAATCTTCTGGTAGTTCTGGAGCTAGTAGTTCTGGTTTTACAAGCAGCACAGAATCTAACGTGAATACTCAAGGATATGGTTCCTCAACAGAAGTTGATAAACAAAATTCATATTCTACAACGGAACCAAATGGTCACGTACAAACAACTCAATCATATCTTCCACCAAAACGGCGGAATTTTGGTAGAGTGCGTGCGGGCACAAGGGGATCATGGAACATCCGTTATTCTACTCCAACTGTAAAGGCAGCAGTAAATGTGCCCAAACAATTTTTAGTTGGTCCACAGAGAAACCAGGCTTCTCGCTCTCGAACCAATACACAACAGAATTCACAAGGACAAAAGGATACAACTGATACCAGTCTATCATTAAACTCAGGAAATAGAGCGTACACTGGATCAGAGTATAAGAGAAGAAAGTTTCCGGGGTTAGTTATTATTCAACGAAAAGAATATGATGCCTTTTCATTACAGAATAACAGAAAATCGGACGAATTCAAAGATCAAACTAAAGCTTTACAACAAAACGTCAATATACATGGTGCAGACAGTAGGGCAACAAATCAGGCAAAACAGAGTAATCCGAATCTCGTAGAAACAAGTATTCTAACTAGTAAGAGAACTCAAGTGTACAATGCAGCATCGGAGAAATCCAGTTATCCTTCAACAACTGAAAATATACAAGGTCTGTATTCTACATCAAGAAGTGTTGCTGGTATCAGCATACCCAACCAGGAATCTCAGCCAAATAAAGATTATTTACCACCTGAAATTTCCAAAAATAACCAAAACTATCAACCTTCTAATACAGCACAAGGACAGAAGGAAAATAGTTTTAGTGAAAATAAAGATCAAACATATTTACCTCCAAATGAAAAAGATAAAAACTATAATAGTGACCATGGTTCTCAAAATTCCAACTTACGACATCAAGAAAGTCATAAGTTTGTTAGCAACGAATACAATCAAGGTTCGTCTGGAAGACAAGGTCCAACTCCTGAAGTACCAACCGTTGATGCATCATCGTATATTCCACCAACGTCTAACAGTTTTGACAATGGAAATAAATTTATACAGAAAACAAATATACAAACACAAACTACCTACAACGAATATGACAATTCCATTCCAAGTACAACATTACGGCCACCACCATTAAATTATAACATTCCATCTCAAGATTTTGGAAGCTCTAATAGAAAGTTGCCTTTAAGTACTTCGTCAGTTCAAGGTAATGAAAAAATAATCAACAGAAGTTTTAACGGTGCTAGTAATGTCGATACAAGTTATATCCCACCAAATGCACAAACTATAAATAATCAAAATGTTCAAACATATGAGAATGTTCAAACATCGAGGAGAAGATATGATTTGACTACCACTTCAACACCACCTTTGCCTCAAGTTAATTCGGCAGAAAATTCATATTCAGGAGAAAGGGGAGGTAATTCTCAAAGCATAAGTTTAAACCAACAATTTCAGTATAATAATGAAGGTCAAACACATAATAATGGTCAGACTTTAAATGAACCATATTTGCCACCAACATCTACTATTAACGGAATATCACAATCATCGCAGAATCAACACCACGGAAACGCACCATATCAACAAAACAACGAAGAAAGAGTTTTGTCACAAAATTTCAACAGCAATAATAAAGAAACGAGCACCCACAGACCTACAGATGGAAACGATATCTACATTCCTCCGTCAGATAACAGAAATTTTGGACATACAACAAACAGTGGTAACTTAGCTACAAATCTTCAGCAAGCTCAAGGATTCAATCAGGTTAATATTCATCAAAACCATTTCACTTCTACAAGAAATGATTATGCAGCTAACACACCGTCTTACTTGCCCCCAACATCTGTCTCACATGGAAATTCAGATACTAGTAGCAATTTCCATAGTGGTACCCCGGCAAATAATTACAACAATAATCAAGGGCAGTTTTCACAAAATTCTAATGCTAACGCTAATCCTGTAACATCTTCAATATCCTCAACAGAATCATCATCTTCACAATTTAACTCAGAAACAAATTTTGGGCAACAATTATCTCCATCCTTAACTCAAGGAGGAGCTAGTAATTTCAATTACAATTCCGAAAATTATGCTTTAAGCGAAAATAATGCAGACAAGACGTCGTATCTACCCCCAACAGCAGGTAATGTGGTCTCATTGAACTCATACGATAGGGACAAAGTAAACTTTCCAACAACAGAATCATCATCGATTGGACAACCGTATATTCCTCCAGGACATTCAGGATCTTCTGTTGGTGGTTCTACTCCTATCTTACAAACATACGATTCACAATCCATAAATGGTTACCAGAACTCTAAAAGTAAAATTGATGTAATAAATTCAGGAGTAGCAGCTAAAGGAAGTAGTATATTTCATAGCAGTGGAACTAACAACGCGGGTACATCAAGTGTCCTTCACAATACTGCCAAGCATGATCAATCTTATGTTCCTCCACATGAAAATTTAAAATCAAATGAAAATTCCTTTCAGTTCTCAAGTAAATACCAAGACACAGGTATCCAAAATTCTAACTACGGTTTTCAACAAACTTCAACGCCGATTGTACCACGTCCGTTTGAAGCACCAACAACGGAGGCGAACACTTTTCAACAAAGTAGTATCTCAAATCAACAATCAGAATTACCTAACAAGTCAACATCACAATTTCAGAACAATGGTGTTTCAACAGAGACAACTGCACAAAATCAAAACTCTCCCTTTCCGAAACCGCCAGTCAGGAATGTTGTTATAATTATTCCAAGTACAAATGCGAAAAGTAATTCCCAAACAGATAATCAATCGTACCTTCCACCACATGAAAGTAACAGTAATACTAATATCAATACAGGAAATGTACCAAATAATTTAAATGGTTTTACTAGTAATGGCCAAAACTATGCATCATCTACAAGTAGTGTACATGGGAATGAAAACCAGTCATACCTTCCTCCTCAGGGGTCTGATACGTATTACAACAACGGAAGATCTACGGAATCATATGATATTTCAAGACAAGATTCATTCCATTCTAAAGAGTCTTCCAAATCTTCATATTCAATTAATAACGGTAAATTTGTAACTCCGTCTACTGGATATAATTCTGATCATAGTAAAGATGTGAATACTCAAACTGGAGGTTCCCCCTCATTACCCTCAACTCTACAATATAAAGTTGAAAGTGGACAGCTGAATGTAAAATCCAACAGAAACTCCTATCAATCGCAATCTTCTCTGGAGAAACAGCATAATATTAACAGAAATGATAGAATCATTACTAATGACAATAAGTACGTTCCACCTCCATCACAGGAATACACACAAACACCACAATATTCTTCACAGCCTGTAACTGAATCTGGACTTCAAAACAACAATTTTCAATCAACTGCTTCAGATAATTCTCAATACACTAATCCAAACGGAAACAGACCTGATCAATCGTATCTTCCGCCTTATTCAGAATCAAATACAGAATCATACCGACAATCTGGAAATACTGTCTTTGTGAACTCACCTAGTCAATCACCTGATTCACACAGACAGTCTCCATTCTCAGTTACAACTGAGAGAACCAGTTCATTTACGTTGCAAGAGAAGGCTTCAGGAGTGTCAAATGTACCTAGTGATCAAGTGAATTCAAGATTTGAATCTTATTCGCAATCCACTACTAGTTCTCCTCGCGGTAGTACGTTAAGTTATGAGCAGAAATCCTTGAAACAAATTACTTTTAATGAAAATCAAGGATCTTATCTTCCACCCAGTCAGTCGACGTATCTTCCACCTATTTCTGATGGAAGCTCCAGCTCATTACAAAACAATGCTAAACAAGAAACCATTAAATCGTATCGTGAATATAACACCTTGACTACTCCAGCAAATGAGTATTCCCAGAAAGACCAAGGTTCTGGCGTTGTGGGATTTTTCCAAGAAAAATCTATTGGGCATAATTTACCGTCTACTTCTTCTTCTTTAGAAGGCAGTGGCCATAATAACCATGGTAAATCGTCTTCCGTAAATACCATATCAAACTTGTCAACAAAGATTGTTTCTGGAACAGGAAATGCTTATATTCCCCCACATAATAATAAACCATTTACGAGTACACAAACAGAAAATAGCCAGAGCAATGGCAACTCAAACTTGTTTCAATCACAAAATGGTCAATCTGTATATTTTCCTTCACAAAACGGACAGGTGCAAAACAACGTAGCACAAACATTTGGTAGCTCGGAGCAAACAGTTAACGGACAGAATGGAAATTTGAAACCAACTCAATCAACAGGAACAACACCACATGTAGGCGGACTTCCATATCTACCTCCAAAGCCAGAGGGAAGTGCTCGATCTGCAACAACGGCGGTGACGTCAAGCAGATCTTCATCAAGAATAAATAAGGGAGGATCCGTCACTATTGTATCAAGTAAATCAAACGGTAAGACTTCTGACAATATAAGAAATAGGAATAATTACTCAACGGTTTCAAGAACAAGTTATTCTTCATCTTCACAATCGAAATTCAACGGACAGACATCAAATAGCAACGTGGCGCGACAAAGAACTTCATCTATTGCAACTTCTGGGAGATCACAAAATGGGAATCTCAGAAGTAAAATCCAAAGTAATTCTGGTTCAGTGAGTATATCTACGCAGAATCAGAGAGATTATATACCACCGCAAGTAACAGTAAGATTTAGGGAATCTCCATACGGATCGCCAACAACTCCTAGCGCTCCAAGCATTTCCACAGTTACTTCTAAAACTTTTACTATTAACAATGGTACAGCAACAATTTCTGTCCACTCAATTGATATTAACAATTCAACGTCCTACAAAGGAAGCAGTAATTTATCTAAAACGTCAGTGAATGGGAATGTACAGAGTACGAATCAACAGTCTGGAATCGGAAAGCAGAGTTTCTCTGGAGGGAAGACATTGACAGTAGTTGAAATTAAAAATAACCAAAATGTTTCTTCACGAAGCGAAGGATTAGATTCAGCTGGAACTTCGTATCTTCCACCTGGCTCATCTACGGGTTCTCCGCCAACTCCTGGGAAGTTTGGAGTGTCTGGCAGGGATGCCGTAAGTATGTTTATTATTTGTAACATTAATACCGTATCTGTAGGTATTTTAGCCTCTGATCTATCATTTATTTTATGCAGTATTATATCTTACAATATATTAAGGACTTGCAATTCATATTGACACTATTAGACACAAATGTACGGTTAGATGAGCGACTAGCAGTTAGGGGTATGTAAACATACTATTTACGAATGAGATTAGGTCATAACTAGCAAGAAGTACATAGTTTGTCGTTACTAAAAGTTTTGGATACGTGAGAACAAATTCTCCAATAGTTTATTTTCCTAGTCGTATGATACAAAATATTTTATGAAAATACGATGAAGCAATGAAAGTGGTTTTATCAGGAAATGGCTGTAATAATCCTTTAAGGAACAATACACTAAAAATGTACTATAAAATACACTAAAATCAGGAAAGATATTTGGTGGGCCAAAATGAAAGAATGGGACTAAGACTAGAAACATTTGGCTCTCTTCCTACGGTTGAGAGCTAAACCTTTTATAGATATTAGGAATGCCGGTAGATAATAGAAATTAAACACTTTAGCTCTCGCCTTAGAAAGAGCGCCCAATGCTTTTAGTCCTACAAATGAAGAAATTCGACTAAGACTAAAAGCATTGGGCACTCTAAGTTGAGAGCTAAAGCTTTTTATGGACATTATTGATAATGGTCGATAATAAAAAATGTCCTTTAAGCACTAAATCGTGCCCAATGCTTTTAGTGTTACAAATGAAGAAATTAGACTAAGATTGAAAGCATTGAGCTTTCTTCCTAAGGTTGAGAGATAAAGCTTTTATGGATATTAGGGATGATGGTCGACAATAGGAACGTCGCTTAACATTAAATATCGTCCAATGCTTTTAGTCTTACTAATGAAGTTGAACTAAAGACTAAAATACTCTTTCTAAATTGTGAACTAAGCTTTTATGGATATTAGATATGATGGTCGTTAATAGGAAAGTCACTTAACGCTAAATCGAATCCAACGCTTTTAATCTTGCTAACGAAGAAGTTGAACTAAAGACTAAAAGCATTAGATACTCTTTCTAAATTGAGAACTAAAGCTTTTATGGATATTAGGGATAATGGTCGATAATAGAAATGTCATATTAATATTAAATCGCTCCTAATGCTTTTAGTTTTGTCCTATTTCTTCATTTTACTCCACCAAAAATTATCTGTTTTCCTTTTAGTGTTTTTTATAAAAGCGTTATTGAAAATTATTATTATTTACTTGTATTCTTTATTCAATATCTTGGAATGAATTCCTTAGCCCTAATTTGCTAAATGCAATAAATGAATTGATAGAGTTAAACCTGACTATAAGTCGAATGCTGGTGGGTAGTTTATGGTTAAGTTGTTATATAGTAAACCACAAAATTAAGATCAATAGATTTACTTTCACAGATAGGATTAATCAGGTAGTCAATGAACAACAGGCAAGTAAGTGTACGTAATTATAAACATATCTTATACCATGGGTGTCTCTGGCGGGGGGAACGAGGGGGACGCGTCGCCCCCAATATTTTGAAGTACAAAATATTCAATATTTTATTCTAATTTAATTTATTTACTAACGACAGAATATCATATAAATAATAATAATTATATTTATTTGGAATATAATATTCAGGCTGTGAAACGATCGTAATCGAGTTTTTGATATAACTTAGAGGGTCCGTGAAGGTGAGCAGAAATTTAACAAATGGAATGGAAGTTAATAAACAGGTTGGGCTAGGTAGTGCCATTTAAATCGCTTTCTTTGATGTCACCCCGAAATTTTACATGCCAGAGACGCCAGTGTCTTTTACTATTCCTATTCCAACAATGATTCCTAATAGTATTGTAATATTTGGTTAGGTGAGGCATACTAAAACACATATTTGACGCTCCCTCTGTCATACTATCTATAATTTTGTTATTATCGTATTCCGATCTAAACGTTTGCCTACCAGATCTTGTTTCCAGTACTAAAATAGGACTTTAAGAAAAGGAAAAAAGAATAGGAAATAAGTAAAATTATACTGAGCTATTATTTTGCCAAAATCTAAGTCTAAATTCCGTTAATAAAATGCGCCTACTTAGTCGATTTAACACTCTTTCGAACAGAAAGTAAGTGTACTCGGAACACTTATACGGAACGTATTATAAAATATGCGTTTTCAGTTATACGTTTACTGCTGAATGTTACATAGAGTTATACGTGAAGTCCAAAAATTACGGGATTTACGCATGTAACCTACGTTTTTACGTGCCTCACATACGATTTTTTCAGTGTAATCTAAGTGCATTTGTACTTAATTAATTCATTTTATAGTAAGATCAATTTTATATTTATACATTTTACTATACAACATTTCATACTTCTTATGAGTATAAAAGTGCGTTAAATTTAAGTTGAAAAACTTGAATCAAACAAACAAACAAGAAGCTCAATGAAATGAGTACAAAAGCTCGTGATCTCTACATTTGGGAGTCACAAAGAATAAGATGACACTTCATGTTTTAATATTCAGGTTACCGGTTACAAGTCGTGCTTTTTTTTTTAACAAAATGAAAATTGTCCTGAAATCTTCATAGTTCTTTTCTTTCTTTAAAACCTGTAAAAATGTAGCGAATATAAATTCATGCCAACAGCAAAAAATGTACTGAATTAATTGTTATTTAAATGTCTGGTACGTTGGAGATGCAAGACACAAAAGCAAGAAAAAAATACTTGATATCAAAAATTGACGATGTTTCAAAAAGTATAGAACACCTTACCTCTGGTGCATGCATTGAGAAAAAAAAAAAAAAAGACATATGGTGTACGTAAAATCGTAGGGTACATGTGTAAATTCTGTAGTTTTTAGACGTATGTAAAATCCTCCGGTAAACTATAATTCAGAACGTATGTTTTATACGTAGTTTTCGTATAAGTGTTCTGAATAGACGTACTTTCCGTATACGTGTTCTAGGTATCTATATGTACTTTCCGTATACTTGTTCTATCTATACGTACTTTCCGTATGAAACAAACAACTGTATTAGGCGGTCAAGATCTCACATACAGATGGACCTATATAACATATAGCTGACGTATGTAACATACAAGTACCGAAAGACTGTTACATGTCAAACATCTTAAGCGGAAAACGTCAGTACTAAGCAGCATATGATAACATATCCTCCGTACAAACTTCCGTAGTAAACTTATGAATTCCTTATATTTGTATAATATACTACCGTCCTGATAGCGAATTTTTTTTTCGGTGTGGGAGCTATAGTTCGATCCCCGGCCAAGTAAATTTGTGGTGGACACAGCGGCGCAAATCTGTCTTCAACATTTGGGTGGGTGGGGGGTACGAGTAAGACCGGTCCAATAATGTTTTTTTTTTTTTTAAAGCGATTGTCAAAATATTTATGAAGTTGAAAAAAACAATGCTGTGGAGGATCAGGGGAGCAGAGTTGTCTTCAACAGTGTCAAGCGGGAAAATTTGAGGATTATTCTGGGGAACATCAATTTCATCTCATTTTCCTTTGTGGCAATCGGACACAAATCCATCACATTTCTCCGAAAAAAAAAAAACTCATTTCAAATCAGATTATTGGGGGGACTGTTCCCCCAGTTCCTTGATTGAAGGGGACATGTCCCTCTTATCACCCCAGGGATTTGCGTCAGTGGGTGGACAACATCGTGTGTGTGGATTTTCTCGGGGTACTCCCGTTTCCTTCCAGATTTTTATTCAAAAAATGCTTCCTTCATCATTCACTTTCTTTGGTGATCGTCTCCCGTAGCATAAATGGCATAATTGTGGGATGTTAAAAGAAAACTTTCAAATCTAAATATGGATAAGGTATTTAATTTATAATATATTTCAGGTGGTTCACGGTAAAACATGTTAAATGTTGCACTATCCCAAAGGTAAACATTAATAGCTATCTGTAGTTTATACTGTATTCTTATTACTTAGTTAATAATTTCCATTGGTCTTCAATGGAATTAATAATTGTGGAGATTTTATTTAAGTAATTATAACCTTGTTTACATTTAATAGGACTTTATCTTAACAATAGGTAGCAAAGCACGCTCGTGTTCCGCATAAACACTACCCATTTTCAAGTAAAGGCAGACAGCGAACGGAACGGAGCGACGAACTATTAGGAATTAGGAATTAGTGGTACTCACAGACTGAGATGATTTTGTATTTTAAGAAGTGTGTAGATCTTTTGAAATTCCCTTTAGCGATCCCCGCCAAACGAATTGAAAGAAAGCTAGTTTATTTATACGGAAAAGTATTTTTTCTTCCTTTAAAATAACGAATGACTCTAATGGTTTCTCTTCTTCACGCCCAAGCACTTGTGAAGATGAAAATCTGCGATTTTACCTAAATACAGTTTTGATATTCATAAATCAAATTTAATTTTGAGAAATTATTTAAGTTCAGATCACGTTTTACAGGTGCAAGGAATATTTATTTAGACTTGGAAAAGAATTAGCAGCATTTGAAACACTTTAAATTCAAAGAATAAAGAAAAATACTTAACCAAAACAAAATGGTGTAGGTAGGTAAGTCAACAACCTTGAAAGTAAAACTAATTTCTTATGAAAATATTTTTATCATCTTACAAATCTCTTGTTATGCATAAAGCTTTGTGTTTATCTATACGTTTGTAAGATCTTCAAATGACACTTTTGATTTAGCTTCCGTTAGGCTATTGTAGGCTACTTAGAATTAAAATCCATAACGCTGGCTTGATAAACTTCTACTTATCTTAAGGAGAGAGACAATATTATATTGAGAATTAGAATTAGAATTATTTATAAAGTTGAAACCAAACAGTTGGCTTTGCATACTTCAGGTAACTAATGAGAAGAGACCAAGGGCGCCCATATTGTGGTTTCCAAGGGAAGGGGGCAAGTATAATCGACATTTCAAATATAGTTTCAAATTTTGCTATAACTAATGTAAAAACTCTATTGGGTTTTCGGTATTCCGAAGTACAATTTTCTCTAGGGGGGGCGCCCCACCTTGCCCCCCTGATGGGCGCCCTTGGAAGAGACTGTAGGCAATTTTGAATCAGAATGATATACGAGGGTGATCCCAATAGTAAATTCTCCAAAGTGCTGGGTAGCAGTGAAACTGTTCATGCGGCTGTTGACAACACTGTTGTGTTTATTGCTTGCATTTCTCCAAAACAAGCCTGCGCACACGTTGCTGGAACATTCAGTCTTGACTTGGCAGCCGTTGTCATGGAGTTCATGCTTGGCGCTACCACCAAATGGAAAGTTTGTGCAGTTACTCGGTTTCTGAACTCAAAAGGTGTTAAAAAATCGATTGGAATCCATAATGTTAATTGATGGAATTATATGCCGAGTTATGCACAGGGGTAAAAGTGATGGGGAACGCGTGGGGACGTTGTCCCCTCACTTCCAGAAAATATCTGTTGCGTCCCCTCATTTTCTAAAGAAATTACAATGAGCAAAGATAGGCACGGGGGACGGTGTGGCGTCATGCGCCCCCTACCTTTTCAGATCCACTTTTATCTCTGGTTATGCATAGATATCAGAGACGTCTGCAAGTGGTTATATGATGTTTGCCCCTGGTCGTTCTGAAGTTTACGACGAAGAAACGAGCGGGAGATCGTAAATTTCCTAAGAGACAGCCGCGAAAGTTGAGCAAACCTATGACTTGTTTCTGTTTCTCAAGTTGAGAGAATAGTTGACCAGAATGCGTCTCTGCGACGATGACAAAGTTCGTTCAATGCTTCCTCAAACACATGGTGGCAAGCTGGCACGATATGGGAATACAACAGCCATAGTGTCTACAAAAAGACATCAATCGAAATGGTAATTATATAGAACAATAGATAAGTGTATATACAAGGTTTGAAATGATGTAAACATTATTAAAACCTGAAACTTTACTTATAAGATTACCCTCGTATAAAGCTGAAGCCACACTGTTGGCTTAGTTGGGAAGAGAACGTAGGCTATTTAGATTTTTTTTTTTTTTTTTTTTTTTTTTTTTGTCATTTCTTCACTTCGGATCAACACCGCATATTTCAGCTAGTATACTCTTCTGTATGCAGCAGCTGCAAAAACTTGCTTGATAGAGAATGCATAAGCACAAGACAAGAATCAAATATGTCGGTAACTTTAAAAGTTTCGATACAACGTCCACTATAAAACATAAAAGCGTTGAAGTTACTAGTGAGACCATTTTAATCTAAACGTTTAAGAAACAGCCGTATTACAAAATACCTTATAATTTAAGGAAACAAGGACTCCTTATCGCAACTTCCTGTGAACTACCTTTAGCGTTGCGAGGAATTTAAAGTGATATCTGCACAGGGCTATGCGCGTGACTTCCTAAGCCGTTTCACTATCGCATAGAGTGCATTCATATGCAATGAATTCAAGCTTCTTCATATATAAAAAAAAGTTAAATAAATTACTAACGTGACTATTTTATGTACGTACGTATTGCACGATAATGTTGGAGCAAGGATTAGCAGGAAAGAATGATTATAATGTTTATTTTTTTTATTATTCACAAAAAGTAACTGTGATATTAGTCCACGAACTATTCTAGTACTTTTTTACATTTGGAATGTATCGCAGAGTTTTATCCCGGGATCTTTATTACCCCAAATGTCAGTTTTATGATAATGAGAAACATAAATATATTTCGACTAAACTGAGAGACCTTACAAATTGCTCTTATTTCAGGGTATTTCCCATTACAATATTTTCTACAACTTCAACGTCATTTGTCGTACTCTTATTATCATGCACAAACAGTACTATTACAGACTCGTTTTACGATGGTGTGTCAAAAATTATCCGGAATGTAGTTGTAACTTTTCTTCCATTGTTCATCCTCTGTCTTCGTGTATTTTATTGTTATGCTGTTGTGGTCATGCTATGAAAATTTCATCCTAATTCCTCCATTTGTCTACCTTTCGTTGCAGATAGATCATGGCCGCTCCGTTAGAACTTTGCACCAAAGAGGAACAGCGAGCAGTGATCCGGTTTATTTGTGGTCGGGAAGTACAGTGCGAGAACACGTTGATGCTAGTGGTCTACTGTGCCACGTTTAGTTGCATGCATGGAGAGCATGCCCGCGACCGTTCGGTCTATTTAATGGACGGGTTCCGCCAAACAAGGCACCCCGTCCGTAGTTCCTCAATACGCTATTGATTTCACATGCACAATGTGCACCGTCAGAATTTGCCCCTTCATTCTGACTCCCTAAGCGATGTAACTCCCATTCACTGAGGGAGTGGGATACGCCCACTGCGCGGCCAGACCGAAGTCCTGAGTGCCTACCAGTAGACCTACTGGTTGAGGCAGACTGCTAGCGAGTCAGTCCCACCATGCTCTGCAGGCATGGCGCCCGAGCGTTTCAATGCAAGCTCATCTCCCCCATACGCTCACCGTTACCCAGATTCCTGGGATTAGCTCCCGCATGGTACCGAATCCCACGGTATGACCACAGCCCGGCAGAGTCTAACCCAAATCCGGGGCCCCAGGCAATGCCCGAGGGGGCTTGTTCATTCCCGGCCCTGCCTGGCGCAACGGAGTGTCTACGAATAGATTGAAATATTCAAAAATGGTCGCACGAGGAAGTGCCCGGACCACCATTTACGGTCACAATTGATGACATTGAGTGCACGTGACATAGATCTGTTAGACACTCCGTTGCGGCAAGACACTGTTCCTGTATTGTGCCGAAAGTCCTCGATGGATTGCGGCCCCTGATATACCTCCCGACTACAAAAACCGGTTGACTGTCCGTTGTTCCTCTTTGATGCATACTTCTAATAGAGTGGTCATGATCTATCTGGAACAAAAGGAACACAAATGGAGGAATTAGGATCAAACTTTCATAACCACATAACCACAACAGCATAACAATAAAATAAACGACGACAAAGGTAAGTAGGGATGCGCACGAGATAAGATTTGTGGCTGCCTCGTCTCAAAAATGTGCTGTAAAAGTGATGTCTTGACTCGAAAAATGTATATTTCTCTATTGAAAGAGTCGTGTCTCGACTCGAATTTTGTCAGGGAAACCCTGTCTCAACTTGTCTCGTGCGCATCCCTAGAGGTAAGTATGAACAGGGTCGGATCAAGGATTTTCTGAGGGGGGTGCACAAATAATTACCAATACATTTGAATTGAATTGGATTTTTTAAAAATGCCTTTAGGCATCTGTGGTGTGAATAAGGAAATTCCCTGGAAATACTAAGTATCTGCTTTCGGTGAATCCTTTTCATTCAACTTTTAGAAAATTGACTTAAACTATTGATTTTGCAAAACTTCCCTTTATTTTAAGCCCAAACGGAAACATAACAGCATGAATTTTTTGAAAATGTTGCTATTTTCACTGCTAGCTTCTTACTTTAGGTAGTGTATATTTACAACGAAGGGGGGCTGCACGTGCATCTTTGCACCTCCCCTAAATCCGGCCCTGAATATGAA
Source organism: Thermobia domestica (assembly GCF_964235325.1). Classification (NCBI taxonomy): domain Eukaryota; kingdom Metazoa; phylum Arthropoda; class Insecta; order Zygentoma; family Lepismatidae; genus Thermobia; species Thermobia domestica. The sequence continues at coordinate 264,796,037 of NC_137462.1, forward strand.
CAATATAAGAAAAGTTACAGATACATTGCGGATAATTTTTGACTTACTCTCGTAAAATGAGTCTGTAATAGTACTGTTTCTGCTTGATAATAAGAATACGACAAATAACATATACATTGCGGTTAATTTTGACTTACACTAGTATAGCTAAAATATTTATGTTTCTCATAGTATTCGAAATGAGATGGAATTCCTAGTGTTACGTCCCATGATTATGTTCTGTAGGTTAACAAGTCAGAAGACTAAAGAAAGTGAATGATTATGAAATAATTAGTGAAATGCATGGGCGGCGATTAGGGGGGCAAGAGGGGGCAGTTGCCCCCCCCCGCACTTTTTTGAAGAGACTCTCTAATTTATATAATTTCATTTGAAAATGTAAACAGGGTGTCCACATAATTTGGAGAAAAGATCTCTGACTTTTCCCTGACTTTCCATGACGAAAGTTCCAGATTTCCCTGATTCCTGAATAACTTAAACATATAGAAAAAAGAAAGAAACTCCAGCCTTCACACTCTCCATAGTTGGCCTTGTTTTCTTCCGCTTCTGTTTCTTTCTTTTTTCAATTTTCTTTCCAAAGGAATGTAAATTTACAAAAATATGCATTAGGCCGATATTGATTAGGCCTACATATTACACAAAATGTAAAGTTACAAACGAAAGTGTGCAATATACAGAGTATTTAAGATATGAAAAAAATACACATTATATGCTTACACATTATAATACCAATTACACAGCATTATAATATTGCCTATAGTAATAAACAGTCCTGATTTTACTGATTATTAAAAAAAGAACACATTCTGTAACAGATACTTTTGCTGGTGCAGTTGTTAAATGCAATACATTTAGAAATTTGTTTTCATCCTTTCTCGCATACTTTTCTTCTCATTGATCTGAATATCCTTTTTGTTGTCTCCGCAGTTTAATTTTCTTCTCTTCTTCCTCCAGCTCCTTTAGTTGTTGCTGAATCTTCCGTTTCTCTCTCCTCTTCTCGTCTCCAGCATTTATTTCTCTTTCCTTTTCCAGATACACATGGTATTGTCTCATCGAACTTTTCACTGAATTTATCATACCTCTTCTAATTATTAATCCTGATTATCCACATATTCTCATCACAGAATCATATATGATCTGTTGAGCCACAAGAGATTCTTCTTGTAAGTTGTCAACAATGAGAATTTTATTTATTGTGAAACCACTTTCAAAAAATGCGTTTCCGTGAAAAAAGATAAAACACAATTTCATAACTGATCATAAGTCAGCGAAGTTCTTCCCATTTCCTAAGACTAAGTAAAAAACTCATCAAGTCCAATACCATCTCTATCATTGACTATGAATTCATTCGAGTGTTTTTTAAATTCTTCAGTCTGAGCTTTTACTGTGAGCTGGAGATAATATTTCTTCGCGTTCTCAGCCATTTGATCAGATATCCTCTTGGCACCATGCAATTCTTCTAGAACAGCGTCTACTCTTTTGAGCAAATATGCCAGGATGCAGTTAGATATGTCTTTTTCGCAGAAAATTAGTTTCAACAACTATATCAGAGAACACTACATTTTGCATCCAGTAACAGTAAAGAAATCAACCCTATTTCATAAATTCAGTAATTGAACAGTGGACCAAAATCGATTTTTCTCTGACTTTCCCTGATCAATCTGCCATTTCCCTGACTTTACCTGACACATTTTTACTTCCCTGACCTTTCCCTGACTTTCACTTATTTACAAGAATGTGGACACCCTGGTAAAGGTTTTGTATGTATTACTGTTTCATAGGACAAAATGGTGCCATATATTTGCCGTTGCGTGAGTACATATTGGATATTTGTCTTCCCGTGGAGTTAAGAAAGCTACAGGAATTGCGTTTTAATTGCAATTCAAAGCAATTAATATTGCAATTACATATTTCCTTAAATGTCATATCATATGCTTGCAGTACTTACTGTATTTCATTTTCTAAGAGTAAAAACATTCATTTAATGGCATGTGTGGAATTAAAAGTGTAAGTTGTTCATTAATTCCCAGTTTTAATAAAACTTCTGCAAAACAAGCATCATTATTCATTACTATGATTAATATTATCCTTTCTATTTATTTGTTTTGCAAATTTGTTATTAAATAATCTGATCACACAATTTTCCAGACAGAATTGTAAGATATTCATGAGCAAAGAATCAAATATCTTCTTACACTTTCGTTGTTTAAGAGTGTAAAGGGCTAGGTACCTACCTGTATTGCTCTTACGAATAAAATTTACTTAATAAAACAGAAATACGATATACGGCATTTTAAGTGAAAAAATATAGTATCCTATTAGTTATGCAACCTTTCATCAACCATTGTTAGAAACAACCAGGAAATCTAACATTGATATACAATTGTTAACATCATGTCTTGCCCCCCCACTTTTAACGTCCAACCGCCGCCACTGGTGAAATGATAATGTGGGAGGAAACAAATTCATATTGTATGACCACAATCGCGCAGTAAAACCCGTTTCGAAGACCTTCCTAGAAACTAGAAAGGTTTTCGAGTGGTGAAGCAACATGATTCTCGCAATCACCTTTATAAAGAAACGTTTGTCTACCTAAACACTAGGACATTGAAAGTAATCCCACTTTGCTAGTCGTAAACAATTCTGGAACTTATTTTCTGGTGAAATGCAAGCCATACGTCAGAACATCTCCTTTTGGTGTCACCCAAGTCATCAAATGTATGTTCCTTTAACTTTTGGCAACAGTCAAAAGTACTGTGATACCACTTCAGGGACGATACCCACACACACGATACTGCCCAGCACAAACTACCAAACCAGAACTACTTTCAAATCCTTGCAAGAATCATATTAACATACTATTCGATCTTCTTCCAGATTGCTAGAGAGCTCCCGGGAATGGGTTGCACTCTGCTTGCATGTAGTCATACCATGGAATTTAAGTACCTTGTTGATGTTGAGATTCCTCTTGGCAACAATAAGGAGATTATAACTTGTCCTAAAGCCCCGATACGCCGACATTAGATAGTCAATCAAATCCTACCCGGTAGAGATATTTCCTCCACTAGCATCTATAACTGGTAAATGGGCCTTAGTTCGTCGTATTAATGAGCATATTCTAATGGTTATCTTCAAATTGGATTTGTTCTTACGTACTGGTATTAGAACGAATCATAACACCATCCAGTAGCAACTAAAGGCTGAACTAAAGAGATAAATGTCCTATTAGAAAGATAACTGCCAAGCTCATCACTGTTAAAGCTGCCACTCTTCTGCCTCCAAAATTGTTCTCTTTTCGGTTTAGTGACTAGTGCTCGCTTATATGCACGAAGTCCATTGTTCGATTCCTGAGTGAACATACTGAACGTATTACAGTATTTCTGATTACATCTTAAGGATATATTTACTGGAGGACAGGCCGGTGTTACTGCGCCTCAGTTTGATAATTTTACTCTCGTAAATCTGAAGCTAGCCTAAACTCTGAAAGGGATGCTCTCCTTTCTCAAACGATATGCTAAACTTAAACCAAGAAAAAAAAACAATAATCATTGCAACAATTAGATCCACGAAAGCATTATTATCTGTGTATACTGCAGAATAACTAATGAGAAATACTTGTGTTTCAGCGCCGTGTGCACAATGGAACTGCCAACACCTCGGAGACGTCAGATGATGACCCAACGCCAGGGCCATTCCGAAGCACTTACTCCGTGAGGGATGACCTCTCAGGAACCGACTACTCCCACGATGTCGCCAGTGATGGAAGAGTGATCACAGGGGAATACAGAGTACTGCTTCCAGATTCCAGGGTACAGATTGTACGCTACAAAGCTGATGGTAAACATGGTTACAATGCAACCGTCACATACAAGGATGTATCGGACAGTATTAGAAACAGTACTTTACGAGTTCGGAAGAAAAATTGATTATCCAGTGCTGAGTAAACGATGAAGTAACCAATAGAAGAAATAGATGAAGTTTGGTTGTCAAGCTTCTTCTATGGAACTATGTAAATCTTCTAGCGTAAACAGCCAGTTGTGATTAAACTGCTGAAAAATAGGTTGTGCCATTTTAGCTGAGAATCATGAGTAATTCTTGGAAATTTTAGTAATTTGTGAAGTTCAGCATGTTTCAAATGCATAATTGAGAGAAACATCTTACTATTCACCAAAATAATAAAATTTATCCCGTATAAATATTTCAATTTACAACTAGAAAGAGTCAATATTTCGGCAATGTACAATGATGTAAATCACAGAATTCAAGTAGTTTAACTATAATAGTGTGTTCCTTGTTTCGTTAGCAACTTAAGTGATAAATAAGCCATCAGCTAACATATTTAATAGTCTGCGATGCCAATACTACTTTATTTTAAGGATAGTACTGTAGTTTAACGAGATATAAAGCAACTAATATCTCTCTAACACTCAAATTTCTATTTAAGGTGTTTGAAAATCAGTTTACGCTTCGTAAAAAAGTGGAATAAGGAAGATAGACGAAAAATTCTGTCGGGATATTGTAATGATTTTTACAGACCCTTAAGTTCTGTAGACGAGAAAACAAATGTCTACCTACTTGTTAGTTTAAAAAGAAATGAGGACAACTTTCCAGAGTGGTATATTTTCAATAATAAAAAGCAAGAGTTTCTAATATATGACACATTTGAAATGTAATATCTTTCTTAAGCACTAGCATACGCAGAATTTCGCCAAGAGGGGAGGGAAGGCTCAAACTCCGAAGTTCATATCATTTCAGGTGTTTCATTCATATTTCAATATGGTAAATGCTTATTTTTGCATAATCTTTTCTCAAAAGAAGGCTGGAACACCACTTACGTACGCCACTGTTCATAAGTGTGTAACGAATACGGACTTCTTGTTATGGACTTCAAGAAACCACACGATTTTTTTCCTGAAGTCCATTTTTAACATGTTAAAGGTTTTAGTATTGTGTATTGTTTGAGATTTGACGCGCCTTCCACCGCCGAGGCTATGTAAACCTTGGATCTATAATTAACTATGGGCTCCGAACCAATTGAGCTTCTGTGGAAAATAGAACTCAGTGTCCCATATTAAAAACGGGAAAAACTATCTTTTTAACTATGAAAGAGATTCTAAATATTGGTGTTCACCAAATAACATTTTGACATCAATTTTCCCATTAATTGTTTTTGTATGTCAATGTCAGCCTATATTATCAATAATCCATTTAGCAGTACAAGGTTTCTTACTTGATATATACAACTTCATAACTGCAAATATTATTACAACAGAAGGCACTGCCTAGAAATCGAGGAATCGAGGTGTTGCCTAGGATTACGTACATTTTGATAATTTGTGATCAATTATTTTGTATCATAAAGAAATAGTGTGCAGGAATTCTACCTAGTTCTAATTTAATATTGACAAAACGAAACTAACAAGAAAAGTAATTGGAGGTTGATCATTAATACATATTTGACTTTGGGTTGCGTTTTCGGTATGAAGAAAGATTAACTAGATATAATTAAAGACACATGCACACCGATATATTTAATTAATAAGATATGTGAGAAGCAACTAGTTTCCGGAAATGAAACCCTGAATCTCTATATTATGTTAAAACTATGACTAATGTATCACCATGAGCAGTGCTTTCTTTTACTGGTGGTACGAAGCGGTATGTAATACAGGAGCTTCTTTCTGAAATTATTTCTAAAATGTTTGATTTTTTTAAAAAAGGAACTTCCAATTACAAATTGATTATTAACATTTATATCGACTTGAATGGTGGAATAAGAGTGTATGACAAGGCAACATTATCAGTACATGGTAATATGTTCACTTAAACGGTAGAACAAGAGTGTATGACAAGGTAACACTATCAGCGCATGGTAATGTGTTCCATTTAAACGCTTGAACAAGAGCGTATGACATAAGGTAACACTATCAGCGCATGGTAATGTGTTCCATTTAAACGGTAGAACAAGAATGTATGACATGAGGTAATTCTATCAATACGTGGTAATGTGTTCCGTTTTAAGCGGTTGAACAAGAGTGTATGACATAAGGTAATACTATCAGTACATGGTAATGCGTTCCACTTGTTTATATTTCGGTGTTTTCCTTCGCAACCAATCAGAACTCTAGAAAAACGTATTCATGGTGAGTACCGTTACCTAGTTTATCTAGAAAAAGACCACTGATCATGTGTAATACTCGTAAGTGCTATTGAACACATAACTGTGATTTTTCAAGTAGGTACAGAGTTTTATTCATTTTTGATATGTTAAAGAAAAATGTCCTAACTAAAGACAGTAAATGTTATCATCCTGCATACCATTGTGTTGTGTAAATCTATTTGTTTGAGAGAATGCATGTACGTATGAGTGCCTGTACTTATTTGTACAAGTATGAATATTATTTTCTGTATGTATATTTATTTTGGTAAATTAAAGTATACGTATTGATTGCTTGTTTCTTTTCTTCTTCACAGTAACAGTATTTTTTGAAAAGCTAATGAAATTTTTTTAACATAGTCACAATGCGAAAACAAGACTGCAACTCTTTAACACTTTTCTAATGTAGGAAATCGAAATTATGCACGATGTTGGAAAATGCGTCAAATACACTGTTGAAATTGGAATTTCAACTTCTTTTAAAGTGTTGCTACAGCTAATGAAAGGGTCCCACACATAGTTTATATTGTACAGTATGTTATTTAAATACATGTTATGTCATACTGGCTGCAGCAGGTACAAGGGCTTATTTCTCAAAACTTCCAGTAATACCTGTCAACTTTTAATACTCAGACCTCACTTAAAGATCTATCATGAAGTTAAGAGACTCGGGGGCTGTATTATTTTACAAATATTTTTTAAATGTGTTATAGGCTAGTTACGCGGCGAACGTTCTTCTCTGCAAAGGAACGGATGACCCCACTATAGTCCACAAACTGTTATTTTTCTGTGTCTATTCTAAACGTGTACAATTTTGTCTTCTATGAAGTTGGGGCTATTGACAGCTGCCAACTTTACGTAGGTAAAAATTCTCTCCTTCTAGTACTATTTCTTTCCACAAATTTGTATCTCTCACCTAAACAAGAATAAAAACAGGTTACAAGTTACAAGTTGTTAGAGTTAATACTACACATCTGTGAACATGTTGAACCAGTGATTTTGTTTCACAAAATATTTGTATAGCATAATAATTCAGTTTTTTTAATAATAAAATCTCACAAACAAGAATTTTAGGAATGACTCAAAAAATTGATCAAAAGATTGCGATCTTGGCCAAGAATTTTAGGAATGATCAAAATATGCATCAAAAGATTCTGATCTTGGCCAATAATTAGTTTCTGGGTCAGGGGCCACAAAATCTCTGAGCGGCTTTAAATCGAGGTTTCGTATTTTCTACGGAATAAGCACATTATACTGAGTTAAATGATGGTTTGGGTTTCGCTACACTATACTTAATTTTCCAGATATAAGGCGTACAAGAAAATTTGTAATTGAAATATATTGAATTTTAAATCAGGGATCACAACACTTTTGAACGTCCCCTAAATCGAGTTTTCATATCTTTTACGGAATAAGAACATCATACTGAGTTAAGTGATAGTTTGGGATTGGGATGTTTTGATCCAATAAGCTGAGAATTGTAATGTTGGCGATAAAAGTTAATTTCGACTGATTTCTCAGCAACAATTATACTCCATTAATTCATAAAGAGGGCTGAAAACAACGATTTAAAACAGAAATTAAACTGTTGATGTCAACGCTACAACTGAATATTCTCTATGTACAATCACTTTTAGTTTTTCATGATGGTGCTTATGGGGCGGAAACAGCAGATTCTTAACAATGCTCACACTTCAATAAAAACAGATTTTCGATGAAATAAAGTTATTTTACCTAGTTGTTTTGTGAGATGTTTATGCTTTATTGTCTAAATAAAGGAAACCAATACAATTGTCTTTCTTGTATAAAATTAATTTCAGTGTTTATACAAGTAAGTTCTTAAAATAGATCGGTACTGTAATAGTTATACCTAAATTATAATTTTGTGTATTCTAAACTTGAAGATTAAGAATTATAGAAAAGCATTTCTCTAGCTTATTATCGACAAAATTGAAATGCAGCAAGATGAAATATTAGTTTAATGTCTCACAGGCACGTAGCCAGGATTTCGTGAAGGGGTCGGTGACATGAAATACTGTGGTCATCATACCAGGGCTCGATCATTCTAAACTATTTTACTGGAATATATATTGGTTCGTTTAGCCAGGATTTCGTGACGGGGGGTGGGGGCGTGACATGAAATTCTGATGGCCTAAGAGCTCGGTGAATCTAAACTACTTTACTATCAACATATATTGGTTTGTTAGGACAATAAAATGAGGATATGTTGGTAAGTATTTCAATAGTATGAAGAAATCTCGAGTAAAATAATAATAAAAAATATTGAAAAAGATTATACAATATTTACGTCCTCCCTCTGTTTATTCAAATATAATAACTTTCCTTTTATTATGACCTCAACTATTATAAAAAGTACATATTCACTATTATAAAAAGTACATACCCAATAATGTCTTGTAAAATACTTTACAATACCTGTGTTCCTTTCTCTGTTGAATCAAATGTTAACAGAACTTTCTTTCCACATATATTTTTGTTTTTATTATTCTTTCAACTACTGTCTGTTCCAAATGACAGGTTAAAGGATCAGTAGACAATTGTTTTTGAAATAACATGTTTCATCTTGTAAGGATGCGATGACGAAAAATTATGATAAAAAATGTCCACCTTGTTACAGAACGGCACTATGCTTTCGGAAGCTTGAAATCTCCCTGACTAGAAATTCTGAAAAATCGGTAACTTTTCTAGAAATTTCAAATTCCTTGACTCTTCCAGAATATCGTGCTCACTTCGCCACCATGTATTGCAAGTAATACAAATCTCCTCATAAGAGAGAGTAACCAAAAGCTTCCTGTAGTTTACTTTTAACTCTGATGCTTCTTTTTCTCATTTCATTTTGTTTCATCCTTCCTTAATTTTTTCGTTTCTGGTCTCGAAGAAGGGGGGTACGGACCCCCCTTGGCTACGTGCCTGGGTCCCATGATTATGCCCTTTAATCTAAGGATGACGATTAATGCAAATGAATGATAATAGAAGAATTGGCGGAATGAAAAAGTGGGATAAAATGGAAGTGGATAAAACGAGAAATCCCAGGGACACAATGTTGTCCACCATAAACTTACTTGTCGGGATATTGAACCAGGAAACCCACGCACTAGAAATAAGCGCTCTACCAATGTGCTACCGTGATCTCTTCCTCTTTAGGCCAAGTAACACGGATGATTAATTAAAATGAATGCTTGGGAAAGTAAATATTTGTGTCCTCTCAGCAGAAATCGGACCGAGCCACCTACAGCAAAGGCACACACGATAATAACTAGAACATTTGATAAGATTGTCAAATTTTCTTCGATAGATAATATATCACTAAATACAATCTAATCACATGTTACAAGGTGCTAGTGAATTTGATTATGTGAACTACATACAAGTTTTTGCTTGTAAAATTTTTAGAGAAATACAAATTATGAGAACTAATGAATTCGGGAATTGTAACTTCTAGTTTGTGAAATTATAGACATATTGGTCCTTATTCAGGACCATTCTTATGTGTCATTGATGTCATAGTAAGGACTTGACTAAGGCATGAATCATATAGTTGTCAAATCCTTAGTACGACGATAATCACAAGTAAAAACGACTCTAACTACGGCCCACTGTCTTTAAAAGTATGTCCCTGGTATTGACTTATAACTACCTTTATTAGGTGCTCTGAACATAGAAGTGTTGTAACGTAAAATCCGATGTGCTACTGCCAGATAAATTTGTCATGTACTTCGATTGGACATAAACCTAGAAGATAGTAATTTTTCGTGATATTTTACGTAGAAACTGAACAAACATTGCTGTCACTACATGTGCACTCGTGTCCAAAATGAGTGTTGCATTTCTATGACTGTCTTCTTGTAAGAATATAATTTGATTATGATTTTGCAGGGTACTTTTAATACTGATACTATGTGTATAATCAGAAAATGTATATTTGTGGTAAATTTCATAGGAAAAGAATTATAAATACGAAAATTAGAACGAGTAAAACAAAATGTTGCTGAATGGACAAGAATGTTTTATTTTCGTTCTATTGTTCTTATTCACTGCTCTTTTGACATGAAATTTTCCACATACATGTCTTTGCTGATTTTACACATACTAATGTTATAAGAAATAACGGGCAAATTCGTTATCAAATTATATTCCTACAACAACATATTTATAGACGTGGGACAATAATTTTGGACATGAGTGTACTATTTCAAGTACTTATGTAATATCTACTGGCAAATATAACCATATAAATACTCAATTTTTTTTAAAGGTACTACCTTTGTAATAACAACAAATGTGATAAGAGAGCTATGGGATATACCTAGGTAGTATGAACATAATCTAACTCGGTAATAAGGCAATGGGTTACTTTCTTCTAAATATTTGCTTATTTATTTATTTATTTGTTAAGTATAGAGACATTCGTTTTTATCACTGAGGTTATCTACTGCTTAATGTGGGATCTGATCGGTTAAGCGGGTTTGTATCCAAGACAATTATCCATGCCAATGATCGAGCGCGTTAGCGACTTAAACACGAAGGGGCATCACACTTCCTTTGCAGGGCTTGAAATCTGAATATTAACATTTCCCCAGGATATATGAAGACGGATTCTTAGGTATGTTGCTCTATTGATTTACATGCGTCTACGTTCTTTGTTAGAAGCGATGTTATAGCTTATAATACAAGTTTGACAGTTGATAGTGTGATCTGGACTATTATGGTGTATTTGAAATTCTCCTACCGGGAATTGAAGACGATATCTCGTGCACTAAAAGTACCCGTGCTAGCCACTATATCAAGAATGAAAGTGGATGATACTCCACTTCCAAATAAAGAATATTGTATAAGAACTTTTGCTATCAGGTAACTTAATAATTAGCATTTTGTATAGTCAGCTACAAAATTTCTTTCCGTTTGGTAAAATTTATTTTGGGAGTAACGATGGTATTTCTGGAATGTACAGAAATTTACATTCTTTTTAATTAATTGAAAACTCAAATTGTTCTTTTACGAAACTAATTTCATCAAACTGAAAGAACTTTTGTCACTTACTGTACCTATGCAATTGGACTGATACATTTCAGTGCTGGCCCTGCATAGATGATAAATATAATTAACTACAGCACACTAAGTAAGAAATAATAGCAATTCTAGTATGAATGCTGACCAGGCTTACGCAACTAGAAGACATATATATCTTGTCAATGGCTTCTGTTGTGATCAAATAACATAGGTTCGATTCCCGGTGGAAACGTATGTGGTTCGGACCCTATGTTTAGCTGTAGGTCTAGTTCATATACATATATGCGATGTTTGAAAAAGATTACCTCCTCGTGGTGCTGCGAGTTGAAGAAATTAACCTAGTATATGAGCTGAATTTGGCCAACTTATAATTGTAATACACAGTGTGTCCAAAAAGTTTCGAGATTATATTCATGAAAAAAAAAAGAAAACAATTATTGAAGATATGTATATAATAAATTGATGTGCTTCAAAATAAGACCATTTTGCGTATACATACAGTTATCGTTGTACACTTTCCTTACCTGTAAATCGTTCGACACGTTGATTTCTGACAACGAAACAAAACAACTGGTCACTATATGCGCGATCCATACACCACAAAGGCTCAGTTGCAACCGAGTCTGGTGCATCATATACCTGACATTACTCACCAATGTCAATACCCATGGAGATCATCCTCTACCACTTCTCCTTAGCTAGAAAAGAACCATTCCTCATAGTTGACACACCCTGTATAAGGACAATTTCTTCAAATATAAATTATAGTATTTTTGGTCTTCATTCGTGAGAAAGAAATGTATTCCATCTTAAAGACAAATTATAATCGTGCCGCTATAGCCCTTTTCTAGTGTACAAACACCGTGCGCGTGGGTTTTCTCGGGGTTCTCCCGTTTCCTCCCACTTTCTTCATTCCACCATTTCATTCATTACTCATCATCACCGTCTTCTTTAGCCTAAGCGGCATAACCGTGGGACGTAAAACTCAAAGATTTCATTTCATTTTTCCCTTTTCTAGTGGTCAGGGCGCGTACCTTGGTGCCTGGATTCCCGGTGGAAGAATATCAAAAACACTTCGATGATTCAGATTACCACTTTGAACTGTTGATCTTGTCTCACGTAGCCTCGTTGCAGATAAAGAACATAAATACAATCGAACTAATCGTGAGAAGTTCAATATTTAAATTGTATCTCTTCATGAATGTGGAAATGAATACTTTAAACACTGAAGAAAAAGAAATAAGCTGTCCTGTAGCTATCACTGGACTTTAGCCAGTAGAATATTCTTCCTAGCAATACAGACAATAAATCTAATAATAGGGAAGCAGCAGACCTGTAGTCAGCCCAAAATTGTAGGGAGGGGCGGCTGAAGTTAGGGGGGGCAATCCAACCATATTATAGTTCATCACCACATTATAGTTAATTTGCAAGCCTATCGTGAAAACTTTAGGGGTGCCCACAAAATTTTAGGGGGGGCTCAACCCCCCTGGATACGGGCCTGGGAAACAGCAGCCTAGCCAACTGCTAATGTTGACACTACGTTATAATTCGCGCATAATTCTAGCGCGTGTATCATTTGCCATGCAACTCAATTCCTCACGCCAACTAGAGTTGCGAACCTCAGAAGACAAAATTATCAATTTTTGTCGTTAAAATTATCGTATATTACAAAAAAATCGCATATTCGTAATGCACGTGATAATTGTCACATGGTTGGCAATTCTGCTCGCAATCCCTACGAAAGGGTACGCGGTGACTCAGTGGTAGAGCGTTCACCTCTGGTGCTTGGGGTCCCTGGTTCGATCTCACCTCGCGCCGTGTGGACTTTGTGGTGGACAAACACCCTGCTGGTGGGATTTCTCGGAGTTCTCCCGTTTCCTGCCACTGTCTTCATTTCACCATTTCATTCATCTCTCATTATCCTAACCGGCCTAACCGTGGGACTTAAAACTGAAAGATTTCATTTTTCTGTCTTTTTTCTTTTTCTTTTTTTTTTTGGGGGGGGGGGGGAATCCGTACGAAAGATGTACAAATTGGGAATGCAAGTTTACACTTACTGGGTAAGTGATGGCTTGGCCAGTATACAGTTTAAACCACCAAGTTGGACCAATGTATTTATATTTTAGTTCCACATTTCTCAATTCCCAACCATTAGCCTATGCAGGACTAACCAAGTATATTACTGGGATACCTCTGGTATGTAGTGTGCTCAATGGCGTGTCTTGAGAAAAGTCATGCCAGTAAAATTTAACATTTTCACGGTTCTACAAACCAAAGGAAGAAAACTTGAAATATGTAAATTTTTGTTACTCACCATCCATTACCTGAAATCCAATAAGTATTTTATAATCAATGACTTGAATTCCTCATTTATCTTTGTTAGCATTCAGAACACATTCATGGGACGTTAAATAAACGATATTTATTAATTTTTGATTTTTTTTCATTTAATTTAATAAATTAAAAAACATGTAGGGCAAGTATTAACCCAATAATACTTTATGTCGAAAGATCATGAAATTTTGACAATTGAATCGGCCATTGCATAGTAAAACAACAAAAAATGCAGCTAATCACAGTTGAAAACAGGTGTTCTGGAATTCTGCTCGAAAATGTCCTTGTAAGTGGAGGGATTTTCGCAATTTCCAAATTAAAATAACTGTGAATGTTTAGTGAACGCTGTATCAGAGAAAATCGAAGTGTTACGAATAATGTTAACCCACTCTCCAATCGAGAATGCAATGTCCAATTAAGGACGCTGAAAAAGATGATTAGCCTATCAAGATTTCCGATATAACTCCTGAGGTATCCGCAAAAAAAAAGAATACTATGTCATTGCTTGTATCACTTACATTTACTGCACTGTATTTGCCACTACTGCCTCCTAGCGACAAAACACGGCAACTTTGAGCATGGACTTTCTCTGTAAAATAAAAAAACCTTGAAAGGTTTTCTTTATCAAATAGCGAAACGTTTTCATTCAAAGGTAAGTTCTAAAGCAATTTTCTTGAAGTAGCTATTGAAGAAACTAAGCAACAGAATAGATAGGGCGATCCGTTTCTATATGAAGTCTATATGAAAACATGGAAATCACGAAACTTCAATGCGAAATAATAGAAAGATAATTATTACTACGAATGTTTATTTAATTAATAACCATAAATGTATTTAAAAATATATATTTCTATATTCAATACGACGAGTCTCCCAATTAGATGCATCAGGACGTGAGACAATAATCTATATATTAAAATGCTAGGTTTGTATGTTTGTCACCAAAGAAAAGTTGTCTTCAATCGTTTCGACAATGAGATCTCGAAAACCACAAGTACTAGAAATATGTCGTTTTCGCTCGTCGACTCCAAATTTTGGGTAGATTGTGTAGTTCTAATCGAATATTTTTTTTTTAAAAAAAAACGTAGACGTTATTTCTTTATTACATTTTTAGGACAACACCGAAAGTATTGAAATTAAAAAAAATCATATCCTATGAGTTTTCCAATCCAATACAAAAAAAAATCCAACACAACATAGTCGTATACAGGGGTTGTATTTCTCTGAGGCGTTTGCTTCATAGCCAAATGATAATGAAAAAGGAAGGATAACTATTTTTCTCCCGGATTTATTGTTTGGAGTGTTTTGTCCAATGAATACTATATATATCACTGACATTATAAGTAGACCGTATAATTAATTGTGTGAACTCCAACCGGAAGTAGACTCAATCTTCCAAATGGTGCGAGATATTGAAAAAAATAATCCAAAAATCTCCCTTTATGGTACCACTTGTAGATTTTTATCAAGACGGTTTTCACTTATGTCTGTAAAGGGCCATGTACAAATTATGTGAGGAATGACAAGGAGATACATGCTCATAGGTCTATGTGAATGGTGCGCTGTGGAAAGAGAGCAGGTTCAGCTAGTATATTAAAAGCAGCATTGGCAATTCGGAGACCATAACCGTTTGTTAGTGAGGGCTACTATTTCATTTATCGATTTGTATTTAGACTTATTACTCATCCTGATTTTGCCGGGACAGTCCGATTTCTTAAAGACTGTCCTACATTCCAATGTGGCTCTGTCAGAGCTTCAAAAGGTCTCAACTCTCACGTTTATTAATAAAAAATAGTTATTATTATTATTATTATTATTATTATTATTATTATTATTATTATTATTATTAATAATAATAATAATAATAATAATAATAATAATAATAATAATAATAATAATAATAATAATAATAATAATTAGTTTCCACATTTTATTGAAGAATGTTTTGAAAATAAAAGTCAGAAAGAAAAGCAGATGCGACCTATACGTACATACGTATATACTCTAGCAAACGCTAAAAATATGTCGTTCGCGGCCAATAGACCGAGCTAATAAGCTAGAATGAAAAGGAAGATAGACAAAATAAATTGTGATTGTTCAATATAAGTACCACAACGAGCAGAGGAATTATAGATAATACTTTATTATGTTTCTATTCACAATTTTAGAGGAAGTATTGATTGAAAAAGGTATTCGAGTACAGATAAACACAAATGGTTGGAAATTGGCAACATTGAAAACAAAAGTTGCCAAAATTATAGCTAAACTACGATTTTATTATCTACATATAGTGTGAAAATGGCTAAGTCGGCAATACTGTAATCGGTTTCCTTTTCTGTTTTTCATCTTCTCGCTTTCTATCTTGATTGGAGATAACTACATTCTCATAGTTCATAACTTGTTTACAATAAATGCCTCAAAAGCTTTTAATCAGAATTTTATCAACAATAATCAGCTCAAAGGTTCTTAGTCAAAATTTTGATTTTCAACAATTGGCAATTTTCAAAATCAAAATTAGTTTACATGACAATAACATTAATAACTCCAAAAGAATGGTGTTCTGTGAACAGATGACTATGGAGGATCTGAGTAGAGGGTAAGTTAAAAAAATGTTTATAACTTATGTTTGCTAAAGGAGGGAGGGAAATAGGTATATGAATACAATTTTTTATATTGAAAAGTAAAATCAACTACCATGAATGCTTTTTTATCGACAATTAATATGTGTCTATTTTATAGCTCAGCTTAAATCTTCAACCAAACAATACCCGTAATTCTTCTCAACTAGTACAAGTTTGAATCTGGACATCTGTACTCTGAAATTACTATTCGAGAACTTGCAGATGAGAGTATTCATATTTAAGAATCTGCCTTATTCCCTCTTGGACTCGCAGTTACAAAAATTAACCCTAGAACTACCAAGCGGGTCCATTGGACCCGTGATTATACTTTTCAATATTTTTATTCTCTTCATGAAAGTTAATTTGTTGCGCTGTATTTGTTTTTTCATACAATAAAACAATGTGAAAATCTCATAAAATTACTCCATATCCTCGATTCTTAATTAGGGTCCATTGGACCCGAATGGTAGAACATGTGTGTAAAAATGTATGGTAGTTGCAGGGTTAAAGTCCAAAACTGACATTGAAGTTCTTAAAATGAGTATTCCCTTATTCTTGGATTTTCTTGACTTAAAAGTCGACGTGTATAAGGTATTGTTTCAATATTAAAAAATTATCTTCAATTATGATGTTGAGTTTATAACCAACTCCTGGCAACAAATAGGCGGAAGTTAATTTCATACAATGTTTCAAGTATTCAGCTTGTGCTGATAGTTTACGTGATACCACAGCTCAGTTGTAGACTGTGAGGTGAGCAGTGCTGGGGTCTCAAGCTATTCCTGGGTTTCAAGGAAGTTTTGGATTTGAGTTGAACTCAGCAGGGTTGTAGCCATACCGTGGGATTCTATTGTCGGAACGTCTTGTCGCATCAAAAGAGGAATGTGAGCTTGTCTTAATATTCTGGGACCAGTGAAGTTTTATCCATGAATTGGTATAATTAGTAGATATATTTCGAATCATTGCGCAAAGACGCATTCCATTACCTTTCTTTGCAAGATTCTGTTGTTTTTTTCACGTATCAGAATTTGGAAACAAGCATCTAACTATTTAGTAACAAGTTCAGATCAATTTAAAGAGATTAAGCAGTATTTTCAAATTATTTTAAAAATCGAAGATAATTATTCCTTAAGAATATAGCTGATTTACAATATATCATACGAGGTGTGTTTAAAAAGAAACCGAACGTTTGAAATAGCATGCCAACCGACAGAGGGAGCGCACTCAGCGGCAGGTTTAGGTAACGAATTGCCTTGTTTCGCTATGACAATCAGTCGTCGAGCTACAGCCGCTGAAGTAAGCACATGCACAATTTGTTCGTCAGATATAATGACAACGAAAGAGCTTGAAGAAAAACGCGTCTGTGTGCAGGGCCGGATTTCCCAATAGGCCCGGGCCTATTGGCGCAAGCTCTCAGGGGACGCACGGCCGAGAAAAAAATAAAATAAAATAAATAGCCATAACTTGACATATTTTTTTGAATTGATTAAAAAAATCATGTTAATAAAGCATTCTGATTTTGAAGTTCATTGGAACAAATAATTGCTGGTAAAGTTCACCAATCTTTTGTTAATACATTAACGGTATTTTGTTAAGCCCAGAACCAAGTAAATTCCTCTAAAAAAAACTTTCAATGATAAAATTGCATCGTGGAGTGGTGTTTAAGCAATTAACATATAGGCCTCATATAATTTTTTAATAAAGGTTTTTAGGAAAGTAACTTTAACCAGACTAAGAGGCGGAAAAATTTATTGGGCCTAGGGGCGCCAAAATGCTAAATCTGGCCCTGTCTGTGTGTGAAAGTTTGCTACCAACTTAGCGAAACATTTTCAATTGCTTTTCATTTATGCAGGATCTACTCGTCCGAAAAAAACACACATGAGTCAGTCAAACATCAAGGTAATGTTGGTCGTGTTTTTTGATTGGAAAGTTATTCTCCGTCACGAATTTGTTTTACGTGATCAGATGGCAATTAGTGGTACCGGGACATTTTAAGGCGATGGAGGGATGTTGTGTGCAAGAGGCCGGAATTATGGGAAAACCAGACTTGGATGGTGTACCGGGCCAAAGTGTCTTTAACACTTCGCTCCTCATACTCGGTTATCTGGCAAAGTACCAGACTCCCGTTGTGCCTTATCCAAGTCCCAGATCTAGACTTTTTCTGTTTCTCAAACTTAAAAATCACTTTGTAAGGACATCATTTTCAAACCATAGAGGAGTTTTAGGACAATGCGACAAGAGTCCTGCGTACCATTCCAGAAAGTACGTTCCAGGATGCTTTCCAAAAATGGATGAAATGTTGGGAATGATGTGTTGCCAGTAGAGAGGACCACTTTGAGGAGGGACAATACTTAAAAATGTTGTGAAATGAATAATACAGATTTTACAGCTAAAGTGCTGTCGTTTGTTTGAACATGCCTCGTAATACAACATTAACCTGCAGATTGGATACATGTGCTGGAATTTACAATGAAAATGAAATCTTTAACTTTTACGTCCCACGCTTATGCCGGTTAGGCTAAAGGAGACGGTGATAATGAGAAACGAATGAAATGGTGGAATGAAGAAAGTGGGAGGAAACGGGAGAACCCCGAAAAAACTCACCAGCACGGTGTTTGTTCAGCATAAAGTCCACACCGCGCATGCTGGGACCGAACCATAGACCCCCAAGCACCTGAGGTGAACGCTCTACCACTGAGCCACCGCGCCCCCATTGTCCTGGAATTTAGTTCATGGTGTGGCGCAAAGTTAATTTCTTCAGGAACAGATAAGGAAACGGAATTTAATGATTAAACAGTCATCTGCGATGCAAGAATCTTTGGTTCAATTGAATCAATATGAACATCAGTATTCGTGTTCGTGGAATCTCCCGTTATTTGCCACCATCTTAATTCCAATATTTCTTTCATAGCTATTTATATTCCTGTATTAATTGCCTTTTCAACTTTAATACATCGGGCAATGATGTGCAAACGTTTTCAGGAGACAGTCAAAGGAACTATTTAAAAAATTAGGCGGGCCATTATAATTTATTAAAAAGAAAATGGTACATTTTACAAAATTTTTATAACACTAATACCTACTAACATTTGAAGTTTTTCATAATGTGGTTGGAACTGGGATGCACTGATTCTCAGACATGAAGCTGAATACTCATTTTTAAAATGATGTCTTTTAGTTTAACGTCCCACGATTATGCCCTCCAGACTAAGGAGACGGTGATTAACGCAAGGGAATGATGGCGGAAAATTAGTAGAATGAGAATGTGAGAGGAATCTCGAGAAAACCCACGAACAAGATTTTGTCCATCACAATCTTACTTACGAACCAGGGACTCCACACACCAGAGATAAGCGGTCCACGACTGAGCCACTTGCCCCGTAAATACTTATTTATTTCTCTGTTTCTAATGAAACGCTTTCGTAGTAATCCTACTGTTCTTTTCATTAATCAGATCAGGAATCATGTCGCGAGCTGGAGAGTTCATTCCAAGGAAGTGCGTCTGGTCCGCGAGCCGTAGTTTACCCATCACCGCCATAGGGCAGACCCACGTGACATTGAACTCAAAATTTAATCTCATTTCCTTTATAAATTATAGGAACATTTCTTTAAATTAGTAAATTTCAAAACCAACGAATAGGCCTATAAAATATTACAGGAAATTGTGTACGTGGAATGCAAATATTGTAAGAAAATGCTGTCTTTGCGAATTAAGTGAATATAGGAAACAAATTGTAAGTTCATCTGAGAAACAATGAGAAACAGAAAGGTTGTTGGGAATGCATTAACTACTACACAACTAGTGGTTAAGGGATTGTCTCTAAATTCAGTTTGTTTGAAACAACGTAGTAGTTAATTAGTCAAATGAATGGACAGACTTTCGTACGTGAGGGACATACGTGCAGATAGAAGGAGAACGTGGTATATACAGTATGTGGCTTGGCTTAGAAGACAATTCATTTGTTTTCGGCGCACAGCCATAATTACAAACATAGCTTGTTGGATTAAAATTGGATTAATTTTGGGTTCAAGAGAACTAGTCTGTCTCATGACACGTACTGAAATGAACAGAAGAGAGAAATGTGCAGTGCGAAATACTGGGAATAGCTTTTAAGTAGCCCTTGGTGCAATGTTTTTACTACAAGTATGGTCATTTTCGCATTATTCCCTCTGTTCCAAACCCTCATTGGCTTTTTAAATTAAGGAAATAAAAGTGGCGAAATTTACACTTAATACTACAACAGTTAAAAGCGATAGGAACGCTCCCTCTTGGCTAAGCGGTTATCATACGTGCCTTTGGCGTAGGAGACTAGGGTTCTATTTCCGGAGGAAGTTCATGTGCTTCGGATCCCACGTTAAGATGTAGATCCACGTCTCATATAGCCTCGCCACTGAGAGGGGCGCTAAACTGAAAATCGAATCAATCAATCAATCAATCAATCAAGAGCGCTGAATACATGGAGGCTCAGTGGTGCCCCTGTCATGTAGTCGAGCACCCTGGGCATTAGATAGATAATCGCAAGCAAAACCTATCTGGGATTTGAATCCTTCTGAGAAACATCGGTATTTTTAACCAATAATGTCATGGGGCCGCGGTGATTCACAAGGGACGTATGCGAATCGTGACAGCTAGATATTTATGAAAATTGGTACACTGTCTAATTATGGATCGCTAATCATTGTAGTGATAGTCACTCAGTGCGTAAATGTCTTGTTTATCCACTGCGTACTTGGTATAATACATATACAAAGCAGTGACCGAGTGAGGCTGTACCGAATTATACCCCAAAACGCCGGGAAAGGCAGAAAATGAAAAACACGTGACCAAGAGTACGGCAGTAGTCACGCAAGCAGTGTTGCCATCCCAACACAAACTTATAGTTTTTCAAATATAACGTATACCATTTCATGCCATTAACACAATTGGCATAAAGCGTGAAAGAAAATAGGCAAAAGGTGAATTATCAGTGTTACCAAATAAGGAAGATACGAGACTGTAAAGTTGAGAAAGTACGAGGTCCGTACAGAGAAACGAACAAATGTACAACAACAACAACATTGCAGAAGGAGCAAATGTACATTAGGAAGTAAACTACAGCATACACAGCATCCAGTGACTAACAGGCTTGATACGGGATTCTCCCAAAAAAGGGACCATGTTAGAGTAGCCGTAGAAAGAAGTCCCATGTGACATAGTGCGGTAATGTGAATAGCAAGTTTTCCTGTAGCTCAGAAATCCTAATGGCGTTTGTGTATAATCGATATTTAAAACCGTTCCAGACAGCTATTAAACAAACTGTCTTGGGATTGCAACATAGCATATAATGCAGCATGCCATTCAAACCACAGAAACGACGGTGTAGGGCCTGAAAATTCTATAACAAGAAAGTACGTCGGAATCGATTTGAAAAGATTAATGACCTGTGATAGGTGTCAGTCGAGAGTATAAAATACTTCAGCATGTAAGACAATGTTGAAGATAAAACTCACTACATTCAGGTTACCTGTAATACAGGCGCAAAATCTTTTAGCATAATACATTAATACATACAACAGAAAAGCCATACATAATATGGCAAAAAATACCTAATTTCTCGCCCTAGTCGCACACTCGATATGTCATATCAAACCCGTTAGTCACTGCATAATGTGCATGCTGTGGTTTGCTCCCCACTGTACATTTGGTCCTTCTACAGTCTTTTTGTTGTTGTACAGTTGCTCATTTCATTGTACGGACCCCATAATTTCTCATCGTTACAGCCTCATATATCCCTTATTTGGCAACACTGATAACCCACCTTTTGCTTATTTTCTTTCACGCTTTATGCCAATTGTGCTAATGGCATGAAATGGTATACGTTCTATTTGAAAAACTAGAAGTTTTTGTTGGGATGGCAACACTGCTTGTCTAACACTACTGCCATGTTCTTGATCACGTGTTGCCCTCCCGTAGATATCAGGTTATCTGCACACATTTTTCATTTTTTGGCTTTTCCCTGCATTTTGTGGTATAACTCGGCACTACCTTACCCGGTCACTGTCTGGTATATGTATTATACGTAGCGGGTAAACAAGGCATTTCCGCACCAAGTGACTATCACTACGATGATTAGCCATCCACAATTAATCAGGGTACTAATTTTCATAAAATTGTACGTCTCTTGTCAGTGATCAGTGATAGAGTGTTCACTTCTGGTACGTGAAGTTTCTTGTTTGATCAAAGCTCACGCCAAGTGAGCTTTGTGGTGGACAAACACCATATGCGTGTTTTATTCTCGGGGCTCTCCTGTTTCCTCCCACTTTCTTCATTCCACCATTTCATTCATTTGTCATCATTAACGTCAACTGTAGCCTAGCCGGCATAACAGTGGGACGTTAAACTCAATATTTTATTTTATTTTCATATCCAATAGCGCCATTTCAGATTTTGACAGGATGCCAGAATGTCCATCGACAATAATTATTTCAAGTTCTTTTGTAGGTGTATTAGTATATAAGTTATAAAAAAACATATGTTTCTCAAACTTTGGAGGGGCAATTTGGCCTTTGCTGATCTCTCTGAATGACGACCCTATTTTTAACTGTTCTCGATGTTCCTGTGTTCATATTCTTGCCAATTTCTGGTAGAAATATTTGAAAAATGTAAAATAGGGTTGAATAAATCTTTTTTTTTTTTTTTTTTTTTTTAAATGATAGGACATTGGTCTTTGATGGAAAGGGCACATGGTTCTGTCCTGGTTTCTACTGGACAAAATCATGTCCATGAGTTTCCTCGTAGCTTTCTAGTTTCCTTCTACATTCTCATTCCACTGTTTACATAATAATCATCCATTTTCACTAATCATCCATCTCTCTTAGACGAAAATGCAGAATAGTTGGATGTAAATTCTAAAAATAAAAGCTGAAAGCAAAAATTTTAAACAAACAATGAAATCGGTACTTGTTCATATAAGCATTAGATCACTAGATATACAGCATTAAATCAGATTAGCTCAGCACCTAGATACTTCTTGAAAATTTACAAAGGACGTTCATTATATTGTAAGCCTAAAGCTGGGCCGTCCTTTTGGGAGAGAAACGGGAGCAATTGCCTTCCCCCTCAGTTTGAGAAACACATGACTTATAATAAATTGTATTCTATATAGATATAGTAACATAAACGCTAAATTCTTATGTCAATGGACGATCTTCTTTTCCTCTCCCTCCAAAATCTGAAATGACTAGTGAAAGGTGACGCAACAATTCTGGGATAATGAAACTCAGTTAAGCGTTTGAACCATCCTTCCTTAGCATAATAACAAGAATGAAAGCAGTTGCCTTTTATCGTTCGGTTTTAGTAAAGTGCAGAAATTGATACCCAGCGACGTCTACGAAGTTAGACAATGCCAGGTTTACCGGGCGAAGTAGCTCAAGTAGTAGAGCATTTGCTTCGCATTCGAGAAGTCATGGGTTCAATTCCCGTTGCCAACCAACCTGACTGCTTTTCCCTCAGTCCTACCAGTCAAATGCTGGGATGGTATCTACCTACTAAACAGGCCCTGGCCGATACCTTCCAAAATCCTTTGCATTGTTGTTGTTGTTGTTAGATACCATATAAAATGACGTCTGAGCTGTATCTAGTGATTGTTAAATAAATAAATAAATATCAAAACTTCCGGTAATAGAATTTTTGATTTAAAAAAAACGTATAGGGCCGTCTAATATTTATATGAACGCATAATTGCAGTCCATTGTGATAAAGCATCTTCTTATGCCATGGTGAGAAGGTGGACTGCCATATTTAGTACGACAATAACTAGAAGATGACTGTAGCCCTGGCTCCAGTGTGGATGTGACCATCGAAGAAATGCGTACAAAAGTAGAATAATATTATGTAATGAATAAGTCTCCGACTTCTATGACATAACATATTTTTAATCTGACATCTTTTTGCTTGTCTAATTAAATATAACCACATTTCTTGCTACGAACACGAAAATACGATTTTTATTGGTATTATAGACACATATTTAGGATTTAGTTCATATTTGGGCCCGAAGGAAACAAAAGCATACTTTTGGTCATATTTTAGGCAAAATTCACTTAATGTTTGGAAATATATTTGCCAATATTCACACTAAACCTATTTGGAACTTCTTTCCTAGAAGTATTATACCTTATGCAACAGGATTTGAAGGAATAATGTACAGCATGAGGAGATCGAGGAATTTGAAGCTTAAAATATGTGTATATAAAACTATAATCATGCCTGTTATCTTGTGTGGTTGCGAAACATGGTCGCTTACTCTGAGAGAACAACGCAGACTGAAAGTATTTGAGAATAAAATCCTAAGACGAATATTCGGCCCAGGGTCCCGATTCTGTCGGGACTGTACCTTATTTCTTATTTATTTGTCCCACGTTCCGACTGGAAACTCGTCGGGACTCATATTGCCCCGATTTATCGATTTCAAAGTTAATTAATATTTTACAAAAAGAAAAAAAAAACTTGTTCTTTTACACGCAAAGTTTTACGTATAGAATCAATTTAATAAATTTGTGTTTTAATTTGACTCACGAAAAAAATCATTATAACTCGTTGTTAATTTATAGTTATTCCCTAATTGTTTTGAGATGATAATCTTGCCGATTATTATGATACTATATTCCATGCAGTGCTAAAAAAAAAAGTATAATTTCCACTTTGGAAAGTACAATCTCCATCTCAGACTCTGTTTGGCCCTATCTGTCTTTTTCTCATCCTCGGTTATAATATCAACAGTCCAGTTTCCTTGTTGCATATTGGTAAAAAATATATATATATATATGTCCATTCAATTTCGAGGGAGAATTTAAATACACGAGAGGTGAAGGTAGTACTGCGAAAACAGTGATAATCCACATCGACAATGGTTGGAGATATGACGCCCCGCCCCCCCGGGAGAATTTCTCTCCGGGTCTCTTCTTCAAATCAGAACTAGTACTTATGATAAGGCCTTCTTTTCTCTTTACTTCTGATAAGGCATTTATTTTTTCTATACTTTCTATACTTATGATAAGGCCTATTATGCCTATCATAGAATCCGGCATTCATTAAGTATAGTTTTAAGATGTCGAAAGTCAAATGCTGTAGTAGTATGAAGCTCCGTGGTTTATTGCACTTGTGTCATATTAGTAATTTCTTGGAAAGGAGGGGAGGGGAAAACTAGGCTATAAGTTTAGTTTTCTGTTTTTCTTTATCTCTATCTTATAAAAGAACAAGTCCTGACTGACTGATTTGTCAACGTCCAGGCCAAATCATTTCAGCTAGGAACTTGAAATTTGGAGGTTTGTGATGTAAGATCCCACTAAGGATGAAGTTTTCGAAATTCGACGGGTAAGGAAGGGAGAAAGAGGAGTGGCAATTATTATCTTAAAATATTCTTATCTCGGAACCTCTTAAGCTTAGAGACATGATTTGGTATATGGACTTCTTATTTCAAATAATAAGACACGTCTTTCAACGTTTTTTTTAAATAAAAAGTATCTGATCTAGAAGCGAAGAAAATGAGATGAGAAGGCAAAAAAGGGTGAGACAGTTACTCTAATAAGATGGCCAAATCAAATTCTTTAAAGTTAGAGGCATGAAAATTGATATTTAGACTTTTAATTTAAAATACAATATAACCAAAAAGTTCTTTCTGTTTTTAACGTCCCACTAATCATGCTCTCACAGAAAGGAATGTGCCTGTCAAGCGATCAGGAGTTAGTGTGACCATTGGCCCTCAATAATACAGGCACGTTGCACACATACAGAAGTCATAGCTCGTCAAGTGTCGAAGAGAAATGGAGGTATCGAATCGGTTTGTTCGTGTGTGTTTGTTATATGACTAAGTGGGCCTGTTAGCTACTGGGTTAAGTTGCCGCATATGCCAGGCATTTGGGAAGAGTGCCTGAAAGAATGCACCACCAGGAACTGGTTCCAGTAATTCCGTTCGGGAGATGTGGACGACCACATGTGTTGGATGACGAGGCCCTGAAAGCAGCCATTGACGAGCACAGTGATCTAACATACGATGGACGTGCAGAAAGGTTTCATATTCCCGCTGAAACAGTCAGGCTGCATCTTCATGGGATAGGGAAGTCATTTAAGTTAAGCAACCGGGTACTCCACACATTGTAGGCAACCAACAAGAAACAAGTAACGACCAGTTTGTCCTTGCTCACTCGGCACCTTAACACACCCATCTTCAATCACTTGCTAACTGGTGACGGAGAATGGGTCCTCTACGACACTACCAAGCTTACCACATGACCCTGTTCCTCAAATCCCAAGACCACCTCTGCAACCACAAAAGTTCATGCTCTCTGCATGGTAGAATTGTCAGCAAGCGGTACGTTACGAGCTCCTTCCACCTTGACAGACCATCATCGCTGACCTCTACTCTCAGCAGTTGCAAAGATTGCACTGTGTTCTGCGACGGAAAAAGCCAGTATTCGTGAATTTCTAGTGTGTGCTGTTCCTGCTTGACAATGCCAAACCACATGTAGCAAAGAGGACCCGGGAGATCCTTCAGCTACTTAGCTGTGAGACACTGTGTCACGTACATATTCACCGAACCTTGAGCGAACAGAATACCACATGTTTCATTCCCTCGACAGTCACTTCCGTAGAGATCCTTCGCAAATAGGGAGACCTGCGTAACGCACTCACGAACTTTTTTGTATGCATGACTGCCGAGTTTTGTCACCAGGTTATTGTGCAGCTCCAAGAACGTTGGCAAAACGTGTTGGATTCTGATGGAGATTATTTCGAAACTGTATTGGTTTATGTCCACTGTATTGGTCTATGTTTATCATTGCTCTAGAACGGTGAGTACTTTTTTTTGGTTTTGCAATTAAAGCTGTGTTAATGCTGTGCTGAAAGCGGTGACCAATATGAACAATCTTCTGCCACAACGCTGTTTAGTGTATGAAGATCTATCGAACGAGGTATCACTTGATCCATATTTTCGTTTAAAATTCCTAAGTTGGGAATGGGCTCCCATCAAAGACGGTCCTGGGGGGCACTGCGACAACATAATTCGATTTGCCCCATGGCTTTCCTATTTGAGTTTTTTGTTTGATTCATTTATGTTCAACCGTTTTCATATTAGTGGTACTGGACGTTTATCCGATACAGCTAACATATCTTGGCGGCCATTTTGAATACGGTGACCTATATGAAAAATCTTTTGCCACATTGCTTTTTAGTTTTTAAGGATATATCGAACGAGGTGTTACTCGCCCCATTTTTCCATTTAAAATTTTAAAGTTGGGCCCCGGGTCCCCTTGAAGAGCTGCTCTGGGGACACCACGACATCACCATTCGATTTTTCTTATGGTATTTCCTATTTGAGATTTTGTTCAGTTCATTTTTATTCAACCGTTTTCAACATATTTCCGTGGAAAGATTAAAATGGGACACCCTGTATACTGATCAACGTTAAAACTGGAAGTGGTTGATTTATACAATTTCTTGTATATGTATTCTTAGAAAGTTAAACAGATTCCAACAAACCGCTTTTCGGTATCTCTTAATTTTTTGCTCTCTATAAATCAATATTGAAACCGGAAGTTTTACTGGTGAAACCGGAAATTGTACTGGATTTCCGCAACTTCTGGTTGTAGTACACTGAGCGAAATCCGTTCTCCGGACAGCGGTATACTGTACAAATATACGGAATCCTCTTCCTTGCAACAGAAATCAGTACGGAGCATACGTTATCTGTATCCTACATAGGCACTGCCATTAGATGTTACATGATGCCGTTGCAGGATGTCTGATATCTAACAGTCTTTCTTATATTAAATGCATATATGTATGTTACCTTCGTCAATACGTACATTTGTATGTGAGATCCTGACCCCCTATATTGTTTCATACGAAAAGTATGTACAGATGGAACACTTATACAGAAAATATTATAAAACATGCGTTGTCAGTTATACAGGGTGTATGAAAAAGATTCATTCACTTTGGCAAGTCTGTATTTCTGAAACTAATGAACATATACATATAGTTTTTGTTTTGCATGACAGTGAAACTCAAAAAGTTTTTATTGCAACTGTTCATAGGTGTTCAATGTGCCCCCCGTGAGATGCACGGCATATGTCCATGCGGTATTCAAATTCGTCCCAAACTGCAGCTAGCATGTCTTCATTTACAGCTTCCACAGCTGCCGTTATGCGATGTCGCAGTTCATTCAATGTACTTGGTAACGGAGGCACATAAACGGAGTCTTTTATAAACCCCCACAAGAAATAATCACACACAGTAAGGTCAGGTGACCTTGGAGGCCAGTAATGTAACACTGCATCATTTGGTCCAGTGCGACCGATCCATCGCTGTGGAATCGTTTCGATTTAAAAATCCCCGCACTTTCCCATGCCAGTGTGGCGGTGCCCCATCCTGTTGGTAGATGAAATCATTCGAATCAGTCTCCAACTGTGGGAAAAGATAGTACTCAAGCATATCAAGGTAGGTTATCCCCGTCACAGTGTTTTCGGCAAAGAAAAATGGATCGTACACTTTTTTTTTGGGAAACTGCACAAAACACATTAACTTTTGGCGAGTCCCTCTCATGCTGTACAACTTCATGTGGGTGTTCCGTTCCACATATTCGCACATTATGGCGGTTCACATTTCAAATTCAAATGGCACGTTGCCTCGTCACTAAACACTAAGCGTTGAACAAAACTGTCTCCTCTGCAATCTGGCCAAGAATGAAATTACAAAACTCCATACGTCGTTCTTTGTCACTTTCACAAAGAGCTTGCAGTAGCTGAATTCTGTATGGTTTCATGTGTAAACGACGACGCAACACACACCAGACGGACATCGAGGGCATGCTGAGCTGTCGAGCTGC
Source organism: Thermobia domestica (assembly GCF_964235325.1). Taxonomy (NCBI): domain Eukaryota; kingdom Metazoa; phylum Arthropoda; class Insecta; order Zygentoma; family Lepismatidae; genus Thermobia; species Thermobia domestica. The sequence continues at coordinate 264,825,040 of NC_137462.1, forward strand.
ACGAACGGATTTCTGCGGACTGCGTGTAAAACATTGATGGACGCGCTCCACGTCTGTGTCGGGCACTCGAGGACGTCCCAGTGATTTTCCCTTACATAATTCGGAATTGTTCATGCCATCGTCTAATGCTCTGTGCAGTAGGAGGATCCACACCATACTTAGTACGAAAGTCACACTGAACAGTTATCACTGACTTGCACTCCGCAAAACGTAGTACACAAAACGCTTTCTGTTGTCCAGATGCTATTTTAACCAGAACTGCAGTGGGCGTTCACTCAAGCACACTGCTGCTACCTAGCGGAAACCATGCACAACTAGAGATGTTCCTCTTTCCAACAGAACGTTGTTCACTCACATCTCTGAAAAGACAGATTAGATATTATTGTTTAAAAGCGGATGATTCTTTTTGATACACGATGTACTTTTGTTGTACTTTAAGTGCAAAAACTACAGGATTTACAAATGTAACATACAATTTTACGTAAGCCACATAGTTTTTTTTTCCTCAGTGTACAGATATTCTTTGTAACACTTAATAGATTACAGAAAATTGTTCTCGCTATCTTATTACCGTTTATGCTCTACAGTGATCAACATGTAAACTGAAAATGGTTTATTGGTAACATTTTTGGTTTGAGTATTGCGCGTATCAACGAATTCGGTTTTTAATTTTTCACCAACTTTGGGTGGTGATCCATCAAATAGTTCTATAATTTTTTTTTTTTTTTTTTTTGTCTCTCGGGTGGACAGACAGACACGTTGAGAGAGTATCATTTATAAATGAGTTTTAGTAATCCAAACTCCTTATCAAGTAAAGAAACACATGCTTGGTCCACATTACAGCGACAATGATGGGTTAAAGCAGTGGTCGCGAAATTTACTACTGAGCTACTTTACCGTTTTTAAATAATTATGTGAGCTACTAACCGAAAGAACTACCAACTTTACTTTTTGTAACAAATCTTACATTTGGTTATTCCCAATAAACTTCCATTTCTAGTAGATATGAAGTCAATTTTAATTAAACTGTATATAACAAAAACAAACTGAAATTGAATTGTACATAAGAAAGAAATTGAAGAGTAGTTAGTAATAAATAACAAATGTAATAACAGATTTATTTTATCAGACATATTAACTTTAAGGAGAAAGGTGGAACTCTTTTTGTCATCAACAATTTTTTTTCTGGAAGTCGAATCCCTTAGATTTAGAGACTTTTACCCCAAATTTGCAACACTGATCAAAGTTAGTCAACGGGAGCGTGATTTATCGAAAATGTTCCCGTGAGTTACCAGTAGCTCGCGGTCGACGGTTTGACAATCACTGAGTTAAAGGGTACTGTTCAAGACTGTTTGACAGTTGTGAGAAAATCTTTGGTTTTCTGCTTGTATTCGACGTCTTACTGATCGATGTACTTAGTGCATTTAGATAAGGGGAAGTGACGTAAAAATCAGAATAAATACAGCAAAACTTCTCCCTGCTGGAGCGGATACTTGTCCAATTCCATGCTCCCAACCAACAAAATAGGTTATAAAGTTTTATATTCTTCGTATAATACGGAATATATGCAACTCGAAAAGTACTAAATGAAGAATTCACTAGCAGCTACGTGTATGATAAAGAAATATTTTCAGAATCATCCATGATAGGTCAATCAGTGTACGCCGCTTTCATCTTGTTATCATTCTCCGCGCTGTTTACGGGTAACTTAATACCAGTGTTGGGCATTAATCAATTAAAAGTAATTGCTGTGCAAGTTAATTGCAATTGAATTAATTGTAAATTACATTTAATTGCAATTGAATTACTGAATTTAATTGCAATAGCGTCCCACGCAATTAGTTTCAATTGATTGATTCGTCGCAATTGATTATCATTGATTAGTGGCGAACTGTAATTAACCACTGATCATTATTTATTTCAACTGTTAATTGGAACTACAATTAAACTTAATTGTTAGTTGTTGGTTGTTAGTTGTTAATTCAATTTAAATTTACCCATCACTGCTCAGTACATATGCAAGTACCTTTTGCGTGAGTCCAAAATGGCAGTTACAGAATGAAATGGCAGAAGGGAGACAATGAAAACATATAAACTCTTGGAAAATATTTCCGTCAGCCCTACTGATCCTATAACCGCTACCAGGTTATAGAAGGATTTTTGTGGACACTCTGTATATTTCGTAAAGACAGTGATTATTATTTTCGATTTGTACTTTATTCTGCAACGCACATAAGTTCTTTCTTTGGTGGGAATTGCTTCTTTCCCACACAATTGGACAAAGAAGTCTTTCATCGTTTTTTCATATATATATTTAAAACATTGCTTTTGCTGAGAACATTTCAGTTAGTGACTAACCATTTCAGTGTTTCTCCCTGACTTATTATATGCACAGTATATATTCTATAGTTATTGGGAACTGAATTAAGTGTTTTCTTTAATCGCTTATGGAAACATTATAATAGATTAGAGAAATACGGGCTGACCAGATGTTCCAGCAACCAAAGTGGCACCAACTGCGTTGTTCTGCAGTCCGTTATCTGTACTTTCTCACGCCAGTGTTATCGCCGTGTCTAGTGCATTATAGGTAGTTGACTAAAATTAACATAAATTCTTTTCCGTATTCTGTTTGTATGTGCGTACAGGTGAGTTAACTGAGTGATTTTTGAAATGAACTGCCAACACTTTTCCGTTGACCATTGCAACCCGTAGCTTGAGCTTGGATGCTCGAAGAGTTCGACTCCAGGTCTGGAAGCCGTAACCACGCATGTCGTGTCGAGCTTCAGATACGACTTATTGTGAAGGGGCATAAGCTATTTAGCCGGTGAAGGACGATTTCTTACGGCTAGCCCCAACTAGTGAAGTCCCAGGTTCATAAACCTAGTGCGCTAAAAAGTTATATACGCGCCCTCCAATATCAGTATTCCACTGTGGAGACCTTCTTTTTGTTTATTTGCTGAAGATTCACCTTTACGCTGCAGGACTGTTCAGCGTAACAACTGGATTCATGGTGGGACGATCCAGACAACTTTTCCCCAGTGCTAACCCCCCAAGTGTGTCAATGATGTGTGAGAAGCATTTGTAGTGATATCTGAATTATAATCATATATATATAAAGGGCTATATTACCCGAAAAGGGCAAAGTGTGATTTCAGCAACGAAAATTATTACATATATCTAGTGTTCAGTGTTGTGTCCATTTCTCTTGGCTATTTTTTTTAATGTTCTAATAAATAAGTATAGTGTTATTTAATCCAATGTGTTTTCGTTGTTTGTATGAGTGATGTTTGTGTGTGTTATGGTTTGGATGACCGTCTGATCGTCCGTGAGGTTTTCGAGACGAGACGCCCGAACCTCTCGGCGCCTAATGCTCATCTCATTATTGAGACCGACGAGCGATTTGGAAACAGTTTGTAACCTTTTCTTGGAGAGGTCCTTCATCGTCATGTCCAGGTAAGTTAAAGTATCAGGAAGATACTTATTGGTAGTACCACGAGCCACGGACAGCGACCAGACCAGAACTTCAGCCGGTTACAAATAAATGGCCGCCCGAACAGTGACCCGAACTCAGGCGGTTACAAATAAAAAGCCGCCCGAACAGCGACACGAACTCAGGACGGTTACAATCCTACAGCACAACCTATAGACATTTTTACATCTTAACAGTCACTCTTATTGCTAAATTGGATGTCTCATTGTCACTTAATGGTAAAGTTAAAAGTATCGAAACTAATAAGAAAGATTAACTTTGTACGGGAAGTAATGATGCGATTTAAGTGTGGTAAAATGTAAATTTTGTGATTGGATAAAAAAGTAAAGATAAAATAATGCTTAAATATCCCTTCAGCGTGTAAATGACCTAACTTAGCTTCCAGTTGAGTCAAGTTCATCCCATACTCTTGAACGCCTATCTTTAGTTACGATTTGCACAAGCAAAAGTAGGAACAAGTTTCGTTGTTATATCATTGGAAGAAGGCTTAATAAGTCTAGTTCTTAGTTTCCAAGGGTATAAATCAAAAGATGTACTGCAGCGTAGTCTAATGTAGTACAGAGTAGTGTAGTACAATGGAATACAGTTTGAAATCAACTGTACAGGAGCACCAAGACTTCAGGATACTTTGATCAAATTTCATCTGTAAAGTTCAGTATCTCCGTATATTTCTACGTTAGAAAGAAAATAAAAAAAAAACATGACAAATCAGTCGTACTGTATCTACATACTCTGTAATTGTAAAGTCAAATTGTTTTGTACTTGTCGAGAAAAGAAAGGAAATGCGTGATCAAAGTTATACTTGGTGTAGGAATATTTTCCTCATTCTTGATTTTGTCATGCAATATCAAAGAAAATACTTTGATAAATCTAGAAAAAGGAAAGGAAACGTCCGTTAGTACTTTGTAGGTTCATATGTAGGAGATGGAAGTAGTAAATAACCAAAATAAATGACATTGTAAATGTGTAGGAACTGTTTATAGTGAGAATGTAGTTGCAATATGGCACACTGGATGATTCGAGAGCTAAAAACATATAACGATAATAAACAGTGAAACATGTACAAAAACGTGATGAGATTTTCACATAGCTTGTAGTTCCATCTACTGATTTGGTTTCTCACTCAAAGTACAAAACACAAAACTTGGCAAACAAAAGAAGAAAAAGTAAGAAAAGTGAGCAAAAACAATTTTAAACTTCAATCACTTGGATATCCGTAGGAAAAACATTTGTTCAATTGCAGTCTACATCAGGAGAAGGGTTTGAAAGGGTTTCAACTATATCGTCTGGTTGAATGACGCAAGTATCATCGACAACAAGCCTGAACTCTCTCTTATTTGCGCCAGTCCTTTTGAGGCCTACGATTATTATTTCAGGTTCAGTGTCTGTTATTTGATACAAATATTTGTAAGTTTTTACCCCTTGCTGAGAAGCAAACTTTGCTACAATATATTGACCAACTTCGTTAACCTACGATGTTGGCTGGTGGGAGACAGGTGTCGTGTGAGACATCTCCGGACAAGGGATGCTCTTCTATTCCAGGCAAATCAGTGGGATCGTCGCTCTCAGTGTCTCCTTCTGGCGGAGTTACAGCCGTTAATATACTACGTCCATGTGCAACATCCACTCTTTCCTTCTTTCTGGGTAGTCTGCTAGGCGTACCTGTGACGAATCGCTGCTCTTTGAGCAAAGTGGTTAAAGCATCTTTGACACCATGGGTGGGATCTTCTGCAGCATGTTCTCTGAACCATCTGTTAAACACTTGTTCACCATCAATGGGATATATCCCACACATTCGGAATCCATTGATCAAATTTATCTTGATTGCTGATGTCATGTTGCAGTTGTGATCGTGAGTATGTGTGGCACTTGCTACTACTGCTTGATCAATATTGCCCCTATCGTGTGATCAAAGTTACCCCTTCAATTTCAATCTTTTTTACAACATATATGAGCACATACATGTTTTTTTCTATACTCTCAGAGCTACCAAACACAAGTTATACTTAGTTTTATTGGTATTTTGTTTACACATACCTTTGTAGGTATGAAGGTTTGCAGTCGGTAGACAACGCTTTCAAATGTATACCTATTTTCGCTGCAGATACAGCACTTCTTCGTATGACACGTGCGAACTGGTCGACAGCTGTGTTCTCAGTACGTGACATGATTCTTAAGGCTTCCACATTCGCAGAAATAACTACGATATATTTTGCATTGGTGCCGCTAGATGACTCTTTGTTCACTTTGAAAGTTTTGATCAAAGTATCCCCAGGATTTAAAATAGCCACATGTCATGGTAATAAATAAATTTGGGATTGGTAAATATTCTGTGGGAATTTTCATCATACATCAGCTTAAAAATAAAATCAGCAAAAATTTTCATTCCTAAACAGCAGGTACGCTTATTTATGTACTTACAATTATTACATACTTTGTAAAGCTAGAACAATCTCTCCAATTTTGTATAATGAGGAAGCTTGTTCAATTAGGAAAAATGGTTCAGTCCCATGCGATTCCGCTTTGAACAAGTTTTACTGTACTTTCAATCTTTCATCTTCTCCTTACATGGTACACTTAAAGCTTATTGAAGACCCTCGTAGAAAATAATCAGAATATTAATATACCTTTTGCTTGTTTGTTTCTAAAGGAAGTTAACTAACTGACTCTATGCCGCGTTCAAAAAATCTCTCCACTGACTTCTGTCTTTAGCCAATTGGATCCAGTTTCTACTTTATATTCCTATCTCTGCGAGATCCATATTGTCCTCCCATCCACGCCTAGGTCTTCCTAGTGGTCGTTTTCCGATTGGTCTTCCAGTCAAGACTTTGAAAGCGTTTCTACTTTCTCCCATTCTAGCTACATGACCTGCCCACCTAAGCCTCCTAGACTTGACGACCCTAACAATGTTGGGTAAACCGTATAAATTATGTAGTTCCTCCTTATGAAGTTTCCGCCATTCCCCCATTCCCGTTCCTCTTGGGTCCGAATATTCGTCTCAGAATCTTGTTCTCAAATACTTTCAGTCTCTGTTCTTCCCTCGGAGTAAGCGACCATGTTTCGCAACCATACACAAAAACAAGCATGATTATCGTTTTATATATTTTAAGCTTCAAATTCCTCGACAGAATTCCTGACAAGAGATTTTGAACCGAATAGTAACACGAATACCCTGCTTTTAGTCGATATTTAATTTCTTCGTGAATATGATTTTCCTCTCTTAATATTGATCCTAGAATTTGGAAGTATCCACTTTATCAAAAGTATTATTTAATATTTTAACGCATCCACAATTTGCAGTATTACGGTTCCGAAGCACTTCCATGTATTTGGTTTTCTCTACATTTACTTCTAAACCCATTTCCCTGAAAGCGTTTAATAAGCCCTGTGCATTTCTTTCTATTGTTCTCCTATCATCCTCTATTAAATTTACATCATCAGCATATGCCATAACCTGGTGAATACCGTTCAACTCTGGGCCCTGGTTGCTATCTTTGATATTGCTTATAGCGTATTCCAGAACAAAGTTGAATAGCAATGGAGACAACGCATCTCCTTGTTTCAGGCCATTTTCGACGTGAAAGCTCGTGGACAAAAATTTTCCTACCCGGACTTTGTGATTCATTTAAACATATTTTAAGTAATCTAATTAACTTTCTCGGGTATTCCAAGTTCTGTAAGAACGTTGTATAATGTTTCTCTCCTAAACGAGTAGTAGGCTTTCCTAAAATCAATAAATAGTTTATGTATCGGGGTATTGTATTCCCACTTGTTTTCGAGTATTTGTCGAATAGTAAATATTTGGACGATAGTTGATCGATTTCGTCTAAATCCGCACTGATAATCTCCAATAATTTCATCTGCGTATGTGGTCAATCTTGCTAATAGAATATTTGAAAGGATTCTATAGGATGTTGACAGAAGAGAAATGCCTCGATAATTATTACAGTGAGTTTTGTCGCCTTTCTTGTGAATTGGAATAACGATTGATTCTTTCCACTCTTGTGTCAATTCTTCCTTGTTTCAGATAAGGAGAATGAGTTTGTGTATCTTGTTCCACAAATTTTCGCCTCCAGCTAAAATTAACTCAGCCGGAATTTCGTCTACACCCGGAGATTTGTGTTTCTTTGATTTTTTTTTATAGCGGTTTCTACTTCTATTCGGTTGGGTTCTGGAATATACGATTCTGCGGTGTGTATCTCCTTTTCTCCACGCACATTAGTTTTTGGCTCCGTGTTCAGCAAATCGTCAAAGAAATGTTTCCTCTAAAGGGTGCGGCAGAAATAGTTAGACGATGTAAAATGAACATAGAAAACGTAACCCGATAGATAACGTGCTCATTGTTGTTTCGTTTTGTAAAGTGGTTCAAAGCATTGTGTAGGTATGTAGGCTCGTTCGACTGTTCGGTGCGCATGCGCAGTATTGGAAGAATTACTTAAGCCTTCCGTCGGTAGCCATGGAGCGTTGGTCAGACGAACATCGCGCTTTCGCAGTGAAGTGTTTCTTCAAGAACAAAGACTTTGCAGCAATTACGCAGCGTAAATTTCGGAGTCATTTTAACATTGGCAGAAATGGACAAGTACCGACAAACTATTCTTAATTGGGTGAAAAAGTTCCGAGCTTCGGCTTTTGCAAGATCAAAGAAATCCCCAGGTTGTTGACGTTTAGTGAGAACATCAGGCAACATAGAGAGGGTTCGAGAAGCATTAATTAGAAGTCCAAGGCTTTCAGCTCGTCGGCATGCTGTGTCACTTGGCATGTCAGATAGGAATGTGAGGCGAATATTACACCAGGACCTACACTTCCACCCATTCAAAATTCAGATGATTTACAAGTTGCTTCCTGAGGATTTTAATGTTCGCGTACAATTCTGCATTATGCTGTTGCAAATGATTAATGAGAACCCAAACTTTCTACAGAGGTTAATCATGTCTGACGAGGCTCATTTTCACATTGATAGATGTGTAAATAAGCAGAATTTCCGTTACTGGGCACCCAGAAATCCAAGGTTGTTGCATGAAGTGCCCCTTCATAGCCCTAAAGTAATAGTATGGTGTGGTGTTTATTTTGATGAGATTATTGGACCATACTTTTTCAATGACGAGAATGGTAACACTGTAACTGTCACGTGTGCTCGATATGTGGATATGCTCGAAAACTTTTTACTTCCAGAACTGCGACGGCGTCGCCTTAGACAGATGTGGTTCCAACAAGACGGGGCCACGTCACACACAGCAATTGCATCGATCAATATTCTTGGGAGGATGTTTCCAGGACGGGTTGTCTCTCGTCGCGGCAATGTTCCTTGGCCTGCACGCTCCCCGACCTATCGACATGCGACTTCTTCCAATGGGGTTACTTGAAGCAACAAGGGTATGCAACAAAACCTGCAACATTACAGGATTTGCGTGAATCCATTCAACATGCAATCCACTAAACCCCGCTGGACATGGTTCAACGAACTGTGAGTGCTGTGAGGCGACGTGCAGAGATCTGTTTGAATAACTATGGTGCACACCTCACTGACATAAATTTCAAGACGTAGTTACCATATGTATTGCTTTTGTATGTACATTCTGGACATGTAAAACTTTTGTTCATGAAAGGTCATTAAATATTTAATTTGCAAAAAAAAAAAAAAAAAAAAAAAAAACATCGTCTAACTATTTCTGCCGCACCTTATATTTGAATGCTATCCGTATGAGTGGGAATGTTCCGTCAGCTTTGTTTAATATATAAGCACGAGGTTGATAGCCTTTCTTAAATTCGCTAATCCCCTTATACATGCCCCGAATATTTTTATTTTTACTATTATCTTCAAGTTCCTTAATTTTAGCTTTCAAAAAATCGCGGTTCTTTGTTCTAAAAGTTTTGGAAGTTTCCGCCTGATATCTGCAAAATTTTGTGTAGTTATTTCATTTGGATTTTGTAGCCATCGTAATTTTGCCTGTTAGTTTAATGCATTCCTGTCAAACCATGATTTGTTCCTACGTATTTCCGCGTGTCCCAGTTGCTCTTTTGCTGAAATTTTAATGCTATCTCTAATTCAATCCAAGCATCTTCAGCACTAGTGCACTTCGAATCTTCTAAAGCCGAAAATCTATTCGAAATTTCAATCTGGTATTCCTCTCTTACCTGGCTCTCTTCTTGTTTCTTTAAATTAAATCTCTCCGTTTTCGGACATTGAATATTTCCTTTATTCAATGATAATCTCTCTCTTATTATCGCTGCTACCAGGTAGTGGTCAGAGTTATAATCAGCTCCTGTAATGACCAAACATCAATTATGCTAGGTTGCCTTCTTCTATCTACTAAAACGTGATCAATTTGATTATGTGTTTTTCCGTCTGGTGAGGTCCAAGTGTATTTATGAACGTATCGATGTGGGAATTTTGTACTCTTCACGATTAGGTTTTTGGATGTTGCAAAGTTCACGAGTCTAACACCGTTGTCATTACTTTCCTTATGCAGACTTTCGTTCCCTATAACTGGTTTGAAAATATCCTCTCGTCCTACCTTCGCATTGAAATCTCCTAATAGAATTTTCATATGGTATCGCGGGAGTTTGCCAAATATCTGTTCCACTTCTTCGTAAAAACTGTCTTTTATATCGTCATCCTTATCTTCTGTTGGGACATGTAGATTTGAAACAATAATATCACATCACCGACCCTTAAGAATAATAAAAGAATGTCTGTCGGTAACAAATTCAGCCTGCTTAATTGCTGGTAATATTTGTTTGTAAACAAAAAAAACCTATTCCTAATTGGTGGTTTTTATTTCCTTTCCCGTAAAAGAACGTAAAATTTTCGGAATTCACAGATCCATTTAGATCCTACCTAATTTCCTGAACTCCTACTACGTCCATCATATATTTCTCTAACTCACTCGTTATGGATTTTAACGCTCCTGCCCTATAAAGACTTATAATATTCCATGTTCCAAATCTCATGTCCATTTTCTTTTGCTGAGGTCGTGCCAAGTTATCAGTCCTTGTCCGAGGCTTTTGTGTATGTTTCTGAACAAGTGCCTTTTTTTTTACAGGATGATGTTGTTAGTCTTACCCAAATCCCCAAGCTGGAGAACCACTCCTAGTCGTGTGTCCGCGACTGCTTATTCAGTATATTCGCAGCTAACCTCTATATCTAGAGGCCTTCTCCTCGATCCGCAACCTGCCATGTCTTGGTGACAGGAACCCACGTTAATTGCCACGGTTTAAATGTAAGTTACAGGAACAAAATAGCGCATACAAGGCATCAATAACGTCCTTGATTGAGAATACAGAATAGTACCACAATATAGCGGTTTACGCTGCACTCAAGTAATGTAGCTTGGACAAACAATCAACAATCTTATGAGCAAGATCAGTATCTCCCTTCGACATCTATAAGACACAATACGGACAGACATTTGCCTTCGAAAGGAATTGTAAAGTCGTCTTACGAGAAGGTGGCTTCTCGGAAATTATTGGGCAAACAGTTTATGTCGCCTTGACAGTGATGAATGTGTAGAATTCAATATATAATAGAGAACCATAAAAATCAACGATCGGTAATGGACTTTGCAATGGAGCAATGTCACGGGATGATAAATCTTTTATTGACACTGCCGTGACGAACCATACAACTTTTTCCATCTTATAACCTCGACACTGGAGCACGATAATGGATGTAAACGTATCTACATCGACGTTCTAAAGGTGTGTGTTGATGCTGGACTACGACACTCATAGTTTTGTGTCAGATTTCACCCATTGCGCGCTTCAGGTTGTGCTGTAAGAATGCCTACATATGTGTTAGACGCTGTCTACGTGAATTTGCCAGCGTCCATTACCTACACTGAGAAAAAAAAATGTAGGTGGCATACTTAAAAACGTAGGTTACATTCGTAATTCCTGTAGTTTCTGGACTTAACGTACAACCGTATATAACATCCTGCAGCAAACGTATAGCTGAAAAAGTATGTATTATACGTACTGTCTGCACAAGTGCAATGACGTCATTCGTGTGACGTTATCTGCAGTAACAAGTATATACGGAGGTAATATCTAGCTTTGTGACGTCAGGGTCGTATGTAGCATGTGGGTTAATAATGACGACATACACTGACTATCAGGACGGAGCATGATTTCAAGAAGTATGCAATATACGTTCTGTACGTATGTTTCTTGCGTTCAACCCCGAGACAGCATCTATATTGTACTTGTGCCCCATACGTACGACTAGATACAGTATACGTATTGTACGTATGTATTATACAGATTTTCCTTATGTCGCACACAGCTTGTCCAGATACAGCATACAGAATATCCGTATGCACCATACAGAGTGCATATATGTAGCTTACAGACTGTCTGCATGCAGCATATAGATTATACGTATGTCGCGTACAGGTTGGCCATATGTAATGTATAGATTGGATGTATATAGCTAATAGGTTGTCCATATGAAATATACAGATTTTACCTGTATCGAATACGTATTGCCTTCTTGTAATGTATGGATCGGACATATGCAGGATCTAGAGTGTACGTATAGTGCACCATTATTAAAGTGCTGCAACATACTGCAAAGTGCATGATACATTCTTACTGTAATGTTGTCAAATATTGTTTTACTCTGTATGAAAACAAAAATAGCTTAAAATATGGTTGATCTCCTTTGTGCCAATAATAATAAAATTAACAATACTACACTTTTCAAATCTTAGTTTGGAGCAGTGAAACTGTCCAAAGAAATGTATTTACCTGCAGGGTGTCCTATAAGTTTGGGCTTCCTGCTAATTCGTTGGAAAGCTACTGCAAAGTCAAGTGTTGAAAAGTGACACAAGCGTTAATTTTAAAATTATGGGCACAAAGCAGGGGCGGATCCAGGACGGACTTCTGGGGGGGGGGCGGTCGGCGGTAATACTGCTACTTTTAAGAGCTCCAAACTTGTTATGGATGGGTTTATTTATATATAAAATAAGAAAGTTTCCTCTTGTGGGGGGGGGGCGATCGCCCCGATCGCCCCCCTCTGGATCCGCCCCTGGCACAAAGGAGGTTAACCATATATTAAACTATTTTCGTTTCCATACAGAGTAAATCAATATGTGATATATTACTGTAAGAATTTATCATATGGTTTGCAGTTAGTTAGTTGCAGCACCTCAATAATAATGCAAAATGCACAGCCTTATACAATCCTATATTCAAACTCAAACAAGATTTACGTACAATCATTTATTAAGCTGTTATCATCCATTGCTTGTACGATATAAAGATTATTTTACCTCATTCTTTTCCTTAATAGTATCTTCTACTAAAGTGCAGTTGTTACCACAAGAGGCCTGAATAGAATTTTCCAGAAATAACTTCTCTGTACATTTTAATTAACAGGTTTTTTTTTTTTTTTTTTTTTTTTTTAATGTCGCAATAATTAAAAGTGTGGTGTCAGCCGGAAACGCATTCGCTTACAATATTATTCCTACTCAGTACTCGCCATTAAAAATGAAACACCAAGAAGGAGACTGGGTAGATGCGCCAAAGTTCCCAGGCCGATACCTAATAGTAAGTGCAGAATACTCTTAAACGTTCGCTGTATTCGCTGTGTGACAACGTGGTGACAGCGGAGGCGTTGTGCAGCCATCGACTAAACATATTTATTCTTCCCTGCTATAGACATTCTGCAAATTTGGACTTTCCTGGATACATCCTTCTTAGTGCAACATTTTAAGGAAAGAGCAATTTAACAGTCTCATACATTGCTTAAAGAAAGAGCAATGATTCTCAGAATAACTCGGAAGATATATATACACAATAATTTAAAACGGTTATTTCAAACTTTGCAATTCAAAGCACGAAAAGAACTATAGATAAAGGAACACTGATTTTAGCCAAATAGTAATTAGTAAACTCAATCACACTCAGTACCATTAGTTCCTTGGTGTTATCCGTAAGTCAGAGATCACGGTATCTCATTTCGTGTAGATTTTTGCATTTGTTTAACGCTAAAAATGTATTTTATCGCTAATTGAACCCAGTACCATATATATACCGACAGGACGTACCTTAGTCACAAGGTGACATGAGTGAAACACTAAACTATTCGATTGACACCTGCGGCCTTGTCAACACTAGAGAAAGTTACAAAGTGATTAAGTAAATACGGAACATAGTTCATACAAAGTAAGGCGATGTATGAAGTCTCCGTTTCATACGACTTGGATAAAGGATACATCTGAAATAGCAACAAAGAAATATATAATGATTTCTCTGGATAATTTGGATTAGTCCAGAATTCGAACACACACACGCTGGTAAGTCCAACAATTTTTTTTTTTTTTAACTTCTTTCTTCGGATTCCCAATAAAGTTGACTACTGAAAAGCTGAGTTATAGATTCTGTATTAAAACAACACCTTCGCTAGACATGTTCAGTATACACATTGTCTTACATACAGAACAATACATTAGTTATTAATGCATGTCTGAAATAATAGTGCTTCGTATAGAATTTTACTTCATCCAATCGCAATAGCACAAAGATAAAAAATATTGCTAGGGATAATGTTCTTATTACAGAGAAAAAGAATTAAAATGACTTAACATTAACAATCATTTTCTTTAAACAGAGATAATATTTTATTATAATTTATGGAAGAAAGAAATAATTTGTAGTACAGTATCTTTATTAGGGTTATATATTCGTACAAAATAATGTAAGTACAACTGAGTCTGTCTTCAGAAAGGGCGTACTTTTAGCCACAACCTACACTGCTTCTTTTGACTGTCTTTCAAGCAGAATCCTGGTTTGATGCACGAAATACCTGCAACAAAAATCAGAAAATATTTAAAATGTTATATTCAGTGTGCTTAATTTGGTTGTACTTAACAATACAAAGTATCTTAACATTTTTGAGATTAAATGGACAAAATCTGTTCGGTCAGGTATGGACTTTTGGGTTGCACGTAGAAAAACTATGAAGTGTTTATTGATGCTGAACAACAACTCAAAATGTATTACCATTCAAAAGTAAGTGGGTACCTCAATGGTGTTCGGGCTACCATGGGGTACCTAATGTCTGTATATTTTAGATATATGAAAATATATGTCTCTAAAATGTAAGGAACTGACATCTGTTTACCGAAAACCTCAACTCGGTAAGCCTTATGGATATCGAGATATGGGAAAATAAAGAGCGACACTACAGAACTGTGGAGTTTGCGTACTAGATGGTGCAGTTTCGGAAACGTAATTACGAGGGCTTACAACAACCTCAAAAGTAGTTTCAATTAAATACACTACACACACGCCCTGATGGGGGTTTTCGGGTACCATGATATTCCCAGAACTCTCATTTCTAAATATTCTAAAATATGTCTTAATAACGTTTTAACGAACGTTAGAGGTGTGTGTTTACCGAAACCGCAAGTCGGTACGCCTAACAGTTACCGAAATATGGTGAAATAAAAAGCGACACCATAGGTACGTGGAGCTTGCATATTAGACAGTACAATTTAGAAAATTAATTAAAATATGACTATCAAGATATTGTCAAATAAAGGGAGGATCCATATAGTTATGGGGTTTTCGTGTTAGGTGGTAAAATTTCCGAAACCGGTCATGTAAAGTTAATAAGCATCAGTAGCAATTTCATCTTAAAATAATTAGGTATTTCCATGGAGTTTAAGAACATCATGGGGTCTACCAAGATTAAATTTTAAAAGTTTTGTAAAATATATTTTGACATTTGTAAAGAGTATTAGAAATATGTATTTACCTAAAAGTTCCAGCTAGTACATCTAGCAGCTAGAGAGACACCATACAATAAAAGCGTATTAGATCTTGAAATTTCAGAAAACAATTATTGATCCTAACAAAAGTTAAATAAGATGGTACTTATATGGGTTAAGTGAGAACCTCAGACTCGTCAGTACAATTTCGATCGAAAGATTAATTCAGCTCTAAATTTTCTTTGGACAATTCCAAGCGTTCATCGGGCTCTGAAATAAAGTGAACATTTTTTGTCAATATCTAATATAGCAAGCGAGATATAAGGAATTATGTATTTTATGACGTCGTAAAAATAGAGACCCACATGGATTTGTACTTTTGAGTATTTGCTGTAAGAAGAAGAAATTTCAGAAAACAACCGTATATACCTTAATAGACAATTAAATGGGCGGGGGCACAGTGGCTTAGTGGTAGAGTGCTTACCTCTGGTGTATTGGGTTCTTGGTTCGATCCACGGCCAAGTCAGTTTGTAGTGGACATCGTATTCGTGGGTTTTCTCGGGGTACTCTCCTCCCACCTTTGCATTCCATCAATTCTGTCAACAACATTCACTTGCTTTAATCATAATCTCCCTGAGACTAAAATGCATAATCGTGGGTCGCTACACTGAAATATTTCCTTTTATTTAATTTTAAAATTAAATAGGGAGTTAAGTATGATCGTATTTCTATGGGTTAAGTGAATACTCCAATAGTTTCTGCAAAAAAAAAAAAAAAAGATTAGTTAAATACCCTACCACTAAGCTACTGTGTCCCCGCCCACTGAATTGTCTATTAAGGTATATACAGTAGTTTTCTGAATTTTTTTCTTTTAGGAAAGACCCAAAAGTACAAATCCATAAAGATCTCTATTTTCACGTCATAAAATATATAATTCCTTATATCTTATTTACTATCTTAGATATTGACAGCGAATTTTCATTCTTTTGCACAGCTCGATGAACCCTTGGAATTGCCTGAAGAAAACCTAGGACTGAACTAATCTTTCGATCGAAATTGTACTGAGGTACTGATTTAACCCATAGAAGTACCATCTTATTTAATTTTGTTGCGACCAATAATTGTTTCCGAAATTTCAAGCTTTTATTTCACAGTGTTTCTCCAGATGTTAGATGTACTAGCTGGAAGTTTTGGGTAAATACATATGTCAAATACTGTTTACAAATGTCAGATTATATTTTCAAAAGCTTTTAAAATTTAATTTTGGTAGACTCCATGATGTTCTAACACCCCATGAAGATATCTAATTACTTTAAGATGAAATTGCTACTGGTGTTTATTAACTTTCCATGACCGATTTCGGAAATTTTAGCATCTAACACGAAAACCCCTTAACTGTGTTGGTCCTCCCTTTATTTGACAACATCTTGATAGCCGTTAGTCATATTTTAATTCAATTTCCGAATTGTAGCGTCAAGTATGCAAGCCCCACATACCTATAGTTTATTCCCCCCCCCTAAAAAAATCAGTTCTTTACATTTTAGAGACATGTATTTCCATATATCTAAAATGCAGAAATTAGGTACCGCATTGGAACCCCATTGGAGTACTCACTTACTTTTGCATAGCAAGGTAAAAACGCCAGTGGTTCTCACTTTAAGTTTGAAAACATACTATTTTGTCTCTTCTCTGAGCATCGTGAATCTGTCGGAGCTGTACCATAGTTGGAAAGACTCACTGATCCTTCCTATAGTGACCATGTAGTCAGAATTCAAAAAGGAGTAGCCCTTGAAGGAAAAACAATATTTTAAAATCCTTGCACCAGTAGTCGTCACCTTAAAATCAAAATGTTCCAGTAGTAGTCAGGATTTTCTACCAGTGTTCATCACTCAAATAACTTGACAATTTATTCAAAAACGCACTGTGTATCAGTTTAGGGTTGAGAATACAATATAAAGTAGTAAGCTTAATAACTTTGCATCACTTTTAGCACTCAAGAAAGAAAATAAAAACGTTTTTACATACTTTTTAAAGCAATTTCAGAAAGAAAAATGTTAACTGAATACAAAAGTTAACTGTATATCACTTCCACGTTAAGAGTACAATATTAAATACTATGTTTAATAACTATACGTCACTTTAAACTCTCGAGAATGAACATAAACAATTGTACATACATTTTAAAAACAATCTGAGAAACAAAATAAGTTAACTGAATTCAAAATTTAATTATACATCACCTTAAGCTTAAGAATACACTATAAAATGCTGAGATTAATAAAAAATGAAATCTTTAAGTTTAACGTCCCACGGTTATGCCGGTTAGGATAAGGAGACGGTGATAATGAGAAATGAGTGAAATGGTGGAATGAACAAAGTGGGAGGAAACGGGAGAACCCCGAGAAAACCCACGAGCAAGGTGTTTGTCCACCACAAAGTCCACACGGCGCGAGTTGGGATCGAACCAGGGACCCCAAGCACCGGAGGTGAACGCTCTACCACTGAGCCACCGCCCCCCCCCTGAGATTAATAACAATGCATTACTGAAGAATGAAAACAAAAATGTTTTAGCTACCTATATTTTATTTACATGTTATTTCTCATTAACATTTTTTTTTTTTTGATAACTCATGATCAAGTCTAGGGATGCGCAAGAGAAAAGATTTGAGGTTGTCTCCTCTCGAAAAGGTGCCGCGAAAGTTGTCTCGTCTCGAAAACTGGATCCGTTTCTATTGGAAAAGCTCTATCTTGTCTCGAATTTCGTAACAAAAATTGTCTCGTCTTGTCTCGTGCGCATCCCTAATCAGGTCCATAGCCAAAAACTTCATTTCGGAGGGTGCTCGATAGGGCTTTGGGATATCCGAATTTAGATATAGATAATCGATGTCGACAAACTATCGAAACTTGTTCGAAATATCGAAAAATACAGCAATATCGAAATATAAACAATATCAAAAATCGAAAATATAGAAATATGAAAGAGATCAAAAATATGGATATATCGAACAAAAATGGATATATGATCTTGGAATACGATTTGGTGGAATAATGAGGGAGAAAAATAATCATTGATTAAATATTAAATTGAAAAGAAATAAGAGCCTGACGCTCAAATACTTATCTATCCGGCACCCATCTTGATCCCCATAAAATATCATGAAGTGCTTCATTGATTCTAAACCCAATAATAGTAATTTAACAATAAACACAATATATAATTTACTACGCACCTTGAAATGTAGAAATTAATGATTGTAATCCCCAGCTTTCCAATAGACCTTTGATTTCTCCAAATGAAGATTCGGATATCTTGTTTCTTCTCAAGCAATAATGGGTTACAATAATCAGTTGCAGTCCAAAGCCAAGTCACTAAGTTAAGCATAAAAATAAAAGAATTCATTAGTTAGATGCATACAAAATCCTACGCATGTAAATCCGAATCTACTTGTATTAAATTGTAAATTTAAACAAACTAAATTATACTACAGTTATAGTGACATCAAACATACATTAAATAAGGTATACAGGGTGTCTCAAAAGTCCCCTGACATAGGGTAACTCTGTTATTATCAGAGTTACAACAGAATGTAGGAGGGAAAAGCATATCCAATTATGATGTTTTCAATCTAAAGTGAAGGAATTTTTAAAATCGGATGACCCGTTTGCGCTGTACACTCTCTATGCGCCCAATGTGAAATGAAAATGCAACGTTGCCATTTACCTGGACCCACAACAGAAGTGAGTGAAGTTACTGTCTTTTACGCTAACATGTCGATGGCCAGCCCCCGTTTCAAACAGTAACTTCATTCACTTATGTCGTGGGTCCAGGTAAATGACAACGTTGCATTTTCATTTAAAATTGGGTGCATAAAGAGTATACAGCACATTCATCTTGTCCGATTTTTTAAAAAAGTGTTCACTTTAGATTGAAAACGTCATATTTCGAGATGTTTTTCCTCTTACATTTTGTCGTAACTCTGATAATAACAGAGTTACCCTATGTCAGGGAACGTTTGAGACATCCTGTATACATCATAAGAGGTTCCTTTCTTAATTCTACACGGATGTGGTTTCATTGAATGTGAGGTGGGTGATACACATTAGGCCTTTTGGGAGTACGTCACACGGACGACCGTAATTTTGTGTTCAAAATTTTTATGAACTGGTGGGATATGTGATACATATGGCCACGGGCTAGAATTTTCTCAGTATGTCAAATATGCAATCAGATTTCATGCAGCTTAATTTGGTGAAAAGCTATTGCCAATTGAACGTTACATTTACCTCTTTCTTGCAGATGTTGAACCATGCCGTTAGCACGTGAGGAATGGATCGAAATAATCAAACTGTGGGGCGGGAGGAGTATATGTGCAGTGGTTGCCGATTGCAGAGTCATCCACAATGTGACTGTGTGTCACATGTTTCAGTGTCACAGTAATTAACTAAATTTGAGAAGACGGGCACATTCGTGAACATACATCGTAGCGGTTCAAACTCGCGGGACCTTGTTCCTTCCCCATTTTGAACCGGTACATGAAAATGCCATTTACTCCATGTTTGCCTGCGCCGATTTTGAAAATTCCTTCACTAATCGATTTCTCCCGTTGAGTACTACAAGAACCAGTTAAAATCTCGCGGGCCCTTTATTCTTCCCCATTTCGAACCGGTACATGAAAGTGCGATTTTTTTTCATGCTTGCCTGCGCCGATTTTGAAAATTCCTTCACTAGTCGATTTCTCTCGACGAGTACTACAAGAATCAGTTAAAATCTCGCGGTCCTTTTTTCTTCCCATTTTGAACCGGTACCTGAAAATGCGATTTTCTTCATGTTTGCCTGTGCCGATTTTGAAAATTCTTTCAGTAATCTATTTCTGTCTTCGAGTACTACAAGAATCAGTTAAAATCTCGCGGGCCCTTTTTTCTTCCCCATTTTGAACCGGTACATGAAAATGCGATTTTCTTCATGCTTGCCTGCGCCGATTTTGAACATTCCTTCACTAATCGATTTCTCTCGTCGAGTACTACAAGAATCAGTTAAAATCTCGCGGTCCTTTTTTCTTCCCCATTTTGAACCGGTACATGAAAATGCAATTTTCTTCATGCTTGCATGCGCCGATTTTGAAAATTCCTTCACTAGTCGATTTCTCTCGACGAGTACTACAAGAATCAGTTAAAATCTCGCGGGCCCTTTTTTCTTCCCATTTTGAACCGGTACCTGAAAATGCGATTTTCTTCATGTTTGCCTGTGCCGATTTTGAAAATTCTTTCAGTAATCTATTTCTGTCGTCGAGTACTACAAGAATCAGTTAAAATCTCGCGGGCCCTTTTTTCTTCCCCATTTTGAACCGGTATATGAAAGTGGGATTTTTTTTTCATGCTTGCCTGCGCCGATTTTGAACATTCCTTCACTAATCGATTTCTCTCGTCGAGTACTACAAGAATCAGTTAAAATCTCGCGGTCCTTTTTTCTTCTCATTTTGAACCGGTACCTGAAAATGCGATTTTCTTCATGTTTGCCTGTGCCGATTTTGAAAATTCTTTCAGTAATCTATTTCTGTCGTCGAGTACTACAAGAATCAGTTAAAATCTCGCGGGCCCTTTTTTCTTCCCCAAGCCAATATTTTTTTGTATATTTTGAATGTATTCAAGTATGGAACAAAAGTATTATATAATTCCCTTAGTAGGCTTCTCAACTTAATATTTTTCAACTTAAATTTTATTTATTTTAATTATTTATTTTCTTGTGACTCAATATTTAATTGCAATCGTTCATTGGGGAGAAGGGTGGCCATTCTCAAATATATAAATATAGTATTCTTAAAATTTATGTGTTCTCGTACTATTAGTTTCTTCCACTAGACCTGGAAATTGCAAAATTAATACCTGGAAAACCTGCAAAATTCAGGGAAATTGAGTTCCATATTTATGTATGAACACTGCTATTTACATTTTTTTTTTTTCGAATAGGGAGAACTGTACGAAAGGGTGGTTTGAGAATAGTATAACAGTAGGTTTCTGGGAGTGTTGTTCGAAATGAAATCTTTAAGTTTTACGTCCCACTATTATGCTGGCTAGGCTCAAGATGACGGGGTGTTGTTCGGTGGGGGTCAATGTTGCCAATTTTGGGTAAAGTCGCTAAATAAGGGGAATTCGACCTCAACGATAGCGCAGGGTGACCATAAAATTTTCAGTTAAAAACGGGACAGGTTCTTGCAACACTAGACTTTTAGATCTACCTTTGTTCTTATCAGTGCCTTGATATCAGAGTTCCCCCTCTCTCTCTTCGTTACAGAGCGGGTACTTATGAAAAAGGAAAGACACGTTGAAGTTTGTTTAACACACAACCAACTGCTAAAACCTCTGCTGCCTTTCGAGCAGTACTGCGAACTATAGAGTATGTTTAATATAGGGATTTTCAGTTCAATTTTTGCCGCTTTGTTATTATTAATACTTTTAAAAGGAGTAAAGGTACTGGGTTTGTTATTTACTTCTTTCATTTACATAAAACGGGACGAATACTACTTTTTTCCATCTACTGACGGGACGGCCGCGACACGCCCCTAAAACGGGACTGTCCCGGTCAAAACGGGACGTATGGTCGCCCTACGATAACGACAAAAAAAAAAAAATTCCGATTGGAGACTTTTTTGGGTGATTTTTAAATAACGATTTACCTACTTACACATTTAGCGACTTTTTGCTGCAAACAAAATGTTCATCTGTAGAGAAGCATTATTAGTTCAAAACAGTTTTTACGTTCTTTTTTTCTGTTTGTTTGTTTTAATCAGCGCAAGTGATGAAGAGTTTGGAAACACAGCGTACTCACTACTCCACAATCCTGCATTGTTATGTTACCCTTGCCCTCTAACGAAGAATAACTACAAACTTGATGTCCTTTAGTTCGCAGAGTTTCCGTTGAGAGACACACGTAATACATCATTACCGATAGCAACAAGATTAGCTATAGATGCGTGAAAAAAGGCGAAGAAGGTGTTTGTTATATTTGTCCTCTGGGGTCTTTTAATTATTCTGCACTTTTTCTTTTACAAAAAATTGCTTAACGTAAGTACTGTAGTGTTAATTATTTCGGAACTATTTTGACCACAACATCAACAAAAGTACCCGAAACAACCTGAAATGATCCCTGAATTAAAGGATTGGTTGCGCCCTGTTTACAAAGATGTGAATAGAACCAGCGGCGCAAATCTGTCTTCAACATTGGGGGGGGGGGGGGGTAAGACCGTTACCATACTTTTTTTGGCGATGTCCAAAATACTTATGAAGTTGAAAAACAATGTTGTGGAGGATCAGAGTTGTCTTTAGCGTTAGGAGGCTGCAGATTTGAGGCTTATTCTGGGGGACATCTCACGTTCCTTTGTAGCAATCGGACAAAAATCATCAAATTTCTCCCAAAAAACACATTTCAAATCGGATTATTTGGGAGAAGTCCCCCTCAGTTCCAAGATTGGAGGGGACATGTATCCGTCATCCCCCCCCCTGGATTTGCGCCAGTGAGTAGAACATATTGTTTAGTTTACATCTACAACTTTTACAATGCTTATAGACAATGAATTTCTCGATTATTTCTTATAGCGACTTTTCACCCAAAATTGGAGTCGTCACCTCTCGTTTCGCAAACTTATTGCCAACATTTTAGAAACTGGTTGCGGGGAGAGCTACAATGGATGATTCAAGTTATTTCGTCGCTTCCGCTGTGAACCTAAGTACAAGATTCCAAAAGTCACATTTTTTTGGTTCCAAACAATATGTCTGCTGGGTGAAAGCATAGACTGGAATGTGTTGCCTTTCCTACCTTATCTTTAATCCCATAGTAGCTCCTTTCCCAAAGTTAAAAAAATGCAATTCTTCCTTTCTTAATAGTACTTATGACCCAAAGTATTACGTAAGCATTGTATGTTACTTATGTAGCTCACAGAGCCGCAGCTATGGGCGAGCAAGCAAAGCACGTGTCCCGGGCGCGTGGTTGGAGGGGCGCCTAAAAGAGAGGTTATATATTAGTACTTTTCCTGGCGGTATTTAATACTTTTCATCAGAGTGCGAAATCATGAAATCAAAGTGAGAGGAAAAAATGAAATGAAATCTTTGAGTTTTACGTCCCACGGTTATGCCGGTTAGGTTAAAGGAGACGGTGATTATGAGAAATGAATGAAATGGTGGAATGAAGTAAGTGGGAGGAAATGGGAGAACCCCGAGAAAATCCACGCACACGGTGTTTGTCCACCACATGGTTCACTTGGCGGGGCTAGGATCGAATCCGTGATCCCAAGCACCAGAGGTGAACGCTCTACCACTGAGCCACCGCGGCCCTAAAAGTGAGAGGAGACTGGAGGAGTGAAGAGAGAGAGAGAGAGAGAGACAGAGAGAGAGAGAGAGAGAGAGAGAAGAAAACGCTCGCACTTTTACACTTCAAAGTAAATTAAGTCATTTATTTTTTCTGTCCCCCTCCTCTCCCTCCCCTAAGTTCTGTCAAAGTAAATAGCTAAAAACACTCCCAGGCCAGAACCGCATCTACGTTGGAAATTTGATCGAGATCGGTCGGTCGGTGCAAGAGATTAAGAAAAAATGAAATGAAACCTTTGAGTTTTACGTCCCACAGTTATGCCGGTTAGGCTAAGGGAGACGCTGATGATGAGCAATGAATTAAATGGTGGAATGAAGTAAGTGGGAGGAAATGGGAGAACCCCGAGAAAACCCACGCACACGGTGTTTGTCCACCACAAGGTTCACTTGGCGAGGCTAGGATCGAATCCGGGACCCCAAGCACCAGAGGTGAACGCTCTACCACTGAGCCACCGCGGCCCCCGGCCGGGAATCGAACCCGGGTGTCCCACGCCAAAGGCGTGTTCATTAACCACTTAGCCACGAGGGAGCTCATCTGTGAGGCAGTGTAAACCCCCCAAAAAAGAAAGAAAATAAACGCACACTGGATGTTTGCGCAATTGAGGATCAAAACATTCTCAATGGAGTATGAGAAATAGTAAACGTCAATCAATGTGTGCTTTTGCTTATTCATTACTTCGTTAATACTTAATTCCTTCTAGAAATAGTGAAACAATACTATGAAGAAACACTAATTAAACTAATAACAATTACGTTGTATTTCTTACCATGCCGTTTTTACCACCCATAGAATTTCAATCTAGCACTATACTGCATTAGTCACGCCGTAACGAAAGCTGAAATTCAAAGACCTGGCACTCGTTAACTGTTGAAGCTGTGTTGTAGTTACCTGTATATCACGCGGCCTGCGTTGGTACTCCTCAACATAAATACGTCACAGCCCAAAGCCAGGAAACATCACAAACAGAAGACAGGGGCACAAGCAGTGCCTGACACTTCACGAACTCAAACCCACCAAGACTCAACTCAACATGACCTTCAATTACGTTCTAGAAACCAAACCAGTGCTAAGGCACAAACTCACCAACTTCCTATATGAAAACACAAGAAAAAAATCTAACGTTTTGGTTCCAAAGTGATGACATAACAATAATACTAAAAAGGTTTTAATTTTCAGTAACCCAAACATTAATTAACTAGGGAACATAACAAAGCAAAAATAAATAAATAAAAATAAATTAAATTAAAAAATAAAAACCTGACAAGTAAGCTCTCCCTGACTACTTTTTTTTTTAAATTTCAGTGAGGCTGTAAAATATGTCAATATCTTCGTTATATATATATATATATATATATATATATATATATATATATATATATTTCATTGTAAACAAGTTCTTTAAACAAAAGAAAGCTCTGAGAGCGCTTACCTCTGACGCGGTAGGTCCCTGGTTCGATTCCTGCTCCCGACAAATAGGCTTTTGGTGAACACTGTAGTTGTGGTTATTCTTAAGACTTTCCAGTTTCCTTACATTTTCTTGATTCCACCATTATCATGTATCTCATCGTCACCTTCTCTCTTACATTGATGTACAATCATGGGGCGTTAAACTAAAAGAAAAAAAAATCTTGCAAATATCCTAGTAAAAATGAGTTTTCTAAACTACACTAGTGGCCCCGCGTAGCGTATTCGCTAACGCTCTCGCCTTCGGTGCGAACGGTCCCGGGTTCGATCCCGGTGGGGGAACTCGGTCGAAAAAGTATCAAAAGATTTTAAGTCCAGCCATCCTGAATGAGGTTTCCTTGGCTTTTCCTCATTCACAGCAGGCAAATGCCGGAGTGGTACCTAACATATAGGTCCCAGGCCGTTTTCTTCCTTTAGTTATGCAATTATGTTAAGCAGCCCTGTAGTAAAACTGCTCCAAGTAATAAATCGTCACATATAAAACGGAATGAATAAACACATAACATTCATTTTGCTACCTTGAAATGTAAAATGTTTCAAAACATTAATATTCAAAGATTTCTCAAAATTCAGATTCACCCATTCCATTGTCCTCAATCATTAACGAGTTTTACAATAGTAAGAATTGTATTCATAAACTACATTACTTACTTAGTACTATATTAAAGCAAGTTACACTAAAAGAATATATAATTAATGGAATATTTAACTAAAGTAATAGTTAACTAGTGTACTTACCCAAGCACTTGTTTCCTTCCTCTCTTCTTTTCCGTTTGTAAACAACCTCGTTTCGCAAGCAAAAGACGGTAGTTCAATGACGTCAGCCATTTCGAAAGAAAGAGTGTCTATAGGCGGTCTGGATCTCACACACAGATGGACGTATATAACATATAGCTGAAGTATTTAACATACGTATTCGTATGTAAAATACGGAAGATTGTGAGATGTCAGACATCCTGCAGCGACATGATGTAATATCTAAGCGAGTAAAAGGCAGTACCTATGTAGTATATGGATAATGTACGCTCCGTACAGATTTCCTTAGTAAACGTAACGAATCCTTGTATTTGTACAATATACCGCTGTCCGGATAATGGATTTTTCTCAGTGTAGATTCATAGCAGCTGCACAACGGGTGTATCAGTATGGAGCACATCTGGGTACAATACGAGATTTCTTCTACTCCGCATGAAGGCAACCGCACCAGTACTGCTATTTTTAGTGAAATTCTGAAAACTAATATCATGTGCATCATTCAGATAACTCCGGACGCCATATATTAACATATCAATGTCCGAGTAACCATATATATCCCAGTGTAAGTATGTCGTGTTAGAAAAACAATGAACACCGCTGATTTTCTGACCTATAGTCTTCTGACACGTAGCCCATCGAATAAATGTTTACTATGATTGGTTGGACGGTACTATGTTCGTCACGGTCTTCCAGCAGACATTGTTACTGTCTTGTCACATGTAAGCACATGTCAGGCGATTTCCTAGGAATGCATATACCAAAATTCAATAATATCAAAACTCCAGCCACAAAAATCTTCCATAAATGACTTTACACCTTGTCAACTTATAGAAATAACATTTTTCTTACAATAAAATGGAAAATATTTTAAGAAAAGACTCACTCATGAGATAGACGAAAATTCGAGGTATGCAAATAGAAGGAGAAAAGAGGGAATTATCTCCAATTAACCAAGAACTACAAGAAGACAAAATAACTACATTCTTTTCCCAACCTTGTCATTCTGAGAATTGTCATTCGGCCTTCTGCTGAACTTAAATAAATAAATAAATAAATAAATAAATAAATAAATACCCTGAACAAAGTAATTTGCTAAATGCCCTTTTTCTATTATGTTTCTGGGATACTTGTAAATTTGTTCCCTGTTTCTGTTTTAGTTGGCAAAATCGTTTGCTCCTGTTTCTGCCATGCAATTCAGTCACCAGAGTTCATCATCATTTGAATAATCTTCACTGTTCATGCGGACAGTATGGATATAACCAGTGGCGGTGATTGGACGTTAAAAGTGTGTGTGGGGGGAGGGGGCCAAACATGATCTGAATATTTGTATTTCAATGTTAGTTTTCCTGGTAGTTTCTATAACTTTGTTTGACGAAAGGTTGTATAACTAATAGGATATTTTCCAGTTAAAATACCATATATCGTATTTCATATTTTATTAAGTAAATTGACAAGAGCAGCGCAACTAGGTATTAGCCCTTTGTACTCTTAAATAAGAAGGTGTAAGAAGAGATTTGATTCCTTGCTTATGAACGTCTTTAAATTGTGTCTGGAAAAGTATGTGATTACATTATTGAATAATAAACTTGCGACACAAATAAATAGAAAGGATACTATTAATCATAGTAATGAATAATAACACCTGGTTTGTAGAAGTTATATTGAAAGTGGATATTAATAAACAACTTATTTTTAATTCCATGCATGCTATTAAATGTAAGTTATTACTCTTATAAAGTGAAAGACAGTAAATACCACAAATATATGCTCCGACGACTATAGAAATACGCAGTTGCAATATTAATTGCTTTGAAATGTAATTAAAACGCAATTCCTGTAACTTTCTTAACTCCACAGGAAGACAAATAACCAATACGTACTCACGTAACGGCAAATGGTACCATTTTTTCCTATGAATCAATACATACACAAACTTTACATTTCAAAAAAGTAGGGGGCAATTGCCCCCTCTTACACCCCCTATCCCCGATCCTGGATGTAACTAACATATTTTACTTTGTTTTAAAATATCGGCTTATGCACTCCCGAAAGGAATATTTTCCAATATTTTCGAAGTTTGTTTTTCATCAGTAAAAGCGTAAAACTATCTGTAGTGGAAGCCTCCCAAAATCAATTCTTGGCAAGAAGGTAGTGGAAGGTCGAATAAATTGAGAATGCTAATTCTAAATCTGTTCTCGATAGCTCATTTTGTTCTTGAGATACAGTCCACACTCTACAAAATAGATTTCTGGCGATAACCCTAGCAGACAGGTTGTGGTCAGATAATTGCCAAGTAAACCGAGGATGGTGCTTCAGAATTTAAAGAATATTTATCGACTGCTATTTCTTATTTTGCTTTCTCGAGACACCAGGTGAACACATAAAACAAGATAGAACTGTTGTTTGTTAAGGAACTGATAAAATAGTCCCTGGTTGTTTGTCGATAGACTTTTCAATAAACTTTAAAAGTTCGTGACTGAATTCTCTATGTCTGTGTGTGTGTGTGTTATATGCAAATTTTCCAATTTTGAGCCCTCCATTCGATAGAACATCAAAAACTATCTGAGAAAGTGATTTCGGGAGATTTAAGGAGTCATATATCGTGAACCGTAAGTCATAGAAAGATGGTGAAAATTTTGGTACTAAATGGTACTGGTGGCCACTGTCCAACTGACCACTGATTTGGCCAATGACCACCAGATACTATTGATACCAAAATGTTTCCATCCTCTTAGGTATTGATCAAGACCAATATCATCTCTTGACTTGCCGTTCCCGAGATATTGGCCAGAAAATGTCTGATTTCGGGAAATTTAAGGAGCCATATTTCGGAAACCGTAAGTCATAGAGAGATCATATTGGTGTGACTCAATACCTAAGAGGAT
The DNA here is from genome assembly GCF_964235325.1 of Thermobia domestica. Lineage (NCBI taxonomy): Eukaryota > Metazoa > Arthropoda > Insecta > Zygentoma > Lepismatidae > Thermobia > Thermobia domestica. The sequence goes on from NC_137462.1 coordinate 264,853,708, forward strand.
GGTGAACATTTTGGTACCAAATAGTAACCGGTGGCCACCGTCCCGCAGATATTGGCCAAAATGTTCCGATTTCAGAAGATTAAAGGAGCCACATTTCGGGAACCGTAAGTCATAGAGAGATCATATTTTGCTAATTTTCCAATTTAGAGCCCTCCATTTTGAGCATATGTCTTCATAAAATAACATATTGTAGAATGTTTTAAAGAACCATTGAAAAAAATACATATGTGGGGAAAAAATTGAGTACTCAAGGAAATTATAAATGGATAGATATATTACAAGTGTTTTATCTCCGTAACAAAAAAAAGCTAGTTTTCTTATAAAATTATAAATAAGTGATCTATGTAGGGTGAAATTATAAAAGAGAGAATTCTAGCTAGCAATTATTTTAATTAACATAAAAATGTTATGCCTTGAATTTCAGAAACATTCTATTCTTGATCCAAACACAATTCAAACATAAATAATTGATTACAAATCTTAAAGGAGCGATAAATGTAATATAGTCATAATATCAAATTTTTGAAATAAATATATTGTTTGCTTTACTTTGCCTATCGAGAGACCTTCCTAAATCACAATTAGCATAGTCACATAAGCCAAAGTATAGAATCAAGAAACAAAGAAAGGAACAATTAGCATAAAATTTGTAGAAGTTAATAAGAAAAAAAGTAATTCTTTCTAAATTGGTTCTGGCAATGCTCTTGGAGCATTCTCAACTCGTTTATGCTCGGAATACAAGGCGAAAAGATAAAGCAAAGCCTTATCGGTCTTTCTCTCAAGGAATTGATAGAAACAAGTTATTTTTACACTAGGTACCCGAGCAAACAGATTATGTTGTTCCCGATTAATGGTATTCAGATTTACGTGGAAAATTTAAGGTGACAGGTTTTAAGAATACACAAAGCACTAGCAAATGCAACGTAATTACATTTCTTCATGTTTCTTATCCAAGTTATTCTAATTATACAACCTACCAAGCAGAAAGAATGGAATTCAAGAACACCGCTTATATATTTATTATTCATTCTGCTACGCGAAAGGGAAAAACCCTTATGGGAAACTGCGCGAAGAAGCTAATATTATAACACATTCCTGAATATATTCACGTCTAGCTAGTATGAAAAAAGAGAAAAATCTCAAAATATGTGGGCATGTTATGTTTGTGCATCTGGCAGAAAACACTGTTTATTCTTGAAGGTGTGTGTGGAAGATTCCAACACTTTGCCTAACCACGCCACAGGAGTTTTGCATAATCTCTTTTCTTTCTCTGAAAAGAAAGAAACCAAATTTAAATATTCATGTGAAGCGCAACCGCAATTTTTTTCTCACAGAAATTTCGGGTGAACATTTTAATATGGTTATTTATTTACGTGCTACGCAATACTTCACGTCTTAATGGAATCTCTGCTGCGTTATTCAGACAGAGATTTTATGCAATTCTATATGGATTAATAATTTTAGTCAGGAGTTTCCTTCTCTATTTAGCAGAATAGCACAACATTTTTGACAATTGTAATACATAAATAGATTATCCTATATAGTCTTAGTGTGACAGTGGACATTGGCATAAATCAATCAATAAAACAATACCTGAACTTAGCTCGTAGCCCAAGAAGAAATAGAAGGGAAAAATGAAATAATTAAAAAAGACAGGCGTAAACTTGTTCACATCAAGCTCACATATCAGGGATGTAACCTACAACTATTGGGTCATCAAGCATAATGTACTCCAAAATTAGAAAGGACATCTCCTCTTTGATATTTCCATCTGGTCAATAGGGTCATCATCATCATAATATATTCTGCCATTATAGGCAGGTCAAGTGCCCCAACTGAGAAACTTCCATGTTCCACGATCTTTCACTAATCTCTTTGACTTTGCGTATGATTTCTCTGTTTTGATATCGTCCATCAATTGTAACCTTCTTTGCCAATTTTCTCTCTTTTCTGCCACCACAACCTCTAGGACGTCCCTCATTGTACATTTCTTTCTTAGCCAGCCAATGTCCCATCCAGTTCCTCTTCTTAATAATATCTAAGGTAACTGTCAAAGTTTGTCAGCCCTGCGTTAATTTTGGACTTCGACAAGTAAGGGTGCTACGTGGTTCAATAAATAAATTTAAAAAAATGGTCTCTTCCTATCTCGTTCAATCGAATAAGGTGTTCGATACTGACGGTATCTCGTTAACCAACGTTACTATGTGTGGTTTCCTTGTATGGAAGTATAGGAGAAACGTTTTGAACAGAAGAAAGTAGAGGTATATCGACCATCTCAGAGAAGGAGTTAAAATTAAGCCTTGGTAACAGTTATTTTTAACTGATCCATTTTTGATAGGAGCGTGCTTTCATAATCTGCGAAAAACACATAGAAACAATAAGGAAAGGAGAGGAGAGAATAAGCAAGGATAGCACAAATGGAAAGGATAGGCAGGATGAATCTTTAGGTAGCATGCCATCGACTATGCTATTGATGTCCTTTTGTGTTTATCAATAACATCTTTTCTCCGCTCCTTCTTCTCTTCGTGTAGTTTACTGAGAAGGAAAACAGCGAGGTGTAACGTCACAAAACACTCAATTGGGAAAACAGGAATACTTTGGTGGGTTTCAACTATTTCTTGGACATCCAACGTGCAACCAATTGTGCGCATGTAAAGACATTCTGCAACGTATATTAGTGGATTTGAACTATCGCTTCGACATCCAACGCACAACCAATTGTGCGCATATAAAGACATTCTGCAGCGTACATTGGTGGATTTGAACTGTCGCTTGGACATGTAAGGCGCAACCAATTGTGCGCATGTAGAGACATTCTGCAGCGTACATTGGTGGATTTGAAATATCGCTTGGACATACAAGGCGCAACCAATTGTGCGCATGTAGAGACATTCTGCGGCGTACATTGGTGGATTTGAACTATCGCTTGGACATGCAAGGCGCAACCAATTGTGAGCACGTGTAGACATACTGAACGTGTTGTGCAGAGAATTTTGTTCTAAAATATGTTTAAGAAATTTCTTGTTCTATATTGCATTTTCATTTTACAAGCAACCTGAAAGTGTATATACTATTTATGACCATCCTATATTAGTTGCAAAATTTATTTTCAAACGTTTAGACATATTAAAAATTAAATAATTAATACTTTTCTCACCAGAATATGTATTTATATGTTAAAATAAAAATAAATCGTAAGTTTCAATAACTTAACGTTATCTTCATCAGGCCTTAACTGGAAGAAATATTTGCATAACATTAAATTAATTGTTGTATAATTTTAATTGTTACATTTTATGATTTTAAATTTTCAATATGTAAAAATTAGCGAAGGGTTAAGAAGAAAAGAAGTGAAAGATTTATGAACTTGACAAATGAACTTCAAATACATAAATTTTGAGATAGATTGTTAGAACGAATGGAAGAATAAAAATCACCGATATTAAAAATTATTACGAGAAGTACAGTAGGAAATCGAAAATCCGAACAAATTAGGACCACGTATTTTCAAATTGTTCGGAATTTCAAAAATGACAAAGAAAATGCCATTTAGGCTTGGACGGGATCATTTAACGTTTCAGAAGAACCTGCTCGTACACTAAATTACACTGTTCTTGTAACTCACACTTAAAACCTACTTCTATCGGCCTAAGGGAAAATAAAAATAAAAATACTGTATATATAACAAACAATTACATATAAATGAGCATTTGTAAAAACACTGATTTCACACAAAGAAAATTGAATTAGTGTACTGTACTATTGGCTTGGCCCACCGACGGCCAACCCTATTGTTTGTTTATCGCTAGTGCTAAGACAAAATGTAAAAAGCTTCTAGGAACCGCGTTCATATTTTTGACGTCCTACTGTATTAAAAATAAAGTTATATGATAGAACATTGAATTGAGAGAAAACTACAAAATTAATTGATATTTGGAAAAACTATAATAATAATAATAATAATAATAATAATAATAATAATAATAATAATAATAATAATAATAATAATAATAATAATAATAATAATAATAATAATAGAGATAAGTGAAAATTATAATGAATATAAAAAGTTATACTAAAAATTCAAAATGAAACTAAATTATAATAATACCTGATTGTTACATATTAAAAAAAAATAAAAATTGTAAAATGAAACAATTAAAATTATACAATATTATTAATTTCATGTTATGAAGATATTTCTGCTAATTTACGTCTGATGCAGATAACTTTAAGTCACTGAAACTGTTACGACTTATTTTAATTTTAATAAATACATTAAAAGTCAGAAAAGTATTAATTATTTGAGTAATAGTTCCAGAGACAAGATGACTGAAGTTATATTAAACATCTTTATACTTAAGAAATTAATTAATATAAAACATAGCTACTGCTGAAACATAGTTACTAAATCTCAAAAGAAATAGTACCTTTCGTTATATATATACATATTCCACTTCCAAGGTCGTATAAATCATGGGTTTGGTAGCGGTTTTAGGGAAGAAAGATAATATTGAAACGTGGTCTTACTTTTCGAGAGAAGACCCTAATGAATTACTACATCATTTACATGCAGCCTTTCGCTTTGGTTTAGGGCTTCCAGCCGAGCAGCTCTGGCTCATAATAATGGAAAGGCGGCCAAAAAGCTTAAAACGTATTTCTCCTTTTGGCCCAACTCCAGAATCAATTGAAACAATCTCTTTTTCTTTTTAAACTTAGGCGAACGTTACTTCGCGTAGCCGTTGTTCTGACAGTTATATTGAATTAATGTTTAATAACAGAAATCGGAAACTTTCTGTGTGATTATAGCTTACCGGGTGTTCGCAAAACGGCACAACGTAAGTTTCGTGTTTTCAAGAGAGTCCACAAGAGACGGAAGAGGGAATGATTGTCCCCACCCCTTTCAGCACAAGAAACTAATTGGAATTGTTCCACCAAACGCTTTAGGAAATACATATCCAATCATCCGTATTGACATAAAATTGCCATTAATATGAACTGTTTCAATCCAAGAGTTTTAGGATTTGCAGGCGGAACAAAATGCCCTCCGAAATAAATTCTCTAAATGGGGTAAATGATAAATTATTCATGGTCTTTCTCAGGTAACAAAATAATAATAATAATAATAATAATAATAATAATAATAATAATAATAATAATAATAATAATAATAATAATAATAATAATAATAATAATAATAACAATAATAATAATAATAATAATACCGAGCGAAGTAGCTCAAATGGTAGAGCGTTGGATTCGCATTCGGGAGGTCGTGGGTTCGATTCCCTTTGCCGACCATCCTGATTGGCGGTGTCCATTCTTTTCCTCAGTCGTACCAGGCAAATGCTGGATAGTACCTACTAAACAGGACTTGGCCGATACCTTCCCAAATCCTTTCCATTTTTATTGTTGTCAGATATTCAGCAAAAAATGGGTTCTGAGCTATATCTGGGGATTGTTAAATAAATAAATAAATAATAATAATAGTGTAAATATTTATTTTCTATTAATTGTCTGTTTTGGAGAAGATTCTGTATTAATTCTCTTGTTTGGTAATCTCTACGCAAAATACTTAACAGTATTTTAATCTGTAAGTGTTATTAAATTGTTCAATATCCCATTTCTATCTTTAAGTTAAATAAAACAAAAATAAAATAAGTATTCACTTGTTTTAATTATTTACCTGTATTAATTTACTTGTTTCAATTAATATCAAAAGTAATATCAAACGGCTACATATTGAGGGAAAGACAAGTTGGTGATCGTATTTAACACATTGACTGCTACTTGATCCACCGGTGGCTCACTATAGTTTTGTTCCACGGGCCCTGTGACCCGTTGCAAGATAACGTTTGTGGTTGCGTACCCCTGGGGGGTCAGTTTTTCTACATTTTTATGGGGTAATATAATTTTTGGTGAGTTGTAAATAAGTTTTCTCAGATTTTAACGCATGCATTTTTTTTTATAAATCGTAAAAAAAAAATGTAAAATACACCAAGATACCTGCGATCCGCTCATGTATTTTACTCTTTAACGTGTTAAGATATTTTGAAATGTTTTTCTATAACTTACAAGGGTTTAATCGTGTCCTGAAATTTTACAAGCAAAATTTAACTGAATACGACGTCATACAATAATGAAATCTTCCATAGTGACGAAAGTCGGGTGATAATACTATATTTGATTATTACTTTTACGCATTTCTGTATATTTAGTTAATCAAGTTATTAATATTGCTGTATATTAATTGCATATCCTATTAGGTTGTGCAACCACAATGCTATGTAGGTGGTATGTACAGCAAGTCAGGCCCGTATCCAAGGAGCGTCTAGGGGTGCCGGGCCCCCTAAATTTTTACTGACCCCCTAAAATGTTCAAGGTAGGCTTGCAAATGAACTATAAATGGTTGGATTGGGCCCCTTCTAACTTCTACCGGGCCCCCCTATATTTTTGGGCTGGCTACCGACGTGCAGCAAGTCCGGTTGAGATAATAACGAGGGCGGTGGACAAGTTTAGCAAAAGGGCGCCCACACAAACGAGAATACGTATATATTGTGCGCCATTTCATATATTAAAATTACCAAAATTGTTTTATTAAAGTAAGTAACAAAATTGTAACAAAAAGAAAAAAACTTCTTTTCTAGAGAAACACTTTTTACAAAATGAAATGTTTGAGTTTTACGTCCCACGGTTATGCCGGTTAGGCTAAAGGAGACGGTGATGTTGAGTAGTGAATGAAATGGTGGAATGAAGAAAGTGGGAGGAAACGGTAGAACCCGAGAAAACCCACGCACACGGTGTTTTCCACCACAAAGTTCACTTGGCGGTAAATACTTTTTAGTTCTTGTAATAACAGTTTTGTAAAACGAAGTGGAGCACACTAAATCAGCAAATTAATATAGTAAAATTTTAGAAATACAGTAATTACTGATTATTCGAATACTCCTCTAAAACACATAAGAACAATCAAAATGCGCGAATATGTGGATGCATATTAATATTGTATAATCTACGGTGCTCTAAAAATCGTAAATTAGAAACCCAGACTACTGTGCCAATGTAGTATTTGTGTATCACTCGTTTGATTGTCCAAACTATTCTTAATTTCTCAGAATGGTTTGTTTCATAGATACAGAACTTCATACGTACTTTTTAAAATATGATTGTATTCTTTACCTGTTCTTTGCCAGTAGCAACAGTATGAATTACGTTTCAAAACTGGTATACAGAATAAAAATAACAATAAAATAATATCTATAGTCTAATGTTTTGCAAGGGCGCACTGTACCCTTAACAGGTATTTTATCTACAGCCATTATATGAATTTATTATACAAAACTGATATACAGAACAACAACTAAAACCACTTATTTATAATGTGATATTTCGTAGGGCGTTTTATATAAAAGAGCACACTATAACCTTCACAGGTTCTTTACCAACAATAGTTGTATGTATTTACTGTACATAACTGTGGACTACAGAAGAATAAATGAGACCTTTTATATTTGATGTGGTTTCACGGGGCGACTTATGTAAAGGGCGCACTGTACCCTCCACAGGTACCTTATCAGTAGCCACTATATGAATTTATTATACAGAACAACAACTAAAACCACTTATCTATAATGTGATGTTTCGTAGGGCACTTTATGTAAAAGGGCACACTATAACCTTTGCAGGTTCTTTAACAACAATAGTTGTAAGTATTTATTGTACATACATAACTCTGGAATACAGAAGAATAAATAAAACCGTTTATATTTGATGTTGTTTCACGTGGGCGCCTTATGTGAAGGGGCGCACTGTGCCTTCCACGAGTTCTCTATCAATAACAATTGTAATAATATATTATAAAACAAGTTCTACCTTTATTTATAATATGATGTTTAGGAGAGCGCACTGGGACAACCAGCTCATCCTATGAACAGTATAACATCCCAGGAATCTTCGCAAATCACATTTCACATTATGAAAGTACGAAAGACTTCAAATACTTATGAGTAGAGTATTAAAACATTTTATAACGAAGGGTGAAAAGTAATTAGTGCAAAAAATAATATAATTAATGTTTTTATAAAATACGCAAAAATTATTTTGTGGGTAAAATAAAGACATTTTTTTTTTTTAAATCTAAAACTATGATACGGATTGGGCACCATTGATCATAATGGATTATGGCAAACCACTTACAGCGCTTAATGCTCCTTTAGTCTTAGAAGTTGGACTTGGATGAAAAGTGAAAAGTAAGATGTTTTGCCGATTCTTAAGAAGATAAACATGTCTTCTGAGAGAAGTATGACAAATTTATTAGCTCTCACATGTCAGAATAAAAAGCGGATTAGTCAGAAAAAAAGTAGTCTTTTGGAAATACCATCTTTAGAACCGTAAATTTAGGAAAGAACTAGCTTATACGAGGGTGGTTACTTGTGTATATTAAGTGCTTATATACAGGTTGTTTCAAAACAATACCAACAACGTTTGGGAGGTGATTCGTGATACCAAGATAAGACAAAAAGTATAGACCAACCTGAGTGCACAAATGCTTCCTTTCTGAGTATAGGCTGCCGAAAACATGAAGAAATGAACGTTAAAGTTCCATAATTCCAAAACTATGAGACCTATTATAGTCGGATCAAGACATCAATTAGGAACTAATATGTGTCCTATTCAAATATCCAAGTTTCAGAATCCTGCGGTTCTTCGGCAACAATTTTTATAGAGGTAGTTGGTGAGAACTTCAAAATACAGGATTCTGAAACTTGGATATTTGGATAGAGCACATATTAGTTCCTATGTGAATTCTTGACCCGCCTACTGTAAGTCCCATACTTTTGGACTTTAAAGTTTTTCAAGTTTTAAAGTTCAGTTTTTCAAGTTTTCGGTAGCCTATAACTCCGAAAGGAGCATTTGTGCACCCAGGTTGGTCTATACTTATTGTCTTATCTTGGTGTCAGGAATCACCTCCTAAACGTTGTCGGTGTAGTTTTGAAACACCCTGTATATTAAAACGGACATGGTATATCTACCAATTACGTCACTGCTTATAAGCAACTGAAAACTGTGGTTAAATAGGAATTTATAACATGTTCGGTATACTGTATAATTTCAGAATCAATATGTGCGTAAGCATTATTTCCAGTTCTGCGAAATCTTAGAAAGCGCGTCTGGTGCAATCATCTCTAGACATTGCACAGCTCAATTCTTCACATATTTCAGGGGATCAGAGTGGCTCAATAGTAGATCGCTTATCGCTGGTGTGTGGGGTCCCTGCACTGAGAAAAATCCATTATCCGGACAGCGGTATATTGTACAAATACAAGGATTCGTTATGTTTACTAAGGAAATCTGTACGGAGCGTACTTTATCCATATACTACAGAGGTACTGCCTTTTACCCGCTTAGATGTTACATCATGTCGCTGCAGGATGTCTGACATCTAACAATTTTCCGTATTTTACATACGTATACGTATGTTAAATACTTCAGCTATACGTTATATACGTCCATCTGTGTGTAAGATCCAGACCGCCTATAGACACTCTTTCTTTCGCCATGGCTGACGTCATTGAACTACCGCCTTTTGCTTGCGAAACGAGGTTGTTTACAAACGGAACAGAAGAGAGGAAGGAAACAAAAGCCTGGGTAAGTACAATAGTTAACTATTACTTTAGTTAAATATTCCATTAATTATATATTCTTTTAGTGTAACTTGCTTTAATATAGTACTAAGTAAGTAATGTAGTTTATGACTACAATTCTTACTATTGTAACTCGTAAATGATTGAGGAGAATGGAATGGGTGAATCTGAATTTTGAAAAAACTTTGAATATTAATGTTTTGAAACATATTATGTTTCAAGGTAGCAAAATGAATGTTATGTGTTTATTCATTCCATTTTATATGTGACGATTTATTACTTGGTGCAGATTTACTACAGGACTGCTTAACATAATTGCTAATAAACCGTTTTCAGCGCGGAAATTTCCTTGTGTAGTGAAGATTTAGGATTTAGATTTCTGGGCTTTCGGCATCAATGGCCTTGTTACCCCATATGAGGGATGACTTTCCTCGGCGAGTACACTATCCGGGGAAAGGAAGGGAAGAAAGGATTGGGGAAGGAAGAAAACGGCCTGGGACCTATATGTTAGGTACCACTCCGGCATTTGCCTGCTGTGAATGAGGAAAACCCAAGGAAACCTCATTCAGGATGGCTGGACTTAAAATCTTTTGATACTTTTTCGACCGAGTTCTCCCCCGGGATCGAACCCGGAACCGTTCGCACCGAAGGCGAGAGCGCTAGCGACTACCCTACGCGGGGCCACTTGTGTAGTCTAGAAAACTCATTTTTACTAGGATATTTGCAATTTTTTTTTTTTTTTTTTTTGCTTTTAGTTTAACGCCCCATGATTGTACATCAATGTAAGAGAGAAGGTGACAATGAGATACATGATAATGGTGGAATCAAGAAAATGTAAGGAAACTGGAAAGTCTTAAGAATAACCACACCTACAGTGTTCACCAAAAGGCTATTTGTCGGGAGCAGGAATCGAACCAGGGACCTAACGCGTCAGAGGTAAGCGCTCTACTACAAAGCTTTCTTTTGTTTAAAGAACTTGTTTACATTGAAATATATATATTTTACGAAGATACTGACATATTTTACAGCCTCACTGAAATTAAAAAAAAGTAGTCAGGGAGAGTTTACTTGTCAGATTTTTATTTTTTAATTTAATTTATTTTTATTTTTATTTATTTTTGTTTTGTTATGTTCCCTAGTTAATTAATGTTTGGGTTACTGAAAATTAAAACCTTTTTAGTATTATTGTTATGTCATCACTTTGGAACCAAAAAAGTTAGATTTTTTTTCTTGTGTTTTCATATAGGAAGTTGGTAAGTTTGTGCCTTAGCATTGGTTTGGTTTCTAGAACGTAATTGAAGGTCATGTTGAGTTGAGTCTTGGCGGGTTTAGAGTTCGTGAAGTGTCAGGCACTGCTTGTGCCCCTGTCTTCTGTCTGTGATGTTTCCTGGCTTTGGGCTGTGAGGTATTTATGTTGAGGAGTACCAACGCAGGCCGCGTGATATACAGGTAGCTACAACACAGCTTCAACAGCTACGAGTGCCAGGTGTTTGAATTTCATCTTTCGTTACGGCGTGACTAATGCAGTATAGTACTAGGTTCAAATTCTATGGATGGTAAAAATGGTCGTGGTGTGGTAAGAAATACAACGTAATTGTTATTAGTTTATTAGTGTTTCTTCATAGTATAGTTTCACTATTTCTAGAAGGAATTAAGTATTAACGAAGTAATAAATAAGCAAAAGCACACTTTGATTGGCGTTAACTATTTCTCATACTCCATTGAGAATGTTTTGATCCTCAGTTGCGCAAACATCCAGTGTGCGTTTTTTTGTTTGCTTACACTGCCTTATAGATGAGCTCCCTCGTGGCTAAGTGGTTAGTGAACACGCCTTCGGCGTGGGACACCCGGGTTCGATTCCCGGCCGGGGGCCGCGGTGGCTCAGTGGTAGAAGGTTCACCTCTGGTGCTTGGGGTCCCGGGTTCGATCCCAGCCCCGCCAAGTGAACCTTGTGGTGGACAAACACCGTGTGCGTGGGTTTTCTCGGGGTTCTCCCGTTTCCTCCCACTTTCTTCATTCCACTATTTAATTCATTACTCATCACCGTCTCCATTAGCCTAACCGGCATAACCGTAGGACATAAAACTCAAAGATTTTTATTTCATTTTTTCGATTCCCGGCCGGAGCTTATGTGGTTCGGATTCCACGTTAATCTGTAGGTCCACGTCTCATACAGCCTTGCTGCTGAAAGGAACGTTAAAATCAAATCAGCACTGTTTTACAGATGCAATTGTTCGATTCCGAGTTCGAATGAAGCTTTTTACGGGCAGGGGGCGACTTTTATATATACAATCCAAGGATTTTAGTTATTAGTCAGTGATGCAATATATAGACCTATATATATTACAAAATTGAAAGTGACTATGTTTGTGACTCTTAATCTCTTAAGAGCTGCGGTGGCTCAGTGGTAGAGCGTTCACCTCCGGTACTTGGGGTCCCGGGTTCGATCCCAGCCCCCGTCAAATGAACTTTGTGATGGACAAACACCTTGTGCGTGGGTTTCCTCGGGGTTCTCCCGTTTCCTTCCACTTTCTTCATTCCACCATTTCATTCATTGCTTATCATCAGCGTCTCCTTTAGCCTAACCGGCATAACTGTGGGACGTAAAACTCAAAGGTTTCATTTAATTTTTTCTTAATCTCTTTGGAATCTTGTACTTAGGTTCACAGCGGAAGCGACGAAATAACTCGACTCATCCATTGTAGCTCTCTTCGCAACCAGTTTCCAAAATGTTGGCAATAAGTTTGCGAAACGGGATATGACGACTCCAATTTTGGGTGAAAAGTCGCTATAAAAAATAATAGAGAAATTCATTGTCTATAAGCATTGTTTTAAAGTTGTAGATGTAAACTAAACAATATGTTCTACTCACTGGCGCAAATCCGTGGGGGGGGGGGGATGACGGATACATGTCCCCTCCAATCTTGGAACTGAGGGGGACTTCTCCCCAATAATCAGATTTGAAATGTGTTTTTTGGGAGAAATTTGATTATTTTTGTCCGATTGCTACAAAGGAACGTGAGATGTCCCCCAGAATAAGCCTCAAATCTGCAGCCTCCCAACGCTGAAGACAACTCTGATCCTCCACAACATTGTTTTTCAACTTCATAAGTATTTTGGACATCGCCAAAAAAAGTATGGTAACGGTCTTACCCCCCCCCCCCCCCAATGTTGAAGACAGATTTGCACCGCTGGTTCTACTCACATCTTTGTAAATAGGGCGTAACCAATCCTTTAATTCAGGGATCATTTCAGGTTGTTTCGTGTACTTTTGTTCATATTGTGGTCAAAATAGTTCCGAAATAATTAACACTACAGTACTTACGTTAAGCAATTTTTTTGTAAAAGAAAAAGTGCAGAATAATTAAAAGACCCCAAAGGACAAATATAACAAACATCTTCTTCGCCTTTATTCACGCAATCTATAGCTAATCTTGTTGCTATCGGTAATGATGTATTACGTGTGTTTCTCAACGGAAACTCTGCGAACTAAAGGACATCAAGTTTGTAGTTGTTCTTCGTTAGAGGGCAAGGGTAACATAACAATGCAGGATTGTGGGGCAGTGAGTATGCTGTATTTCCAAACTCTTCATCAGTTGCGCTGATTAAAACAAACAAACAGAAAAAAAGAACGTAAAAACTGTTTTGAACTAATAATGCTTCTCTACAGATGAACATTTTGTTTCGAGCAAAAAGTCGCTAAATGTGTAAGTAGGTAAATCGTCATTTAAAAATCACCCAAAAAAGTCTCCAATCGGAAAAAAATATTTTTTGTCGCTATCGTAGGGCGACCATACGTCCCGTTTTGACCGGGACAGTCCCGTTTTAGTGGCGTGTCCCGGCCGTCCCGTCAGTAGATGGAAAAAGTAGTATTCGTCCCGTTCTATGTAAATGAAAGAAGTAAATAACAAACCCGTTATCTTTACTTCTTTTAAAAGTATTAATAATTAATAATAACAAAGAGGCAAAAATTGAACTGAAATTCCCTATATTAAACATACTCTATAGTTCGCAGTACTGCTCGAAAGGCAGCAGAGGTTTTAGCAGTTGGTTGTGTGTTGAACAAATTTCAACGTGTCTTTCCTTTTTCATAAGTACCCGCTCTGTAACAAAGAGAGAGAGGAGGAAATCTGATATCAAGGCACTGATAAGAACAAAGGTAGATCTAAAAGTCTAGGGTTGCAAGAACCTGTCCCGTTTTTAACTGAAAATTTTATGGTCAACCTACGCTATCGTTGAGGTCGAATTCCCCGTATTTAGCGACTTTACCCAAAATTGGCAACATTGACCCCCACCGAACAACACCCCGTTATCTTTAGCCTAGCCAGCATAATAGTGGGACGTAAAACTTAAAGATTTCATTTCGAACAACACTCCCAGAAACCTATTGTTATACCATTCCCAAAACACCCTTTTGTACAGTTCTCCCCATTCGAAAAAAAAAAAAAAATTGTAAATAGCAGTGTTCATACATAAATATGGAACTCAATTTCCCTGAATTTTCCAGGTTTTCCAGGTATTAATTTTTCAATTTCCAGGTCTAGTGGAAGAAACTAATAGTACGAGAACACATAAATTTTAAGAATACTATATTTATATATTTGAGAATGGCCACCCTTCTCCCCAATGAACGATTGCAATTAAATATTGAGTCACAAGAAAATAAATAATTAAAATAAATAAAATTTAAGTTGAAAAATATGAAGTTGAGAAACCTACTAAGGGAATTATATAATACTTTTGTTCCATACTTGAATACATTCAAAATATACAAAAATATTGGCTTGGGGAAGAAAAAAGGGCCCGCGAGAATTTAACTGATTCTTATAGTACTCGACAACAGAAATAAATTACTGAAAGAATTTTCAAAATCGGCGCAGGTAAACATGCAGAAAATCGCATTTTCATGTACCGGTTCAAAATGGGGAAGAAAAGACGACCGCGAGATTTTAATTGATTCTTGTACACGACGAGAGAAATCGATTAGTGAAGGAATTTTCAAAATCGGCGCAGGCAAACATGGAGAAAATGGCATTTTCATGTACCGGTTCAAAATGGGGAAGGAAAAAGGTTCCGCGAGATTTTAACTGATTCTTGTAGTACTCGTCGAGAGAAATCGATTAGTGAAGGAATTTTCAAAATCGGCGCAGGCAAACATAGAGAAAATCTCATTTTCATGTTCCGGTTCAAAGTGGGGAAGAAAAAAGGGCCGCAAGATTTTAACTGATTCTTGTAATACTCGACGAGAGAAATCGACTAGTGAAGGAATTGTCAAAATCGGCGCAGGCAAGCATGAAGAAAATCGCATTTTCATGTACCAGTTCAAAATGGGGAAGAAAAAAGGGCCCGCGAGATTTTAACTGTTTCTTGTAGTACTCGACGAGAGAAATCGATTAGTGAAGGAATTTTCAAAATCGGCGCAGGCAAACATGGAGAAAATGGCATTTTCATGTACCGGTTTAAAATGGAGAAGGAAAAAGGTTCCGCGAGATTTTAACTGATTCTTGTAGTACTCGTCGAGAGGAATCGATTAGTGAAGGAATTTTCAAAATCGGCGCAGGCAAACATAGGGAAAATCTCGTTTTTATGTTCCGGTTCAAAATGGGGAATGAAAAAGAACCGCGAGATTTTAACTGATTCTTGTAGTACTCGACGAGAGAAATTGACTAGTGAAGAATTGTCAAAATCGGCGCAGGCAAGCATGAAGAAAATCGCATTTTCATGTATCAGTTCAAAATGGGGAAGAAAAAAGTGCCCGCGAGATTTTAACTGTTTCTTGTAGTACTCGACGAGAGAAATCGATTAGTGAAGGAATTTTCAAAATCGGCGCAGGCAAACATGGAGAAAATGGCATTTTCATGTACCGGTTCAAAATGGGGAAGGAAAAAGGTTCCGCGAGTTTGAACCGCTACGATGTATGTTTACGAATGTCCCCGTCTTCTCAAATTTAGTTAATTACTGTGACAGTGAAACATGTGACACAGAGTCACATTGTGGATGACTGCAATCGGCAACCACTGCACATATACTCCTCCCGCCCCACAGTTTGATTATTTCGATCCATTCCTCACGTGCTAACGGCATGGTTCAACATCTGCAAGAAAGAGGTAAATGTAACGTTCAATTGGCAATAGCTTTTCACCAAATTAAGCTGCATGAAATCTGATTGCATATTTGACATACTGAGAAAATTCTAGTCCGTGGCCATATGTATCACATATCCCATCAATTCATAAAAATTTTGAACACAAAATTACGGTCGTCCGTGTGACGTACTCCCAAAAGGCCTAACGTGTATCACCCACCTCACATTCAATGAAACCACATCCGTGTAGAATTTCGAAAGGAACTTCTTATGATGTATACAGGATGTCTCAAACGTTCCCTGACATAGGATAACTCTGTTATTATCAGAGTTACAACAAAATGTAAGAGGAAAAACATCTCGAAATATGACGTTTTCAATCTAAAGTGAACACTTTTTAAAAAAAAATCGGACGAGATGTTTGTGCTGTATACTCTTTATGCACCCAATTTTAAATGAAAATGCAACGTTGTCATTTACCTGGACCCACAACATAAGTGAATGAAGTTACTGTTTGAAACGGGGGCTGGCCATCGACATGTTAGCGTAAAAGACAGTAACTTCACTCACTTACGTTGTGGGTCCAGGTAAATGGCAATGTTGCATTTTCATTTCACATTGGACGCATAGCGAGTGTACAGCGCAAACGGGTCATCCGATTTTAAAAATTCCTTCACTTTAGAATGAAAACATTATATTTGGAGACGCTTTCCAAAGTAGTATAATTTAGTTTGTTTAAATTTACAATTTAATACAAGTAGATTCGGATTTATATGCGTAGGATTTTGTATGCATCTAACTAATGAATTCTTTATTTTCATGCTTAACTTAGTGACTTGGCTTTGGACTGCTACTGATTATTGTAACCCATTATTGCTTGAGAAGAAACAAGATATCCGAATCTTCATTTGGAGAAATCAAACGTCTATTGGAAAGCTGGGGATTACAATCATTAATTTCTACATTTCTAGGTGCGTAAATTATATATTCTGTGTTTGTTGTTAAATTACTATTACTATTATTGGGTTTAGAATCAATCAAGCACTTCATGATATTTTATGGGGATCAAGATGGGTGCCGGATAGATAAGTATTTGAGCGTCAGGCTCTTATTTCTTTTCAATTTAATATTTAATCAATGATTATTTTTCTCCCTCATTATTCCACCAAATCGTATTCCAAGATCATATATCCATTTTTGATCGATATATCCATATTTTTGATCTCTTTCATATTTCTATATTTTCGATTTTTGATATTGTTTATATTTCGATATTGCTGTATTTTTCGATATTTCGAACAAGTTTCGATAGTTTGTCAATATCGATTATCTATATCTAAATTCGGATATCCCAAAGCCCTATCGAACCCCCTCCGAAATGAAGTTTTTGGCTATGGACCTGATTAGGAATGCGCACGAGACAAGACGAGACAGAATTTTTGTTACGAAATTCGAGACGAGATAGAGCTCTTCCAATAGAAACGGATCCAGTTTTCGAGACGAGACATAACTTTCGCGGCACCTTTTCGAGAGGAGACAATCTCAAATCTTTTCTCTTGCGCATCCCTACACTTGATCATGAGGTATCAAAAAAAAAAAAAGTTAATGAGAAATACCGGTAACATGTAAATACAATATAGGTAGCTAAAACATTTTTGTTTTCATTCTTCAGTAATGCATTATTATTAATCTCAGGGGGCGCGGTAGCTCAGTGGTAGAGTGTTAACCTCCGGTGTTTGGGGTCCCTGGTTCGATCCCAACTCGCGCCGTGTGGACTTTGTAGTGGACAAACACCGTGCTCGTGGGTTTTCTCGGGGTTCTCCCGTTTCCTCCCACTTTCTTCATTCCACCATTTCACTCATTTCTCATTATCTCCGTCTCCTGTAGCCTAACCGGCATAATCGTGGGACGTTAAACTTAAAGATTTCATTTTTTATTAATCTCTGTATTTTATAGTGTATTCTCAAGCTTAAGGTGATGTATAATTAAATTTTGAATTCAGTTAACTTATTTTGTTTCTCAGATTGTTTTTAAAATGTATGTACAAACGTTTATTTTCATTCTTGAGAGTTTAAAGTGACGTATAGTTATTAAACATAGTATT
Organism: Thermobia domestica; assembly: GCF_964235325.1. Taxonomy (NCBI): domain Eukaryota; kingdom Metazoa; phylum Arthropoda; class Insecta; order Zygentoma; family Lepismatidae; genus Thermobia; species Thermobia domestica. The sequence goes on from NC_137462.1 coordinate 264,871,541, forward strand.
TATTATTGTACTCTTAACGTGGAAGTGATATACAGTTAACTTTTGAATTCAGTTAACATTTTTCTCTCTGAAATTGCTTTAAAAAGTATGTAAAAACGTTTTTATTTTATTTCTTGAGTGCTAAAAGTGATGCAAAGTTATTAAGGTTACTACTTTATATTGTATTCTTAACCCTAAACTGATACACAGTGCGTTTTTGAATAAATTATGTCAAGTTATTTGAGTGACGAACACTGGTAGAAAATCCTGACTACTACTGGAACATTTTGATTTTAAGGTGACGACTACTGGTGCAAGGATTTTAAAATATTGTTTTTCCTCCAACGGCTACTCCTTTTTTAATTCTAACTACATGGTCATTATAGGAAGGATCAGTGAGTCTTTCCAACTATGGTACAGCTCCGACAGATTCACGATGCTCAGAGAAGAGACAAAATAGTATGTTTTCAACCTTAAAGTGAGAACCACTGGCGTTTTTACCCTGCTATGCAAAAGTAAGTGAGTACTCCAATGGAGTTCCAATGCGGTACTTAATTTCTGCGTTTTAGATGTATGGAAATACATGTCTCTATAATGTAAAGAACTGATTTTTTTTTTTTACTGAAAACTGCAACTCGGTAAGCCTTATGGATACCGAGGTATGGGAAAATAAACTATAGATATGTGGGGCTTGCATACTTGACGCTACAATTCGGAAATTGAATTAAAATATGACTAACGGCTATCAAGATGTTGTCAAATAAAGGGAGGACCAACACAGTTAAGGGGTTTTCGTGTTAGATGCTAAAATTTCCGAAATCGGTCATGGAAAGTTAATAAACACCAGTAGCAATTTCATCTTAAAGTAATTAGATATCTTCATGGAGTGTTAGAACATCATGGAGTCTACCAAAATTAAATTTTAAAAGCTTTTGAAAATATAATCTGACATTTGTAAACAGTATTTGAAATATGTGTTTACCCAAAACTTCCAGCTAGTACATCTAACATCTGGAGAAACACTGTGAAATAAAAGCGTACGAGATCTTGAAATTTCGGAAACAATTATTGGTGGCAACAAAATTAAATAAGATGGTACTTCTATGGGTTAAATGAGTACCTCAGTACAATTTCGATCGAAAGATTAGTTCAGTCCTAGGTTTTCTTCAGGCAATTCCAAGGGTTCATCGAGCTGTGCAAAAGAATGAAAATTCGCTGTCAATATCTAAGATAGTAACCAAGATATAAGGAATTATATATTTTATGACGTAAAAATAGAGATCTTTACGGATTTGTACTTTTGGCTCTTTCCTATAAGAAAAAAATTCAGAAAACTACTGTATATACCTTAATAGACAATTCAGTGGGCGGGGACACAGTAAATTAGTGGTAGGGTATTTAACTAATCTTTTTTTGCAGAAACTATTGGAGTATTCACTTAACCTGTAGAGATACGATCATACTTAACTCCCTATTTAATTTTAAAATTAAATAAAAGGAAATATTTCAGTGTAGCGACCCACGATTATGCATTTTAGTCTCAGGGAGATTATGATTAAAGCAAGTGAATGTTGTTGACAGAATTGATGGAATGCAAAGGTGGGAGGAAAGAGAGTACCCCGAGAAAACCCACGAATACGATGTGCACTACAAACTGACTTGACCGTGGATCGAACCAAGAACCCAATACACTAGAGGTAAGCACTCTACCCCTAAGCCATCGTGCCCTCGCCCATTTAATTGTCTATTAAGGTATATACGGTTGTTTTCTGAAATTTCTTCTTCTTACAGCAAATACTCAAAAGTACAAATCCATGTGGGTCTCTATTTTTACGACGTCATAAAATGCATAATTCCTTATATCTCGCTTGCTATATTAGATATTGACAAAAAATGTTCACTTTATTTCAGAGCCCGATGAACGCTTGGAATTGTCCAAAGAAAATTTAGAGCTGAATTAATCTTTCGATCGAAATTGTACTGACGAGTCTGAGGTACTCACTTAACCCATAAAAGTACCATCTTATTTAACTTTTGTTAGGATCAATAATTGTTTTCTGAAATTTCAAGATCTAATACGCTTTTATTGTATGGTGTCTCTCTAGCTGCTAGATGTACTAGCTGGAACTTTTAGGTAAATACATATTTCTAATACTCTTTACAAATGTCAAAATATATTTTACAAAACTTTTAAAATTTAATCTTGGTAGACCCCATGATGTTCTTAAACTCCATGGAAATACCTAATTATTTTAAGATGAAATTGCTACTGATGCTTATTAACTTTACATGACCGGTTTCGGAAATTTTACCACCTAACACAAAAACCCCATAACTATATGGATCCTCCCTTTATTTGACAATATCTTGATAGTCATATTTTAATTAATTTTCTAAATTGTACTGTCTAATATGCAAGCTCCACGTACCTATGGTGTCGCTTTTTATTTCACCATATTGCGGTAACTGTTAGGCGTACCGACTTGCGGTTTCGGTAAACACACACCTCTAACGTTCTTTAAAACGTTATTAAGACATATTTTAGAATATTTAGAAATGAGAGTTCTGGGAATATCATGGTACCCGAAAACCCCCATCAGGGCGTGTGTGTAGTGTATTTAATTGAAACTACTTTTGAGGTTGTTGTAAGCCCTCGTAATTACGTTTCCGAAACTGCACCATCTAGTACGCAAACTCCACAGTTCTGTAGTGTCGCTCTTTATTTTCCCATATCTCGATATCCATAAGGCTTACCGAGTTGAGGTTTTCGGTAAACAGATGTCAGTTCCTTACATTTTAGAGACATATATTTTCATATATCTAAAAAATACAGACATTAGGTACCCCATGGTAGCCCGAACACCATTGAGGTACCCACTTACTTTTGAATGGTAATACATTTTGAGTTGTTGTTCAGCATCAATAAACACTTCATAGTTTTTCTACGTGCAACCCAAAAGTCCATACCTGACCGAACAGATTTTGTCCATTTAATCTCAAAAATGTTAAGATACTTTGTATTGTTAAGTACAACCAAATTAAGCACACTGAATATAACATTTTAAATATTTTCTGATTTTTGTTGCAGGTATTTCGTGCATCAAACCAGGATTCCGCTTGAAAGACAGTCAAAAGAAGCAGTGTAGGTTGTGGCTAAAAGTACGCCCTTTCTGAAGACAGACTCAGTTGTACTTACATTATTTTGTACGAATATATAACCCTAATAAAGATACTGTACTACAAATTATTTCTTTCTTCCATAAATTATAATAAAATATTATCTCTGCTTAAAGAAAATGATTGTTAATGTTAAGTCATTTTAATTCTTTTTCTCTGTAATAAGAACATTATCCCTCGCAATATTTTTCATCTTTGTGCTATTGCGATTGGATGAAGTAAAATTCTATACGAAGCACTATTATTTCAGACATGCATTAATAACTAATGTATTGTTCTGTATGTAAGACAATGTGTATACTGAACATGTCTAGCGAAGGTGGTGTTTTAATACAGAATCTATAACTCAGCTTTTCAGTAGTCAACTTTATTGGGAATCCGAAGAAAGAAGTAAAAAAAAAAAAAAATGTTGGACTTACCAGGGCGTGTGTGTTCGAATTCTAGACTAATCCAAATTATCCAGAGAAATCATTATATATTTCTTTGTTGCTATTTCAGATGTATCCTTTATCCAAGTCGTGTGAAACGGAGACTTCATACATCGCTATACTTTGTATGAACTATGTTCCGTATTTACTTAATCACTTTGTAACTTTCTCTAGTGTTGACAAGGCCGCAGGTGTCAATCGAATAGTTTAGTGTTTCACTCATGTCACCTTGTGACTAAGGTACGTCCTGTCGGTATATATATGGTACTGGGTTCAATTAGCGATAAAATACATTTTTAGCGTTAAACAAATGCAAAAATCTACACGAAATGAGATACCGTGATCTCTGACTTACGGATAACACCAAGCAACTAATGGTACTGAGTGTGATTGAGTTTACTAATTACTATTTGGCTAAAATCAGTGTTCCTTTATCTATAGTTATTTTCGTGCTTTGAATTGCAAAGTTTGAAATAACCGTTTTCAATTATTGTGTATATATATCTTCCGAGTAATTCTGAGAATCATTGCTCTTTCTTTAAGCAATGTATGAGACTGTTAAATTGCTCTTTCCTTAAAATGTTGCACTAAGAAGGATGCATCCAGGAAAGTCCAAATTTGCAGAATGTCTATAGCAGGGAAGAATAAATATGTTTAGTCGATGGCTGCACAACGCCTCCGCTGTCACACAGCGAATACAGCGGACGTTTAAGAGTATTCTGCACTTACTATTAGGTATCGGCCTGGGAACTTTGGCGCATCTACCCAGTCTCCTTCTTGGTGTTTCATTTTTAATGGCGAGTACTGAGTAGGAATCATATTGTAAGCGAATACGTTTCCGGCTGACACCACACTTTTAATTATTGCGACATTTAAAAAAAAAAGACATACCTGTTAATTAAAATGTACAGAGAAGTTATTTCTGGAAAATTCTATTCAGGCCTCTTGTGGTAACAACTGCACTTTAGTAGAAGATACTATTAAGGAAAAGAATGAGGTAAAATAATCTTTATATCGTACAAGCAATGCATGATAACAGCTTAATAAATGATTGTACGTAAATCTTGTTTGAGTTTGAATATAGGATTGTATAAGGCTGTGCATTTTGCATTATTATTGAAGTGCTGCAACTAACTAACTGCAAACCATATGATAAATTCTTACAGTAATATATCACATATTGATTTACTCTGTATGGAAACGAAAATAGTTTAATATATGGTTAACCTCCTTTGTGCCAGGGGCGGATCCAGAGGGGGGCGATCGGGGCGATCGCCCCCCCCACAAGAGGAAACTTTCTTATTTTATATATAAATAAACCCATCCATAACAAGTTTGGAGCTCTTAAAAGTAGCAGTATTACCGCCGACCGCCCCCCCAGAAGTCCGTCCTGGATCCGCCCCTGCTTTGTGCCCATAATTTTAAAATTAACGCTTGTGTCACTTTTCAACACTTGATTTTGCAGTAGCTTTCCAACGAATTAGCAGGAAGCCCAAACTTATAGGACACCCTGCAGGTAAATACATTTCTTTGGACAGTTTCACTGCTCCAAACTAAGATTTGAAAAGTGTAGTATTGTTAATTTTATTATTATTGGCACAAAGGAGATCAACCATATTTTAAGCTATTTTTGTTTTCATACAGAGTAAAACAATATTTGACAACATTACAGTAAGAATGTATCATGCACTTTGCAGTATGTTGCAGCACTTTAATAATGGTGCACTATACGTACACTCTAGATCCTGCATATGTCCGATCCATACATTACAAGAAGGCAATACGTATTCGATACAGGTAAAATCTGTATATTTCATATGGACAACCTATTAGCTATATACATCCAATCTATACATTACATTTGGCCAACCTGTACGCGACATACGTATAATCTATATGCTGCATGCAGACAGTCTGTAAGCTACATATATGCACTCTGTATGGTGCATACGGATATTCTGTATGCTGTATCTGGACAAGCTGTGTGCGACATAAGGAAAATCTGTATAATACATACGTACAATACGTATACTGTATCTAGTCGTACGTATGGGGCACAAGTACAATATAGATGCTGTCTCGGGGTTGAACGCAAGAAACATACGTACAGAACGTATATTGCATACTTCTTGAAATCATGCTCCGTCCTGATAGTCAGTGTATGTCGTCATTATTAACCCACATGCTACATACGACCCTGACGTCACAAAGCTAGATATTACCTCCGTATATACTTGTTACTGCAGATAACGTCACACGAATGACGTCATTGCACTTGTGCAGACAGTACGTATAATACATACTTTTTCAGCTATACGTTTGCTGCAGGATGTTATATACGGTTGTACGTTAAGTCCAGAAACTACAGGAATTACGAATGTAACCTACGTTTTTAAGTATGCCACCTACATTTTTTTTCTCAGTGTGGTTTGATCCCTGATCAAGTAAGTTTGTGATAGACAACATTGTGGTCATGGATTTTCTAGGGTGAACTCCCGTTTCCTCCTACCTTCTCATTCTATCAATTCTTCCATCATCATTTATTTGTCTATATCATACGTCTTCCTTTGCCTAAAGGGCATATTCGTGGAACGTTAAAGTGAAACATTTTTTCACATACTTTATATTTTGAATCTTAATTGAGTTTCCCACCGACTGATTATGGCCTCCTAAAGTAGAAATCCATTGGTGATGGATTTGGAGACAGCCGTAGCCACTCAAGAAGATCACTGAGTCTGGTTCATACATCAAGAAACTGTATATCTGATCATTTACGAACAATTAACACATAATAAGGAGGAACACTAACCTGTTGAAGTAGTATGGCGAAAATGCCTATTTCATTTAACGTGTTTGCGAAAGTATTTGTAAACCTTCACGTTAAAATATCTTCAAGAAAAAATAGGACAATTTACTCTGCCCTCAAATCCGGCATCAGACCATGATCCTATTTCCACCATGAATTTTGGAAAGATATGTGTAATGAGGATTTTTATCACTCCAATACCTTTAGTTTTGTTCGTTAGATTCCACATTAAAATAAAATAACACCTTATCATTGCAATGAAAAATTATTGTTCTAGTTGATGTAAGTGTTCCACTCACAGAATTGTAGATAGGAATCAAGGACATCCTAACTAGGATGTTGTAACGTTCGTATCCTAACGAATCCCATTTTTCCTTGTACAAAATGCCGGCTTGTAATTAGACTCTGAGGCACGCTAAAATGCAGGCTTCAGAGTAAGCGAGCACACAGTAAAAACAGCAGGAGATATGAAATAGTTTTTTAAAAATATGGACTCAATATGTGAAGAGTACGCTCCTTCTTCCTACTTATTTCTCTATTGAAACCGGACATTGAAACCGGACATTGAAACCGGACATGGTAGATTCAACTACTTACAGTTTAACTTTTGATCTCAACCGAGTAGAAAAGACACAAGATAATGCCAACTGTTTTGCAGTGTCCAGGGTCGGATCCAGGATTTCTGAGGGGGTTGCACCAAATAACAACGAGTACATTTGAATTCAATTTGAGTTTTTTTTAAATGCCTTTAGGCATCTGAGGTGTGAATGAGGAATTGCCTTGGAAATGCTAAGTGTCTGCTCTCGATGAATCCTTTTCCTTCAACCTTCAGAAAATAACTGAAGCTAATGAATTTTGCAAAACTCACTGCCAGCTTCTCACTTTAGGTAGTGTATACTTACCACGAAGGGGGTGGGGAGTGCACGTGCACCCGTGCACCCCCCTAAATCCAGCCCTGAGTGTAACTTCTTTAAGGCGAACAGCTAAAATTTAAAGCTAAAGTCAATCATCACCGAAGGATACTCTTTTCAATAAGGTGTTGAAATTTACAAAAAATACTTCAATCAGTAAAGCAAATAAGGAACGTAAAATTAAATTACATGCAGTGATGAAAATTTTCCGGAAAACTTTTCGATTCATAAAAACATACTTCACTTACTCCTACATCGTTGTTTAGCCGTGATATAAGGTGGAAAATTTTCTGTTATATTTTTCCGGAAAATTTTCCGTTCTAAACAAATTGTTAAAAAGTGAAAGATCTTTAAAAGAATCTGAAAATTTTCATGGCTCAGACAATTTTCAGTACTATGTAGGAACAAGTGAAACAATTTTTCATGAATCGAAATATTTTCTGTCTTCTATAAAAAAATTGAAAAACTTTAGACTGGTTTAGACAAAGAGAGGAGGAGAAGGAGAGCGAGTTGGCTTGAATATCAGGAACAGAAGTCGATTGAGACTTGTGTTTCTGGATGCATATGCACAAGATTTTGTAAGTAATTTACACTTAAAACTTTTTCTAACATCTTCATTGGTCCTATACTACCAAATTAAAAATTTTTCAATTTCCAAAATTTAATAAGTGGTCCTACGAACCCCTTCTAAAATATGGGGTAGGCCAATGTATACATTGCCAAAATTTAGAGGGCTTGGTCCTATGTATCTCTAGGTCATTGACACTGGGCCAGATCTCTGGGTAATTTATCCTAGGTCATCAAAAATTTATGCTGAGTCAGCGAAATATACACCTCTCAGCACCACTTTTCCCGTGTAATTTTTAATTAAAACATCTATAGCTGTTGTGTCTTCTTTGGTTTGCAAAGTACTATTTTGCTGACAACGTGGTGTATTGTACATACCTAATTTCTCATAGGATGTCTAAATACTTTCTAAGTACTACACTCTCAAACTTGAAATTTTCCGTTAAAAGGCTTGCTTTGATTTCTATTGTCCATGTATTACAGTTTTCATTTAATGAAGGGAATTTGACCAGGGACTTCTCTTAGGAGGGGCAGGAGGGGACAATTGCCCCGCCAAGAGTGTAAGAATACATATACTTTAATAGATTGTCTACTAATATACCTATACGAAACGTGAAAGTCTTATGTGGGTGGTGTTTTTGCCCACTCTCAAGCGAAGTCTGAAATAACGCCCCTGAATTTGACGTGTTTCTCGACCCTAAACTCGAGGGACTGTGACATATTTCCGTTTAAGGAGAGTTAACAAAGGATTTGTTGGATTCAGGATTTACTGTAATTAATACTAACAACAACAATAATAAAGGTTTTATGAAAAATTGTTTTATTATTACTGTATATAGATCATATTTCTGGAAATTTTGAACTTCGGGTTGACTTTGTCTCTTTTCTCTCTGACAGTTTTGACCTACTTCAACCCATTTCACAGGCTCAGTCAGTAAAGAATGCCGAATTTATTCAAAGGGAAGTCATTGCTCCCAAGTTCATTTTGTTTCTGGATTTCTGTATGCATATTTTATGTTTTTACAATATTATGTTGAGGCCCGGCGTGAGTAAAGGGATTTAAGACCGGAAAACTCCTTTTTCGTACCGGAGACATGGTGGCTTACTGGTAGAGCGCTTACCTCTGGTGTGTGGGGTGCCTGGTTCGATCCCAGCTCGCACCAAGTGGGCTTCATGGTGGACAAACACTGTGTATGTAGGTTTTCTAGGGGTTCTTCCGTTTCCTTCCAAATTCTTCATTTCACCATTTCATTCGTTTCTCCCTGGGCCAAGTAAGTTTGTGGTGAATAATAACGTGTCCGTGGGTTTATAACGACTCACCAAGGGTAGTCGTCAACCTGGTTCGATCGTTGATATATATCTTGAGTGGTAGTAATAGTTTGCATGTAAAAATATCTTTAATAATTATACATATTATTATTCTCACCTTTTCTATCAAAATTATAACGTCGATGAACGGTATCAAATGGTTTATTAGTTGATACACTTTTATGTATTCTTATTCAAAACGTCATGCACACATACAAGATGATTAGGTATCCATAAACAACAACTACATAGCAACTAATTACATAACACTATCCCATAATATATCTTTTTTTACATATATTAAAAACATTCTTCTTTTGTTATTATTAAATTAACATTCTATTAAGTATATTGCTTATGTATGAGCACTTTCTGCCCAAGGTACAGGTAATTATTAAACTATCCAAAGTATTTCGTTATATAAAATGTCGCCCGACAATTGGACTGAATATAAAAGTCATAAGCAAGCTTGGCTTTTATCTTCAAGAACCACTGGTCCGATTACAATAATGGTCTTACATTACATATATCCATCACATTTTGATCGCCCCTCGTATGTATCTTCATTACATATCATAGATATAGATACATTTATAACAAATCTTTCATTTCATTAATACTTATTTTTTATTACATTAATTATATTTATTTCATTATCATTCATTACATTATTATTATATTTTATTATTAAAACGTCGTCGCCTATTTTTTTAATCTTTGAAGGGTGCGAAGTCAAAATCGTAAGAAGCAATTACAGTTAAAACATGGGTTACCATTATCCAGGGCGCATTATATAATAATTATATTAGGTGATATTTTAAAATAAACATTGGATCAATAAGGCATCAAAATATAGAAGAATTTCATTCAAGATAGTCGTTGAATAATTAACTTAATAGAATGAATCTTATACTTAACATAATCTTTGGCATTTAAGTTTTCAACACAAGTCAATCTAATATAAATAATCTTTGTTTTTAATCAATTATGAATCGAATTATAATTCTTCACATTAACAAGAAAAAAATAAAAATCATTTGAAAATTAACTTTCCAGTCTATCTAAAACTATATTTAAGCACTTCAATTATTTATAAGAGTCGTTTTCATTATCAACATTAACTCATAAAATTGAAAATAAAAGTTCACAAGAATCTATAACTGATATGGGTTTAACCTAATTTCATTAACGGTAATCAGCTTACATTCATACTTGCATATGATTCTAATAAAGTACATTGTACTGCACAATCATGATTAGGTTCAACAATATGTTGTACATGTATTTCATCGTGATTCTGATTTTGATACGAAGTGCCATCTCTTGACCTCCAATTACGTCTATCCATGTAGCTTGTTGTATTCTTGTAATTTCGACCTATATTCCGATTGTTTTTATGTCTACTTCTGTTGGGTGATCTGACATCAGGATTATCACGATTAATTAGGTTAGGCTGATTCCCTACATAACTTTGCCTATTTCGTTCGTTTTGATTGCTAGAATTTACTCGGCTTAGGTTGTGTTCCGTATCGTTCACACTTCTGATATTTAGATTCCGAACAGGTACAAAATGATCTGAATTATTCTTATTTTTACCCACTCCTACTTGTTGATTCATAGCATGGTATTGAGTTTCATAGCATTGGACAAGCATTAATAAATGGTTGAAACTCATACATTGTGTAGAAAACAAGATCTGTTGTAACTTAAATGGGAGCAAATTTCGAATCGATGCTATTATTCTAGATTCCGATTGCAAGGGATTAACGACTTTTAATTCGTTGTATGTATTTACAACAAACTCAACAACAGATTTGTGCAAACGAGGATTGAAGTGTTGATTTCTAATGGTGGCATCTCGATTTGCAAACAAAAAGTCATTTTCATAATTCGCAATCAGCGCTGCTTTGAATTCCTCATAAGTATTGATGTGATCACGTACGGCTTTAAACCATAAAGAACATGGTGGGAGTAATACATGAGGGATTAATTTCATATATTGTGATCTATCTATACACATTATATTGCATTTGTCCTGAAATTTTTCCAGGAAAGAAGTAGCGTTCTCATTACATTGACCACTGAATTTACTCATAGCCCGTATTTCACTCATCTTAACACTTAACTTTACCTTCCTTTTATCATTCCGTGTACTTATTGGGTGACAATTCCTATCCATGACGTGATGTGTCGTTGCACCATCCCTTTTCCGCCCATCTGTCCTCTTCGGATGAATTTCTTCCAAAATGATATCCTCATCAGACACAGGTGAAGGCGAAGTCATCTCTGGTGAGTGGGGAAACTCCAAGCGATCACTACCCATATTATTGTGGTATGTGTTGTCCTTAACCTGTAGCGTTCTAATTTCTTCCTGTAGAGTAGCTATCAATTGCGTATTTGCACGTATGTTGTTAGAATTATTGATGACCTGAATCTTTTGCTGTTGAACAGAAGATTCTATTACTTCTAAATCCTTTTTTACATCACTGATTTCTTGGATTTGGTGGTTGTGCTTATCCTGACAATCCTCGGATATTCTTTTCAACTTTTCCTCGAAGTGCGAGGTGATGTCATTCATCGCCTGGACAATTGACTGTTTCGTTTCATCTGACTTCTGTTCCATTCGTCTACTTAATTCCTCGTATTGCTTGTTGGATTCTTCAGACTTCTGTTCTATCTTCTGTTCTATCGTCTGCTTCAATTCCTCGTATTGCTTATTGGATTCTTCAGACTTCTGTTCTATCTTCTGTTCTATCGTCTGCTTTAATTCGACCAAATTTTGTTTCATGGCTTCAAAATCGTCCTTTCGACATTGTTCTTGCCGCTGTAAGGTTAGCAGGATTCGTTCTTCGAATGTCATTCCTGGTGCTACACTATGTTCACCGTTATCACCATCATTAGATTCATTTTCTATTGCCTCACCGTTCATTTTTCTTATAATTATTTTACCACTTCTCAGTCTTGTGAAATTTGTATTCATTAACTTTATTATAAAAGTAAATTCACCCTTACTTTGCTTCGGGATATGAATTTATGAAAAGTCCCGGGTGAGGTAAACCAAAATTTTTATAATGACTCACCAAGGGTAGTCGTCAACCTGGTTCGATCGTTGATATATATCTTGAGTGGTAGTAATAGTTTGCATGTAAAAATATCTTTAATAATTATACATATTATTATTCTCACCTTTTCTATCAAAATTATAACGTCGATGAACGGTATCAAATGGTTTATTAGTTGATACACTTTTATGTATTCTTATTCAAAACGTCATGCACACATACAAGATGATTAGGTATCCATAAACAACAACTACATAGCAACTAATTACATAACACTATCCCATAATATATCTTTTTTACATATATTAAAAACATTCTTCTTTTGTTATTATTAAATTAACATTCTATTAAGTATATTGCTTATGTATGAGCACTTTCTGCCCAAGGTACAGGTAATTATTAAACTATCCAAAGTATTTCGTTATAGGTTTTCTCGGGGTACTCGCGTTTCCTTCCACATTCTCATTCCATCCCTTCTTCCATCATCATTCGTTTGCCTTAGTCATCCGTCTTCCTTAAAGGGCATAATCGTGGGACGTTAAACTGAAAGATTTCATTTCATTTTTCATACGCCACTTGGAAAAAAATGAAATGAAATCTTTGAGTTTTACGTCCCACGGTTATGCCGGTTAGGCTAAAGGAGACGGTGATTATGAGAAATGAATGAAATGGTGGAATGAAGAAAGTGGGAGGAAACGGGAGAACCCCGAGAAAAATCACGCACACGGTGTTTGTCCACCACAAAGTTCACTTGGCGGGAGCAGGGTTTGAACCCGGAACCCCATACGCCACTTGGCTTACTCCATAATATTAAAAAATGTTTTAACTAAGTTTTATTAATTTTGCTAAAATGAAATTAAATATTTAAGTTTAACGTCCCACGATTATGCCCTTTAAGCTAAGGGAAACGATGATTAAAGCAAATGAATGATAATGGAAGAATTGGTGGAATGCGAAAGTAGGAGGAAACGGGAGTAAGCGGAGAAAACCTAGAAACACGATGTTGTCCATCACAAACTTATTTGACCGGGGATTGAACCAGGAACCCGACGCACCAGAGGAAAGCATTATACCACTGAGCCACCGTGCCCCCTACTAATTTTACTAAAGTTATCGTAAGTTAGACAGGCAGACTGAAACAAAATATATCGTATTTTAAGCCGAATGGTAGAAGACTGTTTCAATTAAATTCAGTTGGAGAAGGAAAATTAAATCACGTCTATTTGATGGCAATATGGCGTATTAGCAGGCATACATAACATAAGCCTATTAAGAGACAATTTTATAAATTATTCTTGAAGTTCATTGTATCACATTTCTGTTAATTAATGTCATCTAACTTGAGTGTAATTACTAATGTTGCCAAGTCGTGGATAAATGGACATTTTGGATTTTAAGAGTCAATAAATGTTGGAAGTCATCGTTGTCAATTTCAGTGTTTCAATATAAGCTGCGTAAATTGTCCATTAAATTGGAACATTTACGAAGTTTTTATGTAATCATTAATTTTCCTCTTCTATTACATTTAAGTTACAACAGTCGAAAGTATAAATCACTTCTTTACTACAGTATTAGTAATTATGTAATGGCAATGAATTCGCCATGTCTAGCTCCTCTTACAATCAGATAATTGTCGTTTAAATCAATACCAAACATATTTTGAGATTTCTGTTGAGAACTGGACGGAATGGGTAAATACGCGAATCACATAATCCTGTATGTACTTTTCTCATATATTATTAATCGAAAGTATTATAAGGAGTGAAATATGAACGACATTTCTCTGAGAAGACTGTTTATAAGAGGGCGGTTCAGAAAGTATAGCCTCCAAGGTGATACTTTTATTTGTGTTTGACACATAGCACCGATACAGGTATCAGTGCAAAGTCTGCAATGTCAGCTACAAATGGTAGCATCATTTTTCAACATAGTCCCCATTACATCACACTTGCACCAACGTGAAACAAGGTTTTTCATGCCATCGGCGTAGAATTGCGGTGTCTACCAAGGGCACCGATCCTGGGGGGCAGGAGGTCCGGGCCTTCCCAAAGCTCATGTGGGCCCCCTCATTCTATTTGTGAATATTTAATATTTGGCATAATTTGAATGCAATTTGTCTTAAAATCCTCATATATATGCCGTCTGCATATGAACGGGCCCCCCAAATTTACAGAGAAATCGGTGCTCATGGTGGCTACTAGCGTTGGCCACTTCCACTTCCGCGTCACACCTGTAGCGTTGGACCTTAAGGTAATCCTTAAATTTGGGGAAGAGTCAAAAGTCGTAGGGCGCAAGATCCAGACTATAAGCAGGATGAGGCAAAATATTAGCAACATTTTGCCAGCAGGTGGGACAACTTTGAAATTTTGGCGGAGGAGAATATGTGTGGAGGTACTAAATCGATTGACGCTTCGTTTCAGGGGGGCGTAACGGTGTATCCACAACTCATCGCCGGCGGTGAATGTTTCTGGGCCCACAACATTTAGCAGTTAGAAATTCAATGACAACCCGCTGTTTCAACCAGACATCAGCACCTGAATGGCATGGATTGCTCCATTACTCTGGAATGAAAAGCGATGAGAACGTGAAACAAGCGACAGTCTATAGCTTAAACATCAGTGCATTAATGATATACAGTTCAGATAGTTTGCTGTACTATTAGCCAAGTAGTAGGCTTGGAGGCATTACTTTCTGAATCACCCCCGTACTTTTCTCCGAAGTGTAAGACCTGTATTTTTTACCATTATACATCTTGAAAAATCCGGGTTGCAAAGAAATCTATAGCTTTTCATGCTTGGTTAAGAAGTACAATCACCCGTTTCAAGATCAATGCTGTGTGGAAAGGGGATCTCTTTCTCTTGACTAGATGGTTAGCGTACATGCCTTCCGTGCGAGAGACGCGGGTTCGATCCCCCGATGAAAGTTCATGTGATTTGGATCTCAGGTTAAGCCGTAGACCTATGTCTCCTGTAGTTTCGGTGGTGAAAAGGACTCTAAAACTATAATCTAATGAAGCACCAAACTGTAAGAATCGAGGTCTAATGCACTTTAGTAGCACCAAAATCATGCCACAATTATTGAGAATTAATCTATTGAATATTGAGATCAGTGAAATCCTATAAGTATACGAATTACCAATACCTAGCACAACCATTCAGCCATCGCACTTTTCTCAACTACACGTGAGCGAGATTCGTATTATAGATTGGAACTTTAATAGTGCTATTTAATTACTATTCGGACTATTCCCAAGACTTTGCTTGTAATAGACCGTTCCATCAGAAGTATCAACAGAATAAATACTACTATAGGCAATATTACCGCAAAAATTGGGATTGGAGAGAAAATTCAAGGGATATTTACAAGGTATGATCAAAAAGTACTGGAATATAGTTTCACAGTGCCATCTATCGACGTTGTATTCATTTCAACTAGTAAGCCTGGTAATCTAAATCTTTTGTGCAGTCAGTGTCGAGTTTGAACGAGTTGTAACATGTTAATTGGTTTCCAGAGACAGAAGAGTGAGGACGTGTTAAAAGTGTCTGTCGCGCACCAATATTAAATTTTGTTCTAAGCTGAAAAAAAAAGTACCAAAGAAACTCACAAAATGTCAAAATCGGTGTATGGTGATGAAGTACTGTTTACAAGTGATATGAGTTGTTCAAAAGCAGTGAGGAGTCAGTTGAAAACCAATGTTTCTTCCAGACATGTTTTTGGAGAGCACCGCCCTTCCCAGAGCTCTGAGAGTGCCCCCTCAGAGGAGACCAAAATAATATGTAAATCATATATAATAAATAGAATACTGAGTGTGCCTCCGAAATACTGAGTGTGTCCCCGTGGAACATACAGTTGAAAGAAACACTGTTGAAAACGAGCAACGATCGACAAGTCCTTCGACGTCAAAAACAGACGAAAACGTGAAAAGGTGTCACAAATGATTTGTTCAAACAGACGAATGACTATTAGAGAGCTTTCCGAAGAACAAAACATCTCGTATGGGTCCGTATGGAAAGAATTTTTAACCGGCGATTAAATGGACAAACGACTTCCTTCTTCATCACGAAAATGCGCCATGCCACACTTTGCTTTTGATCCGCGAGTTTTTAGCCTAAAAAAATATTCCTGTCTGTTCTCATTCGCTGTGTTCTTCAGATATAGCACCATGCAACTTCTGGCTGTTTCCAAACATTATAACCGTGCTTAAAGAAAAGCGTTTTTGACATTATTTCTGATATTGAGAGGGTCACGATAGAGCAGCTGAATGCCCTTTGAAAAGAAGCCTTCCAGAAATGCTCCAGTCATGAATTCAATATTGGGATTAGCGCATTGCTAGCCAAGGATAGTACTCTGAAGGAGATTAAATCAAATTCCATGGAAGTTTATTATTTTGTTTCTAATAAAATTCCATAGAAGTTAATTATTTTGTTTCTAATAAAATTCCATGGAAGTTAATTATTTTGTTTCTAATAAAATTCCATGGAAGTTTATTATTTTGTTTCTAATAAAATTCCATGGAAGTTTATTATTTTGTTTCTAATAAAACTCC
Source organism: Thermobia domestica (assembly GCF_964235325.1). Taxonomy (NCBI): domain Eukaryota; kingdom Metazoa; phylum Arthropoda; class Insecta; order Zygentoma; family Lepismatidae; genus Thermobia; species Thermobia domestica. The sequence continues at coordinate 264,888,325 of NC_137462.1, forward strand.
ATGGAAGTTTATTATTTTGTTTCTAATAAAATTCCATGGAAGTTTATTATTTTGTTTCTAATAAAATTCCATGGAAGTTTATTATTTTGTTTCTAATAAAATTCCATAGAAGTTTATTATTTTGTTTCTAATAAAATTCCATAGAAGTTTATTATTTTGTTTCTAATAAAATTCCATAGAAGTTTATTATTTTGTTTCTACTAAAATTCCATGGAAGTTTATTATTTTGTTTCTACTAAAATTCCATGGAAGTTTATTATTTTGTTTCTACTAAAATTCCATGGAAGTTTATTATTTTGTTTCTACTAAAATTCCATAGAAGTTTATTATTTTGTTTCTACTAAAATTCTATAGAAGTTTATTATTTTGTTTCTACTAAAATTCCATAGAAGTTTATTATTTTGTTTCTACTAAAATTCCATAGAAGTTTATTATTTTGTTTCTACTAAAATTCCATGGAAGTTTATTATTTTGTTTCTACTAAAATTCCATAGAAGTTTATTATTTTGTTTCTACTAAAATTCCATGGAAGTTTATTATTTTGTTTCTAATAAAATTCCATGGAAGTTTATTATTTTGTTTCTAATAAAATTCCATGTAAGCTCATTACTTTGTTTCTAATAAAATTATTGGCCGTATTTTTGATCACACCTCGTAATATCTTTGGTCAATGATGCGATCAAGGTGTTCTGTAAATACTTTTAATGTGAATTAAGGATAAAATTGTTTGGTTTGATATTTCACGATGAATATTAAAGTATTCTTTAGATAAGGATAGTAAAATCAGGAAATCCTCTACTTATTTTATTATCAAATTCTGTTAGGTATATTTATGACCACAATTTTGGAAGATTTTTTACCCATTTTCGGGTATATTCTACAAGTAATTTAGCTACTATCTAACTGCCTCTGTTGGCAATAGTGACTGTATTAGTATTTAAAATTGTACTTGTGAAGACTTTATCTATATTATTTTTTAATATATATAAAAATAAAAGTGACTACGTTTGTGACTTAATAACTCTTGAACCAGCCGACCAATCCCGATCAAATTTTCAACAAAGATGAGGTTCGGACCTTGGATACATTTTACTTTGACGGTGCAACTTATGCGAGGGGAGCGGGCCGCGGTGGCTCGGTAACAGAGCGTTCACCTGTAGTGCCATGGGGTCTCTGGTTCAACCCCAGCTCGCGCCAAGTGAACTTTGTGGTGGTGTCCGTGAGTTTCCTTGGGTTTCTTTATGCTACTATTTCATTCATTTCTCATCATCACCGTTTTCTTTAGCCTGGGTGGCATAATCGTGAGACGTAAAACTAAAAGATTTCATTTCCTTTATGGGAGGGAGAAGGGGATATATATATATGATCGATATTAGTGTCGAATCCATACTTTGAAGGTCGCTAAGATGAACAGTGACACTTCCGATGCTGTTTAAATCCAAATTTAGCTCCTCAACTTGGGGGAGGGATATATATATAAATGATCGAAAATGACCTATATCATAGAACGCTTCAGTAATAATAAAAAGTGACTGAATACCGGAATATATTACTAATTTTTCTTATTTTAACACAGTGAAGCAGGTAATTGACACTTGTACGTAATATTTATATATTTCTTTCTTTCTTTCTTTGTCTTCAGCGATATTGTTTCGTTCCACTGCTGCTAGTGAATGTAACAATTACACCATTGCATAAAAAGGAAGATTAGGGCATAAATTACAATCTTCAGTTGAAAAGAAACAAACCATAGACAAACAACGAAAACCAAGAAGAAGTAAAGGGGAACTTGTTACAGTTTGTCACGTATGTGTGCAGCTAACAAGCTGTGAGAAAAAACTCGAAATGACAACATTTTTGTGTTCTTTTAATTAGTGAACAGAAACGGACAATAAATCACGGCCTTAAATACATCAGTCTGCTTGAGAAACCAAGTTGCGTAAGTTGATGAGAACGTATTATAATAAACACGTGTCTAGATGGAGCTTGGATAAAGAATAAAATATTTTTTTAATGTTAATGCTCTTGCTTGAGAGATGGAAATTGAACTTCTTCATGCATTGCAAAAGAAATCAGGACAAATAATTTGCACCTTTTCCTTTCTCTTATAGTACAATGTATTTACAAATGGCGTTGTGTACCAGCGATTTTTGATAGCAGCAAAGATACTAAAAACTATCGATGTGCACATAGGAATCTCACCACAAATTTTAAATACCTAGACGAAACTATCGTCCCACTGGTTATTGGGCGCATGGTTGTAGAATGTCCGAAATACTCAGACCTCAAGGAACTTTAGGACTGACTAATAATATTACAAAAGGTCTTTTTTGTAACAATTTCAACTCTAACTTTTTGTAATCGTATTTTCGCAATTATTTTTTGGGTTGAAATAGTTAACTTCCTCTGGAGATTTTCACTTTATATATTGCGTGGTTTTACATATTTTTGATACGGAGCTCCCTTGTAGCTAAGCGGCTAGCGTACTCGTCTTTGACGTGGGAAACACGGGTTCAATTTCCTTCGGTAGTTCACGTGGTTCAGATTCTAGGTTAAGGTGGAGTCCACGTCTCACATAGCCTCGCTGCTGAAAGGGTCTCTGAAAATCAAATTAAATGAAATCAATTGAAATCAAATCAAATGAAACGAAGTCAAATCAAATCAAATGAAATGTAGTCAAATCAAATCAAATCAAATCAAACAAATGAAAGGAAATCAAATCAAATGAAATCTAATGAAATGAAATCAAATAAAATCAACTCAAATCAAATAAAATCAAACGAAATTAAATGAAATCAAATCAATTTTTGATACTGCTCTTTTAGTAACTTTTCTTCCCGTATGTTTTGAACTTCGTTTATTCTTTTAGCTTGTTATGATCTCTGTTTTTACTCCTTTATAGAATATTTTTGTTTTGTTATACAAACCTTATGTTCGGCGTGGGAGACCCGGGTTCGATTCCCGGCGGGAGCTCATGTGCTTCGGATTCGACGTTAATCAGTAGGTCCCGCCTCATATAGCCTCACTGCTAAAAGGACGTTAAACTCAAAATAAACTCAACTCAACAAACCTTATCTTCAATTTACATTTCTTTCAAGTCTTATTTTCCGTCTCTGTTTTTATTTTAGGATTGTTTTTCTTTTATGAGAAGCAAGTATTGGCCATTAACCTTTTGTGACGGGAATAAATAAACTATATACCTCAATCAATAAATCAAAAACATTTATGAAAAATACTTTTTTTAAAAAAATGAAATCTCTTAGTTTAACGTCGAATGATTATACTCCTTAGGCTAAGGGAGACGGATGAGTAAATCAAGTGAATGATGATGGGAGAATTTAGTGGAATGAGAATGTGGTAGGAAATGGAAATACCCCGAAAAATCCAGGAACATGATTTTGTCCACCACAAACTTACTTGGCCGGGTATCAAACTAGGTACTGCACACACCAGAGATAATCATTCTACTATTGAACTACAGTGTTGCCAAAAAAAATTAAAAATACTATTTTAAATTGGCTTTTCTAAACACACTTAACTTTGTTCTTTGGTTTGGAAAAATGAAATGAAAGTTTTAATTTTACGTTCTACGCTTATGCCCTGTAAACTAAAGGATATAGAAGATGACTAATTAATGAAACTTGATGATTAGAAAGACTTGGTGGTATGAGCATGTGAAGGAAATGCGAGGACATCAAGAAATCCCACGAGCACAATGTTCTCCACTATAACTTTCATCACTTGGGATCGAACCAAGGACCCCTTGCACCATTAGTAAGCACTCTATCACTGGGACACCGTGCCCCATTGATTGATTTAGAGTTTAACGTCTCTTTTTTAGCACTGAGGTTGTATGAGACGTGGGTTCACATCTTTAAGTGGAATCCAACCAAATTACGTCAGAGTTCCTCCGTGGCTAAGCGGTTAGCATACGCGCCTTTGGCGTGGGAGACCCGAGTTCGATTCCCGTTGGGAGCTCATGTGGTTCGGATTCCACGTTAATCAGTAGGTCCACGTCTCATATTGCCTCGCTGTTGAACGGGACGTTAAACTCAAAATCAACTTAAAATCAACTCAAATTACGTCAGTTCTCTTCCAAGCGTTTATGTTAACCGTATAATGAGACAAGTTTAAGAAATATGAAAATTCTTGCATGAAAAAGTAAGTTTAGATACTTTCAAGTAACCCAGTAAATTGTTGGGAAATTACCGCGTTCTAGAAAAGAAATTAAAACACATTTTTAAAAAAATGAAATGAAATATTTCAATTTATCGTCCCATGATTATGTTCTTTAGGATAGAAAATAAATTAAAACACATTAAAAAAATCAAATGAAATATTTCAATTTATCGTCCCATGATTATGTTCTTTAGGATAGAAAATAAATTAAAACACATTAAAAAAATCAAATGAAATATTTCAATTTATCGTCTCATGATTATGTTCTTTAGGATAGAAAATAAATTAAAACACATTAAAAAATCAAATGAAATATTTCAATTTATCGTCCCATGATTATGTTCTTTAGGATAGAAAATAAATTAAAACACATTAAAAAAATCAAATGAAATATTTCAATTTATCGTCCCATGATTATGTTCTTTAGGATAGAAAATAAATTAAAACACATTAAAAAAATGAAATGAAATATTTCAATTTATCGTCCCATGATTATGTTCTTTAGGATCGAAAATAAATTAAAACACATTAAAAAAATCAAATGAAATATTTCAATTTATCGTCCCATGATTATGTTCTTTAGGATAGAAAATAAATTAAAACACATTAAAAAAATGAAATGAAATATTTCAATTTATCGACCTATTCTTATGTCCTTTAGGATAAGGGAGACGGATGATTAAGGTAACTGAATAGTGATCGAAAAATTGGTGGAATGATAATATGGGAGAAAACAGAAGTATCCGAGAAACCTACAGACTACCGCAAACATACTTGGTTGGTGTTCAAACCAGGAAGCCTACGCACCAGAGGTAAGCGATTGACCACTAAATGACCGTGCCTTCCTATAACATAAAGGAGTAAATGTTCGGTCACTGTAATCAAAACAAATCAAAAATCTGTTTATATAGAGTAAAGTAAGGATCCTTCGTACACAATTCATGCTGATATTGAAGCACATTGGGAAAAATCCGTTCTCCAGACAGCGGTATAGATATTGTACAAATATACGGAATTCTCTTGCTTACTACAGAAATCAGTACGAAGCATATGTTATCCGTATGCTACATGGGCATTGCCCTTAGAAGTTACATCATGCGGTTTCAGGATGTCTGACATCTAACAGTTTTCCGTATATCACAGGCATATACTTATGTTACATTCCTCTGCTATATGTTATATACGTCCATTTGTATGTGAGATCCTGACCGCCTATATTGTTCCATAGGGAAAGTACGTATAGATTGAACACTTATACAGAAAGTATTATAAAACATGCGTTTTCAGTTATACGTCTGCTGTACGTTAAGTCCAAAAACTACAGGAATTACGCATGTAACCTATCTTTTTAAGTACGTCACCAACGTCAACCAATATATACCTCACCAACGTCAACTAAATTCTCTACAGAATCTTCATTAAATTTGAAATCAGTATAAATTTTCGTATTTTGCTACCGAAAAGTGAATACTAGTACGTAAACAATTTTATGAAGTAACTTTGTATCCTGCAATTAAAAGAAAACGGAATGGTACTTAAAAAAAGAAAAAAGAAAATAATTAACGGGAAAATGTAAAATAATGAGAAACAGCCAACTTTGGAAATGTTTCACAGGAAATGACGGGAGATTCTCTAGTCAATAATAAAGTTTTTTTTTTTTTTTTTACATTAATTTGTTATTACGTTCAGTATAAGATGATTTAACAAAGGTGTGATGGTAACTCTAAATTCTGACAACAAATTGTGTTTGTTTTCTTCAACATTTTCAATTCCTTCTTTGAAGTAACGAAAATTTCTATTCCTGAATATAGGAGATCAAAGCTCAACGATAAATCACTCACATATTGAAGAAAATTAGTGACATACATACGCATTAGTGCCATAACTTCATTTTTCATATTTTATAAGTTTCTAAATACTTGTAATCTGTGTAACGTAGGAAATTCAAAAGTAAAATGGAAATTTCTGCCTGTCACGATGGGATTTTATAAAATTCCAGGTTGGTATCAGTAACGGTGGCACTACAGAAACAACCTAGTATGATGAAGAAAATATTAAATAGGTTTCAGAAATATGGCAGAACTGAAAGCGAACATTTGTTTGCTACCGTACGATACATTATTTAAAACGTAAATATAAATGGTGCTACTAAAGTAATGAACAGCCGTGAAATAGACATCTATTTAACTTACAAAACCAACTTGAAACAAACAGTTACCTCAGGTCAGTAACCAGAGCACTAATACAGGGGAAGATACGATAATTTTTTGAGGGGCTAACGAGCTCCCCCTTATGCGTAGGTGCTACATTCCAACGAACAACTGAAAGTTTGAAGGAAACTGAATGAGATCGGAGGGAGATCAGCTATCTGCCCACCTTCTACCTACAGGCTTAGTGTACCAACAGGAAAAAAAATGTAATTATCTCATGTTTTCTCATTACTCTCTCTAGTATAGTGGTTCTCAACCTAATTATTATTACGAGCACCATTTTATCACATTCTCTTTGCTAGCGAATCCCTTATAATTAATGGTATGTAATAAGCTTGTGTAGGATTTTTAAGATACCTATTGCGAAGATCTTACGATATCTATCTATTTGTATAATAGTAGAATTTATTTTTTTTATATAGTGGATACAGTAACTGCCCTAAAAGCGAATGGATTAAGACCAAATTTGATCAATTTATTCATATTACAAATATCGAATTCAATCCGTCATACTATTTCAAAATGGAGGCCGTTTGAGAATTTTAAAACTTCATAACTCCTTTAATTTTAGGTCATATGATGATAAAAAATAGAGTGATTTCTAATTTTGTTTGAGCAGTTGTTAAAAAGTTATTGAGTATTTTAAATGACTGACGCAATTTATATGTGCAAAGTTGCGAGTACTCCATTCGTTACAAGTAACCACCCCCTTTCCTTCTCTCTGGTCTGGGCTCCGCACTATCTTCCCCTACTGCATGATCTATCCTGATTTCACCCTACCCGTATTGAAACTATTATATAAAAATGAAAAGGACCTTGTTTGTTATCGCATTACGGAAAATTGGCTGAACTGTTTGGAATGAATTTTTGGATATAACACTAGTCAACAAGATTTTGCCACAGAAATGAAAATACCTGATTCTAATAGAACTTTTCACGTAGAATTCGAATATGCAATCAGTTTTTCTCCATCACCCTCAGTTTCCCCGTGACAGAGGGAATTATCCTCAAATTTTCCTTTTTTTTTTTTTTTTTTTTTTACAATTTTTGAACCTGTGGCTCGGGTACCCTTAGGTATATAAACACACAAACTGTATTTTATGTTACCTTGATTTATACTTAGTAAGCCCTCTAAGTTTCATAAGAATCGCGTTATTCTTTCTAGAGAAATAAACATTTATATAAAAATATGCTATGTGTACTGTTCATTTTACCATATTCATTAGTGCAGATAAAATCACATATAACTTCCACGAAAATTACAATATAAGCACGGTTTATACCTCATTGGACTTCCAACAAAACATATTTTCAATGATGTGTACACCACGTCGCCATTTTCGTATGAGGGAATTTCTAGAGGGATTTTGTGGGAAATTCCCTCCAAAATGTAGTTTATAAGATTTTTTTGCCTCAACTTGCTATTTGTATATAGTGATACAGAAACAGGAACTGCACTAAAACATAGTTTTATGTCTGCTTAATAAATTATGTAAATTTTATGTGAATCGCATTATTCTGTCTAGAGATATAAACTATTGTGTTTATTTATAGGTAATAAAGAATATACTATGCAAGACTTTTACCAAACACAAAAACCTAACGTTGACGTATTATTATCGGCACATAGATGGACAAGCACATATACACGCATGCTTTCTGTGGAAAATAAATCACTTTTTAATATTTTGATCTGGTAACAATGCATAAAAAACTTGATGACTCACGTAGCCTGATGATTGTTAGTAGCGTTGAGTGACGGTCCAAGCTGGGCGTGTTTTAGATGTGGCTGCGTGTAAGTTGAAGTGTTTGTGCATTGTGGGAGTTCGAATAGATTGTGTTGTGTGGTGATGCACTGAGTTAGATTACGTTTGTGCTGCTTCATTATTGATGGAGTTTAGATTCGTGTGTGTATGTGTGTGTGATACCTTACAGGATACAAGATGCCGAGGAAGTGTGTAAATCACCCGGACAATTTCTGTTATGTATGTGGTGAGCTTACATTTAAATCGCAACGTCGATGTTTTACTCCACTTGTGAGGAAGTGTTATCAGTTATATTTTGGTTGCTGTGCAGGAGACCAAGATAAGAATTCTCCTCACTACATTTGTTGTACTTGCGTGAAACGTCTGACTGGGTGGGCAAATGGTGAACGAAATATGAACTTCGCAGTACCGATGATCTGGAGGGAACCAAAAGATCATTCTTCAGACTGCTTCCTTTGTATGACACAGATAAAAGGAATAACCAGTAAATCTAAGCACACAGTACAGTACCCTAATTTGCCATCAGCAATTAAGCCAGTTCCACACAGTGCAGAATTACCTGTACCAGTACCTCCTGCTCATCTTACGGTAAATGAGGATTACGTACTTGAGGCAACTACTGAAGTTCCAAATGAAGAAGATGATCCTACTTATGTAAGAAGCACATCTACATCGGAATCCCATCTGAAACTCAGGGTGAACTAAATTACCTCGTACGGGATTTAAAACTTTCCAAGATAGAGGTAGAACTTCTTGATTCTAGACTTAAAGGCTGGAATCTGCTCCATCGTGACACTAAAGTGTGTATTTTTCGAAACCGTCATACAGAGTTTCAAAACTACTATTCTCAAGAAAATGATTTAGTGTATTGTAATAATGTCTGTGCTGTGATGGATACACTAGGACATGCACATATAAGTACAGAGTGGAGATTGTTAATTGAGTCTTCCAAAACTAGTTTGAAGGCTGTCTTTTTGCACAATGGCAACAAATTTCCTTCACCTGCCTTTGGCTTATGAAACTAATATGAAGGAAACCTATGAAAACATCAAAATAGTGTTAGAAAGAATTCAGTATGAGAAATACAAGTGGACCTTTTGCTGTGATTTAAAAGTTGTTTCTTTGTTAATGGGCTTGCAGCTTGGTTATACGAAATGTTGTTTCCTCTGCGAATGGGACAGCAGGAACAAAGCGGAACATTACATCAAGAAGGAATGGCCAAAGCGTGTATTAACTCCTGGACAGAAGAATGTTTTTATTCCTCACTGGTGAGCCCTGATCGATAATTCTACCTCCTCTTCACATAAAGTTGGGGCTCTTCAAAAACTTTTTTAAGGCCATGGACAAAAGTAATGCAGGATTTTGTTACCTCAAGGAAAAGTTTCCTCGAGGTAGTGACGCTAAAATCAAGGAAGGAATTTTTGTAGGCCCCCAAATAAGATGTTTGATTCGTGACTAAAAATTTGTGGATCTCTTAACTCCGGTTGAGAAAGCAACATTGGTGTTCATTTAAATGTTTAACAGAGAATTTTTAGGAAATCAGAAAGCCCTAAAATGCCGTGAAATTTTGAGTGATTTCCTGCAATCATTCAAAGAAATGGGTTTCAACATGTCCCTTAAAGTTCATTTTCTAGACTCCCACCTGGATTTCTTTCCTGAAAACCTTGGTGCTGTTAGTGATGAGCATGGGAAACATTTTCATCAGGACATTTCCTCCATGGAGAAGAGATACCAGGGATAGTGGAGTTCACAAATGCTAGCTGATTACTGTTGGACACTCAAAAGAGATGTTCCAGAAGCCAAACACGGAAGAAAGTCGACAACTAAAACATTTTAGTTAAGGTAAGTAAGTGTTCGTTTATTAAGAAGATATCACTCACTTCTTTTGTATTATTTATTAAGTAGACATAAAATGATGAGACGGTGTATACATCATTGAAAATATGTTTTACTTCAAATCCAATGAGGTATAAACCGTGCTTATATTGTAATTTTCGTGGAAGTTATATGTGATTTTATCTGAATATGGTAAAATGAACAGTACACATAGCATATTTTTATATAAATATTTTTATTTCTCTAGAAAGAATAATGCGATTCTTATGAAACTTAGAGGGCTTACTAAGTATATATCAAGCTAACATAAATATAATTTGTGTGTTTATATACCTAAGGGTACCCGAGCTACAGGTATGAAAGTGGTTAAATAAAGGGAAATTTCCCGAAAATCCCTCTCTCCGGGAAAACTGAGGGTGATGGAGAAAACGTAATTGAAGGTTCGAATTCTACGTGAAAAGTTCTATTAGAATCAGGTATTTCCTTCCGTGTGCCAGAGGAAAAGTTTTTTGTCGACTAATGTTATCAGCTACCTTGAACTAGGTTTTTATAATACTATTTTAATTTAATTGCGTATCCTAAGGGAGAAGCTAGGGGTCAAAATTTATGTGCAAAATTGAGTTTCTCACAATCCGTTCAAGCTAGAAATGATAGTTGATATCTAAACCCATTAAAAATAAAGTGACCCGTGTCATAACGTTTTAAATGTAAGATAACTGTATGTATATACGCCAGTGCAGCAAATTCACCAAGTATCCAGTGCTGGGACATTTCCGATGAAATCCGCTAAAATGCGCCTCCAATATGTGCCACGGTCTTGAACAAGTCCGATTTGACAAATACTCCGGGAGACAGCGCTGAGACCGTCATGCCATGCAGTGTTGTTTACTTCGGGAAAGTTCAATGGAAGGACGTTATTATTTCAATAGAGGTAAGAATTCGTTATTAGTACGGTGCTAACACAGAACATTGCCGATTGTTTACAGCAATGTACGCCTTATTTCGTGTCCGTCAAGGAACTGTTTTGTAAGTTTTTGTGATTCCATAGCTACTAAATCAATACCAAGCATGATGCAGCGAAATACGCCAGGGCTTGTCCAGGACTGACTGAACATGACAAAGATGTTTTCATTTGTCCCGCATGTTCTATGTAATATCGGTGTAGTCTTTTTAATTCACAGTACATTGACACTGTTTGTTTACCTTCTTATGAACTAAAACTTTTCAATTTGAAACTTCATTTCAACTTTGGAGATTGTCGATTTCACATTTTATCTTTCTATCTTCATCTTGCACTTTGTTATTCTATTTTTTGCTTCAGCCTTGTTGTGTAGTAATATTAGAGTTTGTATAATACAGACGATATAAGCAGTTGCAAGATTTGTTACAGGTTTCTAGTAGTATCGTAGCCTTGACGTAATTACCTGCACGTGCTGGTAAATACGCTACTTTCTAACACTTTTTTCTTTTATCTTGGGAACAAACTAGAAGTGAGTCGCATCATTGCTAGGGATAGCCGGAACCGGTTCCTAGTGGAACCGGTTTTCGGCTCTGAATGAATCTGGTTCTAGAAGATCCGGTTCCGGAACCGGGTTTTCGGATCCAAGTCTGGAACCAGTTCTACCAGTTTTACAAAATTGCAAAGGGAAAAAACACATTAAGAGCTTGTTCACATATAGAGCTTGTGCATATTTGTATATTTTCATAGAAGTGATTTATGCAAAATTATAATCTCATAATAATAAAATATTTATTTATGAAATTGAACAAACTCGCCAGAATCATTTTCGAGAAAAACTTCCGAAGAACGAATTATCCCCGAGAATAAACTGCTCCTCGTAGATTTGTTCAGGACAAATGAATTATGTCATATTGTCATATTATCAATGAAATATTTACTTATGACGAATAAGGAAAATTGCCAGAGTCATATTTAATAAAATGGTCCGAAAGAAAACTCACATCAGCAATAAACTACCGCTTCTCGATTTTTCACAGAGATATAACTTATACTACTTAAGAGGGTTGTTTTGGAAAACATAATCGTTACAGCTTTTTTTAAATTGCATTTTTATTTTTTCTTTAAGTAAACTACTCTTAGTTTTAGGTGTAGGACGAAAATTCGAAAACCTCTTCCTAGACAATACAGAAAATACTTCAGTTTAAAATTTGGATCAGATACTTTGAACTATATGGTCTCTAGGCGAGTGTACGTTAGGGTGAATGGAGAAACAGGCAGACAGATGTAGAAAAATTACCTTTTCAATATGTATGGGCTATAAAACGTGTAAATCTGTAGAAATCTCGAATTTTTTTTTTTTTTTTTTTTTTACGAGAATCATACTTCCTTCTCTCCTTTCGGCACTCGAATGTAATAACCGACTTTAAAAAAAACCGGAGATGCAGAAATAAGACCTTTCAAAAAAAAAAAAAAAAAAAACATTAACATACTTCAGAGAAAAGTTCTAAAGACCTGAAAGTAATTCATTATTATTAACTGTAAAAATTTCGAATAAGTCCCCAAGCTGACCAAATTAGTGCTGTATAAAATTAGTTTTAAAATTGAATCAGTGAGTAGAAAAAGAATATTCCCCAACACGATACTTTTGAAAAACGAAAAGTAAAACTGCTTACCGGAAATACCTTTGCTTACGTAAAAATATATGTATGGTAAATTTGTAGCGTATGTAAAAACCTTTCATTTCCCAACGGGCCGCGGTGGTTCAGTGGTAGAGCGTTCACCTCTGGAGCTTGGGGAACCGGGTTCGATCCCAGCCCCCGCCAAGTGAACTTTGTGGTGGACAAACACCGTGTTCGTGAGTTTTCTCGGGGTTCTCCCGTTTCCTCCCACTTTCTTCATTCCACCATTTCATTCGTTACTCATCATCACCGTCTCCTTTAGCCTAACCGGCATAACCATGGGACGTAAAACATAAAGATTTCATTTCATTTTTTCATTTCCCAAAATTCCAAAAACGTAATGGGATTGGATATTTAGTTATTGAGAAATTGTTATCATGGAATGTTATCCTTTATTTTGGGAATGTTCTCCATTTTCTACTCACCGATTCAATTGCAATTCATATTAAATATTACTTTGTTAGCCTTGGTACAGATACCAATTTTTTTATATACATAATGAGATTGAATTGTTTTCTGTTTCTTAGAACGTTTTCATTGAAGACGGTTAATATTTTTTAAATGTTTTACTTCCTTATTAGAATCACAAATGTAAGCCTTATAAAATTGAAATTTATTACGTTCGTCCCTTTCTCCATACGACAAAAGTTCGTTAGTGTAGACAATCGGTTGACATCTACATTGTGAGGCGTAACGGTGATTTGAACGGTGGTTAGTAATATTCCGTTTAAAATCTATAGTTCCTACGTTCAATGCAACCTGCAAAGTAGCAACGAAATGTTGGCTGCCTATAGTAAAGGATATGTTGATTTTATTATTGAAAAGGGCCTATCTGGTTGTAATGATGTGAACAGACGTTGGGGGAGATGGCTGAAATTAAGCTCAAATGTTGAAGAGACTATGTAGATTCATTATTCCAAAAGCAAATTGTCCTAAAATAGGTGGAACATAGTCAAAAAGCACGAAACATGAACATTAATGTTAATGGAAAATAAATGAAAAAAAAAATAAAGTCGTCCACATAACTGTAAAGTATAATATGGAGATGGGTTATTGAAAGCTTATTACAACGACATAATAAAGACCTTCAAAAACGACGTATAGCACGTAACGTAACGTGTTATTTACATCTGCGAATTAACCAGGGCGCCCTACGCGGTGGTTACATGCTATAAATATCTCACATCTGGATCTGGAATCTCTAGACTCGATTTAGCACGCAAAGTCACTTTTTGGTCTGATCACGTGACATAATCTGGTCTTTATATCAAACCAGGTAGATCCTTATCTCAGCCGAATTCCTTAATGGAGTCAATCCGTTAAGATAATTACGGGTAATGTTGACTATGAATATCCCGTTTAAAGTCTATAATATTAACAAGGTTCTATGCAACCTGCACAGTAGCAAAGAAAAGTTGGTTGCCTATAATAAAAGAAATGTGGTTTTTCTTACTACAATTATCTCAGCCGAATTCCTTAATGGAGTCAATCCGTTAAGATAATACGGGTAATGTTGACTATGAATATCCCGTTTAAAGTCTATAATATTAACAAGGTTCTATGCAACCTGCACAGTAGCAAAGAAAAGTTGGTTGCCTATAATAAAAGATATGTGGTTTTTCTTACTACAATTATCTCGGGCGAGTTCGTTAATGGAGTCAATTCGTTAAGATTTTCACGAATAACGGTAGCTATGAATATCCCGTTTAAAGTCTATAATATTACATAGGTTCTATGCAACCTGCACAGTATCAAAGAAAAGCTGGTTGCCTATAATAAAAGATATGTGGTTTTTCTTACTACAATTATCTCGGGCGAGTTCGTTAATGGAGTCAATTCGTTAAGATTTTCACGAATAACGGTAGCTATGAATATCCCGTTTAAAGTCTATAATATTACATAGGTTCTATGCAACCTGCACAGTAGCAAAGAAAAGTTGGTTGCCTATAATAAAAGATATGTTGTTTTTCTTACTACAATTATCTCAGCCGAATTCCTTAATGGAGTCAATCCGTTAAGATAATACGGGTAATGTTGACTATGAATATCCCGTTTAAAGTCTATAATATTACCTAGGTTCTATGCAACCTGCACAGTAGCAAAGAAAAGTTGGTTGCCTATAATAAAAGATATGTGGTTTTTCTTACTACAATTATCTCGGGCGAGTTCGTTAAGGGAGTCAATTCGTTAAGATTTTCACGAATAACGGTAGCTATGAATATCCCGTTTAAAGTCTATAATATTACATAGGTTCTATGCAACCTGCACAGTAGCAAAAAAAAGTTGGTTGCCTATAATAAAAGATATGTGGTTTTTCTTACTACAATTATCTCAGCCGAATTCCTTAATGGAGTCAATCCGTTAAGATAATACGGCTAATGTTGACTATGAATATCCCGTTTAAAGTCTATAATATTACCTAGGTTCTATGCAACCTGCAAAGTAGCAAAGAAAAGTTGGTTGCCTATAATAAAAGATATGTGGTTTTTCTTACTACAATTATCTCAGCCGAATTCCTTAATGGAGTCAATCCGTTAAGATAATACGGGTAATGTTGACTATGAATATCCCGTTTAAAGTCTATAATATTAACAAGGTTCTATGCAACCTGCACAGTAGCAAAGAAAAGTTGGTTGCCTATAATAAAAGATATGTGGTTTTTCTTACTACAATTATCTCAGCCGAATTCCTTAATGGAGTCAATCCGTTAAGATAATACGGCTAATGTTGACTATGAATATCCCGTTTAAAGTCTATAATATTACCTAGGTTCTATGCAACCTGCACAGTAGCAAAGAAAAGTTGGTTGCCTATAATAAAAGATATGTGGTTTTTCTTACTACAATTATCTCAGCCGAATTCCTTAATGGAGTCAATCCGTTAAGATAATACGGGTAATGTTGACTATGAATATCCCGTTTAAAGTCTATAATATTACCTAGGTTCTATGCAACCTGCAAAGTAGCAAAGAAAAGTTGGTTGCCTATAATAAAAGATATGTGGTTTTTCTTACTACAATTATCTCGGGCGAGTTCGTTAATGGAGTCAATTCGTTAAGATTTTCACGAATAACGGTAGCTATGAATATCCCGTTTAAAGTCTATAATATTAACAAGGTTCTATGCAACCTGCACAGTAGCAAAGAAAAGCTGGTTGCCTATAATAAAAGATATGTGGTTTTTCTTACTACAATTATCTCGGGCGAGTTCGTTAATGGAGTCAATTCGTTAAGATTTTCACGAATAACGGTAGCTATGAATATCCCGTTTAAAGTCTATAATATTAACAAGGTTCTATGCAACCTGCACAGTAGCAAAGAAAAGCTGGTTGCCTATAATAAAAGATATGTTGTTTTTCTTACTACAATTATCTCGGGCGAGTTCGTTAATGAAGTCAATTCGTTAAGATTTTGACGGATAACGGTAGCTATGAATATCCCGTTTAAAGTCTATAATATTACCTAGGTTCTATGCAACCTGCACAATAGCAAAGAAAAGTTGGTTGCCTATAATAAAAGATATATGGTTTTTCTTACTACAATTATCTCGGGCGAGTTCGTTAATGGAGTCAATTCGTTAAGATTTTGACGGATAACGGTAGCTATGAATATCCCGTTTAAAGTCTATAATATTACATAGGTTCTATGCAGCCTGCACAATAGCAAAGAAAAGTTGGTTGCCTATAATAAAAGATACGTAGTTTTTCTCACTGCAAGTATCCAATATCGTACATTAAATCGTGTGATTCTTTTTGCTGCTTTTAGAAGAGTTTATTTATTGTTGAGGGTTGTAAATATACTTTAGAAAGTTCTACATTAAGGATGTTCAATACCCGCGCCATGTTTGTCTCTTTTATCTCATTGATTTTTACCGAAAATATTCTCTTTTCTTCCAAGTGAACATTGATTTTAGTGGTTTAATTTCACTGTTTTCTTCAAATTTATTTAAGCGCCTCTTGCTTTGTAAAAGTTACATTCAACAATGAACAATTTTAATAGTTACAAGTGACTTTTTAACATTTAAATAGTATTGAATTTCTTTATCATTTAAATGCAGGGGAGACCTGGATATTCACGAAGCTTCAAACATAACTAACTCTTATGTTTGCAGAGATAACATTCATATATGGCAGGGTTTCTCAACCTGAAGGTCGCGACCCTTTAGGGGGTCGCGAAGATAAACAGAAGAAATAAATATAATTAGAATTTAATACCGGAAATTATTTTAAGTATTGTTTTGAATTTTGTTAGGCATATTTTAAATTTTATACATACTGTTAAAAACAACAACAAAAATAGGTCTACTAAACTTTTTCAACAAGTGCAGAGTTGTTTAAGAATCAATTTAAATGAATGAGCTACGATATGAAACTAATGAGAACTGCATATTCAAATACCATCAAAATACATATGCAACAAAACCTGCATAGTAAAATTGAACCTGCATAATAATTAAAATTGAAAACTAATGACATACCTGAGCAATGTGTAATTTCAGTAGTGCTGCAGTGTCCGGTTCAATCTTTGTGACGCACATTATCAAGTCATTTAAAATACTCAATAACTTTTTTTAACAACTGTCCTAGTTTTTTTTAAAAAAAATAGAAATCACTTAGTTTTTATAGTATGACCCAAAATTAAGGGAGTTATGAAGTTTCAAAATTTTTAAACGGCTTCCATTTTGAAACAGTGTGATGAATCGGATTCGATATTTGTAATATGAATGAACTGACAATATTTGGATTTAATCCATTAGGTTTCAAGGAAGTTTCTGTATCCACTATACTATATAGAAGAAACGGATTCTACTATTATAGAAACAGATGGATGTTGTGCGACCTCCGCCATAGGTATATTAAGAATTCCACACAAGCTTATTACAAACCAAAAATTATAAGGGGGTCGCTGACAAGGAAATATGATAAAATGAGGGTCGTAAGAGAAATTTTCGTTGAGAACCACTTGTCTGTAGAAAATCTGTAGAATGTAGTCAGCGTCAATTACAATTCAAATAGGAATTCAGATTCCATTCAAAGCAGTAAAGGTTGTTTCTCATATAGCCACGTTGCTCAAAAGTGACTATGATTCTACTGAATCAATCAATCAAGCTCGAATTTCTTCCAAACGCAGCATTTCATAGAAAGATGATAAGGTTAAAGATTTTATGTTTGAAAAGATCCAAGTGATGATTCAAATTCCAATGGTCCTAAAATGCCATTCCTTCTCATTTTTATTATTTTGACTTAGCAAAATTCCTTTATATGTTTATCCTGTCTGTGGGCATATGTATACGTCTAGGAGGCAAATTCTTTATACAGGGTGTTTCAAAACAATACCGACAACGTTTGGGAGGTGATTCCTGACGCCCAGATTGGTGAGTACTTGAAATTATATGCCCGTTGCCAAACTGCCTCCATAAAAATTGTTGGGTGGGTACCTTAGGATTCTGAAACTTGGATATTTGGATAGGGCACATATTAGTTCCTAAGTCTTGACCCGACTACAATAGGTCCCATAGTTTGAAGCTATGGGCCTTTAAACTTCATTTTCTTCATATCTCCAGCAGCCTATAACTCCGAAAGGAAGCATTTGTGCACCCAGGTTGGTCAATACGTTTTGTCTGATCTTGGTGTCAGGAATTATCTCCCAAACGTTGTCTGTGTTGTTTTGAAACACCCTGTATATTTATTCTTTCTTTCTGCAATCCTCCACATGTGTCCGTTTGGAGCACACAAATTCTTTATATATTTATCCTGTTTGTATGCATATATTTCGTCTGTTCGACATAAATCCTTTATATATTTCCTCTGTCTGTCCGCTAATGTGTCCGTCTTAAAGACATAAAATCTCTAGAGCTACTTGACGGATCATCATCAATTTTCGTCAAAATGTAGACGGTGAAAAGTTAGAAGTAAAGTTCGTGAATAGAGGAAATATTCAAACCGGAAGTAGTTGAAATGAAGCCCTTTCGGTTTTTGACGTTAATCGCTATAGAGTAAAAATGGTAATAGACTGCGAGAAAATGTCTTATGCAATGGTTTAACTGTCCCAACTATGCATTCCATCTTCACTCTACTGTCTCGAGTAGAACCAGAAGTCTTATAAATCTACTACCATTTCCGGTTTCAATATCAATTAAGAAAATATCTTATACAAACAAAACTCTTTTACGTCACATTGCTACTTGTTGTGATCAATATCCATTTTGGTGCATTCTACATGGTTCGTTTTCATTTTTCGTCCTTCGTTTGATCATTTTTTTAATCAGTCATGAGGACTGTATTTATTGCAAAATCATCTATAATCATTCACTTATTTATTTATACATATTTCTGGACATTATATGTATGTAGTAATGAGCAAATGCATGACCAAGACCAAGACTTGGGTGGTCTTGGGTGGTCTTGGTCTTGGTCTTGGTCTTGGTCTTGGTCTTGCACACCCGGTCTTGGTCTTGGTCTTGCACTGGAACCCAATTTAAAAACCAATCCAAAGTAGTTTTGAAAACTATCCAATAGCAATAATTAAAGAAAAACACCACGTTTTCATGCAACATTGCGTATTCGTACATTAAAATGACGTGTCCTGTTAGTCGTAAATAATAGGATTCGCGAGTGTTCTTCGTTCCATATTAAAGCAGTGTGGATGGTGTAGATAAGTCTTGTTAGTGGTAAGTACAGCGCGTGCTTCCCTTTGAACATCACGAACCAAAATGGGCAAGCAGAAAGAGCTGAGTTCCGATCTAAAGGAGGTAATTATAAACTTGGAACAAAATAAGCGCTGAAATGTACAAAGATCTTGTAAGCTCCATGAAGAGACGGTGTCTAGCTGTAATTGAGGCAAAGGAATATGCTACAAAATATTATACTTACTAAGTTTATGTTTTTCTGATTATTTCTTTATGGTATAGTTGCCCATGTACGAATAGAAAAGTTGCACGAAACCATTGTCTCATTGTTTGCTTTTCTTAATTAACATTTAATTGTTACGAATTAATTTTTCTACGTCTTTCAGTTTGCAAAGAACTAATGTTTCGATCAAATATCATAATATTGCACGCGTGTCAACCACCAACACTAACACGACCGGAATATATATCTCAGAAAAATGGGCTATTTGGGGTAATTAGTTGCTCTAATCCCAATTTTCGGGCTCCTAACGTTTAGTGGGAAATCGGAATCAAAATGGACGGGTCTAGCTTGACATCAAGCTAGAACTCCTCATACGGTTACAATAGTCCGATCGAAAAAATTCAAACGCCAGAATTATGGGTATTTATGGGCTAATTAGTTGATGTAATCCCAATTTTTGGGCTCCTACTGTTTAGCGGCAAATCGGAATTAAAATGAGCGAGTCTAGCTTGACATCAAGCTAGAACCCCCTATATGGTTACAATGGTCAGATCGAAAAAGTTAAAACGCAAGAATTATGGGCTAATCATGGGCTAATTATTTGCTGTAATCCTAATTTTTGGGCTCCTACCTTTTAGCGGGAAATTGGAATTAAAATCGGCGAGTCTAGCTTGTCATCAAGCTAAAACATTCCATACAGTTACAATGGTCCGATCGAAAAAATCAAACGCCAGAATTATGGGCTATTTGTGGGCTAATTAGTTGCTGTAATCCCAATTTTTGGGCTCCTACCTTTTAGCGGGAAATCGGAATCAAAGTGGGCGAGTCTAGCTATACATCAAGCTAGAGCCTCCTTTAAGGTTAGAAATCTCGAATCGATGAAAATCAAACACCAGAAATATGGGCTATTTATGGGTTAATTGATAGGGTGGATGCGCCATATATGGAATACGTTCCTAGTATGAAATACCAGTCTATTTTGTCTGCTATGTGCTGCCACCGAATAGACTTTACGTAAACTTGTACACAGTGACACCTTCAGTCTGCGCATGAGTGGTTTGCTGCCGAACAATAACATAACATTTCCTTTCGTTGCAGAATAGTTTTTTGAAGAACTTGAGTTTTTCGGACGAACATTTCCAGGCTGCTGAATATACGCAAAGAGGCATATATTATTGTTGAGTTTGTGATATTTAGATTACATATATAGTGTAACATAAGGGCATAAAGATTCAGTACACAGAGAATCACGTAAACGTGTGTAGGAAGATAACTATCCAAAATGACGATTTTCCTAATATGGAATACCAGCAGGATCCTAATATGGAATATTCCCAAATAGGTTCATACGTATGTGAACTAGAAGTGATGAAGAATAACTGAATTGTAAGTTACAATAGACCTGACATTGTTTTAGACCGAGCATCAGGGAAGTCTCCTAGTTGAAACGTTTGGCATTTGTGTTGTCTGTCTACAGGGTGTCCATAAAGTCTGGATACATGGGGAAAAGCAAAATTTAGTTAATTTAATGTTAATGAATAATATTTTCTACATTATTTCCGTGCTGTTCAATTCATAATTTGATGTGCTTTACAGGATTAAGGTGAACTTGATGGAATAGGTCTGAATTGCCGTCGATTTCAGCACACCGACTGGTAATGCGTTCTGTCAGGTGATTTAAATTTCTAATCTTCATCGAATAAACTTTCTCTTTCAGCATATCTCAGAAAAAGAAAACAAGTGGAGAAAGGCCTGGCGAACGAGGGGACCACTTCACATGACCTCTTCTCCCAATCCAGTGAGGAAAATTGTCATTCAACCAATCTCTAACAGTTGCAGCAAAATCGGCAGGGGCCCCATCCTGCTAAAACCAGTCTGGAAGTCCCTCACTCAAACGCTCAATTTGAGGCATCAGTTTGTCTCTCATCATGTTTAGATAAGTCTCACTAGTTATATGTTCATCAAAAAAGAAAGGTCCTAGCACGGAACGGGGTTTGTCCAACATACTGCCTGTTTCTTTAATCTTGGTGATTAATTTCCCGACGGCAGTAAAACAAATAGGTTGACAATGAGGGTGTCGAAGGTTAAATTCTTGCGCAATTTTGCGATACGATCATCCTTTTCGTCCACTTAAGAGTACCAACTCGACTCGTTCTTCTTTAGTCAGTCATCATTCAATCTGGAAAAATAAAAACAATTTACTAGAATTCCCTATTTGCCCAGACTTTATGGACATCCTGTATGTGGGTATATGTTTGTGTGCGTCTGTGTGTCTCGCGATAACTCCTGAACGCATGAACCAATTCGAATAAAACTTTCACAGGTTAATTATTGGTTTAAATGTCCCACCTGCCATGTCGGCTACAGTGCTAAGTGAAGAGAATAGCACGACAGTACCGATTGAAGTAGTGAGTCCGCCACCACAACTACAGCCACAACATCGCAGCACACGTAGTCGAAAGCCAGGTGGGCAAAAGTACTTACGAGTACTCCGCACAAAAACGATTTAAAAGCTGCCTCTACTTCATCACAACGGGCCTTTAGCTCATCATTGCAAGTAATTAAAAAAATATTTAGCTTTCTAAGCCCCACCCAAAAAAATCCAATCGAAACAGCCAAAGAAAAGGATTTCACACTACTACAAATTAGATAGTTAATCCGAAGAGTCAGTAAGAAACTTGAACGAAAGAAATGACAGTTTAAGTGATCCTACTGATGATGCTGACGATGATGAGGAAAGCGGACATTGTGGTAAATTGTAGTCGCTCAGTGTAGGGGAGGAAGATTGGTTAAAATGCCCAGTTTGTAAAAGATAATCTCACGATATGTCTCCCATGAAAGGTGGGGGGAAATATGTTTGTGGCCATTGTTCTGCAAAGTAAAACTGGAATCAAAATTTAGACACCTTAAGACACGCTAATCCAGTGTTTGAACTTTTTCTTTTATATAGTTTTTTTTAACTTTATTTGTTGCGCGTAGTTTGATTCCCCGAATGTTTCGTTTTATTATTTTTATTATTGGTTGTAGCTAGTAAACATGCTTATTCCAAGTTAAAAGATATTATAGCTACTCCAAAAGTTAAAATAAGTAGATATTATAGCCTATTACAGCAATTTACAAACATAGACCTAATAATGAAGAAGTCAAGTCAAGTTCGATAATTATCTTTGTACTACGTAAAATTGTGGTATTTCTGCTGTTTTATATTTTAATTATCTTAAGAATGTTATGTAACTTTTTGTGTACTTGTCTTATAGACCTTCCAAATATGATATATAGGCTATAATACCTGCAACGCAACATTTGGATAATTCGAGCATGGGCACGATTCCTGCTCAGACCACCCATCCTGAGTGAAGTTTTTCTGGTCTTCCTCAGTCCTTTCAGATGTATGCCGGGATGGTTCTTTTCCCGATACCTTTCCAATTCGTAGACTTATCTTAAGGGCCGATGTGATCTCGGTGTTAGAGGCTCGAACACTACCTTTGCTCCTTTCCTTGACCTAATAAATAAATTTATTTCTTAAATAAGCAAATAAATTGCTCGAATGCATTGTCCATGCTCGAATTATCCAAATGTCGCATTGTAGGCAGACGCGCATATTTTGTTCTAGTATTCCATTTTAAGAACAGATAGTATTCCATATTAGGAGCGGGATGTGCCTAATATGGGAAATTGAGTTTCTTTCAATTTCGTAATATTGTAAAAAATCAAAAATGTGGAACAAACTTTCATACCTGTATTTTGTTTTGCAAAGATACCTCAAGTATTATGATGTATAATATTTTTATTCTGGAATACACGTTTCTGAGAAATAAAGAAGAAACAAAAAGTATTCCATATTCGGTACCTTTACTCTACTCTAATTCCGAGTTTGGGTCTGCTACCATTTAGCATGAATTATTTTTCAAATTGTGGAATTTGGCGTAACTTCTAGCTATAAACCTAGGGCTATAATACTCTGATCTAAACAATTGAAACGTCGAAATTATCGGTTATTTGTGTGCAAATTAGTTGCTCTAATGTCGAGTTTTCTTCTTCTATCGTTAGCAAAAAATCTCATGCAACATTGGTATTTATTTTTTGATAAAGTGGGATGATGATAATTTGAGATAATGTCTATATCTATTAACTGAAAATTTATTTGCATTCTGCGCAAATGTAAATATATCTCTCTACTAGTAAATCCATGAATTCTTTTTTCACGTGTTTATGTTCATTATGTCTGGAAGTAAGTAGTGTATATATGGAATTTATATAGTGAAATATCATATTATTTTTTAAATAATTTTTTTGTGCAATGGAAAAACCTCTTCGCCGTTGCTGGGGGCCGCAGTGGCACAGTGGTAGAGCGTTTACCTCTTGTGCGTGTGATCCCTGGTTCGATCCCAGATCGCGCCAAGCGGTCTTTGTGGTTGACAAACACCGTGTGCTTGGGTTTTATCGGGGTTCTCCCATTTCCTCCCACTTTATTCATTCCACCATTTCATTCATTTCTTATTATCACCGTCTGCCTTAACTTATAGATCACTCAACACAAAAACTAGGAGGCATTACATTCCGAATGAGCTTCGTATTATATCTTAAACTATGCATAACAATGGACAAATAATAATCAGAAATAATATCTTTGAAATGGTCTTGTGTTTTTATGCACCATGCCTACAGAAAATGGCAACTCACATTACATTTCCATTTTTAATTAGCTTAATAAAAATTACGAACAATCTTTACCCTACTCTTTGAGAACTACTCCAAATAGAGTTACGGTTTATGCAATATCTTTATCATAGATGAGATTACCTGTATATTTCTTCGAAAAGTAAACCCTCCACAAATGTTTAAAAAAATGGAGGTACGGAGAGGAAATGAAATTTCTAGTTTAACGCCCCACGTTTACTAATCGAGGTTAAGGAAGACGGTGATAATAAGAATTGAATGAAATGGTGGAATGAATAAAGTGGGAGGAAACGGGAAAACCCCGATAAAACCCAAGCACACGGTGTTTGTCGACCACAAAGACCGCTTGGCGCGATCTGGCATTGAACCAGGGATCACACGCGCAAGAGGTAAACATTCTACCGCTGTGTCACTGCGGCCCCCGGCAACGGCGAAAAGGCATTTAATTTAAACGAAAACTATTTAAAAAGTAATATGATATTTCACTATATAAATTCTATATATACACTACTTACTTCCAAACATAATGAACATAAACACGTGAAAAAAGAATTCATGGATTTACTAGTAGAGATATAAATTTGTATTCGCGGAAAATGCAAATAAATCAATTTTCAGTTAATAGATATGGACGTTATCTCATTGCAACTTTCAAACTATCATCCCACGTTATCTAGAAATCAATTCCAATCTTGCATGAGATTTCTTGCTAGCGATAGAAGAACCAAAATCGACATTAGAGCAACTAATTAGCACACAAATAACCCATAATTCCAACATATTAATTATTTCGTCGGAGTATTATAGCCTTAGGCTTATAGCTAGAAGTTAAGCAAATCCCACAATTTGATGAAGAATTCGTGATAAACGGTAGCAGACACAACCTCGGAATTAGAACACCAATTAGCCCATAAATTGCCCATAATTCAGACGTTTGAGTTTTTCGATTGGAGCATTCTTAACGGATGGGGGGTTCTAGCTTGATGTCAAGCTAGACTCTCCCATTTTGTTTCCGATTTCCCACTAAACAGTACAAGCCCGAAAATCGAAATTAGAGCAAATAACTAGCCCATAATTCTGGAGTTTGCAATTTTCCAATCGGACCATTCCAACCGTAACCCTATCGGGGGTTCTTGTTTGGTGTCAAGCTAGACTCGCCCATTTTGATTCCGATTTCCTGCTAAACAGTAGGAGCCCAAAAATTGGGATTACAGCAACTAATTAGCCCATGAATAGCCCATAATTCTGGCGTTTAAATCTTTTTGATTGGACCATTGTAACCGTAGGGAGGGTTCTAGCTTGATGTCAAGCTAGACTCTCCCATTTATTCCGATTTGCCGTTAAACGTTAGCAGCCCAAAAATTGGGATTACAGCGACTAATTAGCCCATAAATAGCCCATTGTTCTGAGATATGTTCCGGTTATTTTAGTGTTGGTGGTTGGTCTAATTTGACATGCGTCAATATTGCAGTTTAATGGAGAAATTAAATATTTCGTTTGAAAAAACAATGTATACGATTAAGAATATTATAAACTGTAGCTCGTGGAATATTTGTCAGAATAATATAAAATGGATCATAACCAAGGGCGCCAATTATGGGGGGACAGGGGGGCCCGGACCCCTCTAAAGCTCATGTGAGCCCCCTCATTTATTTGTGAATATACAATATTTGGCATAATTTGAATGCAATTTGTCATAATATCCTCATATGTGTCTTCTGCATCTGAATTGGCCCCCCGAAATTTACAGAGAAATCGGCGCCCTTGATAATAACTCGAAAACGAAACATCAAATGAATGTCACACTGAGAAAAATCCGTTCTCGGGACAGCGTATATTCTACAAATATACGGAATCCTCTTGCTTACTACAGAAATCAGAATGGAGCATACGTTATCCGTATGCTACATACTCACTGCCCTTAGATCTTACATCATGCCGTTGCAGGATGTCTGATATCTGACAGTTTTCCGTATATCACATACATATACTTATGTTACATTCCTCAGCTATATGTTATATACGTCTATTTGTATGTGAGATCCTGACCGCCTATATTGTTTCCTACGGAAAGTACGTATAGATGGAACACTTATACGGAACTGTATTATAAAACATGCGTTTTCAGTTATAAGTCTGCTGTACTTTAAGTCCAAAAACTACATGAATTACGCAGGTAACCTACCTTTTTAAGTACGCCATGTACATTTTTTTCTCAGTGCAGGTAAAAGAACATAGTGATTATTTTATATCTTAATGTACTAATAGATAAGGAGTGTATGTCACTTTTTAGTTTATGATTTATCATTTTCCGGTCGTAGAAGACCTCATGAATTTTCTTCCTATGCTTTATGGCTATCTGTGTCGCTGCAGCTGTGTCCACATTCACTGGTACATTATAGCGCGAAATAAACATTTCTTTCTTTTACCTGACCTTTATCCGACATTTATTTCTCGAATTATTACAATTTATTCTATCGTATCTACCAAGGTTTGACGAACTAAACCTCCGAAATGACGCATTTGTACATCCACGTTGATCTATAATTTTTCATTTCCCAAAATTTTTGGTGTTGTTTCTGAACGCCCTGTATTTATTAGAAAAATGGGCAGGTTTATTTTTTAACTATTAAAGTTCTAAACTATTTTATTCATAACTATTTGGTCTTATAAAAATAGTGTATCCGCCTCTTTTTCTTTCCGTCCGTCTGTCTGTCTGCTTATCAACAGATATTAGGGCAAAACCGGTAGCAAGAAACGGTTGCTTGGTATGGAATCAGAGTACCAGGAACAAATATCTTTGTTTTTATTCATATATTCTAATCGGAATTGGTAGATATATACCATTTGCAGTTTGAATCTTCGTTTCCTTTGAGAAGAAACTTTTAAATATAACGGAAAACGGATTTCTGATAAGGATTCAGCGTCTAGTTTCTACCACTTTCGGTTTTAGCAGAGATAAAGATTACGGTGCAACCTTTTTGGAACACTGAATCCAGTTTTAAAAAATTGCTTTTTAGTACTTAATACAGTTTTACCCTACGGTGGTAAACGTTAAAACTGTTAATGTTTGACTTCTATCACTTTCGATTTAAATGACAGAATGGCGTCCGTTATGATACTTACACTTGGAACCCAGAATTTATATCAAAAAGACGTTTTTGCTATGGAAACCGGAAGTAGTAGGAGATTTTATCACTTCCGGGCTTAGTAGGGAGATAACAATGGTGATAAAGTGTATTCCTAGGACGCTGAGCCCACATCTGTTTTTTTTAAGGTTAACCCGATCAAAGGGTTACGCCCTTTCTTCGGTAGGAGGAAATATAGGTATAGGGTTTTACTTTTATTAATAGTTGGGCATTGAGAGTTTGAGGAGCATTAATTTATTTTATTCTTTTGTAGTCATCATTTTTTTCTTCAATATAGCTTTGGAGGCATCAGTTGACATAAGGAAGGCATCAGTATACGTAGGGTCCATTTATTATTCACTATTGCATTAAGGAGGCCGGGCTATGGTTGTGAAATGAGAGGTGAGGTGAAGTGCTGATAGACACAACAAACACAGGGATATGGTTAGTGTAGACAAATGAATGGTTATATTCTGCCCTGGGTCGTCACACCGCTGATGATGACAGATGAAGCCCGCTGATAAAAACATTGATGAAACACTAGTGCAGAGATGGATAAATGCGTGGACTAAGGTGAGGTGGTCGGTATATAGCAAAATCGGCCTTGTGGGGGTCATTATCGTCTAAAGTGTTATGGTAAAGAAAGAGAAGATGTTGAAGAGATGTGGCTTGATGTTGAGGAAGGGTATCATGAATGATGTCCTGGTGAAAGGTGTCGAGGAAGAGCGAATTACCTTCGGCAATGACTTTTGTTATGTATTTTGTGCGGAGTGTTTCCAAGTGTTGTAAGATGGTGGGAAAGTTGATACGGCGATAGAGATCGGCAGTTGGTGCTGGTAGTCTTATGCGATAAGCAAGGCGGAGAGCATGACGTTCGGATATTGCAAGTCCAGTATATAGTGCGTCAGGGGCAGAGATCCAGCATATATGGCCATGTGTGAGAGCAGGTCGAAGGAAAACCTTATAAGTCTTAATAACAGTGTCAGTATGTAAGCCCCAAGTGGTGCCCACTAGCCGCCGGAGAAGGTTTAATCGATTTGTAGCCTGTGATCGGATTTTCTGTAAGTTAGGTTACCAGCTGAGTTTTGAATCGAAGATGATTCCGAGGTATGTTACTTGCGATGATGGGCGTATGAAAGTGCCATTGACGTGAATATGAAGAAGAGCAGGATTGCGATAAATTCGTGATTGGCAGCGAGGTGGAAGAAAAATGATAGCCTGTGTTTTGAGGGGATTTATGGTTAGGCGCCACTTGTCACACCAGGAAGTGAAGGCACCAATGGCTTATTGGAGTATTCGATTTATGTGTTGAACAGTGTTGGCTGTGGGGAAAAAAGCTGTATCGTCGGCACATTGATATAATGAGACATTTTGTGGTAGAGGGGGCATGTCTGCTACGTATAATATATAAAGAAGGGGTGAAAGAACAGAGCCTTGAGGAACACCACAGTGAAGAAAGATTGGATGTGAAAGTGATTGGTTGATGGTAATGTAAGTCATACGATTTGAAAGGAAAGAATGGATACATCTGATGTAGGAGAAAGGAAGATGAAAAGAGTGAAGTTTTGCGATGAGGCCGGCATGCCAAACTTTGTCAAAAGCCTTTTCAAGATCAAACAATAACAGGCAGGAAGGTTTGGAGGCATTGTAATGATTAGTTATGGCGGTCGTGATTAGTTATGGCGGCCGTAAGAGTTGATCGGAAATACTGATGTTTGGGCGAAAACCAGCTGGATGAAGAAGAATGAGGTTTCGTTCAGAAAGATAGGTATGAAGGCGTCTGACAAGAATGCGTTCAAAGATTTTGCTGAGTACTGATGTCAATTGTATAGGACGGTATGATGAGAGTTCTGTAGGAGATTTATTTGGTTTGGTGAAAAGCAGAGTTTTGAAGATTTTTCCATTGTGGTGGATAAAAGCCGGTGCGGAGTGTATATAAGACGGGAGGAGAGGCTGCAAGAAGTGTATATAAGACGGGAGTAGAGGCTTTTATGAGTTTATAAGTGATATGGTCAAAGCCAGGCGCCGTGGTACGTTTCGATTTGATGGAGGAAGAGATATATGCAGGAGTAATGGGATCATTAAAAGGTGAATCGGTGAGTTGAAGGTGAATGTTGGGTTATAGGAGGGGGGAGTGCGGATTTGCAAGGCGTTCGACACGTCCGGTGATAGTTGGCTGTGGTAGTTGTACGGTAGGGGTAAATATTTCTTGGAAGAAGAAGGCAAAAGCATTTGCTTCATCAGTATCGGTTTGGAGAGGATGATGACGTAAAATGATAGGATATGATGTATGTCGCGATTGACCAGTTAACTGATGGAATTTTTGCCAGAATTTGGTAGGATGTGATGAAGTTGAGAGGGAGTTGCAGATGGAGATTCAACGTTTTCTTTTGTAGGCAGTAAGGTAATTATGAAGCATGCGAGTCCAAGGACGATGCTGTGCTAAGGATATAGGAATATGAGTACGCTGAAAGTCGCGGAAAGAACGACGAGAAGCAGCAAGGATGGAGTGATATTGTGAAGGGATCGGAGGTTTGTGTGGATGACGTATACGTAGGGGTATGTTATTGTGGGTGGCTGTGTCAAGAGATGCTGTGAGTTGGTCAACAAGGTCATAGAGTTCATGCTCTGAAGTAGGCTCTTGAAGATGTATCGAATTTGTAAGATCCGCTTGGAAATTAGCCCAATTTGCATGATTATAATCAAAGTAGTGAATGGGCGTTGGTTGTGATTGAGCTGAGTGGGTGAGAATAATATCGAGTAGTATCGGAGCATGCTCGCTGCCGAAATGTGGGAGAACCCTAAGATTTTGAATATTCAGAGACGCAGAGCTGATAACTATGTCTGGGGAGATGTTGCTGATGGGGCGAGATGGCGATGGGAGATGATGAAAATCGGCGGCAAGGATATTAGAGATGTAGTTGTGAAACTGTTGTTTCTCAGCCTGCCGGCGGCAATGAATATATATGTCTGCCATGATGATGTAATGCCTAAAAGTATTGTCAATGTATTGAAAAAATTCATATGGTATGGGGTGGCCTGGTCGAATGTAGATAGTGCAGAGAGTGATGATTTTGGTGCGAAAATATAGTGTGACTATGGAATACTCGGGAAGGTTATGTGGCTTTGGAAAATAGTGAGTGCGTACAGGGATATTGTGATATGTTCCAATTGCAGTGCCTCCATTTGCTCGTTGGTATGGTCTAGAGCAATCATGACGGTGTAGTTGAAACTGTGGAAAACGGACATGATGTGTAGGTTTGAGATAGGTAAAACGGACATGATGTGTAGGTTTGAGATAGGTTTCGTTCAGCGCAAAAGTCTGTAGTTGTTTCTCCCTTAGGAGTTGTTCAAAAACTGCTTTGTGAGTGAGAAGAGATCGGATATTAAGGAAGAGGAAAGTAACTGCCATGAAGATTGATAGTGTTTTAGAAGTTGTTGGGCGATGGTTGTAGATTATAAAGATGGTCATTCTGGATCTGTTTTAGTAGATGTGATGGAAAAGTGGGCATGTGGACCGGTGTAAGTGGCAGAAAGTTGTAGGCCAAATAATTGTTGGGCATGTGATCGACCTGCATAAGAATGTGTAGGCGTAAGGAGGGGTGGATATTTTGAAGAATAAGAGTGGTGAAGCGGAGCAAGTCTTCAGCTGTGATGGGTTCTCGTAAGCAGTTAGCAAGTGGTGCAGCGGAATCGGTGGTGCGGATGGGAACGGATAGTTCAGGTTTATCAGTTGGTGGAGCAGGTTTTTAATGGCATTTATAACTATAGTTTGGGTGTTGTTGATGGCAGGTATTGCATAGAGGTGGTTTTTTTCAGGTTAGGACAGTTGTTAGTGGAATGGTCCTCATTGCAGTGTCCACAGCGGGGTGAGTTTCTACAGTTTTTAGTCAAATGTGAGGCATATGTTTGACATCTTTCGCAGCGGATTGGAAGTGGTGGTGAAGTGCGGGATGATTCTACTCTATGGCGTCTGCGATAGATATAGGCACCATTTTGAAGCAGATCGTCTACTGTTTCCTTGGATGCTGTAAGAACTCGAACGAGATAGGTAGGACCTGACTGACACTTGATGCGAATGCATTTGTGTACTTCATAACATTCGAGTCTTATTTCGTCAAGGATTTCTTCATCGGAATATGCTGGTGGATCGCATTTTATCACCACTGAAAACATGGGTTGGCGTCGAGGTGGCGGTGGTCGCATTTTTCTGGTTTGAGAGAGAGCTTGGATGTTCGCTTTGTCCCCAAAAATGTGAAAGCCTGCTTTGTTTCTGATTGTAGTAACGAAGTTTTGGTCTGGAGATTTGATAATTATTCCGTTCCTAGTGAAGATGATTTCTGATACATTAGCTCCCGGATAGTATTTCATAAGTTGAATTTGAATGTGTTTAGGATTAGAGTATTTGTTGTCAGCATTAGTGAGAAGGTAATTGAAGGTTGCTGAAGGTTGGTTTGAAGCGATGTCCATAGCTAGATCATAGAGGTCACTTTCGGAGGCCTGACTGACAGGAGATCTTGATCCAGGACGAGGTTGCTTTTTTCTGATTTTGTGATTGTAGTGTTTCACCTGCTCGTTTTTGAGAATTGGGACCCGTTCTGGGTTTGGCCCCCTTGCACTGCATCGAGTTCAGAGGGGACACACCCACAGATCGCTAAGACTGCGGAGTGGCCGAAGCCAGTACAATATGAGAAGAGAACAACAATGATCAGTCTGGTTGATGTCGAAGATATGAGATGAGTTGAGATGATATGATGAAACGGTGTACAACGATGATGATAGGTTTCACCCTCCAGCACTGAGAAGTACTGTCAGTCCCAGTGAGAACGTATGCGTGCTGGTCTCTATTGTGCGTATACAACGCAATGTTCTCGAAAGCACGTTAACGATTCTCAGCTAGGCTAGGCTTGGTACAAAATACAGCTTGTGACGTATGGTACGTCAAGCTGGTAAGAAAGTGTCCACATCTAAAAACGTCTCCCTATATATTAGCGTTTTTGCTCTGTATTTACCTGTCACAACAGACGAAAGGTCGAATATTATCATTCTATAAGAGTGCCTTTACTTATGCAAAGTACAGTTCAAAATAATAATAATAATAATAATAATAATAATAATAATAATAATAATAATAATAATAATAATAATAATAATAATAATAATAATAATATAACAAAGAAAACTGTTCAAACAGAAAGAGCTGAGAATATATTAACCATAAAAGACTCAAGTAAATAAATAAACAAGCCGAGGCAAAACGAACTCTAAACTTCCCAACGTGCAAAGCTGTAGTGCACTGTCTCTGTCGCTGACCGAACGTATCCCTACCCGAGCTCGGGCACTAAATAAAGCTATCTTCATTACTTGGACAATGAGCTTCTTGCGCACAAACTTTCGTTTAGATCCGACCAGTAATTAACGAGAAACAAAGTACCACATACAAGACAAGCCAGGGCTGTACCTGACCGAGCGCGTCTACCAAATATAGCGATCTTTAGTCTTTAGACACGTGCTACTTGCCAACTGGATTTGGTTCAGTACCAGGTACTAACTTAATAACTCTATGGCCTATGGAACCCGGAGATTCAATGCCACGTTCAGAGAAGCTCTTCATATACTTTTGTTCTTAGCCAACTGGATCCACTTTCTACTTTGTATCATATTTCTCAACGATTCATCTTAATATCGTCCTCCCATCTGCACCTAGGTCTTCCTAATGGTCGTTTTCCGACTGGATGTCTAGTTAAAGCTTTGAAAGCGTTCCTACTTTCTTCCATTCTTGCTATATGACCTGCCTACCTGAGCCTCCTAGATTTGATGACACTACTAATATTTGGTAAACCATATAAATTATAGTAGTTCCTCGTTATGAAGTTTCCACCATTCACCATTCTCGTTCTTCTTGGATCCGAATATTCGTCTTAGTATCTTGTTTCCTAATACTTTCAGTCTGTGTTCTTCCGTCAGAGTAAGAGACCATGTTTCGCAACCATACAGAACAACAGACATGATTATTATTTTATATATTTTAAGCTTCAAATTCCTCAACAGAATTCGCGACGACAAAAGATTTTGTACTGAATATTAACACAAATTCCCTGCTTTTAATTGACATTTAATTTCATCGTGAATATGGTTTTGGTCTGTTAACATTGCTGCTAGATATTTGAAAGTATCCGCTTTATTGAAAGTATTATGTGATATTATAACGCATCCATAATTTTGAGTATTACGATCTCGACGAACTCCCATGTACTCAGTGGCGGATCCCGGGGGCGATCGGGGCGATTGCCCCCCCCCTTCCCCGAGAAGAGGAAACTTTCTTATTTTATATATAAATAAAACCCATCCCAGAGTTTGGAGCTTTTAAAAATAGCTGTAAGTAGCAGTATTACAACGCATCCCCCCTTACAAATCCGTTCTGGATCCACCCCTGGATGTACTTAGTTTCTCTGCATTTACCTCTAAGCCCATGTTATTGCAAGCGTTTAATAAGACCTCTGCATTTCTTTCTATTGTTCTTCTATCCTCCCTTATTAAATTTACATCATCAGCATACGCCATAACCTGGTAAATACCATTCAGCTGTTGGTCACGTACGCTCATGTCCAAATTTATTCTCTCATGTCTATAAATATGTTGTTGTAGGAATATAATTTGATAACGAATTCGCCCAGTATTTTTATAATGTTACTATGTGTATAAACGCCAAAGACATGTATGTGGCAAATTTCGTGTCAAAAGAGCTGTAAATAAGAACAATAAAACGAAAATAAAACTTTCCTTGTCCATTTAGCAATATTTTGTTTTACTCACTCTAATTTTCGTATTTATATTTTTTCCGTGTGAAATTTACCACAAACATACATTTCCCGATTATACACATCGTATCAGTATTAAAAGTATCCTGCAAAATCATTATCAAATTATATTCTTACAAGAAAACAGTTATAGATGTGCGAGAATCATATTGGACATGAGTGTACATACACGTAGAGCACGGACATGTATTTTACACGTAGAACAAAACCAAGAACCAGTATGCTCACAGTTGGAAGCTAATAATTAATAAATAAATGAATAAAACTAGATAATTTTCTGTAGATTGTACTTCTTTGCTGGCACACCAAAGTATGCTAATGTTAATAGTAGCCCCTTTAGAATTTACAGTACAAAGCCACTACCAATCTATTTCTATGAAAAGCTGACATACGAATGGATTGAAGTTAATTGTCAGCTTGGTTGAGATTTTTTCGCTATTCCTCCAATTGTGAATGTACCTCAGGGAAGAGCGATAACATTTTGAATTCTACAATGCAGAAAACAAGCTCAAAGTACTAATTGGATTTTGTTACAATGAAGACTAAGTAAAGTAAAGACGACTGCACACATCTGACTGTAAATCTTCCATGCTGGGTGGTCTGGGAGTGAGAAAATGGCTGCCAATCTCTCTCTCTCTCTCTCTCTATTTCCTTCCCATTCTTTCTTTAGAGTCTGACTTATTCTTAATTATAGACTCTTGTAATCTCTTGTTAAAACTTAAAAAAAAAGAAAAACTCTTACCAACACTTTTGTACCCATAATCGTTATCTAAAATGAAGACAGCTGTCACTCAAGAGATAATTAAGACTTATCCCAATTATGAACACTAGTGCGAAAGCAGATTTTCCACGTCTAACAAGCTATTTTTCTGCCTAGATTAAGAGAAGAATATTTTTCATTTTGACTTCAAGTAAAATGATGTGTATATATATTTTCTTCTCCTTCTAGCTACACTAAAAGCGTGCATCAATGCAAATATTCTCAATCTAAATTTTTAACAACTTTCTCCAGTATTTTTCCGTATATATCAATTAAATAAATTTTAATTTTAGAATGAATTTATCAATAGACTGTTTCGATATGTACGAGGAAGGATCAGAAACTAATGTTACAAAGCTGATATTTATGAACTTTAGTCTGTTATAGAGAAATGAGAAGTGTGCGGTAATTTTAATACATGGAGTTGGCATCTATGCAGAGTTTCAGCCACCCGCCACCTACTGCGCTAGTTGTAGATATCCACAAATTATGACTCATTTGAAAAACTCAAGGATCTTATAAACTAGAGGATCTGCCCTTACAACAAAATCTTGAAGCCATACGTCACAGTTTCGCCACCCCTACTCTGCCCACTCCGCCCAATGGGATCGCAGTGTTTTGAGCCAACAATCATGGCGGAAACGAAAATATCCAATCAGACAATGGCACAAACGAGAGTAGCCAATCAGACGTGCTCGGTTGTTTTTTTGGCTTCATCGATTTAATAGGATGAAGATACATATGAGTAGATCCTCTATTTATAACATCCTTGGAAAGCAGGTCTCGGGAAAGAGTCCGCTCAGTTGTTCGATTTCTGTGGGCGAAATGTAACCGCGGCTGAAATTCACCGGCAGCTGGTAGAGGTTTACGGGGAGACTGTAATGTCTCGCCAACATATCTCAGAATGGTGTCGAATGTTTGACTGGTAGAGAAAACGTCACCGACGAGGAGCGTAATGCCCGACCAAGCACGGCATCAACAGACTTGAACCCAGCTCTCACGGAGGAGCCGATTGAACACCTCTCTACAGCCCGGACCTCGCATTAAGAGTCTTCATCCCGACGAAATTAAAATACCGCTAATTTTACACTAATTATGCGATATCTTCAAATAGATAAAAGATAATCAAAATATGGAACAAGAGCGCCCTAGACAATATTATTTTACATGAGAAACCGTTATCGCGACTCACTTATCTGCTTTCGATTTCGAGCCATTTAAAATTTCGGCATTTATTTTCGCGTTTCTAAACGGCTGAAAACGGAAAGCCACTAGGTGGCTTGTGATAACGGTACCTCATGCAAGATAATATTGTCTAGGGCGCTCTTGTTCCATATTTCAATTATCTTTTATCTATTTGAAGATATCACATAAGTACTGTAAAATTAGCGGTATTTTAATTTCGCCGGGATGAAGTCTCTTAAGCGACTTTCACCTGTTCACGCACTTGAAGGAGCACCTCGGAGACCGTCGCTTCGCTTCAAAAGAGGAGGTGAAGTATTTCGTGACAACGTGGCTGAACACGTAAGGACAGGATACTGAAAGGGAATCTACACTCATCCCACGATGCAATAAGTGCCTCAAACGATATGAAGGCTATGTCGAAAAATAATCTAATATAGGGCCAGTGGCGTATTTAGGGGGGGCGTCCGGGCTTAAGCACCCCCCGAAATCTTACTTACTATAGTAAAGTATATGAAATATCTTGCAGAATTTTCACATTTTCAGGCAAAGCCCTCCTCCCCGAAAGTTAGCAAAGCCCCCGAAACAAAATCGTAAATACGCCATTGTACAGGGCTGTGTATTATCTGTTGTCTGTGTTGGTTGTATGAAAAATATATATACACGTTTTACTTCAGGCTTTGTAAGTTTACTTTCTGATCACTCCTTGTAGTAAAAAAAAAAAAAATAATCAAACTATGAATGCAATTAAACATCAAAAACTGGGAACATGTGCACTCAAATATGCTGTAGGGGGGCGCGGTGGCTCAGTGGTAGAGCGTTCACCTCTGGTGCTTGGGGTCCCGGGTTCGATCCCAGCCCCCGCCAAGTGAACTTTGTGGTGGACAAACACCGTGCTCGTGGGTTTTCTCGGGGTTCTCCCGTTTCCTCCCACTTTCTTCATTCCACCATTTCACTCATCTCTCATTATCACCGTCTCCTTTAGCCTAACCGGCATAACCGTGGGACGTAAAACTTAAAGATTTCATTTCATTTTCAAATATGCTGTAAATAGGAAAATATGCACCAAAATATGCAGTACAGTGACTAATATCTAATAATACTATTTTTCCCTTTATTGAGCAAGATACATATTTATTGAGCATCTGTTACTGTTGATTAGAAATTTGATTTGGAATTAAGAGCCCCATTCAGCACCAAAACTATTGGAAACGTGG
This sequence comes from Thermobia domestica, assembly GCF_964235325.1. Lineage (NCBI taxonomy): Eukaryota > Metazoa > Arthropoda > Insecta > Zygentoma > Lepismatidae > Thermobia > Thermobia domestica. The sequence goes on from NC_137462.1 coordinate 264,925,593, forward strand.
ACCTGCAGACTAATGTTAATCTGAATGACATGAGACTTTACAAAAATCGGACCTTTGGGTATCCTGTACCGATAAAACGTATGCTAATCATAAAACAACGGAATTCTATCTGCTAATGTAAGTAGTCGTGTCCAATGTGTGTGAACTAGTCACAGATGGAGTGGGTCATGGGTCGTGGGTCAACAGAATGGGACCCACTGCAACCCATCATCATCCACTCTGACTCACCAACCCACTATGGCCTACTCTGACCCGTCGACCCACTCTGCTCAGTGCATTGTAAACAGCATCTTCTGAACACTGGTGAATTTGTCTACTTTCTACTTTAAGATCTCCATTTGCTTCCTTTTCCATTTGTTCCTATTTCCGTACCTGAGATGAGGATATCTAACTTTAAAAAGGAAGAAGTAACGTCAGACACTTTTGTATATCGATATTTGTATTTATAACAAAAGCAATAGGACTTACTACGGTACTTGGTTTACGAGAAACAGTTGAATTTTGCACTTTTTTCCATTTACGTTGGGCTACTTTACCTTGATTTGAGATTTTCAAATTTCATCCTATTTTCTACTCAAAAATACATCTAATTCAACAAGGAAATGATTATATATGATAATTAAATTGGAATTCATCGTAACATGACAAACACTCTACCATCATATCCTGAAGGTCAGATCCGCCAGTGTTGTAACATAGCGGTGAGTGAGCGATTGACCGTAGAAATTCAAACTCCTATTAGTGATAATTTCACAGCCTTAGATTATTACAAGTGTGAACTTTTCAGTCAGTTAAGAGAAGGGCGTGGATCAGAGGTCAGAGTTGATGACTATGGGTTTTGGTAGGTGGTGAGTCAGAGTGGGTCACGGTGGGTCGTGAATCATAGTGGTTAGCGGATCATGGGTCAAATTTCCACTGACCCATGCCAACTCTGGTTACAATACAAGAAATTACGTATGTAAAGAAGAAACCAGTACAGAAAAACTACGATTGAAATTTATGTTAAAATAATGATAATACTTCAAATTCCCGCTCATATTTGCTGATTGTTTGCTTTGCAATAAACGACTTTACATTTTTGAGTATTTTCTGGTAATTTTTCTCCAGTTAAGTAACTCACTTTTATACATATAAAATGCTCTTTTTGCCTCACAAGTGATTGGAAGACAACATTTTAATGATGAAATGTCGCTTGCTGAGAGATCGGTAAATTCTTTTTTCAATCACTTGATTTACTTACAAATTTTAAACTTTTAACAATTGCATAAACACTTTCCAACTGTCCTTGGAGGAATTGGGTTGTTTCTGATCGGAATATTTCCAATATATTGGAGAGTTCTAACGTAAGCTTCATTCTTTGCATTAGGTTACTTGTTAGTACTAATTGGAGTTCTACCGGCAAGCGAGGTAAAAGGAGAAATTTTGTAGGAATACTTTAGTCAATGGATACACATCTTAAACTTTTGGTTAGCGGGTACATGATGACCAAAATATTATGAACTTCGACTTTTTGATTTCTGAAAACTATAGGGGAAAGTACCTAAATATGGAATACCATTCCATTTTTGGGCAACTGTAGCTCACCTTACAGAATTCTACATATGAAAAAATGTGTGTGCATTCTATACACATATGGTAATAATTTCTTGCATTTGAAGTCAGTCAATAACAAAAAAGAGACCCCAAAAATAAATGAAAATCAAAACAATACAAAATTGGTACTCGAAAAAAAGTGCTCTAAATATGGAATACCATAAACAACTCTCATGAAATATACCAGAATGATTTACATACTTCTAATATAGGTATGCTAAGTAAAACAAAGGAAGTTGCCAATACAAATATTTTAATTACATGATATAAAGATGTAAATATTCCAAAGATTGTTTGAAAATTGCAAAAATGTAGTAAATGAGCTGTAAAGTTACAAAAAGAAACATAGAAGCAAAGAAGCAAAATATGCAAGGAGACATTTATATCTTAGAGTTGTAAAGTTAGGTAAAAGAAAAATTATTAGATATGTTGCCTAATGTTAGATATGCTGCAAAATATTCAATGAGAAATCTATGTCTATTCACAGCACTCACAGATATAAACACCTTTGTCATATCCAGCACATTCATTGTGAACCCAGGATTTGCAAATCATACACATCGCCCACTTTTTATCGCGTTTATCTTCAGAAAATTTTGAGCAGAAGAGGCACTCAGCGTCTTCTCCTGTCTCTGGTTGATCATTATCGGGAATGTTACTAAAGGTTGATGATTGATCATCATATGCTCTGATGGACATAGATGTTCCGAAATCTGAAGTTTCACTTTGGGGACGACTGTCATCACATTAATGGCATTTGAAGCAGTTTGTGGTTTCACGTACGCTTTTCCAAAGAGTTCTGCTACCTCAAATGCAGAGAGAGGCCACACACAACCGTCTTCTGTCCTAACAGTTCTCATCCAAATCATGATCTCTTCACTGTAGTACGTTTTTAAGGAATTCATGAAGGTTCTTTCAAGAGGCTGCAGTTTGTGCGACGGTTGTGGAGGAATACAAAGTATGGAGACATTATTGCTTCTCGCCAAATATAAAACTTCTAAATTCCTTGACTAGGCATAATGGCCATCAAGAATGAGCAACAATGGAGATTCTTCAGATGACCTTGTGTATTTAATAAAATGTCTGAAGCATTCAGTGAAGAGATTACTCTGTACCCACCCAGAAGGATAACATGCTCCAATAGATCTTTCAGGAACACCGCGCATGAGGTGATTTGACCACTTTTTCCTTGGAAATATTAGCATGGGAGGAACATAAATACCCGTGGCACTCATACACGTTATTACGGTCACTAAAGAGCCTCGTTCTGCAGAGCTAATTGCGCCTATTCTACCTTTTCCTTTGTGTGCAAGAACTTAAGGAACTTTTGATTGAACGACAGTCAGGCCTGTCTCATCAACGTTAAATATGCGATCAGCAGAAATGTTCTTATTATCAATCTCCGATTGCAAAAGGTCAAAGAAGTGAGTCACTTTTTCTTTACGAAAGCCAACGGTTCGATTGTATGACGTTTGTGTCGGCTTTCTGAAAGAAAGTTTTCCCTTGTGTCTCTTCATAAACAATTTCAGCCCAAGTCTTTCCTGCAAACTCGTGGCACTTTGAAAACGAGTGTGCAAGTCCATTTTGTTTGGCTAATTGATATGCCATTATTCGCACATCCCTCCGAGTAAGACCCAAAAATCTGTCTTCCATAACTAACAGGTATTGGACCAGTTCCTCCTCCATTTCCGGTGTTAGAATTGGTTTTATTCCTAGCTTCTTCACAACAGCTTCTTCAGAACTCAATTTAGATGGCGCCAAGGGAAAAAGTGTTGTCCGAAGTACATTATATATTTTCGCCGCCTTCAAAAATCCCATTTTCTTCTTCCTCACATCATGAATTGCACTCCTCATTGCGTTGCGGTCCCAAATCTTCCGCTGTTTATTCATCTGGGAAACGAAACAAAAAGATTGCTTAAGACTCTAAATATGGAATACTATTCCATATTTAAAACCTTATGGTATTCCATATTAGGAGCCTCGCCATTTTTGTTTTCATAACCACAAAAAGGATACTTAGCCTAGGTACAAAATAATCTAACTTGCATAGTCTATAGCTAGAAAACACCAACTTTCCGGGTGATTGACTGTCAATAATTTCAAATTACAATATGACTAAGAAAATTACTTCTGAAACACTCACCTTCGATAATCAACAATTGGGAACATCCACTCCTTGAAGCATTACGTGCAACAAACTGCTTACTTCACCACAAACTGACCAGAAACGCATGACAGGGTACATATTCAAGCGTCTCCGGGCACCTTTACGAGAGTACACTACCCACCAGGGTAGATACGGTGGTATTCCATATTCTCAACCCTATTCCATATTTAGGTACTTTCCTCTACATATTTTAAACCCAGGATATGAATCTTAAATAAAATAAAAAATAACAAGTAGCCCTGGATGCATATTGTACTTGTTCAACATAGTCTTTATGAATGCATTTTCTCCATAAAGTTTCTTTCCCAACTATCCGCTGCTTGAAAGGGAATGATTTGGAATAGCCTACTTCCAGTGGCAAATTTAGGCATCTTGCAGACCTAGGCAATTTATGGCCGGAGACCCCTTCGTCTGCCATTATTCGCCTCACTGAGCGTGTTCATTCACCGTCAATTCTAGTGAATATTGGGTCAGTAGTTTAGTGGATGATGTTACGCAACACTTTCTGATCAGTGTTGGGTGTGAACTATGAAGTCGTTTTGATAAAGTTTGTCTTAAATTTTAGTGCAGTACCTGCGGTTCAGATGTGGCCTCATGAAAGGTTTTATCCTACCCACAATACAAATTTAACTGATGAATTTAATTTCACTTGTGGCAATCAGTGAATCCCTCATCAGTAGCTGCTCGGCTCATAAAGCCTCGATGCTGAAAAACTCCAACCAGCCAACTCCTGTTTTATTCGATGACTTTGTGTAGCTCTCCCCTGAGGTGACTCCTTTATCCTAATGATCCGAGATAGTGAGAAAACAGAGCAAGTACTTAAGTTTATTCTCTTGAGTTGAATATTCTTGTTACGTTATGGAATCTAATATCCTACTCCAGAAGGACTTTATTTGCTTGTTCGGTCAAGATTCTTCTGGAGATATGCATTATCACAAATGTATCTGTTGAAACTGTCAGGTTAGTGGAAGGACGTCTAACAAAGTTTACTGCTTTGTCCAAAGAATTACTTTTGATTTTAGAAGTGATGTAGACGAAAACGCTGTTTTCGTTAACCGATATTATTACTAGGAGATTTGTTTTGGGCAGCCAGCCCAATTCTTTGTGAGCTTGATGTGTTGCGATAAACTTTCTCACCTCTTCAACTCGTTTGAGAGTGTAGGAAATTGTAGGATTGTTTTGTTGCTTTTCAGCCATCTTTAAAATTACCTATCAGATTTCAAGTCCTATTTTTTTTTTTTTTTACCAATGTAGTTAGACTATGTGTCGTATATACAATTTGAAGGTTCAAATATTTTCAAACTAAACGTTGAAGTCATTTTTTTTTCTTTTACATCAATGGTCTTAAATTATGAATCTTAACTACAACCTTAAGGTCCAAAGTGTGTTATTGTTGACGTATATCAATAGATTTCAAGGTTTAAGTCCAAAATTTGGAGTTAGTGGCAGGAATCGACCAATCAAATTTCACCAAAGATAGTTTTGATCTATAACCTTATACTGTGTATGAATCATAGCTAACAACCCCAAGGCTCAAAGTGAGAGAAAACGTTATTGTATATTAACCGGTTTTAAATTACTTATCAGGCTTCATGCCATAAATTTAGCTTTTAACTGCAACATTTGGAGTTAATCAAAGTCAGTGATCAACCAATCAGATTGCACGAAATATAACTTTGCACCAATGACATCAAACTACAATCCCTAAATTTCAAAGTGTGACATTCTTAATCAAAGGCAGGGAGCAACACATCAGATTGCACCAATGATCTTACACTATGAACTGTACCTAACATTCAAAGCATTAAGATGATAAGTAAGTCAAAATTTTCCAACTTTGATTTTTGGCAATTTTTTTTTATCCATGGAAGGACACAAATTCCACATCCAAATTTACAAAAAGAAGTATATACCTGATACTCATAGAATAATATCATTTTTTATATTTTTGACTATTTACAAATTTAAGTATGAATTATACGTACCCCATCCTTAAATTTAAGATTGGGAATCAATGTACCTATGTCTTATGAAAGAGAATGGAGTCAGACCTATATAAATATATAATCCAATAAAGATTCAGCAAAGATAATGAAATAGGTCAAAACTTTCCAATTTTGAATTTTTGGCATTTTTTTTACCCATAGAAGAGAGTGAGGTGACTATCCAAACTTCCAAAGGTTTTATACTACAATACAAAATCTTTAGTTTTGACAATCTTCAAAACTTAGGAAGTGGTCCTATATCCCATCCCGAAACTTATGGAGGTGGGGCAAACGTATGCATCTTTTCCTATGTGTCCTTAAGTCATTGTACTCAGATCAAGACACTCCAAATATTTTTGATAATTCAGTCGGGCCAACAGAGTCAATACTACTTACTACCGTCTCACAATCAATAGCGTATCCGATATGAAAGCAAAACGTAAAACCTGGAGGCTTCAGCTGCGTCAGAATCTTAGCAAAGTATGAAGTTCTCGTATAGATATTCCTAAACGAAATTTATTGTCCTTGTATACTGAGCAATACATTTGCTACTACAGTCATTTTGTATGAAACTACAGCAAATCGGCGGTATTCGCTAAGAAAAAAAAAAAAAAAGAACTTTAACTTACAAATAACCCAGTAGTATTTTCATGTGGAACTTTATATGTTTTACCTCGAAGTAGTCCCACTTAGCCAATAACATTAAAATTCAATATTTTTTTACAATGCTTAACTCTGATAATATATATGACATCATTGTTTGTAACAATACCCAAATATTCAATATTTGTAACATCACAGTTACTATGTTAATTTTTCAAAAGTGAAACAGCTCTCAATACTGCAACAGTCGACCTCAATTTTATATTATAATCAAGAAACAAAGAACGAGTTCTAATTACCGTGCATTTTACAAGAAAATAATTTAAATCTGTGACTGTGATAAAACATCAACATAATATCACTTGTTCCAACAAGAATATACACGCTGAATGATAAATCTAAGGGGTTAAAATAAAAAGGGCAAATACATTTCAACACATGTAAGTAAATAAATAAACAAATGTATGTACATTACTTCATACCTCAAATGTTAACAATTTTATGTTCCATTGAATCCTAGAAGCAAGAAGAAAATTTCAAATCATGTTAGATCAAACTTCAAATACAGGATTAAGGACACTTAGATTTATGGTGTATTCCTATGAAGAAGGTTTCTCAAGAGAGGCTCAAATGAAATAACTTTCTGAATGTAAATATCCAGTGCTTAACCATGAGAAAAAATGTTTAACAATTACTTTTTTAAGTTTTCCACTTTTCAGATACTGTATAACTTTTGAATATTTTATCTATTAATATAGTTAATTTTCTTTTTACTTACTGTAATGACTCCAGTGCTTTTTAAAATTTAAAGCTGAAATGCTTATCATTTTACTTGTTTCTTACAGTTTGAAAAGTTTTCACAGATATTAAGTCTCCCCAAAAACCCAAGTAAACCATTTGTTATTATATTTGCTTGTTTTTGTACTTTCTTTAACCATTTTCAATTTTCTTCGAAACGTAGACTTTACAGCTTAGCATGTAAATATAAACACATTAATATGTCCTCACCCTCTAATTGTCGCCGTTACTAATATGAATAAAGATATCAATGTATGTATTAAAATGCTAGGTTTATATGTTTGTGGCCAATTTTTGTTTTACAATGATATATCTGAAAACAAGGTTCTAAAATGATGCCGTTTTCACTGATCGATTTCAAATTCTGTGTACATTGTTCAGTTCTAATTGAATATTTAAAAATGGTCATTATTTCCTTATTATATTTTTAAGGGTGCATTGGATGTATTGAAATGTTAAATAGTAAAGCATCATATCCTACGAGTTATGCATCCCATCGTCACACATTTGTATACGGGGTTAACATATCTCTCCGGCGTTTGTTTCATGGCCAAATGATAAAGGAAAAAGAAGGCTAACTATTTCTCCAATCTAAGATGAATCTTTATTGTTTGGAGTATTTTTGGCCATTGAACACCGTGTTACTGACATTATAATTAATTGTACAGAACAGACATCATACAGGAATTAGAAACTTCAACAGGAAGTAGGCTCAAATCTTACAAACGGTGCAAAATATTGAAAAAATAATCGAATTAATATCCCCTTTATTGTACCCCTTGCGGATTTTTATCAAGACATTTTTTATTTGTATCTGTAAAGGGACATGTATAGAAGTTGTGAGGAATGACAAAGAGATTCCTGCTCATATGTGAATGATGCGCTCTGTAGAGAGCGCAGGTACAGCTAGCCATCCTATTAATAGGTTCTTCATTGAGCCTTATGCCTCTGTTTTAAGCAAAAGTGATAGATTTTTCGATTTGAATATTGGATCCAGACTCCCCGATTTGGTCGGGATAGTTCTTTCTATTTGGTCCGAACTAACTAACTAACTCTATGGTCTATGGAACCCGAAGGTTCAATGCCACGTTCAAAAGAGCTCTCCACTGGTTTCTATCCTTAGCCAACAGGATCCAGTTTTTACTTTGTACTCCTAGTTCTGCGAGGCGTCTAGGTCTTACTAAAGGTCGTTTTTCGATTCAATTTCCAGTTACGACTTTGAAAGCATTCCTACTTGCTTACATCCTGGCTACATGACCTGTCTACCTGAGCCTTCTAGACTTGGTGACCCTAACAATGTTTGGTAAAATATATAAATTATGTAGTTTCTCGTTAAGAAGTTTCCGCCATTCTCCATTCCCGTTCCTCTTATGCTCAAACATTCGTCTCAGGATCTTATGCAATACAGGGTGTCCAATATACAATTCAACCCGGAGTTTGGGATAGTAGAACTTTTGAACCTGAATTGATACACAAATAATGGTTATACCAAAATGAAGCTTTGTTCATGCATATATTTTTAAACTAGGAAGCAACGATTGAAGTACACGAGGAACCACACAATGTTGCCAGAAGTAACCGAAGGTGTAAATCTTTTTTTTCTTTTTTTCTTTTTTTTTGTGCAAAATATGTAAATTGACTCATAACTCATACGTATGGATGCTCTGTCATTAATTTTCAGTTTGTTTAGTTGGAGTTGCTTGGAAACTAAGGAGCAGAAAAAAGAATTTTTCATTTCCACCGATAACTAATCGGATGAGGCATCTGTAAGGGGGAAATAGGAAAATCGTCGTTTTCATAAATTAACACTCTGAATTGGCAACTGTGCTGATGTTTCAGTGCATCGAAAGATGTATTAAGGATCTGTCTACATTATGCAATTCCTCAAAACAACGAAAAAGAAACTTTGAAATTATCATAATAAAACTTTTACTTACGTGTCCTTGGCAACACTACTATTATCACGAAATGAGTTATCCGTTCTACAGCAGATGCTGGAAGTGGCTGTTTTGGCTTAAACAGTGGTTCACACATTTCATCATGTTAGCAGCAAGTTTACGAAGAGTAGAAGTGTTAATGTTCTCAATTTCACTGCGAATGTTCGTTTCCACGTCCTGTATAGGTTCGAGAATTGTTCTTGTATACCCGTTGTTTTAAGGGTCTTCACTACAGCGAAATTAAATTACCGCTAATTTTAGAGTTTTTCTGTAATATCTTCAAAACAAATAAAAATATTCGAAAAGCAGAAACGTAGTGAACTCAACAATATGATTTTGCATGTGTTACCGTTATCACAACTCATCTATCTGCTTTCGATTTGCAAATGTAGATAGATTTAGCATTTTTTGCGGGTTCTGTAAATAGCGGCATACCAAAAACAGATAGGTAAATTGTACTAAAAGTACACATACAAAATCGTATTGTCTAGTTCACTACGTTTCTGCTTTTCGAATATTCTTATTTGTTTTGAAGATATTATAGAAAAAAACTCTAAAATTAGTGGTAGTTTAATTTCCCTGTAGTGAGAACCCTTAAGTAGCCCCATAGAAATGAATATCAGTGTTTCCGGATGTACCTAAAAATAATTTTATCATGATAATTTCAAAATTTCTTTTTCGTTGTTTTCAGGAATTGCATAATGTTGACAGATCCATAACACACCTTTTGATACACTGAAACATCAGCACTGTTACAAATTCAGAGTGTTAATTTATGAAAACGACTATTTTCCTATTTCGTCCTTACAGAGGCCTCATCCGATTAGTTATCGGCGGAAATGAAAAATTCTTTTTTCTGCTTCATAGTTTTCAAGCTTCTCCAACTAAACAAACTGAAAATTAACGACAGAACACCCATACGTATGAGTTATAAGTTAAATTACATGTTTTGCAAAAAAAAAAAAAAAAAAAAAAAAAAAAACACCTTTGGTTATATCTGGCAACACAGTGTGGTTCCTAGTGTATTTCAATCGTTGCTTCTTAGTTTAAAAATATGTACATGAATAAAGCTTCATTTTGGTATAACCATTATTTGTGTATCAATTCAGGTTCAAAAGTTCTACTCTCCCAAACTCCGGGTTGAATTGTATATTGGACACCCTGTATTTCCAGTCCCTGTATTTTGATCCCTCAGAGTAAGCAACCATGTTTCGCGATCATACAGAACAACAGGCATGATTATCGTTTTATATAGTTTAAGCTTCAAATTCCTGAATTCGCGACAACAAGAGAACAGAATAATAACACGAATTTCTTGCTTTCAGTCGATATTAAATTTCAGTCGAAATTAATACGAGTATGATTTCTCTCTCTTTGTATAACAGGAAGCAGCAGAAATTCACCACCTCTTGGGATAGGGATATTCCGAAGATACCTCGCGATCGTGGTCGAGGTTTAAGTCGCGGTCGCACCCTCGATATTGGAACAAACCCATGTATTCAAATGAGTAAGCGCATGTAGAAGATGTATCTTACATCGCGACCTAAAGGTCGACCGCGAGGGTGAATTAGTGGTCGCGATGATGAACAACTAAATTTGTTTTTACATCGATGTTCAGCGGAAGCATCGCTGTGACTCGTGTTGTCATTGGCTCTCCCTGAAACGTTACAAGGAATAAAGTCTTCATTTGTTTAGAATTTCGTTTGCAGAGGATTGTGTGTGTCTATGCTCGAGAGAAATGAAAATGAAATGAAATATTTCAGTTTTACGTCCCACGGTTATGCCGGTTAGGCTAAAGGAGACGGTGATGATGAGTGATGAATGAAATGTTGGAATGAAGAGTGGGAGGAAACGGGAGAACCCCGAGAAAACCCTCGCACACGGTGTTTGTCCACCACTAAGTTCACTTGGCGGGGGCTCTATGCTCGAGAGGTTTTGCTGCACTATTATTTTTGCAGAACTAGTGAGGAATGTTAGAGCAATATGGGATAAGAAACATAAACATCATAATAGACACATATTAAATAGAGATTCAATTAAGCGTATATTCTACCTTTAATATATTACTAAAACTGGCAGTGAAACATCTGCTACTTCTGGTTTCAATACTAATCGAGAAAATATTGCAGCACACAAATCAAACTTATTCACGTGGTGTACGTATGACACTGACATTTAATATAAATGCAATTGCTGCTAATTAAACTGTTCCAAACAACTCAAATCGAGATATGATTGCCATCTAGTTGTAAGTATAGGTAACGACAACGCGTGAAAATCCATTATTGCGGTTCTCACGCAGTAAGTTGATTCTTTAAGTTTACTGAACGGAATGCAAGGGAGATTACGTGTGAATTACTGCACCAAAGTTCGTTCCTTTGTGTCAATAATTTCAGTCATAGTTATACTGAATATTTACATCTATTTTAATATATTCTTTATCATATGCCTTAATATTAAACAAACATGGGGTTGCTACCACCGTATTTATTTGACTTTTTTTTTCAAACCCAACCCAACTTAACGCTGGAACCATATTTGAAGACGTTAGTAACTAAGAAAATTAAGAAGCACAAAAAATGAGTGAACACTGCCTCTTTTTCTTAAAAAGAAACACTCATATTGTTTTGTCCTGAGCAGGCACATATCCAGAAATTTATTTCGGGAGGGACCCTAAGGTTTAGAAGGGTCTAAATTCAATATCAGGGTACATTATACTGAAATCTATAAAACATCCTCTAAAATTTGACTACACAGCAAAAAATGAGGTGTTGAAATAACACGAAATGACTACCACTTTAGCGTGTTACTTGTGTGTCAATTCAACACCAAGCATTTTTTTTTTTTTCGTCGTCCAGTTTAAAGGGTTGTGCCCTTTCTTCGGGTAAGTGCTGTAATGTAGATCAATTGTCTCTATGTAAATGTAGGTGGTCTAAGGGTTGCCAGGTTTATTATTTCTTTATTCATCACATTAATATTAAACATACATGGATTGAAATGATTCCAGGAGAGAAAAAACATATATATAACACAAACATTAATAGGTTAATGGCAAGAAGACAATATTGGCATTTATTACATAAACACTAATTAAGAGGAAAGAAAGTTGAGGGCTGCAGTAATATAATGAACAACTGTAATGAATGGATGAAATGCAGTGCTTTGGACGTCACATCACAAGGTTATGTTAGTTCAGACGAATGAGGTTATCTTCTGTTCCTGGGGCGATTCAGGAACTGATGAAGACGAAGGAGGCCCTTGTTAATAGGTATTACTGTGCATATGATGGATAGATGTGAGATGAAAGTTCGTGCGGTCGGTAGATTGTAAAGATTTCGGGGTCCAAGATGTCATCATCTAACTGTAAATGATATAATGTCATGAAGTGTTGGAGAGGTGTGTCAATGAAAGTTGGTGGTGCATCGTTGTCACGGTCGTAGCGGAGTATATCAAGTATCATAGGATGGGGCTGTGCCATACGTTTGCTGATGTAACGTATACGAAGTTGTTCAAGATGCGTTAATAATGGCGGAAAATCGATCATCTCATAAAGTAAACGTGTTGGATGCGGTAGGCTTATGCGGTATGCTAGGCGTACAGCATGGCGTTCTAGTATAGCAAGTTTTTGATAGAATTTTAATGGCGCAGATGCCCAGGCTGTATGTCCGTAGGTTAATGTACTCCGCATGAAGGTTTTATAGGTATTGAGAACGGTACGTGCCCTTAATCCCCAGGTTGTGCCCACTAATCTTTTGAGAAGATTAAGTCGATTTTGCGCTTGACCTATGAGTTAGGTGAGGTGTGGAGTCCAGGTAAGATGAGTGTCAAAAATGACACCGAGATACGTAATAGTACTTGAAACTGGAATAGGCGTAAGATCAACCTGAAGGCGAAGTAGATTCGGGTTTCGATGCACTCGTGAACGGCGTCGACGTGGTAAGAAAAATATGGTTTGTGTTTTGGAAGAGTTAATATTTAACCTCCAAATATGACACCATCGCACAAATGAATCAATGGCTACTTGCATGGTTTTATTAAGTGATTGTACGGTGCGGCCAGATGTGAAAAAAGCAGTGTCGTCAGCAAACTGAAATATTGTGGTGTTATTAGGAATAACAAGATCAGCGACGTACAGTAAGTATAATAAAGGAGACAATGATGAGCCTTGTGGTACACCTGATTGCAGCAAGATAGGATGAGATAGCGTTCCATTGATTGAGATGTAAGCTAGTCGTCCTATTAAGAAGAAGTGTATGAAGCGGATGTATGAAGTTGGCAGGAGATAGTTACGAAGTTTATATAGTAAGCCAGGGTGCCAAACTTTGTCAAAAGCCTTTTCCAAATCAAATGTTACAAGGCAAGAAGGAAAACCTGTATTGTATTGATTGTAAATAGCTGTGGTGAGACGGAATAATTGATCTTGAGTACTAAAATTTGGTCGAAATCCAGCTTGGTGTATTGGAAGAAGATTATGTGAGTGAAGATGGTCGTGCATGCGACGGACAATTATTCTTTCCAAGATTTTGCATAGACAACTAGTGAGGTGAATAGGACGATAGGATGTGACTTCTGATGGAGGTTTCTTTGGTTTAGGAAAGAGAAGCACTTTTGAGTATTTCCAGTCGAGTGGAATATATCCAGTGCGCAGAATAAATGTATATATGGTGCTAAGAAAGAGTAGAAAAGAATGAGGCGCTTGTCTGATGAGTACATATGTAACAGAGTCAAATCCTGGTGCAGTATTCCGTTTACCTTTAAGTGTATTACTAATAGTTTCGGGTTGAATCGGCCTGGTTAGAGGATTGTTTGGTTCTAAATCATGATCAGCAGACGGACGAAAGAAAGGAGAAGTTGCATCGGTATGGCGGTTTATAGTTGATTGCAAGCGATCTGGTGTATGCCAACCGGGTAGAGGTGTAAAGATATCTTGAAAATAGGAAGCAAAAATATTAGCCTTTTCTGCATCCGTGAGGACTGCTTGATGATTATGAACAATGGGGTAAGGCGTACGAGAAACTCTACCTGTTAATTGATGGAATTTGCGCCAATATTTGGTAGGATGTGTTTCATTAGCTAGTGTGTTGCAAGTTTGAATCCAGTGGCGTCTCTTGAACGCAACGATATAATTATGCGTGATCCTTAGGTACTGGCGATGAAGCCGAAGCGCTTCAAGGTTACCCGTAGCGAGATATTCACGGAAAGCTCTCCGGGATGCTGAAATAAATGGTAAATATTGCGGAGGTAACTTAGGTTTGTGTAGTTGAACTTCGATTGTTGGAATGGAACGTTGTGCTGCGTCTTGAAGGGCTGTAGTAAGTCCAGTGATTGTTCGATCGAGTTCGTATTGCGTACTAGGCATTGTGAGCGTAGTTACGGCAGTGTCTAAATCGGTGCGATATTGTTCCCAATTTGCCTTTTGATAGCAGTAGACCTTCTGAGGAGGAGGCTTCGGCTGAGTGTTGGGAGAACAATGAAGTTCGACTTTGATGGGGACATGGTCGCTACCTATGGAGTCAAGTACAGATATGTGAATATACTGAGATAGTGAAGATGAAGTTATGACTACGTCAGGAGTAGTGCGACTGATAGGACGTGTAGGTTTCGGTAAAGTATGAAATTCAGCTCGTGTTTCATTCCGAACAAAATCGAGAAAGTTGTCTTTGTCACGTTGGGAACGGCTATGAAAATTGAGGTCGGCCATGATAATGTAATGCCGGAAGTTGGTATCAATATAGCGGAAGAAATCATAGCTGATAACTCTGCCTGGACGATAGTAAATAGTAACAAAGGTAACTGTTTTGCCTCTAAAATAAATTGTCGTGATGTTATGTTCAGGAAGGTGAAGAGCAGGTGGAACAGTAACTGCACGATAAGGAAGACTTTGCCGAATGCCAATAGCTGTGCCTCCGCAGAGGCGTGGTCCAGTTGGAGCGTCGTGTCGAAGTAAATTATACTTCGGTATATAGCATGTTAAATATGGTGCAAGGTAAGTTTCATTAAGAGCGAATGCGGCAATTTGTTCCTCCTTGAGGAGCTGTGTAAAGAGCAGTTGGTGCGTCAACAGTGATCGTATGTTAAGGAAAAGTAAATTGTAACTCATAATGAAAGTGAATATAAGTCCGTAGGTAGAGTTGTCCATATCAAACATAAACTTCAAGTGGTTGGATTTGGAAATGCACTGTTGGTCCGGAATACGTTGCATGTAGTTGTAGATTAAATAACAGTTTGGCTGCGTGCATGATTTGAGTTAGAATATGGTTGCGAAGAAATGGGTGGATGTTCTGTAGTGAAATAGTGAGAAAACGGAGTAGATCTTCGACGGTAACTGGATGGCGCAATGAATTTGCTAGTGGAGTTGGTGCATCGACCGAACGTATTGGAACAACTAGTTCAGGCTTTGCTGGATCAGGCTGAGGCTTAGCTTTACATTTATAGCTGTACGTTGGGTGACGTTCAGAACAGCGATCAGAACGTGGTGGTTCTTGAAGGTTTGGACAGCTTTTTGTAGGATGTTCGCGGGAACAATAGCCACATTTGGTGCTGTTTGTGCATTCAGCTGTTGGGTGTGAGTTATATTGTTGACATTTCTCGCAGCGAACAGGTAGTGGTGCTGGCGTGCGAGATGGCTCAACCTTATATTTGCGTCTATAGATATATGCGCCCTTGGATAGAAGTTGATCAATCAGCTGTTGTTGATCAGTCAGCACTCGAACGAGATAAGTTGGTCTCTGGTTGTTCTTTATCCTAATACAACGCTTTATAGGTAGCCCTTCCTGATGGAGTTCAGCAAGAATTTCGTCATCAGTAAGATCAGGCTCTACACCACGAATAACTACAGACAGCATAGGAGGTCGCCGTGGTGGGGGAGGAGTTTTGCGTGTACTCGGCTGTAAAGTAGAAATCTTTGCTTTCGTCCCAAAAATTTCATAAGTTGCCTTGTTGCGAACATGCGTGGCGAAATTTGGGTTAGTGGATTTCAAAATGATGCCACGGCGTGTCTTAACAATTTCACGGATCTCAGGTCGAGGGACGTACTTGACTAACTGCTGGAAGACAGCACGAACAGTGTCATATTTCTGATCGTAGTCGGTTAACAAGAAGTTGTACACGGGATCTGACTGGTATTGCTGATGATGATTATCGGCAGAAGTGGATGCCCAATCCATACAATGGCTGTCAGTTGTAGTCTGATGAACATTGGGAGTAATTCGTTGCTTCTTTGAATCTAGCGCTTGTTCGCCATCAGAGAAAGATCGAGAACGAATTCTATGTCCTTTAGTGATGCAGTCAGCGTAGGTAGTCGAAGGAATAGAGTTACGGTCTGAACGAGGTGTTCCCGTAACAATCCTTGGCTGCGTCTTTTGGCGACCGTTAGGCCCGATGTTAAGTGGTGGAGGTTGTAATCCTAAATCCTGACCGATATTCGTAGGTCCGTTAGCTTTGCCAGTGTCTGTCATCGTGATAGAGTAGCCGAGGGCCGAAGCCCAGATGAAGATGAAAAAAATGAAAAGAATGTTAGATGAAGTTCAAAAAACAAGACACCCTCCGAAAGTGAAAACTTTCGTCAGACCCCTAAGTGCTGTAATTGTGCTATGCTCGCAAGTACGTATGCTATACTTGGTCCTCGCTGGCACAGTAACTGACACAAGAGAGGTTAGGTTTCTTGGTAAGGTATTGAACACCAAGCACATCGCCTTCAGAGCGTGTCAGAAATACCTGGTTACTGGCTGTAAGTATTTGCATTGTTTTTTATTGTTTGGTATGAGCAAAGCTTTGAGAATTATATTTGGCACTTATGCCAAGTAACGAATAATGTTGTATGTTTTCTGTAATCGGTCACAATAATATTGTTGTAAACCTGTGAATCATCTGACAACAGTTACACAGATAGCTGTGCTTCCATCTGTTTTCTTTATCTGTTATTTCTGTGTCTTAGCATATATGAACATAAGATGGCAGACTGTTGCCTATGTAACTGTTGTCAGACGATTCATAGGTTTACAACAATATTATTGTGACCGATTACAGAAAATATAGAATATTATTCTTTGCTTGGCGTAAGTGCCAAAGATATTTCGCAAAGCTTTGCTCATATTAAATGATAAATACAAATGCAAATTCTTTCAGGTAGTAATTAGTTATTTTTGTTATACTCGGAAGGCGATGTCTTTGTGTTGAATTAACGCACAAATAACACACTAAAGTAGTAGTCATTTTGTGTTGTTTCAACACCTCATTTTTTACAGTGTACGTTTGGAGAAAAGTTGGAAATTCAGTAAGTACTTTTTCGAGTGCAAGACGACGCGACAAACATGAGAATTCTTGTTTCGTTTCAGAGACGAGAATATAAATTTCACATACAAGGTCTGTTCTGAAAGTAATGTCAGTGAATTTATTGTGATGCGACTGTGCGTCGGAGCGCGGTCTAACCGGTTGAAACTGGTAGTAGGGGAATCCAGTTAAGCAGTGCTCTGTCGCTCAATGTGCTCCGAGTATCCGGAGAGTGAAAATGGGCCTGTCCGTGAGGGTTGTTTATGATCTTGTGCAAGAGAAAATGCAGAGCTCGTTATAACAAAGATTTGCCATCAAGTTTTGCATGAAACTTGGCAAGACCGCTATGGAAACTGTTACTATGATCAAGACTGCGGTGTGACTTTTAACGCGGCGTGCTTGGTCATCTGTGAGCACTTTTGGAACCATTTTTGCGCACACCTTCCGCATGCCGATATGGTTTATAACGATTTCATGAACTTGAGTTTTCATAATGTTTAACATGTCGGCCATTAAACGAACACTTAATCGTCGGTTTGAGTTCAACAGTTCCGTCACTCGCTTCACTTTGTCGGCCGCGGTGGTCGTGGATGTTCGTCCGGCGCGATCCTCGTCGTCGACCTCTTCCCGGACTTTTAAAAAGGACTTATGGCACCGAAACACTTGTCTATCTGACAGGGCATGTTCTTTGTAAGCAGTCTTGATCATAGTAACAGTTCCCGTAGCGGTCTTGTCATGTTTCAAGCAAAATTTGTCTCAAATCTTTGTTTCTAACGACCGCTGCATTTTCACTTGCACAAGATCAAAAAACAACCCTCACGGATATGCCCGTCCTCACTCTCCGGATGCTCGAAGCATCCTGAGCGACGAAGCGCTGCTTAACTGGGTTTTCCCATTACCAGTTTCAACCGGTTAGACCGCGCACCGACGTACAGTCGCGTCACAATAAATTCAGTGACATTGCTTTCAGGACAGACCCTGTATTTCGTGAACAACTCTTCTAGTTCAATCAAGTCTTAGATGTCAGTCATTCTTTCAGTGTTGCATGATTCATAGTATAAAATATCTATAAATTCTTAAAGTGACTGCAATATCACAATGAAGAGCATTTATCGACGTTTAAAGATACGTAGCTTATTACATAATACACTCCAAAACCCTGAAAATCCGGTAATCCCATACTACGTCTAGCTTCTAGCAATTGGTCAAACTGTGGATTTTAGTCGTAGCTGGTGGACGAATGAAAGAACCCCGATTGCTCTATTTCTAGTCATAAGATGGGTTTACTTACAGGAATAATCAATACAGGATACAGTGGCGGCTTTTGAGAGAAGTCACATTGGTGAAAATTAGCTACAAACTAAAGGGAGGAAAGTTTACTTAATACATACAACGATTAGATAATTAGATAAGTTTTTCCCCTTAGCTTCTAACGAGAAATATATTGCTTTCACCGTTGTGGCTTCCGTCAAAATTTTCCAATAAATAGATATTTGTGTCTTAACTTTACTGCGGGACAGAGGCGGACTTGAGTAATCGTTAGGTTATTGTAAATATATAGGTGTAAAGGGGCCCGTAGACGAACCACGGTTTGTGCAAACATCATGTTTGTGCAAACACTGTGTTTGCGCAAACATTCGGCCATACACGGTTCAACTGTTTGCACAAACTTCAGTTCAATTTTGAGTTTGATCGTGTAAACATGTCCACTGAAGCAGCTCGTTTAGCGATAGTAATTGCTTGTGCTTTGGAAGCGGAAAGACCTGCGAAACCAAAACGGAAGAAGAGGGTGTGGATGAAAGAGTGGTTCAAGAAACGGTCTAAGTTTAGTTATCAAAATTTACCTAGGTAATATCCGAACTTGAGATAAGTTCGACTCTGGACTATAAAATTTATTTACGAATGGATTCAACTACATGTAGTGAAATGCTGGAAAATTATTTTATTCCTCACTGAGTCTCTATCCGCCTTCTAATCTATTTTCTTCATTTTAGCCACCAATTTCTCATACGCTGCATTCTTCAGATTCCTGTTTTTATAATCTTCACTCTTTAACTTCCACAGTTCAGATAAATTTCGATAAAGTTCAATAAATTCTCTCCAGAATTCTTGATTCCTATTCATTGACGCCATAGGGCAAGAAATAAGCGTCTGTACACTAGGCCTCTTACTCGGAAATAAAGCTCGTGTTTGCACAAACATGCCGATACACGGTCCACGTGTTTGCGCAAACATCATGTTCGTGTAAACAATTTTTGAACGAGTTCAAAGTGGAAAAAGTTTGTACAAACGTTTGCGCAAACAGTTCATACAGCACCATACACGGTCAAATTGTTTGCACAAACAGCCATGTTTGCACAAACCGTGGACCGTGTATGGGTCCTGTAAGACTAAAACATGCAACTATGTAGGAATCTATCATGCTGCAATTTCAAATGTTATGACTCAATCCAGACACATAGCCAAGGAGGGGATCCGGGAATCCGACCCCCCTTCGAAACCAGAAATGGAAAAAAAATAAGGAAGAATGAAACAAAAAGAAACAATAAAAAGAAGAATCAGCGTTCAAAATAAAAACCCACAGCAAGCGTTTGATTGCTCTTTCTTATGAGAAGTTTTGTCTGGAGGAAACGAGGGGGAGAGGTCAAATTAAAAATTGATATTATATGAAAACATAATAATGACAAAAAGTTATCTGTAGAAAACGCTCTCTTAACATTTGAATCAACAGAGAAAGAAATTAAAGATATTGTAAAATATTTTTAAGATATTATTCGATATATATTTTTTAATAATAGTGGATATGTGCTTTTTATAATTGTTGAGGTCATAATGAAAGGGATATTGTTATATTTGAATGAATAGAGGAAGGAACGTAAATATTGTAAAATCTTTTTAAATGTTTTTTTAATGTTCTTTTACTCGAGATTTCTTCATAGCTTGTTATCAAAATACTTACTAACATATCCTCATTTTATTGTCCTAAAAATATATATGTTGCCAGTAAAATAGTTTAGATTGATCGAGCTCCTGGTGTAATAACAGTAGTACTATTTGTCACCCACCCTATTACGAAATCCTGTCTAAACGAACCAATATCTGTTGTCAGTAAAATAGTTTAGAAATGATGGAATCCCTGGTGCGATAACCGCAGTATTTCATGTCACGGCTACCCCTCTCCCTATTACAAAATCCTGGCTACGTGCCTTCTCAATCTTGAAATTAACTAACTCTATGGTCTATGGCACCCGAAGGTTCAATGCCGTCTTCACAAATCCTCTCCACTGACTTCTGTCCTTTGGCAACTGGATCAAGTTTCTAGTGGAAGTTTCTAGTGGGGGACCTAGAAACTGTGTCTAGTTGTTGTTTTTCGATTAGATTTTCAGTTAAAAGTTTGAAAGTGTCCCTACTTCCTACCATTCTGGCTACATGACCTGCCCATCTGAGCCTCCAAGAATTGATGATCATGACAATATTTGGTAATCGGCATAAATTATGTAGTTCCTCGTTATCAAGTTTTTGCCATTTCCCATTCCCGTTCCTTGTTGATCCGAATATTCGTGTCAGGATTTTATTCTCAAATACTTTCAGTCTGCGTTCTTCCCTCAGAATAAGCGACCATGTTTCGCAAACACAGCACAACAGGCATGACTATCGTTTGATATGTGTTAACCTTCAAATTCACGATAGAATTCGCGACGACAAAAGATTTTGAACTGAATAATAATATGAATTTCCTGCTTTCAGTAGACATTTAATTTTTTCGTGGATATGATTTTGGTCTGTTAACATTGATTCTAGATATTTGAAAGTATCTACTTTGTCGAAAGTATTATTTGATATTTAGAGATATCCATAATGCAGTATTACAGTCTCCAAGCTATACATATGAATGATTTATTTTTTGAAATTTTCTTTACGTTATTAAAATTGTTGCTTATTGCTCATATCCAGCGTCGGATTTCCGACTAAACAAACAAGGCAATCTGACTAGGGTCGCCGAATTCACAGAGGCTTAAAAAAAAACATTTGGAACAATTGTTTATTTTTCTTTCTTCCTACCTAGGTAAATTATTACTGTAACGTTTTCCGTTTTGTTTGATTTGTCTGTTGCTTCATTGTATATATTCATATATTATAGCTTCTGTTTTGAATATAGAATTAATATTTTTTTTAAAAAAAATGGTTATCAAACTATCTAAATCCAGAAAGCTACCTTCATATACTAAAAAATAAATGCACTGTAAAGCAGTCTGTGGCCAGGAGCGCGCCCACGTGGCGGGAATCCATTGGGTTCGGACACGCCCCAAAACTTTCTAACTTAATATACAATTGTACATTTTCTCAATAAAACTGAATTTGTTTAACATTAAAATGATTGCTGTAGCATGAAAATGTGATCTTATACTTTATCTATACTCTTCCTCTATTAAAACAATCTAGTTCTATCATTTGTTTTCCTCAAAATATAGGTGGAAGTTTTTTTACGATAATTTTTATCGTCTTTTCGGGCGAAGAATAATACCCACTCAATACTAAACGGCGTAACAAATATCTTGGCATTTGAAGGCGGCGCACCAAGTTCCCTTTAAATGCTGCTAGCAAATGAAAGGCCAGCGGTATTGCCACGTTTACTTTGTACACATCCACGTTTATCCCGTGTCACCTGATCGCGCTGTGGTTTGTCTGCTTACCCATAGCCACATCCCTTTACCACTTGGCAACGTCACGCCAGAGCTTGCGTTTTATTCGTTTAGCTGAAATGCCAAGCTGTTTGTCACAGGCCTTAAATAGAGGTAGTGGCTTATAGTATTGGACTTTCATCCCCCACTCCCATCCCACCCGCGAAAATAAACTGGGTGCATGTCTTTCTGAGGCTGAAGCAAAGTTGTCAAAGATGTGCTGGGACAAATAATAATTTCGTTAGTGGGTAGCTTATCACGAGATGGTGTAATGTCTTACGAGGGGCTTTCGCCCATGAAGCCTAGGACCGCCAGATACCTAAATTCGCCATTGGTCATATGTAGATTCTTAAATGTGCTTTCAGAAGGCTTTATAAACAACAAATTCGAAACCTTATTTTCATTTATTTGGGAGAACAACGTAAATATGAACAATGTGGACACCGTTACGCTAGAAAATGAACGCAGATTGTGACATACCTGAGACTTTTTAGTGTGATTAATATTGGAAAAGTAACTAAGTTTCGTATGAGTTGATTTATGTGTGGGCGAAAACTAGAAGAGACGTTCTAAATGACCCTCTCATTTATCACGTGTTGAGTAAAACTTGTTGGTACGAAAATATCTCCTTTGACGCAGTTAACAGCCAAACTTTTACGAAAGAAGAATCTACAGCGTATCACGCGAATCATTCTTTAATTAATTGCACCGCACGTAAAGGCAAATTAAGGCATAGAAACTCAATGAGAACTTTCACACAATGGATTTATACAAGGTCAAACAAAATTTAATGCTGTTGATACTCAAACTTTGACACGCATATTATTTGAGCTGTTTATGAAATTTTATTAACTAAAGGGTACTTATGCTAAGAATCATTTAATACAGAACATTTGTACTTGTTTTGTTGGTCACTATTGCTTCCATCAAAAATTGGCTACTTTACACAGATGAGGAATTTTCTGGAAATAGTTCTTCATTCAATTTTAAACTTCTGACACAGAGGTCCTTTGTGTCTATATGGTTGCCGTGAGCGTCTTCGGCGCAGGAGATCCAGATTTGATTCCCGACGGGATCGCGGTAGCTCAGTGGTAGATCCCCGGACAAATAAGTTTGAAATGGACAACATCTTGTCCGTGGATTTACTTGGATATTCCCGTTTTGTTCCACGTTCTTATTCCACTAATTGTTCCATTATTATTCACTTCCCTTAATCATCCATCTCCCTTAGCCTAAGGGGTATCTAATGGTCAGACATTAAGCTGAAAGATTTTTTATTTCTGGTGGGAGCTCATATGATTCGTATCTCAAATTAAGCTATAGATACCGGTACGTTTCATATAGTCTCGCTGCTGAAAGGAATGCTAGACCCCAGCTCAACCAATCAAAGTGACTTGATACAGGTATTATTTATTAAGTATTCTAAATTTTGGCAGGTATTGAGACTAATAAGTTCTTTTCTTTTTAAAGGTTAGGCCTGGAAAATGTTTCTTCCATGTTTCTCGCCCTTTAGCTTCATTTTTTCAACTACCAATATTTTTTTTTTTATTTTTCAAATCATCGATCAGTTGTGTTTCTCTTGTTCCTATTTCTTCCTTCATTTCCTTCCATTTTTCTGTCTATGGCGATATGAAGAAGACAATATTCTTCGCAAGATGTGTCCAATCCAATTGGCCTTTCTACGAAGGATGCTGGCTAGAAGCGCTCTCTTCTCTCCTATCTGTTTTAAAACATCTTCATTTGTTGCTCTCTCTGTCATGGGCGCCGATCCTGGGGGGCCGAGGGGGCCCGGGCTTCCCCAAAGCTCATGTGGGCCCCCCTATTGTATTTGTCAATATACAGTATTTGGCATAATTTAAGTGCAGTTTGTCTTAAAAATCTTCATATATATACCTTCTGCGTATGAATGCCCCCCCCCCCAAAAAAAATTTACAGAAAAATCGGCGCCCTTCCTCTCTGTCCATTTTACCTTCTTCAGTTTCCTCCAACATCACATTTCGAAGCTCTCTAAATATTTCTTCTCTAGCTTTTAGAATGTCCATGTCTCTGATCATACAGTCCAATGCTATATATATAGCACTTGACCAACTTATTCCTTAGTCCAACATTAACCTTGCTAGTTAAGAGGAATCTTTCCTTGTTGATTCCTGGAATTAATAAACTGACTTATTATTCCATTTGTGCATATTACAGTAATGTCAAGGGTCACCAGGTCACTTTGATAAGGATTTTTATCGAGGTCAAACTTCTGAGTCTCGTTTCTCAGATCCAGGCTGATACGGTGGTCCTTCAATCTGGACCAGGATTTCTCAACCTGGGGTCGATAGCTCTAAGGGGGCGCGAAGATAAGTAGAAGACGTAAATATAATTAGAACCTAATACCAGAATATATTTTAAAATGTTATTTTAATTTTGTTCTGATAGGTACATTTCTATTTTTATACATACTGTTAAGAACAAAAAAAAAAGGTCTACTAAACATATTCAACAGGTGCAGAGTTATTTAAAAATCAATATAAATGAAAGAGTTATGATATGAAACTAATAATAACTGCATATTGAAACACTAGAAAAATACAAATGCAATAGAAACTGCTATTGAAATAGAATTAAAACTGAAATATAATGAAATATTGAGTATAGTGTGATTTCACTAGTGCGGCAATGACCGGTTCGATCTTCGTCACACACATTACCAAGTCATTTATAATATTCAACAATTTTTAAACAACTATCAAAATTTTTTAAACCTAAATTAGAAATCACTTTTTTATCACATGACCCAAAAGTAAGGGAATTATGAAGTTTTAAAATTTTCAAACGGTCTCCATTTTGAAACAGTATGACGGATCGGATTGGATATTTGTAAATAAATGAACTGACCAAATTTGGTTTTAATTCATTCGCTTTTAAGGAAGTTACTGCATCCATTATAAACAAGAAATTGATTCTACTATTATAGAAATAGATGGATATCGTGAGACCTCCGCAATATATATACTAACAACCCTAAACAATTATTACAAACCAGATATTAAAAGGAGGTCGCTGGCAAAAGGATGTGATAAAATGGGGGTCGTGATAGGAATTAGATTGGGATCCACTGATCTAGATAAACCCGGATAGATTCAGTAACCAGAGAGACTTGGTAAGCAAGACGGACCCGGGCAGACCTTCTGACCTGAAAGCACCAGAAATAGCTCTACAATGTTACTGCAGAATTTTAAAATAGATTAATGATGTAGTTTACTCGTGCTTGAATAGTCACGTGTGTGATTCTTATGTGGGATTTCTTAGTCAAGGTACTATGTCGTGAGTTTTTTTTTTTTTTTTCAATGTAAGTTCATGTTTATTCGTCTCACCATACTGAAATATAACACAATGGTTTTGAAAGCAGGCTATAGAAAAAGGTTTAACGAAACACTGTTTACCTCTTAAATTATACATGACAAGACTCGTTCGATTAAATTTTGACAATCTGTTATTAGAAAAGCACGAAACGCATTTCTTTCTTGTGACACTAAAGTGTTTTACTCTGATATATCTTGTAGATATCCTTCAGTGCAACATTTTGAAACAAACAAACAAATACAACAAGAGAGAAAGAGACTCCATTTATTAGTGACAATCGTCCTTTTTTTTTTTAAAAAAAAAAACATTACATACCTAATATATACCTAAGTACTTTCCATGTTTATGATGATTGTTGTATGCCTTCGGTTTTGTCTGATTACTGCGTCTTGTGGGTCGCCTTGTTTGACGGTTTCCGGGTCACGGTACGCAAAGATTGTGACCCGTTTTATCAGTGATCTTTTAGAGCAACTTATGTGGAAGAACTCACAAATCAGCTGTTCTGTTCATGCAGTGGTGTATTTAGGGAGGCTTCCGGTCTTAACCCCCCCTCCAAAGTTATCTTACATACTATAGTAAAGTATATGAAATATCTTGCAGAATTTTCACATTTTCAGGCAAAGCCCCCCCGAAAAAAAATCGTAAATACGCCACTATGTTCATGTAACGACCTCTTATGGCCTTTTTAACTTCAGTTTTTAATTCTACCAGTGATCAAGTTATCATTATTGGAGTATACTTATA
Organism: Thermobia domestica; assembly: GCF_964235325.1. Classification (NCBI taxonomy): domain Eukaryota; kingdom Metazoa; phylum Arthropoda; class Insecta; order Zygentoma; family Lepismatidae; genus Thermobia; species Thermobia domestica. The sequence continues at coordinate 264,951,724 of NC_137462.1, forward strand.
CTATAAGAACCGCAGAGACGTATTTCTCAAGAGTTATATGTACCATAACGGTAATCAGGTTCGATTCTGGTAACGGTAAGTTTGTGGTGTAGGGTATCCTGTCCGTGGGTTTTCTCATGTTACTCCATCTTCCACTCTTATTCTAATTCCTCTAATTCTTCCATCATCATTTAATTTGTCTTAAATATCTGTCACCCTTAGCTTAAAGGACATAATCGTGGGACGTTAAACTGAAAGATTTTATTTCATTTTCATTTTCTTTACATATACAGGGTGGCCCAAAAGTAGGCATACACCCCTCCATTGATCAAGTATAACATTCTAGTTTATGGGCTTATTTGCTTCAGCTCTTCCGAGCTTAAGATGTAAGTAAAAACATATTAAGAACACATAATAAAGGATCTAAGTCTACCTGATGGTTAACAATAAGAAATGATATAAAATGCAATGAGCTGATCACTACGGTACTTTATACCTAGTTTTGGGCCACCCTGTATGCTATGGCTGAGAATCTCACAGGTATAGGTTATAAAAAGTAATAGCTTTTATAGTTAATAAGGTAAATATTACACAAATTGTAACACATTATGAAGATATACGTATTTGAGGTAATTTTAATTATTACTATTTTAAAGATACAAGTATATTGGTATAGATTCACCAGCTAAATCGTTATGAGCACCTGCTATTTTTAAACGAAGTCGTTGACTGTCTAAGAGTCACACACACAGGAGAACCGCCAGCCAGACGCTTACAGGGATCTCACTCGATCAGTGACTGTTGTGCAGTGTGTAGTATGAAAGAGTCCGGCAGCTCATCAGAGCTTGATAGAGGCCAAATTGTATTGGCTAGACCACTAGGAACGTGCATCACCGCCGTGAAGTTAGCGACCAAAAGTTTGATAAATAGATATTTTTTTAGAGTTCTGAGTAGCACTCAAAGAGTTCTAGAGTTCTTGCTAGGTTAGACCAATAGTTCTGGATAAATAAAGATTTTATACCGATTTTAAAATTTTGGTGCTAACTTCACGCAACACCAAAAATCTTAAAATGTCATAAATTTTTTAGAGTTCTGAGTAGCACTCAAAGAGTTCTAGAATTCTTGCTAGATTAGACCAATAGTTCTGGGTAAATAAAGATTTTATAGCGATTTTAAAATTTTGGTACTAACCTCACGCAACACCACAAATTTTAAAATGTCTTAATTTTTTTAGAGTTCTGAGTAGCACTCAAAGAGTTCTAGAGTTCATGCTAGGTTAGACCAATAGTTCTGGGTAAATAAAGATTTTATACCGATTTTAAAATTTTGGTGCTAACTTCACGCAACACCAAAATTCTTAAAATGACTTAATTTTTTTAGAGTTCTGAGTAGCACTCAAAGAGTTCTAGAGTTCTTGCTAGGTTAGACCAATAGTTCTGGGTAAATAAAGATTTTATAGCGATTTTAAAATTTTGGTACTAACCTCACGCAACACCACAAATCTTAAAATGTCTTAATTTTTTTAGAGTTCTGAGTAGTACTCAAAGAGATCTAGAGTTCATGCTAGGTTAGACCAATAGTTCTGGGTAAATAAAGATTTTATACCGATTTTAAAATTTTGGAGCTAACTTCACGCAACACCAAAATTCTTAAAATGACTTAATTTTTTTAGAGTTCTGAGTAGCACTCAAAGAGTTCTAGAGTTCTTGCTAGGTTGGACCAATAGTTCTGGGTAAATAAAGATTTTATACCGATTTTAAAATTTTGGTGCTAACTTCACGCAACACCAAAAATCTAAAATGTCTTAATTTTTTCAGAGTTCTGAGTAGTACTCAAAGAGTTCTAGAGTTCTTGCTAGGTTAGACCAATAGTTCTGGGTAAATAAAGATTTTATAGCGATTTTAAAATTTTGGTACTAACCTAACGCAACACCACAATTCTTAAAATGTCTTAATTTTTTTTAGAGTTCTGAGTAGTACTCAAAGAGTTCTAGAGTTCATGCTAGGTTAGACCAATAGTTCTGGGAAAATAAAGATTTTATAGTGATTTTAAAATTTTGGTGCTAACTTCACGCAACACCAAAAATCTTAAAATGTCTTAATTTTTTTAGAGTTCTGAGTAGTACTCAAAGAGTTCTAGAGTTCTTGCTAGGTTAGACCAATAGTTCTGGGTAAATAAAGATTTTATAGCGATTTTAAAATTTTGGTGCTAACTTTACGCAACTCCAAAAATCTTAAAATGTCTTAATTTTTTTAGAGTTCTGAGTAGTACTCAAAGAGTTCTAGAGTTCTTGCTAGGTTAGACCAATAGTTCTGGGTAAATAAAGATTTTATAGCGATTTTAAAATTTTGGTGCTAACTTCACGCAACACCAAAAATCTTAAAATGTCTTTATTTTTTAGAGTTCTGAGTAGCACTCAAAGAGTTCTAGAGTTCTTGCTAGGTTAGACCAATAGTTCTGTGTAAATAAAGATTTTATAGCAATTTTAAAATTTTGGAGCTAACTTCACGCAACACCAAAAATCTTAAAATGGTTTAATTTTTTTAGAGTTCTGAGTAGTACTCAAAGAGTTCTAGAGTTCTTGCTAGGTTAGACCAATAGTTCTGGATAAATAAACATTTTATAGCGATTTTATAGTTTCGGCGCTAACTTCACGCAACACCAAAAATCTTAAAATGTCTATATTTTTTAGAGTTCTGAGTAGCACTCAAAGAGTTCTAGAGTTCTTGCTAGGTTAGACCAATAGTTCTGGGAAAATAAAGATTTTATAGCGATTTTAAAGTATCGCTGCTAACTTCAAGAAAAACCAAAAATCATACAATGTCTATATTTTTTAGAGTTCTGAGTAGCACTCAAAGAGTACTAGAGTTCTTATTAACTTAGACCAATAGCTCTGGGTAAATAAAGATTTTATATCGATTTTAATGTTTCGGTGCAAACTTCACGCAACACCAAAAATTTAAAATCTCTATTTTTTTAGAGTTCTGAATAGCACTCAAAAAGTTCTAGAGTTCCTGATAGATTAGACCACTATTTCTGGGTAAATAGAGATTTTATACCAATTTCAAACTTTCGGAGCTAACTTCACGCAACACCAAAAATCTTAAAATCTCAATAATTTTTTTAGAGTTCTGAGTAGCAGTCAAAGAGTTCTAGAGTTCTTGCTAGGTTAGACCAATAGTTCTGGGTAAATAAAGATTTTATAGCGAATTTGAAGTTTCAGTGCTAACTTCACGCAACACCAAAAATCTTAAAATCTCTATATTTTTTAGAGTTCTGACTAGCACTCAAAGGGCTCTAGAGTTTTGCTAGGTAAGAAAAATAGTTCTGGGTAAACAAAGATTTTATAGCGATTTTAAAGTTTCCGTGCAAACTTCACGCAACACCAAAAATCTTAAAATGTCTTTATTTTTTTATTTCTGAGTAGTACTCAAAGAGTTCTAGAGTTCTTGCTAAGTTAGACTAATAGTTCTGGGTAAATAAAGATTTTATAGCGATTTTAAGGTTTCGGTGCTGTTCACGCAACACCAAAAATCTTAAAATCTCTATATTTTTAGAGTTCTGAGTAGCACTCAAAGAGTTTAAGAGTTCTTGCTAGGTTAGACCAATAGTTCTGGGTAAATAAACATTTTATAGCGATTTTAAAATGTTTACATGTTTAAAATGTAAAATGAGTAAAATGAAATTCTACTCAAATTGTGCACCGAGATTCAGAATTTGAGCTCTTAGTGGTTAAAGTTTTAAGTGGACTTAGACCTTTTAAATTGAAAGCTCAAACTCCGGGAGTTTTTTTTTCTTTGAAAGCTGAAATTCTACTGAATATCTGGACGTAGTTTGAGAAGTTGAGCTTTCGGTCGTCCTGCAGCGTGAAGTTGGCCGGACCACCTTTCACATGGACTTAGGGCCTTTAAACTGAAAGCTTTAATTCTGGGAGTTGTCTTTTCTTAGAGCTCAAATTCTATTCAATATCTGCACGGAGTTTCAAAATTTGAACTGTTGGTGTCCTGGTACGATGTGTTCAAAATTGCAGTTTTTAAGTGGACTTAGACCCTTTAAATTGAAAGCTTAAATTCCGGGACTTGGTTTTTTGAAAGCTCAAATTCTATTAAAATCTGGACGGAGTTTGAAAATTTGAGCTTTTGGTGGTCCTGCAGCGTGAAGTTGGTAGGACCACATTTCACATGGACTTAGAGCCTTTAAATTGAAAGCTCAAATTTTGGGAGTTGGTTTTTCTTAGAGCTCAAATTCTACTCAATATCTGCACTGAGTTTCAGAATTTGACCTGTTGATGTCCTGCTACGATGTGTTCAAAATGCAGCTTTTAAGTGGACTTAGACCCTTTAAATTGAGAGCTCAATTTCCTGGAGTTGGTTTTTTTGAAAGCTCAAATTCTAGTGAATATCTGGACGGAGTTTGAGAACTTGAGCTTTCGGCGGTCCTGCAGCGTGAAGTTGGCAGGACCACATTTCAAATGGACTTAGAGCCTTTAAATTGAAAGATCAAATTCTGGGAGTTGGTTTTTGTGAGAGCTCAAATTCTACTGAATATCTCCACCGAGTTTTAGAATTTGAGCTGTTAATGTCCTGGTACGATGTGTTCAAAATTGCAGCTTTTAAGTGGACTTAGACCCTTTAAATTGAAAGCTCAAATTCCGGGAGTTGGTTTTTTTGAAAGCTCGAATTCTACTGAATATCTGAACGGAGCTTGAAAATTTGAGCTTTCGGTGGTCTTACAGCGTGAAGTTGGCAGGACCACCATTCAAATGGACTTACAGCCTTTAAATTGAAAGCTCAAATTTTGGGAATTGGTTTTTCTGAGAGCTCAAATTCCATGCACCGAGTTTCAGAATTTGAGCTGTTAGTAGTCCTGCCAACTTCTCGCACCTGCAACTGCCGATTTCTATCTTTTGGATAACATTGTTTGAATTTTATTACGCACGTGTTATATACTTGTTAATGATTTCCAACGATTGCATGTGTGATCAGTAGATTATGACGAAACATTTATTTCCCATTTATTCCCTTATTTTGCGAGAATTGTTCTAACTTTTCATGAGAAACTTTAGAATTCTTCAAGTGCTACTCAGAACTCTAGAAAAATACAGTGATTTTAAGAATTTTGGTTTTGAATGAAGTTAGCAGCGAAACTTTAAAATCGATATAAAATCTTTATTTACCCAGAACTATTGGTCTAACCTAACAAGAACTCTTAAACTCTTTGAGTGCTACTCAGGACTCTAAAAAATATATATATTTTAAGATTTTTGGTGTTGCGTGAAATTAGCACCGAAACTTTAAAATCGCTATAAAATGTTTATTTACCCAGAACTATTGGTCTAACCTAGCAAGAACTCTAGAACTCTTTGAGTGCTACTCAGAACTCTAAAAAATATCGATTTATTAAACTTTTGGTCGCTAACTTCACGGGGGTACGAGAATCTCTTCAACAGCTTGACTTGTTGGCGACTGTCGTGGTTATTGTCTTCCAAAACTGGGGAAAGAACTATTACACCAGAATCAAACGACAGGGATTGAGGCAGCCATGCCCTACTTAACATATCGGACATCGTAGACTGTTTAGATTGATAAAACAGGTTAGGAAGAAAACGGTAGCACAATTAATAGCAAGACGTTATTAGTGGACAAAGCACGAATGTGTCTGAGCATGCAGTTTGCCGTACACTGTTAGATATGGGACTTCGCAGCCGATACCACAGAATCGTATCAATGTTAACAACAAGGCAACTTCGATTACGACTGGAATATGCACGTGTCCATCTGCTTGGTCCGATGAGCAATTGCACAACGTTGCATGGTCCAATGAATTACGATACTGCGTACATCATATCTCGATGGCTGGGTCAAAATCCATCACTATTAAGATGTACAACTGCTCAAAACGCGCGTAGTCGGACGACTACAGGACGCTTTTTGTTTCATTCTGAATCGGGGAACTTTCACATGGTTATCATGAACCCATATGTGCGTGTGGAAACACTATAACAGCTCCTGGCTATCAAGTAGGCAATTTCTCATCTTTCACACCCATTCATGTCGCCCATATATCCAGCTGTCTATGACATTTTTCACCAGAACGACGCTCCTTGTCACAGGACCCACGTTGTGCATCAGTAGTTCGAGAAGCACAGTGATGAGTTTCATTTTTTGCAATGGCTGCCAAACTCACCTGATCTTAATCCAATTGAACGCTTTTGAGATATCACTGAATGCCAGATCCCAGCTCATCGACTACCTCCACAGAATTTACACGAATCAGGTGGCTTGTTGCGAGATGTGGTGCAATATGCCTCAAGCTGCCTACCAGGGTCTTAGTACCTCCATGGAGTCAAAAGCGGACATTTCAGATATTAGGTAGGTAGTTATATTGTTTGATTGGTGAGTGTATTCTCAGAACATATGAAAATGATAAATGTGCTTTTAAAGGGGACAAAGATAGTGCTCCGTACAACATTTTGACTAATAACATTTGTATTCACTTTTAAAAAGTTCGATAAATGATGTTTTATCGCAATCTAAATGCAGCTATGTGATTACTAATGTCCGTCAAATGGGTTCAGTTGAGTTTTAGTTTAGCGTCCCTTTCAGCATCGAAGCTATATGAGACGTGAACCTACTGATTAACGTGGAATCCGAACCACATGAGCTCCCGCCTTCGTTAAATGGGTTACTGAGGAAACCTAGGTAAAGGAGGTTTTGCATTCGTTTTCTCCGTTTGTCACATTGACCCGTTCCGAACCTTTATGTTAACTAATGTAATAGCGCAAGTATTATCTCTCTTATCCTTTGTAGTCAGGTAGTTAACGTGCTTGCTTTCTGTGCTCCTGAACGGGTTCGATTCTCGGTGAACAAAATTACTTTGTATATATATATATATATATATATATATATATATATATATATATATATATATATATATATATATATATATATATATATATATATATATATGTATATATGTATATATATATCAGAGTAATGGATTAGATTTCACATGACTTAATAGTTTATGTCTCACGTAAGTATCGGTGCTCATAAGGGACGTTAAACGCCGAATAGTCAAGGAGGCACAGTGACTCTGTGGCAGAGCGCTCGCCTCAGGTGAGAGGAATCATTATTTCGATCCTCGATTACTCGAGTTTGTAATGAACAACATCGTATGTGTCGCTTTACTCGAGATTCTCCAGTTTCTCCTACATTCTCGTTCCACTAATTCATTTTAGTTAATCATTTCCTTTAGCCTAAACGACGTAATTGTGGGACGTAAGACTACAAACATCATTGTGTAATAAGAGCATAGTGGCTTAGTTGCAGAGCACTCTCTCTCTCTCTAATAGCAGACCCGGCAATACTGAAAGAGCAGCCTCGTCTCGAAAATTATATCTATTTCCAAAGGAAAACTTTCGGTTCGTCTCCTGTCTGGGTACGACAATTCAGCCACGTCTCGTCTCGCGGACAACACTAACAACATCATATTCGTGGGTTTTCTAGAGGTTCTCCCATTTCTCCCACATTATCATTCCACCAATGTTTTCGTAATCAGTCAATTTTGTAAATCATCCATTTCATTTAGCCTAAACGGTATAAGCTTGGGACATTAAACAAAATATATTTATTACAGATAATCAATAAATTTAATTCTTACATATTCTAAATTAAATATACTAGACATCAACAAACAGCTATAGTGCATTTTCTTTTTTCAGAATTAATAATAACAATTCGGCCAAAGGCGTCAAGTAAGGCTGTGACTTGAAATTCGTGATCCGTAACCAAAGGCGGTTAGATCAATTACCCACCAGATCCTATGGCCCTGACATACCTATCACCTACAATGACCAGTCTGACCCAGACAAATCCGTAACCCATCATGGTCTACAGTGACTCAAGCAGATCCGAAATGATTTGTACAGGCCAGTAGGAACCGGAGAGGACGAAAGATCGTAACATACGAGGGGAGTATTTATTGAGATGGGTCATGTAATTCTAACACTTTACACTCCTTTCTTCCTCTCTCTCTCTCTCTCTCTCTGTCTCCTCACTAAATTCATAATTTACTTTCTCCGCTTGTTGTTTGCGTCAGCGTGTCTCATACCATTGCACTGAAACATAACTACAAGATTTATCAGATTATAAACACATCAGAATGATAGGAAATGTAAGCTACATATTTTTCTTACGAGGGATTGTCAAAGTTTAATCGAGAGATTCCTCATGGCTAAGTGGTTAGCATACGGGACTTTGGCGTGGAAGATCCTGGTTCGATTTCCAGTGGTTCCGATTCCACGTCATATTGTAGGTCTATGTCTCATATAGCCTCGTTGCTGAAAGGGACGATAAACTCAAAATCAAATCAAAATTTTAAAAAAATCAAAATTTAATCGGACGAACCTGTAAAACTCGTCGTTTAAAATTTAGAGGTACCGTTTAACCCAAATAGTGTTTCGTTAGATCTCTTGTATAGTTTATGTTCAAAAACTACAGCATTAGTTTCTAGTATGGGAAGACGAATAAATATGAAATCATACTTGAAATATTCAAGACATGAAGAAATATCACCGGAGATCAAACATATGAATATTCGAGGTCGACCAATGAATTAACAATAAATCATCATTAATATAATTAATCAACTATAAAATTGTGAAGCAAAGCTGTTGAGCTGATATTTCGGACGCTACCATGTCACCAAGTCTCCGGTTTTGTCCGAGTCAACGGGTAAGAGACAGACTGAATGGCGAAACTCAGACTCGAATGGTCCGGACAAAAGTCGAAACCCAAATGACCACTGGCTCATGAATCGTTCCGTAATTCAAATACAGTAAAGCCTATGAATTCTTTACGACACTACTTTTTAAGTTATTTGTTGAATGATCTCTTGCAAAGCTTGTTCCAAATGCAAAGTGTTTCACAGGAGAGATGCATAATATGTCTATAAGAGAGGGTCTCATTTGTAGTGCATGATACACAATTCACTTTAATTGTATTTTTTATCTTTTTCGGACTAATGTTTAACCTAAGAGGTTATCAAGGCCTCGACAACAACAGTTTGAGAAACGCTGACCTATATTATAATAAATGCAACAACTTTTAACACGATTAAATTGAGATGTAAGATGCTCTAAATATGTTAAATTGAACACGAATAAAACAGAAGCATTTAATACAAGCCAATTTTTTCATTTATTTATTTATTTATTGACTAGCAAAATATATGCTCTTCGCAAGGAGAGAATACATTTCATTTTGGGCATAAATGGTTGAATTTCGATTTAAACGGCATTGTAAGTCATTGTTCATCTCAGCGACCCCGAAAACTATGAATTCGACAGTAATATCGGTCATTTTCGATCAGTGACGACGCCAGCTGTAAGTTCCTAGGGTGGCAAAGGAGGGGCAGATACATTTTCGGGGGGGCGGCTACTTTCTACACCTAAAATGACATTTATTATGTTTAACTTACTTTACATTGTGTATTTCGTTGTTGTTTTTATATTAGGCCTATATGATAAACTTATTTCAAGTAAAAATTTGTAACTAACAAATAAATAACGTCTGCACATGAAATATTTTTCAATGCAACTTTTGAAACCTAAATTGAATTACTTTTGCGTTTGCTACAAGTAACAAATTCGTCTAGTATTATATGCTACGTATATATATATATATATATATATATATATATATATATATATATATATATATATATATATATATATATATATATATATATAGGGGCGGATCCAAGATATGATCAAGGGAGGTGCTAAACCATATTTTGCCGTTTTATCCAGTGTAAAGCAGGATTGAAGCCCATTTTATCCAGTGTATATCTGAGCGTCAAGGGGGCTATAGCCCCCCTTGGATCCGCTACTGTATATATATATATATATATATATATATATATATATGTGTGTGTGTGTGTGTGTGTGTATGTGTGTGCGTATGTATATATAATTTACGAGGGGCTGCTGAAAATCTCGTAATCCAACCCAGAAGGAGTTGAGTTGAGTTGATTTTAACGTCCCTTTTCAGCAGCGAGGCTATATGAGACGTGGACCTACTGATTAACGTGGAATCCGAACCACATGAGCTCCCACCAGGAATCGAACCCGGCCAACCCAGAAGGAGTGTAGGTACTAGGTAGTAAGATGAAACTGTAGTTTTGAAAAACATGTTTTCAATAAATTTTCATATTAATAATGAAAACCAATTTTCATATTAATAATGAAATTCTTATTGCTTTCTCAGGCCTCTGAAGTGATTATGTGTGCCCAAACCGCTAATTTCACGAACATCCAGATCACAACTATTATAACATTTTTGTTCCACCAAGGATAGTCACCAAAGTAAATTAATGAGAAAACCAGTGAAACACTACGGGACTCTTCTCCATTATATATAGTGCTGAAGAAGTGATGGCTTAGTTCAAACGTGGCGGTTTCTCAACAAATTATGCTTTACATCCAGGATGATTAAAAGCAATGACTGTTCCCGAAATCATTGATGCAATTTGTGACATTATTCTTGAACATTGCAGCATTTCAGACAGTGGTAGATATAACCTGGGGTCGGAGTTCCTACGCCACCCCAGTTTTTGACTGACAAAAAGAATTTAAGATATTATTTATACACTTTTTAAAGTGTATAGTAAACTCACGATATACTTATTATAGTCTGAGATCTGGCTGCAACCCCCTTCCCTCAGTTTTTACCGTCTCAGTAAAACTTGTGTCAGAGATTGTGGGCATTTCTTTGGAACGAGTCGGTACTATAATTCATAATGGCTTGGGTATGCGCAAGTTCTTGACACAATGGGTTCCCAAAAAATCTGTCAGGAGAATAAGAGTGACGGCATTAAGAGAAGTCTTCTTCCAGTTTGAATATAATGCTGATCATTTCGCTCACGAATAGTAACCATGAACGAAATATGGTTGTACCACTATGATCCTGAAACGAAACAACAGTCAATGGAGTAGTAGCACTCATTTCTCCCTCGCCCCAAGAAGTTCAAGACACAGAAGTTGGTTGAGAAACTGTTTGCAACATTCTTCAGGGATAAGTACGGAATCGTACTCATAGACTACCTCGGCAACGATCAGATATTTAATTCAGAATCTCTACATTACTCACAAAACTGAAAGAAAAATTCAAAGTTCAACACCGCGGAAAATGAAAAGAAAGGAATTGTGTTTCCTTAAGAGAATACACCTGTCCATCGAACCTCTGCGAACACAATTAGCATTGCATAATCTAGGATTTCAATGTCTAGATCATCATCCTTATTCCCCAGATTTAGCCCCGTCTAACTATTGCCTGTATTTATTTCCCAAACTTAGATCTGATTGAACTTTACATCTGATAAGGGTAGTGTTACGAACAGTGGTGCGAGGAAGTATCCAGATTTTTTAAACTTCTGCAAAACTGGAGCACTGTACAAAAAAGTATATTGACTCTCGGGGGAAGTGTAGAAGAAGTAAAACTTCACCATTCCATGTGCACTCCTAGGTTGGGCTACGAATTTTTTCATCAGCTCCACGTACATTTCTAGTCAATATGGTAGACGTCATGTCAGTACTTTGAAACAAAATAAGTAAGGGAGCACTAGTGCATACCAACTACTAACTAAAGATCAACACTGACAATACGTTTTATTGGGAGCTAAATAAATAATCGATTTAATTCCATACATTTATTATTATCATTTGTAGGAAGGAAAAAAACAACTTTTTTTTTCCTTCAAAAAATTAAGCCCTGGTAATCGGAAAATTAAGCTGTTATAAGCCCATCCCCCGAATATTGAAAGCCGAGAATAATGTTTCAGGAAATAGAAGTATAGAACCTTTAAATAAAACAAAATATGAAACTGAAAACTTCAAAACTGGATAATTACAAACAAGTTATGTAATTGGTTTTACCTTTCTTTTGTTTCTAACCGAAGTTGATTCAATGAGAAGAAAACAAGTCGACCAAATCTACTATTGTTCTCTAGGCACAGTAATTAAAATTCATAAGAAAGAACTATAACTAAAATTTACCGGAAAAGTCGCTAAATTAGAAAACAGAAATATGCGTGCATACCCAGACGCTCAAAGAAGAAAGTTTGAGGACTAATCTGCCACATACTAAATGCATAGATAGTACGATCTGACAATGAGATTGGTTATGATACTGTTATAAAATACTATATGTAAAATGTTTTATGATTGTAGGAGTCTGGGGGGGCAGTCTGAATGGCAGTCAGGGGGGCAGGAGTAGCCACCAGGGGGGCGCTCGCCCCCCTTGCCCCCCCTCTGGCGTCGTCACTGTTTTCGATCGTTTTATATATCTCCGCCCTCCCATTCACCTAAGTTGCTAGGCTGAATTTGGATTAAACGACATCTGAAGTGTCACTGTTCATCTCAGCGACCCAAAGGAGCTATACATTCGGCACTAATATAGGCCATTTTCGATCATTTTATTAATTCCGCCTTGCCTCTCCCCTAACTTGCGGGGCTGAATTTAGATTTGAACGGCAACGGAAGTGTCACTGTTCATCTCAGCGACCCCAAGAACTATGGATTCAACACTAACATCGGTCATTTTCGATCACTTTTAAATATCTCCGTTCTCCTCCTCCCCTACATTGTACCGTCAAAGTGAAATGATAAAAAAAAAAAAAAAAAAAAAACATCCAAGGCCCGAACCTCGCCTATGCTGAAAATTTGATCGAGATCGGTCGGGTGATAAAAGAATCATTAAGTCACATATTTACTTTCACTTTTAATTACATAGAATTATTTTAAAAATCATTCCTTAATTTCCATGAGTATATGGATTGTCACTGTACAGATACTGACCAACCATATGTGTTCTGATTATTTGATTTTTTTTTTCTTTACAGCTTCAAACGTTAAAATATGTAAAAGTAAGAACTGAATTAATATATTGATATAATAAACAAACGTTATAAGCGAAACTTTATATTTTCAGACTACTCGGACGCATAAAACATATTTCATAAAACAAAATTGCAGTCTTAGTTATTCGCTTTGAGCTAAATGAGGGGCAAATTACACAGATCGTGGAAGATTGTTGGAAAAAACTAGTAATGTTCCCATTATAATAAGAAACTATACTTGAAACGGATTCTTATATTTTTAGTATATTATATCATATAACATTTTAACAACATTGTGCGATTTCCAAGAAATGTACTTGGCTACTAGGATGATCGTGGGAAATCACCGCTAGATATTCTCATCTTGATCAATATACTGATAATAAAATTAATATGATGGCATTATGCGTAATGTAGTAATTGTTATGTAATATGTTAAATTCTTACTTTTGCGTGTTTTGGAAGAACTTTCGGTCTGGGAAAAATTGTGTGTTAGAAATGCTAAATTTATCGCGTTTCAAATCAATGTACTGCATGCAGTTGTCTACACAAATATAATATTTAAACTTATATTCATGATAGCGATATTGTAGTACCATGAAAGGTAATATAATGTGATTCTTCTTAATGGAGGAGGATCAAGAAATTGTCATTACTCAGTTGTCGCATAAATAAGAAATTGCAGAGTGTTAATATAGTTTGTACTATTTTTTAAAAAACTCTGGATATAACTGGAAAACAGAAGCAAGTGGAAGTCTGTCCCTCATTATTTTAACAAATCACTAGCAGAATGTCCGTTCTTCGTATATGGAGAATACGTTTTATTTTGGACATCAAGGGCACCAAAACTGTCACCAATCAACTTAGGGGCACAAAAAACTATGAATTGGACACTAATATCGGTTATTTTCAATTATGTCATCGTCCCTCCTTAGGAGTACTAATGAGGGCTGAATTTTGATTTAAATGGCGTCGGAAGTATCACTGTTCATCTCATAGACCCCAAAAACTATGAATTCGACATTAATGTCGGTCATTTTCGAACATTATATATATCCTCCTCCCCCAAGTTGCGGGGCTGAATTTAGATTTAAACGGCATCGGAAGTGTTACTATTCATCTCAGAGACCCTGAAAGCTATGGATTCAACACTCATAGCGGTATTTTTTTTATCATTTTTATATATCTTCCGTCTCCTCCTTCCCCAAGTAGCACCATCAAATTGAAAATATAAAAGCCATTCCAGCTCCGAACCTCATCTATATTGAAAATTTGATCAAGATTGGTCGCGTGGTTCAAGTCACAAACGTAGTCACTTTCGTTTTTATACGTATAGATCTTTATGTAATATGGAAAGTATCTTTTTTCTGAGTTTCCAATTTTATTTTCTGAGGTTTCATGCATTCAAAATTTTCGAATAACAAAAGACCGCAAGTAGTACTCTATTTTTTTAAAAAAAAGTTGTGTTTAAACTTTGAAGAGAGCAAGTGGTCGGTCCCTTTTTGATTTTTATAACACTGAGGCGATATGAGACGTCGGCCTACAATTTGAAATGGAATCTAAACAACCGAAATACATTCAAATTTCAAACCTTTCCCACCTGGCGTGCTTAATAGCCACTTGATAAGTACGGATGCGAAAACTGGGAGAAACTCCAATCTCGAATTTTTGTCTAGAACTGTAAGAAAGTAAAGTCTGAAAATAGTCATTCTTATTTACTTTTATTGTGCAGTACCAAATGAGTGTTAAAACTTTCTGTAATACTGAAAATTGAGATTTCAACGAATTTTTCTTTAATTATTTCACCCCCTTCCTTCTCGAATTTGTAGAACACTTTCTCACTGATTCTTTATGTACTGTCTACATTTGAAGGTTTCTAGCTTAAGCAGTTTGCCATGGTCGTTGGTCGCTCAGTCAGTAATTCTTCTTTCATATGTAGAGACGAGCCCTACATGCTAAAAGACCTCACTGGACGACATTTTTCTTGTATTTTTCGTCGTTTAACGTCCCGCGGTTAACATCTGACGGTGGGACTGAGGAAGACAGTGACTGAGTCCCAGATGCGTATATATCCAGATACGTATATGTCAAAATCCTTTCCAGATCTGTAAAAGTGCTATGGGCGATGTCATGACATATTTTGACATAGATAAAAGATTTCCCGCTCCCGTCCTGACACTTTTTCTGTACATTTTTTATAAAGTTTGAGCAGATTAGGATATGGAATTGCATGCTCAAGGTAATAATAATAATAATAATAATAATAATAATAATAATAATAATAATAATAATAATAATAATAATAATAATAATAATAATAATAATGTACATACATGCTTTCCATAAGTGGTAAGTTATTTTAAGGTAATAACAAGAGCACTGGTACTAACGTAGAACGGTAGACCCTTGCGTTTAATTCAAATTCGACCAATGTATCCCCGAAATGTGTTTGATATGAATTCACCACTCACATCAAAGGAACATACAAGTCGGCTCTTATAAAGAGCCTTCGTCGAACTAGCATCTGGATCTTCTATGATCTTGGTCCATCTGCAGCAGGCTGTTTACTGTTGTTAAATTCTTATCTATCTATCTATCTATCTATCTATCTATCTATCTATATATATATATATATATATATATATATATATATATATATATATATATATATATATATATATATATATATATATATATATATATATATATACGATTTACAGTTTATGGCAACTAATGAGTATATGAAATTGCAACCAAGCATCTTCTAACATGTTTTGAAACATCAAAACTACCCAAAATCTTCTTTTTTGGTTGAGTTGCATATATATGATACTTTCATTCTTCTTTTACATCGCAAGCTGAAATACTTTCTGTCCTAAGTATGATCACTTGTCTTAGCTTCAAGCTTGAGAAAACGGAAATTCCATTATATGAGGATGTTGCTTGTTTAGTAGAGTATTTAAACTATTATTTCAACCCTCTGCGGGATTATTTGTTCTATGGTAGTTTTCATGACAGTTCAACATGGTTACTGTGGAATTTTCTAGCCACTGGTCAACGAAATAGTTATAGAACTGCTTAAGCTTAGGGGATAAGAGGGTATCTTCTTGAATACACAGCCAATCACTGTCGAGCATTTCTAACGGAAGAAAAGCTAATGATGCACACATTCAAATGTAAAATCTTACATCAGCTTTTTTTTTTTTTTTTTTTAAGTCTGTAACCAAGACCAAATTCTGTATCTTACGCCAAAAACACTGATTAAAGTGAAAATTGAAGCTGAAGGGAAAATTGTCCTAAAAGAATGTATTACTACTTCTTCAAATTTTATCATAACTTCAGGATTCCAGTTCGGCACTTCTTTTTTTATTAGTGATAAAAAAAACTTTACATATGTATGCTTTCTCTTGTTCGAGAGAAGGCCAAAAACTACTGGAATCACATTAGTTTTCTCCACTGAACTTCCAATATTTGCATAAACTACGAAAATTTGGAAGAAAAGTTTTCTGCAGCTCTTGAACGTCCCACCAATAAAGAAGGTCGTCCAAGTTTGTAGAACCTCCCTTTTATGGTAACAAATGTTTCTTCTCTATCGTCAAATAGCAAGAAATTGGAACCATCATCCATCTTTAGAAGGCTATCTGATAAAACTATATCTGTGGTGTGTGAACAATTAGTTGCTGACAAGGGCGCCGATTTCTCTGTAAATTTGGGGGTCCCATTCAGATGCAGAAAGCATATATGAGGATTTTAAGACAAATTGCATTCAAATTATGCCAAATATTGTAAATTTACAAATACAATGAAGGGGCTCTTATTAGCTTTGGGGGGCCCGGTCCTCTCGTTCCCCCCAGGATCGGCGCCCTTGGTTGCTGATCCTCTAATTCTTTGCCTTTCTCGATATAGAAAATTTCGGACAGACGTGAAAGAAGGCACTTTTGTTAATAACTCAAAACCTTGTCCGTATAAATCAACAGTTTCTTTCCCGTATGTTTCCGAAACATATACATACATTTTCACAAACACCGTTTCTTGGCAGTGTATAGTGACATCTTCGCATAAGTTAAAACTGTATCACCCATACAAACATGATTAGATACACCAAGAACATTTTCCACCCTGTGTCTGCATTCGACCCAGACACAATTCCTCTCTTTCGTTAATGCGTAACTAACTACTTACATTTCCCTTATTAATCCTATGTAACCTATATTGATATTCATCATATATAGCCGACGATTTTCTTTTGCTTGTCTCTATAATTTCAAACGAACGACGTCTGTCCATCGTTTTTGCAACCCACAGCACGCAGAAAATAAAGACAAATGTAGATTCATTGTAATAATAATAATAATAATAATAATAATAATAATAATAATAATAATAATAATAATAATAATAATAATAATAATAATAATAATAATAATAATAATTTGAAAGATGGAATCACTCTCCTTCCACAATCTGGTAAAGCTGTTTGGCTCTTCGGGTTCAGGGGACCATTCTACAATCTCTCCACCTGTTAGGGTTTTCGGAAGAGGAGACCCAAAAAGTATACGCATTCATTAAACTATAGTTCAAATAGTTGATATGCTTACCACATACTTGAAGCCAAACTGTAGTAACTTTTTGCTGATTTGTACTTACTGTTGAACGAACGGTTGTGTGAACCGAAATACGGAAATGCATTAGCGATAAAGAGGGCTCCTTACCAAGAAAGCTCACCCCCTTGAATGATGCACCAACCTATATCTACTTGCATCTCCTACATGTAATTAGAGATCTAAAGCAGCATGTCGAATGTTCTGTCGCGTCACGGTTTTTATCCTTACACGTTTACCGGACAGTGTGTGTTAAAGAAGGAAAGAGAATAAAAAACAAGATAGGAAAACACGTGTGAAGAATTTTTCACTTCACCATTGGCTTGGGTAGTAGGAAGAAAAACCCCCGAAAACGCATGGAGTCCAGAGAAACCCCTCTATTTATCATGCATATGCTTAAGTTATTTACGTGGTAAAGCACATAAAGAAGGGGTGGGAAAACCATGTAAAAGCACATTTACTGTCTGTAATTTTTCTCACTTAAAATGTTGGGTGTGAGTTAAATTAATTTGTTAAATGTGTGCATTTGGTGCCCAAGTTTATTTGGTGAGACTTTGTGTTATTTTTTAAGCATGCAATTCGGTCCTTGGCCTCGCCTGATCATCATCGGTGTGCAGTGGTCGCAGCTGCTAAACTTTACTCCTTCCCCTCGAGCTGTTTCGATTTGGCGTCTCTCCCCCTGCTTTGGTTGCTTCTAGTAGCTATTTGTGGTTTGGTAACATATAGCTAACCAGTTGTGGATGGCATGGTGTTTATGGTTAATTGAAAAATCTTTTTTGTTGCGTTTGCTATTACCTCTGTAAGTCTAGACCTGTTTGCTAGTGGTGTCGTCATAGTTAGTATCGATGTTACCCATGTTACTATTAGTGTCGCTCTGTTTATGGCTTCCTCTATTGCTTCATTTATGTGATTATGAGTTTCTTCCTGTTTTTTTCTGCTATATCTGTCTTTGATTGTTGATTTGTTTTGAACTTCTGTCCCTGTTAGGGCCTGAAGTTGTGAAATTCCCTTCTGTGATGAGCCTGGCTCTAGTCACCTGAGTTGAAGTTTTCAGTCTTTCAGGACATTTACTGGTACCTGTCCTGTGGCCATTTAGTTTGCATGTTTCACAGAAATTTCTATTCACTGGCAAGTTACATGCGTCTGTATGCGTATTACGATATCTGTGTCATACTCTCTTGCTAGTACATTGGTGCTTCCGATATCCGAATGCGTTGCAGTTCCAACAGGGTGACGGACGGGACTGGCTTCTGGATTGCTCCACTCTGTATGTCCTAGTTCCTCTGTTTAGGCCGTACGTAATTAGTTTGTTTATGTAATCTGCATTGGTTGAGAATAACCTTACAAGTGGAGTTCTCTAATTGAATCCTGGTTACTGTACTTTACTGTTCTTTTTTTGAGTAGGTCTTCCTCAAGGGCTTTTAATCCATTGTTTGCGAGGAATCAATTCATTACATATGTGAACATGTGTGGGTTCTTGTCCTGATGCTTCTAACTACTCCTTGGTGACTGGTTCGTTGCTCTTACTTCATTGGCGTTGGTTGTGGACTTCTGACTGGTAGCTGTAGTTTTGTTTTGATCCTCGGAAGGGGGCCAGGGTTTCCATTTTCGCCTTTACCGGGTTGGATTCCTCTTGAGTTCGATTATTTTTCACCTATGTGTGATTAGTTTTCTCTTGTGCGAGGATGGCATCCTCTTTCGATTGTTTGGCTCCCCCTCTGTGTGTTTTGTTGCTGCTTCTTCTGTTGATGGCTTTTCTTCCAGTCTTGTTTTTCCTCCCTCTTCGGTGGACCACTTGGAAGTTGTTCTCTTCTAAGTTAGGTTTCTCGCTTCTCATCTTTTGAGAGACAGTTCCAGGTTGGTCTTTAAGGACGTGGGCCTCCATCTGCGTGTGGTTCCTCTGGACTTAAAGAATGGTGGCCCTCATAAGGCCCGAAATCCTGCTGGTCTTGTGCATGATTATGTTGAATCGAGTCGGATATCTGTTCTTCCAGAGTGTCTCTTCTCAAGTACTTCTCTAAGTTTTCTTCCATTACTGCTAGTGCTTGAGCTTGCATACTCTCGCGCTCTTCTGTGGAATAACTTGAGCTGCACAGGAAAGAATCAGCTTCTTCATCTTCTTCACAACTCTGCATCTCAATTCTCTCCTTTCTTCTGCTTAGTTTCTGGGCTGGCGGTGGTTTGAGAGTAGTGTTCTTTAATCTTGGCATATTTGTTTTGTGGCTCTAAAAAGGGCCGAACGTTCTAGTTTCGGTCTTGTCCTAGAAGGGGCCAGATTCTCTAACTGAGGTGTTTGTGTCTCTCTATGCTATCTAAAATGGATAGTACTGAGTTCCTGTTAACCGACTGTCGACAAATTCTGTTCAACCTATACGGCCAGCGCGAATCTTGGTCCACGATAGGGGGTCTAGCCGGCAGAAAAACAATGCCCATTCCTTTTAAATAGTGTTGTGTGTAGTAGAATGTTGTCAGTAGTTTTTATTTAAAAAATAACTCTGCAGCCTATCTGAGAAGACCAGCTGCGTAGCCTGTCTTCAGAAAGAGTAGCAATTTTGTGTCTCTGATGCAACAATTCATTCAGTTGGCACCGTTAGATTTTTGGAGTGTTAACTGGAGCTCATCGTGTTCTTGAAGGTCTCGGAGAATACAGTATTTGCATTCGCTGCTATCTTCTTTCTTCTGTCTCAGCTACTACTGCAACTCAGCTCCTCTGTGTGTTTCTATCTCTCCAGACTCGAAGACAAGACGATCGGGTTAAAAGTTCCTATATGAGCCGAATGCTAAGTGGCGTATATATATAAGTTCAACCCACTGTTTTTCCAGTTGTCTAACAACCACAGGACTGGTCTGCTAGGCAGTCTGTAAAATGAAACTCTTCTTGGCCTCTTATTGGCTGCTACTCGAAAAGAAACCCTTAGATTCCATATCCCCCTCTCCTCAAAAAACTAACAAAAATTCGCATAGTGCCATCTTGCCAACTATTAAGCCTGTATGGAAGTATTGTGCTGCCAAAATGTCTTGAGCCGTGGCAAAAATGCGAACTAAAGCTCACACCCCGACACACCCACGCGCTGAGCCAATAAGTGTTCAGCAGCTGCTAAGCGAGAGAGCCTTAGCGAAAGAAACTGGAATTCTTCAGCCGATAGAAGCGCCTGAAAGGGAAGACTAGGAGTCAAGTCAATGTGGTATATTTATAGGAATTCTTATCTTGCTTTCAAATCATGACACCTCATTGCTTCTGGCACTTGTACGAAACTGGAAAAGATTTTCACATGTACGGAAGAGAGAATGTACACAAGTGAAAGGATGCCTCTACCAAAATCGTAAGTGGTTGAAATACTACTATATCTGGTTTTAATACTGATTCCCATATAGCCAGAGATATCGAGATGGAGTTTTTCAGGATCGATTCATTTTCCAACGAGTAGATTCTATCTCCTCCCTCATCCCTCTATTGAATCTGAAAGAAGTTGAGATTATCCATTTCCGGTTTCAACATTTATGGCCATAGAATAAAAATGGTAATAGATAGCGACAAGTTTTCTGAAATTGATTCATGGACTCGAGTACATACCACACTCTATCAAAACCGGAAGTAATTGAAACTTACTACTACTACTTAAAGTTTGGATACTGATTTTCGAGGAGAAAAACCTGTAAGAGGTATCGAGATGAGGTTTTTTGTTATTGATTCAGCTTTCTAAGAGTAGATTCTATCTCTTCCCCTAACCATCTATTCAATACGGAATTGATTCAAATTAATGAATTCCGGTTTCGACATTTATCTCCGTAGAACAAAATCAGTAAAGGATAGCGGGTAATGGCTTTTTGATATGAACTCAGTGTTCGATGAGTAAGTTCTATCTTTGATCTTATTCTTTTGCAACCAGTGAATGTAGATGTACTACTTTGAGAATTGAATTTCCATAGTTTTGAAGTCTACCGTCGTTTCACACTGTGAAACGAATCTCACTTGTTTTATTATTATTATTCCGATTTTCTTGAAGCAAAAAATTATTTTCTTGGAAGGTAAACAATTACTGATTTCTATTAGGATGATACTTGGTGAACAGTAAGGGAATATAAAAGTTAAATTAAAAATTGCTCGCTCGTAGAAAGCACAGAATTATTTGTAATTTCATTTTCACGGCTACTACTGTCCATTACACACGACCAATTAGCTCCATGAGTGTCACGCACCAAGAAAAGTCCTGTTACTAAACTGCGTGACAAACACCTTGGCATTTGAAGGCGGCGCTCCAAGTTCGCTTTAAATGCTGCTAGCAAATGAGAGTCCAGCGCTATTGCCACGTTTATTTTGTACACATCCACGTCTATCCTCTGCCACCTGATCGCGCTGTAGTTCGTCTGCTTAGTCATAGCCACACTCCTTAGCACTCGGCAACATCGCGTCAGAGCTTGCGTTTTATTCGTTTAGCTGAAATGCCAAGATGTTTGTCACAGGCTTTAGTAGGCACTTGGGAGTGCAGCGGGAACTTTGGCATAGTGCCTCTCAGGGGCACACCCACGGGGTGGACTACCGAGTTTGGATCCTCCCTCCCCCCCATAAAAAATCTTGCTAACTCAACATATATTTGTACAACTTCTCAATAAAACTATGTTTGTTTAACAGGGAAATGATTGATGTAGCATGAAAATTTGATCTTACACTCCATTGATACTCTTTCTCTTATAAAAGCAATCTAGTTATATATTTTTTTTCCTGAAAATATAGGTGGAAGTATTTTACAATTACTTATCGTCTTTTCGGGTGCAGAATAAGACCCGTTCAATACTATATAGATGTAACGGCTTGTAGCATTGGATCTCTTCACAAAGCTTAGGCCTCTGCCAGCAAAAATTCTGGGTGCATGCTTGATGTTCCTGCCAGGGCCGTATCCAGGGGAGTCTAGGGGGACCGGGCCCCCAAAACTTTTGCTGGTCCCCTAAAAGTTTTACAGTAGGCTTACAAAAGAACTATAATATGGTGATGAACTATCATATGGTTGGATCGCCCCCCCTAACTTCATCCATCCCCCCTAACTTCATCCGCCCCCCCTACATTTTTGGGCTGGCTACGGGCCTGGTCCCTACCACTCTCGAATCATATATGAATTTTGCGGTGGACAACATCACGACTTCTTTCCTTCTCGGTATTCTCACGTTTACTATTTTATCAACGATTTCTTAACAATTAGCGTATATTTATTACTTGACTCTTTTAGTTTATATGTAAAAATGAAACTATAAAATGAAAATATTGTTGGTATTTCATTAAAAGCTGATTTGCCGTAAATTCTACTCTCCTTCCATAAACATTATGGCTTGTTGAGAAAAATTCTTCTTAAATTAGATAGCACTTTGTTTCCAACTTTATAGTTTCATTTTTGTTCATATCAAATAAATGTGATTCACTCACAGTTTTCATGATGTTACTACAATTTTTCTCGTCACTGTCTCCTGTCATTTGCTTCTGGTTTTCATTTTTGACCGCTTATGAATCATAAAATGATTTTTATTTCCTTTAGAGTTTTATATATATAAACACACACACACACACACACATGAAATGTTAAGTAAGCTGTGTACGTGTTTCCCCGAGCACAATTCCGCGAGAGAAATTGTTTACACTGTAAGCGGAAAATATCCTTGCAGGGTTTGACGCATCAACAGCACCATTAGGATCCCGCTTGTGGGATTTTCTTGCATCCCGAAAGCTTTTTACTTTATAGAGTCATAAAGGAGAAAGGATAAACCCGTAACAGCCATATTCTAATAAAAACACTAGACTGCTTTTCCTTCTACCAACTGGGTTTATGTTTCTCAGGCTCTATGGTATATATATATATATATATATATATATATATATATATATATATATATATATATATATATATATATATATATATATATATATACAGAAGACGAGAAAAGAGCATTAAAATAGGGAGCTAGCTCCCTATAGAAATCTTTATAATTGTGCAATTCTCAAATGAGTATTTTTTTTTCATATAGACAATTACAGGACCCTTTTGTGTGTGATTGTACCACCTCATACTATCTACATTTCCTGTACTAAAAATTCTATTATACAACAGCTGTTCTTAAAATATTTGGAGGCAAGCAGTTGGCTATCTTAATTTTTAAGCAGTTTTTTTTTTTAACCAAAATTCCTCATTTACCCTGTCTGTCAACACACACACACAGATATATATATACATCGAGTGATTCCGTTAGTCCGTACCAGGCATTTCAATCGAAAACGGTCCGAGATATGTACAAACTGAAAAATACGTATCCCATTAGTTTCAAAGGACAACAGAGCGAAGTAAAATGTTTCGCCCCAGGGTCCCAGGCGGGGTCCAACTCAAAATTGTCAAACGGAAAGAGGGGTCAAGTGGTATATCCCTTGAAAGCTCTTGTAAAAAGAAAGAAGCTACAACAAGTCCTGATTCTTTACGATCATCCTATGCAAAATGGCGGCGGGTCAAAATGTCATCAACATTTGCATTGAAAACAATATGGCCACCCCTATAAATCTGAAACGGGCAGCCAGACGGAAAAACTGAAAAACAAGTGTCACATGATGTTCAAAGAACAATAGATCGAAGTAAAAAGTTTCGCCCCAGGGTCCCAGGCGGGGTCCAACTCAAAATTGTCAAATGGAAAAAGGGGTCAAGTGCTATATCGCTTGAAAGCTCTTGTAAAAAGAAAGAAGCTACAACAAGCCCCGATTCTCTACGATCACCCTATGCAACATGGCGGGGGTCAAAATATAATCAAAAGTTGCATTGAAATGAATGTGAAAAAACACATATTCCAGTGGAATTGGCGGTAAAATTGCTGGACAGTGCCCGGTAGCCCTGGAGAGTTGTGGTGTTCATTATAAAAACACATCAGCGAGTGGTGCACAGAGTCGAAATATTGAGTCAATGACACTAGTCGGTCGGGAGAAAACAACTGTTTTCACTTTGCTTGTACGGAATTCCTCGAGATGTGGAACGAGGCAAGCATGCTCTACCAATGTTTCCTGCATCTGTTTTGTAAGAAGTCTGGGGCTCTTCCCAGATCTTGACCTTCATGTCCGCACAGGATGTGTGTTTGAAAGCCCTTTGTCGGTAGTTGTGATGTTGCTTCTTAGGGTGGCCTCTCCCCTTCCAGATCTCCGACACTATGGGATCAAGGAAATTGAACACTGTATCCTCCCGACTGGCTAGTGCAACGGACGAAATATTTAGGCTGTGTGCACTACGCGATGATTTGTTTCCATGATGCACACCATAACTCTCCAGGGTACAGCAATTATACGGAACATTCCCCTGGGATATGTTGTTTTGCACCATTTGCCCGCATTCAGCCCAGAACCCAAAACGGCGGTATAAATAGATCTGTATTCTGGACTTGCCATGTGCTATCCAATGATGTATAAATCTTGCCAATCCCCGAGTGTCACGTTGCGACCCTCTCCGCGTTATTGTGTTATTTCTGTTCGAGAATGCATTCCCACCCCACCCACCCCAATTCCAGACCTAGGTTTGAATGATGTCACAGCCTGGTTCGTCTGTATACCTATCTTAAGCTCAGTGTACTTCAGTAACAACAGGCGAATAATGGAATTGACGCAAGGTTCCAGCCCTGTCGTTACCTGCCCTTTTCTTCCCTATGCGTCGCGTAAAAGTGAAATTCATGAGACATTAATGTCGTGAAACGTATAACTTCAAATGTAATACCGAAATGAATAAACATACACATCTTTGATAACGATTACTGCAACTGGATTGTGCTGTTTGCTGGTTTATGTTTGTTGTACAAAACATACGTCTTTCGAGAGAAACAGTCGCAGACAACCTTGAATTGAAAGGCACGAACGTGAGGTACGCTGGAACATAGTTTATTCCACAGTAAGTTGAGCAGGCTTTGGTGAAAGTTCATTAGTACGAATTGTAGTGAAGTACTTGTGCTGTGCAAAAGTAATACACGCTACGAATTGAGGCGTGTGTGTGTGTGTGTGTTTTGTGTGTGTCAGAAGGCTTCTATTTCATTGTAGAAGGTGGCAAGTACTACCCTAATATCGTGTGTTAGTGCAGTGTCGGCTAAAGATAGCATTGTATTGGAACAATGCCATATACGAACGGGAAGACATTTGACATGTTAATGGTGTTAGGGGAATGTAGGCAAAACTATAGAGCTGCAGCCCGAATTTATAACGCAAGGTTCCCACAGCGACAATCAATTTCCCATAATATACTTCGACGGTTAGCAAATCGTCTGAAACAAACAGGGCGCATACCTCTTTAATATGGGAGTCACAAACATGCTCCAATTGTAGATGAAAACGATGTCGTTATTGATGTTTTGGCTGCTGTCGAAGTACGTCCTAATGCACCCTTAAGAGATATTGCCCGGGATCGCGGAATTAGTCAATCAAGTGTACTGCGTATACTGTGGAAGCATAAACGCCACCCGTATCATATCTCCTTGTGCCAGGTGCTAACAGATGCCGACTGTAATAAGCGCCTCCAGTTTTGTAATTGAGCCCGTCAGAAATTGAGGACAAACCCAATGTTTTTCAGTATGTACGTGCTGTGGAGAGGCGAAGCTGTATTCACAAGTGATGGTCATGTTAACCTACACAATGCGCATTATTGGGCTGCGGAGAATCCGCACTGGACACTACAGATCGACCGACAAAGACGTTGGAGCATCAATGTGTAGGGTGGTATCATTGGAACACATGTAATTGGACCCTGGTTTATTGATGGAAATTTAACGTCGGCTCTGTTCCATCAATTCTTGACAGAACATCTACCGCAACTGCTGGAAAACATCCCACTTCATGTGCGGCGTAATATGTGGATGCAATTGGATGGTTGTCCAGCACATGCTGCTCGTATATCCAGAGGTGCATTAAATACTTTATTTCCACACCGTTCGTTAGGAAGAGGGTCCAATACTCCTTTCCCTCCTCGCTCTCCAGACCTTACGTGCATGGACCATTATTTCTGGGGTCGACTCAAGGAGCTTGTTTACACGAATAGACCAACTACACCAGAAGATATGAGGCAACGTATAATGACCGCATTTCGAAGCATAGGAGAGGCAGAGCTTGAAGCTGTGGGCTATAATTATTATCGCTGTCTGGACCATTGTCTTGCTGTACATGGACGACAATTTCGGTAAAACATGATGTAAAACGTGCACATCTGTTACATAACGGACAGCAGCCGTCTCCAAGGTAAATATGATATATCCTTTGCACGTTATGCGATGGTAAATTAATTCTTAGAACAACGTTAGACGTTTCAATATAATATGCTTACCTGTCCACCATAACGCTTCAATTTCCATATTATGTATGTTACCAGTGTTGACTAGGAGACGAGACAAGACAACACTTTTCAGTAGTGTCACGAAAGAGGACTGAACAATCTCTGTAGTATTGTACCCGGAAAACGAATGTTACCAATGAAACATAGCTGTTCAAAATGTTCAGGGCCTTCCCTCCAGCACAATCAAACAACTTCTAATTTGGAGGTGGATCCTACCTGGTTATCTCAATTGGTTACCGTGATATATTGTACTTTTGAAATAATGAGACACTTGTTTTTCAGTTTTTTCCGTCTGGCTGCACGTTTCAGATTTATAGGAGTGGCCATATTGTTTTCAATGCAACTTTTGATGATATTTTAACCCCCCGCCATGTTGCATAGGGTGATCGTAGAGAATTGGGACTTGTTGGGTTTCTTTCTTTATACAAGAGCTTTCAAGCGATATACCACTTGACCCCTCTTTCCATTTGACAATTTTGAGCTGGACCCCGCCTGGGACCCTGGGGTGAAAATTTGTACTTCGATCTGTTGTCCTTTGAACACCATGTGACGCTTGTTATTCAGTTTTTTCTGTCTGGCTGCCCGTTTCAGATTTATAAAGGTGGCCATATTGTTTTCAATGCAACTTTTGATAATATTTCGACCCGCCGCCATGTTGCATAGGGTGATCGTAGAGAATCAGGACTTGTTGTGGCTTCTTTCTTTTTACAAGAACTTTCCATCGATATACCACTTGACCCCTCTTTCCATTTCCATTTGACGATTTTCAGTTGGACCCAGTCTGGGACCCTGCGGGTTCGCTCTGTTGTCCTTTGCAACTAATGGGATACGTGTTTTTCAGTTTGTACATATCTCGGACCCTTTTCGATTTAAATGCCTGGTACGGACTAACGGAATCACCCCATATATATACAGACTGTTCAATAATTCGTGTAATTTTTTACAGCACTGGGAGAAGATGAAGTTTCCACACTATTAATGTAAAATTTTGCGCTCTTATTTAGAAATATCTGAATTTTGCGAATTTCTAAAGGAAATAGAAGAACATTGCAGTTTAGCCCCCATTTGGGGGTGTAAACCCAAAATTTCATTTTCCTTCAATGTTAAATTTTGGAAGCAGTTTTCTCCAATAATTATTAGTACAAATTTGGGCGCAAATGAGTTGTATTTGTTACAAAGTACAAAATCACTCATTCACAAAGCTAGTAAAACCGTCTCAAACATTATTTTGGGAAGGCCCCCCTTTTCGGGGGCAAGTGGCGTAAAAGGGTGTTGGGTGATGCGTTACCAAAATCCCAAAATTTATTTTCGGAATGCCGGTAAACGTCAGATCAATCACAAATGTCACAGAATTAATGCTCCAATGGTCCTTACATGTAAGAGTGATTGATAATGGGGTTACAGCCCCCTTTCAAAAATAAGAAAATCACCATAAATATCCTTAGTAGGGACATACGAGAAGAAGGCATTTTTTTGTTAATTAATGCGAAATTTGGCATCATTGTAGCAAAAGAGTATGCGTTTTTGAAATCTGGAATACATTTTTGGTAACGCACCGCCTTAGGGGGGCACGGTGGGCGAAGCGTTAGATGATGGATCTTTATAAAAATTCAAAATTTTGTTCCGGAAATGCCAGTGAGCGTAAGATGTTTCACAAATGTCAAAGAATTAATATTCTAATGCATCTTGCATGGCCAGTGACTTATGTGGAGCTATAGCCCCCTTTCAAAAATAAAAAATCACCATTAATATCCTAGTAGGGACATACGAGAAAAGATATTTTTTGTCAATTAATGTGAAATTGGGCGTCGTTGTAGCAAAAAGTATGCGTTTTTCATATCTAGAATGTTATTTTGGTAACTACCGCCTTAGGGGGCACAGGGGGCGAAGCATCAGATGATTGATCTTTATAAAAATTCAAAATTTTGTTCCGGATATGCCAGTGAGCGACAGATTATTCACAAATGTCACAGAATTAATATTCTAATGCTCCTTGCATGTGCCAGTGACTTATATGGGGCTATAGCTCCCTTTTAAAATTAGAAAAAATCACGATAAATGTCCTTAGTATTGACATACGGGAAGAATGATTTTTTCTCAATTAGTGTGAAACTCGGCGTCGGGTTAGCAAATGTTATGCGTTTACAAAATCTGGAATATTATTTTAGTAATGTCCCGCCTTAATGGGCACAGGGGGTGAAGCATAAGATATTGGATCTTTATAAAGTTTCGAATTTTATTTTGGAAAATCCAGTGTGTGTCAGATTGATCACAAATAATGCAAAATTAATATTCTGATGCTCCTTGTATGTGTCAGTGACTGATATTCAGCTGTAGCCCTTCTTTTCAACAATACATTAAAAAATTTATAATATATATCCTTAGCAGGGCATACGTAAGAAGCTATATTTTGTCAATTAATGTGAAATTACGCGTTGTGATAGTAAAATCTGGAATATTGTTTTGGCAATAGGTGGCACAGGCACGGAGGGTAATTTGGTACCTTTGGAGGTCATAGGGGGAGGACTGATAGAAATTCCAAATTTTATTTTGGGAGTGCTCATGAGTGTCAAATTAGTTCCAAGATGCACAGAATTAATACTCCATACTGCTTTTATGTACCAGTGACTAATATGTTACTACAGCCATCTTTGAAAGGCATCATAAATTCAATATGATTATCCTTACGCAAAGACCTACTGGCAGAAGCATTTTTTTTTTTTTTACAATGTGAAATTTGACATTACTTTAGAAAAAATGTTTGTGACAATAAGATAATACCTATAAGTGGATTTCTTTTAGGAGTGTGGACTCAGTATTTCTTTTGCCTAATGGGAGTGTCACATGGGTAAATTTGCATTTTTAGTTAGAAAATACAATAACACTCTTTCGCTTGTACCTATGATGGTGCATGCGTCTTGAATTTTATTACGGCCATTCCTCCTTATTGGGCAACATAAAACAAAGAATTGTCCAGAGCGTAGTAATCCAGATATGTTAGAGAAGGTGTTCACAGTTGCTCTAGTAAATCGCATTAATTCATTCATGTCTTGCTCGTTCACGAGGGCATGCTGAATAAAGTAAGTTCATTTTATCTGTCTTACATTTAGATTAATGAAATCTTTAAGCAATTTAGTTAATGACAACTGAGCCAAAAGAAAAGTGTTGTTTTTAGAAAGGGATAATATGTTTTCTTGGACTCAACCTGATCCTTATTCCTCGCGAGACATTTGTTTTTACTACAACCATGTGCCCATAGTATACAATTTCCTGGCGTGCTTACATGTGCAGTATACGAGTAGGCTACTGCGTGGAAAGTGGGATCATACAGTTATTGTGGAAGAAGTAGGGAAAAGATACGCTTTTTCTATGAATAAAAAAACAATATTTTAATTTTTAAAATATTACTTCTCATTAAGATCTTTTCATTCGTGGTACCTGCTGCATTTTCCATTGTCATTTTGTGTTCTCTGCTGCATTTTCCATTGTCATTTTGTGTTCTATTTCGAGCTGGTTTGCTTAAGTGTGCAGAAAATATGCTGGTGACTTTATGTGTGATTTTATGCTATAAGAAGAGTCCAAATTGGTTTTTAAAAACGCAAAATCCTTTTATTATATTCCAGTGATGCCAGAAAAACGAAGCTATATCCTCAATCTGTTACACTGACAGACGATATTCATTTACACTAGATTCGAAATTTTAAAAAAATCAAAACATTTTTCTACAATAATGACAAATTGCACATTAATTGTAAAGCATATTTACCTCCTTCCCGTACGTCCCTGCTAAGGATATTTACCTTAAATTATGTGATTCTTGGAAGGGTTTCTGTAGCCCAATATCAGTCACTGGCACATGTAAGGAGCATCGCAATATTAATTTTGTATTATTTGTGATCAATCTGACACACATTGGATTTTCCAAAATAAAATTTGAATTTTTTTTATAAAGATCCAATAACTTATGCTTCACCCTCTGTGTCCCCTAAGGCGGGACATTACCAAAATATATTCCAGATTTGATAAATGCATAACTTTTTACTAACCCGACGCCGAGTTTCACATTAATTGAGAAAAAATCATTCTTCCCGTATGTCAATACTAAAGATATTTATGATGATTTTTTTTATTTTTGAAAGAGGACTATAGCCCCATATAAGTCACTGACCATGCAAGGAGCATTAGAATATTAATTCTGTGTCATTTGTGAATAATCTGTCGCTCACTGGCATATCCGGAACAAAATTTTGAATTTTTATAAAAATCCATCATCAGATGCTTCTCCCTCTGTGCCCTGATAAAGCGGTGGTTACCAAAATAACATTACGGATATGAAAAACGCATACATTTTTGCTACAACGACGCCAAATTTCACATTAATTGACAAAAAATATCTTTTCTCGTATGTCCCTACTAGGGATATTTATGGTGATTTTCTTATTTTTGAAAGGGGGCTGTAGCCCCATTATCAATCACTCTTACATGTAAGGAGCATTGGAGCATTAATTATGTGACATTCGTGATTAATCTGACGTTTACTGGCACTCCGAAAATAAATTTTGGGATTTTGGTAAGACATCACCCACCCTCTTTTTACGCCCCTTGCTCCCCAAAAGGGGGGCCTTCCCAAAATAATGTTTGAGACGACTTTACTAGCTTTGTGAATGAGTGTTTTTGTATTTTGTAACAAATACAACTTATTTGCTCCAAAATCTTTACGAATAATTATTGGAGAAAACTGCTTCTAAAATTTAACATTGAATCTCCCATAAGGAAAATGAACTTTTGTCTTTACACCCCCAAAATAGAGGATAAACAGGAATTTTCTCCTATTTCCTTTATAAATTCGCAAAATTAAGATATTTCTTAATAAGAGTGCCAAATTTTACATTAATAGTGTGAAAACTTCATCTTCCCCCAGTGCTGTAGAAAATTACACGAATTATAGCTATAATTGTATACGTTTCAGGTCCTCATTTGGAGACGCAAATTTCACTATGTGGCAACGTCGCAAAGAACTACAGACAAGATATACGAATCCATGAAATAGTTCAATTGATTCTTTCCAGATTGCAGTTAAAGTCAATAGATATTAACACTAACACCGTTTATTAGCGTAACAATCAATGTAACTGCTTGATGGATTTTTGAAACAACGCTAATAGTTCCAAGTTAATCTGCAACGTTACTACATAATGAAATTTTGATTCCTTAAAGCGGCTGAAGAAGGCCTCGGAGAACCTTACCTTACCTTACCACTTGGCGCTACAGCCCTGGCTGGGCTTTGGCCTCTTCCACTATTTGCCTCCACTCTTCCCGATCTTTGCATTTTTCTTTCCATCCTCGAACCTTCAGTTTTTCCAAATCACTTTCCACCCCGTCCAGCCATCTGGTTTTTGGCCTTCCTTTTCTTTTGCTGGAGTAGAGTCTTTCTTTCATGATTTTGTATGGCATCCTGTCGCTGTCCATTCTTATTACATGTCCCAGCCACCTTAGTCGATTCGATTTTATAAACCTGACTATATCCTGATTCTCTATTATGTCGTTGATCTCTTCGTTAGTTCTGATTCGCCAGGTTTCTTGTTCTTTAATTGGTCCGTAAATTTGCCTTACTATTCTCCTTTCGAAAGTTCTGAGTTTTTTCTCGATTTCTTTTGTCAGTGGCCATGTTTCGGAGCCGTATGTTACTACTGGTCTTATTAACGTTTTGTATATTCTCATTTTTGTTCCCCTACTTGTGTTTTTACTTTTTAGTAACTTCATATTTGCGCAATATGCTTTGTTGCCTAGTTGTATTCTTTCCTTTACTGTATCTTTTATGGAGTTTTTATCTGTGATTGTTAGGCCTAAATATTTAAACTTGTCCACTTTTTCAAATTCTTTACCTTCTATTATGATTGATTTTTGATTTCTTTCTGTTGTTTACGCTGTTATTACCATGTACTTTGTTTTCTTTATATTAATTCGCAGTCCTATTTTGTTAACCTCTTTCTCTAGCTGTGTGTATGTTTTCCTCATGTCTCTCTCTGTGCGTGTTACTATGGCTATATCATCGGCATAGGCGCATATTTGTGTGGTTTTCGTGAATATTGTTCCTCCTTTATATATGTTGCAGATCGCGGCGTGCAGTGCTATTATGAACAATGTTGTGGATAAACTGTCACCCTGTTTCACTCCTTATAGTACTTGAATTCTTCGCTTAGACTGTCTTCTATTTTTACTTTTGCTGAGGTTTCCTCTAATGTCATGTGTGTGAGTTTTATCAGTTTCCCAGGTATCTTGAATTCCTTCATGGCTTTTATTAGTTGCTTTCTGTTCACGCTGTCAAATGCTTTCTCATAATCTACAAATAGGATATGCAGTTTTACTCCGTGTTCATAGTGTTTTTCAATGATCTGCTGCAATGTGAATAATTGGTCTGTTGTGCTTTTATTAGGTCTAAACCCGCATTGATATTCTCCTAGTATCTTCTCAGTGTGTTTCTTTATTCTTTCATTGATTATCCCTGTCAGAACTTTATAAGTTGTGTTTAACAGCATGATTCCTCTGTAATTGGAGCATTCAGTTTTATCTCCTTTTTTGTGTAATGGTATGATTATTCCTGTTTTCCATTTTTCTGGTATCCTTTCTTCTTCTCATATTTGTTCTATCAGCCTATGTATTTCTTCTTTCATTCGGGTTCCGGAGTGTTTTAGCATTTCCGCTACTATTTCGTCTTCACCTGGTGATCTGTTGTTTCGTAGTTTTCTGATGGCTTTATCCACCTCTTCTTTTGTAGGTTTATTCTCATTGTCATCACTGTCTGTATTATCTGTCTCTTGCTGAGTTTCTTCCTCACTGGAGCTGTTCTGTTCATCAATTTCACCATATTGTGTTTGGAAATATTCTACCCATCTCTGTAGTATCTTCTGTTCATCTCCTATCAGTTCTCCACTTTTATCCCTGAATCCTATGTTTCTTGGTAAGTAGTCTTTGATTATTCTCTTTATTGCTGCATAACACTTTCTTGCTTCATTTTGTGTGCTCAATGCTTCTATTTCTTGTATTTCACGTTTCATTTTTTCCCTCTTCTTTCTTCTGCACATTTTATTAGCTTCTTTTCTTAGCTCTCTGTACCTTTCATAGTTGCCTCGTGTTTCTCTCTGTAGCAATTTTTGTCTTGCTTTATTCTTTCTGTCTATTATATTCTTACATTCTTCGTCGTACCAGTCTCTAGTCTCTTCCTTGTGTTTCTGTCCGATTGTATTATCTGCTGCTTCTTTCAGCGCCGACTCTACCCTTTCCCATTTTTCTTCTATTGTTGTTCTCTCGTTTGTTTCCCAATTTTGCACTATTTTGTTTATTTCTTTTTCATATGCTTGTGTGTTCTCTTTTGTTTCAAATTTATCTACGTTCCACTTTTTTCTTACTTTCTTTTGAGTGTTTTGCATCTTGCTTATTTTTTCTTTGAGTTTGACTTTAACTAGAAAGTGATCAGAGTCGCAGTTATATCCTCTGTGTGATCTCGGAGAACATACTATTATAATATTTTCGTTTTCTTTTGACTGAAGAATAGCGTTTGTTGTCCGTGGTCACAATTTTAAGAACAACCTATATATATATATATATACTGAGTTTGTCCGGAAAGTAATAGGACTGAGTCGATTTAAAAAAAATATTGAGCCAATCGTTACAATTCTTTAAAAACTTTCAAAATAGGCTCCTTCTGCGTCGATGCAGCGCTGCCAGCGCGATTTACAAGCATTGAAGGCGTCACGGAAGTCATTCTCCGGAATAGCCTTGAGAGCCGCGGTGCAAGCTGCTTGGATCCCCTCTGTCGTCTCAAAATGCTTGCCTTTCATCGGGCGTTTCAGGCAAGGAAACAAAAAGAAGTCCGGAGGCCACATCTGAGCTGTAGGGCGGCTGCGGAAGCGTTGGGATGCCGGCCTTGGTCAGGTAGCTGTTCACAAGAAAGGCGGTGTGAGTCGGGGCGTTGTCGTGGTGCAGCTTCCAGTCGGCTCCGATGTGTCGTCGGACCCGATTGACCTTTCGTTTGAGTCTCTTGAGCACTTCCACATAAAACTTGGCGTTGACGGTTTGTCCAGGAGGAACAAATTCATGGTGGACGATGCCTGTGATGTCAAAAAAGACAATGAGCATCGTTTTCACTTTGGATTTGTTCATTCTTTCCTTTTTTGGGCGAGGAGACGCCGGTGTGTGCTACTCGGAAGATTGCTTCTTTGTCTCGGGATCATACTCAAAGATCCATGATTCGTCACTTGTGATTAAGTTATTCAAAAATTGGGGGTCACTTTCACACATGTTCAAAATTTTTTGGCACAATTCCACTCGCCGCAATTTCTGGTCGTCAGTGAGCACTTTTGGGACAATCTTCGCGTACACCTTGCGCATGTTCAAATTCTCCGTCACAATTTCATGAACCACAGTTTTTGGTAAATTTAACATCTGTGCAATTAAACGAATACTTAGTCGACGGTCTGAGTTCAAAACTTCGCGCACACGAGTCGCATTGTCGGTGTTTCGAAGTCGAAGGTCTTCCAGCACGGTCTTCATCGGCGACCTCTTCCCGGCCCTCCGAAAAGGCCTTGTGCCACCGAAACACACCACTTCTTGCTAAAGCATCATCTGGGTAAGCCTGCTTGATCATATCAAACGTCTCTGTCGCAGATTTACCGAGTTTAACACAGAATTTAATCGCGTACCTCTGCTCTAACGAACGCTGCATTTTCGGTTTGCACCACTCACAGGAAACGTCGCCTGTCCTGACTCTCCGTGTGCTCGGAGGCAACTGACTAGCCGCTCGTTCGTTAGCTAGGAACGCCCTCTACCGGATCCAGTCGGTGCGCGCACGCTCCGAAGTACAGTCATGGCGGAATAAAATCAGTCCTATTACTTCCCGGACAAACCCTATATATATAAACGTGAAATACTTAATGAATCACGAGCAAATTTGATGAAAATACAGGAATCGAGTTCGTTGATGAGTTTTATTCAAGCCGGAAGTAGTAGAAAACAACCATTTCCTGTTTCTTACGTTGACCACTATTGACCAAAAGGGTAATGGGACTTTTGTTTCACCATGTATATTGATAGATTGTGTGAAATCTCCATAGTAGGTAGATTTTAAAATATCCCTAAAAAGCTTATTACAACCATTAAAGTACTTATGAGAGTCACTGGCAAAAGGGAGTAATAAAAAGGGGGGTCGTGATATGAAATAAGTTGAGAATTACTAATCTATACTGAAATATTCTGTACCCAACATAGTGGTCTTATAAATGAAACGGTCGGTTGCAAGTAAAGAGCAAAAACCCTTAACAAATAAGTTATTACACGATTTTGAAATATGTTTAAAATCATGTTTTAAACTGTTCAAAATGTTTAAAACATGTTTTTCGTCTGTCTTTTAAAATATGTTTAAAACTTTTTGAACATACTTTTCATGTTTTAAACACGTTTTGTTCTTTTTTTTTTGAAAAAAAAAATGTATTTTTTCCAACCCTGATACTAATATCTATCTTTTCCATTACTTTTAAATCTCACCACCTTTCTGGGGAGTGGACTATGACCTTAAAGTTGAATTGGATTAAAACAGTCACTATTCATCTCAGCGACTCCAAAAACTATGAATTCAACTCTAATATTGGTCGTTTTCGGAGAAGAAGGGCGACAAATTTGGTACAGGGGGCGGAAATTGTTTTTTAGAGCACAGAAGCGCACAATATATAAACTCTTTCCTTTTCTGTATTTATTTTAGAATAGTAGAATACCTTTAAAAATTTTCATAGTCATAAGAACTGAAGCAACATAATAAGATAGTAACTGTTGTTAAGTTTTTAGTTTGATCTAAGTATCTACTCAAAAGCAAAAGGTTATCGATAATAGGTCTTTTGCGGTTGCTCCTCCCACTCCTTTCCTTCGTTCACAGCAAACATCCACTTCGAACTCAGATAAACAAAGAAAGAGGAAAGTGGGGCACAGACACATTGCAGCCTTACTACCATGAATGAAGTACAAAAGACTGTTGTTATCAAACTAGCCGATGACAAACGTAGTGATGAGCAAATGCAAGACCAAGACCAAGACTCGGGTGGTCTTGGTCTTTCACTCTCCCGGTCCTGGTCTTGGTTTTGCACTGGAACCCTTGGTCTTGGTCTCGTTCTTGGTCTTGGTCTTGGTCTTGGTCTTGGTCTTGCACACCCAGTCTTGGTCTTGCAAAAGTCTTGCAAGTTTTGCTTTTAAGCAATCTTATGCCTTTCATAGGTAAATTTTACTCTGGATATAAAGGATAATAAATTCTACAATGCGGCAATAGTGACGGAATTACAATGAATGTTTCTAAATGTAATATAGTTTACCTTCATGTAAGTATGATGATAGTGTACAACATAGGCGATGACTTTTATTTTTTCAATGGATGCCCACGCTTCACTACTTATAAGATAAATCACAACGTTTCTTTATGTTTTTATATATATATTTTTTAACAGATCCAGTACTCCACTGGTTCCCAAACTAGGGAGGCTAGCCCTGAGACACATGAAAGAAAATCAAGGCGGCATAGATTACTGAAATACCATGAATTGCAGAGTTATTTTTACATTCTAAAGGCGTCAGATATGTTTTGTTTTTAATCTCGATTAGCTAACCTTTGTATTGAACAAATTTCTAATTAAATATTGAGACTTTGTTTTACTGATTCTAATATGTAGTCTATGGGGGCAGAAACATGGACATTACGCAAAATCGATGAAAAAATTGGAATCTTTCGAAACGTGGTCATGGAGAAAAAAGGAAAGAACTAGCTTAGTTGAATAGAAAATAAACGAGAAGGTTTAGAAATAGTAGCAGCATTGTGGGGTTTCCACTAAAGGGTATATTGGAAGGAAAGAGAGGGAGAGGCGAAGTAGACTGTAGTTGATGGAAGGTATTATACAGGGTGTTATAAAACAACACCGACAACGTTTGGAAGGTGATTCCTGACACCAAGGTGAGACAAAAAATATAGACCAACCTGGGTGCACAAATGCTTCCTTCCGGAGTTATAGGCTGACGAAAACGTGAAACAATGAATTTTAAAGGTCCATAGCTCCAAACCAATGGGACCTAGCGTAGTCGAGTCAAGACTTCACTTAGGAACTAGTATGTGCTCTATCCAAATATCTATGTTTCAAAATCCTGCGGTACTCCCGCAACAATTTTTATAGAGCTAGTTGCTGAGTATTTCAAATTATATGCCTATAACCAAACACCCTCTATAAAATTGTTGCGTTAGTACCTTAGGATTCTGAAACATGGATTTTTGGATAGTTCACATATTAGCTCCTAAGTGAAGTCTTGAAAACGCAAACAACCGATTCAGGAAACGACATATTGTAGCTATATGCTGCAGGGGAAGATCGACTCACACGGATTGCATAAACCTCTGGGAACACATTCACTCCAGCGGTATTTTTACTGAAGCCTAGAAATTCAAGTGCAAGATGTAATGATTTTTCCCTTTTACATTCTATAAAAAAATTGAAATAGTACTGGTACTTATGCAAGACTCTTGCGCAAGAATCTTGGTCTTGGTCTTGGTCTTGCAGGTATGGTCTTGGTCTTGGTCTTGCACCCCTTGGTCTTGGTCTTGCATGCAAGACTCTTGCAAAAACTGCAAGACCAAGACTTTTGCGCTCATCACTAGACAAACGATTGTAGCTGGACTTTCGAACTTTTCTCCATATTAAAATATATTTTTCTATGTAATAGCATACTAACAATTGTAACTTAGTAATTACACCACAAGGTTGTTTTTCTTATTTCAATAATTAAATTCTATGGGTGGCATTGAGAGAGAATTCGTTAATCAACCACTGGTTACGCTATTAGTTAGTGTCGTATTAGCTCTGCACTAAAAAGGGTTTAATTTTTCGTATTCAGAATTTGTTTGGGGTTCAGCTAATCAGTTGATTTGGGAATGAATAACTAATATAACTTCAATACATCAGGTGAGAAAAATACATGTTACAACTACGGAAATCTAGACTTGTGCAAGCGTAATCTGTAAAAATGAAAATATATGAAATAGGAAATTTGAAATATTTTCTTTGTGATTCGACATCAGAACAACCTATAAATAGTTACGAAATCGGATTATATTTAACTTACTGATTTCTGACGGATGTACTTAAGTAGAAGGAAATTAATATTAGCGACAATAGAATGATTATATTGTAATTATAAGGGAAAATAATTTATCGATCAGTTGTATGTATCCCTCAGAAAAGTGGAAATTTTCTACTCATCTCTCACTGTTCACTTTAAGAAATAGTTCTGCTTTTGTAGAGGACTCGGCTTAATAGGTGCTTCGTAGTTAACTCACCCGATGAGATGAAAGGTTAGAAAGAAAGAAAGAGAGGTAATTAATTGCCTTTGTATTCTCATAAAGTAAGTTTATTGTGGCTAAACCATGCCTAAACTAGGGTACCCTGTCCTCTAAGTTACTTAGTCATATTTGATTAACTTAGTCAACTATTAATGCTAATCAGAGATTCTGAATACACTTCTAATAACCATGCATTACTCGATTCCTTAGTGTGGCGCTAATCATACGTCAAAACGACTGCATAATGCCCTATAAGTCCATAAGCGTAAAATACGAATTCTTCGATAGAATAGCATGTACCTAAACCATCCGATTCTAAACTGACAGAAGAGTGAAATAAATACTAAAAGGCCAAAATGAGGACAGGCAGAAAACTAGAGTAGACGTAAACAAACTTACTGTTTTAGCGTGAGAACACATGAACAGTATTTCATTAAATGTCTTGGGTTACGGATTTATCAACTTACACGTATGCTTTCTTTAAACATATTTTTAAAGTTTACGCCTACTCACAACATTCATAACCAAATTGAAACGAAAAATCCCATGTGGCTGTTTGTAGCCAAGTGGTTTCCCGGGTTCGAATTGTGGTGGGAGTTAATGTATGTTGATTCAGAATTGAGGTTTCGATACCACCTCAACGTAAAAAAAAAGGAATGTTAAACGAACCAAACCAAATTATTCAAACAAATAAAAATAGTGTTACGAATGTATATATATATATATATATATCACCAACATAGTGTTGGTGGGATTCAAATGTTTTACTGACATGTGCCACTTTGAAAGGTAAAATAACTGAAAACTACAATACCACGTTAGTAAGTAGTCTCAGGTTAAAGCTACAAATTTTTGTTATATTTAAACCAACGACTGGATTCCATGACGAAAAAGTCTTTGAGTGTGAGATGCAAAGAAATAGTTGCACTGTCCAGTCAATAGGAAATTCCTTCCCTGACAAGAAATGATCGAAAAACCGAAAGATGTGGTAATTAGTGGGAGAGACGTAAGGAGAATACGGTGGGTCATTGAGAACTTGCATTGAAGTGCATAACGCTTACGAATTGTGAAGTAAACCTCAGAACATTATGTCTGTCGACCATCATTGTTGGTATTTTGCGGACAGGTTAGCAGTTTATATCAGAGTTCAAAATTGTACTTCGAATGACGAAGACATGATGCTATTGTAGATTTAAATAATAGCAACAAAACCTTCTGCGGTTGGAGGAATGATTTTAGAATCCATTTAGACTAATTATGATCCAAAAACTGTCCTGACCTCTTATAATTGTTGTAAAAAGATCCATATCCTTCAGAAATGACAATACCTGAAAGAAACTTTTCCTGTTATTCCGTACACTCAGAGAATTTGACACCTTCAAACGTTGGTTCTTGTAGCTGCGGTCAAATCATGTAATAACCATGAGGAGGGTTGCCTGATGTCCTGGTTTTCAATGAAATAATTAAGTGCCCCAAGAAATGTTTCCCAGACGCCGGTTTGTTCCGGTTTTCATTCTTCAGATCGCAAAAAAAAAAAAAAAAAAAAAAAAAAAAAAGAACAGTATGTCACTTAAAAACAGAAGGTTTCCGGAAGATTTATATAGGTAATTAATTTTACTAAACAAACAATAAGGAGTTTGAAATTTACATCATTTCTTTCGTCCTATGTGTTGCTTATGTTTCAGAAGGGAAAACAAGATTTTTTTTAAAAAATATTCAAGATGGGGCATATGTTATGGCAATAATTTCTTGAATGTCACTTTCAATGGAAAAGAACTTTCTTTCGATGACGCAGAGGTAAAAGTGAGGGGGAACGCGGGAAGACGCCGTACCCCTGTTTCCAGAAAATATCCGTGGCATCCCCCTTACTTTCTAAAAAAATACAATGGACAAAAATAGGCACGGGGATGGCGTGACTTTATTCGTCCCTCCC
This sequence comes from Thermobia domestica, assembly GCF_964235325.1. NCBI lineage: Eukaryota > Metazoa > Arthropoda > Insecta > Zygentoma > Lepismatidae > Thermobia > Thermobia domestica. Next base: position 264,992,830 of record NC_137462.1, read on the forward strand.
GGCGTGACCTTTTCAGATCCTCTTTTACCCTTGCGATGATAGGCTTTATTTACTAGTTACTTTATACTTCAATCGGCAGCGCAGAACTGCTTCATTGTTAAAATTTTAATCAACTACAGATACTGCTCTCAGTTGCTATATGTTAACTACATTTCAACTATTTCGTCCTGTGTGCTGTCTTCTGACGAACAATTTTACAATCCAGTCCAGTGGATGTAGAGTCTTCTTTGTCGGTGTAGGGTGACGTCAAATTTTCAGTAATTTTCAGATTAAAATTCCGTAACAACTTAGTCTAGCTCAAGAAGCAGCAGTTAAACACATAAAGGTATGTCTCTTGTTAAATTTTGACACTGGATTTTTTCTGCCAAACTTTTGGAGAGGGTGCGTCTTATCGTTCTGAATTTAGCGTTTTTTTTTTTTTGCTAAATTAATATTTCTTTTAAGATAGTGTTTCTGACTCAGGTGATGAATCAACAAAGAAAAAAAGCATCTCTTCAATCATAAATGGAAGAATGTGTCTTAATTCGCGCAATATTTAGAACCAGGGGGTAAAATTGAGGGGGAACGCTGGTGGATGTCATCCTCCCACTTCCAAAAAATATTTATGGCGTCCCCCACTTTATAAAAAATTACAACGGGCAAAGATATGCACAGGGGAAGGTGTGACGTCAAGCGTCCCACCTCCTTTTCACATCCACTTTTACCCTGCTTAGGACCAGTTAAACAGAACAAATTGGAGTTCGGAATAAAGGCCTCAGGCAACTCTTCTTATGTTACCGTTTCAGTTTTCACAGTCTTTGTATAAATACATCCCTTAAGCAGCTTCATTTTTGTTAACTGTGTGTAGAATGACTAGAAAATTGTGATTGGTAACCTGGGAAAGACAGGTAATTAATTTATTCTGACCAAATGAGTAGGAACCCTGATCTTATATAAAGCCTGACCAGGGAAGGGTCCGAATGGGTCACTCGAGTGTATCAGATATGAAAGAGGGTGGGAAACTATGTACATATGCAAATTTATAGCAGTTGAGGGCAACATGGAAAAGCAGGAGAGCTGGAAGAAATATGGACGACCATAGGGCTTAAAAGCAAAGAAAGCTAAGGGATTACTTGTCCCGCAGGTGAATGGTCGCAGGCGCAGAAATGAAGGTCAAATGTTTAGTAATAGAGGCATGATAAGATCTGCTATATGTTGGGGAATATGATCATCATGGCCTCCATGTTGGAAACGACCATCTTGAATTTGAATTCACAATGTAAAAGAGAAAGTGGATTATGTGGCATATCAAATAGCACTGAAAGTTTTACCATTTTGCAACATACAAGTAAGTCGTGAGGCGAGATTTGAACAAACTTCGGAATAACCTGTCGGAATAATGTCTTCAGATGATGCAGATCTAGAAAAAAGATTACAAAGAGCATTTGTACATGCAAAGAGCTAATAATATTGCAGTGTTAAAGATGAATAGTTGTAGTCACGTTAGAATACTCAACACAAAGGAGAGCTGAGGATTACAGGTACAATTACGACGTTGTTCTTCTCAAAGAAAACAACATGTATCATCACATACGCAAGTATACTGATAGAGGTACATAGAAATCTATGAAGGACAGTTGATGTGAAGATTATATATAAGAGTGTGGTGAAAACACAAGAACTGTTCTCACCTGACACGCTATCATCTATCTCTAACGTTTAATATTCTTCGACCACTGTACCAATATTCACCAAAAGCAAAAACTACATTTCTGATCTTCTACATAGGGATTATTGTCGCACATCCCACACTCAAGCACTAATTAACCTTCCTACCAACCACTCTATCTTACTTGACTACTTCACTGATAACGCATATATTAGCTAATGAGCTTTCTCGCGTATTTTCTATCTGGAAACAGGACACAGACTAGGTGGCACGGACTCATCTTTAGTCTCTTCTTTCTCTGACCCTTACTCGCAACTGTTCTGCATATAAACATACTTTTACTTTGGTCTATATACAAACTAAGAGTTCTCCAAGCGGCAGTTTTTGCTTCATCTTAGTGAGACTATTACAGAGTTTATATGCGTTCTTCTTGAATGTTACTTCTCAACTCGCAATAGTTACTACCAATGTATTCCTGATAAAATTTCAGTGCTATTTCATATGCCACCTGACTCACTTTCTTTTTTATACTGTGAATTCGAATTTAAGATGGCCACTTTCAATATGGCGTCCATGATGTTCATTACATATAGCAGATCTTATGTATCTACTACTAAACATTTAGCTTCATTTCTGTGACCATTCACGCGCGGAATGAGTGATTCCTTAACTTTCTCTGTTGCTGGGCTCTACGGTCGACCATATTTCTTCCGACTCTCCTGCTTCTCCATGTTGACCACAGTTGCTATAAATTTGCATATGTACATAGTTTCACACCCTCTTTCATATCTGATACATATCGTCCGGAAACTCGAGTGCCCCATTCGGACCCTTCCCTGTTGAGATTAGTGTCCCGGTTATTTTATTTACTAAATGTGGCAACCCTAACCATGAGTGCTACTTTTTCATCTTACCTCTTGCACAGATCCGTCAAACGACTTTCGTGGTGTATACCTATTTCATCTTCAATAGCCCGGATCTATTTCGAAGATTCGTTTCTATTGTTCCATAAGATCTCAGGGAGAAGGCAGGAGAGTATATGGAGGGAGAAGCCTAAGTTCATCGACTGTATGTCTCAGTTACGTTGGGAGGACCTTTGTCCAGCAAGTGGCCGATACACCAACCATCACGCTATTTATCTGTGGCTGTGAACCGAAGTTTTCAACGTGCCACAGGCACGAAGTTTTACATTCCAACTGCATATGGTGCGTTTACTCGCTACTCCTGGCCTAAAGCCACTCTTAAGGTTTCTCTCTGCTAAATATGTAGAATGTACCAGTTTGAAATCCTAAAAAAAAAAAAAAAAAAAAAAAAATCACTCGTAATTGTGTGGTTTCCACGGTATACTTTTGCACCATCAATTATAAGGCACTTGTAGGTGCGGTGATCAGTGGTAAAGCATTCACCTCTGGTTCAAGAGGTTCCTCGTTCGACCCTTGGATGTGTAAATACGTGGTGGACAATAACGTGTCCATGGATTTACTCAAGGTTGTCCCGTTTAATGTCACATTTTCATTCCATCTACTTTGTCCTAATTATTCACTTCCATTAATCCAAGAGCGCAACTACAGAAGGTCCACTAGTCACGGACCTCCCAAAACTTCCTAACTCAATATACATGAACTTTCTTAATAAAACTATATTTGTTTAACAGGGAAATGATTGATGTAGCATGAAAATTTCATCTTAAACTTCATCTGCACTCTTTTTCTTATAAAAGCAATCATTGGCGAATTAAACCAAACGTCTTGGGGCGGAGCTCTTTGTTCTGGCCTGACGTAGCGAGGTTGAGGAGTGGGATGTGTTCCCCGAAATTTCTCCCAAAACGAAAAGTAAAATGAATTCAGGAAAAGAGGGTAAAATATATAATTGCTACGGAATTTTCATCCAATGATCCCTTCCCCAAAAAGATATTCTGTCTACGGGCCTGACTAGAAAAGATATCAGGCTAAAATTTCTTAGAACGCTCATAGTCTTTCTGTATTTTAGTAAAATGAATTAAACAAAAGAACAAGAGAACTTACGACAAGTTACAACGCAAAACGCGCTTTCCAGCGAATACTACCCAGAGCGTATCTGTCGATAACATTGTCGCAATATACGACAATGTCCCTTTGAATGATCAAAAGTGCCAGTCCACTCAGCCGCTTTTCGCCAGAACGACATCGCAACCACGTTTTCAGTCGGCGCAATGTGGACTAAGATTGTTCTGCACGGGCCACGCTGGAAGCAGGGTTACAAGTATGCACAGCAATTTTCGAACAGTCACGTGAAGATTTTCGTCACTGGCGTCCAAGGCCTCCAACGCAGTCCATGGTAGAGTTCTACCTTCTTTAATTCTCTTCTATTTAGAAGTCTAGATTGTAAATTCAGAACTAAGGAGGGAAAACAGCACTTTTCCTTCAGTTCCAATAGTTTTTGGAAAATCTTTGTGCTAGAACGCGGAAGTGTTTCTCAGATGTTTTGTCAGTTGCGCGTGTTAGCAATAAAATGATAAGTTCATATACATTTAAAACTTCCGGCACAAGACGCGTTTTGAGCACAACCGAATGTATCAACGGAATGTAGATAGTTCTTCGGTAGTAAGATGTCGTGTCATCTGCCGGGAAGTTTGTACGATATGTTTATCTTTGGATGAAACGAGTGTCACGCACATCAACATTGACAGCCATTCTGGATATTGCTTCGAAAATTGATTTGAATTCTTCCTTGTTGTTTCAACGCTTCTTGCGTAGAAGCCCCCATCACAGTGAAATTAAAATACGGCTAATTTTACAGTAATTATGTGATATCTTCAAATAGATAAAAGATTATCGAAATGTCTAACAAGAGCGCCCTAGACAATATTATTTTGCATGAGGTACCGTTATCACGAGTCACCTACTAGCTTTCTGTTTGCAGGCATTTAGAAACGCGGAAATAAATGCCGATTTTCTAAACGGCTGGAAATCGAAAAACGATAAGGCTAGTGATAACGGTATCTCATGTACCTAGGTAAAAAATAATATTGTCTATCGATCTCTTGTTTCACTTTTCGATTATCTTTTATCTATTTGAAGATATCACATAATTGCTGTAAAGTAAGCGGTATTTTAATTTCACAGTGATTAGACCTCTTAACCCTTAAACTACGGAGATAAATCTTTAACCTGTAAACTACGGAGGTAATTTACCTTTAACCTTTAAACTACATTTAAAGCGTTTTACAAAGAAGTCCATTTCTTCACTCCTATTTATCGAAGACACATGAAACAAAACGTGTTAAAAAAGTTATTGTAGTACTATTTCGAAATCGAAATATCCGTAGTTAAGACAAGAAACAGGGTACTTTGGAAACAAAATATCCCGTAATGCTCCGATAGTGTCCCGAATGGCATTTGCGTTCATACCTAAATATGTCTTCTGCAAAAGTCTACTGAAGAGGTGGATTATCGCGAAAACATCCTGAAGACATGTAATAGTTACGATAAACTCGCTGTCGTGCATGGCAGAAAAAAGTGTCCGTGCTTTGGCTGCTATATCTAACTCGGACCAGTGGAAACATATTGTAAAGACTCATTAATATGTTGAAATTTCATTTGAAATTGTAATACCGCGCCATGCCGTTCAACCCATCTCGTTTCGCACAATGTTGCCAACTGACCACCAACCTTAAGCTTAAGGACAGTATTACGTTTTGACGACGCGATGCAAAGCGCAATGATCTCTTTCATTTTCCCAGACACTTCCTCACTCACTGTACTGACGATGACCTGGAAATGGACAAGTTGAGACTATGACTGAAGTATAGACAGTGCAGCGCGTTTGAAACCCCCTTCTGGACCTCCTGCACTGCCCCGCGACTTTGAGAGACATAGTGGCGCAACCATCTCTATCGATGCCAACCCAGGTTTTCGGATAGAGTAACAAGTCTCGTAGCAAAGATAGAACAATCTCTCCAGTTTTCCCTGTAGTCAGTGAGAGTTCTGGCAGTTCTGTCTTCCAATTCCGAGCTCGAACCAATGTCCTCACGTTTCAGCTCTGCCGATTGAGGATCAATAAAACCGACACAGTCTTCTCTCATTTTACCCAGGTGTTCATATTTCAGAATCAAAGGCAACTGAGATGTGTGCGAAACATCCGTAGTCTCATTAAACATAATAGAATAAAACTGAACCTCCCGCACGCGATTGACAATATTACAGGCGTGATTTCATGTCCACAATACTAAATGAGGGTATTTTATGTGGTTTTATTGGCAAAATGGTCCTCTTCAATGTTTTCTTCCAGTGGTCCTTTAAGACATCGTCACCCCAAGCCATTCTAAACTTGAGCAATTCTCGAAAATTGCCTTCGTTGAGCTTACTCGAAAAGCAATGGCTTACCTTCAAAGGAATATCTCATTCTCCAACATTAATTTCAGTTTGTCGCTATTTTCGATGACTTGTTGTCTTCTCGACGAGTTGATTTGATTCTTGACTGATTTCACTGATTCCCGGTAGTTTCTCAGAAACTAGCTTTTCCTACCTCAACAACGTTAATGTGATATTGTGCCTTGTTGTGAATTTCTAAAATACCCTAAGAACCAAGCAGCTTAGCGAATTTCTTCAACGGTTTAGTCACAAGAGTTTGGAAAGGCACGTTTATTCTATAGCCACCAACCAAACCCGTTGCAAAAAGTGAACAATATTTACAAAAAAAAAAAAAACTCTCTCCTTATGGGAAAGAACCAGTCATAGGTACTTTTCCAAATGTTCTAGCCTCAAGTAACGTCTTGCTTCTCTCTGAGATTTATCAGATATTATGATTCGAGTTATCGTTAGCATAAACGCAGCACGCTGGACGAAGACTATGTTTAAAGTAGAATTTAGAGAATTAACTCTCTTTCGAAATAATCCAAGAACGATTCCAATCTTTCGTTTGTGTGGCAGTAAGCTACAAGCGGCAGTGTGTGTAATTTTAATGTTTTGGAGAGCTCTCGGGTAGGTGGGGGGTGATTGCCCCCTCGCCCCCTTAATCCGCTACTCCCGAAAGCAATGCAGTTCTATCATTTTATTCTGAAAATATTGGTGGAAGTATTTTAAAATTATATATCGTCTTTTCGGCTGTAGAATAATATCCATTCAATACTACATACAAGTAGTGGTTTGGAGTATTGGGCTCCTTCCGCGAAAAATTTTTGGGTGTGCTTCTGCATTAATCTTCCACCTTTTTTAGCTTTCAGGGCATAATACTGAGACATTAAATTAAATATTCTACTTTTATGAAAATACCCTATACATTATGTTGTTTATTTTACCTTCATTCTCGAATAATATTTCTTTCTAAGCCTAAAGAATAATTAAAACATATATGTCGTGTGAACAATAAATACAAGACACGTGTTTTGTTATGCTTATTAACAGGTAGACAGTTAAAAAAAAGAAAAAGAAAGAAAGAACAAAAATTATATGATACATGGCTCCTGACTATTAATCCGTAACGTTTATTACTTGTTGGGTTTCCATGAATCCATCAGACGAACTGACGAAACGTGATGTTACCACTCGTCTCCCTGAGTAATATATACGCATTGAGAAATTTTTTTATGATTATTAATACGAGACAAATGACAATTCGAACTTGCAAATGGACTTTATGCAGAGTTTAAATAATTGTGGGAAATTTTCCCATCTTAATATAAGCTGTCAATGTGGAGTTTTTTTTTTTCTCTGCTTCTCTTCCATAACGTAAAGGATAGAAAGGCAGTTGAGCAAGTGAAGAATACAGAATTCTGTATTTTGTGTTTGTACACGACGCCCAGCGTTTTAAAGTCGTGTAACCGAAGATGTATTATTTTTCTAAGTTTTAAAAAAGAAAATTTCCTAGCAATATGAAACCAGTAATATCTTCTCAACCTGATTCTTCGTAAATGCCGTAATAATCTGACACAAACATCGACATATTCACATAACTTTGTAACAGTTCCACATAAGTGACTATGTTGCTTCTTCTTCTCTTGCTTATAATTTCTTTGAAAAAGATAATTTTAAGAAAATAAATTGATTTTTTTTTCAGTATGATATTTCAAGTTTCGATGTTATAAACAGATTTTTTTTACTCAATTACATATTAATACAAAGTAAGCTCAGTAGTAGAAGCTTACCTCTGGTGCGTGCGGCTCCTGGTTCAATTCCCTGCCAATAAGTTTGAGCTGGAGAGCATCGTGTCCATGGGTTTCCTCTGGATAGTCCCATTTGTTTACACATTTCAGCAATTTCAGCAATACTTCCATCATCATTCACTTGCCTTAATCATCCGTTCCCCTTAGCCTAAAGTGGATAATACTGGGACATTACACTGAAATATTTCGTTTCTATTTTTACATGTTAATCCAAATACCTATTCTTTTAATAATCCATTAAAGATTAACGGTTCAATTACAGTTATTTTATTATTTTTTTGTACATTTTTTGCAACAGTTAATTACTAAACGGCAAAGGTAAAGAATTCGTAAGGATTAAAAAAGTAATCGATAATTTCTTTCTCGCAAATCATGTCAAATGACTATTTTTGATTTTTATAATAATTTAATTTTATTGTTTAGTATCAGTTTTGTTTGAAATTAATAACTATTCATAATCATAAACTAATTCTCCCATTGCTTTAATTTTATTCATTAAATTTTATATTAAGACTAGCCTTTAACTAACTGGGGACTCCGTCCCCAGGCCCCCACGTTTGCTCGGCCTACAGTCTAGCATCTCTTATGTATCAGCCTTACCATCAAGATTGAATTTCGTACATTTGTTCTTAATATTTCTAGAATTTGGCCAGCTGGGGGCTTTGCTCTAGCCCACCGCGTTTGATTGGCTTATGGCCTACCGAATTTCGAGGTTTTTTTTTTCGTATTTCAACTATCTAAAAGATAAGATTTTGTATCCCAAGAGTACACCCATTTAAATAACATGGAGATTTTTCATTCCCCCTTTAGACCTCCTAAAAACTAAAAATATTGAGTTTTGGCAATTTTCCCGTGAGTTACAATTTCCGTCACAATAAAAGAAACATGACAGATGCAATGTTCTGGAATAAATTCTGCTACCAAGCATGGTTACCAGACTGACACTGATTTTTGCCATTGCTGCATATGGGTCACTAATATGCTTTCCTTTTATATGAGATTGTAAGCATTAATTTTGCATGTCAACCACCTATTGGCATGATAATATGTATTTTATGATGAACATATACGTTGTAATCATAGTCATCTACAGGGTATTTCAAAATAACACCGAAACGTTTGGGAGGTGATTCCTGACAACAAGATAAGTTAAAAAGTATAAACCAACCTGGATGCACAAATGCTTTCTTTTGGAGTTATAGGGTGCCGAAAACATGAAAAAAATGATCTTTAAACGTCCATAGTTCTAATACTATGGAACCTACCGTTGTCGGGTCAAGACTTTGTTTAGAAACTAGTATATGTGCTATCCAAAAATACATGCTTCAGAATCTTGCGGTACTTTCACAACAATTTTTTATAGAGGTAGAAGTGGTAAGTACTTCAAAATATATGCCTGTAGCCAAACTTCCTCTATAAAAATTGTTGCGTGAGTACCTTTAGAATTCAGAAACATATTTTTGGATAATTCACATATTAGTTCCTAAGTGAAGTCTTGACCCGATTACGGTATGTCCCACAATTTTGGAGCTATGGACTTTAAACTTCAGTTATTCGTGTTTTCGGCAGCCGATAACCCCGAAAGGAAGCATTAGTGCATCCAGGTTTATCTATACTTTTTGTCTTATCTTGGTGTCAGGAATTGCCTCCCAAACGTTGTCGTTGTTTTGAAACACCCTGTATATTACATGTACTATCCGACTATGTTTTTCATTATCTAAACAGAGCCATATTGCATCTTTGATACTCGGACAACACTGTGTATCACCAAATCATATTTGTTGTGCAAGGAGATATACTGCAGCAGGTTGTTTTCCCACATGCTGAACATTTTTTCTCCGGACCCTTTTGCAATATGGCAGCTCAAATGTGGCTGATATTGACAACATTGAGTTACAATAACATATATACTCAGGAAGGGGTAACATACCACCAGTTGAATATGCAACGATGTTCTGAGGAAGATCCAAGGTTGTCAGTCATAAAATAAAGGTTAGTGGTTCTTTCCCCTTCTGCTCCAAAAAGATGACCAAACTTGGATCACTTTATCTTTGACTCGCCATTGTGATGGCAACATTGGCAACATTGTGATGCTACCAATCCATTTTTCACGTGTTTAGTGTCCTCTATCTTGGAAACGATGATCCATCAGTATCTGCCACTTTGTATTTTAATATCTCTCTTGATACCTCATTACTAGACTTCGGATTTTTGCATATTTGCATGTTTTTTTCCTGATGTGATATATGCTCTTTAAACAGAAATTCGCTTCAGCTGCTTTGGGGTAAAATAGTAGAGTTTTATAGTGCATATATTTGCATATTTCGGAGGTTAGTGCATGTTTATGTCGTTATTGCATATAAATGCATATTTAAAGAAACGACCAAATTAATAATTTTTAATGTACAATAAATTTAGTCATAAATGGAATTCAAAGTTTCTAATATAAATAGACTCAAGACCTTGAAATGGTTCATTGTTGTCGGTTTCGAATATCTTCCAAGGTCATAGTATAAGAAAGAGGTGAGTGATTCATCCTCCCGGCAATGATGCATGATTGACATATTTTTTTTTTTTTTTTAAATAGAAGATATAAATAACGGTGTAAAATTACCTACAACAAAATTGCTACGTCACCCATCTCGGAAGTTAAAGTTGCTACCGTTGTGTGTGTGTGGATTTGAAATTGTGTGGTCCTGTGGCAGGACAAAAATACCGAAAGAAAAATCTAGAAATTATCTCCTGAAACAGGGTCCATTTAGTTGTAGTGCGACATCATCAAATCTGAAATTCAACTACGTCAGAATTTTGTTCATTTTTGTCCATCCAAGATTTTTCTTTGTAAAATTCAAGTAAACGAGGGAGGGCCATCTAAAAATTTGGCCACTTTGATGACCTGTAATGCGAGATCTTCAATTTCGAAATTTAACTAGCTCACAATTTTGTCCAATTTTTGTCCATTTTTGTCCAATTTTTGTCCATTTTTGTCCACCTAAGAAACAAATTTGTAAAATTTAAGTAAAAGAGGGAGGACCATTTCAAAATTAGGCCACTTCGATCACCTGTAGTGAGTGTTCCTTAAATTTTAAATTTAACTAGCTCACAATTTTGTCCAATTCTCGTCTAGTTTTGTTCACCCCAAAAAATTTTGTACCATTCAAATAAACGAGGGAGGCCTACTTCAAGATTTGGCTACCTCAATCACCTGTAGTGTGACATGTTCAAAATCTGAATTTTAAATAGTTCATAATTTTGTCAGTTTTTAGTACATTTTTGTACCACCAAGAAAAATTATGTAAAATTGAAATAAACGAGGGAGGGCCATTTGAAATTTTGGCCACATCGATCAGTGTGACATGCTCAAATACGCGTTTTAACAAGGTTAGAATTTTCTCCAATCCTTGTACCACAAACAAAATATTTTGTACCATCCAAATAAACGAGGAAGGTCATTTCAAAATTTGGCTACTTCCATTACCTGTAGTGTGACATTTTCAAATTCGAATTTTAATTAGCTCAGGATTTTGTCAATTTTTGTATATTTTGTACCACCAAGAAAAATTTTGAACGCTCAAATTAACAAAAGAGAGTCAATTCAAAATTTTGGCCACTTCGTTCACCAGTAGTGTAACATCTTTAAATTCTAATTCTAATTAGCTTAGAATTTTCACTGCTTTTGTAGAGTTTTGTACCATCAAGCTAGTTAAAATTCAAATTTGAAATGACTCACTACAGGTGAAAGAAGTGGCCAAATATAGAAGTGTCCATCCCTGGTTTATTTGAATGGTGCAAAAATTTTTCCTGGTGGTAAAAAATGTTAAAATATTCAACAAAATTCTGAGCCAATTAAAATTCGAGTTTGAAGATGTCTCACTACATGTGATCGAAGTGGCCAAATTTTGAAATGAACCTCCCTCGTTCATTTGGATGGTATATATAATTTTGTTGGTCGTTCAAGAATGTAAAAAATTGGACAAAATTCTAAGCTTATTAAAATTTGAATTTGAAGATGTCACACTACAGGTGATCGATGTGGCCAACATTTCAAATGACCCTCTCTCGTTTATTTCAATTGTAAAAAAATTTCTTCGTGGTTCACCAATGTACAAAAGCCGGACAAAATTCTGAGCTATTTAGAATTCGAATTTGGAGATGTCGTACGATAGGTGATCGAAGTGGCCCAAATTTTGAAATGGACTTCCGACGTTTATTTAAACAATATAAAAGTTTTCTTGGATGGACAAAAATGGGCAAAATTCTGAGAACTAGTTAAAATTGAAATTTGAAGGTGTAGCACTACAATTAATGGCCCCTCTGAAACAATGGATTGAGGTCGAGAGACGTTAACAATTCAAGGAGAAAATATATTTTGCAAAGTGTGTGCTAAACAAGTAATATTTTCAAACTAAGTATGCTTGTTTTCAGAAGAGGACATTTCCATTTTGCTCGACAGCAAAAGCTTACACTTTAGCAGCGCCCTATTTTTGACCTTCGTACATTTTCATAACAGTTTCAAGTCTGGTAAGGAGTTCTACAAGTATGAAACAACCCAGTTGTGGCTTTTTTTTTTTAATACTCGACAGGGATCATCCCAAAGAAACCCTTTAAAATAGTTTTTTGGGAAGAAATGAACAATCTTTTCAGGCACGTAGCCAGGATTTCGTGAAGGGGGGGGGGGGCGTGACATAAAATACTGTGGTCTTCACACCAGGGGCTTGATCATTCTAAATTATTTTACTGGAACATACACTGGTTCGTTTAGCTAGGATTTCGTGTGACATGAAACACTGAAGGCCGAATCAATCTAAACTATCTTATTATCAACATATATTGGTTTGGAGGAATTGTTGGTAAGTATTTTAATAACAAACTACGAAAAAATCTCGAATAATTTTTTTTTAAAAAAAGTACTGAAAATGATTTTACAATATTTACGTTCTTCCTCTGTTCACTCAAATATAACATTTTCCTTTCATTACGACCTCAACTATTATAAAAAGTACATATTCACTATTATAAAAAGTACATATTCACTATTATAAAAAGTACACTCATGTCCAAAATGATTGTCGCATCTCTATGACTGTCTTCTTGTAAGAGTATAATTTGATAATGATTTTGCAGGGTACTTTTAATACTGATACCATGTGCATAATCGGGAATTGTATAGACCCTATTTGTGGTAAATTTCATAGGAAAAGAATTATAAATACGAAAATTAGAGTGGGTAAAACGAAATGTTGCTAAATGAACAAGAAAGTTTTATTTTTGTTTTATTATTCTCATTTACTGCTCTTTTGACAAAATTTGTCACTTACATGTCTTTGCCGATTATACACATACTAACATTATAAGAAATACCGGGCGAATTCGTTATCAAATTTTACTGCTACAACAACATATTTATAGACATGCTACAATAATTTTGGACATGAATGTACAAACTCAATAATGTCTTGTAAAATATTTTACAATATCTGCGTTCCTTTCTCTGTTGAATTAAATGTTAACAGATCTTTCTTTTCACATAAATTTTTGTTTTTATTATTCCTTCAACTTCTGTCTGTTCCAAATGACAGGTTAAAGGAGTAGTAGAAAATTGTTTTTGAATTAACATGTTTGATACTGCAAGGATGCGATGACGAAAAATTATGATCAAAAATGTCCACGCTGTTACACAACCGGCATTATGCTTTCCGAAGCCTGAAATCTCCCTGAATAGTAGCAGAAATTCTAAGAATTGCGTAACTTCCGGAAATTTCAAATTTCCTGACTCTTCCAGGATATCCCACTCGCCTCGCCACCATATATTGCAAGTAAGAAAGAGTAACCAAAAGCTTTCTGTATTTTTTTTTTTTAATTTTTAACGCCGATTCTTCTTTTTCTCATTTCATTTCGTTTTATCCTTCCTTATTTTTATTTCATTTCTGGTCTCGAAGGGGGGGTCCGGACCCCCGGACCCCCCTTTTGGCTACGTGCCTGACCTTTTTAAAAATATGGTCTACAATTAATTAAAATGTTTACTTTACAAAATCTAAAACTTGTCGCATCAGTTACTTTTTGAGATAAGTTACCGAGCTTTCCTTTAAGGGGTTTATGAGATTATTTAAATATAAGCTTGTGTTGCTTTGATATGCACCTCAGTCTCTCGAAACGTAACTTTCCTACTAAGTCTTCTGTTATGTTTTCGATAACTTTACCTTCTTCCCATTCATGCTCCATGTCTCGCTCAAATCAGTTTATTCCATTTAAAGTATCAATATTATACATTGTAAATTCTTACTGTTTTAAACGGACAATGTTACGCTAGAAGAAAATATTCTAGGATTAACACATAATTGGATACAAAAAGTAATTTGAAATGGATTTATTTTCTTTTAAACAAGAACATATGGTTTTGAATGGAGGCTTTTAATACAGTAAAAAGGCCCCTTAATAAACGGAAATATTTCACGGTCCCATGAATTTAAAGGTATAAAAAGTGCTAAATTTTCTTGATTAGCCTGAACCTGTATTACGAACAACGGATGTTAAAATATACTTTTTGATGCAAATTTTCAAGTCCCGGAATGCAGCGTTTAGAAAACTTTTAGACATTCTGTAAGAGGTTCGGTATATGAAGGTCTATAAAGGTCTTCGTTTACTTGTTACCCTACACATTTAACCTATAGTCTAGCGCCATAGAAGGCCCTAGATACCGTGCAACTTTTTGAACGAAGTGCAATTTATATAGTAATTTCCAAACCAATAACTATTTCTCTAGCTGGTCTAGAGACATGGAACAAGGAGCATAATATACACAATAGATCAAAGGGAGCCAAAAGTAGAGGGAGGAGCGCTGAAAAGGACATAGCATCTACTTTTTGTCTTGGCCTTGGAAAATGTATGTAGTTTTTTTTTTTACTGTAAATTTTATGTGTATGAATTTGGAGCATAACTAAATACTGTAATTTAATAGGGTATGTATAACATTTTATTTTATCTCCCTATGTCCATTATTTATTTTCTTGCATAGATCTATCTCCGTTAACTTTAAAACCTTTAAGGGAAATTTTTACAAGTCGTGTTCAATTTTGCTAGTCAGGTTTTACTATATGCTTATGCCAGAAATGTTTATTTACTTCTCTGAGTATATTTATTCTCTATTTACAAATACTTGGCGCATTCTATTATATATATATATATATATATATATATATATATATATATATATATATATATATATATATATATATATATATATATATATATATATATATATATATATAGATAGATATATGGGGTAGATGTATTTAAATTTCACATACTGAGTTGTTTGAACCCGAAGAAACCAAATGTACTCAAGAAGCCGTGGATAGACCCCTACTGAAAACATTAAAAGCGAACTTGCGTTTATCAATACACATTTCAGTTCAATTTCAAAGATCATAACGAGATGAGAAGAGCGATGATTAGGATTTTGTAGTGCATTTGAGCTGTTTGATTCAATAACGAAACAGGCTCCGTCAATACCAATCGGACAAACATTTTTTTCAAAAAGCACAGTCGATGGACGCGAAAAAACCTGATAAAATTATTGTCTAATACAAATAAAGTGTTCCTGGGAACAACGACGCACGAATTACAGATTTACAGTCAAACAACATTGCTTATTTGAAATACTGTCCCTTAACGACCCGCGACACGGAAGGAACATTTTCTATGTACAGTAATGTTTTGACTGAGAAATGCAGGCTTTTGCCAAAAAATACCGAAAACTATATAGTTGTCTATTGTAGCATGAATACATCATAGTTGTACACCAAGTATATGTAGTTCAAGTAATACAACTTTTTTTCTCTAATGATAATAAAATTTCTCACTAAATTTGGCTTTTCATTGGTGCATATTTATTCTTTCTAGTGCATATTTGCATATTTTCAGTGCATATTTTCGTGATTTTTAGCGCATACTTGCATGCATATTTTGCCGTTTTTTAGTGCATATCGATCCGAAGTCTACTCATTACATACCAAAACATGAGCAAAATCGAAGATTGTGTAAATATACATTCATGTGCTGATTTCGCTTGGAATGCACTTTCTTTTTTAAAAAATATCCGTTTAATTTTTTTATTATCTTCTCCAAATATGCAAATTTCTGTATTTATTGTCATCGAAAGTTTGAACGCGGTTTAATAGGATGTAAGAAAAATAAATAGTAGATGGTAAGAAAAAAGAATTAAAACAAAAGAATCAACCACTGTGGCCACCACTTTGTGGGTTGCATGCGTAGGACCGAAACAGGTTCCTGGGCTGAAGTTTCGGCAGTGTGCCATTTCGGTCCTACGCCGCATTCACCCACTATGCTATCCTTTCTGACTCTGTTCGCGCTAAGTTCATTTTGTCTGTCAAGAAGCAAATAGCACCAAGCCGGTAGCCAGCCCAAAAATGTAGGGGGGCCCGACCGAAGTTAGGGGGGCCCGATCCAACCATATTATAGTTCATTTGCAAGCCTACCGTGAACATTTTAGGGGGGCGGCCCCCCCTAGACCCCCCTGGATACGGGCCCGAATAGCACTAGTGCTCTCACGCGGTTTCTGGAAGAGGTACGATTATGAGAGTTAAATTGCCATGTAGAGCCATTCATGACGACTCAGAAATTCAAACTCCACCATCTTTTACTTTGGACAATATTCGTCGCGGTCAAAACATTTATGGTGTAACACGGGTTGCATATCTTCTCTGACTTTGCTTTTTCTTTGTTATTTTACACCAAGTTGTACCGAGGGTATCAAACCACGGTCAAAATATATTAAAGGTGAGTTGATGCTTCTTCTATGATGGGAAATAGAAGGTAGTCACTCAAACGTAAAGCAAAAATATTTGAATTCGAATATTTTTGACTCACTTTTTGCTATAAGTTTGAAAGGCGAAATACATTATTTCTTCTTTTCGGTAAGGTCATTGAAGCAAAGTATATTCATATTTTATTTCATCCTCGTAACTTAAGTCGTTTCCGAGATATGAACATTTTTTACTTTCGAATTTTCAACAATAACTTCGAAATTCGAAGGAATTTGGAGTTGATATTCTGACCAAAGTACCTTTCGCCCCCCTATCTGGCTATACTCTTTAAGGAATTCCTAGATATGGGCATCTTATTACAATAATGACAACCCCGATTTCACCGCTTTTGACGTCGAATTCCAAAAAATTCTTCCTTAGTGGTACTTTACGTCACAAATCCTATGCGTTGTCCACATTTTAAGATTTTAGCTTAAGCAGTTTGGCCTGCGAGTTGATTAGTCAGTCAGTTATAGTTTCTTTCATATATATACATTGTGATTAAATCAAAATTCTTGCATGGACCGAACTGAAACGTGTGCAGAGTTCAATGCGGGACCCTTTGAAAAATACATCTTCGGCCGGTTCAAGAATATCGAATGACAAAGTTGACATTTAATCCATGATGGTGTTGATGTTTTGAGCATTTTATAGTCTGCTACCTTGCATGTTTAAACTGGTTTTTTGTTGAGTCTAGGTCGTAATAAGCTACGTTCGAACTTCCAGATTTTCCAAGAATGGGAAATGAGTTACGCTGATGCTCATGGTTGAACTTTTAACCATTCTTTTATTCTTTTATTGTCAGTTATACCTACTGGTGGAAGGAACTAATCTAAGGTGTAGAAATCTGCTGGCATGCCCAATGGCGGCACCAAAGCCTTAAGGCAGCTCACTTCTTCTCAGCAGTGTCAGCAGATACCATACAAATCCCAACATTACTAAGGTACCATATACCAGGTTTCATCACATCACAGCAGAATACGACCTAATTCGGGAGCTATCTGAAGCTGGGGAGGGCTCAAGTTCCAGCTTTGTCTGCTTCATGTTACGAATAGTTACCACGAAGACGTTCCCGTATTTAGGAAATCTAATATCCTCGGACGGAAGAAGTGAAAAAGACGTAAGTTCCAGAATAGCACAGGTTAAACAAGCATTCAATAGGAAAAGAGGACTACTAACATCAACAAATGTGTCGCTGAAGGTTCGTAAACGATTTATTAAGACACTGGTATGGAGCGTGGCGCTGTACGGATCAGAGACGTGGACATTGAGAAAAGCTGAAATATCCAAGCTGGAACCATTTGAAATGTAGTGTTGGCCTAGAATGCTACGCATATTATGGACCGAAAGGAAAAGGAATGAAGACGTACTAAAGGAAGTTAATGAAGGACGACAGATCATGAAGATAATAGGAAAAAGAAGAAACAACATGCTTGGCCATCTTATTCGACACTCCCGTTGGATCACTGTGCTGATAGATTAAAAGGCAGAAGAAAAATCAGGAAGAGGAAGACCAAGGATAGAATATCTAGATGTAGTTACGACAAAGAGGCCTTATCAAAGTATAAAACAGCTCTTCCAAGCGAGAAAAAAGATTTAAAAAATTTCCATGTTGCCCACAAACCTATGGTTGAGGTGAACAAGAAGAAGATAACCTAGTGTGTTGGGAGCGTGGAAAAGTTCATTGTGCTTGTGATAGGTCGCTGGTGATAGGTGTTGCGACCGAATAGCTGAAGTTATAAGAGCTGGAATATTTGTTTATGCTATTAGGAGAACATTACAACGGCACAGGCAGCAGGTTTGTACTAGTGGCTCATAATTCGAGAGAGTGTTGTCTCGATCAAATGGAAATCACTAGGGAATACATCATGCATGTCGATAAGAAGAGTAGTGCGGTCTTGGCTTGGCCCGACATTAGGCAAGTGTATGGTGAGGATGAAATTGACGAAAATACATATCGCTAATTTCGAAAATTCAGAAATAACTACGGAAACTGTCAAGACCAATCGCCGTCTTGGTGTCCATCAGTGTTTTCTGAAGAGAGTCTGGACCATGCCGTAACAGTCACTCCGAACAACACAACCGAGTCCAAGAATAAGGTACACCGTACAACAGTGGAAAGAAGGCCTATTTTCAGTGGCCTACTGTGAAGTAACTGTGTATTTGATATAAAGAAACATGAACTTTTGAAAACTCCTGAAAGAAAACTTTTACTAGAACTGTACATTCTCAGACGCCTGTTGTAAATGCATATTTGTTAAATAAAACTCGACTAGCTTCCTTCTTTCCTTTCCGCATACCTTCAAGTACAGCCTGATACTTCCCGATTAGGTCATCATTTTTGAATTGATCAAAACCACGAGGAACAGAACAACAAGGGGTATTCAACACACGATTGGGACAGGTGCAGGATCATCGGAGAGAAGCGGATCCCACCATTGGAGGACCATCGACTCCACAAGTCAAAGAGTACCATTCTGTTGGTTTATCACCGCAGACACAACAAGCTCCAGCAGTCTAGTAGAATGAAGATGTAGAAGGACATTATCGTAAAGAAGCATTATCGACGCCACTTGCAGTTCAACAGGATTAAGATCCAGATGTTGACTGTCTCCAGCTAATCCAGACTTCTCCAGAGAAAGATATTCATCATTCCAGATGACCAGGACGACGCCAGTCTCGATGGATCTGTCAGGCTAGTGCTCATCCCTTATCTTTTAGTCATAACCTTTCTTTCTCTCTCACCTATTCCCTACTAGTCATTTTTCAAATCAGAAGCATTTGAATTTCATTAAATTCAACCACAATTTTACAGTTAAGTACCGTGTTGCGCATCAGTTCCATCCCCATTTGGTTGTATTTATTTATTAAGTATTCTGAGCTATAACTGATGACACAGCACCGGCACATGATGGAGATGCTGTGAGGCTTACGCCTTTGTTACGATCCTAAAATTTCGATAAATTACGATTCTAAATATTCGGTAGATGCTTTAAGATCCCAAATTTTGAGTAATTTGTACTGTGTAATTTATAGTTTGTTGAGAAAAATTGAGTAAAGTTATTTTTAGCACACCCGCCCACCCTCGCTACGTTTATTCATTTGCTCTGTTAGAGTAATTTTTATTTTTATTGTTTCTTAGTTGAATGATTAAGTGGGTGAGAAGAGAAAATTTGGCCAAGCTATTATATTTTGTTTTTCTTTGTGTTAGTATATAAGAAGTGGTATTTACATTTTGGTGTTGGATATATATATATATATATATATATATATATATATATATATATATATAGATAGATAGATAGATAGTAGTGTAAGATATTTATTATAAGTGTGATTTTGAAAATAGATATAATGGAGAATACTAGTGCTATATCTTCTGCCTTAGATCGTTTAGTAGAACCCTCCAAATTTTCCGGTAAATTGAACGAGTCAGTTCAATCCTTTTTAGTCATTTTGAGGACTTTTCTGTCCTTCATAACCTACGTGATGTACAGAAACGTCATTTGTTGCCGTATTGTTTACAAAACGGGGCTCGTGCTTATCTGTTAGCTTTACAATCGACCGCAGAATATGATAATCTCATGTATGTTCAAATTAAGAAGAAACTAATAGAGGCTTATGAAGATAACATAGTTTCGCAAGTTTTAGAGCAAGACATGAGAAATAGAGAACAGTCAGATTCTGAATCTGTCCTAGATTACATTTTTCATAAGTGGAAATTAATACTTGAGTACGATCCGAAGATGCCAGTGACCGAACAAATTAACTTGATAATCAATAGGTTATTGCCTTCGTTTTATTCTGTAGTTGTAAGAAAATCATATAAGACTGTTATTGAGTTAGCAAAGTTCTTAGGTCTAGAGGAAAGAGTTAATTTTCTTGTCAGCGTGCGTAGTCAGCAATTGAAGTCCTTGGAAATAACAAACGAATACAATATACATCCTGTTAGTAATAATGCTATACAGCAAAAAGAAAATACTTTAGATGTTAATATTCAGAACGAAAATGAAATTGAAAGTCAGCCTGAAGAAAAAAATACATTGATAGCTCAGTTAGACGGTATCAAAGTCCAGTTACAAGATCTCGTGCAACGAACTGCGGCCGCAAAAGTTTCTCACGCACACAAAGGAAAATCTGTGTGTATACAATCTTATGAGCGTTAGCGTTTGGAGCAAAGAAATCCTATTCATGCATCCTCCTCTCATTCGCAGCGTTTTGCTTCTGTCAATGCAGTCAATGTAAATGAGAATGTTAAATCAAATAATAGGAATAAATCAGACAATAATAATTGTAATAATGTTAGAAATTGTAAGCGATATTATGTGCCTATTCAATATGAAGCCGATTTGCCTCATGTTAAAGCATATATAGATAATAAGCCGCATTTATTTTTATTGGATTCAGGACAGTATTTTACAGTATTGGAGGACAGTATTTTACGCATCCTTTTCGAGTATATAAAGATTTTCCCTATAATACTATAATTGGCCAAGATTTTTTGAAAAGTCATCTTGCAATGGTTGATCACAATAAGAATTCTTTTAGGTTTGTTAAATTTGGTATTCCTCCAAGAGTTGAATTGCCGCCATACGTATCCTTTGATGAAATTTCTAACCATATAGCGAAATTATATAGAGCTCAATTTTTAGTAGCTCGCTCTGTTGTTTTACCTCCAAATTCAAGTGTTCAAGTTACATTAAAAAAGGTAAATGATCTTGCAGGAACTCGAAATTTATTAATTCCCAATGAATTAATAGATACGCAGGCAGAAATTTTTGTGCGTAAATCAGTTGAAGACGAAATTCATCCGGTAATTTCTGTGATTAATCCTACCAAAAGTAAACTTTATTTGAAAAAAGATGTTGTTTTGGGTTCTGCCGAAAATGTTATCAGTAATACCAACTTCAAGAAACAAAATAGCACTAACAATAAGGTTCATCAGGTTAATGCAGTAGATACGAAATCTTTTCCTGAAGGTTATGATAAATATTGTGTAAATGTTAACCCTGAATTGTTGCCACATCAACAACAGCAATTATATGATTTAGTAAAGGAATTTTATTCTAGTTTTTCTTGGAATGAATTTGATTATGGTTGTGCTAAAGGATATAAGCATAAAATTGAATTAGTAGACAATATATCCTAGTAAATCGACCCCAATTTTCGATACCATTTCATCTACGGGATGAGATAAAAAAACAAGTAGATATTTTATTGAAAAGTAGGATCATTGAGCCTAGTATTAGTCCGTATAATTCTCCGGTAATGCTTGTTAAAAAGAAGAATGGACAGTATAGATTTATACAAGACGCCCGTCATATCAATAAAAAATGGTTCCTGACAGTTTTCCGGTTCCTCCTATCCAGGATATTTTAACTAATTTGGCAGGACGCAAATATCTATGTTCTAGCGATGTTTTTGGAGCTTTCTTTAATATTCTCCTCACCTAAAAATCAAAACCTATTACAGCTTTTTCGATTCCGAATCTTGGATCGTATCATTTTATTTTTTTTGCCCCAGGGGGTCAAGACATCTACTAGTGGTATGAACAGATTAGTGAAACTCACCTTAGAAGGTCTTCCACAAGATAAAATATTTGCCTATGTTGACGATTATTTTTGGTCTAGTGATAGTTTTGATGAAATTCTGCAGTTAACTCGTATGTTGCTTCAAAGAATAATAGAAATTGGTTTAAAGCTTTCCCCAGAAAAAAACAAAATTGGGAAATTTTTCATTAGATGTTTTAGGTCACTCTGTTAG
This sequence comes from Thermobia domestica, assembly GCF_964235325.1. Taxonomy (NCBI): domain Eukaryota; kingdom Metazoa; phylum Arthropoda; class Insecta; order Zygentoma; family Lepismatidae; genus Thermobia; species Thermobia domestica. The sequence continues at coordinate 265,015,208 of NC_137462.1, forward strand.
TAAAGATGGTTTGTCTATTTCAAAACGAATAATTAACTCAATTTCCAACTATCAACGTCCCAAAACAAAGAAACAGGTCAAAAGTTTTTTAGGTTTGGCTTCTTTTGTTCGTTCGTATTTACCTAATTTTAGTCAATTAGCAGAAGCGTTGCTTTCTTTGTTGAAAAAAGACGCTCCTTTTCGCTGGAAGGAACCACAGGAGACAGCATTTAATAATATCAAACAAGCCATCATTTCAGCACCTTGTCTAATGAGATACAAGCCTGATTATCCTCTGTATCTCTATTTTGATGCCAGCAAAGTCGCTCTTTCTGGACTAATCAAACAACCTCAAAATTCACCTGACGACACAAATCTAGTTCCCATTAGTTATTGTAGTCGTGCAACATCTCCTAGTGAGAGAAAATTACACCTATATCAGCTTGAATTACTAGCATTATTGTACTCATTGCGCTCATTCAGGTATTTTCTTTTGGGACGTCATTTTTATTTGAAGACAGATTGTCATAGTTTAATTTATTTGAAGCAAACGAAGAATGTAAGTAAAATTTCTATATGGTTAAGTGAAATCGAATCGTATAATTTTACTATTTCACATATCAGTGGCTCCAGTAACGTACAGGCAGACGCCATTTCACGTTTTTCTAAACCCCCTAGAGATTTGGAAGACGAGAAAAAGAATCAAGAAGATCCGAAAATTTTGTTTACTCAGACTACAAATTAGTTTTCAATTTTAAATGAGTCAAATCTGGCAACAGAACAGCGTAAAGATCCGTTTTTTAAAGATATTTTTTCTTGGTTGGAACAGAAAGAAAATAGAAATGCTAAAATAGAACGCCAAGCATTATATTTTACTATTAAGGATGGAATTTTGTATAGAAAACAGAAAACTTCTCAAGGTATAAAATTTTTAGTTGCAGTTCCCACTTCTTTGCGTTATAAAGTTTTTAATGCTTGTCATACGTCTGCATTGGGATCATCTCATTTTGGTTATTCTAAAACCTATGATATGTTAGTAAAAACAGTGTATTTTCCTAACATGAAGAAATAAATATATCAGAAGTGTAAAGAATGTACGATATGTCAAGAATCGAAATCGAAAATTGGTTCTCCGTATGGTACATTGCTTACTTATCCCTCCGTTCCCCCCTTCTATCGCATCCACATAGATGTAGCCGGGAATTATTCCCTCAATAATATGTTAAATCACAAATATATGATAGTTGTAGTAGACAGTTGTACGAGATATATAATTGCAGATTCCCTTTCTGATGTTACAGCAAGTACTTTGGCTTCATTTCTTTATCATAAAGTAATTTTAAAGTTTGGAATTTTTTATGAAATTGTCTTAGACAAAGGCAGTGCATTCACTAGTGGACTATTTAAAGAATTATGTGCTATGATTTATGCTAACATGCGTTTTGTAAATGTACATGGGCATTATAGTAATGGTGTTTGTGAAATTAGTATTAGGAACATACAACAACAATTGAAATCAGCTTTATGTGACTAAGTTTTAGGAGAATGGACTGACTTATTACAACCCATAATTTTTTCGCTTAACGTCACCAAGAATTTATCGTCTCAAATTTCACCATTTGAATGTCTTTTTGGCTTCAAACCCAGGTTACTTCATCAGGCAATTTTAAATACCCCGTGTCAATACGAAGATAATGCCATTTGTTTACAGCAATTACAAGGGATTAGAGACAAAGCGCAAGAAAATCTTTATAAACGTCATAAAACGGCGACAAAATTTTTTGACAAGAGACATACGAAACCTGCTTTTAAAGAAGGAGAAAAAGTTTGGATTTTAGACACCACAAGAAAGAAGGGTCACGCCAAAGCATTCAGCGGAAAGTTTATTGGTCCAGGCATAATTGAACGTGTGGATAATCCAAATTCATATTTTGTTAAGTATAAGACCGCCCGAGGATCTTACAAGATAGACAGCATAGCAGTTCAAAGATTGAAGAAGTTTTATGAGAAGGAAAACCCGGAAGAGGAAGACCACCTTGAAGACTATGACGAAGAGATGCCTATCAACGTCTGCACGGAAGACCATACGATGAAGAAGAAGATGAGACGTGAAGACCATCAAGAACCACCAACTGAAGAGATTTTCAACCCCAGAAAACAATGTTTGGAAGAAGAAATTTTCATCCCTTCTCTTCATATTAAGGATGTTGTGATTGCCGAAAATCTACCAACGAGGGCAACTATAGGGAAGAGTTCCATAGAAGAAAAACCGAAATTTGCTTGTAATACTGCCATCAATCAGAAGATTAGTATTTATAAAGGTAACATAGTGGACATAAAAGCAGATGCCTTAGTAAATCCGACGAATGAAACCCTAACTTCCTTAGGTGGTGCAGATAAAACCATTCAAGATGCAGCTGGATCTGAATTTTTATAAGAATGTTTGACCATATCATCATTGAAGCCAGGAGAAGCGAAAATTGCCAATGGTTATCGTTTACCTGCTAATTATGTGATTATGACATGTGGACCACGGAATTCAGACAAGAAGATTTTACGAGAGACATACAAAAATTGTTTTAAAGTGATGTTGGAGAATGACCTATCTACACTATTTAGGTGGTGGCTATCGGGCTCAAGCCTCACCCCCCGAAATAAATTTATTATATCCAAAACTTCATTAAAATTTGTCGGAACAGAAAAGAAAAAATATAAGTGCTTATTCATATGTTGTGCATAGCCTCTCTACCCTGAAACAAAATCCTAAATACACCAATGCTTATGGCGGTGGGTTTCATCACAAAGTTCGATCGTTGGGTCCCATATTTGTCGCATTTTTGGACTCTTCAATATATGTCCAAACAAGAATTTCATTTCAAGAAGGTCTTTTGAGTGTGAGGTGGAATGTTCAAAACATAATTCATAGGAAAGTCCTGGAACCTAACCAAATCATGAATGGGAACTTTTACTGTCAACAGCTAGACAGATTACAGGAATCATTGCAGTCGAAGCGGCTAGGCCTTGCCAATCTCCAAGAGGTTTTCATACAACTTGATAATGGTAAGCCACATACTTCTGCGATGACTTGTCAGAAATGAATGAACTTTGGTTGAGAAGTTTCAGGTACACCATTCAACCTATTCCCCTGACTTAGGCTCTACAGTCTTCCACCTTTTTCGCGCTTTGTGAACTTCCTTCATTGGGAAGACCTATGTTGGAGTGAAGGGTAGTGTTGCTAACTTTTCTTAATAAAAAAAATCGGGATGGGGCAATCGGTATTGGACCCCTTCTCTTTCCCGGAGACGACTACAGGTACGGCAAGTCGTTGAAAACAATATAAATAATCATCTGAATAACACGAACCTGAATGAATGTGGCACCTTATTTTTATTTTCCTGCATAGAATATACTATCATCATAATCTGCTTTATTATCAATTCAAAACAATTAGGGAATAAATTAAAGATGAGCTGCTAATTATTTTTTCATGAGTCAAATAATACACAATTTGTTAAATTGATTCTATACATAAAACTAAGCGTATAAAAGAATAAATTATTCCTTTGTAAAAATAATCCAGTAAAATATTAATTAACTTTGAAAATCGATAAATCAGCACAATATGCGTCCCGACGAGAGTCCGGTCGGGACGCGGGACAAATGAGTCAGCAATCGGTACAGTCCCGACAGAGTCGGGACGGTTGGAAACCCTGGTGAAGGGTGTGAAAAATGCCTTACTTGAGTTCTTCAACTTCGAACGTATCAACATGTGGTTGATCTTCTAATGGAAAAATTGTAAGAAGTCACTGATCATGCTGGTGATTATATACAGCCCTAAGTGAAGTATATTTTATGTTCTGCACACTTCCATGAGAGCAATGAACACGGGTAAAACTTTTGTACCAACCCAATAAAATTTATTAAGGAAAAGCATAAGACTTCTTACAAGCAACACATAGGGCCACGGTGGCTCAGTGATAGAGCGTTCACATCTGGTGCATGGGGTCTCGGGTTCAAACCCTGCTCCCGCCAAGTGAACTTTGTGGTGGACAAACACCGTGTGCGCGGGTTTCCTCGGAGCTCTCCCATTTTCTTCCTTCCACCATTTCATTCATTTCTCATAATCACCGTCTCCTTTAGCCTAGCCGGCATAATCGTAGGACGTAAAACTAAGAAATTTCATTTTCATTTCTTAAAAGCAACACTTCCAAATCTCTTGCAATAAAGACTAAGACTGGGTGTAGAAGTTCAAGGGATCTAGTGCAAGATCGAAACCAAGCCTGGATATGCAAAAACAAGACTAATTGATCTTGTATTTGCTCATCACTACTCGTGCCCCAGTCGCTAAAGGATATAATAAAGGAGTTGTTTCCATAAATAAAGAATTTGAACAATACGAAATCAAATCTCACATGATATATTTTACTTTTTTGCTTGTAGTTTGGTTGTGATTTCACGGATGGTAACTCAACTAATATAATTTTGACTCACACTTATTCAAGACGTACAGTATATGAGAACAAGTGATTTTATTCGCGTAGTAATTGTAGTTACAAAGCGTGTCAAGTAAGAATTCCTTCAGAATCCATTTCGTACACTTGAGTATATCTTTTCTTTCTTTTTAAATGCAAATCCAGTTGAATTCATTGTCTATTTGCATATCAAAAGTAACCTGTAAGATTTAATTGTGTATAAATGTGTGTGCAAAATCCCATTTATGTTTTTAAGATATGCATTATCCTGTGCCATGATTGAAATATTTTACGTGTAAAATGTAATAGATTTTTTTAAAAATAAAATTGTTTATAACGATAAGGATCTATCCCAATTTAATGGCCATAAAATAGAACCTAAAAGTGGTTTAGATATCAAAAAGTATGAAGAAACTTTTTTTTTAATTGAAATCTTATTACGAAAGGCTCAACTCGTTACAAATCTCATCAGATTTAACCTGAATAGGTTTTTCTGTCTTCTGCTTTAACCAGTAAACATAAAGATAAATATTTCTTCAGGATATAAGAATCATAAAATCAAGCTTTGTAGCCAGTTGTACGACACTACAGTATGTAACACTTAAAACAGATGGACTTTTACTTTCGGACGAGTTCATTAGAGAATTTCTCAATAAAGTATTTTATAAGACACCTTCATATTGTCATGAATTCACCACGTAAAAAGAATAAAAACATTTATAATAATGGGACTTGCCAAAAGAATAGAGCGGTTTCATGGAAGTGCTGTGCAGAAGTGATGGCACCTGAATGGTTGAGTAATACACCGTTTTGCTTGGCAGTTCAAACATTTTATTTAGTGGAAAAACAAATGCAGTAATACCAAAATCCATTATACTGTTACTATAAATAAATATTATGCGTTTGCATGTCAATATTTTTCTCTGTGTGCACTATTTACAGCTCGAAAATGCTCAGGCGATTGAAACACTCAGATTTGAAATTACCTTCCACCATATTGTGGCACCCCTTTACGTACTTTGTGTGTTCGTTTTTGAGACAAAAGGATCAGACGTCAAGAATCCATAGAAACAAGATTTTAAAAAAATATATTATTACTTGAAAAATTGTAACAATATATTATATAATACTGCAGAACTCTATTCTGTTTGGATATATGAGTTCGTATTTCGACCTGCCTTCAACGTCCCGAAGGCAATCTGCACCCTCCAAACAACCCTTCTTAATCAGCTAATGCTCAAGAGCCACCCTTGTTGATTCATAGTCACTTCGAAAAACTTGATAAAGATCCTAATTAATTGATTATTGCATTATTTATTATCATCATTATTTATGAGAGTAATACTCAAAACAAAAGTAATAAACTAAAGCGATTACCAAAAAACAAAATGTTATAATATCCTCTAAAGCGGCCCTATTGTGTTTGCTTTCAAATCTATTTCAAATTTCTTAACTAAATCTTCCATTAAAGACTCTTGGAAAAACCAAGAACAAAAGGGAGATACAACAATTCTGAGAGAATTGCATATTTTCTGTTTATACAATTCTTACACAAATTCTGAAAAATTACTTACATAAAGATAGTTCATCTTACACTTTGCCGAAGAACATACTTTCGTAGCTGTGGACTCGCGAGAGATGTATCGGCCAGCTTTTCTTTGAGGGGGGGATAATAAATAGACATCTTTTTTCGCACCCATGGTTGCGTAATTAAGCGTATTCAGCCAAGAACAACAATTTCTGGTTAAGATGTGAATAACATATGTCTGAAGTCTGTAACATATTTGGTCGACACGACTTTCGCTCTCTCACAAACGACTATAATGAACTTTCTTCTTGTTCTGACTTTAAAAACATGTGTGCTAAATATTTCCAATTTTGTTCTAGAACATCTTAGGTATCTCGTTAGTGTTAGTAGTTGGCCAGTGGTAAAAAAAAAAAAACTAATGTCTAGTATGCGGGAACTCTGGTTAGAAGACCAACTAACAAGGAGAAAGCAAACTTTGGTAAATGAATATTGGGGCTATTTTTTGCGAGGTGGTAGTGCACATTTACAGTGTTAATATTACAAACTGGGAGAGCGCAATAGCAAAAATAAATAAATAAATAAATAAATAAAATAAACGAAAAAGCGTCTTAAAATTTTCGACTCTCCGCATATATCGTACGACGCGTAAAGTGAGTGGCAGAGTAAGCAGTATCTGCGACTCACGCCCGAAGGGTTCCAGGTTCGATTCCCGCTTAAATCAGCTTATTTTGTTTTTTGCTTCAACCAATAAAGTAGCCATTTGTAACTATAAGTAAAATATTAATTCACCATATGTTTAATGAATATAAATAAAGTGAAGAGGTTGTTTGAGTGTCTGCCTGTGTGTGACCTGGGGACCAGACGAGTGGATCGAGAGGCACCAAGGTTTGGTCACGGGTACATTGGGCCAGGCACCAGACCAGGATGAACTGTCTTTTTTTAAATTTGAAACAGAAGAGTCTCAGGGGAGGTGTTTACCGGGACATGTAAAGGTAGTAGAAAATGGCCGGTATTAGTGTCGAATTCATAGTTTTCGCGATTGCTTAGATCAATGATGAAACTCCGATCGCATAAACTTCCAAATTCACCCAATTCCAATTCCAAATTCCTTTACGCGTTGTATGATATATGTGGCGAGCCCAAAACTTTAAGACGCTTTTTCTCCGCTATTTTTAGCTATTGCGCTCTCCCAGTTTGTAATATTAACACTTTAAATGTGCACTACTACCTTGCAAAACATGACACCAAAGTTCATTTACCGAAGCCTGCCTTCTCCTTGTAAGCGAATTTGTAGCGAATAACATCATGTCTGCCCTTTTCCTTCGTGGTTCTGTAGATTTCTTCCACATTTTTATTCCACGATTTTCCTCCCATAATCATCCGCCTTCATTAAACTAAATAACATAGACGTGGTACTTTAAAATCTAAAGATCTCATTTTATTTGAGGGGGCACAGTGGCTCGGTGGTAGAGCCATTACCTCTGGTGTGTCGGGTTCCTGGTTCGATCCCCGACCAAATAAGTTTGTGATGGACAACATTGTCTCCATGTGCTTTTTCGGGGTACTCCCGTTTCCTATTACATTTTCATTTCACCAATGCATCTATCACTATTCACTCGCCTTAATCATAAGTCTCCCGTAGCCCAACAGACGTATTCGTGGGATGTTAAACTGAAAGATCTCATTTCATTTGAAGCTAATTGAAAACTCGCCGTACTAAACAATGTAAGTGCCAAAAACAATTGTTACGGTAACAGTAGAGACAAAAATAGTAATTGTGCCCAAGCATCACAAAATACAAGATACTAATGCTTAGAAATACAATCTAGCATATAACGAAGTATGGAAATTTAACTAAGGCATAAATTTATTTTAAAAAATAAAATAAGTGAAACAATTTAAAGGCGGCACTTAACATTGTTTTCTACAGCGAATCTTCAATTAAGGAGAGTTGAATGAAAAGAATACTGTAATACTAGAAAGCTATGTACAATCCGCGGCAAAAAGAAACCTGCAACATGAGCATATAAGTTTATTGCGAAATGACGAAGTCCTTTGCTCCAAAATAAGTGTGCACGGGAGGAGACCGAGGTTTACCCTGTCGTGATTCGTTCGACTTAGACGTTATGCTCATTCCCTGTGCTGTTAGGCGCAGTTTCACAATAAACTTACATCCTCATGTTGCAGGTTTTTAGCCGCGGATTGTACAAATTGAATTCTGATAGCTTAACTTTGTGGCTTGTACTAACAAAAACTAGCAAATGGCATATTTATGATAAAAAAAGGGGGAAGAAATATGTCTTGAAGCTAATTGAAGGTTATGTGATGTGATAATGGATGTAATATTGGGTGGGCAGTGAAATTGAGCAGTGATAAACTACACCTCATCAGTTTCTTTCACAATAATTATTTAGTAGAAGATAATCATGCACAAAATGCAGTTTAGATGATCTTCGTCTTTCTCTTATTATAAAATATGACCAAAAAATAGGAAGTTAAGATAACCACATTTTTATGAAACTTACTCTATCTTTCCTAAATCCTTGTTTATGAAGCCTGTAGTCAGATTAATCACGAAATATCATGGCTCATCAAATTGCGCAGACAGCAAGACGGCAGAAAGAACACGAACCTGAAGATGTCTGAAGCCATAACAAAATCTGTTGATTGTCAGGAATGAAGAAAGAAGCAAAGTGGCGCTTACTCCTAGATCCAGACCAAAAGCTTAAGGTGGCTTTTGTTAATAATTGTTTGGCTTGCAACAAAACTAATCACTTTCGAGCATATGTACATATACTATACGAATTTGGAGTTATTGCGAGAGAGAGTGAGAGAAAGACAGTGCGTAGATTATGGACAATATTAAAAGTAGATATCTTCTACACCAAACCAGAGGGATTAGCAGAAGACCATAGTGCAAAGAAGGGAACTGATTTTCCTTTACTTTAACGTTCTATTGTTATCTCTCAGTCTCGTCTTTCAACTTTCATTTGATTGTTGAAAGTTGATTTTTCATTTCAACATTCATAGGACTTTGCACGTTCATAGACATCAAAATGGAGAGTTTTCAACGAACTTGAAAAGTTCGTTACTGAATTCTCTATGTCTTTGTGTGTACGTGTGTGTATCGTTATTTGCATTTTTCTTCTTTTTTTTTTAATTTTTGAGCCCTCCATTAAACAGAGTATCGAAAACTATTTGAGAAAGTTATAGGGAAATTTTTCGCGTCACTCTTACCGTTCCCGAGATACTGGCCAAAAAAAGTTCCGATTTCGAGAGATTTAAGGAGCCGTATGTAGGGAACCTTTAGTCACGGAGAAATCATATTGGTGTTGATCAATACCTAAGAGGAAGGTGAACATTTTGGTACCAAATAGTAACCAGTGGCCACTGACCAACTGGCAGCCGTTTCCCCGATATTCCCAACGTCTTTGGTTGCACCAAGATTAACTTTTTTTCAACTTGACTTTGGGTCTTGTGCCTTGCGGAGACCAATCAACTTTCTTTTGAGGATGGTAATAATTGTTCCGTTCTTTCTCAGGATATTCTTTCTTTGATTACCACACATGCCCAACCTTTAAACTCAAGAATCTGGTGCAACATTTGCGCCTGTTAGGTGCAACATTTGCGCCACCTAGATTTGTTTCGAGGGTAAAGCTTTCCTAACCCTTAATAAACTGCTGTTTTGGACTCTATCGGCACCTTGCGCCCAAGGAATCACTCTTGGGTGTTGTGCATATGGTGGAAAAAGCAATCGCCTAGGCACGACTGACCCAATTGGACATTCTCCCTACTCTTGGGGTTTCTCAAGGTCGTACTATCTAGATGGAGTCCGCCATATCTTATTACTCAGAGCTTCGAGCTTGACTCCTGGTTAATCCTTCCTGTCATTCTGCCCCACTTCGTAGCGAAGTCATCCTCGTGGCTAACTTGACATTCTGTTTAATACCAGTTCTTGATTCGATAATTGTACGTCATGAGTTATTGACTCAATAATTATTACGTTATTAGTTATTGATTCAATAATTATTTCGTTATTAGTTATTGGTTCAATAATTATTGCGTTATTAGTTATTGATTCAATAATTATTGCGTTATTAGTTATTGATTCAATAATTATTGCGTTATTAGTTATTGATTCAATAATTATCGCGTTATTAGTTATTGATTCAATAATTATCGCGTTATTAGTTATTGATTCAATAATTATCGCGTTATTAGTTATTGATTCAATAATTATTGCGTTATTAGTTATTGATTCGATAATTATTGCGTTATTAGTTATTCATTCAATAATTATTGTGTTATTAGTTATTGACTCAATAATTATTGAGTCAATAACTAAATGACGCAATAATTATTGAATCAATATGAGGTATTGGTATTGAAAAAAATAATTCTGTTTAACTTCGTTCTGGCAATGCCCTTCGAGCATTCTCAACTGATTTTTAGTTACATTTTTAGCTATAATATGTCTATGTCTAGTTGGAGTCGGTGGCATATATAAGGAGGGTAAATTCGTGGTTTAATCCCACTTTTAACAAGATATTGTATATAAAAGAACATTTACTTTATACAGAGTGTTACGAAACAACACCGACAACGTTTTGGAGGTGATACCTGACACTAAGATAAGACAAAAAGTATAGACCAACCTGGGAGCACAAATGCTTCCTTTCGGAGTTATAGGCTGCCGAAAACATGTAAGAATGAACTCTGAAGGCCCATACCTTTAAACTATGGGACCTACCGTAGTCGGGTCAAGACTTTACTTAGGAACTAACATATATGCCCTATCCAAAAATTCATGTCTAAGAATCATAAGGTACTCACGCAACAATTTTTATAGAGGGAATTTGGCTACGGGGATATTATTTAAGTATTCATCAACTACCTCTATAAAAATTGTTGCGAAAGTAACTTAGAATTCTGAAACGGATATTTCGATAGGGCACATATTAGTTCCTACATGAAGTCTTGACCCAACTACGGTAGGTCCCATAGTTTTGGAGCTATGAACCTTTAAAGTTCAATTTTTCCTGTTTTCGGCAGCCTATAACTCCGAAAGGAAGCCTTTGTGTACCTAGGTTGGTCTATACTTCTTGTCTTATTTTATCTTGATGTCAGGAATCACCTGCCAAACGTTGTCGGTGTTGTTTTGAAACACCCTGCACACACACACATACACGAAAAAGAGAACTGTATATAGGCAGTAAGGATCTCGCATACAGATGAACGTATATAACATATAGCTGTCGTATGTAAGATACGTATACGTATATATAGTATAGGGAAGACTGTTAGATGTCAGACATCCTGCAGCGACATGTAACATCTAAGCATTTAAAAGGGTTGAGTTGATTTTGAGTTTAATGTCCCTTTCAGCAGCTAGGCTATATGAGAAGGGACCTACTAATTAACGTGGAATCCGAACCACATGAGCTCCCGCCGGGAATCAAACCCGGGTCTCCCACGCAAAACCGAGTACGCTAACCGCTTAGCCACGAATGAGCTTAAAGCGGGTAAAAGGCAATATGTAAATAGCATATGAATGATATCCTCCGTAGAGATTTCCGTAGTAAACATATGGATTCCGTATATTTTACAATATACCGCTACATGAATAACGGATTTTTCTCAAACACAAAAGTCATGCGTTATGAAAAGATATGAGACTTTGTACATGAACCCCCCCCCCTTGATGAAATCCTTCGTCTACCACTGGTCGGAGTAGTAAATAATTCTTGAAGTGGTCAGGAAGAAATTTCAGGAGTTCAATATTCTTAGCTCATAACATAGTTACGTTTCCAATTTTTGTTCCGTGAGTTTGATTCTAATACTGAGAATAAAACAAGAAATATTACAATACAACACAAGAACAGAAAGTAGACTGTTTTAAGATGCTATATTTTTGGCTCACTGACATCCAAGGGCGCCGATTTCTCTGTAAATTTGGGAAAGGGGGTCCATTCAGATGCAGAAGGTGTATGTATATATATATATATATATATATATATATATATATATATATATATATATATATATATATATATATATATAAGGATTTTAAGACAAATTGCATTCAAATTATACCAAATATTGTATATTCATAAATACAATAGGAGGGCCCACATAAGCTTTGGGGGCCCGGGCTCCCCGGCCTCCCCAAGGTTCGGCGTCCTTGCTGACACCGAATTTGCCTCTGTTCTAGTTTGCTCTATATTGCTTTCCATTGCTGTATTGCATTTATACTATGTCCGATGCAATAGTTACTAGTGATAAATCGTTGTAGGTTACCTTTAAAACATCAGTTCAAATAAACTCTTGTAAATGCGAAAATTACATTTATGAAAGAATCTATGCTGGTAGTTGTTGCGGTCAGCATTATATACCTTCTCCTGAGAGAAGTATGTGAGGTTTTGACCTCGCCAATACTTTCGTAGGTTTAACCACAAAATATTATATTCGAGGTTAAACTCATGCCAAATAACAACAATAGTACACTGTTAAAAATGGTTTCTTAAATTCGAAAAAAAAAAAGTTTCGTATTTAAGAACATCGGTTTCTTACCTGTGCACCGAGTAATACATTCTTAAAAGTGAGATTTCGATTTTCTTAAATCATTTTAAGAAATAATGATTCAAATGCGAGGAATTATGTCTCATTTCTGAGGGTGCAAATGCTTTCTCAAATTTGAGAAAAAATGTATTTTTTCTTAAAATTGAGAAAGTAATATTTGAGGAAATGAGACATATAAACCCAATTTTGAGAAATACATTTCTCCCAAAAAAAAAAAAAAAATTGAAAAATATCTTTCTCAAAAGCGAGAAACGGTGCACAGAAGCGTGGTTCTCAAATACGAGAAGAAGGGAAAGGATATAAACAAAATATAAACATGCAAAAAAAAAAAAAAAAAAATCAAACTATTAGTAAATACAGAATGTATATTAAATAAACATCTACAGTTATATTATTTAAAATATAACACATTTAAATCTTCATTTCAACGCAAGGAAATTCCACGAAGACCACGATTACTTGTATTTTAAGTGCGTTATTTATCCCTTTATTTATCCCTACTGCACCAGACATTTGAACATTTTCCTTTTTATCACTGTCCACTTTCTCAAGACATTTCTTTTTCATCGACGTGGGTTTACTGAAGATTCTCCCGTTTCTTCCAATATTATACGAACTTCTTGATAATTCAGATTCAAGAATTATCCGTCTACTTCAACCTAACTGTAACAATTTCTGCTGGAATGTAACGTCCCACGATTATACTACAAAGCTCAGAGAGACTTTATGATGATAATGAGCGAAAATGCTGTAATGAAGAAAGTGAGGGAATACAGAGAAAACACACATACGGTGTTTACTCGCACAGCCCACTTGATAGAGGTGGAATGAAACTAAGGAACCCATGTATAGGAGGCGAGTTCTATGACTGACTCATCGCGGTCCAATATGCCTACTTCTCTACCATAAAAAGGTTGCCTACATGAGAAAACACCGTGTTCGTGGGCTTTTCCAGGATTCTCCAGTTTCCTCCTACAAGAAATGTACGCAGGAATTTATTTTAGGGCGGGGTCCAAGTTCTATACGAGGGCAAATTGTATTAAAATATAAAAAATTTCCCCCAAATATTAGATAAAATTTATATAAAAGTAACGATTTCGAGTAAGGTCCGGAGACCCAAGACTCACCCCCTATCTTCAACCTTCTTTATTACGGCAGGGGCATGTGACAGTTTCTGCTCCTCATAAATGTGCTGAAACTCCACTGCTAAGGATACAATTCAGATTGAAAACAAGGACACAAACCCATGCAAAAACTTTCAAGAAACGTAGTACGTCCACATTTTCATTACACCATTATTATCCATCTCTATCACTGTCTCTCTTAGCCTTGGAGCACAATCGTGGGACTTTGGATTAAAAAATAAATGAAATCTTTGAGTTTTACTTCCCATAGTTGTGTTGGATAGGCTAAAGGAGACGACGATGATGAGAATGAAAAAGATAGTGGAATGAAGAAAATGGGAAGAAATGGGAGAATCCCGAGAAAACCCATGCACGCTGTGGTTATCCACCACAAAGCCCACTTGCCGCGAGCTGGGATCAAAGCAAGGGCCTCACGCACCAGAGATGGACGCTCTACCACTGAGCTACCGCGGACTCTACGTTAAATTAAAAGCAAATGCGTATAGTACTAAGCCACAAATAACCTGCAAACGCGTGTCGTTAAAACGATTACTGGTGGTGAAAAAAGGAGGCCCCAATTTATGTTAGATGATAAGTACAAAGTACCTTTGCATTACAATTCCATAATATTATATCACACTTTTTTAAACGCTGTTTCTAACTACATAGATGACTTATGTGTTCTATGTTTTCGTACATAAGCTATTTTTCACCTTATAATGAATGGCGAAGGGTGTAAAACATTGATATGCCTCCCCATTCTATTGTAATATAGAAAACAACATACCCTACGGGGTTCTAACTGCCTTCACTTGTTATTGCTGCACTCGTTATTATGTGAAGTGAGTACTGAGCTTTGCTACATAAAGGATTCAACCTGAGCCTATATATCCCATATGACAGGGGTCAACGTTCTACACCCTAACGAACGTATTACAGTATCTTTTAGTCTATGGTAGTATGTTTACAATTCACCCAAACTTACGTTCGAAAGCTGATATATATGCTGCTCCTCGCCGTTGTCACATAGTATGTATCTATACGCCTCCTTGACCGCGTCACCACACTGCGTACTCATATCCATTCGCATTCTGCTACAACTTAAATCCTTTGTCTCATTTTCTGTATAGTATATTAAGCCCTAGTAATGTTACTTCCTAGTAAAACATAGTAATATTATTTCGGTAAGATTGTTACCTTTACTTTTTAATCATCTATGATTTTGCAAATCACGCATTATCCCATTCTCATTTTTAAGAATTGAGAAAATCTCAAGGATGTTACAAGTAGAGGATCTGCCCATATGTATTTTCATCCTATTAAATCGGTGAAGCCAAAAAGCAATCGAGCATCGGCACGTCTGATTGGCTACTCTCGTTTCTACCATCGTCTGATTGGCTACTTTCGTTTCCGCCATGATTGTTGCCTCAAAACATTGCGATCCTATTGGACGGAGTGGGCAGAGTAGGGGTGGCGAAACTGTGACGTATGGCTTCAAGATTTTGTTGTAAGGGCAGATCCTCTATTTTTTAAGATCCTTGGAAAATCTCATGAATGGGAACCTGAAAATTTGTCTTGAGCTCACAAATGAAAACATGTTTGGAAATAATGAGACATTTTCCCTCAAATATGAGTAAAAATTACTTATTTTGTTTTGAACATGTATTTTTTAGGTTTACTTAAAAATATATGAACCTCAAAAGTACTTTACTTTTTAAGCCCAAGAAAACTTCTAACCTCAGCACAAATTTCCGTATATGTGATACGGATAGCCACCGCTAAAGTCTTGGAGATGTTAGGGGAGTGTTGTAACGGATGGTTGGATGTACAAGGTTGGTTAAAAAAAAAGTAATGGCAACATTGTTATAATTTGTATGGGCAGAAGAAGATCTGTTACTTTCCTTCGTCTTCTATCTCTATTACCTTCTGCCGCACGTGTAGATTGCGTCATACACCGTCAGCGCATCAATCTTTGTCGGTGTTAAAGGGGGTTGCCACGTTAGAAGAACTTGTAGCTGCCATAAAAAAATCTCGAAACCCTACTATATTTCACCATGTACACATAGTCTTGAAAGGGTCATAAAACATTTTTTCCATCTTGCAAGGAGTTGAATAGTGTGTAACTTTCTGGAACGTCTTGCTTGCTACCTGCTATCGCCCTCCCGCTGACAAAGATAAAACCAGATTCACTGCTTCCGAAACAACAAATTCTTTTGGACAAGGAGGGGGAGTGCGCCAAAATACAAATTTTTAATGAGGAGGTTCACTGTTTGTCCACTAGAGTGCAGTGCTGCATAGGTGGAAATACCTTTCTTGCTTTCAAGAAGTTGTAATATGTACACAGTAAATAGAAAGATTGGGTTTCAATATTTTTTTATGACAGATACAAGTTCTTGTAGAGTGACAAGGCGTCTTTACGCAGGGACCTCCATGTGACACGGGTGATGGTTTCCGTTTGGTTATAGTGCTTCCCATGAGACAGTTCCCTCATTTTGACGAAAAGGTCGTCATGAAGTCCTTGAAAATGTCGTTGTGCAGTACGTCCACGAGCCACTTTAATGTCGATCCACGCACGTTGTTGGTCTTTCCGACATGTATTGTTATGGATTTTCCCCTTTCGTCCTCTACAACATTTCTACTTTTGGCTGAACAACTCACAGTTGTTATCACTCGCTGCATTTCATTGTCTCATATTCCCTTATCGGCTACGGAACACAGCCGTTTGACGTGAAAATAGTGACGTCACTACTTTTATCCAACCTACGTACTAACATTATAATCTCATAAGGTTCACTAGCATAACCCTATACTTCAAAGGAAGAGGCAAAACTTTTGTCTGTGTGACTGTTTAGAACAGTGACCACCAAACTCATGAAGCTTCTGTGTGCTACCATACCGTCTTTAAATTCTACTGTCTGTTACCAACCAAAAGAACTACCAACATTTTTTTAAAAAAAATCTTTCATTTGTTTATAGCCTATAAACTTACGTTTTTTGTAAATACATGAAACCAAACTATCCAAGTTAGCAAACGTCTAATATAAACACGAGAAACATCTTGCATTTGTTTATTGCTTATAAACTTACATTTCTAGTAAATATGAAATCAAACTATCCAAGTTAGCAAACGTCTAATATAAACACGAGAAACATCTTGCATTTGTTTATTGCTTATAAACTTATATTTCTAGTAAATATGAAATCAAACTATCTAAGTTAGCAAACGTCTAATATAAACACGAGAAACATCGTGCATTTGTTTATTGCTTATAAACTTATATTTCTAGTAAATATGAAATCAAACTATCCAAGTTAGCAAACGTCTAATATAAACACGAGAAACATCTTGCATTAAATTTATTGCTTATAAACTTACATTTCTAGTAAATACGAAATCAAACTATCCAGGTTAGCAAACGTCTAATATAAACACGAGAAACATCTTGCATTTGTTTATTGCTTATAAACTTACATTTCTAGTAAATATGAAATCAGACTATCCAAGTTAGCAAACGTTTAATATAAACACGAGAAACGTCTTGCATTTGTTTATTGCTTATAAACTTACATTTTTAGTAAATATGAAATCAAACTATCCAAGTTAGCAAACGTCTAATATAAACACGAGAAACATCTTGCATTTGTTTATTGCTTATAAACTTACATTTCTAGTAAATATGAAATCAGACTATCCAAGTTAGCAAACGTCTAATATAAACACGAGAAACATCTTGCATTTGTTTATTGCTTATAAACTTACATTTCTAGTAAATATAAATCAAACTATCCAAGTTAGCAAACGTCTAATGTAAACACGAGAAATGTCTTGCATTTGTTTATTGCTTATAAACTTACATTTCTAGTAAATATGAAGTCAAACTATCCAAGTTAGTAAACGTCTAATATAAACACGAGAAACATAACTTACACAACCCCACGCGTATACAAGCAACTCTGAGATGAGGCTGACAATGACAGTTGAGTAGGAAAAACAAGCAGTTGTTGTCATCAATGCCCTCTGTCGTTAGTGTCAGCTCAGTGGAGAAATCAATGTTAGCCAACCGGAACGTTAACGCGAACTATTGAAAATGTCCCCGGAAGCTACTAGTAGCTCGCGGTCGACGGTTTGGCAATCACTGGTAGAGAAAGTGGTATATTCTAAGCTTGTTGTCGACACCAAAATTGATTTATGCGCTGCTACACATAGAATGTAATTCTCATGATTAACGCAGTAAGTAGGCTTTGAAACGTTACAAGAAGTTGATTTTAATTAATTATAAATACAATTTTATTGAATATACATTTTGGAAGGATATATAAAGTTATACATATCACTAAAGTAGGGTATGCTTTCTTTCATGATGAATAGTCGAGTTGGAGATGGTTTTAGGAAATAAAATTGTAATAATTAATATGAGAAACTTCAGAACGTAATAACTGAAAAAATCTTCATTATCAACATATAATTAGCCCCAGATCAATGCATATACATATATTTTCTATCTCTAGAGAGACTTTATTTAGACAGCTGGAAATTTGAAAATTTCCCTTGTTTTTATTAATTTCAATAACGAATGTTTCTTAAAATCACAAAAAGCTTAATTGTTTACTTTTCGCGTATAGATTTATTGATTACAATCAAAACAATTATACGTGTATACATTTTAACATGTTGAGTAACGTGAGAATTATTTAATTTTATTGACTTTTGTCCAACTTTTATTTGATTAAAGGATCTTTAGAAAAACATATTCATATACCAATATTAATTTCAAATATTATCGCACGTTTCATGACAACATTAGTGATTTCTAATCTGTTGAAGTTTACTGTCGACAAAATGTATGGGAATTACAAACTGAACTGATTTTAAGTGCTTATTTTCGTTTAAAATAACATTATCTTCCACGTTAGTCATTAACACACTGAGAAAATCCGTTATCCAGGTAGAGGAATATTATACAAATATACGGTTTCCATGTGTGTGCTACGGAAATCTGTATGGAGCATATGTTATCCAAATGTTACATACGTATTGTCTTTTTTCCCTTTTGAACATTACATTCTGCCGCTGCAGGATGTCTGACATCCAACAGTCTTCCATATATTACATACGTCAGCTGTATGTTACATACATAAGCTGTATGTTATATATGTCCATCTGTATATGATATCCTGATCGCTTATATGCGTACAGTTCTTTCTTTTTTTTAAGGAAAGTACATATATACTTATACGGAAAATATTATAAAATACGTTTTCAGTTGCCGGATGTTACATATAGTCATAAGCTAAGTTCAAAAACTACATGATTTATGCATGTAACCTACGTTTTTACGTACTCCACATTCCTGTTTTTCTCTGTGTACTTTCAGAGAATGTACTACTTGAAGAGATAGAGCATCACAATTAATCTGCCTAAATCGGTAGGCTGGTAATTTTTTGGACTGGTTTTGGTTTCAAAAACGAAAATGAAATTTTTGAGTTTAATGCCCCTCGGTTATGAACTTGAGGCTAAGGTAGACGATCAATAAGGGAAGTGAATGATAACGGATGGAATGAGTAGGCATTGAACCAGAGACCCCACGCATCAGAGGTAAAAACTTTACTATCGAGACACCATGCCCCCTACGGTAAACCGTAATAGTGATTGTGGTACTTCTATGATCAAAAAGGGTAAGGTAGTTTACTGGTGGAGCGCTTATTTTTGACGTGAGGGGGCCCAGGTTCGATCCCAGGATATACCATAGAAAGGTTTCTTTTCATTTTTTTTTTTACAGGAAAATGCCTATTTCCTTAACAAAAGACTCTTGTTTGCCATAAGCTGAAAAATAATTAACAAAATTGATCTAGGAAGTTAATTATTATTATCATCATCCCCGTACTAGCAGATCACTTGAAAAAGTATTCAATCATTGGAACCTCATTCTATTAATAGAAATTAATCACTGTAAAACTTACCAACTGCAATCCCTCCCTTTTTCCTTTCTCTTCCTTTAACCGCCTTTTCCATTGCGTCCCTAAGAGCATACAGCTCGTGTTCCATGGATTAATTCGTTTCGAAAAACACGGTAACGCATAATGTGAGTTACGTAATTTTAACATGCATTAGAATAGGTATAATTTGAAAGCAAGAAAATTACTAATCTTTGCATTGAAATACTTGTATCATATTAATTATCAAATTATACAAAATGTGCTGTATATACTTAAAAGGCAGGCTGGTTGCATTTATATGAAACAAGCACTAGTTTTGATGAGTCAGGATCACTTTTTGTTTTCCTACACTTAGAAAAATCCGTTCTCCGGAAAGGGGTATATTGTATAAATATACGGAATCTTCTTGCTTACTACACAAACCAGTATGAAGCATACATTATTCATATGCTACATAGGCACTGCCCTTAGATGTTACATCATGCCGTTGCAGGATGTCTGACATCTAACAGTTTTCCGTATATACTTATGTTACATTCCTCAGCTATATATTATATACGTCCATTTGTATGTGAGACCCTGACTGCCTATATTGTTTCATACGGAAAGTACGTATAGATGGAACACTTATATAGAAAGAATTATAAAACATGCGTTTTCAGTTCTACGTCTGCTGTACGTTGTCCCAAAATTACATGAATTACGTATCTTTTTAAGTACGTCGCCTACATTTTTTTTCCTCAGTGTGAAGGTCCTGGGATGAAGGTCCTGGGTCGTGATTTCTTTGTCTTTTTGTTAGAAAAAAGATCTAGACTCATTTGACGAGCAGCGTTCTTCGTCTTGTTTGTAGGAGTCACAGTGGCTCAGTGGTTGAGCGTAAGGTCCCAGGTTCGTTCCCTGGCCGAGCAAGTTTCGGCAGACAACATCAGGTCCGTGAGTTTTCTCAGGGTACTGCCGTTTCCTCCCACAATCTCATTCCACCAAGTCTTCCATCTCGTTCACTTGCCTTAATCATTAGTGCCCGTTAGCCTAAACGGATAATGGTGAGGCATTAAACTGTAAGATTTCATTTCATTTTTCCTCTATTTGCACAATTCATTGTAACGATTTCTGAATCTTCCTGGAAATTTTGGTACTCATGTTGGAGTATCAATTATTCTTCTCAGTGACTTTCATTGCGTAGTTAATTCTTTGTACGAATTAAGTTATTCGTATTTTAGAAAGGTGTCCGATGAGCTCAACACTAAGTACTCCCTCCTTATTTTCCATGTTCTTGTCCATTTAAAGATTACACTATTTCCCATCACCGTACAGAGTGCCTGCAAAGTTACAGTACAATTTTCTCACGTCTTTTTTGTATTACTATCATTTTTTAAACCGCATTATTGCGAAAATATATAAAGTGAGATTGTGTAAACGAAGGATCTTCTAATGTCTATCAAACTATCTCCTCTCCAGCTTCTTTTCGGCATTTAACAATGATAGACACGTAGCCAAGTGGTGGGTCCGGGGGTCCGCCCCCTCCCCTTGGAGACCAGAAATAAAAAAGATAAGGAAGGATGAATCAAAAAGAAGAACCATCGTTAAAAATATAAAGCTACAGCAAACGTTTGGTTACTCTTTCTTATAAGGAGCTTTGTGTGGAGAAAACGGGGAATGGGCCAAGTTAAAAATGGATATTATTGTAACGGAGCATTCCGAATTCCATCTAGTTCCATGCTAATACTATGGACTACAAATGAGAATCGATAAATGGGTTCGATCAGAGAGACTCTCAGGTAGAACTTAAGAAATGCGCCCAATCACCAATAATATAAGCGCCCAATCACCAATAATATATGAGAGACTCTTAGAAACTCTCTCATAAATTTTGCTTATGTTCTTTAGTAAACATATTGGTCTGTAGGCACCAATTTCTAAGGGGTCTCTGTCCAGGCTCTTAAGTAGTATAATTAACTTCGAAATTTTCCATTCATTTGGGAATGTTTGTTTCTTTAACAATATGTTGTAAAGTCTTGTTAAGTAAGGGACCCATATATCTTTATTCCTTTTATATATTTCATTTGTTATTTCATCAAGGCCTGGGGCCTTACCTGTTTTTAGTTTCTTTATAATTTTTTCTACTTCATCATTTGTTACCAATTCGGAGTCGTCCACATTTACTATTGTTGCTTCTCTTGCATGATTTCTTCTTAGCTGCATCTGTCCCATTGTATCATCTTCCACCGTATCCTTAGGAAAAAATTTCTGCATTAATTTGTCTAGTGTTTCTTCTCTTGTTTTTGTATACGTTCCATCTGCATTTTTAATTGTACATAATGTTGTAGGATTAATCTTTTGCATAATTAATTTATATGGAAAACCCCAAGGATCCATTTCTATGTTTTTCGCCAGAAACAATTCCCAACTTCGTTTTTTCTCCAGTAATACCGCCTGTTCATATTTGTCCTTTACCTTTCTATAATTTTGGAGCCTAATATTTTTGAGCTTCGGTTCTAGGGTTGC
The DNA here is from genome assembly GCF_964235325.1 of Thermobia domestica. Taxonomy (NCBI): domain Eukaryota; kingdom Metazoa; phylum Arthropoda; class Insecta; order Zygentoma; family Lepismatidae; genus Thermobia; species Thermobia domestica. The sequence goes on from NC_137462.1 coordinate 265,037,332, forward strand.
CTGATAACTTTTTCTTCTTGCTTTTACCAATTTTTTTAATCTTTCTAATTTTGGTTTCCAAAAGTCACCGTATCCTACTTTTTGCACTAGTTTCGGAGTGGATTCTATTATCGCGGTTATTGTGGCTTCTTCTACCTTTATTACCATATTGTTAGCATCTTCTGTTTGTTCTAATTGGGGGAGGTCTAGCTTGTCTTTAAAAACTTCCCAATCTATTTTCTTTATATTTAATCTTTCTTTATTCCTTCCTTTATCCATTTTTACGTCGAAGGTTATGACTTCGTGGTCACTGGTAGTTTGTTTATCGTGAACCATCCAATTTTCTATTTTGTCCATAATGTTTATTGTGCTAATTGTTATGTCTATAAATGATTCGCCTCTTGATCCTACGAAGGTTGGCTTGTTTCCAGTATTTATAATCGCAAGATCATTTTGCATGATAAAATCTCCCAATTCCTCTCCTCTTTGATCGGTATATGGTGAACCCCACGCTGTGTTCTTGGCGTTTGAATCTAACATTATTATGATCTTTCTTCCCGGGTTTTGTCTGATTATTTGCTGTAGTTTATTTAGAAATGGTTTAATTTCCTTACTATACTGAAAATAAGAATTTATTAGCCAGATTGAATCAGTTCCTTGTGTAATTTCAACACATACAGTCCAATTATCACAATATTGTGAGATTTTTAATACTTCTAGATTTTTGTTCATGACCACAATCACTGCTAGGGAGGCCTCACCACCATAAATTATTCTCGCTGATGTTGTGAAAACAACTACTTTGTTATTATACGTATATGGTTCTTGTAGGGTATCTTCCAGGATGATAATGCACCCATTCACACAGCTGGTGTTGTTGCAGCGTGGTTTGAGAAACATCGGGATGAAGTTCAACATCTCCCCTGGCCCGCCCAATCCCCAGATCTCAACATAATTGAACATCTGTGGTCAGTCTTGGAAACACGACTTCGGCGACGATTTCCACCTCCATCCACTGTCACAGAACTCTCCGATACCCTGCACGAGGAATGATGTAAAATTCAACTTGCTACCATTCACGACCTCTATGCCTCCATCCCACGTCGCATCAAGGTTGTTCTGAAGGCGAAAGGTGGCCCGACACTATATTAATCTGGTAAGTTGCAATTTCGTTCAGGTGTTTCCATTTTTCTGATCACCATCTGTATATACATTGCTTAGTTCACAGCCAATACCTACTTTTTCTTGCAAAGATAATTGACTCCTTTTATCTCAATCATTAATACATCAAAAACATCTGAACAATTTAAAGTATTTTAGATCATTGCAGCGCAATATTTCATAAACATTCAGCCTACGAGAGAATACAGTAGACTATAGTGATGTAGCCGGACTATTGATGTGGTTCGGGGTTCGAGTACCAACAGACATTTTAACTGTACCTGACGTTTCTGTGTTCGTGTCTCTGTCAGATTAGATTACGTAGAATTTAAAATTGAGAATAATTAAGAGATAATATGTAGAAAGGGTCCCTAATGGAGTGAGTCTTTTGAAGACAAGATAGTAGTGTCATGTGTACAGTACGTCGAAATAGTTTGATTTATATAGCGTGTGATAATTTCTCAATTAAGTAGCTTTCTACGACTTCCGGTTTTGATAGAAAAATTAGAACGAAAATTAAATATATAGACCTAATTGAGGCGTTGAATTGATTGCAGAAAACGGTTTCTGTCTATCTAAGACCGTTTTAGCGCTCTATGAAATGAATATTGAAACCGGAAGTTGTAGTGGAGTTCTATTACTTCCGGTTTTAGCACAGAGTTAAGGATGGAGAAGAAACGTATTGTTGAGACACTTAATCGACTGCAGGAAACTGCTTCTCGGTATCTAATACCGTTTTTGCTCTATAGTGATCAGGATAAAGACCGGAAATAGTTAATTTCTACACTTCCGGTAGATGGAACACCTCAAGCGCGCACCTAGAATTTGTTTTATTGGGAGGAGTCTAATATTATAAAGCACTTCGTCTATGTAGTATTAACCCCTTACCGCATGCCGTGCCATATATGGCACATCCCCTTTTTTTTCACTTTAGCTTTTTTGTGATTTCTCAAAGGCATCAAATGACTTTTTTGTCTGCTGTGTGAGATAGCGACGTATATAAATAAGAGATTTTGGTGTCATCTGGCATGTTCTTTGTGAGTTGTAAGTGTATCATATATGACACTTATTTATTTCTCGTCGGAATTAAGTGAAAAATCTAAAATTCAAGTTTTAATTCATTTTTCAAGTTCCCATATGAGGATTTCCAATACTATTTTTTTTTTTCGCTAAAAGAAAAAATCATGCAGAAAGGGGTTAAGACGGTATTATTCTCCATCCGAAGAGATGAGTAAGTACAAGGCATGTTTTTTTCTGTCACATTATAGATTGCGGACAAACTAACCACGCGATGTTAATTTTCGCATACACACTAAATATAACCAAGAAAGTAGAGGAAGCGACAATCGAGAAAGGCGGTGGGACAGGAAGCTTCAAACGAAAAAGACATTTCCAGCGCCGCATAGTACTTACGAGTTAAATATTGTTGCCTATATTCTCAGAAAAAAAACAATAGCTGTAAATATAAATTGCTTTTACAAGAAAAACAAAGGTAGAGACTTACTGAAAGATCAAATATTTCGGCTACACAATTATCTCTCTGCTAGTAACAAAGTGTACAAACGTATATCGAGTTAGCAAGTTTTATTGGATGGTTCCTGACCCGGTGAACCCCTCACGTGGGTGTGCCCTTGCATCACCTCCATCAAAGAGCTCGATTCGACCCTCTACACATGGGCGTCGTTAGCGGTGGGGGGTCAGGGGGACGCGTCCCTCCAGATTTTAGTCAAATATATTTAAAGAAACTATACTACTTTGTATATATAAATTTTGTCGGAAGGAAGATTTTGATTTTTGATTTTGATTTATCCGAACCCCCCAGATTTAAAAAGCTAACTACGACAGTTGTCTACATCCTGGCCAAAATTAATGGTGATCCATCAAGCAGCTCTTGCTTTCTTTTTGCCTCCCGGGAGACACACGGATATAGTAAATACAGTGGGATCTCGAAAACTCTAAGCTGAAGAGAACAGACAAACATTCGAGTTATCGAGCTTTTCGAGTAATCAAATTTCGAGTTATCAACGTGGCCACAACAAAAATTCGAGATACCTCGTTCCTCAAGAAAAATGACTATATAACCTCTGCAAATCGAAGTTGTATTTTTTCAACTTCTGGAAGTAGAATTTTTGAAAATTCTTCAAATTAAATAATATTACTAGTAAAAATAAAAATACTGCACAAGCATTTTTTTTTAATTCAGACTTTCATATCTAGACATCAGGGGTAAAAGTGGATCTGAAAAGGTATGGGGGACACCACGGATATTTACTGGAAACGAGGAGAATGCGTCCCACCGTGTTCCCCTCTCTTTTATCCCTGCTAGACATGAGTAAAACACAATTACAGTAGACATTACCAATAATGGCAATTACGTAAAACCATAGAGCTGTATATTCGAGTTATCGAGGTCACATCAAGAGAAATTCGAATTATAGACGTAAATTTCGACTTGTAGAGGTTTGCAGACACGGAAGTTCGACTTAGCGAGGTTTGTAAATATGGTTATGAAACTGTTAAAATTGGACTTAATTGGCGCTGTAATTTTTAAACATGCGGCTTGAAGAAGCTATTTAACCATTGAGTGTTACGAAGAGATCAAGGGAATGTGAAAAAATCCTAGTTGTCAATGAGTTGTCGAGGTCCAATTGTATATATAGGAGTTGCTGTAGCTACATTGTACACGTTTAAAAATTGAAATATGTGGTAAATCTCTCATCTCTTGCTGCAGGGATCCTTGACTCGACCCCAGGACCTGTGAGTTTCCGGTAGACAAAAATATCGTATCCGTGAGTTTTGCAGTTACCCCTACTTTCATTTCACAAATCATTATATAATCATTGACTTTCATTCTTTCACAATCATCCACTTTTTTCAACCTAAAGGACATAATCGTTAAGACATTAGATTAAAGACTGCATTTTCATTTCATTGCATGGTTAAGCATTAGATGAGTCTTTTATTCAACTCTTTGTTTAAAATCTCGTTTCAACTCGAAAATTGCTTGACGGACAATAAATCTGTTAAAAGCTATGGTACTGTACAATATATATCGTCGCTTGAGAACCAGAGGAACGTAACTCCATTTTCGTAGGTTTACAGGCGAGAGGATACAAGTATTATTTTCTTAGAAAAATATGTTTTTAATAAGATGGCAATTGAGCTACATTACAACAGATGGTGGACAAGAAAAACAGATGGCGTTACTTTCGATTTACTCCAAGTCGGGCTTTCAAAATTATGTCCAAATATGAAGAAAAAGGAAACCGTATTTTTGGAGTTACGTTCATCTGGTTCTCATGTGACTAGGGATGCGCACGAGACAAGATTTGTGACTGTCTCGTCTCGAAAATGTGCTGTACAAGTGATGTCTCGACTCGAATAATGTATATTTCTCTATTGGAAGAGCCGTGTCTCGACTCGAATTTTGTCAGAGAAATCATGTCTCGACTCGTCTCGTGCGCATCCCTACATGTGATGATATGTTAAAGAAAGTTACATTGATCACAGACAGAACATGAGCTCGTTCTTGGTTAGCGTACTCGCCTTTGTCACAGGAGATCCGCGTTCGATTTCCGACGGGAGCTCATCTGGTTCGGATTCCACGTTAATTAGTAGGTCCCGTCTCAAATAGCGTCGCTGTTAAAAGGAACGTTAAGCTCAAAATCAACTCAACTCATAGACAGAACATATAAACAATGTTTCAACAGTTAAATTTTTGATTATTTAATTCATTATGTTAATAACAGTGACGTAGACTTACTACACTTTAGTTATTTTTTCAAAAAAGAAGAAAAGAAAGAATAGGAAGAAAAAGGATATTTCATATACCTGAAAGGAAAGTACAGAGATTCGACCTTCTGACAAAGGAATAACATTGAAATCGTGTTAATTCTTTGTTGCTGATTAACTCAAGTCGGAAAAGAAGCAGATCATAAGATTTATGATTTACGTTCTCTTTTAATACAGAACTGAAAAATCAGTAAGTGAATCATTCTACTATAGCCTTCAAATTGCTTGGTGCACTTCGCTTGGTTATGATTTTATATCTAACTAAAATGTCCGTTCTTCGAAAAAAGTTTATGTAAAGTGTTTGGAACCCTTCCTCCTTAGAATATGCATTCAATACAAATGTAATGATAAAAATCCATAATGTCATCATGTTTCAACCCCTACCCTTCACCATTAAAAAAAAAAAATATATATATATATATAGGCCAATGGGGACTGAACTTGAACTTAAACAAAAGGGCCGCGGTGGCTCAGTGGTAGAGCGTTCACCTCTGGTCCACGTTGTCCCTGGTTCCATCTCAGATCGCGCCAAGAGAACTTTGTGGTGGACAAATACCGTGTGCGTAGGTTTCCTCGGAGTTCTCCCGTTTCCTCCCACTTTCTTCATTCCACCATATCATTCATTTCTCACCATCACTGTCTCCTTTAGCCTAATTGGCATAATCGTGGGACGTAAAACTTACAGATTTCATTTTTTGAACATGCAGAACTGAAAATATCACCAAAAAAACTGAATATTGCATTACACTAAATTTAAAATGAAAAGAAAAATCTACTTACTTTTATGACATTATCATTTCACATTCTATACAAATCGTCCCTCTTCAATTCAATGTTGTAGCTCATAGTAGGTTTAAAATTTAATTTACCATAACAACTGTGCTATGAAATTAATTTCAGTTTACAATAATTCAGTTTTCAACAATGGAATTTTCTTCAACTTGAAGATAGAAATGCATGAACTGAATGCATTTAAAAAAAAAACTCTCTCCGAGTACTTCTTGATAATGGATTATAAATAGACGATTGCTAATATACCGTAATAATTTTCAAATCTCTTTCGTAGTTTAATGTTTCCTGGTTTAATTTCCTTCGATCTGCTGTTTTGGGTTTGATCCACTTGCGTGCATAGGCAAGCAAAACCGGTAGTTTCCACCAATGTTACTTCAGAGTCATCCGTAAGCGCCTTTGGCGTGGGAAAGCCCGGGTTCTATTCCCGGCGGGAGCTCATGTGGTTCGTATTCCACGTTAATCAGCAGGTCCACGTCTCATATAGCCTCGCTGCTGAAAAGGACGCTAAACTAAAATCAACTCAACCGAACTAGATGCTGCACTCTAATATTAAGTGAAGACTCACCATGAAGAGAAATTACGATCAATAAGGAACAAAAGAATTACAGATGATATGTGAGAACAGGCCCGTATCCAGGGGGGTTTACGGAGGGCTGGGCCCGTTGGATATTTTTGCTGCCCCCCTAAAATTTTCACTGTAGGCTTGCAAATGAACTATAATATGGTGATGAACTATAATGTGGTTGGACCGGCCCCCCTTAACTTCAGCCGCCTCCCCCCTACATTTTTGGGCTGGCTACCGGAATGTGTGAGAATGTAATACAGTTTGATTTACTGATAAGGGCTTCGTATTTTCAAATAATGCGCAGAAACAGGCTCGGACTGGCCAGGGGTGGAGGGTAGGGATCCCTTCCGGGGCCCTCTCTAAATATATAATGAATATTGAATAAAATGGAAGCTAAGTTGAAACATGTCTACTGCGTTGGTGGATAGTTACTCGTAGTTTATTCCGTTCTCAGGGTTCGGTGAAGAGTAATGTGTTTATGTTCAATTATGTTGCTAAATTTCTTTACTGCAGTCTTGGAAACATCATATACATAATTTAGGCCACTTTGTACAGGGTGTCCAATATACAATGCAACCCGGAGTTTGGGATAGTAGAACTTTTGAACCTGAAGTGATACACTAATAATGGTTATACCAAAATGAAGCCTTGTTCTTGCATATATTTTTAAACTAGGAAGCATGAAACTAGGAACAATGAAAAACAAACTTTGAAATTATCATGACAAAACGTTTACTTACATGTACCCTGCAACACTGCTACTATCAGAAATGAGTTACCAGCTCTACAGCGGAAAAAATTAAATGAAATCTTTGAGTTTTACGTCCCACGGTTATGCCGGTTAGGCTAAAGGAGACGGTGATGATGAGTAATGAATGAAATGGTGGAATGAAGAAAGTGGTAGGAAACGGGAGAACCCCGAGAAAAAACCCACGCACACGGTGTTTGTAGCTCTACAGCGGATGCTGGGAGTGTCCCTTGTTTTGATTCCAACACTGATTCACACATTTTACTAGGTTGGCAGTAACTTTACGAAGATCAGAAGTGTTAATGTTCTCAGTGGCACTGCGAATGTTCGTTTCCAGGTCTTAAATAGTTCTAGAATTGTTCTTGTACAGCTCTTGCCTTAAATAGCCCCATAGAAATGAATAGCAATGTTGCCGAATGCATGTAAGTAAAATTTTATCATGATAATTTCAAAGTTTGTTTTTCATTGTTTTCAGGAATTGCATAATGTAGAAAGATCCTTAACACACCTTTTGATGCACTGAAATATCAGCACAGTTGCCAATTGAGAGTATTAATTTATGAAAACTACGATTTCCCTAGTTACCCCTTACAGAGGCCTCACGCGATTAGTTATCTGTGGAAATGAAAAATTCTTTCTTCTGCTCCATATTTTCCTAATATACTACAACTAAACAAACTGAAAATTAACGACAGAACATCCATACGTATGAGTTATGAGTCGATTTACATGTTTTGCAAAAACAAAAAAAAAAAGAAAAAAAAGAAAGAAAGAAAGAAAAGAAAAAAAGAAAAAAAGAAAAGAAAAACATTTACACCTTCGGTTACATTTGGCAAGACTGTGGTTACTAGTGTACTTAAATCGTTGCTTTCAAGTTTGAAAATATGTGCATGTACAAGGCTTCATTTTGGTATAACCATTATTTCTGTATCACTTTAGGTTCGAAAGTTCTACTATCCCAAACTCCGGGTTGCATTGCATATTGGACACCCTGTATATGCAGATTTGTTTAATGTATACAGAACTAGAAACTTTTTTTATTCAAAGTTAGTAAACTTTTGTTTCGAGTCAGCAGAAAATCTATCAACAATCCTACTATATTTAATTTATAAGTGACATCTTGTTATCATTACAAATGCAAAACAAGGAAGAAATATTTCCGAACTGCTTTTCGTAAGACATCTTAGTAAGATCTTGTTTTTGAAAAAGCAACATAGCGTAGTAAATGTGTGTTGGCAATGACAAATATTTATTTACCTTTTGAGATCTCCGAAAATGTCAATAAAATTGGAAATAACAATCATTCAAAACTAATTTTGACAATAATTAGATACAGACAAACATCGGTGAAAACGATTAAATTAAGTTATTAAACGTATTTCTAGAGCATAAAATGGTTGTATAACTAAAATATTTAAAAATATACAGATAAAACGCCACAAGCAAGGACATTGTAATATACACTAATTTTAGAACAATATCACATTTTCTGAAAGTACATATATATATAACTCATATATGTATAATTGTAAACAATTAATATTATTTTTAAAAAGGAAGATTGAAGCGAAATGATAAATACTGCATTGTAATACCTTTGTTTTTCACAATTCGTTTGTAATTGCTTATAGGAAAATGCTTATCACAGTTCCATGTAACAGCTAAATAAATGTCCTGTTCTAGGCATATTATTAGTTTTACATTGGACAAGTATAATTGGTCAAAAAAATAGTAAGCATAAAGCAGTAATGTACTTATTGACATATAAATGAGAAACTGTTTTCGTAGAGTCTGCAGTAGTGTACTCAGGAATTTATTTCGGGAGGGGACCAAACTCAATATGAGAGTATTTTATATTAAAATTCCTAAAATTGACCCAAAAATTAGGCTACATTTACACAAAAGTGGAAAGTTCGTAGGAGTCCGGACCCCCAGGACCAACCCCTTGCGTAGTCCCTGTCTATCGCCAAATTTTCGAGTTAAATAATTCGCTGATGATCACAATTCAATTTTCAATTATAAAAAGTGTGACAATAAAGTTCCGGGACTGATGCTGGTACCTGAAAAGTTGAAGTTACTCCAGCAAACCGCAGCGAGAATACTTCAAAATATTCTTCCTTTGCTAGTTTCCCAAACTAAAACTAAGATATTTGCAAGGACCATAATACATGAAATCCCCCTATCTTGAGACAAGTGACCCAAAACAATACATACAAAGATGTATTCTGATATATTAAAGAACGAAAGATTAATAAATACAAGTACAAAGACAAAAGTTTTTTTTTTTTTTCGTTTGATGAAAGTAGTTTCGTAAATAACTTCAGAATAGAAGGACAATTTGAATACAGTTTTCAATAAATTAACAAGAATGTCATTTTATGTACGTCCCAGCTATGCCACCATCATTCTCAATATAAATTTTATCAAATGGAAGGAACTTTTGTTCCTGACTGTACATAGACAAGTTGGAAGAATGAAGCTCTTGGAAGGCAGATATCCAAGAAAAGATGTATGTATTTTGTATGCATAGAAATGGAATAAATTCAAGGATAACAATTATCATCTGTTCCCTCCATATCTTCGCCCACATTCGAAAAAATGAAATATTTGAGTTTTACGTCCCACGGTTATGCCGGTTAGGCTAAAGGAGATGGTGATTATGAGAAATGAATGAAATGGTGGAATGAAGAAAGTGGGAGGAAACGGGAGAACCCCTAGAAAATTCACGTACACGGTGTTTGTCCACCACAAATTTCACTTGGGGGGCTGGGATCGAATGCGGGACCCCAAGTACCAGAGGTGAACGATCTACCACTGACTTACCGAACGTATCTCAGTAACTTACTTGAACTACTTATTACTTGATTTTACTTGCTTTAATCGTTTACTTGACTTTATCCAATCACCTAAAACGATAGGGACACGAACACAGAAACATCGAGGACAGTTAAAATCACAAAGCCTCTCCCACCAGGAATCGAACTCGGGACCCCGTACACCAAAGGCGCACGTACTAGCCACTAGACTAGCGGGGAGGGTACCACTGAGCCATCGCGGCTCCTCCCCACATTCGAGTCATGCGCTAATCTACAATAACTGAAAGGATCTTCTAAATAGCGCACATCAGCGTATAAAGTCCCTACATCAGGCAATTTTTTCCATGTGTGTCTCAATACTTTCACCACAGAAATCGATAATATTTTTCTTAGTTAACGGAAAAGTGTGCTATCGAGTAATTAAAACACTATGTTTCATCCTGTTTCCAGTTTGTAAGACATTAAATGTTGCTATTATCACATCTCGTTAAGAGTCGGAGTAATATTTTATTTTATAAATATAATATGTAGCGTGTAAGTAATTATGGTAACGTTAAGGAACATACAAATATACCCTTTACATAATCACAATGATTTACGACTTCAAGTCTGTTGTCAATGACAGAAATGAAAGGATTCACACCAATACATTCCGTATACAATAAGAAACCGTCTACTGCAAACATACTTTTGTTTAGTTCTCAGGAATTACCTCTAGCTATCGTTCACTTCCAATAATTAAAGCAACATCCATAAAATACTTCTGCTATGCTATTACGTTACAAATAATTTCTCTGCTATTAATTTTTTTTCTGTAAATAAAAGTCATAAACACATTATCTATGTGTGTGTATTTCTTTCATAACAGCTCCGTACAGAAAAATATGCTTTCACATCCGGTCCACTTCTTCTCATGGTGTCTATGTCGCCTTATATTTTCAGAATGAAAGCTACCATCAACAAATAATCGCGAATCAGGACCCTCAATTTAGCTTGCTGTTGTTGGAATGTCATCAGAAGTCTATTTTCGAGGTGTTTCGAGTATTTCTGCACAACAAGGAGTTATCAGATAAGGTTCTTTCATATTTGGAGTCCGCACCCTCGATTTACATGACTGTCTGTCTGAAACGAAAAGAGTAATCGGAAAAGGTTCTCATATTTGACAGAAAAACTTCTCGAAAACAGGTTGCAGATTCTGAGTGAGCAAACTTGGTGTTTACAATGCTATGGCCTTCACCAGGAATCTACTAGTGGTGTCATCATAAATTTGCTTTATATTTGAGGAATGTAATTGACTAGAAAGGATCCTTCACTAAGTAGGTGACCAAAAAGAAATGTTTTTGCCGAAAGAACTCGGCTATTGAAGATTGAATGTCGGAATCTCCTAAGTTTAAATTACTTTTATTTAATCCAACTTGCACTAAGGTGTTTACTTGCACTTTTGTGTTTTAGAGTTTTCAGTGAAAGGAAATATTAATTGTTCGTTAGTGTTATGATTACCATTTGGTCCCGTGTTCGATTCCCGGTAGGAACACTCGGTCCAAAAAGTGTAAAAGCTTTTTCAGAACAGCCATTTTCAGTGAGGTTTTCCTGGGATTTCCTCATTCACACCAGGCAAATGCAGAGATGGTACCTAACATATAGGTGTCATGTCGCTTGCCCAATCCTTTCTTCTTTGACTTCCTCGGATTAGCGATGCGCACGAGACAAGATTTGTGGTTGTCTCGTCTCGAAAATGTGCTGTAAAAGTGATGTCTCGACTTGAAAAATCTATATTTCTCTATTGGAAGAGCCGTGTCTCGACTCGTCTCGTGCGCATCCCTACCTCGGATAGTGTTATCGCTGAAGGACGCCATCCCTCGTACGTGAAGGGGGTAAAAATAGCCATAGATGTCGAAAGCCCAAGATTCTAATTCCTAATTCTAATCCTTGTACCTACCAGTTTTATATTACAATAAATTATGACTTCCAACCAGGGGCGTCATTTCAGACTTCGCATGAGGGGGGCAAGAGCACCACAGACATGACTTTCACGTTTTGTACTAGTATATTAGTAGACAATCGATTAAAGTGTATGTATTCCTCAAGCTCTTGAGAGGGCATTTGCCCCCTCCTGCCCTCCCTAAATGACGCCCCTGCTTCCAACGTATCGATAATATTTTTCAAACTTCTCAATTTAATTGGTAAACTTGTTAATCGTTAACGAATATTGATCGTTTATCCTTAGCTTCGCAATGAACTAAGTCATTTAGACGAATGCCTTACTAAGCTGTAGATAAAACTCTTTGAAGCTGGGATCCGTGGTTTCCAACTTTTATGCTGACGCAAACGAAAATCTGTATTAATATCAGCCTCCTTCTTCTCAGAGGCTAATCCACTTCACTCATATTCCGACCATCAAAATCCTCGCGTCGCGTCGCATCACGTTCCATTCATTGAACAACTTTTTCTTTTTTTCTCCCTTTCTTTTACGTCAATATGCAACTACGTTCTATATACGTAATCTAATTATCCAACAGGCTTGCCAATAATACGATCGCAAATTTTCATTATCTCTGCATAAAAGATATTAAAAGAGATGGCGTTGATTTCAATTAGTTTCTAATAACTCAGAATCATTCAATTAATAAACGAATCAACGATCCACGTATATAAATGACATAATACCTTTGATAATTATGTTCTTGTTAGGGCTACACACAGCAAAAAGAGTAATTACGTGAAATTTTGTATTTATTTATTAATTAATTAGAAACATATTTATGCGTTTTGGAATACGAAATTGGTTCTTCTTGTAGGTTATCGGAGCACGTCAAGTGGGAGCACAGGCACCCAGTGTTTCTTCCAGATATATTTTTAGGGGGCAGTGCCCCCCGGAGCTCCGAGAGTGCCCCCCCGGAGGAGACCAAAATTATACGTCTATAATATAATAATAAACAGAATAGTACCAGCAGTGCCCCCCCCCCGGAATACGAAGTGTGACCCCCCGGAACATAGTTTCTGAAAGAAACACTGCAGACACCTCCAAGCATTTACGATATGGAATCATTTTATGTTTTAAATAATAACAATGTGAAATTATTGTTGCTTGTTGACGTTTAGCGTCCATTTTCAATGCTGAGGTTACATAAGACGTGCATAGAATCTGAACCACCGCAATGAGTGAAAATTTTGAAGCCTCCCACCTGCAATCGAACCCATGACTCTGTAATAACTGAAGGCGCGCACCCTAGCCATTAAACAAGCAGGGAGGGATAACAATGCGAAATATGAAAAAGGTTGATTAGGACTTTAAACCCTTTAAAATTATAGATTTTTAATAATAAATTATAGACTTTCAATTAAGCAGCGACGGTGTCATTCCTATTTGTCTTAGAATCATGGTTTGTACCTCATTCTCTTCAGAATAAAATAGTCTTTCAAACGATACCATTTACATTTCCCTATCGTGTACCCGAGGTGGGAAATTTTGAGAGAAATCTGGATTTTATCTGATTTTTTTTTTTAAATTTTGAGCCCCTCTAGACCCCCTGTACAGATCTCAAAATAAACTAAAAAATACTAAGGGATGTACGAAATTCGTGTACCAAATTTCAAGTTTCTATCCTGAACAGTAAGGGCGGGAAAAATATTTACCAATGAGCTAAGAACATCCCCACAATGCCCCAGATGACCCCAAATGGCCCGGATGTAATATAAAAATTTCCAGAGACATCTCTACTTATCCTTGGGATAATATTCGCACATCATTCTCTTCAGGATAGAACAGCCTTTCAAACGGTACCATATATCCATCATTTATTTGGGGCGGAAAAATGGCGGAAATTAGATTTTTTTTTTTTTTTTGTTAAAAATACCCATTTATTTTACCTTTTTGCCCCTCTGAACCCACGTGTTTTAACACAGAGATATGATATGAAATCTGAGAAATACTAAAGTGTACACTGAATGTGGGTACAAAATTTCAATCTCCTAGGTGCAAAAGTAAGCCTGCCAAAAAAAAAAAAAAAAGTAGAAAATAGGCCTAACAAAAATGTCTTTGTTTCAAGTTATGACGTCATTACAGCCTATGTCTCGACGCAGAAAGGCGTGAAAGCATACGTAACGTGTTCTACAATGCCCCCAGGTTTGAAAAAAAAAAAAGAATTTAAAAGCTTTATTGGTACTCTTTTAATCGAATCATGAATATTCTACCCTATCACATAAAAATAGGTGATATAATTTTAAAAGTTGTCCACATGTTCACTTCAATTTGTTGAGGGGAAAAATATACGAGGGCCATTGCAAAAGTCATGGCACCTATTTTTCTTTCTCGAAAATGGGAACGAATAAACCAATTCTGATATATGCGAATGGAAGAGTAGTTCATGTGTTAACATTACATGTAGGGAGATGGAGGAACACACACACCATAATAAAAATATAGCATGAGAAAAAGGACGAAAAAAAATTGTCGTTTCGAACGTGTTTTACTGTCAATTGCAACAGTACACAATATTACAGAGTAGGAATACGTGTCATGATGACTTGCCATATCTTGTGGACTCTTGGAGAGACCCCTGATGCCATGGAATGCGCGTAGTCTCTAATGTTCTACTGTGTACTGTTGCAATTGACAGTAAAACATATTTAAAACGACAATTTTTTTTCCGTCTTTTTTCTCATGCTTTGTTTTTATTATAGTGTGTGTGTTCATCCACCTTCCTACATATAATGTTTAATATGAACTAACCTTCCATTTGTATATTTTAGAATTTTTAAATTCATTACCATTTTCGAGAAAAAAAAAATAGTTGCCATGACTTTTGCAATGGTCCTCGTATACATTATCTGAAGTAGAATGATAAACATGGATTCAAACCTAGGATCTTTTAAATGCCAAGAAATAACTTGACCAATTCACCTACTTCTTTTATTGTAGGAGTTTCTTCCGATACAGGATGTTCGAAAACAACGCCGACAAACTTTGGTAAAATATGTTAAAAAGATTTTTGAGCAATACGGGTGCAGTGCACAAGTGTGTCGTTTCGAAATTATAACCGGCCGAAAAATTGAACGGTAAAGATATAACTCAAGAAATAAATGTGGCTTTGGGAGCATGAGGAAAACAAGTCCAATTGCCAAACCTATGAACATGAGAAAGTTAATGCTGTTTATTTACTTGTATCTCTGATAGCATGAGGAAAACAAATACAATTGCCAAACTTATGAACATGAGAAAGTTAATGCTGTTTATTTACTTGTGGCTCTGAAAGCATGAGGAAAACAAGTCCAATTGCCAAACCTATGAACATGAGAAAGTTAATGCTGTTTATTTACTTGTTGCTCTGAAAGCATGAGGAAAACAAGTCTAATTGCCAAACTTATGAACATGAGAAACTTAATGCTGTTTATTTACTTGTGGCTCTGAAAGCATGAGGAAAACAAATACAATTGCCAAACCTATGAACATGAGAAAGTTAATGCTGTTTATTTACTTGTGGCTCTGAAAGCATGAGGAAAACAAATACAATTGCCAAACCTATGAACATGAGAAAGTTAATGCTGTTTATTTACTTGTGGCTCTGAAAGCATGAGGAAAACAAATACAATTGCCAAACCTATGAACATGAGAAAGTTAATGCTGTTTATTTACTTGTGGCTCTGAAAGCATGAGGAAAACAAGTACAATTGCCAAACCTATGAACATGAGAAAGTTAATGTTGTTTATTTATATAGGGGCCGCTGTGATTCACTGGTAGAACGTTTACCTCGGGTGCATGGTGTCCTTGGTTCTATCCCAGCTCGCGTCAAGTGAGCTTTGTGAGGACAAACATCGTGTGCGTGGGTTTTCTCGGAGTTCTCCCGTTTCCTCTCACTTTCTTCATTCCATCATTTTCATTCATTTTTCATCATCACAGTCTCCTTTAGCCTAGTCGGCATAAGCGAGGGACGTAACACTTAATAATTTAATTTCATTTCATTTTGTTTGTTTACATTATAAGAATTACTTACACTATTTGGATATGAATAATTTAAACTCTGAAAGGAGCTTCAGATAGAGATGTTAAAATACGAAATGCGTCCTTATTCTTGTTGTAATGTTCAGTTATCTCGCGAAAGTTCTATTTCTCAACTGTAATTATTGCATTTGCTCTATCGAAATGGTGGCTCTGGTGGAAATGTAATTGGATTGATTGCCTCGAGAGTTAAGGCTTTTCGATAGCTGAGGCAATAATATCACTGATTATAGGCCTGGAACTATTGTATGACTTAAGTAGAAATAAAATTTGAGGAACAATAAAATCTTATTATCCATAGTAATCCATTATGTGTGACAGTTTTGGTAGCATATATTGCCTTCATCAGACGCCAGCAGAGATATCCAAACTCGAGACAGCGCAAGTAGGCCAGTCAATTTACGTCAAGAAAGGTGTCAACCTAGAACAAATTTCAACAGAAATGATTTTTGTGGTATCGAGCTTTATGAAGGGTCCTGACTAACATATCAAAAGTCTACCAAGATCCGCCATTTTGGGCCACCGTCTTGGATATTGGCGTAGACAGTTATGATATACTTTTCTCTCAATATCTTCCCAACTAAAGTCGTACAAGTAAGTAGTGAGCCTGGGCTCGTGTTGCAGAGACTGTGAGACCTAATGAGCTTAGTGCGCTTGAGCACGAGTGAGTACGAGCCTCGTTGAAAATTGAGGAGCCGGAGTCTATAGCAAGTGCGAGTCCAATGAGGCGATATCCAGCTAACACTGAGTCTCATTGAGAATGGTGAACCCGAGTTTGAGCGAGTTGAAGTCCTGCGCGAGCGTCAGCCTTATTGAGATTTAGAGGTGCGCACGAGACAAGATTTGTGGCTGTCTCGTCTCGAAAATGTGTTGTAAAAGTGATGTCTTGACTCGAAAAATGTATATTTCTCTATTGGAGGAGCCGTGTCTCGACTCGAATTTTGTCAAGAAAATCCTGTTTCGACTAGTCTTGTGGGCATCCCTATTGAGATTAGTGAGAGCGAGCTCTTTGTTGTTGTTTATTTTAACGTCGCTTTCAGCAGCGAGGCTATATGAAACGGGACCTACTGATTAAAGTGGAATCCGAACCACATGAGCTCCCGCCGGGAATCGAGCTTGGGTAGTGAGCTCTTTGAGAATAATAACCCTAAGCCCAAGTGAACTCCTGTTGCGATATGGCCATCTACGCTATATAGACGAGTAGCCAGCCATATTCTTAACACGAATTGAATTCGGATAACGTGTAGCTATAACGAATAACATAACATATTAATGGAGACATAAATGCTATGCGTGTATTTTACCTAAGTTCGAGGATGAGGCATATGCAAATCCATAAATTTCATCAAACTGAGCAGAAGATGAATCAGCGTAAATCCTTATGCGAAATTTTCGAGAAATAAAAATAAATAAACACGTAACAGTGTCGCCTGTACACCACATGAAGGAGATTAGTTTGATACGTTCTCAATTAATACTGAAAGTTAATTAGGAAGTGGTTTCTAATCCTAACAAAACACACATAATCCTAACCAGTGGCACACATAACTCCGACAATGATGCACAAACGACTTGTAAGTAAATCACATTCATGAATATTCTCTATCTTACAACTTATTTTAATACAAGAAGTTTATGGTCTAGATGTAATTCCTGTTTTCGAATTTCTGCCTCTGAGAATCGATCACTATCTCCTTGATCCTAATTGTGACACTGAAGTCAAAGATCAAAGGTTAACACTTATCTTGGATAAACTTAAGACGGTCTACGAACTTAGATTTCCGAAACTAACAGTTATTATCCGTTCTAACAAACATAGGTAAATAGTTCGCAAGAAGCAACGTAGAAGAACAAAGATGCTACTTGGATTTTTATCTATATTATAAACTTGAAAGTGACTATGTTTTTGACTCTTAATCTCTTCAACCGCCCGACCGATCTCGATCAAATTTTTAACGTGGATGCGGTTCTGGTCTGGGAGTGTTTTTAGCTATTCATTTTAACGGTAGATCTTAGGGCAGGGGATGAGGGGGAGATAGAATAAATAAATAAAACTTGAACCACCAGACCGATCTCAATCAAATTTTCAACAGAGGTGAGGTTCGGAACTGGGAAGGTTTTTTCTTATCGTTCCGCTGTGACGTTTGATTTTTGGAGAGGAGAGAAATATGAAAATGAGCAAAACTTAATAACTCTTGAACCGGTCGAGCGATCTCGATCAAACTTTCAACATAGATTAGATTCAGGCCTGGGATGTTTTTGCCGTTTCACTTTTAAGGTGTAACGGAAGGGAGGGGAGGAGGAGATACATATAAAACAATAAAAATAAATGTGATTGTGACTTCATCACACTTAAACCACCCGACCGATCTTAATCAAATTTTCAACGTAGATGAGGTTCAGACCTGGGGTGGTTTTTTATCATACCACTTTAACATTAGAACTTAGAGAAGGGAGAGGAGAGGGGAGAGAGATATAAAAATAAATAAAAATTAATAACTCTTGAACCACTCAACCGATCTCGATCAAATTTTCAACATGGATGACGTTCGTGCCTTGGATATTTTTTTTTTTATCATTTAACTTTGACGGTGCAACGTAGGGAAGGGGAAGAGGAGGGGGAGATATATATGTATAAAATAAAAATGAAACTGACTGTCTTTGTGATTTCATCACTCTTGAACCATTCGACCGATATCGATCAAATTTTCAACATTGATGAAGTTCGGACGTGGGATGGTATTAATTTATTCACTTTGACGATTGAACTTAAGGGAGGGGGAGGGAAGAGTTAAAAAATAAATGAAACTTAATAACTCTTGAACCCAACGATCAATCTCGATCAAATTTTTAACATAGATGAGGTTCGGGCCTGAGATGTTTATATCATTTTAATGGGAAGGGAAGGGAATGAGGAGAAATACATGAAAATGAGTATAACTAAATAACTCTTGAACCACCGGACCGATTTCGACCTAGATGAAGTTCGAACCTGAGATGGTTTTTGTCATACCACTTTGACGGAGTAACTTAAGGGAGTGGGAGACATTTAAAAATGATCGAAAATGACCGATATTGCTGGCAAATAAATAGTTTTCAAGTCGCTGAAATGAACAGTGACACTTTCGGTGCTGTTTAAATCCAAATTCAGCATCAAAGCTTGGGAGTGGGGAGAGGGAGATATATAAAAATGATAGAAAATGACCAATATTAGTGTCGAAATTATAGATTTCCAGGTTGCTGAAATGAACAGTGACATTTCTGATGCCGTTTAAATCAAAATTCGGCCACAAAACTTGGGAAGAGGTGGGGTATATATATAATTGTTCGAAATGACCAATATCAGTGTCGAATTCATAGTTTTCGGGGTCGCTGAGATGAACAGTGACACTTCCGATCCCGTGCCCCGCAACTTGGGGAGAGAAGGGGGATATATAAAAATCATCTAAAACGACCAATATCAAAGAGCGCTTCAATAATAGTAAAAAGTGACTGACTAGCGGAACATTACTATTTTATCTTAATTTAACCCAGCAAAGCAGGTAATTGATGCTAGAAATTTATAAAATAAAACATGCGTCAGTTTTATTGATTGTCGAACAAATGAGTTCAACTTTTATGTCTTTTCAACCTCAAACAATGTACACTGATGTTTAAAAAAGATTATATTTCCAACACGCACATTATTACATCTATTACTTCCTAGACCAGAGCTCGTATCACAACACGCAAGTGACGATACGTATCTTTGAGGATAGTGTGACTTATATACAGTAGTATCTACACTGCCAAAATGCAACAAAACAAGATTAATTTATATGACAGATTTATGGGAATTCTTTTGCATTACCGATGTTGGTGTTTCATTATTGTCTGAAAAGAGAAAAGAAAACATAATAGAAATATCCAGATCTTTATAACACAATTGGATTCGAAAAAAAAATCTTTAAGTTTTACGTCCCACAATTATGCCAGTTAGGCTAAAGGAGACGGTGATTATGAGAAATGAATGAAATGGTGGAATGAAGAAAGTGGGAAGAAACGGAAGAACCCCAAGAAAACCTACGAGGACGGTGTTTGTCCACCATAATGTTCACACGGCGCAAGATGGGATCGAACCAGGGACCCCAAGCACATGAGGTGAACGCTCTACCCCTGAGCCACCTCGCAACCCTACAATTTGATTCGAATTTTTATTTATTTATGTACTTATTTCTTTATTTCATATAGCGGTATCACATAGCAACTTGATACATTCACCTCTGGTGCATGAGGTCCCGGCTTGCGCCAGGTGAGCTTTGTGGTGGACAAACACAGTGTTCGTAGGTTTTCTCGGGGTTCTCCTGTTTCCTCCCAATTTATTCATTTCACCATTGCATTCATTTCTCATCCTCTCCTTTAGCCTATCCAGCATAACCGGGGGACGTAAAACTGAAAGATTTCATTTCCTTTTTTTTTTTTTCAATTTGATACACAAAATTTTAGAAATGAGATGCAAAAGAAAGGTACATATGTATGATCATAAATAATTACCGTTATTTCTTTTATATCATAATGAATATAAAATTTGAATATAATTATCATTCCGCTCGTCCATAATTACTATTCATGACTTTTGTGATTCTATTCTACAGGATCTCTGAGGACGAAAGATGCTCCAACGTTATATAAATTTGGAAATTTTGTTTTCTTTATTTTCAGATGATTCTTCAAAATTCATAAGTATGTATCGTTTTGTCTGATATAAAAATTGGTTGTAACACACAGGACTGAAGACATCAACGTAAGTTTCTGAATAAATTTAAAGGTTTTAGGGAAATATTTAATTTCAAAAGAGATCAATGGATGGATACACAGTAGTCGTAAAAAAAAAAAGACCAATTCTTGAATACGTTCTCGTCAGCAAATTTAATTAAGATTAGTTCTTATTAATCGTTGAAATGCATAACCGTTTCTTACCCAAAATTTTTGCGATACTTTTAAATTGGCTGAAGTTATATAAACGTTGAAACAATTCCACAATATTAATAAACGTTGTGTGAAACTTATAATTACCAAACAGTTTCTCTCGTTGATTCAGATTTAATGTCGTTCTCAAGCTTTGATGTCTCAAGGCTATATAAAACAGGACTTATTCTTGAAATTTAAATAATCCGAGACATTCTTATGGTTAAAAACAAATGTGTTTGGAAAGAGAACCGGAAATTTCAAACCTTCAAAATGCAATTGTTAAACATATATGTTAATTTTAAATATATAACAAAGTTTCGGATACAATTTACTGTGGAACATAGGCGGATAGATACTAAATTTAAGGGTACTACTCCAATATTCGTCTGATGGAACAGCTGAGAAAAATCCTGAAAAATCCTAAGTAAACTATGTGAGACTAAAGTGGAATTCAAATCCCCAAAACGCGTTCAATGTTCTGCTACCAGTAATTGAACCAGTGAACCCGTGCATCAAAGACCGTCTTTTGTTTTCTTAAATTAGGCTCCATGATCTTACTCTATATTTTACTTAGGTCTAATCCAACACGACAGGGCACGATCCCAGAAACATCACAAACTGTTAAAGACACCAAGCTGTCTGGTGGCACTCGAACCCATGATACATTGATCCGAAGCCACAGAAGAATGCAATTTGTCATTCGATCACGAAGGGAACTTAAAAATTTGGTTATTAATTGTTCAAAAATTTGTACTACATTAGCAAATTTTTTTGTTAAACATTTTCTTGCTTACATAAATTTGAACTTTGCGGGAAAAAATTGGTAACACTCATTTCTGTTTTGATTCCAGCTCGTGCCAAATAGTTTTTGTGCTGACGTATGTGTGATTTTCTCAGGGTTCTCCCGTTTGCTCCTATTTTCTTTATTACATCATTTTATTCATTCTTATCATCATCATCGTCTTCTCTAGCCTACACTGCTTACCTCAAAGATATTATTTATGTTTTATTAATCGTAAGGATATATGAAACGAGATATGAACTGCTGAAAATAATATATAACCCGCTTTTCGGTTTGATAATCCAAGAGAAAGAGCTTTATCGAGAATTAAAGACGGGACCATGTACACAGAGAGCACAGACGTTACCACTTGGCTGCAAAGATCAGCAGACAATGGGAAAATGGAACTTCGGGACGTGAGCTCTGACTGGATTTGATTGACTTAGAACAAAACGCAAAGACAATAAACCAGTAAGTTTTGAAAGCCATAGTGTTAGTGGTTATGCAAATTACTTTACGAAATTCATTAATCTTTCTCACGTATAAAACGCAATATGATTCTTGAGTGACGTGCCCATTGATATAATGACAAATAACGATCTCTGATTTTGTTTTTGAAATTACAAAGGAAGAAATAAAAACATTGATACCATATTCTTTAAGCACTATATGTCTGGATATTTTTTGAAAACACTTGGAATCTGAAGAAATTTACTATCAGAAATTTACGTTTTACGATTGTATAATTGTTACCCATTCGGGAATCGAAGGAAATTTTTCATTATATTTGCTCAGCACCTACCATAACTGTCAGAATAAATTAAAAATCAGGGTAGTTCTCACCACCTGAAAAGCATTAAAAGTAGTTGTCAATGCCAACAAACGTAATTAACCGTATATCTTACTGTCTTAACAAGCATTCCGTCCAATTAAAATTATCCTAATTTGCATATAGAACTACATATGTACGTTCATATTCCAATTCTTTTGAGTACAGTCACTTGTTTGTGACAACATAAATCAAACATTTTTTTCATCTTCTTTTCAACTTGATGTTGCATCCCTGCATCTTCAATATGTACACACCGACATTTTTTGATGTGTCAATGTCGGTGTACTTTACCTCCCCTCCCATCTTCACAGTGATCTTATATGTTTCACACATATGGAGGGAGCAGCACTCATATGGTCTGGAATATTGAATCATTGGTGTGAAACTGCACGTCTTTAAAACAAAAATTACGTCACTAAGAGAGCACTATGAAATCGAAGGTGCAATTTTCCCAGAAGAAAAAATATGTCTGCTGTATATAAATGGTGAAACTTCAGGAGGCTGGCACAGTGGTGCAAGGCTTCAAGCCGTCATGGAGTTCCGTACGGTGAGTGTTGAAAACCGAGACAATACAATAGAGAAACACGCATTATTAAGTTCCTCCACGTAGTCAGTCACACTTTTATTTTTAATTACATTTTATCTTCGATGAAAGTGAATTTCGTAGTTAAATCTTAGGTGTATCACGTGTGTCATTATAATAGTGCATCTTGATTAAGTTCTGTACTGGTATCTAATTTGCATACAGTGCTTAGCCAACAAATATTCATTCTTTTCATCGTCTTAACAATACATTTTCTGATTATCAAAATTTCTTTTGGTGATTCAGTGATTCCAGGACGCCTATATTCGATCCCAGAACATATGAGGATGTAGTGGACAAGATCCTTACAAGATGTAGCTTACGATTACCGCGGGACTCAAAACAATAACAATTTCCATTTTACATTAGGTGGTTCAGTGGTAGAGCGTTCATCTCTGGTGCGTAAAGTCCCTGGTTCGATCCCAGCTCGCTCCAAGGGGACTTTGTGTGGACAAACACCATGTTTGTAGGTTTTCTCGGGATTCTCCCGTTTCCTACCACTTTACTCATTGCACCATTATATTGATTTCTCATCATCACCGTCTCCTTTAAGACTAACGGGTATAACCGTGGGACGTAAAACTAAAAGTTTTTCATTTGCATTAGGAAATGGAACAATAGATTAAAACATTAACGTAAATTGCCGTTGCATCTTGCAACGTGCTGAATTCTTCCACGAGGTCAACAATCCAGTGACATGCAAGATTAATGGAAACTCTGGTAGTAAAGGTGGTATTTCAGTGCTCATTCGATATAACAAGGAAATATTTGGGGTGCACGGCGACTCAGTAGTAGAGTACTCACGTTTGGTGCAGGAGGTCCTTGGTTTGATACCAGACTATTTAAGTTTGTAATGGATAACATCGTATTTCCTTTCTCGGAGTTCTCTCGCTTCCTCAAACATTCTCATTCCACCAATGTTTTCAGAGTCATTAAGTTCAATTAATTATATGTCACGTCACAGTTTGAGTGAAGAGCATAATCATGAAACAATAAACTAGAAATTTCACGAGGCCGCAGAGGCTCAGTGATAGAGCGTTCACCTCTCGTGCGTGGGGTCCCTGGTTCGATCCCAGCTGGCACCAGTTGAGTTTTGTTTTGAACAAACACCGTGTGTGTGGGAGTTTTCTCGGGGTCCTCCCACTTTCTTCATTTCAACTTTTCATTTATTTCTCATCATCAATCTACATTAGCCTTGGTGCATAATCGTAGGACGTTACACTAAATATTTTATTTCATTTCGTTTTCATTCTATTTAGAAATTTAACTTGCACAAAAGCATTTTATTTCGTTTAATTCGTTTGACCGTAACTTTCGTAAAATTTCAGTAATAATACTGAAACATAACGCGTTATTAATTAAATTGAAAAAAAAATACTAGATATTAGAACATACTTTAGTAATAATAAATATAATAGTAATACATTATTCTGTCTAATAATTCAATCTTCCACAAGCTCTAGGTTAAGCATTGTAGATTTTTTTATAACTTCAAATAGATAAATAACTATTTTATATTTTTTTGAAAACACGTCGATTCATTCTGTTATAATTGTTACAGAGTTTCTTTTCTTTTTTTCTATCCTAAAAAAGTTCTTTAAATATTATTACCAAAAATATACTTTTTAAAAGTGAAGTTTATAGCAAATATTAATAATACAGACAATTTTTAATTCACAAGCAAAAGATCAAATCAAATTAAAATCAGACAAAGGAAATAAAACTATATAAATGGAATATGAAATATGATTCAATGTTATAAATATATCTGCAAGTTGATTCCAAAATAATACAAAGTTATTAAATAAATTTTTGTTGTTGCTTTTTTTGTTTTTTTAAACAAAACTTGTGGTTAATTTTTTTTAAAAAAATGCATTATAATCCACTCTCTTTGTATAGTTATAAATTGCTTATAGTTTAAGATTCGTGTATGACTACATTCCGAAATTTTGCAACAAAGTATAATTTTTCATAGAAAGATTTCGACTTTTAATTAATATGATAAATTATTAACTCATAAAGACTTAGCAAATGGTCTAACAACTAAGAATAGTTTGGTCTTCCTGCTGCTCTAAGTGGGCAACTAGTGGTCTCGAGCGTTCGGCTTCGGATCACAAGTTGCAATGTATCATGGGTTCGAGTGCCACCAGACAGTTTGGTGTCTTTAACAGTTTGTGAAGTTTCTGTGATCGTGCCCTGCCGTGTTGGATTAGACCTAAGTAAAATATAGAGTAAGATTGTTTGATGATCATGGAGCCTAATTTAAGAAAACAAAAGACGGTCTTTGATGCATGGGTTCACGGGTTCAATTGCTGATAGCAGAACATTGAACGCGTTATGGTGATTTGAATTCCACTTTAGTCTCACATAGTTTACTTAAGATTTTTCAGGATTTTTCTCAGCTGTCCCATCAGACGAATGTTGGAGTAGTACCCTTAAATGTAGTATCTATCCGCCTACGTTCCACAGTAAATTGTATCCGAAACTTTGTTTTATATTTAAAATTAACATATATGTTTAACAATTGCATTTTGAGAGTCTGAAATTTCCGGTTCTCTTTCCAAACACATTTGTTTTTAACCATAACTATTTCGCTTCTACTTTATGCAGTAGTTACCGCGTTAGATAACCTGGATGCTAAAAAGGGAGTTAAACTACAAATAATAACTATCAAATAAACTCTGCTGAAAACAGTAAGGAGTAAAACGCAATATTCCTTTAATCGCCAACCACAAACAAAAAAAGTAGATTTCGTTGAATAGGACGTTAGACTGGAAACCTAGCAATCTATTTTGTTTGTCTATGGCCAATTTGTTACAAAGAAACACTCGAAATTTTTTTCCTGTGAAGTGCTGCAACCCACCTTGATTAGTTGTTCTGTGGGTTAGCTAACAATCTAGGATAAAAATGTTTACGAATAAATGTGATATGAAAGCCACCGTTACATTCGTATATGTTAACGCAGCGTTTCCCAACCGGTGTGCCGCGGCACACTGGTGTGCCGCGAATGGGCCGCTGGTGTGCCGCGAAAAAATCGAAACAAATTATTAATTCTATACGAACCAAATTGCAAGACAGGGGAAAATGTATATTTATATTTCACATTACTATGAACCTCTACTATAAATCTACAATTTTAAATTTCATACTGTGTTACTTTTCTGTACATTTTTAATGTTGAAAAACGTATTTATCATTGTCATGACCATTATTACTTCTTTATTGTTGCAGACTATTTCGTAACTTGAAATTTTAACATATCATTCAATAAATTCAACAAAGCAAGCATGCATACAAATTACCTACATTTGTGTTTTAAATAGAGATGCAAAAAAGCCGGCTTTTTTGAATCGATGGTTTTTTTCACATAAAAAGCCGGCTTTTTTGGGAAAAAAACGAGAATTTTGGAAATTTTGGCTTTTTTCAACTTCATGATTTTTCTATCTAAATAGCTTTCTTATAGTATATTCTATAGTTAGGTAAGAATTCCATGACCTGAATGTGATATTTCGCTCTGAAATTCACCATCAAGATGGATGGAGCACATGTTTTACGAATTAAAGCTAACATGAAGAATGTAGTATTTGAGGGTAATTTTAGAGGCTATTTAACTTTATTTTAACTTTTGAGTTATCGACATCTTTTTTCTTCTCTAGTTTGTCATCCGTGTTTCATTTCTAAGAGCTTTTAGTACTCTAGCTTCTAGCGCAAAAGTTAAACTTGCCCATTTTTCTATTTATCCGTCAAAGCGTACGTTTTTCAATATATCCGTCAAACCGTACTTCCACATTTCTGTTATACTGTAGCTGTGAAGTGATTTAGCAATAATTTTCCGGACACAACCTTGAATACCAATTTATACAAATAATCAGTAGCGGATTTAGAAAAGTACTTTAGGAGGGCTTTTTCTGATTGTTTCGTTTCCTAAAAAGTCCTAATTTTATTTGGGAAGTGCTTGAAGTTTATGAGTACAGGCATAACTAATATTTCGTTTCGTTTATATGTTTAGCAATAATCTTCCGGATACAACTTTAAAAATCATTTTATACTGAGAATCAGTGGCGGATTTAGAAAAGTATTTTGGGAAGAGTTTCTTACTAATGTTTAGTTTTTTTAAACATTCGTAATTTTTATTTGACGGGAGCTTAAAGTTTATGAGTAAAGGCATAAATAATAGATATTTCGTTTGTTGCAGACATTCCGTAACTTTGGGGAACGGGCTTCAGTCCGAAAGACCGCCCCCTAACCTTCGCAAAACCGTCACTGCTGGTAATTAGTAATAATAACGATTTAAAAACAATAAAAAAGGAAGTCGCCCAACTCACAATACACCCACTATTTCTACATTCACAGATGGAATGAAGAAAAGCTTTGTCAGAATGGTCGAATGCTGGTTGAATCCCGGACTTCCCGATAGAAGTGCAAAAGCTAATCACTCAGTCATGTTTGTTGTGCAGTTGTATTTAGCTTAACTTAAATATATTCCGTAGTCTTTTTTTTGGGGGGGGGGAGTTCCGTAATGATATGTTGAATCCCTCTTGTTAAAAATTAAGAAAACTTGAGGATTGGGTAAACTGTGATGGTGGTTCTATAAAACTTAACTGTAGAATTTCAAGAATATACAGAACCAAAAGCTCTAGATGTGCAGCCTTTAAGTGTATCATATAAATCTAAGTATTTCTCTTATGTTTTATTTTAATTTTATTTTGTTTCAAAAAGAGGGTATGGAATATTTTGAAGTAAAAATACTACATACTATTTTGCTAGTTATTTGTGTATTCTTGAAAAAGAAGTGTTTACTTTTAGGGTTGGCTGATTTACACTAACTTTTTTTTTAATAACTGGTTTAAACCACAAAAATAAAAAGAATGAAAAATGCGAATCGTGTGAACTTCATGGTAACGTTTCCAGATATCAAACCACCTGCAATAGTCTTATTTCCCTTGCACCTTTTAATCAAGGTGTCCCATGTTCAATTCTCGGTCGAACCACAATACTTCTTTCGTGCGTAACCCAAGTAGCGGTTCGGATGTCAGTTTAAGCGAAAGTCTTCTCCTTGATAACCTCGGTATTTCGTAAAGATGTTAAGCCTAAATATACGAAACAAACCAAATTGTATATTTCTACATGCCTAAATACGTGTTATTTTATAAAGAAGCCAATATTGCTTAAATATATTGATAGAAATTGGCAAAATTTATCGATTGCCTACGTAGCTTCCAACATTAGCTTGGATTGGACTTTCAATGATATCTACGTACCGGTACTAAATTTGTAATTTAATACCTCAGTTTTAGCGTACTGATTATGGTACGTTGACCTTTAAATTTTACATGCAACAGGATTTTCCCGTTATTGTCTTACATTTCAAGTAATGACGGGATTTTCCCAATGGCTAGGGCGGGAGGTTCTCAACTTAAGAAATTTACTGACCGCACTTCTTTAAGCTTATGGGAGTTCTTCCGGCATAACCCCGCTGTTGCATAATAACATCAAGGCGAAACAAACTTAGATTTTTTGCTTTATGTATTTATATTACATATTCACAGAAATAGCCTAAGTCAAAAAAGCCTGGTTTAAACCAAAAAAGCCTGGTTTAAACATCCCCCAAAAAACGGGTTTTTGGCATATTCAAAAACAACCACGGTTCTTGCCAACTCTGCTTACTTTTGTATATAGGAGGTGAAAAAATTCTTATTATATACATTGGTTAATCCTGTGGAATTCATAATGTAAATGTGTTGAAGAAAAATTGTTTGAAATATTTTTTCGAAATTCATAGTTTATTTTCGATGTTTTATATTATTATCAGCATCAACCACTAATTAAATGATTTTTTGTGTTATAAAGAAGCGATACAAAGTCTGTTTTATCAATTTAAAGCATTATTTTGAAAAAAGCCCAAAATTTCCGAAGCAAAAAAGCAAAGCAGAAAAAACCGAGTTTTTTTCCAAAAAAGCCGGTTTTTTTCCGAGCCCTTGCATCTCTAGTTTTAAAAGTATAGGAGATTTGTTTATTTGTTCGTTATTTAGTGATCTTCCTTTTTAGTGAAAGATTAGATACAGTTTTCGAAAGAGAAAGTGTATTTTTAAAAACCCGAGTCCTATATTTCATTGCTATTGTTTTCTATTTTAAAATTAGAATGAAAAATAAGTATAATGATTTAGCACGGGGGAAAATCAGTGATCGAGCTTTCTTCTCTGTAAGAAGGAAATTAGTAATCACATTAAAATACCACGGTAATTATATATATATATATATATATATATATATATATATATATATATATATATATATATATATATATATATATATATATATATATATATATATATATATATGGGTGTGCCGCGAGAATTCAAGTTACACCTGTAGTGTGCCGCAAGTTGAAAACGGTTGGGAAACGCTGTGTTAACGGATGGACTCCAACAACAAAGATAATCGTTCCATCTACACGGTGCGCCAGTGGATCGGGCGATTTTAGATAGTTATTACGAGATAATGGTACCTCATGCAAAATAATATTGTCTAGCGCGCTTTTGTTCCACATTTCGATTATCTTTTATCTATTTGAAGATATAACATAATTACTGTAAAATTGGCGATATTTTAATTTCGCAGTGATTTGGCCTCTTAAAGTGTATTAGATTTCAAATAATCATAACTGGATTAGAATAGATACCACGAGTCCTCGTCCCATTAATTAATTCTTATGTTTTCTTTGGCCTTCTTTCGTAAACAATATCTCATAAGCATATAAATATGACTAATAACTTTGTTACCTCCATGTTTGCTGAAACTAAATAGCTACTTGGCTTAAGTAGATTAACTTCTTTACATATAGAAAACCGAATTTCACAAAATAAAAAAGAAAAAAAATCATTCTAAATTTCAGTTTGGTAGTCTCTGTTTTACTTATTAACCGTAAAATTATTTCGTACAACACGTGTTTTCGCAATTGTGGTAGTTTTGTTTAGGCATTTGTTAGTCAGATGAAGGTAGAAAGTATACGATAAGCATAAAATAACATTCTGGAAAAACTTGACAAAGTTTTCACAACGTTTGAAGAGATGTAAGCGTGGGATAATCACAACTTAAGGGCCAATATGTGTTTTCAAAGGTGCTACATAACCGTACACTAACTGACGTAAAATGCTAAACAGTTTCCTTTCTCGTTAAAAGCTGTGCTGGAAATTACTTAAGATTACAAAATTATTTTCCCATGTCTGTCAGTAGTAGTACGCTTATAACAATAGCAACAGTGGAATATAATTTGCATGCATTTAGTGCTTTACGAAGACATTTCGCGTACACGGAACAATTAGTGTGTTTCTGAAATGTCAAGTGCAGTAATTGCATTTTCTTTCGTGCTTTCGACCTTGCATTTATTTCTCAAGTTCTATCATTAACTACCACAGGACCAAGAGTAGTTATAAAAAGGGGATGATGCAAACTGTGACATAGCAGTTTTAGGCACTCAGGATAAAAAAAGAAAGAATTTAAATACTTTGGCAAGTAAATATCCTAACTATCAGGGGCAACGATTTCTTTGTAAATTTGGGGCCCATTCAGATGCATAAAGCATATATGAGGATTTAAAGTCAAATTTCATTCAAATTATGCCAAATATTCTATATTCGTAAATACAAAGAGAGGGCCCACATGAGGTTTGGGGGTCCGGGCCTCCTCACCCCACCCCCACCCCCAGGGTCGGCGCCCTTGCTAACTATACATAAAACTATATGAACTGACGCACTGACATAAAATAACGAGTACTTTCGTTTGACGTAGAAAATTAAATTTAGTATCATTGCCTTTCCAGGACTAATCCACAAGAGAACTGCCAAAAATGAATATTTTTAATTGTTAGAGGGTCTAAAGGGGGGATGAAATTACTTATGTTATTTAAATGAGCATTTTTGAGCCTCATATTTTAGGTACTTGGAATTGGAATAAAAACTTGAAATTCGGTATACTTGTACGTTTTCGTAAGTGCTACTTAAGCAAATTACTATACATATAACAAAAAATCCAAGTGTGGAGTGGTTCCATGGGGAGCTGAAAAAATCTTTCCCGTGTTATTTATATGGGACATCTTCTTCACCCAAGAATGTTTAGGCACTTCCGCTAGGATTAGAATGATGAAATTTGGCATGATAGTAGCCATATAGGACTAACCCACAGAAATATTACCAAAAGTGAATATTTTTAGCTTTTAAGGAGTTAAAAGGGGAATAAAGAAATTCCCATGTTATTTTAATGGGCATTTTCTTGCTATGCAAAATCTTATCTTTTACATAGTTGAAATAGGGAAAGAAATTTCAAATTCGGTAGAATTGTGGATTTAAGAGATGCGAAGCCGTAGGCCGAGCAAAAGTGGTGTTTTGGGGGCGCCAAAGGCTGGTTCATATTTAATAACTACACCTTAAACATAATAAAAAAAAACTTTTTAAAAAGCTGTACCTGACTTTGTAATTGAAAATCAAAACTATTTTGTAAGCTCATAATTGGTACTGTAATGGGGCAAGGGGGGAGGGCAGGACGTGCCAGAAGCAGAATTTAAGGGAGTTCGTGGTGGATCACATCAGCACTTCTGAAAGAACAGTTCATAGATCACCTTCATATCAACTAAAAGCGAGATCAAGTTAGCCTTGAGGGCGCGGTGGCTCAGTGGTAGAGCTTTCACCTCCAGTACTTGGGGTCCCTGGTTCGATCCCAGCTAGCGCCGTGTGGATTTTGTGGTGGACAAACACTGTGCTCGTGGGTTTTCTCGGGGTTCTCCCGTTTCCTCACACTTTCTTCATTCAACCATTTCAATAATCTCTCATCATCACCGTCTCCTTTAGTTTAACCGGCATAACTGTGGGACGTAAAACTTGGAGCTTTCATTTCAAAGTTAGCCTTGCTTAATAATATATGTAAAATTATTATTAGTATTAATTTTAATTTAACTTCCCGTAGTTGTGCGTTTTAGGTTTAGGGAGACGGATGGTTAATAGAGTTGAGTGCTTATGAACTCACGGGTGGAATGAGAATGTAGGATGAGACGGGAGAAATTCCACGAAAACCCTCAGACGTGATGTCGTTCATCCCAAATTTACATGGCCTGGGGTAGAACCAGGTAACCTTCACACTAGAAGTGAGCACTCAGCCACTGACAGCCGTGTCTCTCGTGTAAAAGTGCTAATTGCTACTTGGTTGGTTGATATATCATCTTTTTCAGCGCTGAGTCTGTATGAGTCAGGCCCTGCTATATTTAAATGTGACCCGAACTACTTCTCGTGTTTGTATCCGAGGCAAGACATCTACCGGGAATCGAATCCGGGATCACTGTCACAGAAAGCAAGTACAGTAACCACTCAACCACGAAGAAGCTCGGCAGTTACTGCTACAGACCATTATGCTTTCCAATTTAATGTACTTCTATGCTTTCCTTTTAATTAGAAATTTGTATAAAAATAGAGAAAAGAGAGAGGAAAAGAAAAATAATCGTATTTTCCATCTAAACATATGTGTACACAAACCACATGTCTTGACCGCGAGTATTCAAGTCAAACATACCACATTCGGTGTATCAGAGTCCCTCATGGTCTAAAAGTGGCATTTATTATTATTATTATTATTATTATTATTATTATTATTATTATTATTATTATTATTATTATTATTATTATTATTATTATTATTATTATTATTATTATTATTATTATTATTTCGATTCTCACGTATCGGTAATAGTCAACATCATAGCTAGAACTAGAACAGCTAAGAGCTAACCAAATCCAGAAATGACGTAATAGTGTCAATGTGCAGACCATACATTACTTAACTAGAATTTCTCAGGCAAGCCATAGTGCCACATGAGCTGTTACTGAGGGGTACGTTGACTCATTGGTAAAATACTTAAGTCTGTTGTGTGGGGTCCCAGGTTCGATGCCCAGAAGGTTAATTTGTTATGAACAATATCGTGTTGGGGGGTTTTCTCGGAGTTCTCCCGTTTCCTCTCACATTTTCATTCCACGAGTTCGTTCATCATCATTCACTTGCCTTAATTCGTCTCCTTTGCTTAAAGTGCATAATGGCGGAACGTTAAACTGAAGTAATTCGTTCCATTTCATTTCATTTCATGAGATGTTAGGTAAGAGATTTTCACTTTTATAATTACATTAACTGTTTCCTAGCACTGTAGTATCTTCTGTTAGAAAGAGGAGGAAATTTTCTTTAAAAAAAAACATAATAAGAAACATTAACAAACGTTGATACAGGAAAGATATCCAGAACATATTTGAAATGCTCTCAGAGTCCCGTTATAAAAAAAAAAAAAATCCCTATCAGTGTTAATAAAACATGATTGTACGTATCTCAAGTTCTGAAAACCTAAGTTAATCAATCCAGTCGTGACCTGATGATTCACACTATATATTACAGATTTGATCACTACAAAATTTTAGATAAGAAAAAAATATTGTTTCAAAATTCCAATTTAAGTGGTAGGTTTCGTCTCACAAAGCCTCGGTGCTGAACGGAGCAAATATGGTTATTACTAAACACAAATTCACTCAGAAA
The DNA here is from genome assembly GCF_964235325.1 of Thermobia domestica. Lineage (NCBI taxonomy): Eukaryota > Metazoa > Arthropoda > Insecta > Zygentoma > Lepismatidae > Thermobia > Thermobia domestica. The sequence continues at coordinate 265,070,896 of NC_137462.1, forward strand.
ATGTATGTTATTAAATTATGAAATGATAATTAATTTTAAAATGATATAAGATATTGTTGCATTTACGTGGTATATGGTGATTAATTCATGGGTAAGGGGCCACGGTGGCTCAGTGGTAGAACACTTATCTCGGCACATGTGGTTCTTGGTTCGATCCTCACCCAAATAAGTTTGTGGTAGACAACATCGTGTCCGTGGTTTTCTCGGGGTGCTCCACTTTCCTTATACTTTCTCATTCCACCAATTCTTCCATCGTCATTCACTTATCTTCATCATCTTCTCCCTTAGCCTTAAAGGCATAATCGTGGGACGTTTATTTGAAAGAATTCGTTTCATTTTTTTTCAGGGGTAAGTTTGCGGATGACATTTTCTCGTGGGTAAATATTACCTGTGGATTTAATAAATATGCTGTTGATAGTTATTTAAGAAATCTCGCTTTTCAAAAAGAATAATCTTCCCCAATTTCGGATAAAATTTCCTAACATGAGTCTAAAGAGGGATAAAGAGGGAAGTACGAAAAATAAATCAGTACGTAAAGAGAGGGAGAAAGACTAAAAGAGGCAGTTGAGTCTGCCATTAATAAACCCTTATGGAAAGGCAAATGAAAGGGGAAGTGGAGCCGACAAACTAAATAAAAAAACAAATAGTCCTGTTGAAACTGTTTGAATTCTCCACTTGTGACATAAGAATCAAACAGCACATTTCATTTGCCAAGCTTTCAAATGGTTTTCTAGTTCATTCAATGAATGTATTAACTCACTCCACATACACAAAATTGTGTCAGTATATGCATATGGTTACTATGAATTGTAAATGTCGTATGGTATTCTTCTCATATATACAAATTATATGCATTAAAGAAGAATGCTTTGAATCTCAACAGGGATTTCAAGGAACTTATAATAGCCTTCCCATTGAATTTGTAGACAACCACATTCCAAGAAGAGACATATAGATACAGTTGGGCAATATGCATGCTGTGTTTCAGATAGATGTAGATTTCTGAATACATTTAGACAGAGAGAGAAAGAGAGAGAGCGAAGGGCGAGAAAGAGAGAGACAGAGATAATATGTACGTGAGATATTCCTCGATGAATTTTAAATACAATCTCGTTTTAAGCCAAGATGTCTCATTGTTTTGTTAACAAGACATCTCGCAAAGTTTAATTGTACGTGAGGATACAGTTGCTTCAACTGTTTCCTATAAAATATCGTATTTCAGTGTAAATTGCAGCGCCGTAACTTAGATTTCTTCTGGGGGGCAAGCATTAATACGCGTATTTGAGCCCCGTAGAAAAAGTTGTTTTTCTAGTTCTTGGGCCCCCTCTTTCCATCTTTCTCTTACTCTTTATGGGTCCCCCGGAGCCTGTGGGCTCTTCCGCACGGCAAGGTCTGCGGAGCCGTTAATTACGCCCCTGGATCCGTTCCATACATGGCAAATTAACTAAGGGGACAATATTAACAAATCTCAAAGCCATGAAAATAAATATTATTTCTAGGGCCCCTAATAGTAGACATTTTTTACTGAAATGGGCCCACGACTCATTTTTGTTTTATTTATCTTTGGTGTGTTGTTTTGTTTATGTAATATAGTGAGCCTGTTTGATGCTTCATTAATAATTTAATGTTCGTATCGTATGTGAAGTACGAAAATTTTGTCTTGAAGTGGGCCCTCCTAGAACGGCCAGGAGTTTCCCTGGGGACAGTTGCCCCCTACCCTCCACAAGTTACGACCCTGGTAAATTGACTTTCCTTTCTGGATAGTAGTGTACAGTAAGCACCAAAAGTGGCTACCTACAACAATTTATAAGTAGGGTATGTTACTGTTAACAGAAGACAGAGCACAATAGACACTATCTGTTACTTACCAGTGGATATTTTCATATGCAGTACACAAATAAATCCTCTATTCTAGCAGAGCATCGTTTCACAGTGTGAAACTAAGACTTTCAAACTATACGAAGAGAATACTCAAATTAGAAGTAGTACATGGTTAACTACTGCTTGCAATACAAATGAAAATGAAATGAAAAATCTCAGTTTAACATCTCACGCTTACACTCTTTAAGCTAATGGAGTGATGGTTAGAGCCAATGAATGATGATGAAAGATTTGGAGGTGTAGGATTTCGATATCTGGGCTTTCAGCATGTAAGGCCATTTAGCCCCTCACGTTTGAGGGATGACGTCCCTCGGCGAGCACACTATCCCAGGAAAGGGTAGAAAGAAAGGATTGGCGAAGGATGGAAACGGCCTGGGACCTATAAGTTAGGTACCACCCCGGCACTTTCCTGATGTGAATGAGGAAAACCTAGAAAAACATCATTCAGGGTGGCTGGCCTGAAAAAGCGTTTTACACTTTTTGGACTGAGTGCCGCAACCGGGAACCGAACGCGGGACCGCTCGCACCGAAGGCAAGAGCGTTAACGACTACGCTACGCGGGGCCACGATGGAAGAATTGGTGGAATGAGAAGGTAGAAAGAAACGAGAGTACACTGAGAAAACCCACGGACACGATGTTGTCTACCACAAACTTTCTTTACAGGGGATTGAACCAGGAACCCCACGTACCAGAGATAAGCACTTTAGAATAAGAAAGAGAAACTGATTAGGACAAGAGCTGAGAAGAAACTAATCACATAGAGAATGATATAAACAGGGCAACCTATAAGCGAAAACCTCTCTCTCTTTTTTTAAAGGCTTTCTTTATTCAATAGTTACTTTTTCAAGTTTAAAATTCCGGACAACGATAAAAAATAATCATAACTTAGATAGAAATTAAATTGAACAAGCATTCAATAGGAAAAGAGAACTGTTAACATCAAGAAATGTGTCGTTGGACGTTCGTAAATGATTTATTAAGACCCTGGTATGTAGCGTGGCGATTTACGGATCAGAGACGTGGACATTGAGAAAATGCTGGAAGCATTTGAAATGTGGTGTTGGTGCAGAATGTTGCGCATATCATGGACCGAAAGGAAAAGGAATGAAGACGTACTAAAGGAAGCTAATGAAGGAAGACAGATCATGAAGATAATAGCAAAAAAAAAAGAAAAAAAAGAAAAAAAAAGAAAGAAAGAAACAGCATGCTTGGTCATTTTATTCAGCACTCTGATTGGATCACCGTGCTGATAGAGGGAAAGGTAGAAGGAAACCAGAAAGAGGAAGAACAAAGATAGAAGCAGTTACGAAGAAGAGACCCTATCAAAGTATAAAACAGCTCTCCCAAGGGAGAGAGAGGTTTCGAAATTTCCACGTTGCCCACCAACCTATGGTTGAAGTGAACAAGACGAAGAAGATAGAAATTAAATTGAACAAAGCTAGATTTTAAAAAAAATGGTTTAGATTTTACGACTATCTAAAAGCAGTTTAGTGACAAGAATCAAGTTTAATCTATTGATAAGTCAGAAATTTAGGGACTTTTGAATTGTTACTTGCCACTTTTCATAAAAACGAAGCTGGAAAGTAGTGATGATCGTTGGCTATGCTTGGCATTAGGGCACCCTCACAGAAAATCTATCTGGAGACCTATGAAATTTATGGGAGTCGCGGATAAAAGATACGATGGTAGCAAAATCAAGGGGCGAGAGAAATAGGCTACAGTGGATGGATTATTTTAAAACTATCTGCTCGTTTGTGAGACACAAAATTGCAAGAACTACTCAGTGGATTACCATTAATTTTGACCACGATGTAGAGGTTAAAAGGTTGGTAATTCATTTCGTTGATGGAGATGTTACAATTAGTTGATCCCAAGATATGGAAAATCAAAAGAGGTTCCCCATGTATTTCTATTGGAGTAATTATAGATATGATGCTTATTTTGATAGTGGTTGCAGTGCTCTTGAGATTAGCGAGTTAGTATAATGCTCAGGGTGCAAAATACCAATTTGTGCGTGGAATATACCAATAGTATGAAACTAAGTAACTTTCTACTCGAAATATGTTAAAATTTAAATATTTTGTATTTTTAAATATTCAGGAAATTCGTGTTATTGTTCAGTTCAAAAACTTTTGTCGTCGGAATTCTGTTAAAGAATTTGAAGCTTAAATTATATAAAACGATAATCATGTCTGTTGTGCTGTATGCTTACTCTGACGGATGAATCTAGACTGAAAGCATTTGAGAATAAAATTCTGACACAAATATTCAGACCCAAGAGAAACGGAAATGGGGAACGGCGGAAACTTCATAACGAGGAACTGCATAATTTATACCGTTTACCACACATTGTTAGGGTCATCAAGTTTAAGAGGCTCTGGTGGGCAAGTCATGAAGCTAGAATCGAAGAAAGTAGAAACGGTTTAACTGGAAGTACAATCGGTAAACGACCATTATGAAGATCTAAGCGCAGATGGGAGGACAATATTAAGATGGATCTCGTAGAAATAGGAATACAAAGTAGAAACTGGAGCCGGTTGGCTAAGGATAAAAGTTAGTGGAGAGCTTTGGTGAACGCGGCATTGAACCTCCGGGTTTCATAGATCACAGAGTTAGATAGTGAGTTAAATATTAATTTATTTTACTTTTGATTTTGACTTCCACTTGTGTAGCTCAAGAAACCAAATTTCTTTACATTCCTGGTCGGGACACTCGGTCGAAAAGTGTAAAAAACCCTTTTCAGGCCAGTCATCCTGAATGATGTTTTCCTGGTTTTTTTCCTTATTCACACCAGACAATGCCGGAATGGTACCTAAATTTTGGTCCCAGACCGCTTCCTTACTTCCCTTTCCCCGGATAGTGTTCTCGCCGATAGACGTCATCCCTAAAGAGTAACGGGCTAGCATGGCCATAGATGCCGAGAGCCCAGAAATCTAAATCCTAAATCCTAAACCAAGCTTCTTTACGTGGTATACAGTGTGACTCTGCTTGTTTATTTTCTTTTATTGCATTCTTCTATTCAATACAAGATTCCAACCATAACATTTTATGAGCCTTTCTGGTAACTTTTTAATCAAAGATCCACAAAAGAGATTTTTCTTCTTCTTAAAGGCTTGTTTCACTTCTATCCGTGACTTCGTTTCAGGTTCACACTTGATGTCTTCACTCTCAGCAATCTAAAACAAAGACTAATATTCTAGTGAAATATTCTTTTAAAATACTCTATTCCACTCTATTCCCAAGTTATCATCTGTATATTAAAATGATAGGTTTATGTTTGTCCGTATAGGTTTATATGTTTGTCTGTAATCTTTCGACAATGAGATCTCGGAAAAGACAAGCGCTAGAAAAGTGCCATTTTCACTGATCGATTGCAAATTTTGTGTAGATTGTCCAGTTCTCATTCAAATTTTCAAAAATCGTGTCGTTATTGTTCTTTCCAACATTTTAGGGGCCGTTTTGAACCCATAAGATTAACATTGTTGCAGGCCGAAAGTACGATGTTAGGCAACCATTAGAGAAGTTACGTATGGTGGGTTGACGATAGTACAGGCGCTATGCTTAAATCTGAATGGCAAAACTTATTGCATGCTGGCAACTTCAAATGCCAAAAGAGACGCAATGAGGCGTACTCGGACGGATGTGGATTTATTTAATATATATATATATATATATATATATATATATATATATATATATATATATATATATATATATATATATATATATATATATACTTGATATTGTGTTACTGCAACAAATTTGCTACAAACTCACTCCAACATCTATACATAGCAATTCACTTCCTATTACTTCAATTCCTTTACTTGTGTGAGTAAGAAGATATACACAATGGGTAGGAGATTCATGGTCATAACAGAACGATACTTTGAGTAGACAGCAGGTTCAGCTAGTTTAATAGTAAATCTTCTCATTTCCTTGTTTTGCTGGCTATAAACAACGGCAAAGAAGATATAGCAATGTGTATTTATCATTAGAATACATCATTGCATGAAACATCATTTATATGACAACAACTTCCCACAATATGAAATGGAAATGTAGCTAATTTGGCCACATTTGCATTATTGTACGAGTATCATCAGCATATAGACTGTTTGTAAAATGAATGTCTAGTTAAAATTCATGATATATATATATAGAGAGAGAGACTCACGTTTTAGAAATAAAGAGAAGAAATTTGGTTTAAAATTAAATAAATGTCTAATATACATTTATAACACGGTTAGCAAAAGAGAAAGTTTAACCTGATTAATATTGTTTATTTACATATAATCACAACACTTAGAGCTAAAGACTGGCTATACTCACGTTAAAGTTTAATAATGATATTGTTGTATTTACTGTTTCGTACATTGAGAAATCTTTAATTTTACAAAAATTACATTGTTACAGGTGAAAGAATACAATATTTTTAATTTGACGCTTCACGCTCATAACATGTAGACTAAGGGAGACTGACGATAAATGGAAATATCTGATCTTGTAAAAAAAAAAAAAAAAATGTGGTAAAACACAAACTGACAGAAGATTGGAAATTTAAAAAAAAATCTTTGTTGTTCTATGTACTGTGTAGCACAAGTTCATACATCCTGGCGTCATCTTAAAAATTGGCCCAACATGTTCTCCGAGCTCTCAGATTGTTTTCAATACCATGCATTATTAAAAATTTCTTAGAATTCTGGTTTTACATGTTCCTATCATAATAGATACTTATATTCAGATGTAGGAAATAAAAGATATGCCTTATATTTAACCAATTCTCCCATTTACCGTGAGGTTTTATAAAATATTATAGTCATAAATTGATCTCTGAGTACCTAAGTATATAAACCCACAGTCAAATGAATGTTGTACTACTGATCCAGAATATAATTCTTTGAAAATATGACAAGATAATTGTTAAATACATCATATTTCCAACTTTCATATAGTCCAAACACTTCCAAAAGGGGTACGGTGGCACAGTGGTAGAATGCTTAACTCTGGTGTGTGGGGTCGCTGGTTCGAGCTCTGAAAATTCTACTGCTTTTATTTTTGTATAAAGGTGCAAGAAATTAACCATCTTATGTTTCGGGCTCTGCATCACATCCCTAACTGTATTCTGTAACACGAAGGTAAAATGTGAATTTTTAGTTCAGACTTTAAATTCTTTCCCCTCCTTAGTACAGTTATTCGTTCAAAGGTTGAATCATACGCTCCTTCCTTAGAGGCTTATTGCAAAGCGCACAAGGAACTAGGACCAGAAATCTCCACAGTTCAAATTGTACGTCTGCGTAAATACCTCACATTTTGATTAGCTTCGTGGCAGACTTCTGTCACGCAGATAAGATTGCCCGAAAAAACCACATTGCAAGTAAACAAAGAAACATACAACAATGACTCTTAAGAGGGAAGTCGCTCTATCCACCCTTTCAGTGGATCCACCACTTCTTGCAGGTGTTGTTAAGTATGAATCAGGTTTTTCAATTTATAAATATTTAGCGATTTTTGTGCAAGGGCTAAAGTGAAGAGTTTCCTGGGTTGTATGACGAGTTTTTGCGTCAAAACACTATCAATCATATTTTTAACGGGAGCATCAAACAACAAATAGATAACGGTATTTGAAAGCCTATTTACTGCAAAATAATTAAATGGGGTTAAAGATCAGGAGAGTCAATTTTAGGTTTTGCTTGGAGGGGGGAAAGATTCCCTAGAAATATAAGTCGAATTTCGAGATATTGATTACTTTATTACTATGATGTTGATTATAGTATCTCAAATTCAAAAAGGGCAATTGCCTCTTCTACAGTGATTATTTCAGAAGAGTTTCACCGGGAGGATAATTTCAATACACTGGGGCTGAAAAGTTGTATTGCAAAAATACTGTGATCCACAATGATTATGACCGAAGAGCACGAATATCTTTGGGTTGAGAATTTCGTTGCTCCGAGGGGAAATCTCGGGGGCCTCCTCTGAATTTATCATCACTCTCCTGCCTTTTTACATGAAGCTCCTGTTAAAGACATTTATTTTACTTAAAAATATAAGGAAAGCCATCAAGGACATAGGAAGGAATGTTAAAGCTGGGAAAGAAACAGGAAACAGAACCCACATATTTTCATTCCACCATCTCAATACTGAGCTGAAAATGTTTAACTGATTCGTACTAACTTTTTTTTTCTCTTAAATAACTTAAACTAGAAATACAAATTACGAGCAGAGCAACGTTTATTTAAAAATGGTGAAAGTGTAACAGTTTCGTCAACTAACTGAACTATTGGCTTTATCAGTCATTATTTGTCTTATGAAATATATCAGTGGAAACAAAGCAACGTTTATTTAAAAATGATAAAAAGTGTAACAGTTTCGCCAACCAACTGAACATATTGGCTTTATCAGTCATTATCTGTCTTATGAAATATCTCAGTGGAAACAAAGCAACGTTTATTTAAAAATGATAAAAGTGTAACAGTTTCGCCAACTAACTGAACATATTGGCTTTATCAGTCACTATCTGTCTTATGAAATATCTCAGTGGAAACAAAGCAACGTTTATTTAAAAATGATAAAAAGTGTAACAGTTTCGCCAACCAACTGAACATATTGGCTTGATTAGACAATGTCCGGACTTCAGATACCACTGCCATATTTCATAAGACAGATAATGACTGACGAAGCCAATATGTTCAGTTATTTGGCGAAACTGTTACACTTTTATTATTTTTAAATAAACGTTGCTTTGTTTCCACTGAGATATTTCATAATACAGATAATGACTGACGAAGCCAATATGTTCAGTTATTTGGCGAAACTGTTACACTTTTATTATTTTTAAATAAACGTTGCTTTGTTCGTAATTTGTATTTCTAGTTTAAGGTAGACGTTAATTTAATAACCTTAAATAAATAAAACTCATCTCTAAATTATTTTAAATTCTTATCAAGATTTTGCGGGCATTTATTTAAAAAACAACACTCTAATTTAAATTGTTATCTGTTGTTTCTTTAAGTGGCGAGAAAAAGCTCTCCTATTATAAACAATAGACCATTTTTATAAAACCATGTTTCTTGTCCTGCATGTAGACAATGGACTATTAAGGAGAACATATTGCTTAACATATGTGCAGTTACCCACGATGAAAAGGAAAAGTTAAATATGAATTGCTTACGAATTAGAGTTTGTTTTCTTCCATGCATATCGACAGAAATCTTACAAGAAAACGGATGTTGTAAATTATAACGTTTAATGTATGTGAGGAGTGATATGTTAACTATTATTTTTTTAAATTACCACACTAGGTTGCTGCAGTTGGGTGGTTCGTTATCTCGGCCATTCTTGTTTTTAGTCCATTGATTTATATGGGGATTATTCTCCTCTTTTCTTTCAAATAAACTGCACATTTAATAGTTTAATTTTGGTAATTTCCCCTTCATGTCCTGTTAAATGTCTCTTTTTTTTCCAAAATGTATTTGCATTGTACAGAGTAATAATGAACTATATCGACGAACTGTAAGAAGCAATCCCTTACATCAAAATAAGAAAAAGAAAGGTCATACTGACCTGTAGGAAAAAAGTGCATATTTTCAGAGCTAGAGCCGTCAAAAAAGTGGGGGGAAATGTCTTGCAACACGTGTTATTTTGAAAATGAAGAACTATGGAGTGACGATTGATATCAGCCTAAAAGTAGTCACAGATTGATTCAGTAATGTGCAATGATGAAATGTGTCAAGGGATTTCCCATAGGACACAGTTCCCGGATATGCTTCCTACAGCTATATACGCAGGAATTTATTTCAGGAGAGATCTAAAGTTTTCGGGGAGGATTTCAAATTTAATGTGAGGCTAATTATGTTAGAATTTGTAAAATCTTCCCTAAAACTGTCTAAATTTACAGAAAAAGTCGGGGTTTCGGGGAGGTGGTCCGAACTCACAGGACACACCACCTGCGTACGTCCCTGGCTCCAAACAGAACTCCCAAATATGCTCAGCCTTAAAGGTGAGTCCAGTGTACGTAAAAAGTAAGCCTTGAAAACGGTGAGCACATAATCGTCTGTGAGAAGTTGGAAGTGTTATGGAAATGATGTGAACCGGATCGAAAGGTTAAGTTTCCAAGTTCAGTTTCCACGCATTGTTTCCACTTGCTACAGCTAAAAGTAAGCAGTGGGCATGAAATGATTTGCTGATATCGACTGAATTATGTTACGAAATGTTTGGCAGGAGATAGATTATTGGCTTCATGTGTGTTGTGTTACGTGAGGTGATCATATAAAACACTTATGATATGTTTGAAGCATACTTTGGTAGTTTACCTTCCTTAGCACATGTCTTTCAATAACATATGTATTAGATTTCACAGTAAATAATTTCTGAAATTAGGCCCTTCATTTTGACTTGCCCTGTATAATTAAACAAATTTAAGGAGAACATTTGCTGATAGTTTTAAAATTAAATGATTAGCTGTAAATTGAAGTTTTAACTTTTTGGTGTCCCGTAGGCAAATGGGATACAACTACCTTCAGGCAGAATGAAATGAAATGAAATGAAATCTTTGAGTTTTACGTCCCACGGTTATGCCGGTTAGGCTAAAGGAGACGGTGATGATGAGTGATGAATGAAATGGTGGAATGAAGAAAGTGTGAGGAAACGGGAGAACCTCGAGAAAACCCACGCACACGGTGTTTGTCCACCACAAAGTTCATTTGGCGGGGGCTGGGATCGAACCCGGGACCCCAAGTACCAGAGGTGAACGCTCTACCACTGAGCCACCACGGCTCTTCAGGCAGAATATTCAGACAAGACAACATAACAATGTACTTGTCCTGAACTATTTTCACGCTATTGTTTACAGATGGACGATACGTATAAAATTCAAGTAGATTTAAGTAAAGAGTTTATGAGTCTAATTGACTATCGATTAGTGAAATGTAACCATGATCGCAATGGGTTCTCAAAAAGGTGAGATTAGACCTCATTTGACGCCCAGCCTTCATTTGGTTAAGTAAGATAACGTACGACTTTTGTTTGTTTCCTTTAAATAAGTGAGTGTTATAAATGAAAGAATAATGTTATTTTTTTGTTATAATGTTGAAGTAACGCTTATAAATCAATGATTTTTGTAGCTTGGTAGTCAGTGGCGTATTTACGATTTTGTTTCGGGGAGGGCTTTGCTAACTGTCGGTGGGAAGGCTTTGCCTGAAAATGTGAAAATTCAGCAAGAGATTTCATATACTTTACTATAGTAATTAAGATTTCGGGGGGGGGGGGGTTAAGCCCGGAAGCCCCCCTAAATACGCCACTGTTGGTAGTTAAGTAGTATTGGGCTCAATTCTTCTGTGTAAGGTTCCCCCTTTGATCCCGGACCATATGAGTTTGTGGAGGAAAGCATTGTGTCTCTTTGTATTCCCACTGTTCTTCCATTTTCTCCCATATTTTTACTTCAAAAAAAGTTTCATAATAATTGACTCTCATTAATCATGTTTTCTTTAGACTCAGGGAAAATTTGTGCGACATTTAAATTTTCATTTCATTTATTAATTTTTATCGAAAAAAAAGTGGAATGACAGGATTTTTTTTTAGTTTAACGTTTGACGGCTATGCAAGGGCGCCGATCCTGGGAGGGTGGGGAGCCCAGGCTCCCTCAAAGCTCATGTGGGCTCCCTAGTGTATTTATGAATATACAGTATTTGGCATAATTTGAATGCAATTTGTCTTAACATCCTCATATATATATCTTCTGCGTCTGAGTGCTCTCCCCCCCCCCCCAAATTTACAGAAAAATCGGCGCGTTTGCGGTTAGGCCTAGGGTTGTCAACTTTTGAAAATGTAAATACGGGAAACCTTGGAGTACGTATCGTCAACAATTTGACGAAGGGTCGTATCACATCAAAATTTCACTTTTTCAGACATAAAAAAAAGAAACATAATTCCACAGAGGAGGAAAAAGTTACATTATATAATAATTGATCAATAATTCCACATAATAATCATCTGGAATAGGTGACAAGATATTACATATTCAACTGCCTTTCAGCCCAAGTAATTATTATTTCTTTTTTTATTTCTGAAAAAGAGATTTTCAGATACGACCCTTCGTCAAATTGTTGACGGTGTACTCTTAAGATTGTGACATCATCGCTTGTCAAAAATATGAACAATCTGAAAGTGGTTACTTCACATAAAATTGAGCGATTCGGAATTCGAACTTAATAACTTTAGTTACTTTTGAAACATTTATTCAGCTTACATATTATTGCAGTTTTGGTTGAGTCGGCAAGTGTAATTTTTTGTAGTCCACCATCAATAATACATCATATTTAAAACAGAAAAGCAAATATAATTTGCAATATAATTATAGCATGCACAAAATATAACTGGAAAAATAAATCTTACCAGCTTTGCTGGGGATGATACCAGCTTTGCTCATAATGTCTACATACTTTTATTGGATCTGGATGTATTATTTAATTGGAAGATGTATCTGAGGATGATCTAGTGCTAGCTGCTCTCTTGAAAATGTACTTTTGTTGATTTTTACAAGGATGTTATTAATAGAGGATCTGCCCATATGTATCGTCATCCTATTAAATCGATGAAGCCAAAAAAACAACCGAGCATCGGCACGTCTGATTGGCTACTCTCGTTTCCACCATCGTCTGATTGGCTACTTTCGTTTCCGCCATAATTGTTGGCTCAAAACATTGCGATCCTATTGGGCGGAGTGGGCAGAGTAAGGGTGGCACAACAGTGACGTATGGCTTCAAGATTTTGTTGTAAGGGCAGATCCTCTATTTTATAAGATCCTTGGATTTTTAGCAGTTTTGACAAACCCAGTATATTTTCTTACTTTTAACTCTTCAGGAAATTCCGCTCATATCAAGTGGATATCAAAGTGAGTTATAAGCTCTGCTCTAATCATATTCACGATTCCTTTCGTCACTCCAAAATAATCTGAATAGAACAGAGAATAAGACTAGTAAGAAGAAAAATTACCGGACATTTAACGTCTGGTTTTGAGATCGTACCGGACACCGGACAAGGAGATCAAAAACCAAACTGTCCGGTAAAACACCGGACGGTTGGCAACCCTAGTTATGCTCCTTAAGCTAAAAAGAGACGGGTGGTTATTAAAAATGAGTAATTGTGAAGTTAATTTTTTGTGCTCTAGAACCGAGAATTTAACCAGGGATCACGTGCAACAAAGGCACACCGCGGTAACCACTAGACCACCGGGAAGGGTTGACATCGATGAAGAAAAATGCTACAAGGTAAAAGAAAGACTACAGGGTGTATAATATTCAATGCGACGCGGAGTTTGAGATAATAGAACTTTTGAACCTGAAGCGATACACAAATAATGGTTATACCAAAATGAAGCCTTGTTCATTCATAGATATCTAAACTAGGAAGCAACGATTGAAGTACACTAGAAACCGCACAGTGTTGACAGATGTAACCCAAGATGTAAATCATTTATTTTCAAAACATGTAAATTGACTCATAACTCATACGTATGGATATTCTGTCGTTAATTTTTAGTTTCTTTAGTTGGAGTAGCTTGGAAATTAAGGATCGGAAAAAAGAATTTTTCATTTCCACCGATAACTAATCGGATGAGATCTCTGTAAGGGAGAAGTAGGGAAATCATAGTTTTCATAAATCAACCCTGAATTGGCAACCCTGCTGATGTTTCAGTGCATTAAAAGGTGTGTTAAGGATCTGTCTATATATGTATATGCAATTCCTGAACAGAATGAAAAAGAAATTTGCAAATTATCATAATAAAACTTTTGCTTCCATGCACCCGGCAACACTGCAATCATCAGAAATGAGTTACTAGCTCTGCAGCAGGTGCTGGAAGTGTCTCCTGTTTTGATTCAAACACTGGTTTACACGTTTCACCAGATTGGCAGCAACTTTACGAAGATTAGAAATGTTACTGTACTCAATGGCACTGCGAATGTTCGTTTCCAGATCTTGAATAGTTCGAGAATTGTTATTGTATACCTCTTGCTTTAAGTAGCTCCATAGAAATGAATAGCAGTGTTGCCGGGTGCATGTAAGTAAAAGTTTTATCATGATAATTTAAAAGTTTTCTTTTCATTGTTTTCAGAAATTGCATAATGTAGACAAATCCTTAACATACCTTTTGATGCACTGAAACATTAGCAGATTGCCAATTCAGAGTGTTGATTTATGAAAACTACGATTTCGCTAGTTCCACCTTACATGGCCTCATCCGATTAGTTATCGTTGGAAATGAAAAATTCTTTTTTCTGATCCTTAATTTCCAAGCTACTCCAACTAAACAAGCTAAAAATTAACGACAGAACATCCATACGTATGAGTTATAAGTCAATTTACATATTATGCAAAAAAAAAAAAAAAAAAGATTTACACCTTTGGTTACATCTTTCATCACTGTGTGGTTCCTAGTGTGCTTGAATCGTTGCTTCCTAGTTTAAAAATATATGCATGAACAAGGCTTCATTTTGGTATAACCATTATTTGTGTATCAATTCAGGTTCGAAAGTTCTACTATCCCAAACTCCGGGTTGCATTGTATATTGGACACCCTATATAAAGTTAAATGATGTCAAAGATTGTCCGAATAACGAAGAGTTTAGTTTAGGAAAGGACTTTAGTGAATGGAACCTTTCAATTCTATGGTCTACCAGTAACGGCAGAAACTTCTGATAGTAATGCCAGTAGTTTCATTCCAGATTTTAGTTAGGGTAAGTTAAGATTGTTCACTGGCATAAGAGTTTCACGTTTTCTTTTTTGTTAGTATGTTAGTACTGTATACAATTAAAAAAAAAGCGTATGTATTTTAAACTTAGGGGTTCAATTGCCCCAATGACCGAAATGACGCCCTGCATAAATGCCTTGCAAAACATGTACGGTTATAAAGTTAACACAAATATACGCGGGATTTTATATTTTCTATAAAATTAAACACCCGAGTGTTCTCGGGCTTTTTCATACTAATAGGTTAAAATCACCGTTATCCTTGAATATGTTAAGAGATAAATTCAATTAACAAATTTGGACGAGATAATAGCTCTAGCTTTCTATTGCGAGAAACAGAATTTTAAAAAATGGCTTCCATTCAAGAGTTTTTGTGTGAAGTAACGAACGGAGAGACGTTACAAACATTACATTATTTATTGATGTATTTCTAGACAACAGGCTACATAACCCAATTACAGTGTCCGTTACATGTATTAAGCAACTATAACACATTCATACATTCATTATAATACACTTACAGTTGTAATATGGTTGCAATATCATTAATATTCTATCATCTACAATTATTTCTTATTATATTACAAAGAGCTGCCTTGAATTGACTTATTCTGTTAATATTAATATCCAAATCTCTTCTGTATTTTGTTGACCTATTGTAGGTTGTACTAAATCTCCATAATGGTGACCCCTTATTTGCATTCATGGGTAATCTGCCGCAGTAAAAAAAAAAAGAAAAAGAAAAAAGAAAAAAGAAAGAAAAAGAAAGAAATTTTCAAGACGAGTTACATTTGTAGGACTGCGTACTTTAAATTCTTGAAGTAAATCGGTGCAGTCGATTTTACTGTTAAATATCTTATATAGCAACAACATATCATGCATTATTCGTCGCTGTTCTAGACTTAATGTTTTGAAGTTCAGGTTTAAAAATTGACTATTGTATGTCTTCGGATATACCCTATACTTATGCCTCCCTATATGCCAAGCGCCTTAAATATTTATTCTGAACCTTTTCTATATTATTTATGTTTGTTTTTGTGTGAGAGTTTCATATAGTGGCTGTGTATTCAAATTTGGTACGAACGTAGTGCTCACATAGCTTTAGAATAGTTGTAATACTGGTAAATTCTTTGCTAATATTGATAATGAATCCAAGGTTTCTGTACGCCTGGTCAATCAACTGGTTTATATAATTGTTAAATGTTAAAATTCTATCATACTCTACCCCTAATTCCCTGACAGTGTCCGTGATCGGTGAAGTAATGTCACTCATTTTATACAAAAATTTCTGCGTGTTTTTGCGATTGGTAAAGGACATTACATTGCATTTGTTAGTGTTCCCGTTAATGATGTTCTCTTTGCACCAACCCATTAGTCAGTGGCGGGTCCAGGACGGACTTCTGGGGAGCGGTGGGTTGTTATACTGCTACTTAGAGCTACTTTTAAGAACTCCAAACTCTGGGATGGGTTTTATTTATATATAAAATAAGGAAGTTTCCTCATCTGGGGGGCGATCGCCCCGATTGCCCCCTCCTGGATCCGCCCCTGCCATTAGTTCAAGTCACTTTGAAGCATTTTACAGTCTTTTAATGTCTATATTGTGTATGTATATTTTAACATAATCTGCAAATATCAGTGTGTGAGAGTTGTATACTTCGCGGTAGATCATTGATAAATAGTAGAAACAATAGTGGTCCTAAGTTCGACCCCTATGGTACCCCTGATAGTTGTACATACTGTGGAAACTTACAACCTTTGTACACGACGAATTGTTTTCTATTTTCCAAGTAAGATTTAAATATATCAATAAGTTCACTGAATCCCCTCAAGCCCGATACTAATAATATTGTGTCACTTGTTTGTTAAGGAGTGTTTTCTCTTAGAGCACTGAACAGCTCACAGCGGAAGGAAATAACGAAAAATACGGAACGATATATGTAACTTGTCGGCGGGGGGACACTTGTTTTTGACAAAGAAAAAAGTGTAGACAGACAAAACAGCAATAAATGTTTTAATGATGTCATTGAGAAGGAAGAATTAAAAGAAAAAGAATTTGCTTCTTTTGTTTTCCGTTACAACATTGCTGTTCGAATGACTGTTAATGATTGAATGAAGTAGGAAAGGAAAGCTGATGGAAACTCGTAATCTTTGGCGTGAGAAACGGGATACGCTGCCGTGAGTCTTCTGTGGACTTCGCTTCAACAGGTGTAAGAAACAACGTGGGAAGACTGCACCGCCATTTGTCGTTCAGTCACACCATTTGAACGAAGATTTCTATCTTGACGAGATTTATAAGACTTCTGCAAACTTTTGTACGTCTTGAGTGAGACACATTTATATCAAATATTTTATTCATATTGATACTTTTAGACTCTTCAACTTCTCACAAGCAATTATATTATTTTTTTATTCTTTTTTTGGTGACGAAATCTTTCTATATTCATTAGTTGTGCTGAAGTTACACATATGTTCTCATTCAATTGTTCTCTTCTCAGCACTCTGATAACAAGCTAATGGGATTATTAGGAAATAGGTCTCGAAGTTAGATTAGCTTCTCATGCATGCAGATGCAATATTGATGAATATATTACAACACCGACTTTGTAATAGGTTATGGTTAGTGAACAGTGTGAAAACAATATACTATATGGCTACTGCTCTTACATATTAGTGAGAATCTTTTTTGCAAAATGAACTCAGTTGGATATGTTCAAGAATAATCGATAAAGTAGGAAAGTAATTCTCTTCTTCAGCTGGTATTATCACATATATATCTTCTTGTTGTTGTGGGTTTGATCCGGAGTAATGTTTTAAATTGACTTGATTTTGAGTTTAACGTCCCTTTCAGCAGCAAGGCTATATGAGAGCTGAACTTACTTATTAACGTCGAATTCGAACCACATGAGCTCCCGGCAGGAATCGAACCTTGGTTCCCTATGCCAGAGGCGTGTACACTAACCATTTAGCCACGAAGGAGCTCTGGAATAATGTTTTGTTTCCATTAACTTGCAGGACAAGCTGTGAGACATTAAAATAAATTTAAAAATAAACACAGGAAAATTTAATATTGCACACAAATAGAACATCTATTTATGTATTTATTTATTTATTTATTTATTTTGTGCAGCGAGCTACTAAACAAATTTACATTTGCATAGCAATATAATATGGGATGATAGAAGAACAATAGAAAGAAGTGCAGAGGTCGTATTAAACGCTTGCAGCGACATGGGTTTGAAAGTAAATGCAGAGAGAACCAAATATATGGAAGTTCGCCGAGATCGTAACACATCAAATTATGGATGCGTCAAAATATTTATCAAATAATACTTTCGACATTGTAGATGTTTTCAGATATCTAGGATCAATATTAACACGCCAAAAGCATATGCACAAAGAAATTACATGTCGATTGAAAGCAGAGAATTCGTGTTATTATTCATTTCTAAGTCTTTTTTTTCATCACGAATATTGTCGACGAATTTGAAGCTTAAAATATAAAAAACGATAATCATGCCTGTCGTGATGTACGGCTGCAAAACATGATCACTTACTCTGAGGAAAGAACGCAGACTGGAAGTATTTGAGAATAAAATTCTGAGACGAATATTCAGACCCAAGAGGAACGGGAATGGGGAATAGTGAAAATTTCATAACGAGGAACTACATAATTTATACTGTTTACCGCGGTGGCTCAGTGGTAGAGTGTTCACCTCTGGTGCTTGGGGTCTTAAGTTCGATCCCCGCCCCCGCAAAGTGAACTTTGTGGTGGATAAACACCGTGTGCGTGGGTTTTTTTGGGGTTCTCCCGTTTCCTCCCACTTTCTTCATTCCACCATTTCATTCATTACTCATTATCACCGTCTCTTTAGCCTAACTGGCATAACCGTAGGACGTAAAACTCAAAGATTTCATTTCATATTTTTGCTCTAAGTAGTGACAGAGATATTTCAAAGGACTTGTCACCACGAGCTAATAACTTGGTTTGTAACAGAGGCCCAACGTAGCTCACTCCCTCACAAAATAAGCATCATGAACACGCTGGTGGAAGAAGACTTAACTCTAGCGATGAGCGGAGTGATCGAAAAAAAAATAGCATGCGTCTGAAGCGTATAATATAATAAGATGATTGCTATATTTTAGTATTAAAGATAGGGATTTAGGGCCCCCTGAGGTTGGAGGCCCCGAAGCCTGGGCTCCATTGGCTCCGCCTTTAATCCGCTCCTGGTTTGTCTTTCAAATTACTTATGTTCGTCAGATAATTCTCTGAATTTGTGTCTTGTTGATTCTCGTTTTAAATGAAAGCGAATAAGGAAACTGTAGTCGCTTGGAAGAGATTGCAAGCTCGTACAGAATAATATTCTTGCTACATAAAAACTCGGTCTCTCATCGCGATAGTTTCCTGACACGTAGCTGCTTCCTTGAAATTCGTCAGGGTTTTAAAATAAAAAGTAAAGGTACGGGCTATCGCACTAAACCTTTCTTAAATTATAACATATTGCAATTATCACTAAGAGGGGCATAGTGGCTCAGTGGTAAAGAGCTTACCGCTAGTAAGTGGTGTCCCTGTGGGTTTTCTTCCACATTTTCATTCCACTAATTCTCCCATCATCATTCTCTTGCCTTAATCATCGTCCCTCTTAGCCTAGCGGGCATAAACGCGGGACGTTAACCTGAGAGATTTTCCAGTTACTAACAAGGGAACATCTTGTATTGATAGTAGCATTGCCCAATCAAACAATGCGCAATAGATAAAGGAGTGGAGAAAGGTGAGAAATCCAAAGTTTTACGGGTCGACACCCAGAAACACAGGAGATACAGAGGAAAGAAGAATCTAGAATCATGTGAAAATAGTAATGCAAAAGATACACTGACACAGAAAGAACTTCAAAATGATTAAAATAATCAAAATGACATTTACACAACAGTATAGTAAGGAAACATTATACACACAGACACGCTCAATAACATCATATGTAATGCAGTATTGCCAACTTAGCACATAATGAAATTTTGTTAAATGGCACGTAACACAAATTAAAAATCGACACTATGGTTCGTCCCTACTTTCGTACTTCAGAGATTATATTCTTGTTCGTGGTCTCATATTTTTTTAACTAATTCTAATTGTGTACTGTATATACTCTTCTACATCCAAGATTCATATAGAAATTCATATAGGCCTATCCTCAAACGTTGGCAACACTGTACATCAAGACTTCAGAGGTACGGTTCTACTTATAATTAGATTTTTCAGATGTTATAACTTGTGTTCCCTGCCATTTAACAAAACTTCATTTTGTACTCAGTTGGCAACACTGCATTACATATGATGTTATTGAGCATGTCTGTGGATACAATGTTTGCTTACTGTTGTGTAAATACCATTTTGATTACTTTAATCATTTTGAAGTTATTTCTGTGTCAGAGTATCTTTTGCATTGCTATCTTCACATGATTCAAGATCCTTCTTCCCTCTGTATCTCCTGTGTTTCTCGGTGTCGGCCCGTAAATCTTTGGATTTCTCACTTTTCTTCACTCCTCTATCGATTGCGCGTTGTTTGATTGGGCAATGCTACTATCAATATAATATGTTCCCTTGTAAGGCATTTATGGATGAAATGTGAACAAAACTACAAATATGTATTTTCCGAAAACTTCATTCAAAGAATGTTACCACCAACTATACACTACCTCTTATGGAGTACTTACGAGATGACTTACGCTATGTTACAGGGCTATTAATGAAATATTTATCTACGGAACATGAGGAAAATCTCCTGAACCGTTTTCTGAGTTTTTTTAAAACTCTTTCCCAACAATTAATTATCCCTTTTTGAATTTTCTTGGAAATGACATACTTATTTATTATAGAGTTTTAAATAAAATACTTATTTATGACATACGAATAAAACGGCTTAATTTCTTAAAAGAATTGTTAAACTAAATTATCTCTTGTAAGGGTGGCTCAGTGGTAAAGCGCTTACATCTGGTGCATGGGGTCCCTGGCTCGATCCGCGCCCAAGTAAGTTTGTGGTGGGCATCATGTCCGTGGGTTTTCTCGGGGTACTCCCTCTCCTCCCACTTTCTCATTCCACCAATTCTTCCATTAGCATTCACTTGCTTTAATCATCGTATCCATTAGCCTAACGGGCACAATCATGGGACGTTAAATTAAGACTTTTTTATCTCCTGTAAATTTTAACACTTTTCATTGGAATTGGATGGATATTTGGTAGTCAATTATTTTAATTAGATAATTATTTGATCACCAAAATAAAATTTTAAAAATACGTTTATGTCCTTATCTGTGGTCTTTGTGTGATGTCAGAAAATTCCTGATTGGTTTAATTTTATTCCTATCAATTATTAAATGTTAAAATTCTTAAATTAAAATTCCATACTTAATCATGAGTAAGTAATGCGTGTATATATATATATATATATATATATATATATATATATATATATATATATATATATATATATATATATACACGCATTACTTACTCATGATTAAGTATAGAATTTCAATTATATATATTTAAACACCATTGTTGATTGCACTAAGCTAAATCTAGAAACTTATACATTGCATTGGAATAACTGTAATCTTCTGGTAAAACAGGATAAATGAATAATGAATAAATAATGTACGACAACGTTATAGGTTCGGTTCAGTCTGCATACAGTTTATTACACACGTGAAGCAGGGTGTTTCTCTATACAATATTTCTACATCTTTCTCATCTAATTTGTCAAGGTGTGTAGATCATTTGTTCAATAAATGTTGTGTTTCAGATCCCAAACCCTTTGGGACTCTCTTGTAAGCTCTTTCAAGAAAGCGACTTAAATCGAGCACTTATTTCGAGCGTTGACAATGCAGGATTTGGACACGTGCAGCTGGGATGTAAACCTATCTTTCCATTGGTAAGACTGTTCATAGTTACTTCAAATTTCAAAACTGTTAATGGCTATAAGGAAACACTCTTCACTCTTCTGTACAAACATCTTGTAAAATATCATTAAATCAACAGAATTTCTATCTTCTTTTTTCTTACCAGATGAATTCAATTTCCTACGTTTTTCCTATGGTTGTTTTCATAGTAATCTTCTTTTCTTTCATTATTTTTCTCTGTACATACCTTAGTGGACTAGACAAATATTACGGGTGCATGATGGGTAATCGGACGTTCCTTGGTAATAGCCATGAGGGCAATGTAAAGTTTAGATGTTGGACACGAGTATCTAAAATGTAATTTAAAATATTAAATAATGTATAAAAGTAAAGATGAAAAATAAATAAATTAAAATAAAATAAACTAGTGATGCCATTCATTGTAGGAGGGAACAAAAGTTTATTATTATTATCAATATTATTATTATATTGGATAACAAATATAGTAGCGAATGCTACAAGAAAAATATAGGAATAAAATATAGTACCCATTTATAGTGTAGCAAGAATTTTAGGAATGATAAAAAATTGATCAAAAGATTGCGATCTTGGGTAATAATTAGTTTTTGGGTAAGGGACCACACAATTTTTGAACGGCCCTTAAATCGAGTTTTCGTATTTTCTATGGAATAAGCACATCATACTAAGTTAAGTGATAGCTTGGGTTTGGCTACACTGTATGTAGTTCTCCAGATATAAGGCGTACAAGAAAATTTTTGATTTAAATCTATTGGAGTTTTTGCGATCAGCGGCCACAAAATTTTTGAACGCACCCTTAACCGAGTTCTCGATAAGTTTTCTCGGGGTTCTCCAGTTTTCTTCCACTTCCTTTATTCCACCATTTTCATTCATTTCTCATTAACACCGTCTTCTTTAGCCTAGCCGGCATAACTCTGGTACGTAAAACTTCAAGATTTCATTTCATTTTCAACATAGACTGGATTTTACCCCATTATTTTTGATGGATTACATTCCCAAACAACAGAGTCGTTTCGAAAGGTTGGATAAAGCAATACAGCAAGTTTTATTAAAATCGAATAAATTCTGTAGGAGCTAGAGTGGAACAGACAGACATACATACACACACACTCACACAAATGGCGGTTAAGTTGAAATGCAGGAAATATTAAGATTATATCAATAGCTCATAAGATTTAACTTTCAAATGTATAACATGTAATGGGAGAGATGTAATTGCCAGCAAATTGTGGCCATTTTGATTGGTAAATTATGCATGAAGAGGAAAGTAACGTGAAGGTAATTGCAAGCCAATATAGACAATGTATAGTATGCAGGAAATGCTCAACACGTCTATAGCTTATGCACTATAGTATCCTTCATCGAACGAAATCCAATGCCTTTCAATGCGCTGTAGCACAGATATGCATGTAGCCAATGGGGGAGGGTCTGGTTATTCTTTCCTATGAGGAGATTTATATTACTTGCAATACATGGTGGCGAATGAGCGGGATATCCTGGAAAAGTCAGGGAATTTGAAATTTCGAGAAAAGTTACGGAATTCTTAGAATTTCTACACTAGTCAGGGAAATTTTAAGCTTTCGAAAGCATAGTGCCGTTCTGTAACAGTGTGGAAATTTCTAATCATAATTTTTCGCCATCGCTTCTCTGCAGTATCGAACATGTTATTTCAGAAACAGTTTTTCACTGTTCCTTTAATCTGTCATTTGGAACAGACAGTAGTTGACGGAATAATAAAAACAAAAAGTAATGTGGAAAGAAGGTTTTGTTAACATTTGATTCAACAGAGAAAGGAATGCAAATATTGTAAAATATTTTACAAGACATTATTGGATATACACTTTTTGTAATAGTGGATATGTACTTTTTATAATAGTTTATGTTATAATGAAAGAAAAACTGTTATATTTGAATGAAGAGAGGAAGGAACGTAAATTATTTACGGTAAATATTGTAAAATCTTTTTCAATACTTTTTATTCTTTTACTCGAGATTTCTTCATAGTTTCTTATTAAAATATTTACTAACATATCCTCATTTTATTGTCCTAACAAACAATGTGTTTGTTAGGATATTTATGTTGTCAGTAAAGCCAGTAAAGTAGTTTAGATTGATCGAGTTCCAGGGTCTTCAGTATTTCATGTCTCGCTCTCACTCCCCCCCCCTCCATTACGAAATCCTGGCTAAACGAACCAACATATGTTCCAGTAAAATAGTTTAGAATGATCGAGCCCCTGATGTCATGACCACAGTATTTTATGTCACGGACCCCCCTTCCCTTTACGAAATCCTGACTAAGTGCCTGGCACAGAGCTGTCACGAGAGCGTCAATCAGCGTCAGTTGAGCGGAAAGCGGAGAACGAATAAGTGTTCTGTGTAATCCAGGGGTGCCCACAAAGGGGGATATGACGCAAACTGTGTCATTGAAATATTTGGGGGGGGGGTAAAAATCTATATAAATATATTTGAGGAGGTGTAAAAATTAATCGAAAAGATTTTTTTTCATGGAAGAACACCTACGGATAGACAATTGAGGGGTGAGGCGCGTCATGGACATGAGGGGGGTGGGCACCACTGTGTAATCGGCGTTCGTTTTATGTTAATATATATTTTATGTTGTATTTTTGTGCATAAGAAATGCGTTGTGTGGTCTTTTGATATAAAATTATGAGTGAGAGACGACAAAAAAAAAAAAAAAAAAAGACAAATACAGCATAAACGGGCAAGAAATGTTTATTCTGTTTATAATTTTTCTTAAAACGTGAAGCAGACGCTTGAATGCCTCTCATCAATGTTGCCAAGTGTCAAGTATCAATACAAACTAGATTATTATTATTATTATTTAGTTGTTTCTCTAGTCTTAATCTATTTTCTGTGATAATTATAATCGTGCACGTGTAAGAAAATAGCCACGTCTTCAATGTTGACTACTCAGTCTACATCAAATCCGACAACACCGCAACCAGTATAAATACCTCTATATCTACGCGGCCAAACGGACTTCGTTCGCAGTGACTACTTTAGTACATACAGAAGTTGAGTTGATTTCGAGTTTAACGTCCCGTTCAGCAGCGAGGCTATATGAGACGTGGACCTACTGATTAACGTGGAATCCGAACCACATGAACTCCCGCCGGGAATTGAACCCGGGTCTCCCACGCCAAAGGAGCGTACGCTAACCACTTAGCCACGAAGGAGCTCTAGTAGGATATGTGTGGTCAGGACCCTGTTCCTCCCGTCTTTACTCTTTTGATTTTCCAAATCACTAATTTGACAGAAACAAGATGAAACCAAAAACTTACCTACATTTGGATGAAATTAGAACACAAGAATAAAACGTGTCGCGAATAGTGACCAAAAGGAATCTATTCACAGCTAGATATAATAATATATTTCATGCAATTGGCCCGAACAATTTTCCTTCTATGTGTGAGGGAAGCTATGATACAGTGGTATGGCACTTAGCTGCACGCAACGACTCGGAGTGCAAGGTTTGCTAGTTAGATTTGGGTACACAAATTTTTTATTTAATATATCGCCTGTGGATAGATTGGTAATATACAGTAGATGTCCTTATAAAAAACCTGGTTAATTACTTCTGAACATAGTTGTACAGAAAGAGCCATTTTTGTATACATTTTAAATATGTATAGTAATATATTTTTCAGTTAATCATTCAAAGATTATTATTATTATTATTATTATTATTATTATTATTATTATTATTATTATTATTATTATTATTATTATTATTATTATTATTATTATTATTATTATTATATTTAGATCCACGTTCCGCGATCTTCAGTTTCCTCTTTTTAACTCCCACTATTTTCTTGTATTGTTCATGTCATCGATCATTTGTGTTCTTCTTGTTCCCACTCCTCACTTTCCTTCCACCTTCCCTTGCATGGCGGTATAAAGAAGACAATTTCTTCGCAAGATATGTCCAATCCAATTGACCTTTCTAGAAAGAACGCTGGCTAAAAGCGTCCTCTTCTCTCCTATCCGTTTTAAAACATCTTCGTTTCTTACTCTCTCTCTCTCTGTGTTCATTGTATCTTCTCCATCTTCCTTCAACACTACATATCGAAACTTTTTTTAAATATTTCTTCTCTAACTTCCGTATTGTCCAAGTGTCTGAACCATACAGTTTAATACTCAACACTTGACCAACTTGTTCCTTAGATCAATATTAATCAATATAGAGTTAAGAGTGCTCTTTTCTTGTTGGATGCTTTTTTGGTTTTGGCAATTCTTGACCTGATCTCCTTGGTGCAGTAACCGTCTCTCATCAAAATACTTCCCAGATACTTAAAATTATCGGTTTTTTCAAGTCTTCTTCGTTCTACTGTGACTCGTAAGGGCGAGTTTCCACGGGATATTCTCATGACTTTCGACTTTTCGATGTTGATTCCATTTCATATTATTATTATTATTATTATTATTATTATTATTATTATTATTATTATTATTATTATTATTATTTACAATCTGAAATACTCAATTATCGTTCGTGAGTATTGCAGCAGCCTTAAACAATGTAGTTAGGAAAATAAACTACTTCCTGCATTGCACACAACATCAACATATGATCCTTAAAAATATTATAATAATATTGTACAGTAGTAGTGCAATTGCAAATATAAACGTGTTAATATTTTAAAATTAATATGCATATTGAAAATAGATTGTATATACTAATGAATTTATTTGGTAGTTGTTAACACATGAACGTGTTGGTAGCGTTATGTAGATCAATTGGGCAACAATGGTAGCGACAAATGTAGAGATTTCTCTTCATTTGTTAATCTTATGAATTCTGTACGTAATTTTTCGAATCCTTATGTTTCGAAACGATACTTATGTATGGATTGGATTACTGTTATTAAAATATTTAGATGCATAATATTTGAAGTTTATAAAAATTGATGATATACTTACTTATTATTACAAAACTCAATCTTTTTTACTACTCAACGCTTTCGATTGTCAATACGTTCTCAGATAAATACCAGTAGCAAGAACAGTATATTCAGAACAACAAGGGTGTCATTAAATTTGTTAATCAGAAATACAGATGAGAAATGCGTGTTTTCAATTTGTCTGGACGTTGAGCTTTGGTATTTTCGTAGGGGGATTTAGGATTTTAGGATTTAGATTTCTGGGCTTTCGGCATCTAAGGCCATTTAGCCCTTCACAATTTGAGGGATGACGTCTCTCGGAGAGCACACTATTTGGGGAAAGGGAAGGAAGGAAGGAAGCGGCCTGGGACCTATAAGTTAGGTACCATTTGTCTGGTGTGAATGAGGAAAACCCAGGAAAACCTCATTCAGGGTGGCTGGCCTGAAAAAGAGTGTCATACTTTTTCGACCGAGTGATCCAACGGGGAATCGAACACGGGACCGCTCGCACTGAAGGCGAGAGCGTTAGCGACTACGCCACGCGGGGCCCCTGGCATTGTCGTAACATCCGAAATGTGTGTATCCTTGCCGAGTACAGAGAAACAGGTAATGAGACCACGTTCTAGTTAGAATAAAGGGTTTTATAAGTAACAAAGTTAATTTTAACTTTGAAGTTACTTCAAATTGGCAAACATTATTTCACGGTTAGTACTAAAAGGAATAAAAATACCTAACGCAATAAACTAGAAATGCTTAATTCACACTGTCGCTGGCGAAAAAGTATCATGAACTCTGTTTAATATAATTTAAATAAATGTCACATAGAAAATATAAATAATTTACAAGTATTTCAATTCCAAATAATGATACAGAAAATAAAGCTTGCAAAATAAACGTCTTCCCAAGCATGTTATATAATAGAGAATCTGCGTATATTACCAAATCATGAAGTCATACGTCACAGTTTCGCCACCCCCTCTCCGCCCGTTCTACTCAATAAGATAGCAATGTTTTGAGTCAATATTCATAGCGGAAACGATAGTCAATCAGATCGTTTTTTCAGTGCCGATGCTCGGCTGTTTTTTTGTCCCCATTGAGTTAATAGGATGAAGATACACATGGGCAGATCCCCTATTCTGTAACATACTTTGCATCTTCCAGAATTTTGTCTTTACTATTTTCCATCTCCATTGCTTTGTAACTAGGTACATTCATATCTTGTTGCAGGGGTGCAATGTAGGGGACCTTGAGAAAGAGATATTTTAATCAATTGTATAGTGAAAAACCAATGACAAACGTTACATAACATACCCCTAGACACAGTTCGCCATCCAATTATGTACCCCTGAAGCGGTTTAAAAAAATAAATAGAAATGAACTTATTAAACTTAATACACATGTTCTGTTGATTAAAAAGGGATACAAATAGAGACCCATCAAGAGGACCTTAAGTGTGCCAATTATAAAGGCTATTTACAGGGGGATAAAATGCACATCCGAAAATATTAACATGGGAAATTCCAAAACATATGGGAGACATCCAGTTCTACTGAGGGATTTTCTCCAACTATGATCATTCAATAAATATTGGAAATATGCTTATTTTAGGATTACATACCCCAGAAACATCGCGTACCCGCGGTTGAATAGCACTGCTTCCTCTTCAGCTATTTGCTTCATGACATTTGTTGGACTGACAGGTATTGCAAAATGAACCTAATTGTGGTAAGCTAGGTACTTCTTACTTTTCCCAACATTGTGTCACCATTTTGGGTGGACACAATTTTGCATTGCTCTTAGAGGTGTGCGCTTTACCTTAGAGCGGGTGTTGCTCCTCAGTTAAATAATCATGTGCTATCCATTTTCATTAATTCTTATACAATACAAATGAAATTAGAATTTGCATGTTTTGTAAATTACACACTTTTATCTTTCTCCAAATAGATAAAAGATTTGACGATCGAAAGTGTTGTTTACATCTTAATGACATTCTTTGTAAATATGAATATATTATTACCTGAATATTATTGTTTCCTTCCACGTGTACATTTCTTTGTTGCTTTTTGATATATATTTAGGCCTCAAATTAAAACAAAAATATTTGGCATTTCTTTCACAGGGTGTTGTTCTTGTACTACTTGTAACAAACGTACACGGAATTCCTCAAGGTTACAACTATCCTCGACCAAACGTTCCATTTGGGCAATCTGGAGGAATAGGTAGTGGCAGCAACCAAGGCCAAGGATCATCATACAGTACGACTCCTAGCACTCCGTCCGGAACTCCATTCCCAACTTCTGGCAGACCAAGCACTACATCACCATTCGGAGGAGGAGGAGGAGGCTCTTCCTCTTCTTTTGATTCTACGAACCAAATTGGTAGTGGTGGTGGTGGTTATGGTGGCGGAGGTGGTGGAAGTCAGTCAAATTATCAATCCTCACAGCAAGGGTACAACTACAATGCACCAAATGGACAAGGTGCTGGAGGTACCAGTGGTGGCTATTCGCAAGCAGGCTCTGGAGGGTCGTACTCAAGACCAGGTAATGCATACGGAGCACCAACTCCTGGATCAACAGGTGGTCCTGGCTCCCCAGTAAGTAATGACATATCGTTCCAACAAGGAGGTCGTCCAGGAGGAGGATCTAATGCTGGCCAATTCTCAAGTACTTCATCTTCTCAAGGATATAATTACAATCGACCTCAATCATCTTTTGGTTCTTCAGGTGGTGCCGGAGGTGGAGGTGCTGGAGGTGGGGGTCCCGGAAGCGGAGTAGGTTCTGGTTCAGGATCTTTTGGTGGAAATCAACAAAGTGGGTCATCAGGATTTCAACATGGTGGTGGATCGTCTGGCTCTGGATTCGGACCAGCTGGTGGTGCCAGTGGAAATGGATACTCATCCGGACAAGGTACACAACAAGGATACTCGTACAACAGACCGAGACAACCTGGGGCAGGTGGTGCTGGTGGCTTTCAGTCTTCGTCATTCCGACAATCTAATTCGTTCAGAACAATTTCAACTCCATCCACAACATTGAGTCCTCCGGTACAGACAACGCCGCAAGGATTTCTTTCTTCTGGGGGTTCGCAACAATTTTCAGGAGGAAACTTCGGAGCTAGAGGAGGTGGGCAGCAAAATACAGCTATTGGAACTTTTCGATCATCTCAAAGTGCCCAAGGTCAAAGTGGGTATTCTTATAATAGGCCTGGAGGACAACAATCCTCACAGGGAGGTTCTGGAGGTGCATATCAACCTTCCGGAAGCTTTGGTCAAGGCTCGGGTGGATTTTCTCAGGGAGGTGGTAACCAAGGTAATGGAATTGGTGCATCTGGAGCAAATCAAGGACAAGGCTACAATTACAATCAACCTGGTAGTGGATTTGGTTCGGGAAGTAGTGGGTCCACAGGTCAAAGTGCTTCTGGTGGAAATCAATACGCAGGTAGTTCTGGTGGAGTCGGTCCAACACAAGGAACACAACAAGGATATTATCAATCTTCTCAACAAAGTGCTGGAAATAATCAAGGTTTGTCCTCAGGAGGTAACTCCTTTTCTAATCAGCAAGGATATTCATATAATAGACCAAGTCCAACATATTCACCTGGAAGCCAAGGAGGTAGGCCTGGGAGTAGTTTCGGTGGATCTTCTGATTCTTCATTTTCAAATTTTAATCAAAATGCTGGTGGTGCAGGAACTAGACCTGGTAGCATTACTCAAGCATACCAGCAAAGTGGTTACGGCGGTGACAGTCCATCACCACCACCACCTGGTGCTCTTAATCAAGGGAGTGGTTCAGGTGGTGGATCAGGAGGTGAAGCTGGATACTCTTACAATAGACCTGGATCATCATATTCATCAGGTGGCGGCGGATTCTCCAATCAAGGAGGATTACAACAAGGAGGTAGCGGTTTTGGCTCCGGTAGTGGCACATCAGGTGGAGGTGGTTTTGGTGGTCAGCAAAACGGTTATTCTTATAATCAACAAAGTTCATCGTTCGGTTCTTCATCAGGAGGTGGTCAATTTGGTAGGCCTAGCGGAAGTTACCAGGGACAACAAAGTGGTTTCGGTAGTGGTAATGGTCCTAGTTCAGGTAGTGGAAATTACCAATCTTCTCCAGAACTTACACAAGGTCTTTATGGAGCCCCAGCAAGCGGACCATCTTCTGGATCTTCTCAATCTCAGCAATTTTCACAAGGAGGACAACCTACAGGAGCACCAGGTTTTGGTGGACCATCATCTGGTTCCGGTAGCTACCAGTCATCAAATCAAGCTCAGCAGGGTTCTTATGGGGGACCTTCTACTGGTCCTAGTTCTGGCTCAGGTAATTATCCGTCCTCCGCTCAATCAGGACAGCCTTTTGGAGGATCCAGTGGTTCAAATACTGGTTTCAATAATTATCAAACGTCTACACAGGGAGGACAAGGTCAAAATGGTGGAGCTCCAGGTTCTCCACAGGGATTATATGGTGCTCCAGCCTCTGGTCCTGGACCAACGCAGTCTAGTTCAGGGTTCGGAAATCAAGGGTCCCAGTATGGAGGATCAGGAAATAATGGATTTCAAACAGGTTCACAAAGCGGTTCATCTTTTGGTTCTAACGGAGGTTATCAGACAGGTGGGGGACCATCTACTCCGTCATCCTTTAATAACCAAGGCTCCGGTCCCTTTGGAAGTGGTGGAAGTGGTTATCAATCATCTAGTCAGAGTAATCAAGGTTCTGGTGCTCCAGGATCTACAAATATCCAAACATTATATGGAGCTCCAGCAGGTGGCTCAGGAAATTATCAATCAGGCCAGAATTATGGTTCTCAAGGGAGTGGAAGTGGAGGAAGTCCAGGACCCACTGGTTTCCCTTCATCTACTCCTTCCAGTCAAGGTTTTCCCTCATCTACACCGGGATATGGTTCAGGAAATTCCCAATCATCCACACAATCAAACCAATTCTTTGGGTCTCAAGGCTCAAGCGGAACAGGAGGACTTGGTGGAAATGCAGGCCAAGGAGGTTCTCAATTGGGACAGGGATTGTACGGAGCTCCCGCTGCAGGGCCAGGGTCAAGACCAGGTTCAAGTGGTTTCTCTTCAGGTGGACAGTCAGGTCAAGGTTTTGGATCTGGAAGTTCTGGAATTTCGAGACCAGGGTCCGGTGGTTATCCATCAGGTGGCCAGTCAGGACAAGGGTTTGGAGGTCAAGGACAAAATGCACCTGGATATGGTTCAGGTGGATATGGTTCATCTACCGAGGCTAACCAGTTTGGATCACAAGGAACTGGGTCTCAAGGTTCAAGGCCACCAACTGGGCAAGGGTCAGTTCCACAAGGATTATATGGAGCTCCAGCGAGCGGTCCTGGAACCGGACCAAACGCTTACCCATCTTCAACTCCGTCAAATCAAATTTTTGGATCTCAAGGTAGTAGTGGTGGTACTGGCAGTGGTAGTGGCAATGGCGGTGCAGGAGGTTTCTCTCAAGGTTTTGGATCACAAAGCTCTGGTCGTCCAGGCTCCACAGCAGGTGGGCAACAACCTCAAGGGCAGTATGGAGCTCCTTCTGGTCCTTCAACTCCTGGACAACTATATGGGCCTCCGGGCAGCTCGGGTTCTGGAAATGCACAATCAGGGCAATCTTTTGGAGGTACAGGATCTACTGGCTCTGGATCTTCATACGGCGCTCCAGGTTCTGGTTCTGGTGGTTTTGGTCCAAATCAGTCTGCAGGAAGACCAGGGTCTGCTGGTGGGATAAGTTCTCTTTATGGTGCCCCGTCAACCGGTGCTGGTTCTGGTAATTATCAATCATCTCAGACAGGTCAATCATTTGGAAGTGGAGGAAGCCCGGGTTCATCATATGGAACTCCCTCTTCGGGTAGTGGTAGTTATCAAACATCTCAATCAGGGTCATCTTTTGGTCGCCCTGGATCTGGAGGACCAAGCCCCACATACGGTCCTCCAACTGCAGGTCCTGGTTCCTCTGGCTATCAAACAACTCAATCGAATCAACCCTTCGGACGACCAGGTACAGGTGGACCTAGCTCACTTTATGGTGCTCCAACAGCTGGACCCGGTTCTGCTGGTTCTGGTGGATCAGGTGGCGGTGGACCTAGTTCAAATTATGGTGCTCCAACAGCAGGCCCTGGTTCTGCTGGTTCTGGTGGTCCAAGTGGTGGTGGACCTAGTTCAATTTATGGTGCTCCGACAGCAGGTCCTGGTTCTGGTGGTCCAGGTGGTAGTAGACCCAGTTCAATTTATGGACCTCCTACAGCAGGCCCCGGTTCTGGTGGTCCAGGTGCTGGTGGACCTAGTTCAATTTATGGTGCTCCAACAGCAGGCCCCGGTTCTGGTGGTTCTGGTGGTCCAGGTGCTGGTGGACCTGGTTCAATTTATGGTGCTCCAACAGCAGGCCCCGGTTCTGCTAGTACTGCTGGTCCAAGTCCCTCTTATGGACCCCCAACTGCAGGTCCTGCCTCTTCTGGATATCAAACAACTTCTCAATCAAGTCAAGGATTTGGACGTCCAGGTGGCGGTGGACCGAGTCCCACGTATGGTGCTCCAACGTCCGGTCCAAGTTCTTCTAGTTACCAAACAACTTCTCAATCAAGTCAAGGATTTGGACGTCCAGGTTCTGGGTCACCAAGTGGATCGTATGGAGCTCCAAGCCAAGGAGTTGGAGGACCCACGTCATCTCCCAGCCCATTTGCTCCTCAACAAAGTGGAGCGTCACAAGGTAGCACAGAAGGATATGTATATAACAGACCGAGGGTTCCATTCAGTACACCAACACGAAGAAACCGAAGAAACAAATCAACGAAATCGACAATTGAAAAACAAGGATGAATTCAATGGACTGCGAATGTCGTAAGTATTCTTTACCTTTTTCATAAATTGTTCTTATATCAATTCAGTATTGTGTTCATACATATAATTAAAAGTGAAATTAAATAGCTTCAAAATAACAAGAAAAGTCAACTATTGTTCTAATTAATGTCTGTGTATTAGATAATTTTTTATTCCCTTAGTTGGAAGCAATGGAAGTTTGATTTTACCGATGTAATTTTCGTTAAGAGCCGCCACAATAAGAGTTACAAATATTTAAACAAAAACAATCACTGTGGATCAACTTGTTTTATCATTAGTGCAAGTAAATGATAAATTATCACTATGATAGTGCTTGTTGTTGTGTTAGTAAAATAACGTAGTCTTTTACTAATCTTTTTTCTTTGTATGAAGTAATGTATTTAGCGGAGTATTGTTCGGAGCAAAGACATAGACATTATGAAAAGAAAGCGATGAAAACATTTGAAATGTAAGTGTGGTGTACAATAGTGAAAATTAATTAAGTGAAAAAAAGTAAAGAGGAATTGTTAGGAATAGTTGGGGAGAAAATAACGATATAATTTATATAACGGTAACGATATAGTGATATAAAATAACACTATTCAAATATAGAAAAGAAAGTGGTAAGAACATGGTTTGAGAATTACATTATAAGGGACATGATAGAAGCTATGGCTGAAAGAAAGCGACCGGAAAGTGAAAAGTCTATACTTGAGTGAACAATGTTAACTCCTTATATAGCAGTGACATTCATGTGGATATCATGAAAACGTGTCCCTTATTAAGGCGTATTAATCCTGGAGATGATGAAATTTGTTAGTGGATGAAATGCGAGACTTAGTTCTACTATTTCTCCTTAGGTGGCAGCACCTTACTGACAGGAAAGACAAAAAATGTGTTGTCGCAGTAGCTGGCAGGCCTAAGGGAGAATTCAATTACAACACTCACGTGTTCGTTTTGAAGAGAAATAATTTGAAACTTCCAGATCGGAAATGTATATATATATCCATCATATTTATTAAGAAGAATTCACTAAAATTCTAAGGAACTCGATACGTTTTACTCCACTAAGAAAAAGAAAATAGTTATGATGGGTATTACTGATTACTATCGTCTACGAGACGAGACGATAAATAAAGTTTTTGTCTCGTCTATTATATTTTGTAAAAGTGTACTCTTGTATCGATTCTCGAAAGATGCTTCTCGTTTCGTCTCATTTCGTAAGTTTATGCAAAAAATTATGCTCTGATTTTTTTTCTTAATTTTGTCTAGAAATTCTCAGTATCTTTCCGTGTCACGAGAGAACCACAAACGGTGTGATATAACAACATTTACACCATAATGATTATAGGAGTCGTTTGTGCAATGACTTTCGTATCTTTAAACATTCATAAATGCTCTTCATTGTGTTTGTACAATCACATTTATCTATTTATAGTTTTTTTATATTATAAATCCTGTGGCAATAAAATAGTGTTGATATCTAAGGCTTGGATGAACTAGTGTTGCCTCACAAGAGTCGAGAAATTTTTCGTCTCGACAAGAACAAAAATTATCTTTTTTCTTGTCTCGTCTCTTCTAACCTCGGTGGCAACATTGTTTCATATTAAATCGCTGCCCAGAGCTTGTGAGCACCTTTTGATAGTCTATTTGACAATAAACACTATAGTAAGACCGATAATGAGAACAGTTTTTGTATGATGTAAAAGCACGCTTTAGTTATCGGAGGAATGACAAGGAGAAACGAATAAAGCATTGGACGGGAGGGCACAAATGGAAGGAGGAGTAAAAGTTATTAGCAGTGTAGGATTAGTGAAAATGTAGGAGTTAGTGTATATGGAACAACATCGATGCTGTGGTTCATGTGCCATTACTGTCTATGTGTGTGATAGATTTCCTGTCAGCTCCTTGTTCTTCTGGTATGGTTTACTAAGAATGTGAGCAACAAATTTGAAGGGCACAGAATATTCAATTGGAAATATTTGCGTTAGAATAAGAGTTGATATTTACTGTGAAAGTACTTATTGGTTCTCAAATTACAAAAAAGGACTAGGCGGAAGGTGTAAGTGATTAAAAACAAACACACTTGGCGTGACAGCCCTTTGTGGTTTTGAGTCGCTCCAACGCTATATGTTTGCTACCGGCGGAACTACATCCAACTTAGCGACTAGCCCTGTCCCTAAGAGGCGTCTTTTATTCACATGACTTCACAATTTGCCTCACGAAAATAGGTAGACGCCGTAAATTAGGAAGCACCGGTTGGGAATCGAACCCAGAACCGCGCGGACGTGAGTCAAACGTCCTAACCACTAAACTACGGTGGACCGAGAAGTTGTTGATTGGTAGGTAAAAAATAAAGGTAACATTTAAAAAAAACGCAAAATTCTAAGAAGCATTTTACCCTTTAAACCGATATTCACTACTTTTTTTCTTTTGAAAATTAACATTATAACATTTTTCATTGCACTATTAGTAACTAGAACATTTTTCACTAATATAATATTTTCCTTTTTGTTTCTTCACAGCTTTAATCAAGACTTGAAAGTAACGCAACGGAATAAAAATGATGGGCAATATATAACTAGAAGGATACTGCCAAGTGAAGATACTAAAAGTTATTTTATGACGTTACAATTTCTGGAACTCTTGCTCACAATATGTACCACTTTTAAATACGTAATATAAGATCAACATGATTTGTATATATGTTTGTACGGAGACTGATAACGTAAAAAAAAAAAAAAATAACCATTAAAGTGATACAATTAAGGAAGTAATCTAAAGCATACTCTGTGTTATGTAAATTTTATTTTTTATATAATAAATTATACTTATTATACATATAAGTATTTTTCATTTCAAAAGTTATCTCGTCTTACATCTACCTTTATACGAGGGAGGATCAGAAACTAAGTTTACAAGACCGGTGCGGTAATTTTAATATGTGGAGTTGGCAACTGTGAGTAGTTTCAGCCACCCGCCACCTACGGCGCTAGTTGTATGTAAATATAAATGGCGAATCTTTCGGAAAACTAGTCGCGCGAGGAAGTCAGCTCAGTCATGCGATTTCTGTAGGCGAAACATACAACTGTGGCTGAAATTAACCGGCAGCTGCTAGACATTTACGGAGAAACTGTAATGTGTCGTCTGTATGTCGCATAATGGTGTCGAAAGTTTACGGTTGGTAGAGAAAACGTCATTACGATGTTGAAACATGAGGACCACTATGCTATAATTAGAAGCAGTGTAACTGGCACATCATCGAACACCCTTCCTACAGCCTGGACCTCGCTCCAAGCGACTTTTATCTGTTCTCGCAGTTGTAGGAGCACCTACGATACCGTCGCTTCACTTCAGACGAGGAGGTGAAACACTTCGTAATAACGTGGCTGAACATTAAAAGACGGGATTTTTTTTACATAGGAAATCTTCAAACTCGTCCCACGATGCGACAAGTTCCTCAACCCATATGGGGACTATGTCGAAAAATAACCTAATATATGTACTATCTGTTATCTATATTGTTTTTATGGTATAATATATACAAGTTTCTTTACAGTCTTTGTAACATGACTTTCCGATCATCCCTCGTATAATGTCTGAGAAACTGAATAATCTGAGGAATGCACTGTTATGTTACTGAAATTGTAACAATTAAAACATGTCTTTCTTCATAAAGCATAATTTAAACAGTGATGACTGGGCCCAGCGAAAGTGTAGGCTATGATTTCTTCCTTTAATTGCATGCGAAACAAAAGTGTAATTGCCCATCACAATATACTTGAAATGAGACTTAAATAATCAATATGTATTAAAATTCCTATAGTAGAATAAAATCATGGAACTTATTCCGCATCATACAATAATTAGTTATACAAAAATATGCTTAACCCTTAATTATTTATTTGCAATCATTACAGAGCATAAACACAATGGGCCTTATGCAGAGTCGTTTTGATGTATGATTAGCGTCATACTAAGGGCCTGACTACTGCAGGAAACATACGTTAGTTGAACACTTTAGTATGGCACTAATCACACGTCAGAACGACTCTGCATAAGGTCGAGTATGTTTTGTACAAATTAAAGGGTCAATAATAAATATGGTCGCAGCTATATAGAAATATCGACCAATTCACTTACATTGTTTTGTGTAATAATAATTGATTATGAAAACAATAATTGATTTAAAATTTGAAATACAACAACAAAAGATAGAAAAGTAAGAAAAAAATTGATGGTACAGATGAACCGATTGCCCGATTACGAACAACATGTCGCAATTATAAAATGTTGATTAATTACTGATGTGGGGAGGCACAAAGATGATTCTGATGAAAAACAAAAAAGATTGCAGTATTTAAAAAGTCAAAATGCTCCGGTTGATTGCACACAAAAAAGTGGATGGTAAAACAGAATTAATTTCAAGTAGAACATTTTCACATTAGCATCCACGTTGAACTCCACTTAAACACAGTTCAAGGCTATACGCATATTCGTTAATTTACATCTGAAACCATATTCTTCTCTTGGTAACAGGACTTGTTACAAAAGTATAGCATCTTCCTACAACACTCTTCTCTTCTTGTTAAGAAGTTCATTTTCTACAGAACTAACGAAGTGTTTTTGTTTTAATTTATTCCCCTCCCTGAGGCTTTCTTGATCCTCTGCAACCTCCTAATACCATCCCCAACTGGAACGTGAGATTGACTTTACCTTCGACGTGTGTATAACCCTTTGGTTGTACGGTGGTGTGACCCACGGTCTTTTTGCTTCCGAAGATTATTTGTACAAAGGTGTGCTCTAGTACCATCTTATCCTTTAATATCCGGCTCATATAAGACTTCCATTATTAAATTTTACTTGACTGCCAAATATAACGTTTTCACCGTCCACAAGCATTTTTAAAATTTTTTTGACAACTTTATATTCTGTGTAATGGCTCATCAAATTATTTTAAAGGTCACCAAGTGCATTATAGATCACTAAATCATTACAGGCACCACAATTAATAAGACATAATTCTCTACTTGTATTTATAATACCCTAGCTTAGATTTTTTTTGAAAGGTACGTTGCACTATTCAGAGAATTCCTTGAAATTTCAGGGGTATTTTTCTATCTCTTTTTCAGTTCTGAAGTCCAAAATTGGATTGCTTCCTCTTGAAACTTCTCCCCCAACAGCTTTAACCCACAAGGGAATACCGACCAGAGTCTTTGCCTCTATTTCTTTAAGCTGATATCTTTAAGCCAACCAACTGTGAACTATTCGAACGCAGATACTATAAGAAAAAATCAAATATTTCAATGTGCAACTCTATCTTTCGATGTACATTTTACTTTAGAGAAGGATGTGAAAAAAATTATGTAGCTATGATTGTCTTTGTAATATTAATAACTTAACCATATAGTGTAGAACTGGGTTCTCTTTTTTATTTTTATTTTTTAGTGGCCTCTACCTTGACCAGGGGCGGACCAGGCCAAATTTTCACCCGGGCAAAGTGACTTTTTGGCGCCTTCCCCCTAGTACTAGCCTATATTTTACATTTTATGATAGTGTTTTTAATATTTTAAACCCATTTTTCAAAAAGACGTTCATTACCTAAGAAAACTTCACAAAGATTATGGCCTGCTATAAACAATACTAACTCCGCCCCCGCTTGGTCTAGTGGTCCCGTGTCTAATTTTCGGTGGGTTACTGTTGAACGATAGAAGTGGTTCGGATTGCACTAATAATCAGTATCCACATCTCCTCTGGCCATTAAGGCATAACCATGGAACGCTAAAATCAAGCAAACAAACAATACTTACTCCCCCTCCACTCTTTATTCTACATACTATCTCTCATTTGTCGATACAGTCCCCTTAATACTATGAAACTCTCTTCTTCCATGGTGAAATGGAAAAATATTATGTAATTTCCGCTACTTTACCAGAATATAAACCAAAAAAGTCAGTAGAAAACACATTATAAAATTTACTTTTTGAGACTTGTTTTGGCGCCCCTCTGACTCTGGTGCCTCGGGCAGCCGCCAGGGTTGCCTGGCCCTTGGTCTGTCCCTGGCCTTGACTGTTTTCATACAGTATTATTGATGAAAACCACAACTTGCTTCTACCTTTTTTTCTATCTCTTTCCTTTTCATTTCGTTTTTCGCTCCCTGTTTCTTCGGTTTACCATTCTCAGTAGAATAAGGTGAAGCTATCTTTTTGGCATGGTACATAAAAAATTAAATCATGCCTAATTTATCATTCGTTTCTTTATTTGGTTATTTAATTGTATTTAAAATCACATATTTAGGCAGACAACACATGGACATGTCCTGAAAGGAAACAAGTTGAAAAGAGAAATGAAATATAATTGATTAGTTAAAGTAGTAAAAACACATTTAACCAAGTTTAATGTTATTCAAATATCTTTATAATTCGTTTATACATTAGACTCTCACTAATCCGGCCATTCCTAGCACATATGGGTACCGGATTAGCGGAAGTGGCGGATTATTGAGTGTCTGTAAAGAATGATACAATTTCAAATACGTA
Source organism: Thermobia domestica (assembly GCF_964235325.1). NCBI lineage: Eukaryota > Metazoa > Arthropoda > Insecta > Zygentoma > Lepismatidae > Thermobia > Thermobia domestica. The sequence continues at coordinate 265,110,722 of NC_137462.1, forward strand.
CACTATGTAAAGCATTGTTTAACTAAGCAACTAAGCATTGTTGCGCATGCGCACGATAATTCATTGTGCACGTGTTTTTGGTTGGATGTGTGCCGGATTACTGACAGGTCGGACTGCTGAAGGCCGGATTAGATGGAGTCTAGTGTATTAGTTTCGTCCCCTGTGTGAATTTCATTTATAAACTTATTATTATATTCATAATACCATCAAACCCTTGTGGTACATGGGGTATGTCTGGTGTAACTACAGTATTAAGAACAATAAAGAAGATGATGAAATGAAATGATCCAATGATTGTTACATTTTTCATTTTTGGAAATATCTATCTATCTATCTATCTATCTATCTATCTATCTATCTATCTATCTATCTATCTATCTATCTATCTATCTATCTATATATATATATATATATATATATATATATATATATATATATATATATATATATATATGTATGTATGTATGTATGTATGTATGTATGTATGTATATCGGGTGTTCTAAAAACGGCGCCCACGGAGCACAAACCAATATTCTACACGCCAAAATAAAGCAAAAATGTTATATGATGGTATGCCCTCCGAGACCTCATTCTACCGCTATGGGGAACCAAATTTCACAATGTGGCAACGTCGCAGATTAACTTGGAGCCATTAGCATTACTCTACGAATACAACAAGCAGTTGAATCGGTTGCTACACTAACAAGTGGTGCAACAGCCTATCAATACCAACTTTAGCTGCCATCTGGAAAGACTCGATATAACCATTTGATAGATTATTGGATCTAATCTATGGTTCTTTATTTTGCGACGTTGCCACAAAATGCAATTTGTCTCTCCAGACGAAGACTCGAAAGGTATACAAATATATACAGGGTGTTTCAAAACAGCGACAAGTTTAGGAGGTGATTCCTGACGACAAGATAAGACGAAAATTATAGTCCAACCTGGGTGCAAAAATGCTTCCTTTCAAAGTATAAGCTGCCGAAAACATGAAACAATGAACTTTAATGATCCATAGCTCTAAAACTATGGGATCTACCGCAGTCGATTCAAGACTCCACTTAGGAACTAATATGTGCCCTATCTATGTTTCGGAATTCTAAGGTACTCACGCAACAACTTTTATAGAGGGGTTTGGCTACGGGCATATAATTTGAAGTACTCAACAACTATCTTTATAAAAAATGTTGCGAAAGCACCGCAGGATTCTGAAACATGGATATTTGGATAGAGCACATACTAGTTCCTAAATAAAATCTTAACCCGAGTACGATAGTTCCCAAAGTTTCTGAGCTATGGACTTTAAAGTTAATTTTTTCGTGTTTTCGGTACCCTATAACTCCGAAAGGAAGTATATGTGCACCCAGGTTGGTCTATACTTTTGGTCTTATCTTGGCGTCAGGAATCAAATCCCAAACGCGGTCAATGTTATTTTGAAACACCCTGTATATTTTTTGCTTTATTTTGACTTGTAGAGTAATGTTCTGTGGTCCATGGGCGCTATATATACATATATATATATATATATATATATATATATATATATATATATATATATATATATATATATATATATATATATATGCTACTAAAATATTGATGAATATACACTTTTTCCTTTCGTTGCATGATACTGAGTTCATTTTAGCACCCAGTAAAGAAGGCAACAGTAGTAGCAGTAGGTAGGAGAATCTATTGGAGGTCAGGCATAACGTTCTAGTAAATTTTAAAGATCCACTGGAGAATTTTCGTTTCTGCGACATTCCACCTATGCGTTTATAAGCCACTAAGTTATTCGGTTAGTTAATTACTGTCAGCTAATGTAGTCTAATTAATTTTGCACTTAAATGTTAATAATTAAATAAAATGCGTACAGTACCGTAAGAACTGGGGCATTTGTACTCGTTCAAAGACTCTCATGAGAAAAAAGCATCCGGCGTTACTTTCTTTCTTTTTCTTTTTTTCTTTTTTTTTTTTTTTTACTTTAATATTTATCTTTCTTATTAACGAGAAGTTTACATTCATAATATTTACGTAAGAATTTCAACCGAAAATATGTTGATTTTTTGTTGCTAATTTGAATATTGTCATTGTATTCTTTTCAAACATAAAAGAAAGATATTTCTAGTGGAAAAATAAGTTTAGTAGGAAGGTACTTCCCTCATAATATTCTGTTTCTTTCTTTCTTTCCATAACTTTTAATTTTGTAAAGAAAAAAATAAAAACTAAATCATGGAAACAAAAATTCGATCTAGTTAATTTATTTAATAGAATTGATTCTCTGGAGTCTTTTGGTTTCCAACTACCCTCTAGGAAAAAAAAAAACGATAAAGCAGAGCCATCTTCCGGATATATATTAAAAAAAAAGAAAGAAGCAAATCCTCCTCTTGATCAGCATAATCAAGTTTTCTTCCAACGTGCTTTGTTCTTTATTTTAAGTAAAATTGAAATATGAATAATTCAGTGAAGTCTCTTCTGTTATGAAGTTTTCCGCCTTCCTCTTCGTCTTTCTCTCTTAAACTCAATTAAATTTAGTTTTGCTTTTCCCTGAAGCCTGTCAAACAGAGACACGAATATGATCAAATAGTATTCATTTTCTTCCTCTTCAAGACACACACAATAGCGGCATATTCTTTGTCTTTATGCTATGTTCCATCGTCTTTTTTTTAATAATTGATTTAAGTGACATTTAAAAGAATATATATAATAACGTAAATAAACTTCATAAAATATCTTAGTATGTAATCATTATGATTATATAGAACGGTAACCCATTTCTGTTGGATGGTAAAGAAAACAATCCACCCCAAATCAAATTCGTTTCCCGTATTGGACACTGTGAACGATGATTAAAGCTCTAAAATATGTTGGTCCATTCCGGGATACATATTTGATGATAGGACTGTGCAGGGGCGCAGCCACAATGGATCCGCCCCCCCCCCCCCATAACTTCATAACTCAAACCAGTTGAGAATGCTCCAAGAGCATTGCCAGAACGAACTTAAAAAGAATGGAGAGATGGATCAGGAAGGATAACTGTGATTATCCCTACGTGTTAAAGTAAATATTTTTATCCATACCTCCTGTTTCTCGCAAAAATTTGCAAAATATCATCTCTCTATGACTTACAGTTCCCGAGAAAAGACTCCTTAAATCTCCCGAAATTCGAACTTTTTTGGGCCAATATCTGGGGAACGGTGGCCAGTTTGCCAGCAGCCACCGGTTACTATTTGGTACCAAAATGTTCACCATCCTCTTAGGTATTGGTTAACACCAATATAATCTCTCTATGAGTTACGGTTCCCGAAATATGGATCTTTAAATCTCCCGAAATAGGAACTACTTTTTCGGCCAATATGTCGGGAACGGTAAGTCATAGAGAGATGATGTTGGTGTTGTTCAATACGTAAGAGCACGGTAATCATTTTGGTACCAATATTCACTGATTGGTGAATATTAATTTTGGTATTGATCAACACCAACATCAACTCTCTATGACTTATGGTTCCAGAGATATTCTTAAACCTCCGGAAATCGGTCCATTTTGGCCATTACCTTGGGAATAGTAACTGTGACGCGAAAAATTCCACCACTTTCTCGGATAGTTTTTGATGCTCTAGCGAATGCAGTGTTCAAAATTGAAAAAAAAATCGCAAATAACAGATAGACGGACAGAGGAGACACACATAGAGAATTCAGTAACGAACTTTTTAAGTTCGTTGTATATATTTATACACTTTTTCAATAAAACTATATTATTCCAACAAGGAAATGGTTGCTGTGCCATGAAAAGTTGATATTGGACATCATCTCTACTCTTTCTCATTAAAAAAAAAAAAAAAAAAAAAAAACAGTCGTTCTATATAAAGTTAAAGGCTTCGTTACTGAATTCTCTCTCTGTGTGTGAACGTCTTTTTTTTTTTTTTTCGAATTTTTCAATTTCCCTCCATTGGGTGGACCATCTAAAACTATCTAAAAGAAATTACGGAATTTTTCGCGGACCCGTTACCATTCCCAACATATTCATCCATAAAAACTTCTGATTTCAGCAAATTTAAGGAGCCATATCTCGGGAACCGTAAGTCATAGAGAGATTATATTGGTGTTGATGATTCAATTTTGAGCCCTCCATTTGATAGAACGTCAAAAACTATCTCAAATAACTGATGGAATTTACTGCGTCATTCTTACTGTTCCCGAGATATTGGCCAAAAAAGCTCCGATTTCGGGAGATTTAATTCTTTCACGAATATAAATTTAAGTTCTTTCTGGCAATGCTCTTTGAACATTGTCGGCTGTATTTTTTTTCCTGAAATATAGATGGCAGAATTTTACAACCACTTATCGTTTTTTCGGATACACACTCAATACTACATAGACCTAGTGGTTTATAGTATGTTCCCTCATAGTTTGGACAACTTCCAAAAAAAGAAAAAAATATCTTGGTGCTCACCTGGGCCTGTGCATAAGCAAACATAACGGTAAGCATTACTTCCTGTGAAATTGAGTGAGTTATTAGGGGAAACGGGTTGTAATCGAACCACAGAAGAGTATGTAGATAGTTTAATTTTGCAAATGTACATGCAGATGAGAGTGGGAACTTGTAAGGAATGTATCATAGTATTGATTTGAATGGGAATAGTCAACCTTATTTTTTCAGTTTACTCGAACATTATGAAATGTGACATACCATTATGTTCGCCCAAACTGCTCAATCTAAAGCTGGACATTTAAACATTAGATAACTAATTTTATTGATACATGTTTATATTTATACAACTCCCATGACTGTTATTTAAATTTTTTACAGCACACAATAGCATGACACAGACACTTTTGTGTAATATTAAATTTTGTAAATGTATCATAACAATAACAAACTAGCAAATTAAACTTTTACATATAGCCTATTTCACTTTTAAAAAAAAGTTCAGGATCGTACTTATTGGAATAGAAAAAATTAACAAAATTTTGGTACTGCTAAAAATGTTATTAGGGAATTAGTAACAGCATTTCTGGACTTTTCAGCATCTAATGGCCATGCTAGCCCGTCACGTATAAGGGATGACATCTCTTGGAGATCACACTATCCGAGGAAAGGGAAGGGAGAAAGGATTAGGGAAGGAAGGAAGCAGTCCGGGACCTGTATGTTGGGAACCATCCCGGCATTTGCCTGGTGTGAATGAGGAAAACCTCATTCAGCATGACTGGCCTGAATAAAACTTTTACATCTTTTCGACCGAGTGTCTTCCCCCCCAGGAATAGAACCTGGGACCGCTCGCACCAAAGGTGAGAGTGGTAGGACTACTCTACCCGGGGCCACTAAAAATATTATACCAAGTCAAACATTTTAAAAGAATGTCTATACTATTTAAAAATACAAATCTAGTCACACAATTTGAGAAAGGTCAAACCACAGCCTTCCAAACCAGTGTTTTTTTTTTCTGACGGAAAAAGAAAAGAAACTTCATGAATACACACGGAAAAGACAGGATCATCAATTAGTTCTTTCCTACAACCACAACTGCTCAGAAAATCAGTCACCGTCATTTCAGCTGAATTTTTAAATCTGTATTTTTCTTAAAGCTTGCGATTGCGATACTTACAAACTTACATTTTTTACTTATTTATTTCTGTAACCACATCCCTTTAGATACCCCCCCCCCCACCTCTTTCGAATTTCATACAAAATAGTCTCAAACATTTGTGCATTGTTTGTGCACGAGCTGGTGTTTTTGCACAATGTAATTTTAAGGTATTCATAAACTAACTTGAGGGGGCTGTCTAAATGGCAGTCCTCCCACCCCTGCTGATTGACTTCCCATTCTCAATAAAATGTTTTCAAAATTGTTAGTGCATCGTATGTGCACATCCGAAGTTAGATATTTACGTATCTAATTTAGGCTCCAGCTCTCTCCACTAACGCTGATTGGGGCCAAAATAATCTCAATCGTTAGTGCACGCAAAACTTTCGTTTGTTTACAACAGGAAATGTAAAAAATTAGCGTATCTAGTTTGGGCACAAACCCCATCACTACCACCAATGCCGATTGGCTCTAAAATGGTCTTAATCAGTAGTGCATAATTGGTGCACGTTTGAGCAGACAAAATTTTCGTTTGTGCACAACAGGAAGTGTGAGATATTGACATACCTAATATTTTAGCCGCCATTAACCCATTAAAGCTGATTGGCGCCAAAATGTTTTCAGTCGTCAGGGCATCGTTTGTGTACATTTGTACAGAAAAAATCTTCAGTTGCGCACGAAAGATTTTATGATTTGTCTATTTGGGCACCAATTTCCCCAAACCTACCGATTGGCGCCAAAATCTTTTTGGTTAGGATTGGAGCCAAATTTGCAGTATCCATTGCTCTAGCCTAAAAATATAAAAATAAATTTATCTATTTACATAAGACATATAAAAGGAAACATAATGTATAAAATTTGTTATAATGGAACAAAACTTGCAGAATTTACTCTCCATAAAGCTTTGAAATTTAGCTTCAATTTTCAATTTTTCTTTTCCTATTTGGGTGAAACTGAGGGCATATGCCCAATGTGATGCCATGGTTCGTCTCTTGGGTCTAGCATAGAATGAGTAGTATGACTGAAACCAATTGCAGTGTCCATAGTTAGTTCTACAATTACATAGTATTAATAATAAATTTTGTCCTATTTGAACAAGTTTGTTATGCTGAACAGAACTGTTAAATTCTGTTTTCTGCAATAGGCACCTAGAGGGATTATACATATTAGGATGACTCTAGTGGGTCTTATAAGATTGTAAAGTTATTAGGATCACGCTAGTGGACCTTATAAGATTGTTGGTTATTAGGATGACGATAGTAAGTCTTATAAGATTGTAATGTCATTAGGATCACTCTGGTGGACCTTATAAGATTCTAATGTTATTAGGATCACGCTAGTAGGTTCTATAAGATTGTATTATTGTTTGGATCGCGCTTGTAGACCTTGTAAGATTGTAATGTTATTAGGATCAAGCTAGTGGACCTTATAAGATTGTTGGTTATTAGGATGACGATAGTAAGTCTTATAAGATTGTAATGTTATTAGGATCACGTTAGTAGGTCTTATAAGATTGTAATGTCATTAGGATCACTCTGGTGGACCTTATAAGATTGTAATGTTATTAGGATCACGCTAGTAGGTTCTATAAGATTGTATTGTTGTTTGGATCGCGCTTGTAGACCTTGTAAGATTGTAATGTTATTAGGATCACCCTAGTGGACCTTATAAGATTGTTGGTTATTAGGATGACGATAGTAAGTCTTATAAGATTGTAATGTTATTAGGATCACGCTAGTAGGTTCTATAAGATTTTATTGTTGTTTGGATCGCGCTTGTAGACCTTGTAAGATTGTAATGTTATTAGGATCCCGCTAGTGGACCTTATAAGATTGTTGGTTATTAGGATCACGCTAGTAAGTCTTATAAGATTGTAATGTTATTATGGTCACGCTACTGGGCCTTATAAGATTGTAATGCTATTAGGATCATGCTAGTAGACCTTATAACATTGTAATGTTATTAGGATCACTCTGGTGGACCTTATAAGATTGTAATGCTATTAGGATCATGCTCGTAGACTTTATATAACATTGTAATGTTATTAGGATGACGCTAGTAGGTCTTATAAGATTGTAATGTTATTAAGATGTTGATACTGCGCCTAAGATTGTATTGTTATTAACATCTCACTAGTGGACCTTATAAGATTGTAATATTAGTCCTTAAGTCAGTTACACTATACATGACTCTTGAACGAAAGCTAATTGTGAATTCGTTGTTATTGTAACAGACAGCTAGAGTGATTATGTCGGTCGAGCTCGTTAATGGTGTTAATTTTTTAATATTTTCACAGTTCACGGCGACTGTAACGATGACTATTCACATCCAATATTGTATACATTGAAATAGTGGCGCGTGATCTTCATTACTGTCATAGCTTATTTATTTTCAATACATACACATCCACATCATAACGATAAATAGTCAGTGTTTATGTGAATGGTAAATAAGGCAAGAAAGTACTTAAGTTTGTAATAAAATTATGGATATTAACTCTAAAAGTGTACCATAATACACTACATAGTGTACTTAACTTTAGTTTAAAGTGAAAGTATTTCCATTAAAAGAAAAAAAAAGTTGAACCGTTTTCTTGAATGAGTACGTATAAAGTACACCAGAGAAGATAAAAGAAGTACATTTTTTGCGTGATGCTTCCACACTACAAAGAGAACAATGCCGAGAATTTCCGTGGCAAGAGACTATTGCGTGTACTGTATGAACAACGAGGAATAAAAGAGATAGGGGGAGGGGGGATTAAACGCACATAGGAGGAATAGAGCGGGGGGGAATACTTCTAATGCGACCTACCTCACTGTAAAATGTATACAAGAGAACGGCATAACACACAAAGACAGGTCATAGCTCTTTTTAACGAGAGACGCATGAAAGTTGATGTAAAGAGAATGTAGTTTAGAGAGAGACAGCGGAAGCAAGGGTGACGCAGAATATAATTAATTGAGAAACAGCTCAAGCGTTAGAAACTTCACAAAAGAGACTGTGTGAGGGCTGAAAATTTCTAGCTCAAGGGGCCATGTATAATAGTTCTCCACCATTGTCATCACAATATTGTCATACACACACAACGCATTTTACATTCTCTTATACGCTACAGCATTCTATACATGTTTTGTCCATTTCAAACAAACATGCTTTGTAGATTTTCTCTCATTTTAGGTTCAGAGGTTTCTTCATGGAAACGTGTTATCTATTTCAACAAATTAATTTAATTGTATAAATGTATGTATTTAGCATTTAAGTATACGAGGTGTGTTTAAAAAAAGACCGAACTTTTGCTACAAAAATATGTATTGGTCGTTTTACAACATTTACAGCTTGACTGCCGTCATATGTATATATTGACCTTGATCACCTGTTAGCCAACAGGAACAGTTCAGCAGTAATGTTTTGTTTTCGCCTTTGGTTTAGACATATAAATGTATGTTTTCTTCTGTCTATGATTTTGTATACACTCGGCGTGGACATTAAATATCGACTTCTACGTCGTACCTGTGTAATTGCATACACACGTATAAAACAAAGCCGACAGAAATAAAATATATTGTTTGTGTATGGAAAATCATACGCACGGCGCTTGGTGGGAAAGGCTTGTGTATGAGATTCCATTCACATGGCAGTCTACGTGTGAGGTACTGTCTCCCTTAAAATAGTCCCATCTAGTAGCAATATACCCCTTTCCGAAGTTTCTTCCATTTTTCCAAAACCTTCTGGAACGTACTTTCTGGAATGGCGCGGAAATCTCTTGTCGAATTATCCTGAATCTTCTTTATGGATTGAAAAAGACGTCCTTTCAAGTGGTTTTAAGCTTGGGAAACAGGAAGGAAGGTTTCACTGACATTTGCAGTGGCAAACAGTTTCTGATTGATTTCAACACGGTTCTGTTTCTAATCATCAGCCAACAAATGCGGCACCACGCATGTGAAGTTTTTCAGTCCAAGTTTGATGACATTGTAATGTGCTGGCGCCCACTTTGTTAGCAACTTCTTGAACAGTTAAACGATGATTTCCACGAATTACATCACGAACTCTTTCCTCATGGTCGTCATTCACTTGTGTGGAAGTTCGTCCAAGATTGGGATCCTCACCGACCGACATTCTACCCTTTTCAAAACGCTTAAACCATTCATAGTATTGGGTTAGACTCATACAGTCGTCCCCATATTCTTGGTTAAAATTTTTGCCAACTTTGTAGCAAACTTTCACACATTAGCTAGGTCGAGCTAGGTCGAGGAGAGAATTAGCTAGGTCGAGCTTAAAAAGAATGAGAGGGTGTTAGAAATGGTACGGAAGAAAATAATATTTTTTGATATTATTAACAAGACGAAACTGGTTGGTACATTGACTAAGAAGCAACTATATCATAAGGGACGTGCTGGCAATAAAAAGAGGGAGACGGCGAATGAGACTACAACTGATGGATGATATCAAAACAGAAAAATGTTACGTGAAGACGGAAAGGTTACCAGAAGACCGAGGAGCATGGTAGCATCTCAGTTGCTGCAAGTGACCTGAAAATAATGGCAGAATATTTATGGTGATAATCATCACCTTACAAGCACATTCTTATGTTCTCATTAATAATGAGTATTTACAAATATTCATAATGCGCTTGTAAAAACTATCTATTAAAATTTTACAATAGCAATTAATAGCGATTTTTCTGTCCGTCATCCTCGTTAAAGGGCTGTGCCCTTTCTTCGGACAAGTGTTTCAATTTGATTTATTGAGTTAAAGGAAATATAGGTGGTCTATAATGTTTTATATTTATCATTTATTTATACATTCATTATATTAATATTAATCATAGAAAAGGAAACACACATACATGAACAGTAATATTTTAAGTGCTACAAGTGAACATGTTAACATTGCCAGGTATTACATGAACACAAAGCATTGAATAAAAGGTAAATTGAACTAAAAAAAATAAAAGTGCAAATGTAGTTGATGGAATAGATGATATGAAGTGCTCTGGATGTCATTTCACTATGTTATATTAGTTTAGACGAATGAAGTTATCTTCTGTTCCTGGGGCGATTCAGGATCTGATGATGACAGAGGAGGTCCTTGTTAATAGGTACTTACGGCGCGTATGATGGATAGATATGAGATGAAAGTTATTAAAAGCGACTGAGCTCCAACCTATAACTTTGGCTTTCAAATCTTTCATTTACGGTTATGTGTGATTTCACGTTTAACAGAGGCAAACGCTTTGAATATGTGTACTTTAAATAAATTAGTTAACTAGATCTTTTTCATAAAGTTTATGTTTTAAAATTATTGTTCAAAGCCTTTGTATGTTAATAAGCTTTCTCCAAAATCAATGAATTGTGCTGCCATCTTTGGAGCTTTTTAAATATATATTTGTGAACGTTTATGTGTTTGTGGCCAATCCTTTCGAGAATGAGATCTCGGAAAATACAGGCTCTAGAAAGATGATGTTTTCACTGATCGAGTGGGAATTTTGCGTAGATTGTCCAGTTCTAATTGAATATATTTTTTTTAAAAAAAAAGCATAATAATTATTTCTTTATTACGTTTTTACGGGTACGCTGGAAGTGTTGAAATTAAAAAAAAGAAACTAAAGCATCATATCCTACGCATTATACATTCCAACACCATATTGTTATATATATGGGTTGTATATGTCTCAGGCGTTTGTTTCATGACCAAATACAGTAGAGCGTCGATTATCCGAACGTCGGTCAACCGAACGACCGCTTAACCGAACTGTGTACTCGCTCGCACCTGTTACTCTCCCACCCTACCGTCTATCATCCCCCTCACTCCCAAACCAAGTTTCCCACAGTAGTCGCCGCACTGAGCCACCGCTGGCGGAACATTGCTTCTAATGGGGCCTTCATAAGGCGCTGCTGACCGGCCAAGCCGCCAGTCGCTGTGTTTCAACAAACAGCACACTTCTGTCGGTTTGGCACTGGCTGTAGAAGTAGCGGCAGTATCAAAGCTGTTCACAGCAACAGCTGCGCCAGCTTAGAGTTGAGGCGTGTCGCTCCGCGCGTGGCAAATAAACATGTACAGTTCGATTATCCGAACAAACCAGTTTTCCGAACACCCATGTCCCCCAATTACTTCGGATAATCGACGCTCTACTGTAATAATGAAAAAGGAAGAATAATCATTTGTCCAGTCTAAGACGAATCTTTACGTTTGGGTTGTTTTGCCCCATGAACACCATATATAACTGACATTATAATTAATTGTACGTAATGTATTTGCTTATTAGATACTGCATTGGTCATACATGAATTAGAAACTCCAACCGGAAGTAGGCTCAAATCTTACAAACGGTGCTAGATATTGAGAAAAAATAATCGAAAAAATCTCCCCTTATAGGGACATGTACAGATGTTGTGAGGAATGAGAAGGAGATTTATGCTCATATACGAATGATGCGCTGTGTAGAGAGCGCAGGTTCAGCTAATCTATATATTAAAATGCTGGGTTTATATGTTTGCCTCCAGAGAAAAGTTTACATGTTTGTCGCCAATAGTTTCGACAATGAGATCTCGAAAACCACATATGCCAAATTTTGTGTAGATTGTCCAGTTCTAATTGAATATTTAAAAAACTGGCCGCTATTTCATTATTAGATTTTTTAAAGGATACACTAGAAGTGTTGAAATTTGAGAAAAGTAAACCATTATATCCTATGATTTATACATTCCAACACAACATAGTTGTATACAGGAGTTGTATATCTATCAGAAGTTTGTTTTATGGACAAATGATAATGAAAAGCGAAGGATAACAATTTCTCCAGTCTATGATGAATCTTTATTGTTTGGAGTATTTTGCCCAATGAATACCATATATCACTGACATAATTAACTCTATATGTAATGCATTTGCTTATTACATACTGCATGCACGAAGAAAGAAAACACTGATCATATGAATTAGAAACTCCAGCCAGAAGTAAACCCAATCTTGAAAACGGTACGAGATATTAAGAAAAATAATCGAAAAACCTCCCTTGCCTATTTTTATCAAGAGATCTCTCACTTATGTCTATAAAGGGACACGTACAGCTTAATGGCAAGGAGATTCATGCTCATACGTGAATGATGCGCTATGTAGAAAGCGCAGGTTCAGCTATTCTATATATTAAAATGCTAGGTTTATATGTTTGTCCCCAATCCTTTCGATAATGAGATCTCGAAAACCACAAGTGTTAGAAGCGTGCCATTTTGCTAGTGGATTCGAGATTTCATGCAGAATATTTGGTTCTAATTAAATATGTTTAAAAATGGTCGTTGTTTCTTTAATATATATTTTTGGGCTACGCTGGAATGTTCAAACTTAAAAAAGAAGTGCATCATATCCTACAAGTTATACATTCCAACGCCACATAGTTACATGCAGGGGTTGCATACCTCAGGGGTTGGGTTCATTGCCAACTGATAATGAAAAGCGAAGGATAACCATTTCTCCAGTCTAAGATGAATCTTTATTGTTTGAAGTGTTTTGCCCAATGAACACCATATATCACTGACATAATTAATTGTATGTGTAATGTATTTCCTTATTACAGACTGCATTTAAGAAGAAACGTGTTGTGGTTGCTGTCGTAAGAAGTTAACGACACTCAAAGCGTTCAACAGTTCGAATGGGCCAGTTTAAAATGATCGTGACGTATCAATCTTTTGTACCAATCTTTTATTCGTGTAGTCCTGTAATTGCAGCATAATGTGAAAAGCAAAAGACCTTTCTCTGCGTAAAATGGAAGTTAACAAAATACTTCTGTTGGAAATAAGATATACATGGCAATACATTGGTAGTAGAGTTGGGATAAAACAAAAATCTGTGATTAGAATCTCTGTTGAAATGAACAAGAGCCAAAATAAAGTTGAGAATTTTGGACGAAAACCAAAGTTATCGCTAAGAGGTATCAGAAAACTAAAAAAAGATTGGCTCTGGGAAACAGAAAAATGGCTGAGTATGGCGCAAACATTTGGCCTGAAAGTGTTCGAGGATTATTTGTGCCGAGGGAATAAAAGCACACGGTCAAGAAAGAAAACAAAAATTAGAGTCTACTCCAATTATGGCAAAGAAGCGCCTCGAATGGGCACAAGGCCTAGAATATTGGACTGCTGACGATTGGAGAATAGTGTGTTTCAGTGAAAAATCATGTATGTTTGTGTCTGATGAATGTTTACAATATGTTGCGAGGTTGACCTGAGAAGAATTCAAGTTGGAATGTCTTTAATAAACAGCGAAGCATCCTACTTCAGTCATAGTTTTTAGTGTGATCTCTGTCTTGGACGTGGAAGACTGTATATAGTAGGGAGGACAATGAAGCGCGACCAATACCACAAGTTCTTCAAGAAGAACTGCTTTCCCAGACTGCACTCTGGTTTGATGACGTACAATTCATCTTTATGCATGACGGAGCCCCATGCCACCGGGCCAAAGCTATGACAAAATTCTTCAAGGACAACGGAATTAGTGTTCTTCCGTAGCCAGACACTAGTCCTGATATGAACCCGATTGAAAACTTTTGGAGCTTCATGAAAGAAGAGCTAGAGAAGAAGCACATTAGAACCAAACTTCAATTGATCAAGGAGATCAACAATTTGTGGTATCACGATGCTGAATTGAAGGCAAAATGGGCTAAGCTCGTACATAGGATGCCACAAAGGATAAAAGACTTAATAAAGAATAAGGGATTTCATAAGAAATATTAATCTTTGTGTGAAAGATAATTTTCTTGTAAGTATTCCATTTCCAATTTGGATATACACACTTTATACTAATTATATTTGAATGTTACGTGCGCATTTGTTTTACTGATGTTGAAAAACATATGACACACCCAATAGAAATTAGGACAAAGTTACAAAGTAGTAATTAGGACAAAGTTACAAAGTAGTAGTTCGAACGTATTTTCTCACGTAATATTGTAAGAACAGTAAAATATTCAGAAACTGAATGTTAAGTCTAATAATGTGAGCACGTCTGTAGTGCGACACAAATAAATAAGTACGAAGATAAACAGGAATATTTAATTTGGTCTTGTATTACTTAAGTACTCAGTATTAATTCGTGAACGAAAACATGTTAAACTAACTTAGAAGGACTCTCTTTTCTAGCAGTTATGTTAGTACATTAGCTATTTTAGTAGTAATATAGTAAATTACTACCACCATTAATGACATTTTGCAAATTCCAACCAGTAGAGTGGTTTAAGTATTGCGTGAATCTAAAATATATGTGATTAGTGTTTCATTAAAGAACTCCCCAAATTTATTGGTCTATCAGGAATGCTTGCATTGCAGTGGCAGACAACACTTTTAATGAGGAAACGCGGAATATTTTCGCGTCTGTTGTTTGTGTCCCTCGAGTGACGGCGATGGCTCATAAAATGATTTAAATTGAGTCTCCTCTTAACACGAGAGAGAGAGAGAGACCCCTCTGCCTCCTCTCCCGAAGCTAAACACAGAAACTCCGAAGCAAATCCCAGGAGCACGAAGACAAGAAAACCATAAAAACATTCGTTGTACTGTAAATCAGACCTCAAGACAGGAGAGCGCCAACTTCATTGTTGCCAATGTGTCGAGTAGACATTGTCGTACAATATACGTTTTAAAATTATCATTTTCCATTTTTGTTTGTACTTACCACTTTAAACTAGTACTACTCTATACGATTACGATAATATTTATTCGTTTGTTTAAATGAAACAATCAGGCAATCACATATTTCGTCAGATTAAGAATTTTATACAGAACCACATGAAAAATATGGTATTGTAATGAAATCACGAATTATGAATTTAAAAAATCATTAATTTTATTCATGAAAATCATAAAGTCAATTCTGTAGGTGAAACTGAACGAAGATTTTCGTAATATCTTTAATTTTGTATACGTGCATAACATTTTTAAAATCAGAAGGACAAGGTTTATAATGTTTCTTAACAGGTTGACTCCATGAGCATAATATGTGATGCTCACCTCATTTTTCTGTGGGGCCATGAGCACCATATATAATGCTCATGGTCACAAATTACTGTGAGACCATGAGCATGACATATGGTGCTCGGCTCCCATTGGTACATTTTCGGGAGAAGCAAAATATCGCGACAAAAATGTGACATGACTATCCATAATTGAGCCAAAGTTATGGCCTCCTGGGAACAGTACCCTCAAATCACCTTGGCAATCAACCTGTTAAATCGTTGGAAGCAAAATGTTTGCAAATAGTCAAAAAGCACCTATATAACATAGTGCTTGTCAGTAAATAACAGTAATTAACATTTCGGATAAAATCATGTTAAATTGAAAGCTAACTTTGGGGAGAATTAGACTTCAAAATACCTCTTATTTTTTCATTATTAGATAAAAATATTTTATCATTAGGACTTTCCTAAGATATTGTAAACTTTTAAATAGAATATAATGACCTTTTGGCAAATTAGCAAGGAAAAAATAGTTAAAACAAGCAAGGACAATAATTCCTATAAAATGACGAAATTTTCAACCCAAAAATCATCCTGCACAAAATATCCAAGTCGCAATGGAGGAGTCTTCAAGAGGTTTCCACGACTGTAAAAAAATCAAATACAGAAAGAAAGGACTTGATTGATCAAAGCTAAACTTCACTTGCAATAGATAAAGTACAACATTAGAAAACTTAAACTGTCTATTTGCATGTGACATGATTTTGGGAGGTCTCTAAAAGTGACAGACAAATTTGAATGCTTAAATATTCAGCTTAATTGTATGTTGAGTAAATTTATAAAATTTCTGTTACGTAATTAAACTTACATAACGTGTCAAATGTCGAACTCGATACTATTAAATGTTTTAGTTAAATGACTACATTGTTAGAGAAAAATATCCACTATATTACCGTACTTTCTTACTTTGTGTATTAATTCCTCTGTAAATAATTTGTTTCATCAATAAAATATTGTCATTGATGACAATAAGAGATTGTAAACACCGTTCGTTTAATTCGACTCTTTAGTTTGATTTACGAATTCGATGTTTGACCCTTTTTAGTTATTGATATAATTTGATCTTTATTTCTTATATATTTCTTTATTTTTATGTTACAGTATAAAACAGACATTTTTGCGTGTAATCCTTCATTTTTGGAGCAATCAAATTTCAATAATTTGAATTTTATTATTAAAAATTCTATAAAAGTATTACATTAGAGTACCTGAAGATACAATTAAAGAGGACTATTTCATATTGCATTATCATTTTCGTGATATTGTTCGTAGTTTACTAATAACTAGAGCAACCCACATTATGCTTTATTTTTTGTTCAATTATGCATCATGTTTTTCCAAATTATGCTTTATTATGCTTTATTGTTAATTTCAATCATTGTTTTAGATTAATCGTGTATAATGTATATGATACTATATAATGTATACTATACATTTAATATTCTAAATATCTTGATCTATTTATTAATATTTTATGCAAGCAATTTCTTCCATATTTAATGAACTTTCTACTTAATGTACTGTAAAGAGATATGTTTTACTTGAGTCAGTTTTTTTCTGTCACTTGTGTGCACCTTAAAGATGTATATATATACAGAAATGAAAATTAAAAGATGCCACCAAAAAAGTATACAAAGTTCTCAAGTTCAAGTGATACACATAAGAATATAGTGTGGAGTTCTTGTGTACTATTCATTCTCCACATCAAAGGATTACACCAAAAAGTTTACAGAAATAAAAATAAGCTTTTCATTGTTGCATTGTTATGTTCTCAAAGGTTTTGCACTGTAAATATTGCTTTAAAATATTAATACAGTATGTTAAACTTGCAGTTACACAGAATTTTCCAAGAATTGTGCTATATATTTTAAATTATGCTTTATGCTTTACTTTCTAAAATTATGCTTTATTATGCTTTAAAAATTAGTTTCTTCTGGACCCTTAGACAACCACAACCATGTTCAAGTTACAAACCATATGTCTAAATTGCTGTTACGTTTTTTATGCTTTTGGGTTGCCCTTCTAATAACTAATCAAAGTAGATTTATTACAGTTCTTAACTTACGTCAATCTGACTTGCTCTGCAATTGAGAATCTATTGTTTCACAATAAAACATAGTTTTTGTCATTGAATCACGAGAAAACTAATGGACGAGTTGAAAATATTTTCTCGATACAGTTATTACCTACTTTAAACAGTTTTTTTTTATCGTGTTACTTTGATAAAAGGGGGTATGTTTAGTACAAGGGGTCCAGAAGCACATAAAAATCACAAAATTTACAGGAGAAATGAGTGATGCAAGTACTTAGACGTAACATAACGTAACCAAATCTAACCTAACCTAACAAACTAACGTAAGCTAACCTGAACTAACCTAAACTAACGTAATATTAGTAGAAATAAGCGAAATTCTATCATTTTTTGCAAAATTATGCGGGACTCTATAACAAAATACTTTGGCTTGAGTAATATTTACCTGTACCTTGGGCAGAAAGTACTCATACATATGCACTATACTTAGTAGAATGTTAATTTCCTATTAACAAAAGAAGAATGTTTTTAATATATGTAAGAGATTATTATGGGATAGTTGTTGATATGGACATGTTTTATGGTTACCTAGTCAGTGAGTTTGTGTACTTAACAGTTTAAAGAAAAGGATATTTAAGTTATATCAAATAATAAACCAGTTTAACACCATTTATAGACGTTGTCATATTTATTAAAAAGGTGAGATTAATGGTATTTACATATCGAAGCTAATTTTTACATGAGGAAGAAATACTACCACTTCGAATTTTTATTTTAGCAAACGAACCAGGTTTACGACTATCTTTTTGATAAGTCGTTATAAAAAATTTGGTTTACCTCACCCGGGACTTTGTAAATTCAATTCCCGAAGAAGAAGAGTAAGGTTGAATTTACTTTTATACTACAGTTAATGAATACGAACTTAACCATATTGTGAAGTGGTAAAGTAATCATAAGAAAAATGGACAACGAAACAATGCAGCAGGAATCAAATACTAGTGACAGCGATGAGACTAGTGTAACACCAGGATTGACATCGGAAGATATCTTGTTAGCTTTACAGCGGCAATTAATGCAGATGTCTACCGAGATAAAGCAGACCGTAGAGCAGAAGTCTGACGAAGCTAACAAGCAAAATGAAGAATTAAGTAGACGAATGGAACAGAAGTTTGACGAGGCTAACAAGCAATATGAAGAATTAAAGCAGACCATGGAACAGAAGTTCAACGAATCTAACACGACCATGGAACAGAAGTTCAACGAAGCTAACAAACAAAATGAAGAATTAAAGCAGACCATGGAACAGAAATTCAACGAATCTAACAAGACCATGGAACAGAAGATAGAACTGAAGTTTGACGAAGCTAACAAGCAATATGAAGAATTAAGTAGACGGATAGAACGGATAGAACAGAAATCAGATGAAACGAAACAAACAATTGTCCAGGTGGTGAACGACATATCCTCACAGTTCGAGGAAAAGTTAAAAAGGATATCCGATGAGTGTCAAGAAAAGCACAATCACCAAAATCAAGAAATCTGTGCTGTAAAAAAAGATTTAGAAGTAATAGAATCTTCCATTAAACAGCAAAAGATCCAGGTCAGCAACAACTCTAATAACATACGTGTAAATACACAGTTGTTAGCTACTATTCAGGAAGAGATTAGAACGTTACAGGCTAAAGACAACATTTACCGTAATAACTTGGGTAGTGATCGCTTTGAGTTGCCCCACTCACAAGAGATGAACTCGCCTTCGCCGGGGTCTGATGAAGATATTATACTAGAAGAAAGTTGTCCGAAGAGTACAGATGAGCAAAACATAGATGGTGTGACGACACAGCATGTCATGGATAGGAACTATCACTCAACAAGAACAAGGAATGAGAAAAAGAAGGTAAAGTCCAGTGTTAAGATGCGTGAAATTCGAGATATGAGCAAATTCATTGGTAAGTGTAATGAAAATGACTTTTTGCTGGCAAATAGAGATGCCACCCTGAGAAATCAACACTTCAATCCTCGATTGCATAAATCTATTGTAGAGTTTGTTGTAAATGTCTACAACGAATTAAAGGTCGTTAATCCTTTGCAATCGGAATCGAGAATAATAGCATCGATTCGAAATTTGCTTCCATTTAAATTGCAACAGATCTTATTTTCCACACAGTGTATGAGTTTCAGCCATTTATTGATGCTTGTCCAATGCTACGAAACTCAATACCATGCCATGAATCCACAATCAGGAATGGGTAAAAATAAGAATAATTCAGATCATTTGGTGCCTGTTCGGAATTTAGATATCCGAAGTGTGAATAATACGAAACCTAACCTAAGCCGAGTATACTCTAGCAATCCAAATGAACAAAATAAACAAGGTTATGTAGAGAATCCGCCTAACCTAATTAATCGTAGCAATTCATATATTAGACCATATAGTCAAAATAGATTTAAAAATCGACGTAATGTATGGCGAAATTCCAGAAATACAGCGAACTACGTGGATAGACGTAATTGGAGATCAAGAGATGGGACTTCATACCAAAATCAGAATCACGATGAAAGACATGTACAACATAATGTAGAACCTAATCATGATTGTGCGGTACAATGCACTTTATTAGATTCATATGCAAGTACGAATGTAACATGATTATCGTCAATGAAATTAGGTTAAACCCATATTAGTTATAGATTCTTGTGAATTTTCATTTTAAAGTTTATGTGTTAATATCAATAATGAAAACGATTCTTAAAAATACTTGAAATGCTTAAATAGAGTTTTAAGTAGACTGGAAAATTAATTTTCAAATGATTTTTATTCTTTCTTGTTAATATGAGGAATTATAATTCGATTTATAATTAATTAAAAGCAAAGATTATTTATATTAGATTGATTTGTGTTGAAAACTTAATTGTCAAAGATTACGTTAAAAAGAAGCTCTATTCTATAAAACTAATTATTCAACGACTAACTTGAACGAGATTCTTCTTTATTATAACATCTTAGTGCTACTATGTATATCTTTAAATGCAACATCTAACTTGTTTGTTATTTAATGCGCCCGCAAAGATTAATATTATTTGTAACCCACGTTTGTCCTTTACATTTTTTGAAATCGCACCCTGCGACGACTAATTAAATAAGCGACGATATTTTTAATAAAATATATTAATAATATAATGGATAATAATGAAATAAATATAATTAATGTAATTAAAGATAAATATTGATGAAATGAAAGAATTGTTATGAATGTATTTATATATATATGTATATGTGAAATATAATGAATAGATATACAAGGTGCGATCAAAATATGATGGACATATGTGATGTAAACAACACTAATGTAAACGGACCAGTGGTTCTTGAAGATAAAAGCCAAGCCTACTCATGACTTTTATATTCAGTCAATTTGTCGAGCGACATTTTTATATAACAAAATACTTTGGCTTGAGTAATATTTACCTGTACCTTGGGCAGAAAGTACTCATACATATGCACTATACTTAGTAGAATGTTAATTTCCTATTAACAAAAGAAGAATGTTTTTAATATATGTAAGAGATTATTATGGGATAGTTGTTGATATGGACATGTTTTATGGTTACCTAGTCAGTGAGTTTGTGTACTTAACAGTTTAAAGAAAAGGATATTTAAGTTATATCAAATAATAAACCAGTTTAACACCATTTATAGACGTTGTCATATTTATTAAAAAGGTGAGATTAATGGTATTTACATATCGAAGCTAATTTTTACATGAGGAAGAAATACTACCACTTCGAATTTTTATTTTAGCAAACGAACCAGGTTTACGACTATCTTTTTGATAAGTCGTTATAACTCCTACACTAATGTAACATGAACTAAACTAACTTAACGTAACCTAAACTAGTCTAACCTAACTTAAACTAACCAACCCTACGCTAGACTAACCGAAGGTGAACAGAATTACCAAAATTGTAACATTTTTTAGAGAAAAGAGCTGGACCCCTTCTGCTAAACATAGGCCGATATTCTAAGTAGAAGTGAAGTTATAATTTATCCGAAAGCTTCAATATCTTACGAAACCCTTAACCTAGAACATACAAGGTTTGTCCGTAAAGTAAAGAGACTGACCGCCAGGCGGCGCTCCAGTTGTCACCAGCTCGCTTCCTGGCGAGGAATTTGTAGTGGTGAGTCAAAAGTAAGCAACGCACCGAGCGACAGTCGCGTTCGAGCTCTGATTCAGTGAGGATCACGTGTGACGCAAAAGCTATTTTTGATTAATCTTACACTCAAACGACGATCGGAGTCCAGGAGACATTTCAGTTTGGCCACATTTCTGGCCAAACAACTCGTTGAATGGCGTCCATGTATTCAACAGTCTCCAGTCCGTTTTTGAACTGACTGAACTACCAGAAAACCTGGGCCCTTGACAGAGCGTCGTCTTTGTAAGCCTCCTTGTCCAAGGCAAGCGTCTTGGAATCGAGTTTGCCAGGTGAAAACAAAATTTAGTGCAAACGCTCCAGTTGTCACGTTTCTGTCGTGACAAAAATTCAAAAATAGCTTTTGTGCCACGCGTGACCCTCACTGAATAAGAGTTCGGACGCGGCTGTCACCCACTGAGTTGCTTAGCTTAGGCCCCCGCCGGGGAGCGCGCTACTCGCTGCCAGTCTCATTACTTTATGGACTACTCATTAAAAATTAGCATTGTCATTATGAAGATCTCATGAAAAGAATATTTCTGTATTAGTTTTATCTTAATAGGCAGCAGCGTGGTTCCCGTACAACATTAATTTTTAGAAATTCAAATAAATCCATTTCCCTTGTTTTTTTTTTCAGAAACTACGCATGAGCTTGTACACTCGTTATTATATTCACCTTAATCAGATCTATTGAATGATATTTATACCGCATGTTTGAGTACTTTTGTTCTTGTAACAACTTTCTCAGGCCAGCCATTCTGAATGAGGTTTTTGCAGGTTTTTCTTATTCACATCAGGCAAATGCCGAGATAGTGCCTAACATACAAGTCCCAGGGGCTTTCTTCCTTGCAAATTCTTGTCTCTCTTTCTCTCTTCTTTGAATAGTATGATCGCCGAGAGATGTCACCCCATTCAAGTGACGGGCTTAAGGCCATAGATGCCGGTAATGTCCACAAATATGTATAAATAAATAAATAATATTTTTTCGTTAAACGCCAATTGTACAATTTGTAACATTTGTTTAAAATAAAAGTCCTCGTATTTTTTAGAATATAATCAAAAAATATAGAATTATCAAGTTTATTCATTTTAAGAAATAATTTTGCGTCATTTCATAAGTTTCCCTGATTTGTTTTCCTGTCACGAAGATGAATGCAAATGTTGGCAACGCTGCTGCAAATCTAGGATGGCTACAACTACTGTCCTGCCCCCTGGAGTGTAAATGTAGTATTAACATTGTAAGAGAAGAATTTAGCACAAAAAAATTGCAAAAATATTACCATGCAATATCATGTTGTCAAATTAAAAGAAAGAACTTAGCCGGAACGAATTAATGTTGGGTGAAATTAATGGGGCTGATTTACAAAATTCTAGCCACCAGGTGGAAGCAGAAGTCTCTTATCTTTCCTGTGAATGATAGAGAGAGAAGAACCGGTACAAGAAATGCTTCTAAACAATTAACTTGACAGTGCTTACAAGCACAAAATCTAAACTTCTTTCACGTAATTAGGAGTCCTACACATAGAGAAAGAGACATGTGTTCTTCTGTTTGAAATGAATTCAACCAGCCATTAGAAAGAACTGCAAATTGAGAATTAATCCAACATTTTCAGCTAAAAAAAAAAAAATACTAGATTGTGATTTTCAGGTTGAAGGAATTTGAAAAACGAATCTCGTAATAGATTTTGCTTCGATGTTGTTATTACTGAAAATTGAAATTTCATTTTATCTCCTACATACCGATTGTTTTTAGTATGTCTGTAATTTGCAGCTTAATTTAATTTGCTACTAAGTAATGTCCTGTAAACTTTCAACTATTATAACCCGGGAATGATTCGTCAGGTATGAAAGCAAGTTAGAAATGAAAAAAAAAAAAAAAAAGTATTATTCTTTGACACGGCTTTCCGAGGAAATGAATTACACCATATTAGTATAGACACATGTGACGTAGCAAAAAATGGTGTTTTATATAAGATAAAATGATATGAGATACTTTCTTTGCCTGGAAATATGGCATGATTTTGGATTTGGGGGACCAGAATTTTTTGGTTAAAATCTGACCTTCTCGCTACATTTTCTGTATTTTTTTTGTCTCTTGAGGTTAGGTTAGATAAGTACTTAACTTCACGGTACGTAAAGATCAGCTTCCTTGCTATATTTTCTGTAGTTTTTGTTTCTTCAGGTCAGGTTAGGTTAGGTTAATTAGCTTAATTACATTTCCGTAAAAATCAACTTATTTCCCCTGTACAAATTCTGTTTTTTTTTTCTTTTTACCTGATTATGGCCCTCCAAATCCAAAACTATGCCGAAAATATTTCCGAAATTACAATGCTTTTCATTCTTCGCAACTAGATGAGATAATCTCGTTATTCGGGGGTTATATGATTTCTATGCTTTTGTAAAGTCGTACCTTTATCCGGGTGGGTGCGGATTACCTTTCGATTGTCATTGAATCTAAGGAATTAACTTCTTTCCCTTGGTATCGGCTTAAAAAGAAAAAAAAAATACTAATAAAATGTTATCAATATTATACAGGTAGATACAATACATAGGTAGTAATATATAGGTATTTAGGTTGGTACATTCCTAAAATCAATGCTTTAGGGTAAATTAAATATGCACACGATCTTTTTATTATTCTACACTTTTATTGTTTTTTTGAAGTAAGTTTAATATTTTACTTTATTCTGTTATTAAGTACTTTCTTGAAGTCATTTTTTTTAAAATTTCCATTTTTCTTTAGCTCAGTAGTTGGAATAGGTGCCTAAACCAATGAATCATCAGCCGACTTATAAGATGGAAGGTGTGTAGACTGATATAAGATAAAATGATCTTTAGGAACGTGGACAAATTAACAATCTGCATGTTTATTTATTAAGAAATACATAAAAAAAACGAGTCAGCACAAATAGAAATTATTTTATGTCTGAACGTGTAAATTAATTGTAAGTTGCGCTAAAAGAAATGGAAATTAAAATATTAGGTTAACACTGATCTAATAGTGAAAACTCACATTCTAGGTTTCACATAAATAATATTTATCGTTTTCACAGAATTTTCACATGTCCAAAGGTCGTACAAATTCTTCTTCTTCTTCTTCTTCTTCTTCTTCTTCTTATTATTATTATTATTATTATTATTATTATTATTATTATTATTATTATTATTATTATTATTATTATTATTATTCACCGTGCTTGACACGATATCTTTACAATATGACATACTACAATATCTAGGAAGGTTTTGCACGAGGAGGTGACGTAGGAGCTGTGTTGTTCACATTCTTCCACTAGAAAAGAAAGAACAGATTATTCCAAGGATCTTGTAAAATAGAGGATCTGTCTATATGTATCTTCATCCTATTAAATTAATGAAGCCAAAAAACAACCGAACATCGGCAAGTCTGATTGGCTACTCTCGTTTTCGCCATCGTCTGATTGGCTACTTTTGTCTCCGCCATGATTGTTGGCTCAAAACATTGTGATCTTATTGGGCGGAGTGGGCAGAGTAGGGGTAGTGAAACTGTGACGTATGGCTTCAAGTTTTTGTTGTAAGGGCAGATCCTCTATTTTATAAGATCCTTGGATTATTCTAAATCGAGCCTCTAGCGCTATCTAGTGGCTTTTCGATTAAACATACATTAAGGCACGATAGAGGAAATCTAAATATTTGAATCCCACTGACAATCCCAGTTTTCTCTAAATTGGCGTTTGTCCCGCTGTACCTTCATTTCTTTATATTTAAACTCCGTCCCAAGAGTAAACGGAGTTTTCCAGGATTTTTCCAGGAGAAACGAGTTATATCATGTTGTAGAGTTGCTAAAGAAACATCTCATTTAAAAACTGAAAATAAAAACGCCTGAGTCATTTTTAATTATCCGAATATAACTTACTCCGCAAAAGTAAACTACCTCTTCTGGATTTTGGCAAGAAAAATAACACATAGCTATTATGAGGTTGTTGGTAAAATATTTTATGAGATAGAGTGTAACACGTCAAAGTGAAACCAGATGGGGCTCGCAAATATTTCATTAAAGATAGGTTTCCGGTAAACGAAGGTACACATATGGTTTAAAAATAATAAACCATATGCAAATGGCTACAATGGAGTTACTGAGATAAAGGAACACGTTATGTAGGCCTTCGCAAAACTTAGAATGAAAGTAAAAATACACACGTTCTGCAGATGAGTTTTTTTTTTCTATATCTCTTCTTAGAGTCTCTCATCTCCTTTTGGCTCCTTGGTAATCGATTAATTATGTTTACTGTATTATGCTACTTGTTTTCTGTCTTGTTTTAGAACATTTAGGAAATTAGTTATTGGATTTTTATATGATTTGATTTGATTTGTAATTTAGATCCCCTTTCAACAGCGATGATATATGAGACCAGGGGCGTTTAAAGGACGGACTTCTGGGTGCTACTTAGAGCTACTTTTAAGAGCTCCAAACTCTGTGATGGGTTTTATTTATATATAAAATAAGAAAAAATTCCTCTTCTGGGGGGGCAGTCGCCCCGATCGTTCCCCTGAATCGGGCCCCTGTATGAGACTTGGACCTGCAGCTTAAAGTGGAATCCGAAAAATGAGCTCCCGCCGGTGATTGAAACCGGGTCTCTCACGCAAAAGGCGCATGATATCTAGGGCCTTATATGGCGGAACAGACTTGATCGCCTAAAGGTTAAATGTGTAAGTAAGTTAACAAAAGAATGAAGACCGTTTCGCAGACAGCATGGTGTATATACCTGAATTGACCTAACCTGACTTCTGACTTCACAAAATGTCTAAAAATTTTCTAAATGCTGCTTTCCACAATTTGAAATTTTCTGTTGGAAACCTTAATTTGTCCGCGTAGCACAATTTCCGCTTAATAACGGGAATTCAATACGTTATCCACTTGGAGTAACAGCTCCTTTTTGTGAGCCTAAGCCTACTCCAGGGCCGTCCGTTAGCGATTGGCTGAAGTCCGTCTAGCCTAGCAGCGAGCATGTGGTTAGTGCGCTGCGACAATCTTGTAGTTATTGATTTTCACTCTCCAGTAAACATAAACTACAATTATTTAGGAAGAATAAAAAAAACTTTGAAAATAAAGCCTTGGAGAATCTTACAGAAATCTTAAATTTGGAAATTCGTTTCGATATATTGGATCTTTAGGCAAATGCATAAACATATAACGGGCCAAACAGACAGACAGACAGAAACCCAGATTTTAGCCGCAGGACCTCTAGGCAAGTGCACAAACATATAACGGGACAAATAGACAGAAAAAAACCTAGATATTGGACTGCATAACCTCTAGGCGAGTGCACAAACATATAACGGGACGGACAGACAGAAAAGACTCAGATATTGAACAGTAGGACTTCTAGGCGAGTGCGCAAACATATAACGGAACAGACAGACAGATAGAAACCAAGAAATCACTTTTTCGGTAAGTAGGACCTATAAAACTTGTAAATTAGTTAAAATTTTGAGTTTGACTTTTCTTGACAATTTATCATACTTTTTTTCTACTATCGTCACTTTAAAAAATAAGCGAAAAATTAAGGAAATATTCACACACCTTGTCACTTGAACTGAATATGTTATGTAACTTAAGAAATCCTTCTGTAGTTAACGGAAACCTTCTGATGAGCTTTCCTCTTGTTTTGCATTAAAAACACATTTTTTTTATCCATATATTTTTAAAGTAACCGGTTTTTTCACGCCAGACAGATAGAAACCATGGGAAAAATAGTTTTAATGCTTACATACATAACATATAAAATCTGAAAATCAAAGGATGAGAAATAAATAAAGATGAGCAGGAAATATTCCCAGAACGAACCAGTCTAATAAGATTTGTTGAACGTAAACATAAAGAAATGTTCATTTCGAGATGCTTTGTATGATAGAATCCAACAAAACATTTACAAGGAAATTATACAAATTTTTTTATTATTAAGGAGCTAGATTTATAATTTAATTGTGGCCATCAAATAATAGCTGCTGATGAAAAGAAAAGATAATTAAGAGATTAACTCTTCAAAAATGCTCGGTAGGGTAAGTTGGCGTTGAAAGAAATACAAAGGTCAAATTAAACTTTGAATATTTATGGACTATTAACAACAATAATTCAAGTTAATAAACTGTTCATGGTTGAGTTTTAGTAATTTCAATTTTGCTTTAAATAATATGTAAGCATTTAATGTAAATTTATATGCAAAACGTATCTCTTAATTTGTAGAAAAAATTAAGAGTTTAAAATATATGTGTAAACAGTTCTCACCAAAAATGTACAATGTTATAGTATTAAATAAATGATCGGACTACTATAATTAAGAACCTGATTTTTAAAAAAAAAAAAAAAATCCCAATTCCATTTTATCCATATTTTCATTTTTTAATATTTGTCAGCATCTATGTTCAAAGAGGTATTTACTTGCATAATATTATAAATTAAATTCTACTCAAAATGTTACTTTCTATACAAAATAATTTCAGCTGAATAGAATAACATTCCAAGTCAGGGGCATCATTTGGGGAGAACAAAGGAGCTGTTGTACCCCCTTTGAGTTTAAAAGATCTATACTTCTTAATCCATTTATGCTATAGTGAGTGCGAGAACTTGTGAAGCTTCAACTTCTACAAAATGTGTTATTGCTGGTATGGTGTTCTATGATGGGAGTAATCTACGATGTTTTTCTCGGGCAAGGTGAAACTATCAATGGAGATGTTATAGTGTTCAACTCTATGAAATGCACCACATATTTACTCGTAAGTACCCAATAACTGCCTACAGATAAAATCTCATTCTTGCAAGACAATGCTCGCTCACATGTCACAAAGGACGGCATAGGCTCTTCATGAGGCTTTGTTAACTTTATTCCTGGAAATGTGAAAATTCTGCTAGATATTTCAATTACTTCAATATAGTAAATAAAATTTCGGGGGAGGGATTGAGCCCGGAAGTCCCCCCTTAAATACGCCACTGGTTATTGCCATTTTCATAAAAAAAAGGGGGGATCTGCATTTGTGTAGTGGAACCGATTATGAAGTTTTTGAAATAAACCACAAAAAGTTTTTTTTTCAGAATATCAATTTCACATGGTTTTGGAGAAAAAGTAACTAATATTTTTTTAATCGTCACGAATTTTTAATAATTTTCCATTAAAAATTAACCTCTGTAAAAATTAATGAATTAAATTTAAAAATTGACCAATTTTTTGATTGAATATTTTTTTCCATTATTTTTAACGGATTAATTACAAACTTGGATTAAATATATTCCTAAGATGATGAATCCACAAGAACAACAACAACAACAAATGTATTTCCCCATCCCTTACTGTTTTTATTGTGATACCTGTCGATAGAAAGACAGATGAACATTACCCGGTAGGTAAGATTTCTCATAGTTTTATGTATAGCATAGTTTAGAAGTCTAACCAATATTACAAAATTGAAAGTGACTATGTTACTGACTTAATTTCTTGAACCACAAGACCGATCTCGATCAAATTTTCAATATAGATGAAGTTCGGGTCTGGGATGGTTTCAGTCATTTCACTTTGATGGTGCAACTTAGGGGAGGGCAAGACATTTAAAAATGATCGAAAACGATCGATATTAGTGTCGAATCCATAGTTTTCGGGATCGCTGAGATGAAGAGTGACACTTGCGATGCTGTTTAAATCCAAATTCAGCCCCGCAACCTGGGAGAGGAGAAGATAAAATAAAATGATCAAAAATAACCAACATTAGTGTCTAGTTTATAGTTTTCGAGGTTGCTGAGATGAATAGTGAAATTATCGATGTCGTGACTCAAAACATGGGAGTGGAGAAAATGTATTAAAGTGATCGAAAATAACCAATATTAACTCCGAATTTATAGTTTTTGGAGTCTTTGAATGAACAGTGACATTTCCGATGCCGCTTAAAACGAAATTCAGCCACACAACATGAGGGAGGAGGAAGGGAAGATATATATATATACAGGGTGTTTCAGATAAAACGTCCAGTGCTTATAAATCCGAAACGGCTGGGAATAAAAATATGAAACAAAAACTGAGATAGGAAAATGTCATAGGGGCGCATCACACGGTGTTGTTGTGATGACCCACAGGGCCCTCCTTGAAGAGGGCCCTGTGGCCGTCATCACAACCAAACCATGTGATGCGCCCTATGCATTTTCCATGTCTCAGTTTTTGTTTCATCTTTTTATTCTCAGCCGTTTCGGATTTGTAAGCACCTGGACGTTTTATCTGAAATACCCTTGTATATAAAAATGATCGAAAATGACAAATATCAGAGTGCTTAAGTGACTGAGTAACGGAACATATTACTGTTTTTTCTTAATTTAACCCAGCCGAAGCCAGGTAATTGATCCTAGTTAATAGAATAAAACTCATTTGATAAACGTCTTTTTTTTAATGTATATTGATTGTCTACATGTTCAATCACACCTTGATTAAGCCCAGAAAACAGTGAAATCAAACAATATGGCACAACTTTTGTAAGAAACAATTTTCGATTTGGGCCACCGTTTTCAAAATGGCCGCAAAAAGTGGGTCCTGTATCAGATAAAACGTCCAGTGCTTATAGGCCTAAATCAGAAACGGCTGAGAATAGAGAGATGAAACAAAAACTGAGATAGAAACGATGATAAAGCATATCAAGTGGTGTTGTTGTGGTGACCTTCAGGAAACTCCGTGAAGGGGGCCCAGGTACCAACTTCAAACTGATACAGGACTTTTTGCGGCCATTTTGAAAACGGTGCCCCAAATCGAAAATTGTTTCCTACAAAAGTTGTTTCGTATTTCAAGCACTATTGAATGAGGTATGATTCAATACATGTTCCTATTTGAAAATTTGAAGTTGGCCCCTGGGCCCCCTTGAAGGAGGGCCCTGTGGGTCATCACAACAAAACCATGTGATGCGCCCTATGGCATTTTCCTGTCTCAGTTTTTGTTTCATCTTTTTATTCTCAGCCGTTTCGGATTTGTAAGCACTGGACGTTTTATCTGAAATACCCTGTATATAAAAATGATCGAAAATGACAAATATCAGAGTGCTTAAGTGACTGAGTAACGGAACATATTACTGTTTTTTCTTAATTTAACCCAGCGAAGCAGGTAATTGATCCTAGTAATAGATAAAACTCATTTGATAAACGTCTTTTTTTTAATGTATAATTGATTGTCTACATGTTCAATACACCTTGATTAAGCAGAAAACAGTGAAATCAAACAATATGGCTGTGGACTATATTCAACAAAGTAATTAGATAATTATAAACAATATTATTTTTCTGCTAGGAAGACCCTATTTGTCTGTGTGTACCACAACTTAATGGTTGATATAATGATTCTTCTTTGCTTTTTTTTTTTTTTTTTCATACTGAGTGCAATCAACTTAAGTGAGGCTGCAAGGTTTTTCTTCGTTCCTCTCTACCTCCCACACGGACACGGACAGGGGTTTGCAAGTTGAGAGGACAAAGTGAAAAATGTGAGATTATAGGCAACCAAACTTCGCAATTAATCATAGGACCATCCATCTCGTTGTCAAGAGAACCGGATTTCATGCTTCACCACACCCTCTTTCGGGAGATGTATTGAACCCCAGGAGCTGTATGCGATGCCCTACTTTGAACACAAATGTCATATATTTAATTACATTTCGCCTATACGTTCTAATATCTTCATTCATTTCCTCGTGTTTAGATGTATCTAGGTCTTCCTTCTTTTATTATATTTTTTCTGAGATAATATTTCCCAATTTTTTAAATATTATTTAGTAGATCATATATTTTAATTTCCGGTTTAAACTGAAATGCAATATTCCAATGCATCACTCTAGACATGGTAATGATCATGAGGCGAGCCTCTGATGTAAACATGCAGCGAGTTCATTTCTTTGCTTTTTCTAAAAATAAAATATTATAGAAGAATCCGCAACACGTTACGTTTAAACCGCACGTAACAGTAGTCATGTTATATACATTTCACATAATCTGTCAGGAAAATAAATACTTCATGAAAATAAACACTCACAAACAAATTTGTATGTATCCAATTTGTTTTATGTGCCTATACTGCTAAGGGCTATGAAGAATATGGGATTCAAATAAATGTTAGAAAGACAAAAGCCATGATTATTGGAACGAAGCGGGCGACATCAAATATAGAAGTAGGAGGGGAGCCAATAGAACAGGTCACTAGTTTTCGATACCTGGGTAATATTATTAGTAATAATATGAAATGTGAATGTGAAATAAAAGCAAGGATAGGAATGGCGAAAGAAACTTTTAGAAGGAAGGAGCGACTATTGTATGGGAGCTTGAATAACTGAATAACTCTATGGCCTATGGAACCCAGAAGTTCAATGCCGCGTTCAAAAACGTTCGCCACTGACTTCGCCCTTAGCCAACTGGATTCCGGTTTCTACTTTGTATTCCTATTTCTGCGAGATTCATCTTAATATTGTCATCCCATCTGCGCCTAGGTCTTCCTAATGATCGTTTTCCGGTTGGTCTTCCAGTCAAGACTTTGAAAGTGTTCCTACTTTCCTTCAGTCTGGCTACATGACCTGCCCACCAGAACCTTCTAGATTTGAAGGCCCTAATAATATTTGGTAAACGATACAAATTATGTAGTTTTTCGTTATGAAGTTACCCTCATTCCCCATTCCCGTTCCTCTTGGATCCGAATAAGTTAAGCTGCCTGATAATACTCGCTTGCGTTCCCTTGCTATAACGCTGGCTCAGTTCATTCTGTAGCTAGAAAACAGATCTTGTTGAAGCATACTAACAAGCGAGGGGCGCGATATCAAGACTCGAATTGCGCAATAAGAGTTACATATACTGAAAGAGCATTAGGTAGTTAGTAAGTGACCAAATTATTAGATGCAGTCCGCCAGTAGGAAAAAAGTTATGGGACTGTAAAGTTCAGAGCCTGGCGTACGAAAACCACACAAAACGTAGCATTTGGCTTGTTCCTCTTTGTATTGACACGAGATAATGAAATCTAACGTATTCCCATCACAGAACATGATGTTTGGCATAAGAAAATCTGTATGAGAAGAATTGTCATTGTTGCCATCCATAGAAATTACAGTGTTGCCCGAATAAGAATACCGCGAAAAGCTTGGTTTGCAGCGAATGAAAGAGTGAACACAACGATGTTTTGTGACACCGTGTTTTCGTGGTTCGCACGGAACTACGTTCTACATAATACGTTATTTAGTTTGTAAGAATCAAAGTAGTTATAATATACTTGTATTAACAGTACAGAATATTATTTAAACAGAAGTGCAAAAGCTACCAAGAGAACACTAGTATGAAGATGCTTCGCAAAGTAGACCTCACGATAAACTTGTGAAAATGTTATTCGGGTTCGAACCGGTTTGTTCGTTGGGCATTTATCGTGAGGCATACCGACAGACAGACAACACAAATGCCGAGCATAGCGAATCGTAAAACTCGGTTCGTGTTGTCAGTGATATATCATTCAACGACGTTGAATTCATTCTTGTAGTCCGTGCCTTAACGAAGAGTGTAGGGTATTCTAGCAACAGTGTAATGTCTATAGATGACACCAATGGCAAGTCTCCCGGAGCGTGGACTCGTGGACCTCAAACAAAGACGACGAGCTTTCCGATAAATTTGTTCCTGATTGTGACATTCAGGAAGCAATTGAACCCGGCTAAATGTACAGGACTAGTGCATCTCTTGGACGTGTACCTTTTCCGTTCTTACAAGAACTTTGTCAAGTTCGTCACTGACACAATTGTCTTGTTGCAGGAAACGAACATCTGGTACCGTGACAATTTCCTGCGTCTCCAGTCGTTCACGCTGTACCAATTGTGCGCTCCCCTGTCCCGCAATATGATTCGCTTTGCTTTCTATAAAGCGGGATACCTGGACATCGCACCGGAAGTATTCCAGACACCAATTCAGTACTGTTTTGACTTCCTTACCACAGAAATGTGTTATCACTGCGCGTCGCTGGCTATCGTCCGATGTGCATATTGTTTTTGTTTGGATCACTCGATACTTTCTGCTCTTCATATCAATTGTGTGGCTTAACACTGTCATTTACATAGCTATCTCCCCTTCCCAAACAAATATCATTTGCTATTGTACACACAAACAGATTATTGCTTCTGTTTGCCATAGTCTCTCATGTTCACTTCGCAGCCCCATAATTTTGCCCTACTGGCGGACTGCAGCTTATAACGTGGTTACTTGATGATTGATGCTCTTTCAGAATATACTTTATAACCCGTATTGTGCAACGCAAGTCCCGATCACGTACTATTTGCTTGCAAGCTTTTCGAGGTATTCTTATTCCGGCAACACTGTAATTTCTATGGATGGCAACACTGACAATTCTTCTCATACAGATTTTCTTATGTCAAACATCATATTCTGTGATTGGAATACGTTAGATTTCATTATCTCGTGTCAATACAAAGAGGAACAAGCCAAATGCTACGTTTTGTGTGGTTTTCGTACGCCAGGCTCTGAACTTTACAGTCCCATAACTTTTTTCCTACTGGCGGACTGCATGTAATAATTTGGTCACTTACTAACTACCTAATGCTCTTTCAGTATATGTAACTCTTATTGCGCAATTCGAGTGTCGATATCGCGCCCCTTGCTTGTAAGTGAAAATAAAAAGTTACCTATAGATTAAGAGGGTTTTAAAAAATTTAGGAATCAGTTTTATTCATAACTCACTGTAGAACACCCTCGTGTCTACGTGGATAGTGTACGCGCCTGTGGCGCGGGAAACCTTGGTTCGAATCCCGGCAGGAGCTCATGTGTTTCGGATCCCAAGTTAAGCTGTAGGTCCACGTCCCACATACTCTTTCTGCTGAAACGGACGCTAAACTCAATTTTTAAAAAAATCATATCATAACCAATTGTATTTATATTCATTATATTCATTATATATAGATCTCCTCATTGTTCAGCCGACAAAGAAAAGGATATATTTCTCGAGTACGACTCGACAATGAAAGCGAAAGGAATAACATGAACACAAGAAAATTTAAACATTTTTCTTTCTGCATTAATAGCACAATATAATTCTCATAATAACAGTAACTACTAGAGTTCACAAATTTGCAACACTGTTTTTAGTTCGCATATTTTCCGTCTATCTTGTCATCCGTGGCTCACTATACCATTCTGTCAAAGGACATTTTTGACATCCGCTTTGTTTCAAATAATACTCCATCTCACTTTTTGGTTAAGTATTTTCCATAAATGCTGTGTATATTTGGTGTCTGATGATTCCGAGTGTACGTGAAGCTGTTTGAGTATTTTTATTAGCATCTTGGTGTTACGTGTGATGTGTTTTGGATCGTTATTGTACACTCATCTCGAAAATTATTGTCGCATAT
Source organism: Thermobia domestica (assembly GCF_964235325.1). NCBI lineage: Eukaryota > Metazoa > Arthropoda > Insecta > Zygentoma > Lepismatidae > Thermobia > Thermobia domestica. The sequence continues at coordinate 265,145,920 of NC_137462.1, forward strand.
CTATAACTTTCTTCTTGTAAGAATATAATATAATAATGATTTTTTAAAAGTATACTTGTAATACTGATACTGTGTGTATAATCGGCAGGCACGTAGCCAGGATTTCGTGAAGGGGGGGGGGGGTTCGTGACATGAAATACTGTGGTCATCACAAAAGGGGCTCGATCACTCTCAACTATTTTACTGGAACATATATTGGTTCGTTTAGCCACGATTTCGCAACGGGGGGAAGGGTTTACATGAAATTCTGAAGGGCCAGGAGCTCGATCAATCTAAACTACTTTACTATCAAATTGGTTTGTTAGGACAATAAAATGAGGGTATGTTGGCAAGTAATTTAATAACAAACTATGAAGAAATTTCGAGCAAAATAATAATAAAAAAAAGTATTGAAAAAGATTTTGCAATATTTACGTCCTTCTCCTGTTTATTCAAATATAACAATTTTTCTTTCGATATGACCTCAATTCTTATAGAAAGTACATAGGCCCTACTGAATACTGTCTTGTAAACTATCTTCTAATATAAATAAAATAAAGAGTTTGTTTGTGTGTTTGTCTGTCTGTCTGTCTGTGTGCGGCCTGGGGACCAGACGAGTCGACCGAGATTTACCACATTTTGGTCAGTGGTACCTTGGCTCAAGCCCCAGATCAAGACGAAGCGTTTTTTTTTAATTTCGAAAGAGTGGGGTCTCAGGGGGCGTTTACCGGAACCGGCTTGTGAACCAGACAAATTGACCGAGAGTTACCAAATTTTAGTCACGAATACCTTTGTCCAGGCTCTAGACCAGAGTTAAACGTTTTTGATGAAATTCGAAGCACGGGGGGGGGGTCTCAGGGAGCGTTTACCGGGACATGCAAAAGTAGTAGAAAATGACCGATATTTATTTATTTAATTAATTAACAATCACCAGATACAGCTCAGAGACCATTTTACATTGAATATCCAACAACATTAACAATGGAAAGGATTTGGGAAGGTATCGACCAGGGCCTGTTTAGTAGATGCCATCCCGGCATTTGCCTGGTAGGACTTAGGGAAACCTTGGAAAACCTCAGTCAGGATGATAGGCAGCGGGATACGTAGCCACAACCTCCCGAATGCGAAGTCAACGCTCTACCACTTGAGCTATTAGTGTCGAATTCATATTTTCGCGGTCGCTGAAATCAATGGTGAAACTCCAGTCGCACTAACTTCCAAATTCACGCTATTTGGCTTCGGGCCGGGACTCACCGGAGGGGGTGAGATACCAAGACATATAAAAGTAATCCAAAATGACCGATATTAGTGTCAAATACATAGTTTTCGCGGTCGCTTAAATCAATGGTGACACCTCCATTAGCGATGACTTCCAAATACAGCCCCTGTGCGAAGCATGTGTATATTCAACTAGTTTTAAAATATATGCGTTCCTTTCTCTGTTGAATCAAATGCTAACAGAACTTTCTTTCAACATATTTTTTGTTTTTATTATTCCTTCAACTACTGTCGGTTCCAAATGACAGGTTAAACGAGCAACAGAAAATTGTCCTTGAAATAACATATTTAATAGTGCAAGGATGCGATGACGAAAAGTTATGATTTAAAAATGTCCACGCTGTTACACAACGGCACTTATGCTTTCGAAAGCTTGAAATCTCCCTGACTAGTAGCAGGAATTCTGAGAATTCCATAAGTTTTCTTGAAATTTCAAATTCCCTGACTCAGGCACGTGGCCAGGATTTCGTGAAGGGGGGGGGTCCGTGACATGAAATACTGTGGTCATCACAAAAGGGGCTCGATCACTCTCAACTATTTTACTGGAACATATATTGGTTCGTTTAGCCAGGATTTCGCAACGGGGGGGGGGGGTACATGAAATTCTGAAGGCCCAGGAGCTTGATCAATCTAAACTACTTTACTATCAACATATATTGGTTTGTTAGGACAATAAAATGAGGGCATGTTGGCAAGTATTTTAATAACAAACTATGAAGAAATTTCGAGAAAAATAATAAAAAAAGTATTGAAAAAGATTTTGCAATATTTACGTCCTTCTCCTGTTTATTCAAATATAACAATATTTCTTTCGTTATGACCTCGATTCTTATAAAAAGTACATAGGCCCTACTGAATACTGTCTTGTAAACTATCTTCTAATATAAATAAAATAAAGAGTTTGTTTGTGTGTTTGTCTGTCTGTCTCTCTGTGTGCGGCCTGGGGACCAGACGAGTCGACCGAGAGTTACCACATTTTGGTCAGGGGTACCTTGGCCCAGGCCCCAGATCAAGACGAAGTGTTTTTTTTTTATTTCGAAAGAGTGGGGTCTCAGGGGGGCGTTTACCGGAACCGGCTTGGGAACCAGACAAATTGACCGAGAGTTACCAAATTTTAGTCACGAATACCTTTGTCCAGGCTCTAGACCAGAGTTAAACGTTTTTGATGAAATTCGAAGCAGGGGGGGGGGTCTCATGGAGCGTTTACCGGGACATGCAAAAGTAGTAGAAAATGACCGATATTTATTTATTTAATTAATTAACAATCACCAGATACAGCTCAGAGGCCATTTTACATTGAATATCCAACAACATTAACAATGGAAAGGATTTGGGAAGGTATCGATCAGGGCCTGTTTAGTAGATGCCATCCCGGCATTTGCCTGGTAGGACTTAGGGAAACCTTGGAAAACCTCAGTCAGGATGATAGGCAGCGGGATACGTAGCCACAACCTCCCGAATGCGAAGTCAACGCTCTACCACTTGAGCTATTAGTGTCGAATTCATATTTTCGCGGTCGCTGAAATCAATGGTGAAACTCCAGTCGCACTAACTTCCAAATTCACGCTATTCGGCTCCGAGCCGGGACTCACCGGAGGGGGTGAGATACCAAGACATATAAAAGTAATCCAAAATGACCGATATTAGTGTCAAATACATAGTTTTCGCGGTCGCTTAAATCAATGGTGACACCTCCATTAGCGATGACTTCCAAATACAGCCCCTGTGCGAAGCATGTGTATATTCAACTAGTTTTAAAATATATGCGTTCCTTTCTCTGTTGAATCAAATGCTAACAGAACTTTCTTTCAACATATTTTTTGTTTTTATTATTCCTTCAACTACTGTCGATTCCAAATGACAGGTTAAACGAGCAACAGAAAATTGTCCTTGAAATAACATATTTAATAGTGCAAGGATGCGATGACGAAAAGTTATGATTTAAAAATGTCCATGCTGTTACACAACGGCACTTATGCTTTCGAAAGCTTGAAATCTCCCTGACTAGTAGCAGGAACTCTGAGAATTCCATAAGTTTTCTTGAAATTTCAAATTCCCTGACTCAGGCACGTAGCCAGGATTTCGTGAAGGGGGGGGCGGGGTCCGTGACATGAAATACTGTGGTCATCACAAAAGGGGCTCGATCACTCTCAACTATTTTACTGGAACATATATTGGTTCGTTTAGCCAGGATTTCGCAACGGGGGGGGGGGGGGGGTACATGAAATTCTGAAGGCCCAGGAGCTCGATCAATCTAAACTACTTTACTATCAACATATATTAGTTTGTTAGGACAATAAAATGAGGATATGTTGGCAAGTATTTGAATAACAAACTATGAAGAAATTTCGAGCAAAATAATAAAAATGGTAAATTTGGTAAAAATGGTAAATTTCATATTAAAAGAATTATAAATACGAAAATTAGAATGAGTAAAATAAAATGTTGCTAAATGGACATGAAAATTTTATTTTCGTTTTATTGTTCTTATTTACTACTCTTTTGACATGAAGTTTGCCACATACATGTCTTTGCCGATTATACACATACTAACATTTAAGAAATACCAGACGAATTCGTTATCAAATTTTATTCCTACAACAACGTATTGATAGGTATGCGACAATAATTTTGGACATGAGTGTACATAAATTTGAAAATTGTATTGAAACCTATTCTTAGAATATTTTATAGCTGATTATTCTTTAGAATATTGGTATAACTCGTTTGATTCATTTTTCCTTCTACGAAGCACAAATCCCTGTCTCCAGCGGCACGTAATGCCTCCCCCCTCCAGACAAGCTCAAAGATGCTTAACCATGTTGTTGTACGAGTATGATTCTTAAGGCCCATCTCTGTATTCTTCTTTCTCCACGCGGTTCTTCTCCCATCTGAACCAAATAAGTTAAACTTCTCTGTACTTACTCTCTGCGGTGAAAAACCCTTGGTCCCCAAAGTCACCAGGCTTATATACATTCTTAAGGGCTATATTTAGGCATTTCTTGTGATTCTTGTCATTGAGTAATTTCCCGTTTCTTGAGATACGGTCATCATAGCTGCTGTTTTCAACATATTCATCACTGTATCCACTGAAGCCTTTACTCCTATTCTCCGTAGCTCATTTGGCTTCTGAGGAGCACTTGTTTTAGAATTCATTTTGATAGTGTGTGCTATAATGTTCTTTACTAAATTTGATTACTCTTGGGTGATCACTCCTAAGTTTGTTTTTAACTGATTTGGTAACGCAGTATCCATCTAGTATCGACTGAATTGTTGGACGAGGTCATCACGTCATTTTAGATATTTTAATTAACGATTTTGTTTGATTGTGAATCCTGATAATAATTTTTCTTTCACTTCGCCTCGTTTCCTTTCCATTTCTACCCATTTCACTTTTTACATTTTGTCTCTCCATTTTTCATTCGTTTGTAATGAATGGAGATCAAGAAATTAATTGATATCGCTGTTAGCAATCTTTATATGTATCACTCCAAGAGTGATCACACTAACAGTGTTTGGTATCGTGTTTACTATAAACAAAACTACGGTGTACGAATACTTTTTCGATGGGGGTTGCAGCAACCAATACCGCGTACATGACACGACTAATAAACTAATAATGCAAGATAGTGTAGACATTCAGGTAATGTTTAGGGTTCGTTCGTATGCCATGCATCGTCCCTATCTACTTTGCTCATAAAATAATTGTAAACACGAGTACATTCTTTAAAAATAATAACTGTACGAATACTTTTTCGAGACACTGTATTTAATAATCTGCATGCAGGTCTGGATCCATGCAGTTAATTGATTGTTGACCGTGTATCAAACACAGTGTACCAGTGGAAACAATAGTTAAGAAAAATATAAAATTTGAATGCTCTAATAATTTAATTACAATCACATTTTATTTACATAGTTGAAATATACTCACCTTTGGTCGTTGAGTTCATTTTGTCAAAAACAGAATTGCATACAGGACAAAGACAGGGAAATTGAGCTTGATTGAAAACTTCGTCTGACAAGTGAGATTCTGATCTGACGAGTTATTTTTAACGTCCAAATAGTTGGTGTTTAACAAGGTAGATGGCGCCACCGTCACCAATGTTAACATATACAACTATTAAAATTGAAACAATCAAAAATAAAATAAATAATAAAAAACTAAGAAAAACGGATACAGTCTGCTTAATGGACGTTACAAAATGTAGGGAATGGTGCATGCCGATTTTTCATATTGTTATTAGGTTCTTTGTTAGAGGAGGCTACCATTGTAAAATAAACAATCAACTTTATCTACCATACTTTCTACCAGAAACTGACAAAACTTGTCACACCCATTTACGTTTGAAATATCCATGGAATGGGAAATGTCGATTTCGCATATTGTTGTTAGTTTCATTGTTGGAGGCTACCATTGTTTCCACACTTAGATTTCCACAACCTAGCATGTGCAGTTGGCTCTTTAAGAACTTTGATTTCCAATGCTAAAGATACAAATTTAACTATTTAGAATCTTGAAAGTCCACAAATATGAACTTAAATTTAGAGGATTTTGGATGCTTTTTTTTTTCTCAATCTGAAAAACTATGCGACGTGTTTGCGTGATCATTACGCTTAAATGATACAATCTTCTGTACTCCTCATTCCAGTGGCGTATTTAGGGGGGTGGCTTCCGGGCTTAAGCCCCCCCGAAATCTTACTTAGTATAGTAAAGTAAATGAAATATCTTGCAGAATTTTCACATTTCCAGGCAAATCCCCCCCCGAAAGTTAGCAAAGCCCATCCCGAAACAAAATCGTAAATACGCCACTGCCTCACTCTGTCTGTATTATAAAGAGGGAGCCTAGTGGTATGCTCAATGGTAGAGCTCTTGCTTCTGGTGCAAGGGTCCCTAGTTCGATTCCAGGCCATGTCAATGTATAGTGGACTACATTATGTTCGTGGTTTTTTTCGGGGTCCTCCTAATTCCTTCAACATTTTGATTCCACCAATTAATTCATAATCATTCACTTTCATTAACCACCCGTCTCCTTTAATCTAAATGGCATCAGTATAATAAAAAAATAATGCATTTTGAGAAATTTAATATTAGTCTGAGTATTCGGCATATTGTCATGAGATAATTCCAATTACTCGGTCGTCAGAGAACTGTTGAATCTGATTAATAGTAAATTGGAGTGACATTCTTTTTATTTATGTTCGATAGTATTTGCTTGTGATCTAATTAACTTTCACTGAGTTGTTATTTCTTTTGTTTATTAGTTATTAATTTCCCCTTAGTTGTTTCCTCTTTAGTTTATTCCTTTTTGATATACTTAATTTACCTTTCCACTATATTTTAATGAGTTCTAACTTCTCTTTATACAGAGTGTTCAATATACAATACAACCCGGAGTTTGGAATAATAGAACTTTTGAACCTGAAGCGATACACAAATAATGCTTATACCAAAATGAAGCCTTGTTTATGCATATATTTTTAAACTAGAAAGCAACGATTGAAGTATACTAGAAACCACACAATGTTGCCAAATGCAACCAAAGTGTTTTTTTTTTTTTTTTTTTTTTTTTTTGCAAAACATGTAAATTGACTCATAACTCATACGTATGGATATTCTGTCATTAATCCTCAATCTGTTTAGTTCGATGAGCTTGGGAACTATGGAACAGAAAAAAGAATTTTTCATTCCCACTGATAACTAATCACACGAGGCCTCTGCAAGGGGGAACTAGAGAAATCGTAGTTTTCATAAATTGACACTCTGAGTTGGCAAAATTGCTGATGTTTCAGTGCATCAAAATGTTCGTTAAGGATCTGTCTAGATTATGCAATTCCTGAAAACAATTAAAAAAAAGGAACTTTAAATTATCATGGTAAAACGTTTATTTACATGTACCAGGCAACACTGTTATTATCACGACTTAGTTATCAGCTCTACAGCAGATGCTGGAACTGTCCCCTGTTTTGATTCAAACACTAGTTCACACGTTTCGCCAGGTTGGCAGGAACTTTACGAAGAGTAGAAGTGTTAATGTTCTCAATGGCACTGCAAATGTTCGTTTCCAAGTCTTGTATAGTTCAAGAATTGTTCTTGTATACCTCTTGCTTTAAGTAGCGCCATATAAATTAATAGCAGTGTTGTCGGGTGCATGTAAGTAAAAATTTTATCATGATAATTTCAAAGTTTGTTTTTCATTGTTTTCAGGAATTGCATAATCTAGATAAATCCTTAACACACCTTTTGACACACTGAAACATCAGCAGTGTTGCCATTTCAGAGTGTTAATTTATGAAAACTACGATTTCATTAGTTCCTACTTACGGAGGCCTCATCCAATTAGTTATAGGTGGAATTGAAAAATTATTTTTTCTGCTCCATCGTTCCCAAGCTAGTCCAACTAAACAGACTGAAAAATAGTGACAGAACATGCAGACGTATGAGTTATGTGTCAATTTACATGTTTTGCAAAAAAAAAAAAAAAAAAAAAATGATTCACACGTTCGGTTACATCAGCAACACTGTGTAGTTCCTAGTGTACTTCAATAGTTGTTTTCTACTTTAAAAATATATGTATAAATAATTCTTCATTTTGGTATAACCATTATTTGTATATCGTTTTAGGTTCAGAAGCTCTACTATCCCAAACTCCGGGTTGCATTGTATATTGGACACCATGTATTTTTTTTTTTAATAGTTTGGTCGGCCTTAATTGAGCAAAAGTTCCTGCAACCCGAGTTTTCTGGAATCCTGTTCTTCTTTATGACAAAATGTTCCTTGAATCTGGTCATGTTTTACATTAAATTAAAAACATACTAAGTTTTTATTTATTAACTTTTCATAATGATACTATCAGTCGTTTTCATTTACTTTAGCAAGCATTTTAAATATATATTAATATATATATTGGGTGAGTCAAAACTACGTAAACAGAGATTACACACACACACTGATTGATTAAGTCAATAAGTTTTTTTCTAACATATTGTAAATGTTCAATATGCGATCCACGAATTACACGACACACATCTAGTCTATAATCAAGTTCCTGCCACACTCTTCCTAGCAAGTCAGGGTAGATATCGGCCACAGCTGCAGTGATGCCCTCACGGAATTCAACCACAGTTGTAGTAATTGGCGCACAAATACCCTAAATTTTCCACAGAAATGCCCTTGACCTTGCACAATGGACCAAGTCGCATGGAAATCACGCGCACAGAACGCTCTGTGGCCTGTGTGTAAAAGCCATATTTCTCACTTCGACAAAACTGCCTTCTGGTGGACGTCTACGTAACTGCATCTCTGCAATAGGAAGAGAAAGAAAAACTTTTTGAGATTTAATTCCAGAAAAAAAAAATGACTCGAATAATAAATTAACGAGATCGGGAACATCATTTTGACTCGCTCTTACTCAATATTACTAGGGATGCGCTCGAGACGAGTCGAGACAGAATTTTCCTGACAAAAATTCGAGTCGAGACACGGCTCTTCCAATAGAGAAATATACATTTTTCGAGTCGAGACAACACTTTTACAGCACATTTTCGAGACGAAACAGTCACAAATCTTATCTCGTGCGCATCCCGAAATATTACTCAATATTATATATATTGTCAAGTCATGAAAATTTTAAAAACAGAGACTCATTACTTGTCATTTCATTTTATTACTTATTTTCCAGTCCAAAAATGAAAATTAAAATAACAGAATGTTCAAATATCTTTTTTATATGGTTAACAGACAGATAAAATAGCTAACATTAATATTTCATTTTTTTAAAATCACGAACGTCCATTAAAACCAAATTAAGTGAAATTTTTCAATTTAAGGTCCCACGATTATGCTATTTAGACTAAGGGAGACGGTGATAAAGCAAGTGAATGATGATGGAAGAAATTGTGGAATGATAATGTATGAGAAACGGAAGTACTCCTAGAAAACCCAAGAAAGTTGTTCACCATAAACTTACTAGGCCGAAGATCGAACCAGGGACCCCTAGCACCAGAAGTAAGCGCTTTACCACTCAGCCACCGTGCACCCCGGATGTCTATTTAAAAGACGAGAGAGGAGGACATTTTATATAAAGATGAAATTCGAAGACGGAACTTAACGGAATTCCGAATCATCTACGCATAAACATTTCGAAAAACAATTTGAGGAAGATAAAGTATCCGTAATACAGGGTGAACCTAAATCATGTGCCCAAACTCCGGGAGGTGATTCGTGACATCAAAAGAAGATAAAAAGTCCTGTTGCATGTTGTCGAATTCCGCATGCTGTACGAGTGACAGCAGTGGTACAAACTTGGAATCGACAATCGAATTCTGTGACAATTGGAACGGAACAGAAAGATGTGCACAAACTATCTCTGTTTGAGCCACTGCCTGTGTGCAGTGTATCATTTTGCTGACGTTGATAGCCACATTTAATTAGTTTTGATGTCACAAATCACTCCGAGCAGTTTGTGCATATATTTTTGTTCCGTTTCAATTGTCAGGAATCGATTGTTGACTCCAAGGATCTTATAAAATAGAGGATCTGCCCTTACAACAAAATCTTGAAGCCATACGTCACAGTTTCGCTACCTCTACTCTGCCCACTCCGCCCAATAGGATCGCAATCTTTTGAGCCAACAATCATGGCGGAAACGAAAGTAGCCAATCAGACGATGGCAGAAACGAGAGTAGCCAATCAAACGTGCCGATGCTCGGTTGTTTTCCGGCTTCATCGATTTAATAAGATGAAGATACATATGAGCAGATCCTCTATTTATAACATCCTTGGTTGACTCCAAGTTGGCAGCCCTGTTACTCGTACACGACGCGGAATTCGACAACATGCAAGAGGACTTTTTATCTTCTTTTGATGTCACGAATAATCTTCCAGAGTTGTACACATCTTTCAGTTTCACCTTGTATATTTGGAATGAATTTTATTTGACTGAAATCATAAAACGATTGTACCTGTAATTTTGTTTACAGTTTTAAAGTTAACTTTATGAATAAACATTGTTAGGTACTTACGGTATCAATCTATATATCAATTCATAGAGCTAAATTAGTTAGTATAATGTTAGTAATTTCTGTCTTTGACATCTTGAGAATATAATTTAATTTCGATTTCTTCTTGATACTAGAAGAGCGGGAGAACACCTTTGGGCATCCTTTTAAACGTTAAACTCTTTAAGATCTTCCATCTTGATTCTTGAAGCTTAATTTATTTACTGCGGTTTAAGTTCGTTAAGTTTTCCTTATGAATTTCAAATTACTCTTGCGCCATTTAGTCACGATATATTTCAGTGGGTTCCTGAAACCAAAGAACATCGAAGGAAAGCATTTTAATATATAGGTAGACTCAAAAATTCTAATATATATATTTGCGAAAACTCAATATTTCGCAAACATTAATTCACACAAAAGATTGAGATAAAAAGTACAATCTATAGCTTTTACAAAAAATCGGAAAAATGTACAATATTATTATTATTATTATTATTATTATTATTATTATTATTATTATTATTATTATTATTATTATTATTATTATTATTATTATTATTATTATTATTAAATATTCTGCTTTTTGGCAGATCTAGCCTGGGACCGGGGCCCAAGGAACCCCAGTTTTTTGAGTGACAAAAATAATTCAACCTATTACTTGTATATTTTTGGAAGTTTATAATAAACTCATGATACTTGCTGGATCCCCCACGTTTTACCTTCTAGATCCGCCATTAAATTTTAGATTTGGCCTGGAAATGTTTTTGCCACATTTCTCGATTTTTAGCTTTCTCTTTTAATTCCAAATATTTTTTCTGTTTTTCAAATCATCTGTCAGTTGTATTCTTGTTCCTACTTATCGCTTTCTTTCCACTTTTCCTTCTTTGGTGAAATGAAGAAGGCAATTTCAGCAAAAGATGTATCCAATCCAATTCGCATTTCCACGAAGAATGCTGGGTAAAAGCGTCCTCTTCTCTCCTATTCACTTTAAAACATCTTCGTTTGCTAGTCTCTCTGTCAATTTTATCTTGTCCATCATCCTCCAACTCAACATTTCGAAGCTTTCTCAATATATATTCTCAAATTCCGTAATACCCAAATCTCTGAACCACAAAGTCTAATACTCCATACATAGTACTTGACCAAGGTCTTTTTTAGTCCAATATTAAGCCTGCAAGTTAAGAATGTACTTTTCTTGTTCAATGATTTTTTTTAATCTCAAAATTACCAATCAATGGATTGTATTAAGTTGAATAATATAGTGTAAATGACTGTAAATCCTCATACACGGTTTTCGAGTAAAATTATATTTTTGAGAAACTTAAAATTGATCCTGTACTATAATCTGGCCACCTATCAAGATGAAACTGTTACTATAATTTACGATTTTAAAATTAGAATTTTACAATATTACGGAATGGAATGGTATGATTATAAAATTTTTCAGGGACACTCGTAACACGATAGACATAGCATGGCTAATGAGATGCAGTCAAAAATGATAATTAAGTCTCAAACTTTACTTTTTGTTTAATTATGACTGGTTTTTAACCTCTTAGAGAATAATTCCATATTGGGTGAATGCAATTGTCCTGAGCATAACTTGAGTTAATTAAATTGTTCTGAGCGTCCTCTTGGATGAATGAGATTGTCCCCAGTGCCCCCTTGGGTGAATCCGATTGTCCTGATTGCCCCATTGGGTTAATTCAATTATCGCGAGCGCCCCTAGAATGAATGCAATTGTCTTGGGTGCCTCTTGGGTGAATGCAATTATCTTGAGCGGCCTCTTTGATGAATACGATTGTTTTGAGTACCTCCTTGGGTGATGCAATTGTCCTGAGCGTCCCCTTGGATTAATGCGATTGTCCTGAGTGCCCCTTGGGTGAATTCGATTATCGTTAGCTCCCATAGGATGAATGTAATGGTCTTGAGCTGCCTCTTTGGTGAATGCGATTGTGCTGAATGGCCCCTTGGATGAACGCGATTGTCCTGAGAGCCCCATTGGGTGAATGCTACTGTCCTAAATGCTTCCCGTCATCTTAACCCAACCCAAGCATGTAAAGCTGAACGTAAGACTTGGACGAAGTACTGCAAGAACCAGAAAGAGTCTTCATACTTAAAATCAGCGTTGAAAAATATATAACATACACTATGTCTCCTCATTTTGCAGAAGAAAAGAACCAATGAACGTCCTTTTGACTAATTGTTTTTGAAGCTATAATGACCGAATTTTTATTAGTTCGATATTTTTCATCATTACAAAATTGATATGAATCTTAGGATGTTCGTAAATGGAGAAACTTTTAGTTTAAGTGGTTGATCAAAAGAAATACTGAAGAACACAAACTATCGTTCATATTTTTTGTGTCTGAAATACAATGACTGGATAAAAAAATATATATGTATATTTTCAACATTGTTATAATTCGTACCTGCCTTTATTCACAGAAGAATACCTGTTTCATTTCTTCAATATAATAGCCTCACATCTTTATCACCTTCTGCCACACTCAGTGGCGTAGGGAAGGGGGGGCCCGGAGGGGCCGGGCCCCCCCAAAGAGGTCCGACAATGTACTTTGGTACTTAGATGTTTGTAATTTTTTATATACTTTTATGTTTACACATTTTTTTGTTTGTAATTTTTCTATATGCACTTATAACAACACTTGCCCCCCCCCCCCAAACACACATCCTGGCTACGCTACCCACACTTGTAGAAGGACATACACCATCAGTATGCCAATTGTTGTCGACGTACAGTAGGGACCGCCATATCGCATGAATTATGACTTATATTGTCTTTTATTGCTTTGCGGGAAGTGGTTCCTTCATTTTGACTAGAAAAAGTCCTCATGAGGTAATTGAAAACCTTATTGTGCGCTTTGCATTTGGCACTTCAATCTTGATTCAGGTACTTTGTTCGCCCTTCCAAAACATATTGTTATAGCACTTCCATTTTCCTTCTCTACTTCATGGTACTGCTGCTCTTGACTAAACACACAATTGTTACTCCTCGTCACACATCATCGCCTTACATTCCCTTATCAGCTAAGCAACTCTTGTAGTGTTGAGACACAACCCTCTGGCGTGGAGCCAGTTCGTTGCCACTACGTTTAATACAACCTTTATATTTGATCAGAGTGTAGTATTTTGTTCTACTGAAAAAGTTCCGTTTAAAAACAAACAAACAAACAAACAAAAAACAATACTAACAGCGATTTCAGAGTCAATAATACTGTTGCTTTCTTACTTCATACTTTCTGATTGTTCGGAAGAAAATCTCCTTTCGCTTCCTGTTGTATTATTTTGTGTGAATTGTTTTCCCCGATATCATAGATTGCATATACATTTTAAGCTTAAATTAAGTTTTAAAATGTATTCACCGTGTTTGCTCTTGAATATTACTTTAAATAATTCTGGAAACTTGAATTAGTACTATCGGTTGCACATAGGCCTATTATGATATATTAAAATGTGAATACTGCTTAACGTACTCTAAAATCTAAGTTGAACAACTCCATGATAGGACATTATATTGTTGTGCTGTCAGTATTACAATTAGTGGTGGGCACAAAAACAGGTTTTTCGGTTCCTGGTCTTTAGAAAAACCGAAACCGGTTTTTGAAAATTAAAAAAAGGTTTTCAACGAAACCGGTTTCGGTTTTCTCCAAAGCCAGTTCGTTTTTCACCGAAGCTAGTTATCAGATTTCTCCAAAACCGGTTCGGTTTTCCACGGTATCCGGTTCGGTTTTCTTCAAAACCGATTCCAGTTTTCTCCAAAACCGGTTTCAGTTTTTCCAAAACTGGTTCTATTTCTGACCAGAATAGTGCTTCGTTGTTCTTCGGAAACCGATTCCGTTTCCAAAGAAATAGTTTTATGTGTTTTCTAAAACAGTTTTCACCAAAATCAGTTTCCTCCTCCAACCCTTCCAATCCTTTCAGAAACCCCTTCAACCCTTCAACAGGCCCCGCCTTCAAAGACTGGCTATATAAATGGACATGTCGAGACAGAAGATATCAGTTGTTAGTCCCTCATATCTTACCTATTTCTCCAGTTGCAACGGGTATAAGAAAATCCTCTAACCCTGCCTCCGAGTTGTAACTGTTAAGAGATATTCTCATTTATCCCCGAGTTGCAACGGGCTGGAGATTTTAACCTTACATCTGAGTTGCAACGATCAAGAGTTATCCTCACCTATCTCCAAGCTGCAACAGGTAGATTCCGTTAGACCCAGCTGCAACGGGCAGAGTAATTCTTAACCAGCAAACCTCAAAACTACGAGCTGCAGCGAGCAGGATGTACAATTGTACTTAACTTAGAGAAAAGAACTTTTTGAGAGAAATAGAAAATTAGTTATTTGTATTCTTGAGTATAAACTATATAAACATTTTTTATAATAAAACCCGTGTACCGTCACTCTACCGAATATTACAAAGTAGATAGTTTTATAAGTCAAGAATGTATAGTATAAAGAAATATCTTATACATGTCCACCAATCAGCAATTAGTTAAGATTTAAAATTTCCAGCATATATACAAGCTGAACCTGCGCTCTCCACACAGCGCATCATTCGTATATGAGCATAGATCTCCTTCTCATTCCTCACAACATATGTACATGTCACTTTACAGACACAAGTGCAAGACCTCTTGATTTTAAAAAAAATCGGCAACGGGTATCATAAAGGGGAGATATTTTCGATTATTTTTTCTCAATATCTCGCACCGTTTGCAAGATTTGAGTCTACTTCCGGTTGGAATTTCTAATTCATGTATGACCAGTGTTTTCTTTCTTCTTGCATCCAGGATGTAATAAGCAAATACATTACATATACAATTAATTTAATGTCAGTTATATATGGTGTTCATTGAGCAAAACACTCAAAAAAGAAAGATTTATCTTAAGACTCGAGAAATGGTTATCCTTCCTTTTTCACTATTATTTGGTCATGGAACAAACGCCTGAGACATATACAACCCCAATATACAACATTGTGGTGTTGGAATGTATAATGCATAGGATATGATGCTTTATTTTATTTTTTAATTTCAGCGCTTCCAGCGTACCTTAAAAAATGTAATAAAGGAACAATGGCCATGTTTTTTTTAATATTCAATTAGAACTGGACAATCTACGCAAAATTTGCAATCGCTCAGTGAAAACGTCATCTTTCTAGAGCCTGTAGTTTCCGAGATCTCATTGTCGAAAGGATTGACCACAAACATATAAATATAGTTTAAAAGAACTCGGAAGATGGAAGCACAATTCACATGCATTGATTTTCGAGAAGGCTTATTAAAATACTAAAGCTTTGAACAATAATTTTATATCATAAACTTTATGAAAAAAGATATAGTTAACTAATTTAGACTATTTAAAGTACATATATTTAAAATGCTTATCTCTGTTAAACGTGAAATCACACATAACCGTAAATGAAAGATTTGAAAGCCAAAGTTATAGGTTGGAGCTCAGGCGCTTTTAATTGCTATTGTAGCATTTTAAAAGATAGATGGCTAAAACTGTTATAATTTTGTAACTAACTATGCATTCATGTTATGAAGGGCGGGAGTTATAAATATAAATTATCCAACAGGATTAGTATTGTTATATATATATATATATATATATATATATATATATATATATATATATATATATATATATATATATATATATATTTGTTTATCTTTTAAAAATCATTTATTTGTACTATTTTTCTTGTGCAGACAACTCCTCAATCTGCACGTTAGAGTGTTTGTATTGTGTATAGTTGATTTTGATTATGGTATAGTACTTGATAATGGTGCTAGCGTTAATTAAGCGATTTTTACTTTACCATTTTACTTAGAAGTGTGCCGCCTGTAAAAATAAGTTACTCAGATATTATTTTTTTTATTAATTCTCATATTTTACTTGTAAATTTTCTAAATAGTGGTCCTTACCTTATTAATTTGTACAGTTGTGTTACATTTTTCGCCTTTAGAATATGATATTTTACAATTGTAAATAATTTTGCAGAAATTGTTATTGTTTATACTAGATTGGAGAATACTACTTTCACTTCATGCGTTTATATAGGAAAAAAGCATGGTGATCACCATGGTAATGAGAAGGAAATGATTACTACTTTACATTATCACTATTTTAGTCTACAGAGCTTTGCTATGCTTATTTTAAGGATGTTATAAAAAATAGAGGATCTGCCTATACAGCAAAATTATGAAGCCATACTTAACAGTTTTACCAATCCCTACTCTGCTCGTTCCGTCCAATCAGATCGCCATGTTCTGAGCCAACATTAATGGTGGAAAACGAGAGTAGATAGTCAGACTCGATGCTCGGTTGTTGTACCGATGCTGTGTCGTTTTTGGTTTCATTCAGTTAATAGGTTGAAGATACAGATGGGTAGAATCTCTGTTTTATTGCATCCTCGGCTCATCCATTATTACACGTCCGTTAGCAACAAGCTTAAATTTTGTTTTCTTCTTCTAGCGACATTTCTTCTTTTCCTTCTTTCACTGTAAGTTTCACTGTTACTTTTTGATATTTCATCCAAGTTCACGTAGAAGGTTTACAAAAAACACAAAACCGAATCAAGATGGCGGCCAGACAAAAGAAAAATACATGAGTCTTGCTTTTTCTCAATTTTCATTTTTAAACAATTTTACTTTTAGATGTTTTTGATAGTTTGATACAATCTTAGGATACTTAGAACAATTTATAGTTAAATGTCTGGCGTCACTACCTCCGTAATTTCTTGCAAATTTTAGTGTTAGCAATTAAAACATTTTAGTAATAGGCCTAAAGTCGACATGGCAAAATGGCTGAGACTATAACGTTAAACATTCTAAAATGAAATAAGATAAGATAAAATGTTTATTTTCAAGATAAGAAACACAAACTTGCTGATGATTATATTCTTAACGCAAGAATTTTTATACCTCGTTACAACTTTTTACTTGGATAAATTATTTACTCATATCTACAATTTACTCATATGACTATACATGTCACATCGTGTTGATGCAGCTCTTGAATATATTTTGTATCGCTCTCATACAATTTTCACGAGTTTGTTATTAATAGGCAGACATGCTCTCTCTTTTATAAAATATACATATGTGGCTTTATGAGCTGAATAGGATCAAACGTTGATCACCTGACCTCTCTCAATGGGCGATTATGATAAATGAAGAGTCAATCACTTGTGACATCACGGAGGCAGATAATCCTGTTAAAAGGGCACAGGGGATGCGCCTTTTAATTGAACATTGTCCTTTCACACGAACGTCAGTTTATTTTCATTAATGCAACCAAGAAATAAAAAAAGACATATTTGTAACAAATAATGGCTCTATTTATTTTTATTATTAAACACGTGTATGTTTACTTTTGGCACACCACTCGACATAATTGTTCAAAAAATATATTTTTCACTAATTTCCCTTTTGCTGTCTCCTGAATGATTTGCGCTGGACAACATGAAAATATCACACTTGGCATAGACAAAATTTCAAGGGGCCATCAGAAGTAATTGTTAAAAAATGCAATTCTTTTACGATTTGCATTCAAATATGGCGTCCGAATGTATACCATAAGAACTACAGTGCAATAAACAAATCAACCTGTGCTAGGTGTGAAGAAAAGATGCACGAATGCTATCTAACCGAGTCAGAGCAGAGCAAAGCTTGTAGGCTCGTGCGATAGCCCGTGGGTGCGTCCGAAGGGAGGCGGTAAGTGTAGTGAAAACAAGAGAGGGCATTACTCGAGCAGATGGCTCTACCAAATTTTCACACATTTATTGCATTTTCCGATTTCTTCTTGCAGACCATGCACTAAATGAGAAGCTAATGCATAAACCACGAACCAACTTGAGCTAGGTGGCCACTAAAAGCACGAATGCTATCTAGCAGAGACAGATCAGGAGCGCAGCAGGGGGGGGGCGATCGTAGCGAGGGGTTGCGTCCGTAGGAAACAGGCGCGTCAGCGACGGGGCATACGCATAAATAAGGATAGTGTAAAAATACATAAAATATCCGCAATAATTTTCACCTTCAAAAACACTTAAATAATCGTAATAACTCTTACTTTCAAAATGGCTTCACTGGTTTCCCGGGTACAAATAGCCCTCTGCGAGGAGAAATTCGTCTGTTTTGAATTTTTACTTCTTTTCTACACTTCGCATAGTTGATTCTGCGTTTTAACATAGCATGACGCTGCAAAAATTTTATAATATGACGCTCTTTATCACACAATTCTTTGTAATAAAATCGTATGTTTGCATTATATCCATCGCATAAACAGAACATTCCCGCTGTTTATTTCTACCTTTTTCTCATTCTTGTATTCTTCCGCCTTACGCTTCAGTAAATAGTTACACTTAGAATACGTTCACTCCCATTCAAAATGTATTTCAATATGATATCTAATGACAGAAATTACTTATATTCACCTCTATTTCTTTTACGAAAAGTGTTTGACATCGTATTTTTATCTATAAATTTTGTTTTTGGTAAAGCCGTCTGCTCGAGTGAACCCCAAGTGGGTTTCGGCAATGATACGAGTTTCAATATTACGCTTCATGGTTTCATACTAGTAAGGCTCCACTTGTAACCATAAATACAGCCTCTGCACACTGTTCAGAAATACACCGTCGGTGGAAAATAGGATATAATACAGTCTTCTTTTATATTCACACTTATTTTATCCGTCATAAACCACTTGTAATGATTTTACACTAGCAGCCCTACACTTGTATACTTAAAATACAGCTGTATTGCTTTTATTTTAATTCTATTGCCTGTAGATTTTTTTTTCTTTATAAATATGTCTTTTGATGAAAAGTATTGAATTTTACCTGTAAAGCTTCCAAAATGTGGTATACTAAAAGTAAATCAGGACCATTAAAAACTATATTTACAGGCAAATAAGTAATATTGCATAATGCTTTCATATCTAAACATATTCTTCCGTACAGGTCTCCGTTTTCTTGAGGCATTTCCAGTGGCGTACACAGATTATTATCAAGAGGAGGATTCAAGGACCCCAGTTCGTATAATTTCAGGATATACGCAATTTTTTTTATTCGTGTTGAAACGTGACCAATTAGTAGCTCAGAATTTGATTAATTTTTCTATACCAATGTTACCTTGGTTGTAGACCACACACACTTAGAAGTTTTAAAGATTTAAAGTAATGTGACTTAATTTATACAAGGCGTTTAATACACATGCATTTATTCAAGAAAAAACTGAATATTCGATTACCTGATTTTGCATCTGGTGCTCTGGTTTCGGCAAAAGTGCACTTTGAACAGAGCATTCATAGGAACGGATTAACAATAGATAGTAAACGAGGAATAACACTCTATGTTTTAACAAAATGGGTCGAAGCTTCCTTAACTCTAAGCTTACCCGACCTTATCATACTTATCCAGTAAGCGTCGTTTCAGATTTGGCTTAAGGGGACAAGACCCCTTGATATATGTAAAATTCCGCGTTTTTCACTGACTTACTACTATTTTATTGGTAAAATCTATATAAATCTCAAACTCAGGGGGACAAATGCCCCTCTCTGCCCCCCTAAATGACGCCCGTGTGCTTATCCCTACCTTACCTCATTAAACAATGCCACATCCTGTGGCAAAACCACTTGTTCAGTTCAAAGTGCAATCTTACCGCGGTTTCTATGCATCTCAGATTATACATGTTTTCAATATAAAACCTGTAATTGATATAGAACAGTGATTGACGAAGTTTTCTTACGAGGGGGCCAAAAAAAAAAAAAAAACTTTAGACGGTCCAAAACAATTTATTGAAAACAACAACGGTGCATTTCATAAACTTATTGTAAATAAACTGCTGTTAATAATTGAAAGATTATAAAGGGGATTGTGATGAAAAAAATTGTGATTGCATTTTTAAAAGCTTTAATCTGGCTTGAACTGGGGTATACTGATAATCAAAAGTGAAGTTATATTCGTCACATTGGGAATTAGACACTACTACTGTATCTCCGGAACCACATGAAAATCGAAAAAAAAAAAAAAAAAAAAATGTACTACATCAGGTTAAAGATAAAATAAGGTTAGGTTAGGTTAGCGCGCCACACTGCCTTTCCCGCCACTAAATCATGACAAGTATACCTATCCGCCATATAGTCCCTTCCGCCTCCACTTCAAGTGCCGCTTACAACATCAAAAACAACCTACAACAAAATCAGCTTCTTAACTTGAAGCATTCCCCTCACCGGACATTCACTCACTCTTCCTTACAAATGCTCCAATTCACTCAGTAAATTTCCTAAAATTAGCCCGGTGATACAGCAGTTAACCCGGGAATTATACCGTGGACCAGATAGAACTTTTCAGAAGGCTGACTCTGTAACGCGGACCGTAGTTTGCCTATCACTGATACAGGAAACAAAAGTGAAAGTCAAGATTTCACCTATTTAACGCACCATAACTTAGTCAATGGAAATTAGTACTTTCCACCAATATTAAGGATGGTGTATTTGCTAAGCTGAATATATATATATATATATATATATATATATATATATATATATATATATATACTTACCACGCATTAATTTTTCAGTTCTGCGGATATGTACTTCTTTTCGTGATAGTGATACTACCATTCTGATTAATGTATTCATTCTTCCTGGCAGTGTTACTTTTAGAAATTTCTTGAATCAGCTAAATTGTAGTATAAAATTTATAATATCAAAATATTCCTTATCAAAAGGGCTGCATTTACATAATTCTGAAAGAACTCCTTTAAAATGCAGAAATATGTTTAGTTCGTTTGTGGTTGGAATTGAGCACTAATTATTTTTCCTTTTCCACCGGGAATCGTATGCGGTTCTCCTTACACTAAAAGTGCGTGTTCAAGCTATATATATATATATATATATATATATATATATATATATATATATATATATATATATATATATATATATATATTGAATGATTAGCCCAATCTGGTCTCTTGTCCTCCATGTTTGTTTAATTAATCTAATAGTTGTAGCGTCCAAGTCTTTGATTAAATTAAAATTTCTAAATTGTTTACTTTTTCTAACAATAAACAATAAAACAGATTTATTTGCAGCATCATCATTAAATATTTTCAAATCATTAACTTGGAATAATAAAGTTTAAGCTACAATTAAATCATCACTAGAGGTGTACTTACGGGGAATTCACTTGTTCCAGACCTCAAAAAAAGACTTCGTAACTCAACTAACATCTGCTCACTTTCTTAACATAACTATAGTGAAATGACTAACCGATGAATTAAAATGCTAGGTTTATACATTTTATGTATATTTATGGTCAAGAAAAGTTTATGTTTGTGGCCAGTTTTTGGACAATGATATCTAGGAAACCACAAGTTCTAGAGAGATGTCGGTTTCACTCATCGATTGCAAATTTTGTGTAGATTGTTCAGTTTTGGTTGAATAATTTCTTTAAAAATCCGCTATTTCTTTATTACATTTTTAAGGGTACACTGAAAGTATTGATTTTTTTTTAAAAAAAGTAAAGCGTCATATTCTATGAATTATGCATTCCAACACCACACATCTGTATACGGGGTTAGTATATCTCTCCAGAGCTTGTTTCATGAGGATATCAAAAACGAAGGATAACCAATTCTCCAGTCTAAGATGAATCTTTATTGTTTGGAGTCTTTTGCCCAATGAACAGTATGTCACTAGCATTAAATTAATTGTGTGTCTCTAATGCATTTGCTTATTACATACTGCATGCAAGAAGAAAGAAAACACTGATCATACATGAATTAGAAACTCCAACCGGAAGTAGGCTTAAATCTTGCAAACGGAGCAAGATATTGAAAAAGTAATGTAAAAAAATCTCCCCTTTATGGTACCCTTGGCGATTTTAATCAAGACATCTTTCACTTGTGTCTGTAAAAGGACATGTAGAGATGTTGTGAGGAGTGACAAGGAGATTCATACTCATATGTGAATGATATGTTGTGTAGATAGCCAGCCAGTAGCTTAAAGATTTGATTTTACACCTTTCTTTCCTAATAAAAATAATTCAGTTCTATCAGATTTTCTGAGAATACAAGAGACAGTAATTAACAATTAATTATTGTCTTTTCGGGTGCAGAATAATATAGGTTTAATACTACATAGACGTATTGACCTCCCCCCCCAAAAAAACTTTGGACTCTCCCAATAAAAGAAAATCTGATCGCTTGATCATCCCAACATATTATTGTAGAAGTACATAAATATTAATGCTAAAATCGAAGTATGATTAGGGCTCTTGTTATATTTTTAAATAGTCGAGATGAAATATGCATAATGGAGTAATTTAGATCTACTGTCGTCTTGCTACACATTTCATATTACATCCAATTAATCCTCCTAACAGCGGACGAAATAAACAAACGGAGCAAAGGCTACCAGATCATGACGAAACAAATTCCCAGCGAGCTTCAAAGTAAAAATCAGTAGTACCAGATCATGACTTTCAGCGCTATGACGACATATTCCCGTGGCCAATTTAGTTGCCAAGGGGAACTAATGGGTATTGAGTACTATTACCAACGAGCGTTATATACAAACTGACAACTTTTTGTATTATAAACAGAATCCAATATTCTACTTTATCCAAGAAGATAGGGATACGAACAAAGAAACTTCAAGGGTAGTTAAAAACACACCCATGTTCTTCAGAGGGACTCGAACCCAGTGGGTTTCACCTAATAATCGTTAGACCAATGGCTCAAACCGGTCAACTTTTCCACACCGGTCTCCCGAGATCAGTGGTTTTCAATCTAATTCCTATCACGACAGACATTTTATCATATCCTCTTGCCAGCGACCCCCTTATAATTTCTGATTCGTAATAAGCTTGGGTGGGAATTTTAATATACCTATTGCCGAGATCTCACGATATCCCTCTATTTCTATAATAGTAGAATCCATTTTTTTGTTTATAGTGGATACAGTAACAGTAATATATTCCCTACGATGAAAGTGCTTGTTCAAGGTGGGTATTAAACAACTTCATTGAAGAGGCCATCAAAGTAGCTGATCTAAACCCACAACTTCTTGATCAAATAATATAATTATCGTGCAACAAGTCCTTGTAACTTTTCTTTCTTTCTTTCTCTCTCTTTTTTTTTTTTTTTTTTTTTTTTTTTAAACGAGAATTTGGACAAGTTCTGCCTGATGAGGAGAGAAGAATATCCTGGTCTGGTAGTTGCTGCTTTAAAAGTAATAGTTCGGTTTGCTACCTCGTAGCTGTGCGAAAGTGGTTTTCCTTTCATGGTAAGCATTGAAACAAAGATAAGAAATCGTTTATCAATTGAAAATGACTTGATAGTGTGCGTCATGAAGATTGAACCAGACATTGCCGCACTCGTGAAATCAATGTTCAGGTATTTCATTAACTTTCAATTTTAATTGTATTTCAATATGCAGGTTTTCCTGCGTTTGTAACTTTCTGGTTACTTTCATATCGTACCTCTTTCACTTAAATTGATTTTTTTAACAACTCTGCACGTGTTGAAAATGTTTAGTAGACCTATTTTTAGTTGTTCCTAGCAGTATGTGCAAAAATGAAAAATATGCCCATCAGAACAAGATTTAAAATAATATTTAAAAATAATTTCCGGTATTAGGTTCTATTTATATTTATCTCCTGCCCTGGGTTTTCAGAAAGTAGGGCTGACTCTACCATATGTGCAACACGTGCATTTGCATGGAGCGGCAGGTCTCGAAGGGTGGTCAAATCTGTCATAACTATATTATTTAAAATAAATATTTCTTGTTGGAAGCAGACTTCATAATTATGGTAGTTAACTTTACTAAGTTGACCTTTTATTTAAATACCACATTCATATATCATGTTTATGTCACATTAGTTTAAGGTGACATGGGCAGTGCTACAGCAAATGATCAAACAAATCCCAACACGAATTACTTGGTTGTTGTCAAATACAAGAACTCAATTGTCGAACAGTAGCAAACACCTGTTCCATTTATTTATCACAGTTTGATATGAAAACTAATCTTGCCTTTGTCACAAAACAAGTTCCTTATCATTGAAGGTGGAAACAAGTTCCTTTAAAAAAAAATTAACAGATGTAGAAGGAATATCTAGTTGCACTAGAATTGCAAACTGATATATTGAGATTGAAGTTCGATATTGAATTCTATAAAACGGATTAGCAGCTTTCCTCTGTAGGTGTGTATTATTTATGGTTCACTAACATAATAGATTATTATTTTAAAAAAATAGACACAGCAAGATTGTATTTAAGTCTTTCTGAGTGCAAGTGCACTTTCCCTCCCCTTCGTTGCTCATGATGCTTCGTAGCATATTTAAAATTTGTTCTTTCTGGAGAAAGGGAGGAGGCGGCAAATGACCTAGCGCTGGGCCTGTCAGAGAGATGAGTCATTCCTAAACTGTTCCACTAAGGATGTGGTAAATAACTAATCATAGTAAAGCGAGAAAGTTGGTAAGGCCAGAGGTGCTAACGACCATTTTTTTTTTTTTTTTTTTTTGCATAATTAAAATAAGGAAACATGTCTCGTAATTATCAAAGATACCATCCATAAATTTTACTTTGCTTCTCTTATGCCACTGAAAATTTGACTCTATGCAATTAAGCCTGTGTAGACTCCTCCTACCGTAAGATTAATAAAGAAAAAGAAATTGAAAGTGACAGGAACTTCGAAGATAATTCAAGGTAAATTAAGGCTGTGGATGTCATTTGCAAATGAAAATATACCTTTTTTTTTTATCTACATACATCCAGTGCACACCGTCGCTCTTAAGGCCTTGAGTTGTATTCAATAAAGAAAGCTAACAGACAAGGCACCATTGATTAATACAAATATTTTCTTGTGCAATTTGTCTCTTGAGGTACAGTTGACGAACGTAGGAATTAAAAAAAGAAAAAAAAAGAAAAAGAAACACGTGTCATATGTTTTGTATTGAGATAGATTGTTGGGAGGGGCGAACAGAAATGCACATCAAAAGCAATACACGCTCTAATTTTTGCATGTAATGAACAGACAGATGAGGAAATTTTTTTCTCACGTAAATCTACATAAAGTACTGATTATCTCACATTGTGAGCGAGCTTTTAGTGCTACAGAAATGAATATGTGAAAAAAGCCATCACCACACACTACATATTCTCATGCTACAGTTTTTAATTTTTGTTTAATTATGACCTACACACGTACACGTGCTGCGATACCAATTGCGATAATCGCATTCAGGATTTATGAAGAATGTACACAGAAATCTATAGAGCGTGATGGTCTTCGTCTGTCCTGGCAGACATTTTATTTTTTTTTCCTCCCACAAAACGAAAATGAAGGCCTTACGACAGAACTTGTCTCCTGATTCACGATTGTCATTTATTCTTTTATCCAGCCTGTCCGCTGCTTCATATCTCACATGAAATTGTTACAAAATGCCCTTCACTTCTCCCTCATACCCCCCCCCCTTACAACGCATCAACAAGACCAGCGGTATGGGAAATTCCACACCCAGAATTCCCATTGCTTGTTTACATCTCTCACATATTGCGACCCCTTTTACTAAGCAAACAAACGATCTGGAACATTGTTAATATAAGTAAATAACAGAGTACGAATTTAAAAAAGTTTTTAAAAAATGTTTTATCATGTGTACAATTTTTGAATTTGCTCAGCGTGTATACAAGAGGGAGAGAGACAGTTCTGTATGTATTGACATTTGGTTTTGGCAAAGTTGAAATCTGTATCAGCTGAAACACGATTATTGTACGAGTTTGCCAATCAACACCAACAGGGAGAGACAAGAAATCTGCGCCTAAAGCAAGAAATTTCGATATCGTAGGGAGTTGGTTTTTCGTAATTTGATGTACCAGGTTTCATGTTCATTCAAGATTCATGGACTAGACTAGTGTAACGTTATATGGCGCCTTCAGTACACAAGGGAATCAAGTCCATTTTTGGTCATTTTGGTCATTATTTCAGTTTCAAGACCTCTATATGAAGCTCCTTGTACAACTTATTTATGTCCAGATATTGTAAATAACTGTTATTAATGTAAAAAAAAGTGTTACATTTATGTACTTAAGTATATAGTATACAGTTTGTACAGTTCACAGATGACGAGAAAAACCCTAGCAGATGTAGTGTGACGTAGGTATGGGCTCGCCCACTTTTCGCACGGGGGTTTCAAATGACACCACGGAATAGCACACTGATAACTTTACCTAGAGTAGCAGACGACATCTAAGTATAGACCACACCTCGAAAACCGAAAATGGACTTGACCGTGTCGTTGACCTTTCCCCGCTACCCTGTTTTAAGGTTCTTCTCGTCATTTGTGAGCTGTATCTATTGTGTGTGGAGTCATTGGTTCGATCCCCGGCCAAGTAAGATTGTGGTGGGCATCATCCTGTCAGTGGGTTCTCTAAAGTACTCTCGTAACCTGTCACATTCATATTTCACCAATTCTTCCATCATAGGCGGAGTTACGGGGGGCATTGCCCCCAACTTTTTGGCAAAAATGCCGCTTATAAGATTCTTCGATTCTCATTTGTGTTTACCGTCCCTCTCAACAGACAAAGCTCTGCTCCCCCCACAGGCAATTCTTAACTCCGCCCATGTCTTCCATTATCATTCACTTGCTTTAATCATCCGACCTTCTTAGCCTAAAGGGCGTAAACGTGGGACGTTAAACTAAAAGATTTCATTTGATTTTTATTTTGTGTTTCTCTCACAACTTTAGAACTTGAACTTAATTCGATTTTGTGCTCTGAACGCCCCATATGCTCATTTTCTCCCCGTTTTTAGTCTTAAAACTATACCATGCATAGATATGGTAAATCGTACAGGTATCAGGTAAAAGATATCGGGAAACATATTATTATTATTATTATTATTATTATTATTATTATTATTATTATTATTATTATTATTATTATTATTATTATTATTATTATTATTATATTATTATTATTATTATTATTATTATTATTATTATTATTATTATTATTATTATTATTATTATTATTATTATTATTATTATAGCATTATTCCATTGAGAGGAAATGACACAAATATTTACTGGATACACTGAGAAAAATCAGTTCTCCGAACAGCGGTATATTGCATAAATATACGGAATCCCCTTGCTTACTACAGAAATCGGTATGGAGCATACGTTATTCATATGCTACATACGCACTGCCTTTAGATGTTCCATCATGCCGTTGAGATCGTCTGATATCTAACAGTTATCCGTATATCACATGAATATCACAGTTATCCGCATATATTACATTCCTCAGCTATACGCTCGTATGTTTTAAACGTCCATTTGTATGTTAGATCCTGACTGCCTATATTGTTTCATACAAGAAGTATGTATAGATGGAACACTTATACGGAAAGTATTATTTAAAAAAAGCGTTTTCAGTTATACGTCTGTTGTACGTTAAGTCCCAAAACTCAAAATCAACTCAACTCAACCAAAAACTAAAAGAATTACGCATGTAACCTACCTTTTTAAATACGCCACCTTCAATTTTTTCTCAGTGTAATAATATAAACATAATAACGATTTTTATTCATTGTGGGTTACGAGGAGAGGAGATATTTACACTAAAGAAGAGAAAAGCATTGGTTAAACCTATTGGTAGCTATTACTTGATTTTGTGTGTGGGGGGGAGATAACCGAAAAATGTGAGATGTCTTACGCACCATGAAGAGAATGAGCATCGCTGGGGGTCATATTGTGTAAACTCGGAACAGTTCCGGCTGAACCGGATGTCTGAGAGCCCTACTCATAGTATATTCCTTATGAAGGTAATTCAAAATCCGAAGGGTAGATTAGATAATATAATAGTGTGCAGATCATAGAATATTTTAGAGTGGTAAAGAGATAGTCAATCTAGAAATATCCTCGGGTAGCCTGGCATTTAAAAAAAAAATATTGTAAGGATCCAAACATCACAATATGAGCACATGTTTATGGACAACGCGTGCTAACGTTTACAAACAAGCAGTCGATACACTGAACAGAAAGACACGAAGATCAACACGATGGGAACCGAAAGTGGACGAGCCACCTGAAGAGGGCCTATAAAAGAGGAACCACAAAGGTAGGAGGTATCAGTTGACCACTGATCGCCTACCCACAACAGTTTAGTAGGCCGCACTGGACTAAGGGGCTCTACTTATTCTAACATCCCTGGACGCTGCTTTGAAGGGAAGGGGATTTCTCAACACAAACCATACCTCAAGATGCTGCCATGAGCCGAGGAGATTCCCTATGACCATAACTTGGAATTGTTATAAGACATCCCGGTTGCTGCCATGAGCGAAGGGGTTCCCGTATGAAACGTTCTTCCTTCACCCTTGGTCATAAGGAAGATTCTGATATATTAACTTTGTAAAACTCAAAGACTATTTTGTATTTTTATAAATGAATCGGTGAAGGCTAGATTCCTGGTCCAGTATTGACTCTGCCTACACAAAATATTGCAATATAAACCAAACTAGGAGAAAATCGGGTCAAATGCATCTATCTACAAGACCCTCTCCTGACATAGCTTTCGGTGGTGCTACGAGTCCAAAAGAAACATAAATTGTTGTTCAAAATGAAATCAGAACTATATGCTGTGGCGTATTTAGGGTGTTATCGGGCTCAATACCTCTGAAATAGATTTACTTCTTCGCATTCCCCGTACAGCAAGAATGCTTCTTACCATTTCTAAGAATTTCATTGACTTTTCATTTTCTTATGCTCTTTGTTCAGAAATAATACTGTATTTGTCAAATTTCATTACATGTAGGAACTGCGTTCTTTTTTTTCTTTCGTCCATTCTACTTCTTGTTTCTTTTTCTTGTTACGATTGTTGAAAGTTGTTACTTTCGTTTTTCCTGTCATACTTTCGACATTTCTTAGTTGTGATTCAAGTCGGCCGTCGTCAGTAATACTAAAACTAAGAGGAGTTGATCAGCGAAACTGATGTTCCACACGTACTTGCACGGATATCAACATACCGGGACTTTCGTTCTTATAGCAAAATAATATTTACAACGTTTAGTTATAAAGAAAGATAAATGTTTGAATTAAAGAAAATCAAGAGGGGAATAAGTAGCCCTGGAAATTATTTAGGCCAAGAAGATGCTTCCTTTCTCTTCTACGAATAGAATAAAAGGTTAGATTCATTGCTGAATGTTTGTGTGTATCATATCACATAAGATTCACCAGTCTGTCTCAACATTTTCATTCAGATTCTTGTCATTAAAAGTGCAATCAATATGTCAGCTTTAACTTGTCTCAACATTTTCTTTCAGGTAGAAACGTACACAGATAAGACTGAATATTTCCATTTTTTTTTCTAAAATGAAATCAGTTAAGTTGAAATTATTCAACCTGTGTTTGCAGAAATGTCATTTCAGATTTGCCTGGTGAAGGGGGGGGGGTAAGCTCCTCCACGACATAGGAGTTTCACGTTTTTTTCTAGGATATTAGTAGACAACCGATTAAAATATATTTAGTTCTCAAACTCAAGTGGACATTGCCTCCTGCTTCCCTATTGATGGCCTTGTGTGTTTGGATTTTAAAGGATGAAAAGGAAAAAGATATAAGTGTTTATTCACGTGTTGGGCATAGCTCCAGCCGAAACAAAATCCTAAATACGCCACTGATTATATTTTTCCTATCGAAGCTTGAACACATCTTTTCTATATCAAAGACGGAAACTAGCTATTTAATCGTGACAGAGAGCCGAAATCATTAAAGTGTTCCTTCTTTTGGAGAAAAGAGACGGACTTAAGATTTCGTTAAGCTTTTTTTTTTTTTTTTTTTAAATCAGAGAGCATGAAAGGAACGTTCACATTTCAAATGAACAAAAATTGTTGAACGTAATATGTAATATTTATAATAAAAAATGGCAAGAATGAACAGAAGCCAGAATGGAGGAATGAGGAGAATACATTAATATATAATGAAGAAATGAGAAAAAAATCTGAGTGTATGAAAAAGAGTAAGATGGTCAAATGGTTTAAATTAAGAGTTTATACGGTTCAAGCTCTTTATCGTGGGGTAAGAAAAAAGAAACAAAAAGAAAATAAAACGAAAAGTAAAAAAGGAAAGCTGACTGAATATATATTTTTAATTTATGAAACGTTTTACATACGATCTACAACAGGATGTAGGCCACATAAAACATGTTTTAAACATTAAAAATGCAATTTAAACAGAGATACCAAAATCTATCTCTATTTTTAAATATAGGACTCATAGGAGCAATTTCCATATTTTTCAAAGATAATTTGAACACAAAAATTACGAATTGAAAGAAAATAAAGCAAGTTTCTAGAAAATCAAAATAGTTAAGTAATATTTAACAAGTTCGTGCCTGGAGAATATATGATGTATGGTGTATACATAAGAAGTATTATGCATTTCTTGTTACTAATATATGTAGTTCAAAAACATTATGTTTGTATTTGAATGTGAATTTTTACAGAAAAATTTTATTTTTATACCTACTACATATACAAGGGCTTTTCAATAATGAATGATCATTATGTTAGTAAATAAATAAATAAATAAAATAAAGCAATTACAAAGTAAACCAACTTTCTTATTAAGTGTAGAAATGGCATGAGTGGTCAATATTAATAAATTGCATAATGGTCAAAATAGTATAATAATTCTATCACGTATAAGATATTTCGTTCACAAGATAAGAGTATGATATTATGTAGTAGTTATTGCCGTAAACAATCTAATTTGTCAACCAGCTATAATTTCTTAAGTCTAGCTTAGTATTAGGTCAAGCAAGCTTTGCTTAGATTACTTAAGCTTAAATTATCTCAGATTCGGACCCAAGAAGAACGGGAATGGGGAATGGCGGAAACTTCATAACGAGGAACTACATAGTTTATACGCTTTACCCAACATTGTTAGGGTCGTCAAGTCTAGGAGGCTTAGGTGGGCAGGTCATGTAGCTAGGATGGAAGAAAGTAGAAACGCTTTCAAAGTCTTGACTGGAAGACCAATCGGAAAACGACCATTAGGAAGACCTAGGCGCAGATGGGAGGACAATATTAAGATGGATCTCGCAGAGATTGGAATTCAAAGTAGAAACTGGATGCAGTTAACTAAGGATAGAAGTCAGTGGAGAGCTTTTGTGAAAGCGGCATTGAACCTCCGGGTTCCATAGGCTATAGAGTTAGTTAGTTATCTCAGATTATCTATGGTTAGATTACAGCTCAGATAGGTTTAAGGAAAATGACATAACAACATTGTTTTACTCCATCAGAATAAGGGGTTCTAGCCTTCTTTTAGAATAGTAGTTCCTAATTTTGTTTACCTGGTGCTCCTCCACCCTTTGTGAAGTCTGCACATTTCACACAACATGCTCCTTGCTGCTCCTTGATTTGACCACTTTTCAAACTTCTGATGTACCATTGAATTCTCAAATTCTTCATTATTATTATTATTATTATTATTATTATTATTATTATTATTATTATTATTATTATTATTATTATTATTATTATTATTATTATTATTATTAATAATAATAATAATAATAATAATAATAATAATAATAATAATAATCTCTAATTTACATTTAGTTTCAGCAAAACCTCCGCACACGATCACAGTATAATATTATTTTTGTTGCCAGCTTTATTTTTAATGGATTCACAGTTCTTAAGAGTCTGACGTACTTGTATTAAAAAGAATACAGACATTTAACATTTCTCTTTTGCTTGTTTTTCATAAGTAAAAGAACATAATGAAATTCAAGTTACCATAGTCGTAGATAATGCTATTCTATAATAGAAAATATCAACCTGAACCCATAGAAATTACGGTGTTGCCAGGACAACATTTCTACCAGACTAGAGAAACGAATTCAACTGCATCTTATTACGTATCATGTTATTTTGGTATCCTGTAAACTATTTTTTAAATAACATCCGTATATTAAAATGCTAGGTTTATATGTCTTCAGTCATTTCGATAATGAGATCTCGAAAACCACAAGTGTTAGAAACGTGCCGTTTTCGATGATTGATTCCAAATTTTGTTTAGATTGCCCAGTTCTAATTGAATACTTGAAAACCGTGTCCGTTATTGCTTTATTACATTTTTTAGTTGTACACTAGAAGTGTTGATTAAAAAAAAAAGTAGAGCATCATATTCCATGAGTTATACATTCCAACACAACATAGACGTATACAGGGGTTGCATATCTCTAGGCGTTTGTTTCCTGACCAAATGATAATGAAAAACAAAGGATAACAATTTCTCCAATCTAAGATGAATCTTTACTGTTTGAAGTGTCTTGAACAATGAACACCATATATAACTGACATTATATTTTAATTAATTGTATATGTAATGTATTTGCTTATTATATACTGCATGCAAGAAGAAAGAAAACACTGATAATACATGAATTTGAAACTCCAACCGAAAGTAAGCTCAAATCTTGCAAACGGTGCGAAATATTGAAAGAATAATCGAAAACATCTCCAATTTATGGTATCCCTTGCCGTTTTTTTTTTTTATCAAGATGCCTTTCACTTGTGTCTATATAGGGACATGTACAGATGTGAGGAATGACAAGGAGATCCATGCTCATATGTGAATGATGTGCTGTGTAGGGAGCGCAGGATCAGCTAGTTATTATTTAATTTTAATAACTGTATGTTAAAACAATTTTGTTTACTACAAACTAAATACGACTATTATTTAAGATTTAGAAAGGTAACCATTTCCTAAAATGATAATAATAAATAAAAAATTAATGATTTGAAGCAGAACCACAATTACCACTTAGGCACATGATTTCAAGATTCGACTTTAAAGACTATAAAATTTATCAGCCTTATCCCATTTCAGTATATCACACTCTCACTCCTGCCCGTTGTAAACCCTGCCTTTAATATTTAGAAAGGTATCCAAATTACTTTAAAAAATAAAAATGTGAAGCATAACCACAATTACGCTCGTGATAGGTCTGATGCCAGCGAGTCAAAGAAAATAAATTCAAGATTTCATTTTAAAAAAATACAATTCATTAAAACAACCAATTAATTCATACTTACAAAATGTGAGAAAATTTCATATTATCTTGGTAAATAACTTCCGGAATCAGTTTCAGTTATATTAACGATTTGTCATGAATGTCTAGAATAACTTTGCAGGTAATTTTTTCCTAATCAAACAAATTTTAAGCAAAATTTCCCTTTTAGCTGAATCTCATATATACAAATCAAACCTGGATAAACATGAATAAATCTAATTTAACAACAAGGTAAGTTTACATTGAATCAAACAAATGTCTCTACATTGTAAATTAATCAACTTGCAAGTAAAATTCCCGTTCTATCGCAATAATGGTGGTGAGCTATTTAGTAATAACTATACAGTATATAGACGAGATAGAGGTGTTAAAGATAGAGGGGGAGGCGTTCTAATTGCAATTAAAAACAAATATAATATCTGTAGATGTATGCTAAATGACAAATTAGAAAAATCTTTGTGTACGGGTCAATTTTCAAATAAGATACTATTATATTGTTCATGTGTATTTTACTCCAGGATCTAAGGTAGAGGAATATATTAGTTTTTTCAATTCATTCGAAAATAATGTAGCATTTCATAATAGTAATTTTATTATAATAGATGATTTAATCTTCCTTTAATTACGGGTGTCGAATGCGATCCACTGCTTCAAGGACAAAGTTATAGAGCACTTGATAATTTTATGATTTTTTATAATTTAAGATCGATTAAGAATGTTAGGAAGAAAATTGGAAGAACTTTGGATTTAGTTTTAAATTTAAGACAAAATATTTTAGTATCTAAAGACGACTCACCACTAGTTCGACCAGATGAACATCATCTTCCATTAATAATCGAATTAAACCTTCATAAAAATAGTTCAGCGTGCAGGTATAACTTTCAGAAGGCTGATTTTTTAAAAATGTATGAAATATTTCGTGAAACGGATTGGTCATTTCTGGAGAGAATTGACAATGTAGATGTAGCTCTAGAGCAGTTTAATGAAGCAATAAAAGAAAATTTTAGCATAACCGTACCCAAAAGAAAAACGAACTGAAATAAAACAATTCTCTGTTGGCTCAATAGGGATATACTAGACACGATTAAGCTAAAGGAATATTACAGACAACAAAAAACAATCTAAATATAACACAATGTTGTATAAAGAATATCGAAAACGAGTAAAAATAATGTTCAATAAAGCATATAAAGAGTACGTAAGGAAAATGGAAGATAATATTATAGGGCAGAGCTGTCCAAATGGCGGCCCGCGGGCTGCATGCGGCCCGCCAATCCATTTTCGGCGGCCAACAAAGCTCTTACGACATACGATTGTTATTACTGATAATATTTTCATTTGTGTTCATTCTTTTAATGTTTCCAATCTTCTTTTGAAATAAGGCCCATTTAGCGCTTCTGTACAACAAAAAGGCCCGGACATCCGAGGCAACACTGGAGTCGGTAATGAAGCTATAGGCAAGGCATCGTTGCTGAAAGGAACGATTACATCAATTAACCAAACCAAACTAATTAATCATGAAAATTGTAAAGAATCGCTTCAGAAGCTGCCTTGGAGATTCTTCTCTTTTACATCTTCTGCGGCTCGCAACAACAGGATTGGATGTAGATATCCCAGCCCTTGTAAACTCTCCTAGTCACCCTCATTTATCACATTGAATGTAATATTTCAAATACATTTTTATATTTTTCTTTTGTATAATAATAATAATAATAATAATAATAATAATAATAATAATAATAATTATTATTATTATTATTATTATTATTATTATTATTATTATTATTATTATTATTATTATTATTATTATTATTAGCTGCGGCCCTCCACCTTGCTAGCAAAGACGGTTATGGCCCTCAGGCTCATTATAATTGGACACCACTGTTATAGGGGATGCAAATGCATTCTGGAAGTTTATTAAAAATAAAAAAGAAAGGTCATCTTCTAAAAATCAACTAATGACATTAAATAATAAGAATTTATGTGATGGTACAAATATAGCTGTTGGTTTTGCAACATATTTTAGGTCAGTATATTCTGAGAACAAAGCATATTACAGCATATGTGAATCTAGGAAAATGCACGTAAGTAATTCATTAATGTTCCACTCCATAAAGATAGATGAATATAAAGCAGCAAAAAGATAAATAAATAAAACCCAAAAGGACGAGTGGACCTGATAATATACCACCATATGTACTTAAGGCTTGCTCTGAAGTATTGATGTATCCTTTGTGTACAATTTATAATCTAATCCTGAAGACGCAATAATTTCCAAGTCTCTGGAAAATTACAAGAGTCTGTCCAAGAAGAGTAGGGAGAAGAAAATAAGGTAGAAAATTATAGATCTGTAAGCATAATATGTGCACCTGCGAAAATATTAGAGCAAATAATATATATGCGTATTTTTAATCATATAAAATGTTTTGTTTCTGAAAACCAACATGGTTACTAGCTGGGTAGATCAACATTGACTAACTTGATAAATTTTATCCAGGATGTTTATGATGCATTTCATAGAAAAATAAAGGTGGATACTATATATATAGATTTTGCTAAAGCTTTTGATAAAATTAACCATGATATCTGATTACAAAAACTTTCTACCTTTGGTATGTCTAGTCAAACATTAAATCTTGTGGCTTCGTATCTTAGTAATAGGAAACAGTATGTAATATACAAGTATGTAGAATCTTTTAAATATGATGTAAACTCAGGAGTTCCACAAGGGTCCAGTTTGGGACCATTATTTTTCTTTTTGTTTATAGACGACCTTCCGACCAAAATTAAAAGTTCAAAATGTCTCCTATATGCTGATGATATCAAAGTATATAAAGAAATTAATAGTTACGAAGATACATTGTTACTACAAGATTATGTAACTGCTATATACAATTGGAGTGTAGATAATGACCACTCATTGAATTTCAGAAACTGTTACTATTTAAGGTATGTAAGTAAAACTGACGCTGAAAGATATACATATACAATTAATGGTAATATTATATCAAGAATATATTCAAAAAGAGACCTGGGAGTTACAATGAATTTTAATTTGTCATTTCATGACCCATACAAAATATTATGAAAGATGCGTATAAATGATCAGGGTTTGTAATAAGAAATTCAAAATATTTTCATAATTTGTATACCATTATTGTGATTTACAAACCTATGGTTAGACCAAAATTAGAATATTGCTCTCTTATATGGAATCCATATCAGAAATTTTTCCAGGGACAGTTCGAACAAATTCAAAAGAAATTTTTAAGATAATTATATTTTAAAAAATACAATATGTCTGCCTATGAAAATAAAATACCGTATGTTGCACTATTGAAAGACTTTGACTTTATATCGTTAACTAACAGGAGAGAACAACTATTTTGAACAATTATTTCTTTATAAAGTCATAAATGGAGTAATACAAAACAGTTCCTTTTTAGATAAAAATTAGCTTTAACGTAAAACAAAATCATTTAACAAGTAGAGATCTATTTTATTGCGAGGTAGCCAGAACAGAAATGTATAGAAATTCGCCACTTATAAGAATGTGTTCGAAGAATAATGAAATAATTTCGACAAAGAAAGAGATATATTTGGATTTTAGCAAAAATATTATTAATTTTAAGAAGAAATTAGAGAAGATTTATAAAATGTAAAATATTTTATAACTGATTTGATAAAAACTTTATTTAACCAATCTATTTTAGTCTACTACAAAATAATTACGTTTATTTTAAACTTTACGGATCTTCACTTGATTTATAAATGTTTTATTTATAAAAATGAGTACACGAGGATCTTATTAACATCAAGTGAATTTTTAAATTGGTTTTTACATAATTTTATTTTTACTTAGTTTTTGTGGAAGTGAAAAGTGAAGCTTTCGAGATGTTACATTCTTACAAATAATTTGATATTTTAGTGTGTTTAATTTATATATTTTTTTCATTTTATTTTTTGTATTTGTGTTTTTTGTATTTTTGTGATTCTGCATAATAAGTATAAAAATGTACCTTATGTAAGCCTCCTGTAACTGGAGCTTGTACTCTGTTGGGGGTAAATAAATAAATAAATACAATTATGGAAAAAAAATCACAAGGAATATACGTATATACACAAACGCTCTGTTTTACAAAGAGCAATGAAATCTCTACTTTTTATACCAATATCTAACAAATTTGAAAATTTTTGTATTTCTCATAACACAATCCCGCAATATAGCACTTTTTCATCAAGAGCATTGTACGTATATAGGAAATTTTATGCTGTTTTTTTTTTTAAAATATTTCCAAATAAGTCTCGCATTCAATCTATACCATCTGGTCCCCAATTGAAAATTTTACAACGCGGCTTCAAGTGCTGCCTCATGCAGGCTTTCCTTATCAAATATTGGTCGAAACATTTTTCTTCTCCTACGTTTGCGTTCAAATCGCTTATCATTAATCTCATCTCGTATTTATAAAATCTATTCGTTAAATTGGTTTCTCGTAGAAACTAACCTTAACACTGGATGTTTTTCTCTTCCGTTGGTTTGTGGTGGACTACATCATGTCCATGGATTTTCTCTGGGTACTCTTTTTTCCTCGCACATTCTCATTCCATCATCATTCCCTTGCCTTAATCATCATCTCCCTTACCTCAAAGGGCATAATCGTGGGACGTTAAACTCAAAGATTTTCTTCCGTTGGTGAATGCATTATTATGTCAACGACATCGCAACATCAGCTCTTCAGTACATTGTATATCTATTACTCATGAATTCAAACCTTTCCAGTGTTGGTAATATGTAATTTCTAAGCAAAAACTTAATCCTAGAGTGTGATATTCATTTTTCTCATAGAGCATCCTATCATTCCCAATTCACCGCTCTCTCAGTCGTTAATAAATTTACATTACTAATTTATATGTTTTCCCCGATATACGAAATTCATCTGCATTATATTAGCTCCTATCATTCCACAAATAACCCCTAACATAAATCACTTTTTAAAAACTTTACTCTGTGTCGTCTTGTAGTATTTCTCCCTCGGAGGTACGACTGAAAAACTCTTTTACACCCTTACACAAATTTACTATAAGACGGTCCATACTATTTCTTGTTCAGTATAGGCGTAGTCCCGTAATCTAGTTTTCTTGGAAACAAGTTAGTGTGGTGGGAAACAGTCGTACCCTCGGTATTGCATAAGGACTAAAATTTAAAAAAAAAAACTCGTTTGTTTACAGTATTTTTGTGTGGAATAGAGCTGTCAGGGTTTAACACAACCTTTGATATACATGAATGACCGCGCCTGTATTGGTCAACAGTTGCCTTCATGATTTTGGCAGGAAAATTGATATTCGGATGCATTAACCTTCCATACATCCGATATCTATGCGAATACCAATGGTACACTCATGTCCAAAATTATTTCGCATGTCTATAAATACGTTGTTGTAGGAATCAAATTTGATAACAGAGCTCCCTCGTGGCTAAGCGGTTAGCGTACGCGCCTTTGGCCTGGGAGACCCGGGTTCGATTCCCGGCGTTAGCTCATGTGGTTCGGATTCTCGTTAATCAGTAGGTCCACGTCTCATATAGCCTCGTTGCTGAAAGGGACGCTAAACTAAAATCAACTCAACTAATTTGATAACGAATTCGCCCGGTATTTCTTATAATGTTATTATGTGTATAATCGACAAAGATATGTAGGGTATATGTGGCAAATTCCATCTCAAAAAAGCAGTAAATAAAAACAATAAAACGAAAATAAAACTTCCTTGTCCATTTACAACATTTTGTTTTATTCATTCTAATTTTCGTATTTATAATTATTTTCCTATTTACCATAAATATACATTTCCCGATTATACACATAGTATCAGTATTAAAAGTACCCTGCATACTCATTATCAAATTATATTTTTGCAAGAAAACAGTTATAGACATGTGACAATCATTTTATGTTAATCATGTTAATGTTTTCCATGGTAACTATCCGATGTCAACGGTCGCCAAAATTGAAAGAAAACAATAAAAAAATAAAAAATAGTAGTAGTAAACGAAGATAAGGCGCAATGTAGAATAGAGGAGTCGCTAAAATTAACTCTCTTTAACGAGGACAATTTACGAAACATCATCTACTAATCGAAATCATGATTATTCTCCAATAAAGTAACTTCCAATAAACCTTTTGTTATTGTTAATTATTCCATATCGGACTCCCGAAGAAAACTCATCGAAACAACTTATTGACCGTGCCGATAGCGACTACTCTCAATCATGACTCCGTTTTCTTTCATTTAGAAATAGGAAAGAAAGAGAAGAAAGTAGAAGGGTAAAAGAAGGAGGTAGGTAAAGAAGAAAGAAAAGAAATAGGGTATTTTAATAAGAAACAGATTACTGGATAATTCCGGAAATATAGTAAGAAGTCGAGAAAGTCGTTGAAAGATGAATCATTCTAAATGTTATTAACGACTAATCAATTTTGGAATGCTTCGGAATAGACACATGTTCCCTCATACCACCCAGACCTAGCTCCAGGCACCACGATCATGGGGTTGCCCAGACCTAGACCTGGAAATGAGAAAAGTGAAATTTAATTCTTTGTAATGTTATTCCAACCGGTGATTGATAACCATCCAGCATCTGAACTTTGTTCTCTAGGATCGACCACACATATGAATTAACAAAGAAAAAAAAATCAAACTTATAAACTCAATATAAATTGATGTATCGCATCAATAAGAGTCTCAACTTCCTGGAAGAAAGATGTCGTATTTAGGCTCATCCTGCTATTTTTGCTTCACTCCTCGAGCCGATTTAAACCATTAGTAGCGGTCCTTCATGACCTATGTTATTTACCTTAACACATCTATTAAAACATGACACACATATTACAGATATTAGTATGACAAATGATATCACTAAAATTACTTAAATTAAATCTATCATGCATTCACGCGCTCACTCACTCAGGACAGTGTATATATGTTTAAAGGAAAATCAACTAGCTACAAGGGTACAAATAGTTTATTACATTCATAGTGAAAAGAAAAGACAAAACAAATAATTATGAAAAAAAATATTAAAAGCACAGATTCTTAGTTATATATTAATAGAGTACATCGTGTTATATTTTAGTAAATTTTTATATATTCAATCATATTGACAAAAGAAAAGAAAAAAAATAATTACATGTATCATATCTTAGGCATGCTAAAGCCAAATTATGATTTGCGACATACGCAAATAAGACACTTATTTCACTTTAAAAAAAATTGGACAAAGAGAAAAGAAAAAAAAAACTTTTGGTGTATTAGAACTTATATGAGTCTCTACCTCACATTGGGCGATAAAATATTAATAATTTTGAGCGTTCCAATCACAAATCACGCACTACTCGTAGTGTCCAAAACATTTCGCTCCATTTAACTTCGTTCGTGTTTATATATATATATATATCTCTCTATATATATATATATCTATTGGTTTACAAAAACCATTCATCAACTATATTTGGTTTGTAAATTTTAACAGTTTATGTCTGCAATCGCACACTGCTACGTCTATACCCATCTAGGGATTTCGAAAAAAAAATCACTTTCGCCAGAGGATGTTTCTCCTCTTAGACGGTCCATTTCCAAACTTATTAATTGAATAGTTTTAAGTTATTTATTCAACACTGGGACACGTCATGAGACCTTTCCTTTAGATCACTTTGGTATATATGTATACATGGATCGGATTTAAAAAAAAACGATCTTCCACAGGTGTACGGAGTATGATGGTTCAAATTGAGGATAGAAAAAAACTGGTCAAGTCACAGGATACATATGCAGGTGAGAAGGATTCAAGGTGCACTTTCCACAATGGTTTTAGGTTAGTATTTCAGGAATAATATTCGTTATGATGTGGGTTACGTTTAGACCTGCCGTTACTTTTCAATACATGCCATTACATAATTACAAAGGTTATCATTTACATTGATTCAGAAAAAAAGGAAAATTACTCAAGTGCACGGCGGTATTCTTGACAAAATCTACATTCTTATATTCGTCGGAGAACTTACTGGTAAACTATAGCAACCAACACACGTTTAGGGGGACAGACACGAGCGCTCTTACATATATTCATATAATACTTTCAATATCATACTTTTACTATAAAATCATATTCGTATACTAAGTACATATACATCTCGACGTATTCATTTCTCTATATATATATATATATTTATATTCAATAAATGCGCACACATTTAAATTAATCACCCCAATAATAAAAATTTTTAAAAGGTTGCAAACATTGTCCAAAAACAAATGACTTCCGACATTACATATGAAAAAGAAAATCGCTTTTCTACCTGATACCGCGCATCTATAAATTTTTCACTTTTATATAATCAGTTCGTGCTTAAATCATGAAAAAAAAACTTTGTGAGGCAGGCACGTAACACAGAGCATTTCTAAAGATATAACTAGATAAACCAAAGTACAATTTCTGGGCCCAGGTTAACTACAAAGTAATCGAAAACCAAAACAGAAAGGAAAGTGACCAACGGATTACAAAAAAAAACTTAAGAGGGACGACGGTGAAAGACCGTAATAGAAGTGTCGTCAACTACGAAGTCTTTGTTCATTTATTTCGGCGATAGGTCAAAATGTGATGGAGGACCCAATCATTATCTACTTTATCCATGAATCGTGTCTTGCAACGTCTCAGCTGGTAATTTCAGATCAGAGTTGTACGTTAAATAAATTGTAAACAACAAGTTCAAAATCGGGGGGGGGGGAAGGTTGAAAAATAAAAAAAAACTTGAAGAAATGAAGACAGAGAGAGAGATAGAGAAGAAGGAAGACGAAGAATAGGGGCGCCAAAGACTTAAGTGAGAAATAACTAACGCTACAAAGATAGAAGTCGAATTTCGCTCTCAACAAATCCATAGTCAAACTATCCTTAATATGCCAAAAGGGTGGTCTACTCAAATACGTAGACTCAAGGGGAAACACCTGGTGCCAAGAAGCAAGTCTGTGTCTTGTAAATAATAACTTCACAAGTTATTGCTTGTAAAATTATTATCTAGTAACCGTATCCGGCCCAAACCAACAGGCGAAAGAGAGAAAGGGGGAGGGCAAGATGTCATTGCCCTAAATTTTGAAATTTCTAAAACAATAAAAAAATTATCCGACCTCTCCGAAAACTAGAAGATTCCAGAATAGTAATGAAATTAGAATAATAGCTAAGATATCCCTAACTAGTGATTTGCCAAAATAAAAAAAAATTAAATAAACTGAATTTTGGATCGGTGATTTCTATTGCCAAACTTCACCGATAGCTCCCCTTCGCAGAATGCGCTAAATTCTGAGGCATCGATTAATTTCCATCACTATCTAGTTTGGAACTAAGAAAAGAAAACGAAAATATTCAAGGGGGAGAGGTCGATGCCCGGGTACGGTATAATAAATTTCAATGATTAATTGTTTCGATTCTGTAACCCTATCAGAAATGTCGCCTCCATGAACATTATAAGCTAGCATGAGTAGGTAACGTGAAAAAAAAGGAAAAAATCTCACAGAGCAGGATATTCTATTTTTAAAACCGACCAGAAAATATAATTCACTACAGCCCTGTTGTATAACTACTACTGTCTTTTCATAATTTATTATTCAATATGTATAGTCAGCGATTATATGATGCTACCCATTCTATCAGATGGTATTACTATGGTTGATTATTATTATAACATAAAACTACAAAGCATTACCATAGTCCGAATATATATCGCCCTCCTGTCCGAGTGATATCATGGTGCAGGGGTCAGAACCCGAGATGTTTGTAGCTACACGTATCTATTCAATATCTATATATCAACACGCGACGAAGTATTCACTGGGCTACTATATATATTTAACTATATGGGTGTCCCATATTCTATATTCATTTATTACAATATTCATATACTTTATATTCATATTCACATTAATATCCATATCATATTCATATCATCATTCTTTTCATTTGCCACGACGCTATATTCTACA
Organism: Thermobia domestica; assembly: GCF_964235325.1. NCBI lineage: Eukaryota > Metazoa > Arthropoda > Insecta > Zygentoma > Lepismatidae > Thermobia > Thermobia domestica. The sequence goes on from NC_137462.1 coordinate 265,189,313, forward strand.
AACACCCTGTTTCCTCTATCTACGCCCAGCCTATATACACATCTCATCATAACACTTTAAAATCTATAATCACTGCAAACATTTCCCATTCCGATCACCGCACGACAACCTCACTCGAACTCAATTCTCTTTCACCACACACACAATACTATGTAATACTCGGTAGCTTTATTAAGAAGAAAGAAAAAAAACAAAATCCTACGTATGTTCACTGAAATTAGAATTATCTGCGATAATGTTTAATGTTTATGAAATTCTGCAGCAACAATAAACTTCTGCAGCCACGAAGAAAAAATGAACATCTAATATAATTTCAAAGCGAAGAACTAGCATCATATCGCCCGACTTCTGTTAAAAATTTACGTATTGTTTATTTATTCAAATATTTAGATTTCTAGACTAGGCAGAATGTTGAAATTTTCAGAATATATTAATTTTAGGTCACTTGACCTAACTGTACATTCATATGGGCTGTGAATTATACCTTCTAGGTTTTATTTCGGAAAGAAAGGTCAATTTCATGAAAACTAAATCACTAAGCATCTCGACAGAAGAATGGCGGTTAGTACTGACTTTTGACACTAGGGCTAGCGACGATATAATCAACCCTTGAACAACTGAATGTGACCTTGTACACGGAATTATTATACTATATTACGTTCACTTTTAAATATTGTGTATGAGTTCACTTAATGACGGAAAAATAAAAATTTATCGCATAGTAAATACTACACTGTCCATGTTTAATTATCTCACACACTCTTTCATCACTTAACTACCACAATTACTGATACTACATTACAAATATACACATACTACTCAAACTACAAGACACATCATGCCAATACACACCAATCATCACTATCATTAATACATGTTATACTAATAAATATACACAGAAAACATTCATATTTTACCATTTTAAATCGGCTCGATGAAAGGTAACGAAAGAAAAGAAATGAACAGGGCCAACTGGCCCTTGTATTCACTAAATCACATTCTTGAACTGTTTAATCAATGCTCTGAGGGGACATATCGAAGTATTAGCTAACAATAGGACCCCTGCCCTGAAGGGGCAGGAACCCGGAACAAACTACATGTTCAACTCATCCCGCTGGAAGCCGTACTCCCAATTTGGGAGTCAGATAGGAGCCCTCTGCTTAGTTTACACGTACATGCTGATGGTTACTAACACTACAAAATTAAATACCGCCATGTATGTAAAAAAAAAAAGAAATCACTCACTACCTACATAAACAAATCTATATATGGACAGGTCTTGTAACCCTCAATTATCAGGAAAATTGGAGGTGAAAATATAATGGGAAACACTGATCTTCAGAACCGGTTTTAGAAAAGAAAACAAATCACAATACTTCTGAATCCTGTCCATATCGATCGGCAGATGAAATCATGGCGTCAGTATATTGCACTTACTATTTCAGCCCCTTTTTAGTCCAGTTTTGACTATGAAATTTAATAGTTTTTGGCTCCTCAAGACTTCCAGTGATTTTTACATGTTAATAAACTCCCAAATATTACCTTGTTTGCAGCTTTTCTACTCCTTTTTCAACTTTTTGAGCTAGACTATCCAAATCTAGTGTCTTCAGCGAGACGTTCCGGCATGGAATGGAATAATTGCGCCCTAATATCATAGCGTGGGTTTATCATCCAATCAAAACTAAGCATTTTGGCGGTGGGGCTTTGAAACGAATAAAATTTGGTAAAATCTGGATTAAACTAGATTTTAGAAGGACCTAGGTATCTAAAAGAGAGGTGAAGGGTGGTCCTGAAAATTCTGTCGAATTTTAGATTGGTTATTTGATCTGGAAAGTTCCGTCCAATAGTGGATCTATATTTTCGGATAGCCCTGACACCGTAAGAATTGTAATAATCCATTTACACATCCACATACAAGACTTATAACTAATTTAAAATATAAATAAAGATATTGATTCCCAAAACTATAATTCCCAATGAAATTTTTTACAGTTTTTCCATGTTAATTTGAAATAGAATAATGAACAATATTACGAATTATATGAACAGCCAGAAATTTTTTGTTAAACGTCAGGTACAGTCGGTGCAAAAAATTTCGGGCACCCTCCTATTAAAAACATAATCTCATTAGACTGTAATGGCATATTACAGTTCCCCGGCGTCGTTAAAAAAAAAATTGTTTGAATAACAAAATTTTGTTGAATAGAATTAACATGTATTAATACTAATAAACTAACTACTCACTCATACTCTCATACACTCAAATGAGACAGTGTAACATTCACTTTGGGTATTGAGATAGAAGTTCCCGTTTTTTGTCCTCAGTACAGTTGAAAAGCTTAAGATTCTGGAAATTGTTAGTTCACCTTTTAGGTAGCAGGAAAACACGAGGCAACCAGTTCGCAATGTTCCCTTCGAAGGTAGGAAAATGTTCAATATCCTGGAGGGAAACTTTAGAGCTCATACTAACATAAGTAGGGGAATAGTTACTGGGAATTAACATATTATCCTGCACAATCGGAGTCGTCACCGGATTTACCACCGACGACGTCGTAGCGGTGTTATAATTACCCATGTAACTGAAAGGGATTCTGTTGGTCGTATTGAATATGTTGGGCTCCATCCCCGGACCAATCGCACCCGTGAACAACGACTCAGAATGGTACCCATCTCCTCTTCCCGGCAACACGCTATGTGATTGTATACCTCCATGTAAGGAGGGAGCACTCACGCTAGTGACCGTAGTCGTCACAACACTCGACTGATTCGGCACACTATTGGAATTGAACCACGACTTTGGTTCTGACTGATGCATGGGGTAGTGCGTCGCAATATCCCGTGCATCAACTGACGTTAAATTTTCTTTTCCTGCGCCACGGGTAGTTGTTATAGCGGGTAATATTTCTAAGGAATCGCTACCGGGGAAAGGATAGGTTACCTCTGATTTTTCGCGACTAGATTTTGTCATTTCTTTTTGAATATTTGCTATCTCGTTTTGAATTTTCGAAATTTTCTGGTCAGTTACTTCCAGTTTGGTTTCCAATGATAAGTCTGACAAGGTTGACTTTAAACTATCAATTTCGGCCTGCTGTGTTTCTAATTTATTGTTGATTTTATGCAATTTAGTATCCATTTGTTCAATTTCAGAATTTACATGATCTAATTTACTTTCAGTCTCCTGCTGAAGTTGCTTTAGGGACTGTTGAGCCTCGCATCTGACCAAATCAATTTCAGTAGACGTTTGCTCCCTCAATGTGGTTATTGAGGAAGCAAAGTCCGAACATATGTTGTCAATTTTCTTGGTTAGTACCTCAAATCGAGATTCGGTTTCTCGTTTCGAGGTGTCAAATTTCTCATTTATTTCGCGTCTCATCTCCCGACTATTCTTGTCTATTTTTTCATTTATTTCGCGGCTATTTTCATTTATTTCGCGTCTCATCTCCAGGCTATTTTGATCTATTTTTTCATTTATTTCGCGCCTTATCTCCCGGCTATTTTCATTCATTTCATACCTCATCTGTTGATTATCCCGATCTATTTTCTGTAACATCTGTTGTAATGAAAGGAAGAGAGCGTCATTATTAGATGACACAGTCTTCCTTTGCTCTTCTTTGGTTTTATCACCAATTGAATCCCCATCTTTTTCATCATCATCGAGGTCAGATATCTCCACTGGAGATATTTGGCCTCGGTTCTTCCGGGTACTATACCCTCGCTCACCGTCCGAATCGGGATGTTCATTTTCTTTTTCAGAGGATAAACTCATGGGTTCACGCGACTGGTGGAGCTTCCCCTCACATTCTTTGCAGTATTTAACTATTTCACCAGCCCGGACCTTTTCTGCATTTTCAGCAGTATCCTCTAAATTAATACAACTGAAATGGATCCATTTCAGCCCACATTCGTGACACCTCACTAGCCTACGAGAGACGCGAGCTCTTTTCTCACTACTTTCTAAAGTACATTGTGTACATGAGACTTCCGCGTTCTCGTGTGATACTACTTCCCTATTGGTTGCCATAGTTTCCATATAAGAAGACACAATATAAACACATGCAATTATATACTTATAGACTAACAATATCTATTATTCAGGTACTGTTCATAAATTAAGGGACTCCTATCTAATTCCCTCCGTGGGTCAACTTCCAGCATTTTCAAATTTTAGAAGTCACTTTAGCAAATTCCTTCATTTCCCCCTTTCTACAGAGAGAGACAAAGATAGCAGAACAGCCAATGACTATAATTATTTACTCTCACTGTAACTTTTTAATTATGCACCTTTTGTGGCCAAGTCAATATGTGCTCGATCCTAAACAGTGTTTAATAAATAATTTCAGATCCGTTACCAGGGAAAACAATTGTTTCCATGGTAACTATCCGATGTCAACGGTCGCCAAAATTGAAAGAAAACAATAAAAAAATAAAAAAATAGTAGTAGTAAACGAAGATAAGACGCAATGTAGAGTAGAGGAGTCGCTAAAATTAACTCTCTTTAACGAGGACGATTTACGAAACATCATCTACTAATCGAAATCATGATTATTCTCCAATAAAGTAACTTCCAATAAACCTTTTGTTATTGTTAATTATTCCATATCGGACTCCCGAAGAAAACTCATCGAAACAACTTATTGACCGTGCCGATAGCGACTACTCTCAATCATGACTCCGTTTTCTTTCATTTAGAAATAGGAAAGAAAGAGAAGAAAGTAGAAGGGTAAAAGAAGGAGGTAGGTAAAGAAGAAAGAAAAGAAATAGGGTATTTTAATAAGAAACAGATTACTGGATAATTCCGGAAATATAGTAAGAAGTCGAGAAAGTCGTTGAAAGATGAATCATTCTAAATGTTATTAACGACTAATCAATTTTGGAATGCTTCGGAATAGACACATGTTCCCTCATACCACCCAGACCTAGCTCCAGGCACCACGATCATGGGGTTGCCCAGACCTAGACCTGGAAATGAGAAAAGTGAAATTTAATTCTTTGTAATGTTATTCCAACCGGTGATTGATAACCATCCAGCATCTGAACTTTGTTCTCTAGGATCGACCACACATATGAATTAACAAAGAAAAAAAAATCAAACTTATAAACTCAATATAAATTGATGTATCGCATCAATAAGAGTCTCAACTTCCTGGAAGAAAGATGTCGTATTTAGGCTCATTCTGCAATTTTTGCTTCACTCCTCGAGCCGATTTAAACCATTAGTAGCGGTCCTTCATGACCTATGTTATTTACCTTAACACATCTATTAAAACATGACACACATATTACAGATATTAGTATGACAAATGATATCACTAAAATTACTTAAATTAAATCTATCATGCATTCACGCGCTCACTCACTCAGGACAGTGTATATATGTTTAAAGGAAAATCAACTAGCTACAAGGGTACAAATAGTTTATTACATTCATAGTGAAAAGAAAAGACAAAACAAATAATTATGAAAAAAAAAATATTAAAAGCACAGATTCTTAGTTATATATTAATAGAGTACATCGTGTTATATTTTAGTAAATTTTTATATATTCAATCATATTGACAAAAGAAAAGAAAAAAAAATAATTACATGTATCATATCTTAGGCATGCTAAAGCCAAATTATGATTTGCGACATACGCAAATAAGACACTTATTTCACTTTTAAAAAAAATGGACAAAGAGGAAAGAAAAAAAAAACCTTTTGGTGTATTAGAATTTATATGAGTCTCTACCTCACATTGGGCGATAAAATATTAATAATTTTGAGCGTTCCAATCACAAATCACGCACTACTCGTAGTGTCCAAAACATTTCGCTCCATTTAACTTCGTTCGTGTTTATATATATCTATATATATCTATCTATCTATCTATCTATCTATCTATATATATATATATATATATATATATATATATATATATATATATATATATATATATATATATTGGTTTACAAAAACCATTCATCAACTATATTTGGTTTGTAAATTTTAACAGTTTATGTCTGCAATCGCACACTGCTACGTCTATACCCATCTAGGGATTTCGAAAAAAAATCACTTTCGCCAGAGGATGTTTCTCCTCTTAGACGGTCCATTTCCAAACTTATTAATTGAATAGTTTTAAGTTATTTATTCAACACTGGGACACGTCATGAGACCTTTCCTTTAGATCACTTTGGTATATATGTATACATGGTTCGGATTTAAAAAAAAAACGATCTTCCACAGGTGTACGGAGTATGATGGTTCAAATTGAGGATAGAAAAAAACTGGTCAAGTCACAGGATACATATGCAGGTGAGAAGGATTCAAGGTGCACTTTCCACAATGGTTTTAGGTTAGTATTTCAGGAATAATATTCGTTATGATGTGGGTTACGTTTAGACCTGCCGTTACTTTTCAATACATGGCATTACATAATTACAAAGGTTATCATTTACATTGATTCAGAAAAAAAGGAAAATTACTTAAGTGCACGGCGGTATTCTTGACAAAATCTACATTCTTATATTCGTCGGAGAACTTACTGGTAAACTATAGCAACCAACACACGTTTAGGGGGACAGACACGAGCGCTCTTACATATATTCATATAATACTTTCAATATCATACTTTTACTATAAAATCATATTCGTATACTAAGTACATATACATCTCGACGTATTCATTTCTCTATATATATATATATATTTATATTCAATAAATGCGCACACATTTAAATTAATCACCCCAATAATAAAATTTTTTACAAGGTTGCAAACATTGTCCAAAAACAAATGACTTCCGACATTACATATGAAAAAGAAAATCGCTTTTCTACCTGATACCGCGCATCTATAAATTTTTCACTTTTATATAATCAGTTCGTGCTTAAATCATGAAAAAAAAACTTTGTGAGGCAGGCACGTAACACAGAGCATTTCTAAAGATATAACTAGATAAACCAAAGTACAATTTCTGGGCCCAGGTTAACTACAAAGTAATCGAAAACCAAAACAGAAAGGAAAGTGACCAACGGATTACAAAAAAAAACTTAAGAGGGACGACGGTGAAAGACCGTAATAGAAGTGTCGTCAACTACGAAGTCTTTGTTCATTTATTTCGGCGATAGGTCAAAATGTGATGGAGGACCCAATCATTATCTACTTTATCCATGAATCGTGTCTTGCAACGTCTCAGCTGGTAATTTCAGATCAGAGTTGTACGTTAAATAAATTGTAAACAACAAGTTCAAAATCGGGGGGGGGGGGAAGGTTGAAAAATAAAAAAAAACTTGAAGAAATGAAGACAGAGAGAGAGATAGAGAAGAAGGAAGACGAAGAATAGGGGCGCCAAAGACTTAAGTGAGAAATAACTAACGCTACAAAGATAGAAGTCGAATTTCGCTCTCAACAAATCCATAGTCAAACTATCCTTAATATGCCAAAAGGGTGGTCTACTCAAATACGTAGACTCAAGGGGAAACACCTGGTGCCAAGAAGCAAGTCTGTGTCTTGTAAATAATAACTTCACAAGTTATTGCTTGTAAAATTATTATCTAGTAACCGTATCCGGCCCAAACCAACAGGCGAAAGAGAGAAAGGGGGGAGGGCAAGATGTCATTGCCCTAAATTTTGAAATTTCTAAAACAATAAAAAAATTATCCGACCTCTCCGAAAACTAGAAGATTCCAGAATAGTAATGAAATTAGAATAATAGCTAAGATATCCCTAATTAGTGATTTGCCAAAATAAAAAAAAATTAAATAAACTGAATTTTGGATCGGTGATTTCTATTGCCAAACTTCACCGATAGCTCCCCTTCGCAGAATGCATTCCTCACGTGCCACTTTTTAACCTGTATCTTGTAGGGAAAATGCAGCAGTGACTCCAAAACTCTGATCCTTACATATAGAATTGACAGGTCAAACCTGAGAGACCCAGGATCTACTACTAGTGACATCTGCAGTTTGTTGAAGTCTTTTGCTGTTTGCCCACATATGTAACACCGCATAGTAGACAGTGTGTTCTTTGCAGCATCACACACCTTTGCATCAACCATAGTCGAAAGTATGCTTGATTTGTACACTACTGTCTTTGTAGATATTGTAGTCTTGTTTAACTGGGTCATCTTATGTTCAACGTAGTCAATTTTTACATTTGTAATGTTCTTTGCCTCATGCGTAAAACGTACACGTATTAGCCTACAGAACCTATGTGATGATGGCACAGAGTTTTGCCATATGGTTTTTGTTTGGTCTCCATTCGTGCATAACAGTCTGACAGGAACAAGTCAGCCCCTTGGAAAATATTTGCATCCGCATCTACCTGGTTTTGAAACTTCTGTTTAAATTGACACTGTTGTTATCCATCACAGCCCCATTTGGAGACAAGCTCTAACTTTAGGTGTGTTTCATCTGAGATCACTCAATACGTCCTCCAAGTATTGGTACAATCTTGAAGCAGTGTGATGCAGAACGTTTTGTAGCTTGATTTCGGCACATGATTCTGTAACGGTAATAGCATCTTCACAAGGGTAACATGTTTTTTTTTAGCTTCTTGCATACGTGAATAACACGGGTAAATAGTCTTATTTGCTGCATGATTCATTCGTATTGTTTCCGAGTGAAATTTGCCTCCACTACAAGTGCAAGGGTTCTGACGGTGTACGCTTCTTTAGATCAGTCTTCTGTACTTTGAATCTCTTGTAGGTGATGGGGTGCTGTCTTAAATTATTTTCGATGCATCAATATTACGTGCAGCTCGCTGACTTATGTGCCCTGCATAGGTGAGCTCCTCATGTGATGACTACTCTCTCAAGTAACTTGATCTTCTCCGTTTGCCATGTTCACTCAACTAACCAAACTGTTTTGCCAGTCGCCCTGGCTTTGTTGTTGTATTACTTGTCATGTTTTTCAGCGCAATACTCTTGTGGTATTTAACTAAGCTTAATTCCTCCAATGGTGCAGATGTAAGCGAAGTGGAAGTTTAAAAAAAAATTGTTGAAGGCAACCTTGGAACAAGTACCTAAAAATTACCGTAGATTTTGAACAATACCAAATGCTACAACCCTTTACGTTATCCGCTCTATGCTTTACGACACTAAATCGGAAATTATTATTTTTAAAGGTAAATCGTAGCACCTGTGATTTTTAACTAACAAACTCCACCAAAACAAAAATAATTATATACTACGTACGAATTTTCAATTTGGTATTACCGTCTGCTAAAGTTAACGTGAATCCATTTACAAATATGCTCTTTTTTGTACAGAATACCGATACATAACGTGCGACTTGTATGAGAAATAGCTCTATTGTTCATTTTAACAGTGAGTGAGGATTATTGTGTGCAGTGTGCAGCATTGGCAATTTTTAACGTAGGCAAAGTAGGCCTGCTCCCTCCACAATCAAACAGTTGCCTTGCCAGGGTGTCACAGAACACTTGTACGGTACATAATTTTGGCAAAATTTTCAACAACTCATATACATATATTTCAATAAATACGCAAACTTAACAATAGTTTAACAATTTTCTCGGTAGTAATCTTTACGAACATTTGACAGTGAAAATGCAATGCATATTCCTATTCACCCAATCTTATTACAAGTACACAACCACATTATATTATTGACTGTTACAGGGTAAAAGAAGAAAAAAATGACTTACCTTTGACATATTGTGAAATTCCAAATAACGTTGATCTTTCGTCGTACAATTCTTCCTAGGAGCACAGAAAATCACAATAAGACAGACATAACAGACATAAATTACTATGGAGCCTTGTGTGAAAACCCCTCTTTATCCTCTTCCAATATGGCGGATCGATTCGATATATGTGAGTTCGATACCATCGAAGATCTCGCATTTGGGCATCTCTAGTTTTTTATATTATTTCAATTATATTTACTTACATAAAAACAAACAACACAAACTGACAAAAGGCAAACCATTATCTCGTGTCCAGGGCCGGATTTAGCATTTTGGGGCCCCTAGGCCCAATAATTTTTCCGCCCCCTATACTGGTTAAAGTTACTTTTCTAAAATCCTTTATTAAAAAATTATATCAGGCCTATATGTTAATTGCTTAAACACCACTCCACGATGCAATTTTATCATTGCAAGTTTTTTGAGGAATTTACTTGGTTCTGGGCTTAACAAAATACCGTTAATGTATTAACAAAAGATTGGTGAACTTTACCAACAATTATTTGTTCCAATGAACTTCAAAATCAGAATGCTTTATTAGCCTGATTTTTTTAATCAATTCAAAAAATATGTTAAGTTATGGCTATTTATTATTATTTTTTTCTCTCGGCCGTGCGCTCCCTGGGAGCTTGCGCCCATAGGTCCGGGCCTACCGGGCCTATTGGGAAATCCGGCCCTGCGCGTGTCTCTAGGACACAAGAGCAACGAGAAAACTAGGTCGCACTATGATCCAGCATTATTTTCAGTAAAGATCTCCCTTAAAATTCTCTCTGTGCCTGTTTCTTCCGTACATCACTTCAACCTCGATTTTTTTAAAATATGCTACCCTGACCCTCTGCTTGGGTGATTCGTGAGTAAATACAGGTCTGTATACGAGTCTTCAGTATATTTTTTGTTACTGTCCCATATAAATTTGGTCAGAGAAAGTATCTTCAAAATTACATTTGGAATGCTCTCATCCCCAGCAGGTCTGATGAATCGCCTAATTTAACTCACTGTCGTCTTTAGAGGGTATAATTGTGAATATTGTACTCCTATTAGGGTTATCTACAAGGTTGTTTCGTCCATGTCGTGAAAGTGATATAGTATCTCGGAAAGAGTATGTATTTATTTAAATTGAAAAACTTCCATACTCTCTCTTTGTTACAATATGGACAAAAAAAAATCTGTTATAAACCAGTATGTTTGACTTAATGGGATATGAACTGTTTCTAGCACATAATTCATATAGAAGCAAGTTTATATATAATGGAGTACTCTTGATTTAACAAGGAATACATTAAAAACTCCGTTCAGTGCATATAAATGGTGAGACATACTACTGCATTCGCTCTCATGAGAAAGCGGCATTCAACCGTATATGCAAGGAAGCTGTGATATTGCTGGACACATGCATATGAGTTGCGACGGTAAATATGCATTTTTTTTATTATTACACACGCAAGTTACGTTAAGAAACAAACTTATCAACAGAATAAATTCACGTTTAGTTTATCTCTTTCATGACCATTAACATGTTATGTTTGTCAGACACAATTGCTATTTTATAAAAATATCTTGTTATCTTTCCACAGTAGAACGCTGAAAAGTTAACTTGATGCAGAATATCCCAAAATAATATATTGTTTTTGTCTCGAAAAACTTGAACATCGCTAATTAACACCTAAAGAATTTTGTGTGTGAAAAGAAAGAACCCGTGATAACAACAACAACAACAAACGTGTTAATGCAAGCGTTATGAACGTACACTATATAAATAGCTTAATAGTACCACAATTAATACGTCGCTCCGGAAGTGCACGGAGTTAAGTTATATGCTATACTTGAAATTAACTTCTCTAAACTTCTTTAACCATCATCAGCATATAAAAAAATCTCCAAAGAAGAAGCGTATATCCGTCAATTATATCTAACCGAAGTAACAAAACAATATGTCGGTAGATCCTTAAGCGACAAAATAGACAAAGTTTTTTTTTTTTTTTTTTTTTAGTTAACATGAAAACTGATGCTTGACAATAACTTGCCTCTAATCAAAGTGAAACTGGTCCTAGAGTACACCCCAACATGATTTTCATTATGATAGTAACAAAAGATTTGAATACACTATAATTAATGAGCTGTAATCAATAAAATCGTAAAATATATTGGCCCCAGATTAGATCCCTGTGGTACACCAGAATAAACACTTGACAAAACTTCGAAACTGAGATTATGCGAGCAGAATAGAAGATTAACCAAAATGATTCATCGGGTTTCAAAGCACTGTTTAATGACAAGTATACGATGTACAAAGACGGATGATAGATGGAGAGATAGATACATTCACCAAGTTTAAAAAGCCCGCCTCGTGGCCCGTGTGCATGCTAGATGGCAGGCCAGTGACGGCATTCTACAAGATGACAGCAATACAGGAGATTTTCTCTGTATTAAAATATGTTCATCGATTACAGCAGTAGATTGTATATACAAGAGCAGTAGATGTGCTGAGCATCTATTACCCGAAAGCAGAGCACGAATTAAGTTGCATATACAGTATTTGGATAAAATTAATAGTTCCCAAAATAGTTCCCAATAGGAGATAGTTAATTCCCTTGTGATGGATCAATGTTTCAGTTTGTTCCTTTTGGAGGGATTAAAACAAATTAGAAGGAAATCCTGACCCCGAATTCGCACCCTGCTTTAGAGATTGAGTGACACAGGCTGGCTGGTAGGCCCTGGTCCCGAGAGACATGTTCCGCCACGGCGTTTAGATTTTTGGGCTTCTTAATTTATCTATTTGTTCGAGAAATCTAACAAATTTAGTGTGCTCGCCAATTTGAGAAAATTTATTAATTTGGATTACTGCTTTAGCAAAATTATGCATTTAGCTTTTCTTTTTCTTTCTTACTTTCTTTTTTTTTTTTTTTTTTTTTAATGTGTCTGACCTAATTTTCTTAGAACATTCTGTGGGAATCGTACATTCCGATACTATAAAAAATAAAAAAAAAGTACGCTTACATTTTGCGTATCACTTCCTTGTCCAAATCTACTTCTATTCCTTTTATTCGTTTTCTTAATAACATGATGTTTATACAGTATAACCTCATTAACACGAACTCGCTTAAGCCGAACACTCGGTTAGGACGAACAAAATTTCGGTCCCGGCATCGCTGTACGTTATCTTATAGGAAGTTTTATCGGTTAACACGAATTTCGGTTAGCACGAATTACGAACTAATTTTTAGTCCCTTGAGTCAGTAAAAGTCTTCATTTAACACGAACTTTCAATCATTTGTTGTTTTTTTTTTTCAGATCATTTTTCTTATTTTAGATTTCACTCCAGATCAGTTTTTGTCATACAGTATTTATACAGACGAAAATTGCTTTGTAAATAAGAGAAAAAGTAGAAACAGGTATCTTTCCTCTCTAATGTGGTGTTGATTCTATCCTCCGTCAAGCGCTGAACATGCAGGAGCTTGGCGGGCGAGCTGCTGGCGATAGCTCGAGACAAAACATCTTCTCTCCAAACTGGTGACAGTAGTCATAAATACCTTTCCGTTACTAGCGGTACCCAACCTGCTAGCGGAGTTGTCAATTTTATAACTTGACCTGGATTTTCTGCGTGGAATCTCTCTCTCTTTTTTTTTTTTAAATCTGCGAAGATAGGATAATAAGCTTACTGTAGTGTTTTCACTTTTCAGAGGACGGTACCAAGACCGAAACTAGTATCGATCTCGATCTTAACTCGAATTTGAGACTGAGCCGTGCTTTTCGAAATCGAAACGAGACCGAAACTCTCAGCCTCGTCCCGATACAATTCTGTGGATGGTATCAAGACGGAGAAGAGTCTTGGTCTCGTCTCGAATTTGGAACCGCGACGAGACCGCGACGAGACCGCGACTACTCAGTCTCGTCTCGATACCTTCTCTAGTGTTTTCTATGACATACATAATATACTGTAGTGGTATGTATAGTCTGTATACTGTAGTGCGTATGTATGGAGAAAATATATTCGAAGAATAAAATTTGGGTCCCCGGTTAACACGAATTTTTTTAACACGAACTCCTGATTTTTCAGTCCCTTGGAATTCGTGTTAACGAGAGTTTACTGTAATATCTGCACTTAAAAGCATGGCTTTAAATAGATTCATCATGTTCTAAGAACTTGAGTAAATTGGAGAATGACCACTAACTCAAAAACGGACAAGAAAAAGTGCGGAGAGTTGTCACTTCTATTTATTTTTTCTTTTACGCTAGGTGTATGGGTCAGCTTACGGACGGAAATTTATAACGACAATTTACAGACAGAAATTTGCGGACCAAAAATTACGTCAGTGTATGACTGCCTTTTCAAAGTAAGCCGCAATGTTTCACAACCATGCAGTACAACAGGCATAATTATTGTTTTAAATATTTTAAGCTTCAAAGTCTTTGACAGAATTCGCGAAGACAAAATAAGCTGGAATGGACAACAACATGAATTCTCAGTTTTAAGTAGACGTTTAATTTCTTAGTGAATATGATTTTGGTCTTTTAATGAATACTTAATTTATTTACTCTAGTTACGCATAACAATATATATAATATTTACAGAGCTAATTTTTATGTTATTTTACAACATCGATTCTCTACATATTCGATTAATCGTTCGTATAAATGAGTACGATTTTTCCAAATAGATTCTCGACAAGGTTATTTGTCTCAGAACCTCTTACACGAATCATTGAAGTTAGCTTTGTAACGAATGAGTCTTTTTCTTTAGTAATTCAAGTTAAAAATGCGAGTAAAATCAATTCGTAGGAGGGGTTAATGTTGTTAAAGTTGAAATAATAACAGTTTTTGGTATTTGTTAGGCAAAACAGTGTATCATTCTAAGTTCAATATTATAGATATGCTATTCTAGACTCGAAATAAAATATCTCCAAATGTTTCGTATGTAAGGTGCGTTGATGCTTCACAAAGCATATGTGGCCAGAAATTTAAAATTCATGACATGTATTTTTTTGTTCAATTTTCTTCTTCTTCTCCTTCTTTCCATATTTGGTATGTGTGTGTGTGTTAGTGTATAACTGTGGAGAAAGCGTTGGATACAGTCACAAAGCATAGTAAAACGGAAGAATGCGTGCTGCGACAGCTTCAATAAAGATCTCGAAGAAGAAACGCCAATACACATGAGATAGAAGCAATCGAAAAACGTTGTAAGAGCGACAGATGATATTGAACGGGACAAAGTGAAGCCGTACGTGCAACGTTCCATATGGATTAGAAAAGAGAACCTTCGAGATACCTTCTTTTCCGAAATTTAATGTGGAAAGCTATTTCCTTCCAATCTATTTTCGATCTTTTTTGTATTTGGAAATTCTAGCAATGTTCACAATGTACTACATTTGAACAAAAAGATGAAAAAAAAAGAGAGAGAGAGAGAGAGAAACTTACAAATAATTTTTCACTCTCCATCTACTGGCATGCGCACATCAATGAAACATAAGCGTTCTACATATGCAAAATGTTTCTTTTATGGTATGTAAAAAAAAGTTATACCTTAATACGAGGGTGATTCAGAAAGTAATGCTTCCAAGCGCATTGCAAATGCTTCCAGCATGACTTGGTCAATGGTAATGCAAACATTCAGAACTGTTTATCATTAATGCATTGATGTTTAAGCTATAGAATGCCACTTGTTTCACCTTCTACCGCTTCTCGTTCCGGTGTAATGGAGCAATCCATGGCACCTAGTGGTGACGTCCGGTTGAAACGTCCGGGTGTCATTGAATTTCTGACTGCGGAAAGTTGTACGCCCAGGAACATTCATCGCCGGGCGACGAGTCGTAGATATATCATTACGACCGGGAAACGAAGCGTCAGTCAATGGAGTGCCGCCAAACGTTCTTTCCTCCGCCAAAAACATTCAAAGTTGTTTCATCTCCTGGCGAAGTACAGGGTGTTTGAAAAATAACTCCCTAGTTTTAAGTATAAATTTAATTGGGAAATGAATGAAAACTTACATCAATGAGTACGTATCATGGAAGAGAATTCCTTCAAATTTTGTTTAATGTTGGTAGACTTCAACGTGGAATCCATTTGTGGCGCTGCACACGTCGAGACAATATTCCACTTCTACCGGTTTCCTTGAAAGACTTTAGCCAATGACGGATAGTTTTTCCTGTAGGTGGTTCACCATCATACTGACGTCTAAAATTACGTGACACTGTTATAACTGACTCAGTTTTCACAAGCCAAATAACACACTGCGCTTTCTACACATTGTTGCTGAGTTGCTCTGCACTTCACGCCTGCCTGGACTGAACTGAGGAAGCAGAGAGAGAAAAAAAAGACAGCACTGGTGCCGTCTCAAGGTCAAGCAGACCTGCCAACTGTAGGGGAGCCAAACTTGGAGAGTTGATGAATCAAACACCACCAAACTAGAATAGGGTATGTCACTTTGTACAGATTCTAGGACACATTAAAATTAAGGAGTTCTTTTTCAAACACACTGTATTGTTGACATTTTGTCTCATACTGCCCATAGTGCTGATCTTGCACCCTGCGACTTTTGGCTCTTCCTCAAACTTAAGGATCACCTTAAGGGCCAATGTTACAGTTGTGACACGGAGGTGGAAACAACAGTTCGGCAATGGTGTCACCAGCATTCACCACAATTCTTCGGCGACGGGCATGAAAAACCTTGTTTCGCGTTGGCGCAAGTGTGTTACCTGTAATGGAAACTATGTTGAAAAAAATATACCACGATTTGTAGGTAACATTGCAAACTTTGCACTAATACCTGTGTCAGTGCTATGTGTCACACGCAAATAAAGGTATCACCTTGGAGGCATTACTTTCTGAATCACTCTTGTAGCTACAGAGAAATTACTAAAGATATATTAGAAACTCTTATTTTTTAAAAAAAGAAGGTTCTTTTTTTTAAAGTTCATATTACTACCACCATAGCTAGGGCACTTTAATACTTTGGAATAAAATGAAGATCTCCATTGACCAAAGAATATTTTCATTTGTTTTGCTTAATTTTACAAGTAGTATTCGTGTCACTCTTAGGACTATTTCTGTCATTGTTCTTATTGTATGTTCCACTGTTAAGACAAATCAAACAACAATAGAAACAGAGGCGGATCTATAATAGGGAGCTATAGCACGGCCAACAAGAGATGGTCTCTGACGTTTCTTACCACATGCGGTGGGACATTGAAGCCCCTACTTTGATACCAGTGTTACCAACCACGATCACTTATACCATTAATTAAATTGCCACTACAGTTGCACCGAAAAAACCCTTGACACGCGAGTAGTGGCAATGTCACTGCGAGCTGTCAGAGACGTTCTCTTACTGGACGCACTATAGCTTTAATGCGAGGCTGAGGAATTCAGAGTTGATTGGCAGGTTCCCCACCCCGTCGCCAAGAAACGGTCACTCGAAGGTCCTGGGCAGGGTTGCCAGTGCGTTGTGAAAAAAATCAGCTAATACTCACTTAATTCAAAGAGTTTATTCAATTATGCAATCCCTATCGAAGATCCCTATATACGTGGACACACGCAAATTAGGCTGTGATAACAAATGCTTCAGTTTTTTCTCCCTCGCTTCTTCGTCGCACTGCACTATGGCCTTCCTTATTACTTCTCTAGCTTCTCTGTGTATAATTTGCCCTCTGTTACGCTGTGAAGCCATTGCCAAATGAATAATAAGCAACAAAACCGCAACCACAACAGCACACAACAAATAACCAACTCACACTAACTCTTCAGAATGACATTCATGTGACAAATTTTTAACCCTGGCAACGCTGATATATAGAAGGAGGGTAAGGGAGTATTGCAAGAATCAGGCAGAAAGATTGTTGAAATTTTCCCCCTTTACCTCAGCCCCCGCTGGTAAACAAGCTAGCTCCCTATAATAGCAGGTAAAAACTAGGGGGACCAGTTAGTACCCCGACTACGATACCAGTCAGTATCCTGAGTTTACAATTTTTCGTGGGCCTGCCAAAAGTTTCCAACTTAGCTCTCTACTGATGGATATCATGGCTAGGTTGCACGTTAACATTGTGGACCTCAAGTATTGTTCACATTATGTAACAGAAAAACTGTAACTGAAATTATACCTAATGTTTCAAAAATTTTCCAATAAGGATTAAAAAGCAACGCTTACTATAAATTTTAAAAAAAACATAACTAATAGTTTTAATTATTCTTGTCACTCTAAAACCTGAAGAGGGGCTAGGTCCTCAGGTCCCGACCTGGATCCGCCACCGAATAGAAACGACGTGTTACTTAGGTCTTTTTTTAAACATAGAGTACTGTCAGTCAAACAAATAAATATATACAGTTTATGAGTCCGGGGGATTCCTGCACCGACTAGTCTGAAGAATATGAGAATCAAATCGTACACAGCAATAATTTTGTGGAGAGAGACAATGAAAGTCTGGACTACCTTACGTAAGAGGACAGAAGTTACAAATACGAATAAGTATAGATAAGCGACGATAACATAAGATAAATACAAAATAATCTATTAAAGAAAGAAAAAAGTATCAAAAGAAAAGTCGAAGTGGGGATACAGAATTCAAATTACAGTAAAGACATTAATGACAAATTATTCAAGACGAAGTGGTCGTGGTCTACAAGTTAATATAACCGCCTACGACTGTGAAAAGTCATATTTCGAATCTACTCAAACTGTTTTACAATTCTTCATAGGTCAAACTTTTAATATTTTACTCTAAATTAAAGCAGAAATGCCATTGTTGCTGACGATATAATTTTGGCGATGAAAACTAAATTTGTATGACCATGGAAACAGAATTGTCTATTTACGGCAGGGGTGGGGAACCAGTGGCTTTCCAGAGTCATAGCGTGTGGCCTTATTGTCCCGTTGTGAAAAATGTTAAAGTAAACAGGGTATCCCAAAAGTAATGGCGAAAAATGAAACTCATAGATTCCTAGCATCAAAACAAGTATCGGAAGTGGACAGAGCGCAGTTAGACAGCTCCGAAAGTGGGGGAAAGCAACTTCACTTTTGCCTACTGGAATCATGATAGAAGCTAGGAAGCGATTAAAAAAAATACATAAAAATCATATCAGCTTGACTTGTTAAACACGTGTGACATAACTGCACCAAGATTCTTTTCGATGTGGCTACAGTCACTCCAAGTATCTTTGTGAGTATACCACTTTTTACTGCCCATGAGCAGTGTGCGAATTGCCAGGGGGGATGAGAAAGGAATCTTCTTTTGTAGAACTGGAGGTTTTCATAAGTTTTGAATTTTCCCATGTTATTTTCTCGGATGTACACTTCATTCCTCTTGTAAAGTAGCCTTTAATTCGCACACTATCTCTGAGGTTAGTACAACCATGCTAGGGGCGCTTTGCTGTTACCGCTATTTTGTCGTCATCCATGGATCACAAGTTCGTACTCTGTTTTGTCCATCTTCATTGTAAATCCAACCACAAATGTATCTCTCCCTAAGTACTCTAGTTCCATCACTTGAGGTCCAGGTCATTTGCAGTTGCGAGAACACCTAGACAGATGAAACCCAACTTACACGTAATTTTTCTCGGCACTGACAGCAGTTAGTAGCACTGAGTCAAGTCTGTATGCAAGTAAAATTGTGAGTAGATGACGCTCGAAACATTTCTCCATTTTGAGATCAATCTCTCTGGTTCAGAGCGTGTTGTCCAATGAACATCATATGTTAATCTCAATATTGCTGTGTATGTACTGCATTATTTCATTATATACTGTGATTCAAAGAAATAAAAACACCGATCACACATGAATCAGAAAATGCTTGAAAGTAGACGAAAACATCAAATCTAGAACAACTGCCGGAAATAACTTCGTAAATCGCTGTCTCCATTGACAGACCTCCAATTCTCCTTATTCCAAATTTTTTTCTTTATAGAGAAGAGAAGATCTCGCTTGTCACACTGAGTATGAATGAAATTGAAATTGAAACAGAAACACTTGAAAAAGTTTCAGCCTGGCCGTGATTCGAACTCGGGTCTCCCGAATAAAAGTTGAATGCGCTAACCACTCGCCTACCGCGCCACGTAACATTCCACCAAAACTAATACCTAGTTAAAATCGTTTCATGGAAAAGTATAAACAATATACTCAAATATAACAAAAACAAACAAATATAAACAAAATATAAATAGGAAAATATAAGCAACTTGTGTGAGTGCCTTAATGACTTACTCGAGATTTCCTTGTTTAACTTAAAAACAAGTTATATAGACGTTGCTCAATGAGGAAAATATCAAAAAATGTTCTTCAAGTTGCGGATAAGTCATCGGCAAAGCAGTAACTTATGGGGGGACCAATTGTCCCCCCTAGGGAAGCTCCCCGCCGTTCGAGAGGGCCCAAATTTTCTTACTCCATATACGATACAAACATTCAATTAGAAATGAAGCTTCAAATGGGGTCGCTACATTACATAAACAAAATAGCAAACAAAAGGTAAATTGAACAGAAATGAATCGTGGACACATTTCAGTAATATTTATTCGTATGACTTTCGAGATTTATCAATATTATCCCCTTAATAATTTTGTCACGTATGGAATGGGCCCAAACAGCAACTAACGGAACCGCAGACCTTATTGTACGGGAGGCCCACAGGCCTCGCTGGACCCATAAAGATTAAAAGAAAGTTGGAAAAAGGGGGCCCAATAATTAGAAAAACAACTTTTTCTAGGGGGCCCAAATAAGCTTATTAATGCTTTTTCCCCTCAGAAAAAATCTAAGTTACGACGCTGGTAATCAATTGCAGGGATTGTCCCGATTTACATTATATTTCGTCTTTTACATAGGTTCTAATTTCCAAATATGAAAAGACGACATAAATTATTTTCACTGTATCAACAAGTGTAGAAATAGACAGTTCTATGTTTATGTTCCATAACTACTAGTTTATTTTCTTATATTCATATGAGAAGTTTGATTCAAATAGGGCCGGTGGCACTAGCCGAGTGATCTCGGGCGTTCGACTTCTGATCATAAGGCCTAATCCACCAGGGGTTCGAATTCCTCTGAATTTTATCTGTCCTCAGTATTTCTGTGTTCGTGTTCCTGTACTGTTTGGAATACGTCGAAAGGACATGAGGTGCCAGTGGCGAACAATACTTTGGTTGGGGCGATTTGTTTAAAAAAATTTGAAAGCAGGAAACTTCCATTGCAGCTACTTGGGTTCAAATTCCGTCGTGGTAATTAGTAGTTTTTCTGAATAGGAAGATAATATTTATGTAACTGGTATTGTAATTATGTTATTCCGTTACTATTATTATTATTATTATTATTATTATTATTATTATTATTATTATTATTATTATTATTATTATTATTATTATTATTTACCACAATGGAAAGAAAAAGTAACAGAAGGTATTCATAGGAACAGAAAAGATATAGAGTGTGACAGATGTTTCTTAGGTTTACACAAGAAAGCAATAATAATATTATGTTTATGAATTTAGAGATAGAATTATCATTTTATGACAACAAGAAATGGAATATAAATATTTGTTAACTGATGACAGTAATGCATTTTGTTTCGACCTTCTTCTACGTAGAAACGTGAGGTGACATCTTAAATAGGATCATTCTCGTGACTAGCGATCCCTATTGTAAGTTCGATCACTATTTGCAATATGTGCACAGCTACGAACAATTCCTTGGAACTCATTTTTGGCCCATACTACAGTAGTAAGGACGTGTTTGGCCGTTATGTGTTCATCAATTCTTGTCCGAACACGTTACTTGACAGACACTTACGAACGACGGTTGATACGGATGACATAATTTTGTGTTGTAATTTCACCTGTAAAGAAAGTTGTCTCAACTCTTAGACCCAGAGAAATTGAAATAATTTTCATGTTAGTATACATCAGAAGTATCATTTTGTAGATTACAAAAATTTCCTGAATTGCCACACCCATATCGAACTCGCGTCCGCAACATTATGAAACAAACGCTTAAACCACTACCCTAAGCCATCACTGTTCTGGGATAAGGAAAAAATGGAGCTGCAGTGAATTCAATGGTAAAACACTTTTACGATTCCAGCGTAATAATGCTGAAGCTTTCTGATTTCAGTTATGATAAAATAGTAAAGTATTATGCAGAAAGAATAGTCCAGAGAAGTCAACTTTAAATTGACAACTTATATGTACGGAGGGGCTGCCGTATGCTTTCGCCTCGGGCCCTGAGTTTTCACAGCACTGCAATGGAGATACTTATATTGATTGGAATCTGATGTTTCAGGGCACTAGATTATTTTTTAAAGTTAAGTATTTTAACGAACCTTCCTCAGTACGTTTCCTATTTTGAGCCGTTTTACTCACTTTTACAGTTTTCTCACTAACTCTTTAAGAACAGGGACAAAAACACAGAGATATAAAGGACAGTAAAAATCACAAACACTAAACGAGCGTTCTTCCCTTGCCTGAAGTAAAACAAATATGGTGAACATGCAATTTTTGGTCTTCCATTTTCTATGGTGTCAAATCCAGTGTTGGAGTGGGTCAGTTGGTCAAATGGTTCGAATTTTCTGAATGGGTCAGTGGGTCAACAGCATGTCTGTTTCGACTCGAGGAAACCCTGCCGCCAGTGGGACATTAGCGGCAATCCTTCGACTCGTCGCTACACTGATTGCCGCTATTTTTTGTGGGCCGACTCGTAGTATTCAACTCGTCGCCGCAAGTGGGCCACTATTTTTTGGCGACGTTTACGGCATGGGGTAGGTCCATGTCTCATATAGCCTCGCTGCTGAAAGGGACGTTAAACTCAATATCAACTCAACTCAAATCAACAAAAAATACAGTCCTTCGCATCATATATCCATATATGCTTACCATGCGCTTTATAATAATTGCTGAAGCTTGTTTATTATATGGGGCGCTTAGAGCACAGGGCAATCAACCCATAAAGTTGTGAGAAAAATATACATAAAATTTGTAATGTAAGCTTCTGTATGTTGGTCTACGTACCTTGATTTGGGACTTTCAGATTTCATCTAGTTTTCCGCTGAAAAGTATCCATAATTCAACAAGGAAATAATTAGACATGATAATTTAATTGAAATTCATCGTATTTTTGCCCATGACAAACACTTTACCATTTTATATCGTAAAGGTCAGATCCATCATTATTGTAACAGAGCGGTGCTTGAGCAATTGACCGTAGAAATTCAAACTCCGACTAGTTAGAATTTGACAATCTGGTTTTATTACAAGAATAAACTAATTAGATGGTAGAAAAGAGGACGTGGATGATGTGTCAGAATTGATGACGATGTGTTTTGGTGGGTCAGTGGTTCATGGTAGGTGGTGGGTCGGAGAGAGTCATGGTGGGTTGTGTTGTCAGAGTGGGCCAAGGTGGGTGGTGGATCATGGGTCACATTCGGTCACGGTGAGTGGTGGGTCAAGTTTTCATTGACCCACGCCATCTCTGATCAAAACTGTAAAACCAAACCAAACACAGAACAATATTAATACACAAAATGTTCAACATCTTAGCTATTCATGACTTGCATGATCCGAATATCTCTAGTATATCCATAAACTATCATTTGTCATATTTTACCGAAATACGTCATGACTTTTCTGATAACCTGATATTTGAAATGTTGTTAATACGCAAAGTTCATTGATCTCATCACTTATTCACTTATTCTCTTATGATCATCACAACCTTTAGGGCACTTCCCGGTTTATGGTACTTCCCGTAGATATAGAAAGGTGAAATGTAGTATCCAGGCTTGGTGTAGCAAGCAAGTAAACAAATGAAAAGCAACAGGATAATATTTCCCTCCCCCAAACCCTCTAAAGTGGAGTGTGTTGATTATTCAACAAAAAGACTTGAAATTCAATCAGAAAATTCATAAAATATAAAATATGTAGCCAAGTCTCGACTTTGCAATAATAATAATAATAATAATAATAATAATAATAATAATAATAATAATAATAATAATAATAATAATAATAATAATAATAATAATGTTCCATGGCAAAAGAGGGCTGAGAGTTCAAGCGATAAGAATGGTGGCTGAAGTACGGGCTTCATTAGCGGGGTCGCGGGGGACGCATCCCCCACATTTTAGTCAAAAGTATTAAAATATATGGCACTTATATACAGGGTGATTCAAAACAACATCGACAACGTTTGGGAGGTGATTCCTGACACCAAGTTAAGACAAAAAGTATAGACCAACCTGGGTGCACAGATGCTTCCTTTCGGAGTTATGGGCTGCCAAAAACGTGAAAAAATGAATTTTAAAAGCCCAAAGCTCCAAAACGTTGGGACTTACCGTAGTTGGGTCAAGACTTCACTGAGGAACTATTATGTGCCCTATCCAAACATCCAAGTTTCAGAATCCTCCCGTACTTCGGCAACAGTTTTTATAGAGGTAGAGAGTGAGTATTTCCAATTAAATGCTCATAGCCAAACTCCTTCTATAAAAATTGTTTCGTGAGTGTCTTAGGATTCTGAAACATTTATTTTTGGATAGGGGACATATTAGTTCCTAAGTGAAGTCTTGACTCGACTGCGGTATGTCTCATAATTTTGGAGCTATTGACCTTTAAAGTTCGTTTTTTCATGATTTCGGCAACCTCTAACTCCGAAAGAAAGAATTTGTGCACCTAAGTTGATCATGTTGACATGTCAGTAGGACATGTTGACATTTGTCTATTAGCTACATGTTGATATCAACACACACATTGGCCACATTTCAATATCGATCCCACTAGTGACATTTCTTTAGTTTACCAAGTTTCTTAGTGATTCCAATTGCACAATTTCAACTTGGCCTCAGTTGTTGCATCCATATTGGTATGCAACCGTGCACATCATATTGCATCGGTTTGAAGGAATGTTATTGATGAATTGGCAATGGCTTTCATGTTCTTTACGCTAATCCTTACATTTCCGACGCTTTGAACTCACGTTTACTGAGTATGACTGTATTTCTGGGCATTTTTCGTTAAGTTTTTCCACACATGTGAATCCCCCTGCTTCATCTGTTATGCTCTACCGACACTCCAGATGTCTTTGTAGAGCATTTGGGTACAAATTCGCTACACTTAGTACTCAGAACGTCACTGTTGGCCAGCATTCGTACCTGGCGATTATGCAACCACACACAACGGGCATGAAGGTTTCCGCCATTTTGTATTTGTTCCAGATATCGACTTAATACAAACGAATTATTGTTACCTGGTAGAAAGCCTATCAATTCATATCCATTTAGACCAAGTTTCATTTGGTAGATTATCCGGGACTCCCTACGTTCCTTTGGGAAATCCCTTGCGCGTGCATGGTAGGATTCTGAAACATGCAAAATTCAATAGAGCAGGTATGACTTCTTCAGTGAATTTTTTACCCGCCCTCTTTATGTTGGATAGTTTCCCAACTATTGGCGTCCGAAAGTTATTTTCCCACTCTTTCGGCACATTGTAGATCCGAAACTATGTCCGATAGCAGAAAGTTCAAGAGAACTTTTCTTCTTGTCTCAGTGGCAGGAGTCACCTCCCAAGAGTTGTAAAACTTATTTTGCAACACACATACACACACACACACACACACATATATATATATATATATATATATATATATATATATATATATATATATATATATATATATATATATAAATAGATAGATAGATATACTCGTATATATAAAACCAGTGTTCGAAGTGGAAAAAAATCAGAGGCGGTATGTTTTACTTCGATTTTCACTCGACATACCCCCTATCTAAATGTTAAGATACAGTGAAGGTATGTTGCCTAAAAGATTGCATTTCAATTTACATACTAAAAACCGTTGGAGAGTTTCTCTGTAGTTACGGGATGGAGGGACATAGAGAGACCTTAATCCCTGCCAATAATTCTGAAAAAGAATTTTTTAAAATATCCCCTTATG
Source organism: Thermobia domestica (assembly GCF_964235325.1). Lineage (NCBI taxonomy): Eukaryota > Metazoa > Arthropoda > Insecta > Zygentoma > Lepismatidae > Thermobia > Thermobia domestica. The sequence goes on from NC_137462.1 coordinate 265,214,913, forward strand.
TTACGCCGGACTCCAATCGACTGAGGGGTATTCCAAACCCTCGGCAGATTCGCCCATGCTCAAAACACGATATTTATATGCATTAAGACAAGAAGACACACAATACAATAAGAAAGAAACAATTCAATATACACATCAAACTGTAAAGATGAACTTCTTTGAAGACATCTCTTTTTACAAACAAAAGGCAGGGAAAATAACAAAAATGTCAGTGTTGTCAACTTAGAAATTACTCCTACATGAAAAATAAAATCTTTCTACTTGCAAAGCTATCCGTCAATTAATGTGTATAAAAGTGGATTTATTAGAAGTATTTAGCGTATTTAGCATCTACTTTACAAAATGAAATGAAATGAAATCTTTACGTTTTACGTCCCACGGCTATGCCGGTTAGGCTAAAGGAGACGGTGATTATGAGAAATGAATTAAATGAAAAAAGTGGGATGAAACGGGAGAATCCCGAGAAAACCCACGACGACGGTGTTTGTCCACCACAAAGTCCACACGGCGCGAACTGGGATCGAACCAGGGACCCCAGGCACCGGAGGTGAACGCTCTACCACTGAGCCACCGCGCCTCCCATCTACTTTCCAGTGACGGTATGTCTTGATCACTGAAAAACCAGAGGAGGTATGCCTTCATCACAGAAAATCCAGAGACGGTATGGCATACCACCGCACGCAGTCTCACTTCGACTACTGTATATAACTTTTGACGGAAAGAGAATTTTGATTTTAATTCATCCGACCCCCACAAAATTAAGAAGCTAACGACGTCATCGGTTGAGGGGACTGACTTTTTAAAAAAAATGTTCCGATTTTCACTAACAGAAATATGGGCACACCGTATTCATACCACTTCTAAACAGTCTTCCATGCCATCGCTTCGTTACTATACACTGATGTTGACATTTCGTGAGCTTCTTTAACATTTTTCTTTTTCTTCTTTTTCTTCTTTTTTTTCAGCTTAGGACAAAACAATATTGGCGCGAGACAGACACTCTTAACACGTCCTCACTCTTCTGCCTCTGGAAGCCAACTAACATGTCACAACTCGTTCAAACTCGACACTGACTCTACTAAAAGTTCAGGCTGCCGGACTTACTAGTTGAAATGGATGACACTGTGTCACTACATTCACCGTACTTTTTGATCACACCTTGTATTATGATGACGAGTGTCAGTGGCGTCTTTACAATTTTGTTTCCGGGGGGGGCTTTGCCTAAAAATGTGAAAATTCTGCAAGATATTTTATATACTTTACTATAGAGTGTAAAATTTCAGGGAGGGAACTTAAGCCCGGAATCCCCCCCTAAATACGCCACTGGCGAGTGCTTTTATTTATTGGTTCGTTCTTTCTAACAAATAAACACTGATCAAAGCTTAAAATCCACTGTATTTTAAATGATAATAAGTAACGGTTTCGGATTTCTAACATATCTAGGGATGCATTCTAGTCGAGTCGAGTCGAGATTTAAGCCTGTCTCGACTCGTCTCGAGAAAATGTTGTCTCGACTCGTGTCTCGACTCGACAGTCTCTGTCTCGACTCGACTCGAATTCGAGTCGAGACGTCTCGAAATTCGAGTCGAGACAAAATGTACGAGTTAAAATATACGCACACATCAGCCAGACCATCATGACTACCTACCTAATTGTCAGTATGTCGACTTTTGGCATGGATAAAAACGGCGACACGTCTTGGCATACACGCAATGATCCTTGATAGGTCGCTGGAGAGAGATGGCACCACATGTGCTCACTCAGGTCACCTAATTCCCGTAAATTCCGGGAAGGGGGGCGATGTGTTCTGACGTCACGTTCAATCACATCCCACAAGGGACATCACTCAAATGTCCGGCTCCAATTTCAATGAAACTTTTTTTGCTGATAGAAGGCATGTATGCATCATTACTTGTGATGACAAATTTTTGCCATGGTGCATGTTTTCTATTTTTTTTTAAATAACTTTTAAGAGTTGTGATGTGGTTATTAGAGATTACTATAGAAGTCCCTTACTACCCTTTCTAAACGAAGCGTTAATGAAGAAAAGTGAAGAAAAACCATGTGGATACATATAAGTCATGGGGGGAAGTCGTATGGTAGATATGACCTTGATGGCAGCCATCTTGAAATCCGCCATTTTGAATTAAGGTCAAGTTTTCAAAATGGGAATAGGGAAATATGATACATAATTTCGGGTTAGAATTTAATTAGAAAAATAATGGTGAGGTTAGTTTTAAGATACACCCATTTGGGGGAAAAGTTACAGGCATATTAATTGTTTTTACTTACTGTGTGCGTAAGTCCCTTCTTACTTTCGTCTCAACACCTGTAAATCGATCGCAACGGCAGAGCCCGGTTTCGCACTAGTGTTTAGAAATCTTTAAAGTCACTTGAGGCAATATTTGTGGATTATTGCCTCACACACACACACACACAGAATCAGAGTCCTCACACAGCAAGGGTGAGAGCTGTGCCACTGAGTCACAGCGGCCACGGGGCTAGGTCGAGTCCACTTTACGTTCATAGTTTCTTAGTACATAAATGTTACGATTATGAAATAGATTTTCCTTAATGAGCTGCATAAAAACAAAAGCTTTCGAAATGCATTAAACAATTAGCTCGATTTGAGTGTGAACTTATATCAGTTATATCAGAGTGTAAATACGGATACGCACCAAAGCTCGAAAACTTAATACACTATTTCTCCTATATAGTCAGCATGTATCAAGCAATCGTTCAGCTTTCATTTGAGAGGATGGAAATCGAAGGCCCCTGAACAACTATGTTACTAATGTGCGGAATGTATTTATCTTACAATGAACTGCTTTGATGCCAAGTGGCCTAACTCCAAAATTGAAATTTTCCAGGAGTGAAAGTTGAAGTTCAATATCTCATGAACAATCCATATTTCTTTTATGTTGGGAACCAAAACCATAACTACTGTATGTAGTTCATTGTTTTATAACTTAGTGTTTACAAAAATCCTTTTAAAAAATACCTATTCATAGAAGTGAATGGTACTTATCTGTACTAGTTCTTGGCATCCAAGCAGTCCATTTATTGTATTACTAGCTTAATATACCCATTCTTCGGATGGGGGCTGTATTTGGAAGTCAACACCTGTGGAAGTATCACCATTCATTTCAGTGACCGTGAAAACTATGGATTTGACACTAGTATCAATCAATATGGGCTATTTATACATGTCTCGGTATTCCTCACCCGCTGACACCCGGCCCGCATACAGTAGTAGCTGAATTTGCAAGTCATCGCTGATGGAAGTGTCACCATTGATCTCAGCGACCGTGAAAACTATGGATTTGACACTAATGTCGATCAATTTGGATTACTTTTACTACATGTCTCGCTAAACGCCCCCCTGAGACCCCCTGGTTCCAATTTTGACAAAAACGCTTCGCCTTAGACTGGGACCTGGACCAAGGTATCAGTGACCAAAATTTGGTACCTCTCGGTCAACTTGTCTGGTCCCCAGGTCGGTCCCAGTAAACGTTCCCCCCGAGACCCCCCTGGGTCGAAATTAAAAAAAAAACGCTTCGTCTTGATCTGGGGCCTGGACTAAGGTACCCGTGACCAAATTTTGGGAACTCTCGGTCCACTCGTCTGGTCCCCAGGTCGCACACAGACAGACAGACAAACACACAAACAAACTCTTTATTTTATTTATATTAGATAAGATATACTATGTAAAATAGTCTCGTATCATAATATGTGATTTACAACAAATGTTACATTACATACTAGCAGCGTTCACCCCGCTTCGCTGCGGTCACCCCGGAACGCAATAAACTTTGTTACTTAGATAATTTTTACTTTTTCGCTTTCAAGTGATATGATAAAAACCATAGAAGATTGCACTAATGTTAACATTATATCGCCTGTCATTTATGTTAACCCGCCCCGCTTCGCTGCGGTCACCCCAACCCGCCCCGCTTCGCTGCGGTCATCCCGGAACGCAATAAACTTTGTTACTTAGATAATTTTTACTTTTTCGCTTTCAAGTGATTTATAGCGCCTGTCATTTATGTTAACCCGCCGAGTCACAGGGTCATGCGGGTTGCATATAAGTACGTTTATTTTTATATGATGAACTAATAACAAAGGATTTGTACGTATGGACACCTGAATGGTCAATTATCTCAAGACACTGGTAATTGAAAATTAAAGTGATATGATAAAAACCATCTAGGGTCCAAATCCTAACAACCCCCCAAAAATGAAAGAAATCGGTTCAACCGTATTAGCGTGATGAGCGGACAAAGGATTTTTTCTACGTATGAACACCTGATTGGTCAATTATCTCAAGACACTGCTAATTGAAAATTAAAGTGATATGATAAAAACCATCTAGGGTCCAAATCCTAACAACCCCCCAAAAATGAAAGAAATCGGTTCAGCCGTATTAGCGTGATGAGCGGACAAAGGATTTTGTGCGTTCTCTTTTATATATATAGATTATCCGTAGCTCGTGATATGCTGCAACATATTAAACCCTCAGAATAGTTGGGCAAGCGAATAATCCAGAAGTTACGTAACCCTATTGCGTTCATGGGAACAAAAACACAATAATTATAAATATGCTAAATTACTATAGACTACCAACTGCTCATTCAGAGAATTTATGAAGTTCACTTTATCGCAATAGTTTTATACAAACTAGATTTAGACTACGGATAATAGTTTTATACAAACTAGATAATCAATTATTATTATTATTATCATTATATTTGCAGTACAACCAAATACAACGACATTAAATATTAGTTCTAATTAACTGAATTGAGCTGAAAATTAAATCTTGATCTTTAAAGATTAACTATTAATTTTATGCGTTCTGTACCTTTCTGAAGGAATAAAAGCTGGAATTGGTTTCAAGGCTGTTTCTGAGTGAATACTTTCTTCAAAATAATATTAAAAAATTATAGAAAGATTTTCGAGACATTCGAGTCGAGTCGAGATTTTTAAGAGCCGTCTCGACTCGACTCGTGTCTCGACTCGAAAATTCGAGTCGAGAAATACGTTTGTCTCGACTCGTCTCGAATTTTACAAAGTGTGTCTCGACTCGAACGCATCCCTAAACATATCCTTCTTCAGATACTATCAAACATAAATCCGAAACCGCTATTTATTATAATTTAAAATACATTGGGTTTTAAGCTTTGGTTAGTGTTTCTTTTGTTAAAATAATCAGTCCAAAGCCATGGATAGTCTTACTATCATTCTTTCTGTTGTTATTCTTGTTGAGTTTAGCGTTCCTTTCCAGCATCGATACTATATGAGACGTTAACTCATACCATAAGGTGGTATGTACTCTACATGAGCTCCGACCGGGAATCGAACCCAAGGGATCCCATATGGAAGGCAGTAAGATAACCACTTAGTCATGAGGAAATACTTGCTTGATTAGAGTTTATAGTCCCTTTTTAGGAGGAATAGTTCTTTGAGAAAATTCTATACGGTATCATTTATCTCCCTTTGAATTCAGACTTACAAACGATTCTATATTCATTTTCTGAAAGATATTGCACGTGTTGTGATCAAACAACAAACTTATTGAAACTTGGGCGATCGTCTGAACTAAAATTAACACACGTCTTATAGCATCTCTAGAATAAAGGAAGAGATTAATAGAACATAAAGAAGACGTTCTAACAGGCAACTTCTGCAGAAACTGTCATCTCTATGATCCTTCATGTGTGAAATGCGACACCGTGAAAGATGCTAGTCTCAAGTTTTAATCGTGTGGAAACTTTCCTCCTAAAGGAGGACACTTTTACACTACCTAGAAAAAGATTATTTTTTGTTGTAATATTTTGGTATTAATCAATAAACTCAGCACAAGAAGTTTACGAATTATTCACGGTGGTTTTGATATAAAACTGAGCTCTTGTTGGTTACATCACAAAGAGATGAAATCAATTCCAATTAATAGAGTGAAATATAACGACCAATAGAGGCTCAGGGATTCGTCGTAACAAGATCCTGAGGACGATAAGAAATTATTTGTTTCCGTTTTACCGAACCAAGCAGAAAAATTATAAAGACGTTAGCGAGAGTGTTTGTTTTATGTGCTCATGGTTGGCTGAAAATTAAACTTGATCAGCAACGTACTATGTGTGTGTGTGTGTGTGTGTGTGTATGTGCTTTACGTGTTGTATGATTCTATCCCATTTGGTCAACAAGGCTAGATGGATCCGCTAGTATAATCACTTACATTTAAAACATATTTTTCCAAATCTTGGAAATAAGCTTTTCTGTACGGACGTCTGCATGTTTTTCAATTTATAGTATCACGTTCCAATGGAAAAAAGAGACGACATCCAATAAAATTTAATTTTCTTTTCTTTTAATTTGCAAACTTTTAAAAGAGAGACATTAAAAACTTAAGTAAACAATAAAAAGAAGTAACTTTATACAAAGCGCAAACAATAACTGTTTTTAACACGGAAGAGAATTCTTCACAAAACTATTAACAGCCACTGCACAAAAAAGTTAACAGTTTTTGGGTGACGTTACAGAAAAAAAATAGTTTTTTTTTTTTTAACAAAATACATTTAAACGTTTTCATCACAGGATGGATGGAAAGCGGTGACCGAGTTGTAAAATATCAAAATAATATTTTCGCCAAAGTGGAATAGGATACAGGGCTATAACGTAGTTAGGTCAAAGTTGCACTTTGTAATATGAAAAAAATTAAAATGGTTTATAACAACTTGTTCAGTTCTTTTAAAAAGCAATACGATTCAAACCTATGCGAGAGCTGGATCTCTCCGCACAATTTATCGTGTTCATAACCCGCGAAGACTCATCCGTGATTTGCAGGGCAAGTAAATAATTAGCTCCAAAACTTATCTCACTTAGCTAAATTAACTTAACCCCTTCACTGTGGGTAGCGAGTTAACTCGTGTCTTCAAAACGCACCTGCTGTGCGGATGGCGTGTATATACGCTTTCATTTTGCTTTGGCTATTTTGTATTGCGTATGGCGAATATACTTGCCCTTAGTATGAGTAATGTTATTCCCGACAATATTTAGCGAGTTTGCGCTCACCTAGGAACCCCAAGGGACCACACAGAAAAATTGGGATTCATCTGTTAAGGCATTCCCAAATTTTGTGTAACCTAACCATATGATGATGACGATAACCATAAATACGACGATGACAAGTTATAGTAGCTAATTAGAAGCAACAAAGATCATAATACTGAAAATTTCATTGTGATTGCTTGAGAGCTTCAAAAGTTACTAAAAGGTAACAAATTCCAGTTCTAAAAAAAAAATACACTTTTTACAGCGGTTCGCATCTGAAAATTACGCACTGAAGGGGTTAACAACCAAAGTGTACTTGTGTTTAAGTCACTTTGTGTAGTCGCAAATGTTACTCGTCGTTACATTTTGTTTTATGGTGTAAAAATGGTTGTAATTATGTAAGCACAATAAATCTTATATTTCAAGTATGCATAGCTAATTAATTAAGGTAATGCAAGATAAAGTTAACTAGGTCTCATTATAACGTTGGCCCAGTGTATTCTGGAGCAGATAGAAGCTTAATATCGCTTTCTGTAAAAATTCGCCTTCATGGCGAATTACTCTTTGGGTACACTTATAAATTGCACTGTATAATATTTATGTTACATACTAATGCTGTCAATCAAAATTGAAATGCTTTATGTTTTGGACAGTACGATCCTCAAACCCAGGATCTTTAATACTTTATACTACATTTGTTATAATCCTTTGTAATTAACTCAAAATAATTTACTAGAATAAAAGGTATAAAAAGTTCTAATTAATTTGCTTTCAGTTAATGGCTAATTAATAACAATAAATACCTAGGTTATTTCTAAAATATATTCTAAATTTATATAAAACCAACTAAAATTCAATTTCTCTACATTTATTGTATGTAGAAATAGTAGGCGTGTTACACTTGAAACTGAAACAAGTTACAGCTACGATGCTGAAACGGAATACCACTATCTTTCCTATAATGGAATAGAACTATATAATTTTATAACAATATTATTTTTTAAACTGACCAATTTCAGAACTTGTAAATTAAACTATTTACCAAACAAAATCTTTAAGGTATCGTTCTAACTAACTCTATGATCTATGGAACCCGGAGGTTCAATGCAGCGTTCACAAAAGCTTGCCACTGACTTCCATCCTTAGCCAACTGGATCCAGTTTTCACTTTGTATTCCCATTTCTGCGAGATCCATCTTAATATTGCCCTCCCATCTGCCCCTAGGTCTTCCTAATGGTCATTTTCCGATCGAATTTCTAGTTAAAACTTTGAAGGCGTTCCTACTTTCTTCCATCCTAGCTACATGACTGACCACCTAAGCCTCCTAGATTTGATGACCCTAACAATCAGGGACGTACGCAGGGGGTGGGTCCTTGGGGTCCGGATCCCCCTGAAATTTCGATTTTTGTGTAAATTTACCTTAATTTTAGGGGCAATTTTAGGAATTTTAATATAAAATACACTCATATTCAGTTTGGACACCCCCGAAATTATTCCTGCGTACGCTACTGCTAACAATGTCTGGTTAACCGTATAAATTATGCAGTTTCTCGTTATGAAGTTTCCACCATTCCTAATTCCCGTTCCTCTTGGGTCTGAATATTCGTCTCAGGATCTTGTTCTGAAATACTTTCAGTGTACGTTCTTCCTTCAGAGTATGCAATCATGTTTCGCAATTATACACAACAAGAACCATGATTATCGTTTTGTATAATTTAAGCTTCAAATTCCTCGACAAAATTCGCGACGACAAAAAAAAAAAAAGAAAAATAAATAAATAAATAAATAAATAAATAAATAAATAAATAAATAAATAAAAAATAATCATTATTTATATCTACAACTCTAATGGATTATTTATGCTCTGGAAGTACGAGCCAAATTATCTTCATTAATATCCTAGACTCTGCAAGACAATGTACAAGTTATAATTCCAGTAAATCTGGAAAAGTAACTATTTTCTTGAATTTGTGGCTCTAACGAGAGAAAGAATAACCTTTCCAAGTTGTGTAGAACTTCGTTTCAATAGTTTTAGTCAAATGTATTAATCTCATTACCTCATTTCTCCTCTGCTAATTTAATACTCTTCCATTTGGGAAGCCCTTTCCTACCTATTTGTCTTGGCAAGAACAAGACTCTATACCTAAATGGTACTTGGAAGAACCACTGTGTTTCTTCCAGGAGGCATCTGCGACAATGTTTTAATGCTTATGAGATCCTAACTAGTGTTAATGGGCTGCTATAAATCTGCGGTTCAAACGTATAAAGATCCGGTGCGACACGCCGACTGCTGAATAATGCAACGCGCTCATGAGAGATAGATGGTTTTGGTGTGGGGGAGGGTTGGGAGAGCGGGACGAGTGGGAGAGAGCCAAGAGATAACACTCGGCAAGCCACATCCGGATAAGTCATGCAAAAGCAAGCGTCATTATATGCATAACACATCCGCAACGTAGTCAGACCAAAAATAAAAATTAAGCTTTTATTAATTCTGTCCCTTTTGTTGTTACATAGCCATGGAATATTGAACTCATAGAAAATATAAAGCGATTTGCTAGATAATCCCACAGAAGTCGTTCATTGTGTTATGTTTTGTGCTTGCTGAAATCCGCATTAATATTATGAATTCATTAGCTTTTCTATGACGGAACGCATGCATCCACAAGTGTACAGAACTATATTTAGGCAGCAACTCATATGTGTATGCTCTTCTCTCGTACACGAGCAGAAAGTAAATGTTGTTTTAGTACGAGGTTGGAGCAACAAATTCGGTTGTCATATGTTTCCTCTAAAGTCGGATAGTATTCCTCCTATCGACATCTTCAATCTCTACTTGTGTCTAAATATGATCAGAAATGTGTTTCTCTAAATTTACAAGTTAAGAAGTTGTAAAAATGTTACAAAATAAAAACAATAGAATAATACCAAAAAATATTTATAAACAGAGATTGTTATGCCTAATAATTCGTATACAGTTCGAATTCAATAATAAATAAATTTGTACCAAATTTTCATTTTTTATTAACTCTTATATAACATATTAGCAGAATGTCCGTTCTTCGCACGGAGAGAATACTTTTCATTTTGGACATAAAGGTCACCAAAACTGTCATCAACCAAATTAGGAACCAAGCTCTTTTGTGGCTAAGCGGTTAAAGTACACGCCTTTGGCGTGGGAGACTCGGGTTCAATTCCCCATGGGAGCTCATGTGGTTCGGATTCCACGTTAATCAGTAGGTCCCATCTTATATAGCCTCGCTGCTGAAAAAGACATTAAACTCAAAATCAACTCAACCCAACCCAACTTAGGGACCCCAAAAACTATGAATGTGATACCGGTACTAATATTGGTCATTTTTAATTATTTTAACATGTCACCATTCTCCCCTAAGAGTACTAACTAATGGGGGCTCAATTTGGAATTAAATGGCATCAGAAATGTCACTGTTCATCTTAGCGACTCCGAAAATATGGGTTCGACACTAATATGGGTAATTTTCAATCAGTTACACACACACACACGCACACACACACACACACACACACACACATATATATATATATATATAATTATATAGGCTATATCCCTTCCCCTTTTTTAACGCACCATCAGTGTGAAATGATAAAAATCATCCCAGGTCACAACCTCATTTATGTTGAAAATTTTATCGAGATCGATTGGGTGGTTCAAGAGTTATTAAGTCACAAACATAGTACCTTTCATTTTTATTTATATACGTATATATGCTATAAGCGGGTCACGGTGGTTCAGTGGTAAATCATTCATCTTTGGTGAAAGGGGTTCCTGATTCCATCCTCTGCCATGTAAACTTGTGGTACTAACAATTGTTTGAGTGAGGATTTTCTGGGTTCTTTCGGTTCTTTGCACATTGTCATTTCACCGATTCTTTTTATACCCATTCGTATCTTTTAGCCTACGTTAGAAGTGAAATCTAAAGAATAACTATATAAAGAGTAATGTTTGTAATGTATGCCCCCGGAGATGAAACCGTTGGAATAAGACCAAACGTTTAAAGGACTGTTCTGTGACAGCAAATGGTCGCTTGAATGAACCAAGTCAAAACACATGAGTAGAGCGGTATCATCAAGCATTGTAATTTACGCTATGTAGTCATATCTCTCATTGACATCAATCAGGATTACAAACTCCATATTAAAATAACTAAAACTTATGTTAGATAGTTCATTCGTAAACATAAATAAATGTCTTTAATTGTTTGTTTGTTTCTTTTTAATATTTTTCTACGGATTAGTTAGTTAAACATATGACTTTGTGACTGCATTGTAGAGGCGCTGCTATGTCACACCGAGACGTTTTTACTAAGGCCGATTTTATCCACGTGGTTGCAGAGCGGTTGCTCAGTTGTCGGCAACGCTGCTAAACCCGTGGTCATAGCCACATTTTCAGTTGTTTGTTGTTGTCTGAAGTGGACGAATCTAAACATGAGTTGCTTCAATACAGAACGTTACAAAGCTCCCATGAGTAGTTTGTAACACTGTCTTTGACGCACTGCTACCCTATCATTGTCAGTAGCGTGTGCAGACACAACTACAAGTAAAAAAAAAAGGGCACTAACGGGTTTGCGGCTATCGAGCAACCGCTACCGCGTGGATTAACCCGGCCTAACATAATCTAACCTATCTCGCAGCTCACTTTACCAATGTATTAAGCTACACGTTTACATTGTTGGCGGGTAGACTCGTGGCTCTTTATTAACGTCATTTCTAATTATTCATAGCACCAAAACTAGCAGTGCTGAAAAATCCCTTCCGTAGCTATAGCATTTCACACTGTAGAATAACTGCATCGACAAAGCCAAACGCACAAGTGAATCATTAAAAAAAAAAAAAAATTTGACTGACGATGGGAGAGAAAAAGAACACTGTGAAAAATATTATGATAGTGAAAAAATTTGAATTCAAGATTTCATCAGATTAACACGTTTCATTACTCCTATAAGCCGAAAAAGTGATTTTTGGATATCTGTTCTTCTCTTTGTCCGTCTTTCCGCCCGTTCGTTCGTCCGTCCTAAGGTAAATCTGTTCAAACACCTAGAAGCTAGGTTCAATGTACCCTTATCAAATTTTAAACTTAAGATTTTTAATGGATTCTCCAGAGGGGATTTTTTCGAACTTTCTTCCTTCCACCAAAATTAAGGCGGATCACTAGGTGTCCTCGGTGCTATGCTAAACACTACAGCGTTGCCAGTAGTGTCGAGTGTTTACTGGTGCCAGATAATAAAGGAAGCAATCATGAGATTCTGCTTGGATACTTACTGGAGAAATTAGTTTTCGACCCTTACCGCAATTCACAGCTAAGTTCCGCTTCTCGAACTGCAACGTTAGAATCCAGGAATTAAACGTACAAATTTGGCAACAACGCATTATGGCGTTCTGCGCAAGTTTCTTCTCAAAATCTATTTCCTTAAATCTAAATAAATATTTTAATAAAATGTGAAACATAACACGAAAAACGGTCAAACAATATATCTATTTTGTAATAAGATCGTTACTTTAAAATACTTTACACATACAAATAAACATTTCATAAAACTGAGCAGTTCTAGTAAGATCTAACAGCAAGTACCATCTTGTGTGCTCATTGTAAAACGAATCAAATATTTTCTTTTATTTGTTACTTTTTTCGATTTCAGAAGACGCAATCAAATGAATCAGTGTCTTGTATTGTAGCTCAAACGTAAATCTATCTTATAGTAAAATAATCATAATATGTAACGTTTCATTGGGCAATAATTAAGGGAATGCGCTAAAATATGTACTGACTTCCGGGTGGTGATTCACCTAAAAAAGAAAAAAAAATGTGACTCCCAAACGCGACTCAAATGATTTTTGCTTATATCTCATATATCAATATTTTATTAACGACACTATACTGTAGTATGTCATTTCTCTGGTAAAAATCTAAAAGCAGTAGTTTATTCTTGTGCGTAAACGTTTTTCGGAAAATTTCCTCGAAAATAACTTTTCTGATTTTGCTCGCATTTCATAAGTATTTATTTCATTACTAACTTAACAGTATGGCATGACTCAATTTTCATGAAAAATATACGAGAAATAGTTTGTTCTTTGGAGTAAGTTTTTCCAGTCGATTTTCTCTAAAACGTTCCAGACGACTTTGTTCATATTTCCTCAATAACCTAATAATATGACAAACGCAATTGTTCCGAAAAAATATACGACGGTTAGTTTATTCTTGGAGGTAAGTCTTTTTGGACGGTTTCAAGAACGACTCAGGTAATTTTGTTCATATTTTTATAAATATGCATTTCACTAATAACTCTATAATGGTGCATAAATTACTTCTTACTAAAGATTCCACAAAGGATAATTTACACCTAAAATAAATTTCCTTCGGGTAAAGTTTTCCGAAAACGTCATATAATTCTGTTCTTATTTCACAAGAAAATGTTTCATGATTTAGTTTAAGGCATTGGAGCAAGAAAGTTTAGTGCAGTAACCGTACCGTTTATTATTATTTTTCACTAGCAGTTTTGATTGGCGTGCAAAACGCAAAGAACCGGTTAAACGCTTATACATCTAGCATAAAAAACGTTCATATTGATGTTTTAATTTGTTAGAATCAGTTTTCTTGCAAGAGCATTTAGGAAGTGGAAAAACGGTCGTGTAGAACATACTTTACAGATGAGGTAATCTTACCTTGACTATTTACACCAAGTAAAATTTGAAAATTAGGGATTATGACTTAAACAGCGTGACAAACATCTTGGCATTTGAAGGCGGCGCTGCAAGTTTCCTTTAAATGCTGCTAGCAAATGAGAGGTCAGCGGTATTGCCACGTTTAGTTTATATACATCCACGTCTATTCCCTGCCACCTGAACGCACTTTAACCATAGCCACACCTTTTTAATCCTCGACAACGTCGCGTCAGAGCTTGCGTTTTATTCGTTTAGCTGAAATGCCAAGATGTTTGTCACAGGCCTTAGATTTCCTGGCTTTCGGCATCTATTGACACGTTAGCCTGTCATGTATGAGCGATTACATCCCTTGACGATCACACTATCCAAGAAAAGGGAAGAAAGCGGCCTGGGGCCTGTATGTTAGGTAACATCCCGGCATTTGCCTGGTGTGAATGAGGGAAACCAAGGAAAGCCTCTCTCAGAATAACTGACCTGAGAAAGATTTTACATTTTTCGACCGAGTGTCCCCGCAGAAATAGAACCCGGGACAAAAAATGTGAAAAGGTGTACATTAAATGATATACCATAATTGATTTCTATAAGTTTACGATTTTTTATGATTAAATGACAATTGGTCTAAATTCCCTGTGCAGAACACAAATTTAAATACTATATATGTTTGAGATTTATTCACTTAAAATCAGAAGAAGAAGTCAAACAATGTTTTGAACTAAATGCATTGATAAAATACAATTTAAGAATTTTATATGTCAATTGGGGAGGAACCTTATAAAATTGGCTTTCAGCATTCTCAGTTCACAACTAATATAAAATTATTTTCTTAAACTCCCAAACATTGTGAGAAACTTAGAATTCAGTCACGAACGAAATGATAAAACATGAAGAATGATTCTGTTAAGCATGTGCTTGGTACGACGGGAAACTTTTGAGAAAGTATTTAATCAAAATGCCATCCACTGGAAAAAAATTGAATATCAACTTTAACATGTTCTCATGGTTCTAAAGAAAATCTACAATTTCGCGTATAGAACGACAGATAGGTAAACCAAGAAAAAGAAAAAAAAATACTTAAACGAACAATATTTAGCCTTATTTTTTGTGCTTAAAAGGGGTAAACTGTTCTCCAATAGATGTATCTTCTTGAATTGAATAAAATTATGCGGTTTGAGTGTAAATTCCCATGCGTGGTTTCCGAGGTTTTTTTTTCTTGTACACCTAAATATTCACACTGTGCGATAACCTATTATGTTGAAACTGATACTAAAGTCAGGAACCTAGCTAGCCAGGGGAAGGGGAGGGCCAAATGAGAGCCTTGCTTCAAAACGATCTCCTAAAGCCTATTTCTGAAAGCAACAATTCTTGTAATATGTTGTTTAGAAGCCATAAAATATCATGAAGAAGAGCAGTATACTAATATTAGGTGTACAACTTTGCTTGAGCCGTTTTCCAATAGATGGCTCTAATGGTAAGTAGTGGTGGAAATAAACAGATGTAGACATCATACAAGAAGCTTGGGCATTTGTGAACATAACGCCATCAAAACATTGGTCAATTTGTGTCCGCATCGTAAAGTTATTCTTGACTAAAAATGTCAGTTTACGAGCCAAATTCTCATCTTTCGCGGGAGGTTTTAATTTGATGCTTCAATATGAAGAAATTTACGGCATAAACGTGTCGTAAGTGGTTCCAACACTTCAAAAACGGTGATTTTGACATCAAAAATCGGCATGGTGCTAGAAGAGAGAATGTTTTCAAAGATGCAGAATTTGAGGCATTACTTCTGGAAGACTCGTGTCAAACGCAAGAAGAATCTGCAGGATCATTAGGTATGACTCAACAAGCCATTTCAAACCACCTCAAAGCCACAGCAATGATTCAGAAACAGCAAATTTGGTGCCGTATGAGTAAAAACGAAAGGTTGAACGGCGTTTGTTTGCTTGCGAACAGCTGCTTCAAAGACAAAGACGGAAGGGATTTCTGCATCGCATTGTGACTGAAAAAAAAAAAAAAAAAAAGATTCATTACGATAACTCCAAGCGCAGAAAATCATGGGGACTTGCCGACCATATTTCCACGTCGACGGCCAAACCGACGATTGACAACTCCAAGGTTATGCTCTATGCTCTGTATTTGGTGGAACCAACACGGTGTAGTGTATTATGAGCTGCTAAAACCGACTGAAACAATCACAGGCCATCTGCATCGAAAACAATTAATGCGTTTTTTTAAAGTCGAGCATTGAAAGACTAACGGCCCCAATATAACAAGAGACACGATAAAGAGATTGTGTGGCCTGAAAATGCTCGATCCATGTCGCAAAATCAGTCAGAACATTGAAGTGGGAAGTCCTGCCCCACCCGTCATATTCTCCAGACATTGCTATCTCTGACTATCAATTGTTTCTACCAATGGCACATGGCATGGCTGACCAGCATTTACGATCTTATAAAGAAGTCAAAATTGGATTGATACGTGGCACGCTTCAAAGGATGAGCAGTTTTTTCGACGTAGTGGCTAATGATGGATAATATTTTGACTTGTAAATGTATAACCAGTTTTGTACAGTAAAGCCTCGAGTGTCGAAAAAACGGCAGAAGCAAAGTTGTACATCTAACAGTAAAAGTCGTATCTACGAGGATAGGTCAAAATTATCCACAGTGTAATTGTAACTTTTTTATAATACAAATAGGAAATCAACATAATTTTTTCAATATGGTCCCCTTGCTTTTCAATGCACTTGGTCCATCGTTGCACAAGCTTCCTGATGCCCTCAGAAAAGAAGCTTGTGCAGCGAGCCACGAATGCACTACGTCCTTCACTTCTTGGTACGAAGTGAATTGACGGCCTCTTAGTGATTATTTGAGTGGAACAAACAAGTGGTAGTCAGAAGGGGCAATACGAAGAATGTCAGGACTATACGGAGGACTATGACCCATTACTTCAAACTTGAGTTTTCGGAGCATTTCAGCAGTGTGGGCAGCAGTATGTGAACGGTTATTCTCGTGCAGCAACACAACACTTTCGACAGTAGTCCTCGGTGTTTGCTTCGAATTGCAGGCCTTAGCCTGTCAGTAGGCATCTCACTGTAACGGGCACTGTTTATTATGTTGTGCCACTCTAGTGATAATGTTGGAGTTCTGGCCAAAAAACCGGTAAGCATCAATTTTCCTATGTATGGTTGGGTTTTGAACTTTTTCTTGCTGGACGACTGTGGATGTTTCTATTCCATGCTCTGTCGTTTACTCTTCGGATCATAATAATGGATCCATATTTTATCACCAGTGATGATTTTGTCTAAGAAGCCGTCACGTTCGTTGCCATAACGATCCAAATGTTTTTGGCAGATTTCCAAGCGCGTTGTTTATGTAACACTGTGAGCTGTTTTGGAACGCATCTTACACGGACTTTATGATACCCAAGTCTATTTATTGTGGATGATTTCGCAGAACCATGACTAATTTCCAGACGGTGTGCCACTTCATCAATAGTCACTCGTCTGTCTAACAGAACCATGTCATGTTCACGCTCAATTTTGTCATCCTTTATGGCTGTAGTTGATCGTCCAGCTCCTTTCTCTTGCGTAATACTTTTGTGACCATTTTTTAAAATTTTTTCAATCCATTCATAGACACTGTTTCCGTCTTGTGTCGAAAATCTTTGGTGGATTGCCGTCCCTGATACACCTTCCGACCACAAAAACGGGATCACTGCTCGCTGTTTCTCTTTGGTGCAAACTTCTAATGGAGTGGCCATGATTTATCTTGCAACAAAAGGAAGACAAATGGAGGAATTAGGATCGAACCTCCATAGCATGATCACAATAGCATAACAATAAAATAAACGAGGACAGAATTCAGTATAAACAATGTAAGAAGAATTATGTCAAAATTGCGGATACGTCTTGATTTACGATCGTAAATACTAATTATGATATATCTTATTTCTCATGATGTTGTAATATAAGGAATTGTACAATATTTAATTTTGAGCTACTTTGCACTGGCATTGTAAGATTAGTAAGTTTGCAAAATAGGCCCCTGGTCCTCGTCTATCATGTGTTTATTGTACTTATTTAATATACTTATTTATTATACTTATTTAATATACTTATTTATTATACTTATTTAATATACTTGTTTAATATACTTATTTATTATACTTATTTAATATACTTATTTATTATACTTATTTAATATACTTATTTAATATCTACTGCAAATGAAGAATGTATATAATAGAAAATAAAAAAAAATAAGAAAAATGTTAAACCTCGTCAACACATCAAAATAATTTTAACAACCGAGATCTTAAGCATCTACTTCGTTACTAACTGGATATATATATATATATTTTCTTAACGGTATCTGACTTTACTCAACTTTGAGTGGACAGTGTAGCGTAGTTTAACGCTCTCACCTCTGGTACGAGAGGTCCTAGTTCGACTTCAGGTGGGGCAAAAGGTCGAAAAATGTAAAAGCTTTCACAGACCGGCTATTCTTTCTTATTTTAAGATTGCACGTATACTCTCATAAACCTCAAACGAAACAAAAGGAATTCCGTGAACGAATTTTGTTTCCTTATGAATCGTTTATTTCGAGCATGTGATTCTAACCTCACGCACTTTCAATAAGATATTATACTGAAAATAACTAAAGCCTGTGACAAACATCTTGGCATTTCAGCTAAACGAATAAAACGCAAGCTCTGGCGCGACGTTGCCAAGTAGTAAAGGGGAGTGGCTATGGCTAAGCAGACAAACTACAGCGCTATCAGCTGGCAGGGGATAGACGTAGATGTGTATAAAATAAACGTGGCAACATCGCTGGGCTCTCATTTGCTATCAGCATTTAAAGGAAACATAGAGCGCCGCCTTCAAATGCCAAGATGTTTGTCACGCCATTTAGTAATAATGTACGAGTGATCACAATGTTTCGTTACCTACTATGTATTAGATAGATGTTTCTTATTCTTGCAGGTGCTGAGATACATATAAATCATGGCTCAGGAGTAGGGTGGAGTGAAGAAAACTTTTTTTCACCAAGCAAAACGCCTGGGGTCCAAAAAGTTGCGTAGTGGCCTGGTGACAAGGGGTGTAAAATATTTCCTTGATCGGTTGATATCTTCAGGTTGCGCATGTGCACTGAAGTTTGGTGAAAATGAGGAAGATTTGAAAAAAATGGGATATTTTAATTTATTTTTTATTTTTGTTTTGTCACCAAGCAAAACACCTGGGGTCCAAAATGTTGCGCAGTGGCCTGGTGACAACGGGTGTAAATTATTTCCTTGATCGGTAGATATCTTCAGGTTGCGAATGCGCACTGAAATTTGGTGAAAATGAGGAAAATTTGAAGAAATGGGATATTTTAATTTATTTTTTTGTCCCCAAATGTGAAATGAAATAAAACTGTTACACCATATTTTGGTCGTCTCTCATTCATTATCGAAATATGTGTATTTACTATTTTTTATTTATTTCTTATTTAAATATTTAACCTAATGCGCATTTTTTCTTTGTTGCAGAGAGCAATTGTTGCCGTATAGTTAGCTGAGGAAGTGAAATGAACAAAGAGTCCACGCGCAACAGTCGCAGTTATGTTCCGAGACAGAAAGGTAAACGGACAATTACACAGTAAACCAAATGACTGAGAAAACTTATAATCTTTCGAAAACAAGACGTCTGGTTGACTGCCCGGTTGTAGGGAGTGTCTCCCGCCTACCGGATGCAGTTCTTCCCACACATCTAGATGTCCTGAAGTACGTGGAATTCAAGCGTGAAGAAAAGAAGCAGCTGAGCAAGAAAAACCCGCCTCTGTCTTTCATCGCAGACAAAGTGGCCTGTCAGGTAGAGGAGGTATGGACTAAGGCATCGATTCCGACAGAGAGTCACCAGACAGTCGTGGAACTAATTAAGAAGGATGTGGAGAAAGTACAGAAGCTGAAAAAGTGTTCCTTAAGTCGAAGGAACGTCGACGCTTTCAAGAAATCGCTGAACTCATTTCTAGATGAAAATGGCAAGTTGTTCGACATCGCCGCTTGCAAATGTCAGAAATTTTCCCTCTGCCAGTGCGAGAAAGGGAAGAAGGTCCCCAGGCAGGAGCAAGAATTCATTGTCGAAAAGAGAACAGCTCGGCAGATGTTCATTGGGAGACTGGACGTCAAAGTCACCAAGGCCATTCAGAAACAATTAAGTAGGAAGGAGTCCGAAGCAGCCAGAGCAAGATCTTTCAAAAAGCGGAAGGAAGACCCCGGTCCAAGTTCCCGATTTGACACGGAAGCTGACTATTCGGAGCCAACTATGGCGCCGATTGCGCGGAGTCTGCTAGTGCTGAGACAACTGATCAATCAGTAACCTTCGATACCCGGAAATCCACAAAGCAGTCGCCCAGTACCAGGCTCAAACTCCCCACGTTTGCCCAGGTGCTAGACAGATATGGGATTGCTGACAGGCCTGCCGCAGCGATTGCTTCTGCTATTCTGCACGACAGAGCCCATCCGTTAGCTGAGAGTACGGTCATCGATAGAAGCAAAGTCAGGCGAGAGCGAGAGAAGATGAGGGACGGTTTACAAGATCCGCCTCTCCAGCTCCAACCACTGAGGGCACTCTACTTCGACGGGAGAAAGGACAAAACGATGTCTGTTCAAATGATGGCTGATGGAAAATTACATCGCATGGAGATTGTGGAGGAACACATGCCCCTAATCAGTGAACCAGGGTCTACATACTTTGAACACGTGACACCAAAATCCGGATCTGCTATAGCAATTACGAATGCAATCCTGGAATATGCAACCGTCGTGAACATGGAGTTGTCGGGACTGCAGGCGATCGGCAGCGACGGTACTGCTGTCAACACAGGAAAGCGAAATGGGGTTATTCATTGCCTGGAAGTTCAGCTGGGCAAGCCATTGCAGTGGATAGTCTGTCAAGTCCACTTCAACGAGCTTACCCTACGTCATCTAATCGAGTATCTAGAGGAACCTATGAGTAGCCCACGAGGGTATACGGGACCACTCGCAAAGAACCTTCATATTTGCGAGAACCTTCCTGTCCTGGAGTTCCAGCCTATCCAAGGCAGTTTCCCAACGTCGTCCCAGACCTCAGCACCGACCAGCAGTATCTACTCGACATCTGTCGGGCTGTCGATACCGGGAAATTCCCGCAAGGGCTGGGAGGAAGAAGTTCTGGCATGTTGTCCCATTCACGATGGTTGACTACTGCAAATCAAATCTTGCGGCTGTATGTGGCGAGTGAAATCTCATCTGAAAACCTGGTCATCATGTCCACGTTCGTGGTCCGCGTGTACGTTCCAATGTGATTCAATATCAAGCGCCATTGGAAGATCACGGATGCACCAAAGAATCTATGGCATTCCATGCAGTTGTCGCAGTACCTCGATCCGGAACTGAAGAAGGTCGTTTACGACACCATGCAGAGAAACGCCTTCGCCGCACATCCCGAAAACCTCCTACTGGCGATGCTGCATGACGAGAGACCTCATATTCGTACTTTGGCCAAGAAACGAATCCTGAAGGCAAGAAAGACTTCTCCTGGTCCTGGCGGCTCGATTCGAACCTTCGAAGTTCCGCCGTTGAACTTCAGAGCCAAGGATTACACAGACATCATCTTCTGGCAAGACCTCGCTGTCACCGAACCGCCACTCGTTATTGGACTGCCAAAAGGTAGCCTGGATCAAGATCAACTTCAAAATCTGTGGTGGAAGCATCTACCGTACCATACGCAAGCAGTCGAACGATGCATTCGTGTGGTGACAGAAGCTGCAACTCAAGTCTATAGACAGGAAAGGCGCGATGGTTTCATCCGGGCACGTCTTCTGAATCGGCTCGTGATGCCGAAGTTTGAAACTAAGAAAGACTTTCGCCCCTGTTAATCATTAATTAATTAATGAATAATTAACTAATTGCTACTTAACTTACGTTTCAAACAATACACGAATGTTGCTAAGAGAACTTCAGTGCACGAATTGGGCTTAATGGAATAATAGCATTTATTGGTAAAGCAAAAAAGGATGTTACTTCAGTGCGCATGCGCAACCTGAAGATATCAACCAATCAAGGAAATATTTTACACCCATTGTCAACTTTTTGGACCCCAGGCGTTTTGCTTGGTGACAAAGAAAATAAAAAAATAAATTAAAATGTTCTATTTTTTCAAATGTTCCTCATTTTCGCCAAACTTCAGTGCGCATGCGCAACCTGAAGATATCAACCGATCAAGGAAATATTTTACACCCGTTGTCAACAGGCCACTACGAAACTTTTTGGACCCCAGGCGTTTTGCTTGGTGAAAAAAGTTTTTTTGCTCCACCCTACTCAGGAGTTCATTTACACTATGGACGAACGGATCTTAATGAGCACGTGGGCTCACGAACGCCCCCCCCCCGCGCAGCATAATTTTATTCTAAGGTCTCAGAAACCTTCCCCTCCAAAACCAACAATTTTACGATGGGAGGGAAAGTTCTTTGCATCTCGTTACGTAAAAGATAAGCCCTGCTCAAGACGATCATTAACATGACTGAAACCGTATGTGGAGGCTGCAGCGTCTGTTGAAAGGGAGTGGCCACCCCCAATTCCTGATTACCATCTAACGACAATGCATTATGGGGGTTCATTAAACAAGAAGTTACGAGACAGTTCACGGACTTGAGAGTGTTGTTGAAATGTATTTACTGCCATCACGCCAGCAATGTTGAGGAGAATTTTAGATCGTACATGGAGTAGAATCATACTCTGTTATGAAAACGAGTGTACACATAGACACTCTGGAATAAATAGTTAAGAATAGTCACACTAAATCAAAGTTGTCCTTTGCCATGATAGCACATTAATACACTGCAACCATCTATGAATATGTGGACATGCGATAGCAGGTAACGGGACTTTGTGATCACACTGTACATTGTAAAAGCAAGTGAAAGTTTTTTAATTATATATTTTATGTTTTCAATTAAATCAAGAGGAGCTCAACAGCCACTCCCTCTTACGAAGAGGCATATATAGACATCTTACTTATAGTGACCACCAAGGACAAGTTAGTGCAAGTTTTTCCCAAAAATATTTTTCTTATAAAACGTTATATTTATACTTATAAAAGTTGTGCCCCCCCTAAAGTTAACCTGCACCTAGAAATATTACGCTACCTGTAAAATATTATGTTTGAAAGCGATAAGAATCGATTATATCACAAAGGAACTATATGTGTAACGAATTTCTAGTGGGACCTCTATAATAAATCTGTACGATAATATTATGTCTCCTTTGAGCATCTAGCACAAGTTGACGCGAGATTTTCGCGCGAATAATTTTTTATTCTCTCTTTGTCTTTTATTCTTTTTTTGTTTGAAATGCGTATTTACAGCTATAATGATTATGATCTCCTAACGTCACTTATAAAAAAAAAGATGTTTTAAGGTACTAAGAGTCGACTATGTCAGAAAGGCAGTGTTTATTACATATTATAAATTTCTAGTGGGATAACTATTGTAAATCTGCACCATGCCGTTTGCCAATAATAAATATTTGAGCACCCCGAACTAATCTAATGATGTTGAGAGCAGTGTTGGGTAAGTTATTTGTAAAAATGTAACGCGTTACAAGTTACTTTACTTTCTCTTAAAATGTAAGGTGTTACTAACGCGTTACTTGCCCCAATAAGTAACTGTTACTTTACTTCGAAAGTAACGCATTACTTTTAGATCCGAAATTTTGAATATGTGAAAAAAAAATCTTATTACTTCAATTTTCCGTGCTATTATTATTATTATTATTATTATTATTATTATTATTATTATTATTATTATTATTATTATTATTATTATTATTATTATTATTGCATGTTCTGAATCGCTTTATATAAATGCAAGGACAAATTTTTACTTGACAGCTATATGCACATTTTCATATAATGTAACATTGACTAAAATGCCATACTGCGTTACTCATAGGAATGGGCACGAACGAGTTTTCTTTGAAGCTCGATTTGACTAGAAACAGACATCTTTGAGCTCGAGCCGAGAATTCGGCTTGAAAAATTTCCTCCAACTCGACTCGAATTCGGGTCGAGTTTCGAGTCGAGTCGAGCCAATTCTGGTGTGTAGTTTCGAGTACCCTTTTCAAGTATCTTACATAAACAATATAATTATTATCAATGATACTACTACTACAACAACTTTATTATTATTTATTATTATTATTATTATTATTATTATTATTATTATTATTATTATTATTATTATTATTATTATTAAATATAACAACACTGTGTGAAAACATTTGTATTTGAATACTAAAAAAGTAGTTGATTGCCAACCTCGGTAGTCGTGAAATCTAAGAGTCAACGACATTGTTCACGAGCTTCTGAATTTGGGTTGAGGGTCTAGGTTGAGTATTCGGGCTCGAGCCAAACATTGTTAAACTGTTCGCATCTCGTCTCGTCTCGATAGCGAGATCAAAAGAGATTATTTTTATAACCAGCTCAGCTCGGCTCGGCTCAACTGAGCCGGTGGTTCGAACCGGCTCGCTTAGGGTAACCATCGGGTCCAGCTAACTTGGTTGGGATGAGCCATCTACTCGGTTCTGCTCAACTAAGCCAAGGGCTCTAGCTCACTTCTCGGTTCAGGTCGGTATGAATGAGCTGTGAGCCGAGCTGCTCGAGTCGTTGGCAATTCTAAACCTGGGCTGACCAGTTTTGAACAGGGTTGAAAAAAAACGTTTTTTTTAAAAAAGAACAAAAAAAAGTTTTTTATGTTTAAAACATGTTTTTTTTGTTTAAAACGTTTTAAACGTTTAAAACAAAGTACTTTGTTTTAAACAAAAAAAAACGTTTAAAATGTTTATTTTGTTTAAAACAATAATCTAAATAGGTATCTATATCACATTTTTACACTCTTAGGTATTGCTTGCCATCTATATTCAACCGCTAGATCAAATTTCGGGAACTTTCCTAATCTCGATCCGTCCAAATGTTCAATTTCGGAGAAAGAAATCGGGATTTTCCCTATCTCCGTTCACAGAATATGTAGTTTAGTTTCTTTGTGTTACGTTCTACTGGTCGTCTGCATTCTTAATCTTTAAAACTCCCATTGACGCAACTGCTGTGTCAGAGCTTTAAACCTCAATGGCTCAGTCTTAAACCTCAAATTAAGCCTGGAAGATGGTTTTGGTAGCAATTTATTCCTGAAAGATGCAGCTTTGCTGGTGTGCATTTTATGTATGTGGGCGGAGGGTAAATATCGTGTTTTTTGTTTTGTTTTTTCAACAGTTTTTTGGGGGGCCATCCCCCCTCTTGGGGATAGATTCATAAAAATTGTTACGTGAAGCAATGAAGTAGGTCACTACATGGTAATATCGTGTATTTGTACTTCTTGCTAGGGATGCATTCGAGTCGAGTCGAGTCGAGATTTAAGCCTGTCTCGACTCGTCTCGAGAAAATATTGTCTCGACTCGTCTCGAGAAAATATTGTCTCGACTCGTGTCTCGACTCGAAAATATGTTTCTGTCTCGACTCGTGTCTCGACTCGACAGTCTCTGTCTCGACTCGACTCGAATTCGAGTCGAGACGTCTCGAAATTCGAGTCGAGACAAAATGTACGAGTTAAAATATACGCACACATCAGCCAGATCATCATGACTACCTACCTAATTGTCAGTATGTCGACTTTTGGCATGGATAAAAACGGCGACACGTCTTGGCATACACGCAATGATCCTTGATAGGTCGCTGGAGAGAGCTGGCACCACATGTGCTCACTCAGTCACCTAATTCCCGTAAATTCCGGAAAGGGGGGCGATGTGTTCTGACGTCACGTTCAATCACATCCCACAAGGGACATCACTCAAATGTCCGGCTCCAATTTCAATGAAACTTTTTTTGCTGATAGAAGGCATGTATGCATCATTACTTGTGATGACAAATTTTTGCCATGGTGCATGTTTTCTATTTTTTTTAATAACTTTTAAGAGTTGTGATGTGGTTATTAGAGATTACTACAGAAGTCCCTTACTACCCTTTGTAAACGGAGCGTTAATGAAGAAAAGTGAAGAAAAACCATGTGGATACATATAAGTCCTGGGGGAAAGTCGTATGGTAGATATGACCTTGATGGCAGCCATCTTGAAATCCACCATTTTGAATTAAGGTCAAGTTTTCAAAATGGGAATAGGGTAATATGATACCATTATTTTTCTAATTAAATTCTAGCCCGAAATTATGTGAGATTAGTTTTAAGATACACCCATTTGGGGGAAAGTTACCGGCATATTAATTGTTTTTACTTACTGTGTGCGTAAGACCCTTCTTACTTTCGTCTCAAGACCTGTAAATCGATCGCAACGGCAGAGCCCGGTTTCGCACTAGTGTTTAGAAATTTTTAAACTCACTTGAAGCAATATTTGTGGATTATTGTATTGTATTTTGCCTTTAATTAAATTTGAACCCACTTCATGATCTTGTGTAAAGTATCACTAAAAGAGAATTTCTGTTTTTATGGAGAACGTAAGCATAGCAATTATAAAAGGTGAGTAAGGTGCGTATGTATTTATAAGAAAGTTTATTTTACGAGTCTTTTGTGGTTCCGCCAACCTATTCTTTAGTTGTTTTTTTTTTCAAAATACTCATATCTCGTAAATAAAAGAGCTATTATAAAATCTCTTACCACTATTCTTTAATACTTATAAAATTTTATTTATTGTAAAAGCACTGGCGAGATATTTCTTATCGCCCACTAAAATTATGGTGGAGCTCCTTCGTGGCTAACGGTTAGCATACTTGCCTTTGGCGTGGGAAACCTGGGCTTGATTCCCGGTGGGAGTTCATGAGGTTCGGATTCCACGTTAATCAGTAGGTCCACGTCTCACATAGCCTCGCTGCTGAACGGGACGTTAAAATCACAATCAATTCAACTCAAAATTAGGGTTTTGACTTTATTATGATGTCATTAGTTTAAACGCCCAACTGCCCAGTAATTATAAACATTGACTACATTATAAAATTGTAATTTGTGACGACTAAAATATCAGAAATTAAAGATTATTCTTTGGGTTTTGGAACATTTTGAAAAACGTGAAAAACTGGTACTGCACCGATACAACACACCTTTTGGATTTGTCATTGTGTAAAGTGATACAAACTAAAGAAGAAAATGAAATGAAATGAAATCTTTGAGTTTTACGTCCCACGGTTATGCCGGTTAGGCTAAAGGAGACGGTGATGATGAGTAATGAATGAAATGGTGGAATGAAGAAAGTGGGAGGAAACGGGAGTACCCCGAGAAAACCCACGCACACGGTGTTTAAACTAAAGAAGAATTACAACTTTATGAAATTGTATTAGGACTTATTATTTAGAAATAAACACCAAATAAGTGTAATAGTTCATATCCGTATCAAATACCAAGTTTATGATGAATCAACTACACAAAGTAGGATCCAAAAACGCTCATTGCAATTTGTTCCATCCTTCAGTCGAACCAGGAACTGAAACATAAAGAGTGACATTTTCTTTTTAAAGATACTTTGTCCAGCTAAGTATTGTGAAGGTTTATGTCAGTAGAAGGAATTGCATTCCATTATACAAGCGCAATTTCACAACTTTATGTACACATTACTAAATATCGAACACCCTTGTCCATATGATTAGCGTACGCGTCTTTGGTGCGGGAGACCTAGGTTCGATTTCCGATGGGAACTCCTGTGGTTCTGAACCCACGTTAATTTGTAAGTTCACGTCTCATATAGCCTTGATGCTGAAAGGGACACTAAACTCTAATCTAATACTAAATACAAATATTTAAAAAAAATGATGACGCACCAAGATGACGTGAATTTGGCTATCAAATCCATTTTGTGTTTTCAGTTATTTTCTAGTAGTATTTTTTCTAGGCATCCTTTCAAAAGACAGTGATGCAAATTTCGTAACTGCGAATTCCTGTTAGAAGCCATGAAATTATCCGATTAGATGCAAAATTTCCCGTCCATTAAGATAGATACCGTAAATTTACAATATCTAACAATAAATAATTTTGAAAGATATCGCTTTCGAGGGAAAAAATGAAGTGAAATCTTTGAGTTTTACGTCCCACGGTTATGCCGGTTAGGCTAAAGGAAAGGGGTGATGATGAGAAATTAGTGAAATCGTGGAATGAAGAAAGTGGGAGGAACGGAAGAACCCCGAGGAAACCCACGCACACGGTGTTTGTCCACCACAAAGTTCACTTGGTACGAGCTGGGATCGAACCAGGGTCCCCAAGCACCAGAGGTGAACGATCTACCACTGAGCCACCGCGGCCCCGCTTTAGAGGGGCCATGACGTATAGTTGAACTCATTCTCGTAGTATGAAAGGCATTATTTATAATTGTGCATGATAGGATCACAAACAAAATTTAAAAATATTATGTGCACTTTCTTTTAACAAACATTGTATTGTCTTTTATGGTGTGGAAGGGAATGTTATGTTCGAAAAAAAAGTCCTTAACACGATTCTTGTTGCTACACACTGCATGTTTCTAGCCACAGAAAAGATGCAGCGATAGGTAGGCTATTTTTCAATTGCTTTACATTAGCTTGATGTTTCAAGTCTTTTGTGTGTTTCTGAAGTTCACTTTTACCACAAAAGAGCTCAATATTAACATGTCTTACATAGCTTTGGTTCGATTCTCAACACGGACTGCAACTACCCGTTAAATTGTGCATCCGAAAGGCACTCTTTGTTAAACCTCGCTTATCACCGCTCATCTTAATAATATATATAACTTCACCTCGAAGCAAATGTTGCATTTCTCTCTTTCATCCTAACACAAAACAAAACTAACCACAGCTGTGACACGAAGGAGCTATTTCAAAAAGAAACAAGCTGTGCTTCATAGAGATGTGTACCAAATGATAGAAGTATAAAGTATTGTTTTCTTTCCTGTTTATTGATATCAGTTGGTGTTCTTAATGAGTTTACTCACTAGTTTAGAAAGAGTATATATGGAATTTGGACATATGTTGTACGTATTCTCCTGAGAAATTGATGAGACCAGAAAAATTATAAGGACAGATGGAATAGGTTTAAGCGCATCTACGTGACTTTATCAAATATTTATTCTCCACAATTTTACCACGCGGAAAACTTGGTATAGGCCTACTTTTATCTTTGCCTCCCTCTGTTAGCTGTTTTGTATCATATATATCGGATGGTTTTGATATTTCTTCTGATCATTAAAACAACAATGGTACCTGTGTGCGTGCAGAAATGCAAAAGCACCAGGTAACTTCCTATTTGTTTTGGAAACAACAAACCCATTTCACGTGTGAGAGAGAAATTGAGCACAGCGAGATCGGGTGTTTACTCACGGTCAGTTCGCAGCAGGAGTCCATGGTAAAAATTTGGCTATCTCGAAAACACTCGAAAAACCTTACAAATACAAAAGACTGCGCTTCAAAGAAAGTTTAGACACAGATGTTTCAATTTTCTTTTAGCATCGTTCTTCAGCAAAAGAGTCGGTTCATTGTATTCGAAAAAGAGAAGGGAGAAAGGGTGAATTTATATTTTATGTGGGGGGTAACGTTGTAAGTAGTATAAACAATACATACCGCTTCCGACTCTGTACGCATACACTAGCCGCGGAGTTCACACACACACACAGAATCAGAGTCCTCACACACCAAGGGTGAGAGCTGTGCCACTGAGTTACAGCGACCACGGGGCTAGGTCGAGTCCACTTTACGTTCATAGTTTCTTAGTACATAAATGTTACGATTATGAAATAGATTTTCCTTAATGAGCTGCATAAAAACAAAAGCTTTCGAAATGCATTAAACAATTAGCTCGATTTGAGTGTGAACTTAAAGTTATATCAGAGTGTAAATACGGATACGCACCAAAGCTCGAAAACTTAATACACTATTTCTCCTATACAGTCAGCATGTATCCAGCAATCATTCAGCTTTCATTTGAGAGGATGGAAATCGAAGGCCCCTGAACAACTGTGTTACTAATGTGCGGAATGTATTTATCTTACAGTGAACTGCTTTGATGCCAAGTGGCCTAACTCCAAAATTGAAATTTTCCAGGAGTGAAAGTTGAAGTTCAATATCTCATGAACAATCCATATTTCTTTTATGTTGGGAACCAAAACCATAACTACTGTATGTAGTTCATTGTTTTATAACTTAGTGTTTACAAAAATCCTTTTAAAAAATACCTATTCATAGAAGTGGATGGTACTTATCTGTACTAGTTCTTGGCATCCAAGCAGTCCATTTATTGTAGATAATACTAGCTTAATATACCCATTCTTCGGATGGGGGCTGTATTTGGAAGTCAACACCTGTGGAAGTATACCATTCATTTCAGTGACCGCGAAAACTAAGGATTTGACACTAGTATCAATCAATATGGGGTATTTATACATGTCTCGGTATTCCTCACCCGCTGACACCCGGCCCGCATACAGTAGTAGCTGAATTTGCAAGTCATCGCTGATGGAAGTGTCACCATTGATCTCAGCGACCGTGAAAACTATGGATTTGACACTAATGTCGATCAATTTGGATTACTTTTACTACATGTCTCGCTAAACGCCCCCCTGAGACCCCCTGGTTCCAATTTTGACAAAAACGCTTCGCCTTAGACTGGGACCTGGACCAAGGTATCCGTGACCAAAATTTGGTAACTCTCGGTCAACTTGTCTGGTCCCCAGGTCGGACCCAGTAGACGTCCCCCCCGAGACCCCCCTGGTTCGAAATTAAAAAAAACTCTTCGTCTTGATCTGGGGCCTGGACTAAGGTACCCGTGACCAAATTTTGGGAACTCTCGGTCCACTCGTCTGGTCCCCAGGTCGCACACAGACAGACAAACACACAAACAAACTCTTTATTTTATTTATATTAGATAAGATATACTATGTAAAATAGTCTCGTATCATAATATGTGATGTACAACAAATGTTACATTATATATTATCCGTAGCTCTTGATATGCTGCAACATATTAAAGCCTCAGAATAGTTGGGCAAGCGAATAATCCAGAAGTTACGTAACCCTATTGCGTTCATGGGAACGAAAACACAATAATTATAACTATGCTAAATTACTATAGACTACCAATTGCTCATTCAGAGAATTTATGAAGTTCACTTTATCGCAATAGTTTTATACAAACTAGATTTAGACTACGGATAATAGTTTTATACAAACTAGATAATCAAATATTATTATTATTATTATATTTACAGTACAACCAAATACAACGACATTAACTATTAGCTCTAATTAACTGAATTGAGCTGAAAATTAAATCTTGATCTTTAAAGATTAACTATTAATTTTATGCGTTCTGTATCTTTCTAAAGGAATAAAAGCTGGAATTGGTTTCAAGGCTGTTTCTGAGTGAATACTTTCTTCAAAATAATATTAAAAATTATAGAAAGATTTTCGAGACATTCGAGTCGAGTCGAGATTTTTAAGAGCCGTCTCGACTCGACTCGTGTCTCGACTCGAAAATTCGAGTCGAGAAATACGTTTGTCTCGACTCGTCTCGAATTTTACAAAGTGTGTCTCGACTCGAATCTCGACTCGAATTCGAGTCGAGTCGAGTCGAGATTCGAGACATGTCTCGACTCGAGCGCATCCCTACTTCTTGCTTATATAGGGGAGCAGGGAGGGGCCAAAGTTAGCCAATTTTTGAAGTTTAAGTTTTTTGACGTAAATTACATTTATTTTTACAACAAATATCAATAGCTCAGTCCTTAATTAAGCTAGAAAGATGATTTGGTACCAAAGTATTTTTGAGGGATAAAGCTTTCCGTCAGTTGCATTTTATGTATATAGGGGGTACGTATGTACGGCCGAGAGAGGGAGGATGAAGTTTTTTTTTCATCATTTTTTTCATCAGGTTTTGGCGGGTATTCCTCCCCCCTTTGTGGTACATGCATAAAAATTGGTTTGTGAAGCAATGAAGTAGTCCCCTACATGATAGTAACCTGTATGTGTACTTTTTGTTTATAGAGGAAGAGGGGGTCAAATTTGGTTAATTTACATTTATTTTCGGGACGGTCCCATATAACACAAGATATATTTCACTGAAGTGGTCTAGAAGCATAATTATTGTTCGTATACGTGATGTATGCAGCAAAAATGATTTGCATATGGACATGGTACTATAGTGGGGGAGGAGAGAGAATGTCTAATTCAATGAATGTTTTTCTGCGCATATATTTTTAAATATTTCCTACATAAAACGAATTCATTACGCAATGGCAGCAATGGCTACCATTTCTTATATAATTGTCACAAGTATGTGGCCTACACATTAGCATCATTTTGTCAGCGTAGGGTGGCTGCAAGGGTTGCCAGGGCCCCGCAAAGTCAATATTTTCATATTTTTAATGATTTTTTGTCTGTTCTTTTTCTACGAATACGGCGGGAATTTCACGAATGTTACTTCGTTGTAATTTGTGGTCTATAAGCTTTCCAATGGTGTATAACTCATGACTCTGTGATAATTAGGGGAGGGGTCACCAGAGCCCCGAACGTGAGAGTCTACCATTTTGTTAAAATTTCCGGCGGGTGTCTAGAGTTAATTGTGTTGTTATGCACAATCATTATTAGCTACCCATGTTGCAGATAGAGATGTATCTTAAAAACTGTTTAGTTAAAATGTCATTTGCTCCTTGTAGGCTAGTCACTGCTCTTTTCTATGAGTTGTATTGTATTTGTCAGAGCATTTCTTCTAGCTTATGACGTGAGAACTGTTATTATTATGGAAATGATAGTGATCAAAAAATACCCAAGTTTTGAATTTGTGAATTTGGATCTTAGAATAGTGTATAGTGTGTTTAACCTCCGTTATTCTTGGAAATTAAGAAATGTTCAAATACTTCACTTGAATTTCTGTTGGTTTAGTTATACGCACACTGATGTGCAGGATTTCGTTCAGTAATTGCTGTTATAATAAGAATATAACTCTGCTTGTAATTTACTCCATGCACAAATCCTACGGAGGATGGGTTGTTTGTTAGAAAATTAAATTAGCTTCTTAAATATGATATTTTAGTTGTTTTAAACATGTCCAACCAGCATCGAAAAAAAACACGTTTAAAACAATTTGTTTAAAACGTTTAAAACAAACTGAATAAAACAACAGCCCCCGTTTTAAACATGTTTTAAACACTTGTTTTAAACATTTTGTTTTAAACATATCAACCCTGGTTTTGAAGATATTTGGCTGCAGTGACGACGACAAAGGGGGTGCAAGGGGGCGAGCGCCCCCCTAGTGGTTACTACTGCCCCCCTGACTGCAACCCGGACTGCCCCCCCCCCCAGACTTCTACGATCTTAAAATATTCTACATAGTTTATTTTATACGTCAGTATCATAACCAATCTCATTGGCAAATTATATTATCTGTACATTTACTACGTTGGCAGATTAGTGTTCAAGCTTCCTTCTTTGAGCATCTTGATATGCACGCATGTTTCTGTTCTCTAATTTATCGTCTTTCCCGGTAAATTTTAGTTATACTGTAGTTCTTTCTTATGATTTTTAGTTTCCAACAGTGAGAATAGGTAACATTGTATGTCCGATTCAACTGAAAACAGAACTTTTCATTGTGCCTAGCAAATAACAATAATAGAGTTGGTCGACTTGTTTTCTACGCATTGGATGAACTTCTGTTAGAAACAGAAGGAAGGTAAAATCGTTAATTATATTAAATACATTAAATAACTCGTGTGTATTGATCTAAGTTTGAAGTTTTCAGTTAAAAACTTGGTTTATTTAAAGATTCTGTTTTTTTTTTTTTCTGAAACATTATTCACAGCATTCAATATTCATAGAATGTTCTTATAACTGCTTAATTTGCGAGTACCAGAAGTTAATTTGTGAAGGAGATAAAAAGAGTTTTTTTTTTCTTACTGCAAATAATAATAAAGATAAATTGATTAGTCTCAATGAAACGTATTGTCAGAGTGTTGATCTTTAGTTAGTAATTAGTGCTCCTTTAGTTACTTTGCTTCAAAGCACTGACGTAACGTCTACCTATTGAGTAGAAATGTACGAGGAACTGCTAGAAAATTCGTACGTGGAATGATAAAATTTTAGTTATTCTATATACTTTCACCGAGGTTCAATACACTTGCTTGTACAGTGCTCCAGTTTTTGCAGACCAGTTCAAAAAATCTGAAGACTTCTTCGCACCATTGTTCGTGGCATCATCCTTATGAAACCTAAAATGGCATCATTTCAAGTGTTACTTGAGTTTGCGAAATCAGTAATAGTTAGACAGAGCTAAATCTGGGGAATAAGAAGGATGATCTAGACATTGAAATCCTAGATCATGCAAGGTTAGTTGTGCTTGCAGTGTTTGATGGAAAGGTGTATTCTTCTGAAGGAACAAAATTCCTTTCATTTTCCGCGGCGTTGTGTTTTCAGTTTTTCTTTGTTTTGTGAGTAATACTGAGATTTTGCATTAAATGTCTGACGCTTGGGCAGGTAATCTATGAGTACGACTCCGTCCTTATCCCAGAAGAATGCTGTAAACACTTTCTCAGCCTACTTCTGTCTCTTGAACTTCTTGGGGCGATTTTTGTTCCCTCATTTCCAGACAATATCTGTGGCGTCCCCCCACTTCCTAAAAGAATTATAATGGGCAACGATAGATAAAGTTGATTGCGTGACGTTATGCGCCCCCCTCCCCCTATCTTTTCAGTTCCATTTTTAACGCAGAACAACCACATTTCGTCCATGGTTACTATTCGTGACAGAAGTTGATGTGCATCATCGTCAAAATGGGAGAAGACTTCCTTTGACGTCGTCACTCTTTCACTCGTTTAATCTCCTGATAGTTTTTTGAGAACCCAATGTGCCGAGAACTTGCGCATGCCCAAGTCATTATGAATTATGCTACCGACACGTTCCACAAAAATGCCCACAATCTTTGACACACAATCAAAAGATTGTGCTGAAATTTTGCAATTTTCAAGAATAATGTCACGAATTGCATCCATGATTTCGGGGACAGTCACTGCTTTTGGTCATCCTGGATGTAAAGCATCATGTGTTGAGAAATCACCACCTTTAAATCCTGTACCACTCATTTCTTCACCATTGTGTACAACGGAGAAGAGTCCCATATTATTTCACTGGTTTCCTCATGAATTTACCTCTTTATGAGAGCTGTGATCTCGATGTTCTTAAAGTTCGCTGGTTGGGCACACATAATCATTTCAGACAGTTCTGTACCCGAAAAGCCGATAAGTAGCTGTAAAATACTTCCTCTATTTTCAGAAATATTATAGAATTAGATTGTTTTTATAAGAGAAAGAGTACAGATGAAGTGTAGAATCAAATTTTCATGCCGCATCATTAGTACATCTACATATACGTAGTGGCTTACAGTGTTGGAACACCCCAAACTTGGAACAAAAATTTCTTGGTGCATGCCTGGGTTGTAATATTATATTTATCCAGTAAAAGAGCGTAATTATTTTTTTTTTACTTCCTTACCTGCAATTGACTCGTAATATTTTCTCTTCGAATCCACGAATTAGCCAGACTTACCACGATAATCGGAAAGAAGCTCCAAATGTTCAAGCACAAGGATTCTGCATACAAGAGAAAAACAAGATGCATGTGTGGATGGTGTAATGTTTACTTGTGTCCGTAGTGTTTTCGAGAATTTCCATTGTAAATGATCACAATAGTTTACAATAGCATCCCAAGAATGTCCATGGAAAAGGTGAGGATAGATGTGAGGACACTGCGAAGTCCATTTGTGTACACAGCTCTTCCAGTGTTGCCGTTGTAAGTGATGAAAACAACCGTAGTAATGAGTTTCGTTCACAATGTAATGCTACGTGTAGAACCCATTTTGCATAAAAGTCTCATAAGATGTGCACACAATTTTCTTTTTTACTGTAATTGGTAATGAACAACAACGAAATACACGTTATGCTGTAATTTAAGTCAAACATAATATAACTATTATTTTTGGCATGAAAAATAGCTGCCCCCTCAAAAAATATATATATATCTGCCCCTCCTTTGCCCCCCTACGAAATTAAAGCTGGTGTCGTCACTGTTTGGCTAGTGCCTTATAACTTTTAACAATGTTTGGCTCGAGCCCGAATACTCAACCTAGAACAAATTCAGAAGCTCATGAACAATGTCCTTGACTCTTAGATTTCACGACTACCGAGGTTGGCAATCAACTACTTTTGTAGTATTCAAATACAAATGTTTTCACACAGTGTTGTTATATTTAATAATAATAATAATAATAATAATAATAATAATAATAATAATAATAATAAAGTTATTGTAGTAGTAGTATCATTGTCTATGTAAGATACTTGAAGAGAGTACTCGAAACTACACACCAGATTTGACTCGACTCGACTCGAAACTCGACTCGACCCCTATATTTGAATTTAGCCCTTCCCATAAATCTCTACAGTCTTCGTATGAATGTCAGCAGGTGAATTGTCTTTGGCCTACAGGAATCGCACCACTGACTTCACTTCTACTCTTGACCAATTTTACATACAAATCGGCATTTTTAATGTTCGCTCCTAGGGTATACATCATTAGAATCCGAAGTCTTCAAACCTGCACCAAGACAGACATAATTATTAGTAATCTAAAAATAAAATTTCGTTAACTTACAATGAATAACATAAAAGTTTTGCTTTGTGACCTATTTGATCACCCCTCGCATATATATGAGTGTATAAATATATATATATAGAATGTGTGTCCATACATATTTAACTATGAGTTATGTAATACTAAAACAATCTTTCCGATTTAAGATTTTCCGGAACTAGTGTTGGTAATAGGGATGGCCACAGCTTTTCGAAAAATACTTTTTCGAAAAATGTCTTTTTCGAAAACGAAAAACGAAAAACGAAAAACGAAATTTTTTTCGAAAAACGAAAAAAAAAAATTTCGAAAAACGAAAAACTATAAATTTTTCGAAAACGAAAAGCGAAAAACGAAAAAAAGAAAAATGAAATTCCCGAAAATCGAAAAACAGATTTTTTCGAAAAAGGCCATCCCTAGTTGGTAACGGAATTCGAGATTTTTCGTCTCGTCTTCAAGTCTTTAAATCCATTTCTTATCTCATTTTCGAGATGAAAATCGAGACGAGACGAGACATTTCTCGGTTCATAGGGCAATTACACATGACCACAACCAACTCCATTTCTTTATATATATATTCACTTAACTGGTGGCAATATCTATCTTTAAAACAACTGAGAAACAGTCGTATCCTCTTTATGACTTAATTACTATTTTTTCTCCAAAAAGATTCAAGTAATTCAGATGTTTCTCCGCCAGATGGAGGAAATAGACGCATGCATCGACCTTGCCGCTTAGTTGGACGTTCGAGGCGAGATGAATTGCCGTGCAGAAGAAAAAGAAAAAAAGTTTTGTTCACGCTAGAACAGTCTGACCCAGAAAGCGTTAGAATACCCGAAGGCCAGGCTTTTCTATGTAACATCAACATTTCAAACAGTCGTACAGTGGTAGCAAATCCAATATTGTTTTCTGCGCTTGTTCTATATATGTGGCTCTAACATATTTCATGAAACTTCAGAAGTTGTAATGTTAAAACTACCAGAAAATTTAGAATTTAGAATAATGATCACAATGTTAAGCCGTGCGTTTAAATTTATGTTAAATGATCTTTTCTGAACATCTATTTCTTTCGTATCCGTTTTGTTAAAATTAAAAGTCTTTATTTTAGCAATATATAACAGTACAGAAAATTTAGAAATTTATTGAACAATAGCTCAATTGTATCGCGAACTACTACTGAATCTACCGCGAAGTATTTCTGATTCTACCAAGTGTCCTCATGACTATATCTTTAAGAGGCCTCATCACTGCGAAATGAAAATACCGCTAATTTTACAGTAATTATGTGATATCTTCAAATAGATAAAAGATAATCGAAAAGTGGAACAAGACCTCCCTAGACAATATTATTCTGCGTGAGATACCGTTATCATAGCTCATTTATCTGCTTTCAATTTCCAGCCATTTAGAAAATCGGAATTTATTTTCGCGTTTTTAAATAATTGCTAACGGAAAGCTACTAGGTGACTCGTGATAACGGTACCTCATGCAAAATAACATCGTCTAGGGAGGTCTTGATCCACTTTTCGATTATCTTTTATCTATTTGAAGATATCACATAATTATTGTAAAATTAGCGGTATTTTAATTTCGCAGTGATAGGGACTTTTAAGTACTCATTCTCGGTGTGAAAGTAGCGTGCAATTTCAGGTAGGAGATCATGTGCTTCATATCACACATTAAGTTGTAAATTCACTTCTCATATAGCCTTGCTGCTGAACGGGACACTAAAACCCCAAATCAACCATCCAATTCTGATTCTACCCGAGACCACATAAGTTTGATTTCAACGTGCTTCCCTCATAGGTATCTCATATCCCTATGTTGATGTTATTTTATCATATCTTTCTTTATGCGTATACTTAGATATATTAAAACGCAATTGATGCTGTATGACGCCTTTTTTCTACTAGAAAACGGTTGAACCGTTTCAAAGGAAATTTTAAACGTAGTTACCACTTACATCAATTTCAGTTTTGGGGAATAAAAATAAATCAATGCGTCTTGAGACTAAAACATAATTAATATTTATTAATTATCAGTCTCATTAAAACAGACTGTACAGACTGATTTTGTTTTGTAATGACGAAAGAAGGATTTGAACTCTCTTGTTACAATATACACATCAACATTATGGTGTAAAGAGTGTGCGAAAAATAATGTTTGTATAGCATCTTGAAATCTCTAGAGAAACATTGCACAAGGGAAATTCTTCCAAGTGATTCTCCATTAATCCCATTTCGAAGTCAAACAGATACCAACATTTAAAAGTGTGCTTTGTTGCAAAAAGCATATTAATAAGTTTCCCTATAGCAAAAATCATTCACTATTTAGTATTTATTTTTATTTAGGCATATCTAGACTGTATCCCTCTAAATATCAACTACTACTACTACTACTACTACTACTACTACTACTACTACTACTACTACTTATTATTATTATTATTATTATTATTAGTAGTAGTAGTAGTAGTAGTAGTAGTAGTAGTAGTAGTAGTAGTAGTAGTAGTAGTGGTAGTAGTAGTAGTAGTAGTAATAGTAGTAGTAGTATTGCTGTATTTCTGTACAAACCGGTTTCAACTTAACAATCTGACGGCAAATGAAGATTATTTGAAGACTTCTTCTACAAAGAACTTCATGACCATATGACAAGTGTTTAGTATTACTGATTTTTGCAGGTTTATTAGGTGGTGTTTTGTGCTTATCTTTTCCAGTTGCATCACAGTATTTTTAGAAACAATAGCTGTAGCTGAAACAATTATTGGTCTTAATGTAACTTTTTGACATTTCCATAATTTTTTTGGTTTCGTTTGTCATGTACTTATATTTGTTTATTTTCGTATTGAATGAAATGAAATGAAATCTTTCAGTTTTACGTCCCACGGTTACGCCGTTTAGGCTAAAGGAAACGGTGATGATGTGAAATGAATTGAATGGTGGAATGAAGAATGTGGGAGGAAACGGGAGAACCCCGAGAAAATTCACACACACGGTGTTTGTCCACCAGAAAGCTCACTTAGCGCGAGCTCGGATCGAACCAAGGACCCCATGAACCAGAGGTGAACGCTTTACCACTGAGCCACCGCGGTCCCCGCACTGAATGTTGTACGTATGTTATGAGTCAATAGTACTGATAACATACGTACAATGGTATTATTATTATTATTGTACAAATATTTTATTAAGTACTAACTCCAATCTTTATAGCTTAAAACGGAAACTGAAGCCTGTACACTATAATATTTTAAGATATGCAAACTAAGCACATCAAGATCTATTACTATACCAAGTTTGATCAAAATCAGACGAGTTTCAATGATCGCGTGTAGTATGTATTATCTTTATAATTTATACATATTTTCTTTCTAAACTTTCTTTTGGCTCAGTGGTAGAGCATTCACACCTGGTGTGGGGGTTCTTGGGTCGAACCCAACCCATATGCCAAGTGTTCTTTGTGGTGAATGAAGACCGTGTGCGGAATCTCTCTCGGGGTTCCCCCAATTACTTCATTCCGCCGTTATCATCCATCTCATCATCTTCTCCCTTAGTCCTCGTACATAATCGTGGAACGTTAAACTCACTTTTTAATTTTCGTTTTTTCTTTAGAAAAATTAAATGAAGATCGAGAACAAAGGGTGAACCATTATTCTGTGCTAAATACGATAAAAATTAGAGCTGTCTAAATAGAAGTTAGCTTTAACTCTTCGGTGGGACACTTAAAAAAAAAAAAAGGCCTATTTATGAATCGTCTAGATTATTATATTTAAGGTTAGTTTACAGCATGGGTGTAGATACTAGGGGGTCAAGGCGGCCCTCCCCCAAAGTTTGATTTAACCCCTAGGATCTGAATATTTTTGCTTCGTTATCTGACAACGAAATACACATACCCTCTCCCAAAAGGTATTCTCAAATCGGCGCCGATGGTTTACAGTAACATAATTATTTGTAAACAGCTATATTGCTGCGACAAGGAATAGTATATCTCGATCCTACGCAAATGAAATTTCACGAGAGTTATGTATCATCATCATCATATGTTTCTGCCTTTATTGGCAGGTTACATGCCGCAACTTCAGAAGCTTCTATACTTCACGGTCTTCTGCTAACCTCTTAGCCTTCAGGTACGATTTTTCTGTTTTGATATCATCTATCAATTTTAGCCTCTTTCGCCCCTCCCTCTCTTTCCTACACCACACTCTCTAGCACGTCCTTCATGATACAACTTCATCTTAGCCAATATCCCAATCAGTTTCTCTTGCTCTTTTCAATAATATCTAAAACTGTTCTTATCTCCTCCACCGTTTCAAACACCCTTTCATTCGTTTTTCGCTAGAAACAATTACTTCTCTTCATTCTTCTTCACACCCACATTTCGAATACATACAGTCGTTTATTCATAGTTTTTACGTAATGTTCACATTTCTACATCTTTTATAGCACAATACTCCACAGGAAGCATTAACGGATAAAGTATTTAGTAGCATAAATCGTTAGGCGTATTCCATTGTTGTCAAATTACCTTAAACATTATTTCAGAATTACAATAAAAATTGAACTTAAAAAAATAATAAAATACAGCTTATTACAGCCGATGTTGTGATGTTGATTGTTGCTTTTATATTCTCTATTGTTTCATGTTCATTGCCAATATAAAATTGTTGAGTGCAGTGTTGAGGGAAGAAAAGTAAAAACCTTTCTAATTAGAGAATGGAAGAAAATTGAGAAACCGTAATCAACCACCATTCAAATACTGTCATAGTAGATGCAGGACAAGCTCGAAACGAGAAGAAAGCATTGTTCGAATGCATTACAATTTGTCTAATGAAAAAGACTCATGGTTCTATTGGGAATAACGCTTCCCAGTGGAGTAAATAAGAACATACTTATTCTTCTGTAATGATAAGAATTCTTCACGAAAGGGTTAATACATAAAAAAGTGCGAAGTGTAACAGAAATTGTCTTTCAGCCTCACCGAAACATGCGCTTCTTTCATAATCTGAACTGAGGTTTTATAACTTCAGAGTCGAGTTATCTTTGTCATTTGGAATTGTTATTAATACGAGGCGTGTTCGGAAAATAACCTTCGATTGGTCACTGTGCGTGAAGTATTGGGTCAGCGCTACCATCTTCGCACAGACGTGCGCGGTAAATCAGTCTGCATCCAGCCCTTGTAAAGTGAAGGTTGTCTGATCACTAGTTGCACTTTTGTAGTGTCTCAAAATGTGTGCTACAATAAAAAACCTACAAAGTGCGAGGTGCGAGCT
Source organism: Thermobia domestica (assembly GCF_964235325.1). NCBI lineage: Eukaryota > Metazoa > Arthropoda > Insecta > Zygentoma > Lepismatidae > Thermobia > Thermobia domestica. Next base: position 265,256,570 of record NC_137462.1, read on the forward strand.
GTTATACGTTTTCTTACGTCAAAACAACATTTGGTAGCAGCTATTCATCGGAAAGTTTGTGCCGTGTATGGACCAAGTGTGATGAGTGAAGGAGTTGCTGGTGAAGGGATTCGTTTATTTAAAAGTGGAAGAAACATTCATGACGAAGAGAGGAGTGGCAGGCCATCAGTGGCCACTGACAAACTCGTTCAGAAAATTGATGGAAAAGTTCATGAAAATCGACGTTTGACAATCTCTTCTTGCATATGAAGAAGTGGCAAGGATCTCATCGCTTTAGCGATGATGAGGAGCTGAAAGATGCGGTCACAGATTGGCTCAAGGCACAGGCGGGAGATTCTTATGCTGTTGCAATTTCTACGTCAATGCAAAGATATGATAAGTGCTTGAATGTTTACGGAAACTATGTTGAAACATACAGCAAAGAAGTAGTTTTCAGATGTATTAAATAGATTCTTTTTATTTAGTTTTGTGTTGCTTTTTTTAACGATTCGGAGGTTACTTTCCGAACCGCCCTCGTAATTATATTGTAATATAATAGGTTAAATGTAAAAATTGAAGAGAAAATGATAGATTAAAAAAATCAATAAAGAGCAACACTTCAATATTGCTGCAAAACGAAAGAATTAATTTGTAGCGACCTCTATTAGCGCAGCACAAGACAGAGATGGTTTGTAGCATATTAGGATAAAATTTTGTCTAATTTTTAGTATATTTAAAACCAAATACAATGAACACATCTTGAATTGTAAGCGCATGGATGAGATTTAATTATCTTTGCGCACGCCCATATCAAAAGTACTGGCTACGTCTGTAATGAAGGATGAATGTGGTCCAACCATAGGTCCAAGGCACATTGGGGAGAAGAAGATAAATTCTACTGCATTTCGACTGTTGGCAATAAATGTTTAACAGGAGAAGAAGAAGAAAGAGTGTATCCGGTTTCAATGGCGTAAACAGACTTTTGGGAAGATGACTGAAATTCAACTAAAATGTAGAAAAGACTATACAGCAAATTGTCCCAAAATGGATGCAAAATAGTCAAAAAGCACGAAATATTAACATTAATGTCAATGGAAAATCATTGAAAAAGAAATAATTCCTCCACTTATCTCAAAAACCAAAATAGGAAGATGGCTGAAATTCAGCTCAAATGTAGAAGAGAATATGTAGACTCTATATTCCAAAAGAAGATTGTCATAAAATAGATGGAGCATAGTCAAAAAGCACGAAACATTAACATTAACGTCAATGGAAAATCATTGAAAGAGAAATAATTCCTCCACTTATCTGAAAAAACAAAATATGAAGATGGTTGAAATTCAGCTCAAATGTATAAGAGAACATGTAGATTCTATATTCCAAAAGAAGATTGTCCTAAAATAGATGGAGCATAGTCAAAAAGCACGAAACATTAACATTAACGTCAATGGAAAATCATTGAAAGAGAAATAATTCCTCCACTTATCTGAAAAAACAAAATATGAAGATGGTTGAAATTCAGCTCAAATGTAGAAGAGACTATGTAGATTCTATATTTCAAAAGAAGATTGTCTTAAAATAGATGGAGCATAGTCAAAAAGCACGAAACATTAACATTAACGTCAATGGAAAATCATTGAAAGAGAAATAATTCCTCCACTTATCTGAAAAAACAAAATATGAAGATGGTTGAAATTCAGCTCAAATGTAGAAGAGAATATGTAGATTCTATATTTTAAAAGAAGATTGTCCTAAAATAGATGGAGCATAGTCAAAAAGCAAGAAACATTAACATTAACGTCAATGGAAAATCATTGAAAGAGAAATAATTCCCCCACTTATCTGAAAAAACAAAATATGAAGATGGTTGAAATTCAGCTCAAATGTAGAAGAGAATATGTAGATTCTATATTTTAAAAGAAGATTGTCTTAAAATAGATGGAGCATAGTCAAAAAGCACGAAACATTAACATTAACGTCAATGGAAAATCATTGAAAGAGAAATAATTCCTCCACTTATCTGAAAAAACAAAATATGAAGATGGTTGAAATTCAGCTCAAATGTAGAAGAGAATATGTAGATTCTATATTCCAAAAGAAGATTGTCTTAAAATAGATGGAGCATAGTCAAAAAGCACGAAACATTAACATTAACGTCAATGGAAAATCATTGAAAGAGAAATAATTCCTCCACCTATCTGAAAAAATAAAATATGAAGATGGTTGAAATTCAGCTCAAATGTAGAAGAGAATATGTAGATTCTATATTTCAAAAGAAGATTGTCCTAAAATAGATGGAGCATAGTCAAAAAGCACGAAACATTAACATTAACGTCAATGGAAAATCATTGAAAGAGAAATAATTCCTCCACTTATCTGAAAAAACAAAATATGAAGATGGTTAAAATTCAGCTCAAATGTAGAAGAGACTATGTAGATTCTATATTTCAAAAGAAGATTGTCCTAAAATAGATGGAGCATAGTCAAAGAGCACGAAACATTAACATTAACGTCAATGGAAAATCATTGAAAGAGAAATAATTCCTCCACTTATCTGAAAAAACAAAATATGAAGATGGTTGAAATTCAGCTCAAATGTAGAAGAGAACATGTAGATTCTATATTCCGAAAGAAAATTGTCTTAAAATAGATGGAGCATAGTCAAAAAGCACGAAAAATTAACATTAACGTCAATGGAAAATCATTGAAAGAGAAATAATTCCTCCACCTATCTCAAAAAATAAAACATGAAGATGGTTGAAATTCAGCTCAAATGTAGAAGAGTCTATGTAGATTCTATATTTCAAAAGAAGATTGTCCTAAAATAGATGGAGCATAGTCAAAAAGCAAGAAACATTAACATTAACGTCAATGGAAAATCATTGAAAGAGAAATAATTCCTCCACTTATCTGAAAAAAAACAAAATATGAAGATGGTTGAAATTCAGCTCAAATGTAGAAGAGAATATGTAGATTCTATATTCCAAAAGAAGATTGTCTTAAAATAGATGGAGCATAGTCAAAAAGCACGAAACATTAACATTAACGTCAATGGAAAATCATTGAAAGAGAAATAATTCCTCCACTTATCTGAAAAAACAAAATATGAAGATGGTTGAAATTCAGCTCAAATGTAGAAGAGAATATGTAGATTCTATATTCCAAAAGAAGATTGTCTTAAAATAGATGGAGCATAGTCAAAAAGCACGAAACATTAACATTAACGTCAATGGAAAATCATTGAAAGAGAAATAATTCCTCCACCTATCTCAAAAAATAAAATATGAAGATGGTTGAAATTCAGCTCAAATGTAGAAGAGACTATGTAGATTCTATATTATAAAAGAAGATTGTCCTAAAATAGATGGAGGATAGTCAAAAAGCACGAAACATTAACATTAACGTCAATGGAAATTCATTGAAAGAGAAATAATTCCTCCACCTATCTGAAAAAATAAAATATGAAGATGGTTGAAATTCAGCTCAAATGTAGAAGAGAATATGTAGATTCTATATTTCAAAAGAAGATTGTCCTAAAATAGATGGAGCATAGTCAAAAAGCACGAAACATTAACATTAACGTCAATGGAAAATCATTGAAAGAGAAATAATTCCTCCACTTATCTGAAAAAACAAAATATGAAGATGGTTGAAATTCAGCTCAAATGTAGAAGAGAACATGTAGATTCTATATTTCAAAAGAAGATTGTTCTAAAATAGATGGAGCATAGTCAAAAAGCACGAAACATTAACATTAACGTCAATGGAAAATCATTGAAAGAGAAATAATTCCTCCACTTATCTGAAAAAACAAAATATGAAGATGGTTGAAATTCAGCTCAAATGTAGAAGAGAACATGTAGATTCTTTATTCCAAAAGAAGATTGTCCTAAAATAGATGGAGCATAGTCAAAAAGCACGAAACATTAACATTAACGTCAATGGAAAATCATTGAAAGAGAAATAATTCCTCCACTTATCTGAAAAAACAAAATATGAAGATGGTTGAAATTCAGCTCAAATGTAGAAGAGAATATGTAGATTCTATATTCCAAAAGAAGATTGTCTTAAAATAGATGGAGCATAGTCAAAAAGCACGAAACATTAACATTAACGTCAATGGAAATTCATTGAAAGAGAAATAATTCCTCCACCTATCTGAAAAAATAAAATATGAAGATGGTTGAAATTCAGCTCAAATGTAGAAGAGACTATGTAGATTCTATATTATAAAAGAAGATTGTCCTAAAATAGATGGAGGATAGTCAAAAAGCACGAAACATTAACATTAACGTCAATGGAAATTCATTGAAAGAGAAATAATTCCTCCACCTATCTGAAAAAATAAAATATGAAGATGGTTGAAATTCAGCTCAAATGTAGAAGAGATTATGTAGATTCTATATTCCAAAAGAAGATTGTCCTAAAATAGATGGAGGATAGTCAAAAAGCACGAAACATTAACATTAATTTCAATGGAAAATCAATGAAAAACAAATAATTCCTCCACTTATCTTAAAAACCAAAACGGAGAGTTGGATACAATTCAGCTTAAATGAAAATGAAATGAAATCTTTCAGTGTTACGTCCCACGTTATGCCGGTTAGGCTAAAGGAGACGGTGATTATGAGTAATAAATGAAATGATGGAATGAAGAAAGTGGGAGGAAACGGGAGAACCCCGCGAAAACTCACGAGCACGATGTTTGTTCACCACAAATTCCACACGGCGCGAGCTGGGATCGAACCACGGACCCCAAGCACCGGAGGTGAACGCTCTACCACTGATCAGCTTAAATGAAGAAGAGGCTATGTACATTCTTTATTACAAAAGTAAATTGTCCTAAAATAGATTGAACCTATTCAAAAAGGTGGAAACATTAACATTAATGTCAATGCAAAATCAATGGAAAACAAGTAATTTCTCCACTTATCTCAAAAACCTAAAGAGGGAGATGGCTGAAAATTAGAATATAGAACAGACTATGCGATTTCTAGACTCGAAAAAGAAATTGTCTTAAAATAAACGGAACATAGTCAAGAAAATCACGAAACGTGGAAAAGTCAAGTCAGTGGAAAATCAGTGTAAATAATAAAGTTGTACACATATCTCAAAAACTGTAATAAGAAAATGGCTAATAGAAACCTTATTGCAAATACATAGTGAAGAGCTTAGAAATGATGTATAGCAAATAAGTTAAATATGGATAGAACATTGTCAAAAGTCAAGCTGTTTGAGTAAAGTCAATAATAATGACAAAGTACATGTGTCTTCTTCAAATTACTCAGGGCACCCCACGCGGAGGTTACGTGCATTAAATATCTAACATCTTGATTTGGAATCTCCAGACTCGATTTAGCACGCAATGTGACTTTTGATCTAGTCATGTGACACAGTCTGGTGCTTATGGCAAACTGCATAGGCCCTTTAAAGAATAGAAAAACATACAGAAACATTTTCTAGACAATCACCAAAGTTCTTAAAATTTGAAAACAGTTGTGTATAATATTTCCCTCAAAATCGTTTCTTTTCTTTCTTTCTTTTTTTCAAAGCATATTACTTACATTGAATTTTAGTTAATGAGCATTCCCAATCCATTAAACTTTGGTCCATCTTTGTCGGACATTCTCTGACCACTAACTCCTCGCTCATTATACTCTCAAGCTCAGTTGTGTGTGTGAAATATTGCCGTCGCGCGGTGGAGGTAATGCAAGGATTATGTTATACTGACAGCCATTTCATGCCTTTTGAACGTTGTTGATAACAGTGTTCATCCTAGATTAATTGCTAACGAAACAATTTATCATTTGTGATATGCGGGATGATTCATTTCTCGCATGTAGGATCGAGATATAGGTTGGACAGCAGCAATGTGTTGCAGAACAATAGAAAAGGATAGTATTTGTTTACGTTTATTATTATTATTATTATTATTATTATTATTATTATTATTATTATTATTATTATTATTATTATTATTATTATTATTATTATTACATCGTATTATCATATGGTGATGGGAGGTGGCTCAGTGGTAGAACACTTACTTCTGGTGCATGATGCCCTGGTTCGATACCCGGCCAAGTAAGTTTGTGGTGGACAACATCGTGTTCCTGGGTTTTACGGGTTACTCCCGTTTCCTCCCATATCCTCATTCCACTAATTCTTCTGTTATCATTCACTTGCCCTAATCATTTGTCTCCCTTAGCATAAAGGACATAATGGTGCGGCATTAAAAGATTTCATTTCATTTTATTATTTGATGGCGTATTCGATAACACCTTTACCGGGTAGCCTGGTTCAATCCCCGGTGAATGCGGGAATTATTTTCTTGCTCTACGTTCATTCCAATGCGGGTCAGAGGTTTACCCAGCCTCTGTAAAATGGGTAACTTGGACGCAATGGCAGATGCAGTAGTTCAGTGTCGGTCAACAGGATGTGATCCACAGTGACTCACTCTGACCCACTACGATTCACCGATCCATTCTGCTTACAAGGGAACATCTTATATTGATAGTAGCATTGGCCAATCAAACCATGTGAAATCGATAGAGAAGTGAAGAAAAGTAAGAAACCCAAAGTTTTACGGGCCGACACCCAGAAACACAGTAGATACAGAGGAAAGAAGGATCTAGAATAATGTGAAGATAGCAATGCAAAAGATACACTGACACAGAAAGAACTTCAAAATGATTAAAGAAATCAAAATGACATTTACACAACAGTATAGTAAGCAAGCATTGTACCCACAGACGTGCTCAATAAAATCATATGTAATGCAGTGTTGCCAACTGAGCACAAAATAAAGATTTGCTAAATAGCACGGAACACAAAATATAACATGTAGAAAATCTAATTATGAGTAGAACCATACATGTGAATTCATGATGTCCAGTATCGCCAACGTTTGAAGATATGCCTATATGAATTCCTATGCGAATCTCGGATGTAGAAGAGTACATACAGAACCAACTCACCTCGGAGCGCTTTATCAACAGCAGCACTGAAAAATTGACTACCAATAATGTTTGAGGTGATACAATATTACGTGCATCAGAAAAGTGAGCCTGCGAATCAATTACCAATCCAAGAGTATGTATCATTTCAGTTTTGTGTGTTGTGTTTGATACTATTGTGATTTTCCACTTGGACAAACCTGCCTTGACACTATTCTTCGTCCCTTATTTTCGTACTTCAGTGATTATATTCTTGTTTGTGGTATCATATTTTCGTTTTAATTAGTTTGAATCGTGTACTGTATGTTCTCTTCTACATCCGAGATTCATATAGGCCTATCTTCAAACGTTGGCAACACTGTGCATCATGACTTTACAGGTATGGTTCTACTCATAACTAGATTTCCTACATGTTATAATTTGTGTTCCGTGCCATTTATCAAAACAATTTTGTGCTTAGTTGGCAACACTGCATTATATATAATGTTATTGAGCATGTCTGTGGTTACAATGTTTGCTTACTATACTGTTGTGTAAATATTATTTTGATTACTTTAATTATTTTGAAGTTATTTCTGTGTTAGTGTATCTTTTGTATTGCTATCTTTACATGATTCTAGATCCTTCTTTCCTCTGTATCTCCTGTGTTTCTGTTTGTCGGCCCGTAAAAATTTTTATTTCTCACTTTCTTCACTTCTCTATCGATTGCACATTGTTTGATTGGGCAATGCTACTGTCAATATAAGATGTTCCCTTGTCAGTGCATTGTTGACAGGATTTTCTGAACGTTTTACTTTTAGGGCCTCCATTATTGTTCCTATTTTCATTTTTTTTTTTTTTTTTTTTTTTTTACTTGTCTGAGATCTAAATGGAGCAAGAATTTTAGGAATGATCCAAACAATTAATCAAAAGACTGGGATCTTGGCCAATAATTGGGATTTTGGACCGGCACCACAAAATTTTTGAACGACTCCTAAATCGAGTTAAAAAAAAAAAAAAAAAAAAAACAGAATAAGCGCATCCTACTGAGTTAAATGATAGTTTGGGTTTGCCTACACTATATGTAGTTCTCCAGATATATGGCATAGAATAAAATTTTTGATTGAAATATTTTAGATCTTTTGATGCATATTTGGATCAGGGACCACAAAATTTTTGAACGGCCCCTAAACCGAGTTTTTTTTTATTTTTTATTTTTACGGAATAAGCATATCATACTGAGTTAAGTGATAGTTTGGGTTTGGCTATACTATATATAGTTCTGCAGATATGAGGTCTACAAGAAAATTTTTGACTGAAATATAATGAATCTTTTGATCCAAAAAGAACTTCAGGCACTTTTGGATAAAAATTATCTATAATTCGACAAGAACATAATTATATATGAAAATTAAATTGAAATTCATCGTAATATGGCCTATGAGAAACAATTTACCGTTTTATGCGTACAGTAAAGATCAGATCTACCGGGATTCTAACAGAGCGGTGATTCCGATTAGTTATAATTTCACAGTCTTGTTTTATTACAAGTGTAAACTCTTTAGTCAATGGAGAGAAAGGCATGGATCATGGAAGAAGTCATGGTTCAGAGTTGATGACGATGAGTTTTGGTGGATGGTGAGTTAGAGTACATCATGGCGGATGGTAGGTCAGAATAGGTCTTGGTAGGTGATGGGTCAAAGTGGATGATGATGGTCATGATGGATCGTGGGTCAGAGTAAGTCACTGTGGATGGTGGTTGAGTGGGTCAAGGGTCAAGTTATTGACCCATGCCATCTCTGGCCATGGCACTGGCGGATACACACACAGAGAGAAATTACGACCGCTTCTGCCTATAAATCAACCTTTTTAAAGCTTATATATAAAACACTACACTACTTTACTCTGATTTGATATATACTCCGTCTTTACAGCCTACATTAATCGTCCAGGAGGCGAAATGCTCCTCCAAATGATACTTCTGCATTTGCTAGTATATGATGACCTCTGCATGTACCGTTTAGAAATTGATAAAGCATATTCTCCAGCCCGTACTTTGACCTATATGACCTATTGTACATGGAAACGCCGTTTAACTAAAATAATAATAATAATAATAATAATAATAATAATAATAATAATAATAATAATAATAATAATAATAATAATAATAATAATAATAATTATTATTATTATTATTATTATTATTATTATTATTGTGGAATCTGGTTTGGTGTTGTTGATTTATAATTAAGGTTAATCATTGGCCGCTAATATTATTATAATTTGGTCAGTCTGGGTTCGATGATAGCGAACCAGTCAACCAGCTAAATAACTACACTTAACGTAGGCCTATGTTATTAAATAGTTTATTTTTAATTTTTATAACAATTAAATTAATAATGACTTAGGGCCTCGCATAGGCAGTGTGGCTACTAGCTATTTTTTTAAAATTTTTTTGTAAAGTTTTAAATTTATAGTTTGAATTTAAGTTAATTGAATTGGTTTTAGTTGAAGCTAATGATTGTTTGGTTTTGTTAATAACTGTGTAACTTAGACATCCAAAGAGAAACTCTTAACCTGGTTGCTATTGATGTATACCAGTCCTGGTATAGAAGTGTTGAAATTACAATTACTAGAGATATAGAAACTTAGCTGCCGAATTGCGGGATCTTCCCGAAACGAGAATTTAATGGAGACTGTTTTCCTTGAGTTCTAGATGCAGATTGAAAACTATTTTCCGTGTTTTTTGCAATATTTAAATTTTTACCGTTACAATTACTTCGCAGGTGACTCAATTGTTTTCCCCTATAGTAAGGCTTTTTTATACCTGATTTTAGATTTTTATAAATGTTTTTACTTATTTTTTGATTGTGAAGTTTATGGAGTAATGTGCATATAGTTTTTTTTTTTTTTTTTTTTTTTTACACGGAAGTTTGGCTTTAAACAATGCTAATCCACCACATTATTATTATTATTATTAACACTTTAATATTAATTTTTATATTTTACATTTTACATACTGGTTACATTTTAATAACACTGAGTTAGGTTTAAAAATTAGATATTCTATCCGCTATCATCATCTCTGCCATAAGTATTCGATCATTCTTGATAGGTTTGTTCTTTAAAACACACTAGCTGATAAGTGCGTTTTCAGTGCGGGCGGTTACGGAGACGATACCTGGTGAGAACAGGAAACTCAAGAACTCGAATAAATCCCAAACCTTCTCCTTGATCTAGTGGCTAGCGCTCGCGCGTTTGAAATATGGGGCCCCAGGTTCGATTCTCGGTCAGAGAACCTTGATAATTTTGAACGTACTACAATGGTTCCGATTCCACCTATATCTTTGAGAAGTAAGACGTATCATACAATTCCCAAGATTGATTAGACACAAAACGTAATCCAACAGCATTCATGTATTTCTGCGGTGATGAACTGTCGAATTCTTTTACCGATTTGCTTAGTTAATTTCGTAATAAGTTATAATTGTATGAATATAAATAGGTTTCGTACAGATATGAAATTCCATAAGAGAAGGATGAGTTTTGAAACTAAATTATGATAACACTTTATAACGACACGTTTATGTAGACAAAATGAGGGCATTTCCAGAGATGAAACCTCAGTAAGAACTTTTGTGCTTTTGTGTTAAAAATTTTTGGAAAAAGAATATTATCTTTCCATTGCTCCCTAAGTTCTCGTATATTCTGTATTTTTTAAAACAATATTTACTTGAATTGTTCCCAGTACAAAAGAGGATTTTTTCTCTCTCTTTTTTATTTTTAGAAGAAAAAAATTAGGAAAAACATTCTTTCCTCCTTTTCTATTGACTTTATTGATCCCGTTCGCTAATCTAATTACAAGTTCCCCTGACGTCGAACAATTTCCTCTTTGGAGGTAATTTCCTTCCTTCCTTCGAAACCATGCTCGGGTTTCCCACTTTTCAGACGACGAAAACTACGCTTCACACTGTCAGCACACACACACATAGCAACACACCTTTTACCTCTCTTTCTCTTCCAAAACCTTTTTTTTTGGGGGGGGGTCTAAAAAAAGAAAAAAGAAAATATAAAATAAATCTTCTCATTTTGAAAAAGAGCAACGCCCACATTGAGTTCTCCCACAGGTACGTAAGTGACGCAAGGGTATGCTAATGTGAGTGCGACTCGGTCATCGCTAATTAAACTAAAAAAAAAAAAAACACTTTTAAAAACAACGTTAATATAAAATACACTAAACGAGAAAAATAATTTATTTGATGAAGTTGACACTCAATTTTAGGGAGGGATGGCGGCACGGTGGCCTAGTGGTAGAGCGCTTAACTCTGGTGACTAGGGTCCTTGGTTTGATCCCAGGCCAAGTAAGCTTGTGATGAACTACATTGTGTCCCTTTTTCTCCGGGTACTTCAATTTCCTCCCACACTCTCATTCTACCGTCACTGAGTACTCTTAATCATCGTTGGGGCGCGGTGGCTCAGTGGTAGAACGTTCACCTCCGGTGCTTGGGGTCCCTGGTTCGATCCTAGCTCGCGCCGTGTGGACTTTGTGGTGGACAAGCACCGTGCTCGTGGGTTTTCTCGGGGTTCTCCCGTTTCCTCCCACTTTCTTCATTCCACCATTTCACTCATTTATCATTATCACCGTCTCCTTTAGCCTAACCGGCATAACCGTGGGACGTAAAACTCAAAGATTTCATTTCATTTCAACCCGCACTTCTTCAATTTTTAAGAAGCTTCGTTGCCAAACCTCCTTTATATATATATTTAACCTGTTTGTCCATGTATTTATTGTCCGTCCAGGAGACAAGAGCAAATCTTACAAACTACTTGATGGAACACATAGGAACGGGCTGGACCACGGGAACACCGGGAAATATTCGGTGCGCCTTCCGAAACGTCATTGTATAATTAAAGGTGCAAGTTTTTAATAATAAATTCTTACAGTTTTATTGGTTAAGAACCTGTGAAAGGTGCAGCGCGCCTTTACAGTAGGCGCCCTTACGAAACCATATCAGAAGATGAACGATTTTATTTATAATTCCGTATACCACAGTCCTGTAGAATACATACATACAGTTACTGTTGGTAAAGAACCCGTGAAGAATAGAGTGCACCCTTTACATAAGGCATCCTACGAAACATCACTATTATAGATAAGCGTTTTTTAGTTGTTCTGTATACCAGCTTTCTAAAATTCAAATAGTCTGAAAATTCTGCATAAAGCTGTGTAACTAACGACTGTTCATTGAATAGTATGCTACTTGAAGAGGATCCCATTTCAGCTACTCCTTTTCCTGAAGAAAGAAAAGAATACAGATATGTTAAACAGTGTCGTCCGTGAAAAATCAGCGCCCGCGGCGACAGTATACGATGGCGCCCTGGTACATATGAGTGAGGTCGCCAGACCAGACGCGAAGCGCCACCATGGTTGGTGCGAAGCGTAAGGAAATTTCCAAAAATAAACCCTGCTTTCCCTTGATTTTGAACACTTATTTTTTCTTTGCATTTTTTACATATGCACATGCATTTTCCTAACACGAGTAGGAGAACCACTACCTAAAGCACGAAGAGGATTCAAGTACATAGTAGTAATATTCCAATAAATTTTTCCTCTCTTTTTTCTTTCCTTCTTTTATTTGCTTTTCCCTCCGAATTTTGCGCCCCCGTTACTTCGGCGTCCGGGGCCGTCGCCCCGCTCGACCCCCCTCCTTAACGGCATGGCATCGATATTAGATACAGATATAATACAGATAAGACTAGATGGGAAAAAATGCGTCTACGAAGATGACAAGTCACAGTTCTATTTCTGTCTTTACATGATTAATATTCCCCTCCCTAACGCATACTGAAATAAATTTACACTTTACACATACTCGAAATCATTCTTTGCATGGAATGATCTTCCACCCTCTCCGTGCATGGAATGATCTTCCATCCAACACAGGACAATCTCAGTTAATCAATTTATTCAAGAAGTCGGTTAAACAGACCATCCATTTCTCGGGACTTACTGATATCGGACAAAAATGCTGGTTTTTATTTTTCTTACTTTTCATTTGTTTCTCTTATTCTACGAAATATATCTGAATATATTAGAAGTTTTTTAATTATATATATATATATATATATATATATATATATATATATATATATATATATATATATACAAGGGCGGATCCAAGTGGGGCTATAGCCCCTCTTGATTCTCAGGTATACACTGGATAAAATGGACTTCAATCCTGTTTTAAGTAGATAAAGCGGCAAACTATGGTTTAGCCCCTCCCTTGATCATATCATGGATCCGCCACTATATATATATATATATATATATATATATATATATATATACAGAGGGTTGATTAATTCGTGTGTCAATTTCATTTGTTCACTGTGCAAAAGTGGTATCAGGTAAAGCCGTGCAATTTGGTGTAACTTTAGACGAAGGACATAAGTTCTGTTTCGCTATAGAAGCATGCCACTTGTACTAAAGATTGAAGAGATATAGGGTCAAAGGTCAAATTTCGATTTTTTCCTTATGGGATTGCAATGGTAAGTTCTGAAAGAGCCTGGAAAAACGCAAATCGAAGTGATAACAAAGAAAAAGCTGTATGGTATGATTCTATGTCGCAAGCCGACCAAATATGCGTCAATCAGGTGTCAAGGTCAGAGGTCACGGTCAGATCAAGATCATAGGTCATCTTGAGAAACCATTTGAATACACTGAAAACAATGCAATGTCCGTACCTCATCATGTCAAATGGGTTCTCAAGGTGACCTGTGACCTTGATCTGATAGTGACCTCTGACCATGATCGCCCTCGTATATATATATATATATAATGTGTGTGTGCATATGATTGGAGTGTTATCTTTGTCACTTCAATGTGTGATTTTTCAATTATTATTCTATCAACTTGTTATCATCTTATTAATTCTGATGTTTGCATGGTCAACAAGTGGGAGATGAGGAATGATTAGCCTTAACTTCGCCATGTAAAATAAGACATACAGTAGTACTGTACTCAGTCTTGCACATTTATGTTCCCTGACTTTTCATGGCATTTTACGCAAAATGCATGATTCCCCTGACATTCCCTGACTTTCCCTGATATTCCAGAATGTGGAAACCTTGCATCCATCTCCCTTCGCCTAAACGGCGTAATTGTGGAACGCAGGGGTAAAAGTGGATCCGGAAAGGTAGGGGAACGCATAATGTCACGCGGTTCCCCTTGCCTATCTTTGCCCATTGTAATTTTTTAGGAAGTAGAGGAACGACAGAGATATATTTTGGAAGTGGGGTAACGGCGTACTCCGCGTTCCCCCTCACTTTTACACCTGGTGGAGCGTTAAATTGAAATTGTTAGATTTTTGTACGTCAGAGTGAGTGGATGGCAAATGTCTTTTCGTCTGGAGTAGCGGCCGTACGTACCGTACACGTGACACTGCTCCATGTTTTATTCTTTTAAAGTCAATTTTAAAATAATTTTTCTATAATACTAAGATAGATTCAATTTAGCATCTCAACAATTGCTAAGAGAGGCTATAATGTTACAGTAACCATAACAATTTAAGGTTATCAAGAATTTAGTGTAATTTTACTGTTAAATTTTACTAATGGTGTTAATAAGAACCCTGTCCAGAACAAAGAGCAAGGTATTAATGGTCTAAATTCATATTTCTTCAGTATCTCCAAATAAAGGAGGTAAGTAAACATTATCACAAAGAACCGAATTCAATTAAGCCTATTTGAATAGTTATATGTAGCATTGAAGTATTTACTATAGTCTAATAAGCACTCCTTCCATGTACTATAGAGTCGGCAAAAGGGTTGCCAACAGCTACCCTGAAACAATAGCCAAATGACGCACAGAATATACCTAAAATTGACTAAACTCTTTCAAGATTATAGCTAAATTTATAACTAATAGAACTTAACAATAAGGGAAATAAAATATGCCCCAGGTTTATTCCAAAGCAACTATCCTTCAACCTTACTTAAAATATGTGTAGTACTCTTCCGTGGTACCGTTTCTGGATATCTTTTACTATCCTTGTTCTTTGAAAATAAGCAGTGAAACCGGAAGTACTAGTAAATTTAAACTGTTTCCTGTGTTGGTAGAGTATTGTGCGTTCACCTCTGGTGCTTGGGGTCCCGGGTTCGATTCCAGCCCCCGCCAAGTGAACTTTGTGGTGGACAAACACCGTGGTTTTCTCAGGGTTCTCCCGTTTCCTCCCACTTTCTTCATTCCACCATTTCATTCATCACTCATTATCACCGTCTCCTTTAGCCTAACCGGCATAACCATGGGACGTAAAACTCAAAGAAAGAGTATTGTGCTTGGTGACGTTGTGTTCTGAGAAGCTGAATGGATAGGTAAAACTGTTTGTAGCTATGTAATATTTTTTACTATCAACCATAAAAACCGAAAACTATTCAGTTCTACGATTTCTGGCTTCAATAGGTGGTTAACAGAGGAAATGAAATTTATTCTTGAAACGATAAATTGATTCCACGAAACCGTTTCTCGATATATCTTACCATTTTTGTTCATGTAAATTAGTATCAAAACCGGAAGTATTAGTAGATTTCAACCACATCCGTTTTCTGTCGAGTGCAACTGGTTGTGGTTACATATTCCTTTGAGATTCTAAATCGATTGCAAAAAAAAACATTTCTGTCTGTCTATTACTGCTTGTGTTTTATGATGATAAATGTTGGAACCGGGAATAGTTAATTTGAACCACATCCGGCTGAATAGAGGACATGGAATATTTTCTTTTGTTGCTGAATAGATGTAAAAAAAAAAGGGGGGGGCTTCTTGATACCTCTTACAGTTTTTGATCTAATACCTGTCAACAGGCAAACCTTAATCATTCCCATACTGATGGGAAATTAATTTGAACTTAAAGGGCATCGAGAGTGTCACTATTCATCTCAGCAGCCCGAAAAACTATGAATTAGACAGTAATATAAGTCGTTTTTCATTATTTTTTTACACGTTAACCCTAACAATTCTTCCTTTCCTCTTTCTCACCCTCACACTGATAATGTTATAAAATACTAACAAGGAATGGACATGATAGTGTTATCCGTACATTCGAATCAAACCTAGTCCATTCGATAAACATAACAAAGATATCTTCATGCGCAAAAAATTAGGTGCCATGGATAACGGAGTAAGACCCTAGGACCCACAAACCCTGTTAGTATAAAGAAAATCGTAGACTCGCAGTGAAATAGCTATTGTATCAACACTCTTCATAAGGAAGTCATGGTTTGTAGTTCATTCTCTTCAGTATGAAACGAGCTTTCCAGAGGTGCTATGTATTGAGACCCATAACATACTTGAACAGGGAACATTGGGATGATGTCGGGAAAATTCCCTCCAGACAAAACGTGTATTAGGGGAAAGCGTGTATTGGTATATAAGCTTTTCCCTCATATCTCTTCCATCTACCAATACAAAACTTGGTACACACATTTCTTAGACTCTATAATATTTTTAAAGATACATTTGGATTGTGTGCTTTTACCCGGGACCATTCCAGAGGAGTCCAAAGTTGATGGGAGGGATTTCTCCGTATCCGTATTTATAGTACCGTATCAATTGATTTTTAAAAAATCACTGGTAGTGATCAGTCTTTGAAAAAGAAAAAAATCGTTGGGTGAAGTTCTGATCCCATAAGTCCCTATTCTACAACTGCTTGAAATTCGAAAACGTTATTATTCCCCTGGTTTACCTTCATTTTTAACATTCCTGCGCAAACAGCATCTTGCGTGTCTCTTCACTTCTTTCATTTTCATACCTTCATTCTCTCCGTCGTGATTAATCCAGTTGGGTACAAAAGCCTGATTAACTAAGAAAACTCATCAGCATCAAGACGCCGAACACATATTTCAGTCCTTGACCATTTCTGATTTTGAAAACGCTCATGTGTATGATACATTATAAGCCTTTACTCGGCACCTTGTATATCACATGGTCATTAAGAAAAAATATATAATACAATAACTTTTTTTTAACTGAATAAGTATAAACAATCTTGTAAGTCTTATTGAAACGTTTGGGTTGCAAGTGGAGCGCTCAAGAATTTTTTTTTTTTTTTTTTTTTTTTTACCAAATGTATTTCTTTGCAAACTGACAATGATATTGTTTTAATAAGGCGTCAATATTTTACGGGGCGCCGCATCGTTTACTCTTTTCAACATTTTTCCTTCCTGCTTGCTCATTTGGCGCCCTCTTGCTATCAGCGCTGAGGGCAACGGCCCCGCTTGCTTCCCCGTAGCCACAGCTCTGCATATAATTGTACCGAAAGTGGCGCGGTTGTCTGTAGACTATAACTGGAAAAAGCAGCAATAAATTTCTACACACAGAGCCCGAAACGAATCAAAACGACTGAAAAATGCGTCTTCAAATTTGGACATACTTTAACGTGTACAAATGAATTGCCTTCTAATGGTGGACATAAGGTAACATGTCGACATTTTGACATTACGGACATGTCCGCCATGAACATAAAAACATGTTAGCAGCTATAGCATGTCAAAATGATCTACTGCCTCGTTTTCATTAGTTTTGACGCATTAGTATTTTATGTTGTGATCTCTAGGGCAATATTTGAGATGATATAATTGTCAAAAATTTATACACATGCGCGGAAACGTGAGGCGGTTGTCGTTTGTCCCTTGTTGTCAGTGTTACCAATGTAGCACTTTGTCGCTTGATCTAGAAATTTTTAAGGATATTTTCATCAAAAATAATTGCTTCATTTATCATTGTTAGAATAGAAATTTAGCACCTTTTAAATGTTGTCTAGTGACTAAACTAGCATTATTTCCACTAAAATTAATATTTCTAGCATTTTCTTGCAGTGTGTTCAGCGACAGTATTATTCACGTTGTTGGCAGTGTGTTTAGTATCATTACGACATGTGTGTGTACCCTATTACGGACACGTTTGACATATTTTTTTATGCCATATCAACATACTTCGGGCTCTACATCTAAAAAGAGTTATATTATTTGTTCCGTTA
Source organism: Thermobia domestica (assembly GCF_964235325.1). Classification (NCBI taxonomy): domain Eukaryota; kingdom Metazoa; phylum Arthropoda; class Insecta; order Zygentoma; family Lepismatidae; genus Thermobia; species Thermobia domestica. Next base: position 265,274,520 of record NC_137462.1, read on the forward strand.
GGAATCACTTAAAAGCATGCCCACTATCATAGAAAAACTTCATTAACGTCTATGGAAATTGGTGTTCTGACCACACATAACTGTACTAAAAGTGAGGTGGTTGCCCGTAGGCTATAACACTGGAAAGAGAAGCAACACACTTCTAACAAGAATGGTTATCCGTTCTGGGCAGGGAATTTTATTTAGCGCTTTCATTATAGTTTGTATCTCCTTGCAGTTGTCTGCCACCTAGTGAGCAATGATAGAAACATGTCTTATGAGAGTATGCACCTTCCACGATACCTACACTAGCAAGCTAATGGGTTTATTTCCACCAAATCAGCTCCTTTATGTCATGATGTAGTACTTACACAATAAAAGGACTTGCGAAGTAAGACCAGGTGTGGACTGGCCTGTCGGGAATTGGGAACTGAAAATGCCATAAAATACGGCTTTTATTTTTTTTTAATACAAAATTTCAGAAACAATAATTTAAACTCCAAGTCTTATATATAGCAGATTCGGTATGACGTTGATTATTGGTCTCTGAAATTAGAGGTATGAATGAAAAAAGATTAATTTTTATTATATATACAGGTCCGGATTTAGGGGGGTGCATAAGTGCACGTGCATTCCCCCCCCCCCTTCGTTCTAAATCATCCACGCTACCTAAAATGCGAAGCTAACAGTGAAAATAGCAACACTTTCCAAAAATTTCTGCTGTTATGTTTCCATTTGGGCTTAAAACAAAGGGAAGTTTTGCCAAATCGATAGTTTAAGTCAATTTTCTAAAAGTTGAAAGAAAAGGATTCACCGAGAACAGCCATTTAGCATTTCCAGGGCATTTCCTCATTCACACCAAGACGCCTAAAGCCATTTAAAAAATTCCAATTCAATTCAAATGTACTGGCAGTTATTGGTGCACCCCCCTGAGAAAATCCTGGATCCGACCCTATATACATATACATATACATATATATATATATATATATATATATATATATATATATATATATATATATATATATATAAAATATGTTATTTTGCTTGTTGGTAAGTAGTCGGATTTAAATCAATTTGGATAGGAAAGTATCCCATCGTCTATACAAACGATTCTCAACCGTTGTGTCGCTACACATTTTTGTGTCACGAGGGTGTGCGCGATGTTTTAGAATTTAAAAATCATTAAAAAATTAATAATAATTTGTTAAAAACAACTTTAAGACAGACTGCACTAATTGAAGTGTCCAGCGGCAGCAATAATACTCAGTGCCAGGCCCGTATCCAAGGGGGTCTAGGGGGGCCGGACCCCTTAAATTTTTTCTGGCCACCCTAAAAGTTTCACAATAGGCTTCCAAATAATGTATAATATGGTGATGAACTATAATATTGTTGGATCGGGCCCCCCTAACTTCAGCCGGGCCCCCCTTACATTGTTGGGCTGGCTAACGGCCTGCTCAATGCTACATAAAGTCATCACATTATAAACAAACTTACAGAGTTATATTATTATAGTTTCTATTATTATTATTATTATTATTATTATTATTATTATTATTACCAAAAAATACCAAACAAATGTGTCACAATGTCCTGGACGTTAGTAAAATGTGTCATCTGCCAAAAAAGGTTGAGAACCACTGGTTGCGACATTCTAGTTTTGGCTGGGGGAGAGCGCAAGTTGGATATAAAACTTTGGTTTTTAAAGTTAGTATACAACTTGTGAAAAAGCATGTTTCCCAAACTCAGGGTGGGCAATTGTGTTCCCAAAATGACGGCCCTGTGTCCAAGATATAAAGATTGCTGTAGTTGGTAGCCGAGTTTGGCCTGGGATAAGCTCGGGATGGCAATAGATGCTGTGTTCCACAAATCTACACACCGGGAGTTTCTGGGTTCGGTTCACTGATTGTGTGCCCCTTCCCCTCTTATATTATTTCAGACGACTTTCTTGGAAATTGGTTACGTGATTTTTTTTCATGATTTATTTTTTAAATGAATACTGCATTTGATTAAAATCCCTACAGTATGAAATAAGGGTTGTATATGTCATTTCTCTTGGGAAAAGCCTGGAACAATCACGTGTTTCTTTAATCTAGCTCTCATGTTAAGCGTGATAGTGTAGTGGTGGGGAACGCGCTGTAGGCGACTATGAAGATTGATGGAAATGAAAAAGAAAAGTTAGAAATTATAATTAGAAAGTACCATTCTGGCATTTGCAGTGAAGTGGGTGAAAATTCCGGAAAAACCTCAGTTTATGATTTCCTGATGCAAAAACGGTCAATCAACTAATAATGGAACAGTATGACACTGCAGCTGTAGTGTGAAATGAAGGGGGGATGGGGAAAGATAGCTCAGTGGTAGAGCGCATACTTCTATTGTGTGGGGTCCCTGGTTTAATTCCTGGCTAAGTAAGTGTGTGTGGACAACATCGTGCCCGTAGGTTTACTCGGGATACTCCCGTTTTCTCCTACATTCTCATTTTACCAATTCCTCTATCATCATTCACTTGTCCAAATCATCCGTCTCCCTAAGCCTAAAGGGTATAATCGTGGGACGTTAAACTGAAAGATTGCATTTTTTTGAGTGTGAAATGAGAACCAATTGAATGGAGTAGCAAATACTCGTAGACATAAGTTAAGAGTCTTCATCCCGGCGAAATTAAAATACCGCTAATTTTACATTAATTATGTGATATCTTCAAATAGATAAAAGGTAATCGAAATGTGGAACAGCGCCCTAGACAATATTTTACATGAGAAACCGTTATCACGACTCAGTTATCTGCTTTCGATTTCGAGCCATTTTGAAAATCAGCATTTATTTTCGGTTTCTAAACAGCTGAAAAGATAAAGCCTCTAGGTGACTTGTGATAACGGTACCTCACGCAATATAATATTGTCTAGGGCGCTATTGTTAAATATTTCAATTATCTTTTATCTATTTGAAGATATCACATAATTACTGTAAAATTAGCGGTATTTTAATTTCGCCGGGATGAAGACTCTTAAGGGAATAGGCCTAGTTTGGGGTACGAGTAAACAAATTATAATATCGAAATCCTGGTGAAGAAATTTTAATCATAGAACATTGTTGCAAAGCTCTCAAAAATCTGTTTAGATATCCTAGCCTACATGGAATTAATAGCAGCAATGCTCGAAAGATACACATGATAAAAATGAAAGTATATACATATCGCGTTTGCTATAAATACAAAGAAATATAAACAGAAGGATAGAATTTTATGAAAGAATTTTGACCAAACTACGTGGGGATATAAAGTGACGGTTGAGTCTAAATTCTAATTGATATAAATGTATGTATTGGAACACTGGCGTCTCTGGCATGTAAAATTCGGAAGAGGGGGGGAAGGACATCAAAGAAAGTGATTTAAATGGTACTACCTAGCCCAACCTGTTTATTAACTTCGATTCCAATTGTTACCTTTCCGCTTACCTTCACGGACCCCCTAAGGTATATCAAGAACTCGATTACAATCGTTTCACAGCCTGAATATTATATTCCAAATAAATATAATAATTATTATGTATATGATATTCTGTCGTTAGTAAATAAACTAAATTAGAATAAAATATTGAATATTTTGTACTTCAAAATATTCGGGGGGACGCGTCCCCCGTCACAGACGCTCGTGTACTGGAACAATGCGAGTGCACACGTTACATTATCGTATTAGAGGTAACAATTGGGGAGGTTGTACGTATTAGTCATTCGTATGATCGGGTTCTTTAATAATAATGTCAAGCCGAAAATTACGTATGTGCCCTACGAATAGAAATGTATTCTAGAGTTAAATTTAATGTTGGCATACCTGAGAAAAAACGTACGTATGTGCGTAGGTTACATGTGTAAATCTTGTAACCACATATGTAAAATCGTTCAGCAAACGTCTAACGGAAAACGTATGTTTTATACGTGTTTTCCGCACTTTCGCTCAGTATACACTTACTTTACATACAAACGAAAGAAAATTGTATAGGCGATCAGGGTCTGAACTACAGACGGACGTATATAACCAGGTCGGTAGCCAGCCCAAAAATTATGGGGGGGGGGCAGTAGAAGTTAGAGGTTCATAGTTATAGTTCATATTATAGTTCATTTGCAAGCCTACCATGAAAATTTTAGGGGGCCAGTAAAATTTAGGGGGGGCCGACCCCTAGACCCCCCTTTGGATACGTGCCTGTATATAACATATAGCTGACGTATGTGACATACGTATACGTATATGACATACAGAAGACTGTTTAATGTTAAACATCCTGCAGTGTCATGATGTAAGGAAAAGGGCAGTGTGTATGTATCATATGAATAACGTATGCTCCGTACAGATTTCCGTAATAAACACGGATTCCGTATATTTGTACAATATATCGTCGTCTGGATGACGGATTTTTCTTACTGTATTATGCGCTGTTTGTCAGAGAATGGATAAGTCACTTCTTAATGAGATGGAGAGGGTAAAAAGAGAAAAAAGGCCCCTCGAGTAGCCACCCCGATAACGAACTTACTGGATTTTAAAAAAAAGAAAAGTATTATTGTTTTGTTTCTCTTTAGTAGTATGGCATTAAAGAATATGCCGTAGTATTGCTTATGAAACGAGACGAGACGAGACGAGAAATAATGTTTCCCCATCTCGTTTCGTAATGAATCTCAAAAAACATTTTCGTCTTGTCTCTTTTAGTAAATTTATGTACAAAATTTATGTCCTCATGTTTTCCCTTAATTTCACCTAGAAATTAAGCAAATCCTTCCTCATCGAAAGATTCATAGGCGGTTGATCAGCGCTGTGTTATAGTGATCACGAGGACTCGTGAAACTTGACCTAGGTTTACCAATTTCACCACTTAATAGAACAAGAAGGTGTGTCCCGGTCGTTAACCTCCATGCAAGAAATTTTGCGAGTGTCGTTTCTCGCGCTATACGGAGAACATCTCCTGAGAGTGTGCAGTGTTGTCGGATTGCCGCTAAGTTTTGTTTTGTTGTTATTGCTGTCAGAGGCGGATCTAGTCCGAGGCCGGGGCGGTCTAGGCCCCCACTTTTTGAATGACAACATAATTTAATCTGTTACTTATATATTTTTGAAAGCTTATAGTAAACTAATGATGTATTTATCACAGTCTGGGTTCTGGTTGCCCCCCCCCTCCCCAGGTTCATCTTCTAGATCCTTAACTACACGGCGCGACAAACATCTTGGAATTTGAAGGTAGCGCTCCAAATTCCCTTTAAATGCTGCTAGCAAATGAGAGGCCAGCGGTATTGCCACGTTTAGTTTGTACACATCCACGTCTTTCCCCTGTCACCTAGTCGCACTGTACTTTGTCTGCTTAGCCATAGCCATTCCCCTTTACCACTTGGCAACGTCGCGCCAGAGCTTGCGTTTTATTCGTTCAGCTGAAATGCCAAGATGTTTGTCACAGGCTTTAATTGTTGTGGTTGTTATTTTGTATTTTTGCTACTATTATTGTTATCATTTAATTCGAATAATATTGTTAGTCTTCCTGCCATAGTTCTTTAAGTGTTGTTTTTATGTTGTTCGTTTGCCGTGTGTTCTAAGTTTGGCAACGTCGTTCGACTTCTGCTGTTTCACTTTCTCAAGAGTGTACGTTCGGAAGGCAGCTCCACGAATCATCCCGAATTCTTCCGATGTATCACACGTGACACAAAGTGGGTCTATTACTTGTGTAGAGCCCAACCTTCACGAGTAGCCGCTGTCACTATAGTTCCGTGTTAGTACATTTTATCAAATGTGCCTATGAATCATGTAATACAAAAATAGCCTTTGGGATGAACTACTTGTACTATTGCCCAAGAGATTCGCGAAATTTCTCGTCCTGTCTCGTATTTACAAAAGGCATTTCCTGTCTCGTTTCGAGACGAGAAACGTGGACAGGCGAGAAGCTAAGCATGCAAAAAAAAAAAAAAAAAAAAAAAAAGCAAAACCTGCAACGTCGATGAACTGAAAAACAGAATACGAAAACAAACATTGATTTATATCGTAAGACTTGCTTGAGTGTGATTGGTAGGACACTTGAATGTCTCACACGAGGTGGACAGCATTTAAGCATGTCTATTGAAAGTATTGCATGGCGTGCTGCAATGCGTTCGTGGTATGATCTTACATTCCGTTATTACGAAACTTACAATGGTCTGTTAAGATAACAGTAAAGTTCTGTTCTTGTACTAAAAGATTTGGTTTAGATTGCCACCTCATGAAAAAAGGCGTTATTTCTGAAAAGTTTTGTGCTTTTGCTAACAAGAATGCTGTTTATAGTTTTTTTTCTTTTCTTCCCATTTTTAAAAATAGGGTTAGGATTAGGAATTAGATTTCTGGTTTTTTCGGCATCTATGGCCATGTTAGCCCGTCACTAGGATTAGGATTAGGAATTAGATTTCTGGGCTTCTCGGCATCTATGGCCATGTTAGCCCGTCACTAGGATTAGGATTAGGAATTAGATTTATGGGCTTTTCGGCATCTGTGTCCATGTTAGCCTGTCACTATAGAATTATGTCCCTCGGTGAAGAGGCTGTCCGGGGAATCGGAAAGGAAGAAATGAATGGTAAAGGACGAAAGTGGCCAGAGATCTTGTGTTAGGTACCATTCCGACATTTGCCTTGTTTGAATAAGGAAAACGCAGGAAAACCTCCCTCAGGATGGTTGGCCTGAAAAAGATGTTACACTTTTGCAACCAAGTGTTATCACCGGGAATCAAACCCCGAACAGCTCGCACCAGAGGCCAGAGTGATAACGACGACGTATTTTTTTTTAAAGAAGTTTAACGTCATTTTTCACCTAAACTGTATGAGCTTAACATAGGACCCGAAACAAATAAGGCCCCAGTGAGAAAAGAACTCGGTTCTACGACGTCGAAAGCACGAAAACTAACAATTTAGTCTTGGCAAGGGCTTACTTATAGATGTATCTTACTAAGGAAATGTTGTTGACACTGTACATGAAATTCCTCACAAGCTTCTACGAATAAAAGAGAAAGAAAGAAAGAAACAGACGAAGAATCTAGAAATAGTGAATATTCTATTTTATAAATATTGTATTCTATGAAGATTACGCACTTGGAGTTACAAGTACATTCTCAGTCCGTTACTTCACACAATAACCAAAAGGATATCGAATTTTTGAATTCTGGTTTTTCGATAGTTAGACAGTTAGAGTAATTATTTCAGCCGAGTTCGTTAATGGAGTCCATCTGTTAACGCTTTCACGGGTAACGGTGACTTTAATGGTAGCTATCCATATCCAATTTAAAATATAAAGCATTCCTAGCTTTTATGCAACCTGCACGGTAGCAAAGAAATGTTGGTTGCCTGTAATAAAAATATATTTAGCTTTTCTTACTACAACTATCTCGAACGAGTTAATTAATGGAGTCAATTCGTTAACATCTTATGAGTCTTCATCCCGGCGAAATTAAAATACCGCTAATTTTACAGTAATTATGTGATATCTTCAAATAGATAAAAGATAATCGAAATGTGGAACAAAAGCGCCCTAGACAATATTATTTTACATGAGAAACTGTTATCACGACTCACTTATCTGCTTTCGATTTCGAGCCATTTTGAAAATCGGCATTTATTTTCGCGTTTCTAAACAGCTGAAAACGGAAAGCCACTAGGTGACTTGTGATAACGGTACCTCACGCAAAATAATATTGTCTAGGGCGCTGTTGTTCCATATTTCAATTATCTTTTATCTAATTGAAGATATCACATAATTACTCTAACATTAGCGGTATTTTAAATTCGCCGGCATGAAGACTCTTAACGGGTAACAATGAAATTAGTTGAATTGAATTTAACTATCCATATTACATATAACATACATGAAAGTATGTGCGTTTCGCGGGATCTTCTTTAGTGTGTTTACCAAAATATATCTTTGTACTTAAACTGGGTAAATTACTAAAAAATGCTAGGGAGAGAAGTTCTGATAAATTAGAACTAATAACTTAGATTCCACAGAGTTTAAGCTGTTTATACATTATATCTTTCGTCTTTAAGAGTCCCTATCAGTGCGAAATTAAAATACCGCTAACTTTACAGTAATTGCGTTATATCTTCCAATATATTAAAGATAATCGAAAAGTGGAACTAGACCTCCCTAGACAATATTATTTTACGTGAGATACCGTTATCACAACTCACTTATCTGCTTTAGATTTCCAACCATTTAAAAAAATCGTCATTTATTTTCGTGTTTCTAAATAACTGCAAACGGAAAGCTACTAGGTGACTCGTGATAACGGTAACTCATGCAAAATAACATTGTCTAGGGAGTTCTTGTTCCACTTTTCAATTAGCTTTTATCTATTTGAAGATATCATGTAATTACTGAAAAATTAGTGGTATTTTAATTTCGCAGTGATAGAGCCTCTTAAGAGGAAGAAAAGGATATTTTGTGAAACCTTGATTAAAAAGTTGAGAAAGAAGACTCATATAATACTTCGTGTGGAGTGTTGTACCGTACGGGGCAGAGACATGGATATTATGCAAAAATGCCGAAAAAGGCATTAAAGGTTTCGAAATGTGAGTGTGGAGAAAAATGGAGAGAATTAGCTATGTCGAAAGGAAAACGAATAAGAGGGTCTTAGAAATGGTGGGGAGAAAAGAGCAATTTTAGATATTATTAAAAAGAGGAAGAAAAACATTTGAGACATTGGCTAAGAAGGAGTTGTATCATAAGGGACGTGTTAGAGGGTATGGTGGCAGGAAAGGGAGGGAGGATGCGAAGGAGCAGGCACGTAGCCAAGGGGTGGGTCCGGGGGGTCCGGATCCCCCCTTCAAGATCAGAAATAAAAAATAAGGAGGGATGAAGCAAAAAGAAACAAGAAATAGGAAGAATTAGCGTTAAAAATAAAAAAGCTAAAAATAAAAATTATTTTTCATCATGACTTCTCTGCAGTATCAAACATGTTATTTGAGAAACAGTTTTCTTCTCCTTTAGCTTGTCATTTGGAACAGACAGCAGTTGATGGAATAATAAAAACAAAAAGTTATGTGGAAAGAAAGTTCTAATAGTAACATTTGATTCAACAGAGAAAGGAACCCAGATATTATAAAATATTTTACAAGACATTATTGGATACGTACTTTTTTTTTAATAGTTGAGGTCATAGTGAAAGGAAAATTGTTATATTTGGATGAACAGAAGAAGGAACGTAGATATTGTAAAATCTTTTTTAAAATCTCCTTTTTTGGGGGGGGCACAGTGACTCAGTGGTAGAGCGTTCACCTCCGGTGCTTGAGGTCCCTGGTTCGTTACCAGCTCGCGCCGTGTGGACTTTGTGGTGGACAAACACCGTGCTGGTGGGTTTTCTCGGGGTTGTCCCGTTTCCTCCCACTTTCGTCATTCCACCCTTTCACTCATCTCTCATCATCATGGTCTCCTTTAGCCTAACCGGCATAAACGTGGGACGTAAAACTTAAATATTTCATTTCATTTTCATGTTAAATGTTTTTTTTTTTTAATATTCTTTTATTCGAGATTTATTCATAGTTGGTTACTAAAATACTCACTAACATGTCCTAATTTTAAAGTCTTAACAAACTAATATATGTTGCTATTAAAATAGTTTAAATTGATCAAGCTCTAGGTGTGATAACAACAACATTTCGTGTCGAACTCCCCCCAACCCCTCATTACGAAATCCTAACCAAACGAACCAATATATGTTACCAGTAAAATAGTTTAGAATAATCGAACTCTGGTGTGATAACCACAGTATTTCATGTCTCGGACCCCCCTATTACGAAATCCTGGCTACGTGCCTGGAAGGAGACTACAATTAATGGACAATATCAAAACAGAAAAATAATACATGAAAACGAGAGGTTATGGAGCATGGAAGCTTGCAAAAACGTGGAGCATGGAAGCTTCTCAGTTGTGACAAATTACCTACCAATAAGGCAAAATACCTATGATGATGATGATTTATTATACTCTTATACGCAGGGGTAAAAGTCAGGATTAACACGGAAGGACGCCGTCTCCCCACTTCCAAAAATATCTATGGCATCCATCCACTTCCTAAAATATTACAATGGGCAAAAATAGGAACGAGAGGGGTGTGGCGTCATCCGTCCCCCTACCTTATCAAATTCAATTTTACTCTGTTCGTATGATAATTGCAAACACAGTTGTTACGACACCATGGAAAAAATCGTATGTTCGAAGTTACTTCTACATTGATTCTGGAAAGGCGATGACGAGATCTTGGAAGTTTTTTCATGTTAAAGATCTTTGTGTCAGGTGGAATTTTGAATTCTGCTTAGCACTGTGTTTTCCCATTCAAATCCCTGCTCCGACGAGCTCGACTGACATGCAGGGAGCCCCCTCGACCTGCAAACCAAAGCGGAACTAACGCACGTGTCACGAATAGGAAAGCGGGTAGAGACCTCTTCGTCATTATGTTAAAACGTACGTGGAAAGAACACCACGCACTGTACGTGTTACCATTACATGCACTTCTATGTAGGACACAACCATAGACAAACCAAATGAACATCGGTTGTTTGGGCTTCAAATGTTTTATAGAATTGTCGTGCAGATGGCGTTAGCGTAAAGTGTTGCCATCTATTAATTATAGTTATGGACTGAAAATTTTATTATTCTTAAAAATTTAACTTGAAATGTTCTTTAAACCATATTTACAAAATCTAAATTAACAAGTGAAACACAGAATTGTTAAAAGTTCGTCCTTTATTTCTTTTTGTTCTTCTGAGCTTCTTAATTATAGTTATGGTTTGTTATGGACTGAAAATTCTACTTATTCTTAAAAATTTAACTTGAAATGTTCTTTAAACCATATTTACAAAATCTAAATTAACAAGTGAAACACAGAATTGTTAAAAGTTCGTCCTTTATTTCTTTTTGTTCTTCTGAGCAAGACTGGCCTTTGATTACTGTATAAACTGTACTTTTTACGTCATTTTTATGCCCAATATATTGATTTTAGTGTTGCCGCGAGACGAGAAGTAAAGTTTTCTCGTCTCGTCTCGTCTCGTATTTTTTTTTGTAAAATCTCGTCTCAATTCTCGAAGAACTATTTTTCGTTCGTCAAGACTCTAAGAAAAGTTTTTTGCACATCTCGTCTAGTTTTGTAAATGTATGTACAAAATTTCCTGATTTTTTTTTTTAATTTCATCTTGAAGTTGTCAGAGTTATTCCGCGCTATGGAAAGCCCACGAAGAATGTGATATAACAACATATAAAAAATATTTGTTCATATAACACAGTTAGACTTATAAAATTGTGTTCTTAGTACTTCCGTCAGCCCGTTACTCCGCATAATCCTTGAACAGATGCTAATTTTTAAATTTTGATTTTTTTCTATTAGATAACTGAGAGATTATCTCAGTCAAGTTTGTTAACGGAATCCATCCGTTAACATATTAACAAATATCGGAGATTTTAACGATGGTTATCTATGTAACATATCGCATACATGTAAGCAACTTTTTAAATCTGTTTCTGGCAACTGATAGCTAGAGCAATTACCTCGACCGAGTATGTTATTGGAGTCAATCCGTTAACGAATTAACTTGTAACAACATTAACGGTAGCTATCTATACGGTAGAAGGAGGGAATTGGGAGATATGTTTTTTTCAATCTTCTTTCCCTTACAGATTATAGGTGTTTTTTCTTTAAAAATGAAATGAAATTTTTGAGTTTTACGTCCCACGTTTATGCCGGTTAGGCTAAAGGAGACGGTGATGATGAAAGATGAATGAAATGGTGGAATGAAGAAAGTGGGAGGAAACGGGAGAACCCCAAGGAAACCCACGCACACGGTGTTTGTCCACCACAAAGTTCACTTGGCGGGAGCAGGGTTTGAACTCGGGACCCCAAGCACCAGCGGTAGTGTTTTTTCTAGTTTTTAAGAACTGATTACACGTTGCAGGTTCTTTTGCACCTACTGTGGTAGTAGTAAGCTTTTAGCATCTTTACGTTTGATGCTGCAACATTATTTAGTTGTTGGTCTGATGTATAAAATGATTAAAACCACTGCCGGTGCACAAACACCCGTGAGGATGATTGGGTGTAAATGAAGAAAACTCAAGCTTTCATTTGATGTATATAACTTGTATTCCACTTAAAAAACTAATAGTTTTATGTGACCTAGAAAAAAAATACCTTTGTTTACGCAGAGAGACAAGAAGGAGTAACTTATTTCTAAATCGCAAAGATATTTGAATGCCTTTTCAAGCTTTTCAGTTATTGTTTATAGCATAGTATATTGTTCTGTGAACGTAATCCAAAATCTATCACATACGAAAAAAAAACTATAAACCGTCAAAACTTTGGCCGAAAACGTAAAAATAAAATTAAAAAAACAAAAGAACAGGCCATGTTATTTAAACATAGAAGAAGATAATAAGACTAACACTAAATAACTATAAACTACTATAATGCAACATGTGTTGGAACTCTGGATTGATAAACAGGTCCTATTTATAGCATACGCAACAGCCATTAGAGGCCTAAGTTGAATAAAATAGCTCAATAAGCACAATGCACTATGAAACAAAAGTGTACACCACAAGAAACAAAGATAACACAGCATTTAAATGAATTCTTACCAAAAAATGTTTACATAATGCTTTCCGCTCACATACCCCTACATAATGCACCCAATTATCCCCTGCGAGTAATTCGGAGGTACAAATTTTAACAAAATTTTAACTGCCTCACAGTGAGAATTGCTGCTCTTCACGGCAGCATCATGATGATGTTTTTCAGCAACAGTTAAAAAATCAGGATCATAACATTAACAGATTATCGATCTATTGTAACTCAAATCAAAACACACACAAACCTGAAACTCTTTTTCAAATATGTCATTTCTCAATCAAATCAGTTTTTGTTTTTTTATCAATATTAGACCCTCAGAAAATTCATCAAAGCTTTTTTTCTGATCAACATCTTTCCAGCCAACATTTGGATGTAATTAAATTCCATATCAAATATATTGAAATGCAAAATATACATTTAAAAAAAAATCTGCCCAATTACCCCGTCCACCCAATTCCCACCTTCTACCTTACCTCATATTCCACATATGTAAGCATATTTTTGAAATCAGTTTTTCTAATAGATACCTAGAGCGATTATGTGGACTGAGATTGTTAATGAAGTCAATTCGTTAACATATTAACGGATGACGGCGGCGGATAACGATAGCGTATTAACGATGAGTATCTATTGCCCGTATCCCATAGGGTACAGCGGGGTAATTTGAATAATTCCAGACATTTTCTCATATATCTCTCAAGGGACATCACCCAATTGTCCGGCTCCGATTTCAATGAATTTTTTCTAGCTGATAGAGGAAATATATGTATTATTTGTGATGACAGAAATTTTTGCCATGGTGCATGTTTTCTATTTTTTAAAATAATTTTTAACAGTTGTGATGTGGTTATTAGAGATTACTGCAGGAATCCCTTACTAACCTTTGTAAACGGAGCGTTAATGAAAGAACAATCATGTAGATACATATAAAGCCTAGGGAGAAGTTGTATGGTAGGTATGACCTTGACGCCAGCCATCTTGAAATCCGCCATTTTGAATTAAGGTCAAGTTTTTTAAATAGGAATAGGGTAATATGATACATAATTTCGGGCTAGAATTTAATCAGGAAGACAATGGTGAAGCTAGTTTTGAGATACACTCATTTGGGGAAAAGTTACAAGCATTTAATTGTTCACTTACTACGTGCGAAAGTCCCTTACCTCCGCTTCTAACCCGCATATTAATGATAATAAGTGGATAAAAGCTTCGGTAATACATACAGTATTATACCTAGAGGAAAGTGATACGGTAAGGATATCCTTGACGGGAGCCATCTTGAAATCCGCCATTTTGAATTAAAATGAAGTTTGAAAAATGAAAACCATAGCATGTGACACCTTATTTTATTAGCAAATTTTAACAGAAAGCCAACGGTATGCTTATTTTTGTTCTATAATTAACCAGTGTGAATTTAGGACTGCTTTTAATGTGCACCAAACTTCTATTATTCGATTTTTCAAATTGGCAACACCCCTAATTTTTACCGCATGTTTTAAGATTCCAACTGGCACTCTGCAATTGTTACCATGCCTCATGTTTTCTAAATTTATTACATTTTTTAATATTTGCGATTTGTCAGTTCGTGAATAGTGTTGGGATAAGCAACCAGCAATCTTTCTGAATTTTGAAGACTTGCAATGTAATTTTTTATTTTAAACGAGAATACATGAAGAACCTATGGACGTATGTGACGTAAAGAAATACAAATGAAATTATAACAAATTGGTTTTATACGAACACAAAATTATCAGGAAATGTAGCCTACATGTTGCGTAAACGACAAACAATAAAACATTTTTAATAAATACAACATTAAAGAAACAGCAGCAATGCTAGAAAACGTCAAAGAGACATTATACGACTCTTCCCACAACATTGTTTGTACCATGAGCATAATATGAAAACAGGCAACTTGTTTATAAAGAGTTGTAACTTAATTGAGTGCCCGATCAATACTGATTATAAATTTTACAATCATGAATCATCGACAACAATCGCTAGAAAAGGAATGACCTTTTTGTATGACTAGCTAAAAAATTGTCATAGAAAATAAATAAATAAATATAAAACAAAACAATCATATTTCGTTTTCCTTTTTGAAGTTAATTTTCATTTGCTTTTTCGTCTCATCTACTACCCAAGCTGCGTCTTCGATATTACCTGAATGCAAAGTTGGAGTTGTTTCGTTGTGCGATGATTCATGTCAGTAAAAGAGTTTTTGAAGGGCAGGTATTGGAAATAAATAATTACATGCCAAATCTTCAAAATTCAGAAAGATTGCTGGATGCTTATCCCAACACTATTCATGAACTGACAAATCGCAAATCTTAAAAAAATTGTAATAAACTTAGAAAACATGAGGCATGGCAACAACTGCAAAGTGTCAGTTGGAATCTTAAAACAAGCGGTGAAAATTGGAACTGTTGCCAATTTGAAAAATCGAATAATGGAAGTTTGGTGCATATTAGAAGCAGTCCTAAATTCACACTGGTTAATTATAGCACAAAAATAAGCATAACATTGGCTTTTTGGGAAAATTTGCTATTAAAATGAGGTGTAACATGCTATGGTTTTCATTTCTCAAACTTCATTTTAATTCAAAATGGCGGATTTCAAGATGGCTCCCGTCAAGGATATCCTTACCGTATCACTTCCCTCTAGGCATAATATGTATTACCGAAGATTCTATCAACTTTTTATAATTAATACGCGGATTAGAAGCGGAGGTAAGGGACTTTCGCACGTAGTAAGTGAACAATTAAATGCTTGTAACTTTTCCCCAAATGAGTGTATCTCAAAACTAGCTTCACCATTGTCTTCCTGATTAAATTCTAGCCCGAAATTATGTATCATATTACCCTATTCCTATTTAAAACAACTTGACCTTAATTCAAAATGGCGGATTTCAAGATGGCTGGCGTCAAGGTCATACCTACCATACAACTTCCCCCTAGGCCTTATATGTATCTACATGGTTGTTCTTTCATTGACGCTCCGTTTACAAAGGTTAGTAAGGGACTTCTGCAGTAATCTCTGATAACTACATCACAACTGTTAAAAATTATAAAAAATAGAAAACATGCACCATGGCAAAAATTTCTGTCATCACAAATAATACATATATGTCCTCTATCAGCTAGAAAAATTTCATTGAAATCGGAGCCGGACAATTGGGTGATGTCCCTTGTCAGAAACTGTAATTGGTATTTAGATACAAAATTGTGAACAAAAACTTTGAACCTTACTATTACTTAACAATTTTTCTTAAGAGAGTATCTGAGATACATCATTGTGAAATTTGGGTATTCAATTTTTCCGCCGAAATTTCGAAAAACGTAAATGGGAGGGGCAATTTGAATAACGAGTGGGGTAATATGAATAACCAACAAAATAAGGATGTCTTATAGAAATAATGTATAAACTATTTAATAGTTAGATTGCAAATTCTACGGTAGTTGAAATAATCTAATTTTGAATGAAAAGAAGTACATAAATTGTAAATATGCGTCACCTGTAGCTATCTTTTTGAATGTAGGCCTACACTAAAAAAATGTTAGGAATACTGTCTAAGGCAAAGAGCCGTAATAGATTAATTCATCTTCCATCGTTCATATTTAACGACAAGACAACAGACAAACTGTTTTCCACCTTCTGCACCGACACAGACTTTGTGGAAGCATGTCTTACAACACTGGTAACGAATCCAGTGTCCCTTTCTAGCAGAACGTTCTGAATAGTAACTAAGAAGACAAAAACAGCACCTCCATGTTTAACTTTCATTGCCTGCAGCCATCTTTAGACTTAGGCCTGCATATTCGTCACTGGAAGGGATAGAGGAAATAAGTTTCTTTCGAGCTTTCATTTGTTTGTTTCTTGGCAGGTTCTGTATTAGCACTCTTCTTTCTTGTAGTGTCCTTTGATTTTGTTGCACTCGATGCTTGCGTCTTTCCTCGGAGTTTCTTTTTTCTTATTCTCATTGCCCGAATATTTTGAGAACTTGAGTGGCATGGTTTTCCTCTGACACGACGTCTCTTCCGCACACAAACATTTTCTGGGCTGGGAAGCACTTGTTGTATGTGTTTATCTATGGGCTTCGTTGGGACAAAGTTTTGAAAGCCATGATCGGAAGAAGAAGGCGCGTTGTTAAGATCTTCCAGAAGAAGGAAAAACTAGATGTGCAGAGAATTCAGTAAATTGCACACTTTTACGATTCCTATGTGATAATGATTAAACTTTCTGATTTCAGTCATGATAAAATAGTAAAGTTTTATGTAGAAAGAATAATCCAGAGAATTCAACTTTAACTTGAAAAACAAAGAGACATACAAACACGCAAGGACATGAAGGAGAAACTGGCCTTTAGAGTTCTTCGAACCCTTGACAAGCACAGTGCCGCACAGTTTTCAGAAATTTGAAAAAGCGGACAAAAATAGTTTCTTCCGAAACGATGGAAGTTGATGCACGTCTCTCTATAGTTCTATACATAATTTTCCTTTCTAAATCGATTGCAACTTCTGTGAAAGTGACTCGAAGAATCCCTTCTGCAATACGTGTAGTTATCAAGGGTGGTCCAAAATTAGAGATACCCCTCGTACAAATGTCAAACACTGCAAAATATAACCAAAGGAAGAATTTAGGGGAGTAATAAAAGTACGGAGAAATTGGGGAGAAAACAGAACAATGAAAGCCGCCATCTTGAAATCCATCATCGTGAATCATACATATAATTTATCAAGTGAAAATGTAACATGTTGACGCCTTATGTGAATTAGAAGTCGCTAGCAAGTACGAAGTAATGACAGGAGTTAATATGCATCCAAGAAGTGGTTATAGCTTCAATGTGCTTTTCCTCTGATTGTATGTGCAGCTAATAAATAGACGGTGTAAAACAAATGGGTGTTTGGCCTTAAAATATAAAATTAAAGTTTGCGGTTTTGCACTCGCACCATCTTCGAAAATACACTAATACTTACTGGAATGTAATTTAGTTCAGGATTACATTGTTTAGGTAATATTAAAAGATTCAGTATAGAATCTTCTTATATACTACTGCACTGACGTGCAATATACAGCAGCTCCATATGACTGATAATTTATCACTGCAATATGTATGACGCTTTCACTACAACTTTGATTCAGGGATGAAGGACAATCCAAATTACGTACCAGACAATATGCCTTTTTGTTTGTAAGGGTCAGATAGTGGATATCAATTGCGACTACAATAACATTACTAATCACGCATTTACAGTTAGATGGGGCTGAGTCCTCTAGCTCCACTTGGCTGCCGTTACTTCCAATGCTCAACCTTTGTACTACTCACGGTCAACGCAATAATCCTTATTTTGCAGATAAGCAAGGATAAGCTTAGAGTGTACAGCTAATAGCATCAGCGTATATGTAACTTTTCGATAATACTTAAAACGCTATCATATAAATGATATAACAATGGTTAACAAATAAAACTCAATAAACACACATTATTTGAGTCCAATGCAATATTCAACCGCTTTCATCTATCTCAGAAACGATACAAATGGTTAAAACATATCATATTGTTTGGTTCATTTTTAGTGATTTTTTGACATTTTTATTTGTTCATGTTTACGTACATTTTATGAACAGCAAAAATATTCTTGTCCTGAATCTCCGGGTTTTGAAGCAGAAAAGATACTTAGAATCAAATATCAATACCGATTTCATAGGAGGCGAAGTTGACAAAATCGATTTTTGACCACTTTTTCCCAGTTTCCGACCACTGTATGCGTGCCGTGAGGGGAGCCATGGGCCAACTGCCCTGAGCGCAGAAGTAAGGGACTGCAAAATTCGGGAGGAAAAAGGAAAAGAAGGAAAAGTGCTCAAAATCAAGAAAAGACAATTATTTTTGAAAATTTTCTTACGTTTCTAATGACATCACTCATATGTATATGGGTACCGTCGTATGCTCCGGCCCTGGGTCCTGATTTTCCACGGCACGGAACTGGACAGGTACTCATCTTCACTGGAATCTGATGCTTCAGGGCACTGGATCATATTTTTTAAGTTAGCTAACTTAACGAACCTTCCTCAGTACCTTATGTTTCCTATTTTTAAGCGTTTTACTTAGTTTTACTCGTTTCACTCACCTTTACAGTTTTTACAGTAACTTTTAAGAACAGGGACAAAAACATAAACATTGAGAACAGTAAAAATCACAAAAACTCTTCGCACGTTCTTCCGTTCCCTAAAGTAAAACAATAAAATATGGTGAAAATACAATTTTTGGTCTTCCATCTTCTACGTGTTGTCAAATCTGTAAAACCAAATAAAACAAAGGTCAATGTTAATACAGAAGACCCTCGACCAGCTATTCATGACATAAATATTACATGTATCCGAATAACTCTAATATATCAACAAATTATCATGTCATATTTCACCAAAATACGTCATGAATTTTCCGTCAACATGATACATTAAATGTTGTTAATACGCGATGTTCATTGATCTCGTCACTTATTCACTTACTTTTTTATGAACATCAAAACCTTTAGGGTACTATCCGTAGATATAGAAAGGTGAAATGTAGTGTCCAGGCTTGATGTAGTGTGCAAGTAAACAAATAAAAAGCAACAGGATGATATTTCTCTCCCCCAACCCTTTACAATGAAGTGTGTTGATTCTTTAAATCCACTCAGAAACTTCATAAAATATAAAATGTGTAATCAGGTCTCGACTTTGCAATAATAATAATATCAATAATAATAATAATAATAATAATAATAATAATAATAATAATAATAATAATAATAATAATAATAATAAATGAATAACAATTATAATATCAATCCCTTAAACAATATCTTCCAATAAAGAAAAAGTAATAATTTCCACCACTTGATTCGAATCCGGTTATCTGCAATGACAGTTTCCTGCTTTTAAACTTTGAAAAAAATCGTCATACGAAAATAAGAAAATAGACTAGTAGTTAAGAAGATAAAAGTAGAACGTTCTATTTCTACACGTGTTGGTAGAATTCAAAGAATGTGAATATAATTTCTGCCCTTTTCTTCTTTGAAAATTAGAAGTTAAAGTAAGCAAAATAGTAATGTATTTAATAAATCGGGACCATTGCTGAAACCAGTGACGTAGCATCAACTTGAAGAACGTTCCATTATCGAGGAAGGTCTATACAAGTTGTTTTTGAGTTGAACAGGGAAATCTCGAGTAAGTCCTTGTGACACTCACATAAGGAAGGTCTCCTTATACGAGCATTAATATCTTGTGTATAATCTTTCATGAAAGGATTTTAACCTGATATTGGTTTGTATGGAAGCTGAAGTGGCGCGGTAGGCGAGTGGTTAGAGCATTGAATTTCTATTCGGTATACTCGGGTTCGAATCCCCGCCAGACTCAAACTTTTTCAAATGTTTCAATTTCAATTTCAATGCATACTTAGTGTGACACTCAAGATCTTCTCTTCCCTAGAAAGAAATAGGTGTGAGAAAGAGTAGAATTGTAGATCTGTCAACTGAGACAGTGATTTACAAACTTCTTTCAAGCAGTTGTTCTATATTTGATATTTTCATATACTTTCTAGCACTTTCTGATTCATGCGTGATCCGTTTTTTTTTCTTTTTTTGCCTGAGACGGGAAGTAGCTTTAGGGTACTTCATATGGATATACAAGGCTGAAATATAATATCTAGGCTTAGAGTAGCGTACAAGTGACAAACAAATAAGAAAACAACTTATTGATATTTCCCTCCCCTAACCCCCTTACAATGAAGTGTGCTAATTTTTTTAAGAAGAAGACGTGCTCCAATCAGAAACTTCATAAAATATAAAATACGTAGCCAATCTCGAGTTCTCAATAATAATAATAATAATAATAATAATAATAATAATAATAATAATAATAATAATAATAATAATAATAATAATAAATGAATAACAGAACTACAATACCAATTTCCTAAACAATAATTTGAAATAAAGAAAAAATAATTGCCACCACGGGATTCGAACCCGGGTCTTTCCAGAAAGTGTTATGCTTTACCACCCTGCTAACAATTTCTCGCACAGAAGAAAGAATATATATTAGTATTTACGGAAGATAAAAATTGATCCTTCTATTTCTACACGTGTTGATACAATTCCAAGAATGCGAAAATAATGCCTGCCGTCTTATCTTCTTTCGAAATTAAGACTTAAGTTGAGTATGAATGGTATTAATGTAAATCGTGACCATCGTTAAAAACGATGAGATAAGCCTCAACTTTAAGAACGTTTCGTGATATTTCCTTATTGAGGAAGGTCTATATAACTTGTTTTTGAGTTGAAGGAAACGTCGAGCAAGTCATTGTGACAATCACATAAGGAACGTCTTCTTCTGCGAACATTAGTATCTTGTGTATAGTCTTACATGAAACTATTTTTAACTAGCATATATTTTGGGTAGAGCATGAAGTGACGCAGTGGTTAAGTGGTTAGCGCGTTGAAATTCTATTCGGCGCACCTGGGTTCAAATCCCCGCCAGCCTAAAACTTTTTCAATTGTTTCAATTTCAATTAATGCTCAGTGTGACAATCAAGATCTTCTCTTCCCCAGAAAGAAATAGATGTTGGAAAGAGTAGAATTGGATAAGATATGTGAATGGAGGCAATGATTTACAAACTAATTTCCTACAGTTTTTCTAGATTTGATATTTTCATCTACTTTCAAGCATTTTATGATTCATGTGTGGTCAGTATTTTTATTTCTTTGAATGTACAATATATAATGAAATAATAAATTACATACACAACAATATGGAGATTAATATATGGTGTTTATTGGACAACACGCTCCAAACCATAAAGATTCATCTTAGAATGAAGAACTATTTAGTTAGCCACTTACTCTATAATTTTATCTGCAAAAACACCGGACTCAGTGCTACCAACTGATGTCAGTTTCGAGAATACTTTCGTGTAAGTTGGGTTGCATCTGTTCAGACGTTTTGCAAACTGCAAATTATCTGTAATGACCCAGGTGTTGAAATTAGAGCACTCAGGAGGGAGATACTTTTCTTGGTGGCTGTACAATATACCGCTGTCCGGATAACGGATTTTTCTCATTTGTATTTCAGCGTTTCCAAAATACTGCTTCTCCAAGAAGAAGGGGCAATCAGTACTATTATAATGAAAGTGAGAGTAACTCAGTCATAGACGCACAGAACCTTATTAATTCATTTTGGATCATGAGATTTGGATACAAAACTCTTTGTTAGGGAGAATTGAATAACAAAGGGATAAGAGAGATAAAGGGGGTTTACAATTTTGCCCAGAGTAAAGTACCCTATAAATCCCTGAAGTTAGAGGTGAAACTTGGCGCGAACTCCTCGTTCAAATAAGCAGACACGTCCCGTGGCATTCCTGAGATTTACAATTTCAAGAGGAAAGCTTATTTATTTATTGTCCGCGTCGAAAGCGAGTGAATTTTGAAACACACTCAGTACATACCTCGAGTTAGGTTACAATCATCACTTTGCTTAAAGACGTGTTCTAAGGGGAATTATCAGGTTAAGAATCCGAAAAATAGAGTATCTCACGCTTCCCTTAAGTTAGGAAGATGACATTGTGTATATAAACTCATTACCAATAAACAAATACGTGAACCAGTATTTTCAAAATTTACGGTTTTAAGAAGCGGAAGAGAGAATTTCTATATATATATTTTTTTTTTACCACATTGGAATCGATGTTGACTGTTGTTTGTGATCATGTTACGAAAAACAGCTTGAAATAAGGTTTCATAATTAGTACCTACCTCTACGGTTCTTGTCATGCCACATTAATTAACGGACGTGTCTTCTTAAAGGGGTAGCGGAATTCAACAGAATATTTTATAGGTTGTTTATAATTGTTTTCATTGAAATGGTTATCTGCGACTGATATTTGACAAAACATATAAAGGAAACCAAATCCAAATTTTAATATACGTATTTATACAGTGGGCCTGCATTTTAATCTAGGAGTGTGAACTGTATGGTTATTTGTCCGCCCCTGATCACAGCGGTGTTGGTAGCATAATTTGCAGCAAAAAGATATTACAGATATTTTACTTTAAAAGTTAAAGAAATAAAGGGAGTATTTTAGAACTTAAATTTAGAAAAATATTAGCAGAATCCCCGCTCTTATCATGGGGAGAATACTTTCATTTTGGGCATAAATGGGTGATTTTGGATTTAAACGCCATCGAAAGTATCAGTGTTCGTCTCAGCGACCCCGAAAACTATGGATTTGACACTAATATTGGTCATTTTTGATAATTTTTATATATCCCCCTTCCCCTCCCTGAGTTGCACCGTCAAAGCGAAACGATAAAAACCATCTTAGACTCGAATCTCATCTATTTTGAAAAATTGATCGAGATCGGTCGGATGGTTCAAGAGGTATATAGTCACAAACAGTTTCATTACATATATTCATTCATGTGAATTTGAAGTTTGTGTCCATTGCGTACTCCGGTTCTCATATCTGTTTAAAATGCAACATTTTCAGAACTGTATCGTTGAGAGATGCAAACGCCAGTATGCAGAAACTATTTTATAAACGGTTTTTGCTCACAGAAAGAAAAAAGTCTAATTTTTAGTCTAGAAACCCCAGAGAGGCGAAAGAAAATTATCAGGATCCTGAATCACACAAGATTTTCTGTACCACGCTACGCACAGGTTTGTTGCTTAACTAGAAGCAATCTGTGCAGCCGCAAACAGATATAAATCATGTGTCCCTTCCGTTGGCACGTGCAAGATAATGAAAAGCATGGTTATGTATTTAATAAACATTATCTGGTGGTTTACGACCGCAATACATCCCAGAAAATCTGTACCACAATGCGGATTTTCTAAAATTGCAGTTCTCCTTCCGTGACAGAAATAACACCAGGAAAGCCACTTGTAACCAATATCTTCGAATTTTCCATCTAAATGCGTTCAATTTTGCTTTCTCTATAAATACTGATTTGTTCGTCAAAGTACTTTTTGTGGTGATATAATCCCCAAACCCGTTCACTTGCTTGGCCTAATTCAGCACACTTTCCTTATCCCTAACATGTCTCTATTCTTAAGGTATTTCGAGGTATGGGGATCTTATTATAACAATTGGAACCCCAACCCTTTTCTCTTCCAGCCTTTTTTCTTCCCTTATAAGGAAATCATCAAAAAATGATGAAACATGTCTTTGTTTAGTATGTCTGTACTCTTAAGGGATTTCGAGATATGATCATGTTATCTTAACAGTTATAACCTTACCTGCTCTCTTCCTACCTTCTTCTTCTCTTCTAAGGGAAATATCAAGAAACTTTAAATGAAAAATCAAAATACCAAATACCAAATTTTATGTCTGAAACCTTAATGGATTTCGAGATATGGCCATTCAACTGTAACAATTGCAAACACACCCTTTTCTCATCCTGCCTTTTTTGGATCAAAAGATCCAATATATTTCAGGCAAAAAATTTCTTGTAGGCCTTATCTCTGGAGAACTACATACACTGTAGCCAAACCAAAACTAACAATTTACTCAGTATTGTGTGCTTATTCCGCAAAAAAAAAAAAAAAAAAAAAAAAAAAAAAAACGAAAACTCGATTCAGAGACCGTTCAAAAATTTTGTGGTCCCTGATCCAAAAAGTTCAATATATTTCATACAATGAAACATTATCTTGTACACCCCATATTGTGAGAATTGCATATAATGTAACCAAAACAAACCCATCAATTTACTCAGTATGATGTGTTTATTCCGTAAAAAATATTAAAACTCGAATTAGAGCCCGTTAAAAAAAATTGTGGCCCCTTCTCCACAAAATTCAATACATTTCATATAATGAAACATTTTCTTGTACGCCCCATATTTTGAGAATCACAAAAAGTGTAGCCAAGCTGTAACTAAATTTTACTCAGTATTGTGTGCTTATTCCGAAAAAAAAAAATGAAAATTGGATTTACGGTCCGTTTGAAAATTTTGTAGCTCCTGATCCAAAAATTCAATATATTTCATTCAATCAATTTTTTTTTTTTTTTGTACGCCTTATATCTGGAGAACTGCTTACAGTGTAGCCGAACCCAAACTATCGCTTAACTCAGTATGTGCGCTTATTCCGTAAAAAATACGAAAACCCAATTTAGGAAGCATTCCAAACTTTTGTGACCCCTGATCCCAAAACTAATTATTGGCCAAGATCACAATGTTTTGATGCACTTTTTGTTTCATTCCTTAAATTCTTTGCTAAAATCGCAATCTTTTGATCCATATTTTTGGATCATTCCTAAAATTCTTGTTTCTTCACTTATAAGGCAAAATTAAAAAGTGGAGAAAAAGGTATTTAATTATTCTATTTTAAAATCAGAAGTCCAAATATCAAATTTCATTTCTCCAAGCTTAAGAGGTTTCGAGATATGGCCATCTCATTATAATAGTGTAATTTCCACCCTTTTTTCATTTTCATTCCCTTTTCTTTTCTTCTAAGTCAAATATTAAAAAAAATCTGTAACACGTGTTTCTTTATTTTAAATAAGAAGCCCATATATTAGATTTCATATCTCTAACCTTCTGAGATTCCGAGGTATGGAATTTTAAGATAATAACTGCCACGCCTCTTTCTCCCCCTTCCTCCTAGATTTTCGAAAATTCCTTCCTTAGTGAGACCTTATATTGCAAATCCTATGCCCTATCCAAATTTCAAGTTTCTAGCTTAAGCGGTTTGGCCTGGGCGTTGATCCACCGGTCAACCAGGACTTCTTACTTTATGAGAGAGATATATGCATATATAGGCCTGGGAGAGGTCATACGAGAACATACCCGTATATAAACGTTGTAACATCGGTATCACAAATAGAACATACTGCATGTACGCAAAATCCACTTTCAATAACACTGCACTAAGGGGCGGATTGAGCCGGGTCAGTTTCCCTGGCTACGCTACTGCCTTCAGGTTTCTTCAGATACCAACTTGCGAGAGCCTGGAAGTTGAATACCGCGTAAGACCGAAACGTCGTAGGATCGAAAGCCTGTCTACCAGGATACGGTCGAAACCTGTTCCGATCCATTACCGGTGTCAGTCGTACGATGTTTCGATCGTATGCCGCTACGGTCCTACGGTGCTGCCTTGAAATTATTTTTTGATCATGCTCCCTCCACCCAAAAAAAGAGAGAAAAGAAAGAAAAGAAAAGAAAGAAAAAATGGAATGAAGTCTTTAAGTTTTACGTCCCATAGTTCTGCCGGCTAGGCTAAAGAAGACGGTGATGATGAGAAATGAAGGAAATGGTGGAATGAAGAAAGCGGGAAGAAACGGGAGAACCCCAAGAAAAGACAAGAAAGAAAAAGATAAGATATCTATCTATCTAGCTAGCTATAGATATAGACATTCTATAAATTCTATAGAATATATAGAATTACAAATTCTATATATACTTGCCGATTATAAATTCTTGCCAATCCAATGCCGGTACAACTAATATGTACGATCTGCGAATGATCGAAACGGCGTACGATTGACACTGTGTAGGGTCGAGTACAGGATACATTTCTTTCTCAAAAGGCAATGCGAAGTCTGTCAATTAATTTTTAAATCATAAGAATTATAAGATATTCACAACATGAATACTTATAATTATAAACCCCAAAATAATTATTGTGCTAAATAGCATTGGATTCAAGGTACAACTTGTCTAGTTCTTGTTCAAGAACATTTCATTCCCATTTCTGTGGGCAGAGAAGTACACAGGGGATGAGCCCTGAGAGTCTGGAGTTTCCCGAAGCATCACTTTTGTGTAACTTTTGACTAATTTACAAATTTTGATATAATTTATACTCGTGTTGAATTTGGGCTCCCCGAAATAAATTCCGGCGTGTACTCCTGTGTATTGAAACTAATAATAATAATAATAATAATAATAATAATAATAATAATAATAATAATAATAATAATAATAATAATAATAATAATAATAATAATATTAATAATTCCTCTCTGTTATATAAGATTTAAAAATTTACAGCTTGTCACGGATGGTGTCGTCCTACCTGCGATATTCCTATGTACGACAGGAACTGATAACTGTCCTATGAGCGACCGATTCGATCTGTTAACTGGCCTATGAGTCAGCGATTCTTTCACACTAAGATAATGGAAAAAGATAAGCTTCCCTCTTCTTTAACTTTATTTCGCGTTAATGTGATTTAGAATCTAGCAAAATGTAGTATGAGAAATTTACGTTCCTGAAGGTCTCATTTCTACAGCCGTTTCATAATTGCAAGGGACATACATAATTAGCTTTCTTCTTGCTTAATCATAACTTTCAGATGTAACCTTACAGTTACATTCATAAGTATAAAGCGTTCTTATACACGTTTAAGTTTTCACAAATAAAATATATTGCTTTGCTTAATAAATAATTAAATTAAATTAAGTGAAGAAGGTAGAGCTTCTGAAGGAAGGGGATATTACAATTGGATGTTCAATAATTAATTGCATATAAATATATTTTTCATGGAAATATGCCTGTTGAGTTGATTTTGAGTTTAACGTCTCTTTCACCAGCGAGGCTATATGAGACGGAACCTACTGATTAACGTGGAGTCCGAACCACATGAGTTCCCGCCGGGAAACGAACTCGGGTCTCCCAGAAATATGCCTGTTGTCTTGTTAAGTTATTTGACATGTTTTATGTAAACTCTAGCTGAAAAAGATAAGTTCTATTTGCACTCACAGTAAAGAGAAAATATATTTGACGAACAGTAACACTTTCGCGTACATTTTTCATAACAAGGTTGTTCGGACGCTAATACCGCCAGAGGCAAACATATTTTACGAGAGGGAATCATATCATCTTCCACCATCTCAATGTAAATGAATCAGTCGCTCATAGGACAGGTAACAGTTCCTGTCGCTAATAGGACTGTTGCTTTTGGGACTAATTCGTCACGGATAGCATAAATGTTCTCTACGTATTCTGGATGTCAGAGAAAGGAGACACGGTGTCTCAGTGTTAGAGCGTTTACCTCTGGTGCGTGGGGTCCCTGGTTCAATTTCCACCGAAACAAGTTTGCTGTGGAAACATCATTTTCTTGAGTTCTCTCAGGGTACTCCTACTTTCTCCTACATAATCATTCCACCAATTCTTCCATCGTTATTAACTTGCCTTAAGAGTCTTCATCCCGACGAAATTAAAATACCGCTAATTTTACAATAATTATGTGATATCTTCAAATAGATAAAAGATAATTGAAATATTGAACAAGAACGCCCTAGACAATATTATTTTGCGTAAGGTACGTTTATCACAAGTCACCTAGTGGCTTTCCGTTTTCAGCTGTTTAGAAACGCGAAAATAAATGCCGATTTTCAAAATGGCTCGAAATCGAAAGCAGATAAGTGAGTTGTGATAACGGTTTCTCATGTAAAATAATATTGTCTAGGGCGCTCTTGTTCCACATTTCGATTATCTTTTATCTATTTAAAGATATCACATAATTACTGTAAAATTAGCGGTATTTAAATTTTGCCGGGATGAAGACTCTTAATCATTCGTCTCCTTTGGCCTAAAGGGCATAATCGTGGGTCGTTAAATTAAAAGATTTGCAAATCAGAAGAATACTTGCGTTGTGATTCCTGTAAAACTCATACACACGGCATATTTGGCACATCATTACAAAGCATGTTGCCACATCCTGGTGAAACTGTTTGATCAAAATTTTACACATATCTTTTCCTCACACCTAAGATCAAAGTGTTTTAATTACTGTATTTTATAAGAAATGTATCAGTCATTATTCGTTCTCCACTTATCTACATACTCTGGCGTTGGCAGTCCCTTGGCCAAGAATGAAAATAATTTCAACTTATTCTGTTAAATTCATCCAAATTTCGATCTACAATGTGAAAAATAACGTTGTGTGGAAGTCGGTGTGCCGACCACACATCGCTCTGTTGAATGTGAGCTAAATGGATAATCTTCTATGAGGTGTAGTTTAAATTAAGAGTAGTTTTGTTTACTTTCTACTTTCCAATATACAGACAAGGGAGTGAGTTTCGTTTGATAATATGAAATTGCGATGGACTTCCAAACTATGAGCATTCAATACTTAAACTTGTAGCATTACATCTATAACTTACTTAAATAGAGAAATAAGATTAAAGAATAGAGGAATAAGATTAAGAAAAAAGGAATGAAATTAAAGAATTGAGGAATAAGATTAAGGAATAGAGGAAAAAGATTAAAGAATAGAGGAATAAGATTATAGAATAGAGGAAAAAGATTAAAGAATAGATGAAAAAGATTAAAGAAGAGAGGAATAAGATTAAAGAATAGAGCAATAAGATTAAAGAATAGAGGAATAAGATTAAAGAATAGAGGAATAAAATTAAAGAATAGAGGAAAAAGATTTAAGAATAGAGGAGTAAGGTTAAGGAATAGAGGAGTAAGATTAAAGAATGGAGGAATAACATTGAAGAATAGAGGGATAAGATTAGAGAATAGAGGAATAAGTTTAAGGAATAGAGGAATAAGATGTCTAATGATAAAAGTCAGGTCCGAATTAGCTCAGTAAGCTGGAGCTTAGGCCACATACATTTGACTCCCTCTCCCCAACTAATATATGACCTAATAAGTGGATTTATTGTACTATAAATTTCTTATGTGGGTGTTTCTATATTACATAATGAAGTTTTGATTCACCAAGCTTCTTAAACATATAAAAGAAAATAATCAAATCTAAATAAGTTCATAATAAATTCACTTTGTGTTAGTAACGTTCCTATGACACTTTAATTTTCTTCAAACATAAAATAAAATAAAATTAAACGAAAACTCCAGTTCATTGGTGTTTGCTTATGAGATGGATGATTTGTAGAAAAGAATGAATATAGATGTAATGCGAATGTAGGAGTGATTCTTGTTTCTTTGTGTGATTTAATATTTAGCGTCCATTTCAGCAGCGAGGCTATACGAGACGTGGACCTACAGGTTAACTTCTAATCTGAAAGACATGAGCTCCCACTGGGAATCGAAGCGGGGCCTCCCACGCCAAAAACGCGTACGCTAACCGCTTAGTCGTGAAGGTGCTATAGGAAACATTGATCGCCATGATTCATCATGTCGTGAGATCGCTCCAAGGAACCCTGGAACGAAAGATGTACGCTCTGCCACTGAAGATCCATGTTCCCGTTCTTTTCTTCAAATATTGAATAGCTAAAAAAAAAAAAAAAAAAAAAAAAAAAAAGTAACAGGAAGTGGAATTAAAGTAGTACCAAAGAAATTGATTGGGAACAATCTGCATAGCATGATAAACGGAAAAAGAGGGAGAAAATTTGATATCTGAACATCAGTATTGGACAAAAAATATGATAATATCAGGACCCCCGGATGACGTAACCAATTGGTTTTCCCCAGCGTAGGCGAAAACCTTCTTTTTTAACCGATGTTATAATAGAAATGAAAAGATGAGATCCTTATGATGATAAAACTTTTCTAACGTCACGAAGATAATTTCAGGGACTAAGGTGAAAAACGAAACGTAAAATAAGCTTGGTTCAATGGAATTTATCTATTTGTCAGCGCTGCTTGTGAAAGACGTGTGTATCCTCAGCGCAGTAGCTGACTGACTGATTTGAGTTCAGGTGGCTTTGCGTGGTGAAAGAAAAACGAGAACAGAAGACTTTATGCAATACCATCGCCGAGGTTTGAATCACTGCTCTTCTCTCTTTCTCTCATACATTCACTCACTCTCTCTCCTTCCCACTCTCCGCTCCCGTCTCCTATTCTACTCATGTGGCTTTAAAAAGTTCCTTGAGGCGTGGAAGTCACGCGACCTCGGGGCGTTATGGATCGATCAACTTACCTGGTCAGCCGGCCACAGGTAGGGAGACAGAAGAAAGGAGAAGGGGGAAGGGGCAGTCCATTTTCGTGGTGACGTCACAATCCGCAACGATCTCAAAAAGTTTCGACCTCGAACAACATCAGAGTTCCTCGAAAGAAGGCCGGGGTTGGATCCCGGTGTGTTGAAGTACAGAGCTGGAGAACCATGAAGCCCACATGTGTTCAACGTGTAAAGTGCAGTGTCTCTGCTTCTTGTGGTGCACTGGGACCAGGTTAGCGGGCGATCCTTTATTTCATGTGGTGATCGTCAACTATGTCGTTGACCAGTGCCATAAACGTGTTCGGTGGTCGTCACCATGTCTCAGACAAGTGTTAGTGAAGTGTGTGAGTGTGTTTACAAACAACAGCCACACAGACACCAGAAGTGTGAGTGTTGTTATTAGTGTGTTTTTGAAATCATGGTGAGAAAGATCCTGGTGGAGTCGAGAGGGTCAGATGAGGAAGAACGGACTCGAAAAAGATGGTCTCTAAATCGGAAAAAGAAACCTGTGTTTATAGAACCTGTGGTGAAACCGTCAACCATGGTAACGGGTTTGGAAGGGTTGACGTTTCAAACCCGAGTAGGTCCCTATACTGGGACAGTCCAGAAACCTCGTCGTTCCATCCTCAAGAACCCCTTTCCAGGTTTGAGGGAAGCTTTGTCTTCCTCCCCTCGTGGTACCCGCCAGGGACGGAGGGGCGTGGCGGTGCTACCAGGATCAGGATCGTTTACTGTGCTTCCTCCAGACGCAAGAACTAGGCTACCCCCTGTTTATCCCCCTCCACCACGGACTCCGACAAGCCATCGTGTAACCCCACCCACAGTGAGAAAAAACGTTGACCTAGCACCTTTTGTAATTTTATCCGGCGGTAGTGATGACTCATCAGATCAGTACAAATCAGACAGTGAAAACTCGAGAAGACCAAGTCCTGTTCGATACGACGAACTGTACTACCCTAGCCGCGGACGGTTGAAATCGCGTTCGAGTACTGTACCCCCAACGGTTAGAAAAAATAGTGCCGAGCACATGGCTCGCGTTGATAGCTTTCGGCTTAGTAGCGGAGGGGCGCAAAAAAGATCTATATCAAATACATCTTCCACATCGCGATCCAACAGTAGGGCAGGACGAGTATCGCCCCGGCCCCCTGCTACAGCACAACGCGTTGTAAAATTTAAGTCTCCTCGACATACGGCAGCTGTTATGTCTTCCTCAAACGTAAAAAGTAGAAAATCGCCGTCACGTGCTGCCGTACCTCGAGAGGAGATGTATGTAGAGGACGAAGAATATGAAGATGAGTACATAGAAGGGGAGGAATACGTTCAAATGGTAGAAGATATAGAGGACGAAAATGGTCAATTAGAACTTGTGGAAGATGAAGAGGAAGAAATAGAACAAGAAACTAAAGCACAAAAGTCTAAAACGAAAAAGAGTCCCAAACAGTCAAAAAGTTCTAAAGAAACAACCGAAAGTAAAAAAGAGCCCAAAGTATCGAAATCAAAACGAAAAGTAGCACCAGCAGAAGACAACGAGCATCTCACAACATCGGAGAAACAAACAAAAAAGAGTGAGAAGAAAGCAAAAAAGAAAATTTCCACAGAGTCAAACTCACGGTCGCCTAGTCCACCTAAACGTGTTTCCAAAAAGACACGAAGTGCATCTAAGGAAAAAAGTAAACAAAAAGTAGCACAAGAGTCAATAGACGATGACGAAAAAGTACCCCCTGACAAAAACTATCGCATGTTTACAGTTAAACGAAAGCCTACAGAAGAAGCAAGTAAGAACGCTTCAAGTTCAAAACACAAATCGAAAAAGAAAGGTGATCAAGTTAATCATTCGTTGCAACCGGATAAGTGCACCACAGTTACGCCTACGTCAGCTTCACCCCAACCCGCCAAGTCCACAGTTACATCCGCTGCCGCCAATACTAAACCAGTGACTTCAACCACATCTTCCCACCCATCCACCAAAACTTCATCAGTGACTTCATCCTCCACCACTGCCTTTGTTACGTCAACATCCAACAAAAACAAGCCGAGGTCGACAACGACCTCGGCACCTGTACCAAGTGCCTCAAAAACATCCGGTAACAAACCTGGAACCAAATCAGCTCCAGCCCTGCACTACACGTCAGCGACGTCAACGACTACGTCAACAACAACCTCGTCTTCAACCGAA
Source organism: Thermobia domestica (assembly GCF_964235325.1). NCBI lineage: Eukaryota > Metazoa > Arthropoda > Insecta > Zygentoma > Lepismatidae > Thermobia > Thermobia domestica. The sequence continues at coordinate 265,307,160 of NC_137462.1, forward strand.
GCAACAACAACGTCTGGAAGTACAGAACAAGCTGATCCTGAACAAAAAGAAGAAGAGGAGGAGGAGGAGGAGGAGGAAACAGAGACTGAATCTGAGGCTAGTCCAAAGAAAGAAGCGAAAACATCGGAAAATCCCAAAATCCAAGAAGCTACCTCAAAGAAAGCAACATCGGAAGTTAAACCAAAAGCAACGGCAGAAACGAAACCAAAAGCAGCGACAGAAACAAAACCAAAAGCAAACAATGGACCAAATGCTTCCAATTCGACACCAACCACAACATCAACTACTAATGTAAGTTCTGCCATGTCTACAACAATGACGACCATTTCAGCTACTAACACGATGCGTTCTGATAAAGACAACACGGCAACAACAAATACAGTGTCAGCAACAGTTCACAGGAACCCGACAGAAAGTTCCAACGAAGGTACCTCTACAACAACCACAACACCGGGAAAGAAAGAAAACGGAAATTCGGAAGAGAAAACCGCGTCAGCTATAGTGAAAGGTGACCCAGATGCCGAATCGCAAAGCGGAAACAAACAACCGAATTCAACGAGTGCAAAGCAAGCGGGTACAAAAACAGCGAAAGCAATTGAATCTGCAGATGCTATAACATCTATAGCCAGTGCAGATAAAAAGAAAGTTCCCAACAATGTTCCTACAGGAGCCTCTGAATCAACAAACAAAGATAAAGTTGCTACGGCGAAGAAAAACAATCCTCCAGCCACCGATCAGGCGAAGAAGAAGCTTGGAAACAGCAGTGTTGCTGGAAATTCCAGTCCTTCCATAATCAGCGCCAATTCAGAGAGCCAGGGGTGAGTGTCCGGGCAAACTGCCCTGCATGATTAACAGTAGTTTTTTTTTATCTTTCCGCAGGTAGCTATAGTAGAGCAGTCGGTGATTTCCTTTCGAGATAAAACCTTGGGAAATTGGGACACACGCAACTAAGCCAAGGCGTGATATGAGAGCAAGATGCAAATGATGTTTGTGGAGCCTCTCGTATCGTCCTAAGGGATCAATGAGGAACTACCCTGTCTTGAAAACTACAAATGCTTACATTCCCATTCCTTTACATACAATATTTAATAACATAAGTTAAAATATATCGACCAGTAAATATATTAAATTCTTTCTTATAGAAAAGAAAGAGAAAGAAAAAATTTGCAATTATTTGAATAAACTTTACGAGAACTTTTCTCTTCTTGCTTTCTTTTTAAGAACACCGTGAACTATTGATCGTTATAAAAGAAATATTTTTCTTGTCTCCACCGCTGCGAACGTGGCGTTGCAACTTCCCCAAGAGAAATGTTTATGAATTAATCTAACGTATTTTCTGTTTACAATTTGAACATTAAGAATGCGTATTTGTTGTAACGATTTTTTTTTTAAAACTCATCATGAACTGCCTCCGAAAATTAATACTTCAATGTTGTTTTAGTAACGTGAGTACATAACATAATTTCCTGAAAACAGAAAAAAAAATAAATACTACTTTACAAGATTTTTGTCGTGAAATAATATGCTAATGTGTTGTATTTATAGGACAGAAATGTCTGTCCTCAAAATACTTTTGTTTACTTTGATTTTTTTTTTTTTTTTTTTTTAGTTACGTTTCGTACTATCGAAGATTAGTTCAATTAACTTTTACATTAATCGAATACCACATTAAGTGTATTAATTTTGAGCTGCAAGTCTTCGGTTATTCTAATTAAACTTTAGATACGGAACATTTTTGCAATTGAAAGTGGTGTTTAGGATTGTGTTTCCGGGGGCCTTGCACAACATGAATAAGCACTTATATTTTCACTTTTTACCCTTTAACACCCAAATACAAAAGAGCGGCATTGAGGAAGTAGGGAGGGCAGTTTCCCACCTGAGTTTGAGTATTAAATAATCGATAGTCTACTAATATACTAGGAAAAACGAGAAACTCGTATGTCGTTGGAGGATCTTACCCTCAAGGCAAGTCTTAAATGACGCTCCTGCAAACACAGGTTGAATATTTGTAATCTTGTAAAAAAAAAAAAAAAAAAAAGGGGGGGGGGAGGGCAATTATTCAGTTTTACCTGTGTACTTTTTTACCTAAAAGAAAATGTTGGGACAAGTTGAAGCTGAAATATACCGTACTGATTGCAGTTTTAATAGCAAGAATTGTAGACTGGTGAATCTTATGTGATATGATACAAAAATTTAGCAGTGAATCTAACCTTTTATTCTATTCATAGAAGAAAAAGGAAGCATTCTTTTGGCCTACCTAATTTCCCGAGCTACTTATTCCCTCCTCTTGATTTTATTTAATTCAAACATTTACCTTTCTTTATAACTAAACGATGTAAATATTCGTTTGCTATAATAACTTAAAATCCCGTTATGTTGATATCCGTGCAAGTTGGTGTGGAACACCAGTTTCGCTTATCAGCTCCTCTTAGTTTTGATGTTACTGACGACTTCCGACTTGAATCACATCTAACAATGGTTGAAAATATGATAGGAGAAACGAAAGAAAGTAACAACTAAGAAAAATAATAGAAGAGTAGAATAGATAAAAGAAAGAACGCAATTATTACATGGAATGAAATTTGACAACTACAGTATTATTTCTGAACAAAGAGCACAAGAAAATGGAAAGTCAATGAAATTCTCAGAAATAGTTTAGGAGTATAGAATTTAGATTTCTGGGCTGTCGGCATCTAAGACCATTTAACCCGTCACGTTCGAGGATGACGTCCCTCGACGAACACACTATTCGGGGAAAGTTCGGTTCCCGGCGGGAGCTCATGTGGTTCGGATTCCACGTTAATCAGTAGGTCCACGTCTCATATAGCCTCGCTGCTGAACGGGACGCTAAACTAAAATCAACTCAACTCAACTCAACTATTCGGGGAAAGGGAATCAAAAAAGGATGGGGGAAGGAAGGAAGCGGCCTGGGACCTATAAGTCAGGTACCACCCCGGCATTTGCCTGGTGTGAATGAGGAAAACCCAGGAAAACCTTATTCAGGGTGGTTGGCCTGAAAAACGGTTTTACACTTTTTCGACCTAGTGCTCCCACCGGGAATCGAACCCGGGACCGCTCGCACCGAGGCGAGAACGTTAGCGATTACGCTACGTGAGGCCACTCTTAGAAATAGTGAGAAGAATTATTATTGTAGATGGAATGGGAAAAACTAACAAATTTATTTCGGAGAGGGCTTGTTCCCGATAGCCTTCTCTAAATACGCCACTGCCAATTGCTATAATGAAACTAATTGCAAGAATTTAGGGTACCGGTGCTATCTAACACATTACAGCTTGTAACTTTATAATTGAAACTAGATTCCGGCTTAAAATGAAAGAAAACAGAACTATAAAAGATATGAAAATGATTATAACCTGGTTCGAGAAAGCCCACATACACAGAACTTGCCCATATGATACAACCAACTTTCGAATTCGCGAACTTGGAGACTTGATACATATATTCTGAAAATAACCTCATATTTTTTTCTAAATGTAACAGGATAGATTAGTATTTAATTAAGCAATGATCACTGAGCAGCCAGAATTTAACTGAATTGGAAGATTTTTATTTATTTATTCATTTATTTAACAATCACCAGATACATCTCAGAGGCCATTTTATACTGGATATCTAACAAGAATAACAATGGAAAGGATTTGGGTAGGTATCGGCCAGGGCCTTTATTAGGTACCATCCCGGCATTTGCCTGGTAGGACTGAGGAAAACACTGGAAAACCCCTGTCAGGATGGTCAGCAGTGGGAATTGAACCCACAACCTCCCGAACGCGAAGCCAACTCTCTACCACTTGAGCTACTTCGCTCAGTAAAGTACTTTATATATATTTCGAAATTCTGATTGTCATGTTTCCACTTTTCCTATTTTTTTCTTTTGTATTAAATAATTCAATAGCGTATCCACGGGAGGGTGCACCGAGTCCGGACTTCCCGTAACTCGACTAACATTTGTACACTTTTTTACTTGTTTAACAGCAGGGGCGGCTCTAGGATATTTTGTAGGCTAGGCGATATTTTGTGCTCTCCCATAATCTCCTTCTCCCACAGACCCAAGTGAAGTCACCCCTGACATTTTCATCACATCGTTACCATTTGTTTAAGCATAAAATAAAGTAAAATTTACCCCAATGACTCTCTCTATATGGTACTAATAAGTAATGTATAAGCCAATTATTAAATATATATATATATATATATATATATATATATATATATATATATATATATATATATATATATATATATATATATATATATATATATATATATATATTATCCGTAATGTGGCATTTGGAATGATGAAATTTTACTAATATATTAGCAAAGCAAAAGGAAATTGAAGTTTTATTGCAATGTAAATCATATGGATGTCCATTGTAAATATAACACAAAAGATGGTTAAGACAACGCAGAGATAAAGTTTCTTAATTCATTTTTAGTTATTTTGAACTTGTGTAATTACTCTGTCAAAAGCTGGGTAGATTAAAAATGTCCACGACATTAGTTATCTGATTATATAAATTTTGGTGCTCTGTGAAAGAAGGACCATTGAATAATTGACAGTCTAGGGCTGGAAAGGTGGAAGAGGTGGGTATTTGGTATTACAGGGGTAAGAATGTGAAGGGATAATTTTTGAAATAGGGTCTTAAGTTTCCATTGACTACCATATGTAGAAACTTTCGGTCAGTGACATTTCTGCTAGCATCCAGAGTTTGGATATTCAGGAAATGCATATTTTCTTTAGCCATAGCATGAACAGTGGAACATGGAAACGTACTATGGCCAGATATATGTTCTCCTGCTTTATATAGGTGAGCAGTAATCGATCTTAAGTAATCCCACTTTTCATTAACCTCCTCTTTCTAAATGTGTAGGGCACTGTCGCACGTACGTTTTCACTTATGTTGATAAATCGCACGTTAAAAAAAAAAAATGCCTGCCATTCCGCCCCTAAATGTTTCTGCCCTAGGCAGCCGCCTGGGTTGTCTATATGGACAAGCCGGTTCTGTTTAACAAAGAAATGACTCATGTATCCTAGACAATAGATTTTACACATGCGTTTTCTTATAAAAATAATCTAATTCTATCAGACTTTCTGAGAATACAGCTGCCCATAATTAATAATTAGTTAAATTATCTTCTTGGCTGCAAAATATCATAGGTTTAATACTACATAGATGTGTTAGACCCCCACCCACCCAGAAAAATCTTTGGGCTCCGTCCCAACAAAAAAGTCTGGTTGCTCGCTTGGTTCATAATAAACAGTTACATTTATAATATATAAGTTAATATACATAAACTGTACATATATAGTTCAACTGGCAAAAGTGCCTGCTTTTCAGACAGGAAGAATACAGTAACGTTTAATAAATAGTAAACCGGAAAATTGAATATTGTAGATATTGATCCCTCTTTAATTAACCCTTTAGATGAGGAAATTTCAAAACTGTTGAAACATTCTCTTGCCCATTTTTAATGAAAAGTTTATATTCTGAATTACACACTTCTAATTTAAGTTAAATTCTTATTTTCGGGACTTTCTGGATAAAGAAAATAAAATTTAAATATTAAAGTAATTGTTCCCTTTCCCTCTGTAAAAGCCTAATTTGCGAAAACAGCCAAAATCAAGGTTTAGCTAATTCAAATGAAGTTTTTATGTCGAATGCCATTTTCCTAATTTCCGGGGTTTACGAGATATTCCATTATTGGCAAAAAAAAAAACTCTCTTTTTATCGTTGTTATCCTTTGCTTCTGCGACAAAATTATGTTTATTATTCTGTCCAAATTTCACATTTCTAGTTTTAGTAGCATAAATTAGACGTTGATGAGGTCTATTTTTAATCTTTTACATAATAAATATAGCAAAGTCTATCCATGGCTTTGGATTGATTATTTTAACGAAATAAACACTGACCAAAGTTTCATACCCACTATATTTTAAACTATAACATGTGACGGTTTCGGATATCTAACATATCCTTCCTCAGACACTATAGAACATAAATGAAAATACAGACTATCTATATATATATAGTCATCAGATACGTTACGTATTATAGTTTAAAATATAGTGGGTTGGAAGCTTTGGTCAGTGTTTCTTTTGTTAAAATAAATATAGATTGCATTAGACTATTAGAAGGGGCGTCGGAGGCTCAGAGGTAGAGCACTCACCTCTGGTGCGTGAGGTTCCTGGTTCGATTCCCGGACATGTGATAGACAACATCGTGTTTGTGGGTTTTCTTGGATTACTTCCATTTCCCCCCACTTTTTCACTCCACGACTTCTTAAATCATCAATCACTTGCCTTAATCATCGTATCCCTTAGCTTAAAGGGTAGAATCGTGGGACGTTAAACTGACATAGAAATGAAAAATGAAATCTTTGAGTTTTACGTCCCACGGTTATGCCGGTTATGCTAAAGGAGACGGTGATGATGAGTAATGAATGAAATGGTGGAATGAAGAAAGTGGGAGGAAACGGGAGAACCCCGAGAAAACCCACGCACACGGTGTTTGGCCACCACAAAGTTCACTTGGCGGGGGCTGGGATCGAACCCGGGACCCCAAGCACCAGAAGTGAACGCTCTACCACTGAGCCACCGCGGCCCTAAACTGACATAGACTGTCACAGTATATATATATATATATATATATATATATATATATATATATATATATATATATATATATATATATATATATATATATATATATTTACATCAGCTAATGCTTCTGGCAACAAATACTATTCGAAGCTTTCTTGCACCCACTGGAAAACGTGAAGTATATTAATATTTATTTGCATATATTGTTATTGTAGACTGTTCCCATAATGCCCACCGACTTCGATTTTACAAAATTTGAGAAATAAATTTCACTTTTTATTTAGTGGTCAATTTGAAGGCATTTTGTTATACTACCATTAAGAAACCCATATACATCATATTACTAATCAATCATTATGGAACAATCTCATGTGTGACACGCAGCAGTGGTACCAATCTTTGAAAGTTTCATATACAACTTTTTTCTTTTTTCTTTTTTAACTGATTTTGTGAGTAATGGTGCATTCAGTATAAAGGTACAACAAGATATTCTCTTTCTCTCTCTCTGTCCCTGTGTGTGTGTGTGTGTGTGTGTGTGTGTGTGTGTGTGTGTGTGTGTGTATGTGTGTGTTTCTAGTTTCCGGCGTAAGCGTGTGGATACTACCAGGTATACTTTCGTGTGTACAAATGCTAGTGTGTGTGTGTGTGGCGCGTGTATATGAACTATTAATTGGGATCGCGTAGTGGAACTTATCAATATTAGTACGTACATACAAACGGCTGTTACTTCACACGATAACTTTGGACGTATGCGAATTTTTAAATTCTGCTTTTTGCAATAAATAAGTAGAGTGATTCCTCTCGAGGGAGTTCCCCTAAATGGTAGCCCCTACCATGTCCAATTAAATCACAAATTTCCGCAATCGTTTCTACATTGTTTGTACAGAAATGTACAGGACAAATTTTCGTTTGTACACTATTAGGGACGCCGCCAGAACGAAAACAAATTGGGGCTGTTTAACTGGTACCCCCCCCCCACCAACATGTTCTATTCAATCACTAATTATCGCAATCGTTTGTACTTCGTTTGTACAGAAATGTGCACCCGAAATTTTCGTTTGTACATAATTAAGGGCGCCGCCAGAACAGAAAAAATGGGGGCTGTCTAAGTTGTAGCCCCCCCCAAAACCAATTCAATCACAAGTTGTCGCATTCGTTTGTGCATCGTTTGTACAGAAATGTGCAGGCGAAATGTTTGTTTGAACAAACTTAGGGGCGTCGCCAGAACGAAAACAAAGTGGGGAGCTGTCTGAGTGGTAGCTCCCCCCCACGATGTCCAATTGAATCACAAAGTATCGCAATCGTTTGTACATTGTTTGTACAGAAATGTGCCCGCCAAATTTTCGTTTGTACACTATTAGGGGCGACGCCAGAACGAAAACAAATTGGGGGCTGTCTAGCTGGTAGCCCCCCACCAACATGTCCTATTCAATCACAAATTATAGCAATCGTTTGTACTTCGTTTGTACAGAAACGTGCAGGCGAAATTTTTGTTTGTACACAATTAGGGGCGCCGCCAGAACAGAAAAAAATGGGGACTGTCTAAGTGGTAGCCCCCCCCCCCACCATGTCCAATTGAATCACAAATTGTCGCAATTGTTTGTACTTCATTTGTACAGAAATGTGCAAACGAAATGTATGTTCGCACGCAATTAGGGGCGCCGCCAGAACGAAAAAAATTGGGGGCTGTCTAAGTGGTAGCCCCCGACCATGTCCTATTCAATCACAAATTGTCGCAATCGTTTGTAGTTCGTTTGTACAGAAATGTGCACGCGAAATTTTCGTTTGTACATAATTAAGGGCGCCGCCAGAACGAAAACAAAGTGGGGTTGTCTAAGTGGTAGCCCCCCCCCATCATGTCCAATTGAATCACAAATTGTCACAATCGTTTGTACTTCGTTTGTACAGAAATGTGCAGGCAAAATGTATGTTCGTACACAATTAGGGGCGCCGCTAGAACGAAAACAAAGTGGGGGACTGTCTAACTGGTAGCCCCCCACCAACATGTTCTATTCTATCACAAATTATCGCAATCGTTTCTACTTCGTGTGTACAGAAATGTGCAGGCAAAAGTTTCGTTTGTACACAATTAGGGGCGCCGACAGAACAGAAAAAGGGGGCTGTCTAAGTGGTAGCCCCCCCCACCATGTCCAATTCAATCGCAAATTATCGCAATCGTTTGTACTTCGTTTGTACAGAAACGGGCAGGCGAAATGTTTGTTTGTTCACAATTAGGGGCGCCGCCAGAACGAAAACTAAGTGGGGTGCTTTCTAAGTAATACCTCCCCACCATGTCCAATTGAATCACAAATTGTCGGAATCGTTTGTACTTCGTTTGTACAGAAACGAGCAGGCGAAATGTTTGTTTGTACACAATTAGGGGCGCCGCCAGAACGAAAACTAAGTGGGGCTGTCTAAGTGGTAGCCCCCGACCATGTCCAATTCAATCACAAATTGTCGCAGTCGTTTGTACGTCGTTTTTACAGAAATGTTCAGGCAAAATTTTCCTTTGTACACAATTAGGGGCGCCGCCAGAACGAAAACAAACTGGGGGCTCTCTAAGTGGTAGCTTCCCACCAACATGTCCAATTGAATCACAAATTTTCGTAATCGTTTGTACATCGTTTGTACAGAAATATGCATGCGTAATTTTCGTTTGTACACAATTAATGGCGCCGCCAGAACGAAAACAAAGTGGGACTGTCTAAATGGTAGCCCCCACCATATCCAATTCAATCACAAATTATATCAATCGCTTGTACATCATTTCCACAGAAATGTGCAGGCGAAATTTTCGTTTGTACTCTATTAGGGGCGCCGCCAGAACGAAAACAATGTGAGGGTTTGTATAAATGGTAGAAGCATTAAAAAAATGTGTCATATTTATGGAGTATTTTTCTAACAGGACTTTGTTCACACTATTGTGTGGTTTGGTTTGTTCACACTATCGTGTGATTCACTATATTGATCTTATCCTAACAATGATGGAATTAAATGTTTTTTTTTATATTTATATTTATACTTACAATCATTATTGCTGAGTTAGTTTTTCACTCCTCGGCTCTTATTATTAAACTTATTCATTATTTCTTACGTGAACTGAATCCTTATGAGAAAAATGTATTTTTTTCTTTCTATCTTGCGCAGAAACCGTTATTCTCATCTCGTACAGGAAATTGATAAGTGGAAGATATAACAAATCCACAAAGTAGACTGTTAAAGGGAATATTATAACACAGTATTTTGTTTTATATGATCATCTGCATTAAACTCATTTTGCAGAAACTATAGAATGCATGGTGAAGTATTTTGGTGCATTCAGCATTCTGATTTACGAGTAGAGTTGCTAACTGGCCGGTATTTGCTGTAATTTTGATTAAGGCCGGTGACCGGTACAAACTTCCTATTAGACCCCTTCTGACCGGTATTTTGGAATCTGCAATCCAGAATATAACATTGAACATCGAAATTTTTCAACAGTGATTTTACAAACACAAATTTCCGTTGTATTATACATTATCGATATTTTTTTAACGTATGGCAGTTTTTTTTATTTATTTAACATAACAAATTTGATAACACTTATATTTTATTGTAAAAGAATTTTATTCATTTATTGAGAGTAGAAAATGACTTTTTAAAGCAATTTCCTTTGTTTGAAGTGAAGTTTATAGAATAAATTTCATTTTATGAATCAACTATTGTTACATAAAGATTAATATCCAGTATTATTCATCTGTTTCGATAATTTTAAACAAGTGGCAATTGCTGGTAAATACAATAACGATCAATACAGTCTTCAGTTTCTCATTTGTACAGAGAATTTTGAGGGTGTGCCGGTAATTTTGTTTTCCTGAGTTGGCAACCTATTTACGAGGTTTTGTTTCAACTCTGCTACGTAGTGGCTCCGTACTGACACTCCGCATGCAAATAAGTATGTAAGGCTACCATACGCCCCGGTTTCTTAAAATTTGTCCCGGTGTGCAGAAATTTTCCTTCTTGTCCTGTTTTTTTTCTTTATTATTATTATTAATTACATATCAAAATTTCTGAAAAGATAATAAAATCGACTTATTCCTTTTGCTTTCAATTCCGACAATACTATAGGAACAATTTCATTCTAATCTTTATTATTATTGCAATCGCTGCTTCCCCGGATATAACATGCAATGTTTAAATCCTCCTAAGTAGCACTCTTATCACTAAAAGTAAGAATGTATACCCCGAGGTGGCAACAAATTCTTGTGACGTTGCAGACCAGCCCCGAAAACACATTTTTTTTTCTGCTTCAGAAAAACAATTATGCAAAATGCTTTCTTTTAGTTCGCATTTTAGGTTAACAAAAATAAATCAGCCTATTGAAATTTTGAAACAACTTCATAAATCTGGATATTTTTCTTTATAGACATGTAGAGCATATAAAGGTGGTATGCGTAATAATATTGAAAATATAATTTTTGCCTAAATATTGTATGTTCACTGATTGCATTTATATTGTACAACAGCTTCTAGCTTCTATAATAATGTTTAGCACTGTTGATTAAGTATGGACAGTGGCGTATTTACGATTTTGTTTCGGGAGGGGCTTTGCTAACTTCCGGGGGTGCTTTGCCTGAAAATATGAAAATTCTGCAAGATATTTCATGTACTTTACTATACTAAGTAAGATTTCGGTGGGGGGCTTGAGCCCGGAAGCCCTCCCCCTAAATACGCCACTGAGTATGGACTATATTAATACATTATTTTAAGTTGTATAACTAGTGCGATACTGTAGTAAAATTCGAAAGATAAAATTAATACAAAATGCAATATTTATTACTAATTTGTAAGATGTCCCGTTTTTTTCTGTTTTCAAAGAGTATGGTAGCCTTAAAGTATGCTAAACCATACAAAATAAATTGTACTGTAAATAGTACCCCTCTGATAGTGCTCTCAAACGGGTCGGGTTACGGGTCGGGTTGTCGGGTCGGGTCAGTCGGGTTAGCTCGTGTCGGGTCACTCGGGTCGGGTCGTCACATTCTTCACTTATTTTCTATACGGAATACTATAAAGAGCTTTGTTGTGGAATTCAATTCGAAGTTGGTGAATGAATGATAAATGTGACTAATTGAAGGTGAAATAGTAATAAAATTTTAATTTTACCCTATATTAACTAATTGGTATTGTAATTGTAATTAATATTACTACTGACTTTTTTCCTTTCTGCGTTTCTATGTCAAGTTAAATGTCACATTAAGTGAAAATGAAAGGAAATATCTAGTTAACGTCCCACGTTATGCACCAACGCTAAGAGAGACAGTGATGATGAGAAATAATTGAAGTGGTTGAATGAAGAAAGTGGGAGGAAATGGGAGAACACCGAGAAAACCCATGCACATGGGGTTTGTCCACCAGAAAACTTACTTGGTACGAGCTGGAATCAATACCCATGGACCTTCGGATCAAACATCTGCCTTTGGGCAGGACACATTATTATTATTATTATTATTATTATTATTATTATTATTATTATTATTAATTATTATTATTATTATTATTATTATTATTATTATTATTATTATTATTATTATTATTATTATTATTATAACTTTAAGAGTGCCCAAGAAAGTTCCGCCGCCTTTTCACCAACACCTTCGAACATTGGTATGTAACCTAAGACGTACCTGGAATATCAAAAATCGTCTCCATCAGCTTCGACGACCTTCTGAAAACGTTCTGGAAGGCCATGGATTCCATCGCAGTCGAACTTGGTGGGACGTGAAGTGAAGAAGATATCAAGTGCATATTGAACCTCTACTAGCTGTTTGAATTGGCGTTCTCTAAGGTGATTGTCCAAGGAATGGAACAGGTGGTAATCGGACGGTACAATGTCCGTGGAGTATGGCGGATCCAATAGTGTTTTCCATCCAAGGCGTAGAATGATGTACTGGGTCATTTTAGCCACGTGGGGCTTAGCGTTGCCTTGTAACAAGAGGACCCCTTTGCGATTCAGAACTGCTGGATCCAGACAGTACACAGTGACAGTACACAGTTGCATTGATGATCTGACCAGCTGGTAGCAGTTCCCGATGGACGATACCTCGAGCAGTCCACAAAATGCACAGGAGAACCTTATTCTGGCGTGGTGCTGGCTTGGGCTGTTTTTGAACCGGTTCATGGGATGCTAACCAACAATGACGGCGCCGTGGAGCTTCGTACAGGACCCACTTCCCATCACATGTCAACACCCTGTTCAGAAATTGCTCCTTCCTCAGACGAGACACCAAAGAAACACAGGTGTCTGCTCGCGTTGCTTTCTGGCTCCAAGTCAAATCATGTAGGACCTATCAACCCAACTTGCAGTGCTTCCCAAGTTGATGGTGGTGGTGCAGAATGGTTTCTCCACTTACACTGAAAGGTAGTACCAGTTCCTCACATGTCTGTCTTCGCCTCAATTGCTGCCCGAAGATCTTTATTTTGAACATCTGTTTGTCTTCCGGCACGTGGTGCGTCTTCGAGTGTTTCGTCACCGTCCTTAAACCGTCATACCACTGCACTCTCCGCGTAGTCACGACACCCTCACCAAAGGCCTGTCATATCTTCCGCTCCGCGGAGCAGCAATTTGAACTCGTACAGCAAACAAGCCCTTATGACGCTCTGTGAAGGCCCCATGTTCACTCAGTCCTTACGCACGTTCACGGTGCATCTGAACAGCCACAACCAAGTAGTATGTTGGATATACTCACTAGTGTTGCTCACGAGACCTGGTTTGGGGCATTCTCGTTTCGCAAATGTGTCGTGAAGGTAGTCTCGTCTGGAAAAGTGCATATGTTTCTATTGAAAGAGCTCTGTCTCATCTCGTACCCTTTCATGAAAATTCTGTCTCGTCTCGTCTCGTCCAACAACTGACCTTCACCTTATATCCATTCGCATTCAACTCATGGTGTGAGGGCCAATTGAACACAGACCTCCACAAAGAGACAGAACTTTCTTGATCACCTTCAGATTATTATTATTATTATTGCTGGAGTAGTGATTTGACTTTCTCCGCAATAAAATACTTGCTAATTTTATATAACGTTGCAAATATCTTCTAGATAAATTAATCAAGAAAAAATAAAAGGTAATTCCCTACAGAATGATATTTCAGTGCAATTAGTTCCTTATGATTCTATCAGACAGCAACGCTGTTTTTAAATAGAAAAATCGGAATGTTAACGTGATGAAATTGTTGTTTGTTACACAGCAAAAAATATTAAAAGAAGTTCTATATACATTCCTTACTAGAAAATAATGTTGTCTTCAGAACTTTTATTCTTTTAGCCTTCAGAACTTGTCTTCAGAACTCAGTCAAATTTTATTTTGACTTTTGAACTTGATTGCCTAAATTTTAACCTTGGAAATTTGGATGTGGAGTAAAATAAAGAAGGTTAGCAGGGTAGAGAGGAAAACGAATAAGGAAATGCTGAAAAAATGCAAGAGACGAGAGCAATATTAGACGATATAAGGAAGTGAAAAATGGACGGATCACAAGTTTTGATCTTGCTAAGGGATTGCATTCTGAGGGATGTAGTAAAGGGGGTGATATCAGGAGAGCGAGAGTGTGTAAGAAGGTTGGAATTGATAGATTGTAATAAGGAGGGTGGTACTTTATGTTGGGTTGCGAGGCAGATATTAGCGGGAAATCGCAAAAATGGAAGCTTCTTACCTAATTCACGGAAACTGGCCTGTTTATTAATGGGAGAACACTGAGGAGGAGGAGGAGGATAATTATACTACAAGTAAAAAAAGCCGAAACAATGGTTTATGCATAAGAATTGGTCAGCATTTTTTTTCTGGTGGCAGTTTTGTAAAGTTCTAGCTCTCTCAAACTGGTTAGATTGTAAGTTCAAGTCACTCGGGTCGGTTGTCGGGTTAACTCACCTCGGGTTGGTTCACTCGGGTCACTTTGGGTCGGGCCAATCGGGTCAGCTCGGGTCGGGTTGTCGGGTCGGGTCAGTCAATTTGGGTCACGGGTGGGGTCGGGTCGGTCTTCAACACATATAATTTCCACGAAAATTACAATATACCACGGTTTATACCTCATTGGACTTCCAATAAAACGTTTTCAATGATGTGTACACCATGTCACCATTTTTGTATGAGGGAATGTCTAGAGGGATTTTGTTGGAATTTGATGGAGTGTAGATTCCTGTGTGTGTGTGTGTGTGTGTATGTATGTATGTATGTATGTATGTGTGTGATACCTTACAGGAAACAAGATGTCGAGGAAGTGTGTAAATAAACCGGACAATTTCTGTTATGTATGTGGGGAGCTGATATTTAAATCACAACGTCGATGTTTTACTCCACTTGTGAGGAAGTGTTATCAGTTATATTTTGGTTGCTGTGTAGGAGACCAGGATAAGAACTGGGTTCCTCACTACATTTGTTGTACTTGCGTGAAACGTCTGACTGGGTGGGCAAATGGTGGACGAAACATGTACTTCGCAGTACCGATGATCTGGAGGGAACCAAAAGATCATTCTTCAGACTGCTACTTTTGTATGACACAGATAAAAGAAATAAGCAGTAAATCTAACCACACAGTACAGTACCCTAATTTGCATCAGCAATTAGGCCAGTTCCACACAGTGCAGAATTACCTGTACCGGTACCTCCTCCTCATCTTACGGTAAATGAGGATTACGTACTTGAGGCAACTATTGAAGTTCCAAATGAAGATGATGATCCTACTTATGTAGGAAGCACATCTACATTGGATTCCCATCTGATAACTCCGGGTGAACTAAATGACCTCATACGGGATTTAAAACTCTCCAATACACAGACAGAACTTCTTGATTCTAAACTTAAGGCTGGAACTAGTTTTAAGGCTGTCCTTTTGCACAATAGCAACAAATTTCCTTCAGTGCCTTTGGCTTATGCAACTAATATGAAGGAAACCTATGAAAAGTATGAGATAGTGTTAGAAAAAATTCAGTATGAGAAATACAAGTGGACCGTTTGCTGTGATTTACATGTCATTTCTTTGTTAATGGGTTTGCAGCTTGGTTATACGAAATATTGTTGTTTCCTCTGCGAATGGGACAGCAGGAACAAAGCGGAACATTACATCAAGAAGGAATGGCCAACGCATGTATTAACTCCTGGACAGAAGAATGCTGTTTATTCCTCACTGGTGAGCCCTGATTAGATAATTCTACCTCCTCTTCACATAAAGTTGGGGCTCTTCAAAAACTTTGTTAGGGCAATGGACAAAAGTAATGCAGGATCTTGTTACCTCAAGGAAAAAATTCCTCGGGTTAGTGACGCTAGGGATTTTTGTAGACTCTCAAATAAGATGTTTGATTCGTGACCAAAAATTTGAGGATCTCTTAACTCTGGTTGAGAAAGCAGCTTGGTGTTCATTTAAATGTTTAACAGAGATTTTTTTAGGAAACAAGAAAGCCCCAAATTACCGTGAAATTGTGAGTGATTTCCGGCAATCATTCAATGAAATGGGTTGCAACATGTCCCTTAAAGTTCACTTTCTAGACTCCCACCTGCATTTCTTTCCTGAAAAGCTTGGTGCTGTTAGTGATGAGTATGGGGAACATTTTCATCAGGACATTTCCTCCATGGAGAAGAGGTACCAGTGACAGTGTAGTTCAAAAATGCTAGCTGATTACTGTTGGACACTTAAGAGATGTTCCAGAAACCAAACACAGAAGAAAGTTGACAACTGAAACATATTAGTTGAGGTAAGTAAGTGTCCATTTATTAAGAAGATACCACTCACTTCTTTTGTATTATTTATTAAGTAGATATAAAATGGTGACACGGTGTATACATCATTGAAAATATGTTTTATTTCAAATCCAATAAGATATAAACCGTGCTTATATTGTAATTTTCGTGGAAGTTATATGTGATTTTATCTGCACTAATGAATATTGTAAAATGAACAGTACACATAGCATATTTTTTATATAAATATGTTTATTTCTCTAGATAGAATAATGCTATTCTTATGAAACTTAGAGGGCTTACTAAGTATAAATCAGGCTAACATACAATATAATTTGTGCGTTTATATACCAAAGGTATCAAAGCTACAAGTATGAAAATGGTTTTAAAAAAAGAAAAAAAGAAAAAGAACAGAAATTTGAGGGGAAATTTTCCGAAAACACCTCTGTCACGGGAAAACTGAGGGTGATGGAGAAAAACTGATTGCAGATTCGAATTCTACGTGAAAAGTTCTATTAGAATCAGGCATTTTCTTCCGTGTGCCAGAGAAAAATAATTTTTTTTTCAACTAGTGCAATAGGAACCATTTTCAAACTCATCAACCGTTATCCAAACCGGTTAATGTTGATCGCAGATATTAAAAATACTCACATCCGTATATTATTTAATACAAACGAAAATTTTACCTGCACATTTCTGCACAAACGATGTATAAACGATCGCGACAATTTGTGGTTCAATCGAACACAACTGGTGGGGCTAGCACTTAGACATCTCCCCCTTTTTTTCGTTCTGTGCACGCATCTGATAGCTTAGAAAAAAATTTCGCCTGCGCATTACTGCTCAAACGATGTGCAAACAATTGAGATGATTTTCTTTTGAATGGGACGTAGGGGGTGCTACCAATTAGGTAGCTTATACTTTGTTATCGTTTTGGCGCGCCCGCAATTGTGTACAAACGAAAATTTCGCCTGCAAATTTCTGTACAAAACCGTAACAAACAAGTGCGTCAGTTTGTGGTTGAATTCGACATGGTGGGAGGCCTATCAATTAGAGAGCCCATAGTTTGTTATCGTTTTGGCGGGGCCACATTTATGTGCAAACGAAAATTTCAGCTGCACATTTATGTACAAAGGCGTACAAACAAGTGCGACAGTTTGTGGTTGAATTGAACACGGTGGGAGGGCTAACATTTAGACAGCCCCCACTTTGTTTTCGTTCTGGCGGCGCCCCTAATTGTGTACAAACGAAAATCTCGCCTGCACATTTCTTTATAACTATATTCAAACGATTGCGACAATTTGTGATTCAATTGCACATGGTGGGAGGGCTACCATTTAGACAGACCCCCCCCCCCTTTGTTTTCGTTCTGAGGTCGCCCCTAATTGTGTACAAACGAAAATTTTGCCTGCATATTTCTGTACAAACGATTTACAAACGATTGCGACAATTTGTGACTGAATTGGACATGGTAGGGGGCTATCACTTAAACAGCCCCCACTTTGTTTTCGTTCTGGCGGCGCCCTTAATTATGTACAAACAATAATTTAGCCTGCACATTTCTGTACAAACGATATAGAAACGATTGTGACAATTTGTGATTGAATTGGACATGGTGGGGGGCTACCACTTAGACAGCCCCCCCTTTGTTTTCGTTCTGAGCTCGCCCCTAATTGTATACAAACGAACATTTTGCCTGCATATTTCTGTACAAACGATGTACAAACGATTGCGACAATTTGTGATTGAATTGAACATGGTGATTGGGCTATCACTTAGAAAGCCCCCCACTTTGTTTTCCCGCTGGCGGAGCCCCTAATAGTGTACAAACGAAAATGTGGCCTGCACATTTCTGTACAAACAATGTACAAACGATTGCGATACTTTGTGATTCAATTGGACATCGTGTGGGGAGCTACCACTCAGACAGCTCCCCACTTTGTTTTCGTTCTGGCGGCGCCCCTAAGTTTGTTCAAACAAACATTTTGCCTCCACATTTCTGCACAAACGATGCACAAACGAATGCGACAACTTGTGATTGAATTGGACATGGTGGGGGGCTACCACTTAGACAGCCCCCATTTTTTTCTGTTCTGGCGGCGCCCTTAATTATGTACAAACGAAAATTTCGCGTGCACATTTCTGTACAAACGAAGTACAAACTATTGCGACAATTTGTGATTGAATAGGACATGGTCGGGGGCTACCACTTAGACAGCCCCCATTTTTTCTGTTCTGGCGGCGCCCTTAATTATGTACAAACAATAATTTAGCCTGCACATTTCTGTACAAACGATATAGAAACGATTGTGACAATTTGTGATTGAATTGGACATGGTGGAGGCTACCACTTAGACAGCCCCCCCTTTGTTTTCGTTCTGAGCTCGCCCCTAATTGTATACAAACGAAAATTTTGCCTGTATATTTCTGTACAAACGATGTACAAACGATTGTGACAATTTGTGATCGAATTGAACATGGTGATTGGGCTATCACTTAGAAAGCCCCCCACTTTGTTTTCGCGCTGGCGGCGCCCCTAATTGTGTACAAACGAAAATTTCGCCTGCACATTTCTGTACAAACGATATAGAAACGATTGTGACAATTTGTGATTGAATTGGACATGGTGGGGGGCTACCACTTAGACAGCCCCCCCTTTGTTTTCGTTCTGAGCTCGCCCCTAATTGTATACAAACGAAAATTTTGCCTGCATATTTCTGTACAAACGATTTACAAACGATTGCGACAATTTGTAATTGAATTGAACATGGTGATTGGGCTATCACTTAGAAAGCCCCCCACTTTGTTTTCGCCCTGGCGGCGCCCCTAATTGAGTGCGAACATACATTTCGCCTGCACATTTCTGTACAAACGAAGTACAAACTATTGCGACAATTTGTGATTGAATAGGACATGGTCGGGGGCTACCACTTAGACAGCCCCCATTTTTTCTGTTCTGGCGGCGCCCTTAATTATGTACAAACAATAATTTAGCCTGCACATTTCTGTACAAACGATATAGAAACGATTGTGACAATTTGTGATTGAATTGGACATGGTGGGGGGCTACCACTTAGACAGCCCCCCCTTTGTTTTCGTTCTGAGCTCGCCCCTAATTGTATACAAACGAAAATTTTGCCTGCATATTTCTGTACAAACGATGTACAAACGATTGCGACAATTTGTGATTGAATTGAACATGGTGATTGGGCTATCACTTAGAAAGCCCCCCACTTTGTTTTCGCGCTGGCGGCGCCCCTAATAGTGTACAAACGAAAATGTGGCCTGCACATTTCTGTACAAACAATGTACAAACGATTGCGATACTTTGTGATTCAATTGGACATCGTGTGGGGAGCTACCACTCAGACAGCTCCCCACTTTGTTTTCGTTCTGGCGGCGCCCCTAAGTTTGTTCAAACAAAGATTTCGCCTGCACATTTCTGTACAAACGATGCACAAACGATTGCGACAATTTGTGATTTAACTGGACATGGTGGGAGGGGCTACCATTTGGACAGCCCCCACTTTGGTTTCGTTCTGACGGCGCCCCTGATTATGTACAAACGAAAATTTCGCCTTCACATTTCTGTAGAAACGATGTACAAATGATTGCGACAATTTGTGCTTGAATAGGACTTGTTGGTGGGGGGCTACCATTTAGACAGCCCCCACTTTGTTTTCGTTCTGACGGCGCCCCTAATTGTGTACAAACGAAAATTTCGCCTTCACATTTCTGTAGAAACGATGTACAAATGATTGCGACAATTTGTGCTTGAATAGGGCATGTTGTTGGGGGGCTACCATTTAGACAGCCCCCACTTTGTTTTCGTTCTGACGGCGCCCTTAATTGTGTACAAACGAAAATTTCGCCTGCACATTTGTGTGCAAACGATTGAGACCATTTCCGATTGAGTCTGATAAGGGGGGGGGGGCTGTCTAAATAGACGTCTCCTTTTCACCTCTACTGTAATTAAATTCTTCCTCGAGAAAATCTGTAATCAACACTGTCAGTAGCTACGTCCTCGAGTAATATACCTTAACAAGTACAGCTTTATTTTCGTATATTTTTCAACAGTTAACCAATTTAAAACTATCGCAAACAAGAATATGTAGTCAACTTCTTAAATACTTCGCTCGCCGAAACCCGTTCAGCGCGTGCAACAAGCAAAAACAACATGTTTGGCGTCTCACAAATGGAAAAGGGGGAAAAAAGAGAAGGAAAAGCAGCACGGCAGTGCCTTATCGCAGTCAGAGCTGACAACATAGTTTCGGTCGTCACTAACGCGAATAGACCTACTAGCGGTGTACAAGAGTTATACAGTTACAATATACGTCGTGCCACATTAGCGCTACAGGCGGAATGTGCACGAACTACAAATGAATATGTTCCCTTACAAGCATCAGTCACTGTTGCACCCTCTTTACATTCTACACATCCTTTTTTCTCCCACTTTTTGACCTTGACAAGCAGAAGTACCAGGCTTTCCGAGTTCACAACCATAAACTGTTTGTGTACAGAGTACGTTTTCAGTTCTTCGAATGACTGTGCGCGCGAAGAACAAGGGTGATGATCGGGCTACCGTATACGGAAGTCAGTAACACCCGGTTGCAATAATAAATGTAAAATACAAATATAGAGCCTTGACAATGCCGTGAGGATGAATATATATATATATATATATATATATATATATATATATATATATATATATATCAAGAACACACTGTTTGACTCTTTGATTTATTCAACCAAAACTCCTTTGTACATTTTTCTCTGTCTGTCCGTGTGTCCGTGCGAGATACTCAAAATATCAATAATTACTTGAAAGATCATCAGAAAATAGAGGGTCAAACATTAGAAACCGAGTTCGTTGATCAGGTTGATACATCCAGTTGATTCCGAAATAGGGACAGAGGCCGCAGTGGCTCAGTGGCAGAGCGTTCACCTTTGGTGCATGGTGTCCCTGCTTCAATCCCAGCTCGCGTCAAGTGAACTTTGTGATGGACAAAACACCGTGTGCGTGGGTTTTCTCGGCATTTTTTCGTTTCCTCTCACTTTATTAATTCTACCATTCCATTCATTTCTCATCATCACCGTCTCCTTTAGCCTAGCCAACATAAACGAGGGACGTAAAACTGAAAGATTTCATTTCATTTTTCCAAAATAGGGACAACCAAAGGTCAGTTCCCATGTATTATTAACAGAGAATTTATGAATATCATCCTTGCCTAACCTTTAAACGCTCACCGACGTAACTGCTGCGTCTACGCTTTAAAGCCTCAATAACTCAACCCCTAATTAAGATAGAAAGATAATTATGATATCAATGTATTCCTGAAGGATAAAGCTTTCCGGCGATATGCATTTTATGTATATGGGAGGAACACGGGAGAGAGGGAAGGGTAAAGTTCATGTTTTTTGGTTTTGTTTTGTTTTTTACATCCCCGGAAATTATGTTATTACGGAATGTTTACTTTAGTTAACATCTGCAAAAGTTCCTCACGTTCATTTCTCTCATTAGTTTCGAAACAATATGTGTGCTCATATCAAACTAAATTCAAAAACTCATATTTCACCGACTGCTAATAATGTTTTAACTCTGTTTTAACTCTGGTTTGCAACTCTGTTTATAAGAAATAAGTGAACAAATGACAGGCATTGTGTTCCTAGACACAACTGACTATAAATCAAGTAACAAATTATTAGGGATAGTATCGAGACGAGACGAGACGAGACTTCGTAGAGTCTTGGTCTCGTCTCGGTTGATAAATAGCGGTCTCGGTCTCGATCTCGTCTCGAGTCAAACATCGCCGTTAGGGTCTCGTCTCGGTCAGCATATGTTTGTCTCGATCTTGGTTTTGGTCTCGAGAGCCAAGTCTCGGTCTCGTCTCGAAAGTCTCGAAATGAATAGTGTGAAATTAGAATTGTGAAAGTATTATTACCGTACAATCTGTCGTTTCCGCTTCTTATTTTTTGCCTTCATTTTTGGCTTTAAATTGTGGTTTGGTGTACCTCTTCATAGATAATTTGCTAGCGGTAATGTTTGTTCCAGATTCAATCATCAATGGGTATATCATACCTGGGATAAAACCCTAATAGTAACCCATATTTCACTTTCATCAATAGGCTTTGTCTCATATAGCCTAAGTACTGCCTATACAATTAAACTCTATTGAATTACCTCCAGTACTATACAGTACTTTGTTTATTTCCTTTCTCTTTCAATGAGAATTGTTCAATACTTCCTAACGGATAACACAATACATAGCAACACCAATACATTTAATCGTACTGAAATTGAAATTTTATAATTTCTTATTTATTATCCAATACATTCTGCTTTGACTGTCATTTTAAAAACAGAATATACCGTTCATTATCTTAACAAATAGGGTAAATTATTACTACAATATATTTTGTTTCAAATTGATCAAATGTTTTATTATTACGGTTTCACATCTCCATGTTTATAACACGAACTTCCTGAATCTTGTGGTGAGGGCTACGGCAGTCATCTTGGCTATGCGTAGTTTCGGGTTAGATCACCAAACAAGTGAGATTCAAAGTCCGATGTTTCGCATAGTTCGCATCTCTACATTCTGTTTCTTAAAAAAAAAATCATAAGGTCGTAATGCATTACATAAGCATATATCGAGTGCCGTAACATAGGTTAAGCTTATTCCTGAGCAGTGCATGTAATCTTTATTCGAGAAAACTAATCGTGCATTCATTACGTTGAAATTTTATATTGATTGAAAATTACTTGCGAAACATAGACATACATATTATATAAGTACGAGTATATAGGTAATTCGAGCTATCTGTAGGCTATTTTCTCTCTCTCGCCAAAACAAGTTACTCTTAACTTTCTAGTTTTCTTTTGTATTAATTTTTGCAGTTTTGCTGCAACATGAAGGATTGCATAGTCAAAAATATTTTTCCCGCTGTTAAATTTTGGATCCATTTTTACCCCACCTTGCCTAGAGGGCCGGATTTAGGGAAGTGCATCGGTGCAAGTGCATTCCCTCTTCGTTGTAAATATACACTATCTAAAATGAGAAAATAGCTGTGAAAATAGCAAACACTTTCGGAAACTTTCTGCCATTATATTTCCGTTTAGGGCTTATGAGAAATCAGAGCTTTGTAAAAGCAATAGTTTAAGTCAATTTTCTGAAGGTCGAGGAAAAGGATTCACAAAGCAAAACAATATAACATTCGTCAAGTAGGGAAGAAAATAGAAATCAGGAGGTGAGAACATTTTTTCCTGTGTAATAATCGTGATACTCTTTAAAAATATTTTCCTGCGTTTTATACATCAGCGTTGTCAGGGCTAAGGAATATTGTCCCATGTCCCTTTGAAAAGTTTCAATGTGAATGGCTATTTTGATAGTTATTGGTGCACCCCCCTCAGACAACCTTGGATCCGGCCCTGTATATATATCTTCTTTAGCAGACTATTTTATATCTAGTGGTGTAATAATGTAAGTCTGAAAGCATCCTACTACTTTGTAAGTACTTAGTATAGTTTGAAAAACAGTACTTTAAGTCTTACTTAAGGAATCGTTTTTTTCGCTTCTCCTTTAAAATTACGAAATTATGATTTGGTTTAGTTTACCTCTGAGGTCCAGATATAATAAAATCACCACCACCATGATAATCAACTATTATCAATCCACTACTGGATGAAGGTTTTCCAATTCTTCTCCACAACTATCTAGGGCAATTCTTTTCCTTGTTACTCCCCAGAGGTTCTTGATTTCGTCACACTTTCTTGTATGTGGACTTTTCGTAGGTTGTTTTTGTGTCGTGGTATCTCGTCTAGAATTGTTTTCGTCCATCGATCGTAATTTTTTCTTACAATATGTCCAGCACATGTTAAAAGTTATTTCATTGGTACCAGTCATTAGTTGCCAAATAATTCATTTCTATATGTTTGGGTTACAAATGTTCCAATCCGCTACTTTTGAAACACAGACACGCTACATTTTGATATTCGGATCCTGGAACATTGACTCAATAATTTAAATCAACATGATATGAGGACCACCATTTGGTCTAGCGGCTAGCAGGCTTGACTTCGGTCGCGTGGTCCGGAGTTCGATTCCCGGTGGGAGTACAGTTGAATGACTGAAGTGGTTTGGATTCCCTTATAATCATTAGCTCCACGTCTCCTTTAGCCGCCCTAGCATAACCGTAGGACGTTAAACTAAAACAAACCAAACCAAAAATCAACACAATGTGTATTACTAACTGTAAGTCTGAATAATTACATATAGCTATATGGTATGGATCGAGTTTGAGGTGGTCGCTGTCAATCTAAAACAAGAGAAATACAATTAGGGTGTAATTAGAATTTTAATTAAGCACGGTTTTAATCTAAAGTGTACACCAGGCCTGTCACTGAAAAGTTATCAGTTATATTTAATTTCAGTTATAATTTGCATTTACATGTATCACTGGAACAAAAACTTCGACATTAACACTATAAGTAGCCCAAAGACTATGAAAAAAGTCTTTTGAAAACATTCTTGCACCATAAAACAAATTACGACTAATTATAAAATATTTTGCAGTTTAGCTACGTCATTTGCACTATATTTAGAATAATATTTAGCAATTTATTTACGTTGGCAATATTGCTTAAAATAATGTAACTCTACTCGTAATTAAAACACCACAAATTGGCAATTTTTCTGTCGGTTAGTCCCGAAGAGCTACAATCATGCAAAATTTCAACTTTCCACGTAAATCGGAAGTACAGTTAGGATATATATATACTGTATATATAAAGAAAATTGAAATGAATAAAACTTACGGACTTTATTTACAACAATCGTATGAGAATAAGTTAAGGTTGTCATGTTACATAATTCTTGGTTTATTTAGGGTGCAACAGTTAAACGTAATGTGTTGCTATGATTTCATATCTGCACCAAACACATTTGTTTAGTAGCTCTGATAATAATAAGTGAAGAGTTTTTATTTTTTATTTATGTGCTTTGTCAATGGCTCTTTGTTTTCGTAAGTGAATATCAAAACCATAAAAAATATTTTGGAAGAAGGAAGAGAATATAAAACCATTTAAATTTATCCAACTAAAATCTAATTTTAATACTAAAAAAAAAGTTCTCTGAACTTTCATTGAAGAAGTTCTTTTATATATTATTATAGCGTATAGTTTTTCCAATAAATTTAGTTTTAAAGAGTTAATCATAATTTAGGGTCTAAATGTTGACGTCCCCCATTAAATCTCAAATAATTAATTAATGATTTAGAGAGTATATCATTCACTATATTGCATATTATCCTCTCGTTGTTGGGTGAGACTTAAATTTAGCGTCTCTTTCAGCAGTGACCACGACGACTCGTGAAGTCTTGTTTCTACACGAATCATAGAACTGGTTTTCCCTCACGTTTGATGCATCGGAAGAATTCGGTACGAGTCGGGGAGCTGGCTTCCGAACGCACACTTGAGAAACAGTGAAACAGCGGAAGTGCTGTTGCCAGACTTAGAAAACATGGCGAACGTTTAACAAAAGAACAGCACTTCAAAAACTATAACACAAACATTAACAAATATTCCAATTAAACTGTAATAATAGCAAAAATGTAAAATAACGACAGCGAAAATATGAACAAGGTGAAATTTAGTGGTAATCCGACAACATTGCACTCTCAGAAGATATTCTCCTTATAGCGTGAGAGACGAGACTAGCAAAATTTCACGGGTGGGGGTTGACGACTGAAACACACCGTCGCATTCTATTCTGTGATGAAATTGATAAATCTAGGTGAGCTTCACGATTCCTCGCGATCATTTTGGTACTGAAAATTGCTGCTGCCGAATGGATGTTGACGGATACAGTCCGTCTCAAAATTGATTTTAGTAAATGCTTTATGATACTTTAAAATCTAAAATTTCGCGATAAATTTTATCTGGCTACGCGACACACCGCTTGGGAACCATTGGACTAAAGGGCATAAACATAAACCTACAATTCAGGATTAGGATTAGAAATTAGATTTCTGGGCTTTCAGCATCTATGGCCATGTTGCCCCGTCACTAGGATTAGGATTAGAAATTAGATTTCTGGGCTTTCAGCATCTATGGCCATGTTGGCCTGTCACTAGGATTAGGATTAGAAATTAAATTTCTGGGCTTTCAGCATCTATAGCTGTTAGCCCGTTACTAGGATCAGAACTAAGAATTAGATTTCTGGGCTTTCAACATCTATGGCCATGTTAGCCCGTCAATAGGATTAGGATTAGAAATTAGATTTCTGGGCTTTCTGCATCTATGGCTGTTAGCTCGTTACTAGGATTAGAACTAGGAATTAGATTTCTGGGCTTTCGGCCTCTATGGCCATGTTAGCCCGTCACTATGATTAGGACTAGAAATTAGATTTCTGGGCTTTTCGGCAACTATAGTCATCTTTAGTCGGTCACTAGGATTACGATTAGGAATTAGATTTCTGGGCTTTCGGCATCTATGGCCATGATATCCCGTGACACATGAGGGATGACGTTCCACGGTGATTACACTATCCGAGGAAAGATAAGGAAATACCCGTACGTTAGGCACTATTCTGGCATTTGCCTGGTGTGAATGAGAAAACCCAGGAAAGGCTTACTCAGGATGGCCTGGCTGGAAAAGGTTTTACACTTTTTCGGCCTATTGTCCCCCACCGAGAATAGAACCCAGAACCTCTCACAAGGACTTAATTTAACATGGAATCTAAATCACATGAACTTAAGCCAGGAATTTTCTCTTGTAAGTATTATAAGGAAACGTTTAATGAGTTTATACTTCAGTATCCATTTCATCTTCGGGCCGGGATGGCTCAGTGGTAGAACGTTCACCTCTGGTGCATTGGGTCCCTGGTTCGATCCCAGCTCGCGCCAAGTGGACTTTCTGGTGGACAAACACTGTGTGCGTGGGTTTCCTCGGGATCCTCCCGTTTCCTAACACTTTGTTCATTCCACCATTTCATTCATTTCTCATTATCACCGTCTCTTTTAGCCTAGCCGGCATAACCGTGGGACGTAAAATTAGATTTTATTTTCATTTTTTTCATCTTCATATATGATGTGGTTATAAACATTAATGTATAGATTTACAAAAATTTCGTTTTTGTTTGGATTTTCTCGGGAATTACGCGTATTTGTATCATTTTGTTCGGCCTGATGAGTTCTATCCGTTGGTATACGAGTGTAAGTAAAGAATTATCCGCAATGTTGACATAACTCTTCTTATATTATTCATACTAACATATGTCCTCATTTATTTTATTGTTATGCTGTTATGGTCATGCTATGAAAGTTTGATCGTAATTCCTCTATTTGTCCTTCTTTTGATACATCATGGCCACTCCGTTAGAAGTTTGCAAGAAAGAGGAACAACGAACATTGATCCGGTGTTTGTGGTCGGAAGGTGTATCAGGGGCCGCATCCATCAAAGACTTTCGGCACTATACGGGAACAGTGTGTTGCCCCAACAGAGTGTCTAACAGAATCATGTCACTGCATACTAGTGCTCTCAACGGGTCGGGTCGGGTCGGGTTGAAGACCGACCCGTGACCCGAATTGACTGACCCGACCCGACCCGTGATCCGATCCGATTGACCTGACCCGACAACCCGACCCGAGCTGAACTGATCCGACAACCCGACCCGAGTTGACCCGAACCGTTTGAGAGCACTATGGTCACGACACTGGGTGAACGCCAAAATGCACTCCCATTGGGAATTAAACCCGGATCACGTGTACTGAAGTCTTACACGTTAACCACTAACTAGATCAAGCGGGGGATTTGTATATGCATCTTAATGAATATTTGGCACTTTTGAGGTTTGGTTATTTCTTTTTATAACTGATACCAGTGTCCGACGTGGGAGAAATTTATTTTTTTTTCTTGCTTTGTTTCTATGTGGCGAAATTTTTCTTCAAGGTCAGTATTCTCACCTGCTCGGACGGCAGGGGGTCTTCTCGGAAGGCAGTAGCAAGAGTCTCTTGACGGAGACAAAAGGAAATCGTTTAACTACAATGATAAGGGTTGAGGAAACGGGAGAACACCTGTGATTTTTTCCAACCCTTCAACTTTCATTCCAAAATAGGTTCTTATGATTCCGGGACCCGCGCCACTTTGATTTTTCTTTCTCGGTAATTAAAACGTATTTTACAGTATATATAGTTGTAAGAAAGAAGATACATATGAATTTTGTAATTTAAAATTTAAAAATACAGTATGATAATTAATTATAAAGTACTAATTTTATTTCATCACTTTCAGACCAACAAATGAAATTCAAACAATTCGCACTCTAGGTCTTGGACATCAATACTGCGTCTTATTCTTTGTCTTGCACAGTCAAGTCTTGGTCCTGCATTTCGTAGTCTTGGTGGTCTTTCATGCTATACAAGAGCCAAGAATGCTCGCCTCATCGGTACAAATGAAGACCAAGTGTGATTTTGATTATGGTCTTTCATACTATACGGAAAGCAAGAAAATATGTTCATTGCTACTTCGTGATCACCAAAACAAGGCCAAGAGCAAGATTACTATGCACTTCGTCTTGCATATCCAATCTTTATCTTATTCTTGTATTGATGTTCTTGGGCTTGGTGAGATAAAATGAAATATTCAGTTTAAGGTCCCTCGATTCTGCACCGAGGCTAAGGGATATGATGATCATGATAAATGAATGCAATGGTGGAATGAATAAAGTGGGAGGAAACAGGAGAACCTCGAGAAAACCCACTACACGGCGTTTCTCCACCACAAAGCGCACTTAGCACAAGCTGGTATCGAACCATGGACACCATGCACCAGAGATGAATTCTCTACCACTGAGCAGTCCGGCCCTGCTTGGGCTTGGTCGTCCATATCCAATCTTTCTTTTGGCCTTGCTTAAACAACTTCTAGTTTTGTTCTAAATCCAGACTCCATATTGGCGTAGATATTAATATTACAGTCGATTGGTAAAATCAATCTTCCACATTTAAAAATTAGAGTACACACAAGTACAAAAATAAGCATTTACCATAAAAACACTAGCTGCAAGCGTTCAAAATAGATTTATGGTTTCTATAAAATCAGTTGAAAATTGCTATTTTTAATTAGGCAGCTAGTGAAAAACAGCAGCTTTCGACTCCAGCTGAGTTTAAGCTCAACCTAAGCTCAGTTGACCAAAGTGAACTGACCCGACTGACCCGACCCGAGCTGACCCGATTGACCCGACCCGACAACCCGACACGAGCTGACTTGACTAACTCGACCCGACAACCCGACCCGAATAAGCCGACCCGAGCTGACCCGA
Organism: Thermobia domestica; assembly: GCF_964235325.1. Classification (NCBI taxonomy): domain Eukaryota; kingdom Metazoa; phylum Arthropoda; class Insecta; order Zygentoma; family Lepismatidae; genus Thermobia; species Thermobia domestica. Next base: position 265,336,809 of record NC_137462.1, read on the forward strand.
TCCGACCCGAATAACCCGACCCGAGCTGACCGGACTGAACAGACCCGACAACCGACCCGAGCTGACCCGACTGATCCGACCCGAGTTGACCCGACCCGACCCGTAACCCGACTCGAGCTCCCGACCCGTTTGAGAGCACGACTGCATACTCAATGTTGTCATCCGGCTCCTTTCTCGTGCGTAACACTTGTACGACCATTTTTGAAGTTTTCAATCCATTCGTGGATACTCCGTTGGGACAAGAGAGTCTTTGGTGGATTGCGGCCCCTGGTCATTGTTCATCTTTGGTGCAAACTTCTAATAGAGCGGCCATGATCTATCTGAAACAAAAGGAAGACAAAAGAGGAATTATGATCAAACTTTCATAGCATGACGATAACAACATAACAATAACATAAACACAGACAGAGTTCAGTATGAACAATGTACGAGAATCTATAGCTACATTAAGGATAATTTCTGGCTTACCCTCGTATATATCATCTTTCGATAGTATTTTCCTCGTTAAACGCTGATCATATTTTACAGTAAATTGTATTGATATATATTAAAATTGACTTACACGACACTTACTAAATGTTTGTAAATAACTCAGGATGAACTCCACCTCCTGATGTTTATAGCTTTTCCTTGGAGATTTTTACATTTTATGCTAACTGAAATCTCTTTCTTCGCACGGGGACGATAAGGTTTATACAACATATCATATTTGTAAGTAAAATGCAGTGGCGGATCTAGCTCGTAGCCGGGTGGCTTAGGCTCCACGGTTTTTTGAGTGGCAAAAATAATTTAAACTATTATTTATGTATTTTTGAAAGTGTATAGTAAACTCTGATATCCCTATCATCTCTGGATTCTGGCTGTTCCAAAACGAATGAGGTAATGAGTGAAATAAATAAATAAGTGAACAAGAGCAACCACTTTAGCGTTTTCTCTGCCAACATCACTTAAATAAACAAATAACGAAGAACAACCCCTTCCGTGTTAGTCCTATCGATTCCCGGGCTAGCTGATATATCACATTTTGTCTAAACTTGGGCTCAAATGTCATCAGGACTGTCACGAATCAGCTTGGCGATCTCGAAAACTATGAATTTCAAGTATCGATCATTTTCTCGAATCGGTTGCCATTTCCCTTCTTGCCTAAACTTGGGCTCAAATGTCATCAGAACTGTCACGAATCAGCTTGGCGATCCCGAAAACTATGGATTTCAAATATCGGTTATTTCGGACATACTATTTTTCATCTCACTCATCATAACGATATGGGATAAAGTTTTACTTGAATTACATCGGGAGTGTGGAATCTTCCTCAAGTCTTCTAAGATTTATTTTCATTCCATATTCTTCACAATTCTTCCTCAAGTTATGTAACCTATATTAATTCAAATCTCTAATTATTTACTTGTCCTAACAATAAACAGCATAACACGCTCAACTTCGTATAATCATTATTCCTTTTGAAATAATTAAATAATGACATTTTTTAAATTTGGAATTAAATCATCACAATATACTACTGTAGAAATAAGTGGCGTATTTAAGGGAGCTTCCGGGCTTAAGCCTCCTGAAATTTTATTTACTGTTCAGAATTCTGACATTTCTAGGAATAAAGTTGACAAAGCCACCCCCGAAACAAAATCGTAAATACGCCACTGGTACAAATACATAAATGCTAACATCTAAATATGATTCTACTTTGAAATAGTCGTAATTAAGTTAAAACAATCCAGTTTTCAAGTTGGAATTGAATCGTCACAATAGTTTTCAATCTGAACACTAGCGACATCTATCGGCATCAGGTAGGTAGATAGCGCTGATAGTGACACCTACTAGGTTAACGGAGTACTATTACGAATTTAACATTACTCACAAACTACATGATTTTACATGATAAATACGGTATTATTATTATTATTATTATTATTATTATTATTATTATTATTATTATTATTATTATTATTAGTTATCCTATGCTCTATGCATTGTAGAAGTCAGCAAACATTTTGTCTCTTCTCTCACTAATTTCAACCCAAAATTCCACGAGTAATACTTTAATCTTGAGCAAAACACACTCACACACACCATGTTTTATAAAAATCGGAGTAATTTTACGGATTAGGATTTGGATTAGGAATTTTATTTCTGGTCTAACGTCATCTATAGCCACGTTAGCCTGTTATATAAGGGATGACGTGCCTCGGCGATCATACTATCCGAGGAAATGGATGGAAACGGCCTGGGACATATATTAGGTCCTATTCCGGCATTTGCCTAGTGTGAATGAAAAAATCCCAGGAGAACGTCACTCAGGATGGCTAGACTGAAAAACTTTTACACTTTTTGGACTGAGTGCAGTACTTTTACGAAATTTTCACGAATAATGTTCGTTAAAATCAAAGGTTGCAGAGAAGTATGCGCTTCCTAATTATTGACCTATTTTTAACTCCAAGCAAATCACTTTCGAGAGTACTATGCCAATTTCGTTGTCCTTGAAGATCCTTGAGATTCCCTGGTACAAAAGCGCCTTTGTTGCCTGAAGGTCCCGAGTTCATTCCCGCTGAAAAAAATGTAAAATATAAGTTCACTTTTATAATATAAGTTAACTTGAGTGTTCAAAGGGACTCTAAACTTCCATCCAACCTACCGTTCAATATCTGCTACTAAAGAAGTAAAAAGAAACAAGGAGACTTATGAAATCTGACCATCATCATTAACATGATGAATGTTTATGTTTTTATTTTTTATTTACAAGCGACAATAGAAGAGAAAAAAGTGTGTTTATCAACCCCTACACGTCGAAAACGTTATGTTTTAATATCTGCCGGTATGTCTGTCTCGTAAATGTCTGTCTGTCTGACCCGTGAATATCTGTCCGTCTGTTTGTCCCGTAAATATCTGTTTGTCTGTACCGTGAATATCTGTCCGTCTGTTAGTCCCTTGAATATCTGTCAGTCCGTTTATCCCGTGAATATCTGTCCATCCGTTTGTCCCGTGAATATCTGACCGACTGTTTGTCCCACGAATACCTGTCTGTCTGTTTGTCCCATAAATATCTGTCAGTCCGTTTATCCTGTAAAAATATGTCCATCCGTATATCCCGTGAATATCTGTCCGTCTGTTTGTCTCGTGAATATCTGTCTGTCCGTTTGTCCCGTTTAGAGGTCGTATAGTCGGAACGAATCCGCACCCAATTTTAATCTTAAAATTGTTATAACATCTTCTGCGAGGAGGGAGAAGTAGCATTTTCTTCCTTCTCCTCAAAATAAGGTAATACACTGTGTCGTGGAGCCTACTGACACATTTCAAAGTTGAATATTGCGCAGGTGCAATAGCTTGAAGTGGCTTACAGGTGGGAGATTGGAAGAAGATATGTGGTTTTATAGGAATACCATTACAATTACTATGGACATCGTTGGAGCGCAGAACAATGTGTTTTTTGTTCATACTAATACTATTACGAAAGGAAGTCAGTCATTTACGTGCAACGATTGTTCATACATTTCATCGTTACCTAACATTACGCTAAATTTCCATTATAGCTATTGTAGTGTTCTTATGAAATGACATCCTATCCACTTTCCATCCCCCAGCCGCAACCCACTCCAAGCTATCGCATCTACGCAACATTCACCTTTATAATGTGTCAGTTGGCTCCGCGCCACCCTGTACTTCGTGTTGCCAGATGCGAAGGTCAAAAAGTAGCGAAGTTATGCTCTAAAAGTACTTGAAGTGTTAGTAGCCCAAACATAAAAATGAATTATTTTGCAGCTATACCCTTTCACTAATCATATTTATAGACATAACCTTATCGATTTAACGGAAACATCTGGAGTTCGAAATAAGTCATATACCTGGGTTGGCAACAGTCAGGCGGCAACCACAGCTTCGGACTGTTGGCGGTGGTATGTTAAGGGAAAATCCATAATACGTCAAGAGCAGTAGAATTACAGTTGCAATGAACTGGGCAGATGGTGATAGTATATATTGGGCGACCTGCCTGATTTTCAAGGAGACATTTTCACTTAAGTCAGTTTTGTAGGTTCTTAAATACACTTTACAACATTTATAGTATGATTTTTCACTCTTCTTCACTTCTTTAATTCATTCACTAAATTCTTTATCTGGGAACCATGAATTTAAGAAGTCTTTATTGTAGCTTCACTTAGTCATTGTGTTAACATGGACGATACAGTAACACAATTACATTTGCGATTTTCATGTTTACACAGTTCCGTACAATTATTACACCTAGGCATTAACTAAGGTATCAACACGGTCACCAATACTGCAACAGCACAAACTCAACAAAAGTCTAAACCCTGTTCGGCGTAAGCTCTAAACTGCGATAAACAAAGCCACGTGAAACTAAATCTCGCTGATTTGCTGTTGGCTTATCGACGCTAGTACTCCTCCGCAAAGTAGTCCATATGATTTGATTATTGCTTTTACTATGAAGCTCCATTAAAACTTCTACATTATTATAAATGACAAAAATATAATACGGATTATCTAATAATACTGCAATCGAATGTGGTTAGTGAAACAATAGAAATAAACAGTAAGCATGCGCAGTAATTATGGCGCCAATTCAACTGTGAAGGCGTCTTCTGCTTTTAAGTCTGAAAGATGGCTGACTTGAATCCCGGTTCAGCGAGTGTTGTGGTGAAACATCAACAAGGTAAACATTTACTCACTAAGCAATCGAGTTTTATTATTATTATTTTCCGCTGCTGCCGTAAGTATCTGGCCAATACGAGACAGTACTGTCAAAATGCACGTGTATAATTTGCTCCTCCCCGTGAGGAGTGGTAGTGATACATCACTAGCCAATCGTATTTGTGACAAGTGGAAGGATACAAATATTTTGTTTATCAGAGTTTAGAGCTTACGCTGAACAGGGAATAGTGTTGTTATATCTGGAAATTAAAAAGTACTAAAAACAAGATATAAATTAGCATCGAAAGTACTAAAACAAGATATAAAAAGTACTAAAACAAGTACTAAAACAAGATATAAAAAGTACTAAAAGAAGATATAAATTAATTTAACTAAAACTATAGTTCATTCTGAATAGAATATTCAACAAACAAAACTTTTATTGTATTATACAAAACTAATAATTTGTGGTTTCAGATGTAAAAGTAAGAAAATAGCCCATTCTTAAGAGTTATAGCCTTCAGATAATTAAAAGTAGCCCAAAAATATCGTGTCGTCCAATTTGAAATTTTGGTAGCGAGAGCAGTTAAAAAATCGTCCAATCCGCTACTTGTAGCCCAATCTAAAATTTTGGTAGCGAGAGCAGTTAAAAAATCGTCCAATCCGCTACTTGTAGCCCAATCTAAAATTTTGGTAGCGAGAGCAGTTAAAAAATCGTCCAATCCGCTACTTGTAGCCCAATCTAAAATTTTGGTAGCGAGAGCAGTTAAAAAATCGTCCAATCCGCTACTTGTAGCCCAATCTAAAATTTTGGTAGCGAGAACAGTTAAAAAATCGTCCAATCCGCTACTTGTAGCCCAATCTAAAATTTTGGTAGCGAGAGCAGTTAAAAAATCGTCCAATCCGCTACTTGTAGCCCAATCTGGCAACACTAGATTGAAGGGTGAAAATATGGCTTAACTTAGTTTCCGTGAAGAAATCCACACTTATTAATTTCCTCTGACGGTGAATTTCTCTCACGATTTTCTTCATTCTTAATAAGTAAGCATATCATTAATAATCTAGAAAGTAACGTAAATTACTTCTTACGAAAATATCTTCAAGGAATTTTTAGTTTGGTGGTGAGTTTCTTCGGATAAAGTTTCTCGAAAATGTCTTATAATTTCATAAATAAGTTTGAATAATACCTGCAGCATAATGTGAAGTGAGAAAGTTTAGCCCACTGACCCGTACATTTTGTTTATGTGTTCGAGTTTAACGTCCCACGATTATGTACCGAGGGTAAGGGAGACTATGCTTATGATAATGAATAAAATGGTGGAATGAAGAAACTGAGAACAAACGAGAAGATCTTCAGAAAATCCATTCACACTGTGCTTGTCCACCACAAAACTCACTCAGCAGAAGCCTGGGGCCGAACCAGAGCCCTCATGCACTGGAGGAGAAGGCTCATACACTGGGTCCTCCAAAATGGATATTAATGTGCAATACTTGATTATAGTCTTGTATATAATCAATATCTACATAGTTTTTATTCGTACATACAGTAAAGCCCCGATTATCCGTGGAATTGGGTGGCAAGTGCACCGCCCATAGCAAAAATTCGCAGATAACCGAGAAAAGACTAAAAGTGAGGTGCAAACACAAAAAAATCAGCATAAAAATGTTTTATCGTACAAAAATCATACTAATAAAACTTTTAAAATACGTATGTTCAATACAGCAGTAACCTTTGCTCTACGTGTAAATCACTAAAATAAAGAACAGTAAACAAAAAACAATACTGTACTCTAAACAAAAAGTGTTCAGTTGCGCCTCTTTAGTACTTATTTTACTTTCTGCATGTGGAGTGTCAGTCTACAGCGACTACTTATGAAAAATAATTAAATAATTAAGAGCGACTGCAACAGGAATTTTTCGCAATACTCACGAATAGCCTGGACCGTGGATAATCGTGGCTTTACTGTATTTGTTTATATGTAGCCAAGAGTTTATGTAACCTGGAAAAAATATGAATTACGGATTGCATAAAGTTGCAGGCGTAAATTGTCCATGTTATAATTAAATCTTCTAATTAAATGGTTAAATATTAGGCTAACCAAACCCCTTTTTCCAGAATTCTGTTCCAAAAAAAATTCTGAAAGGTGTGAAAAGCAGATTTTTCAGCAAGTTTTAAATACAATTAGTAAAATCAAAACCTATTGTCAAACTCAAACATTCATCTCCATTAGAAATAAGAGTTCATTAATCCTAGGTTATAGATTAAGTAAATTTTAATAATCAATATACTTACTTCTGTCCTCAGTATTACCTCACAAGATTGTTAACTCTACAAGACAAAAGCTGAAAAAGAGTGGCGAAATTAATGGAGAGAGAAAGAAAATAATACTATCATAGTACTTGCAGTTGTTACTGCGGTTATTTTATTCATTATTGGACAAAACAAATCAACTTTATCATAAAAGAAAGCTTAAAGTTTGCAAATCTGAGTCACAAGTTGATGATAGACTGTGTAGCATTTAAAATTGAAATATTTGTAAAATTGAAATTGATCTGACCAATGATCACAAATTAAGAATATACTTTAACATATAACATTCAAGTTGATCTACCCAAAAATCACAATTTAAAATTATGTTGTAATGTACAAAATTGAAATATTTGTAAAATTGAAATTGACCTCACCAATGATCACAAATTAAGAATATATTTTAACATATAACATTGACGTTGATCTACCCAAAAATCACAATTTAAAATTATGTTGTAATGTACAAAATTGAAATATTTGTAAAATTGAAATTGACCTCACCAATGATCACAAATTAAGAATATATTTTAACATATAACATTGAAGTTGATCTACCCAAAAAATCACAATTTAAAATTATGTTGTAATGTACAAAATTGAAATATTTGTAAAATTGAAATTGACCTCACCAATGATCACAAATTAAGAATATATTTTAATAACATTGACGTTGATCTACCCAAAAATCACAATTTAAAATTATGTTGCAATGTACAAAATTGTAATATTTGTAAAACTGAAATTGACCTCACCAATGATCACAAATTAAGAATATATTTTAACATATAACATTGAAGTTGATCTACCCAAAAAATCACAATTTAAAATTATGTTGTAATGTACAAAATTGAAATATTTGTAAAATTGAAATTGACATCACCAATGATCACAAATTAAGAATATATTTTAACATATAACATTGAAGTTGATCTACCAAAAAAATCACAATTTAAAATTATGTTGTAATGTACAAAATTGAAATATTTGTAAAATTGAAATTGACCTCACCAATGATCACAAATTAAGAATATATTTTAATATATAACATTGAAGTTGATCTACCCAAAAAATCACAATTTAAAATTATGTTGTAATGTACAAAATTGAAATATTTCTAAAATTGAAAATTACACACAATTTAAAATTACGTTTTAATATTACGTTGTATTACGTTGTATTACGTTGTACAATATTGAAATATTTGTAAAATTGAAATTGAGCTGACCAATGATCACAAATTAAGAATATATTTTAACATATAACATTGAAGTTAATCTATCCAAGGATCACAATTTAAAAATATATTGTAACACAAAATTTAAATTTTGGCAAAACTGAAATTCCTTTTCCAAAATCTTATTACTTCAAGAATATTTTGTAACATATAACATTAAATATTGACAATATTTCAATTAATTTCCTCAAAATTCACAATTTAATAATATATCCTATCCTAACCACAAGCCTATATAAAACTATAGGAACTTACTAACATAAAATAACGGATACTTCCGGTTAACATGGAGACTTAAAATTTGGCATGATTGTAACTTTTCGGGACTAATCCACAGAAAAATTGCCAAAAGTGTATACTTTTAATTTTTAGGGTCTAAAGGAGGGATAAAGAAATTCCCAATGTTATTTAAATGGGCTTCTTTTTTTTTTAACCTATAATCTCATGTTTCGGGTACTTCGAATTGGAATAAAAACTTGAAACTCTGTTTGCTTGTACGTCTTCAATATTATTATTTAAATCACTAAAAATCACTAAAAATAAAAGTTTCCAACTTAAGGGTGGTTTTAGGGGAAATCTTTCTCATGTTATTTATATCAGACATCTTCTACACCCGAAAATTATTGGTCACTTTCCTCAGGGCTACAATGATTAAAAATGTCATGATTCTAACTTTCCAGGATTAACCCACAGAAAAATTGCCAAAAGTGAATATTTTTAGTTTCTAAGGTGGTCTAAAGGGGAAATGAAAAATCTCAATTTTTTTAAATGGGCGTTTTCTTGGGATATAAAATCTTATCTTTTAGGTAGTTAAAATACGAAAAGAAAAATGGAATTTGGTAGAATTGTGGATTTAAGAGGCATGAGTCCGTAGGCCGAGTAAATGCGAGGGTCTGGGGGCAAATTCAGGAAATATTAAGAACAAAATGCGCGAAATTCCCTCATTCTAGAAAGGCTGATATATATAAGAGATGGGGGGCCATAGAGTGAGGAAATGAGGGGTATGGGGCTAGCCAAAGGCTAGTTGTATTATAAAAGTAAGATATTGACAAAATTTGAGTTGATCTCCTAAATAAACACTGCAGGTTAAGAATATAGTACAGTAAAATATAACATTTAAATATTGACGAAATTGAATTGGTATTCACGAACAATACATTTAAAGACTATATTGTAGCACCAAGCCTGAAATATTGACAACATTGACATTGATTTGATTTGCTCAGATATCACAATTTAAGAATATATTGTAATGTGCAAAATTGAAATTGACCTGACCAATGATCACAAATTAAAAATATATTTTAACATATAAAATTGAAGTTAATCTATCGAAGAATCACAATTTAAAAATATATTGTAACACAAAATTTAAATTTTGGCAAAACTGAAATTCCTTTTCCAAAATCTCATTACTTCAAGAATATTTTGTAACATATAACACTAAATATTGACAATATTTCAATTAATTTCCTCAAACTTCACAATTTAATAATATATCCTATCCTAACCACAGGCCTATATAAAACTATAGGAACTTACTAACATAAAATAACGGATACTTCTGGTTAATGTGGAGACTTAAAATTTGGGATGATTGTAGCTTTTCGGGACTAATCCACAGGAAAATTATTAGCGAAATTGGCACTGATTTATTCAAATATTATAGAGTATACTGTAACATATAAGACTATAATATGGACAAAATGGACATTGATTTGTCCAAGTATCAAATATATAATATAACATGTAAAATCGAAACTTTACAACATTGGTATTATTATGCCCAAACATTACAATTTCAAAATATACTAGAAACACATAAAATTTAAAATCTGGCAAAATTGAAATTGGTATATGTTTTATAAATCTTATATCACACTAAATATATACTATAATATGAAACGTTAGGATTTAGAAATTAGATTTCAGGGTTTTCGCCATCTACGACTATGTTAGCCCGTCACGTGTATGACAGAGGACGTTCCTCGGCGATCACACTATCCGAGGAAAGGGAAAGAATGAAGTGGCTTGGTACATATATGTTAGGTACCATCCCGGTATTTGCCTGTTGTGAATGAGGAAAACCCACTCCGGACGATTGGCTTAAAAAAAAATTACGATCGAGTGTCCTCATCTGGAATCGAACGCGGGAATGCTCGCACCAAAGACGAGAACGCTAACAACTACGCTACGCGGGGCCATAGTAGGCAACGGTGAAATACTAGCAAAATGTAAGTTGGTTCACAGAAAGCAATTTCGTTGCATATACATCTTTTTCTGGATCTTTCATGTTGTAGTTTTATTTTCTACGTATCAGGTCCTGCGGTCTTCAAGTTACGTTTCTTAAACTGAATAATCTCTACGGGTACAAATACTAAAAATGAGTTTTAAAAATTTTTCATGTCAATCATATTGAAACTTCAATAATATATTGCTTTCAAAAACATTCAAATAACCTCTAGAGGACGCGCGTATTGCTCTCCATGTCCGAACTCTTGTTTTCGCCCTTATTTAAAGAGATTAAGTCTTGAGTTAGTAAATGCGATTGTGACTCCAGGAGAAAATAGTAAGTTTTATCCATGATAATGATAAATGTGCAGGAAACGGAAGCATCTGGGGGAGCCTACCTACTGTGTAATTAGATATATCATTTCCTTCAAACCTACCAGAAACTATATTTAAGCTATCAGGTATTAAAAGTTAACTTGTCTTTCAGCGGAATGGCTACAAACAAGCAGTTGTTATCTGCTACTACAGTTCTTTTCCTTCTTTTAATCTGATATTCACGGTTTCCTTCCTGTATTTCATCCTTTTCTTTTTTTACTTTCTAAGAGTAAAGAACTTTACTTATAACCGAAGCAACGCTAGTAAAAACTTTGTAAATGAATATTTTGTGTGTAGGTCGATATTTAAATTTTATATTTATCTGGAACAATAATATGGATAAAAGGGAACAAAGTTTACCAGTACACAGTGGCGTATTTGGGGGGGCTTCCGGGCTTAAGCCCCCCCGAAATCTTACTTATTATAATAAAGTATATGAAATATCTTGCAGAATTTTCACATTTTCAGGCAAAGCTCCCCCCCCCCGAAAGTTAGCAAAGCCTTTCCCGAAACAAAATCGTAAATACGCCACTGCCAGTACATTTTGATAAAAATGTTCATTATGGGTCGAATAATCAATAGTACATTTCTAGACCATATAAATTTGTGAAACAAAATTTTTAATTTAATATACGACTATTATGTCCTTTAGGATAAAAGAGACGGTACGAATGATATCATCATCATAGGTATTCTGTCATTATTGGCAGGACACTTGCTGCAACTGAGAAGCTTCCATGCTCCACGGTCATACGCTAACTTCTTCGTCTTCATGTACGATTTTTATGCTTTAATAACGTCCATTAATTATAAACTCCTTCGTCCCCTCCGTCTCTTTCCTGAGACCATACCCTCAAGCACGTCCTTCATGATACAGTTTCTTCCTAGCCACTGTATCATGAGAAACGAATGATATTAGTGTAATGAAAATGTGGGAGGAAAGGAAAGAACTCGAGAAAATCCACGAGCATGGTGTCGCTCACCATAAACTCATATAACCTGGGATCGATGTATTGGCCCTTCGCACCAGAGTTGATGATTCTAGGATGTAATCATATGGTAAACATCATTTCCATGTCTTTTTTTTTTTTTTTTACAATACTTCGATTTCGTTATTATTCATCATTCCACTAACACTTAGTTATTTGTCTTCCTTTGGCTGCAGAACATGTTCGCGGAACGCGAAATTAAAAATTTCATTCATTTTATTTGTGCAAAGTGTACAAAATAGCAAATATAGCAATAGCCCCTCGTATTAGTAACCAACACCTCGTGCTTCTGCCCAAGCACAACCAAGCAGTCAACGGATGCAGTGCCCGAAGAAATACGAGAACGTCACGAAGAGTCACGAAGAAGACTCCTTCAACCTCTCAACAGGCTCCGCCTCCGAAACTGGCTTTAAAAGAGGACACAGAGGGAAAGAGATCAGTCATCAACTGATCACATCCTACCTACGAGCTCTAAGCTGCTCTGGATGGGAGAGATTCCCTAATCTTATCTCTGCGCTGCTTCGGACAATCGGTTCCTTGTCCATCTCCGCGCTGCACTGGGCAGGAGATACTATCCTAACCCTGCGTACTTCAGGCAAGAGATTCCTTACCAATCTCCGCGTTCTACTTGGCAGGAGATACTATCCCGCCTCTGCGCTGCTTCGAGCAAGAGGTTCCTAACCGACAAACCACAAAATTTCCACGCTGCTCTGTGCATGAGGTCTAACTTATAGAGAAAAGATTATTAGAGACATTACTTATTTGAAACTCTGTGTAAACTCTATAGAAAGTAGAAAGTTTCATAATAAAAAAGATATATAAGGGAAAACCCGTGTGCCGCTTCTATACCATATACTACAATGTACTTATCAATATGAGTTATTTGCGATAAGATTTATGTATTTTGTAGTTTGACTAGCTTATCCTCAGATCCTAGTCACACGTAGAATACAGACTGGTTTCTCTTCTCGATTCTTATTTAGGAGATCCTTGGATCGATCTTGTGGCTGACCACAGTGACAACTTTTCCGCAATACCACCAGACAAATGTCGGAATATGGAATTTAAAATTAAACTCTGATCGGCTTTCTAAATGCTTCATTGTCCCGTTTTTCAGTGTATAAGACTACAACTTCATTCGGAACTACGTTAGTGTTAACGAAATAAACTATCACTTTGTGTACAGTTATTTATTATTCTTTATTAATGATTGAATCGAACGAAACATTAAATTTGTGGTCTCGACAATAATTGAGTACATTTTGCACCTTACACTCCTAGCGTATATCACTACGATGAAGTTCGATGAAGCATTTTGATTATATGTACGCTTGCCATACGTCCCGATTTGGCTGGGACAGTCTCGGTAATTTCGGTGTCCCGCCCGCTTGCCAAAATGTTCCGGTCAGTGCAGGGAAGCCGTTCTGTACAGCGCTTCTAATGCATAGCATAATACTTTTTACCTGTAGTAACAACAATCTGTTCTGCGTCCCACATGGAGATACATACATAATGCTGCTGCAAAATATAGGGACTTTATGTATGCTAGTTACACCAGTATTATTTACTATATCAAGCTCCATAGGCGTCCCATAACAAAACAATAAGGAATTTACGTATGCTATGCTGCGTGCAGTTACTCCTGTGTATATTTAACTCCATGACCTTGGCCCAATCTAAAAGAGGAAGAAGAGGATTTGTTGTCTGTATTCAGTGCTCTGCTAATGGCTGTGATAATGTAAATGTCGTGCTACAGTAGTTAAGATTTGTGTTATATTTTCACGTGTCTGTACATTTTATATGCAAGAATGCCAAAAAGATCGTGTAAGTTTTCCGAGAGATTGTAAAGTGAATAATTCCCTTTTCTTATTTAAAAAAAAAAAAAAAAAAAAAAGTGAGTGCAACAGATGATAAGGTTAAATGTGAAAAGTGTGAATCACAATTTTCTGTAGCTCATGGAAACCGTTCAGACATAACCGACCATTTAAAGACAAAAAGACAGAAATATAGTTTACTATCTGCTTCTGGGTCCTCAAAAGTAACTTTTTTTTAAAAAAAAAAAAAAGAGTAGCAATTATTGTGTGGACAATGAATTGAACATAAACACAAGAGAAGCCACATAGGCAATTCACAGCTTAAGTTTTAACTAAGCTCTTCACAGTTAATTTCACGGTTTTTTGAGCCTAAACTCTCCTTAGGAAAAACGAAATGTGAAGCAGTTGCGGTAAATGTAATAACACCTGTGACGTTGGAGGAGCTACATGAAGACTTGGAGAAAGCAAGTTTTGTTGCACCAAGTACGGATGTTTCAAACAGGAAAGAAATAAATATTGTGCCTATTGTTGTATGATATTTCAAACACGAATTTGGGATTTAGGTTAAATTGTTGGATTTTAAATCCATTGCAGATGAAAGTGCAGCGATATTGTCATATCGTCTTCTCTCAGTCATTAGGGAAAATAACTTAGAACACAAAATTGTTGGGATTTGTGGCGACAATTGCAAAATACGTACTTTCGGGGAGTAAAAAGAGGAGGAAGAAATAACATATTTACTCTTATCAAGCATGAGCTCGGTAGATCCATTACGCATCTAAATTGAAATGACAGTCTGTCCCGACTTCAGACAATTAAAAGTCTTAATTTGTATTATTCCATTTTTATAAACAAAAAGTATTTATTAAATTGAGCTTTCTGGTGTTACATGCTGTGAAGGCTTCTTCTTGGTCAGATTCAAGGATGTTATAAACTAGAGAATCTGCGCATACAACAAAATCGTGAAGCCATACGTCACAGTTTCGCTACACCTACTCTGTCCACTCCGCGCCACTAAGATCGCAATATTTCGAGCCAACAATCATGGCGAAAACGAGAGTAGCCAATCAGAAGTACCGACTCAGACGATGCTCAGTTGTTTTTTGGCTTCATGGATTTCATATGATGAAGATGCGTAAGGGCAAATCCTCTATTTTATAACATCCTAGGTCAGATTGCTCACTTTCAATTATCATGATGACTAGTCGACGTTTCAGTTCATAAACGCCATCATTCCGGTCTTTTAGATCAGAAATCGCTTACGAACACTATTATTTCTGAACTTTAAAATCAGAATTCCGCTTTTGAGAAAAAGAGCTTTCTAAACCAGAATTAGCTCTCAAATATTGTTTATAGTCTTCTAAATCGGAGTTTTCTCATAAATACGATTGTTTCTAGTTTATTAAACCACTATTCTCTAATAAATATCATTGCGTCTGATTTTACCAGAATTATACGACCAACACTATGATATCTGGTTCTTGAAACCAGTATTTTCTTACGAATATCGTTATATATATATTTTAAATTTATAATTCATTTTTTTTAAAAAAATAAATAAACCTTTAAAATCAGAATTCGTTTACAAATAACATTTCTGTATCTTCTAAATCGGAGTTCTCTCATTAGTACGATTGTTTTTGGTTTATTAGACGAATATTGTCCGAGAAACACTATTATTTCTGACTTTGAAACAGGAATTCTCTCATAACTATAATAATTTCTGGATTTTTAAGATCATAATTCTCCTATAAACGCCATTATTTCTGTTTTTATCAAAATTTGCTGACAAACACTATTATTTGTGACTTTTAAAATTAAAATTCTCTCACAAATGACATTAATTTTTGGTTCTGGAAACCAGAATTCTCTCACAAACACCATAACGTCTTTTTCTTATGTTTTTATTTAAAATTTATAAATCGTAACATGCTCTCAAACACCAGCATCTTTTTAATTATTAACCCTTCAACCGCCATGAGAGATCAACGCTATGCCTCACTATTTTTATAAATTTGTGCCGCGTGGCACTTATGGATGCATCACACTTTTTTGTTTTCGAAGATTATACACATGAGTATGCAGAATCGGTCCAAATAAAATAAGAAAAATCAAAATTACGTTTTGGTCTCAGGGATATAGTTTTTGCTAATAGATTGTGGCAGTTAAAGGGTTAATCAGAAGTCGTTCAAAAATATTAATATTTTTGGCTTTTTAAACCAATCAGAATTCATTTATAAGTAACATTATCCCTGACTTTCTAGACTCACACAGTTACTGGTTTTCTATATTATATTTTGCTACAAGCTTTATCACTTCTTCCCGACATCATGATCAACAATTATACCAAATGTTAAGACGCGTAAATTCTAAGAACTATATGATTATTTTTCATCAAAATGATCCGTCACAATAATAACGATCTTACTTTCGGTAAAAGTGTCACTGGTGAATCCATCGCCGTTGTTGGTGCTTTTCTTAATCGAATGAGCTGTTACAAAAAGACCCCAATTACTCTCATCACATTGAGGGTACAACATTTACTAACGTCTTCTGAATTTCCTCAAGTTGTCTATCTTAAGTGCTTACCGTAGGTAGCACTGCTAAACTTGGATAATCTACAGGAATCTATAGATCAGTGCTGTTAAAGTAGGGTTACCATATGACACCCCATAAACAACGCGACTTTTGAAATGCCCGCCAATTCTGTTCTAGTAAGTTGGCAGCACTAAACGTTACCTGTTGTCTTTGTGGTTCGTAGTCACGAAGCGGAGATTAGCCGATGTACGATGAATAGT
Organism: Thermobia domestica; assembly: GCF_964235325.1. NCBI lineage: Eukaryota > Metazoa > Arthropoda > Insecta > Zygentoma > Lepismatidae > Thermobia > Thermobia domestica. The sequence goes on from NC_137462.1 coordinate 265,353,221, forward strand.
TTCTCCACAACAATCATTACATTTGTAAGAAGTTTTTCACGATGACATCACGCAGTTTCGTAGGGAAGAGCTCCATTCCTACCTGTACAAACACCTGATGACGATCATGTGCTATTCGGGAGTGTGTGAAGATCAGTGCTGCCAACTTACTAGAACAGAAATGGTGAGGATTTCAGGAGTTGCGTCCGCGCCTAAGCGCGGACAATATTCTCCATCTCTTTCTCTTCGTATCCGATATTGAATGCAAGTGAATAACATAAACAACAAGAACAATTAATAAAAACAGGGGCGTCATTTAGGGGGTATTACGGGGCGATTGGCTCCCCCCCCCCAAGAGTTTGAGGAATACATGGACCTTAATCGATTGTTTACTAATATAGTAGTACAAAACGTAAATGTCTTCTGTCGGTGGTGCCCTTGCCCCCTCAAGAAAGTCTGAAATGACGCCTCTGAACAAAAACAATAACAAAACAAAGAAAACTAAATCCTCAGCCCCGTAAAGATAAGCAATTCACGAGACTTTGCATTGCCCTTGATGGCCCAGTGGTAGAACACTTAACCTCAGGCATGTGAGCTTTGTGGTGGACAAACATCATGTGTGTAGGTTTCTCTCTAGGTTCTCCTGTTTCTTCCCACTTTCGTCATTCTACCATTACTATTAATCTCATCATCACTGTATCTCTTAGCCTAGGTACATAACGTGACACAATAAAAAAGAAAGCTTTGTCTCATTTACAGTCTGACAGTGAGGTACAGGAAAAACATTCAAAATTCAAGGAAAACTTTTTTTTTCAATCTAGTTAAGCTTCTATTCCTTTAAGTATATCCAATTCTCATCTAATTTGTAGACTAAAGTGCAAGCAGAATATTTATATAAAGTTTCTAGGTTCTACTTTGCGCCTTATAGTTTCGGAGATATGGCGAAACCCAAAAATTAATATTTAAATAACAATTTCTAAAATTTGCACATAAATTTACAAAACAGTACAAGGAAAATGTCTAGGCGAGACGAAAAAAGTTCTTCGAGAATCAAAACGGCACGGCACGGCACGGCAAATAATTCCTTGCAAATCGAGACAGGACGAGATTTCTGTAAAATTTATAGAAGACAAGGCCAGATAACCTTATTTATTGTACCGACTCGTCTCTTGGACAACACAGAACTCATTAAGAATTCGACCTCCGTAAGGGTTGAGCTTCCTATACTCAATGAGGTTTGTTCTTGCTATCACTAACTTCATTAAGTTTCGCGCTCTCTCGGGTTTCGGCTTGCTGTCTACTTCTAGGTCTCGCGGCCCCTCGTATTTCGGCTTACTATCCACTTCTAGGTTTCGGGTTCCGGTTTGTTATCCATTTCTAGATTTCACACTCCCTCGAGCTCCGGCTTGCTATTCACTTCTAGGTTTCGCTCTTCTTTGGGCTCCGGCTTACTATCTACTTCTAGGTTTCGTGCTCCCTCGGGCTCCGCCTTTGCTACCCATTAATAAGTTTCGCGCCCTTTTGGGTTTCGGCTTTCTGTCTACTTCTAGGTTTCGCGGCCACTCGTGTTTCGGCTTACTATCCACTTCTAGGTTTCGGGATCCGGTTTGTTATCCATTTCTAGGTTTCACACTCTCTCGAACTCCGGCTTGCTATTCACTTCTAGGTTTCGCTCTTCTTTGGGCTCCGGTTTACTATCTACTTCTAGGTTTCGCGCTCCCTCGGGCTCCGGCTTGCTATTCGTTTTTAGGTTTCACGCTCCCTCAGGGTCCGGCTTGCTATTCATTTCTAAGTTTGGCTCTCACACATGATTTGAGCATCCACTTTGAACCCGGCTCTCGGGTTCAATCGGCCTCGATCTCAATAAATGAACTAAGTCTAATAAGTGGATAGGAACCCAGAGTTAGAGTTCGATTGACTGTAAGCCCTAGGGATGCTAATACTAGCGAATGTAACTCTCATTGAGAATAGCAAGATCTAGCGAGAGCGAGTCTAAGCTAGTGTGAGTCAGTATTGATTCTGAGCACGATTGAAATCCCATTGCAAAACGGGCATGTTTGATTCTAACTATGGCCAGCTCTCTTCGTTCTAGAATAATACTGAGTATAAGAAGCAATGGTTTTTAAGGAGTTTGGTTTGTGTAAAGTATTTACTTCGTACGTCCGGGGGACACAAATTCTCAACAACTACTTTGTAGATCCCGATGAATTTAGACCAGGATGTAGAGAATCAAAAGTTAGGAACGGAGTCTGTTGATTGAAGTGATTCATTCACCAGAACTGGTAGAAATCAACCATTTCCAGTTTTAACATTGATTATTATAGATCAAAACCGGTAATAGACAGCGAGAAGCGGTTTCTTGGAATCGATTAAGTGTTCCAAGTGATTCATTCATTGGAACTGGTAGAAATTAACCATTTCTAGTTTTAACATTGATTACTATAGATCAAAACCGGTAATAGACAGCGAGAAGTGGTTTCCTGGAATCGATTAAGTGTTCCAAGTGATTCATTCACCGGAACTGGTAGAAATCAACCATTTCCAGTTTTAACATTGATTACTATAGATCAAAACCGGTAATAAATAGCGAGAAGCGGTTTCCTGGAATCGATTGTTTCAAGAATATACTTTATCTCTATTCTTAACTCTCTACTAAAACTAGAGGTGATAGAAATCTACTGCGGTTTCTGATTTTAATATTGTTTTATATAGAGTAATAAAAGCAATAGAATAGATTTATTCTAGAATCGATTTAGCGTTTAAAAAGTAAGTATAATCTTCTCTCTTAACCCTTTTTTCACACCGGAACTTGTTAAAGTCAACTACTTCCGGTTTTAACGTTGATAATTGATAGCGAGAAGCGTTCCAAGAATTCAACCTTCCCTTCTAATCTAACTAGTAAAACCAAAAGTCTTGGATTCTAATTGACAAAATATCATGCCATTTGTAAATCTTAACATACTGAGTTGAGTTGATTTTAGTTTAGCGTCCCTTTCAGCAGCGAGGCTATATGAGACGTGGACCTACTGGTCAACGTGGAATCCGAACCACATCAGCTCCCGCCGGGAATCGAAGCCGGGTCTCTCACGCCATACAACACACTGAGTATTGCTATATGATAAAAATATATAAAAAACAGAAACACGTAATTGTTTCTACACACTAACTGTGTCTTTATCAGACTTCCACTCCTTCTGGTTCTTTCTAGTGGAAGTCTGATAAAGACCGGTTAGTGTTTTGAAACTGTTCCTTGACTGTGTTTCTATACATTTTTACCACATAGCCTTGCTCAGTGTGCTATATTTAGTATGACAACATGGAAACAAGGCCTGATGGAATAGTTACAATAAATCTTATATATAATAAAAATCGGTTGCCATGATAACACTGACATTTTTGAGTGGAAGAATGTACGATGAGGAGAAATGCATTGTTCAGAAGGGATTGGAGACGGCGTGTGATTGAAGTTTGTTCTGCCGTCTCCAGTTTCCTCTTAAGTACATTATTGTTTTTGCGTGGGAGGTGACGGCTAAGGAGAAATGCGAAGAATCGGTCACAGACAGAAATGTCCATTGTCGAACTGTTAAAAAAAAATCAAATCTCCATTTTCATGTCGTGTATAGTACGGCTAATCAAATTCCTTCATGAGATACATACTGTCCCACACGGTTAGTTGCATAACATATTCAAATAGCTAAAACTAATATTAATACAACAAATCTTTATTTTTCTGTTACAGAAAGAATCTTTTGTACATGTGCAACGAGGTGGAATATAAGAACACAACTTTTCAAGTTACGTAATACACATGCTGACAAATACTGAAAATTTATTCAATATATAGCAAAACCAGGGTAATAGCAACATGAAAAACAAAAAGAAAAAATAAATATGTCTCTAAATAATATAATAATTCCGTTTGAAAGCTTGAAGCAGTAAGTGGCACAACTAACAAAACCAAAAAGCAATATTTTTTAATAATGAAGGGATTTTTCCTAACTAAATATGACCAAATGCGTCTCCACATTCTTTGCTAGTGAATGAATGTTCAAATATACTCTTTTGAGAAGGAAAGGTTCGAGTATTCATTTCACTCAGACATACTATCAGTTTATAAAGGTTCATGCCCATTTGGTCATTCCCGTTTTAACTAGTGACTTAACTACCAATTTATCTCATTATCTCAGTCTTATCTTATCTTTAGGTGGAACAGGTATTTCTATTTTTGCTACGCTCAATCGACGAGGGATATTTGGTATCTGAGGGAATTTTCTTACCCCATCAGGAAGTCGCTGTCGGAAAGAGGGATTGCCGCCGTCGACGGTGCCGGGCCGCTGGAGGCAGCCGGCACCCGTCCGCGGCGGCACGACGATCTACTTGTTCAAAGTTGCCGACCTTTTGCCGAGGCGGCAAGCGGTCGAAAATCGTAAAATAAAATGCCCTTTGTCGACTCTTTACCGACTGTTGCCGACCGTCAGAGTCGGCAAAACAGTCGGAAAGGCCTCTTTTTGACCCTCTGCCGACTCCTTATGCCGGCCTCTTTTCGACGGCGGCGCCGGCGCATTTACTGCGCCTTTACGGCTGTTTGCGGACTGCTCCTCGGCAAGACAACTTTCCGACGGCGGCGCCGGCGCATTTAATGCTCATTTCCGGCTGTTTGCCGACTGCTCGGTAAGGCAACTATTCGTCGCGGTCGAAAATCGCGCTGAACGACGCCAGCATCCGGCGCCGGCAATCCGACCACGTCATCTGGTGGGCGTGGACAAATTGTCCGACTGTAGCGGGCAGAATCCTGATGGGGTACAAATATATTTATATATTTTTCTATATACTTAAAAATGAAAGAGACTGTTTAAGACTTCGTAACTCTTGCAACCTCCGACCGATCTCGATCAAATTTGCAACACAGATGATATTCGGGCCTGGGATGGATTTTATCATTTCACTTTGACGATGCACCTTAGGGGAGGGGGAAGGGAAAATATTTTCGATCGAAAATGACCGATATTAGTATCAAATCCATAGTTTTCGGGGTCGTTGAGATGAACAGTGACTCTTCGAATACAGTTTAAATCCAAATTCAGCCCTTTTGTCCAAAATGAAACGTATTCTCTCCGTGCGAAGAACAGGTATTTTTTATATTATTGTTTAATTCTAATTGTACTCCATACTACTTGAAAAGAATAACTACTCAGTGTTAAATTCACATTTCAATTGAACAATAGTAGATCTTACCTCGTTTGGCACTAGGTTTACCTCTGAAACATGTTGTATAGTTTGGTATTCACTTAAGCCAATAAAGACACGTTGACCAAACGCTTCAAATTAATTATAATCTGAGCCAGGCCCGCAACCAGCCACAGAGGTTTGGGAGGGCATGAATATGTTAGGGGAAGCCAAGTCATGAAACAATGTCTTACCACTAGCTAAATTGTGTTTTTTGTATTAATAATAGCATTTTGTGTGAAGGTCTGAAGGGGCCACGAAAAGTTTAGGGGGGCCAGGCCTCCCTGGCCCCCCTCTGGTTCCGGGCCTGATCTGAGCCACCACAGATTTTTCTTGTATGCATTTTGAATTCATAGCAACAAATAACAATCAAAGTTTAACATAAAATATTAATGGTTGTAAGTTAATACAATAATTTTCATGGCAACTCCAACTTATACTCAGGTAATCCCTAAAAAAGAATTTTGGTGACGTGTTAAATCCTCTTTACACATATATCACACACACACAGACATTTATATTTAGGTAGCACTTTTACGTTTCTGTTATTTTTTTAAATCCTGTATTAATTCTTCCAATGAGCTTTTTTTTTTTTTTTTTTTTTTTTTTTACGTATGTCGAGGTCGTACTGTAGACAAACTAAAGCTTGGGATACAATCACTGGCGCGTGTGCTAAACGAATGAAACGAGGATGTGATGCGGCGTTGTCTTTTGGTAAAGAAGTATGGCTAATCGGACGCACTACAGTGCGTACAGTGGATGACTATGTGGAGGTAAATGTCTCTTTTTGTTCTCTGCTTTAGCAAGACAGACAAGGACGTGGCAACACCGCAGCTCTCTGACTTGATAAGATCGCCGCGAACTCTATCGAGCAATTTGAAGCTTAAAATATATAAAATGATAATCATGCCTGTTGTTCTATATGGTTTCGAAACGTGGTCGCTTACTCTGGGAGAAGAACGTAGATTGAAAGTATTTCAGAACAAAATCCCGAGACGAATATTCGGACGCAAGAGGAACGGGAATGGGGGAAACTTCATAACGAGGAATTGCGTAATTCATACCGTTTGTTAAACATTGTTAGGGTCAAGTCTAGGAGAGCAGGTCGTGTAATCATAATGAAAAAAAGTGGGAACGCTTTCAAAGTTTTAACTGGAAATCCAATCGGGAAACGACCATGAGGAAGACCTAGGCGCAGATGGGAGGACAATATTAAGATGAACCTCGTAGAAATGGGAATACAAAGTAGAAATTGGATCCAGTTGGCTAAGGACAAAAGTCAATGCAGAGCTTTTGTGAACGTGGCATTAAACCTCCGGGTTCCATAGGCAGGCCATAGAGTTATTCAGTAGTTTATTTTTGACACGGCAAGAGTATGTAATTTGGTAACTAACTTCAATGCAAAAATCTGATGGGTGCTAAACATCAGTTAAAATTCTTCAAGGGTGCTTGAGTGACAGAGCATCCTTGTATTCGGTGCTTACGCATGTAAGCGATGTATGTACTCCGCCCATTTTATATGTCTCGGCTTTATTAGTTGTATAATGTTGGTGTTAGTAGAAGTTAGGAGCTTCACTCTTGTATAGCTTTGTAAATTAACTTAGTTGATGATTTCTACAAACCTCAAATAGCTTTGTTAAAAATGTAACTTCCAGGATTTCTATAGTCTCCAGACTTGAATGTATTTTCTCCTTCTATGATGATCCTGGCACCTCTACACTATACGAAAATGAAATGAAATGAAATCTTTGTTTTACGTCCCACGATTATGCCAGTTAGGTTAAAGGAGACGGTGATGATGAGAGATGAGTGAAATGGTGGAATGAAGAAAGTGAGAGGAAACGGGAGAACCCCGAGAAAACCCACGAGCACGGTGTCTACACTATAGGAAGTCACAGTACTTTCTATCGGAAGAATATGTATGAGTTGACGTGTATATGTGTTTACTTGTTTAATGAAGCAATAATTCCTCGGTTTCTTGAATGTAGAATCCTTAATCTTAATTTTCAAACTGGTCATGTACTCGAGCTCTTAATTTTCAATTCGCCATACAACGTTTTGAATTAAAAGGGAAATAAGCTGGACATCCTATCCTTGTTTTACTAGCTTAGTCGCACTGAGAAAAAAAAATGTATGTGAAGTACGTAAAATCGTAATACATTTGTAAATCCTGTAGTTTTTGTAAATCCTAGTAGTACAGCAAACATAACGTTTTGAACGTATTATATAACGCATGTTTTATAATACTTTCTGTATAAGTGTGCCATCTATACGTACTTTCCGTATGAAACAATATAGGCGGTCAGGACCTCACATACAAATGGACGTATATAACATATAGCTGACGAAGGTAACATATATATATATATATATATATATATATATATATATATATATATATATATATATATATATATATATATATATATATATATATATATGTGTGTGTGTGTGTGTGTGTGTAAGTAAGACTGTTAGATATCAGACAACCTGCAACAGCATGATGTAACATCTAAGGGCAGTGCCCAGCACCGTAACTCAGATTTTTTTGGGTCCTCTAGAAAAAGTTATTTTTCTAATTCTTGGGACCCCTCTTTCCATCTTTCTCTTACTCTTTATGCCCCCCGGAACCTGTAGGCCCTACAGCACGGCAAGGTCTTCGGGGCCGTTAGTTGCGTTCCTGGGACCGTTCCATACATGACAAATTAATTAAGGGAAAAATATTGACAAATCTCAAATCTATACGAATAAATATTATTTCTAGGATCCCTAATAGTAGACCTTTTTAACTGAAATGGGCCCATGATCATTTTCTAAAATTTTTCTTTTGTGTGCTGTTTTGTTTATGCAATCTAATGAACCTGTTTGGTGCTTCATTTATAATTTCATGTTTGTATCGCATATGCAATAAGAAAATTTTGTCTCAAAATGGGCCCCATCGAACGGCGGGATGCTTCCCTGGGGGCAGTTGCCCCCTGCCCCCGCAAGTTACAGCCCTGGCAGTGCCTATGTAGCATACGAATAGCGTATGCTCCGTACTGATTTCTGTATTAAGCAAGAGGATTCCGTACATTTGTATATACAATATACCACTGTCCGGAGAAGGGATTTTTCTCAGTGCGCCCTATCTAGCTGAGACAGGATAACGCCTTCGGATATAAAACTTATGAGACAAGCATTCTATGTTAGGCCTTTTATAGAAAGGGAAAATACCATCAACTTCATTTTAAATGTTCTTTACGGGAGGTACCATAGCTCAGTCTTAGAGCATTTACCTCTGTTGCGTGGGGTCCCTGGCTCAATAACCAGTCAATTAAGTTTCTGGTAGACAACATCGCGTCTGTAGTTTTCTCAGGGTATTCTCGTTTCCTCCTACATTCCCATTTTATCAATTCTTCCATTATTATTTACTTCCCTTAATTATCCGTTTCCCTTAGCCTCAAAGAGCATAATTATGAAACTTTAAACTGAGACTTGGTTTCATTTCATTTTTAAATTCTTCAGAGTTTGATTATATCTACTAAGTACGTAGTTGCATAGAAAAAGATTTATCGAAAGCTTTCTTTATAAGTTACGATAAATGAAAAATATCAACACACAAACACACATTCTCTTATATATTAGTATATTTATTTCTTTATATATAAATTAAGGGGGTACTGTGGCTCAGTGGTAGAGTTGTTATCTCTGGTGCATGGGTCCTTGGTCCGAGCCCCGGCTAAGTAAGTTTGTGGTAGACAACATAATGTCCGTGTGTTTTCTCGGCGTACTCCCGTTTCCCTCATTTCACCAATTCTTCTATCATCATTCAGTTGCCTAAATCATCGTCTCCCGACATAGCCTAAAAGGCCTAACAGGCATAATCTAACAGGGACGTTAAACTGATAACAATACAAATTGTACAAATTAGAAGCGTTTGGTCTACTTAAGTACTATGGGGGCTACCGATTGTTAATTTGAAAACTACACTTAGCTCATCACTATAATAATAATAATAATAATAATAATAATAATAATAATAATAATAATAATAATAATAATAATAATAATAATAATAATAATAATAATAATAATAATATCAATAATAATAATTATTATTATTATTGTTATTACTGTATCTCTGTTTAAACCGGTTTCTGGTTTGCAATCTGACGACCGTCTAAGCCAAGTGCAGATTATTTGAAGTTCTTCTTCTCCAAAGAACTTCCTGACCATATGACAAGTGTCTACACAGAGAAAAATCCGTTCTCCGGATAGCGGTATATTGTACAAATATACGGTATCATCTTTCTTACTATAGAAATCAATACGTATCATACGTTATCCGTATGATACATAGGCACTGCCCTTAGGTGTTACATCATGCCGTTGCAGGATGTCTGACATCTAACAGTTTTCCGTATATCACATGCATATACTTATGTTACCTTCGTCAGCTATATGTTATATACGTCCATTTCTATGTGAGATCCTGACCACCTACATTGTTCCATACGGAAAGTACGTATAGATGGAACAATTATACAGAAAGTATTATAAAACATGCGCTTTCAGTTATACGTCTACTGTATGTTTTTCTCAGTGTAGTATTGTTGATTTTTGTAGATGTTTTGCGTTTATCTGTTCAAGTTGTGTCACAGCACTTTTAGTAACAGTTACTAAAGTTGCGATGATGGTTGATCTTATTGTAAATTTCAGAACATTTCCATAACTTTTTGATTTCGTGATCCAGGTTTTTATATTTGCTTATTTTCGTACTGAATGTTGTACGTATGTTATGAGTCAGTGGTACTGCTACATCTATGAGGGATACTTCTTGGTCCATTTTATTGATAATAGTAGTGTTGGGTCTGTTTGCAGGTACTGTTACATCTGTTCTGATTTCCCCATCCCAATAGAGTTTATATTTATCATTTTCAAGTATTGGAATTGGCTGGTATTTGAAGTGTGGCCTGATGTCGGTGATTAGTTCCATGTTATGTGCCAAAAACTGGTGAAGGCTTTTTGCAACATTGTTATGTCTTTTTAGGCAGTATATGGAAGCCATTATACGATATGAGCCTGTGATGTGTTCAATTGTTTCTGATGTGTCTTCGCATTTTCCGCACTTTTCATCCAGTATGCATTGCTTCATTATGTATTTATATTAGTTTCGTGTTGGTATTACCCGGTCCTGTATGACCTATAAATCCTACTGTTTCAGAAAAGAATCCAGTTTTCTTGAGCCAGGTAGTTGATTGTCGTTTATCTGTGTTACTGTCCGCTAAATGATTCTTAAATGTTTCGTGATTATTAAAGGTTTCCTTTGATTTCCATTTGCTATGCTTTTGTTCATCTGATTCATAGTCTGTGGAGAACTCTGTCTTGGCTAGATGGAATGGCGTAGATTCTCTATCTGCATCGCATACTACATGAAATGGATTTGGTTTTATTTTCGGTTTATTTATTATTATTATTATTATTATTATTATTATTATTATTATTATTATTATTATTATTATTATTATTAAAGGAACATTTCCAATATTCTTTGAAAGTAAAGACAACATACGTTATAGAATATTTCCATTGATGTAGGGTGGAAAATATGTTTCACACTGAAGTTATGAAATTTCTGAAATATAAATACCATATTACCAGATGTGCATGAATACTTATCGATAAGGAATAGTCTTGTTTATGGGTTTTAGTGTTAATTTTATAGGTTTTATGTTATTTACAAAGAACAATACTTCTTTTCTTATTTTTCATTACTTTGCTTTAGTATTCTACAAACTTTTGTGTTTCAATTTTTTTGAAAAATTACATCCAAATTATAATAAAATATGACAATATGTTATTAGTAATTAAAAACAAACAAAGAATGTGGTAAACAAATATCAATCTAAAACTATTATGTTTACAAATAAAATATAATGCTTCGTGTATAGGACAGTCACAGTTGTGTTATGAATTGTAAAAAAAATATTAATATTATTTTGTCAATAAATACTTCTAAATACAAATATCAAAGTTTTAACTGCGTATCATTCTTTTTGTTATCTGTAATTTAAACACACATATTTTGCAAAGGTAATATAAATATGATTATGCCTTTTCAGAAAATTAAATCTAAATAAAAAGCTGTTAAAATCTTAGAAGAAAAAAAAAACAATGAAACTTGAATTTGTGGCGAACGTATGACTCTCAGATAACAAACAATGCACAAGGAATTTATCTCATATTTCCAATTTTTATATTGTAATAATAATTAAATTGTTTGCATTTTCACACTTATTTCGCATTAATAATTGTATTAATTATTACTTTGCTATATTTTACATTTAATTTTCAACATACTAAAAAATTTTATTATAATGCATGTCTTTTCTATTTAACGTTTACTCATTAAATGTGTTGTTTCTTGCCAATTTACAATGATAGTTTTCAGCTTCGAATATTTCGTATTCTTAAAGGATTCGAAATAAACACAAAATAGTGTATCGCAACTCTTATTTATTAGACTTAGACATATTCAATATTAATCAAATATCATTCTTTGATACTAACAAGGTACACTCATGTCCAAAATTATTGTCGCATGTCTATAAATATGTTGTTGTAGGAATATAATTTGAAAACGAATTCGTCCGGTATTTCTTATAATGTTAATATGTGTATAATCAGCAAAGACATAGTAAATAAGAACAATAAAACGAAATAAAAATTTCTTGTCCATTTAGCAACATTTTATTTTATTCATTTTAATTTTTGTATTTATAATTCTTTTCCTATGAAATTTACCATAAAAATACATTTCCCGATTATACACATAGTATCAGTATTAAAAGTACCCTGCAAAATCATTATCAAATTGTATTCTTACAAGAAGACAGTTATAGATATACGACAATAATTTTGGACATGAGAGTACATTCGTGAAGTGTCCCCTCAGGATTCGTGTAAAATTGATTCAGATGCATAGTTTTCCGCAACCTAATGTGTATTGTACTAATTTTAGAGGCCCATACTGGTAATTTGCATATTTATGTGCCTTCATATATACAGTATCTGGAATTCAATCATACACTACTACAGAGTGGGCAAGATAAAAGAGGCCCCGTATGATACTGAACATGAAATTTGCAGCTCTATGAGTGTTGCTTTTTCTTAATTTTAGTGTAGCACTCAAGTAGAGTCACGTGATATCGAGTAGCTGTTAGTGATGATAATAATAATTTACTATTCTGTAATCTGTATTTACAATCAACGTGTTACAAAACATGTGGCCTCTTTTATCTTTGCCACTCTCTATAACACTTGAACACAGAATGCTTTTAGTTTCTTTAAATGTAACTAGACAAGAATGCGGGCATATGCAAAACAAATCTGATCAAGTACTGCTTCTCTGATACATGTTACCCATCCCGGTCGTCATATTTTATCCGCCATGTTGGATTCAACTTTCGTTTTTTTTTTTTTTTTTTTAAATGAGAATAGTTGCAAGTGATACTCCAAATGCATGTCCAGTTTTCTCCGAAATTCACTGGTGTAGTGAATTTTACCGTACCCCACACCGTTTGGAAAGTATTGTACGTTAAATCCCTCCAAGCACTTCGCGAGTAGACATTGAGAGTAATACCTGTTACGCTTTCGTTTTTGATGTTGACAAATTAAAACAATTTCTAACGAATATAAACAAACTCTTTACAACATTGGTGTCATAATGTTATTACATTTTCGTGAGTGATTCTTATTACTTCTATGTTATAATATAGGAAGGACGTATTGCATTAGGTCAAAATGCCTAATGTAAATACAGATACGACCAGATTTGGGTGAAGACCTACTTCTGTGTATCTGTATGTATGTACGTGTTCAGAGAATATTTCGTCAACGATAAATCACGTAAAAGATTACATATACACACGGGGCCCTGCACAACTTTCTACTTGGTTCAATATTCGTGAAGTGCCTGACATTTAACAGTAGGCTAATACCTTGCAAACGGTACAAGCTACGGTAAAACTCACTACACCAATTAATTACTGAGAAAATTGTACATGAATTTGGTGAATTGTACGTGAATCACTTGCACCTATTCCCGTTTGAAAAAAAACGAAAGTTCCCCTCTACACCTTATGGTTCCCGAGCTATTTCTCGTTAAATACCTAGGAGTTAGCCATTTTTTGGCCAATATCACGGGAACGGTAAGTCATACAGAGATGATATTGATGTTAACTAATACCTAAGAATATGGTAATCATTTTGGTACCGATATTAACTGGTAGCCACTGGCCAAACCAGTGGCCAGTTGGACAGTGGCCACCGGTTACTATTTGATACCAAAATATTTACCATGCTTTTAGATATTGAACAACACCAATATGATCTCTCTATGACTTATGGTTCCCGAGATATGGCTTCTTAAATCTCTGAAAATCAATCATTTTTTGACCAATATCTCGGGAACGGTAAGAGTGACGCGAAAAATGTAATCACTTTTTCTGATAGTTTTTGATGCTCTATTGAATGCAGGTTTCAAAATTGAAAAAAAATCGCAAATAACAGACGAACCGACAGACAAACAGACAAACAAACATAGAGAATTCAGTAACGAACTTTTAAAGTCCGTTGAAAATGTTTTCACCATATTGAGATAAGCATTGTCTGTTGTTTGTTACTGTATCACGGGGAAATGGCTCTTCTATTTGAAGTGAATTTTTAAAACATTTTTTTTTTTAGATTTCATTTTTACAAAAGAAAAAGTGAGTGTTCATGTGCTGGAAAATCAGCTTTGCCAGTAAGTGTCTAGTGATGCAATATTAATTTAGATACACATCCACTGTGTCATAAAAATGAATACCCCAAGAACTACTACTGGAGGCAAACTTGACACTCAACGTTTTCAATTTGCAACAAGGCCTTTGTACAGGTTGTATAACTTTATTTTCTTTAAGTGAAGTGTTACGGAGAACATCGATACAGAAGGAACATACTGTAAAGTCGAATGCCCTAGAAACTATGCATTCTGTCCAAGGGCACACCTATGTGAAGGATTTATCGGGTCCAAATATCCCTCCAGGAACTTCCTAACTCAACATATTTTTGTACATTTTCTCAATAAAACAACATTTGTTTAATAGGGAAATGATTGATGCCATGAAAATTTGATCTTACACTTCATCTATACTCCTCTTATAAAAACAATCTAGTTCTATCATTTTATTTGTTTGAAAATATAGGTGAAAGTAGTTTACAATCACTTATCTCCTTTTCGGGTGCAGAATAATATCCGTTCAATACTACATAGACATATCGGGTTGTAGTATCGGGCACGTTGCCCAAAAGCTGGGACCCCTTCCTAGAAAATTTCAGGATACGCTCCTGATTCTGTTAAGTAATAAATCAGGCAGTCGTTTGGCTGAGCTAAAGCAACAACGACAACGTTTGGGAGGTGATTCCTGGCATCATGATAAGACGAAAAAGTGTAGAACAACTTGGGTGCAGAAATGCTTTCCTTTAGAGTTATATAGGCTGCCGGAAACACGAAAAAAATGAACGTTAAAGGTCAATAACTCCAAGACTCCATAACTTCAGAATCCCAAGGTATTTTATAGAGGGGATTTGGCTACGGGCATATAATTTGAAAAGTTCACCAACCTCCTCTATAAAAATTGTTGCAGAGGTACCGGAGGATTCTGAAACATGGATATTTGGATAGGTCGAATAATAGTTCCTAAATTCGACAACGGTAAGTCCCTTTGGTTTTTAGCTATGGACCTTAAAAGTTCATTATTTCATGTTTTCGGCAGCCTATGGAACCAAAAGGAAGCATTTGTGCACCCAAGTTGGTCTATACTTTTCGTCTTATCTTGGTGTAAGGAATCACCTCCCAAACGTTGTCGGTGTTGTTTTGAAACACCCTGTATGTAGTATTCTCTATCACAGAACTCACCTGACGTCTTCTCAACTAAAAGCTTTTTTCTCTCTCTCTCTTAAGAAAGGACATTTTAAGCGAACCAACATTTTCTCTCCTTTCTTGTGTTGTTCAATGAGTTTAGTTAATGCACGCATTTTATTCATTAATTCACTGAAGGCCTTTTCCAGCAGCGCCGATTTCTATAAAACTTTCGGTTGTCCTTTCAGATATGTGAGTTTCGGTGCCGATTTCTGTAAAACTTTGGGATGCCCTTTCGGACATGCGTGTTTCATTGCCGATTTATGTAAAACGATGGAGTACCCTTTCAGATACGTGTATTTCGTTGCCGCTTTATGTAAAACTCTACTGTGCCTTTTCAGATACGTGTTTTTCGTTGCTGACTTCTGTAAAACTTTGGAATGTCTTTTCAGACAGGTGTGTTTCGTTATAATTAACTTATATAACTCCAATGTATCGGTGAGTAAAATAAATGTGGCAACTACGGAAAAGTAGATGAGCGCATGCGTAGTCTGTATAAATGAAAATACATGAAATACGAAATGTTTTGTCGCACGCTAAACCGTGTGTAAGAGATTAGTCTCTGCTTTAGATTAATTAGTCACATGTGATTAACTTCGTCCAATACTACGTCTTAATCAGAGACTCTGAGTACAATTTTGATAACCGTCCGTTAGTCAAACCCGTAGTATGGTGTTAATCAGACGTCAAAATGATTCAGCATAAGGCTCATTGTGTTTAACATTTAACTTGAGTTTGAGAGATATCACGTGCTTTACGAAACTAAAGAAAAGGCATTAACAATTATTATGTTACGAAACTAAAGACTGGGTGTCCTGCCATCTTGCCTAAAGGCTTATCAACTACTGATATCTCCAAAGTAAGAATTTCCGCCATTTTAGGCAAAATTCGAATTCCTATCCTATCTAATCCCATCTATAAAACGGTGACGAGGGAATTTATGTACTTGATTACTAAACATCAGCATTACGTAACTGTAAAATCCAAAAGGAAAATCACTTTCTTTTCGTTGTTCGTGTTGCAATGAATGCATTCCTTGCTGGAATGAATAAACATACAAATCATAAGTAATGACTTAATTAACTACTGTGTAATATAGAGGAATATTTCTTCCAACAAAATTCTAGAAGAATTAATTGGGGGGGGGTTAAATTTTGATTCCTGGCGGGAACTAATGTGGCTCGGACCCCACGTTAAGCAGTAGATCCACGTCTCATATGCCTCGCTGCTCAAAGTAAAGCTATACTCAAAATCAAATCAAATGCTTACTCTGATACTCTTGATAAACACTAGTAATTCTATAGATGGGTACGAAATGATACAAGGAAAGTGATATCAACATGGCACAGAGACATGCCTTGAACCTCTAAGGAACATCAAGTCCTGCATATTTTAATATCCACGGAATGACCTATTTTTCACAGTTGATTTTCCGTGGATATCCTATAGAAATCCAGTTTTCCCCTTTCTTCGCCTGAAACGGGGTTTCTTTTGGGATTCCAATGAAACATTTCTCGACTCTTTGAGAAATAATCACAGGAAGAATTAATATTTTTTTTCTGACCAGAGTATGTACTTCTTTATTAGATTAAAATAAGTCGTAACAGTTTCAATAACGTACCGTTATCTTCATCAGACGTTAATTGACATATATATCATTATGCCAATTAACGTCTGATGAAGATAACGGTGCGTTATTGAAACTGTTACGACTTATTTTAATTTAATAAAGAACTACATACTCTGGTCAGAAAAATATTAATTACTTAAGTAATAATTGCAGAGGCAAGATTTACACAGGAAGAATTTTTGTCTATTGTTCCATCGGGACAGACATATTTCTTACAAATATTTCCAATAGTTTTGCCCACGAGATGATACGAGACAGTATATGAGATTTTAACGTCTTGTCTCGTAAATTTTATACAAGTATTGTCTTATCTCAATTCTACAATTCTTTCTCAATTCGTCTCAATTTTCAGAAGCCATTTCTCGTTTCATCTTGATTTTTTTTGTCTCGGTTTGTACATTTATGTACAAAATTTATGCCTTACTTTTTTAAACAAAAATCATCTAAAAATTATCAGAATTCTTCCACTTACGAGAGGTCCGCGAACTGTGTGAGATAACAATATGTAAATAATATTTGCTATTAAATTATATTATTTAATTACTTGCGTGTCTTTGACAAGTGACCTTCATTGTGTTCGTACAATCACTTTAGCAATTTATGCTTTTTAAACAATTAATCACGTAAGACTAAAACAGTGTTTCAGATATAAGAGTTACGTGAACCAGTGTCCTGGAGAGGCTCTTGAAATTTCTCTTCTCGTCTCGAATTTGTAAATATTTTTCTCGTCTCGACTTTTGGTTTGTTTACGAATCGAGACGAGAAATGTCTCTTTTCGTGGGAAATATTATTCTACATTATTCTTGAAGTTTCAACTGTCAGCCTGATTATCTCTAAAGAGATATTGCGCCTGTAGGACATTCAAATAACGTTCCGTGGATATGTTGTGTTATGTGGGTAGTCAGAAAGGATTACCAGAGTGGGCATAGGCTAGTGATTGGCGTTTTAGTTTCTAAATGTCTAGGTTCTGGAATCAAGTCTGGTGACCGTCAAGTGTTTCTTTGTAGATTTTAAAATTATTTGCATACATAATACATGAAGATATTTAAGCTGTGGCTGTAACTTATTTATAAATAGTGAAAAGAAAAGCGGACCTAAATTCGTTCCTTAAGGAACTCCTATTTGCGAGGATTTGATTCCTACACTGTACAACTGTATAAGAAGTTCAAATTTTATTAAGAAAATTTGCAATATTATATTGTGAACTAACACAAGATTCGTCCATAAATCAAATTGGTTTTCCGTTTCCTTATTAGGGAGTGGGGGAGTGATTAATACATATTTAATTACTTGGTTATACATGAAAATTCAAAGAATACCTTCCGGCTTTTCTATTAAGAATCAAATTTCCTCTCAGAACAGGTTTTGTAAAATATAAATTATATTGAATTAATGTGATTAAGTCCCATCATTATTTTGAAAGCTCTGATACTGTTTGTTTTTCGAGTTGAGTTGTTTCTTACTGCGAAAGGGAGAGAATTGATCTGTCTCTGTGGGAAGCGAAGAAAGTGTACCACGTCGCGTGCGTTGAACCATTCTTATGCAAATCATGACCTATTCTAGGTTTCCAGAACACATGTCATTTATTCTCCTCAGAGAAGGCTCTGAGGGAGCAGATACTGCAGCAGAAGAAATCTTTATAGAGGCAAAACAAACCCAATGGAAAAAATGCAATAACAGAGAAAGAAAATGCTCACATTATTCCTTCGTTAACAGGTGACGCGGGTTGACGAACCTTGACACGTTAGCAGTAAGAAAAAGTCAAAAGGGAATCATATATTGATCGGCTATTAATATTCAGGGAAAGCATATTTATAACAGAATCAGCTGAGTGACACAATTGCGGAGGCCAAATGAGAAGAAAGACTCTTCCCACATCACGCAACTTTATATCCTATTTTAAAATAGCTGCAAATTCCTAAATGCAAATTATATCTCCCTCAAAACAAGTATTAAATTTCATTACACATAAGTGTTACAAGTATGCATAGAAATATAAGGAAGTACATAAATACATGTTGAAATGGAAATTGTTCTACGAAGCACATTGAAAACAAGAAGATAGAATGTAGTACACATTTAATGTGTTCTCTTGTCGCACGTGGAACATATTTTTCAAATTGACTTGGATAATAACACTAATTACTAGACTTCTAATATCAATTAATGTTTCTCAAATCTAGAAAACTATATTACTAGTTAGAAGCTTGTGGATTTGGTATTACAAGTCCGCAATCTAGTTATACCAGCATTTCTGATTCACAAGGTGCTAATGTACAGCTTGAAGTTGGGAACAGGGCCGGTCCTAGGCAATTTGACGCCCCGTCCAATGGCTTCGTTTGCCGCCCTCTTCTTTCTCCAGAAAGAACAAATCTTAAAAGCCACAATTTTAAATGTTACCTCATCATAAACAACGAAGAGGAGGGAAAGTACACTCGCACTCAGAAAGGCCTAAACACAACGAATAAAATTTCGTTGTGTCTGTTTTTTTCTTTAAATGATAACACACCTGCAGAGGAAAGATGGTAATTATTTTTGAATAGAATTCAATATCGAACTTCAATCTTAATATATCAGTTTGCAATTCCAGTGAAACTAGCTCTTTTATCTTTATTTTTTGATTTTCCTTTCACATTTATTATACAAATTAAAAACTTGCTCTCACCTTCAATGATAAGGAACTTGTTGTGACAAAGACAAAACTAGGTTTCATATCAAAAACTGTGATAACTAACTAAATGAAACAGGTTCATTTCTGTTCAAGAATTAAGTTTTTGTATTTGACCACACTCAAATAATTCGTGCTGGAATTTGTTCGGCCATTTGCTTTAGTACTGTGTATGTGACCTTAAACTAATGTGACCTAATCTTGATTTATGAATGTAGTATTCAAATAGAAGATAAGCTTAGTAAGTTTAACTACCATTATCAAGAAATCTGTGTTCAAAAAGAAATATTTATCTTAAATAATATAGTTATGATAGATTTTGCAGCCTCTCGAAACTTCCCGTCCCGTGCAAATGCACGTATTGTACACAGAGCCGGACATAATATGGTAGAGCCGGATCTGGTTATGAACTATAATCAGAGTCAGTGCCGTACACAGAATTTTATCGAGAGGAAGAGAGTCCAAATTCCCAAGTCCATATTCTTTCAGGATTTTTGCATGTAGTCTACTTACCACAATATGGTAAATGTTCTTTTTATATATCTAATTAAAAAGGAATGGAGTTTAAACTCGGAAATGTCCCTTTACGCACGCCTCTGTTTAGAGCTACCCCTCTCCCCTTCAAAGTGGATCCTACCATGTCAGTTATACTGTTTCACGGTTTCTCAGTCTATTTCATATCACAACCACTCTTTTACCACATTATCATACTTGTGACTCCCTCTAAGTAATTTCCGGTTTGTAATAAGCCTTTTTATTAATATTGGTGCTTATCACTTAGTGTTGTATATATGTATAAGTCTTATGAAATGAAACGAAAGCTTTAAGTTTTACGTTCCACACTTATGCCGGTTAGGCTAAAGGGGACGGTGATGATAAGAAATGAATGAAATGGTGGAATGAAGAAAGTGGGAGGAAACGGCGGGAGAACCTCGGTAAAACCCCCAAACATGCTGTTTGTCCACTACAAATCTCACTTAGCCCAGCGGGGATCGAACCAAGAATCACATAAAATAAAATGAAAAATAAATGTAATTAGCATTTAATAGCGTGCGACCTCATTTTATTCTCTAGGGTCGCGATTCCCAGGTTGAGAAGCCCCGTTCTATGTTATTGAATACAGTAATTCAAATATAGTAAACTCTTTCTGATCTCACCAATCGGATATTGATTGTAAAATGTCTGCTTCATTTCTACTTTATATTGAAATAAATTTTAGATTGAGTTTGATTAAAAGATGAAATGGAGGAAAATAAAAGAAAATTTATTTCTGTAGAAAGACGTTAACCAGAGATTACACTGAAGGGATATCAGAAAAACGATTCCTGCTGAACGTGGAATTGCCACAGGAAAGTGACACTAAAAATGGAGCAAAATAGAACAGCTCCTCTCTCGACAATTTTCTGAAGATCCACTACATAATGGAAAGAAAAGTTCGCTAAGTAATTCTAATATAATGCATAAATTGTAACAAATGATTGTTTTAAATGTGATGTACATCCTGTAGCTTGTTTATACCATATTGAATTTATATAAGATATATCCAAATATAAAAAGAAAAAAATCTATTTCTTTATAATCCGAGTTATCCACTGTCTGAGATAGCCTCGATCTCATCTTAAGTCGAGTTATTCAGAGCGGGGATATGATGACTCAGTTTTAGAATGCTAACCACTCTTGTGTGGGGTCCCTGGTTCGACCTCGGGCCAAGTATGTTTGTGGCAGATAACAACCTATCCGTGAGTTTTCTCGGGGTACGCCAGTTTCCTCCCACTTTCTCATTCCACCAACTTCTTTTTAAATCATTGTTCTCTTACTTTAGTAATTTGTCTCCCTTAACCTGAAAGGACATTAAGCGTGGGACGTTATACTGAAAGATTTCAATTCATTTTCGAATTAATGAGACTTTACTGTAATATGAAAATTACTACGATAAGCTGTAATGTATGAAATAGAAGTAAACTTTGAATTCTGTGTAAGAATTATACTTAATTGCCTTGTAAGCACTCTGTGTGAACTTCACATTAAAATGTGCTAGCTCAAACGTAATCTTGATTTTTAATACACGTTTCTCTTTATTAAATATTACTTCAGTATACAAGACTCGTGGTCTACCTATTTTTAAAAGAACTGAATCGTACTTTACCAATAAAATCAATATGTACCTTATTTATAGTAATAATCATCACTTATCTTGTTCTGGTTAAAATCTTAATTATTGATAACTAGCACCAATTACCTGCTTCGCTGGGTTACATTAAGAAAAATAGTAATATGTTTCGATAGCCAGTCACTTTTTACTATTCGGGGCTCGGTGGCTCAGTGGTAGAGCGTTCACCTCCGGTGCTTTGTGTCCGTGGTTCGATCCCAGCTCGCGCCGCGTGGACTTTGTGGTGGACAAACACCGTGCACGTGGATTTTCTCCGGGTTCTCCAGTTTCCTCCCACTTTCTTCATTTCACTCATCTCTCATCACCACCGTCTCCTTTAGCCTAATCGGCATAACTGTGGGACGTAAAACTTAAAGATTTCATTACATTTTATTTCACTTTTTACCATTACTAAAGCGCTCCTTGATATTGGTCATTTTCGATGATTATTATATATCCCCTCTCCTCTCCATGTTGCGGGACACGGCATCGGAAGTGTCATTGTTCATCTCAGAGACCCCGAAAAGTATGAATTCGACACTGATATTGGTAATTTTGATTATATATCCCCGTCAAGTGGACTTTGTGGTGGACAAACACCGTGTGCGTGGGTTTTCTCAGGGTTCTCCCGTTTCCTCCCACTTTCTTCATTCCACCATTTCATTCATCACTCATTATCACCGTCTCCTTTAGCCTAACCGAAAAATCGTGGGACGTAAAACTCAAAGATTTCATTTATATATATATATATATATATATATATATATATATATATATATATATATATATATATATATATATATATATATATATATATATATTCCGCTTCCCTCCCACAATTTTTGCGGTGCTTAATTTAGATTTAAATGGCATCAGAAGTGTCACTGTTCATCTCAGCGACCTCAAAAACTATAGATTCGACACTAATATCGGTCATTTTCAATCACTTGTAAATGTCTTTCCCTTCCTTTAAGCTACATCTTCAAAGTGATATGATAAAAATGATCTCATGTTTGAACTTAATCCAGGTTGATAATTTGATCGAGATCGGTCCAGTGGTTCAAGAGTTATTAAGTTTTATTTATTTTTATATATCTGCCCCTCCTACCTCCTCCCCTAAGCTCTATCGTCAAAGCGAATAGATAAATACCCAGGCCCAAACCTTATTTATGTTGAAAACTTGATCGAGGTCGGTCAGTTGGTTCAAAAGTGAAGTCACATAGACAGTTACTTTCATTTTTTAAATATGTATATCCGCCTCCCCCTCTACTACGTTGCACCGTCAAAGTTAAATGATAAAAATAATCCCAAGCCCGAACGTCATCTATGTTGAAAATTTCCTCTATTGTACCTATAATGAATACTTAGAACTATCCTGACAAACCGTCGTGAAACGTAATCTGACTACCCTCATTCAGAAAAGGGTAGAGTCTGCTGGATCGCCTGAATTGCAGGACTTGCAGTCCCTAATGTTACGCTGATACTTAGAAATAGTAACAATTTAAAGTACGTTCTTGCACCTATAATATTCATTCATGAATCGTAGCTATGGGAGAATGGTCTCACAACATAAACATCATAAAATTATGAAGGTACAAAGTAAATTTAACGTTCCCCATCCATCCATCCATCTTACCGCTTCTAATTTTTACTCTTGTAAGAAAATTTATTCCTTTTTTTACTAGAACCAAAAAATGCAATTGAAATTACGATTGCGTATAGTATTCACTGTCACCAGTTAAATCACTATGCCATTTTAAAATTAAATACACAACAGAACTGCTTACTTACTCATTCCATTTGAGATATAATGGTACTAAAAGAAATATTTTTGTATCAGAAATCATGTTCACATTTAACCTACAAAAGTACTGTTCTGGTTCTAACTAACTAAAAAAAAAAACTAATTGGCCTGTGGAACCCGGAGGTTCCACGCCACGTTCACAAAACTCTCCTTTGACTTCTATCCTTAGCCAACTGGATCTAGTTTCTACTTTGTATTCTTATTTTTGAGAGGATCCATCTTAATATTGTTCTCCAATCTTCATCTGAGTGTTCCTAATGATCGTTTTCCGATTGGTCTTCCAGTTAAATCTTTGACAGCGTTCCTTCTTTCTTTCATTCTAGCTACATGATCTGCCCACTGAGATAATGTTTGATAAACGGTATAAACTATGTAGTTCCTCGTTATGAAGTTTCCACTGTTCTCCATTCCCATTCCTCGTCAGTCTGAAGATTCGTCTGACGATCTTATTCTTAAATACTTTCAGTTGAGTCCTTCCCTCAGACTAAGCGACTATGTTTCGCAACCATACAGCACAACAGGCATGATTATCGTTGATTCCTCCACAGAACTCGCGACGACAAAAGATTTTGAACTGAATAATCCTGATACAATAAAAGAAAATGATTTTAAACATGATACCTAATGGAATATCATGAAAAGCATTCTTGATACCTAGTTTTGATTACATGCATTTCATTGCACTTTGTGTTTCATTTACTCACGACTTTCATGTACGATTCATGCACAATATAAAACGGTAGTTGAACTTGAAAAATTAATCAATACATTAGTAAGTTAAATATAATTTAAAAGTGCAAGGAAGGTATCTATAACATTTATTATTATTATTATTATTATTATTATTATTATTATTATTATTATTATTATTATTATTATTATTATTATTATTATTAACTAACTAACTAACTAACTAACTCTATGGCCTATGGAACCCGGAGGTTCAATGCCGCGTTCACAAAAGCTCTTCACTGACTTCTATCCTTAGCTAATTGGATCCAGGTTCTACTTTGTATTCCAATCTCTGCGAGATCCATGTTAATATTGTCCTCCCATCTGCGCCTAGGTCTTCCTAATAGTCGTTTTCCGATTGGTCTTCCAGTCAAGACTTTGAAAGCGTTTCTACTTTCTTCCATTCTAGCTACATGACTCGCCCACCTAAGCCTCCTAGACTTGACGACCCTAACAATGTTGGGTAAACCGTATAAATTATGTAGTTCCTCGTTAGGAAGTTTCCGCCATTCATCATTCCCGTTCCTCTTGGGTCCGAATATTCGTCTCAGGATCTTGTTCTCAAATACTTTCAGTCTATGTTCTTCCCTCAGTGTAAGCTACCATGTTTCGCAACCATACTGAACAACAGGCATGATTATCGATTTATATATTTCAAGCTTCAGATGCCTCGACAGAATTCCCGACGACAAGAGATTTTGAACCGAATAGTAACACGAATTCCCTGCTTTCAGTCGACATTTAATTTCTTCGTGAATATGATTTTCTTCTCTTAATATTGATCTTAAATATTTGAAAGTATCCACTTTATCAAAAGTATTATTTAATATTTTAACGCATCTATAATTTGCTCTATTACGGTCCAGACACACTTGCATGTATTTAGTTTTCTCTGCATTTACTTCTAAACCCATGTCCCTGCAAGCGTTTAATAAGATCTCTGCATTTATTTCTATTATTCTCCTATCATCGCCTATTAAATTTACATCATCAGCATATGCCATAACCTGGTGAATACCGTTCAACTGTAGGCCCTGGTTGCTATCTTTGATTTTCCTTATAGCGTATTCCAGAACAAAGTTAAATAATAATGGCGACAACGCATCTCCTTGTTTCAGGCCATTTTCGACGTGAAAGCTCGTGTACAAAAAATTTCCTACCCGAACTTTACTTTGGGATTGATTTAAACATATCTTAATTAATCATTTAGGATAAGAAAATAAATTATATTTGTACATTGATTTTGTAGTTGGCCGCTCTTATCTGGTGTGAAGGTTCCTACTTGGATCCTAGACCATTTCTGTTTTTGATGGTGGTTTTGCATCTTAGGGTTTTCTATGGGTTCCTCTGTCTTTCCCCACACTCTTATTTTCCCAGCTCTTCCATAATTTTTCAATTCCATTAATAATTCGTCTTCTCTATAATCCTTTCATTAGCAAGGAACGTTACTTTCCTATTACTTTAAACTGTCCTAAAATTGTAACGGATATTTTAAAAAAAATCAATTTTCGTGTGTTGAATGTTAAAAGGTAGAGGAACTACCTAAATGAGGTTGAATATAAATTAATATAAATATAAAAATCTCTATAATAGTTTTGTAATAAGCAGGATTGGTGAAATTTTCCCCAGCTAAAAAATTCCTAGTATTTTTGGGGCTAAAACCCACAATAAAACCAAAAATAACCACTTCGAAAACTATACTTCAAAACTTAGATTGAAATAATAATCTTAATATGGTTATAACTACATTCAATCGTGTTTCTTAGTACACACCTAATTTCAGAATTAACTTAAAATATGTTTTATCAAAAGAGAATCATCGAAGAAAAGTTTAGGACTGACGCATAATGATTTTGTTTGCTTTCGATTAAATTCGCAGTAACAGTATTCAACTATAACCTATTATATATATATATATATATATATATATATATATATATATATATATATATATATATATAAAAATTAGAAGGATCTCGTTTGTGATCGGATCACGGGGAAATGGTTAAGCCGTTTGAAATGATTTTTTCCATATAGTTATCACGTACTCAACCTTGAGTTTTTATTATATTACTTTAATTAAAGTGTGTATTCTAAGGAAAGGGGTGAGTTGAGGGTCAAAGTCTATGCGAAAAATTATCCCACAATCCTGTCAAGTTAGAAACATCAACATTTCCTTAAGAGTCTTCATCCCGGCGAAATTAAAATACCGCTAATTAGTCCAGTCAACGAAGGCCAAAAAACCCTGATTAGAAAAAATAAATCGTGTAGTTCTGAAATTTGGCACAATTGTTGGGGGAAGTGTCTTAAACAACATACTAAAAGTCCCCATGGGTGAGGGGTCGGCAACAGGGTGGGGAGGGATTTAATCCTTTTAACGATGGGATTTTTCCAGGAGTTTGGAAAGTCTTTGTTAAGTAGCTACTGCGTCAGTACTACTCACCCGAATTGCATGGTTAGTACGTCATTCTCTTCAAAACAAGGCAATCTGCTAAATGAAACCATGTCCATGACCCTATGACATACACAGACAGGGAAATTTGTAAACAAAATCGGGAAAATTTTCTTTAAAATCCCTTTGTAGAAGTTTATGGCCTTCTATTGCGGCCCTGGGTAAGAGCACGTGGCCTTAATGTGCCCTGGAAAATACATTAGGGTATTGATGATAGTTTTGTATAATACCATTCCCATATATTTGATATTCACCTGGAAAAATATTTCCCTATCCTATTTGATTATATACGAACAGGGGAAAAGTAGGGTCTAACTTTCTTGACAAGGTACTTTTTATTCGAATTGTATGGTTAGTATGTCGTTCTCTTTAGAATAAAGAAAGCTTTCAAACGCAATATTGTCCATGCCTCTATAACTGAGCTAAAAGGGAAATTTGGGGAAACTGGGAAAATTCTCTGAAAGTGACTTTCTGGACACTTGGGGCCCCTTAGAGCACCCCAGGAGAAAGTACACGACACAAATGTACCATGAAAAATACTTTTGGGTATTATTGTGATATAAAGTGACGTGGGAAAAATATTTCCTCATCCTGTTTCAAAGTACAAAACACACAAATATATAGTAAATACATCAGTACAATCTATTAAATATATGAGTAGTGGGTTAGGTTAAAATGTCTTGAGCAACATACTAATAGTTCTCGTGGAAGGAGCAGTCCAGGCAACAAAAAGACAGTTTATATAATACACATAATATAGAATTGAACAATTACATTAGGCAACATGAACAGGCTCAAAGAATAAATGTTAATTTGTCCATTTAACATGTTATGTACATAAACCATTCTGACACCATATAATTAAAACTCAACTTCTTCTGAGACATGATCAAGTTCGAACGTTGTGGTGACTGGAATAGTCATTTGTTCTGTGTCCAGCAAATGATTCCGTTCTTCCATGCAAGTGGCCAGTTTCAATATGCAAAATGCACCCATCTTTACGTGCAAGATATGCTTGAATTGGCAATAACATCCAGATGTGTTGGAAGACTTTGTAGAAAAGGGATATTTTACTATAAATAGAAGTGGTTCACCATGGGCAGGAGTTTGGTCTGACATGGTTATTGAGCAGACACTCATGCGCTCCAGGAAAAGCTCTGGCGGACTGACACGAGGAAGAGGAATCAGCGATTCTGTGTTAGCGAAGTGGGTTGGTGGGTCACCTGCGGCTTCTGCCATCTGTTCTTCATTGGAAGAATTTGCTGGAACAATTTTTTCAAGTGGAGAGCAGCATGTTGATTTAGGTGCATCACGACAAAACAGAGATGAGCAGGACCGTCTAAAAGTTTATGAGTGGTTCAGTAACCACCTCCTTTTCCCAAATTGGCTTCGCTGATGTCACTGTCGACAGGTATCATCGGAAACTCCAAAACAAATTGTCACCAAGCACTAAAAGTTGGAACCGAAACCATGAAAAGTTTTATTGGAAGTAACTTTGGTGTCATAAACCAATCAAAAAAGAATGTAGTGATGTCACTGGGCTCTGTGAGCTATGCGATCAAGTTGAACAATGAGACAATGGTCGTTGACCCTCTAATAATCTTCCAAAGAGCTATGATTGCCAAAAAGAGTGATGAGGATGTTGCGGATCTTTTACAATATGAATTATCCCCATTCCCACTAGCTCTCTTTAATGAAGGTGGAATGAGGAAGTCAAAGAAATCATCTCTTTACAATGTACTTCCTGTAGAATGTAATACAACTATAAACATCAAAATGAGTGCCAATGTTGTAGACGGTGGCTTCCTCCTCCACCCTGTAAAATGGTGGCAGTAGTTTTGCGTCCATTTGTGACCAGTATATGGCCTATCTGGTCAATCATTATGGTGAAAACTGCACTGTGATCTTTGATGACTACGGCGATGTCAACAGTACGAAGCGCGCAGAACAGAAGCGAAGAGGCACAACAAAAACTTCAGTTAATATAAATTGTGATCTGAACATAAATGTCACGGTTAAAAAGGAGGATTTTCTTGCAAATGAAAAGAATAAGACTAAACTTATTCACTTACTTACACCAAACAATGGCTGCAAGAGGAATTCAAACAAGAGTCGCTACAGCGGATGCTGATACTACAATTGTGAGATGTGGGTTAAAGAAAGCAACTTCTCATCCTACTGTTACCATAATAGGGGAATATGTGGACTTAATCGTTCTACTGGTTGATTTGACACCACAAGAGAACAACATTTACTTCATAAAGCCTGGGAGGAGAAAAGTAGGAACTAAATTATTTTCGACGAGAAAACTGCAAGAACTTCCTTTTGCACAAAATATCCTCCTACACGCATTAAGCGGATGCGACATCACGTCAGACATTTACAAAAAAAGCAAACCAACAATGGTTTCATTGTTCAAAAATCAATCGAGTCAGGTACAGCTCACAGATTACGAGAAGAGCCCTAAAAGAAGGGTAGCGGGGAAGATCAACGACACAGTCAATACTATTTTCGGTTTTTGAGGTGTGGTCTATACTTAGATGTCGTCTGCTACTCCGGGTAGTTATCTGTATGCTATTCCGTGGTGTCATTTGAAACCCCCGTGCGAAAAGTGGGCGAGCCCATACCTACGTCACACTACTTCTGCTAGGGTTCTTCTCGTCATCTGTGAGCTGTAAAAGACATTGCTGACATCTTTTATAACTCCTCATCGACACCAGATGCTGTATCACAAGCCGGTGAGAAGATGTTCCTCTCTCTATACAAAGCCGCTGCTAACGAACATGATTTGAATCATCACCGACACTCAGTATTCCTTAAATCATCAACCAAAATCATCCCTTCATTTCCTCCAACTAAAGGCGCGGCGGAGCAACATTCGTTTAGAGTGTACCTACAGATACAGCAGTGGCTTGGTAACAACTTACCTCCTGATCAGTGGGGGTGGGCCCGTGGAGAGAATGGATCCCTATTCCCAGTAACAACAAACGACCAGGTAGCCCCAGACAAAATTCTAAAATCCATATTTTGTTACTGTACGACAACTGTATGTGGTAAAAATGTAAGTGCCGAAAAGCTGGTATGGAATGCTCATCTGTTTATGGTACATGTCACGGTACGTGCACTAACGGTGTACGTTTAGGGGATGAGGATTTCGAACTTGGTCATGTCTCAGAAGAAGTTGAGTTTTAATTATATGGTGTCAGAATGGTTTATGTACATAACATGTTAAATGGACAAATTAACATTTATTCTGAGAGCCTGTTCATGTTGCCTAATGTAATTGTTCAATTCTATATTATGTGTATTATATAAACTGTCTTTTTGTTGCCTGGACTGCTCCTTCCACGAGAACTATTAGTATGTTGCTCAAGACATTTTAACCTAACCCACTACTCATATATTTAATAGATTGTACTGATGTATTTACTATATATTTGTGTGTTTTGTACTTTGAAACAGGATGAGGAAATATTTTTCCCACGTCACTTTATATCACAATAATACCCAAAAGTATTTTTCATGGTACATTTGTGTCGTGTACTTTCTCCTGGGGTGCTCTAAGGGGCCCCAAGTGTCCAGAAAGTCACTTTCAGAGAATTTTCCCAGTTTCCCCAAATTTCCCTTTTAGCTCAGTTATAGGGGCATGGACAATATTGCGTTTGAAAGCTTTCTTTATTCTAAAGAGAACGACATACTAACCATACAATTCGAATAAAAAGTACCTTGTCAAGAAAGTTAGACCCTACTTTTCCCCTGTTCGTATATAATCAAATAGGATAGGGAAATATTTTTCCAGGTGAATATCAAATATATGGGAATGGTTTTATACAAAACTATCATCAATACCCTAATGTATTTTCCAGGGTACATTAAGGCCACGTGCTCTTACCCAGGGCCGCAATAGAAGGCCATAAACTTCTACAAAGGGATTTTAAAGAAAATTTTCCCGATTTTGTTTACAAATTTCCCTGTCTGTGTATGTCATAGGGTCATGGACATGGTTTCATTTAGCAGATTGCCTTGTTTTGAAGAGAATGACGTACTAACCATGCAATTCGGGTGAGTAGTACTGACGCAGTAGCTACTTAACAAAGACTTTCCAAACTCCTGGAAAAATCCCATCGTTAAAAGGATTAAATCCCTCCCCCACCCTGTTGCCGACCCCTCACCCATGGGGACTTTTAGTATGTTGTTTAAGACACTTCCCCCAACAATTGTGCCAAATTTCAGAACTACACGATTTTTTTTTCCTATTTTTCGTTCGTTGCCTGGCCTAAATTTTACATCAATTATGTGATATCTTCAAATAGATAAAAGATAATCGAAATGTGGAACAAGAGCGCCCTAGACAATATCATTTTACAGGAGAAACCGTTATCACGACTCACTTATCTGCTTTCGATTTCGAGCCATTTTGATAATCGGCATTTATTTTCGCGTTTCTAAACAGCTGAAAACGCAAAGCCACTAGGTGACTTGTGATAACGGTACCTCACGCAAAATAATATTGTCTTGTTCCATATTTCAATTATCTTTTATCTATTTGAAGATATCACATAATTACTGTAAAATTAGCGGTATTTTAATTTCGCCGGGATGAAGACTGTTACAAGTAAACGAACCCGTGACCCTAGCGTTTTTGAGAATTCGCGTTAAAGGGGAAAGCGCTTACCTCTGTTGTGTGGGGTCCCTGGCCAAGTAAATTTGTGGTGGACAACATCGCGCTTGTGGGTTTTCTCGCCGTATTCCAATTTCCTCCTACCTTCTCATTCCACTAATTCTTCCATAATCATTTACTTGATTTAATCATCGTCTCTCTAAGCCTAACAGGCATAAACGTGGGATGTTAAAGCGATGTTGCCTGTTCTTTGTGATCGCATCACGGAGAAATGATTGAACAATTTGAAATAAATTTTTAAACTTAGTTAGAACCTAGCTTGAGCCGGGTTTTTGTCATATTACCGTGCTTTGACTCAAGGGTGCATCTTAGTGGGATGGGTAGAAGGGTCCAAAATTTATGTAAAAAAAAATACAGTGTGTCACGTATCCATCAAGTTTGGAATATGAATGTTTTTATATCTAAACTTGGTAAATAAATTCGGTATGCAATCTTCTCTTTTAATCCTCTACTCAAACCTGAAGTGACAGAAATAAACAATTTCTGCTTTTAATATTTTCCACTATAGAGTTAAGATTTTAATAGATAGCTAGGAGCGGTATTCTGCAATTAATTAAGCTTCCAAGCATATATTTCAACTTCACTTTATTCTTGCTACTAAAGCCGGAAGTGATAAAAAAAAATTACCATTTCAGGTTTCAATATTGTATTCAGAGTTCAAACCCAAGAGGAATGGGAACGGGAAATGGCAGATATTTCATAACGAGGAACTGCAATAGTTTATACCGTTTACCAAACATGTTAGGGTCATCAAGTGTAGGAAGGCCAGGTGGGCAGGTCATGTAGCCAGAATGTAAGAAAGTAGGAACGCTTTTAAAGTTTGAACTGGCAGTCCAATCGGAAAACGCCAATTAGGAAGACCTAGGTGCAGATGGGATGATAATGTTAAGATGGATCTCACTGAAATAAGAATACAAAGTAAAAAAGAAACCTCGGTCAAATTGGTTAAGGACAGAATTGAATGGAAAGGTTTTGTGAACGCGGCATTAAACCTCCGAGTTTCGTAGGTCATAGAGTTAGTTACTTAAATAGTTATATTAACTGAGCAAATATCATCTCATACTAACTAAACTCCTTCCCGTGGTGTGCACATGATACTGTTATTTATTATAGGGCCTTATTGCCAACATCACATAAATTATGTATAGTAAAGATGTTAATGTTGTTTAAAATCTAAACTAGCGTTTCATTGTCCTATGTAGGGATGATACAGTAATTTCTACAGGACATGGAATGGAAACATATTTGCTTTGCATAATTTTGATAGTTCTTCCAAGTTAAATAAACATTTCTAGATTCTATCAAGATACGTATTATCTTTTCTCTTATTGCTAGCCTACATTAGTGAATTGCGAAAGAGAAATTTCCAGAGCTTGTGTACGGTGTAGGTACTAAGCGTGAAAGAGCAGAACAAGTTCTGGTTAATTTATGTAATAAATAACTTCTATCTTTTATTTTAATTTACCGATCACTACAAGTAAACAAGTCAACTGCCAAACAGTGAGTCAAGACGACACGACCACCGGAGACATTGGGAAGCGACATGCGAAAAGTATTTGTGGAATGCTTTGTTAAAGATGTCCAAGTGACGATGCAACAGCCAAATTCACCTAAGCAATGCACTTTTTCGTTCGCTGTTAACAAATTTAGAATTCTAAGAGGATGACTTGTTTGACATTTGCATTGGCTGCTCCAGAACTGTCTACTTATAAAGAGCCAAGTAAATTTGTATTATTCAACGAAGATCATGTACATATTTTAAATAGAAAAACCAGGTGTTAGATTTCGCACGCCAGAACTCTGTAGGCGAAATGTTGAACTTAAAATAATGGCTAGGTATGTTTTAAAGAGCCAAAATTGGTTAATCTTTCTTTACGGAATTTTTAGTGTTGCCACGAGACGAGACTTCGGGTTGTCTCGTCTCGTGCAAAGCATGTCTCGTCTCTGAAAGATGTATTCCTCTCGTCTCGTGGCAACTAGAGCGGCCGAGGCTCACAAAAAGAACTGTTATGCCAAGTGGTTAAAATTAAAACTTTTAACCAAGTTTGGTTTGGTTAACAGAGCACAACGTACAACACGATACAATCTTCCAACAACGGCTGCTTAGATTCGAATTAACTAGTAATGAATTACTACGACAGGATTATTTGTCAAAACCATCTAAAGGCAAGTATTCCCCACTTATTTTGAAATCCTTTTTTAAGAACCTCTGCCACCACTTCAACAAATAAGGAGGCCTGTGACTTTCCGATTTCAAAAATGGCTTAAGTTAGAATGACATCATAAAACAATAAAAAAAATAATAATTTTATTGTCAAACCAGCATCATTTCAAAATTCGGTACCGAAAAAGACTGACACGTTTCTGTCTTTATTGGGAGCGAGCAAGACCATGATACAATAGTTAGTTACTGATGAAACTGCCATTGCGAGAACTTGTACTTCTATAACAGGATTTTGTACATAGATATCCCCACCAGCCCCCGGAATGAAGTCTTCTGAAACACTGATGAACGCTTTCGATGAATATTTTAACATTGTACTTGAATTTGGAGCACTATCACAAAATAATTAAACTTGAATCGATTGGGAAATGGAAATGAAAGCTGTTTGTAAGAATCTGACAGACAATCATACACATTTTTTTTGTAAGAATCATTTTAAAAGAATAAAGGTATTCTCTGTTCTTTGTAGAATATTTCTGATTTGAAACAATAAACCCTGGTATACAT
Organism: Thermobia domestica; assembly: GCF_964235325.1. Classification (NCBI taxonomy): domain Eukaryota; kingdom Metazoa; phylum Arthropoda; class Insecta; order Zygentoma; family Lepismatidae; genus Thermobia; species Thermobia domestica. Next base: position 265,387,213 of record NC_137462.1, read on the forward strand.
TTCGAAGACAAATAATTTATTCCGAGTTAATATATTTTCAAACAAATTCAAAAACTGTGTTTGCATTTTCGAGACAAGAGACAAAACGAGACATTTCGCGAGACATTTCGCGAGACATCTCGTCTCGTCTCGTCTCTCTTCAAAGGGTTTTGTCTCGTCTCGTGGCAACACTAGGAATTTTCCGCATTTGCTGTTAAAACAAATTATTTGCTCAAAATTAACTATTGAACAGCTAGCTAGACCATATATGCTAAAATTATCATTTGATTTTTCCTTAGAACATTACGGACTCTATATACGAGTTCAATTCCGAATTCATCCAATCGGGATCAAATTTGACATAGTGGTAATATGTTAAATTTGTCGTCCTTTGTTTGATTTCTCCCTGAAACATTACGGACACTACATACCGTAGAAGTTCAACCGAATTCATCCACTTAGGATCAAACTTGACATAGTGGTAACTTGTAAAAGTTATCCTCCTTTTCATTTGATTTCTCCAAGAATGTTATAAATAGAGGATCTGCCCATATGTATCTTCATTCTATTATATCGATGAAGCCAAAAAACAACCAAGCATCGGCATGTCTGATTGGCTACTCTCATTTCTGCCATCATCTGATTGGCTACTTTCGTTTCCACCATGATTGTTGGCTCTAAACATTGCAATCCTATTGGGCGGAGTGGGCAGAGTAGGGGTGGAGAAACTGTGACGTATGGCTTCAAGATTTTGATGTAAGGGCAGATCCTCTATTTTATAAGATACTTGAATTTCTCCCGGAAACATTACGGACACTACATATTGTACAAATTCAACTGAATTCATTCAATCGGGATCAAATTTGACACAGTGGTAATATGTTAAAGTTGTCATTCTTTGTTTGATTTCTCTCTGACATGTTACGGATATTAAATGCCATACGAGTGTAATTGAATTCATTCAATCGGGATCAAACTTGACATAGTAGTAATATGTTAAAGTTGTCAAACTTGACATAGTGGAAATATGTTGAAGTTGCCGTCCTTTGTTTGATTTCTCTCTGAAACTTTACGGACACTACATACAGTACGAGTTCAACCAAATTCATCCAATTGGGATCAAACTTGACATAGTGGTAAAAGTTGACGTACTCTATTAGCACACAAAATATTATGTTTTGGAGGCTTTTGATTTCTGACCAAATTTTGTGTCATGTTTTTGTAAAGTAAAAACCATATATTGCACTTATTTGATTAAGATCAAATTTGGCATGATAGTAGACTTCGAGTTGTCATATTCCGGTACGAAATATTGTATTATTCATGTTTTTGTTCCCGAATCACGTGCGGTCAAATTTTGTCCATATTTCCGAAAGCCAAAAAACGTATACTGAACTCATTGGATTGAAATGTAATTTCCACATGTGACTAACGTTGATGTCCTTTGGAAGAGTGTGAAGTAGTATGTTTTGCAGGCGTCATTTTGAAATTTTTAAGTCATTTCGAAAAGTAGACATTATTCTAATTGAAGTCATCTGGTCGGGTTCAAAGTTATTATGGCGGTAGACCATGGCCTCCTGCACAAGCGCGTGAAGCATTATGGTGTACGGGTTTCTGGTTTCTAAATTGTGCACAATGAAAATTCTATTTTAAATCGATTTATAAGCATAATGAAAACTGTTTAGCAATTCAATGTCAGCGTTGAACGAAAAGGAAAGTAAACAAAGAAAAACGACTTTCTTTTACGATTAGAGCTCATCCGTGGCTAAGCGGTTAGCGTACGCTTCTTTGGCGTGGGAAATCCGGGTTCGATTCCCGGCGGGAGCTCATGAGGTTCGGATTCCACGTTAATCAGTAGGTCCACTTCTCATATAGCATCTCTGCTGAAAAGGAACGTTAAAATCAACTCAACCCGTTTACGATTATTTGTTTCATTTGTTAGATACTTGAAAAAAAAACAGCGAATTTTGTAAAAACTCCTGTTAAGTTATGCAACACTAACAGTGTAGGTGAATTAATGGTTGCATATATTTAGGCGTCGGTTAGCTTCATTTACTGTGCTTCTATAGAGAAACATTTCTATCGAGGGTTACTTACTGCTCTCTGACACTCGCTTCGCTGCAATAATAATAATCAGAAATGTTTTCAGAGAGGTAATAGTAATTTGAGCTGGACAACAAGTTCAGTATTATACTCTCATTACTTTTAAAAATAGTTGGATAAGTGGATTGACAAAGAGTGGAGCGTAAAATCACATATTCATAGATAGACACTTATCAAAATAATAATAAAAAAAAGAACAAAGCGCAACTAACTAAATCAATCACGTTAGATCACTTTTCGCGCTCAGAAAAACTCTAACGCGAAACGTAAAGGTCGTGAGCGGTAGTAAGTGAAATATTACACTATTCCGCGTGCAATGCATCACTCAGTTTCATCAGCGAGGATGGAGGCAGAAATCTGCTCCGGCTTCATGTCTCCAGAACGGACCAAGTATGTTTGATTATGTTCAGGTCCGGGAACTGTGCAGACAAGAGGAGGTGTTCAACCTCATTTCGATGTTCCTCAAACCACATCGTAACAGCTACAGCTGTGTGAATGGGTGCATAATAGAATTTGGCGTCATTGCTCGGAATCATCATCTGACCATAGGATGCACACGATGATATAATTACAGATAGTCATACGACCTGTAAGCGTTACCTACTAAATACTATGTACCTACTAAATACGAAACCCACTAAACACGAAAGTATTGTAGAACAGAATATCACAGAGCCACCATCATATTTCAAGATTAGACGAAGACATTGCTGATCATTCGGTTTTTGAGGGTTCGCCACACATAAACAAGGAGTAAGGTTTGAAGTATGATGACTCTTTCGGCTAAACCAAGTTGAGTGGTCAAAATGTTTATGGTCGTTTAAAGTAGAGTGGATGACCAAGAATTTTTGAAGCAGATTGTACTTTCTCGATAGAGTGAAATTAAATTTTTGTATTTACGTACCTCGATAATGCTATTTAAGGTAAAGATTACTAAAAGTGTATTATTATAAAAATAATTGGTGGAATGGCAATGTGGGAAGACATAGGAGAGCATCGAAAAAACCCAATGATGTCCACCATAAACTCACTTGGTATGGGATCTAACCAGAAATCTCTCCCACCAGAGATGAGAGCCAGATCATAACTCCATCATTGAATAGAAATGAAATGAAATGCAAATTTTTGAGTTTAACGTCACACAATTAGCCCTTTAGGCTAACGGAGACGGATGTGATAAGATAAATGAATGATGATGGAATAATTAATGAATTGAGAATGTGGAAGGAAACGGGAGCACACCGAGAAAGCCCATGGACATGATGTTGTCCTCCACAAGCTTACTTGCCTGAGACTCGAACCAGAGACCCATACAGCAGAGGTACGCGCTCTACAACTCAGCCATCGTGCCCCCTAGGAGAACATTGAGAAAACCCAATGATGTCCACCATAAACTTACTTGGTATGAAATCTAATCAGAAACCCCTCCTTCAAGGGTGAGAGCCAGGTCATGACCCACGTCATGCAATAGAGATATAGTTCTAATGCATAATACCTAGTATAATCTCAATTAATTTTCCTATAGAATGGTTTACAAGTTTCCCCTGTGTTAATATTTACTGAGATATCTCAATATATGCTACAAATTTCCGTTGCTTTTAATTCTATCTATATTCTGAGTTTAATTAACAAATTAATATCAAATACAGAATATATTTCCTATAACCTAGTACATTACACAAATACAATTTGCGATTTCCATTAACGTTATTGCTTGGAGTATATAACTTTACCTTTGGGATGATGATAATTATCGGATATCCACGTAGTAATCATTCACCTAAAAACACTGTAAATAACTGCTACTACATTTCTTGTTTCCGTTAATGAAACATCATTACAAAGAGAATGTAATACATCGCTTATTACTGTCAAGTATAACTAATATTATTTACTCTTCTCCTGTTGCATGTATTTAAAGTTTATTGCAAAATTGAATTGAAGAGGTTAATGCAAAGGGAAGTTGCATCATGAGTTTTTCTTAAAAGATGTCGATAGTGCAAGAAGGGAAAAACGTAAAAGTTGCATTTATATTGTAATATTCTGTGGGTGGAGTTAATAAAGTACATATGATTTATCCCTTCACGTTTTATTTCAAAATGTTGTATATAATTATTATACAAAGTTCCAGTTAAAATCTTCTCTGAGTCTGTAATTACTTTAAAATAAAATGTTGAGTTTGAGTTTAACGTCCCTTTCAGCAGAGAGGCTATATGAGACGGGACCTACTGGTTAACATGGAATCCGAATTACATGAGTTTCCACCGAGTTTTACAATAAGTGTTTTCAGTATGGATAAAGAGGGCCCCACGGTATACTATGTTGTCTTGGGTTGATAGAATGATGTCCTAACTCAAAACGGCCTTAGACGGAATCTGTTTCCCTAGCCCAAAGCGGACTCGTGAGTAGGTATTGTAGGTTAAGTCTCTGTAGGCCAAAGTGGCCTCGGGAGTATGTATTGTATGTTAAGTCTCCGTAGCCCAAAGCACCCTCGGGAGTAGGTATTGTAGGTTAAGTCTTCGTAGCCCAAAGCGCCCTTGGGAGTAGGTATTGTAGGTTAAGTCTTCGTAGCCCAAAGCGACCTCGGGAGTAGGTATTGTAGTTTGTCTCTGTAGGCTAAAGTGACCTCGGGAGTAGGTATTGTAGATTAAGTCTCCGTAGTCTAAAGCGCCCTCGGGAGTAGGTATTGTAGGTTAAGTCTTCGTAGCCCAAAGCACCTTCGGGAGTAGGTATTGTAGGTTAAGTCTTCGTAGCCCAAAACGGCCTCGGGAGTAGGTATTGTAGCTTATGATCAGTACAAGGCACTGATGACTTCTTGGTCTTGACGCGCTCTTTTATAGCCATTCTTTGGAGGGAGAAGCTGTGGAGGGGTTGTCGGAGTCCTTCGTGATTCTCTGTGTCTTCTTCGTCTCCTCCAGCAAGTGGGGGTTTCTTGTGTCATCTGCCACTATTTATGTTCAAATCGTGTAAGCACGTGTTCCTAGTATGTGTGGATGTACGAACTTTGCAATATTATTGAGATCAGAAAAATTAAATGGAACTTTCTACAAATACGAGCTATTTTACGAATTTTTGCAATCGCTGCGAGTATGCTAGCCATACTAGGACCAGTGCTGTAGCCCTGATCTCTTAGGGGCCATTTAGTATGGTGGGAAATGGCTTGTCTGTGATGTTATATGATGGTGCGCGTACCAAGGAAATCGTTAGTGGGAGGCCCAGGGTGGTCGCGACACCCCAAACTTTTGCCAAATGTATGTAATTAAATTAAGATGAAAGCATCTGAACTTATGCAAAGTCGTTTCTAGCGTTCTGTTAAGTAAATTGGTAACCCTGCTTAGAAATGTTCAATAATTTGAGGGAAATTGTAGGAAGTTCTTTGAGAGTGTACAATACAATGAAATGAAATGCATTTTTTTTCTAGCGTTATGTCCAGTATTTATGCTCTTTATGCTGAGGAGATAGGTTATCAATGAAAATTGATTGGTTGTATTAGTAGAATTCATTGTCCGTTTGGACACCGAGGCTATATGAGATGTGGTTCTACAGTTTAAGTTGGAAATCAAATCACCGTAATGCGTTCAAAGAATTTTTTCAAGGCTCTCTCATAGTGAACGGGAAACCGGAATCTCGCACTACAAATATCTGTGCGCTATCCACTACACTACAGAAGGCGATAATAGAAACGAAATTTTATGAAATAATTTCTGGAATGAGAATGTGGGAGGAAATGGAAGAATCCCGAGACAACCCAAATATATAATTATGTGCATTAAAAACTCACATAGTCTAAGGTTGAACCAAGACCCTCTTACAGCAGATATAAACCCTGTACCACCGAACCACCACGCTCCTCCCTGTATAATGCCCTCTTACAACAGATATAAACTCTGTACCAACGAACCACCACTCTCCTCTCTGTATAATGCCCTCTTACAGCAGATATAAACCCTGTACCAACGAACCACCGCGCTCCTCTCTTAGTGTTAGCTCAGTGTTAGATACAAAGATAATATTTTTATGTGTGTAAAAGTCATGAATGTTTCTTTAGCGATATTGAAGTAAAATGAAATCTGTAACATCCCGCAATTTTGCCTTTTAGGTTAAGGGAGACGATGATAAACCAAATGAACGATGATGGAAGAATTGGTAGAATTATAAAGTGGAAGGAAACGGGAGTACCCCGAGAAAGCCCACGAACACGAGGTTGTCCACAACAAGCTACTTGGCCTGGGATCGAACCAGGGACCATACACACCAGAAATATCGAGCCACTTTACCCTTCATATTCTACTTTAACATGAATACAAGCTTTATTGGATGAATTCCTGCAGTCTTACTTCAAAGAAATGCTTTTTTCCAGTGGCGGATCTAGCTCGAGGCCGGGGTGGGAGTGCCTAGAATTCTCCACTTTTTTAAGTGACAAAAATAATTTAAGCCTATTATTTATTTATTTATTTCTGAAAGTTTACAGTAAACTCTTGATATACTTATCATACTCTGGGTTCTGGCTGACTCCTTCCAATTTTTACCTTCTCGATCCGCACCTGGCTCTTTCACTTACAGAAAAAATCCAACAGCAGCATAATGTGGAAAATTATTCATTGTAGCTTTCGAAAATTAAAGATTACTAATAAAACTCCAACTGACCAAAGCAGTATATATATATTTTAAAATTATATATTTGTGTTACAGTTTCGGCTATGTAACACAAGTATCTATTAAAATGCTACAATAGCAATTAAAAGCGCCTGGGCTCCAACCTATAACTTTGGCTTTCAAATCTTTCATTTACGGTTATGTGTGATTTCACGTTTAACAGAGACAAACATTTTGAGTATTTGTACTTTAAATAGTCTAAATTAGTTAACTATATATTTTTCATAAAGTTTATGATATAAAATTATTGTTCAAAGCCTTTGTATTTTAATAAGCCTTCTCTAAAATCAATGCATGTGAGTTGTGCTTGTGGTAAATCATTTCGACAATGAGATCTCGGAAACTACAGGCTCTAGAAAGATGATGTTTTCACTGATCGATTGCAAATTTTGGGTAGATTGTCCAGTTCTAATTGAATATTTAAAAAAAAACATGGCCATTATTTCTTTATTACATTTTTTTAGGATACACTGGAAGCGTTGAAATTAAAAGAAAACAAACTAAAGCACCATATCCTATGCGTTATACATTCCAACACCACAATGTTGTATATTGGGGTTGTATATGTCTCAGGCATTTGTTCCATGGACAAATAATAGTGAAAAAGGAAGGATAACCATTTCTAGAGTCTAAGATAAATCTTTATTTTTTGAGTGTTTTGCCCAATGAACACTGTATATAAGTGACATTATAATTAATTTTACATGTAATGTATTTGCTTATTACATACTGCATGCAAGAAGAAAGAAAACACTGGTCATACATGAATTATAAACTCCAACCGGAAGTAGGCTCAAATCTTGCAAACGGTACGAGATATTGAGAAAAAATAATCGAAAAAATCTCCCCTCTATGATATCCCTTGCTGATTTTTTTTTTTTAAAAATCAAGACATCTTTCACTTGTGTCTGTAAAGGGACATGTACAGATGTTGTGAGGAATGACAATGAGATTCATGCTCATATGCGAATGATGCGCTGTGTAGAAAGCGCAGGTTTAGCTAGTATAATTTTAAAATATATATACTGCTTTGGTCAGTTGGAGTTTTATTAGTAATGTGGAAAAGGTGCAAACCTTGTTTATTATTATCATTGGCTGAATTACTATCTTCTCTGCTATTCATTCTTCATTTTATATATTTCTTCACATATTACTACAGAAAAAAGTAAAATTGCTTGAGCACACAACAATGGTGTATTTACGATTTTGTTTCGGGAGATCTTTTCTAACTTTCGGGGGAGGGGCTTTGCCTGAAAATATGAAAATTCTGCAAGATATTTCATATACTTTACTATAGTAAGTAAGATTTCGGGGGAGGCTTAAGCCCGGAATCCTCCCTAAATACGCCACTGGCACACAATATTCATCTAGTTCGTCTGCAAAGTATTTTAAAATAACGAAAGAGACAACAGCTTCAAGTATACAAGATCATCACGATTTTATCGCTAGATGTAAAGCAAGTAATGTTTTCTTTTAAGTGGCAGCCCGAATAAGTTTTCCAGCCTATCTGAAAGATTCACATGTAATACGTGAGTTAGTGTCGAGCTTCATCTAATCGGATTAATAAGGTACTCCGAATTCTAACCAGGATTATACGATGGTCACTACTATAGTTTTAATCCAGAAACCTTTGTTAAACTAAAAAGTGGAGGAGACCTTCACATAAAGACGTTCAGTTGTTTTTTTTCTTGTTCCTAACGTAATGAATACAGTATTCTGGTATTACTATTGAGTAATTTTACGGAGTGGTGTACCACAGGGAAGTACAGTTAATGTAGAATATTCCAACTTTCTGCCTGATATACTGTGACAAGCATTTATCAAATACCGATGTTGAAAGTTACATAAACTACCTTGTCTGCAACATGATAATGCAAGAGTAATCGAATTACATCAAAGCCCAAATTATTAACCTCATTTTATCCCACCACCTACACAGAGGAAAAAAGCGTATATGGTGTGCGTAAAAATATAGGTTACATGCGTAAACCCATGTAGTTTTTGGACTTAACGTACGACTTCATATAACATTCTGCACCAAACCTACAACTGGAAATTACGATTTATAATACTTTCCGTATGAGTATTCCGTATAAGTACTTTCCGTATGAAACAAAGAAATGTAGGCGGTCAGGATCTCTCATACAGATGGACTTATATAATATATTGCTGACGTATGTAACATACGGAAGACTATGAGATGGCAAACATTCTGCAGCCGCATGATGTAACATCTAATCGGGAAAAAGGCAGTATGAATATAGCATATGAAAAACGTACGCTCCGTACAGATTTCCGTACTAAACATGTGAATTCTGTATATTTGTACAATATACCGCTGTCCGGATAACGGATTTTTCTCAGTGTATTATCTCTTCTCCGAACTGAAGAGACCCTCGCATGATATGATTTGAGAACTTAAGAGACACAAATAATATGTTATAGATCAGTGGACATGACAAACTCCGAAGACGTTGTATGAAATACTCTGAAAATCTGCTTTCGCGTTGTGAGAACTGCTGGAATAAAAACAAATTGAAACACTACAGTGTATCATCATATATGGAAGTTAATGAATTAAAAAATATAAAACAAAATTCACAGACCTTTGGGGACATTCCTTGCATGTTTGGTCTAAGAGATAATTGGACTTTATTCGGAAATTGGAATATTGAAGCACTTCTCTGTAGATTATAGTACTTTTTTGGTTTGCCAAAATTGATGGCTTGATAGCTAAAGTTCACAGTTGAGGGAAGAAACGAGATTTTTTTTGCTGTAGTCGCAATACAGTGCTTTAGAATGCATTGATTCCGGTTAAAATCAACAAGATCTCTCTGATCTTCCAATGTTATAGCTGTGTTAAATGGACTGTGAAATATATACACATTACCATTTTCAAATATCCATCCTTTTGAGTTTCCTACATCTCTTCCGCATATTTCAAGAGAAATAAACGAAAAAAACTAGAGGAAACCTTTGAACTGGAGAAACAAAATATTTAAAAAAAAAGTAAGAAAGAAGATAAAAGTAACCGAGATGGATACTAAAACTAAGTGTTTTAGTTTTTTAAGCATGCTATAAGTATGGAAAGTTAGAAAGATATCAGTCTGTCTGTCTCTCGACAAGTGTCCGGTAAAAGGTCAGATGTAGCGAGAAATGGTTTCTTTGGCATGAATTAATCGTTCAGACAAATTTTCCAATGTTTACTCTTAAACCTCTGTTCAAACCGGACGAGGTACAAAAGTATAAATATGCTATTTCCAGTTTCCTCATTGCTCACTATTAGAGATAAATTCTCGAGATTTTTTTTTTTAAGAAAACGAAGTTCCGTAACATTTTGATTAGAAATTTTGCACTTTTTATAACGTTTCAAGTTCAATGAAGAGATAACAGTAGTTTCACATTTCCTCCATTGCAGAGAAAACTAAATACATGGAAGTGCGTCGGGACCGTAATACGGCAAATTGTGGATGCGTTAAAATTAATACTTTGAATAAAGTGGATATCTTCAAACATTTAGGATCAATATTAACAGACGAAAATCATATTCACGAAGAAATTAAATGTCGGCTATAACAGGGAATTCGTGTTACTATTCGATCAAAATCTCTTGTCGTCGCGAATTCTGTCTAAGAATTTGAAGCTTAAAATATATAAAACGATAATCATGCCTGTTGTTCTGTATGGTTGCGAAACATGAGGGAAGAACATAGACTGAAAGTATTTGAGAACAAGATCCTGAGAAAAATATTCGGAGTCAAGAGGAACGGGAATGGGGAATGGCGGAAACTTCCTAACGAGGAACTACATAATTTATACGGTTTACCCAATATTGTTAGGGTCGTCAAGTTTAGAAGGCTTAGGTAGGCAGGTCGTGTAACTAGAATTTAAGAACGTAGAAATGCTTTCAAAGTCTTGACTGGAAGACCCATCGGAAAACTACCATTAGAAAGACCTAGGCGCAGATGGGAGGACAATATTAAGATGGATCTCGCAGAGATAGGAATACAAAGTAGAAACTGGATCCAATTAGCTAAGGATAGAAGTCAGTGGAGAGCTTTTGTGAACGCAGTGTTGAACCTCCGGGTTCCATAGGCCATAGAGTTAGTTAGTTAGTTAGTTAGTTAGCTATAACATAAAAAAGTCATTTAGAGAAAGATGGGGCAATAAGAGACAAAAGTAATTTAAAATGTTAATAATTTTCAAGTCACATTTCTGATTCTTGTGTATATATATTTGTTACTGAACAACACAATAGAAAATTATTTTATTTCCTCCCAATGTATACAGACTGCGAAAAATTACTTTTTCTTTCTTTTACTATTTCAGTTTTGTCATTTCATGCTGATCCTTGTTATTAAACTGGGGTTACAAAGGATGTGCCTAAGATGTATTCTATTGCCCTACCTCTTTACATGGTTTTATTCTGGCTACTTTTCTGTCAATTGCTATGTGAAAATTAAAGTTAGTGAAATTCATACTTGAAAGTTGAATGCTTTTAATTACAAAATATACCAATTACAACCAATCATAATTTGTGAAGTTTCTCACTCATTCTGAACATTTTGGAATGGCAAAATTACACACTATAGTCATATAAATCTTTTTTAATTAAAAAACATAGGGCCTACATCGTAAAACAACTCTTTATGCTACAGTGACTTCTTACACACTAGACTATACAAAATTAAGTTCCTATACCAAAATGAAAAATACCTACAAGAATATTTTTGACAGTAATGTAATGAAACTTTAAGCCCCATAACACAAAACAGGCCTAAATCAAAACATTTTAAGCCAAGCATTCTCTCTTTTTAACAGAATAAACCCTCTTAATATTTACAAGTTCTGCTTTTTTAAAACTATGAACGGATCATTTCCTAATAAAACTACATTACCTTAAAAGATAAACACTTTATTCACTTCCTGAATATCATCATGAGGAGGCAAGTGGAATTTTAATCTACAGTTAGTGAAAAATGGAAATACCAAATGACTGTCTCTTATCATCCCGACAAAACAAAACAAAAAAAAACGGGATAATAAGAGAGACGCAATTTTTGGCAAGCTCATTTATCAGAGAAAAAACTGGCCCAATTCCACTTTGAAGTACCACTAATGCTGTACAAATTTATGCAAGAAATTTTAAGGAACATTTATAACTAAGTTGTAAAAAAAAAAAACTTCACGAAAAAGACTGACTTTAGGTACATAAAGTTTTTGGTAGGCACTTTTTGAAATGCAAAAAAGAAGGTAAAGAAGTTGCCTAAAAGAATGAATTTTTTAACGTTTGTACACAAAAGGATACAGAAAACTGTGGATCTTTTTCTTTTTTTTCTGATGATAAACCAACCTACTAGACATTTTGTCTCTTATTACCCCTGTCTCTTATTACCCCATCTTTCCCTAACTGCTGGATTCTGAAAAACTCAGACTAGAACAAAGAGAACTTGAAGAGATCGATAATTTCAAGTATTTCGAAGGTATTTTGACAAGATACGCTTAATGCCCTGATCAAATTAAGAATTACCATAGCCAAAGAAGTATTCAACGCAAAAAGATCACTCTTAACTAGCAAGCTCAATATTGGACTAAAGAAGAAGTTGATCAAGTGCTATATATAGAGCATTGGGCTGTATGGTTCACAGACTTGGACATGGGGATAGTTAGAGAAGAAATTTTAGAGAGCATTCAAATGTGGTGTTCGAGGAAGATGGAGAAGATAATATGGACAGCAAGAGTAACAGAAAGAGAAAAGAGTATGGATAAGAGAAAAGAGGACGTTTTTATCAAGCTTTCTTCGTAGGAAGGCCAATTGGATTGGAAACATCTCGCGAAGAATTTGTCTTCTTCATACCGCTATAGAAAAAAAGAGGGAAGAAAAGTGAGGAGTAGGGAGAATAAAAATCACAAGTGATTGATTATTTGATGAATAGAAGCAAATATTGGAGTGAAAAGAGGAAATTGAAGATCGAGAAACGGGGAAGAAACATTTCCAGAAACAAACCTAAAAAATCCTTAATCCTAAGACCTGCCAACATGCGATTTCCATTAACGTTATTGCTTGGAGTATATAACTTTACCTTTGGGATGATGATAATTATCGGATATCCACGTAGTAATCATTCACCTAAAAACACTGTAAATAACTGCTACTATATTTCTTGTTTCCGTTAATGAAACATCATTACAAAGAGAATGTAATACATCGCTTATTACTGTCAAGTATAACTAATATTATTTACTCTTCTCCTGTTGCATGTATTTAAAGTTTATTGCAAAATTGAATTGAAGAGGTTAATGCAAAGGGAAGTTGCATCATGAGTTTTTCTTAAAAGATGTCGATAGTGCAAGAAGGGAAAAACGTAAAAGTTGCATTTATATTGTAATATTCTGTGGGTGGAGTTAATAAAGTACATATGATTTATCCCTTCACGTTTTATTTCAAAATGTCGTATATTATTATACAAAGTTCCAGTTAAAATCTTCTCTGAGTCTGTAATTACTTTAAAATAAAATGTTGAGTTTGAGTTTAACGTCCCTTTCAGCAGAGAGGCTATATGAGACGGGACCTACTGGTTAACATGGAATCCGAATTACATGTGTTTCCACCTAGGTTTACAATAAGTGTTTTCAGTATGGATAAAGAGGGCCCTACGGTATACTATGTTGTCTTGGGTTCATAGAATGATGTCCTAACTCAAAACGGCCTTAGACGGAATCTGTTTTCCTAGCCCAAAGCGGACTCGTGAGTAGGTATTGTAGGTTAAGTCTCTGTAGGCCAAAGTGGCCTCGGGAGTATGTATTGTAGGTTAAGTCTCCGTATCCCAAACCACCCTCGGGAGTAGGTATTGTAGGTTAAGTCTTCGCAGCCCAAAGCGCCCTTGGGAGTAGGTATTGTAGGTTAAGTCTTCGTAGCCCAAAGCACCCTCGGGAGTAGGTATTGTAGGTTAAGTCTTCGTAGCCCAAAGCACCTTCGGGAGTAGGTATTGTAGGTTAAGTCGTCGCAGCCCGAACCACACTCGGGAGTAGGTATTGTAGGTTAAGTCTTCGCAGCCCAAACCACCCTCGGGAGTAGGTATTGTAGGTTAAGTCTTCGTAGCCCAAAGCGCCCTCGGGAGTAGGTATTGTAGGTTAAGTCTTCGTAGCCCAAAGCACCTTCGGGAGTAGGTATTGTAGGTTAAGTCTTCGCAGCCCGAACCTCACTCGGGAGTAGGTATTGTAGGTTAAGTCTTCGTAGCCCAAAGCGCCCTCGGGAGTAGGTATTGCAGGTTAAGTCGTCGCAGCCCGAACCACACTCGGGAGTAGGTATTGTAGGTTAAGTCTTCGTAGCCCAAAGCACCTTCGGGAGTAGGTATTGTAGGTTAAGTCGTCGCAGCCCGAACCACACTCGGGAGTAGGTATTGTAGGTTAAGTCTTCGCAGCCCAAACCACCCTCGGGAGTAGGTATTGTAGGTTAAGTCTTCGTAGCCCAAAGCGCCCTCGGGAGTAGGTATTGTAGGTTAAGTCTTCGTAGCCCAAAGCACCTTCGGGAGTAGGTATTGTAGGTTAAGTCTCCGTAGCCCAAAGCACCCTCGGGAGTAGGTATTGTAGGTTAAGTCTTCGCAGCCCGAACCACACTCGGGAGTAGGTATTGTAGGTTAAGTCTTCGTAGCCCAAAGCACCTTCGGGAGTATGTATTGTATGTTAAGTCTCCGTAGCCCGAACCACACTCGGGAGTAGGTATTGTAGGTTAAGTCTTCGTAGCCCAAAGCGCCCTCGGGAGTAGGTATTGTAGGTTAAGTCGTCGCAGCCCGAACCACCCTCGGGAGTAGGTATTGTAGGTTAAGTCTTCGCAGCCCAAACCACCCTCGGGAGTAGGTATTGTAGGTTAAGTCTTCGTAGCCCAAAGCGCCCTCGGGAGTAGGTATTGTAGGTTAATTCCTCGTAGCCCAAAACGGCCTCGAGAGTAGGTATTGTAGCTTATGATCAGTACAAGGCACTGATGACTTCTTGGTCTTGATGCGCTCTTTTATAGCCATTCTTTGGAGGGAGAAGCTGTGGAGGGGTTGTCGGAGTCCTTCGTGATTCTCTGTGTCTTCTTCGTCTCCTCCAGCAAGTGGGGTTTTCTTCTGTCGTCTGCCACTATTTATTTACAAATCGTGTAAGCACGTGTTCCTAGTATGTGTGGGTGTACGAATTTTGCAATATTATTGAGATCAGAAAAATTAAATGGAACTTTCTACAAATACGAGCTATTTTACGAATTTTTGCAATCGCTGCGAGTATGCTAGCCATACTAGGACCAGTGCTGTAGCCCTGATCTCTTGGAGGCCATTTAGTATGGTGGGAAATGGCTTGTCTGTAATCTTATATGATGGTGCGTGTACCAAGGAAATCGTTTATGGGAGGCCCAGGGTGGTCGCGACACCCCAAACGTTTGCCAAATGTATGTAATTAAATTAAGAAGAAAGCATCTGAACTTATGCAAAGTCGTTTCTAGCGTTCTATTAAGTAAATTGGTAACCCTGCTTAGAAATGTTCAATAATATGAGGCAAATTGTAGGAAGTTCTTTGAAAATGTACAACACAATGAAATGAAATGCATTTTTTTCTAGCGTTATGTCCAGTATTTATGCTCTTTATGCTAAAGGGATAGATTGTCAATGAAAATTGATTGGTTGTATTAGTAGAATTTCTTGTCCTTTTGGACACCGAGGCTATATGAGATGTGGTTCTGCAGTTTAAGTTGGAAATCAAATCACCGTAATGCGTTCAAAGAATTTTTCAAGGCTCTCTCATAGTGAACGGGAAACCGGAATCCCGCACTACAAATATCTGAGCACTAGCCACTAGACTACAAAATACGATAATAAAAAAACGAAATATTATGAAATAATTTGTGGAATGAAAATGTGGGAATCCCGAGACAACCCACAGATATAATTATATGCATTCAAAACTCACATAGTCTAAGGTTGAACCAAGGCCCTCTTACAGAAGATATAAACCCTGTACCACCGAACCACCGCGTTTCTCTCTGTATAATTCCCTCTTACAGCAGATATAAACCCTGTACCACCGACCCAAAGCGCTCCTCTCTGTATAATTCACTCTTACAGCAGATATAAACCCTGTACCACCGACACAACGCGCTCCTCTCTGTATAATTCCCTCTTACAGCAGATATAAACCCTGTACCACCGACCCAAAGCGCTCCTCTCTGTATAATTCACTCTTACAGCAGATATAAACCCTGTACCACCGACACAACGCGCTCCTCTCTGTATAATTCCCTCTTACAGCAGATATAAACCCTGTACCACCGACACAACGCGCTCCTTTCTGTATAATTCCCTCTTACAGCAGATATAAACCCTGTACCACCGAACCACCGCGTTTCTCTCTGTATAATGCCCTCTTACAGCAGATATCCCTGTACCACCGAACCACCACGCTCCTCTCTGTATAATGCCCTCTTACAGCAGATATAAACCCTGTACCACCGAACCACCACGCTCCTCTCTGTATAATGCCCTCTTACAGCAGATATAAACCCTGTACCACCGAACCACCACGCTCCTCTCTGTATAATGCCCTCTTACAGCAGATATAAACCCTGTACCACCGAACCACCACGCTCCTCTCTGTATAATGCCCTCTTACAGCAGATATAAACCCTGTACCACCGACCCAAAGCGCTCCTCTCTGTATAATTCCCTCTTACAGCAGATATAAACCCTGTACCACCGACACAACGCGCTCCTCTCTGTATAATTCCCTCTTACAGCAGATATAAACCCTGTACCACCGAACCAACACGCTCCTCTCTGTATAATGCCCTCTTACAGCAGATATAAACCCTGTACCACCGAACCACCACGCTCCTCTCTGTATAATGCCCTCTTACAGCAGATATAAACCCTGTACCACCGAACCACCACGCTCCTCTCTGTATAATGCCCTCTTACAGCAGATATAAACCCTGTACCACCGAACCACCACGCTCCTCTCTGTATAATGCCCTCTTACAGCAGATATAAACCCTGTACCACCGAACCACCACGCTCCTCTCTGTATAATGCCCTCTTACAGCAGATATAAACCCTGTACCACCGACCCAAAGCGCTCCTCTCTGTATAATTCCCTCTTACAGCAGATATAAACCCTGTACCACCGACACAACGCGCTCCTCTCTGTATAATTCCCTCTTACAGCAGATATAAACCCTGTACCACCGACGCAACGCGCTCCTCTCTGTATAATGCCCTCTTACAGCAGATATAAACCCTGTACCACCGAACCACCGCGTTTCTCTCTGTATAATGCCCTCTTACAGCAGATATCCCTGTACCACCGTACCACCACGCTCCTCTCTGTATAATGCCCTCTTACAGCAGATATAAACCCTGTACCACCGAACCACCACGCTCCTCTCTGTATAATGCCCTCTTACAGCAGATATAAACCCTGTACCACCGAACCACCACGCTCCTCTCTGTATAATGCCCTCTGACAGCAGATATAAACCCTGTACCACCGAACCACCACGCTCCTCTCTGTATAATGCCCTCTTACAGCAGATATAAACCCTGTACCATCGAACCACCGCGCTCCTCTCTGTATAATGCCCTCCTACAGCAGATATAAACCCTGTACCACCGAACCACCGCGCTCCTGTCTGTATAATGCCCTCTTACAGCAGATATAAATCCTGTACATCGAAACACTGCGCTCCTCTCTGTATAATTCCCTCTTACAGCAGATATAAACCCTGTACCACCGGACCATCGCGCTCCTCTCTTAGTGTTAGCTCAGTGTTAATTACAAAGATAATATTTTTATGTGCGTAAAAGTCATGAATGTTTCTTTGGCGATATTGAATAAAATGAAATCAGAAACATCCCGCAATTTTGCCTTTTAGGTTAAGGGAGACGATGTTAAACCATATGAATGATGATGGAAGAATTGGTAGAATGATAAAGTGGAAGGAGACGGGAGTACCCCAAGAAAGTCCACGAACACGATGTTGTCAACCACAAGCTACTTGGTCTGGGATCAAACCAGGGACCATACACACCAGAGATAAGCACTCTACCATCGAGCCACCTTACCTTTCACATTCTATTTTAACATGAATACAAGGTTTATTGGATGAGTTCCTACAATCTTATTTCAAACAAATGCTCTTTACCAGTGGCGGATCTAGCTCGAGGCCAGGGGTGCCTACAATCCTCCACTTTTTTGAGTGACAAAAATAATTTAAGTTATTATTTATTTATTTCTGAAAGTTTATAGTAAACTCTTGATATACTTATCACTGTCTGGATTCTGGCTGATCCCCCAATTTTTACCTTCTTAATCCGCCCCTGACTCTTTCACTTACACAAAAAAAATCCCTCAGCAACATAATGTGGAAAACGTGCAAACCTTGTTTATTATTATCATTGGCTGCATTACTATATTGTCCGCTATTCAAAGGCGCCGATCCTGGGGGGCCAAGGGGGCCCATGACTCCCAAAGCTCGTGTGGCCCCCCTATTGTATTTATGAGTGTATAATATTTGGCATAATATGGGTGTAATTTGTCTTAAAATCTTCATATATATGAAAAGAAATCGGCGCCGTTGCCTCTATTCGTTCTTCATTTTGTATGTTCCTTCACATATTACTACAAGAAAAAAAAAAGTAAAATTGCTTTGGCACACAATAATATCTAGTTCGTCTGCAAAGTATTTTAAAATAACGAAACAGAGAACAGCTTCAAGTATACAAGATCGTCACGACTTTATCGCTAGATGTCAAGCAAGTAATGTTTTCTTTGTAAGTGGCGGTCCGAATAAGTTTTCCACAAACAGAGACCCCGAGAAAGGTAGCCTATCTGAAAGATTCACATGTAATACATTAGCTAGTCTTGAGCTTCATCTAATCGGATTAACAAGGTACTCCGAATTCTAACCAGGATTAGGATTGAAACTATTAATCCAGAAACCAAATCTTAGATTAAAAAGTGAAGGGGACCTTCACGTAAAGCACATTCAGTTTCTTTTGTTGCTAGCGTAATGAATACAGTATTCTGGTATTACTATGGAGTAATTTTAGGGGGTGATGTACAAGGGCGCTGATTTCTCTGTAAATTTGCGGCGGGAGCTCGTGTGGTTCGGATTCCACGTTAATTAGTAGGTCCACATCTCATATAGCCTCGCTGCTGAACGGGACGTTAAACCCAAAATCAACTCAACTCAACTCTGTAAATTTGGGGTGGCTCATTCAGATGCAGAAAGCATGTATGAGGATTTTAAGACAAATTGCATTCAAATTATGCCTAATATGGTATATTCTTAAATAAAATAAGGGGGCCTACATGAGCTTTGGGGGAGGCACTCCGCGCCCCCAGGATCGACGCTCTTGGTGGTGTACCACAGGGAAGTACAGTTAATGTAGAATATTCCAACTTTCTGCCTGATATACTGTGACAAGCTTATCAAATACCGATGTTGAAAGTTACATAAACTACCTTGTCTGCAACATGATAATGCAAGAGTAATCGAATTACATCAAAGTCCAAACTATTAGCCTAATTTTAATCCCACCGCCTATACAGAGGAAAAAAGGGTATGTGGCGTATGTAAAAATATAGGTTACATGCGTAAATCCATGTAGTTTTTGGACTTAACGTACGACTTCATATAACATTCTGCACCAAACCTACAACTGGAAATGTGTTTTATAATACTTTCCGTATAAGTATTCCGTATAAGTACTTTCCATATGAAACAAAGAAATGTAGGCGGTCAGGATCTCTCATACAGATGGACGTATATAATATATTGCTGACGTATGTAACATACGGAAGACTATGAGATGGCAAACATCTTGCAGGGGCATGATGTAACATCTAATCGGAAAAAAGGCAGTACGAATATAGCACGTGAAAAACGTACGCTCCTTACAGATTTACATAGTAAACATGTGAAGTCTGTATATTTGTACAATATACCGCTGTCCGGATAACGGATTTTTCTCAGTGTATTATCTCTTCTCCGAACTGAAGAGACCCTCGCATGAAATGATTTGAGAACTTAAGAGACACAAATAATATGTTATAGATCAGTGGACATGACAAACTCCGAAGACGTTGTATGAAATACTATGAAAATCTGCTTTCGCGCTGTGAGAACTGCTGGAATAAAAACAAATTGAAACACTACAGTGTATCATCATATATGGAAGTTAATGAATTGAAAAATATAAAACAAAATTCACAGACCTTTGGGGACATTCCTTGCATGTTTGGTATAAAAGATAATTGAACTTTATTCGGAAATTGGAATATTGAAGCACTTCTCTGAAGATTATAGTACTTTTTGGTTTGCCAAAATTGATGGTTTGATAGCTAAAGTTCACAGTTGAGAGAAGAAACGAGATTTTTATGCTGTAGTCGCAATACAGTGCTTTAGAATGCATTGATTCCGGTTAAAATCAACAAGATCTCTCTGATCTTCCAATGTTATAGCTGTGTTAAATGGACTGTGAAATATATACACATTACCATTTTCAAATATCCATCCTTTTGAGTTTCATACATCTCTTCCGCATATTTCAAGAGAAATAAACGAAAAAACTAGAGAAAACCTCTGAACTAGAGAAACAAAATATTTTTTAAAAAGTAAGAAAGAAGATAAAAGTAACCGAGATGAAAACTAAAACTAAGTGTTTTAGTTTTTTAAGTACGCTATAAGTATGGAAAGTTATAGAGATATCCGTCTGTCTGTCTCTTGACAAGTGTCTGGTAAAAGGTCAGATGTAGCGAGAAATGGTTTCTTTGGCATGAATTAATCGTTCAGACAAATTTTCCAATGTTTACTCTTAAACCTCTGTTCAAATCGGACGAGGTACAAAAGTATAAATATGCTATTTCCAGTTTCGTCATTGCTCGTTATTAGAGATGTAAATTCTCGAGATTTCTTTTTAAGAAAACGAAGTTCCGTAACATTTTGATTGGAAATTTTGGACTTTTTATAACATTTCAAGTTCAATGAAGAGATAACAGTAGTTTCACATTTCCTCCATTACAGAGAAAACTAAATACATGGAAGTGCGTCGCGACCTTAATACGGCAAATTGTGAATGCGTTAAAATATTAAATAATACTTTGAATAAAGTGGATACTTTCAAATATTTAGGATCAATATTAACAGACGAAAATCATATTCGCGAAGAAATTAAATGTCGGCTATAACAGGGAATTCGTGTTACTATTCGGTTCAAAATCTCTTGTCGTCGCGAATTCTGTCGAAGAATTTGAAGCTTAAAATATATAAAACGATAATCATGCCTGTTGTTCTGTATGGTTGCGAAACATGGTCGCTTACTCTGAGGGAAGAACATAGACAAAGTATTTGAGAACAAGATCCTGAGAAAAATATTCGGACCCAAGAGGAACGGGAATGGGGAATGGCGGAAACTTGGGTTTTATACTGTTTACCCAATATTGTTAGGGTCGTCAAGTTTAGAAGGCTTAGGTAGGCAGGTCGTGTAACTAGAATTTAAGAACGTAGAAATGCTTTCAAAGTCTTGACTGGAAGACCCATTGGAAAACGACCGTTAGAAAGACCTAGGCGCAGATGGGAGGACAATATTAAGATGGATCTCGCAGAGATAGGAATACAAAGTAGAAACTGGATCCAATTAGCTAAGGATAGAAGTCAGTGGAGAGCTTTTGTGAACGCGACATTGAACCTCGCTTTTGTGAACGCGAGAGATTTTGTGAACGTGACGGGTTTCATAGGCCATAGAGTTATTTAGTTAGTTTGTTATAACATTAAAAAGTCATTTAGAGAAAGATGGGGTAATAAGAGACAAAAGTAATTTAAAATGTTAATAATTTTCAAGTCACATCTCTGATTCTTGTGTATATGTACTTTGTTGCTGAAGAACACAATAGAAAATTATTTTATTTCTTCCCAATGTATAGGAAGACTGCGAAAAATTACTTTTTCTTTTTTTACTATTTTCAGTATACACTAGAGGTAAACACTCTACCAATGAACCACTGCGGCCCCAGGAAATTTAACAAGATGTTTAGAAAACCAACACGACTTTTGTGATATGTTGGATTGCATAACTTGCAGTTTCTGAACACCAATTAAAACCAATAAAGACTACCAGCTCCTAACTGGCTATAGCACTTATAAGAAATGAAAGTTGTAGAGACTTTTTTGTTAATTGTAGAACCTGCCATAGGAAATAAAGTATTATATGTGGAAAAAGAAATCATAAAACAAATTTAAAAGAGAGTGTTTCATTTTTTCAAAAATCGATTCTTATAAAAAGAACTTCAACATTTTTTTGTATCTCTAATCACTGTACAGGAAAAATCCTTAATATACAAGGTTCATTTAAGTTATAAAACCTCCATTTTTTTCTCTGGACTGATAAAAGATAGACACGTGCTGTTTATTTTAAAATACGCAAGTACTCGTTATCAATGCGTAGCAGATAAGGCAACACCGTACGGCACACAGAACTCTAGCGACAGTGGTGAGTGAGAGGACTGTTTTTGATACTTACGATTCATTACAAGAACATCGTGTAATCATTCGCTTTCCCCATTTGCATGGCGTGGCACCGCTTGAAATTCATCGTCAATTGACTGAGACATGAGATAATGGTGCCATGGATGTGTCCAATGTGAGTTTGTGGATGCGACAATTCAAAGAAGGCAGAACGTAGTATGACAACAAACCAAAACAATCTCGGCCTTTCAAAAGCCGGTCTAACGACATGATCGAACGAGTGGGGAAAGTTGTTTTGGACAATCGCCGAATAAGTGTAGAAAACATCGCCTTCAAAATTGGCATTTCCGTGGGATCTGTGCACACAATCCTACATAAAGACCTTGAAATGCGAAAAGTGTCCTCCACGTGAATGCCAAGAATTCTGATGGACGACCATAAGGCTGGACGCATGACATGTTGTCAGGTAATTTAGACCCCACTTTTGTTGACTTTGTGAAAAATGTATACGGCTGCAGGAAGACTACGTCGACCTGTGACACAAGTTTCATAGTTTTCATTTGATTAGTTAGAGAGAAAAATACGTAAGGTGTTGTAACATGAACGCATCTCGTATGTGTAGCTAGAAGATTTTTTTAAATATAAATTTAGCGTCCCAGGAATGAGTTCCATCTGTACCGTTATGTCTCTACTTAGGCCGAAAGTGCTAGAAATATCCTACGGCTTCTAGTTTCATTATTGGTCTCCATAGTGCAGAAACAATCAGAGAAAAGCCGGAACTGCTTTTTCAATGTGGATTCAGATTCTCAAGGTCAGATTCAATTTCCGACTTTCTCCTCCTACTGAAACCAAGATCTACCAGGTTTCGTTTTCAATATTGAACTTCTTCACCTTAAATTTGTGCTGTAGTTTCACAATGAGACATGAAACCTATTTGTTTAATCTCTGATAACATTCTACAAACTGAAGCGCTGATACATCTCTCTCCAAATGAAATGAAATGAATTGTTTTTAGTTTATCGTCCCACAAAATGCATTTTAGGCAAAGGTAGACGTTGACTAAGGCAATTGAATGATGACGGAAGACCTGGTGGAATGAGAAAGTGGGCGGAAAAGGGGTCACCCCTAGAAAACCCACGGACACGTTGTTGTCCACCGCAAATTTACTTGCCTGGGGATTGAACCAGGGACCTCATGCACCAAAAGTAAGTGCCCTGCCATTGAGCCTCCGTGGCCTTTACCTCTCGCTCCAAGACGAATCTTAGCAGAAATTCCGTTTGGAGAGTTTTCTGATTTATGAGTGAAGATTGTTTTCTGAGTTGTTTTGTTAAGTTAATGTGAAGATTGCTATTTAATTTTCCAAAGTCCAATTTGTCCCGTTTCTCCTTAATTTTAGTGGGATCTAGAACTCATAGACAGGCCATGTCTTGCTCTGAACTAGAATATGTAAATATATTGTAAGATCCCCTTTTAAAAATTACATAGAATTCTTTTGAATGTGTAAGCAATCTCTTTTTGTATGTATTAGTTGTCTAAATAGTCACCTTTGTTCATTGAGGTCAAAGCACATATCTTATTAAATCAATCCCCTAACATAAGTTCTTTTTGGTCCCTCTGGTGCTTAGGTTCCCTGAGTGGATGCCAATCCATGTGAGTTCGTGGAGGACAACATCATTTTCAAACGTTTCCTATGAACGACTAGGAAGTCGAAGACTGTTAATTAATCGAGGAATGCTGTCTTTTATGCCGTTTCGTGGTTCTCCCGTTTCCTCCCACTTTATCATTACACTAATAATTTCATTATTACTTACTGTCATTAATCATCCGTCTCCTTTTTCGTAAAAGGCTTAACCGTGGTTTTTCATTTCATTTAATTTTCTAAAGTGTTTTTTTTTTTTTTTTTTTTGGGTTAGTTAATACCATACTGAAAACATACCTAACAGGTTTGGTTAAATCAAGTGAATCTGCCATCTTTGGGCACGTGAAAACGGTTTCTTTAAAAGCTTGACATACTAAAAATAATACAAAAGTTACCATTTTTCTTTAGCTTGTTTTTCATAAGTGAAAGGAGATAATGAAATGCAACTTACCACAATTATAGATAATGTTATTCTACAACAGAAAATATGAACCTAAAGATTTTTCAGTGTTGCCATCCATAGAAATTACAGTGTTACCAGAATAATATTTCCTCCAAAAATCTAAGTTAATACAGACTAGAAGAATGAACTCAACCACATTTGATTACGTATCATGTTTTGGTATCCTGTGAACTATTTTTAAATAACATTATTATTCAATTTTAATAACTGTATTTTAAAACTATTTTGTGTATTACAAACTAAATATAACTATTATTTAAAAAGTAGTTTATACGATACCAAGACAACATGATACGTAATCAAATGCAGTTGAATTCGTTCCACTAGTCGCTACCTTAACTTAGATTTTGGGGAAAATGTTATTCTGGCAACACTGAAAATTCTTCCGGTTCATATTTTCTGTTTATAAAGTAACATTATCTACGATTGTGATAAGTTACATTTCCTTATCTCCTTTCACTTATGAATAAACAAAGAAAAGAAAAATGGTAAATTTTGTATTATTTTTAGTATGTCAGGCTCTTAAGAACAGTCATTCAATGCTCGCTTTGATATACTGATTTATGTTTGTAATTACTTTTTAAATAAACATTTTTAATGATGTTGCTATAGGATTGTTAAAAATCTATTAGGAAAAAAGTTACATCCGAGTTATATTTTATAACTTCTTTCTTTTTAAAAAAGAAAGAAAGAAAGAAATGTAAGTACCATGTTGGCGGGAAATTAAGCTGAAATAATTTATTTTTTCGTCTCATTTCTTGAAAAAAGGCCAACTTTGCCAATATAACTAGCACTGGATGGCTGTTTAAAATTTGTCCGAAACCATCTTCATAGGTTTTTCAAACGACAGAGATTGTTCACCACCCCTTTCTGCTTTTCGATTGTTTGAGGCCCCAAGTGTCCTTTGAGCTTAACTTCAGTGCAACAATACAGTTTCAATGACTGTACTGACTCCAAGGGGCCCACAGACGGATTTTGGGACGCAGATTGTATCCATGAGAACATTTGGGGGACATAAATTTTCGTATATATATATATATATATATATATATATATATATATATATATATATATATATATATATATACAAGGTCTGTATGATAAGTAATGAGACTCGCCGCGCCGCGGCGCGCGTGTCGCTGGAGCGGGTTTGTCGGTGATGGAGGATGTAGGGGGGGTCCGAGCAAAGCAACGCACCGCGCGTCAGTTGGCTCCGAGCCTTAGTGGAGCGCGGACAAGCCTTGGACAAAGCCCTTGTGAACATTCTTGTCACGGCGGAAAATCAACAAACATGGAGGGTTCCATCGAACAGCGTTATGCGATCAAATTTTGCGTTCGCCTGGGGAAAACGGCTACTCAGACGCTTTCTCTCATCACGGAGGCCTACAAAGAGGAAGCCCTATCCAAAGCCCAGGTGTTTCGTTGGCACAGTGCGTTCCGGAACGGCCGGGAAAGCGTTGAGGATCTGGAGAGGGCTGGACGCCCGACAACAGTGACTACGGACGAAACTGTGGCAAAAGTGAGGGATCTCCTGAACTCAGACCGTCGATTATCGTTGAGATTGATTGCTGATGAACTCGATATGAACCACACAACACTGCACAAGATTGTGACGGAACAATTGGGAATGAGAAAAATCTGTGCGAAACTGGTGCCGCGAGTGTTGACTGACGAACAAAAGCAACGACGTGTTGATTGTTGTCAGGAACTGTTGAACCTCATGACGTCATAACAGGTGACGAGTCGTGGGTGTTCCAGTACGACCCTGAAACGAAACGTCAAAGCGCGGAGTGGCACACTCCTGCGTCCCCGCGCCCCAAGAAGGCCAGAATGTCGAAGTCAAAGGTGAAAACAATGTTGATTGTTTTTTTTGACAATGTGGGGGTGGTCCACAAGGAGTTTGTACCCCAAGGACAAGCCGTCAACGCCGCCTTCTACAAACAAGTCCTTGAGAGACTGCACAGGAGCGTCAAGCGGAAAAGACCGGCGATCGCTAGCCGGTGGAAGTTGCATCACGACAATGCCCCTGCCCACACCGCCTTCTTAGTGACCTCCTTTTTGACCCGGATTGGGGTGGAAGTCCTTCCACAACCACCCTACAGCCCAGATGTGAGCCCGGCCGACTTCTTCCTCTTCCCGAAGCTGAAGCCACGCTTGAAAGGAACCCGTTTTGCAGACGTCACAGCCATCCAAGCAGCCGTGACCACATTTCTAAAGGACATGCCGGCTGCTGACTTCCAGGGGGCGTTTGCAGCGTGGAAACATCGATTGCAGAAGTGCATCGACGCAAGAGGAGAGTACTTCGAAAGCTTTTAAGTCCCTGTACAGATCAGATCAATAAAACAATGTTTCCAGACCTGGTCTCATTACTTATCATACAAACCCTGTATATATATATTACCATCAAACTGGAAATTTTTAAATTTTGGGAGTGAGTAAGTGATATTGGGGTGCAAAATAGTAAATATTGGGAGGTAAGATGGCAAAAAAAGTTTTTAAAATGAGAAAACAGGTTGCGTTAAATTTCTTAAATGTGCGATTTTTAATTCTTTACATCTTTCTGAACAATGAGTCTTAATAGGGAGACAACAACCGGAATAGCATTGGTACTCTGTGAAGAATCGAAATGTGGCACAATTAAGAAATTTAACGGAAGCCGGTTTTTCATAACAAAAGTGTAGAGTCCTTTGGGGATAGAACGGTAAGCTTGAAGAACACTGAGAAAAATCCATTATCCGGACAGCGGTATATTGTACAAATACAAGGATTCGTTATGTTTACTAAGGAAATCTGTACGGAGCGTACTTTATCTATATACTACAGAGGTACTGCCTTTTACCCGCTTAGATGTTACATCATGTCGCTGCAGGATGTCTGACATCTAACAATTTTCCGTATTTTACATACGTATACGTATTTTAAATACTTCAGCTATACGTTATATACGTCCATCTGTGTGTAAGATCCAGACCGCCTATAGACACTCTTTCTTTCGCCATGGCTGACGTCATTGAACTACCGTCTTTTGCTTGCGAAACGAGGTTGTTTACAAACGGAACAGAAGAGAGGAAGGAAACAAAAGCCTGGGTAAGTACAATAGTTAACTATTACTTTCGTTAAATATTCCATTAATTATATATTCTTTTAGTGTAACTTGCTTTAATATAGTACTAAGTAAGTAATGTAGTTTATGACTACAATTCTTACTATTGTAACTCGTAAATGATTGAGGAGAATGGAATGGGTGAATCTGAATTTTGAAAAAACTTTGAATATTAATGTTTTGAAACATATTATGTTTCAAGGTAGCAAAATGAATGTTATGTGTTTATTCATTCCATTTTATATGTGACGATTTATTACTTGGTGCAGATTTACTACAGGACTGCTTAACATAATTGCTAATAAACCGTTTTCAGCGCGGAAATTTCCTTGTGTAGTGAAGATTTAGGATTTAGATTTCTGGGCTTTCGGCATCAATGGCCTTGTTACCCCATATGAGGGATGACTTTCCTCGGCGAGTACACTATCCGGGGAAAGGAAGGGAAGAAAGGATTGGGGAAGGAAGAAAACGGCCTGGGACCTATATGTTAGGTACCACTCCGGCATTTGCCTGCTGTGAATGAGGAAAACCCAAGGAAACCTCATTCAGGATGGCTGGACTTAAAATCTTTTGATACTTTTTCGACCGAGTTCACCCCCGGGATCGAACCCGGAACCGTTCGCACCGAAGACGAGAGCGCTAGCGACTACCCTACGCGGGGCCACTTGTGTAGTCTAGAAAACTCATTTTTCCTAGGATATTTGCAAATTTTTTTTGTTTTTTTTTGTTTTTTTTTTTTTTTTGCTTTTAGTTTAACGCCCCATGATTGTACATCAATGTAAGAGAGAAGGTGACAATGAGATACATGATAATGGTGGAATCAAGAAAATGTAAGGAAACTGGAAAGTCTTAAGAATAACCACACCTATAGTGTTCACCAAAAGCCTATTTGTCGGGAGCAGGAATCGAACCAGGGACCTACCGCGTCAGAGGTAAGCGCTCTCAGAGCTTTCTTTTGTTTAAAGAACTTGTTTACAATGAAATATATATATATATATATATATATATATATATATATATATATATATATATATATATATATATTTACATCAGCTAATGCTTCTGGCAACAAATACTATTCGAAGCTTTCTTGCACCCACTGGAAAACGTGAAGTATATTAATATTTATTTGCATATATTGTTATTGTAGACTGTTCCCATAATGCCCACCGACTTCGATTTTACAAAATTTGAGAAATAAATTTCACTTTTTATTTAGTGGTCAATTTGAAGGCATTTTGTTATACTACCATTAAGAAACCCATATACATCATATTACGAATCAATCATTATGGAACAATCTCATTTGTGACACGCTGCAGTGGTACCAATCTTTGAAAGTTTCATTTACAACTTTTTTCTTTTTTCTTTTTTAACTGATTTTGTGAGTAATGGTGCATTCAGTATAAAGGTACAACAAGATATTCTCTTTCTCTCTCTCTGTCCCTGTGCGTGTGTGTGTGTGTGTTTGTTTCTTTCTAGTTTCCGGCGTAAGCGTGTGGATACTACCAGGTATACTTTCGTGTGTACAAATGATAGTTTGTGTGTGTGTGGCGCGTATATATGAACTATTAATTGGGATCGCGTAGTGGAATTTATCAATATTAGTACGTACATACAAACGGCTGTTACTTCACACGATAACTTTGGACGAATGCGAATTTTTAAATTCTGCTTTTTGCAATAAATAAGTAGAGTGATTCCTCTCGAGGGAGTTCCCCTAAATGGTAGCCCCTACCATGTCCAATTAAATCACAAATTGCCGCAATCCTTTGTACATTCTTTGTACAGAAATGTACAGGCCAAACTTTCGTTTGTACACTATTAGGGGCGCCGCCAGAACGAAAACAAATTGGGGCTGTTTAACTGATACCCCCCCCACCAACATGTTCTATTCAATCACTAATTATCGCAATCGTTTGTACTTCGTTTGTACAGAAATGTGCAGGCGAAATTTTCGTTTGTACACAATTAGGGGCGCCGCCAGAACAGAAAAAAATGGGGGCTGTCTAAGTGGTAGCCCCCCACCATGTCCAATTGAATCACAAATTGCCGCAATTGTTTGTACTTCGTTTGTACAGAAATGTGCAGGCGAAATGTATGTTCGCACGCAATTAGGGGCGCCGCCAGAACGAAAAAAATTGGGGGCTGTCTAAGTGGTAGCCCCCGACCATGTC
Organism: Thermobia domestica; assembly: GCF_964235325.1. Classification (NCBI taxonomy): domain Eukaryota; kingdom Metazoa; phylum Arthropoda; class Insecta; order Zygentoma; family Lepismatidae; genus Thermobia; species Thermobia domestica. The sequence continues at coordinate 265,416,829 of NC_137462.1, forward strand.
CTATTCAATCACAAATTGTCGCAATCGTTTGTACTTCGCTTGTACAGAAATGTGCACCCGAAATTTTCGTTTGTACATAATTAAGAGCGCCGCCAGAACAGAAAAAATGGGGGCTGTCTAAGTTGTAGCCCCCCCAAAAAAAACAATTCAATCACAAGTTGTCGCATTCGTTTGTGCATCGTTTGTACAGAAATGTGCAGGCGAAATGTTTGTTTGAACAAACTTAGGGGCGCCGCCAGAACGAAAACAAAGTGGGGAGCTGTCTGAGTGGTAGCTCCCCCCACGATGTCCAATTGAATCACAAAGTATCGCAATCGTTTGTACATTGTTTGTACAGAAATGTGCAGGCCAAATTTTCGTTTGTACACTATTAGGGGCGACGCCAGAACGAAAACAAATTGGGGGCTGTCTAGCTGGTAGCCTCCCACCAACATGTCCTATTCAATCACAAATTATAGCAATCGTTTGTACTTCGTTTGTACAGAAACGTGCAGGCGAAATTTTTGTTTGTACACAATTAGGGGCGCCGCCAGAACAGAAAAAAATGGGGGCTGTCTAAGTGGTAGCCCCCCCCACCATGTCCAATTGAATCACAAATTGTCACAATCGTTTGTACTTCGTTTGTACAGAAATGTGCAGGCAAAATGTATGTTCGTACAAAATTAGGGGCGCCGCTGGAACGAAAACAAAGTGGGGGACTGTCTAACTGGTAGCCCCGCACCAACATGTTCTATTCTATCACAATTATCGCAATCGTTTCTACTTCGTGTGTACTGAAATGTGCAGGCAAAAGTTTCGTTTGTACACAATTAGGGGCGCCGCCAGAACGGAAGAAAGGGGGCTGTCTAAGTGGTAGCCACCCCACCATGTCCAATTCAATCACAAATTATCGCAATCGTTTGTACTTCGTTTGTACAGAAACGGGCAGGCGAAATGTTTGTTTGTTCACAATTAGGGGCGCCGCCAGAACGAAAACAAAGTGGTGGCTGTCTAAGTGGTAGCCCCCGACCATGTCCAATTCAATCAGAAATAGTCGCATTCGTTTGTACATCGTTTGTACATAAATGTGCAGGCGAAATGTTTGTTTGTACACAATTAGGGACGCCGCCAGAACGAAAACAAAGTAGGGTGCTTTCTAAGTAATACCTCCGCACCATGTCCAATTGAATCACAAATTGTCGGAATCGTTTGTACTTCGTTTGTACAGAAACGAGCAGCCGAAATGTTTGTTTGTACACAATTAGGGGCGCCGCCAGAACGAAAACTAAGTGGGGCTGTCTAAGTGGTAGCCCCCGACCATGTCCAATTCAATCACAAATTGTCGCAATCGTTTGTACGTCGTTTTTACAGAAATGTTCAGGCAAAATTTTCGTTTGTACACAATTAGGGGCGCCGCCAGAACGAAAACAAACTGGGGGCTCTCTAAGTGGTAGCTTCCCACCAACATGTCCAATTGAATCACAAATTTTCGTAATCGTTTGTACATCGTTTGTACAGAAATATGCATGCGTAATTTTCGTTTGTACACAATTAATGGCGCCGCCAGAACGAAAACAAAGTGGGGCTGTCTAATTGGTAGCCCCCACCATATCCAATTTAATAACAAAATATATCAATCGCTTGTACATCATTTGCACAGAAATGTGCAGGCGAAATTTTTGTTTGTACTCTATTAGGGGCGCCGCCAGAACGAAAACAATGTGAGGGTTTGTATAAATGGTAGAAGCATTAAAAAAATGTGTCACATTTATGGAGTATTTTTCTAACAGGACTTAGTTCACACTATTGTGTGGTTTGGTTTGTTCACACTATCGTGTGATTCACTATATTGATCTTATCCTAACGATGATGGAATTAATTTTTTTTTGTTTTTTTATATTTATATTTATACTTACAATGATTATTGCTGAGTTAGTTTTTCACTCCTCGGCTCTTATTATTAAACTTATTCATTATTTCTTACGTGAACTGAATCCTTATGAGAAAAATGTATTTTTTTCTTTCTATCTTGCGCAGAAACCGTTATTCTCATCTCGTACAGGAAATTGATAAGTGGAAGATATAACAAATTCACAAAGTAGACTGTTAAAGGGAAAATTAGAACACAGTATTTTGTTTTATTTGATCATCTTCATTAAACTCATTTTGCAGAAACTATAGAATGCATGGTGAAGTATTTTGGTGCATTCAGCATTCTGATTTACGAGTAGAGTTGCTAACTGGCTGGTATTTGCTGTAATTTTGATTAAGGCCGGTGACCGGTACAAACTTCTTATTAGCCCCCTTCTGACGGGCATTTTGCAATCTGCAATCCAGAATATAACATTGAACATCGAAATTTTTCAACAGTGCCTTTACAAACACAAATTTCCGTTGTATTATACATTATCGATATTTTTTTAACGTAAGGCAGTTTTTTTATTTATTTAACATAACAAATTTGATAACACTTATATTTTATTGTAAAAGAATTTTATTCATTTATTGAGAGTAGAAAATGACTTTTTAAAGCAATTTCCTTTGTTTGAAGTGAAGTTTATAGAATAAATTTCATTTTATGAATCAACTATTGTTACATAAAGATAAATATCCAGTATTATTCATCTGTTTCGATAATTTTAAACAAGTGGCAATTGCTGGTAAATACAATAACGATCAATACAGTCTTCAGTTTCTCATTTGTACAGAGAATTTTGAGGGTGTGCCGGTAATTTTGTTTTCCTGAGTTGGCAACCTATTTACGAGGTTTTGTTTCAACTCTGCTACGTAGTGGCTCCGTACTGACACTCCGCATGCAAATAAGTATGTAAGGCTACCATACGCCCCGGTTTCTTAAAATTTGTCCCGGTGTGCAGAAATTTTCCTTCTTGTCCTGTTTTTTCTTTATTATTATTATTATTAATTACATATCAAAATTTCTGAAAAGATAATAAAATCGACTTATTCCTTTTGCTTTCAATTCCGACAATACTATAGCAACAATTGCATTCTAATCTTTATTATTATTGCAATCGTTGCTTCCCCGGATATAACATGCAATGTTTAAATCCTCCTAAGTAGCACTCTTATCACTAAAAGTAAGAATGTATACCCCGAGGTGGCAACAAATTCTTGTGACGTTGCAGACCAGCCCCGAAAACACATTTTTTTTCTGCTTCAGAAAAACAATTATGCAAATTGCTTTCTTTTAGTTCGCATTTTAGGTTAACAAAAATAAATCAGCCTATTGAAATTTTGAAACAACTTCATAAATCTGGATATTTTTCTTTATAGACATGTAGAGCATGTAAAGGTGGTATGCGTAATAATATTGAAAATGTAATTTTTGCCTAAATATTGTATGTTCACTGATTGCGTTTATATTGTATAACAGCTTCTAGCTTCTATAATAATTTTTAGCACTGTTGATTAAGTATGGACAGTGGCGTATTTACGATTTTGTTTCGGGAGGGGCTTTGCTAACTTCCGGGGGTGCTTTGCCTGAAAATATGAAAATTCTGCAAGATACTTCATATACTTTACTATAGTAAGTAAGATTTCGGTGGGGGGCTTGAGCCCGGAAGCCCTCCCCCTAAATACGCCACTGAGTATGGACTATATTAATACATTATTTTAAGTTGTATAACTAGTGCGATACTGTAGTAAAATTCGAAAGATAAAATTAATACAAAATGCAATATTTACTACTAATTTGTAAGATGTCCCGTTTTTTCTGTTTTCAAAAAGTATGGTAGCCTTAAAGTACGCTAAACCATACAAAATAAATTGTACTGTAAATAGTACCCCTCTGATAGTGCTCTCAAACGGGTCGGGTTACGGGTCGGGTTGTCGGGTCGGGTCAGTCGGGTTAGCTCGTGTCGGGTCACTCGGGTCGGGTCGTCACATTCTTCACTTATTTTCTATACGGAATACTATAAAGAGCTTTGTTGTGGAATTCAATTCGAAGTTGGTGAATGAATGATAAATGTGACTAATTGAAGGTGAAATAGTAATAAAATTTTAATTTTACCCTATATTAACTAATTGGTATTGTAATTGTAATTAATATTACTACTGACTTTTTTCCTTTCTGCGTTTCTATGTCAAGTTAAATGTCACATTAAGTGAAATTGAAAGGAAATATCTAGTTAACGTCCCACGTTATGCACCAACGCTAAGAGAGACAGTGATGATGAGAAATAATTGAAGTGGTTGAATGAAGAAAGTGGGAGGAAATGGGAGAACACCGAGAAAACCCATGCACATGGGGTTTGTCCACCAGAAAACTTACTTGGTACGAGCTGGAATCAATACCCATGGACCTTCGGGTCAAACATCTGCCTTTGGGCAGGACACATTATTATTATTATTATTATTATTATTATTATTATTATTATTATTATTATTATTATTATTATTATTATTATTATTATTATTATTATTATAACTTTAAGAGTGCCCAAGAAAGTTCCGCTGCCTTTTCACCAACACCTTCGAACATTGGTATGTAACCTAAGACGTACCTGGAATATCAAAAATCGTCTCCATCAGCCTCGACGACCTTCTGAAAACGTTCTGGAAGGCCATGGATTCCATCGCAGTCCAACTTGGTGGGACGTGAAGTGAAGAAGGTATCAAGTGCATATTGAACCTCTACTAGCTGTTTGAATTGGCGTTCTCTAAGGTGATTGTCCAAGGAATGGAACAGGTGATAATCGGACGGTACAACGTGGAGTATGGCGGATCCAATAGTGTTTTCCATCCAAGGCGTAGAATGATGTACTGGGTCATTTTAGCCACGTGGGGCTTAGCGTTGCCTTGTAACAAGAGGACCCCTTTGCGATTCAGAACTGCTGGATCCAGACAGTACACAGTTGCATTGATGATCTGACCAGCTGGTAGCAGTTCCCGATGGACGATACCTCGAACAGTCCACAAAATGCACAGGAGAACCTTATTCTGGCGTAGTGCTGGCTTGGGCTGTTTTTGAACCGATTCATGGGATGCTAACCAACAATGACGGCGCCGTGGAGCTTCGTACAGGACCCACTTCCCATCACATGTCAACACCCTGTTCAGAAATTGCTCCTTCCTCAGAAGAGACACCAAAGAAACACAGGTGTCTGCTCGCGTTGCTTTCTGGCTCCAAGTCAAATCATGTAGGACCTATCAACCCAGCTTGCAGTGCTTCCCAAGTTGATGGTGGTGGTGCCGAATGGTTTCTCCACTTACACTGAAAGGTAGTACCAGTTCCTCACATGTCTGTCTTCGCCTCAATTGCTGCCCGAAGATCTTTATCTTGAACATCTGTTTGTCTTCCGGCACGTGGTGCGTCTTCGAGTGTTTCGTCACCGTCCTTAAACCGTCATACCACTGCACTCTCCGCGTAGTCACGACACCCTCACCAAAGGCCTGTCATATCTTCCGCTCCGCGGAGCAGCAATTTGAACTCGTACAGCAAACAAGCCCTTATGACGCTCTGTGAAGGCCCCATGTTCACTCAGTCCTTACGCACGTTCACGGTGTATCTGAACAGCCACAACCAAGTAGTATGTTGGATATACTTACTAGTGTTGCTCACGAGACCTGGTTTGGGGCATTCTCGTTTCGAAAATGTGTCGTGAAGGTAGTCTCGTCTGGAAAACTGCATATGTTTCTATTGAAAGAGCTCTGTATCATCTCGTACCCTTTCATGAAAATTCTGTCTCGTCTCGTCTCGTCCAACAACTGACCTTCACCTTATATCCATCCGCATTCAACTCACGGTGTGAGGGCCAATTGAACACAGACCTCTACAAAGAGACAGACCTTTCTTGGTCACTTTCAGATTATTATTATTATTATTATTATTATTATTATTATTATTATTATTATTATTATTATTATTGCTGGGGTAGTGATTTGACTTTCTCCGCAATAAAATACTTGCTAATTTTATATAACGTTGCAAATATCTCCTAGATAAATTAATCAAGAAAAAATAAAAGGTAATTCCCTACAGAATGATATTTCAGTGCAATTAGTTCCTTATGATTCAATCAGACAGCAACGCTGTTTTTAAATAGAAAAATCGGAATGTTAACGTGATGAAATTGTTGTTTGTTACACAGCAAACAATATTAAAAGAAGTTCTATATACATTCCTTACTAGAAAATAATGTTGTCTTCAGAACTTTTATTCTTTTAGCCTTCAGAACTTGTCTTCAGAACTCAGTCAAATTTTATTTTGATTTTCGAAGTTGAATGCCTAAATTTTAACATTGGAAATTTGGGTGTGGAGTAAAATAAAGAAGGTTAGCAGGGTAGAGAGGAAAACGAATTAGGAAATGCTGAAAAAATGCAAGAGACGAGAGCAATATTAGACGATATAAGGAAGCGAAAAAATGGACGGATCACAAGTTTCGATCTTGCTAAGGGATTGCATTCTGAGAGATGTAGTAAAGGGGGTGATATCAGGAGAGCGAGAGTGTGTAAGAAGGTAGCAATTGATAGATTGTAATAAGGAGGGTGGTACTTTATGTTGGGTTGCGAGGCAGATATTAGCGGGAAATCGCAAAAATGGAAGCTTCTTACCTAGTTCACAGAAACTGGCCTGTCATTAATGGCAGAACACTGAGGAGGAGGAGGAGGATAATTATACTACAAATAAAAAAGCCGAAACAATGGTTTATGCATAAGAATTGGTCAGCATTTTTTTTTCTGGTGGCAGTTTTGTAAGGTTCTAGCTCTCTCAAACTGATTAGATTGTAAGGTCAGGTCACTCGGGTCGGTTGTCGGGTTAGGTCACTTCGGGTTGGTTCACTCGGGTCACTTTGGGTCGGGCCAATCGGGTCAGCTCTGGTCGGGTTGTCGGTCGGGTCAGTCAATTCGGGTCACGGGTGGGGTCGGGTCGGTCTTCAACACATATAATTTCCACGAAAATTACAATATACCACGGTTTATACCTCACTGGACTTCCAATAAAACATTTTCAATGATGTGTTCACCATGTCACCATTTTTGTATGAGGAAATTTCTAGAGGGATTTTGTGGGAATTTGATGGAGTGTAGATTCCTGTGTGTGTGTGTGTGTGTGTGTGTGTGTGTGTGTGTGTGTGTGTGTGTGTGTGTGTGTGTGTGTGTGTGTGTGTGTGTGTGTGATACGTTACAGGATACAAGATGTCGAGAAAGTGTGTAATAAACCGGACAATTTCTGTTATGTATGTGGGGAGCTGATATTTAAATCACAACGTCGATGTTTTACTCCACTTGTGAGGAAGTGTTATCAGTTATATTTTGGTTACTGTGTAGGAGACCAAGATAAGAACTGGGTTCCTCACTGCATTTGTTGTACTTGCGTGAAACGTCTGACTGGGTGGGCAAATGGTGGACGAAACATGAACTTCGCAGTACCGATGATCTGGAGGGAACGAAAAGATCATTCTTCAGACTGCTACTTTTGTATGACACAGATAAAAGAAATAAGCAGTAAATCTAACCACACAGTACAGTACCCTAATTTGCCATAAGCAATTAGGCCAGTTCCACACAGTGCAGAATTACCTGTACCAGTACCTCTTCCTCATCTTACGGTAAATGAGGATTACGTACTTGAGGCAACTATTGAAGTTCCAAATGAAGATGATGATCCTACTTATGTAGGAAGCACATCTACATTGGATCCCCATCTGATAACTCCGGGTGAACTAAATGACCTCGTACGGGATTTAAAACTCTCCAAGACACAGACAGAACTTCTTGATACTAAACTTAAGGCTGGAATCTGCTCCATCGTGACACTAAAGTATGTATTTTTCGAAACCTTCATACAGAGTTTCAAAACTATTATTCTCAAGAAAATGATTTAGTGTATTGTAATAATGTCTGTGCTGTGATGGATACACTTGGACATGCACATAAGTACAGAGTGGAGATTGCTTATTGACTCTTCGAAAACTAGTTTTAAGGCTGTCCTTTTGCACAATGGCAACAAATTTCCTTCAGTGCCTTTGGCTTATGCAACTAATATGAAGGAAACCTATGAAAACATCGAAATAGTGTTAGAAAACATTCAGTATGAGAAATACAAGTGGACCGTTTGCTGTGATTTACGCCATTTCTTTGTTAATGGGTTTGCAGCTTGGTTATAGGAAATGTTGTTTCCTCTGCGAATGGGACAGCAGGAACAAAGCGGAACATTACATCAAGAAGGAATGGCCAACGCATGTATTAACTCCTGGACAGAAGAATGCTGTTTATTCCTCACTGGTGAGCCCTGATTAGATAATTCTACCTCCTCTTCACATAAAGTTGGGGCTCTTCAAAAACTTTGTTAGGGCAATGGACAAAAGTAATGCAGGATCTTGTTACCTCAAGGAAAAAATTCCTCGGGTTAGTGAAGCTAGGGAGTTTTGCAGACACCCAAATAAGTTGTTTGATTCGTGACCAAAAATTTGAGGATCTCTTAACTCTGGTTGAGAAAGTAGCTTGGTGTCCATTTAAATGTTTAACAGAGATTTTTTAGGAAACAAGAAAGCCCCAAATTACCGTGAAATTGTGAGTGATTTCCGGCAATCATTCAATGAAATGGGTTGCAACATGTCACTTAAAGTTCACTTTCTAGACTCCCACCTGCATTTCTTTCCTGAAAACTTTGGTGCTGTTAGTGATGAGTATGGGGAACATTTTCATCAGGACAATTCCTCCATGGAGAAGAGATACCAGTGACGGTGAAGTTCAAAAATGCTAGCTGATTACTGTTGGACACTTAAAAGAGATGTTCTAGAAACCAAACACAGAAGAAAGTAAACAACTAAAACATATTAGTTGAGGTAAGTAAGTGTCCATTTATTAAGAAGATACCACTCACTTCTATTGTATTATTTATTAAGTAGATATAAAATGCTGACACGGTGTATACATCATTGAAAATATGTTTTATTTCAAATCCAATAAGATATAAACCGTGCTTATATTGTAATGGAAGTTATATGTAATTTTATCTGCAATAATGAATATTGTAAAATGAACAGTACACATAGCATATTTTTATATAAATATGTTTATTTCTCTAGATAGAATAATGCTACTTAGAGGGCTTACTAAGTACAAATCAAGCTAACATACAATATAATTTGTGTGTTTATATACCTAACGTACCCAAGGTACAAGTGTGAAAATGGTTTTTAAAAAAAGAAAAAAGAAAAAGAAAAGAAATTTGAGGGGAAATTTTCCGAAAACACCTCTGTCACGGAAAAACTGAGGGTGATAGAGAAAAACTGATTGCAGATTCGAATTCTACGTGAAAAGGTCTATTAGAATCAGGTATTTTCTTCCGTGTGCCAGAGAAAAAGATTTTCTTTCGACTAGTGTAATAGGTACCATTTTCAAACTCAGCAACCGTTATTCAAACCGGTTAACGTTGATCGCAGATATTAAAAATACTCACATCCGTATATTATTTAATACAAACGAAAATTTTACTTGCACATTTCTGCACAAACGATGTATAAACGATCGCGACAATTTGTGGTTCAATCGAACATGGTGGGGCTAGCACTTAGACAACTCCCCTTTTTTTCGTTCTGTCCACGCACCTGATAGCGTAGAAAAAAAAACTTTCGCCTGCGTATTACTGCTCAAACGATGTACAAACAATTAAGATAATTTTCTTTTGAATCGGAGTAGGGAGGTGCTACCAATTAGGCAGCCTATACTTTGTTATCGTTTTGGCGCGCTCGCAATTGTGTACAAACGAAAATTTCGCCTGCAAATTTCTGTACAAAACCGTAATAAACAAGAGCGACAGTTTGTGGTTGAATTCGACATGGTGGGAGGGCTATCAATTAGAGAGCAGATAGTTTGTTATCGTTTTCGCGGGGCCACATTTATGTGCAAATGAAAATTTCAGCTGCACATTTATGTACAAAGGCGTACAAACAAGTGCGACAGTTTGTGGTTGAATTGAACATGGTGGGAGGGCTACCATTTAGACAGCCCCACTTTGTTTTCGTTCTGGCGGTGCCCCTAATTGTGTACAAACCAGGGCCGGAGCGCGGGGGGGTCGAGCCGTGCCACCACCCGGGGCGGCAAAATTTGAAAAAGAAAAGAATACAGGGGCGGCAAAATTTGAGAAAGAAAACAATAAAAGGGCGGCATGTGAAAGAACCGCCCAGGGCGGCAAAACTTCTAGCGCCGGCCCTGGTACAAACGAAAATCTCGCCTGCACATTTCTCTATAACTATATTCAAACGATTGCGACAATTTGTGGTTCAATTGCACATGGTGGGGGGCTACCATTTAGACAGCCCCCCACTTTGTTTTCGTTCTGCCGTCGCCCCCTAATTACGTACAAATGAAAATTTCGCCTGCATATTTCTGTACAAACGATGCACAAACGATTGCGACAATTTGTGATTGAATTGAACATGGTGATTGGGCTATCACTTAGAAAGTCCCCCACTTTGTTTTCGCCCTGGCGGCGCCCCTAATTATGTACAAACGAAAATTTCGCATGCACATTTCTGTACAAACGATGTAGAAACGATTGCGACAATTTGTGATTGAATTGGACATGGTGGGGGGGGCTATCTCTTAGACAGACCCCCACTTTTTTCGATCTGGCGGCACCCTTAATTATGTACAAACGAAAATTTAGCCTTCACATTTCTGTAGAAACGATGTGGAAACGATTGCGACAATTTGTGATTGAATTGGACATTTGGGGGGGGGGCTATCACTTAGACAGTCCCCAATTTGTTTCAGTTTTTACGGCGCTCCCATTTATGTACAAGCAAAAATTTCGCCTGCACATTCTTGTACAAATGATGTAGAAACGATTGCGACAATTTTTGCTTGAATTTGACATGGTGAAGTGCTACCACTTAAACAGCCCCCACTTTGTTTTCGTTCTGGCGGCGCCCCTAATTGTGTACAAACGAAAATTTGGCCTGCACATTTCTGTACAAACGATGTAGAAACGAATGCGACAAATTGTGATTGAATTGGATATGGTGGGGTGCTACCACTTAGACAGCCCCCACATTTTTTTCGTTCTGGCGACGCCATTAATTTTGTACAAACGAAAATCTCGCCTGCACAGTTCTGTACAAACCATGTAGGAATGCTTGCGACAATTTGTGATTAAATTGGACATGGTGGAAGAGAATACCATTTAGATAGACCCCACTTTGATTTCGTTCTGGCGGCGCCCCTAATTGTGTACAAACAAAAATTTCGCCTGCACATTTCTGTACAAACGATGTAGGAACGATTGCGACAATTTGTGATTGAATTGGACATGGTGGGGGGGGGGCTACCATTTAGAGAGCCCGCACTTTGTTTTCGTTCTGGCGGCGCCCCTAATTGTGTACAAACAAAACTTTTGCCTGCACATTTCTGTACAAAAGGTGTAGAAACGATTGCGATAATTTGTGATTGAATTGGACATTTTGGGGGGGGCTAACATTTAGACAGTCCCCCACTTTTTTCGTTCTGGCGACGCCCCTAATTGTCTAAAAACGAAAATTTTGCTTGCAGATTTCTGTACGAACGATGTACAAACGATTGCGACAATTTCTGATTCAATTGTACATAGTGGGGGACTACCATTTAGACAGCCCCCACTTTGTTTTCGTTCTGACGGCGCCCCTAAGTGTGTACAAACGAAAAATTCGCCTGCACATTGAGACCATTTCCGATTGAGTCTGATAAGGGGGGGGGGCTGTCTAAATGGACGTCTCCTTTTCACCTCTACTGTAATTAAATTCTTCCTCGAGAAAATCTGTAATCAACACTGTCAGTAGCTACGTCGTCGACTAATATACCTTAACAAGTACAGCTTTATTTTCGTATATTTTACAACAGTTAACCAATTTAAAACTATCGCAAACAAGAATATGTAGTCAACTTCTTAAATACTTCGCTCGCAGGAACCCGTTCAGCGCGTGCAACAAGCAAAAACAACATGTTTGGCGTCTCACAAATGAAAAAGGGGAAAAAAGAAAAGCAAAAGCAGCACGACAGTGCCTTATCGCAGTCAGAGCTGACAACATAGTTTCGGTCGTTACTAACGCGAATAGACCTACTAGCGATGTACAAGAGTTATACAGTTACAATATACGTTGTGCCACAGTAGCGCTACAGGCGGAATGTGCACGAACTACAAATGAATATGTTCCCTTACAAGCATCAGACACTGTTGCACCCTCTTTACATTCTACACATCATTTTTTCTCCCACTTTTTGACCTTGACAAGCAGAAGTACCAGGCTTTCCGAGTTCACAACCATAAACTGTTTGTGTACAGAGTACGTTTTCAGTTCTTCCAATGACTCTGCGCGCGAAGAACAGGGGTGATGATCGGGCTACCGAATACGGAAGTCAGAGACACCCGGTTGCAACTTTAAATGTAAAATACAAATATAGAGCCTTGACAATGCCGTGAGGATGAATATATATATATATATATATATATATATATATATATATATATATATATATATATATATATATATATATATATATATATATATATATATATATATATATATATACAGTATATATATATTACGAAGATATTGACATATTTTACAGCCTCACTGAAATTAAAAAAAAAGTAGTCAGGGAGAGCTTACTTGTCAGGTTTTTATTTTTTAATTTAATTTATTTTTATTTATTTATTTTTGCTTTGTTATGTTCCCTAGTTAATTAATGTTTGGGTTACTGAAAATTAAAACCTTTTTAGTATTATTGTTATGTCATCACTTTGGAACCAAAACGTTAGATTTTTTTCTTGTGTTTTCATATAGGAAGTTGGTGAGTTTGCGCCTTAGCACTGGTTTGGTTTCTAGAACGTAATTGAAGGTCATGTTGAGTTGAGTCTTGGTGGGTTTGAGTTCGTGAAGTGTCAGGCACTGCTTGTGCCCCTGTCTTCTGTTTGTGATGTTTCCTGGCTTTGGGCTGTGACGTATTTATGTTGAGGAGTACCAACGCAGGCCGCGTGATATACAGGTAGCTACAACACAGCTTCAACAGTTACGAGTGCCAGGTCTTTGAATTTCAGCTTTCGTTACGGCGTGACTAATGCAGTATAGTGCTAGGTTGAAATTCTATGGGTGGTGAAAACGGTATGGTAAGAAATACAACGTAATTGTTATTAGTTTAATTAGTGTTTCTTCATAGTATTGTTTCACTATTTCTAGAAGGAATTAAGTATTAACGAAGTAATGAATAAGCAAAAGCACACATTGATTGACGTTTATTATTTCTCATACTCCATTGAGAATGTTTTGATCCTCAGTTGCGCAAACATCCAGTGTGCGTTTATTTTATTTCTTTTTTGGGGGGTTTACACTGCCTCACAGATGAGCTCCCTCGTGGCTATGTGGTTAGTGAACACGCCTTTGGCGTGGGACACCCGGGTTCGATTCCCGGCCGGGGGCCGCGGTGGCTCAGTGGTAGAGCGTTCACCTCTGGTGCTTGGGGTAACGGATTCGATCCTAGCCCCGCCAAGTGAACCTTGTGGTGGACAAACACCGTGTGCGTGGGTTTTCTCGGGGTTCTCCCATTTCCTCCCACTTACTTCATTCCACCATTTAATTCATTGCTCATCATCAGCGTCTCCCTTAGCCTAACCGGCATAACTGTGGGACGTAAAACTCAAAGGTTTCATTTCATTTTTTCTTAATCTCTTGCACCGACCGACCGATCTCGATCAAATTTCCAACGTAGATGCGGTTCTGGCCTGGGAGTGTTTTTAGCTATTTACTTTGACAGTAGAACTTAGGGGAGGGGGAGGAGGGGGACAGAAAAAATAAATGACTTAATTTACTTTGAAGTGTAAAAGTGCGAGCGTTTTCTTCTCTCTCTCTCTCTCTCTCTCTCTCTCTCTCTCTGTCTCTCTCTCTCTCTGTCTCTCTCTCTCTCTCTTCACTCCTCCAGTCTCCTCTCACTTTTAGGGCCGCGGTGGCTCAGTGGTAGAGCGTTCACTTCTGGTGCTTGGGGTCACGGATTCGATCCTAGCCCCGCCAAGTGAACCTTGTGGTGGACAAACACCGTGTGCGTGGGTTTTCTCGGGGTTCTCCCATTTCCTCCCACTTACTTCATTCCAGCATTTCATTCATTTCTCATAATCACCGTCTCCTTTAGCCTAACCGGCATAACCGTGGGACGTAAAACTCAAAGATTTCATTTCATTTTTTCCTCTCACTTTGATATCATGATTTCGCACTCTGATGAAAAGTATTAAATATTACCGCCAGGAAAAGTACTAATATATAACCTCTCTTTTAGGCGCCCCTCCAACCACGCGCCCGGGACACGTGCTTTGCTTGCTCGCCCATAGCTGCGGCTCTGTGAGCTACATAAGTAACATACAATGCTTACGTAATACTTTGGGTAATAAGTACTATTAAGAAAGGAAGAATTGCATTTTTTTAACTTTGGAAAAGAAGCTACTATGGGATTAAAGATAAGGTAGGAAAGGCAACACATTCCAGTCTATGCTTTCACCCAGCAGACATATTGTTTGGAACCAAAAAAAATGTGACTTTTGGAATCTTGTACTTAGGTTCACAGCGGAAGCGACGAAATAACTTGAATCATCCATTGTAGCTCTCCCCGCAACCAGTTTCTAAAATGTTGGCAATAAGTTTGCGAAACGAGAGGTGACGACTCCAATTTTGGGTGAAAAGTCGCTATAAGAAATAATCGAGAAATTCATTGTCTATAAGCATTGTAAAAGTTGTAGATGTAAACTAAACAATATGTTCTACTCACTGGCGCAATTCCCGGGGGGGGGGATGACGGATACATGTCCCCTCCAATCTTGGAACTGAGGGGGACTTCTCCCAAATAATCCGATTTGAAATGTGTTTTTTGGGAGAAATTTGATGATTTTTGTCCGATTGCTACAAAGGAACGTGAGATGTCCCCCAGAATAAGCCTCAAATCTGCAGCCTCCTAACGCTAAAGACAACTCTGATCCTCCACAACATTGTTTTTCAACTTCATAAGTATTTTGGACATCGCCAAAAAAAGTATGGTAACGGTCTTACCCTCCCCTCCCCCCCCCCAATGTTGAAGACAGATTTGCGCCGCTGGTTCTATTCACATCTTTGTAAACAGGGCGCAACCAATCCTTTAATTCAGGGATCATTTCAGGTTGTTTCGGGTACTTTTGTTCATGTTGTGGTCAAAATAGTTCCGAAATAATTAACACTACAGTACTTACGTTAAGCAATTTTTTGTAAAAGAAAAAGTGCAGAATAATTAAAAGACCCCAGAGGACAAATATAACAAACACCTTCTTCGCCTTTTTTCACGCATCTATAGCTAATCTTGTTGCTATCGGTAATGATGTATTACGTGTGTCTCTCAACGGAAACTCTGCGAACTAAAGGACATCAAGTTTGTAGTTATTCTTCGTTAGAGGGCAAGGGTAACATAACAATGCAGGATTGTGGAGTAGTGAGTACGCTGTATTTCCAAACTCTTCATCACTTGCGCTGATTAAAACAAACAAACAGAAAAAAAGAACGTAAAAACTGTTTTGAACTAATAATGCTTCTCTACAGATGAACATTTTGTTTGCAGCAAAAAGTCGCTAAATGTGTAAGTAGGTAAATCGTCATTTAAAAATCACCCAAAAAAGTTTCCAATCGGATTTTTTTTTGTCGTTATCGTAGGGCGACCATACGTTCCGTTTTGACCGGGACAGTCCCGTTTTAGGGGCGTGTCGCGGCCGTCCCGTCAGTAGATGGAAAAAAGTAGTATTCGTCCCGTTTTATGTAAATGAAAGAAGTAAATAACAAACCCAGTACCTTTACTCCTTTTAAAAGTATTAATAATAACAAAGCGGCAAAAATTGAACTGAAAATCCCTATATTAAACATACTCTATAGTTCGCAGTTCTGCTCGAAAGGCAGCAGAGGTTTTAGCAGTTGGTTGTGTGTTAAACAAACTTCAACGTGTCTTTCCTTTTTCATAAGTACCCGCTCTGTAACGAAGAGAGAGAGGGGGAACTCTGATATCAAGGCACTGATAAGAACAAAGGTAGATCTAAAAGTCTAGTGTTGCAAGAACCTGTCCCGTTTTTAACTGAAAATTTTATGGTCACCCTACGCTATCGTTGAGGTCGAATTCCCCTTATTTAGCGACTTTACCCAAAATTGGCAACATTGACCCCCACCGAACAACACCCCGTCATCTTGAGCCTAGCCAGCATAATAGTGGGGCGTAAAACTTAGATTTCATTTCGAACAACACTCCCAGAAACCTACTGTTATACTATTCTCAAACCACCCTTTCGTACAGTTCTCCCTATTCGAAAAAAAAAATTGTAAATAGCAGTGTTCATACATAAATATGGAACTCAATTTCCCTGAATTTTGCAGGTTTTCCAGGTATTAATTTTGCAATTTCCAGGTCTAGTGGAAGAAACTAATAGTACGAGAACACATAAATTTTAAGAATACTATATTTATATATTTGAGAATGGCCACCCTTCTCCCCAATGAACGATTGCAATTAAATATTGAGTCACAAGAAAATAAATAATTAAAATAAATAAAATTTAAGTTGAAAAATATTAAGTTGAGAAGCCTACTAAGGGAATTATATAATACTTTTGTTCCATACTTCAATACATTCAAAATATACAAAAAAATATTGGCTTGGGGAAGAAAAAAGGGCCCGCGAGATTTTAACTGATTCTTGTAGTACTCGTCGAGAGAAATCGACTAGTGAAGGAATTTTCAAAATCGGCGCAGGCAAGCATGAAGAAAATTGCATTTTCATGTACCGGTTCAAAATGGGAAGAAAAAAGGTCCCGCGAGATTTTAACTGATTCTTGTAGTACTCGTCGAGAGAAATCGACTAGTGAAGGAATTTTCAAAATCGGTGCAGGCAAGCATGAAGAAAATTGCATTTTCATGTACCGGTTCAAAATGGGAAGAAAAAAGGGCCCGCGAGATTTTAACTGATTCTTGTAGTACTCGTCGAGAGAAATCGACTAGTGAAGGAATTTTCAAAATCGGCGCAGGCAAGCATGAAGAAAATTGCATTTTCATGTACCGGTTCAAAATGGGGAAGAAAAAAGGGCCCGCGAGATTTTAACTGATTCTTGTAGTACTCGACGACAGAAATAGATTACTGAAAGAATTTTCAAAATCGGCACAGGCAAACATGAAGAAAATCGCATTTTCAGGTACCGGTTCAAAATGGGAAGAAAAAAGGACCGCGAGATTTTAACTGATTCTTGTAGTACTCGTCGAGAGAAATCGACTAGTGAAGGAATTTTCAAAATCGGCGCAGACAAGCATGAAAAAAAATCGCACTTTCATGTACCGGTTCAAAATGGGGAAGAATAAAGGGCCCGCGAGATTTTAACTGGTTCTTGTAGTACTCAACGGGAGAAATCGATTAGTAAAGGAATTTTCAAAATCGGCGCAGGCAAACATGGAGTAAATGGCATTTTCATGTACCGGTTCAAAATGGGGAAGGAACAAGGTCCCGCGAGTTTGAACCGCTACGATGTATGTTCACGAATGTGCCCGTCTTCTCAAATTTAGTTAATTACTGTGACACTGAAACATGTGACACAGAGTCACATTGTGGATGACTCTGCAATCGGCAACCACTGCACATATACTCCTCCCGCCCCACAGTTTGATTATTTCGATCCATTCCTCACGTGCTAACGGCATGGTTCAACATCTGCAAGAAAGAGGTAAATGTAACGTTCAATTGGCAATAGCTTTTCACCAAATTAAGCTGCATGAAATCTGATTGCATATTTGACATACTGAGAAAATTCTAGCCCGTGGCCATATGTATCACATATCCCACCAGTTCATAAAAATTTTGAACACAAAATTACGGTCGTCCGTGTGACGTACTCCCAAAAGGCCTAATGTGTATCACCCACCTCACATTCAATGAAACCACATCCGTGTAGAATTAAGAAAGGAACCTCTTATGATGTATACAGGATGTCTCAAATGTTCCCTGACATAGGGTAACTCTGTTATTATCAGAGTTACGACAAAATGTAAGAGGAAAAACATCTCGAAATATGACGTTTTCAATCTAAAGTGAACACTTTTTTAAAAAATCGGACAAGATGAATGTGCTGTATACTCTTTATGCACCCAATTTTAAATGAAAATGCAACGTTGTCATTTACCTGGACCCACGACATAAGTGAATGAAGTTACTGTTTGAAACGGGGGCTGGCCATCGACATGTTAGCGTAAAAGACAGTAACTTCACTCACTTCTGTTGTGGGTCCAGGTAAATGGCAACGTTGCATTTTCATTTCACATTGGGCGCATAGAGAGTGTACAGCGCAAACGGGTCATCCGATTTTAAAAATTCCTTCCCTTTAGATTGAAAACATCATAATTGGATATGCTTTTCCCTCCTACATTCTGTTGTAACTCTGATAATAACAGAGTTACCCTATGTCAGGGGACTTTTGAGACACCCTGTATACCTTATTTAATGTATGTTTGATGTCACTATAACTGTAGTATAATTTAGTTTGTTTAAATTTACAATTTAATACAAGTAGATTCGGATTTACATGCGTAGGATTTTGTATGCATCTAACTAATGAATTCTTTTATATTTATGCTTAACTTAGTGACTTGGCTTTGGACTGCAACTGATTATTGTAACCCATTATTGCTTGAGAAGAAACAAGATATCCGAATCTTCATTTGGAGAAATCAAAGGTCTATTGGAAAGCTGGGGGATTACAATCATTAATTTCTACATTTCAAGGTGCGTAGTAAATTATATATTGTGTTTATTGTTAAATTACTATTATTGGGTTTAGAATCAATGAAGCACTTCATGATATTTTATGGGGATCAAGATGGGTGCCGGATAGATAAGTATTTGAGCGTCAGGCTCTTATTTCTTTTCAATTTAATATTTAATCAATGATTATTTTTCTCCCTCATTATTCCACCAAATCGTATTCCAAGATCATATATCCATTTTTGTTCGATATATCCATATTTTTGATCTCTTTCATATTTCTATATTTTCGATTTTTGATATTGTTTATATTTCGATATTGCTGTATTTTTCGATATTTCGAACAAGTTTCGATAGTTTGTCGACATCGATTATCTATATCTAAATTCGGATATCCCAAAGCCCTATCGAGCACCCTCCGAAATGAAGTTTTTGGCTATGGACCTGATTAGGGATGCGCACGAGACAAGACGAGACAATTTTTGTTACGAAATTCGAGACAAGATAGAGCTTTTCCAATAGAAACGGATCCAGTTTTCGAGACGAGACAATTTTCGCGGCACCTTTTCGAGAGGAGACAACCTCAAATCTTTTCTCTTGCGCATCCCTAGACTTGATCATGAGTTATCAAAAAAAAAAAAAATGTTAATGAGAAATAACATGTAAATACAATATAGGTAGCTAAAACATTTTTGTTTTCATTCTTCAGTAATGCATTGTTATTAATCTCAGGGGGGGCGGTGGCTCAGTGGTAGAGCGTTCACCTCCGGTGCTTGGGGTCCCTGGTTCGATCCCAACTCGCGCCGTGTGGATTTTGTGGTGGACAAACACCTTGCTCGTGGGTTTTCTCGGGGTTCTCCCGTTTCCTCCCACTTTCTTCATTCCACCATTTCACTCATTTCTCATTATCACCGTCTCCTTATCCTAACCGGCATAACCGTGGGACGTTAAACTTAAAGATTTCATTTTTTATTAATCTCAGCATTTTATAGTGTATTCTTAAGCTTAAGGTGATGTATAATTAAATTTTGAATTCAGTTAACTTATTTTGTTTCTCAGATTGTTTTTAAAATGTATGTACAAACGTTTATGTTCATTCTCGAGAGTTTAAAGTGACGTATAGTTATTAAACATAGTATTTAATATTGTACTCTTAACGTGGAAGTGATATACAGTTAACTTTTGAATTCAGTTAACATTTTTCTTTCTGAAATTGCTTTAAAAAGTATGTAAAAACGTTTTTATTTTCTTTCTTGAGTGCTAAAAGTGATGCAAAGTTATTAAGCTTACTACTTTATATTGTATTCTCAACCCTAAACTGATACACAGTGCGTTTTTGAATAAATTGTCAAGTTATTTGAGTGATGAACACTGGTAGAAAATCCTGACTACTACTGGAACATTTTGATTTTAAGGTGACGACTACTGGTGCAAGGATTTTAAAATATTGTTTTACCTTCAAGGGCTACTCCTTTTTGAATTCTGACTACATGGTCGCTATAGGAAGGATCAGTGAGTCTTTCCAACTATGGTACAGCTCCGACAGATTCACGATGCTCAGAGAAGAGACAAAATAGTATGTTTTCAAACTTAAAGTGAGAACCACTGGCGTTTTTACCTTGCTATGCAAAAGTGAGTACTCCAATGGGGTTCCAATGCGGTACCTAGTTTCTGCATTTTAGATATATGGAAATACATGTCTCTAAAATGTAAAGAACTGATTTTTTTGGGGGGGGGGAATAAACTATAGGTATGTGGGGCTTGCATACTTGACGCTACAATTCGGAAATTGAATTAAAATATGACTAACGGCTATCAAGATGTTGTCAAATAAAGGGAGGACCAACACAGTTAAGGGGTTTTCGTGTTAGATGCTAAAATTTCCGAAATCGGTCATGGAAAGTTAATAAACACCAGTAGCAATTTCATCTTAAAGTAATTAGATATCTTCATGGGGTGTTAGAACATCATGGAGTCTACCAAAATTAAATTTTAAAAGCTTTTGAAAATATAATCTGACATTTGTAAACAGTATTTGAAATATGTATTTACCCAAAACTTCCAGCTAGTACATCTAACATCTGGAGAAACACTGTGAAATAAAAGCTTGAAATTTCGGAAACAATTATTGGTCGCAACAAAATTAAATAAGATGGTACTTCTATGGGTTAAATCAGTACCTCAGTACAATTTCGATCGAAAGATTAGTTCAGTCCTAGGTTTTCTTCAGGCAATTCCAAGGGTTCATCGAGCTGTGCAAAAGAATGAAAATTCGCTGTCAATATCTAAGATAGTAACTAAGATATAAGGAATTATATATTTTATGACGTGAAAATAGAGATCTTTATGGATTTGTACTTTTGGGTCTTTCCTATAAGAAAAAAATTCAGAAAACTACTGTATATACCTTAATAGACAATTCAGTGGGCGGGGACACAGTAGCTTAGTGGTAGGGTATTTAACTAATCTTTTTTTGCAGAAACTATTGGAGTATTCACTTAACCTGTAGAGATACGATCATACTTAACTCCCTATTTAATTTTAAAATTAAATAAAAGGAAATATTTCAGTGTAGCGACCCACGATTATGCATTTTAGTCTCAGGGAGATTATGATTAAAGCAAGTGAATGTTGTTGACAGAATTGATGGAATGCAAAGGCGGGAGGAAAGAGAGTACCCCGAGAAAACCCACGAATACGATGTGCACTACAAACTGACTTGACCGTGGATCGAACCAAGAACCCAATACACTAGAGGTAAGCACTCTACCCCTAAGCCATCGTGCCCTCGCCCATTTAATTGTCTATTAAGGTATATACGGTTGTTTTCTGAAATTTCTTCTTCTTACAGCAAATACTCAAAAGTACAAATCCATGTGGGTCTCTATTTTTACGACGTCATAAAATGCATAATTCCTTATATCTCGCTTGCTGTATTAGATATTGACAAAAAATGTTTACTTTATTTCAGAGCCCGATGAACGCTTGGAATTGTCCAAAGAAAATTTAGAGCTGAATTAATCTTTCGATCGAAATTGTACTGACGAGTCTGAGGTACTCACTTAACCCATAAAAGTACCATCTTATTTAACTTTTGTTAGGATCAATAATTGTTTTCTGAAATTTCAAGATCTAATACGCTTTTATTGTATGGTGTCTCTCTAGCTGCTAGATGTACTAGCTGGAACTTTTAGGTAAATACATATTTCTAATACTCTTTACAAATGTCAAAATATATTTTACAAAACTTTTAAAATTTAATCTTGGTAGACCCCATGATGTTCTTAAACTCCATGGAAATACCTAATTATTTTAAGATGAAATTGCTACTGATGCTTATTAACTTTACATGACCGGTTTCGGAAATTTTACCACCTAACACGAAAACCCCATAACTATATGGATCCTCCCTTTATTTGACAATATCTTGATAGTCATATTTTAATTAATTTTCTAAATTGTACTGTCTAATATGCAAGCTCCACGTACCTATGGTGTCGCTTTTTATTTCACCATATTTCGGTAACTGTTAGGCGTACCGACTTGCGGTTTCGGTAAACACACACCTCTAACGTTCTTTAAAACGTTATTAAGACATATTTTAGAATATTTAGAAATGAGAGTTCTGGGAATATCATGGTACCCGAAAACCCCCATCAGGGCGTGTGTGTAGTGTATTTAATTGAAACTACTTTTGAGGTTGTTGTAAGCCCTCGTAATTACGTTTCCGAAACTGCACCATCTAGTACGCGAACTCCACAGTTCTGTAGTGTCGCTCTTTATTTTCCCATATCTCGATATCCATAAGGCTTACCGAGTTGAGGTTTTCGGTAAACAGATGTCAGTTCCTTACAGTTTAGAGACATATATTTTCATATATCTAAAAAATACAGACATTAGGTACCCCATGGTAGCCCGAACACCATTGAGGTACCCACTTACTTTTGAATGGTAATACATTTTGAGTTGTTGTTCAGCATCAATAGACACTTCATAGTTTTTCTACGTGCAACCCAAAAGTCCATACCTGACCGAACAGATTTTGTCCATTTAATCTCAAAAATGTTAAGATACTTTGTATTGTTAAGTACAACCAAATTAAGCACACTGAATATAACATTTTAAATATTTTCTGAATTTGTTGCAGGTATTTCGTGCATCAAACCAGGATTCTGCTTGAAAGACAGTCAAAAGAAGCAGTGTAGGTTGTGGCTAAAAGTACGCCCTTTCTGAAGACAGACTCAGTTGTACTTACATTATTTTGTACGAATATATAACCCTAATAAAGATACTGTACTACAAATTATTTCTTTCTTCCATAAATTATAATAAAATATTATCTCTGTTTAAAGAAAATGATTGTTAATGTTAAGTCATTTTAATTCTTTTTCTCTGTAATAAGAACATTATCCCTCGCAATATTTTTTATCTTTGTGCTATTGCGATTGGATGAAGTAAAATTCTATACGGAGCACTATTATTTCAGACATGCATTAATAACTAATGTATTGTTCTGTATGTAAGACAATGTGTATACTGAAAATGTCTAGCGAAGGTGTTGTTTTAATACAGAATCTATAACTCAGCTTTTCAGTAGTCAACTTTATTGGGAATCCGAAGAAAGAAGTTAAAAAAAAAATGTTGGACTTACCAGCGTGTGTGTGTTCGAATTCTGGACTAATCCAAATTATCCAGAGAAATCATTATATATTTCTTTGTTGCTATTTCAGATGTATCCTTTATCCAAGTCGTATGAAACGGAGACTTCATACATCGCTATACTTTGTATGAACTATGTTCCGTATTTACTTAATCACTTTGTGACTTTCTCTAGTGTTGACAAGGCCGCAGGTGTCAATCGAATAGTTTAGTGTTTCACTCATGTCACCTTGTGACTAAGGTACGTCCTGTCGGTATATATATGGTACTGGGTTCAATTAGCGATAAAATACATTTTTAGCGTTAAACAAATGCAAAAATCTACACGAAATGAGATACCGTGATCTCTGACTTACGGATAACACCAAGCAACTAATGGTACTGAGTGTGATTGAGTTTACTAATTACTATTTGGCTAAAATCAGTGTTCCTTTATCTATAGTTCTTTTCGTGCTTTGAATTGCAAAGTTTGAAATAACCGTTTTAAATTATTGTGTATATATATCTTCCGAGTAATTCTGAGAACCATTGCTCTTTCTTTAAGCAATGTATGAGACTGTTAAATTGCTCTTTCCTTAAAATGTTGCACTAAGAAGGATGCATCCAGGAAAGTCCAAATTTGCAGAATGTCTATAGCAGGGAAGAATAAATATGTTTAGTCGATGGCTGCACAACGCCTCCGCTGTCACCACGTTGTCACACAGCGAATACAGTGAACGTTTAAGAGTATTCTGCACTTACTATTAGGTATCGGCCTGGGAACTTTGGCGCATCTACCCAGTCTCCTTCTTGGTGTTTCATTTTTAATGGCGAGTACTGAGTAGGAATCATATTGTAAGCGAATACGTTTCCGGCTGACACCACACTTTTAATTATTGCGACATTAAAAAAAAAAAAGACATACCTGTTAATTAAAATGTACAGAGAAGTTATTTCTGGAAAATTCTATTCAGGCCTCTTGTGGTAACAACTGCACTTTAGTAGAAGATACTATTAAGGAAAAGAATGAGGTAAAATAATCTTTATATCGTACAAGCAATGGATGATAACAGCTTAATAAATGATTGTACGTAAATCTTGTTTGAGTTTGAATATAGGATTGTATAAGGCTGTGCATTTTGCATTATTATTGAGGTGCTGCAACTAACTAACTGCAAACCATATGATAAATTCTTACAGTAATATATCACATATTGATTTACTCTGTATGGAAACGAAAATAGTTTAATATATGGTTAACCTCCTTTGTGCCCATAATTTTAAAATTAACGCTTGTGTCACTTTTCAACACTTGACTTTGCAGTAGCTTTCCAACGAATTAGCAGGAAGCCCAAACTTATAGGACACCCTGCAGGTAAATACATTTCTTTGGACAGTTTCACTGCTCCAAACTAAGATTTGAAAAGTGTAGTATTGTTAATTTTATTATTATTGGCACAAAGGAGATCAACCATATTTTAAGCTATTTTTGTTTTCATACAGAGTAAAACAATATTTGACAACATTACAGTAAGAATGTATCATGCACTTTGCAGTATGTTGCAGCACTTTAATAATGGTGCACTATACGTACACTCTAGATCCTGCATATGTCCGATCCATACATTACAAGAAGGCAATACGTATTCGATACAGGTAAAATCTGTATATTTCATATGGACAACCTATTAGCTATATACATCCAATCTATACATTACATATGGCCAACCTGTACGCGACATACGTATAATCTATATGCTGCATGCAGACAGTCTGTAAGCTACATATATGCACTCTGTATGGTGCATACGGATATTCTGTATGCTGTATCTGGACAAGCTGTGTGCGACATAAGGAAAATCTGTATAATACATACGTACAATACGTATACTGTATCTAGTCGTACGTATGGGGCACAAGTACAATATAGATGCTGTCTCGGGGTTGAACGCAAGAAACATACGTACAGAACGTATATTGCATACTTCTTGAAATCATGCTCCGTCCTGATAGTCAGTGTATGTCGTCATTATTAACCCACATGCTACATACGACCCTGACGTCACAAAGCTAGATATTACCTCCGTATATACTTGTTACTGCAGATAACGTCACACGAATGACGTCATTGCACTTGTGCAGACAGTACGTATAATACATACTTTTTCAGCTATACGTTTGCTGCAGGATGTTATATACGGTTGTACGTTAAGTCCAGAAACTACAGGAATTACGAATGTAACCTACGTTTTTAAGTATGCCACCTACATTTTTTTTTCTCAGTGAAAGAATTGTAAATTTGAAGGGTTACGCTTATGTCCTCGGGGGTTTAGGTATGCCTGACTAAGTCATACAGTGCAACATGGTACATGAAATTATTACTTGCACCCAACTTCTAACTAATAAAACTAGAGTACAAATGTAAACCCTATGAAGTATTACATGTTGAATTCTTTGCACATTTCTTTAAAATTCATATTCATCTCAAGGTTCTATGCAACACGTTTGGTGAGGGAAAAAATAGTCATTGCTTCCCCAATATGTTCCTATTTTCTTTAATTTTTTTTATTTATTTATTTATTTTTTTTTTGCAATAACTTACAATAACTTCCTCATTTCCTTCGCATCAAGAATGGCCAAAATATTGCCACTACCATAGCTTCCACCATTACATTTAAACCAATGAGGCTTGACCCGAAGTTTGTTTCTCAAATTGTTAAAATATGTTCTTCTTGGAAAATATGATCTTTTGGTATAATAAATCGTTGGTTCAATGTAAAATTTCACTGGACTGCTTATTGAAAGTGAATACAGCAGTAGTGAATGATAGTCTGTAAAAGCAACAGTTGTAATATTAAAGACATGTGCGCACGTACAGGCACGCTCCCTGCTCTAGAAATGTAACTTCAATATTTCGAAATATGAGCATGAAAATACGTTTTCCTTTACTTTCTTGTTTATTGATTTAAGTTTACATTTGATAATATTACTGTAAATTTAGTTACTATTCACTTTCAAACATAAGGAACAATTTATCTACTTCTACCTCTATCTTAATAAACACTTCTTAAATTGAATGTAATATGCTAGAGCATGAGCAAAAATGTAATAATTACGTATGCACCTCCATTTCACGTGTGAAATTAAAAGCAAAAACACTGCCAGAATCTAGAACCACAGTTGCAATAAAATAACAATGCATATCAGTTATATACAATCTCTAGACACACTTGCAATAAAATAACAATGCATATTACTTATCTACAATCTCTAGACACACTTGCAATAAAATAATAATTTATGATATATTATATTATTATAATTATCATAATAATAATAAATGATAATTTAAAATAATAATATATCAATTATTATATAATAATTTATATAACCTCCACAATGTCGAGAAACACATTCAATAAAATAACAATACATGATACTTCCATAAGCTCGAGACACACTTGGTAAAAAATAACAATGCATGATACTTAATTTCTATGATCTCGAGACACACTTGCTAAAAAATAACAATGCATGATACTTAATTTCTATGATCTTGAGACACACTTGCTAAAAAAATAACAATGCATGATACTTAATTTCTATGATCTCGAGACACACTTGCTAAAAAAATAACAATGCATGATACTTAATTTCTATGATCTCGAGACACACTTGCTAAAAAAATAACAATGCATGATACTTAATTTCTATGATCTCGAGACACACTTGCTTAAAAAATAACAAGGCATGATACTTAATTTCTATGATCTCGAGACACACTTGCTAAAAAAATAACAATGCATGATACTTAATTTCTATGATCTCGAGACACACTTGCTAAAAAAATAACAATGCATGATACTTAATTTCTATGATCTCGAGACACACTTGCTAAAAAAATAACAATGCATGATACTTAATTTCTATGATCTCGAGACACACTTGCTAAAAAATAACAACGCATGATACTTAATTTCTATGATCTCGAGACACACTTGCTAAAAAAATAACAATGCATGATACTTAATTTCTATGATCTCGAGACACACTTGCTAAAAAAATAACAATGCATGATACTTAATTTCTATAATCTCGAGACACACTTGCTAAAAAAATAACAACGCATGATACTTAATTTCTATGATCTCGAGACACACTTGCTAAAAAAAATAACAATGCATGATACTTAATTTCTATGATCTCGAGACACACTTGCTAAAAAAATAACAATGCATGATACTTAATTTCTATAATCTCGAGACACACTTGCTAAAAAAATAACAATGCATGATACTTAATTTCTATGATCTCGAGACACACTTGCTAAAAAAATAACAATGCATGATACTTAATTTCTATGATCTCGAGACACACTTGCTAAAAAAATAACAATGCATGATACTTAATTTCTATGATCTCGAGTCACACTTGCTAAAAAAAATAACAAGGCATGATACTTAACTTCCACAATCTCGAGACACACTAGCAGTAAAATAACAGCGCATTATGCTTAACTTTTTATAAAATAATTAAAAAACAGTCTCGGCACATTTTGAATAACATTGCACCTACTTCCGTGAAACAAGTCGAGTTTAATTGTATATACCACCATCACGCTCACAGCTGTTTACTTGTTTTTGCGAAATAAGTATTCTCAACTTTATTCCTCTCGTTCTTCCCACTTTTCCGTCACTTGTCCACAAGGGGTTAAAAAAGTTGAGTCAATCTCTGCTAAATGGAGAAATTCGTAACTATTATGGAAGTTGACTGGGCAGTTGTCAAGTGATTGCAACCATTTACAGGTATCGACAGTACGAGATGTATCAACGTTGCAAGTACAAATATGCTTTTCTATGTTCAGAAATAGGAGCTTAATACCATATGATCAATGTTACTTGATATAGTTGCAGCGTTCAAGCAACTATAAACGTAAACCGTTCTCTTTCTTCCAGTCCTCTTTTTAAATGATTTTTTGCGAGTTGTATCCAATATTGTCTTGTGCTGAAGAACGAAGTTTTATTTCTACAGAAACACTTCAAACCCATTTTTAAAAGTTAAGTATTTCAAACCCATTTTTTAAAAAATCTTATGGCTAAGCCCAGCTTTATAATGAGTGATGATATGAAAATAACGGAGAGACAGAAGTTACTGAAAATAACTGACTTTCATTCCAAAATGGTGGATTTTTTCAATTACACCAGCCGTTTTGGCTCCATGTTGGTAGCGTACCCTACGTTAAGCGAAAAATGTCTGCCTGTCCCTCACATTTCAGTGTCTGTTAATTTTTTTCTCGAAGAAAAGTTACAGAAGATGATCGACGAAATAGTTGACACTGGGAACTATATGGAATGGAAATCAATATCGAAAAATGGAAAGTCATGAGAATATCCCGTGGAAACACGCCCTTACGGGTCAGAATAGAAGAAAGAGAACTTGAAAGGGTCGATCATTTCAAGTATCTTTTGACGAGACACGCTTACTGCACCAAAGAGAATTGACATGACCAAAGAAGCATTTAACAAAAAAAGATTACCTTTAACTAGCAGATTTAATATTGGACAAAGGAAGAAGATCATCAAATGCTATATTTGGAACATTGGACTGTAGGCTCAGAAGCTTTGGACATTACGAATGTTAGAGAAGAAATATTTACAGAGCTTCGAAATGTGGTGTTGAAGGAAAATGGGGAAGATAAAATGGACAGAGAGGATAACAAACTAAGATGTTTTAAAACGGATAAGAGAGAAGAGGACATTTTAGCCAGCATTGTTTATTGAAAGGCCAAATAGATTAAACACATCTTGCGAAGAAATTGTTTTCTTCATACCCTCATAGAAGGAAAGATGGAAGGAAAGTGAGGAATAGGAAGAAGAAAAACACAACTGATCGCGATGATTTGAAAAATAGAAGAAAGTATTGGGAGTCAAAAGAGAAACCTGAAAATCGAGAAATGTGGAAGAAAAATTTCAATTACCAAACCTCAACAATAATAATAAGAACATGATTCGAGGTAGTGCATAAACAAACCACGCACAATGAACGAACTTAGGCCTAATGGGCAATACGACAGGAAATCACAATGACACGAAAACAAATGTTGGGCGTGTTTTCGACAGCTTCGGTAGAAGACTAGAGGAGTGCATAGTAAGAAATGAACACAACTTGGATGACACTAACTTCAAATCCGAAGACTTCGTTTTCATTAAAAAAAAAAAAAAATGACACATGCATTCCAATACACTGAATAAATAATCATGAGTAAATGTTCTGTAATAAATGCGTTATTATTATTATTTGAAAATCATCAGATCCATTTGTCGCACGCTATATTTCTTGTGTTTGTGTGTGTGTGTGTGTGTGTGTGTGTGTGTGTGTGTGCTTATACGAGATGGCAAATATTAACCCTCATGATGTTTTTTTAGCTACCCTACTGAATCTGAGAGTAATGCGGGAAGACCTAAAAAAAAAATCATATCTGCTATGGCTTTCCCACAAACTTTCCCCCCTATAATAACTTAATTTTATTCCGAAAATTTCACTAGTTTATGTTCTATGCAACATGGTTAAATTTCGTTAATTACTTTTTAAAGATATTTCCTCATGCTAAGCCAAAGCCATAAATAATGATGTTTACAAAATATTCCGCTTGAGCAACTATAAATTATTGCATATATACTAAAGCCAATCAAAATCTCTGTTTCGAAACAAATAAATTAAGCGTTTTATAGGTACGACGCACTTTGTATAATCCCCTTTCAGAGCCTAAGAAGTTATGTAGTACACATATTTACGAAACGTTATGATTTCATGACTTACGTAAACAGTTTTAAGTTAGGAGCTAAGTAGGCGTGTATCTTAATATCTTTGAGTGTTCTTAAAAAGAAAAAGAAAAATCTAATATATAAACACTGGCTTTCAAATGGTATAAGGTTAAGAGAAGGGGAAAAAATGATTGCTCTAAGTTGGCATCTTGACAGCCACCTGTCCCAGACAGCGCTGCCAAATTTCTCAAGACACATGAACGTATGAACAAGATAGATGAACCACTCAAAGCCAAGTAATAAAGCAGATAGTCCCAGCAGCTGATGTAACAGACTGAACTCTTCAGAAATATTTCTACAATACAGGGCTTGTGTCCAAGGTTCGTACTCGCTACCAGAGCATACGTATATGTCAAAAGATTCTTGGTTCAATGCCAGAAGTAAATAAAATCACTTATTCTTTTTTCTTTCTTTCTTTCTTTCTTTCTTTCTTCTCTGTCTCTGAAAGAGAAACTGAGGTCTGGAAGGCTATATGTCGTTCATGTCGGCAGAGGGTGTCGTGAAACGAAAACAGGACTGTCAGATCTACCGGTATTTCATATCGATGTTCTCTGGTCATTTTTCAAAATTTCTTCCCTCTTTACCCTTGAAGAAAACTAATTTGTTAAGTATGAATAAGTTGGGAGAAAAAAAAACAAAAACGGAATACCACTGAAATGGAAACCCACATGTTTCATATTTTCGTTGTCAAAACGAATGTTAAGTGATCCCGTTCGCAAACGAGGGGTTAAAAAGATTAAATACGACAAACATGGGAATTAGCGTCTAGTGTTAAAGAGACGCGGAAAGACAAGCTACAAGATGGAGTGTAATGTTTGACAGAAACAAATTTCTAAAACTAACTTGAGACTAAGAACCACGTGCTTTTTTAATGTGGTTTTAATGCTTCAAGAACAAATTGAAGAAGGAAGAGAATGCACTTGAGGGGCTGATGACGTCAGTGACTGTGTCAAGTATTCTGTTGCGTTGGAAAATTAATTTTAAACACATTACAGATGAGAGAGAGAGAGAATTTTAGACAGAAAGATACGCCACTTCTAAGGATACAAATCAGCGTTGTGTGGTCCCTTCGCTTTTCAATCTGGTTTTCATTTGTTCGTGCTCTGTAGAACTTATTGAAAAGAACGTTTCATTGGACTTAGCAACGTAAACAAACAGGAAATGTAATACTAATGGCGTTATATATAAAAAGTGACAAGAAGTGAAGTCATAAAGACGCATAATGTAGTTTCCAACTTGTTTCCAAGTGCATTGGAACAATAGATGCCAAAAAGAAATTTGGGTCAAGTCTTTTTAGATAATTTTAAACGACTAGATTTTTGTTTGTGGTTTAATGTTGGCTCTCTCAGTACCTAGGATGAACGAGACATTGGTATATAGTTTAACGTGAAAATTAGGACTACATGTATTCCTATGAGAATTTAACCCGAATCGAATGCACTAATAGTAACTCAGTTAATCACGCAGGAGGGACGGTTGTTTAATGCTGCAGATATCGTGCAGTCGAGCAGTGATTGTTGTAGCAGATTCCCTGTGGGAAGAGGCTCAGTGGTAGAGCGTTCACCTCTGGTGCATGGGGTCCGTGGTTCGTTGCCAGCACGCGCCAAGTGGGCTTCGTAGTGGACAAACACTGTACGTGGATTTTCTCGGGGTTACTTTATTCCAGCATATCATTCATTTCTCATCATTATCATCTGCTTTATCATCTACCCGGCATAACCATCTGACGTAAAACTGAAAGATTTCAAAGATTTCCCTATGGGAAGAGTGAATTTGAATAGCTGGGGTAAAAGTAATACTGTAAAAATTCTGGTACCCCAGGTTGAGGACGATCGAAAAAATGCCCGAGAGGAAATTTTATATCTACATAGGGATTTTCCCTCTAGGCCACCCCGGAAATCATACGCGGTCGAGAGGTTTGAGGCTTTTTACACTGATGATCCTGAGACAAAAGCTATCAAGAGTTCGAGCTCTAATGTCAAGAGATCATGTCCAGCACTATAAATGACATTAATAATAATAATAATAATAATAATAATAATAATAATAATAATAATAATAATAATAATAATAATAATAATAATAATAATAATAATAATAATATTTTAGACATGTGATATATTGGACTGAAATTCTATGAAAACAACATATACTATTTATTTGAAATCTTGGATAATGAAGTTTCTTCATCACATTAATGTTAAAATTATATTGTTTTTCTATTTCTTTCAGCGTTCAGAAGTAAAATAATTTCTATTCTGTGTTGACTCTTTCTTTTTATGTACGTATTTCTTAACGAATAAATAGACAGATTGTTCCTTTGACTATATTCCTAGAGATCACATTATCTGACGTCAGTCTACATGCTCTGCATTTCATCAGTCTGTTGTCGATTCATTGAACTGGGAATTCAATGACCGACGCCTTCAAACAAAACTACAGAAAGAAGACATATCAGAGGACAGAATAGACGAACTTTACCAACGACAACGATTTAGAGAAGAACGCTCCTCCACTTTTAATTTCGAATCCTAAAATTTAACCAAATCTGTATGGGTAGCGTTCTTCAGTTTCTTATTCCTCTGTCAATGTCAATAATAAATTCATTATTAAGAAGCGTTCATAATTCGTGTTATTTCATGTTATATGCTTATTTAAATTTTGTTGCTTCCGTACCGAGCTTCTGTTCGAACCGGTTAGTCATCCATAGTCCAGATTCTATGTTCCTGAAGGAAGAACATCATTATTTTTATCTGTCCTCGCTGTTTTTGTCTTCGTGTCCCAGTCAAATCTAGTTATAGTTTCAGATGTAAGAAACAGTGCATAAGAGTAAGAAAAGAGTAAGAGTAAGAAAAAGTAAGAGCAAGAGGAAGAAAAACGTAAGAGTAAGAAAAAATAAGAACAAGAGTAAGAAAAATAAGAGTATGACTAAGAAAAAGTAAGAGCAAGAGTAAGAGTAAGAAAAAGCAAGATCAAGAGCAACTAAAGCTAAGAATAAGAAAAAAATAAGAGCAAGAGTAAGAAAAAGTAAGAGTAAGAGTAATTAAAATAAGAGCAAAAGTAAGAAGTAAGAGTAAGAGTAAGAAAAGTAAGAGTAAGAGTAAGAAAAAGTAAGAGCAAGAGGAAGAAAAACGTAAGAGTAAGAAAAAATAAGAAGAAGAGTAAGAAAAACGTAAGACTAAATAAGAGCAAGAGGAAGAAAAATAAGAGCAAGACTAAGAAAAAGTAAGAGCAAGAGTAAGAGTAAAAAAAGTAAGAGCAAGAGCAACTAAGACTAAGATAAGAAAAAAATAAGAGTAAGAAAAAGTAAGAGTAAGGAAAAATAAGAGCAAGAATAATAAAAAGTAAGAGCAAGAGTAAGAAAAAGTAAGAACAAGAGTAGGAAAAAAGTAAGAGCAAGAATAATACAACGTAAGAGTAAGAGTAAGGAAAAGTAACAGTGAGAGTAAGAAAGCAGTGGTAAAGCGCACACTTTTGTGAAAGAACTCCTTGATTCAGTTCCAGCTCATATTAATTTACAGTGGCAACGTCTTACTCATTGATTGTCTTATTTACTCTCACATTGTGTTTGTATTAGTTTCCTCATAATAATTCACTTTTAATCCTACCAAGAAGATGACCACGAGACGAGACGCGAAACAAGACTTTCTCGCCTCGTCTTGTAAATTTTTAGGTGTCTAGTCTCGAAATATTTCTCATGTCGCTTTGTAACTTTATATACGACATTTATGACCTGATTTTAAAAAAAATTGTTTAGGAGTTATCTGAATCCTTCCACATCACGCACGAGAGGTCCATGAATCGTTTAATATGACACATTTAAAGTATGTTGTTACTGAAGTACATTGTGTAGTGACTTGCGTATAATTAAACGTTGATAAATTCTCTTCAATATGTTCGTTCAATCACTTTATCAATTTATAGCTTTTATACTGGGAATCACGTAACACTAAAATGTGATTGAGATCTAGGGCTAAAGTTGGCCACGATATTCGATAAATTTCCCATCTCATCTCGAATTTCAACATGAAATTCTCTTCTCAACTCTTTCTTGATACAAACTGGTTCATGGGCAACGCTACTAATAATTCACTTTCAGTAATCACCTGTCTTTCTTAGCGTCAAAGGTGTAACCCTATTTGAATCCCTTCAGTAGCAAATGATATTGTAATGTGTGGTAGAGACGGTACACGAATTGTTTCTCCCCTCACCTTTTATTATCAAAAGTTCTTTGTATAGCTACTATGCGATAAACAAGTAGATATCTCTAGATAATAGTCCTTCCTCTATGAGGTCGCACCTCCTGCCCGAAGCAACGCGGAGGTCTCTGAGGTTGATGGTTAGGAACCTACTGCCCTTAGTGGCGCGATAGTAGAAACGGCATCTCCTGCCTAATGCAGCGCGGAGACGAAAGAAACTTCTTGCCCAGTGCAGCGCGGAGATAGGTAGGAACCTTATGCCCAGAGCAATGCAGAGGTGAAGTTAAGGAATCTTTCCTGCTAAGAGCAGCGCGAAGAGAGGTAGGAATGATCAGCTGGAACTCATGTTTTTTTTTCTCTCTTGATGTGATGTTTTATAGCCTATTTTGGAGGCAAAAGAGTCCTGTCGGCTGCTTGATGATCCTCGTGTAGAAGCAGCATATGTTGTTTACAAATGTAATGGGGTATTGTATTATACATTGAAATATTCATATGTGCGTATATCTGGTGAAAACGTGTCTGCAGCCGAAGCAAGGTTCTGTCTGTTCTGGTAAATCTTAATAAACTGTCACCACTAGACTCAGGTTCTTTCTAGTTTTTGTGAACTCCTTTCCCATTTGCTCCTTTTACTTTTACAAGTAATCTCCGTGAAATTACTTCAACTACTCCAAAACTCAAAATTTAAAGCACATATAAATCGTTCGTCGTAAGTGATTGTTTTGATGTTAAAAGCGTTTGATTCGAAAAATCATAAGAAAATATTGAGTACACAAAGTTTATTGTTTTGAGTATTTCTTTATACTTTTCGAAACAAATCATTTTTCACCTCAAAGCAATCAATAATTAACAGAAAACGAACGATTTATTTGTACCTAGAACTCCTAATTTAACTTGCAGGGTGCAGCATAAAGTTGACCTCTCAGAACTATCTGAATGTTTCTTTGAACGTTTTTCGAAAAAAAACGAGTTAAATCTTAAAAATGAATCAATAACCCACGAATAACGAATTATTTACAGACACGAACCTCTCTGTTTTAACTTGGAGGAGTGAAGCGTGAAATCAAAACATAAGTTAATTTTCGAAGTACTCCTTATTGTCTTTTCAAACTATCCTTTTCTAACCACAAAACACTTAAAAATTACCTTTTTTAACCACAAAACAATCAAAAATTACCTTCTTAAACCACAAAACAATCAAAAATTACCTTTTTAACCACAAAACAATCAAAAATTACCTTTTTAACCACAAAACAATCAAAAATTACCTTTTTAAATCACAAAACAATCAAAAATTGCCTTTTTAACCACAAAACAATCAAAAATTACCTTTTTAACCACAAAACAATCAAAAATTACCTTTTTAATCACAAAACAATCAAAAATTACCTTTTTAACCACAAAACAATCAAAAATTAAAGAAAAAACACACGATTTACTTGTTTCACCTCATTTACCATTTTAGCTTGGGAGCAGGGGCATGGTGGCTCAATGGTAGAGCGCCTACCTTTGGCGCGTGGGGCCCCTTGGTTTTGCCCAGGCCCCAGCCATGTTTGTGGTGGACAACATTGTGCCCCTGACCAATTCTTTCATCATAATTCACTTGCTGCGATCATCTATCTCCCTTTGCCTAAAGTACATATTCTTGAGACGTTAAACTCAAAGATTGCACATCCTTTCATTTTTTTTTTAACATGGACGCAGTTTTCAAGTTGATCCCAATTTTGTTTCTAAATATTTCTTTAATGTTCTTAGCTACAGAGTACTTTTTAAATACATTTCTTATATAGTACAGTCAAATTAGGATTTAACCTTGAAGTAATTTATATAAAACTGAAACTTTGTGCTTGTTTATTGGTCGATCCTCACCTCTTCCTGAAAATTCCCTAAAAATCCGGTGAAGAGTTTCGGGGTTATGACGTCATCAATATGGCCGCCGCCGGAAGTTGCCGCGTTATCTTTAAACATTCGTAGTTTCTCAACGAATACAGATAGACTCTTCGTTTTTGCACTAAAATGTGGAGTATTAATTGAAAAATACACTAAATTAAAGATATTGTATGTACATCACTGATGTTGGGTGAAATTATAGAATGAAAAATGTGGTTGAGTTTTTATACTCATGTGTTACATCTGATTCAGTTTCGCTAAATTAATAAATCACAAAGGACAATCATAAAGTTGAAACTTTGTTCTTTGGTTTGTCCTCATCTCTCCACGAAAAGACTCCAACAATCCAGAGGCGGGTTTGGCCGCCATATTGAAAAATGGCATCAACTTTTATTTCTACCTGTATAGTTACCCTTTAAACAGGGTAAAACGTAAACTTTCAGTGTAAATATAAAAATAAGGTGTCATTTTGTTCGCAAAGGTATTATCTCGTAGACGCCATCCTAAAAAAATGATGTGGACATGGTAAAGTTAGTATCACTGATTGGATTTTCAAAATTCAAAGTAGACCACAACAGTTTCGCCATCATTATACAGTATGTTTCATTCCCCCCAGCCTCCCCATATACCACACAGCAAAAAGCCACATATGACCCTAATTTGATTGTACTATAGTTAAATTAAATAAGAAATATATTTTCTATCCACGTAGGCGTCATGACAGTATAATAGCCATGCTATGATTTGTTTTTGTTGAACATTTATTGCATGCAAATATCTTATATATTTATTTCTGTTTTATTTTGCACGTTTCTTCGCTGACTTTCTGAAGACATAGTGAAGCTGTTGTTTGCGACTATGAGCCAAACGACATATTTTCTGGGTTTAGTAGGTCATATAATGTCTGGATGTGGTTTAGAGGTATTGTGGGAAACAGTGTATGCATCATTACCAGTATGTCATGTGATAAGTGGACATGCATACACCCTTGCAGTATGGACACACTAACTCATCGATCAATAACTGCACTGTTGTTACAAAAGAGCAAACATGCGAATGAGGATATAAAGGAAAAAATTCTTGAATGTCACAATAAATTGCTCTATAACGAAATCGATCCAGAATCTGCAGCAGATGACCCTTTCATTCAGGACACTCTTGCTTGTATCCAAGAAGCCACATAACATATGAAGACTTTCTCGAACCAGCAAACTGTGGATCCAGTACTGCCATCAGATAATGTTAATGATGATGTTCATATGGTCAGAAAGGACTGCTCATTTTGAATTTCATCTGTACTGTATACAAAGATGTTGTCACACTTCCACCTCCAATATGCCAAAACTACACACATCTATTTACAAAAATGACAAAATTGAAGGGAAGTATGGATAAGAATGAATATTATAAGATGGTTGAAATAGGATATTTCACTATCCGTCGCACATATAAATTTTCGGGAGAAGTGTGGACAGATATGTGCATTGAGCAGTATCTCATGATATCTATTAAAACAACTGGAGGTCTAACAATAGGACAAGGAATAACTCATTTAAACCTTGCTGGATGGGTATTTGCATTGCCGGCGTGCACAAAACTCGGTCCTTCTTTGGAAGAGTTTTGTGATGTTACGAATGTTACGATCACTTCGTTTGAACAACATGTGGAAAAGCGTGACTCTAGTCAAGAGAAAGATGAAGTGGATGATAGAAAATTTTTGGATAGGTTTTCTATTCATAATCTTTTTTCCACAGTTTACAGTGGACAACTTATTTCTCTATTTACCTGAATGACTGCAAGCGAGCACATTAATTGTGACAGAGCAGAAGAGGTTGATCTTGAAGCTCTACAGGAAACATATGATAACAACTTATGTGACCTGATATTGACAGGTAAAACAAAATCAGACCTTTATTTTCAATAGATACCGCAATTACAGTTAGAGATGATGAAGTGTCAACTAACACAGAACAGCTATTCTGCAGAATTTTGTATATCAACAAGGAAAGGTCAGATTTCTGTAAGTATCTGGAATATGAACTTGCACTCAATCAACAATGCTTAAAACTCAGAAATCAGTGCTTTGTAATCTTCTAGCTACACTAACACCATGTAATAATGTGGTGCATCTTTCGACACTGTTCTTAATAGACGGTGGATTCCTCTTGCATAAAATTGTTTGACCAAAGCCAGCTACATATGAAGATATATTCCAATCATATGTGACGTTGTAACTCATTTCCCATCTGAAGCTATTGTTATTTTTGACGGATATTAGCGTATTACTACGACGTCAGAAGAAAGAAAGCGAAGAAGCAATCTGAAACGTTCTCCAGACATTGAGTTCACACCCATGATGAATACTACTGTCTCCCAGGAAGCTTTTCTTAACAACGAGGCCAATAAATGTCGCATAATAGGTTTTCTTTCTGACCGATTACAGAACGCAGGAGTAAAGGTGATTCAAGCTGATGATGATGCAGATTAAGTTATTGTATCTACAGCATCGTGTGAAAATAACGTAAACACAAAAGTGACAGTTGTAGCAAATGACACAGATATACTGAACACACGTATTACTAGATCGTGTCCAGGCAAATCCATAACCATGCTAGTGTCTCGATGCATCTAACCAAGATCGTATTATTGAAATAGCAAAATTACGACTTGCTTCAGGAAAGATGGCTGATGGCTGTATCCAGCTGAGACACAGCCTCTGCTATATACAGGAAAAGGAAGAAAACTTACATGGATAACAATTTACAGGGTCAGGGAAAAAAGTCGAGACGCAGTGAGTATTTTCAAGCACATTCACGGCAGATGAGATTGCTGCTGCAGCAGAGTCATTTTTCTTGGTACTCTATGGTAGAGGAGAATCACAAAACTTGAATGAATTGAGGCATTCTAGTTTTACTACAGTTGACATATCAGACTCTTGGTGACAAGTTTGAAATAGCTTCTCTTTCACCAACCAGAGACGCAGCACGCCAGTATTCGTCAGAACTTGGTACCAGGTACAACAATGGCTTGGTAAAAAGTTAAATCCTAGATACTGGGGATGGATAAATGTCGGGAATACTTTATTGCCAAATGCTACTACTGCACCTCCTGCTCCAGAGGATTTGCTTAACCTAATCAGTTGTGGCTGTAAAAGTGGTTGCAGTAGAAGATGTGGATATAAGCAGTTAGGTCACACATGTTCACTTGTGTCTTCATTGCAAGGGTACAGCTTGCGAAAATGTGCTATTCATTCCTGATGATGATGAAGACTGAACTGTAAAATACAAAAGTAAATACAGTGTTTCTGTTTATAAACCTCGTTACCATGATCGTAATGGTATCACCTTTCGTAAAAATACTACATTGAAAAACAATACAGCTTTCTGCCAAAATCAACCTAATGCAGTTTGTGACTTGTCAGCTTTTAGCATTACAGATGCATTACTTACTACTTGATTCTATCATCAAATTGCAATATTATCACGCTACCTCAAATATACACAACTTGAGTACAAGGGCGCCCATGTTGTGATTTCCAAGGGGGGGCCAAGCATAAGCGACATTTCAAATATAGTTTCAAATTTTGCTGTAACTAATGTAAAAATTCTATTGGGTTTTCGATTTTCCCAAGTATAATTTCCTCTTAGGGGGGGGGCGAGCGCCCTACCTTGCCCCCCTGATGGGCGTCCTTGCTTGAGTATACAGATATTTTCATCCAGAAGAGCCATAGGACATGCAGAAACTGAAAAAAAAAATACTTAAATCTTTATTATATGTTGAAAGTTTGTCAACATTTCTTCCGCAATTGTATCACATGAAGTCAATACATATCAACCATGAACGAAAATATTTTTGCGGACAAAATGACACCTTATTTTCATATTTACACCGAATCATTTACATTTTACCCTGTATAAAGGGTAACTATACAGCTAGAAATAAAGGTTGCTGCCATTTTTCAATATGGCGGCCAAATCTACCTCTGGATAATTGGAGTCTTTTCGTGGAGAGGTGAGGACAAACCAAAGAACGAAGTTTCAACTTTATATAATTTTCCTTTGTGATTTATTAATTTACCGGAACGGATTAATTCAGTGGTAAAACGTGAGTGCAATAACACATCCACATTTTTCATTCAATAATTTCACCCAACACCGGTGAGGTACATGCAATATATTTTATTTTGTGCATTTTCCAGTCAATTCTCCACACTTTAGTGCAAAAACGAAGAGTCTATCTGTATTCTTTGAGAAATTACGCATGTTTAAAGATAACGCTACAACTTCCGACGGCGGCCATATTGATGATGTCATAACTCCGAAACCCGTCACCTTTTTTGGGGGGACTTTTCAGAAAGAGATGAGGATCGACCAATAAACAACCACATAAAAGTTTGAACTTTATATAAATTACTTCAAGGTTTTGTCAAAATTTTAGGTAATTTAACTGGACTACATAAATGATTTATAAGTACGTACGTTTCTTATACAAAATAATTTTAAAGTATTTGCTATTACTATTATTAGTATTAGTACTGGCTGTAAGTAACGTCGCTGACGGGTCTTAATTCAGAATTTGAATAAAAAGAGTAAGGACTAGCCTTTCTTGGCCTTAGTTTAAATCCTGAATGAAAAGAAGGGAAAAAGAATGCCCTTATTAAAGATTTTCTCCAGAACCATTTGATTGCCTGGATATTTATCCTTTGCTGTTATGTAAACCCACATAATGCAGAAGTAATGCGGGTTGCATATATACTTAAGAGTTGAAATAAATACCCTTACTCATAATCATATTCAATCGACAACTTCACATTCAACTCATTCCCACTCAAATATTGTTGATGTCCTCACTCACACTCACCGTCAATCGGCTTCCTCACACTCACACTCATTCACCCTCACACTCAAATATTGTTGATGCCCTCACCCTCACTTACAGTCACCCTCAATCGGCTCCCTCACACTCACACTCACTCACCGTCACACTCAAATATTGTTGATACCCTCATCCTCACTCACAGTCAGCCTCAATTGGCTCACTCACACTCACTCGCCCTCACACCCACACTCACTTGCCTTCAACCTTATCTGCCAAAAGGAGCGTGAGGACGACCATCTTAAGGGCAAAAATGAGTGAGGGTGCCCATCTCTGATACACACATTTATTTATTTTTATATAAAGATATTATTTTCAATGATTTCTTTACGGTTATTAATTTTAATTTAGGTCTGTCTTTATTCAATTTCTTGTGAAGCGAGAACTGACGAAAATTTAATATGAAAGTGAGCGAGTGACGAAAAGACAGGAAGACTGGAAGTTGTAATATTGATTTATGATTCTGCAAAATACCTTTCGTTCGTTCAATCATTATTGGTTTAAAGATGATTCGTTCACGAGTCTCTTTTCACATGCCGCTGACAGAAATTCTCCCCTTACCATCATCATTGTCGTCTTGGAATGAACAAGAAGGTAAGAAAAAAAGGGCATCTTTCCCCGAAAGAAATTCCAATCTCTTATATTGCTGATTTTGCAGAAATATTTCTCTCTTGATTTCCTCTTTGAGAAACCCGAGGAAGGGAGGGAGTGAAAAGAAGAAAAATGGCTGTTTCCCGATAGGTGGCAGCTCGAGCTAATCTTCCATTTCAATGAATCCATTAGTTTGGGAAGGATCAGAAGAAAAGAAGAAAATTCCACGGATGGTGGAATTACCTACAGACCAAGAAAAAAACAGAAAAGCAAAAAAGAGATCTATAGATAAAAGAAAAGAAAAGATATATATAAAAAAAGATAAAAGATTTTGTGGGTGCACACGAAAATCAAAGCTGTAAATTACAACTAATTGTGTTGTTCCGATGCGATTTTTTTCCTTTTCTTGAAGGGAAATTTTTATTTCTTGTCACGATCACTTAAGAATGGATTAATTTTACCTGAAGTAAAGAATTAGTGGCTAATAAAGTTTATTGCTTTTTCCATATAGTATGGTACTAGCAACAGTGAATAAGGAACAAATAGTTCATTAGTAGCGTATTTGTAACTTAATTAAGACTTTTATTTAGATCCAATGTCATG
Source organism: Thermobia domestica (assembly GCF_964235325.1). NCBI lineage: Eukaryota > Metazoa > Arthropoda > Insecta > Zygentoma > Lepismatidae > Thermobia > Thermobia domestica. The sequence continues at coordinate 265,459,166 of NC_137462.1, forward strand.
TTTATTCAACTAAGTGGTTATTGCGTGTAAATTGATTATGCTCAAATTGAACAATAATAATACAAGAATGTTACCAAAAATCTGGGAATTTTGTTTGATTTTTTAAAATAAATTCATTAGTAGGGCAACCATAAAGTATAAAAAGCAGTAAAAGCATGATGAAATTTTTCACCTATTGTTGGTACCATATATGTGATTTTGACTATTTTAAATATCCAAAATTGCTAATCTTACAAGCATAATTTACAGAAATAAAGCATAAAGCATAATGCTTAATGCTTTCTATTCCAGAACCCTGTATATGTGTACAGTCCCTAGCAAAAAACCTACAACATGAACATGTAAGTTTATTGTGAAACGACAAAGTCTTTTGATCCAAAATAAGTGTGCAGAGGAGGACGCCGAGGTTTCTCTGGCGTGATTCGTGGCACTTAGAAGTTATGTTGATTCCCTGCGCTGTTAGGTGTAGTTTCACAATAAACTTACATGCTCATGTTGCAGGTTTTTTGCTGCGAATTGTACAATAAAGAAAAATATGTTTATATATTTTGTGCCAAAGAAAAGCAAATTATCAACAAAGGCTGTTATCCAATGCTGCAAATGGTGGACTGCCAATTGCCTTTACGTGTATCAATTTTAAGTTGGAATTCCTCTTCTCTTCGCACCTTCCACCCGAAGGGATTTATATTTCCTCTCACTTTGTGTTAAAAGGCAGGCAAGACTGGTTGTGCTTATTCCAAGATGCCAAAATCAATCCCAACTAACCATTTCAAAGTAGGAGGCGGTAATCTATTTTGCACTCTTTGTACTAAATTCATTAAATATGAGTGAAGCTGCGATGGCTCAATGGAGAGAGTTCAGTTCTGGTGCATGGGGTCCCTGGTTCGATCCCGCCAAGTACACTTTGTGGTGGATAAATATTGTGTGCGTGGGTTTCTTCCGGGTTCTCCCGTTTCCTCCTATTTTCTTCATTCCATCATTTCATTCATTTCTCATAATCTCCGTCTTCTTTAGTCTACTCAGCATAATCGTGAGATGTAAAACTCAAAGATTTCATTTCATTTTTCATTAAATGAGAAGTCTACTGTGCAGCTAAATGTTTCTTCTCTGAAACAACGCTTAAGAAAGTCAGGTAATATGTGGTATTGATGTAATTTTTAGTGGGAAAAATTAATAGTTTCATATATATATTTTTAATGCTTTGTAATAAAAAAAACGAATAAAATATGTGATAGAAATGGGTAAAAACTAAGTATAATTCTAGGAACAGCATATTACGGCACAATTTAGGAAAAAGCATAATAAACATAATGTAAGAAAAAATAAAGCATACTGTTGTGTAAAGCATAAAGTTGGTTGCCCTATTCATTAGTTTTCGCCCACATTGCATATTTATTCCTCAATTGCAACTTCCATCGTGATACTAAACTTTTCAAACTACCTTTAAAGAATATTTTCGGAGTCTACACTGGTCTACAACCCATTTTATCTTGTTGAAATTCTCAAATGCCACACCACACAGAGGTTTATTTTATTCACCGTAGATATTATACTCACTGGTAGCTAGATCAGACAAATGAGGTGGCGCTTGTTTTTCAAAACTTCGTTCCGCAAGTACTATGTGTTCTCGTGCAGTTTTTTCAAAATGAATTTCGGGGTTTTAAAGGGGCAGACTACTAAATACCGTATTTTTCAAAGGCTAACAATTTTTCTTTTCCCAGTTTTTCATAAATGAAAAGAGATAATGGAATGTAACTTACCTCAATAATAGATAATGTTATTCTACGCCCGAAAATACGACTCGGAACAATTTTCAGTGTAGCCATCCATAGAAATTACAGTGTGACCAGAATTTGAATTACCCAAAATTCTAGGTTATAGCAGCGACTAGAAAAGTGAACTCAGCGGCAATTGATGACTTATCATGCTGTCTGTGTTTCTTGTTAACTACTTTTAAAATAATATTTGTATTTATTTTGTAATAAAGAGTACAAAATAAATAATTTGTAATAAACTGTAGAATTAAAATACAAATATTATTTAAAAAGTAATTAACAAAGAACACAGACAGCATGATAAGTCATCAATTGCCATTGAGTTCATTTTTGTAGTCGCTGCCATAACCTAGAATTTTGGGTAATTCAAATGCTGGTCAAACTGTAATTTCTATGGATGGCAACACTGAAAATTGTTCCGATTTGTATTTTCGGGCGTACAATAACGTTGTCTATTATTGAGGTACGTTACATTTCATTATCTCTTTTCACTTACGAAAAACTGGCAAAAGAAAAATTGTCAGCTTTTGAACAATAGTTAGTAGTCTGCCCCCTTAAGGCTTTGCACTACTTATCAAAATTAACTTACAATTATAAATAACATTAAATAAAAGACCAACTCAAACAGTTTTGTATATACATTCACATGTGCATGTACTTTTATTCTATCTGCTGTTAGAAAGGGTCTAGGTCAAAACCCCCACAGCCAAAACCCCCACACTCAAGTAATGTCAAAACACCCACACAAACGGTCATAACCCCCACACAAATGGACAAATCTCCCAAACGCACGAACGGTCAAAACCCCCACAGCCAAAACCCCCACACTCAAGAAATGTCAAAACGCCCACACAATCGGTCATAACCTCCACACAAATGGACAAAACAGCCACACATAGCAACGGTCATAATCCCCACATAAATGGACAAAACTCCCACAAAATCGGACAAATCCCCCACACTCTGAAATTATCGTCATTTCACGTCTTTGTTGCGGTTCTTTATGACGCCCAAGAAGAATAGTTGCAACATCAGTGTAAGTGGAATAAAAAATGTTATTAAAAAGTACAAGGGCAATACATGAGTATGGGTTTTTTGTCAATTTGTGTGGCAGTTGTGACTATTTCTGCATGTGGGAGTTTTGTCCATTTGTGTGGGGGTTTTGTCCATTTATGTGGGGATTGTGACCGTTGCTATGTGTGGCTGTTTAGTCCATTTGTGTGGGAGTTATGACCGTTGGAGGTTATGACCGACTACCAGTGTGGGGGTTTTGGCTGTGGGGGTTATGACCGATCGTGTGGGAGTTTTGACATTTATTGAGTGTGGGGGTTTTGACCGTTCGTGCGTTTGGGAGATTTGTCCATTTGTGTGGGGGTTATGACCGTTTGTGTGGGCGTTTTGACATTTCTTGAGTGTGGGGGTTTTGGCTGTGGGGGTTTTGACCGGTTCCCGTTAGAAGAAAGAGATAGTAGCAAAGGTGGCGACTGGTGAAGAGAAAGCTTTTTGTGTTTTACGTTTTGTAAAGATTGAATCTGTAGCTACAGTGCAGCGTGCTTTTAGTATTAAGTTCAATTCCAATCCACCAAATGATAATAACATTCGTAGATGGTATCATCAGTTTGAAAACACTGGTTGTCTGTGCAAAGGGAAGAGTACGAGGTGACCAAGACTGACTGAAGAACGTGTTGAACGAGTGAGAGAGTGTTTCACGAGTAGTCCGAAGAAATCAATTCGAAAGGCTAGTCATCAATTAGCAATTCCCGTATAGTCCTTGTGTAGAATTTTAAGAAGATTGAGGAATTTAAGAAAGAAGATTGAAGTATTTGTTGCAACAATTACTCCAAACACACTAATCAAAATTTTGGAAGAACTCTCCTATCGATTTGATGTTTGTCGTATGACAAATATTACTCACATTGAACACTTGTAGCAAAAAAAAAAAAAAAAAAAAAAGTAGCAATTTCATTTGATGTATTACTTATATTCGTAATTTTATTGTAATAAAAACTACAAAGCTTTAAAATCCCGATATTCATTTTGAAACACCCTGTATTATGATATCGCAGCAATAGTTGCTTATAAGGCTTTCCAGGTGAGTTTTTGATAAACACTTAATGATTTAGAATAATATTTCATGTGACTCTCTTTGGCAGATGATCCATCAAAATGTCATCATAATCCAAATGTTGGGGGCACGGTGGCTCAGTGGTAGACCGTTCACCACTGGGTCCCTGGTTCAATCCCAGCTCGCGCCGTGTGGACTTTGTGGTGGACAAACACCGTGCTCATGGGTTTACTCGTTGTTCTCCCGTTTCCCCTTCACTCTCTTCATTCCACCATTTCGTTCATTACTCATCTTCACCGTCTCCTTTAGCCTAACCAGCATAATCGTGGGACGTACAACTTAAAGATTTCATTTCATAATCCAAATATTACAAACATTATCTAAGAAAACAAAATTAACAAAACATGCTTTACAATCAGGTTATTCTGACCTAAACCAATATTTAGACTAAATTTTGGTGGGATTGCGATGCTTATACTTGTACTAATTTTGTTAATAAATTATTCTTGTGCGTTAATGGAAAAAGGTTTTCGATAGCAGCGATGCTGTAGTCTTTAAGAAATGAAGTACAAGATCTATGTCATCCGAGGATAATGGGGATAAGTCAAAGCTGTTCATTGATGGTCTTTCATTCTTTGAACCGACAAACAGACTGCCATTCAATCATTGTGGAATAACGAGTGTGAATACACATCAGTACAATCGAAGTGTCTGCCAAGTGTGAACTACGTAGTGTAATTTTATTTCTGTGGCTGTATTATATTCCCTTTTGCCTGAATAAATCAATTTAGATCGTGTAGTTCACACTAAGCGGGAGTTTCGATTATTTGCACTCGACATATTTTCCACTACTCGATACTCCACAATGATTGAATGGCATAGTCTGCTTATCGGTTTGGGAAAGGGCAACGTCCAATGGTCACCCTTGCCTTATCTCCATTTCCTTATCTCATGTGGTTTCCTCCTCTTGTGGCTTCAAGAAGGTTGAAAACAATAAAGCCTTCGTATTGCAGTGTCAACTCTGGGAATCGTCTTCGATGGAGCTTCTATCAGCTTTCATGCACGATTGGAGGTCAAAGGTGTTACATAAATGGAATATTGTTCGTTCACCAACGTAGTTTATGTTGAAGCAACGTTTTTTCTAGAACTTAACAATTCTAATTTTCATTTTCTAACTATGCCGGCCGTTAGTCTTCGTGGAATCTACCAAATGAGCTGTTAAGGTAATAAACTTTGACTCTTTGAATTATATATCACGCTTATCAGAATTTGATTCTTCGGATATTTTCCGTAGCAACAATAACAGCGGTCATCGAAATATTCCTATAAGTTGAGTCGTTCCACAGTGGAAACAGTTACATAAACTACATTAAAAGCAGTAAGGATGACCACACGATTCCATTTATGGGGTAAGAGATATGAATAGTCACCGTTAAAGCGCAGTTACCTGTGAAGATGTTAACGGATGGACACCATTGACCAAATCGGCCGAGATAATTGTATTAAGAAATTCCTTTATTATAGGCAACCAACGTTTCTTTGCTACCGTGCAGGTTGCATAGCAGCTAGGGAATGTAAATTTCAAACGAGATAGTCACCGATAAAGTTACCATTAACCGTTAAGATGTTAACGGATTGACTGCATTAACGAACTCAGCCGAGATAATTATAGTGAGAAACATGCATATTGTTAGTTTATATGCAACCAATATTTCTCTACTACTATGCAGGTTGCATAGAAGCTATATATAGAATGCTATAAATTCCAAACGAGATATTGATAGTCAGCGGTAAAGTCACCGTTACCCGTGGAAATGTTAATGAATTGATTCTATTAATGAACTGGGCTGAGATAATTATAGTAAGAAACATGCATATTGTTTTATTATAGGCAACCAACAGTTCTTTGCTACCGTGCAGGTTGCATAGAAGCTATAAAACACTATATTGAAAGGAGATATTGATAGTCGCCGATAGAACTACCCATCACTCTGCTCTTCTCGAACGCACTCACGTGTTGATATTGCCTTTTTCGGCACGTCTTACTGGCATTTGCTTTCCCATTTCCTCTTCATTTGACAGCCTTTTAGTGAATGAACGTGACATAACACGACCACCAGCCATGACGCAAAACTAACTGAAGAGGAGCGCTGCTTAACATACGTATCCGCTACATCTTTGTAAAGTTAATCAAGTACTGCTGATACACGGTTCCACTTAACCTCCAAGTTCGGTGTAATTTGGAACATTCTTTCTGAATGTTGCAGTTTTCACAATTGGTAGTGTATATTTTTCATTCCTGATTTTGTTTGTGTTTGTGTGTCTCAAGAACTACGTGACGGATAACCATCAATTTTATAAAGAATCAAAAGTTAGGGATCAATTTAGCTGGTGAAGTTGATATTCAAACCGGAAGTGGTAGAGCGGTTTTAATAGTAATTGATAGTATAAAAACGGTAATAGATAGCGAGAAGGTGTTTTCTAGAAACAATTAAGAGACCCCATCAAGGCGAAATTTAAATACCGCTAATTTTACAGTAATCATGTGGTATCTTCAAATAGATAAAAGATAATCGAAAAGTGGAACTAGAGCTCGCTAGACAATATTATTTTATATATGATACCGTTATGACCACCCACTTATCTGCTTTCGATTTCCAGCCATTTAGAAAGTCAGCATTTATTTTCGCGTTTCTAAAGGGCTACAAACGGAAAGCTACGAGGTAACTCGCGATAACAGTACCTCGTGCAAAATAATATTATCTAGCGCGCTCTTGTTCCGCATTTTGATTATCTTTTTATTTATTTAAAGATATCACATAATTATTGTAAAATTAGCGGTATTTTAACTTCGCAGTTATTAGGTCTCTTAAGAGCTTCTAGAATATATTCAATCTCCATTCTAGTCTCTCTGCTAAAACCGAAAATAGAAGCAATCTTCTACCACTTCCGGTTTCGATAATAAATGAGAAAATATAACGCCATACAAACCTGATTCATACAAAATGATAATCATGCCTGATGTTCTGTGTGGATATGAAACATAGTCACTTACTCTAAAGGAAGAACGTAGACTCAAAGTATTTGAGAAAAAGATCCTAAGATGAACATTCGGACCCAAGAAAAACGGAAATGGTTAATGGCGGAAACTTCATAACGGGGAACTACATAATTTATATTACTTATCAAACATTGTTAGGATCATTAAGTGTAGGAGGCTCAGGTAGGCAGGTCATGTAGCCAGAAAGAAAGAAGTAGGAACGCTTTCAAAGTTTTAACTGGAAATCCAATCGGAAAACGACCATTAGGAAGACCTAGATGCAGAGAGGAGGACAATATTAAGATGGATCTCGCAGAGACAGGAATACAAAGTAGAAATTGGATCCAGTTGGCTAAGGACAGAAGTCAATGGAGAGCTCTTGTGAAGGTGGCATTGAATTTCCGGGTTCCATAGGCCACAAAGTTAGTTAATTAGTTAATGAGATTAGCTTATGCAAAAGAGTTAAGTTCATAACAGAGAAAGAACACAGATTAGAATTTTTAGCCAATATTATGTATCACTCCATTCAAAACTTTTAACATACTTAAAAAAAATAGTAAGATAATCTCAATTCAACCCATTTTATATACTACCGTATGTATATTCTGGATATGTTCACGCATGACTTTACATATGTGCACTGATTTTGATTATTCTTTTATTGCTCGAAAGGGTATACCGGTTTCATAAAAACATTTTTAGGTGTTGGTAGTAATCTTTAGAGATAAACTATGAAACACGATTAAAGAATGCTGGGTTAATTAGAGCAAAGTATCATGCATATAGGCAACCATACATTCTGTAGCGTGGTTACGGTTGCATAACTAAGCAGGACTTGTAATACAAAGTTTCTGAACACTTTCATATTACATTATACTGTGTCCGTTGGTTGTAACATTTTAAATAAATAGATTGCGTGGATGAAGTGGATTAAAATGTTTTCGAGAAAACATAAATAATTATTGCATGTAAAAGGTTTAGAAAATATGGTAGTGCACCATTTTTGAGCTCCTCATCAGGTCCCACAATTTATACTTTACTTGTGTTTACATTAGTTCCTTTCTGGTCGCTTGAAAAGTGTAAAATCAAGGCAATACTGTATACTTATCGAAAGTTGAAGAAAAGAATGTAGACAAGAAAATGTGAAATTTGTTATCTACTGTTTGTTCTATTCCTTACGAAGTTATTAAAATCAACTGGGTAAGAAAAATCCACTTCTACTACTAATTACACACAGAACTTGCAAGAAAGTAAATACCCAGTTATAATCGCACCGAAAGAATAGATAGATGGAACATATTTGTAAGGTGTATTTGAACTTCCCTTCCCCTTTGAATGCATATTTGAATTGAAATGAAATGAAGACCTAGCTCAACTCAAGTGCTACGTGTTCAAAAATTGATTTCAAACGACACAATCATAGTTCTTTGAAATAATTCTTTAAAACCTAGCTGAGAGACAAAATCGATGTCGGTATATATTGGGGAAAGATTACAGAAGCTGCTCCCCTTCCGCGTTTAAAAGCAGAATTTTAATGAGTTTATATATCGAGTAAATTCAGAAAAACTCGTGAGATACTCTATTTTTGGCATAAATTTTGAACTCCCTCTCTCCCTTAGAATACAAATTTTTAATCAAAGTGATACAGTAGAATCCTAGTTCAAGGCAGCAATTTTCAAATTTAATAGAAGTAGAACAATAGTTCAAGGCAGGAATTTTCAAATTTAATCGAGGTGAAACAATAGTTCAAGGCAGGAATTTTCAAATTTAATAGAGGTGGAACAAATAGTTCAAGGCAGCAATTTTCAAATTTAATCCAGGTGGAACAATAGTTCAAGGCAGCAATTTTCAAATTTAATCGAGGTGGAACAATAGTTCAAGGCAGCAATTTTCAAATTTAATCGAGGTGGAACAATAGTTCAAGGCAGCAACTTTCAAATTTAATCGAGGTGGAACAATAGTTCAAGGCAAAAATTTTCAAATTTAATCAAGGTGGAACAATAGTTCAAGGCAGGAATTTTCAAATTTAATCGAGGTGGAACAATAGTTCAAGGCAGCAACTTTCAAATTTAATCGAGGTGGAACAATACTTCAAGGCAAAAATTTTCAAATTTAATCAAGGTGGAACAATAGTTCAAGGCAGGAATTTTCAAATTTAATCGAGGTGGAACAATAGTTCAAGGCAGGAATTTTCAAATTTAATCGAGGTGGGACAATAGTTCGAGGCAGGACCAAAGGAAGTAAATATTCAAAAATTAATTTCAAATGACTCAGTCATTTTATCGTGATGTGATGACGAACAAGAACATATTCATTTTCAACGAACTTAAAAAGTTGGTTACTGAATTCTTTATGTCTGTCTGTCTGTGTGTTATGTGTTATTTGGGAAGTTTTCAATTTTGATCTTTCCATTCGATAGAGCATCAAAAACTATTTCGCATCACTCTTACCTTTCCTGAGATATTGGCCAAAACAATTCCGATTTCCAAACATTATAGAAGTCATATCTCGGGAAAAAAAATAAGTCATAGAGAGATGATATTGGTGTTGATCAATACCTATGAAGATGGTGAACATTTTTGTAGGAAATAGTAACCGGTGGCTACTGCCCAACTGGCCACCGTTCCCCAGGTATTGGCCAAAAAGGTTCGGATTTCGGGAGATTTAAGGAACCATGTCTCGGGAACCGTAAGTCATAGAGAGATTATATTTTGCGAATTTTCAATTTCGAGCCTTCCATTTTGAGCATGTAACTTCGTAAAACATATCGTAGAATGTTTTAACACAACTCTTACACAAAACAAGTGGAGAAAATTTAGTACTTAAAAAAATTATAAATGGATAAATTAATTATTGTTTAATGAGCATAATAATAAAGTAATAGAACAATAGGTATAAAGCCTGTATAAGTTAATAAGAATAAATTAATTCCTCTTAAATTAATTCTGGCAATGCTCTTGGAGCATTTTCAACAGGTTATTTATAGAGATTATTTCTCTCAAAATATTCACGAAACTGCTTTAATATTTGAAGCGCTTAGAGGATAAAGGTGTTAAGTAACAAATTGAATATGACAGGAAAATTGACTTTCACAACTTTTTCCGTTAACATACCGCCTTCATCGTTTCTAAACATCTGCATTCAGACAAGGACTCACTAAATAATGTGTTATTGTAGCATGATTAACATATAACACGTTCATGAACCGCCAGAGTGCAACGTTTCAAAAAATGTAACACAGCACTTTTATCCTCTAAGTGCTTCATTTATATATTGATTCTTACTTTTGAAGATCACTAGGATATAATCTAATACCATGATCTATAATTAAATCCCTGAATTAATGGATAGTTCCCTTTTATTTAAAACAAAATAATCCTGTAGAGAACTAGGACGACAAAAGTTCTTTAAAGAAAATAAAAGCATTTTATAGCCGTTTTTTGTGGATTAAACATGGAGTATTATGGTGCAGTAATTAAGCGAAAAAGGTGTCACACTCATAAACATGTATGTCCCAAAGATCCATTACCTTTGTCCCCGTTTTTCTCCCCCTTGTTCCGCTTTCTAGAGGACATCCATATATGCATCTCCTTGCTCTTTATGACCTTCATGTAATATAAAACAAGCTTTTATCATCTGCCCCTCTCATGTTCACACCTGTTCCAACCCTATTCTTGATTTAATCATGTGTCCGCGACAAAAGAGTGCTTGAAATTTAACACGGGATCACTACTACAGGGTCGCTCTCCACTTCACAAGAGGATTTTCCATCATATAACTACTGCTATACGTTATCACAGAACGGACAAAGAGAGAGACCATCGGCCATCTTTCTGTAATGGATCGTGCGTTTTCTTTCTTCCTTTCTTTTTTTTAATTAAACACATTCTTTAGAGCTGAACAGTGGAAAGGGGAAGAGGTATTTTCCTTTCTTATGGAAATTGGATGAAGAGTGCAATTGATTTCATTCCTTTCGATCTGAAAATTCAATTTATTTATTTATTTATTTATTTGTCCGTCTGTATATTTGTCTCTTTCTCTCTCTCTCTCTCTCTCTCTCTCTCTCTCTCTTACTCTCTCCCTATATATATATATATATATATATATATATATATATATATATATATATATATATGTATGTATTTTCTCGCCTCAACCATAGGTTGGTGGGCAACATGGAAATGTTTTAACTTTTTTCTCCCTTTTGAGACCTGTTTTATACTTTGATAAGGTCTCTTCTTCGTAACTGCACCTAGATATTCTATCCTTGGTCTTCCTCTTCCTGGTTTTCTTTCTGCTTTTCGTTCGTTCAACATGGTGATCCAATCAGATTGCCAAATAAGATGGCCAAGCATGCTATTTCTTTTTTTTCTATTATCTTCGTGATCTGCTTTCTTAGCTTCCTTTAGTACTTCTTCGTTCCTTTTCCTTTCGGTTCATAATATGCACAGCATTCTGCGCCAATACCACATTTCAAATGCTTCCAGTTTGGATGTTTCAGCTTTTCTTAATGTCCACGTCTCTGATCCGTAAAGCACCACGCTCCATACCAGAATCTTTATAAATCTTTTCCGGACGTCCAAAGACACATTTCTTGATGTTAGTAGTCCTCTTTTCCTATTGAATGATTGTCTAGCCTACGCTAGCCTACGTCTTTTTCACTTCTTCCATCCGAGGATATTAGACTTCCTAAATAGGGGACGTCTTAACGTTTTCGATTTTCCTTCCCGCTAGCCATACGTTTGCCCCTTCCTGTCCTGCTCTTGTGCACTTTATCACTTTCATTTTATTCTTCTTTATCTTCATTTTGCATGTTTTATCCAGTCGGTCCTTCAAGTTTGAAAGTGTTTCCTGCAAGTCTTCTTCGTTCTCCGCTATCAGTGCTATGTCATCTGCAAACCTTATTGTGCTGAAAACCTGGCCATTTACTTTTACGCCTGTTTCGTTTTTATCTAAGAATTCTTTCATAGCCTCTTCTATAGAGAAGTTGAACAGGAGAGATGAAACACTTCACACCCTTGCTTTACTCCTTTACTTATTCTTGCTTCCTTCTGATATCTTCCTGTGGCAGCTGTCTGGTTCCTATAAAGTTCATATATTATTCTTCTGTCTCTGTAATCCACTTTCAAGTTCTTCAACGTTATTTTCCAATCTACGTTGTCAAATGCTATTTCTATATCTACAAATGCTTTCACAATTGGTTTGTTTATTCTGATATGCTGTTTCATGATCAACCGTATACCCAGTATTTCCCTTGTTTTCCAGAGAGAGAGATATAAATGAATATTTGTTTGTATGTTTGTTCGGTATAAAATCCATAACATTGGTTTGGCATACTTGATGGTAACTGTATGGAAGAGATTGAAGTCTAGAAGGAACTATAGGCTATTTAGAATTTTTTGATGCGTGTGTTAAGGGTCTTCACTACAGCGAAATTAAACTACCGCTAATTTTACAGTTTTTCTGTAATATTTTCAAAACAAACAAAAAATATTCGAAAAGCAGAAACGTAATGAACTAGACAATACGTTGTTGCATATCATATCTTCACTACAATTCACCTATCTGCTTTTGGTATGCCGTTATTTACAGAAACCGCAAAAAATGCTAAATCTATCTACAGTTGCAAACCGAAAGCAAATAGATCAGTTGTGAAAACGGTATCACATGCAAAATGGTATTGTCTAGTTCACTACATTTATGCTTTTCGAATATTTTTATTTGTTTTGAAGATATTACTGAAAAACTTTAAAATTAGCGGCAGTTAATTTTCGCTGTAGTGAATGCCCTTAAGAGGGAAGGAGGGTGTCAAAGGGAAGAAAGTGTTTTAAAAATTATGCCAGAATAATAAAGTATCTCATAACCTTCTGATGTTAGGAAAATGAAACAAAGTATGGGAACTCATTTTTAAAAGCAAGTGGACATAACTACATACAATTTGAAAATAAAGGGGAAGTTGGAAAGGGAGTGGCGTAAAAAAAAGTATAATCGGAAACAATCTATGTTAGTGTTGAATCCACAGTTTTCGGGGTTGGCTGAAATGAATAGTTACACTTCCGATGCAATGTAAGTCCAACTTGAACCCCATTAGTATCGGGATTGAGAATGTGTGAAAAATAAAATGTCTGAAATGACCGAGATTAGTTTCCAATCCATTGTCTTCGAGATCGCTAAGTTTATTGATGACAGTTCCAATCACATTTGAGCCCAAGCTTAGTCAAGAACGGGTAAGTCAGCGGCCCGAAATTGAATGTGACAATGCTGGAAGGGCTCCTGATTATTATTTATTTTATTCTACTCAGTTCTTTATTTTATTTGTATAATTGAAATTGATACAATATTTCTTCCAAAGATATCATAAACGGCTTGTTACTAGTGGCTCGATATTTGAATGTGAGCCCAGAACTTTTGAAAATACCCTCGTATGAGTCAAGTATAAAGAAACACAATATGCCACTGGGAATGGTCTTCGGACCATTGAAAAAGTACCAGAGTAGTAAGAGAATCTCAACCGATACGGAAGTTCAGCAAGTCGTCGTGACGTGGCTTCAGAGATCTGAAGCAGATTTCTTCTATGAGAGTACCATTGGATCAAATGGTTGGACAAGCATTGTGACTATGTTAAAAGTAACATAGTGTGCAAGTGGTAGGATTGTCAAATTACCAGTAATTTACCGGCTGATTGGTATTTGTTTCAGGCTTAACTATACACTCTCCAGCCAAACCATTATGACCTCCTATTTAATATCTGGTATTCTATCTTTGGCTCGCAGGATAGCACCACTGCGTTCTCGCATAGAAGAAATGAGGTGGCTGGAGGCATGAACACAACATCACTTTAATTGCTGTTAATTCACCTGAGGGGTCAAAGAGTTTGGATTTCACGTTCAAGGTCTTGCCAAAGATTTTGAATTGGCTTAAAATTGGGTAAGTTCAGTACCATTGCAGCAATTGAAATTCACCACTGTGTATCTCAATTCAATGCAGCACAATGTTAGCTTTGTGACAAGAAGCATTGTCGTGTTGAAATCTGTCTTTGCCGGCTAGAAACAGAAGTAACGTGATTGGGTGTACATGATCAGCAATGAGATTCAAATTGCTAAGATCCCTCACAGAGCTCTCCACACACACTACTGGGCTCATGGATGACAATGTGAAGGTTTTCCAAACCATTTTGAAGATTCTCGTCGTCCTATTGTGCATGCCTCGACCAGATGTTCCCTTCGAAGACGACGGACCAATGTGATGAAGGTAGTACTGTCATTCCTCGGCGATCCAATGACGATGAGCACGTGTCCATTTCGTAGTCGACAATGCCGTGCGGTTAATATTGGTATACGTGTGAGACATCGGCTACGGAGACTCATGTACGGTCAACAGTGAACTGAGTCCTCAAACACACTCATGCTTTTTCCTCTGTTCAAGTTTGTTGCTAATTGATCACAGTTTGTGCCATATCCTGCTGTACCAACCTCGACAGTCTATGACGTCTGATAACTCTAATAAAGCATAGCCGCCCCATTAAGCCTTATGGTTTTTGCTGCTGGTTTCATCGTCCTTTTCCTATCTTTGAATGACAACTCGCAGATAGCTGACAAATAGCACTTTTTCCGAGGTGCTTGTTCCCAGCAGTGTGGCCATCTCAATCTGGGCCTTATCAATCTCTTATATATATCACCGGCCTTCTCCATTCTACACATAAGTACCACATTGATTGATGAAATTAGATTCTTGTCATCATTTGAGAGTAGGTTATACTTTGCCTGCTGACACTTACACGCTTCGTTTATAAAGTTATGGATGGTCATAATGATTTGGCTGATGAGTGTACATTTCAAGGTTTAAAATAATACGTTTTGGAATTACGAGCGGATACCGGTAATGTTACTTTTCCGAGTTGGTAACCCTAACTAGTAGCTTACAGTTGTGTATAAGTTTATTTGCCTATGGAACAAAGTATATCCATGAGAGGTTTTACTTTTTGAATCACCCACGTATGTAGAAGTGTATTCTGCATCTTCGATTAAGGTTAGAAAATCATTCCCAACAAATGTTTTAATTCTGAACCCATTGTTACATAATATGAACTAATTGCTCTAATATAAAGCCATTATATTCAAATGTCAATAACTGTGTTTCGATCTTTTCAAGATATGAGGTAATCATTCGATAATAACTCACCCGCAGAGAGGAGCCAGCACTCTCCACAGGATTAGTTAAAGCGAAAGAATTACCCGCAAGGGAATGGTACAAAATCGCATATTGCTAATTTATCAAGCAATCTAGCGCCATTATCTTGAAGTATTGGCAATTTATAACAGACCATATACGCTCTCGCAGTAATTTTGCAAATGTTGAACGGAAGAAAAATTAGCTTTAAATTAAGCCAACCGACATGTTTTAATTCAGTCCATAAAAATATGAATATTACGTTTGTGTTACATAAAGAACTTTTTTTGTCTTTTAATGTCATTTACTTTTTACCACTATGGTTACTAGGTGTATTTGTTTCATTACCACTTTCGCTTACGAATTAGGAATATTAACAAATCACATAGGATTGGACTTGATAATAAACTCCATATATTAATTAATATTTTAGGTAATGATTCTTTTGTTTCAAAAGTGATCATTGCCACAATATATCAAAATGGTATAAAAATAAACTCTGATAAAGAAGGAAAAGTGATCAAGCGAAAACTTCCAACTGATAGTGAACAATGAATCTATGCTGATAGTGAGTGATAAATGATGTAACTATGCTCATAGTGAATGAATCTATGCTGATAGTGAATGAATCGATGCTGCCAGTGAATGATAAATCTATGCTGATAGTGAATGAATGTATGCTGACAGTAAATGAATCTATGCTGACAGTGTATGATCAATGATGAATTTATGCTGATAGTGAATGAATGTATGCTGACAGTAAATGCATCTATGCTAGCAGTGAATGATCAATGATGAGTTTACGCTGATAGTGAATGAATGTATGCTGACAGTAAATGGATCTATGCTGACAGTGAATGATTAATGATGAATCTATGCTGATAGTGAATGAATGTATGCTGACAGTAAACGAATCTATGCTGACAGTGAATGATTAATGATGAATCTATGCTGATAGTGAATGAATGTATGCTGACAGTAAATGAATCTATGCTGACAGTGAAGCAGTCAGTATTATACACCCTTATACTCCAAGTATGTGAGGTTTTATTCTTACCAATATTTTTAGGTTTAACCAAAAAACCTTTTATAATATTTGAGGTTAAACCGATAACAAAAAATAAAAAAACAATACTGAAGGTTTTATATACTTTTTCATATCCTAAATATGAGAATTAAACTCACCAATAATTTTTTTTCTTTTTTGAGGTTTAACCAAAAAATGATCCCTGAGAAACACATCAGTTTGACCACTTTAAACAACAACTAACATCAACACATAATAATTTCCCTGTATGAAATATGGGAAATGTCTAAGCATTCTTAACGTCACCGTTAGCTGTGAAAATGTTAACGAATTGACCATTAATTAATTTGTCCTTGATAATCGCTCTAGCAAACAGCGGACTTTTTTTAAAAAATGTCGCTTCCGTTCAAAACTTATCGTGTGGAGTAACGGACTAACGAACGGACTAACATTATAATCTTATAAGGTTTACTGACACGATCGTAAATCGTATAGTTGCAGTGGAACTATATAAATAATTTAATATGTATGTTTAGCGACTTACACAAATTATTTTCTAGAGTTGCAGACAGGATATTCAAATACATTTTCCCTCGAAAAATCTGCAAATCCTCTCCACTGGTCAAGTGACCTTTCGTAACACTGATCCCGGATCATATTCCCGACAAGAAGACACAAAATCTTGAATTTTACGACCACCCACTTTCGTTTATCATCCATATCCTTTAGCCTAAGGGACATGTTCGTGCGATGGTAAAACTAAAGAAAATTATTATTATTATTATTATTATTATTAGAAGAAGAAGAAGAAGAAGAAGAAGAAGAAGAGAAGAAGAAAATGGGGAAAATAGGAGGGGAAGGAGTTGACATTTTTCCTAACCATTTTAAAGGATTATGAGATCGCTAACCTTGTCTTTCGGGATTGACTTATAAATTTAATTAATGTGCATTTTTGATTTAAGATCATTATCGAAATTCAGCCCTTTGGTAGAGTTGGAATAAAAATATTTGATAAAAGATGAGCGCATGGGTGATGTAAGTATAGTTGCTTTCAGCATATAATAATTAATCAAACTTTTACTTATGAAGACAAAAATTCCACCTACACTTCATCTGAATTTATCTCTGTGGTGCAGGGTGGTTCAGTGGTAAAGTGCTTACCTCTGGTGTCCAGGGACCTTGGTTCGATCTCCGGTCAAGTAAGTTTGTGGTGGACAACATCGTGCCCGTGGGTTTTCTCGTGTCCTTCCACATTCTCATTCCACCCATTCATTCATCATCATTCACTTACTTTAGTCATCCGCCTCCCTTAACCTAACGGACATAATCGTGGAACGTTAGACTGAAAGAAATATAAATATATCTCTGTTTCTAGCATTCAGGTGACAAAGAGTTAATTCTTCCCATCAGGAAGTCGCGGTCGGAAAGAGGGATTGCCGCCGTCAGCCGGCCAGAGTTGGCGTGGGTCAATGAAAACTTGACCCACGACCCACTGAACCCACTGAACGCTGTTGTGTGAGGTCCCTGGTTCGATTCCAGCCAAGCAAGTTTGAGGTGGACAGCATTGTGTCCCTAGGTTCTCTCGGATATTCCGCTTTCCTCCCTCATTCTCATTCCACCAATTTTTCCATCATCATTCACTTGCCTTAATCATCCGTCTCCTTTACCCTAAAGAACATAAGCGTAGGACGTTAAGCATAAATTTCAATTTTAAGTTATTGAAGTCAAGCATTTCGGGTCTTATCAAAACTTGGATCGGTGGTTTCAGAAAAACTGCGATGACGTTGGCAATACAGGGTCCAGCCATCGTCTTAAGTGTAATTGGGTGTGATTACTTCATTTATTTGAAGTTGAATCACATAAAAAATATATATATCAAGTTTTTAAGATTATTTTACCATCAAATTAGGATCTAATTTTTTTGTAAAAAAAGACAACTTAATATTGATGTATCCGACATCATATACAACCAAACATGGAACTGAGATCCACTCTATGATATACTTGATTCGTAGAGATCATGTGAAAGGTGAGCTGCAAAGAAAACATGCAATTTATTCATGCAAAAATTAAAAAAAAAAAGAGTCATCCAAAATTTCGTGGTGGCCAGACGATCCTATCATGAGATAACAAACATACAAACACGAACGAAAAAAAAATTAAATCGAATTCCGCATCAAACATAAAAAAGAACTATTAGGAACATGTACAATATGAGGTTTTATTCTTCTAATCTTTCGTGCACATAAAAAATATCAATTTCGCTTCCCATTATAAAAACTACTGGAGATTCTAATTATATAGTGGTCTAATATCTGGGAAGTATTTTGACGAGAGACGCTTACTGCACCAAAGAGATCAGGTCAAGAATTGCCATAGCCAAAGAAGCATTCAACATGAACAGATCACTGTTAACTAACAGGTTAACACTTTACTAAGGAACAAGCTGGCCAATTGCTATATTGGAATACTAGCAGAATACCCGTTCTTCGGACGGGGAGAATGCGTTTCAATAAAGGGCTGAATTTGGATTTGAACGGTATCGGAAGTAACACTGTTCATCTCAGCGACCCCGAAAACTATGAATTCGATACTAATATCGGTCATTGTCGATCATTTTTAAATATTTTCCTCCCCTCCAACCCCTAAGTTGCACCATCAAAGTGAAATAAAAATAAACTATCCTAGACGAGAACCTCATCTATGTTGAAAATTTGATCAAGATCGGTCAGGTGGTTCAAGAGGAATAAAGTCACAACGGAACTAAAAGAAGAAATGTTTAGAGAGCTTACAAATGTGGTGTGAAGGAAGATGCAGAAGATAAAATGGACAAAGACAGTAACAAACGAAGATGTTTTAAAACGGATAGAAGAAGACGCTTTTAGCCAGCATTCTTCGTAGAAAAGCCAATTGGATTCTGCATATCTTGAGAAGAAATTGTCTTCTTCATACTGCGATAGAAGGAAAGTTCGAAGGAAAGCGAGGAATGGGAAGAAGAAGAACACAAAAGATCGATGATTTGAAGAACAGAGGAAAATATTGGGAGTTGAAAGAGGAAGCTGCAGATGTAATGTAAGAGTAAAATGTGATATCTTGCACACATCAAATTTCGGATACATAATCCAACGGAAATGGCACAGCACCCCGGAGAAAATGTAATGGCAGGAAAGTTAAATAGCTCAGAAATTACATAAACTGCTTAGAGATTGTTTATTAGATGATTTAATAATTTTAAAGAAATGTATCAAAATATACTGAAATTTTTTATATACTTCTACTAATATTTTGTAAACCTGAGTTGGCAAGCTGGGAACGATATTAAATCAATATAACACTACCCACAAATTTGTTATATGCTATAAACTACCGGTACTTTGCAGGGACTTAGAGTCAATTAACACTAAGCCTATTCAAAGATTAATACATCAGTATCAAATGATGTTATTAAACATTGATAAAATGAATGCTATTAAAATGGAATTATAACATAATTCATTGATAAAACGTCAAGCAAGTAATAATAGATTTTGAAGTAGAGATCCTGAAACAACACATGGAAGGCTATTTTCCCCTAGCCTTCAGTACTTCTCGTGGAATCACGAGAATGGGCAGTGACGAACACTCAGCAGACAAAGACTATTTGAGCAACACTGTCGCCACCAAGGATCTTATAAAATAGAGGATCTGCCCTTACAACAAAGTCTTGAAGCCATACGTCACAGTTTCGCCACCCCTACTCTGCCTACTCCGCCCAATAGGATCGCAATGTTTTGAGCCAATAATCATGGCGGAAACGAAAGCATCTACTCAGACGATGGCAGAAACGAGAGTAGCCAATCAGACGTGCCGATGCTCGGTTGTTTTTTGGCTTCATAGATTTAATAGGATGAAGATACATATGGTCAGATCCTCTATTTATAACATCCTTGGTCGCCACAGTCCTAGCTCTGGAGTGGGCTGCAAAATAGTACCAAATTGAAACAAAAAGGACAAAATTCGTTATTTTATACCAGTGTAAATGAAATGAAATGAAATCTTTGAGTTTTACGTCCCACGGTTATGCCGGTTAGGCTAAAGGAGATGATAATGATGAGTAACGGGAGAACCCCGAGAAAACCCACGCACACGGTGTTTGTCCACCACAAAGTTTACTTGGCGGGGGCTGGGATCGAACCGGGGACCCCATTATACTAGTGTCATACATGGCTCTATAACACGAAACTGAACGAGGTAAAGTCTTACAACACCCCGCTCCCCCTCTTGCAAGAGTTCAAATCAAGAAAGTGCTCTTTTTAAAATTTACTTTTTTAAAAACATCCAAATAGGAGAACCCTGAACAACCATGGAAGTAGATGAAACTTTTCTCGCACGTAGGAAGTATAACAGAGGCTACAAATTAAAAGGGAAAAAAGTCATCGTTTTCAGTATGTATTGTAAGGAAACAAAACGCGCCTCTATTTTAAAGTGAGCAATAAACCAAAAATGGTATTACATAGTATTATGACCATATATGAAAAAATACATAAAACGAAGAACAAATCAATCATCTTCGAGTTCGTGTGTAAACAGTACGTTGTAATAAAATACTAAAATATAAATTATTGTGCCTTATTCTCGCTTATTTCAGGACCGAATGAGGATAATAGACTGTCAGAAGAATATAAGATAATTAAACTGACTTTATAAAAAATGTAAAACCGGTCCAGGGTCCTAGAACCTTCCCTGAAAGACATCACAACACATTATTGATAAATGTAAATCACGATGGTATCTATTATTTCTTTATGTAGGAAAAGTCTTACTGACACTTGAGAAAATATAACAAGTATTTGTTAAATTGTGCTGAATGTGTAGAATTTTACCAACTTTTTTTACAAAAGGGGCTGAAAATGCCAGCTTGGTACCAACGGGCCGATGAATGACAAAAAGGGCTGAATTTGGTACAATTGTACCAAGTGTAGCAACACTGTTAAGCAATAATAAAATTCAAAACAATGCAACGAAAGTGGACGAACATAAACATAGTTGACTAAGGCTAGCCTTTCATTGTCCATTGAATGTTCGGGAAGACAAAATGGACAGACGCTATCTTGTATGAAAATATAAAACAAAGACCATGAAATATTTAACAGCTCGCATTCAGCAAGAAGTTATAAAGAAAAAAAAGAAAGAATAAGAATTTGTTATTCTGATTAGTATTAATACGTCAGGGACCTTATTCCGTACTGTTTCGTGTCATTGCATTTGCATGCGATAATTAGCACAGCAGTTATAATTGGTAGTATTTCTTTTGCGTTGTGTTGCGGCCCGAAAATTTGGCTAACACCGATACGAAATAAGGCCCCAGGTGAGGTCTAGTTTCTTTTCTTTAAACACTTCCAATCTTATAATAGCTATTTCGTAAAAACATATAATAGTAACCTTCGTAATAGTTTCGTAAAAACATAACATACCAAGCTAATAGTAACGTACCGTTACTATTAGTACGTTGATATATGTTGTTGTGGGTGAAGTCGGTGGCGTAGCCTTGTTGCGCGCTGTTAGTAGCTCCTTAAGATACTTAATAATATTTAGAATATTGTCGTTTCGTTTCTACTCTGCGCTTTCTTTACCCCTTACATATATGCATTCCATCATCACATCACGTTCACAACAGAGCTGTGAGCGTGATAGACTGCTCTGTGTGTAGTACAGAAGGGAAACGCGGGCAGCTGAGAGGAAGGAACTGCATTCTCCTGAGGTTCAAATCAAGATTTGAACGTGCTGCGTTGACAACTGTTGTTGACTTATTTCCAGTAATGTGGGTTTTAAACAGAATGAACTGCAATTTAAAATAGAGATAAGTTACATAATTCATTCTTTCAATCAGTTATCTATATTTCTTTTTATCTCAATTCCTTGTAAATGTTGTAATGAAAATACACTAATGAAACAACCAGTACGGCTTTCCGAGGTCGTACCAAGGGAATGGGAAGTTTAGAGCTCTTTCCCAGAGATTCTTTAGTTAACACAGAACAAAATTAAATTTTAATTTATTTTCAAGACTTTTTTAAGTACGCATAATCTCTTATTTTTCTTTAGGCTACGGCTTCCCTAAATAAAAAAAATGAAATGAAATTTTTGAGTTTTACGTCCCACAATTATGCCGGTTAGGCTAAAGGAGACAGTGATGATGATTAATGAATGAAATGATGGAATGAAGAAAGTGGGATGAAACGGAAGAACCCCGAGGAAACCCACGCACACGATGTTTGTCCACCACAAAGTTCACTTGGCTGTGATCGAACCCTGGACCCCAAGCACCAGAGGTGAACGCTCTACCACTGAGCCACCGAGGCCCCTTTCCTAAATAAACTAAATGTTTGTAAGAAAAGCGAATAGCTTATCAAAACATACTGTACTTGGGAACCTTCTGTATTCTGGGAACTTGAAGGGAAGTTTGGAACTGATTTTTTCCAACATTCATCTTTAACCATGCAAAATAGAAACAAGATGAGTATTGGTATTTGCAGTAACGTACGTTTAGCTGTAACACTTCTAAAAAATGCAGAAAGCTTTTTCTCTGAAGGGGTAGGGGGCGGAACTTTCTTCGGAGATCGTATTTTATACGCAGAAACAATATTCTGTCAGTGTATTTCAAAGTGGCAGATGTAAAAGCGTTGTGTTGTGGTATACTGATCGATTTATAAATGTGTTTGCTAGTATTTGTTATTTCTTGTCCATAATTTCCATCAGCTATGTACTGCTAGAATTTTAGTTAGATATATGCTTGATCGTTTTCA
This sequence comes from Thermobia domestica, assembly GCF_964235325.1. Taxonomy (NCBI): domain Eukaryota; kingdom Metazoa; phylum Arthropoda; class Insecta; order Zygentoma; family Lepismatidae; genus Thermobia; species Thermobia domestica. The sequence continues at coordinate 265,482,024 of NC_137462.1, forward strand.
AAACTATACCTTATAATCCATCCTTATACCTCCATTACATCTCTCAATTAAAGTAAATGTATGCTGAATTATAAAGAAATTAGGTGGATATATTCCGTATACTCTCGTGTATCCTCCTCGATAGGTTTGTAGTGTTATCCTAAAATAAAATACTTTCCTAAAATACTTTCTCACTAGTAGTGAATCTAGGGCCTTGTTCGATATAGAAGCATTTTTCGGAAGATTTCTTGTAAGGCCCTATTCTGTTGAGTGATTGCAAACTACTGTCTATATCTTTTAGTGCACTGACGAATTGTGAAAGTTTAGAAAGAAGATAGAACATAACCCGACCAAAGTTAACTATCATCTGGAGATGAAAACTAAACTGTGTCGAAATTTCAAAGTTGATTTAAAGCAATAAATGGCTGACAGATTATGAAATGAAAATATGATTGTTTTGCTTTTCTCGCGTCTTATATGAAGGGAATTAGCAGAGGATCTGAATTGTGTAATATATTTGGGACGTCTGATTAAAAAAGTAAAGATGTATGAGAACTGTAATAAACACATTAACATTATGCTGAATTTAACTGGTGTGAGCACCAGGGGCGTACCCACATAAGGAATCTACCGGGTTCGGATCCCCTGTTAAAACTTCTTAATCGATACTCGTTTTTGCACTTTCATAATAAAACTATAATTGCTTAGTAGAGTAATGACTGCTGTAGCTTAAAATTTTGATGTTACTTTTTTTTTTCTTTATAAAATCTAATTCTATATTTTTCTTAGAATATAGATGGCGGAACTTAACAAATAGATACCATTTCTCGGCTGTAGAATTACATCGCATCAATCGTACATAAATATAGTCTTATATTATTGGACCCCCAAAACTTTGGACCCATCCAACAAAATTTTCTGAGTGTGAGCTTGGTAAGTGCATCAACTCTGGGGTCAGGAAGTAAAGTAGTGTAAGTCATAAAATATTAATTTCACAGGAGAAGCGAATACGTGTTTTCAAGACAATATTTTGTTTAATTGCGTCGACTGTTTATTGACGGAAAACTTGTTCACTTCCTGCGTTCCAGTTGTCCAAGTCTCAAAGCTTTCCTAGTGTCCCTCGTACTAATGTAAGTAAGAAAAATATGACAACTCAATTTCAGCCAAAAAGTGACTTGGCATAGTTTACATCTCAGCCCCAGAAACATTCTATTACAATTCGTTCGCATGATCATTTTTATTAACTCTCATAATAATTTTGTAGAAAAAGAAGTCACATTCGCTCACTTTTGATTAATTGCATCAGATTTTCGGGTGTTTGAATGTGCTGTATCCTCCATTAAAAGTCCAAATATTCTAGTAGCTATGATAGTTTGATTGACTTCATAAAGTGTCGTGTCATCCTCATTTGTATATAGTGACTATTGTATGTCTTTGGTGTACTGTCCCCGGGTCCAATTGCAGGTGGGAGAACATCAAACACATTAAAGTAATCTCCTTTTTCAACTGTAAACCTGGTCTTAAATAGCCTAACATCTGACAGAGAACGTAAATACAAAATAAACAGTTATGAAGTGTCTTGAGACAACAATCCAAAAGTACATAGACAAAGAATCCGTAATTAAAGGTGATTCTGCAACTATCATAATAATTTGATATATTTTATGTTTCGTGTATGCTGTTAACAGTTCATAAAACAGCATACATGGCAATTCAAATATACTAGATAGCAGATGTTTGCAGTCTAATGGAGATTCTATTTAGTATATTGTGAAATTAATAGTGAGTCTGTAGAAAGAGAATGGCCTACAACAAAATTCGTGAAAATCATAGTAAATAATCCGACGTTGACTTCAGAAACTGAAAGTTGTTTTTACTATATTAAAGAATATAAAAGCATTTAAAGGAGTACCGTAGCTCCAAATAGTCACAGTGTATTAATTATAGTATCAACAGAGAAAAAAATAAAAGAAAAAGCTAAAGCTCAGAAGAGTTATTGACAAGTTGGTTGCACAGAACATCAGAAGTGATTTCATATACGAATGAAATGGACCATTTGATTCATGAATGGATACTTCGTTTTATATGTAAATATATGTACGGTTACATTCATTGATTTTTTTATAGTTTTTTCTTAATTAGAATATTAAAAGAATCCTAGAATAGAATTTTCTCATGACTGTGAACTACCAAAAAATTATGTCATCAGACGCCACTGGGTGAAGTAGTTAAGTTTGTATCATTTTAGGAATTTATACTTAAATATATATCTTTATCCGTTTTTACTTATTTCTTTGGTGTAATAATATAGTGTACTTTGTCAGTTTTGTGTGATATTCGTGTGTATTAGTGGAGTGACATATGTTGATCTATTATAGCATTATTGCGAAACTTAATGCACGATTTAATTGAGAACGAGACACCCGTCTCACACTAGAGGAAAAAAATTGAAACAAAGAGTAAGCAATTAATTCCATCTGTCTTGCTTGTGGAAAAATATGAAAAGTCTTAAGACACTTCCAATCTAAGTGGTACCGGTACAACACAAGAGCATCGTTAACTGAAAACGCAGACAGAAATTGGGACGGGGGGGGGAGGCTAACTTCAGCTCACTTTGCACTTTTATATACATACAAAAAAAACCTGAAAATTTCAGGGATCTGAGGGTGGTCGCAAGGAGACTGGGTCCCTCCTAGCCACTCCCTAGCTACGGGCCTGATTTCAGCCTTCAAATTTCGAAACTTCACGCTACGTTACTGTTACTTTGTATTATAACTATATCATTATTATTATTATTATTATTATTATTATTATTATTATTATTATTATTATTATTATTATTATTATTATTATTATTATTATTATTATTAGTGTGCGGGACTATCTTGAATGAATTGAAATCATATGATTGGTGTTTAACGTTAGTTTAAAGGGACAAGTTTTGCCGATAGATGTCACTACAGTCTTCGTATCTATCCCATGTATTTTTTACCTTTCACGAAAATTTACGATTTCTCTTACAAATTTCAATCTAGAGATTTCAAATTTTTAGAGAAGGAACTTCATAACCTATAGAAGGTAACAATCCGTGCCGATTTTTTATTTAGAATTTTCTTAATTTTTGAAATGGCTTGTTTGTTGAAAGGGATACCCAAACCTTTAACAATATAACTGTTTCAACAATGAAGAACATTCTAAATAAGAAATCGGCACGGATTGTTGCCTTCGATAGATTATGAAGTTCCTTCCCCAAAAATTTGAAGTTTGTACGTTAAAATTTGTAAGAGAAATTGTCAATTTTCACGAAAGGTAAAAAATACATGAGAGATACGAAGACTGTGGTGACATCTATTGGCATAACTTGTCCCTTTACACCAACCTTAAGAAAGAATACTATTGCTTCGAAGCGTTCAATCACGCAGCCAGCCTTGAGGCGAGTGAAACATAACCACGAAGGCGCCCATTCTTTCCTTCTTGTATATTTTAGAAATTGAGCGTCACGTGACTTCAAAACAAGGGCGGAAGTACTGTGACCTCCGCACGCATTGGAGGCTTTAGCATTTGTTATGACTACTAATAGAGCTTTTTTTTAAAATCAAAATCCAATGGAATTTATTCTTTTTTTTAAAAAAAATTCTACAAATATGTTTCTCCCTCAAACACACATACAGACACACTACGTCACTTACGTAAAGTTTCATTGAAATATCTTCCCCACCACTTTCGAAACTTCTTCTTCTTTTTTTTTTTAAATCTACCTAGTAGATATAACATTTATAAACTACCAGAATACAGTCAATTTAGCTCTATGTTAGGAAATTTCATTTTTTTAAAGTTTATGCAAATGACTTGTTTTTATTAGCATAGCTTTATAAAATTAAATTAAGTTATATTTACGTACCGGATGTTCTAAAATTATCTTCGCTAACCTTGAATAGCGGATTAATCACTTCACTACGGAAGTAGCCATTGACATTTGAAAGTTGTAGAACTAAGTATTATTATTATTATTATTATTATTATTATTATTATTATTATTATTATTATTATTATTATTATTTCAATTTCTTAACCAACCTACTCTTTTAGCCCCTGTATAATCGTGGAAAATAAAAATACTTAACTATTTCAAATTATGATAAATTTATATAAGAACTATTAATCATATTGCAAATATTAATACGATGGAAAATTTCGCGGCGTCCTTATAACCTATTTAGGACGCCGTCATGTAAAGTGTGAAAATAGTTGTTGTTACTAGATTGCCCATTCTTCGCATATCATTTCATTTTGGACATAAAGAACAATGTGGGCTGAATTTGGATTTAATGCAGGGGCGGACCCCCCCCCCCACCAGAAGAGGAAACTTTCTTATTATATATATATAAATAAAACCCATCCCAAAGTTTGGAGCCCTTAAAAGTAGCAGTATGACAACTTACCGTCCACCCCAGAAGTCGGTCCTGGATCCGCCCCTGATTTAATGGCATCGGAAGTGTCACTGTTTCTTCTCAGCGACTCCGGAAGCTATGCATTCAACGCTAATATCGGCCATATTCAATCACTTTTAAATATCTTTTCCCTCCCCTAAGCTTCACCGTCAAAGTGAAATAATAAAAAACACCTCACTGGTCTGAATCTCATCTATGTTGATCGAAATCCATTAGGTGGTTCAAGAGTTATGACGTCACAAACGTAGTCTCTTTCAATTTTATATATTAGATAACGTACAATATTTATTATTATTATTATTATGATAAGTTGAATGTAATGTCCTTAGTAGGTTATCTTGTTTCTCCACTGTGAATAAAGGACGCGCGTTATCAAATAAGATAATAATAACAATGATAATAAATGCAATAACTTACCACATACTACATATATACTAGAGATTGCTATTACGCATAGAGCTTTCTTGTGGCTAAGCGACTAGCGTATGCACTTTGGGCGTGGAAGACCCGGGTTCGATTTTCATAGGGAGCTCATTGTGGTTCGAATTCCACTTTAAGCTGTAGGTCCACGTCTCACATAGCCTGGTTGCTGAAAGGAACGCTAAAATTAAAACCAAATATCACTCATGAAATTATTGCTGTTCTGTTATTCGACCTTGGCTGTGTTTTAACATCTGCACTATTTCAATCCTGGAAACAGCTGAATGATGTGAGGGATGATGCTACGTTCTTTCTCAAGAACTGATCTCAGAATTTGAGTTCGAGATTGCATTGAGTTGACTTGTTGAGTTGATTTTGGGTTTAACGTCCCGTTCAGTAAAGAGGCTATATGAGACGTGGACCTGAGACCGACTAAGAAGTACGAATAATTAGATTGTAATGTTATAGTTCTTTCATGAGGCCAGGACAGTGAGAATATTCTCTTTTGGATACAGGACAAATATGCATCCTGTATACAACTGTCGTAAAGAATAGAAAAATACATTGTAAATTACGGGCCAGAGCGTCTGGAACCCTTGCGCAGCTCAACATCGTACTTCAAGTGTACTGGAAGTGAGAGGTTGAGGACATTTTGAACTACAGAACGAAGTGATATAGTGATCGCAAGGAGTCGTGAAGTTGACCTAGATTTACCAATTTCATCACCTAATAGAACGCAATGGTGTGTCCCGGTTGTCAACCTCAGACACGAACTGTTTCCCATGTCGTCTCGCTCGCTTTACGGAGAACATCTGCATAGGAAACAGTGTTATCGAATTGCCACTAAGTTTCGTTTTGTTTATTGTTGTTGTTATTGTTGTTGTTTCATATATTTACTATTATTATTATTACCGTTACTATTATTACCGTTTTATTCAAATAATTGTTAGTGTTAGTGTTATAGTTTTATAAATTACTGTTTTTGTTTTCGCTCGATTGCCGTGTCTTCTAAATTTGAGAACGTAGTTGGTGCACTCCTGCTGTTGTGCGTTCGGAAGCCAGCTCCACGAATCATACCGAATTCTCCTGATGCGTCACATGTGAGGTAAAGAGTTCTATAATTCGTATAGAACCAAGGCTTTACGAGTCGTTGTGGTCTCTATAGTTTAAAATGTCATTTTTTGGTCTGGATTTCAGTATGCGAATTTCCGTACTGATCAAACAATGTATGTTAATAAGTAGAGGATATCCGAGCACTTTCTTCCCTCATAAGTCATTCTAATTTGGTATTAATCAGGATTCATAACGAAACAATAGTATAATCACAGTATAGTAAAACGGCTATCGATTATTTTACCTATATCTTCTAAAAAATTAAGAATATTCAGTAGCTATACAGTACACGTATATAATACTAGCAGTTTATCATGAGTGTCATTTCTGGCCACCGTGTCTTTTATAGTGGCGAAACGTACTATGAGGCTCTGAGGCCGGGCCTACTTTATTTTCTACCGTGCATTTTCTTTGTGTCCAGTTTCTTATAAAATAAAGTCAATACTTCAACATTTCGGTTTTCAGGTAACAAAATGGTAAGTTGGAAACACTTCGAGACCCTTCCGTCTGAGCCTTATTAGCTCACTAGACAGGCTTACTGGCTATACTGCTCAGGGAGCGAAGCTATTATCGCTGGGGATTGCACGCACTGTTGGGAGGGTGCGAAAGCTCGCCTCTGGGAGTTCAGTTTTAGCGTTTCAACGCTAATATGTTATAAAATGATTTCCTTAACACATAATAAGAAGTTTCTGTGTAGAATTATGTATTTCTATTAGTGATAACTTGTTTAATTTAGGTATATTCTCTCAGGAGTTATTCAGAGTAATTTTTTTACTACATGCGGTCTGGTCCATGATAGCTTGTAGAATATAAATCTAATACTGTACATTAAAAGTATATGTATAAATTTACCAAACGCTACCATACAGAATAAAATTAATATATTTATGCGTAATTTTAGTTGAGTTTTCCACTTCATAAAAACAGTGGTGTATTTACGATTTTGTTTCGGGGGTCTTTGCTTGTTTCGGGAGTGGCTTTGCTAATTTTATTCCTCGAAATGTGAAAATTCTGCAATATATATAAAACAACAAAAAAGTTGCGATAAAATTTCGGTGAGTGCTTAAGCCCGGAAGCCACCCCCTTAAATATGTCACTGATAGAATACAATATTAAATATCTTGCGTTGATTCAAATAAAGTTCCTTCTGAACATTAACATTTCTAGTGAAGTCATACATGCACATAAAGTTAATTCTAAACAGTGTTAGAAATACAGATAAGAAAGTTCTTTAAAATAAGTGGATTTGATAGTTTTTTTTTTTTAACTCAATAAGGAAAATATAATTCTGACTATAATTTTAAACATGTTATGATACATTAAATGTTGTTTGTGTTATTAGTTTATCGGGCCTACCCTACTTATGTAATTACGCTTCGCCACTGGTCTTTTACATCACAATGATGTTGTCGTTGCTGTAAGTATGGTCGACGTGAAAATAATGCTCAAGATAAAATTTCTATCCGACTACCATACATCATTTCTTAAATAATATTAGTAAAACATCAAGAGCTTACCTTACTAGTAGTTCCAACTTGAAAATATTTTAGTATATACGAAATTGTAAACATTTACACTTTGTATAGAAACTTCACAAACCAACTTGAAACTATGACAACTTCACGTAAAATACCTAACCATTCTTACTTGTCTTCCAAGAATAAAAACAATGAAAGTGGAAAAAAACATACCAATTGTTATGAAGTTTTTAGGTTTAAATTTTGTAATATCAATCAATGTGTTTGATACTGTATGCGTTATTTCTATAGTAGAGTTTATAAAAGGGATCAGTCCGAGGGCGCGCACAGGAGGGCGTAGTGGCGGATCCAGCGGGAGCGATCGGGGCGATCACCCCCCCCCCCAGAAGAAGAAACTTTTTTTATTTTATATATAAATAAAACCCATCCCAGAGTTTGGAGCTCTTAAAAGTAGCTCTAAGTAGCAGTATTACAACCAACCGTCCCCTCCCAGAAGTCCGTCCTGGATCCGACCCCTGGGAGGGCGTCCCCCGGACCCGGACATCTTCCCCAAACTTCCTGACTCAACATACATTTGTATACTTTCTCAATAAAACTATACTTATCTAAGAGAGAAATGATTGCTGTAGGACGAAAATTTGATCTTACCCTTCGTCTGGATTCCTTCCCTTTTAAAAACAATCTAGTTCTATAATTTATTTTTCTGAAAATATAAGTGGAAGTATTTTATAATTACTTGTCGTATTTTCGGGTGTAGAATAATACTTGTTCAATACTACATAGACGTAATGGTATACAGTATTGAACCCCTTCAGCGCTTGGACCCTTCCGAATAAAAATTTCTGGGTACGCGCCTATACGTCTCCAACCGCGGAAAGTTAAAGGTTTCAATTTTCATTTCAATTTGGTTCCTTTGACCCATTCTCAAGATTAAATTAAACAAAAATAGTTAAATATTTTATTTTAATTAATCTTATTTAAAATTGCACAAAAACTGTTTTTAATACTTTAGGCACATACATTAAATGCTTCGTTACATGAAACTTTTTTTTTTTTTTTTTTTATGGTTGAGTCTTGGTAATGATATATTTTGTGGAAAGAAGGTAAGGAGCCACAGATTTAGCTCAGTGACAACACCAGATGAGGCAAGGGGTACAAGCACCCACCCGCTGGAAACGGCTATCCTTCTCCCTAAATCATCGCCAGACTTTTAATGTAGATCAAGTATCACAAAAAAAAAATCCACTCAGGTATATACAAACGTCACTGCCTTTCAGAAATTTCCTCTGTTTCTTCACTTGCCACCCACGAAATTCAAGCTGAAATCACCACTAATTACTCCTCTTTAAGGACCTTCACTACAGCGAAATTAAACTACCGCTAATTTTAGAGATTTTCTGTAATATCTTCAAAACAAATAAAAGATATTCGAAAAGCAGTGAACTACACAGTACGATTTTGCATGTGATACCGTTATCACAACTCATCTATCTGCTTTTGATTTGCAACTGTAGATAGATTTAGCATTTTTTGCGGGTTCTAAAAATAGTGGCACACTAAAAGCAGATAAGTGAATTGTGGTAAGGATATCATATGTAAAATGGTATTGTCTAGTTCACTACGTTTCCGCTTTTCGAATATTTTTATTTGATTTGAAAATATTACAGAAAAACTCTAAAATTAGCGGTGGTTTAATTTCGCTGTAGTGAAGACCCTTAACTGCGCTTTGCGAATAACAAAAGATATCTAAGATAAGTGAAACATGGAAAATACAAGCTACGTTCAAAGAGCACTAATAGGAGAGCGCTCAGGGGGAAAAAATCTTTGAGTTAACCAAGAAGAGAACGAAACTGGCTAGTCCAGTGGTTCTCAACCGATGTATCGCGACACACTGGTGTGTCATGCAGCCCCCTAAGGTGTGTTCCGAAATTTTAGAATTTAAATCATGAAGAATTTAATAAAAATTAGTTAAAATCGAGACAGACTGTACCAGTCAACACTTCCAGTGTCAGCAATAATGCTCAGTCCTACATAAATATTATAACAAAAATATAAAATATATGACTGAACCAGTCATTATAAAAATTATAAGGGTTTCACTATTATTATTATTATTATTATTATTATTATTATTATTATTATTATTATTATTATTATTATTATTATTATTATTATTATTATTATTATTATTATTATTGATAATAAAAATATCAAACAAATGTGTCGCGGAGTACTGGACTTACAGTAAAGTTTATCGTCAATCAAAAAAGGTTGAGAACCACTGGGCTAGTCATAAAGACAAGTTTATTCTCGAGAAATAGATGTTTGTATTAATTCTCAACAGAATGAAATGCACTTAATTAATTTTTTAAAAAATACTTAATTATCCAAGACATAACTAAATTTCATTAGAATTTTACTGCAGAAATGTAATATATTATTTTTTTTTTTAGATTTTCAAAATAGTCAGTTTGTTTCAAATAGAATAATCCTATCACACGCTAAAAGTATATAATTAGCTCAAATGACGTTCCTTAGCAGATTTTTTTTTTATAAACAGTATTTGACGTCATTTTTGAAACAAAGAAGGAAAAAACTTCAAAAGAAGAAAAAAATAGAAGCAACATATCTCTGTTGAAAGTTCGCTCACCTATCCACCCACAAAGTTATTTTTATTTCTCTCTATGATATCCGAGAGCAATTATTTGTATGGTAACCAACTAATGAAGCTCCATTACTAATTATTGTTTCGAATTACCTTTTTTTGCTTTTTTTCCTCCAAAGTCTGTAATCTGAGACAAAATATTACCTGTTCAACCATATGTGTAGGTTTTAAACCAGTTATTCAGACCATGGCTTTTTACTTTTACAGAAGTGAAAAATTAAAATTGTGAAGGAGAATTTTCAAAAATCAAATATAGTACGAACCACATTATGACAAACAGTACTTGCTGGGAAAAAAAAGTTTCCCTTCCAGATAATGCTTATTTACCCAGTGAATTTTTATAGATATTTGTCCTTAGGCTAATGGTGAGTTTTTTTGCTTCACAAACGATATATTCTGAAATCGAAACTAGTGGGCGGCCAGCCTGACAGGTTTTACCAGGATTTTTCCTTACCTCCACGAGATGAATACAGAGATGGTAGATTAAAATATAGTAAGGAGCACGGTAGCACGGTGGCTCAGTTGTAGAGCGCTTTGGTGTGTGGGTCTATGTTCCGATCCCCGACCAAGTAAATTTGTAGTAAGCACATCGTGTCCGTGGGTCTTCCCTGGGTACTGTCGGTTAACGTACGCACTTTTGACCTGGGAAACCCAGGTTCGGTTTCCGGTGGAAATTCATGTGGTTCGGATCCCATGTTAAGCTGTAGCTCCACGTTTCATATAGCCTCACTGCTAAACGGGACGCTAAAGTCAAATTAAATCAATCGTTGCCTCCCGCATTTTCATTTCACCAAATCTTCCACCATCATTAATTTCCCTTAATCATCGTTTCCGTTAGCCTAAAGGGCATAATTATGGGACGTTTAACTGAAAGATATTATTTTATTAAAATATAGGTCCTAGCCAATTTTCTTTCTCTTCGTTTCTTCGGTGATTTTAGTGTAAAATTGTTTTACAGGCTGTATCTGAAAGTTTATTAGATAAATAAATAAATACAGTAAGCTCTGTTTAAAACTGTAAAGAGGATCACGCGAATGTAAATTTGTTTCTATTTCTACACATTTCAACTTCATCCGTTAGATATCAGCCGTTAGAGAATTTTTGCTTCCATCTAACGACACGATGTATTACTTATAGCACTCTACATTTATACCGTATATCTTTGTTCTAACGGTAAAAAATGTGTTATGGATAACCATCGTTAAAGTCACCGTTTCTCGTGAAAGTGTTAACATATCAACTCCATTAATTGTGAACGAATTAACTGTACTGAGTATTAACGTTAACATATTAACGGATTAATTACATTAACTCTTAATAGATTTAACTTCACTAAGGAATTAGCATATTAACGTGTTAATTCCATTAAGTATTAACTGATTAACTTCACTAAGGAATAACGTTCACATATTAACGGATTAATTCAATTTGCTGTTAACAGATTAACTTCACTAAGGAGTAACGTTAACATATCAACAGATTAATGGATTAATTCCATCAAGTGTCAACGGATTAACTGGACTAAGGATTAACGTTAACATATTAACGGACTAATTACATTAACTGTTAACGGATTTAACTTCACTAACGAATTAACATATTAACGTGCTAATTCCATTAAGTATTAACTGATTAACTTCACAAAGAAATAACGTTAACATAACGGATTAATTGATTAAGTGTTAACGGATTAACTTCACTAAGGAGTAATGTTAACATATTAACGGATTAATTCCATTTACTGTTAAGGATTAACTTCACTAAGAAATAGCGTTGACACATTGACGGACTAACATATTAATTTCACTAAGTGCTAACAAATTAACTTCACTAAGGAATAACATTAACGGATTAATGAAGTAATTGCATTAAGTGTTAACGAATTAACTTCACTAAGAAATAAGGTTAACATATTGACGAACTAACAGATTAATTTCATTAAGTGTTAACGAATTAACTATACTAAGAAATAAGGTTAACATATTAACAGATTAATTTCATTAAGTATTAACGGATTAACTTCACTAAGGAATAACGTTAACATATTAACGTATTAATTCCATTAAGTGTTAACGGATTAATATACTCGGGGGAGGTAATCATTCTAGCTGTTTATTGTAGAAAACGGAATTCAAAAATTCGTTTTCATCCAAGGGTTTCCGTGTAAACTAACGAACTGACGTACTAAGACTACAATCGTATAACTTCTACCGATTGGTCCTAATAACATATTTGTTATTGTGAACAAAAATGTAACACTTTTGCATTGATTATCTCACCTTTGAAACAAACGAGATTATAAACTTTAACCAAATCACAGTTGTTTTTGCTTTTTTTTTAACACCAACTTCCTGTCTAACAGCTCGTGTTTTGTAAATAACAAAGACGCCTCTCAAAACAGAGATAGATTCCCCGTCATGATGGATCACCCTCACCCCATTCCAGGCGCGCCCCCGGAAATGTTTTGTTGGGAAGGATCTAAAAAGTTTAGGGGTCCAACACTACAATTGTTGGGCGAGATCCATTTTTTTTTTTTTTTTTTTTTTGCGGGGGTCCCAATATTACAAGATATAGGACATTCTTTCTGACGCGTGTTTAGTACCGTACTAAAGAGTTAGACTACGTTTCCTGCAGTAGTCAGGCTTTTAGTATGATGCTAATCATACGTCAAAACGACTCTGAATAAGGCGGATAATGTCTATGTAATTAGGTACTGTCACCTACATTCTCAAAAAATGATAGAACTAGATTGTTTCTTATCAGAAAACAAAAGTACAGTTGAAGTATTAGATCGAATCTCTATGGTACACAATTTATTTTTCTGCTAAGCAAATATACGATATTACTAAGAAATTAATTGAGAAAATGTGCATATATAATGGCGAGTTACGAAGATTTTGGTGGGCGTCCGACCCGGCGGATCCTCACGTGGATACACTCCTACCTCATTCTCCCTCGTTTCAGTAAAGAAGACCGAGGGCAATAAATATTTTGAAGGCGACGGCAAATGAGGTTTAGAAAAAAGTATCCACCTCTGTTGGGCTGACAGCTTAAAATATTTTAGGCATCGATAATACCATAATTTAAAGAATTGCTGTCCAAGTTATACTATTAGAACCATTGGTTTCGAGTATTTTGTTGTATGGGGGAAATAATTTTGTGTCTTTATTGTAGCAGAAATTAGATTTCTTTGGAGTTTAGGGTCGACTTTATTTAATATATTCCAAGGTATATTCTACTCTCACTTGGTTGAGCATAACTTTGACTTTATCGAAGACGAAACAGAGATTTCCAAAGATTTTTTAAATTAAAAATTCTACATAGTCTTCCTCCCAATGCAAAGATCGGGTCTGTACAATCCAAACAATCGATTACAAGCAAAACTCGAGTGAGGTACGGTGGCTCCGTAGTACAGCGTTTAATTCTGGTGCATGTGGTCTCTGGTTCGATATCCCGGCCAAGTAAGCTTGTGGTGAACAACACCGTGCCCGTGGGTTTTCTCGAGGTACTCTCGTTTCCTTCCTCTTTCTCATTCCACTAATTCTTCCATCATCATTCATTTGCTTTAATCATCCTTTCCCTTAGGCTAAAGGGCATAATCGTAAGACGTTAAACTCAAAGATTTCATTTTTACAAGCAAAAATCAGTATAATTTATGCGCCTCGTAAGTCATTACATATACCCTATAGTAGTAAAGCATTAGATTCGTTCATTGACAATAAATATAGAATGGTTTCTTTCATGACAAGTAGCATAGCAAATTTCTTCAACAAAAGGATGTTTTGTCACAAAACTTATGCATGTTGTTACATACATATTAGTTTGTTTCCGTAAATTTTTGTCGATTTTCTGTGCAAGGAGCACAACACTCTGTTGTGTTTCCTGAAGTTTGTAAAGGAAAATATAACATTCCTTCAAACTTAACGAGGCTGTTTCCCTTAATTTTGGCTTTAAAAGTCTCTTGGAATCCAATCCCTATTTACTAAATTTTGTTACCAAATTTTGCAAAAACTAAGGAAATTTCCCACAGTCTAGGATCACGTGCTGAGGTCACTCACCAATATTGAAACAAAAGCGATCATCGTTAATATAAACATTTTAAGAATTTTGTTTAATGAAAATCTATTTGTAGATGTTTTTTTTTTTTTTTTTAAATATTCATTGAAGCTTTCCTGGTGTATTCTAAACAGATCCTCTCGGGTTAGCAACCAGGTAAATACTGTTGTATCTTGCAACGTTTCGAGAACTGACATTGTCCTCACCTTGAGGCAAATATGATGGGGCAATAGAGTGCGTGCAATATATATTTCATGCGTGTGTGATTGGACTCCTCTGATTCGTGGTTGAAATGGCGGCTTCCGGTCGGTGTATCTTAGCTTCGACCATTCTATATATATATACACCCTCGCACCACCTGACTTTCACCTCGTAATGCGACTGCGTTGCTGCCAACGAGGAGGAAATATGCCAAGGTGTTTCCTCTCGACGTTTCTCTCTTTCAATGGAGGCACAACCAACCCCGATTTCCATGTCAAATTTTGCAGATGACCCCCATTGGAGATATACACGATACGCCACTGGTGTCGCTACTATTTTTATTGCACTCTACACATACGATTTGGTAGTTCAATTGTTTGTTTGACGGCTCTATGTTGATTATTACCTGAGATAAAGGCCTGATACGGGTAGTCAGATACAAGTGTGCAACAACGCCTCTAGCGGATAAATCGGAAAGGATATGACAAAGTTTGTCCTCTAAAAGTTGCATGACATTTAATGTCCTTTCGAACGATTCCAACAGTTATACCACTTTCCATTGTAATTTTGAAGTTGCCCCCCGTTGGAGGTATTCACGAGACGCCACTGGTGTCGCTACTATTTTTATTGGAATATACACATACGATTTGGTAATGCAATTTTTTGTTTGAAGGCTCTACGTGCAGTATTAGCTGCCTGGTACGTTCTTATTGAATCACCCGGTATATATGAAAATATCTCTAAGGAAAAGTAGAGAATTTTGTGAGATTTGCCAATGTGATATCACATGTGACCGAATCAGACGAGAAATCCGGAACTATGATAAAGAACAAACCTCAATACAGAATTCTAGTAATACTTCCAGCAGAAGGAAAAGCCTCACCATCCTTGAATACAGATGCAAAAGCAACCTAACCGCAACGTTATGAAAGAAACAAGAAGGGCCTCGTAAGAGGAAACAAAAATCCACGTGACCTAGAAAAGGGGTTAGGATTGTATTTCCACATGGATTGTATTTCAAGCAAGCCTAAGAAATATGAACGTCTTCTTTTCATCTGGTTTGCTCTCGTTTTGATATAAAATACGCCCGAGTTCGGGGAAAAAGAGCAAGCGTTCTCTTCTGTTCTGTGTGCAAAAGCTAGCTTACCTTTTCAAGAGCATAACTAGCGTCCTCTTTTGGTTCAGTGTTTAAGTAACTTCTCGAGCAGGTATCCTTAAACAACTCTTACCGCACTAAACTTTGTAAACAAAGACTAAAAGAGCGAAACTTTGATAGAAGTTTGAAAGTTAAACTTTGTTTAAGTTAAGCAAAAGAAAAAGAGAAAAAAAGAGAAGAAAATGTAACTATTAAAGAAAAAAGTAAGAGGAAGAAGAAGGCCTTGTGAATTTTTCATTGAAAAATCATTCTTTCACACGAAGTGACGTATGAGAGACTCCATTACTGCACACGATGACGGCACATCAAGGCCTCTGACACAGCATCATTCTTTTGTTATTTATTTACCACAAAGTTTTCCACCAGTTTCTTCTTGTGACGAGAAAGAACTTATTAATTTAATATGGCTTATTATTGATGCTTATGCATTTTCCTACTAAAATCAATTCAATAAGCTCACTTCCTCTTTTTTTTTTTTTTTAATTTTAGTGAAAAACCCAAGACAATGAAAGACATAAGGAAATAGAATGCGCAGTGGCGTATTTAGGATTTTGTTTCAGAGGAGGCCTATGTATAACACGTGAATAAACACTTATATATATATATATACGCAAGGGCGTATCCAAGGGGGGCTACGGGGCTATGGCCCCCCTTGACGGTTAGGTATACACTGGATAAAATGGGCTTCATTCCTGCTTTACACTGAATAAAGCAGCAAACTATGGTTTACCCCTCCCTTTATCATATCCTGGGTCCGCCACTATATATATATATATATATATATATATATATATATATATATATATATATATATATATATATATTGGGTGCTGACAAATTTTAATGAAGTTCATTTTCCTTCCTTTAATATTAGTATAATGACACTTTAAGGCATGAGGAATTAAAAGATTGATTAAGAGTGGAGAGGGGGCAGAAATAACTGAAAAGTAAGATAATACCTAAATTATCAAGAAAGAAATGTGCAGAAGGAAGGTGTAAATTTAGGTGGAGGCACAATTTTAGAAAAATAAGTAACCGATCGTTTAAAGTTAAATACAGATCCCGTGATAAGGAAAAGAAATGTACGGTAAGTCATTTAAAAGAAAAGGCGAAATTTGAATGAGATAATCAAAGAATAAAACAGTTATGAACACTCTCCCATGGTACATTGGATCTCCCACGCCAATGACACGTACAGCTCACAGATGACGAGCAGAACCCTAGCAGAAGTAGTATGACGTAGGTATGGGCTCGTCCACTTTTCGCACGGGGGTTTCAAATGACATCACGGAATAGCACACAGATAACTACCCAGAGTAGTAGACGACATCTAAGTATAGACTACACCTCAAAAACCGAAAATGGACTTGACCGTGTCGTTGACCTTTCCCCGATGCTCCTGTTTTAGGGTTCTTCTCGTCATCTGTGAGCTGTACTTAAAATGGTTTGGAAAAATGCGTTAGGTAGATGTATATCGCATGCATAACTAAGTACTTTCGATATTACTCTTCCATCTTGAACTTTATTCTTAATTTCTTGTAAATATTGACACCCAAATCCTCATTGACTCAATAATAATAATAATAATAATAATAATAATAATAATAATAATAATAATAATAATAATAATAATAATAATAATAATAATAATAATGAAATCGCGAAGTTTGACCAAAATAGTTAACCATTTTTGACATATTCACTGTGAAGCAGAGGCCATTAAAAATTATATTGAGGTCAGTTAACTCATTTAAAAGAGGAACACGAAGAATTGAGAAAAAAGAATGGGCTCCTTACCCTTAATAATTTCGATCCAGCAGTATGAGCCTAAGTCCACACAGAAATCATATCAGTGGCGGATCCATGGGGGGCGATCGCCCCCCCCCCCAAAGGAGGAAACTTTTATTTTATATATAAATAAAACCCATCCCAGTGTTTGGAGCTCTTAAAAGTAGCTTCAAGTAGCAGCGTTACAACCCACCGCCCCTCCTCAGAAGTCCGTCCTGGATCCGCCTCTGAATCATATTCTAATACCGCATATGTATTTCCCTCAGTTATTTTAAATGACAGTGGGGCATAGCAAAATTTCCATACGACATCGCAATACAAAATTCCATAAACCCAAAGGAACTATATCATAGGGACGTGGTAAAGAGTACGCTGGCAGGAGGTCCAATATGTTTTCTCGAGCACCGCAGCATTTAGAGACTTTGCATATCACAAAAGAAGTGATACAGTCACCGACATTTTGTTACATAGTACGAGGGTTGTTTTGTTTAAAACAAAATGTTTAAAGCAAATGATTAAAACGTGTTTTAAACAATTGATTTTGTTTAAAACAAATTTTGTATACGTTTTAAAAATTTTGTTTTAAACACGTGTATTTTTAAAGACTTGTTTTAAACATATGTTTATTTTTATTTTGTTTTATTTTTGTAAAAAAAAATCCGCCAGAGAAAGAAAATTATCAAAAAGTGACAACCACTTAGAAGACTATTTTCTTCCCCCATGTGAATGTTTTGATTTCTCGTGGCTACAGCAGGTCAATGTGCTGATCTACAATTTATTTTGTCTCCCCACTCAGAAAACAAACAAAAGGCTATTTGCTAAATTGCGGTTCTGAAATTAAAATAATGCAGACAAAGAACTATGGGTTTAGTTTAAAGAATGAAGAACTATTATGAAAAATGCAATGCTGTGAAAGAAACTGGAAACCCAAACAAATGGTAAAAGTGTTGATCAGAAAATTGTTTCTGATGATTCTAACGTCAGTGATGTGGTTGACATGCAACTGGGAACTTCAGGTAATAATTAATTTTGTATCAACAATATCTTTTTCATTATATTATGAAAATTTTATTTCGTCCCTCTTCCCCACCTTAGTTCTAAATTGTCTTCAAAACTTTACACCTTGGCATAGCTTTTATAAAGGGAGACCAGGCGAGAAAGCGGATCGTATGGCAGTCGCCCGCGTAACTAACTATTAAAGTGTGATACTTATTGTAACATCAGTGCCGAACGTCAGTGTCTGGGACAATTTGATCTCAATTAGTTTGTCTGTATGTATGTATGCACCACACACACTACAGGGCACAATTTTCGGTCTTTTACATTAAATTTTGACGGTAGAGGCACGAGACGTCAGAATTTGCTGTAGTCAGAATTTGCAGGATAACTTTGACTCTAACTCAGCTTTTATAAAATATTTGTAGATATGGAGCATTCAGAGCACAAGGGATCCAAGTCCATTTTCAGAAAGGTTCACTTTTCTTCAGCTAACGTAGTATCTTTGTAGCCAAGGATACAAAATAAATGAAACAAAAAACATGTGAAAGTGTGTGGACTAGAGTTTCATAGGACAACCGCTAGACAAGGGCGTTGATGGTGGAGGAGAACGGATAATTTCCCCCCTCCTTGCACATAAATTTAAGATACCAACATTATATTGTGTATGCTGCAGCTTGGGAATGATTAACAACTCAAGCTCAACAATGCTATAGTCAATGATGCATAATTACGTTAAATAAATGGAGGGTAAGTCCAAAAGAATACACCAACGGAAAACGTCATATTTTCACAACTATGAATCCGAGACTGAAGAAAGAAAAACTACATGAGAAGATGTAATCTAGAATTTTATATGATTGCCGCTAGAGAAGGGCGTTAGTGTAGTAAAGGTCATCCGCTCCTTACCCTGCATTTCAGATTTTGGGAGCAGTAATGCAGATTCAGAAACCTTTTGCTGAGCAAAGTCCAACATTAAAAATTTGAAGTCCTTACGCCGAATAAATACGGATTTTGATCAGTTATAATCCATTTCCATTGGCCGTAAAGAGCTATATATTGCTCTCTTGTATATTTTTTGGCCCAAGGATTCCAAATGTGGCTCTACTTTCGAGTTTCGGGCCTGCTTAAAATTCTGAAAATTGGACCTAAGCAACTTTTCAATTTTAATCATCTGTATGTTCTTCGTATTTATTCGGTGTAAGGACCTAAAACTTGTTCTGTTGGACTTTGCTTATCAAATGATTTCTAAAAGTGCCTTACTGCCCCCAAAATCTGAAATTCAGGGTGAGGATGGGGGCGGTTTACCTCCTGTTCCACTGACGCCCCTGTCTAAGGGCTGTCATATGAAACTACCCCACTTCCTTTCGCATGGTTTTAGTTAGATTTGTTTTGGACTCTTTACTGCTAAGATATTACGTGTTGAAATAGAATTCATTTTCTGAGCAAAACTGAACTTTATTGAAAATCGATTTGGATCCATTGTGCTCTGAACGCCTCAAATATTATTTTTCTTCAATAAATTATTGACTCAAAAAACAAACAATTAGATAGGCTTACAGAAAATATTCTAAAGTTAGCACAACATGAAGTGCGCTTCAAACATTACTTTTCGAAAATTTATTATTTTAAAATAAATTTATTAGCATCAGTGTTCTGAAATAGTAATCAAATTTTGCAACAAAAATCTCAATGCCTCCAGGAAACACGAGCTTAGCTCCTAACTAGTCCCTGAAAACAATGTACAAGAAGTAGTTTATTCTTGTTTATTTTCGAGCGATTTTCTCAAAAATAACTCAGGGGATTTTCTCCATATTTTACAAATAAATATTTTATTATAAACTAACTATATGGCGTAACTCATATGCCCTGGAAAATGTACGAGAGA
The DNA here is from genome assembly GCF_964235325.1 of Thermobia domestica. NCBI lineage: Eukaryota > Metazoa > Arthropoda > Insecta > Zygentoma > Lepismatidae > Thermobia > Thermobia domestica. The sequence goes on from NC_137462.1 coordinate 265,502,215, forward strand.
CATATTTCTATTACATTTGTTTTTTGGACGTTTGTTCACAAAAAAAGTTTGTTTTTTGGACATTTGTTCACAAAAAACGTTTGTTTTTTGGACGTGTTCACAAAAACGTTTGTTTTTGGACGATTTTCTCAATACGACTCAAGCGATTAAGAATTTGACAACTACGATTTTCTCAAAGATGATTCAGGAGATTTTGTTCATATTTCATAAATACGAGTTTCGTTAACAACTCTGTAATGTTGTGTACATTATTCTTTACGAAAAGAGAGCTCCTTCGTGGCTAAGCGGTTAGCGTACGCGCCTTTGGCGTGGAAGACCCGGGTTCGATCCCCGGCGGGAGCTCATGTGCTTCGGATTCCACGTTAATCAGTAGGTCCACGTCTCATATAGCCTCGCTCCTGAACGGGACGTCAAACTTACAATCAACTCAACTCTTTACGAAAAGAAAATCACAAGGAACAATTTACTCATGGGGTGAGTTTCTTTCCAGCTTACTTTCTCCAAAACGAATCATGTGAATTTGTTGTTGTTTTATAAACAAACATTTCATTCATAGCCCTAGTATATGACATGCCATTTCTTATGGATAAATCTACAAGGAATAGCTTACTTTTGTTTTCTTTGAGCAAAGTTTTCCGAAAACGTCTTATAATTTAATTCTTATTTCACACAAAAAAAGAACTTATAATATCTGCAGTACAACATGATTTAGTTTAAGAAATGGAGCAAGAAAATTTAGTACGGTGGTTCGTACCTTTTATTTATGAGAGATTTGAAACTCTTAGCAAGCGAGTTTCTAAAATTAGCGAAAAACAAATCTGTAGAATATGAACGATACCCTTTAACAGTGTTTTGTTAAATGTTTTTGTGTATTTCGTGTACAAAACAACTTCAAAACGGGAAGATGAATAAACATGTAAATTGTATTTGAAATATTCGAAGCATTGTTTGTTGATGATGAAATACTGTCACATTGAGATTCGAACAGGTAAATACTCGAGTTCAAATTGGATTTGATTTAACATTTTTTCAACAGTAAGGCTATATGAGACGTGAACCTACTGCTTAACGTGGGAGCCGAACCACTTGAGCTCGCCGTGAAACGAACTCGGGTTTCTCGTGTCAAGATGTTCTAATTCGAGTATTGGATATCATTAATCTACATCAAATACTACAATTTAGCGTAAAGCTGATATGATTTCGACTCTTTCTGGGTCACATCATGTAGAGCAGGGTCTGACAAGCGGTACCGTCTCCCGATCGACCCAAACAAACATCATTACCCAATTGACTTAGATGAGTTGTGACCCACTATTACGCAGCGTTCTTAATAACGAGTTGCAGAAACGTTTCTGGCAGTGACAGTAATCTAGCAGGTACGTTAACATTTCTTTTCAAAGCCAATTGAAAGAATTAATTTTTCTCATCTGATATCTTACACTGGATTTGGATGATGGTCTTTAATGTGTATAGTGTGACAAGAGGAGCTGGCAATACTAAACTTGAAAATACTTTATGAAACAATACCAAATGGTTTCTGATAACATAAATAATTTTGAATTCGTAAAATGTTTAATCTATCTACCTCTGTGCAGAGAGTTCGGCGAATACGTCTATTTTTGGAATTTATAATCGTGTGACAAACGGAGCTGGCAATACTAAACTTTAAAATACTTTATGGAAAAAATACCAATTGGTTTCTGATAACATAAATAGTTTTGAATTCGTAAAATGTTCAATTTATCTACATCTGTGCAGAGAGTTCGGTGAATACGTCTATATTTGGAATTTATTATCGTGTGACAAACGGAGCTGGCAATACTAAACTTGAAAATACTTTATGAAAAAATACCAAGTGGTTTCTGATAACATAAATAGTTTTGAATTCGTAAAATGTTCAATCTATCTACATGTGTGCAGAGAGTTCGGCGAATACATCTATATTTGGTATTCATTATTGTATTATCTATATTAACAGTTACTGCCCTTCAAAGTGATTCTCGCTGATGATAAAGCATTTTTGGGAACGGCTGTCAAGTCCTGGAAACTGCTGGCATACTCCTCTGTGGGAGTAGCATTCAGTTGAACCGTAATATTACATTGGTTATCCAAAATGTGCGAAAACGTCTGTCCTTTCAGGGCTGACTTCGATTTTGGAACCAAGTAAAAGTCCGGGGAGTTAAGTCTAGGGAGTAGGGTGGGTGATTGAGTGACAGAACTCCCCTGTTCGCCAGAAATTGCTGCACCAGAAAGGTAGTGTTTGGCCGGACGTTGACATGGAGCAGGGACCAGTCGCCGTGCTTGACGTACTAGGAGTGTACCCGCTTTGTCAGTTGCAGTAGACGTTTCAGTATTTTCACTTACATAGTGGCATTTAACGAGGTGTCCTGAAGAGGAATTCTTTATGGATGAGACTCTCATAGTTGAAGAACACCATGAGGATTGGTTTGATGTGGGATCTCTCACTTTGCACCTTGCTTTCCGACGACCCTGGGCTTGAGAAACAACAATATTGACAGGGAAACAAGAACACCAGAAGTCAATGGTTTTGTAAGCATCCTATTTATAAATTCATAACTACGTATTCACTGGCAACACTTACTCTCCTTCGCCATCTCCTACTATCCTTTTACTTAATGTGTTTTTCTCAACCATTTTGTCTGATCTTAAAAAAAGCTTTTTTATCTCATATACTGTACACTTACATATGACTGAGGAGCCGCGGTGGCTCAGTGGTACAGCGTTCACCTCTGGTGCGTGGGATCCCTGGTTCGACCCCGGTTCGCGCCAAGTGGACTTTGTGGTGGACAAGCACCGTTTGCACGGGTTTTCTCGGTGCTTCCATTTTCTTCTTTCCACTATTTCAGTCATTTTTCATCATCACCGTCTCCTTTAGCCTAGCCGGCATAATCGTGGAACGTAAAACTCAAGGATTTCATTTGACTTTTACAAATGACTGGTCCATTTATTTTGTGGTGACTCTGTATGGTAAATAACAAAAATATAATTTAGCTTTACGCAAGTTTCCTTCACCTGTGTAATTTTCCTCAAGGTGTGCCTTTATCTTTATTACTTTTGTCAATGAAGAAAGAAGTTTATACATTAACGTAGTTAAAGTAGCACATCAAATATCTCAACACACCACAAACAGTGCGATAAGAAAATCACCGCATGGCATGCGTTATAAACTTTTTACTTACTTTGCGTCTCGTTTAGTAAAACTCTTCACATATAGGTCACAATGCATTATCAAGTACTTGTGTGGTGAAACATAAATCTGATCGATGTTTAATGGTTTTCTTCAAGGAAAAGTTTCTTAAAGATAATGATTTAAAATTAAAACTTTACTCTTAACGAATATATTAGATTTCTGAGTCTTGACAAATGGGAACACTTGTTCTGTTAAGTTAAAAAAAACTGTTAATTTTTATTTCTTTGCATGTTCCTCAAAATGGCGAATGGACGAATGTATTGGGTTTGAGTTTTAGCATTTCGTTTTGCACCAATACAAAATGAAACGTGCGTGTACAGATAAACGTAGGATTCCAACCACATAAGCTCCTTCCGAGCATTGAATTCGGGTCTTCCGTGGTGAAGATCTTTAACTCTTTTAAACTTTTGCTTTTTTATATAGATAAATTATAGACTTTAAGTCAAGCAGCTACAGCATCATTTCTATTTATCCTAAGATAATAAAGAGATAATACTTCATTCTCTTTAGAATAGAACAGCCTTAAAAACGGTGCTATTTACATTTCCCTATCATGTCCCTGAGGCGGAAATATTTGAGAGAAATCGGAATTTTTTTTCAAATTTTGAGCCCCTGTGGACATCCGCTGTGTTAACGTACAAATCTCAAAATCCACTAAAAATAGTGAGGAGTATACTAAATGTGTATACAAAATTTCAATCTTCTATCTTGAACAGTAAGGACTTGAAAACATATCTACCAATGATCCCCACAATGCCCCAGATCACTCAAAGGACCCGTGTGTAATATAAAAATTTCTTGAGGCATCACTATTTATGCTAGGGTCATAATTTGTACATAATTTTCTTCAGAATAGAACACTTTTAAACGGTACCATTAACATGTTTCTATCGTGTATCTGAGTCGAGAAAATTCCGAGGAAAGTTTTTTTTTTTTGTTGTTGTTGTAAAAATATCCTTTTTTAACTTTTTGCCCCTCTGGGTCCTCTGTTTTAACGCATAGATCTGGAAAAATCTTAAAAATACTAAAGAGTGCACTAAATGTTTGTGTAAAATTTCAATCTTCTGGGTGCAAAAGTAAGCCCGCCAAAGAATAATATTCCCACAATACCCCAAATTCCAGTATAAAACAGGATATCAGGTGTCAAAATCCCTGAGATACCTTATTTTTCTTAGGATCATGGTTCGTACATCATTCTCTTCAGAATATAACAGGCTTTCAAACCGTATTGGCGAGAAAATCGTGAAAAGGGATTTTTTTTTAAAAAAAGTCCCTTTTCTTATACCTTTTACCCCCTCTGGACCATTCTGTTTTAACCCAGAAATCTGAAAAGAATCTAAAAAATACTAAGTAGTGCACTGAGTGTGTGTACAAAATTTCAGTGTTCTAGGTGCAAAAGTAAGCCCGTCAAAGAATGAATAAATAAATAAATAAATAAAATAAAATAAAATAAAAATGGGCCCCAAAATTCCTTTGTTTCAAGTTGCGACGTCACCACACCCTATGTCTCGACGCAGAAAGGCGTGAAACCATACATAACGTGTTCTACAATGCCTCCAGGCGTGAAAAAACGAACAAAAAAGAAGTTAAAAGCATTATTGGTACTTTTTAAATTGAATAATGAAGACTCTATTTTAGTACCTAAAAGTAGGTACTAAAACTTAAAAGTTATAAACATGTAGCCACGAGGGAGCCTAAATGACAAATGTAGAAAGAAGATTACGGTGATACTCTTATATTAGTTTACTAGTTTTACAGTATGGCAAAGGATATAGGTTAAAAAATTCTGGTATTTAGTAAAGACGATCACGTCGTAGAAGTTTCAATTTAGTCCGGTAGATGTCTTCTGCTGAAGGATGTTTGCTGCCATCTAACGGCAAGATGTGTAACTTGAACTACCTTTTTTATAATAGTAAAAAATGACCGATGGGTAACTACCGTTAAAGTAACCGTTTATCTGTGAAAATGTTAACGGATTAACTCCATTAATTAACTCGGCCGAGATAATTGTAGTAAGAAAGCTTCGTATCCTTTTATTATAGGCAACAAATATTTCTTTGCTACCATGCAGGTTGCATAGAAGGTAGGAAATGCTATATATTTCAAACGAGATATCGATAATCACCAATAAAATAACAGTTACACGTTACTTGTTAGTCGATTGATGCCATTAACGAACTCAGCTGAGGTAATTGCTTTAGCTATGTATTTACAAATTATTATTATTATTATTATTATTATTATTATTATTATTATTATTATTATTATTATTATTATTATTATTATTATTATAAACCAAAATTCGCTTCCGTCTAAGAGTTCTCGTGCGGAGCAACAAACGAACATACAGTACTAACGTCACAGTATTATAAGGCGATCTTGTTTGATTATAATAACTGTTAGAAATCACACGAGACGAGAAATGCATCGTGTCTCGTCTCAATTCATTTTTGAAATGAGATGGCTAGTGAGATGTTTCGTCTCGTTTCGAATGTCTCGAAAAAATAATGTATTTTTTGTTTTTTAAAAAAAAGAGAGAAATATTGCGGAAAGGAAGTAATCAGTTAGAAAGATTTTCTACGTATTGAAACTAATGGCATCATTTATTACAAGAAGTATGTGTATCACTGTTAAGAAAATACAAGCAACAATAAATACAATCTGCTTCAAGGTTTTCTTAGTGTCACAAAAATTTCATTTTTTCAATTTTCTCGAAAACTACGCATGAAAATTTACCCTCAATCATCTAATTTTGTTCACTTCGATGTAATCTGTCTATCCGTATACGCCTAATCTTGGAATATTTTAAAATTTAAGACGTTATGATAATAATTTGTGGTTGTACCTCGTCAATTGAACATTTTATCGTATGAGATGATATTTTTATATCAGCTTCATCTCATAACAGGCATTGTACTCGTATACCATATTTGTTTTCTTTTAGGTTTAATAGGAAATCAGATTTTCTCCTTCATTTCGGAAACTACGCATGACATTGTACATTCACGTATACTACTTTGTTCAGGAAAATGTGATAGCCCTACAGTAAAACTTGTGCAAGCTGGAACATGGATGGGGCGAAAACTTCCCTATTGTGAACAAATTCCATATTTCAGCTAAAATAGATTACCAATGTTAATTTCTTTGCATATTATGGAATCTATCCAACTCGGAAACCTAAAGCTACTGTATAATGCAAAAAATATTTTAAGAATAATCCAGTTTGTTTCCAGGTTTGAAACAGCGAACATCATGACTAAGTTTCGTGTTTTATTATACCTTAATGATAAAGCTGTCGAATTTAAAGAGAAAAACAAAGAAATGATAATTCCATTTTAAATGCGGAGAAACGAATATTTATATGTTAAAACTGAAAGAAAAAATAATGGATGAGTGGCTGAAAGGGAATGATCAAATCAAGAGGAAACCAAAGAAAACTGGCAACTACTTTGGGAATTGTTTACTAATGCATAGTCTTTTAGGGTAGAGCTAGAAATAGTATACATAAATTCTTTTGACTTTCCGAATTATCTTTTATTATAAAATTCTTCTTATGTACAGTAATAACTAATTACAGATCAAATATTAAGTTCCTTTTGGATATTTGAGAATTTCTTAGTGAGTTTGTATTAATCCAGAAACCAAACGACAGACCTTGACAGAATCCAAGGCTCTTGTGACCAAGAATGTGTACTTGTACCTCTCAGAAACCAGACGTCCTAGAGAAGGGGATCAGGCGTCCTACGGAGTAGTAAGGATAAAGGAACTCTCAGAGATCAGGCGTCGTAGAGAGTAATAAGGATACAGAAACTCTCAGAGATCAGGCGTCCTACGGAGTAGTAAGGATAAAGGAACTCTCAGAGATCAGGCGTCGTAGAGAGTGATAAGGATACAGAAACTCTCAGAGACCGGGCATCCTAGAGAGTGGTGAGGATAAAGGAACTCTCAGAGATCAGGCGTCGTAGAGAGTAATAAGGATACAGAAACTCTCAGAGATCAGGCGTCCTACGGAGTAGTAAGGATAAAGGAACTCTCAGAGATCAGGCGTCGTAGAGAGTGATAAGGATACAGAAACTCTCAGAGACCAGGCATCCTAGAGAGTGGTGAGGATAAAGGAACTCTCAGAGATCAGGCGTCGTAGAGAGTGATAAGGATACAGAAACTCTCAGAGACCAGGCATCCTAGAGAGTGGTGAGGATAAAGGAACTCTCAGAGATCAGGCGTCGTAGAGAGTGATAAGGATACAGAAACTCTCAGAGACCAGGCATCCTAGAGAGTGGTGAGGATAAAGGAACTCTCAGAGATCAGGCGTCGTAGAGAGTGATCAGGATATAGAAACTCTCAGAGACCAGGCATCCTAGAGAGTGGTGAGGATAAAGGAACTCTCAGAGATCAGGCGTCGTAGAGAGTGATAAGGATACAGAAACTCTCAGAGACCGGGCATCCTAGAGAGTGGTGAGGATAAAGGAACTCTCAGAGATCAGGCGTCGTAGAGAGTGATAAGGGTACAGAAACTCTCAGAGATCAGGCGTCGTAGAGAGTGATAAGGATACAGAAACTCTCAGAGACCAGGCATCCTAGAGAGTGGTGAGGATAAAGGAACTCTCAGAGAGACCGGGCATCCTAGAGAGTGGTGAGGATAAAGGAACTCTCAGAGATCAGGCGTCGTAGAGAGTGATAAGGATACAGAAACTCTCAGAGACCGGGCATCCTAGAGAGTGGTGAGGATAAAGGAACTCTCAGAGACCAGGCGTCGTAGAGAGTGATAAGGATACAGAAACTCTCAGAGACCGGGCATCCTAGAGAGTGGTGAGGATAAAGGAACTCTCAGAGATCAGGCGTCGTAGAGAGTGATAAGGATACAGAAACTCTCAGAGACCGGGCATCCTAGAGAGTGGAGGTTATGATCAATCGGTGCAAATTGATACCTCTTATGGTATTTTGGCTCCATTTATCCAGCAAGGTTACTGATTTCATTAATCTTCGTTAGTTGACGTTCGTTGAAGATGGTTGATGATGTCTTCTTTGTGATTGTCATCTAAAGTTTTTACAGTCAGCACGTGATGTTGGGAGCAAATGTAGAAACTTGCATCTGTGTAGAATGAAATCAGTAAGAATCTAAACTTCTAAACAGGAGATATGTATGACTATAAATGTTTAAAGTAGTATAATTTATTCAGACTTACAGTAATCATTGGATGCATTTTTGTATATGTGGCCACACGTAGCACAGACGCTAATGTTCTCGTCTTTGGTGCTAGCTGTCTCGGGTTTGATTCCCGGTAGAGACATTCGGTCGAAAAACTAAAAGCTTTTTCAGGCGAGCTTCCTAAGTGAACCTTTTTTTTTTTAGTTTTCCTCATTCGTAGCAGGCAAATGTCTGGATGGTACCTAACAAACAAGTCCCAGGCCGCTTTTTCCGTCCCCAATCCTTTCTTCCTTCCCCTTCTCCAGATAGTGTGATCACCAAGTGACGTCATTCCTCTTATGTGATTGGGTAATATACCTATAGATGTGGAAAGCGCAGAAATTGAATTCCTAATCGTAAGCAATTTTGTATAATGCAGAAATTTTACAATTTGGAAAAATAACGATTCCGCTTTGAACAAGTTTTACTGTATATTGATTCATATATACCTCTGTTAAACGCAACATTTTGCCATTAAACAATTAATAATATTGTACAATTTAAAATAGTAGAGAATACCTAATTTTAGTAGTTAGAATTTTGAAGTTGAAATTTATTAATTACTAGCTGAAATAAACGTTATTCGCACGGGAAGAATGATGTTTACGCAAAAGCTTTGAAAGTATGGTCGTGAATGATGGACAATGCTTTTGACATCGTCTTTACCGATCTTAGGACCAACTGACACATCCGTTCTTCGTATAGGAAGAAAAAGGTTAAAGAAAAGAATTTAAATATCCTTCAAGGTATGAAACCTGGACAACAGGAAGAATGGTTGGCTTGTCTAACTCACAGGCACTATGGTTCACTGCAGATCATTTTTGCACAAATTTTGACCCCCCCCCCTCAATCTTCCTTCGTGAGAAAATCGAAAAACGGCTTCGTAAGTGCTTAGATCTGGTGACAAAAATTTAGTAGCTTTAATTGATTTCTTTCTAAGGGAAAATCTTACATCTCTCTCTCTCTCTCTTTCTTTCTCTCTGTCTTACCCCCACACACATTATTTTATATATTACTAGACCTATTGATTATGTGCAATAGTGACGACCTGATACAATATATAAGATATACATTTACTAATACACGTTTTAAGTACTTTTATTAGTTTCCTAGAAAAGTGAGAAGACCATTTTTTTATTTTTCACAAAAACTAGAAAAGAATATTGTTCGTTGACTATAAAAAAAATTAATGTTGCCAAAGATTTTTCCTGGTAGAATAGACTTTTTTTTAAAAAAATTTTAATTGTATATACAAATATTGTTATTATATTGTAACCATTGCTGTTTGCCTCACATCAGGGGAATCATTCGAGAAGAGCAGGGGAGGCAATTGCCACCGCTGAGATTGAGAAACACTTTATTTTTACTGAATTGTGTACTAATATACGAAAAAAATACTATGAAATTCTTATGTTGCTGGCCAATCTTGCTCCCCTCTTACAAAATCTGAAATTATGTTCCTGACTTATCTTTTATTGGTGATGTTCTAACAGTGACATTCTGTACATACTACTTGTTATAGACTTTGGCACACTAGGTGGCTTGAATAATATAACATTACTTATACAAATATATTTACCGTTTCCTTTATATATGTATACTAGCCTTGGCTAGCTCGCCGCCAGACCCTCTTGTTTGCTCGATCTACGGCTTCGCATCTCATATGTATCAGCCTTTGCTTCAAGAGTGAATTTCATGTATTTGCTTTAATATTTCGCCTTACACTTGAAATACGAATAACAGCTGGCAACTTCTGTTATACCCATTTTAGCACGGCTTACTGCCTCGCACCTCTTAAACCCAAAATTCTACCCAATTTCAAGTTTCTTTTCGTATTTCAACTATCTAAAAGATAAGCTTTTGTATTCCTAGAAAACGTCCATTTAAAGAACATGGAGATTTTTCATTTTCCCTTTAGACCTCCTAAAAATTAAACCTATTCAGTTTTGGCAATTTTCCTGTGAGTTAGACCTGGAAAGTTACAATCACTCCATTCATCATTCTACACCTGAACATTTTGAGGTGTAGAAGATGTCCCATATAAATAACATAGGAAAGCTTTTTTTTCAATTGGCCATAAACCCCGACTAAAGTTGGAAATTTGCACTTTTGGTGATTTACTTAGGTACCGGTAACGCTAATGAAAATGTACAAGTATGCCGAATTTTAAGTTTTTAGTCTAATTCCAAGTACCTAAAACGTGAGATTATAGGTAAAAAAAAAAAAAAAAAAAAAAAAAAGCCCATATAAGTACAATGGAGAAAATCTTCATCCCCCTTTTAGACTCCCTAAAAATTAAAAATATTCACTTTTGGCAATTTTCCTGTGGATTAGTCCAGGAATGCTACTGTCATACCAAATTTAAACTTGCTACGTCAACAGGAAGTCCCTGTTATTTTATGTCAGTGAGTGAGTTCATGTAGTTTTATATATATAACTAGCCTTTGGTTAGCTGGGGGATCCACCTGCAGACCCCCACGTTTGCTTGGCCTCGCATCTCTTATGTATCAGCCTTTGCATCAAGAGTGAATTTCGTGCATTTGTTCTTTAATTACATTTCCTGAATTTGGGCCAGCTGGAGGCTTCGTCCCCTGATCCCCGCGCTTACTCAGCCTACGGCCTCGCAGTTCTTAAACCTACAATTCTACCGAATTTCAAGTTTCGTTTCGTATTTCCAACTAATAGATAAGAGTTTGTATCCCAAGAAAAGCTCCATTTAAATAACACGGGAATTTCTTCATCCCTCTTTTAGACCCCTTAAAAACTAACAATATTCACTTTTGGCAATTTCCCTGTGGGGTAGTTGCGGAAGGCTACAATAATACGAAATTTCATCATTCTAATCCTACCGGAAGTGTCTAAACGTTTTGGGGTTTAGAAGATGTCCCATATAAATAACATGGGAATAATGTTTCATTTTCCCATAAAACTATTCTATAATGGGAAATTTTCATTATTGGTTATTTACTTAGGTAATGATGAAAAACGAACCGAATTTTTATTTTTTAATCCTACTCCATGTACCTAAAACATGAGATTATAGGTAAAAAAAAAATGCCCATTTAAATAACCTGGGGGAATTTCTTCATACCTCATTTAGACCCCCCTAAAAATTAAAAAAAATATTCACCCAGAAAGCTACAATCATACCAAACCTCAACTTTCCACGTCCACTAGAACTTTCACGTCCACGTCCAACTTTCCATGACCCTTTTATTTTATGTCAGTGCATGTAGTTTTATATATAGTTAGGAAAGTTAGGAATTAGAGATAGATACCTTTACAGGAATGCAATTCTAAGAGATCATATATTCAAGTTCGTTGGCCATATTTAGCCATTTATTAAAAGCTAGCTAAAATGCCCGTCCTTCGAACGGAGAGAATAGGTGTGAGGGAAAAATTTGAACTTCCTTCCCTACTTATGATACGCATTTCAATGAAAATGTAGTGATATTCTATTTTCAAATAAATTGTGAAACACCCTACTCCCATTGAATACAAATCTTAATCCAAATGGCGTTATAAAAATCCACCTTGACTTTGGTATTATGTTCCAAACCTTATTTTAAATATTTAAGCCAACCTTTCCCCCCAACTTCGAAAAACTATGGATTCGACACTAGTCTTGGTCATTTTGGATATTTTACTTTTTCAGCTCTTCTTATCTTCCACTCCGATGGTGGTGAACATGGACGCCATTGGGATTGTCAGCAGGCCTGCAACCAGAGGGGGGCTAGGGGGACTGTCCCCCTTAACTTTACGTGGCCCCTCCAGATCTCAATACAAAAAACACAATCTAGATATGTGTAAGAAAATTTTTAATAACTTGTCTCCCCTAACATACTCATGACCCCCTCCTAAAGTTCTATGGCTGGTTTCGGACCTGATTGTCAGTATTCATTTTAGCGATTCCGAAAACTATAGATTCGATACTAATATAGGCCGTTTTCGATTACTTTTACGTGCCAGCCCATTTCGACTCCACCATGGAGTGCTAGGGGATGTCTTACCCATACGTCAGAAGTGTCATTATTCATACGAGTGGCCCCGAAAATTATTTATTTGACATTATTGTCTGACGTTTTAGATTCTGTGCCTAAAAGTTTTGTTTTAGGTCTGGTGAAGAAAGAAAAAAATCAATCTTGTTTTTGTTCCCTTATGTGTCATTTTTCTAGTATTTTGTTTTAATTTTTAACGTCCCATGATTACACTTCGAGATTAAGCGAGACGGTAATGAGGACAACGAACAAATTGGCGGAATAAAGAAAGTAAGAAAAAGAGAGGGAACTCCGAAAAACCCACGGATACGGTGTTTGTCTACCACAAAATCCACTTGGTGAGAGCTCTCAGCAGCAGAGGACTCCACGCTCCAGGGATGAGCACTATACCACTGAGCTAGGGAGCCCTTTGTATTTAGTTAAACTTTGTTTTAGAATTCAAGAGACGTACATATCACTACAAAATTTAAGTTCTTAGCCCGTTAAAAATGAACATGTAATGAAATATTTCAGTTTAACACCTCACGTTTATGCCCTTTCGGCTAAGGGATTAAAGCAAAGTGAATGATAATGGAAGAATTGGTGGGGAAACGGGAGTACCCGAGAAAACCCATGGATTTGATGTTATCCACCACAAACTTACTTGGGCGGGGATCGAATCAGCGACCCTATGCACGAAAGGTAAGCGATTTACCACTGAGCCACAGTGCTCTCCCAATAAATTATAGAGATAAGGGAAAAATTAAAGTTCCCTTTTGTACTCTTAGGTGTCATATTTCGCAAAACCCATCTTAGGCATAGAAGAGTATAAGGTTCGGGGAAAACATTTACTCACAATTTTAAGTTCCCATGTCCAGTAGATTTAGACATCTGGCTAACGTAGATAACGTTTTCTGAGTTCCTCTTCACCGAGTAGAGATTTGATTTTCGTAAAGCCTCATATTACCTACAGTCAGTGGCGTATTTAGGGGGGGGGGCTTCCAGGCTTAAGCTCCCCCGAAATCTTACTTACTATAGTAAAGTATATGAAATATCTTGCAGAATGTTCACATTTTCAGGCAAAGCACCCCCCCCGAAAGTTAGCAAAGCCCCTCCCGAAACAAAATCGTAAATACGCCACTGCCTACAGTCTATGGTTCAAAGTAGTAGTGTTGCCTACGAGAAGAGATTTGACACTGTCTCGTCTCGTAATGGTGTCATAAAGGTGTTCTTTCATCTCGAAATAGTATATTAGTTCCTATTCGAAGAGCTTGATATCATCACGAAAATTCTGTCTCTGTCTTGGTGATGGCTCAGTGGTAGAGCGCTTGCATCTAGTGCGTGGGTTCTCTGGTTCGAACCTTGGCCAAGTAAGTTTGTGGTAGACAACATTGTGTCCGTGGGTTTTCTCGGGGTATTCCCGTTTCCTCTCACTTTCTCATTCCACCAATTTTTCTATCCTCATTCACTTGCCTTAATCATTAGTATCCCTTAGCCTAAAGGGCATAATTGTGAAACGTTAAACTGGAAGATTTCATTTCATTTTTTTCCTCTCGTGGTACAAATTTCAATTTCTTATGCCCAAACGCTTTGGAGATTTGATTATGAGTGAGTTACCGAACGTATCTTCTAATAAAACAAATATTATGTAGATATTGAATTGTTTGAAAATACCCTGAGAAAAAAATGTAGATGGCGTACTTAAAGAGATAGATTACATGCGTGATTCCTATAGTTTTTGGACTTAACGTACAGCAGACGTATAACTGAAAACGCATGTTTTATAATACTTTCCGTATAAGTGTTCCATCTATACGCACTTTCCTTCGTATGAAACAATGTAGGCAGTCAGGATCTCACATACAAATAGGCGTATATAACATATAGCTGACGAAGGTAGCATGTGATATACGGAAAACTGTTAGATGTCAGACATCTTGCAACGGCATGATGTAACATTTAAGGGCAGTGCCTATGTAGCATACGTATAACGTATGCTCCGTACTGATTTCTATAGCAAGCAAGAGGATACCGTATATTTGTACAATAAACCGCTGTCTGGAGAACTGTGTACCGATAACTAAACACAACTCTTTATAAACGTGTCCATCTTTTTCGAATTGCTTGTATAACGTTTCAAAATTTGCAGACTACTGAGTTTCAAACTTTACTTTTTTTTTTTTTTGTCATTTTCAGCAATTTTGCGTAACTGAAAGGTGACACTTTTCTTCTCACGTTTGTTAGACTATTTTCTTTCTTTCATTTGGTATTAAAGACAGGCCCGTATTTATATATTGTGCGCCCCTGTGCCCTAAATAATTTGCCGCATATCCGAAAACGACCAATATTAGAATTGAATTCAAAATTTTTGGGGTCGCTGAGATGAATACTGACAGTTTTAATCCTATTCAATTTTAAGGTCATACTCCACTCCCCAGAAAAGTGGCAAGATATTTTTTTAAAAATCGAAAACAACATATACTAGTGTTGAATTCCTAGTTTTCGAGGTCGCTGAGCTTGGCGGTAGCGGTTTTTATGATGCTCAAGTTCATATGCAACCTTGAGGTGGGGGGTGGGAGAGGATGATTTTTTAAAATATAATCAGATAAGCTAGCTAATTAGTGACTACTCTAATTAGAGCGAATTAAACACATTAACATATTTTCTCGCGTTTGCACGGGACTCTGAGGGTTGCTAGTTTTAAATATTACTTTATTGTGATTCTTAAAAAGAAAATCCAAACTTTTGCCGCCCCTAAATTCTGCCGCCCTGTTCTCGAGCACAGAATAGCCCTTACCTAAATACGGGTCTGATTAAAAAAAAAAAAAAAAAGTATTTCAAAACTTGTCCTTTTATTTACATTATACCATAGAGATTAAACAGATCTGTAACTAAAGATTGTAGATCGTGGTTTAAAATAGCAGATATAAAGCAGAATTTATAGAATTACTTAAGATTCAGCAGTAATTTCAAAGATTTAACTGAGTACATATGTATATTTTATTGTATATACATCCATATTTCATATTTTCTGAACGTGTTTCACGGTTTTGCCACTAAAACAGCGTGAAGAATGGTCTAAGACTCTGATATATGTGAGCATGGTATTGTATGTATCAGCACAGAAATCTCACATTGTAAAAAACGGAAGCTTGCATATCTCTCTGTATATATATATATTTTTTTTCTGAACATCACGTGTTATCAAAAGCTCATGTGAGAAACAAGAAACGCGTCTTCCCAGTTAATAACAAGCGAATACTAAGTAACGCTCGTAAATAATGAAGGAACGCGCAATGGGAGCGAAGAGAGAATTGTTTGCGAAAAGGAAATCTCACTTAAATCCTGCTTCTGCATAATCTCTTCCAACAAGCGTTTTATTTTTAGGTTCCTCCTCGCAGCAGCAAACGCACTGTTAAATTGCTTTCATTATCTCCCTACAACGAGAATCGATTCGTGGGCCTAGTTCAGCTTCTGGCTAACAGATGGCGTTTGAGTGGTCTCTCATGCCTGTGAGCTCGACCGCGAGAAAAGTCGGGAAAAGATCGCTAGAAGCAGAGTGCATCGGGCAGGTGGAAGCAAAACAACGGGAAAAAGAGTCTATCTAGCCGATGCCAGCGGCTATTTTGTATCAAATGTTTTAGTTAAACTTCACAGTTTTGAATTATTTTTCTAGAACTTCTGGTTTCGTAAATGATCGTATGCTAATTCTATCGTCTTGATTTAAGAAGAGTACGCTAGGAAAATAGATAGTAGGTCCAAGAGTGGGGCATGAAATGAATTGTTGTCCACCACAAATTTGCTTGGCCGGGAATTGAACCAGGACCCTACGCACCAGAGATAAGTACTCTACCACTGAGCAATCATGCCATGAAGTGTGCAATAATCCAAAGCCTGGAAACGCTTGCTTGACATAATTTTAATATGCGTAATCGCATCGAGCTTACTTCTACAAAAAAACTTGGAATTCACAGCTTTATACCTACTTATGACTCATTAAGCATGCGAATTTGAAACTATTGGATAAGTGACGGCAAATAGTTGGATGGCCAACATACACTCGAATTAAGTTGTCTTATGTATTGTTCAACTTTATTATTGCAATTTCAAACCATGACGACCAATAAGTCTACATAGGACCTTCCAAGTGCCCTATTAGGATAGCATCTAACTGGCTCCAGTCTTACTTAGAAGATAGGAAGTCATTTGTATAGAAATATCTGCAATAATATTGAGTTTAAATCTGCCATCCGCGGATCCCATTTTTTTTTTTTTTTTTCATTTTATGAACTCGACTACTAATGTATTGTAAGGTGTGATCCGAATGTACACTTGAATTTCCCAGTACCAAACTAAATGTGCTCGGGAGACAAGTTTCGAGGTTGCCTCGTCTCGGAAATCTTTCGTGAAGATTATGTGTGAAAAATGTATCAGTTTCTATTGGAAGCAGTGGCGTAACTAACGAGCCTACAACACCCGTCACATGTGGAAGTCTACAGCCAAATAGAACCCATTTAAGTTTCAAAGACCAAGTTTATGATGTCATCATCCTCATTATCATAGGTGTTCTCCCATTATTGGCAGGTCGCTGCAACTGAGAAGTTTCCATGCTTCACGGTCTTTTACTAATCTCTTTCCTTCACATACGATTTTTCTGTTTCGATATTGTCCATTAATTGTAGTCTCCTTCGTCCCCTCCCTCTATTTCCTGCCACCATACCTTCTAGCACGTCCCTCATGATACATTTCCTTCTTAGCCAATGTCCAAACCAATTTCCCTTCCTCTGCTTAATAGTATCTAAAATTGTCCTTTTCTCCTTCACCATTCCCAACACTCTCTTATTCGTTTTCGGCTCGACCCAACTAATTCTCTCCATTCTTCTCCATACCCACATTTCGAAAGGTTCGAGTTAGTTTTCGTCATTTTGCGTCACGAAGTTAAACTCTACTTTTGAAGTTTCATATTATTTTCCAGTTTTTCCTCAATATTATTTTGTACTCTTCTAACATTTTAAATCAATGCCTAAAAAGCCATTTAATTTATCATGAACACTTCTGTATCGAGATTGGAATAATGAATAGAAAGGATTTTACAGTGCGTAGAATTGTGAAGTAACTTATATACTACTAACGGAGGGAGATGGGGTGGCAAAAATTACATCAAAATGTCCGTATCTCGGAGTCCCTGAATGTTAGATGCATGAAATTTGGTATATTAACTTGACGTTTGAAATGATCAGACCCGTGTTTCGGTTCCAATATTTCACCTGGAAAGAAAGAAAAGGGCTGAGAAGAAAAAGAGGTTAGGATTAACTAACTAACTAACTTTTATGGCTTATGGAACCCGGAGCTTCAATGCCGCGTTCACAAAAGCTCTCCACTAATTTCTATTCTTAGCCAATTGGATTCAGTTTCTATTTTGTATTCCTATTTCTGCCAGATTCATCTCAATTTGTCCTGCCATCTGCTACTGGGTCTTCCTAATGGTCGTTTCCCGAGTGGATTTCAGTTGAAATTTTGAACGCATTTGTACTGCCTTCTATTCTGGCTATGACCTACCCACCTTAGCCTTCTAGACTTGATGACCCTAATAAGTTTTGGTAGAAAGTATAAATTATGTAGTTCCTCATTATGAAGTTTTCGCCATACCCCATTCCCGTTCCTCTCGTGCTTGAATATTCGTGTCAGGATTTTATTCTCAAATACTTTCAGTCTACGTACTTCCCTCAGAGTAAGCGACCATGTTTCGCAACCATACAGTAAAACAGTCATGATTATCGTTTTATATATTTTAAGTTTCAAATTCTTCGACAGAATTCACGACGACGCGATTTTGAACAGTATAATAACATGAATTTACTTTTTTTTTTCAGTGGACCTAATAGTGGTCCTGTTAATATTGATTCTAGACTTTTGAAAGTACCCACTTTATCAAAAGTATTACTTGATACTTTAACTCATCCATCATTCGTAGTATTACGATTCCGACGAACTTCATGTATTTAGTTTTCTCTGCATTTACTTCTAAAATCAAGTCCCTCAAGCGTTTAGTAATATCTTTGCATTTATTTCTATTGTTCTTTTATCATCCCCTATCAAGTTTGTACCATCAGTATAACCCCCTGGTTGGAGATTACGATTATTATTATTATTATTATTATTATTATTATTATTATTATTATTATTATTATTATTATTATTATTATTATTATTATTATTATTATTATTATTATTATTATTATTATAAGATGCACATATCTTGGAATGTCTGGCAGCTAAAACTAATACATTATATCTTATATCTTCCATACGCCATCATAGACTGACTACTAGTGAAATTAGATTTCAGTGTCGGGCTTGAATTTTTTTTCAAAATACCCCCAGATCTCTCTCTCACTTTCGACGTTAATGTTGGATCAGGTGTGCACTCTGAAATTTTTGTTGGGAGGGCGGTCCAATACTACAACACATCATGAAAAGAAGAAATTATAAAAAAGAAAAAAGAAGAAGAAAATAAGAAGTGGTATGGAATTCAGAACATAGGAGAAAAGACGGAAGTAATAAAGAAGTTATTAAGAGAAGGAGGTATTAAGACATATAGAAAAGGAGGAGAAACGTTGTTGAGATATATAAGGAAGAAAAAGAAAAGGAGGGAAAACAATATAGAGAAGGAAGGAGTTATCTATGAAATGAAATGTAGTGAGTGTAACATAAAATACATAGGGGAGACGGGAAAAAGACTTAGGGACAGATTAAAACAACATAAAGATGAAGTTCGAATGGAAAGAGAAAATAAAGCTATTTACAAACATGTGAAAGAAACGGGACATAGGATAGATTGGGAAGAGGCTAGAGGTTTAGAAAGAGAAGAAAAGAAAGATTATTAGGAAGTGGAAGGAAGCGAGAATAATAAAGAAAGAACAAGAGGAGAACTTAATGAACTGGGCAAGTGGTATAAATATACATGAGCAATGGGAGAAATTATTAGAAGTTACAGAAAAGTAAAAAGAAAAGTACATAAAGGATATTAATACAATTTGAATAATTCCAAATTTCTGTTATATTTTTTTATATAAAGATCGATATAATTATGAAATTGCATTGACAATTAACATGTATTAACTATGTATTTATATAATATTATTACATATTACAATTTTAAATTTATATATAAAACAACAATTAAAATTATAAAAATGAATATGCTAACTAACGGCTGAAGAAGATATAAGATTTGCTGTCATTGTCATCTGTCTTTTCTAAATGTCTGATGAAGAGGACGTTAGGTCCTTGAAACTGTAACAAAAAACGTATAGTTATTAATATAATTCATTTTGTTCTGGTCAAAACTGTTTTAAATGTTAATTATCCAGAACCATGGAGTTCGTTTATTAATTTTGCTAAGATGTTTTAATATTTTCAAAATGTGTCCTAAATTATACCTAACATTTTTTGTATTAAACTTTAAATATTGTCTTGATATATACTAAGTATATTTTGTTTCTTTTTCCAGGTAAGTGTTATATCATCTATTCATGACTGTCAATGCAGTGAACGAGGTCCTAGGGTAAGTTCTCATCTCCAAGGTAAATTGAAATGTTTAGTAAGCATATGAATTCACACAAATTTCATAGTTTAAGTATTAATCTTGTTTAATACTGAAGAAAAATACATATCCTTATAAGATTAAATAACATGTTATTACTCTAGCATATACAGAAAACTTCTATACAGTGAAACTTGCTAAACTATACAGTAAAACGTGCATATGTATATATATAGAATGCGAATAGCAAACTTAGATATTTATTAAATATGGTGGTTTTATATCATATAAAAATAATATTTATTATATAAAATGCGAACTATCACAATAAGAATTAATGCATTAGAAATGCATATATTACAATGTATAATAGGTTTTTGATTCTG
Source organism: Thermobia domestica (assembly GCF_964235325.1). Taxonomy (NCBI): domain Eukaryota; kingdom Metazoa; phylum Arthropoda; class Insecta; order Zygentoma; family Lepismatidae; genus Thermobia; species Thermobia domestica. Next base: position 265,522,523 of record NC_137462.1, read on the forward strand.
AAGTTGGCTACTCCTTATGTTGACCAATTTTCAGCGAAATTGATGCTGTTAAATATCAACAAGTTTCACTGTACATATAAATTCAAGGTGTTAATTTCTTTTTAATTTTTCCCACATGACAAAATAAACTAGAAATGGAAATTTATGCACTTAGACAAGTTGTAAAAAATGACTTATCCACAAAAATTAGTCTATTCGGCTATATTTACCTTTATTTAGTTGTTTGCTTCTTTGTCTATTTAAACTTTCACGAACAGTCAACGACAAAAGTTTTTTTTTTTTCGTTTCATAAAATTTATTTTGGGAATAAGACTGGTACTCTTCGAATGTACAGCGGTGGTATGGCTGGAACGCACAAAATATTACATTCTTTTTAATTTACTGTACTCAAACTGTCCTTCCATTCTGAAGTTATTTGCGAAACTAATTTTATCAAACGGAAACAACTTTTGTCCCTGACTGTATATCCTGTGCGCCGAGTCAATATACCATGAAATAACCAACCATCAACAACTGCAATAACGTAAAAATAGGATAACGAAGTTGGCCAAGGCCAATAATTAACAAAATATGTAACTGACAACCTTAGAAAAATCATATTTAGAATGATCGGCTACCGGATTTTAACCCGGGATCTTCCAATTGTAAAGCAATAAACCTAATCTATATGTACGTCAAGACAGTGACATAACATGACCTGTTGGAGCTATTGAAAGCAGAAGATTTAGTATTACCTGCCAAATTGTATGGGAACAAAGGTATATGCGAGCTGTTGTTTCTTGGAAAATATCTCCGATCATGCTGAACGAGTACCAATTTGAGGAGTCATGTACATTAGGAAGCTTTCTGAGGCCAGCAAAGCGAAACAAGAGACACGTAGAACAGACGAATAAGAAAGTAAAGAGACAGAGAAGAGTTTAAGCGTTCTTGATGTTAGTAAAATTGTAAATCATCAAAAATTACAATAATTTAGGAGATCATACGAATATTAACTATAGCATTAGAAAGAATGAAAATAAATCTAATCTTTAATTTACACTCGCTCAGTATTTTCAAAGATTCATTAACGAATTCCGAGAATAATAAATATCAATACAATAATTAAGATAGCTGATCTCAGAATTTGAACCTGGGTCTCTCGATCGTGAATCAAGAATGTAAGCATTATAACAACAAAGGAAGTGTTATGATAAACCCTTAGCACATAGAAATAGAAAACTATCAGTAGTGGTGAGCAAACTAACGCACTCACCATATTCACATTTTTAATAAAATGGAGAAACGTAACTTATATTTTCTTTTTCATAAAGCAAAGCTAATTTTCTGTACCCTGCCAGAAACGACACATATAAAATTGGTCCTTTAAGTGAATATACTCTGTCCTTAGTATGTGTACAAAACCTGATGATGTGATTTATATCACATGCAGGCCCGCAACCAGGCACAGAGGTTTGGGGGCCATAAATATGTTAAGGGGGTCTAAGTCATTAAAAATTTTCTTACAAATAGCTAAATTGTGTTTTTTGTAGCATTTTGCGTTAAAGTATGGAGGGGTCACGAAAAGTTTAAGGGGGCCAGGCCCCCCTAGACCCTCTCTGGTTGCGGACCTGATTTCATGGAATAGGAAGTTCAAATCTCTTCATTCCTAGCTACAAATAATCTCACTGTTGTCAAACTAAGTGAAGGAAACACGTAGAGTTAAAGAAAGGTAAAACCAGTTGCTTTCTCAAGTACTTGTTCATGATAAATTTGACAACCCTGCACTATCGTGATTGGCTGCTCGCTGCTTTGACGTACACATCAGATGTAATTTATTAAGGGTCTTCAGTACAGCGAAATTAAACTACCGCTAATTTTAGAGTTTTTCTGTAATTTCTTCAAAATAAATAAAATTATTCGAAAAGCAAGAACGTAGTGAACTAGACAATACGACTTTGCATGCGATATCTTTACCATAATTCACCTATCTGCTTTTAGTATGCAGCTATTTACAGATCTCGCAAAAAAATGATAAATCTATCTTCAGTTGCAAATCAAAAGCAGATAGATGAGTTCTGATAAGGGTATCACATGCAAAATCGTATTCTCTAGTTCACTACGTTTCTGCTTTTCGAATATTTTTGTTTTGAAGGTATTACAGAAAGACTCTAAAATTAGCGGTAATTTAATTTCGTTAACTAAGGTTTAATATTTGTCTCTTTTTGTATCTGTTATAATTGTATTCACTTGTTAATAGATTTATAGATTTAATTCAATTAATGTTATCTTTCTGATACTAATTACTAAAAAATGTAGCATTACAGATAGGGGTAAAAGTGAGGGGGAACGCGGGAGACGCCGTCCCCTCACCTCCAAAGAATATGTACGGCGTCCACCCAGTTCCATAAGAAGAATACAATGGGCAAAGATAAGCAGAGGGACGACGTGACGTCATGTCGCTACCTACCGTCCCCCTACTATTTCAGATCCACTTTTATCCCTGATTACAGCTAGAAATGCTATTTAAAAATGCAAGAAATGAATTACTAACTTTTGAAGATTGGTTTCTACAAGATATCGGACGGGTTTTGGCTAATATCTACCGTACTTCCTTTCAAATCAGTAGATTCTGGGTTTGAATCCAGTAGCCGGCTTCCTAAGGATCCTCTAAGATCTTCCTTCAATTCTTTCAGAAGAATGCCAGGATGGTAACTTTAAATAGGCCTTTGTTGGCTTGTTCTTCTTTTATCATTATTGTTAATGCATTGTTATTCATTGCTAATCATTCCATTGTAAAATAATTTCGTACTTTCGAACTCGGCAGAGAAAATTGTTCTTGCTGTCTACTGCAAAAATAAAATACAATTCAAAATTTCCCTTTTGTTGAAGAGTTATCGCTTGGATTAACGAATGGACGTAACCCACCGTTTCCCGTTAAGATATTAACGGATTGACTTCGTTAACGAGGTAATTGATGTAGCTATTTATTGCGAATTACTCCAGATGCAATTGGAGTATTAAGGGCGATCGGTGAAAGATTTATAGAAAAAGGGAAAGAGGTGTATGTTATATTTATTGATCTTGAAAAGGCTTTTGACCGCGTGAATTGGGAATTGTTGTTGGGAGTTCTAACGAAGATAGGGTTGGAATGGAAAGATAGAAGACTTATAAGAAACTTATACATGAACCAACAAGTAAGTGTTAGGATAGAGGAAGAACTGACGGAAGAGAGTGCAATTGGAAGGGGAGTTCGACAAGGATGCTGCCTCTCGCCAACACTATTTAATGTCTATCTAGAAGATATAGTGAAAAAGAGCCTAGATGATGATGATGGTATTTCGGTAGGGGGTAGAATGATTAGATGCATAAGATTTGCAGATGATATGGCGCTTGTTGCAGAATCTGAAAAGAAAATCAATAAAACGTTAGAAAAAATGAGAAAGGGCTTTGAAGAATATGGGATGAAAATAAATGTTAGAAAGACAAAAGCCATGGTGATTGGAACGAAGGGGTCTGTGTCAAATATAGAAGTAGGAGGGGAGAAAATAGAACAAGTGAATAGTTTTCGATATCTGGGTAGTATTCTTAGTAATAACATGAAGTGCGAACGTGAAATAAAAGCAAGGATAGGAATGGCGAAAGAAGCCTTTAGGAGGAAGAAAAGTCTGTTTTGTGGGACCTTAAAGAAAGAGTTGAGAAAAATACTCATAAAATGCTTCGTGTAGAGTGTTGTACTGTATGGGGAGGAAACGTGGACATTACGTAAAGGTGATGAAAATCGACTGGAAGCCTTCGAAATGTGGGTGTGGAGAAGAATGGAAAGAATTAGTTGGGTCGAGCGGAAAACGAATGAGAGAGTGTTAGAAATGGTGGGTGAGAAAAGAGCACTTTTAGATATTATTAGGAAGAGGAAGAGAAACTGGTTGGGACATTGACTAAGAAGGAACTGTATCATGAGGGACGTCCTAAAGGGTATGGTGTCGGGAAAGAGAGGGAGGGGGCGAAGGAGACTACAATTAATGGATGATATAAAAACAGAAAGATCATACGCGAAGACGAAGAAGTTAGCGGAGGACCGTGGAGCATGGAAGCTTTTCAGCTGCGTCAAGTGACCTGCCAATAAAGGCAGAATACCTATGATGATGATGATGATCTATTGCGAAAAAAGAATTATAGAAGTAGCTTACCTTCAAAAGTTCTTGTGCGGTATAACAGGCGATTGGAGTACTAAGAACATAATCTTATAAGTGCTAATGTGTAATTCTAACAAAAGAGTGAAATTACATTATTGTAAAATATCGATTAAAAATTAGTTGAGACGTATTTCTACCATTTAAATTGTTCTTTTATAAATAACGTAAACTTAAACATACTTCTAGAATTCTTACTGTGATTCGGAAAATATCCGTGTTATTAATGCTCCGCTATTCATAATTCAATCTATCCACATGTTTCTACACATAATGTATCAATTTGTTAATATCATTAAAATTATTTAAAAAAAAGAAAAAAAGAAAAGAAATATTATCTTCCGCTTCACGAGCATCCATTATTGACTTTTTAGAAAGGAAAATTTGAAAAAAGTGAAACTAAAAGAGAAGCTGAAAGTAAGGACAATACCTTGACCTATTTTCGGTTTCCAATAACAAATTTGTTTTTACTATTATTATGTCTTCAGATAAACTTCTTTTACCGTTATTTTTCGCTTACGAGAGAGGCACTTACTAATTTGTTTATTATAATTAACACCAGGGCCGCACCCACACGGGAGGGGTCCACCGGATCTGGATCCCCCAAAACTTCCTAAATCAACATATATTTGTACACTTTCTGAATAAAATTATATTTGTTTACAGTGGCAGATCTATATCACGAGTTTACTATAAACTTTCAAAAATATATAAATAGTAGTTTTAATTATTTTTGTCACTCAAAAAGCCGGGAGGGCGTTGGCCCCATTTACGAGCCAGATTCGGCGCTGCTTGTTTAACAGGGAAACGCTTGCTGTAGCATGAACATTTGACCTTATACTTCATCTGTACTCTTTCTCATATAAAAACAATCTAGTTCTATCTTTTTTTTTTTTTTTTTTTTTGAAAACATAGCTGGAAGTACTTTAGAATAATATCCGTTCAAAGATACATAGACGCAGTGGTAGGGTTGCCAGATGTCCGTATTTTGTACGGACTGTTTGTATTTTTGGGTCCGTGCCGTACAAAGCATGGAATAGGAAAATGTCCGTATTTGGAGCTACCCCAAAATTCCAGAGTCGGGAATCGCTAAGATCTCGGGCGAAAAAAGTAATCTCTTGTAACTTATATTTTAGTTACCATTAATAAAGTAGGTTATATTTTTAAAAAGTGTCTCGTTTTCCTATTCTAGAGTTCTTTTGGTAAGATTTAATATATGAAATTTAATGGCATTTTTTATTATATTAGTGTTAATCAAAAAATAAAAAATAAATGTTAGTTTCCAAGAGTGTTTTAAGTATTATAGCAAACAATTGTGTGATAGCCAAAAAGGTGATTTTTAAGTAAGAAATTTCAAAATTTGTTCTGAGTTTGGGCACCGTATCTTTGATGGGTCGTCATTTTAAGGCTTGCCCGTATTTTTGATCAAAAAATTATGGCAACCCTATGTAATGGCTTTTGTAGTATTGGACTCCTCTAAACAAAATCTTATGTGTACGCACCTGGCGTACACCTTTTATTACCGGAAACTCGGTTCCCATGTTTCGCATCCCACGTTAAGCTGTAGATCCCTTGCTTACATTGTCTCGGTGGTGAATGGGGCGCTATACTTAAATCAAATCAACGAATTACTAATTAACATCATTTTGTCATTGTGCTGAGTAACAGTTATATTCTGTGGACCCACTAAAATCAAATTTGATACTACGCACGTATGCTGACCTTTCCATTGCTGAAACACTTATACAATACGTCTCTCTCTTCTTTTCTTCTTCTTCTAATTCTGAAACAGTTATTCAATATTTCTCTCTCTTTTTTATTCTTCTTCTTCTAATTCTGAAACACATTCAATACTCTTTCTCTTTTTTTCTTCTTCTTCTAATCTTGAAACACTTATTCAATACGTGTCTCTCTTCTTGTTCTTCTTCTTCTTCTAATTCTGAAACATTTATTCATTACGTCTCTCTCTTCTTTTTCTTCTTCTAATCTTGAAACACTTATTCAATACGTGTATCTCTTCTTGTTCTTCTTCTTCTAATTCTGAAACATTTATTCATTACGTCTCTCTCTTCTTTTTCTTCTTCTAATCTTGAAACACTTATTCAATACGTGTCTCTCTTCTTATTCTTCTTCTTCTTCTAATTCTGAAACATTTATTCATTACGTCTCTCTCTTCTTTTTCTTCTTCTAATCTTGAAACACTTATTCAATACGTGTATCTCTTCTTGTTCTTCTTCTTCTTCTAATTCTGAAACATTTATTCATTACGTCTCTCTCTTCTTTTTTCTTCTTCTTCTTCTAATTCTGAAACACTTACTCAATACGTCTCTCTCTTCTTTTCTTCTTCTTCTAACTCCGGGAAATGATTCCTTGTATCCAATAAAAGAAAAATATTATATTAAACATGGATCGAAAAACGCCTCCTTTCTGAGTTATATACATCAAGGAATGCTAAACATCACGTTTCAAAACACTTTTGCACAAAAAATTGTCAGATCTGTCGCAAACGATCCAAGGAATTATATAGGAACTGATATGCGTTCTATGTAAATATAAATATTTCTTAATTCTTTGGTACTGACGCAACAAATTGGGGATCTAATCAGAGAGGGAGGTATGCCACTTCGACAAGAAATGGAAAGAAATTGTGTTTTCTAAAGCATCGTTTTGCGTCATAATTTGTATAATAAAAGGTCAGCGTTTTACTTCTTAACTTATTGTTAGATAAATTATGCAAAAGGAAAAATATGAATTTCAATGAAAATAGTATTTATTATGAAATGCATGCGTATAATGTTTGTAGTATACCCATGTAGAAAGATCAATATGGTACGTCAAAGAGTTTTAACATGACTTAAATATGTTTGCCTGAGTGTAAATCATTTTCACAGGTTTACAGATAAACTACACAAAGGGAGCATGTCTTCTGAAGTGTCCTCATTGTAGATTTTTTCTGTGGATGTCAGTGTTTGGTAAACGCCACGAAAAAAAAACCTGGACGATTATAAGGCATTACTGCCATAAGATCTTTTAACTTCAGTGCTCATTATGAGTCATCCATGGGAATAGAGTACTGGTACTTCTTCAAGAAGTGTAATCACATAAGGATACTAAACCACGGGATCTCGAGAGGTCCCGGGTCCGATTTCCGGTGGGGTCACTCGGTCGAAAAAGTTTAACACGCTTTTTCAGGCGAGCCACCCTGAATGAGGTTTTCCTGGGTTTTTCGCATTCACACCAGGCAAATGCCGGAGTGGTACCTAACTTATAGATCCCAGGCCGCTTCCTTCCTTCCCCAATCCTTTCTCCTTCCCTTTCCCCGGATTGTGTGCTCGCCGAGGGACGTCATCCCTCAAAAACGTGAAGGGCTAAATGGTCTTAGATGCCGAAAGTCCAGAAATCTCTATCCTAAAATCTCTTCTGGTTTTGGAGCGACGAAATGCCATCTTCTTGAAGAGTTTGATGTCAAATTAGGTGTATTTGAAGAAGATTATTCGTGGTAGCGTTGCACAAAATTTCACAGCAGTTATTTTTGAGATATGAAAGCTAGCATCGAATATTACAACACCACGCTATATTATTTTACTTTTCAACTGTTGGCACTTCCTCTTCTGCCATACTAGACACCATCAGTAAGTGCTATAGCTCCTTTTCTCTCTCAAAATACTGCTAAAAACGTATTCATGAACTGAGAACATCTGCTCCAGATAATGCAGGAGCTGTGTCACATGATTGTAGTTCACATGATAAATGACATATTGAAGTAGGAGACTAGAAATGGCCAAAACTAAAATTTTCAAGATTGGTGGCATAGTTCCCTCTCTCACTAAGACCCCTCAATTGTATAAATAATTGAATGATTGTAAAATTAATTCCTTTGTACTTCTTGTTAATTTTCCAATAGCTTCAATGTATATTCAAGCACCTTTACAAATCTAAAACATGAGATTTAACATTCTGAATATTATGTAGTATTTGCGTACCTAAATTAATCAACTAACTTATCCTAACACTATTTATCACAATATTATACCTCTCAATGCTAATTTCTCCACATAGATTTGGCAACAACGCTCCTCGCCTTCATTGGTTCATCTCAAATATCAATTCAATTGCCGTGTAGTATAGTTGACTTACTTCTATGATCCGATAGCTGGAAGTTAATCTCGGTTCAGCCATTTGTGTTCGTTATCTCCTCACACTGCAACGTTATACCTACAAATTTCTGTAAATAGATTTGGCAACAATGTTCCTCACCCTCATTGGTTCACGTCAAATATCAATTCAGCTACCAGTATTATAGTTACTTATTTCTATGATGTGGTAGTTGGAAGTTAGTCTCAGTTGAGGCATTTATGTTTGTTCTCACACTGTTCGACTTGTCAACGTAACTCATATTTCAGTCTTTTGTTTTAGGCTGTTGGACACTAAAGTCTAATTAAAGAAATGTATTAATGTTACCAAACTAAACATTCACATTATTGCAGCGTAGTTTTCGTTCTGTTTTACTTTTAAAATATTAAATTTATACAAATTAGTATATACAAATCCAAGTACTTTTGTTTAACATATTCTTGGAAACTTACTACTTTTTCCACATATAAGAGAGAAGTGGCAACCTAGCTTATTTGTATTCTAATTTTATAATCTTCTCCCCCTTTGTGCATGCAATTTTGCTCTTGTGTTCAAGGAAGAAATGTGTTTAAAAAAAAAAGAAAAGAAAAAAGCAGAGAATTTCTGTGGTATTTTTTCCCTTGTGTTTCTGCGTCCCCTGAGCAGCGTTTGCTTTGGGAACGAAGCTAATTACAAGCTACTTTTCCACTTGGAGAAAAAAAAAAGATTTAGAAAAGAAATAAAATACAAAAAAAAAAACAAGTTTAAAAAGAAATGAAGATCAAGTAATTTACGAAGAAAACCACCGCCATTCAGCTAGCACGGATTTTTTCCTTCTTTGCCTTCTTTTTTTAATACTCATACAAAAAAGGGAAACAAAAAGCAAACGAAAAAAAACTGCTACAATTGAGTAAAGCAAGTAACACGACGCTGTAACAAATTATTTTTAATTTTCAGGAGAGAAGAGTCCAAACTCCCCAGGCAACATCTGCGAATTATGGATATAGAACCTGGTTCTTTTTTTTTTTAATTTGTTTCTAACGCATTTACATACACACCATATATATATATGTCTGCATATATACACCAATATGCGGATAGAACGAAAAAAATGTCATATAGTTAAAGTTACTGTTTTGTTACTTTATAATAGGATTGCAATATGGCTATATAAAGGCACGTGGCAAGTTTTTTTTCTTTTTTAAAAAAATAAAATTGTAATCTCGATACAAGACTAAACATGATACTCTGAATCTTAACTCTAAACAGATTTCTCACCCCTTCAGTAAAAAAAAAAAAAAAAAAAAAAAAAAAAAACCAGTTTTCTTAGTCAATAATCTTTCTCTTTTTGTCATGTTTATTATAGAGACCGCACTGGACGAACATATTGTCCCAGGTTCGATCTCTCAGGGAATATTAGTTTTCCATAAAACCTGTGTGGGATCCCACCTTAAACGTAGGCACTGCTTTTATATCATGTAAGCCTAATATTTATGTAATTCCCTGTAAAGAAGGTATTGCCTCAGTACATAAACACACAGGTCCAAATGGTAGAGATATCAAATAAGACCCTCCCCTGCGCCTTCGCTGCCCTAACCGTGTTTACGCCTCCAATCCCTCCGCTTCTTATCTCTCGTTCTCGTATACCCATACGCCTTCGATGCCTAACTCTCTTTCCTACTGACGAATCTCCTTTTTTTTTAAGTCTGGTCGCCGATAGTTCTGATAGCCATCCAAAATTTGGTTGACCTCTGGGGTACTTGGAGTTCGGTGTCATCGAACTTAGCTCGCAGCTTTGCTTCTCTCCAGTACAGTAATGTACATTCAGATTTCTAATTCATTACTGATGCACACTCACAAAATCGTATGTAAAGTAGCATTTTGGCTATACTAGTAACTTTGTATACAGGGTGTTTCAAAAGTCCCCTGACATAGGGTAACTCTATTATTATCAGAAAATGAAATGAAATTTTTGAGTTTTACGTCCCACGGTAATGCCGGTTAGGCTAAAGGAGACGGTGATGATGAGAGATGAGCGAAATGGTAAGATTAAGAAAGTGGGAGGAAACGGGAGAATCCCGAGAAAACCCACGCACACTCACTTGGCGGGAGCAGGGTTTGAACCAGGGACCCTAAGCACCCGGGATCCGCTCTACCACTGAGCCACCGCGGCTCAGAGTTACAACAAAATGTAAGAGGGGAAACCGTCTCCAAATATAATGTTTTCAATGTAAAGTGAAGGATTTTTTTTTTTAATGTGACGAGCCGTTTGGGCTCAATATTAAGTAAAAATGCAACGTTGATAAATTTTGTAAAGATGGCTAAGTGGATAATATTGGATTGCAAGATGGATAAATTTTGTAAGAGAATGGTGAATGGGAGCATGTTGGAAATGGAGGCTGGCCATTGACACGTTAGCGTAAAAGACAGTCACTTCATTCATTTATGTTGTGGATCCAGTTAAATGGCAACATTGTGTTTTCATTTAACTTTGGGCGCATAAAGAGTGTACAGTTCAAACGGCTCGTCCGATTTTTTTTAAAAAAATCCTTCACTTTAGAATGAAAACATCATATTTGCAGACTGTTTCCCCTCTTAAGTTTTTTTTCTTTGTAACTGATAATAACAGTTACCCTACGTCAGGGTTTTTTGAGACACCCTATGTATTTTCATCATACGACTGACTTCACTTGGTAGTAATATTACCTCTTGCAAAGATATTTCAGATGCATATTTACATGCGTACAATACATAATGAATATTGGTTTAATTATATGTGATGAACATTCCATTGTCAACTTTATAATTCAGCGATCTAATATAGTTGAATATGAGTTTGAAGTAGCCAGCAAAGCAATCGCTAGTAACAAAAATGAAACAAATATAACATAAATTGTTCACTGTCATAGCACTAATTTTTCTCGCTTTGGTGGTTACTTCCTAAAAATTGAATCATGTCATGTTGCAGTTATTACGGAAATAATCATTTACGAGATATAAAAAACAGTATAATAGAAGTTTCCAAAAAAAAAAAAAAAAAAGATCTTTAAGCTTGGTGTAAAGGGACAAGTTTTGCCAATAGATGTCACCACAGTCTTCGTATCTCTCTCATGTATTTTTTACCTTTCAAGAAAATTTACAATTTCTCTTACAAATTTCAACCTAGGGACTTGGAATTTTTGGAGAAGGAACTTGATAACCTATCGAAGGCAAAAATCCATGCCGATTTCTTATTTTGAATTTTCTTCATTGTTGAAAGAGTTATATTTTTTAAAGGTTTGGATATCCGTTTCAACAAACAAACAATTTCAACAATGAAGAAAATTCTAAATAAAAAATCGGCACAGATTGCTGTCTTCGATAGGTTATGAAGTTCCTTCTCGAATAATTTGAAATCTATAGTTTGAAATTCGTAAGAGAAATCGTGAATTTTCGTGAAAGGTAAAAATATACATGAGAAAGATATGAAGACTGTAGTGACATCTACCGGCAAAAAAACTTGTCCCTTTAAACTAAACTTAAATGCAGCAAACTCACGAGAGAAAACTTGTAAATTTTTATATGAGACATGATTTCTGCCATATTGTAGGCTTTTTTTTTACATGAATTCTTATATATGAAATACGAACCAATCAACTGAACAATAAATGGGCACGATGCCTTACTGGCACAGCGCTTACCTCTGATGTATGAGGTCCCTGGTTCGATTCCTGGCCAATAGAGAATGTGATGGACACCATCGTGTTCCTTAGGTTTTCTCGAGGTTCTCCCGTTTCCTCCCACTTTTTTAATCTACCAATTCTTCCATCATCATTCACTTGCCTTAATCACCATCTCCCTTAGCCTAAAGGGCATAATCGTGGGACGTTAAACTCAAAGATTTCATTTCATTTTTTCAACTGATCAGTTTAAAATTCCAAACTATGGTATTCATAAGGATGGAACTCCATAAAGAACGGTTATGCCCGTCTGTCAGCCGACAGGCATCAGAATGAAACTGGTACAAGATAGTGAGAAGTGGATTCTTTAGAATCGATTCAGCGTCCCAAGAATACGTTCCAATTCCACCGTAGCCCATTACTTAAGCTGGAAATGATAAAAATGAACCATTTCCGGTTTCAACGTTAATCGATACAGAAGAAAAATGGTACTATACAGCAATTAGCGGATTATTAAAAAATCGTTTTAGCGTCCCAACAATGCATTTCATTTTTACCTTTACCTCTACACTGATACCGGAAGTGGTAGAAATTTAATACTACTTCCGGTTTCAATATTGATCTTAATAGAAGATATATACATGGGGTCACGGTGGCTCAGTTGTACAGCGCTTACATCTGGTGCGTCTGGTCTCTGGTTCAATTTCCGACCTGAATACTTTTATGGTGAACATAATTGTGTCCGTGGGTTTTCTTCCGGTTCTCCCGTTTCCTCCCACATTCTCATCGTCCTTTTTACCTTAAATCGAGTAACCGTGGGACGTTAAACTGAAAGAACAAAAGCGGTAAGCGACAGCGAGTAACGACTTTCTGATATAAATCAGCGTCCCACGAATAGAATAGAGTTGAGTTGAGTTGATTTTAGGTTAGCGTCCCTTTCAGCAGCGAGGCTATATGAGACGTGGACCTACTGATTAACGTGGAATCCGAACCACATGAGCTCCCGCCGGGAATCGAACCCGGGACTCCCACGCCAAAGGCGCGTACGCTAACCGCTTAGCCACGGAGGAGCTCACGAATAGAATAGAATTCATCTCTACTTTTATTCCTTTAATTCAAACCGGAAGTGGTGAAAATTGACGATTTTCGGTTTCAACTGTCAAAATAATAATAGATAGCCCAAAACAGCTTTTTGACATGGACTCAGTACCTTAGGAATATATTTCATCTCTGAATTTATCCCTTTAGTGAAACTGAAAGAAGTAGAGATCTGTTACCAGTTATTGTTCCATTAGGAGGCAAGCAACGATTATTTGATAATGATTCTGTTTCCTAGGAGCAGACCAAATCTCATAGGTTATTCTACTATTGAAACCAGAAGTAGTAAAAGCTAGTAGTAGCTAGTAGTAAAAGCTATTGAAACCGGAAGTAGTAATACTGCACTATAATGTTAATGCACTGCAGAAGTTTTGCTGAAAATAAATATAAAATGAGTGAGAATATGGATATGTTGATTCGTATATTTTTAAAAGATAGCGAGAAATCATTTCATATCAATTTAGCTTCCAAAGAACACAGTTCGTCTCTGGCATCTAGTGACACCGAAAATTACAACCTCTGACAATAAAGTTCGGTGAATGATTCTGTAGAAAGAAGATACAATATGAATGAAACTTACTGTCCTTCGAAGTAGTCCCCTCCTGCAGCTATGCAACGCTGAGAACGGTTGTATATGTCCTGGGAACTTTTAAAGAAGTCTTCTTTCGAGATGGTGCTCAGGAGCCTCGTCACGTTTCGTTGGATGTGTGGAATATCGTCAAATCTCTTTCTTTTCAACGCGAGTTTGAGGCGTGGGAACAGAAAGAAGTGGGGAGGATTCAGATCTGGCGAGTATGATGGATGGTCAATTTGCACCACCCCCTTTTGGTCCAGGAATTGTCTGATGTTATTGTTTGTGTGAGGGCAAGCATTGTAGTGAACCAAAACCATGAATTTTGTTCTGAGTACTGGGGTCGTACCCTTTGTACACGTTTCATGAAATGTCTCAAAATTTCAACGTACGTAGCAGCATTCAATGTTGTTCCCTCAGGTAGAAATTCCTTGTGGATTGTGTCGTTACTGTCAAAAAAGGTGACTAGCATCGTTTTCATGCGTGATTTTTCTGCTTTAACCTTTTTCCGACGATCTGATGCAGGAGAACGCTATTCCATGCTTTGGCGCTTTTTTTTCGGATCGTACATCACACACCGGGGATTCATGCTCAGCAAAAATACCGTTCAAGAAATTTGGATTTTCATCTGCCATAGCGATAAAATCATGTGAGGCAAGAATACTTGCGTGCTTCTGGTCATCAGTCAAGTAATGTTGCACGAGTCAACAACATGTTTTAATTTTCCCTAAGTCGTTGATGAAGTTAAGTCTCGTAGATTCACTGCTAATGTTCAATTTTTCGGCAATCATTCGCATAGTTAATCGGCGATCATTCGCGATTAATGTCCTCACCTTTTCAATGTTTTTGTCTGTGCGAGAGCTGTACCAGCATATCATGGGTTTCTTTCGGTGTCTTGCCAAGCTTAAAACAAAACTTCACATTGATCCTTGTTCGTTCATTTTACTGTTATCAGTTTGGAACCGGACACACTAACTCTCAGTATAACGCATCTCATACAGACCATAGTTGATTCACAACTATACAACGGTGGGTCCACAATGGCGGCACCTATCGCTACTCGTGTGCAGTATTTTGTTGCGCCAGAGTTGCCAGGCCGAACACAGCGACTTCATTCACTGAACTTTACTGTCAGAGATTGTATAAGTATACTATTTCAGATTTTAGTGTCGAATTTGCATAGTTTATAAGTCTACCGTATTTTCACAATGGGAAACTAAATTCACTTGTTTCATAAAATTGTCCGAAAAATTAACCTAAATTGTAAATTAACCATTGTAGATTTTTCCATGAAAATTTACTTATACCATACTTTATAATTATTCTTAAAATATGGATTTATGGAAAGTAAATAAAATCGTTACATTTACTAAAAATAGCATTTTTATAGTTTCATCCATTAGAAAACATCCTTTATTTTTAAAAATAGGTAGATAATCCGAAATTCCGTTGGATAAAAGACTTAAGATTAAAGTAACGCCTGGATACGTTCAACGATTTGTCCTCTAGACGGATAGACGGGAACCGGTCAAAACCCCCACAGCCAAAACCCCCACACTCTAGAAATGTCAAAACGCCCACACAAACGGTCATAACCCCCACACAAATGGACAAATCTCCCAAACGCACGAACGGTCAAAACCCCCACAGCCAAAACCCCCACACTCTAGAAATGTCAAAACGCCCACACGATCGGTCATAACCCCCACACAAATGGACAAATCTCCCAAATACACGAACGGTCATAACCCCCACAGCCAAAACCCTCACACTGGTAGTCGGTCATAACCGCCAACGGTCATAACTCCCACACAAATGGACAAAACAGCCACACACAGCAACGGTCACAATCCCCACATAAATGGACAAAACCCCCACACAAATGGACAAAACTCCCACATGCAGAAATAGTCACAACTGCCACACAAATTGACAAAACCCCCATACTCATGTATTGCCCTTGTACTTTTTAATAACATTTTTTATTCCACTTAAACTGATGTTGCAACTATTCTTCTTGGGCGTCATAAAGAGCCGCAACAAAGACGTGAAATGACGATCAATTCAGAGTGTGGGGGATTTGTCCGATTTTGTGGGAGTTTTGTCCATTTATGTGGGGATTATGACCGTTGCTATGTGTGGCTGTTTTGTCCATTTGTGTGGGGGTTTTGACCGATTGTGTGGGCGTTTTGACATTTCTTGAGTGTGGGGGTTTTGGCTGTGGGGGTTTTGACCGTTCGTGCGTTTGGGAGATTTGTCCATTTGTGTGGGGGTTATGACCGATCGTGTGGGCGTTTTGACATTTCTTGAGTGTGGGGGTTTTGACCGTTCGTGCGTTTGGGAGATTTGTCCATTTGTGTGGGGGTTATGACCGTTTGTGTGGGTGTTTTGACATTTCTTGAGTGTGGGGGTTTTGGCTGTGGGGGTTTTGACCTAGACCCGGATAGACGTTCAAATAACAGCTTTTAGGCATGTAAAGGCCGTGAAACGTATAAATCTATAGAAATCTCCATAAAGAAGCAGCGAGTCACGCCTTACGTTAGGCAACCATGCATACCGTATGGTTAAAGAGGTTGCCTAACTTCTGAAGGTCTTATTATTTCTGTTCTCCAACTAATAATTATCTTAACTCTTAAAAGACGGGCGAGGCACATAAATACACAGTTGATCGTTCAGTTGACAATGAATGTGGTATATAAACACACCATCCAGATGGAGGGATGGGTGTGATTTATAAGATTTATTTGTGTCTAATTTGTAAATAATTCATTCAATACCCAATCATAAACTTAGATGACTTTTTGGGTGATAATGTTTTTAAGTCTCTAAGTCATCCTTAAGCCCTTTAGAGACAGATGTGGCATATAAACACACACCTGATCATTTTGTTTAAGATAGATGTTATATATAAACACAGCACCCGTATGGAGACGACAGGTGTAGTTTATAAGACTTATTTCCTCGCGATATCTATTACTTGCAGTATATGAAATTCTTTCCATCCCACCTAATTTCTTCGATATTTGTGATTTGCAGTTAAGTTGATTTTGAGTTTAACGTCCCTTTCAGCATCGATACTATATGAGACGGGGTGTACTGATTAACGTGGAGTCCGAACCACATGAGCTCCTGCCGGGAATCGAACCTGGGTCTCCCACGCCAAAAGCGCGTACTCTAACTTCTTGGCCACGAAGGAGCTCTCTGTGAGTTGCAGTATGAACCCTTTCCCACTCACCTAAAGCCTGTGACAAACATCTTGGCATTTCAGCTGAAGGAATAAAATACAAGCTCTGGTGTGACGTTGCCAAGTGGTAAAAGGGTGTGGCTACGGTTAAGCAGACAAACTACAGCGCGATCAAGTGACATGGGATAGACATGGATGTGTACAAAATAAACGTGGCAATACCGCTGGCCTCTCATTTGCGAGCAGCATTTAAAGAGAACTTGGAGCGCCGCCTTCAAATGCCAAGATGTTTGTTACGCCGTTTAATTTCCTCGATATCCTTGAGTTGCAGTATGAAACCCTTTCCCACCCATCTAATTTCCTCGTTATCCGTGAATTGTAGCATGAAACCCTTACCCACCCATCTAATTTCCTCGTTATCCGTGAATTGTAGCATGAAACCCTTACCCACCCATCTAATTTCCTCGATATCCGTTAATTGCAATATGAAAACCTTTCCCACCAACCTAATTTACACATTATCCGTGAGTTACTGTACGAAACCCTTCTCCTCGTTCTCCGTGAGTTACAGTATGAACCCCTTTTCCACCCACCTAATTTCCTCGATATCCATGAGTTGCAGTATAAAATCCTTTCCCTTCCACCAAATTTCCTCGATATTTTCCCTCTTAACTACCACTTTTTTCGACATTTCAATACTTTCTTGGGAGGAGAAGACCTTATCTGATGATCAGGCGGTGCAACGAGCGGGTTGGCGGATTCTTCGTATCATTTTATCGTTGACTAAGCAATGCCAAGAGGGTGCCGTTGTAAAGAGCTAGTCGTTTGATTAATTACATATTGTTGTTTTACTTTTTTTATTTTAATATTTTGGTCTTTGGGAATGATATACCTGATGGGGACATTTCATTCGCACCGTCTCAAGATTTCAATCAGGAAGAAATTAAGAAATTTCTAATTCTACAAAAAAAAAACTATTGAAAAATGTAGTTTACTGATTCTCTATGTTACATAGTACATTAAACATTTACACTGTAAATTACATTAGCAAAAAAAGAAGAAGAAGAACTAATTTCCTAAGCAATAAATATAAAATGAGAATATAAAACCTTTTTCTCTTTTTCTTCTTCATCTGAAGCTCTCTGGATTGGGATTACGGAAAAATCCACCGAGTTGCGTATTATATTAATTAAATCTGAAACATCAAAAGACGCCGTAATTAACTCTAAAATCTCTTTTTTGTGTAATTTTTTAATTCTCTCACTGAAAAATAGTGATTTAATTTTGCAGATTAACATAATTTTCTGAATACAAAATATAAAAAGCTTAATTTAGAAACAAGCTTTGCAGGCTGTTATTTTCATTCAATAATAATAATAAGAATAAAAAAAGTCTGCACGCACTCTATACAAAAGTGTAATGCAATTACTTAGAAAGCTTTGTACACACAAAAACAATTAATGTATGTGATGTAAAGAGTAAAATTTGTTAGAATTGTTGGTAGCTAAATTAATATTATTTTCGTCGTTTCTTTACATTTTCAAGATCGTAAATTCATGTAACGTTTTGTACGTAGAATTATTGGAACTTGTAGAACATTATTGGAACTTGTAGAACATTATTGGAACTTGGAGAACATTATTGGAACTTGCAGAACATTATTGGAACTTGGAGAACATTATTAAAGAAGCGAATAGTACGAGAGGTGGACAAAAATAATCACAATTTTCTAATAAAAATTATGGACTTTATTTATTTATTTTTTGAATACAACTTTTTTTCAAATACAACTTTAATCACCCTCAGAGTACTCTTTTTGATCTGATCTCTTTGGTGCAGTAAGCGTATCTCGTCAAAATACTTCCCAAATTCTTGAAATTATCGACCTCTTTAAGTTCTCTTTGTTCTACCCTGACCTGTAAAGACCCTCCCCACGGGATACTCTCATGTCTTTCGACTTTTCGATGTAGATTTCAATTCCATACGTATAGTTTTCCCAGGGTCAAATATTTTGTCAATCATCTCCTGTAGTTCTTCTTCAGTCCTAGCTATAATAACCTAACATCTGCATACCTGATTTTGTTGATGATCTGCTCTTCAATCTTGCAATCTCCAATTTCCTTTAAAGTTTCGTTCATTAAACATTCATTGTAAATGTTGAATAATTAGGGTAACTTAGTACATCCTTGTCTGACTCCTCTCCAAATCTTTTGTCATAATGAAAATTTTGTAGTTTCAGTTCATCTCAATAGGTGGCGTGGGTGTCCCATACCGTCAGTGTTTTAAAGGATTTTGGTTTACCAATTCAACTTTATATATTTATCCTGTCCGTCTATCTGTCCCTCCGGGATACAAAAACAATCTTGAGAACTACCGGTACTTGCTCACTGAAAATGTAGAAGGTCGACAATTAGGAATCGAGCTATTTTTGGAGCCGATTCTCAAACCGGAAGTGCTAGAAAATTAACCAATTTCGGTTTTAACGTTGATCACTTTAAAGCAAAAACGGCAAAAGACAAAGAGATGCGTTTTTCTACAAAACATTCAGCATTTTAAAAAAATGCATTTTATCTACATTCTTAACTCTTTGCTAAAACCAGAAGTGGTACAAATCTACTACGATTTTTGGTTTCAATGCTTATTTACATAGAGTAAAGTCGATACAGATAGCGAGAAGCAGTGTTCTGGAATTGATTTAGCGTCCGAAGAATATAAGTTGTCTCTTAATCTTCTATCCAAACTGTAAGTGTCAGAAATCAATCACTTTTGGTTTTAACATTCATCGCCTTAGAAGAAAAAAGTAATAGATTGCGAAAAGCGATTTTCCGTAATAAATTAAACATCGTAGGAATATAAGTGGTATTCTGTCTTTACTCTAATCTCTCTCTATTAAAACCGAATATGGCAGAAATCAACAACTTCCAGTTTTAACGTTGATCGCCTTAGAATTAAAAATCGAAATATATAGCGAGAAGTGATTTTCTTTGATCAATTAAGCGTCCTTACGTTGTCTTCTATCTACACTCTAATCTCTCTCTAATCTCTAATCACCTCACAAATGTTGTAAACGGTCTTTCGAAACACTTTGTGCTTAAAGCAATAATATAAAATGAAAATAAAAATAAAGAGTTTAAATATAGAGAACTTGCAGTTACTCATGGTCATATTGCGTATATTGTGAATTCAAGAAAGAAAAAAAAGTTTAAAGCTAGAAACGTAGTGAGGAAACCGTAGCTAAAATTATATTTTAAATAATATTATTGCTTTTGTGAAACATGGTCAAGTAATTAAAAATGCCAGATTTTGAACGTCAGTGAGTCTCTCTAGAAATCGCAAGGTCATTCCGCTGTTCGGGACAAGTCATGAAGGCCCAAAGACTGCGTCTGGAAGCATTCCGTCACTTATGGAAGTAATATAATCCTTTACATGCCCAAGTTGCTCCAGATGCCTATTTTAAACAGGTTCGTGAAACCTCAGAGCGTCATTAGACCGACAGTAAAAATAAGAGAGATTTCTTATCCCCTCCCATACACCGGGAATCGAACCGAGGCTGATCACTTCGCAAGTAGACACATTACTGATTATCCTACTGCCGCAATGAGAAGTTTCATTTCATGTATTGTAATAGGAAATATACTATCTTAAAACGCGATTTTGATCGACAAGTAACAGTGTGATATGTACACCACGTGAAAGAGTTTGGTTTATCTGGCATGATATGTTATCAATTAATATTGAAACCAGAAGTGGTATCAGGGGCGGACTGGCAACCATAGGGTCCACCCTGCTAAACTGAAATGAGGGCCCACTGTATAAAAATGTAAAAAAATATACTTGGCATTCTTCATATGTATTGCATATAAAAGTCCATTTTCGAACCCATAAATAGTATCCCATATATTCATACAAAAGCAAAACATTAATTACAAAAAATCTGAAGTAGAACATTTTAATAGTAACTCATACAGTGTGTAATTGGCATTATCATTTTTTATTGTAAACACACACAATACCGGAATTGGTGCTTTCAGTTATTTATATAGTGCTATTTTTATGCAATGAATTTAAACCATTTTTTAAAACAAATGAATGTCATATTTTAGAAAACCCAAAATATATACATGTGCAATAAGTAAAAACTAATCTCAAGTCAACTTTAAAACACTAAATAATTAAAGCACTGACAGAAATAATGTAAGTTTCTTTCCTCATAAATCAGTTTTAATATCAAATTGGTTGAAAGTTTCTACTGAATTGCATACTGTAACCTAATATAATATAATATTAATATGAATGCCAGAAATGTATGCTAATATTAATATCTTCATTATGTCCCAGTTACACTCACAATTTGATGCTGGTAGGTTTAATTGAACACATTTTTTTAAATTGGTGGAGGGGGCCCACCTGTTTGGGGGGCCCACCCTGCGTTTGCAGGGTAGCAGGGTGGGCCAGTCCGCCCCTGAGTGGTATTATTAGAATTCTACAGCTCTTGGTTTTAGCAGAGTTCGTTGGAAATATTAGACTTAGTTTACATGTGCAACCAACAAATACAAAATGTCGAATTGTTATAATAATAGGAATTAGAATTTTCTAGAAGTAAACTTACAAAAGCTATACTATTAGCGTTTCTTGAACCCCCACCCCATTCCCAAAATGAAGTTGAGTTGTTTCCATCAACGAACTGAAATACTGAAAAACAAATCATTGTGTAAATCCAAGATCCACTTTGTTAAAACAACATTAGAAGATTTTTGTAAATATTTGTTGGCAAATACGTTTTTTTTTCTTTCTTTCTTAAAATTCGCTTTTTATTCCTGCCTTTTCAATCTCATGTAACCTTTCCATTCACTACATCAACTGCAACTAATTTTTTTTTCCCTCTCTTGTCGCTCGAAATACTTTAATCTGTTGCAACCTTTAACCTTCCAATCAAAATCCATCTGCTTGGCAAACATTGAGTTTTTTTCGTCTCTGTCGATTTTGTTCGTACAACTCTCGTCTGTTCATTATTTTTTTTTTATCTTGTTGTATTCGTCCTTCCTATTTTCTGCCCTGCCTGTGGTTGTGATTGCGGAAAACCGTTTGCCGTGGGCCTGTGGTACACACAGCTTCACCGAATCCATTAATGAACTCCAACCTGTGGTCCGCTCGGATTAATGATCGCACAAAACCCAATCCCTCACGCTCTCTCTCCAAGCTGTACACTCTGGGTTTTGCTTCTCTTTCTCCAGAGGCCAAAGGATGGAGCTTTCAGTGGTGGGGGGTAAGAGCTCACTCCGAAAGCCTCTTCCCCCCCTTCCATTTATAACAACACCCTCGAGATCTGGGTCACGCAGGAGCTGGGCAATGAAACGTTGCATGACCCAAACGGTGTGCTGATAACGCTCTGTAGCTAAGACGAAGAAGGCCTTATCGATCTCTTTGACCACTGCTTTCAAGTCTTGTAGCAAGGCCTTCCTGCCACAACACCCCGCAACCCTCTCCCCCCCAACCACAGCGGTACTTAAACTCGTTTTTCCAAGGTTAAACAGGTGGAGGAGTGGTCATAAGGCTGCTCAAAAAAGAGTGGGGGGCATGAAAGCTGTTTTTTTTATTGTTTTTTGTTTTAATATTCGTCCTGAAAATGCCACTCGAGCTGTAGCTAAGTCACACACATACCCGTGTTCCTAGCGAAAGGCACTGGATATATTTTTATCTCCTAGCGCAGCTGAGTATAAACTCATGTATTGCAGTGAGTACACTTTGTTTAAGTTTCCACGTCTAAAATAGTAATTTTGCACTACATGCATGTAAAATTCACTGTTATGCCCATTGTGAGTGTTGTGTTGGTGTCCTTTGTTTCTTGCTAACTGTTGCCAATCTTGTGGTTGTGAATGCTAACTCTTATCTCGGCAGAAACACTTCTATTGTTAGCTCTGACGCAACACTAAGACACTATCTTCATTGCGCAAGAGCAAATTAGATACTGTCTTAATAGGGAATCATAAAGAGCAAGCAAGATGTGGCAAAATTTGAAGACTTTAAATAGATACAATATTATTAAATTCAGTGTCTTAATTTTGCGTGGAGTAATATTTAACGTCTCTCAGACAATATGTACATAAAAATTTCAGTATATATATCAAGAGGGAAAGAGAGAGATTATGAGAAGGAACATCAAAACATTATACTTACCGTAAGACAGTATACTTTGCACCTGATTTAAGGAATTTTAAAGAAAATCGTGTTAACTTAAAAACGTAATGACTTAGAACACTGTATTTTAAACATATAAACTTAGGTGTGTATATATAAGCCTATAAGGAAAACGTTCGTGTAAGTGCATTAGTAAGCATTTAGTATGGTTATAGCTATTGAAATATAAACTCTGGTGCAAAATAACCCCATAGGTGATTCTACTTTGCACAACATATAAAAAAGTATGTTCAGCATACGAACATAACGTTTCTGTACAATGTTTTCCCTTCAGAATTTATACATTTCACTTCCTACCCAAAACTGCATGCAATCTACAAATATTGATATTAGAATGATGGTACTGGTATCAGTACTTAGTATGAATTATCGATATTTGTAGAGAAAATTATGTACTTTCTGCTACTGGCACAGGATCCACATTCTAATAGTTTAGCATCCCCAGAAAAATGCCATCTCAGGAACAGAAAAAACATTCCCATGAACTGATATGCCTTGGTGCTCTTCATGTCCAAGAATATCATCCCAAACGTAATTAGTGGAATATTTAAGGGTTTGTTAGCCTTTACGTTGAAGCCCACCCAAAAATTACATAGTCATTCCTATGCATATAAGCTTCAAGCCCCCCTAAAAGTCCTATGATTTCTAAAAAAAAAAAGAAAAAAAAGAAAAAACTAAGCTTTTCTGGGTGAAGTTGCTCTCAAATTAATTTTCTGGATCCGCCACTGTTTGTATTTTATTTTCCAACAAGAAATCCATTCCAGCATCTACGTAAGTAGGAAATTTACTGAAAATTAGAACACAGGAGGTGCAAAGGATTCCCAATTAGAGGCTGAGAGAGGCTGAAAGCCCCCTTCTCCCAGTTTTTCTTATATATATATATATATATATATATATATATATATATATATATATATATATATATATATATATATATATCTTTAAAGGTTTCCCACATCAATTTCAACTATTGCTTCGAAGTCGCATTACACACAGTAGTATTCTATTTATGTTTAAATCAATGGACTTTAGTCTGTTACCTACATCATATAATCTATGCGGAGAAGAATTCTTATTTACATTTACACTGAGAAATAAAAGTATGTGCTGTACATAAAAACGTAGGTTACATGCGTAAATCCTGTAGGTTTTGGATTTAACGTACGACCCTGTGCAACATCCTGCACCAAACATGTAACTGAAAACGTATGTTTCATACATACTATAAGTATTCTGAAAATACGTATATTCCGTACGAAAAAAAACTGTATGTAAGCTGTGAGAATTTCAAATACAGATGGACGTATATAACATATAGCTGGCGTATGTAATATAGGGAACATTGTTAAATGTCAGACATCCTGCAACGCATTATGTAACCTCAAGCGTTAAAAGGATAGTGTGTAAGTAGCATATGGCTAACGCATGCTCCTTACAGATTTCTGTAGTAAACATAATTATTCCGTATATTTGTACAATGTATCGCTGTTCGGATAACGGATTTTTCTCGGTATATTCCACTAACAGTGATATAAAAATAATATCTACCTCTCAGATTTCAGCGAGGACAATAAAAAGGTTTTTTTTTAAAAAAAAAGACCATACTATCTTCTTCGCTATCAAGTATTTTTTAAAGATATAATACTTGCTACAATAAATATTTTATTTTGAAGTGACAACATTTTTTTCCCTCAGAAATACATTATAAGAAACATAACTAATTTGGATACCATGAATTTTATAAGGAACAGATTTTAAGAACTTATTTTGAACTTTCTTTGTTTGTTGTATTGGACACTGATTAGAAGGATCTGTAATTACAGATACATATTCCAGTTTTGATCAATATCTCTCAGTTTAACGTCGCACAATTTATACCCTTTAGGTTTAGGGAGACGGATGATTATGTCAAATAAATTGGTGGAATGCGAATGTGGGAAGACTACTCCGAGGAAATCCACGAACACGATGTTGTCCACCAGAAACTTTCTTGGCCTAGGTTGGAACCAGGAACCCCACACACTAGAAGCAGCCGCTCTAGCACTATACTGTATGACTATACTGTGGTAGTGTCGCCTCCAACTTTGGTCAAACGAAGTAATATACTATATGACGATAATACACATAGTGTCTCTGCATTTTTAAAAATAAGTTGACATCTTCATAAATCCCAGGAATTTAAAGACTTTATTGCTCATTATATTTGAATGGTGTTTTTAATTTCAACGGATATTATGAAGATAATTGATATAGGGTGTTCTAGTGACTTCTTGTCTTGGTTGCTGAAGATTATGCAGAAAAATAATATGAAACGTAAGACGAAACATTGAAAAATGCGAGGATTGAGTATCAATGATAATAGTAATAATAGTTTAAAATCATCAACAACCAAGGGCGCCGATTCCTCTGTAAATTTGGGGGGATTCATATGCAGAAGGTATATATATATAAAGATTTTAAGACAAATTGCAGTCAAATTATACCAAATATTGTATATTCAGAAATACGATAGAAGAGCTCACATGAGCTTTGGGAGAGGGGGGGGTAGCCTCGGCCACCAGGATCGACGCTCTTGTCAACAACAAAAAATATTAATAACCAGCGTTACAACTTTCAGAGACAGTTTCCATAGGAAAACAAGAAAAGTAAAATCTGTTAGAAATAAGATGAATGAAGGGGTAAAAGGAAAGGTGCTGATTTCCTAAACTAATTTTACAACTACTTTTTTTTTATCTAATCGAGAACAATTTAATAGAAATTACATACTTCTCTAGATTACATATTGAGTATACTACATACCTATATTACTAGTCATCACAAGTACATTGAGAAAAATGTATGTGGCGTACGTAAAATCGCATGTTACATTTGTAAATCCTGTAGTTTTTGTACTTAACGTACAGCAAATGCATAACTGGAAAGGCTTGTCTTATAATACTTTCTGTGTAAATGTTCCATCCATACGTACTTTCCGTATGAAACAATATAGGTGGTCAGAATCTTACATACAAATGGATGTATATAACATTAACCGATGAAGGTAACATATATATATATATATATATATATATATATATATATATATATATATATATATATATATATATATATATATATATATATATATATATATATATATGTAATATATTGAAGACCGTTAGATATCAGACATTCTGCAACGGCATGATGTAGCATCTAAGGGCAGTGCCTATCTAGTATACGTATAACGTATGCTCCGTACTGATTTATGTAGCAAATAAGAGGATTCCGTATATTTGTACAATATACCGCTGTCCGGAGAACGGATTTTTCTCTTTGTAGAAAAAAATAAAACTATTGTATGAGACAAAACTAAGCAGTTTTAATTCCAAGAATACTTTTGTATTTTGAGATAAAATTTCTCAAAATAAACTTGCAAAGGTAAATATTATTTACGAACATAAATGAAACTGAAGTCTTGAAGTTCCACGTTGCACGCTTATGCCATGTTGGCTAAAGGAGACGGTGATGATGAGAACGAATGAAATGGTGGAATGAAAAAAGTGGAAGAAAATCACAGAATTCTGAGAAAACCCATACACATGGTGTTTGATTACCAAAAGTCAATTTGGCGAGATTTGGGATTGAATCAAAAACCCCATGCACAAGAGGTGAACACTCTAGGAACACTAATAGCAGTTAACTACAGACTAGATTACAATTAAAATAGGAAAAGAAAGAAGCCTGTTTTGAACCAAGATTATACAGTAAAAGTAATATAACCATAAGTAATACACAGTAAAAAAAGTTGAAACTGAACGGAACAATCTCTTGTATAAGGGGCTTGCTGCTTTTATTATTGTGTTGCACAGCAAAAACAACATAAAATAATTAGAGCGAAATACAATGTTGATTAAAATCATCGGAGTAAAATTTCGATGAAAAGACAAAAATAGAGAATAAGCATCAGATTAAGAGGATAAAGGGGCATAAACAGCTGTGTCATTCACCCCGTTCGCAATATTGGTTCCTAAAATTTATCAGATCGTCCTAACTGGTTGTTGAAATTTCTGAGATTACCCGAACCGATTGTTAAAATTTTTCAGATTACACGAACCGGTTGTTAAAATTTCTGAAATTGCCCTAACCGGTTGTTAACATTTCTGAGATTACCCCAACAGTTGTTAAGATTTCTCTGATTACTGAACTGGTTGTTAAAATTTCTCAAACTTCTGGAACAGCTTGTTAAAAATTGTCTCTGCACCTCTAAATATAGTATTTAGGAAAATAAATTAATTCTCTAGAACTATTTTTGAAAATCAATAATCAAAATGTCAATATAGAATGCTATATATCTTAATCCTAGTCACCATTATTTGTATAATAGGAATAATAATAATAATAATAATAATAATAAACTTTATATTTTACGTGCTAAGAACAGCTAAAATACAGCACTTTGTCTTATTCTACATTATTACAGCACTATAATATATTACAAGTTTATATATTATATATATTACATGATTACATCTTTAACATAAGTTATTAATAATAAAAACACTGACAACATAGTGTATGTCAATTATTAAAACAAAGAAGCGTCAAAAATTAAAAGTAAAAATAAAAAACTACTAAGTTATATTAAAAATTCTAAGTCATATTTTAGGATGTGCATTCATTATAACTTATTAAAATCCTAGAGATTAAAGTATGTTTTCTAGGATGTGGTTGCAGTAAAATTTTTACCCGTGTACCATATGTTGGAACTTTAAAATCTACATTTATATATATATATATATATATATATATATATATATATATATATATATATATATATATATATATATATATATATATATATATAGAGAGAGAGAGAGAGAGAGAGAGAGAGAGAGTCCGAGGTACATTGGTTGTCAAGTAACTTTTCTACAAATGCAGATTCAATAAATTTTCTTCTGTCAGCCAGTCGTTCCAATTTAAAATGTGTTATCCAATATTCATACGTGCTAGAGTAATAGTCAAGTCCTAACTTAAAACAGAGTATTCTAATGAAATACTTTTGGACCATTTCAAGTTTGTTCACGAGAGTATTTGTTAGGCTGTTCCAAGTTATCGATGCATGTTCTAGTTTCGACCTTACCAGTGATTTATATAAGAGTATATATGTAGGCCTATTTGACTGACAAAAGCAGGCCATTGACTAAACAGATAACCATTTTTTTCCTTGCTTCATTACATACATTTTGTATATGATCACGAAAGCGTATTGACCTGTCAAATGTTACATCTAAATCCTTTATTGCGTCAACTTTCTGTATTACAGTACCTTGTACTTAGTATTGACTTACATAGTATTGCGATTTGTTACTCAAGATCATGCACTTAGTTTTCAAGCAATTAATACTCTCACCGTTCTCTTTGCACCACATAATAATTCTGTTTAAGTCTCTTGTAGCCTAGCATTGTCCTCATTATTGTTTACTACACTAAAAAGTTTATCATCAGTATAAAGTAAAATACTGGAATGATTTAAAACTGTTGGTAAGTCATTAATAAAAATTGAGAAAAGCAATGGACCCAAAGGAGAACCTTGAGGAACACCGTTACTAATAGTGGATGAATCTGACAAGACATTTCCAGTTTTAATTTGGTACGTTCTACCAGTGAAATAGCTTTAAAAATTTTCAAATACAAGGGTGTTCCTCCTATGTTTGACAGTTTTTTTTAAAGAGTAATCTATGATCAACTGGATTAAAAAGTTTACTCTTGTTAATATATATAACAGCTTGCGATTGACTTTTCGTTGCATAGTAGGCAAAATTTGTTATTTCACAGAGATTGGTTACAACTGATTTCCCTCTATGAAAGTCATGCTGTGATTTTTGCAATATAGTTTTTACGTTAAAAGACAACTGATTGTGAATGATAGTTTCAAAAATGTTTGAAAATATGTTCAATAAGGTTATAGGTCTGTAGTTGTTTGGAGTTAACTTGTCATTATTCTTGTAAACCGATACCACATGTACATGTTTATATTTAGAGGGAATGGCCCTGTTCTTAATGAAGTATTGTATATTTTTGACAAAACTGGAGCTATTTCTTTCGAGCATGGCTTGAAGGATATAATTTGGAAGGCTCCCTGGTTCTGAAGATGCTAGTACCCGAAGATTACCCATTACTTCAGCTACATCATTTTCACATATTAATGGAATTATATTGTTGCTGTTCAGATTACTAAATAGAACACATTCTAGTGTATTAACTTTTAAATTAAAATTATTATAAAATACATCTTTAAAAACTTCAGCAATTTGCTTTCCTCCTGTAACAGTGGTACCATTGAACAAAATTCCATTGGTGCACTTTTGTCTTGAGATTTTTTAAAATTATTTTAATAATACACTTTGTTGGTACGAATACTATTTTCCAACTCTTTTAAAATAACGTTTCTTAAGTTTATTGTACATTCTTTTAACATTATTTTCTTAAAGCAGAAAATTTTTCGTAAACGACTAAATTACCAGTTTTCTTAAATTTTAGAAAATATTTTTTTTTATTAATTAATGCTTTTAACATTTTAGTAATCCAAGGAGCTTTATGTTATCTCTTTTGTATAATCGCTTTTTCGATACATTTGCTTTCAACATATTTTCCAAACAATCATGAAATAATACCGTACCGCCATTTACATTTCCTGAAAACCTATCGATTTTCATCTCATTTTTAATAGCCTCGTAGTATAATTGATAGAAGTTTGCTCTTACATAGTCATATACCCAGTGGCGTATTTAGGGGGGTGGCTTCCGGGCTTAAGCTCCCCCCGAAATCTTACTTAGTATAGTAAAGTAAATGAAATATCTTGCAGAATTTTCACATTTCCAGGCAAAGCCCCCCCCCGAAAGTTAGCAAAGCCCCTCCCGAAACAAAATCGTAAATACGCCACTGCATATACCTCACCTTGAGCTTGAGTATTATCTACATTCAAGAAATCAAGGGCGGATCTAGGACGGACTTCTGGTGAGGCGGTGGGTTGTAATACTGTTACTTACAGCTACTTTTAAGAGCTCCAAACTCTGGGATGGGTCTTATATATAATTTTTTTTTTCTTCTGGAGGGACGATCACCCCGATCCTCCCCTGGATCCGCCTCTGCAAGATATTTAACTTTTCCTCAAGCTGCCATTCGAATACGAAAGGTGGATAAAAAATATCTACTTTAACTAATGGATTCACATCAAACCGTATTGAACATTCAGTAATATTAGTTAGAACAAGATCCAATATATTATACGGCAACTGAGAGTCATATGGTTGATTATACTGCTTTAAGCTAAATATGGATGCTAACTCTTAACATCTTCTCAGCTTTGTTTTTAGATAAGAATGCTTTGTTTTTACGATTCCATTACACCAATCAAAACCTACCGAATAGAAATCTCCAAGACGCAACATTTTCAAGCTTATCTCAATTAATAACTTATTCAGCCAATCACAAAAATTTACAAATTCTTCGGGTGGCAAGTTCGGTGGGAGATAGTGCAAACCTATTAATATCGGGGGATTATTGGGTATACATAACTTTATAATAATCACATCTAGGCTCGGAAACGGTACCTGTACTACGTATTATTATTATTATTATTATTGTTATTGTTATTATTATTATTATTATTATTATTATTATTATTATTATTATTATTATTATTATTATTATTATTATTATTACATTAAGTCAACTTACTCTAATTCTAGAACTAGCTCCTGCGTGACTAAACAGTTAGCGTTAGCGCCTTTGGCGTGGGAGACCCGGGTTTAATTCCCGGCTGGAGCTCATGTGGTTTGGATTCCACATTAGTCAGTAAGTTCACGTCTCAAATAGCCTCGCTGCTGAACGGGACATTAAACTCAAAATTAACTCAACTCTAATCATAGAACCGGTTGTTAGATACTAATCCTAGAGCTGATTGGTAAATTATTTGAATGGCACTACTGAACATAACTGGAACAAACGTAAAGCGAAAGGAATAGGAAAAAGTATTGAAAAATTATTACCCTAGTTGGAAGCAACATTTGACGCGTTCGGTACTTTCTGAGAGTCTTTTCCTTTAGAAGAAAAAGGTGCGCTCCTAAAATTCCTAACCCTGTGATAACACTGCAGTTTCAAATGCACAACGAAAATTGCAATAATTTAATTTTAAATGCAATAATCTAGAATTGTTTTCAAATTTCAACAGTCATCATAGCTAGAGAAAAAAGAAACACAAATGCTGAGAATCTAATGCTCTAATGTATTCCTCATGATCATAAAGGGGACAATATTTCTGCTCTTGTAAACCAGGACAATTTGCTGGGAACTAAATTTTCCAAACCGGCATTACTTCGTTGGAAGATTTACTTTCACTCTTTGAACGAGTATTGTTAGAAAGTAGGCCTATTTAAGCAGCAAAAGAACTATTTTATTTCACTCATGCTGGATGTATCTATAGTGATAGTTAAGGGACTGGCTCGCATCTTAAATCCAAAGATTACAAAGGAACTGTGTACCTTTATGTGGGGCAATTTTCCAATAATCAAAAGAACTATAAATTAAGCTTACATATGTTGCTGTTAATGTAAAAGTATGTAATATTAAAAATAATATTTTAAATTGTGTAATACTAAAAATAATATTCGAACACTGCAATGCGGACAAGGGATACAAAAAAGGGGATGAAAATAATATCAGGATTAAAACCGGTGGGGGAAGAAACTGCACCCACCAAGGACACCGAAATAATATTCCACAAACTGGGACTTTCCCAGTCAAAATTGGACAAATGCTAACCATATGTACAGGATGTTTCAAAACAACACGAACAACACCAATTCCTGACACCAAAATAAGACGAAAAGTATAGACCATCCTGGATGCACAAATGAGTTATAGACTGCCGAAAACATGAAAAAATGAACTTTAAAGGTCCATAGCTCCAACACTATGGGACCTACCGTAGTCGGGTCAAAACTTTATTGAGAAACTAGTATGTGTCCTATCCAAATACCCATGTTTCAGAATTCTATGGTAGTCACGCAACAATTTGTATAGAGGTAGTTGGTGAGTACTTCTAATTATATGCCCATAGCCAAACTTTCTCTATAAAAATTATTTCGTAAGTACCTTAGGATTCTGGAACATGTATTTTTGGATAGCGCACATATTAGTAACTAAGTGAAATCTTGACCCACTACAGTAGGTCCCATAGTTTTGGAGCTATGGACGTTTAAAGTTCATTTTCTCATATTTCGGCAGCCTATAACTCCATAAGGAAGCATTTGCACCCCCAGGTTGGTTTGTACTTTTCGTCTTATCTTCGTGTCAGGAATCACCTCCCAAACGTTGTCAGTGTTGTTTTGAAACACTCTGTATAGTATAACAACCAATGAAAACAATCGTTGGGGAAAATAAGAAAATAAACAGAACATGAATCTAAAACACCCTTTCCTTGAAAATTTTTTATAGGGTAGGATAATTTTAAAATGCCCATATTTTAACGATGACATATTCTATATAGAGATGATATGAAAATTTTATGAATTACTATTATGGGGAACAATGTTGTACCAGATGTCCAAAGTACAACTCTTGTTAAAAACAACAATAGTTACTATTTATCATCAGGTGTCCAAAAGTTGCTGACAAATTTTTGCTATCTTATACCAATCATAGAATCGGATTATACTTATTTCAGTGTTAAGCAATGATTTTCTTCATAGGGTTAGGACTAAAGTGGAATGCTATGACGATATATCTTCTTAGAAATTTGGAAGGATTAATTGAAATTATTGAGCTCACTGCAGTTTACACAGATGATTGATAAGGTTAATTAACTGTTAAAATACTGTTTAATGTCTTATTAAGGGTCTTCACTACAGCGAACTTAAACTACAGCTAATTTTAAAGTTTTTCGTAATATCTTCAAAACAAACAAAAATATTTGAAAATCAGAAACTTATTGAACTAGACAATACGATTTTACATGTGTTATCTTTACCACAATTCACCTATCTGCTTTTAGTACGCCGCTATTTACAGAACCAGCAAAAATGCTAAATTTAGCTACAATTGCAACTCGAAAGCAGATAGATAACCGAATCACATGCAAAATCGTATTGTCTGGTTCACTACGTTTCTGGTTTTCGAATATTTTTGTTTGTTTTGAAGATATTACAGAAACACTCTAAAATTAGCGGTAGTTTAATTTCACTGTAGTGAAGACCTTTAAAGGAAACTGTATCTCTGAAGTCTGGTATAGCTTTTCATTGTGTTATCAGTTATCTTCGTTGGGATACTGTACACGTGGTTCAAATTCCACCCTTAAGAACTGTTTCACTGAAGTCCGGTATCGCTTATCATTGCGTTATCAGTTATTTTCGTTAGTTTCATATACCCTTTTGTAACCAAGTGACTACGAGGGTATTTCCAAAACTCTATGGCCTGACACTCAAATATCGTGTCACAGGTATGAAGCAATTTATGGAATATACTGACATCTACGGAAGAAGAAATAATGTATCAGTTTAACTGTCTAGCTACGTCAGTTCATCGGAGGCAGTCATTTGAATCAGTCACTGTACATTGAGCTCGCATACTGCATGACAATGACCTAATAATCCACATGACTGTTATCGTCAAGGCTCAGGTGCTAAATTTGGGCTATGGGATGGGTGATAGATCTTCTCGAAGCCACAGCCTTTCACTACAACCTTAAACCAACAGCCGCATGGACTAGAACACTTTCATGCAATATGCGAGCCCAATATACAGCGACTAAATAGAGGACGAGCCGACCTTCCCGTTTAGGGAAGGAACAGAAACGCCATACTTTTAGGAATTATTCAATTACTATCTAGGATGTTAAAAAGCAGGTAACAATGCGACTTTGATTTAGTTACTGAGTGATTCGAAAATAAAACCTGGGTTCGCCTCTGGTTGGGTTTTGAAGTTTGTTTATTTATTTTGACGAGTAGCGCTTTTCAAGTGTTTGATCCACGTCACTGAATGCAACTGCGTTTGCGCAGATTGATGTAGGTAGCGAGTGAGTAGTCAGGAATAAAGAAGGAAGAAGATATTCAAGATGGCGGGTGGTGTGGTAATGGTGATGCTCACATGTAGGGAATGCAGCATTTCTGAATATGGGATCGTGGAATATAACGATAAAAGCAAGAAAAGGAGAAAGTATACAGTTCTTGCAGGAGCATGGTGTCCTTTTCTGAGGTAAGTTGTGTTCGAAATGTTTTAGGGACACTTTTTTTTTGGTAGGGAAAGGAAATGGAATGTATGTTCGTTATGGAGCCACGTGTAAGTGAAGTTTTAAAAAGTACGATTTTTATCTGTGTATAGTGGTGCTTTGAGTCTTCTATGGTAGTTAATGGATGATCCCTTTGTGTGGATAGAGTGTTCAATATTATATTACAAATCATCACTTGTCCGGTAAGCACTTGTATGCTCCTGAGTAGGTCATTCTAGGCATTAACTTTTAGAGTGGTTTATATTTCTTGATTAAAATAATATTGCCCTTGTACTTAATGTGTGAGCGTTTCCACCTAGTACTTCCTCTCTTATTTTTATTACAGGAATATCTGTTTTTATATCGTATGGGAAGAATAATAATGTGCTCTTGTACTTACTGTATGATTATGTGTGGGGGGATTTGAAAACACATATCGCATGTCCCGTACATGTGGATACTTCTTACTGTTGTACTACGTAGAAAAATGATTCTATTTGATGTAGAAGTGGTAATACAACACATAAACGCAGATCACGCTGTATTCACACTTCATGTTGGAGTGTGAATAGAACATGATCTGGATTTATTATGTGTTCTATTACCAGTTGCACATGATATAGAATCATTTGTGCAGGTAGTGCAACAGTAAGAAATATCCACGTGCAAAGAAGATGAGAAGGTGGTCTTGTAAACTATTACTTACAGCGACTAATTGGAGTAACTGCCTCCAATAAAATGACGCAGCTAGACAGTTGAAACTAGTACGTTATTTCTAACATAGATGGCACTATACACCATTAACAGTTTATTACCAATATCAGTCCGGAAACTTTTGGAAATACTCTCGTAACTTCTTTTCGTTACGTGTAGTCCAAACTTTCATCTTCAGTGGGGATATTTGATTTGGATACAGACTCGAGTAGTGGCTTGGATTTAACCTTCAACAGCAGATTGTGGCGTTGAAACAACACATAATGTCAGCACGTCCGCCTCCTTCTTACTCTGCACAATAACTCTTGAACGAAAGCAGATTTTTGATTTTGTTTCTTTGCAATACACATCTAGAGTGATTATCGCGGCCGAAACGATTAATGAAGTCAATCCGTTAAAATCTTCCCAGATAACGGTGACTTTAACAGTGACTAATTGTATCCCGTTTAAAATCTGTAACATTCCCTAGCTTCTATGCAACCTGTACAGTAGCAAAGACATATTGGTTGCCTATAGTAACAGGATATGTATATTTTCTTATTGCATATATCTTAGTCGAGTTCGTTAATGAGTTCAATCCGTTATCATCTTCGAAAATAACGGCGACTTTAACAGTGGTTATCCGCATCCCATACATGGAAATATGTGTTTGGGTTTCAATGTTGTTATGTTAAAATGTAACCTTTTTTTAAGTTAAAAGTGTTCTTCAGGTTGGTTAAACTTCAAAAAAAAAAATATATATTGGTGAGGTTAAAGTTTCACTTACTCGCAGTATGAGAGGGTATGTAAAACTGATGGTTTTAACTACCAGCATAGATTCATTCTTAAATGTGGGGCCGTGGTGACTAAATGGTAGAGCGTTCATTCTGCTACATCCCAGCTCGTGCCAAGTGAGCTTTGTGGTGGACAAATACCGTGTACGTGGGTTTCTTCGGGGTTCTTCTGTTTCCACCTACTTACTTCATTCTACCATTTTATTCATTTCTCATCATCACCATCTCCTTTAGTATAGCTGGCATAAGCGTGAGACGTAAAATTTAAACATTTCCTTTTTTCATTCTTAAATGTAAGTTTTGTGTGATCCTATAGTATACAGTGCCTTTACCAGTATCCTTTACGGTTATTATCTCTAGTGTGGGAGATACCTGGCTCGATCCCCGGACAAGTAACTTTGTGGTTGACAACATCGTGTCCGTGGGTTTCCTCGGGTACTCTCGTTTCTTCCCACATTTTCATTCCACCAAATCTTCCAACCATCATTTACTTTCGTAATCATCCGTCCCCCTTAGCCTAAAGGGCATAATAGTGGGAAGAGATAAAATTTATTTTCTGATTATTCTGGGGATCGTACTCTAACCATATAGCAGTAAATGCGCTCTCTTTCTACTGTATGCTTTACACATTTTCTTTTGTTACATTTGTCATTGCTTCAGTGTTTCAAATATTTGTTCTTATGTCACATTTGTCATTGCTTCAGTGTTTCAAATATTTGTTCTCATGTCACATTTGTCATTGCTTCAGTGTTTCAAATATTTGTTCTCATGTTACATTTGTCATTACTTCAGTGTTTCAAATATTTGTTCTTATGTCACATTTGTCATTGCTTCAGTATTTCAAATATTTGTTCTTATGTCACATTTGTCATTGCTTCAGTGTTTCAAATATTTTTCTTATGTCACATTTGTCATTGCTTCAGTGTTTCAAATATTTGTTCTCATGTTACATTTGTCATTGTTTCAGTGTTTTAAATATTTGTTCTCGTGTCACTTTTGTCATTGCTTCAGTGTTTCAAATATTTGTTCTCATGTCACATTTTCGCAATACCTTTATTATCATAATTTTCACAGTATTTAATAAACTATATAAAGAACACTCATGTCAAAAATTATTGTCGCATGTCTATAAATATATTGTATACGAATATAATTTGAAAACGAATTCGTCCGATATTTCTTATAATGTTATTATGTGTATAATCGGTAAAGACATGTATGTGGCACATTTCATGTCAAAAGAGCAGTAAATAAGAACAAAAAAACGAAAATAAAAACTTTTGTCCATTTAGGAACATTTTGTTTTACTCATTCTAATTTTCGTATTTATAATTCTTTCCCTATGAAATTTACCACAAATATACATTTCCCGATTATACACATAGTATCAGTATTAAAAGTACCCTGCAAAATCATTATCAAATTATATTCTTACAAGAAGATAGTTATAGATATGCGACAATAATTTTTGGACATGAGTGTACATGATTCTCCTTTAGGCAGTATTTTGTTAGTGAACAGAATTTATGAAAAATGATATGCTTTATAAATATTATTCTTTATACACATGGATATTCACTACACACGTTAAAAAGATATATAAATATGTCCCCAATTCCTAGAATTAAATTAAATCTCATTATCACATAAATTACAAAATGTAAGCGCGAAAAACAGAAAATAAAGCAAAATACGGATTACTCTTTTCAAATATTGTGAGATTATGCATATTAAGAACAGGAGTAAAGCATTAAAAATAATAAAATACATTTTTTTTAAATGTGCTCTATATGTGTGCGTGTAGATTTTATTATGCCATGAAAGACAAATAGAACAAACTTTTGTGTGATATTTTAGGAAGGTACGATTGAAGTACTTATATGAATTTCATAATTATTAAGTAATTAGTAACTACTTCTCTTCTGTAATCTTTGGGAGAATTTTTTTTTTTTTTTTTTTTTATCTTTTGTTTGTCGATAGCAGAATTATTGCTGCAATGTGGGCTGCAGAAAAAGGTAGCATTTTGCAAGGGAAAATGTTGACAATTTACGCATTCAAATTCTTAGTTGGGAACTTTTTTTTTTTAACTTTCCAAAATTATTCCTCTAAGATTGTACTTCTCGTATTTCATGATATCCATCTCATTATCATCATCTACGTTAACCTTGGTGCATAATCGTAGAACATTATACTAATATATATATATATATATATATATATATGGTAGTCAAATATTAATATTCTTGTAATATACGTATATAGAAATAAATTGAGAAATCTTATTAAACGCTTGCAGGGACATGGATTTAGAAGTAAATACAGAGAAAACTAAATACCTGGAAATTCGGGATTGTAATACTGCAAATTAGGAATGTGTTAAAATGTCAAATAATACTTTCGATAAAGTGGACACTTTCAAATATCTAGGATCACTATTAAGAGACCGAAACCATATTCACGAAGAAATTAAATGTCGACTAAAAGCAGGAAATTCATGTTATTATTCCATTTAAAATCTTTTGCCATCGCAAATTCTGACGAAGAATTTGAAGCTTCAAATATATAAAACGATAATCATGCCTGTTGTTCTGTATGGTTGCGAAACATAGTCGCTTACACTGAGGAGAGTATGTAGACTGAAAGTGTTTGAGAACAAGATTCTGAGACGAATATTCCGACTCAAGAGGAACGAGAATGGGGAATCGATGAAACTTCATAACGATGAACTAAGTAATTTATACCATTTACCAAACATTGTTAGGGTTATCAAATCTAGGAGGCTCAGGTAGGTAGGATGGAAGAAAATAGGAACACTTTCAAAGTTTTAACTGGAAGTCCAATCGGAAAACGACCATTAGGAAGACCTAGACGCAGATAAGAGAACAATATTAAGATGAATCTCGCAGAAATAGGAATCCAAAGTAGAAATTGGATCCAGTTGGCTAAGAATAGAAGTCGATGGAGAGCTTCTTGAACGCGGCATTAAACCTCCGGGCTCTATAGGTCATAAAGTTAAATATGTATATTCAGTTCCATGTGAAGTAGGCTACATGATTATATACTGTATATACTGGCCAGACACTTCTCTTTAAGGAAATAGCCTTAAAGTTTCAGTTCGTCAAATACAGTCAAAATGGCTCATTTGTTCTACAGTTAAGGAAAAGAAAGTTGGAAGGACAGCGAATCCAGAAAAGAGCCTACAGAAAGAGGACGACATTTGAGTAGGAAGGACAGTAGAATGATTAGGCGTATATGACGCTTGTTGCTGGATCTAAAGAGAAAATCAATAAAATGTTAGAAAAAATGAGGAAGGGCTGTACAGAATATGGGATGAAAATAAGTGTTTGAAAGACAAAAGTTATGATGATTGGAACGAAGCGGTCGGTGTCAAATAGTGTAAGAGTAGGACGAGAGAAAATAGAACAAATGACTAATTTTCGATTCCTGAGTAGCAGTGGCGTATTTAGTGGGGCTTCTGGGCTTAAGCCCCCCCCCCCCGAAATCTTACTTACCGTACTATAGTAAATTAAATTAAATATCTTGCAAAATTTAGACATTTCCAGGCAAAGTCCCTTCCGAAAGTTAGCAAAGCCCACCCCGAAACAAAATCGTAAATACGCCACTGCTGAGTGGTATTATTAATGATATGAAGTGTGAATGTGAAAGAAAAGCAAGTATAGGAATGGCAAAGGAAGCCTTTAGGAAAAAGAAAAAGCTATTTAGTAAAGAGTTGAGAAAAATATTCATAGTGTTTCGTGTGAAGTATTGTACTGCATGGATCAAAAACATGGATATACGCAAAAATGATGAGAAACGAATCAAAGTTTCTGAAATGTAAGTATGGAAAAGAATGAAGAGAATCACCTGGATCGAGCGGAAAACGAATGGTGGGAAAGGAAAACACAATTTATTGAGAAAAGGAAGAGAGACTACTTAGGACATTGGCTAAGAAGAAATTGTGTCATGAGGGACGTGCTAGAGGGTATGGTAGCTGAAAAGAGAGGAAGAGGGCGAAGGAGGCTATTAGGGATGGCCAGAACCGGTTCCTGGCGGAACCGGGTTTTCGGATCCAGATCTGGAACCGGTTCCTAAGATCCGGATCTTGAAGCGGGTTTTCGGATCCAGGTCCGCAACCGGTTCCAAAACCGGTTCTGAAAACCGGATTTCCGAGAACCGGTTCGCCGGAACCGGAACTTTGTGGCCATCCTCAGAGGCTACTAGTGATAGAACGTATCAAAACAGACCGAGGAGCATGGAAGCTTCTCGGTCGTGACAAGTAATCTGCCAATAATGGCAGAATACCTATGATGATGATGATGATGACAATTCTGCACGATTAACGAAAGCTCGAAATACGGAATAAAGAGTTTTTTTTACATCAAAAACAGAATGAAGTGGTGATTCAAAATGATACGTAAATTTAAAGCAAACGAGTACATGATACTTTTATAGGTAGCTGGGTATTATGGTAAGCAATGCTCGAAGTGAGCCAGAAAAATAGACAGAAAAACCCTATGTATTTTTTTGACTTCTGTTTTTTTTTTTTTTTTTTTTTTTTTTAGTGTATATAGGTCTACACAATTGAAAAGGAAAAATACAGCTCGCAAACTGTAATTTTAAAAAAGTAGAGCACGTTTCTTTTATCATTTGGTATATGAACGTTATATCCACAATCTAGATCTTTAACCCCTCCTCAGCCACATGGATCCGCCATTGTTTGAGAAGAGGTATGCACTTGAGCTTTTAGTTGTACCATTGCTCTAAATAGCTATCTATGTTTTTGTATTGATCTCCAGAGCTAATCTTCGTGAACAGTAGCTGTTTGTTCATGTGTTTTGGAAGTGTGAGTGTGAGTGTGTGTGTGTGTGTGTGTGAGAGAGAGAGAGAGAGAGAGGGAAGGGGAACGGAGGGAAACACTGTAAAAAGAATAGAGAATTCTCTTGGAGTAATTGCCAAACATTCTCCGAACAGCCCTTTCCTAATGATTTCTAAACGTGCTGCCCGCAAAGATGGCATCATTTCCAACTTCTTTCTGGAGTAAACGCGCAGCCAATAACTGAGCGAATGGTTCGTTGAAACTGCGAAGAAGAAGAAAGAAGTAGGCCATTCTAGATTTACTGTGTTCGATGCAATTTTCGGTATGGAACATAACAGTTAGATACCTGTGGCTGGAACTAGGTTTTTATCGAACCAAACAACCTCATTAACGTAGGTTATAGACGACTTTAATGTGCTTGCTAGTAATTTCAACACGGCTCTGCGATATAATTCGTCCTAATTGTAACTTCCGTTACGAGCATACTTTTTATTTGAGGGTTGGGGGGGGGTAATTTATGAATATTGCTCTTGATTCGAAACTGTTAAAAAAGATTGTTTCAAGGTTACACTGAAAAAGCTATGTTTTAAATTTTCTTTCAATTGGCTATAATAGAATTAAGTGTACGTTCGCTAACTAGGTAATGTATTTCAATTATAGTAAATTCATTCATAATTTAATTAGGAGTAAGTTGAAAATATTAATTTTAGACTTTAAAATAATGGATGTGAATAAGTTTCCAAAGTTTTATAAAGCGACTACGTCCATCCGTTTATTGATCTGTTAAAAAAATATCTTTGAATGACCATTGTGTGTATCTCAAAATTTGAGATTTTTGAGATAACACCGGTGCTTTACATCATTTTACGAGATTTACCGATCACTCTGCCTTCTCAGTAACTCGGTATCTCAGAAACACAAGCCTTCGTTGCCTATGATTCTTACAGATTCTTACAACAGCAATCGATAAATCTCGTAAAATCATATAATGATTCTGAATTAATACGGCAGTATCTTACATGATTTTACGAGATCCACCTATCGCTCCACCTTCTCGTCGATTGCATATCTCAGAAACCAATCTCCCATTGCTTATGATTCTCAGAGATTCTTAAAGCAATAAGTAAATCTTCTAAAATGATATAATGATTCTGAACTAATACGGCAATATCTTACATGATTTTACGATATCTACCTATCGCTCTGCCTTCTCATCGACTCGATATCTCAGAAATGAAAACTTCGTCGGCTATGATTCTTACAGATTCTTAACAACATCGATTCGTAGATCACCTAAAATCATGTAATGGTTCTGAGTTAACACTGGTATCTTATGTGATTTTACGAGACCTTCCTATCGCTCTGCCTTCTCATCAACTCGATTTCTAAGAAACGAAGCCCCCATTGCCTATGATTCTTACAGATTCTTAAGATCTTAAGATCTTAAGCGATCTGGGAGGTCACGGTGGCTCAGTGCTAGAGCGCTTACCTCTGATGCGTAG
Organism: Thermobia domestica; assembly: GCF_964235325.1. Lineage (NCBI taxonomy): Eukaryota > Metazoa > Arthropoda > Insecta > Zygentoma > Lepismatidae > Thermobia > Thermobia domestica. The sequence goes on from NC_137462.1 coordinate 265,564,568, forward strand.
AGGTCTTGGTTCGATGCACGGGAAAGTATGTTTGTCGTGCACAACATTGTGTCCGTGAGTTTTCTCGGTGTACACTCATTTCCTCTCACTTTATCATGCACCAATTATTCCTGCATCATTCAATTACTTTAATCATCGTCTCCCTTAGCCTAAGGGGCATAATCATTTGACGTTAAACTTGAAGATTTCATTTTATTTCATTTCTTTAGAGCGATTGGTAGATTCTCGTAAAATCATACATCTAATAATTCAGTGTTAACATCAGTACACCTTATATTATCTTACTGTCTTTAAAAACGTAAAAAAAAATGTCACACACACGCTAACAAAAAATGCTTTTCAGCAATGTGCAATGAGTTGTGAAAAGGATACCCCACAACACATAAGAAATTCCCAGATATCGTCGGACCTAAAGGTGTAAGCATTGAGCGCAATGAGCAAGGAATGTGTAGGCAGGATGTCAGAAATGTTCTGGACTACGATCTTCATGATTCGTTTTGTTCGAAATAACGTATTTTTTCATGCTTTTGTTTTACGGCTCAAACTCCGAAATCATGCACATATTATTTTTTTTTTTACTTATTTTGATGTGAGAAATCGTCTTGTACAGTTTGTCAATCTAGTTCATATACTTTCCATCTTGTTTTCAAATTATTAAAAAGTAAACAATTTTATTTCTTTCCGTTATATTATGTAGATTTTTCAAACGATGTATAGAATAAACAATAATTTATAGGAATGGTCCAAAGTATGGATCAAAAGATTGTGATCTTGGTCAAAAATTTTAGAAATGATCAAAAAATGCATCAAAAGATTGCGGTCTTGGTCAATTATTAGTTTTTGAATCAAGGGCCACAAAATGTTTGAACGGCTCCTAAATCGAGTTTGAGTATTTTCTACGCACATCATACTGAGTTAAGTGATATTTTGATTTGATTTGATTTTGAGTTTAACGTCCCGTTCAGCAGCGAGGCTATATGAAGTGATAGTTTGTGTTTGGCTACACTATATGTAGTTCTCCAATATAGGGCCTACAAGAAAACTTTTGATTGAAATGTATTTGATCTTTTGATGTATTTTTGGATCAGGACCACAAAATTTTTGATCGGTCCCTAATATTTTTTTTTGATTGAAAGGTATTTGATCTTTTGATGTATTTTTGGATCAGGACCACAAAATTTTTGATCGGCCCCTAATATTTTTTTAATTGAAATGTATTTGATCTTTTGATGTATTTTTGGATCAAGACCACAAAATTTTTGATCGGCCCCTAATACTTTTTTTGATTGAAATGTATTTGATCTTTTGATGTATTTTTGGATCAGGACCACAAAATTTTTGATCGGTCTCTAATATTTTTTTGATTGAAATGTATTTGATCTTTTGATGTATTTTTGGATCAGGACCACAAAATTTTTGATCGGCCCCTAATACTTTTTTTTGATTAAAATGTATTTGATCTTTTGATGTATTTTTGGATCAGGACCACAAAATTTTTGATCAGCCCCTAATACTTTTTTTGATTGAAATATATTTGATCTTTTGATGTATTTTTGGATCAGGACCACAAAATTTTTGATCGGCCCCTAATATATATATATATATATATATATATATATATATATATATATATATATATATATATATATATATATATATATATATATATATATATATATATATATATATATATATATATATATATATATATTGCTGAATAAGCACATCATACTGAGATACTGAGTTAACTGATAGCTTGGGTTTGGCTACACTATACGTAGTTCTCCAGATATAAGGTCTACAAGAAAACTTTTGACTGAAATATATTTGTCCTTTTAATCCAAAAAAGAAGATAAAATACTTAAATTATCCATATTACGTGTCCCTTGACGGTCGACTATCTTGTTTATGGAAATATTCATATTATTTGTGAGAATTAAAAACAAAAGTGAAATTCATACATGCAAACAAAACCCGTAACACAGGAAGTTAATTGCTTCAATTAGGGTTTGGAAGGGGATGAATTACCAATTTTGTTGACTAAATAGCAGCACCGTGACACAACGGACTACATGGCACGTTATTGACTTAGAATTAGGTTCAGTTCCCTCTTTAATGAGCATTTCCCTCTTAATTAGCTCTGATGAGACATTTGAATATAAAGGGGAAGGGAAAGAGAGGGAACAGCGAGAAACAGAAGAGTGGCAGAATTGTATTCTCTACTGTTCGATATATATGCACTTCTGTACGTTCATGAGCTGAAATATACAGGATATTTGCGTGATAGTTATATATATATATATATATATATATATATATATATATATATATATATATATGCATATATTTCATTGACTTTTAGGGGGAAAAATTAAAATCTCCAAATGGCGGAGTATGGGAGAAAAAACTGAATTAATTCCATTCGATCTATAGATGATAAAGGGACCAGCTAAATAAAAGAGAATCCCAACTGGACTAACAGATCTAAATTTCCTGTTTCAACTCTTCTGGGTTCCAACACAAAACTTTTGTAAATTGAATCTTCAGTGTGTGTATTTGTGTCAATGGTATCTCTATCTATAGTATATTACCACTACCCCGCATAAAAGAGTGAAACCGGTTCCTTTTAATTTTCCCTTTTTTCCAAATAAATTTAATTGATTTTTTGGCTCACTTTTTTATCAATTGATTTGAAAGTATTATGTAGGGTACTATTTCTTCAAATACAATATTATTTCGCTTATGTCGCCTATGGTCCTTTTAATTCCATGCTATGCGTTCTTTCATCTCTGTGTGGCTATTTGATGTTCAATTAGCATAATTTTGAATTCCAAAATGTGACTCATACATATATTTTTCGGTTTACAATCATGTATCATTCAAATGTTCAAACCACGATTCAATGTATGTAAAGAGAACAATATAGGTTTCAAATTAATTAATGCAACGTTAAAAAAAGGGCAGGATTATTATACGTATATCTGGACATCTGGACATCGAGACTTTACTTAATAAATAGTCAATGTTTCTCGAATTTTTTTAAGGTTCGTAATTAAACCTCCAGTGGTCGCCCGTGGACTCCTTCTCACTCCGCAAATATACTATGAATGCAAGGGCGCCCATCAGGGGGACAAGGTGAGGCGCTTTCCCCCCTAAGAGGAAATTGTACTTGGGAATATCGAAAACCCAATAGATTTTTTACATTAGTCACAGCAAAATTTGAAACTATATTTGAAAAATCGCTTTATACTTGCTCCCCCTTGGAAACCACAACATGGGCGCCCTTGAATGAATGTACGCAAATCACTCTTCCCAATTCCCATTTTCCACATCTTACAACAAACAGTTCCTGCTTACACTGGTCTACAAAAATTTTTTTTTTTCACAAGAACAAGTGCTACTAAGTCTAAATGTACTTGTCCTGTTAAATTTAAAAACGAAATCAGAATTTCCCCGTCAGGCACGGTTTTCTTGTGACAGTCATTTGTTTTTTTCACGTTTGCACGAGAAATGGACCATATTTTCTTAAAACATCCTTGTGTTTGTAGCGGCATAGCTCAGTTGTTTATTAACATAAGCTTATAATGTTGATGTCAGTGGAAGAACAAAGGTCATATCATATATGGAATTTGTTGTCATCGATTCCATACGAAGGGGGGAGGGTGTCATTAAATTGTGTAAAATGTTGAAATTGTACATTTCCAGCGCTCATTTTAACAATAAATTGGCAAAGTAAAGGGAACATCTTATTTTTTTACCGTTTTCGTCCTTGTTGTACATTAAAGAAAACACAAAATACGACTATAGTATAAATATCATTTTTACTTACCTAAGAAGTTGTAGGCCTGAATGATGATTTTCTGCTGTATTTAGTTTCCGGGATATCTCTCTTCAATGTCCAGCAGTAATCTGCTAGCATTCTGGGACTCCATTTACCCTGATACCTCTTATTCACTGTAGAAATTTGCTGGTGGAATCGCTCGCCATGTCCATCACTTACTGAAGCAAGATTTTGCGGAAAAAAGTCTAAATGAGAGTCTAAGAAGTGAATCTTTAAAGACATATTGCATCCCATAGCTTGATACGAATTCACAAGATCATTCACTATTTCACGATAGTTTTCAGCTTTATGTTTTCCAAGGAAACCACGACAGATACCTACGAAGGCTTTCCAAGTTTTGTCTTCTAGGGGATTCAATAGCTCTGCAAACTTGTCGTCATCCAGTAATGATGTGATTTGCGGCCCAACAAATATTCCTTTTTTCAGTTTTGCGTCGCTGATTTTGTGGAATTTAGATTGCAAATACGTGAATGCAGAATAATTTTTGTCAAGTGCTTTTACAAAATTCTTCATAAAGCCCAATTTGATATGCAGCGGTGCGAAGTAACACTCAGTCGGGATTCACCAATGGGGTGTGAGACACATTTTTACTCCAAGGAGTAAAAGTATCACGTTTAGGCCATTACTTCTTAATGTAGTGCGACTTTCTATCTCTACTGTCCCATTCACATAAGAAACAGCAAAATTTTGTGTATCCCAGTTGCAAGCCAAGAAGTAAAGCTATGACCTTTAAATCATCACAGATATTCCAGTTATACTGTGTTTTGTATACTGGAGTTTATCTAACAACAATTTCATATTCTGATATGTCTCCTTCATGTCAACTGTATGGGCCACAGATATTGATGATTATTTATTTCCATTATGAAGTAGTACCGCCTTCAAACTAATTTTCGAGGAGTCAATGAACAATCGCCATTCATGTGGCTGGTGTTCGTGTCCAAGAGCCTCCATAACTGCACTAAGATTATTACAGAACACGATCCTCCTCCGTCGAAAAATATTCTCCTGTCCATTTTCTGTCGAAAAATATTCTTTGAAATCACTATCGCAACTACGATACACGCATATCCTTGTTTCTGTGTGTAATGGATTTTAACCTTTGAGCCTCGAAGCTAGAAGTTCAGCTTGTTTCGACAACTGTAAATCCCGAATGAGATCATTGAGGCCTGCTTGAGTTAGTAGGTGGGGTTCTGATGTAGAAGCCTCGAATGTAGGATCACATCTATAATGAGTTTCTTCCTCAGTATGCACTGCCTCGAAGTCAGAGTCTTCACTTACGGCCACAAAATCTGGGCACTTCGGCACAGGATACTCGTCACTATGTAATACAGGCCTCATGGCAGATGGCAAATTTGGATATGTAACGGTATGTTTAGTTTTATTTTTTTGTAATTTCTTTTATTGTTGTTAAACAAAAGTAGCAGTCACTGGAATGGTCTTTTTGTTCCCTCCAGATCATGGGAATTGCAAAAGGCATATGATGTGTGTCCTTTTCCCATCCTGTGAGAAGCTGCATACATGTCACACAACATATATTCGTAACCCATGGTTTATCAAAATCACCCGCTTTGCAGCCAAAGTAAAGCTCGTAACACTTTTTCACAAGTGGTGTAAAATTTTGCCTCTGAGATTTAAACGTTAGTTCACCACAAATGTAGCAGAAGTTGTCCGGATAATTCAAACACTTTTTTGGCATTATGCAAGTTCTTTTTAACAACACGAGAAATGAAACAAAGAGCACTCCCTTACGCAGAAAGAAAACTTGCGAGGCTCACTACAGGATCACGAATGTCTTTCTGCTAAAACAGGTCTGAACTTCATCGACATTTACAGTGTTGTCAAGCCCACAAAAACAAATACTTTTGCCCCATTATTTTCCACTTTTTTATTGCATAACAATGAAACTTTCGGAAACTCGAATACCTATATACCAAGTGGATCTCATTAAGCTATGTAAGTTTATAACTTTATCGGCCGTCGTTGAGATGCGGCAAGAGGTAAGGGAGGAATTGCGCAATTAAAAAAAAAGCAATTTCCACAATATTTACCTAAATTCAATTACCTCCCACCCCCACCCCCATGACATTGATGACACATGAATGTTTCATGAAAATACGTTTCATTTCGTATATAAGGGCAAAAAAAAAAAAAAAAAAGCAAGTGAATGTCACAACAAAGCGGTGCCTAATGGAAACATTTTGATTACATTTTTGAATTCAGGAGAATAAACTGCTTCAGAATCAGCAATCACTTCTTTTGTCAAAAAATAAATCATATTCATCAGTCTTAGCAGAGTAAAGTTGCACTTCGAAACGTGCACTATTGTTGGAAATACTGATATTTACAATGCAATTTATTTTTATGTTTTAGAACGTACAGTACAAGGATGTTATAAATAGAGGATCTGCCCATATGTATTTTCATCCTATTAAATCGATGAAGCCAAAAAAACAACCGAACATCGGCACGTCTGATTGGCTACTCTCGTTTCTGCCATCGTCTGATTGGCTACTTTCGTTTCCGCCATGATTGTTGGCTCAAAACATTGCGATCCTATTGGGCATAGTGGGCAGAGTAGGGGTGGCGAAACTGTGACGTATGGCTTCAAGATTTTGTTGTAAGGGCATATCCTCTATTTTATAAGATCCTTGATACAGTACCTATTTGCATGCGGAGTGTTAGTTCGCAGCGATTACTTATAAAAACTAATTGAGCTCGATTGCAGTAGGATTTTTTTTTTTTAAATCACGACACTTGCTGATAATAGCTGCTTTGGAGTTTTCTCACACACCTATTAATATTAATATAACCAAACAAGTTGGCGCATGTTGGTTTAAATTCAACTTAATGTTACATACTGCTAGTAATAATGTTTGATGATTATGTTCAAAGTTAACCTTTTGTAGTCTGAGCTATGCTTAAAACCTTATAAAACTCGTCTATTTGTGGAATATTCGTATATGGTTAAGACATCACAATTGTACGCGCTTACGGAAAATGAGTTTCTTTTTTGTTTAATTTTAAGTGAAATTACTCTTTTAGTTTTTTTTTTTTAAAAAAAAGAAAAGATTGATCATTCTATCGAAAGAAGTAATATAAAGTTTCAATTCTGAAATAATAAAGTTAATGCAAATATTGAATATAGGGTTACCAACTTCCTCTTTTTTCTTTTCTTTTTCTCTTTTTTAAAAAGAAAACTGGGACTATTACGACGAACGACGTTACAACTATTATGAATGAATAGAAAATGTTTTATTAAGTAAAGAGGTTCCTATTTACAGATACACTCATGTCCAAAATTATTATTGCATGTCTATAAATATGTTATTATAGGTATATAATTTGATAACGAATTCGCCCAGTATTTCTTACAATGTTAGTACGTGTATAATCGGCAAAGACATGTATGTGGCAAATTTCATGTCAAAAAAGCAATAAATAAGAACAATGAAACGAAAACAAAACTTTCTTGTCCATTTAGCAACATTTTGTTTTACTTATTCTAATTTTCGTATTTATAATTATTTTCCTATGAAATTTACCACAAATATACATTTCCCGATTATACACATAGTATCAGTATTACAAGTACCCTGTAAAATCATTATCAAATGATATTCTTACAAGAAGACAGTTATAGATATGCGACAATCATTTTGAACATAAGTGTATATCTTTGACAGAAGCGTGAACTCTGGGATTTTTTCTTCATAATTTACAAATTCTCTGAATGTGTAGTGAACATTACTCAAACTGATGTATATTTCAGTTTCCATAAATGTAAATTACGTTAGTTCCTATTATCAGACAATTTGTTTTGTCCAAGTAAGAAAAAAGAAGACAGAGTGCACAATCATAACAGTTGAAGTAGTGGAGAGGGAACAAGAGTGCAAAAAATTCTTTGCACTGAAATGTTTCGACATGGAGAGTTGACATGTATCTGAAAATCCATAGTAGAAAACTATGTAATGTTAGGAATACCGTTAACCGCTAGTTTGCCCATTAATTAGGCCTATGTGTGAAACATGTATTAATTAGTTCTACATATGACTTATTGTAAGCTTCTGGCAATAAAGTCATTTTACGGGGAAAGTTTCTTACAAAGATATAAGGTGAGCAAATTCCCTCTCATTTCCCCCAGAATTTCACATTCTGACACTAGATGCTTAAATATTCTGAAGAAAAGCAAGGAATTTGTTCAAACTCGTGACCATTAATTCTTTTCTCATTTGACGCTCTCATTTACAGATACTAATTTTTCCACAGTATCATTATCAGGGGACTTTTTTATTTGATATTTTCTCTACGCAAGGAAAAATTGGAAGCGGAAGTTCTGATCATATCGATTGGTTTTAATGCACTGAAATTGACAAAGCAAGAACGGTGAACTTAACGTTGATGGCTTTAATGCACTGGAATTGACAGTGCAAGAACGGTCAATTAACGTTGATGGTTTTAATGCACTGGAATTGACAGAGCAAGAACGGTCAACTTAACGTTGATAGTTTTAATGCACTGGAATTGACAAAGTAAGAACGGTGAACTTAACGTTGATAGTTTTAATGCACTGGAATTGACAAAGTAAGAACGGTCAACTTAACGTTGATGGTTTTAATGCACTGGAATTGACAGTGCAAGAACGGTGAACTTAACGTTGATAGTTTTAATGCACTTCAATTGACAAAGTAAGAACGGTCAACTTAACGTTGATGGTTTTAATGCACTGGAATTGACAAAGTAAGAACGGTCAACTTAACGTTGATGGTTTTAATGTACTGGAATTGACAGAGCAAGAACGGTGAACTTAACGTTGATAGTTTTAATGCACTGGAATTGACAGTGCAAGAACGGTCAACTTAACGTTGATGGTTTTAATGCACTGGAATTGACAGAGCAAGAACGGTCAATTAACGTTGATGGTTTTAATGCACTGGAATTGACAGAGCAAGAACGGTCAATTAACGTTGATGGTTTTAATGCACTGGAATTGACAGAGCAAGAACGGTCAACTTAACGTTGATGGTTTTAATGCACTGGAATTGACAGAGCAAGAACGGTCAACTTAACGTTGATGGTTTTAATGCACTGGAATTGACAGAGCAAGAACGATCAACTTAACGTTGATGGTTTTAATGCACTGGAATTGACAGAGCAAGAACGGTCAACTTAATGTTGATAGTTTTAATGCACTGGAATTGACAGAGCAAGAACGGTCAACTTAACGTTGATAGTTTTAATGCACTGGAATTGACAGAGCAAGAACGGTCAACTTAACGTTGATGGTTTTAATGCACTGGAATTGACAGAGCAAGAACGGTGAACTTAACGTTGATGGTTTTTATGCACTGGAATTGACAGAGCAAGAACGGTGAACTTAACGTTGATGGTTTTAATGCACTGGAATTGACAGAGCAAGAACGGTCAACTTAATGTTGATAGTTTTAATGCACTGGAATTGACAGAGCAAGAACGGTCAACTTAACGTTGATAGTTTTAATGCACTGGAATTGACAGAGCAAGAACGGTCAACTTAACGTTGATGGTTTTAATGCACTGGAATTGACAGAGCAAGAACGGTCAACTTAATGTTGATAGTTTTAATGCACTGGAATTGACAGAGCAAGAACGGTCAACTTAACGTTGATAGTTTTAATGCACTGGAATTGACAGAGCAAGAACGGTCAACTTAACGTTGATGGTTTTAATGCACTGGAATTGACAGAGCAAGAACGGTGAACTTAACGTTGATGGTTTTTATGCACTGGAATTGACAGAGCAAGAACGGCCAACTTAACGTTGATGGTTTTAATGCACTGGAATTGACAGAGCAAGAACGGTCAACTTAACGTTGATAGTTTTAATGCACTGGAATTGACAGAGCAAGAACGGTGAACTTAACGTTGACAGTTTTAATGCACTGTAATTGACAAAGTAAGAAAGGTCAAATTAACGTTGATGGTTTTAATGCACTGGAATTGACAGTATAAGGACGGTGAACTTAACGTTGATGGTTTTAAGGCACTGGAATTGACAGAGCAAGAACGGTCAATTAACGTTGATGGTTTTAATGCACTGGAATTGACAGTGCAAGAACGGCCAACTTAACGTTGATGGTTTTAATGCACTGGAATTGACAGTGCAAGAACGGCCAACTTAACGTTGATGGTTTTAATGCACTGGAATTGACAGAGCAAGAACGGTGAACTTAACGTTCATGGTTTTAATGCACTGGAATTGACAGAGCAAGAACGGCCAACTTAACGTTGATGGTTTTAATGCACTGGAATTGACAGAGCAAGAACGGTGAACTTAACGTTGATAGTTTTAATGCACTGGAATTGACAGTGCAAGAACGGTCAACTTAACGTTGACAGTTTTAATGCACTGTAATTGACAAAGTAAGAACGGTCAAATTAACGTTGATGGTTTTAATGCACTGGAATTGACAGTGCAAGAACGGTCAATTAACGTTGATGGTTTTAATGCACTGGAATTGACAGAGCAAGAACGGTCAACTTAACGTTGATAGTTTTAATGCACTGGAATTGACAGTGCAAGAACGGCCAACTTAACGTTGATGGTTTTAATGCACTGGAATTGACAGAGCAAGAACGGTCAATTAACGTTGATGGTTTTAATGCACTGGAATTGACAGAGCAAGAACGGTCAATTAACATTGATGGTTTTAATGCACTGGAATTGACAGAGCAAGAACGGTCAACTTAACGTTGATGGTTTTAATGCACTGGAATTGACAGAGCAAGAACGGTGAACTTAACGTTGACAGTTTTAATGCACTGTAATTGACAAAGTAAGAACGGTCAAATTAACGTTGATGGTTTTAATGCACTGGAATTGACAGTGCAAGGACGGTGAACTTAACGTTGATGGTTTTAATGCACTGGAATTGACAGTGCAAGGACGGTGAACTTAACGTTGATGGTTTTAATGCACTGGAATTGACAGTGCAAGGACGGTCAACTTAACGTTGATAGTTTTAATGCACTGGAATTGACAGAGCAAGAACGGTCAACTTAACGTTGATGGTTTTAATGCACTGGAATTGACAGTGCAAGAACGGTGAACAACGTTGATGGTTTTAATGCACTGGAATTGACAGAGCAAGAACGGTGAACTTAACGTTGATTGTTTTAATGCACTTTAATTGACAATGCAAGAACAGTGAACCTAAAATTGAAATATTCGACAATGTGCAAGGATTATGTAAACAATTTCTTCTAAAAATACGAGTCAGATTTAAACAGCATTTTCTGTTTTCTTTTAAAATACAGGATATATATATATATATATATATATATATATATATATATATATATATATATATATATATATATATATATATATATATATATGAACTCTAAGATTAAATCCAATTGTAACACGGGAGAAAGTTGAATAATACAGGCAAATATGGAAGAGTTGGCAGCCACTGTTGACTTTGTCCATTGCTGTGATGAATATATAACTTGACTTTTTTGACACGTTTGCAGACACCTGATCATAACTGTAATCAAGTAATACGAGGGATATTTTGCTTTGCAATCTCCGATGGAGCATACAAAAAAAAGTGTGACTGACAAAGTCATTTTATTACCAAAAGTCAACCTCAATTACAGTTACCTCTCCACATGGTCACCGTAAAGATTAAGGCATTTGTCATATCGATGTACGAGCTTTCCAATACCCTCTTCATAAACGGTTGCCGCCAGTGTGTGGAAATAAGGCAGCCTCCTGTTGCTCTTATACGTGACCAGACAAGCATAAGGATGCGGATTTGCATACTGTGCTACAGCGTAACTACCACCATAACATCTGCCACGACAAGTTTTAGCACACGAAACCGCATACTGTTGCCGTAACCAGGGAGCTTGCTTGCTCCGTTTCAGTGGCAAGTATTGCAGCACCCGGCATATAGCCCAGATCTAGCTCCTAGTGACTTTCATATTTTTCGGCTGCTGAAACAAGGTCTGAGAGGACAGCACTTTCGCACCAAAGGAGAACTTCAAAATGTTGTGAAGACCTATCCCCATACGCTGGCGGCAACCGTTTATAAAGAGGATATTGAAAAGCTCGTTCATCGATATGACAAATGCCTTAATCTTTATTGTGGCCACGTGGAGAAGTAACTGTAATTGTGCTTAACTTTTGGTAATAAAATGATTTTGTGAGTCACATTTATTTTATGTTATGCTACATCGGAGGCTTCAAAAAATAACCCTCGTAGTCGCCAAGTTGAAAGAGTAAAGCATAATCTGGGATTTGGTATCTGTACCTGAAAAGCATCTCATCAGAAATAAAGTAATTTCAAAAGGTCAAGATAGCGGAATGTATAATAACGTAATCTCTTTGAGAAACCATATTGGTCTGCCTAAAAGAAAAAGTATTTTTAACGTTTTAACATAGAGTTAAATTAATTTCAACAGATCAAGATGTCTCAAATTGGTCAGCCTAAACAGGAAATATTCTCAGAGTTTTAGCAGAGAGAGAAATTAATTTCAAATTACAAAGAAAGCAGAATACAATTAACGTAGTATCTACGAGAAGCCGTATTAGTCTGCCTGAATGTAAAGTATTCTCAGCTTTTTAGAGGACAGATAAATTAATTTCAAAAGCAAGATGGTGGAATGTGTACTACTAACCTGTACGCTTTAACTTTTATTGCTTCAATTTGGCAGTATTCCAAATATATGTAATGGTTGCAGTTTCTGTATTCAGGTATAAAGTCTGTGTTTGCAGTATTGACTATTTGACTTTCCACTCACTTCACAAGAAGGATTGCCAAATGTAGGTAAGTTGTTAAGTATTCCTGAAAAAATAAATTCATTCTCTTGCTTTAATTTTGTAATAATAAAATAGCTAGAAATCAAGTACATTCTGTCTTTATTTCCACACCTAACAACGACAAAGTTGCTTGTATTCATCTTATTATTGAAAAAAGGGTTTTCTTCGCAGCTCACTACTTATGTTCCTGTATAATTTTAATAAGGGTTTATTTGTATGTATACTGTGTGTATGAGATTTCTCGTGATCTTCCCCTTTTCCTCCCACTTCCTCCATTCCGCTATTTCATTCATTCTCTTGGGACACAAAAATGAAATGCTTCATTTGTATTTATTCGCTTGTTTTCCCTGTTCTACAGTAGACCATTCAGTGGCATTGTTATGAGATTCACAACTGGATTAAAGTGGAAAATAAAAAAGTAAGTGTGGCAACATTTTTTTAACAATTGTGAAATATAATTAATTACATTTAGTTTGTTTACGATGCAGCTATTTTCTCAATATACAGGACTACTTCTCACTACAAAAGAGTTTGTGAAAAGCATTGTATCCATAGATTTTCTCGGGGTTCTCCTGTTCCCTTCCACATTCCCATTCCACCATTTCATTCATAATGATTAACTTCCAATTATCATTAATGTCCTTGTAAGCCTAAGGGGCATAAGATTCGGAATTTAACTTAATTACATTTCATTTCCTTTCTCCGTGCAAAAGTGTTTATTTTATTTTATTTTTTGGATAAAAAATCCAATATATTTCAATCAAAATTTTTCTTGTATGTCTTATATCTGGAGAACTACATATAGTGTAGCCGAACCCAAACTATCACTTAACTAAATATGATGTGCTTATTTCGCAGAAAATATTCAAGGTGCGTTCAAAAAATTTGTGCCCTCTGATCCAAAAACTAAGATCATAATCTTGGTCAAGATTGTAAACTTTTGATCGATTTTTGTTTTCCTAAAATTCTTGCTTTTTCATCCCATACCGTTTCTATATTTATGTTTCGAAATGTAGACTTGAGTGAGTATTTTTTCGGGGGGGGGGGATGCACTGTTTAATAATTTTAGCAAATAAATATTTGTTCAATAATGATTTTAATTAGCCTGGTTATTTTATTTAATCTAATTTAACCATTATATTTGTGTCTATGCGTAAATATTACAATATTGCGTTTGTTACTACGTCTCGTGGCTAAGCGGTTAGTGTACTCGCTTTCGGCGTGAGTGACGCGGGTTCGACTCCCGGCGGAACTCATGGGATTCGGATCCCACGTTATGCTGTAGGACTACGTCTCATATTGTTCTGCTGTTGAAAGGGACGCTAAATTGAAATTAAATCAAACCAAACGACAGGATTTAATTCTCCGTTTGTAATGTTATAAAATCAAATATTTGTACTATTTATTGTACATAATTCATTCAGTTTCCCACTCTGTGTAGTTACCTAATTTTTACTAATATGAAAATAGATTAAACCTATTTTCTTACCTATACACATTTGTTTGTATGTTCCAACTTAACTATTGACTCAATGTAATGGAGATAGTTTTGAGTCAGGTTCTCTAATGGAATTAAACGAAGGTAATTGTTATTGGTCGAAGTATAGTTGTGTAAACACAGGAAAACAAAAAAAAAAATACTTTTCTTCCGCAGAATCAAAAATGTTTAAATGAGATGATTCAGACAGAAAATTTGGGGCCACATCAACATCATCGCTCGTCGCTTAGCAACAAATGCTGTCTCGAAAGGAGAAAAAGAGAAAAGATCAGAAGAAAAAAGAGAGAGATAGTTTGACCTTTGGACAACACAAATACATAGGATGTTTTCACATTTGTGTGTCTGTAGAATTCAGAAGAAAACGCAGAAGTACAAAAAAAAAAAAAAAATGTTTTAAAATCCAATTTTAAAAAAATCTGTTTTTTTTTTCTATCTATACGGGAACACATACCAACAACTATCAATTGATTCTTGAAATTGAAAATCATGCAGTTGTCAAGAGAGAAACGTCTGAGATATCATGCTGTTTTGTCAAATGCATATGTCGTAAGTTACACAATGCGTAAAAAGGAATTCTTTTTCGTGTTTTGTCGTTTAATTTGAGGAATTCGATTTTCATATTTTTAAAATAGGTATTCGATAGTATATATATATAAATTATATATATATATATAATTTATCGGATCACTTTACCATTTTACACAAATTTTAAATTCTTGTAAAATTAAATGAAATGAAGTTTTACGTCCTACGGTTATGCTGGCTAGGCTAAAGAAGACGGTGATGATATGAAATGGATGAAGAAAATGCGAGGAAACGGGAGAACACCGAGAAAACCCCTCGCACATGGTATGTTTGTCTAGCACAAAACTCACTTGGCGCGAGCTGTTATCGAACCAAGGACCTCATGTACCAGAGGTGAACGCTCTACTGAGCCACCGCGACTACCTTTAAAATTCTTATGTACTATTAGTACTTGAGCTATATTTTCATAGCTCTTGAAAAATGGAAAATTATTTTCTTTTCTATCTCTTTTTTTTTAATTGAACTGGAATTATGATGTAATGTTTAAATATTGATCTCTTTAACTCCCTTGATTTGCCAGAAATTAATTTGCTTTACAAATCATTTTTTGTATTATTTAAGTTAAATTTAATTATTAATTATTATTAAAATTATATATCATAACATTTAATTTTCTACAGAATGAAGGGATGGTGAAATAACATGAAAATGAAATCTTTCAGTTTAACATCCCGCGATTACATCCTTTAGGCTAAGGGAAACGATGATTAAAGCAAGTGAATGATGATGGAAGATTTGTTACCCCCGAGAAAATTGCTAGACACGATGTTGTCCACCATAAACTTATTTCACCGGGGATCGAACCAAGATTCCCACGAAGAAGAGGTAAGCGCTCTACCACTGAGTCACCGTTAGGGATGCGCACGAGACGAGACGAGACAGAATTTTCCTGGCAAAATTCGAGTCGAGACACAGTTCTTGCAATAGAGAAATATACATTTTTCGAGTCGAGACATCACTTTTACAGCACATTTTCGAGACGAGACGGCCACAAATCTTGTTTCGTGCGCATCCCTAGTCACCGTGTCCCCCCGTGGATGCTTAAATAAGTTTGAAGAAAAACACAGTAACAGCTAACCACTAAAATTCCATTTGCAAAATAACAAATGGAACAATAGGAACAAAGTAAGTAATAGAGGAACAAATTAAGGAATGGATTTTTTTTTTTTTTGCGATACTGAGTTTATACAAGGTGTTAACAAAAAGTACGGTGCAAAAGACGTACACGTTGCCATCTATCGATGTTGTACCCCTTTCAAGTAGTAAGCTCGGTAGCCTAAATCTTTGATATACCGGTACTGAGAGTCGAGTGAACGATTGACATATTAGTTGGCTTCCAGAGCCAGAAGAGTGAGGACATGTTAATTGAAGAGTGTCTTTCGCGCGCCAACATTAAGTTTTGTTCTAAACTGCAAAAATGTGTCAAAGAAGCTCACGAAATGCCAAAATCAGTGTATGACAATGAAGTGGAATTTTTAATAAATAAATAAATAAATAAAAATAGATAGATAGATAGATAGATAGATAGATAGATAGATAGATAGATAGATAGATAGATAGATAGATAGATAGATAGATAGATAGATAGATAGATAGATAGATAGATAGATAGATAGATAGATATTACTATTTTCTCTGTCTTTCCCTATTCAATCATTCCAAAGTCTTTGTAAACAAACGTTCGTAATACCTCGTATATAGTGGTTGTCTTTCTTGCGAAAGACAGATTCAGTTGCCGTGAAGGAACATCTGGTTAAAGTTTAACAGTAAAATGTATGTGCTTATCGTACATGCACTGGTGCTGCAATAAATTGTTAGTTTAAAATTAGAAACTAACTAATGGTATTTTTGTTAACCTAAATTTAAACCCAAGTAATTTTCAGCATGATGTATTTTAGAATAATTGTCATATAATAATAATAATAAACGAAATCCTATGCTCTTCTTGGAAAGAAAGTAACGTTTTGCGATTAAAATACTCAAGGTCTTTCTTAAAACTTATGAATATTTGTTAAACTGCTCCGAATCTACAGGTTATCATTTGAGAACCACTGCCTTAGTGTATACACATGATTTGAATATAACTGAACTAATATTGTACGTTGTGGCTACTGGATTTAGCCTAGCTCTATATGCTGGAATATCAATAATTACAGCACGAAATGTTAATAATACTTATATACTGCTTCTAAGAAAAAAGGATTTTGGTTCAGAAAAAAGTGCATAACCCCTTATTAGACTACCAAACTTTACTATACATAAGTATTACAGGACTTTAAAATTATTCATTGCAGCTTTCGAAAATTCAAAATTGCTAATTAAACTCCTACTGACCAAAGCAGTATATATATTTTAAAATTATATATATGTGCGTGTTACAGTTTCGGCTATGTTACATAGCTGAACTGGAGCACAGATATATATATATATATATATATATATATATATATATATATATTTGGTCAGTGAGAGTTTTATTAGCAATCGCAAGACTTACGCAGGGTGCCCGAGAAGTCCCTAACCATTTCTAGGGGGAGCACTTGAATTAAAATGAAGTGTTTATCGCCGTAAGACACCGTAAATCAAAGAAAATCACAGCAGCTCAACATAACCGTCCTCCATATCCAAGCAGATTTGCTAACTGTCCTTGGTGCACCTGAACATACCCTGCGACACTGCTGGGGTAATTGTACTCAGCGATGCCGAAATGCGATCACGCAAGTGCGCCAAATCTCTGATCTTCAGGTATACAAGGTCTTATTCCCGGACCTAGCCCGTCATGCTTTTCCATGTATATCAAACTTAAAATTACTTCGAAAGGATGTCGTTTCCAAACCTTAGAGGAGATTCAGAGCAGTGCGACAAGAGACCTGCTTATCATTCCAGAAAGTGCATTCCGGGAGGTTTTCCAAAAATGGCGGAAACGTTGAAAAAATGAAATGAAATCTTTGAGTTTTACGTCCCACGGTTATGCCGGTTAGGTTAAAGGAGACGGTGATGATGAGTAATGAATGAAATGAAGAAAGTGAGAGGAAACGGGAGAACCCCGAGAAAACCCACGCACACAGTGTTTGCCCACCACAAAGTTCACTGGGCGGGGGCTGGGATCGAATCAGGGACCCTAAGCACCAGAGGTGAACGCTCTACCAGTGAGCTACCGCGGCTCCGTGCGGAAACGTTGGGAATGGTGTATTGCCAGTAGAGGGGACTACTTTGAGAAGTAAAGATGTTACAGCAGAATTTCGGTTTCTTTTTGAGCACACTCCGTATTGAAACTGCATATGGTAGAAATCTATTATTATTTTCGATTTTAATATTGATTATCATACAGCGAAAACGGTAATAGAAGACGACAATCGTTTATATATATATATATATATATATATATATATATATATATATATATATATATATATATATATATATATATATATATATATATATATATATATATATATATATATATATATATATATATCAAGTCAGTATCCGAAAAATAGATTTCATGTTAGCTGTATTCTCATACTGAATCCAAAAGTAATGAGAACAGTTTAAATATTGATTCGTATGTAATAATAATTGTAAAAGATAGCAAGAAACTATATTTTGTATGGATCTAATATCAAATAAACAGGTTCGTTCTCTTACAGTATCCTTCTATTGCATCCGAAAGTTCTAAGTCTATTTCAACATTGAATTAGCATAGTTTGGAAATCTACTGATAGGAGGAAAATACAAAACAATACTGGGGTTTTATTAAACGCTTGTAAGGACATGGGTTTAGAAGTAAATGCAGAGAATACTAAATACATGGAAGTTGTTATTGATTGTAATATTGCAAATTATAGATGTGTTAAAATATCAAATAATACTTTCGACAAAGTGGTTATTTTCAAATATGTAGGCTCGATATTAACAAACCGAAACCATGTTCAGGAAGAAATTAAATATCGATTAAAAGTTGAGTTGAATTTGAGTTTTACGTTCCGTTCAGCAGCGAGGCTATATGAGACGTGGACCTACTGATTAACGTGGAATCCGAACCGCATGAGCTCCCGCCGGGAATCGGAACCCGGGTCTCCCACGCCAAAGGCGCGTACGCTAACCACTTAGCCACGAAGGAGCTCTGAATGTCGATTAAAAGCAACGAATTCGTGTTATTACTTAATAGTTCAAAATCTTCTTACCGTCGTGAATTCTGTCGAGGAATTTGAAACTTAAAATATATAAAACGATAAGCATACGTGTTGTGCTGTATGGTTGCGAAACATGGTCGCTTACTCTGATAGAAGAACACAGGCAGAAAGTATTTGAGAATAAAATCCTGACTTATATATATATACGCTCCCAAGAGAAACGGGAATAGGGAATGGCGGAAACTTCATAACGAGGAACTACCTAACTTATACCGTTTACCAAACATTGTTAGGGTCATCAAGTCTCTCAGATGGGCAGGTCATGTAAACAGAATGGAAGGAAGCAGAAACCTTTTTCAATTTGGAAATTAAATCGTAAAATGACCATTAGGAAGACCTAGACACACATGGGAGAACAATATTAAGATGGATTTTCCAGAAGCAGGAATACAAAATAGAAACTGGATCTAGTTGGCTTAGGATAGAAATCAATGGAAAGCTTTTGTAAATGCGTCATTGAGTCTCTGAGTTTCATAGGTCACAGAGTTAATTACTGTAATTTCGCAACTGTAAAACGAAACTCAATTATATATATAAAAAATGTTATAGAAATACACGTACACACATATTTACCCAAGGGGAACTGGAGTGAAGGAAAGACTAATTGTTTCTGTAATTATAAATTGTATGTAATTGAAGATATAGGAACTAAAAGACCCAGAGGATATTTTTATTACATATTTGTAATATATATAACAATAAATATTTTTCTGTGTTTGCAGTTCGCCTTACAGAGAGACAAAAGAAAGAAACAAAGAGACTACGCATCATAAACGTGATAACATTACTTAATTAATTGTTATATACTATCCGTATATGAATTTCAATCAAGGAAATAAATCACAGCAAAAAGAAAAAGCCTTTGCTTCCTAACATGTTGTATTTTATAAAAAGTAATAAATTAAAAAAAAACTGTTCTAAGAGAAACTGATGAATTACCCTTACAGCTATATTTCAAGTGCTGCAAATGAAAAATAAATAAATGCCTTTATGGAGACAAAAATATTATTAAAACAAGCAGACCGTTCTACTATCGAAGGAGTGAATTATACAGGGTGTGCATAAATTATCTTTACAATTTAAAAAATACAAATGACGAGATATGTGATTGAAATTTGTTTTCATTGTACTCAGTATTTAAGTTTGTACTAATAGTGTCTTTCAGGTAACATTGTAAACAAAGATTAGAATTAGGAATTAGATTTCTGGGCTTTTGGCATTTATGGACATGTTAGCGTGTCACTAGGATTAGGATTAGGAATTAGCTTTCTGGGCTTTCGGCATCTACGGGCATGTTAGCGCATCACTAGGATTTGATTAGGAATTAGATTTCTGGGCTTTCGGCATCTATGGGCATGTTAGCGCGTCACTAGGATTATGATTAGGAATTCGATTTCTGGGCTTTCGGCATCTATGGGCACGTTAGCCTGTCACGCATGAGGGATGACGTCTCTCAGCGATCACACTATTCGAAAGAAGGCAAGGAAGGAAGCGGCCTGTTACCTATATGTTCGGTACCATCCCGGCATTTGCCTGGTGTGAATGAGGTAAACCCAGAGAACCTCACTTAGAATATCTGGCCTGAACAATCTTTTACACTTTTTCTACTGGGTGTCTCCACTGGAAATCGAACTCGGGAACGTTCGTACTATGTAAAAAAAGGAGAGAAGTCCACATTTGAAAATGGCTACTCCCAAAGAAAAGGCATAATGTGTGGTGTGGTTCATTGAAACAAAATCAGATACATACTCAGCGAATCTTCAGGACTAAGAAAGAAAGAAAACAACCAGTATTACGTATGTCAATTCCTGAATGGCACAAGAAATTCATGGAGAGCAACTCAGTTTTGGATAAAGCAAGGAGTGAACGGAAACAAGCTTCACAAGAATCCATCGAACCTTGAATTTTTGATTGTATATGTGACCTACAACTAGCTGAGATTCAACCAACTGTCATGTCTCAGCACGATGGTGCACCATCACATTAAGGTATACATGTTCGTGAGTTCCTGAGAAAGACATTTTCCGGTCGATGGATTGGACGGGATGGCTCAGCTTCCTGGCTACCCCATCCACTAGACATAATGCTTTTAGATTTCTTTCTGAAGGGTTAGTTGAAACAATTTTCATTGAACAAAAGTATGGGACATTACTGACCTCAAGCAAAGAACGCTGATTCCATTGCCACTCTTGATGAGGCTATGCTACTGCGAACATGGCAGGAAATCAAATTTAGTGTCGTTCGTGCAACCAATGGTATCTATATTGAAGTTTATTAAGTAACAGAAAAAACTTCAATATATACTGCTACTTTGTGACTAATATCCATACATTTATATCTGTACATAGTGTCCCAAAGTAGGTATACACCCCTGCATTGATCAAGTATAACATTCTAGTTTATTGATTTACTTCGACTGTTCCGGGCTTAAGTTATAAGTAAAAAGATGTTAAGAACAAATAATAAAGAAACTAGGTCTATCTGTTTGGTAAAAATAAGATACAGTGAGTTGATCAGTATGAGACTGTATACTTACTTTTGGGCCATCCTATATTTATAACAGACAAAGACTAATCTGAAGGCATGTTGCATACAAGATTTTTAGTTTCTGATAAGTGACCTGCCAGTAATGGCAGAATGCTTATGATGATTTTGTTTAACTGTACGACTGAAAGGTTTCGAAATGTGGGTGTGGAGAAGACAGGAGAGAATACAGGAGCGAAAAACTAATGTGAGGACTTAGAAATGGTGGGGGAGAAAAGAACAATTTTAGATATTATTGAAAAGGGGAAAAGAAATTGGTTGGAACATTGGCAAAGAAGAAACTGTATTATGAGGGACGTGCTAGAAGGTGTAGTGGCAGGAAAGACAGGGAAAGGGCGAAGGAGAGTATACTTAAAGGACGATATCAAAAGAGAAAAATCATACGTGAAGACTAAGAGGTTAGTGGAAGACCGTGGAGCATGGAAGCTTCTCAGAAGGAACGGACATGAACGTGTCATCCGGACATCCAAATACAACCCAATCCATTCGATAAACATAACAAAGATATGTTCATATACAAAACTTAGGAGCCATGGACAACGGAGTAAGTCCCTCGGGCCCATTAACCCTATTAGTATAAAGAAAATCGTAGACTCGCAGTGGAACAGCCATTGCATCAACACTGTTCATTGAAAGTCATGGCTCATTGGTCTACAGAGAATGCGGTACAAATCTTGATATGAGGGTAAATAATATTGCGTTTATATTTTTTTATATTACGTTCTCTTTATAGGCCAGGTCATAGTTTCGGTTCTGTATGTACAGAGCGCATTGCTATACAACCTTTCCCCTCATACCTATTCCTACTATCAAAACGAAAGTTGGTACACTCATTTCTTATCTCTTATAATATTTTTCGAGATACATTGTTTTGTAGATTGTTTTGCTTTTATCCGGGGCCACTCTGGATGGGGCCAAAGTTGATGACAGGGATTTTCAGACTGAATTTTCCTGGCATTATCCCAAGTTTCTCTGTTCAAGTACATTATGGGCGCCAATATATAGCACCTTTGGAAAACTTGTTGGCTATTTCACTGCGAGTCTACGATTTGCTTTATACTAACAGAGTTAATGGGCCCGAGGGACTTACTCCGTTGTCCATGGCACCTAATTTTTTGTGCATGAACATCTTTGTTATGTTTATCGAATGGACTAGGTTTGATTTGGATGTCCGGATGACACCTTTATGTCTGTTCCTTGACAGTTGAGCAAGTGACCTGCAGTAATGGCAGAATACCTACGATGATGATGAATACACTAATCACGCCTCAAAGTTCAATAACATTATTTAACAACTCCCTGTATGGTAAATGGAGAAATGGAACAGGGAATATTGCGTGCCTGTCGCAGTTGTTTATCTGAGCTGAGGAAGACCAATTACTCATGTTATTTTGTGGAGCATTCAGAATAAGGACATCGTTATCTCCGTGCTCTACAATAAAACTAACATGGAGCTACAGAAAAATACGAGAAGGAAGCAAATTACTTATGATTCACCTCGTTAAAATTATCTGGGTGACTGGGCATTGAATTGCAAAAGAGATGATTTTTTTATTATTATTATTCTTTTTTTTTTCTTTGAAATCACACCTGCGCACTGGATTCTCTATTGCTAGTTCATGGCAAAGATCTCGTTGTGTGATTCTCGGAACTCAGAGCTTGAAGTCTCTTGTATGGGAAGGAGTTAGGGGAAATAGTAACACATAATGCTCTGCGTTGCTAACGCAAATAACTTATACAGAGTGCCTGTTTAGCACAGTGTATGAGGTTCATTTCAACCTTATTACCATGACAACGAAACCTACAAAATATATATTTAGAAAACAAGCATTTTTTTCCACCCACGTGGAGAAACATGATATTGCTCCATCTCCCCTGTGGCAACTAAAGGGCTTCTTGTTCTTTATTAAAGGAAATCAAGTGTTGTTTCAAACTACTTTGGCTTTTTTTTTTTCAATCAATAGAACATTTTGTTTTGTAATGTCTGTTAAATAACGTAAACCTAATTGCTTTATTGTGATAATTGATCAATTAATTATTTTGTATTAATTCCTTTTTCAGCAGCGAGGCAAGGATTTATTTTAGTGAAGTGAGGGCCGGCTAAAATCTAACTGTTAATGGGGCCTCAAGCTATGTGGAAAGTATAAAGAATCATTTAGCGTACGCAGGGTGTCCGACACTGACACTACTGATTAAAAAAAAAAAGTTTAGTTCAATGCAGGTTTTTGAAAAAATAAAAGCAACTCAAGTTTTTAAGCTGATCAGTAAACAACCTGCTGTTCTACAAACGTCCAAACGAAACTATCACACGCCATGTGCTTTCAAGTATTTGTGATATATAAGGTGTGATCGAAAAGTACGGTGAATGTAGTTGCACAGTGCCATCTATCGACGTTGTATTCATTTCAACTAATAAGCCCCGTACCCTAAACCTTTGGTACAGTCAGTGTCGAGTTTGAACGAGTTGTGACATGTTAGTTGGCTTCCAGAGGCAGAAGAGTGTGAGAACGTGTTAAGAGTGCCTGTCGCGTGCCAACATTAAATTTTGTTCTAAGCCAAACAAAAGTGCCAAAGAACCTCATAAAATGTCAAAATCCGTGTATAGCGGTAAAGCAGTGCCATTCAAGACTGTTTAGAAGTAGTATGCGCGATTCAAAAGCGACAAAGAGTCAGTTGAAAACTGGGAACGATCGAGTCGCCCTTTATAGGAGAACTAAACATCTAATATGGGTACGTGAACATCATTTTGACCTCCGATTACATGAGCAAATGACTTCCTCCTTCACCACGAAAACGCTCCGTGTCACACCTCACTATTGATTCAAGACTTTTTGGCCGGACTGTCTTTACTATCGAGGGTTTTTCCAGCCTATGTATTCTCGTATTCACTAACACAAATCGATTCACCATAGTTTCGTTCCACATTTCGTGTGACACCAGACAAAGTTCCCTTGCAAGTGTTTATTAGACGCAATTGCTCATTCGCATTTCTCGCGATAACATTATTTTCTGCATCGAGATGGAACCCGAGCTACCCTGGACATTAGTTAGGTTTTGAAATTCTCAAATTCTTACAACTGGGAGAGACTTCTGTTGAAACACATGCTCTACAGTATGTTGCTAATTCAGTAAAGCCCTGGCGCTAAAGAAAACATAAAGAATAGGATATTCCACATTTAACCAATATTATAGATAATGTACAGCGAAATAACCAAAATAAATTTTGCTGAAACTAAACCAAGGAACTTCAGGAGGATCATTTTCATCATATCTTCAGTATTAAGAAATAGGCATTCTGTCTAACGTCTAGTCTCTAATTATATATTTTTTCTTTTCTCTTTATCTTTCATCAGAGATCCTTTTCTCTAAAAATCATGCTCTAACAAGTTCCTTTTCTTTTTGAAAAAAATATTTGAAACATTGCTCTTCTTAAAATTTTGCTAAAAACTAATGTCTATTCTTCTTTTCAACTATTTTCAGTATTGCTCTCTTTAGCAAAGTTTTGCTACACATCAATTTCTTTTCTTCTTTATAATTATTTTATATCTTTTAATATCCGTGCAGATCTTAGCCTAGAAGCATTTGCTAGTCCATTTAATGAAACTTTATAGTTATTATCTGCTTTTAATGCTTTCAGTAAATATTTTCCAGCTATTCAATAACGTTTAAAACAAGGATGCAGATAAGCAACAAAATTTTACTAGCCCAAGAAGAAAGCTGCTATCCTACATCCTACAATAGAAATCATTTACTTATCTTCAGTATGATATTAAATACTCGCCCGCACCGCAGTGGTTATTTGCATCTCTGGTTTAAAAGAAGCAAGGGGGAGCGTTTCATCTAAGTTATTTCTAAAATTCAAAATAAATTGTGGATATCATTATCTTTAATTATTCAATAAGCTTTGAAAGAAGTGGCAGTGTTATCGTTCAGTTATTTCCAAGTGATAAAGAGCGTTATCCTTAAGTTAATTACTAGAATTCAAAATAAGTGGTGGAGAGCGTTATCTTTAAGTTATTCTCTTAAATTTGAAACAAAATTGCTGAAAAGCGTTATCTTTAAGTTATTCTCCAAAATTCAAAACAAAACAAAGTGGGGAGCGTTATCTTTAAGTTATTCCCTACAATTTAAAACAAAAAATGGTGGAGAGCGTTATGTTTAAGGTATTCTCTAAAATTTGTAACAGAAAGTGCTGAAAAGCGTTATATTTAAGTTATTCTCTAAAATTTAAAACAAAATAAAGTGAGGAGCGTTATCTTTAAGTTATTCCCTACAATTTAAAACAAAAAATGGTGGAGAGCGTTATGTTTAAGGTATTCTCTAAAATTTGTAACAGAAAGTGCTGAAAAGCGTTATATTTAAGTTATTCTCTAAAATTTAAAACAAAATAAAGTGGGTAGCGCTATGTTTAAGTTATTTACTAAAATTTGAAACAAAAAATGATGGAGAACCTTATCTTTAAGTTATTCACTAAAATTTAAAACACAAAGTGGTGTTGAGAATTATCCAAACATTAACTAGAATTCAAAACAAATTGTGGGAACTGTAACGAACACTTTTAACGTTCAAATTTGGAAATTTTGTCGAGTTCAAGAAGCAATATGTTATTATGTTCTTGGTTCATGTATTTCGATATCTGTTGAATTTGATAAAAAAAAATGTAAAAATAAAAATGAATTTGTATAAAAGGAAGCAGGAACTAATGTGCCACAAACACACAGAACTTTCGAAGTATGAGAGAGATGTTCAGGACACACAAACCCATAGTAGTTTCTGTGTAAAACATGGCTGAAATAAATACTGACTGTTCACAACTAGACGATGACTATTTTGAGTCTTTTTCTTCGCTGCTGGCACTAACCGTTGTCTCTGTATTTAACTGTTCGCAGAGTCAGTCGATGAAACACGTGACTTTTTAGGTAGCAGCTGGTGCTGATCTTTAACACACTAATTTATTCTCCTAGTGGAGCTCGAAGTAAAACGACAGACATAGCCTCCTCCACTTGAAATTAGTCCAAGCAATTAAGCTGACCTTCTCCATTTAAATCAGAAGCTATGCTAAGTGAAACAATTAACTATGATTTCTAATCAAATTTTAAAGCTCTGTTTCCCCGATAACGCAAAGAGCACAAGTTATTAGAATTGAAATATTTATAACATGTTTCGCTCATTTTATTTTTATGGAGCTTCACAAATTATTTACGACATCTGACTTTTTTTCCGATCCGAATCTTCTTTGTTGGATAAATGTCAGGAAAGTGAAGTATCTGTTCTAAGGCTATACGAGAACAATTAAAGACAATAATGGTTATATTAGATCGAATATTAGACTTTAAGCTCAGTATTTCCTTGTTTTTAAGGTCAGTTGCTTTTTGCATAATTTACTTGATTGCTATGAGCCAGGTAACACAAAACCAAATCCGGAGATTATCTTTCGTTTTCTAAGATAGACTTACGTAATGGAATACCTAAGCAGAAGAAAAGTTCCTCAGTTTCTGAGGTCGCTAACAAATATGGCTGACAAATTGGCGTTTAGTGGAATGATGTGTGGGAGGCACATCTGACACTATCGCTCTTATTGTAAGCTTTCTAGACCAAAACGCTGGTGTTACCTTTATGAGGCTAAATATTTCTCTAGTTTAAAATTTCTCTTCAAGAAAGTAAAGTAATAATTGTATGTACTTTTAACGGTATTATGGCGTTGATTTATTATTATTATTGGTAATGGTAAAGGGCCTCAAACAGCCAAACAAGGGAAATGATTTTCTGCGCTTTTACCTTCACTGTACCCATAAGTTGCTACAAGTACAAATACAACAGATATATTGCTGACATATTTTTTAAAAAATGAAATGAAATCTTTCAGCTTAATAGGGGCCGTGGTGGCTCAGTGGTAGAACGTTCACCTCTGGTGCTTGGGGTCTCGGGTCCGATCCCAGCCCCCGCCAAATGAACTTTGTGGTGGACAAACACCGTGTTCGTTGATTTTCTCGGGGTTCTCCCGTTTCCTCCCACTTTCTTCAATCCACCATTTCATTCATTACTCAGCATCACCGTCTCCTTTAGCCTAACCGACATAACCGGAGGACGTAAAACTCAAAGATTTTCTTTCAGTTTAACGTCTCTCAATTATGCCCTTTAGGCTAAGGGAGAAAGATGATTAAGATAAGTGAATTACGATGGAAAAATTGGAGAATGAGAATGTGGGAGGAAACAGGAGTACCCCGAGAAAATCCAAAAACACGATGCTGCCCACCACAAACTTACATGGGCGGGAATCGAACCAGGGACCATACACACCAGAGGTAAGCTCTCTAACACTGAGCCGCCGTATCCTGAACTTTTTTTTTTTTTTTTTTTGGAAATGACGTCTAACGATAAAATTCCAAATAGTGCAGGATATGTTCACAATCCACCCTGTATTACATTTCCTACGTGGAGGCTTTTCTTGCTGTATGCTGTTTCAATGTGGATGATAAAATTGAAAGTTTACGTGATTTTATGTTCTTCATCAATAAAATTTCTTCGTCAGAAAGGGAAAGAGGATATACTAATAGTTGAAATTTGAATACATCAGACAATTGAATCGGACATTGTTAAAAGGAGATATGTTCCATTTGAAATACATTGCATATACCCTCTCTTAACAACGGCCGATTCAATTGCTCTTCAAGGGGCCGCGGTGGCTCAGTGGTAGTGCCGGTGGGTGTAGCCGAGCGGTCTGAGGCGTTAGGCTGATGATCGTGAGGTGAAGCCCATTGCGGGTTCGAGTCCCCCTGTAGTAGCAAGGGTGGAATTTTAACTGTCCTCGATGTTTGTGTGTTCGTGTCCCTATCGAGTCTAGTAGTCCTGACAAGTGGTTAAAATAGAAAAAAATAGTCAGGAAGTTAAGTAAAAAAAAGTGGTAGAGCGTTCGCCTCTGGTGCTCGGGGTCCCAGGTTCAAACCCTGCTTCTGCCAAGTGAACTTTATGGTGGACAAACACCGTGTGCGTGGGTTTTCTCGGGGTTCTTCCGTTACCTCACACTTTCTTCATTCCACCATTTCATTCATCTCTCATCATCACCGTCTGCTTTAGCCTAACCGGCATAACGGTGGGACGTAAAACTCAAAAATTCTATTTTGTTTCATTTTGAATTGCTCTTCAGTTCTCTCTATGTATACCATACGGTGAAGAAGCTGATTGCGAGTCCCTCAAACTGATTCATTTCATACCATACTGAGCTCCACATATTCTACCTGTCAACTTTACAGTAGCCCAGCGGAATAGCTAGCAAAATTCGAGGGATGAATTTTTTTTTTTTTTTTTTTTTTTAGAGTGTCGGGTATTTTTAATACTAAAACGAAACGAAAAGTTGTCGTTCAAAATATGAAAGCATAAAAAAACACTTTTTGTGACATAAAGCCAAACTTAACTAATTTCGGTGTGCTGAATTTCAAATCTGCTGGCCATGTCAGTATCACGTAAGGATTTTCTACAATGTGCAGATGAAATCTTTAATTACCTACTGATTTGTAATAAAATACTCATTATCAATCGTAGTATTGAGTATGTATGGGAGACTGACTACCAACAAGAAAATGTAATAAAAACATTTTTTTAAAAAGTCGAAATTATTTGAAACACATAACACACAAATTATCTGGTGTGTTATTTCGTTGGAAACGTACGTTCAATCAACTTACGTTTACGGTCTTCATGTGGGTTATTTGCCACCAGTGGCGGATCTAGGAGGCAGAAAGAACCCAGCAATATGATAGGTATATTATGAATTTACAACAAACTTTCAGAAAGTAATATCTCAAATTATTTTTGTCACTCAAAAAACTGGGGGGTCTAGGAACCCCCGGCTCCGGGCTACATCCGCCACTGTTTGCCACTAGGCGCAACAATAATATTCTACCATGAAAATATCCTATCCACTCTGGTATCTCAGATTTATCTCTTTAAGGTCTTGGTGCAACGTCCTATCCTATCCTTATTCTTTGCTCAGTGTACCTAAGTCTAGTAGAAAACAGCGAAGCAAGAAGTCGAAATTCCAAACTCAAGTGATATCGAGTATCGAGCCATACATTTTCTTGAGCATTATTTCCATAATTGGTGTCGTTCATGATATTTTTGAATGCAAAATCTTTTATGAGCTAGCGAATCTGTGGGATATCAAACGTGTCCTCCTTTTACTTTTGAATGAAATGAAATGAAATCTTTGAGTTTTACGTCCCACGGTTATGCCGGCTAGGCTAAAGGAGACGGTGATGATGAGATATGAATGAAATGGTGGAATGAAGAAAGCGGGAGGAAATGAGAGAACCCCGAGGAAACCCACGCACACGGTGATTGTCCACCACAAAGTTCTCTTGGCGAGAGTAGGGTTTGAACCCGGGACCCCATCACTTTTGAATTGAACAAGAATTGAAATGTTAACGGAAACAAGAACTATCGTTTTCCGACAATTTGACAAGGATCTTCATTACCACTGTTAACAGCAAATATTGTGAATATCTCCACATTTGTCCAGTCAAATTATTTTTTTTACCAACCTTGAAGTAATTTATATAAAGCTAAACTGTGTGTGAGCATTCATTAGTCGATCCTTATTTCTCCCTGAAAAGTTCCCAAAAATCTGATGGTGGGTTTCAGAGTTATGATGTCGCCGCCAAAGTTGCAGCATTTTTCTTCGAACATGCGTAAATTTTCACAGAAAACAGATAAAACTTGCTCTAAAATGTGAAGAAGTGTTTGAAAAATATCCAGAAAATACTAATCTCCAGAATTATAGTAATTAGTAACCAGAAACTGAAATAATTGTTTTGTTTGTGCAGCGTTAGAACGTTAAGGCAAAAATAACTTGCAAAATATGCGACATTTCTTATGGTACGGTAGATAGGAAGTACAAGGAATTTAAGTAGCTACAAAAGAACACCAGCACTGCTGTGATATCATTACACATAAGATAGGTACGTGAAATTATTGAGTGAAAAATGTGGTTTCGTTATTGCATTTATATTAGTACTACTGTAATTCCGTTTCATCCTGTTAAATTAAACATTACAAACGAAAATCATATAAAGTTGAAATTTTGCGGGATTCTTCATTAATCTATTCTCTCCTCTCCATGAAAAGTCCCCTAACATCTGGAGAAAGGTTTGGCTACCATATTTGAAAATTTTCAGAAAATTTCAGCGATTTTCCATTTTGTATCCTCACATTTTTTAAGCAAATATTGGATTTATTTTACGATAGAACATCTGGTAACTGGATTAATCAAACTTCAAGCACAGTTACGCTCTTCATTCGAATGCATTTTTTTCTTTTAAACAATTACAATGATACATGAGCTATAAAACTTACTAACTCCTGATCAAACTTAGCATAGAAGTAGACCCTATCCTGGTTAGTACACGTGTAATATATTTTCTTGCGTAAAATAACTCGAGTTATGTTCCATCAAAATGAGGTTTGAAGTTATTTTCTCAAATTTTTCTAATTGCTGCTAGAACTAGAAGAAAATATATTGCAATATCCCGTCATATTTACAAACACCACAAGCAACCAACGGATACCATCTCCGGGTAAGAGGTTCCAAACCAATCTCCGCTCTGCTCTGGGCAAGAAAGCCCAAATACATACTACATATAACCAACATACTACAAAAACCTCCGTGCTGTTTTGGGCAGGAGGTCCAAATCTTAAGGAAAAGACTATTAGAAACATTTACTTATTTGGATATCACTGTACATAACTTTTACAAAAAATTATAATATAAAAGAGTGAGGTAGAAACCCATGTACCGTTTCTCTACCATACATTATAATACAGAACAAAAATTTTAAAAGTTAAACTGAGGTTAAACACTAACGCGTTGAATGGTAAGTACTTTCAGTGGGTGGGCCGCGGTGGCTCAGTGGTAGAGCGTTCGCCTCTGGTGTTTGGGGTCGCGGCTTCGATCCCAGCCCCCGCCAAGTGAACTTTGTGGTGGACAAACACCGTGTGCGTGGGTTTCCTCGGGTTTCTCCCGTTTCCTCCCACTTTCTTCATTCCACCATTTCATTCATTACTCATCATCACCGTCTCCTTTAGCCTAACCGGCATAAGCGTGGGACATAAAACTCCAAGATTTCATTTCAGTTCATTTACTTTCAGTGGGTATTAAGATAAAGATTTGTTAAAATCAATGCAAGATAAAGGCTTCCCCCGATCGGGAAATTTCTCATATCAAAACGTAAACATTAAACAGTTAGTCGTCTCTCGTGTATACCACGTGAAGGAATTTGGTTTATATGGTGTAGTATTTCCTCAATCAATATTGAAACCAGAAATCGAAGTTGATCATTTCCGGTTTTAGTAGAGATTAGAGTAGAGATGGAATAATATATTTCTGTAATCCTTAATTGATTGTGGGTAATCACTTTTGGCTATCTATTGACATTTTTTGTCCTGTAGCGATCAACGTTACAACCAAAAGTGGTTCATTTCTGCCACTTCCGGTTTGAATAGATCATCATTAACATCACGATAATAATTCTGCCATATCGGCAGGTCACTTGCCGCAACTAAGAAACTTCCATTCTCCATAGTCTTGAGCTGACCTCTTCGTCCGTACGTACATTTTTTCTCTTTTGATATCGTACATCAATTGTAGCCGTTTTTGCCTCCTCCCTCTCTTTCCTGCCACCATACCCTCCAGTACGTCCATCATGATTCACTCCCTTCTAAGCCAATGTCCAAACCAGTTTCTCTTCTTCTTCTTAATATCTAAAATTGTTCTTTTTTTCTTCACCATTTTAACACCCTCTGATTTGTTTTCTGCTTTACCTAATTCTCTTCATTCTCTTCCATACATACATTTTGAAAGCTTCCAGTCGATTTTAATCATTTTTGGATAATGTTCATGTTTCTTCCCAATACATTACAATTCTTCACACGAATCATTTTCTGAACTCTTTTCAACTCTTTATTCAAGGTCTACAAAACAAACTTTTCTCCATCCTAAAGGCTTCTTTCGCCATTCCTATCCTTGCTTTTATTTCACATTCGCATTTCATATCATCATCACTGTTAATACTACCCACGTATCGAAAACTAGTCACTTGCCACTTCATTTCAATCACCATGGCTTTTGTCTTTCTAACATTTATTTTCATCCAATATTCAGTGCAGTCCTTCCTAAAGTTTTGTAACATTTTGAATTGAGTTGAGTTGATTATAAGCTTAACGTTCCTTCTAGCAGGAAGGCTATATGAAATGGGACCTATTGATTAACTTGGAATCCGAACCTCATGAACTCCCTCCGGGAATCGAACCGAATCTTTCACGCTAAAGGCACGTACGCTAAACGCTTAGCAACAGAGGAGCTCTTCTAACATATTATTGATTTTAAGAGAAAAGATAGTACCTAGTTTTAGAACGCTAAATTGATTGTTGAAAAAAAATCCCTCTATCTCTTGTCAGTTTTGTTCTGAACGGATCAATATTGAAACTGGAAGTTGTAGTGGAGTTTTATAACTTCCGGTTTTAGGAAAGAGTTAAAGAATGGAGATGGAAAATATTCTTGAGAAAGTATTAATCGACTGCAGAAAAGAGTTTCTCACCATCTTATTAGCGTTTTTGATCCATAGTGATTAATCTTCAAACCAGAAATGATTTATTTCTACAACTTCCGGTTTAAATATCATCTACGAATTTGAAACCAGCACTGCACCAGAAGGTCCTCCTGTGTATTTGGTGGACTGCTCGCCGCATTGTGCATCGGGAACTGCTACCAGCTGGTCAGAGCATCAATGCAACTGTGTACTATCAGCAGTTGAGCCGTGTTCAAGAAAAACTCAAAACTCTGAAGTCAGAACTTCTGAATCTCAAAGGGGTCCTCTTGTTACAGGACAACGCTAAGCCTCACGTGGCTAGGATGACCCGGGATACCATTCTACGCCTTGGATGGGAAACACTATTGCATCCGCCATATTCCCCGGACATTGCATCTTAGTTCAAATCCCTAGTACAGGTGAAAATGCACTTGATACCTTCTTCGCTTCGCGGCCCACCAAATTCTACCGTGATGGAATCCATGGCCTTCTAGAATGTTGGCAGAAGGTCGTCGATGCTGATGGGGACTATTTTTGATCTAGGTATGTCTTAGGTGACATATCGATGTTTGAAGGTGGTGAGTGAAAAACCAACAGAACTTTCTTGGTTGCCTTTATAGTTCTGGAGATGTTTTGTCTCAGGAATAGAGAGGCAGGTTAAATACTTAAAGGAGTTCGGTAATATTTGAAATTTCAAACTCAATTATTGGAGAGAGATATTGCTAGATTTTCGCAATAATTTTTGAAGTATTTACAGGTCAAACATGCGTTCGTGGTTTTTATGGTTGGACTGGATTTTAATGTTCCTCTCAGCACTAAGGATCCCCTCACTGTATAGGCCGTTCCTCATCAAATTGTGCAACCTCCAAGAGGTCTGGGTTACAGAATTACAGTCCCGGGCTTAGAACTTCAATTATTCACCAGAATCCTTAACAACTAACAACAACAATGGGAAAGAAAGTAAAAGGAAGTCGTAATTGGGCTATATTTAAAGGTACCAACCTGACATTCGTATGGTTTAGCTAAAGAAATACACTAGAGACCAGGCACGGCTTCGAACTCGAAACCTTCTTATCATGAAGCAAGAATGTCAACTTCTAACTTACGCTCCTTGGAAAGTTGCTTAATACCTGTAATAGCAGTAATAAAAGTAAAGAAAATGAAGTGAAATATTTCAGTGTAACGTTCCATGGTTATGCCGGCTAGCGAAAGGGGACGGTGATGATGAGAAATGAATGAAATGGTGGAATGAAAGAAGTGGGAAGAAACGGGAAAATCCCGAGAAAACTCACGCACACGGTATTTGTCCATCACAAAACTCACTTGGCGCGAGCTGGGACCGCATGTAGCAGAGGTGAATGCTTTACCACTGATCCAACTTGACCTCCTAAAAGGAAGGAGATATATTTTCATTTGGGAAGTACCTTTCCTCCACTTTCCTTACTGAAGAATTTCGAATAAAATTAAATTTTTCAGTTTTACGTCTGACGATTATGCCGTGTAGTTAGAGCAGACAGTGGTGATTACAGTGAATAAGATGATTGAATGAAGAAAGTTGCAGAACAGAGAGAAAAACCCACGCAAACGGTGTTTGTCCACCACAAATCTCTAAGAGAGAGCTGGGATCGAACCAAGGACCAGAGGTACCAGAAGTGAACGCCCTACCACGCAGCAATTTTGAGGAATATTTTAAAACTATTTTATGAATGATGCTAAGTAAAATAAAAGAAGCAAAACATGAGAACTAGCATGAAAGTGATTGAACAACAATTTGGACAATTCAATATTGATTAGTATCTTTCAAATCACACCTTAAAGCTACACGTGTAACTTTGTTTATTAAACACGTAGAAGATAGCAACCCTGTGCATAAGAGAGGTCGAAAGTAAGTGGTGCAATGCTGAGATTTTATCACGTGACGTGATTGACCTGTAAGGTTACTGCGACACGACCTGTTGCGTCAGTGTATCGTGACTCAACACTACCAACGACAATCTCTGTCCATTTCTCTTCTTTCTTCCGTTTTTTGGTTGCTCCGCCTACTTTCACCTTGTGAAAAAGAAGTGCACAAACTCATGTTCTTTGTGTTCTTTCTTTGTCACTGTCTTATTTCTTTTTTATTACGTGTGAGTCACGTATAAAGAAGGTGCCAATTTCTCTCGACAGAAGCAAAAGCGACAAGGAAGATATTGTTTCTCGCCAGCGGAGTCACCACGTTTGAAAATTGTCCTTGACGTGATGTGAAAACCCCCCTTCTAATTACAGTACATACACAAATGATAAATGTGACATGCAATGCAATTATTCACTTGTAATGGTCTTAAAATATGATTCTAAACACTTGTCTGCATTGTAATTTCACAACAGTATTTTCACGTTTCCTTAAAATGAGTTTGTCAAGTATTTTTTTTTTGTTTTCTCAGTCTAATAAAATATTAACATTCCAGCCATTAATGTTACCCACGAGACGAGACGGCACAGAGCTCTTCCAATGGAAACAGGTATCTTTCTGAGAAAATAGAGAGCTCTTCCAATAGAAACAGGTATCTTTCTGAGAAAATAGAGAGCTCTTCCAATAGAAACAGGTATCTTTCTGAGAAAATAGAGAGCTCTTCCAATAGAAACAGGTATCTTTCTGAGAAAATAGAGAGCTCTTCCAATAGAAACAGGTATCTTTCTGAGAAAATAGAGAGCTCTTCCAATAGAAACAGGTATCTTTCTGAGAAAATAGAGAGCTCTTCCAATAGAAACATGTATCTTTCTGAGAAAATAGAGAGCTCTTCCAATAGAAACATGTATCTTTCTGAGAAAATAGAGAGCTCTTCCAATAGAAACAGGTATCTTTCTGAGAAAATAGAGAGCTCTTCCAATAGAAACATGTATATTTTTTCCGAGACAATACGGAGCTCTTTCAAGAAAAAGAGATACCTTTCTGAGACCACACAGAACTCTTCAAACAGAAACAGATACCTTTCCGAGAAAATACAGAGCTCTTCCAATAGAAACAGGTATATTTTTCCGAGACAATAAGGAGCTCTTTCTTTCAATAAAAACGGGTACCCTTTTGAGACCGCATAGAGCTCTTCCAATAGAAACTGGTACCTTTTTGAAACAATACAGAGCTTTCCCAATAGAAATAGGTACGTTTTCGATACGATATAGAGCTCTTCCAATATAAACAGATATCTTCCCGATACAATATAGAGTTTTTCCGATGAAAACAGGTATCTTTTCGGGACAACACCGAGCTCTTCCAATAGTCTTTCCAATAGAAACAGGTACCCTTTCGAGACAATACGAAGCTCTCCCAATAGATACCGGAAAATTTCCGAAACAATATAGTTTTTTTTTTTCAATAGAAACAGGTGCCTTTCCGAAACAATATAGAGCTCTTCCAATAAAAACGGATACTTTGCCAAGACTATACAGGCAATAGAACTTTTCCAATAAGAACAGGTACGAGATGAGAAAATACGACGAGATAGCCTCAAACCTTGTCTCATGGGCAGCTGTACCAACCATTAATTTAACGATTTTAAACAAATAGTTGTCACCATGTTTGGCAGCTCTCAGTAGTAACTACGTACACAAAAAGGGTGAGGCTCTGCACTTGATACCGCGCTATCTTGAGTTCATATCAGTAGGCTACCAACCGATTCTCTAGAATCGAGTTCT
Organism: Thermobia domestica; assembly: GCF_964235325.1. Taxonomy (NCBI): domain Eukaryota; kingdom Metazoa; phylum Arthropoda; class Insecta; order Zygentoma; family Lepismatidae; genus Thermobia; species Thermobia domestica. Next base: position 265,601,294 of record NC_137462.1, read on the forward strand.
TCAACTAATGCAAAGTTACAATTATAACTTATTTATAATAGGACACTTTTGGAAAATGAAATGAAATAGTTAATTTAATTAAGATGTCATGGTTATGCCCTTTATAGTAAAGTAAATGAATAATTGCTGAGAGTAAATGGTATAGTGACATGAACATATAAAAGGAAACGTGAGATTCTGGAAAAAACTCATGGACAAGATAGTATCCTCCACCGACTCACATGTCCTGGGATCGATCCAGAGACCCTCACACCAGAAGTTAACGCTCTACTACTCAGCCAAGAACACTTAAACATGCAGTTTAAATTACAGTAATTACCACGTGCATAGCTATCTATTACTGTTAGGTTAAGGAATGGTAACAATTCAGATCTGAACTGTGGTTGCAGTTGACCTCGATTAGAATAAAGCGAGAACTGTAATTCTGGGACTTGACATTTATTACCTACAGAAGCGACACTACATGGTATAACTGTAAAGCTTTTGCTTCTACCGGAGTCGATTGTAGTCTCCTCAGAGTTGAGCAAACTATGTAGTAGACATGCAATTAGATAAAGGTAAAATAGACCGTTGTATTTTTTATATTTATCTTTGCTGTGTTTAATTGTCAAAATTTCTTCATTTGAAAATTTAAATAAAACTCACAATTCTCTCTTTTGGTATGATGTAATAGGTCAGTTCAAGACGTAACCACTATCAGTTTCACATGTAGCACATTTCCCTGTATGCCACCAGAAATAACTATACCGTAAAACTTCTTTGAAAAAGAATATTAGCCTATACTGACTTCATTGAAATATTACAGTGTTTCGAAACTTTGATGCACAACCCCCGAGTTTATGCAACCACAATAACACTAAAGAATGTGTGGTTGCCTATGAGCATATCGTTTTGCAGCAATTAATCGTTCACTCGTTTAGATGTTTCATGGTCTAGCTCCACAATCTATCATTAGATCGTAAACAAATTTATATTGCACCACCAAAAAGGAATATTCTTTCAACCTAGAAAAGAATCATAAAAACCTTTCCCAATATATCGAAGTTATGCGTGAACATACGCTGAACATACATATAAATTGGTTGAATTAGCATTATCCTTTTCTTGAGATTGGTTAGAAAAGAAGTGGGAGATTGGTTAGAAAAGAAGTGGCAGAGTCAAAGTGTTCATCACATCTAAAAGTTTGGTTTAGTTTTGGTAAACGAAACTAAAATTTACCAAATACTAATCATAAATATAGCATTCATCCTCAAATTAAATAAAGTATACTTTAAACAGAATGTGAACTTCTGTTATGACTGATGTGCTACATAGGGCTCGTATCTGCGAGGCCCATAATGGGGGATACCTCCTTGAGATTATATTCCACGCATAAGTGTAAACAATCTTCCATCCTTGATTTTTCATTCTGTGAAATATCAATGGAAACTAATGTATATGTATATATAAACGAAAGTGATTATGTTTAAGACTTGATAACTCTTCAATCACCCGACCGAATCTAGATCAAATTTTCAACACAGATGAGGTTCGGACCTGGGATGGTTTTTATCATTTCATTTTAACGGTACAACTTAGGGGAAGAGAAGGGGGAAATACATAAAAATGATAGAAAATGATCGATATTAGTGTCGAATCCGTAGTTTTCGGGGTCGCTGAGATGAACAGTGACACTTCCGATTCCGTTTAAATCCAAATTCAACCCTGCATCTTGGGAGAGAGAGAGAGAGGGATATATATTCCTCCGATATATATCCCTCTCCCCCCCAAGTTGCGGGGCTGAATTTGGATTTAAACGGGATCGGAAGTGTCACTGTTCATCTCAGTGACCCCGAAAACTACAGATTCGACACTAATATCGATCTTTTTCTATCATTTTTTTATAGTATCGAATCCATAGTTTTCGGGGTCGCTGAGAGGAACAGTGCCACTTTTGATGCAGTTTAAACCCAAATTCAGCCAAATTATGTCCAAAATAAAACATATTCTACCTGTACGAACAACGAGTACTCTGCTAGTGAAAAAAAAATGTTATTCACAGTTACAACCCCTTCGAGACTTTTGGCCCACCCTATATAAAGGAGGTTTGGTAACCAACATCCATAAAAAAAATAGTGTCTATTAAAAATTTATGGTTTACTGCTAAAGTTTACTGCAAAGTGAAGCCGCATTGAAAAAGACAATTCGTACAAAATATGTAAAATATTTCGGCAAGAAACACACAATAACTAGCTATAATGTAAAGTGTAAACCCTTGCAAACAAAACTCACAAAAGTTAGCTTTGCCTACTGAATCTCCCTTCATGGTAACGCACAGTACAATAAAGTTAATCTTGTTATCAAAGCTCTGCAAGCAAAACACGCAATAACTCTATCTCTTGGGATACAATACAAATGTGTGATCGTCACAATGGGTTACAGCGATAAGTGCCTAGTGCTAATTAAGGTTGGGTTTTTTGACCAGAATGAAACAGTAATTAATCAAGAGGGAGATGGAGATAAAAGAAATATAATCAGCACAGATAACAACCAAAAATTTATATTCGTCCATTGTTTTTATTTATTTACTTTTGTTCTGAGGGATAAATTTAAGTATCCTCCAACGAAATTAGACAAGGTTGTTTCCAGAAGTAAGTAATTGAGGAAACATAGGAATAAGTCTATTCTTTTCTTCAGTTTTCCATACAGAGAAACGTATACGAGGGGAAGATGGAAAGTAAATTTTTCGTGGCTGTTATGAACAGAAATGTTTTTCCAAGACAAGGAAACGAAGAACAAGGTTTACTTTTATTAGAACCAAGGACGTTGATGCATTTTTAATACCACTTTATAAGATTTATAAACTTTCCTTTTGGAAAAATCTGTGTGTTGCATACGGACAAACTTCTTCACTTTGCCATTGGTACCAAAGTGCCTTCCGCTGAGAACCTTCTTCAATGTCGTAAAGAGATGGAAGTCGCTTGGCGAAAGGTCAGGGTTGTACGGCGGATGAGCGGGTGCACTGAAATTGCGGGAAACTTTCACTTTCTTATAAAACCTTAATGAATTGGCGACAAAATTGAAAATTGCGCAAAAAGAACAAATAGTTGTGGAACATTGTCATCATTTCCGTAAGCATTTCCACCAATAAAAACAATCACTAGAAATTCCGTTCAATCCGTTAACATCTTAACGGATAACGGTGACTTCATATTCCATTTATAATCTATAATGTTCCCTTTGTCGTATGCAACCTGCACAGTAAGCAAGAAATGTTGGTTGCCTACAGGAAATGATATATAGCTGTTCTTACTGCAAGATGCTAATTATATTAAGCAGGAAGACGTATAAAACTGCGTTGTTAGTACGTTAGTCCGTCCGTCCGTTACTTTTAAACGAAATACTTTTTTTTTTGCAATAGATAGCTGGAACAGATATCTCGGCCGAGTTCTTTAACGGCGACTTTAACGATTGCTATCCATATTCCGAGCATGGAATCGCGTTTTCCTCTTTCCTGTCTTTATCAGAGTTATTTATTTATTTAACAAATTTTCAGTTACAGACTGTAAGGTAAAACGCCCATGCTACTAAACGGAACTCAAACTGTTGATGGATTGCATATTGCTATCTAGAAGCCGAACGATCCAGACCATTTTTAATTTCAAGCTACGTCTGAAGAGAAGAAAGTTTGTCGATTCTAAAAAAAAAATCGTATTCAAGATTTCAATGGATTTACGCGTTCCGTTGTGTATGCATACCGGAAAAAAGATTTGTCGATCTCCCTTCGTCTGTCCCCTTGTGTCTCCCAATGTCCTCTCGGCTAGAGGCTTTTACCGTTTAATATTTCTCAACCAAATTTTAAACTTGATTCTTTTATAACATTCTCTAGGGGCAGGATTCGAGTTTTGTTGCTACCCCGCAAACTACCAGAGGGAAGTTGTGGAACGTTGCCATCATTAACCATAAGCATTTCGATCAACAAAAACAGTCATTAGAAATTCCGGTCAATCCGTTAACTTGTTCACGGCTAACGGTAACTCTCCATATTCCGTTTCAAATCTGTAATATTCCCTTGGTTGTCTGCAACCCGCACAGTAGCAAAGACATGTTGGTTGCCTATAGTAAAATATTTTTAAGAAACACTATTTCTCGAAAACGGCTCTAAAGATTTTATTTAATTTTCCTTAAATCAATATTTTATTAACGACTCTATTGCAATAACACCTTGTATTAGTAAATAAAACCACGTGCTTCCGCACAAGCACCTACAAGCAGCAGACGGATGCTGTCACCGAGGATTCACGAAGAGGACACGAAGAGATACGAAGGGATCCCTTCAATTCCTCCACAGGCTAAACCTCCAAAGACTGGTTATAGAAGCGAACACCGATTAGTTAACAACTGGTCATATAGTACCTTTTTCTCTAAAAGCTGTATCGGACGGGAGAGACCCCTCTAACCTTATCTGTCAGATGCATCGGGCAAGAGTATTCTCACCTATCTCCGTGCTGCAATGGCAGGAGATATTGCCCTTCTCTGAGTTTCTACGGGCAATAGGTTCCTTTAGACCCAGCTGCAACGAGCAGACTAGTTCTTAATTAACAAACCTTAAAACCTCCAAGCTGTTATGCTCAGGAGGTCCAACTTGTAGAGCGAAGAACTATTAGAAAAATTACTATTTGTAATCTTGTATATAAAGTGTATAACGTCTTTTGTAATGAATAGACATGACGGAAAACTTGTGCACCGTTACTGTACCGCTACTCTACACTATAGTAAGATTTAAGTCCTTCCTGTGGAAAAAAGTCCAAAAGGGTAGTTTCCTCTTCGGGTGACTTGTATTGTAGACTTCTTTCTTTAAAACGACTTAAGCAATTTTGTTCATATTTCATAAACGAATGTTCCATTAATACATCTTACCATACAGTTTAAGTGAATTTCAGTAAAAAGAAATTCACAAAGAGTTATGTTTTATCCTTTAGAGTACTCTTTTCGGAACGATTTTCTAAAAACGACACAAGTTATATTTTTTTCCATATAACATAAATAAATATTTCATTAATAACCCTATAATACGGCATAACTCAATGACTGTTGTAAAATATCTATAGTATAGTTCCATAGTATAGTTCACTCTTAGGAGTGGGTTTTTTGGACGATTTTCTCAAAAACGACTTAGATAAATTTGTTTATATTTTATAATTCTTTACAAATCTTATAGTTCAGCTCTGATGCATGGAGTCCCTGGTTCGATACCAGCTCACGCAAAGTGAACGTTTTTGTGGACAAATACCGTGTGCGTGGGTTTTCTCGGGGATCTCCCGTTTCCTCCCACTTTCTTCATTCCACCATTTCATTCATTTCTCCTTTAGCCTAGCCGGCATAACCATGGGCCGTAAAGCTCAGATTTCATTTTTTTTTTTTTTTTTTACAAATCTTACAATACGGTATAAGTCATTTTACAATACGGTATAAGTTCTAAGAGGTAATTTACTCTTGAAGACAAACTTTATCGGACAGTTTTGTCCAAAAATATGTTCAGACGGTTTGGTTCTTGTTTCAAATATGAATATTTTATTAGCAATGCGGCATAAATTATTTTACATAAAAAGTCCAATAACTACATTATATCCTTATATCCTTGATTCCATATTGTCAAAGTAAACTCAACAACACAATGAACAAGGCTATGTGATAAAAATTTATAAAATCCAAACATGTAACAGTTTCAATACACTAACTGTGTCTTCATCAGGCTTCCACTCCTTATGAATACTTAGAGTTGGTCACCTCTTATATACCTTCCGGAGCACAAGGATGACGTAAGATTGAAAAGAGACGACAACGCAATATATATAAGCATCAAAAAAGGGGCAAACAACAGGATAAGGCGGGAAGGACTAGAGAACAGGACATTGGTGAGAAAATTGAAAGAAGTCAAGAAAATTATGAAGACAGAAGACAAGGTGATGAATTGAAATGAAGAATTTGTGATAAATAAATAATTGGAGAAGATTTTACTTAAAGAAAAAGAAAGAAAGAGAACAAATGAATAACGGAATAAAAACAAGAATAATTAAAGGACAAGAATGTATCCCGCAAAAACGTATGTTTTTAATTGGACTCTGTACAAGTGAAAGTGGAAAAAAATAAATGTTACTTTTTAATGAAAGGGCGGAGCCAAATTAAAATTTGATCTCTGTAAAGCACATAAGAAGTGATCAACTGCCAAGTAGCCAGAAAGAGTGGAAATCTGATGAAGGCACAGCTAGTGTGTTGAAACTGTTACGTGATTGTGTTTTTATATAATTTTATCACATAGCTTTGCACAGTGGTTTGTTGTGGTTATGTTAAAAAAAAGTCCATGAGGTATAGTTTACTCTTAAGAGTCTTCATCCCGGCGAAATTAAAATACCGCTAATTTTACATTAATTATGTGATATCTTCAAATAGATAAAAGATAATTGAAATATGAAACAAGAGCGCCCTAGACAATATTATTTTGCGTGAGGTACCGTTATCACAAGTCACCTAGTGGCTTTCCGTTTTCAGCTATTTAGAAACGCGAAAATAAATGCCGATTTTCAAAATGGCTCGAAATGAAAGCAGATAAGTGAGTCGTGATAACGGTTTCTCATGTAAAATAATATTGTCTAGGGCGCTCTTGTTCCACATTTCGATTATCTTTTATCTATTTGAAGATATCACATAATTACTGTAAAATTAGCGGTATTTTAATTTCGCCGGGATTAAGACTCTTAAGAGTATTTTTTTATCAGACAGTTTTCTAAAAAAAATGGTCTGTTTATTTTGTTCTTATTTTCTAAATCGTTGACAATCCTATGATATGGTATAAATCATTCTGCTGAAAAGTCCAGAAAAGGTAGTTTGCTCTTAGTGGTAAGTTTCTTATATATATATATATATATATATATATATATATATATATATATATATATATATATATATATATATATATATATATATATATATATATATATATATATATATAAGAGTATTTACCCTTGGAGGGTGAGTATTTTTCGGGCAATTTATTCAAATATGATTCAGGCGGTTTTATTCTCCATTAAGAACTCTATAGCGTGGTGTCAGTCATTTTAAAGAAAAAGAAACATAAGGATTAGTTTACTCTCACAGAAATAAAAAATGAAATCTTTAAATTTTACGTCCCACGATTATGCCGGTTAGGCTAAAGAAGACGGTGATGAGAACTAAATGTGAAATGTGGAATGAAGAAAGTGGGAGGAAACGGGACAACCGCTTAAAAAACACGCATACGGTGTTTGTCCATTACAAATTTCACTTGCCGCGAACCAGAGATGAACGCTCTACCGTTGTTACAAGAATCAGTTTCTTTCAGTTATTTTTTTAAAAAAAGAAACTCTTCAATTGATTGTATTCATATTTCAGAAATAAATGTTTCTGTAACAACACTACAATATGACACGAATAACTTCACATTTAAAAAAAAATTAGAAGGAGCAGTTTACTCTTGGGGTGAGATTTTTCGATACTACATTTTCCGAACATTCATTTTACAATCTTGTTTATATTTCATAAATAAATATTTCCGTAATATCATGAGAAGATTGAAGAAGTGCAAACGAGAAAGTTTAGTGTGATGGCCTGTCCTTTCATTTTTAAAAAGATCCTTTCTTAACACTCTGTCAGTAGATCTGCTATCTCCTAACGATAATGTAATTGCCATCTAGTAAATAATAATAATAATAATAATAATAATAATAATAATAATAATAATAATAATAATAATAATAATAATAATAATAATAATAATCTGCTATTGGTATCTGATTCACTAGCCCGGCAGATACTATTGCTGAAAGTAGCATCGGAACCAGTACTACTACTCGAAGTTTTATACGATTATACTTAGTGTTGATACCTCAAACGAGAATAGAATCTGAGGCTACACGATCAAAAAGCACGTCCCTTAATCCTTCAGCCATGTAGAGTACTAAGTGGGGTTAGCACACATTCTGTCCTGACCGTTTTAACCATCCTGGTGTCGCGTCGGTTTACTGTAGTGAGAATCTTCTCTCCCCCCTTTTTTTGTATGCCCCATTCTCATTGCAGTATTCTAAATATTATTTTACATATGTTTACATTGACAACTACATGTAAGCGGTTTAGGAGAAAATAATGGTAAGCGCCGTTTTCGGCGAAATTGAGTTATTAGGTGAAATGGTTTGGGATTGGGTCACAGAACAGTATTCAGGTAGTTGAAGTTTGGAAATATACCTACAAATAGCAGAGGAACCTTGTTTACTGTGTCATTGCATTACATTGCATACAAATGTTGAGCTTTCTTTTTCAGTTTACTAGAAAGTTAGTAAATGTCACTTATTATTGTCTTCCCCAGAGCCGATCACATGTAATCCTAATTTGTTGTATATTTGAATATTGGTAGACTGACGTCACGGCAATCACAGGATCGAAAATGCGTGTTACTTTCAAGACCGTTATTACTAATTCATCCAAAATAATAATATAAAATATTGATGGCTCTTGTGCTAGTTAGGTACTTTGTATCGATGAAAGGAATGAGAGTAAACCTCTCACGAAAGTGTCCCTGTTTATAGTACTTTCTATCGATAGAAGGAATGAAAGTAAACCTCTCACGAAAGTGTCCCTGTTTATAGTACTTTCTATCGATAGAAGGAATGAAAGTAAACCTCTCACGAAAGTGTCCCTGTTTATAGTACTTTCTATCGATAGAAGGAATGAAAGTAAACCTCTCACGAAAGTGTCCCTGTTTATAGTACTTTCTATCGATAGAAGGAATGAAAGTAAACCTCTCACGAAAGTGTCCCTGTTTATAGTACTTTCTATCGATGGAAGAAGTGGAGGTAAACTTTTCACAAAGTGTCCTGGTTTGAAGTACTCTGTATTAATGGAAGAAGTGAAAGTAAACCTCTCACAAAGTGTCTCGGTTTGAAGTACTCTATACCTATGACATGAAAGTAAACCTCTCACAAAGTGTCCCTGTTTGGGGTACTTTCTATCGATGGAAGGAAAGTAAACCTCTCACAAAAGTGTCCCTGTTTATAGTACTTTCTATCGATGGAAGGAATGAAAGTAAACCTCTCACGAAAGTGTCCCTGTTTATAGTACTTTCTATCGATGGAAGGAATGAAAGTAAACCTCTCACAAAAGTGTCCCTGTTTGGAGTACTTTCTATCGATGGAAGGAATGAAAGTAAACCTCTCACGAAAGTGTCCCTGTTTGGAGTACTTTCTATCGATGGAAGGAATGAAAGTAAACTTTTCACGAAAGTGTCCCGGTTTGGAAGATTTACATTCCATCAAGGTGTCCCGTTGTACGATAGCAGAAATGTAGTAAGTAATGCAAATACCAAGGTCAATGGATGAATGATAGAGAAATGTTCTCTCGAGAAGAATGTTTGTAACAAAATCTACATGAGTGAAACACCAAAATAGAACCAGAATTGTCCCAAGAGAAATGGCATTACTGGTATAAATCTACTTCCTTTGGACTATTTATTTTTAAAAGACCTTTTTTTTAGTTAAAATTAACAACACTCTTAACAACAATGGGCATTAGTCAATTAGACACGTTCATTTTGTTTATTCTTTCATGGAGATCGTAAAACGAAATAAAACGTTCATTTGAAACAGAAGAGATGTGGTCTGATTTAGCACCTAACGATAAACAATTTAGCCGATTGTGAACAGATTTACAAGCTGCTAGTGTTGTCTAACAGCTCAATGAATTTTTCTCTTGTGCACATACATCACTGGTTGTTTTGCTTTTTCACACGAATACTTGGCAGTCAATCGACTTGACAACTCTAGGTTGTTTTGCCAATACACTGGAAATATATCTTAGGGTCAATATTTTTCATTAAGGAAAATACAGGCGTAATTGATATCTGCCTACTAATGAAATGTTCTGGGTTCAATCCTTTCCAAAGGTGAAAATTCACGTTCTATTCTCATCCACACTGTGGACTAATGCTTTACCCAAATCATTCTGAGCAACTCAGTGGTAGAGTGCGCACCTCGGGTGCGTGGGGTTCCTGGTTCGCTCCCCGGCCAATTAAGTTTGTGGCGTACAACATCGTGTCCGTGAGTTTTCTCGGGGTATTCTTGTGTTCTCCGAAGATAAGTGACGATGTCTCTTGCCCGACGCCGCTCAGAGGTAAGGTTAGAGGAGTCTCTTCTCCCAATGCAGCTTGGAGAAATAGGTAGTATGTGACCAGTTGATAACTGATGTTTTTTATCTCGAGGTGTCCGCTTTTATAGACAATTTGGAGGCGGAGTCTGTTTAGGGGTTGTAGGGGTTCTCTTCGTGTATCTTCGTATTACGTCGGTAACGGCATTCGTCGTCTGCTGGTAGGTGCTTATGCCGAAGCATGTAGTTTTGTTTGCTAATATGAAGGGATATTGCAATATCCCTAGTATTACGCATGCCATATAGAGACATATCTTTAGGCTTTTGAGAGATTCCCTGTAAGATAAACTGCAATGTCATAAATAGAACAAGAAACTTACGTTCTGCGTAGGATTGTAAAACTCTCTGCGTTTCGAATAACTCTAAAATAAATAGTAAATTTAAGATAGAAGTTCATAGAATTCTAATAAAGACTGTAAATGTAAAATTATTATTAGAAGCTAAGCTAATGCAATGGAATAAGTTTCTTTGCAAATTATAATAGAGTAGTAATTCTGCAGTATATTAATTTTAAGGAAACGGAAGAGATCCTTTTACATAATCGTAACCAGTGTTTTATTTCTTACACGTAGAATACCCGTTCTTTATAAGGAAAGAATACATTTCATTTTGGACATAAAAGGGTGAATTTGGATTTAAACTGCACCGGAAGTGTCACTGTTCATCTCAGCGACCACTGAAAACTTCGGTCGGGTCTCCCAAGTTACGGGGCTAAATTTGGATCTAAACAGCATCGGAAGTGTCACTGTTCATCTCAGCGACCTCGAAAACTATGGATTCGGCATTAATATCGGTTATTTTCGATTATTTTTGTATATCTCCCCCTTGTCTAAGTTGCACCGTCGAAGTGAAATGACGGAAACCACCCCAGCCCGTACCTCATCTATCTCGAAAATTTGATCGAGATCGGTCGGGTAGTTCAAGAGTTATTATATCACAAACATGGTAACTTTCACTTCTATTTATACAGATTAATAAAAATATCCGGTAATAAAAATATGCAAGTGTTATCACGGTAATTTCCAGATTTGTAACGTGTCCTCCGAAACACCTTCATTTGGGCATTATTAATGCATACACTCTTTATCCCGGCATTTAGGATGTAGAATACAGTACAAAAATGGCTAGAGAAATCGCATTAAAGATCCACAATAGGTACAGGTATTGCGTACCTCCAGAACGAAAGCACTGTTCATAAGTGTAAATCACATATATTAGTGTTAACCAGCGCTTCTCAATCTATTTCCTATCACGACCCCATTTTATTATATCCTCTTGCCAGCGACCCGATAATAATTTCTGGCTTGCAATAAGTTTGTGTAGGATTTTTAATACATGTATTGCGGAGATCTCACGGTATCCATTTATTTCTATAATAGTAGAATCCATTTCTTCTATATAATACATCGTGCTCATGGGTTTTCTCGGGGTTCTTCCGTTTCCTCCCACTTTCTTCATTCCACCATTTCACTCATCTCTCATCATCACCGTCTCCTTTAGCCTCACCGCCATAACCGTGGGACGTAAAACTCAAAGATTTCATTTAATTTTTCTTCTATATAGTGGATACAGTAACTTTTCGAAAAAGCGAATGGATTCAAATCAAATTTGGTCAGTTCATTCATATTACAAATATCGAATTCTATTCCTCATACTCTCTCAAAATGGAGGCTGAAAATTTTAAAACTTCATAACTTTCTTAATTTTGGATCATATGATAAAAAAAAGATTTTTAATTTTCGTTTAGAAAAAACTTGGACACTTGTTAAAAAAGTTATTGAGTATTTTAAATGACTTAATAGTGCAACTATATCAATCAATAGACTTAATAGTGTACTTCACGAAGATCAAACCACACGTTGCCGCAATAGGGAAATCACACGACGTCCAGATATCTCATTAGCTTTCAAGTTTAATTATATTTCAAGCAGTGGCGGATCCAGGGGGGCGATGGCCTCCCCAGAAGAGGAAACGTTCTTATTTTATATATAAATAAAACCCATCCCAGAGTTTAGAGCTCTTAAAAGTACCTCTAAGTGGCAGTATTGCAACCCATCGCCCCCTCCTCCCAGAAGTCCGTCCTAGATCAGCCCCTGATTTTAATATGGAGGTTTTGTTGCATTTGTATTGTTTTGGTATATCAATAAGCAGTTCTCATTAGTTTCATATCGTATCTCTTTCATTTAAGTTGATTTTTAAACAACTCTGCAACTGTTGAAAATATTTAGTAGACGTATAGTTCTTAACAGATTTAGAAAAATAAAAATATCACTATCAGAACAAAATTCAAAATAATATTTAAAAATATTTTCCGGTATTAGATTGTAATTTTATTTATCTCTTCCGCTTATCTTCGCGACACCCAGGTTGAGAAAGCCTGGGCTAAAGAAATCGCATTCAAGATACAAAAAAGGTGCCGGTTTTGCGTACCGCTGCGTACCGTCAGAAAGAAAGCACTCTTAGCAAGGGTAAATCAGATATATTCATGTAAACGATTATTGAAAATAACAAATACAGAATTCATAAGATTCTATTTTTATTCAATCTAGGTAGCATTACATACACCAAAACCGAAAAGAGATTAATGAAAGCATTGATGGTAAAATGATATGAAATTTCAGATGAGAACCAAGGTCGTGTTAGTATAGAATCTATTGTATTTCGTGATCTATTACCTGGAAGGAGTTTGCAAATACACAGAAAAGAACTACCGTTTGGAATGACGTCAAACACTTAACGATTACCATCTCTAAACTTCCTGCCTCGCTCGAAGTTCTTCCAAAAGGAGACAAAAGGTTATGAAAGGAAAAAGAGAGCGAACCAAGAAATCAGGTTACACTGCCTTGGAACGGGGGAGGAGGAGAAAAAGTTACGGAGAGTGGGAAGAGGAACAGAAAAAAAACTCGTTTGCTTTGCAGGATGTAAATCATTTCCGGTTGATGTGAAATATTTCTTTTCCTTTCTTTCTTTCTTTCGCTAGTTCTTCCGTCACCGAAGATTTTCAACGTTTGCGGCTTTTCCACCTTCCATGACAGATTCTGTGACTGCATGCGCAATTTGTCTGTGTACACTGTTAACATCAGCGAGAAAATGGGGACGCGGCTCGCCATGTTATGTTGATTATCATTCTATGGGTAACTGCATGGAAATGAAGAATGATGATTTGGAAACCTCACGAAAAACTGAGACAGATATTGTTTCATGCATATATTTATACGTGGTTTGCTACTGAAAAAAGAAAAAATATATAAGGCGTATCTTTAAAAAATGCTCTCATTTATACACATCTTTTGTTTTATTCATTTTTTTCATATCTTTTTCAGAGAAAAATGTAACTTTCTATTCGGTATAGTTTGTTTACGTGGGTTTCCATTTGAATGCAGTATCTTTAATTCTTTCGCCCATTAATTTATATGGGGAAGTACATATTCACGAAGAAATTAAATATCGACTAAAAGCAGAGAATTCGAGTTATTATTCAGTTCAAAATCTTTTGTCGTCGCGAATTCCGTCGAGGAATTTGAAGTTTAAAATATATAAAACGATAATCATGTCTGTTGTTCTGTATGGTTGCGAAACATGGTCGCTTACTCTGAGGGAAGAAGATAGACTGAAAGTATTTGAGAACAAGATCCTGAGACGAATATCCGGACCCAAGAGGAACGGGAATGGGGAATGGCGGGAACTTCATAACGAGGAACTACATAACTTTATACAGTTTACCGAACATTGTTAGGGTCATCAAATCTAGAAGGCTTAGGTGGGCAGGTCATGTAGCTAGGATGGAAGAAAGTAGAAACGCTTTCAAAGTCTTGACTGAAAGATCAATCGGAAAACAACAATCAGGAAGACCTGGCAATATTACCTGAAGGAGGACAATATTAAGATGGATCTCGCAGAAATAGGAATACAAAGTAGAAACTGGATCCAGGTGAGACACTTGAAAATTGGTTTTTAGGTAAAATAATTAGACGTGTTTCAGTACTTTTTTTTTAATGTTTCCTTTTGAAGAAAAGAAAAGAAGGCGGCAAGATTAAAGCAATCACTGCCAGATGCAGACGTTCCAAGTTCAGATGTGACTCCCATTAAAGTTTTTTCCGGATGTGGACGCACAAATGTTACTTGGAATGTCCATGCCTCGACTACGTTACAACCAGAATTGTTAACCTCAAAATCGGACGCAGCAGAAAGAAAGAAAAAACACGACAAAACACGTTGCCACATTATGCACTGCCGTCGAAAGTGACAATTCAGGCTTTTAACTAATATATAGGATTCCTAACTTCCAGCTCTGAAAATAAGAAAGGTGGCTACCCTCTATATATATTTATAAGTATTAACTGGTTTGAGTAATTCATATCAGCCAAAAATTCAAACCTCATATTTGCCAACGTTGAGGACGCATCCCATTTTTTGGTATAATGTCTTGAAAACAAATATTACTGTGTTCCACAGTTTTTTCCTTCTTTCATTGCGGACGTCGCCGAATAAGACAAAATTGCAGAATGAAAAAATGAAATCTCTAAGTTTTACGTCCCACGATTATGTCGGTTAGGCTAAAGGAGACGGTGAAGATGAGAAATCAATAAAATGGTGGAATGAAGAAAGTGGGAGGAAACGGAGAACCCCGAGAAAACCCACTCACATGGTGTTTGTCCACCACAAAGCTCACTTGGCGCTGACTGGGATCAAACCAAGGACCCCATGTACCAGAGGTGAACGCTCTACCACTGAGCCACCGCGGCCCCGTTAGTGAAATAAGAATGGGAGAAAGCTCACAGACATGATGTTATTTATAGCACAAACTTAAATAATGGAAAAATCCGGATGAAGAGGGAGAAAACCGAATGACTGTCTCTGATTATCGAAGTCATTAGTCAGTGACCCATTGGGTTGCAATATTTGTTAGGCCTTGTCTGGTCTTTTCCAAACCTTATTGTCCAGAGTTTTTTTTTTTTTTTTTAAAAAAAAGATTAGGAACAAACTCAACGCAAACAAACTTAGCAATGCCTGATGCTTTTAACTGTCTTGCTATTTAAATATGAGTTTATCAGAAAATGTGTTAAATATGTTAGACAAATCTGCAGGTGACTATTGTTTTGTTCCTCCAAATCACAATTTAGCTTATCAAGTGATTTCTCAAAGCCTGCTCGACAGAAATATTGATCACAAATTATTTTTTGTATATTTAACATGATTTGCTTTCCGTACTAACCTTAAATAGAGTATTTAAGACAAATATATTACTACTATGTAATACTTTGCTAAATTTCGAAAGCAGGAACACAATGTTTTGATCTAGTCTTAGGTTTAGAAATTGAAAATCCGACCCTAGTAATATTAATTTCAGACCTGAGGAATATGGGACAGTTACACAATGCCCTTATAAATTTATCATGTATGTTTTTCACCTGAAAGTAAGATTTTAAAAAATCTTAATATGGTATTTCTTAATGCATCCCATATTCTAGATCACTTTAAATCTTAATAATACCTTTTGTGTATTTGACACTTAATTTAAATATTGTATTGTGGAATAACATCAATTCTAAGTTGAACAGTTCTTAAAGGGAAATTGTTTATCTCGTTAAAATTTAAGTCCAGTACTTTTAAGAGTTAAGGATTAATGAATAAGTGTAACGATTCTTTCTTGAGATTGTTTCTAAAGAACAATCCAGTGAATTGATTGTAAACCAAACATTTCCTATTGCATAACCATAGCTTATGCTTCTTTTCCGGCTCTATTAATTCAAACAAAGTAATATTGTTTACAATATTTTTTCTATAAAGTACAATTTTATTTGGCACTGCAATCCTGCTTATCAGAGACATCTCAGATAGCCAGCAAGGAAGTACATCCTTTTATTTTGTGTTTTCTGCTGTAAGATTACAACACCTGCCTTTCCTCTTTTGGTTAATGATCTTCAGATTAATCTTTGTACGTCCCCCAGGGATTTGAACGAAATGGTAGATACTCACGTTGGGGGCCCTGGTAGTTATTACACAGCAAAAAAATAAAGTGTTGAAACAACACAAAACGACTACCACTTTAGCGTGTTACTCGTGTGTCAATTCAACTCCAAGCACATCGCCTACAGAGCATATCAGAAATAACTCGGTACTACCTGATAGAATTTGCATTGTTTATTTAATTCTTTGGTATAAGCAAAGCTTTGCGAAATGTATATATTTTGCTTTTATCGCAAGTAACTAATAACATTCTATGTTTTCTGTAATCGGTCACAGTAATATTGTTGTAAACCTGTGAATCATCTGACAACAGTTACACAGATGGCAGTGCTTCCATCTATTTTCTTTATCTGTTATTCTTGTGTCTTAGCACATATGAACAGAAGATGGCAGAACTGTTACCTGTGTAACTCTTGGCAGATGATTCACAGGTTTACAACAATATTATTGTAACCGATTACAAAAAAACATAGAACATTATTCGTTACTTGGCATCAGTGCCAAATGTATTTCGCAAAGCTTTGCTTATATTAAACGATAAATACCAATGCAAATTCTCTCAGGTAATACCGAGTTATTTCTGATACGCTTGGAAGGCGATGGGCTTGGTGCTGAATTAACACACAACTAACACTCTAAAGTGGTAGTCATTTTGTGTTGTTTCAATACCTCATTTTTTACAGTGTACAGAGTCATCAATGATACATCATTGGAAATCTTATGGAATATAGATTCCAACGAGGTAACATTTGTGCAATTCCCGTCCTATTCATAGAAGAAAAAGAAGAAGAAACAAAAATGTAGTTTACGTCAAAACAGACTCAAAAAATTGGCCAATTTTGTCCCTCCTCCACCATATAAGCAACAAGTACACATACAGGGTATTATCACAAAGTGGACTACTTCATTGCTTCACATACTAATTTTTGTGTGTGTACTTCCAAGGGGGAATGGTCCCTCCGAAAAAAAACTGATGCAAACACAAAAACATTAACTTTATTCTCCCCTTCCACCGTAGTACATTCTACATACATAAGATGCATATCAGCGGAAAACTTCATCCTTTATGTATACATTAATACCAAAATTATCTTTCTAGCTTAATTAGAGGCTGAGCTATTAAGGCTTAAATCCTTGACGCTGCAGTTGCGTCAACGGGCGTTTAAAGGTTAAGAAGAAAGATTAGCAACGTAGGGAATTACATTTTTTTTAACACTTGAGGAAATAACCTTATTTCAGTTACAAGTACACTTATGTTATGACAGTAGTGGAACTCACATTAAACCTAGTTTAACCATTAGTGTTGGTCATCTTTATTGCCATTTACCTAAATAATATATAAGTTACTTCACGTACAAACTACTCTGTCCGTAAGCGTTGCAATTCAACTAAGACACTACGAGCAGATTACATTTCTGTTTACATGAGTTACGTAGAAACGAATATTTCTCTGCCTGGTCTACGTAGGTCTAATTATGTTCAAAGAGCTACGTTTGCGGAGAACACGTTTCGTAGAAGGATTCCTTTGACTTTGCTGTCTCCTCGAATTATTTGCTATGTGGTAGAGTTATCATTAACTTACTTCAAAGATCGAGTGCTTTTGATTGGCCACAATTGAATCAAGTGTCCCTTTGAACGCTCTGGTGTACTACTAAGAGATGAATGGGCTTTCTTGTCTTGTCTGTGGGGATTCGAATTAGAAAAGTAATCCTATTCACTGAATTGAATATAGACTTTTACCACTTTAAGTTAACATGAATGTCGAATTTCAAAGCTATAATGTTAGTTTAACTAAAGTTTTTTTTCTTTTTTTTTTAATTTTTGGAACTGTTGTCGTCCTTCAAATAGTATTTACTTTCTATGACCGCAACCGGTTTTAACCCTTTCATTGCTCCCGACCACTATATCAGTTCTCAGAACCTGAAGTACATGATTGCGTTGCTGTTAACTGCTATATCTTTTATACAAGGAGCAGGGATTTAAATGAAATTGTAGATTCTCAAGTTGGCTCCCCCCTAATTATCACAGGGTAAATGATTGATGCCTAATTGGAAAGCTTATGCAACACTAATTCCAACGAGGTTACACTTGTGCAATTCCGTATTAGTAGAAGCAGAAGAAAAAATCATTTAAAAAAAATATGAAAAAATAGAATTTGGGGAGGGGGGATGACAACCCTTACAGTTACTCTACTCTGACAAAATGAAGCTAATGTGTAGGCAACACACTTGTGAAATAATATTAAGCATTACTGCAATAAAAAGGGAGATAAAAATTCAGAACAAAATTCCTATAAAAACATCCTGTTTATCATTTTCAAAGGGTTCTTGCAGACCTTTACGTTGTCGACCCTGGTGACCTCCCTAAGTAAACGTTATATGTACACAATTTTTTTCATTATTATCCGTACAAAATTAGAAACGAGAATTATGCTTCTAGACCAATTCAGTGAAAATATATCTTATCTTATGTGGAACCGTCCAAAAAATAAATGAATTTTACGTGGAATCGTCCAAAAAATAAATGAATTTTACGTGGAATCGTCCAGAAAAATAAATGAATTTTACGTGGAATCGTCCAAAAAATAAATGAATTTTACGTGGAATCGTCCAGAAAATAAATGAATTTTATGTGGAATCGTCCAGAAAAATAAATGAATTTTAGATGGAGCCGTCCAAAAAATAAATGAATTTTACGTAGAATCGTCCAAAAAATAAATGAATTTTACGTGGAGTCGTCCAAAAAATAAATGAATTTTACGTCAAGAAATTGAGACTCAAAGAGTTGGTCAATTTTGCCCGTCTCCCTACTACTTCCATATAAGCAACAAGTACTGTTGCAGGGTATTAGTGCTTAGTGGACTACTTCATTGCTTCACCAATTTTTATGACTGTATTCTCAATAGGCGGAATGTCCCCTCCCCCCAAAAAAAACTGATACAAAAAAACACTAAATTTACCCTTCCCCTCTCTTCCGTGGTACATCCCACATACATAAGCATCATCCTTCAGGAACACATTGATACCAAAATTATTTTCCTAGCCTAATTAGGATCTGAGCTATTAAGGATTAAAGCCTTGATACAGCAGTTGCGTCCTTTGGCGTTTAAAGGATAGATGAGATTAGCGCCGTATCTCATTTGATCTTAAAGGTTACTTATGTACAGGCTTGCCTTCTGTGGAATTTAACAACTTCCATCGACAATAAATATTTACAACCCCTGAAAGTATTTTCCATTCCACATTAAGTTAATTGCAAAACTTGTAGCGAAGGGATCGATCTTTTCTAATGCTGAAAAGTCTATTTTCTAATGTTTACAAAGAGAATTCGCGCACCAAATGCTTTTCCAAAAGGTTAAGTTTATTGACACCTTGTTTTTCGATTATTATTCCTCAATGCTGTGTCCAATCGGGATATGCCACCACTTAACGACTCTCAGCGCGCGCTCCCGAATCACCATGTCAAATTTTGTTCAAGCGTCTTTGGAGAAACGAACTCCGAGGAGTATTCGGACAAACGAACACCTCACCCGAGTAAAAAGAAGCTTCGCTCCAATCATGGGCGGCGATTAGGGGGGCAAAGGGGGGCAGTTGCTCCCGCACTATTTTGAAGTAATCCATTAATATATATATAGTTTCATTTAGAAATGTAAAGTTTTTGTATGTACATTGGTTCATAGAAAAATTAGTGCCATATATATTTGCCGTTCCGCGAGTACGTATTGGTTGTGTTACCGTGAAGTAAAGAAAACTACAGGAATTGCGTTTTGATTGCCACAGAAAATAACCCCAAATTAACCCTTTTCTTGGCAAGAAGACTTGCGTTGTTCAGAAAAAATACTGCATGCGATTTCCGTGTCAAATAGTTGTAACATAAGACATAATTGCATATTTTAGTTTTATGTTTTATTTAGAGAAGGCTGTGACGTAGTGTGTCTCATAGGATACATTGCCAAGAATAGGTAGTCACAAAGTAACCCCGAAAATATTCAAAAGCATTATGTATGCCAAAGGGTACATTCTCAAGAAAAGGGTTCACCTTTTGGAGCACAACAATTTCAGCAGACTTTCCCTTCTTACAAGGGCTCGATATGTTAGTCAGCCGCTTTGAAACTATTTGAGAGAGCATTACGCAAAAAAATAATAATAATAAATCTTTCACAAGTTATTCTTTACCTACACAAAGTTGACAGTTCCTAAAATGTAAGGGAAAATAGCGTAATAAAAACAACTTCTACCTTTTCCATTGTTTTGTAGTGTAATATACGAGTAAAGTGGTGTGTTAGGGGTGTACGAGTGTATATACAATTAAATTTTATGAATTCAACGTAACTCTAGGTTTTAGGATTATTTTATATAACTGGAGTATGGAGTGATTCTAAGTATTGTTGTGTTTTGATGTGCTCCAAGAAAGTGAAAACTACACCTAATGTCAACGAGCATGTTTCGTGAAGTTGCAAAATCAAATATTTCTTTAAATTTAGTAGCATATCGTCGTCGGCAATTCAAAACCTGCTACGTGACATTTTCGTCCATCTCGAGATAATAGTAATATCTGGTGCAGCTTTTAGACTCTTTTAGACTCTGTACTTTATTATTACTTGAGAAGGTGTCATGTTACTTGCAGCATCAAATATTACTTATAACATCACTTTTATAAAGCGAAAAATCTAACCAGGATACTGTTTTTCGTTTCTCCTGAAAAATTTATAAAAATGCACATAGCAGGTTTTGAATTGCCGACGACGATATGCTTGTAGTATTTACTTCTTTCATTTTCTAAGAGTAATAACGTACATTTAATAGCATGTGTGGAATTAAAAATTAAGTTGTTTATTAATCCCTGTTTCAACATAACTTTTGCAAAACAAGCATCACTATTCATTACTATGATTAATATTATCCTTTCTATTTATTTGTTTTGCTAATTTGTTATTCATTAATCTGATCACTCAGTTTTCCAGACAGAATTTTAGGATGTTTATGAGCAAGGAATCAAATCTATTTTTACACTATCGTTGTTTACAAAGGGCTACCATCTACTTGCGTTGCTCTTGTCAATTTACTTAATAAAATATGAAATACGATATACGGTATTTTAACTGAAAAAGATAGTATCCTATTAGTTATACAACCTTTCGTCAAACAAAATGCTAGAAACAACCAGGAAAAGTAACATTTATATGCAAATATTCAGATCATGTCTTGCTCCCCCACTTTTAACGTCCAACCGCCGCCCCTGGCTCCAATTAATGTTTTATTTTATGTAGGATATATTCTGCTATTTTTTTTCGTATTACTGTTTACTTGTTTACTGTTTACTTGTTTCTTCGGCATTACTGCTGTTAAATGTTTTAGTGCAAAATGGCCAACATACAGTATCTGGAACCAGTGGCATACGCAAGGAGGATTTCCGGTTTTAAACTCCCTCTCGAGCAAGATATTATGCAAAAATAAACACTTGAAATGCATAAGCTTGGAAGCTTGAAATCCCCTCCACCGCTTTTGATGTTATCTGTGCGCCACTGTCTGGATAGATACCTGGAGGATACATTCAACGAAATTTCAGTTCACTATTCATGGCCCAAAATCATATGTTCGTCATATTGTTCTCTTCATTTAGTATGGCAGTTCAGGTACTTTTACTCTTCCAATACAATTGCTTTACTACGATATTATACTTAATATTCTTGATAAATAGAAAAGGAAATTAAATGAAATCTAGCACAAGTCACCTAGTGGCTTTCTGTTTTCAGTTGTTTAGAAACGCGAACATAAATGCCGATTTTCAAAATGTCTGCAAATCGAAAGCAGATAAGTGAGTCGTGATAACGGTATCTCATGTAAAAATGATATTGTCTAGGGCGCTCTTGTTCCACATTTCGATTATCTTTTATCTATTTGAAGATATCACATAATTACTGTAAAATTAGCGGTATTTTAATTTTGCCGGGATGAGGCCTCTTAAGGCAAGTGAATGATGGTGGAAGAATTGTTGGAATGATAATGTTGGAGGAAATGGGAGTACATCGAGAAAACCTACACGATACGATGTTGTCTACCACAAACTTACTTGGGCGGAGACCGAACCGGGAACCCCACGCACAGAAGTAAGTGTTCTACCACTTAACCATCGTGCTCCCCTTCGGAAATAGAATACATACTCATATAGCTAATAGATAGAAAAATTGATTTAATGCAACATATTCTACAATACATTAAAAGTACAGTTTTCCATGAGGAAAATGTCCAGTTCGTAGCCAGTAGAGACCTGCACGGGCTGGGCTCGGGCGGGCCGACTCTGTTATTTCTTTGGGCCGGGCCGGGCTTGGGCGGGCCAACACTGATTTCTCTTCAGGTCGGGCCGGGCTGGGGTCCATAAATTGCAATTCTTTAATAATTATTGACTTTCGTTAAACGATAATTGGAATAAAGCCGAACGTTGAAGAAGTGTGCCCGTGAAAAATGTTACAAAGAATGCAATAGCTATTTTTCGGTTTGTGTTGCTTAGCGGCTCCACTTTCACTATAGAGGATTGCAGGCATTGCGTGGTAAATTGAGCTCTGGCCTTCACTGAACCCAAAATATGAGAAGAAGGGGTGGGAACAATATTGCAATTTTCACTTTATGCTAAAAATCAATTAAGTTAGATTTTTGTTACAGGAAATGAAGTTTTTGTTCTCTCGATGACAGGCAAAGCTTTTAGGAGGCAATGGCACCATTCGAGAGGCAAGCGTCAGGTTGTGAACCAGAGTTTAGAAAATGTTTCTGAGGGTTAGGTCAAGTTTAATACTAAATTTTGAGAAAGATTGGGGCTCGAACTAATTTTTTAAAAAATTTATCGGGCCAGGATCGGGCCAAAAACTTTTAAAATTTATCGGGCCCGGGCCGGGCTTGTGCCAAAAATTTTTAAAAAAGTTATCGGAGCGGGCCGGGCTCGGGCCAAAAATCTCCAAAACTTTTCGAGGCCGGGCCTAGGTACATTCGGGCTGGATTAGGCTCTGGCCGAAACATTCGGCCCGTGCAGGTCTCTAGTAGCCAGAGTTCAATATGCAAATTATAGGGCTTAAAGTTAATGTTGCTACCTTTTCAAAACAAAATGCAGGGGCAGTGCATGCAGTTTGTCGTTGGCGAGGAAGCGGAAATGTTCGAGCGGACCATTTTCCATAATAGTGTAATATAGTGAAGATCTAATTGATAAAATTAAAATTTGACAATTTATATCATTTACGGTAGGTCCTATATCACATGATACAAAGTATAGACAATTTAAATAGTATGTAACTTATATGTAGTCTGTAGGTGTATTACATACCTAAATACATGCAAAGTAAAAACAGAAATAGTTAAGTTTTCGAATACTTTAATACGATTTTTGTTCTACTCGTGAAGTATTGTTCACACTAGGAAGAAACGGTATACGGACAAAATCTCGCGGCCGAAACATCGCCGCCCAAAATCTCGCCGGCCAAAACCTCGCGGGACAAAATCTCGCCGGGCCAAAACCTCGCGTGGCCAAAACCTCGCCGCCCAAAACCTCGCGGGACAAAATCTCGCTGGGCCAAAACCTCGCGTGGCCAAAACCTCGCCGCCCAAAACCTCGCGGGACAAAATCTCGCCGGGCCAAAACCTCGCGTGGCCAAAACCTCGCCGCCCAAAACCTCGCGTGGCCAAAACCTCGCCGCCCAAAACCTCGCGGGACAAAATCTCGCCGGGCCAAAACCTCGCCGTGCCAAAACCTCGCCGCGAATGAAACTTTTCTTTAAAATTTACCCAATGTGTTTCCTAATATGCAATTCCACATTACAAATAATAATAATAATAATAATAATAATAATAATAATAATAATAATAATAATAATAATAAGATACAAAACATCGTGTGCGTGGGCTTTCTCGGGTTATTACCGTTTCCTTCCACTTTCTTTATTCGATCATTTCCTTCATCCTGGTCATCTACGTCTCCTTTAACCTACAGGACATAATCAAGGGACGTCGTTAAAACTCATATATTGTTTCATATTTTCATAAATATTATTAGATTTTTGTTAAAATTTTAAGTTTTTGGATGTTCCAAAGTTCACGAAACTAACCTCGTTAGTTGTCATTACTTTCCTTATGCAGACTTTCTTTCCCTATAACCAGTTTAAAAACATCCTGTCGCCCTACCTTCACATTGAAATCCTCTAATACAGAAATAGAATTTTCATATGGTATCGCGGGACTTGGTCAAATACCCGTGATACTTCTTCTGAAACAGCGTCTTTTATACCGTCATCCTTATCATCTGTTGGAACATTTACATTTTGGTCAGGCGAGATTTTGGGTATGGCCGCGAGGTTTTGGCCCGGCGAGGTTTTGGCCCGCGAGGTTTTGGCCAGGCGAGGTTTTGGCCCCGCGAGATTTTGGCCCGCGACGTTTTGGGCGGCGAGATTTTGGCCAGGCGGGGTTTCGGCCCGGCGAGATTTTGTCCCGCGAGGTTTTGGGCGGCGAGGTTTTGGCCAGGCGAGGTTTCGGCCTGGCGAGATTTTGGGCCGCGAGGTTTTGGGAGGCGAGGTTTTGGCCAGGCGAGGTTTTGGTCCGCGAGGTTATCGCCGCGAGGTTCTGGCCGCGAGGTTTTGTACCCAAAACCGGAAGAAACATCATAGCTAGTATGGCATACAAATTATTGATAAACAGTCCATGCCCAATTGGTGTAGCATTTTGTTGTTGGCGCAAGTAAACGGCGTGACAAAGATCTTGGCATTTGAAGGCGGTGCTCCAAATTCCTTTTAAATGCTGCTAGCAAATGAGAGGCCAGCGGTATTGCCACGTTTATTTTGTATACATCCGCGTCTATCCCCTGTCACCTGGTCGCACTGTAGTTTGTTTGCTTAGCCATAGCCACTCCCTTTTACCACTTGGCAACGTCGCGCCAGAGCTTACGTTTTATTCGTTCAGCTGAAATGCCAAGATGTTTGTCACAGGCTTTAATGCCTCCCGTCCTTCTGTCACTGATCCCTTTTTTCTGGATCTTTCCAATAAGTTTCCGTCGCACGATTTTGCCTTTTAATTAAGGGATATGGATCATTACTGAAGGTGACTAATTATGGAAGTGGAACGTGAGTGTGAGAGGAAACGAGAAAAACCCGAGAAAACTCACAGAAACAATGTTTTCTGCCACAAAATTCGCGTATCCGGAGATCGAACCGGGGACTCCTCACACCAGTGGTAAGCGTTCTGGCATTGAACCACTGATTAATGAACCAGATCTATTAATCAGTCAAAACGGTTTGTTTTGTCACGAAAAGCAATAAAAAAAAAATGTTAAGTAAAATTGAAAACAAAAATTTCATAGTACCTATTTTCACCAAACTTTCTTTGGTCCAAAAGATCCATGACTGTGTGGAGCAGAACTATTAGTGAGTCAAAGGTTTAGTTTTGCTTACTAAATCCTTCAACTTTATTAGTATATGAACCTAAAATACAGTATGCGCCAAAAAAAAAAAAAAAAAAAAAATACTGAAATCACATTTATTTATTTGTTGTACAACATAATGAAACATAAGAAATGTTGTCAAATGGATGTCAACTAAATTTTACTCAACCCATTGTAAATTTAAAAGGAATTGCGCATGTACACTCATGTCCAAAATTATTGTCGCATGTCTA
This sequence comes from Thermobia domestica, assembly GCF_964235325.1. Lineage (NCBI taxonomy): Eukaryota > Metazoa > Arthropoda > Insecta > Zygentoma > Lepismatidae > Thermobia > Thermobia domestica. The sequence continues at coordinate 265,627,126 of NC_137462.1, forward strand.
TAAATATGTTGTTGTAGGAATATAATTTGATAATGAATTCGCCCAGTATTTCTTATAATGTTAGTGTGTGTATAATCGGCAAAGACATGTATGTGGCAAATTTCATGTCAAAAGAGCAGTAAATAAGAACAATAAAACGAAAATAAAACTTTCTGGCCCATTTAGCAACATTTTGTTTTACTCATTCTAATTTTCGTATTTATAATTCTTTTCCTATGAAATCTACCACAAATATACATTTCACGATTATACACATAGTATCAGTATTAAAAGGACCCTGCAAAATCATTATCAAATTATATTGTTACAAGAAGACAGTTATAGATATGCGACAACCATTTTGGACATGAGTGTACATCATGTGTTCAAAATGATCATTACGTAGCACACGTTCTTCATAGCAGTCCTGTAGATCGATGCACATGTTAGTGAACACGGGTTGCTGGAACGACAAAGCAAATGACCGAATCTTCTCCCTTAACTCCGATATAGTGGTAGGAAGTTATCTGTTCGGAAAAGTGCTTCCGTCAGCATACTCCATATGTAGGCACCTGGAGCCCTGAGACCAGGAGAGTGGGGAGGAAATGGAAAATCCATTCCTCAAGAAATCAAGCGATGTCTAAACTGTTGTGGGCAGAAGGACAAGTGACTTACTTGCAGTGTGGGTACTAAACGGCGTGACAAACATCTTGGCGTTTGAAGGCGGCGCTCCAAGTTCCCTTTAAATGCTGCTAGCAAATGAGAGGCCAACGGTATTGCCACGTTTATTTTGCACACATCCACGTCTATCCCCTGTCACCTGATCGCGCTGTAGTTTGTCTGATTACCCATAGCCACACCTCTTTACCACTTGGCAACGTCACGCCTGAGCTTGCGTTTTATTCGTTTAGCTGAAATGCCAAGATGTTTATCACAAGCCTTAGCTCCGTCTTGCTGCATCCATTTCGTTGTAAGGGCATATTTTTGGTGCGGAAAAAACCGCGCAAATTATGCAAGAATGGATCAACAATCAACTGTCGATTTATGTAGCTATCAAGGTACACATGGCTTTCATCATTCAACCATATGTTGCAAATGGGCCGCGGTGGCTCAGTGGTAGAGCGTTCACCTCTGGTGCTTGGGGTCCCGGTTTCGATCCCAGCCCCCGCCAAGTGAACTTTGTGGTGGACAAACACCGTGTGCGTAGGTTTTCTCGGGGTTCTCCCGTTTCCTCCCACTTTCTTCATTCCACCATTTCATTCATTACTCATCATCACCGTCTCCTTTCGCCTAACCGGCATAATCGTGGGACGTAAAACTCAAAGATTACATTTTCATTTTTTTCATATGTTGCAGATGAAATCTTCATCTTCAAATGCTATAGGTTCAGAGAAATACAGTAGACGTGCACGTTCATCTCCTCCAGTGAGATGCTGCACCACGCTGTATTAGCGGAAATAGTGCTTGACAATAATCGCCTTCTCCTCTGTTGTGAGTAACATTATCTTCGCGCAACTGCACACTACACTTGTCCACACACAACGTAGTACACATGTGGCGCTCACAGCTCATAGCACATTGCTCTTGCGCGCTATCCGTACACGAATTTCACTGCTGTTTGTTTTGCTGCATACTGTATTAAGAAAATTGATATTAAAACAACTTACGACTAATGTTTTATCTGACATTTCTTTGGTCTTATTAATCAAACTCTTTTATAAATTTATGATTTCTGTTTAAACAGTGTAAAAAAAAAAGTAGCGACACTCTTCCGATTTCTATTTTCCCTGAAACTGGTTATAAACACAAGCAACAGAACTGAACGTGAAGTAGGATATTTTAAATTGAATGCTTTCACTTTCTTCTTATGAAATTATTGTATAGATAACCGTAGACAAATTGTCCATTTATAGAAGTGTGTATCATGAGGAACGGAAGAATGTACTACAAATGTTGGATTTAGGGTAAAGCATAAAGCAAATAAAAATAAGAAATTTAAAAGAAATGGAAAAAAAGAGGAAAGACGAGAGCATCAACCGTGAATGATTTCGCGCAAACGACTCGTTTTCAGTATCTATCTCAATCGTTTCGTCACCCGCAAAACTCCTTTCTTCTTGAACAGAGAATATAACTTCACCTCGTTATTTCTCTTGCTTATTCCTTTTCTTCGTCTTCCTCTTCTTTTTTTTTACAGTTTCGTCTGTGAAAAAGATAGAGTGCGTTACAGCAGCAGAAGATACCGAGTGACATGCCACTCATAAAGGAGAGAATGGTTTGAAGATAGGCCAAAGCCATATAAGTGAGATTTTTCAGTGTTTAAGGAAACCGATAAAACTCCAATATATATCGAACGATTTTTGTCTAAAAGAATAAAAAAAAACAATTTTATACGCTGTGCTACGATTTTTCGATCAAATTTCCAATAGATATTGCATACTCAAGTTCTGTCTTCGCACTATTTCTCTCTTTTTTCCCTCTCTTTGGTACCTCATTTCCAATTTTTAAACTTTTCTTTTTCTATTTTTGTATTGATTTAGTTCTCATTTTCTTTTTTTTTTTTTAGTTACTTCCTGTCTGCACGTCAGGAAATGGTTCTTGCAACGAAAAGACTCAAATCGTCTTTGAACTGCAACCACCATCTTGCTTTTTACCAATTTCCGGACTTTCTTTCGGTGTGAACCATGTTAGTCCTTTCGGTTCGCTTGGAGAATTTGCCTCTCGAGTATGTGTGTGTTTCTATATGTATGTCTTTGCTTCTTCGTTCAACTCTCTCCTTTCTGTTCTATATATATACAAAAAGAAAGCGGGGGGGGGGAGGAAGGAGGCTGCAGGTCGACCGTCCCTCTGTTAGTTTCTGTTCGAGACATTCAAACGTAAATTACATTACCATTAGGGCTCGTATCCAAGCGAAAATATAAAACATCGATCTGATGTGTCTACGAATGGGTTTAGAAGGAAATGCGCACTGCTCCACTGAAATACCAAGCAAACTAACACCAAAGTCTCTCTTTTTAGGAAAGGAGTTTTATGGCAAAAATATTTGACCATTACTCTCAATACGGCTAATACAAGAGTAAAAAAAAAAAGCAGAGAAGTGTGCGGCAATAGAAAGTAACTTTATTTATTCTGATGCTCTTCAACGAAAAATACTACACTTTACTTTTTCCGTAAATTTTTCACAGTCTTTTTTTTTCGTTTTAATCTTTTTAAAAAATCTACGAAAAGCAAAGCATCATTGCACACTATTCAAACCAAATGAGGTCATTCCATTTTATCTTGTGGAAAGTAAAAAAATAAAACTTTTCTTAAAGGCTATTTTTTTTACATGTGTCAGTATTTTTGACCCACAAATGTAGCATTCGATTTATTTGTAACATAAACTATCATTCTTTCGGTGAGTCAAATACTTTTGACTCTTCTGCAATATATTAATTTACAAAAAGTGTACACTTTTTAAGTCGATTTTTTTTTCTTGAAATACGTGAGTTTTGCAAATATTTATTTGGGGAAATTTGAAAAATGTCTTTTTAATCGTTCCAGCAAATACTTAAAGAACAAGTTCTTTTAAAAATGTAGGAGTATAGTTATTTCATAACTTCTGTTTTTAAATAAATCACTACTAATAGTCAATCTGAATCACTATATATATATATAGATAGGGTGTATCAGAAAGAACTTTACAACTTCAAAAAGTCATACTGATTCATTTGTTTAGCTTACAGATATGCTTTTGGTGTCATTTTATAGCAAAATACATCAAATTTTAACCTTTTACCTAAATAGGTTTAAGGTTAGCGTAAAGGGACAGGTTTTGCTGACAGATGTCACTACAGTTTTCGTATCTCTCCCATGTATTTTTTACCTTTCACGAAAATTTACAATTTCTTTTACAAATTTCAACGTAGAGACTTCACATTTTTAGAGAAGGAACTTCATAACCTATTAAAGGGAACAATCCGTGCCGATTTTTTATTTAGAATTTTCTTCATTGTTGAAACAGTTCCATTGTCAAAGGTTTAGATATCCATTTCAACAATCAAACCATTTCAAGAATGAAGAAAATTCTAAACAAAAATCGGCACGGATTATTGCCTTCGGTAGATTATGAAGTTATTTTTCTAAAAAATTGAAGTCTGTATGTTGAAATTTGTAACAGAAATCGTGAATTTTCGTAAAAGGTAAAAAATACATGGAAGAGATACGAAGATTGTACTGCCATCTATCGACAAAACTTGTCCCTTTAAACCAACCTTAATGTTGCTGCTATTGGTGGTGCGGTACAGATTCCATCTGAAGTCGATTTCTTGCCAAACCCGCTGCAAAATTCTATCCATGCCTTTTAAATCTTGCACCATTTGTAATTGTATGGTTTGAGATGCAACAGTTTTTTCAACACACGCCAAACTGTCATGTGTGGAACGCTCAGCTGTCGGAAGCTCGCCGAGTTGATTTTGTAGGACTGTTCACAAAGTTTTGTCTCATTTGCTTTACAACCTGGAGATTAGTTTTAACTTTTCGAACGCCCAGTTTCAATAAAACACTTATTATGCCACTGATAAAAAGTAGGCCTACTAGGAGGATCTTTACTATACTTTGTACGAAAATTACGTTGCATAGTTATCGCAGACTTGAACTCTTCAAACCAAAACACACAGTTAGCACGCTCGGGACCAGTAAAGACAACCATCTTTACTCCAACTGCCGCTAACGCTTGCGGTTACAGACTAGAATACATACAGACGAGCAACTTCCTATATGTGCTATTGAAATCAGTTTGAATCGTCTGCACAGCGAAAGAACCAATCATCGGTCTCGGTGGGCAGGTTCAGTGTCGTCGTGTGTGAATGGCGCTGCCATCGGTCTTGGAATGTGGCGTCATGGGTTGTCATAATAACCGGCGTAGTATACTTCGCATCTCAGTGTTAGATGTAGTGCAGAAAGATCAGACACGCTAATGTTCACTTTTTCTTGTACTGTCTCTGGACTGGACGTTCCATGACAGCTTTTTTATATTAACAGATTCCGCGAAGTACGCTAACAGAAAAAGCTGTTCCCCAAGTGCAACTAAAGGAGCGAAAGAGTAGTAGTTACTTTCTATATTTCCACGTACGTGACGTCAGATCGACTGGTTAGTTCCGTCGTCGCGTGTTAGAGGAGCTACCATCGCCAAATTTCCAGTTTTTCCTTGCATTTGCGGTCTGTATATTATAGTCTGTGGCTTGTTTTTGATCTAGTGTACTACGTGAGTCAAAACCTGATGTGTTTTACTACAAAATGACACCAAAATCATGTCTGTAAGATAAATGAATAAATCAATTTGAGTTTTGAAAGTTGTAAAGTTTTTTTGATACACCCTATACAAATAATTTGGTTAATTTTTCAAGAGCGTAACTTCAAAACAATAACAAGAGCTCTCTTTGTGAATTCTGGATTTATAATCTTGGAACATGAAGTTAAGTACATTGTTGAAAGAATAAGCACTCACAATGATGAAACAACATTAATATACTCAGGAAATTTTCAATATGAGATATCGTTGTTTCCGTAGAGTAGCTCCTGGGTACGGTTCCGGACGAAAAACATTAGACGCAATACATTCGTTCACATCATATTTTAGACTGTAGGCCTTGCTTTATATTATCTCTCTGTTGAAACAAGTAAATAAAAATATATGAACTGAAAAGTAATTGGGCCGATTTATATTTTTAGAAAGTTTTTTTTTTTAATGCTTATTTTGACTTCTATGTGTCCTAGTATTATATTGTCAACCGTGTTGGATTGCCTGTGTTACGTGATGAATGGTTTGTGAAAAGTCTACGCCACTGTTCCACCTGTTCCCAAGTCATTAACCAAGTAACATGTAAAGGGTAATTATATTATTTAGCTGGTAATTATACTAGGTACGTGTCCTTTGAATGTATCCAACATGTAAATTATTCTTCTGCAACACGACTTCGTTTCTCCTTTGGTTTTAAGAGCACACGTTGTGATACCACAACTCAACAAGAGAGTCATATTCTATTTCCTCTGGGGTTTGTCTTTTCTTTTCTTTTCTTTTTTCTTTTTCCTTTTTTTTAAATAATTGAATACAACTCTCTCTGCTCCGAGTCCTTGTTACAGGTCTTCTGCAAATGCGGTTGTTTGCGGTTTGGTTCAAGGCGAGTTGAACTCGTTTCGGTTAGTTTTTTTCTGTCCCTTTTATCCCAACGCATTTCATTCATTGTTATACTTTTTCTCTATATTCACTTAACATTCTTATTATATTTTTGTTTCTTCTTTTTCCTCTTTCTTTTTTCTTTTCTTTTCTTTTTTCTTTTTTTTTAACATATTATTATTTCATCCTCTCTCATGGTTTCCCGCGACAACTTCAACTACATTTTCTCTGTATGAAAAAGATGTTATTTTTGTACAAGTGGGAAATAAAGATCTCTCCACAAAATCGATGTCCCTTTAGCATGTGATTTTGTGGTCGATTCCCAGTGGAACAGATTTTTTTATGTATTGGTCAACTGTTGTAACTTTTTTCAATCTTGTTCAGTTTTTGGAACACTAACTGTGTTGTTTAAAATCCTGTGACACATCTTTATAGAAAGCACTTTGTGGGGACCGCAATAGCTTAGTGGTAGCCGGTGGGTGTTGCCGAGCAATTTGAGGCGTTAGTTAGGCTGACGACCGTGAGGTGAAACCCATTGGGGGCCAAGTCCCTCTGAAGAGCAAGGATGGAATTTTAGTTGTACTCGATGTTTCTGTGTTCGTGTCCCTGTCGTGTTTGGATTACGTAGAATGTATTGAAATAACCATGAAGACTAATATCCCGGTTTGGAGGTTGGACATTTATCTTTGGTGCGTGGGATCTCTGGTTCTGTGTCGATGCCAGCTCGCACCAATTGGACTTTGTGGTGGACAAACATCGTGTTTGTAAGTTTTATCGGGGTTCTCCCTTTCTTCTCACTTTATCCATTCCATCATTACATTCATTTCTCATGAACACCGTCTGCTTTAGCGTAGTCGACATAATCGTGGGACGTAAAACAGAAACATTGCATTTCAGAAAAGCACATTTTAAAAAATAGTAATATGGAATAACTACATATTTTTTATAAGAAACCCTTAATTACAGTTTACAATAGAAACGCAATTCAGTAACAAAAAGATATTATTTGAAAAATGAAAAATAACGATTACCTAGTGGCAATCTACGTCATTAATTATTTTCAATATCCTAATTTTCCCCTGGTAAACCAATAGGACCGGAATAACGCCTAAACTGGGTAGGCTGCTGTCTGGGGTGGCATCCGTGCTGGCGATCTGCATGATTAATTATTTTCAATATCCTAAATTTATCCTGGCAAACCAATAGGTTCGGATTAGAGCCTAAGCCGGGTAGGCTGTTGTTTGGTTTGGCAAGCAGCTTCGGGCGGCATATTTGACTCATATTAGAAATTCCCCATGTGGGGAGTTTCCACCTTACAGATCATGATATTATTTTCCCTTTTAGTGGGATCGTGCTGTATAAATGTATTGATCAAGGAGATTTGGTATAGCCGTGTCCAAGTGCTGAATCCATTATCAATGAAAATTTGGTTCTTAAACTCGACCAAAATACACAGATTTTTTTATTTACATATTAAAAGGGAATGGGTAACTACAACAACACCTTCAAATTCGGTAAGAAATATACATATTTGAGATTACATTACATTATTTTTTAAGGGGAAAACAGGAATTCAGGAAGTATAGTTTATGGTGCAATAGTATGGCATTCCGACACTTCGTCATGGAGCAAAGTATGCCAGGCATAGGCTAGGACCTTTAAGTTCCTCAATGGGTGCTTAGGCTTTGGCACTAACGTCCCATATTCTTTTTATTGTTATTTAGTAGTTGCAATACACCAGTGGATCTTAATTCTTCCTAAAACGCGAAAAGACTATCAAGACTTGCTGAATTAAAATGAACCGTGAAATATTTTAAATTTTCTTTTAATTTATTTTAGCTCAATTCCCTAAATTTTATGTTGAACCAAATTCTTAAACGTCAAGATTTTGTGTGTGAACTTCAAACATGTTTAGCAATGTTGGCCGAAGTAAGAAGACAGAAAATTATTCAAATAATAATGATTACAATCAAACCTTTACAACATTCGAGGATAATTTGAGTGAAAATAGAAAATGATTCAACTCTCTTGTAACTTACGTAAACGTATTTTGCATATTTTTAAAAAATGTAAAATAACAACACCAAACTCCAAGTTCTTTAAAGAAATAATTATACAAAATTATACACTTGTGAATAAGGATTATTGTTATCGTTGTAAAGTTAACCACTCGATCCTCGATATGCCATAACCCTGAAGTCTAAAATAGGTATTGCATCAATATTTGAAATTTAACTTGGGGTTACATCGACTATAGTTTTTTAATTTATTTATTCACGGCGTGAAAATGTAACTTCGAAGCAAATCTCAACGCAAAAATTCAATGAGTGCTCTGCACTCATTCAAAACCTCCGAGGTGCTTGAGCCTCGGAGCTCTCCTGTAGTCGGCACCTATAGTGCCAAGGCATACCGTTTTAAAGTACACGGAGAAAAATGCATAATCCAGTCGGCATGTAAATACTGTTTTTACCAGGTTACGCGCGTCACCACATTAAGTAATGTTGTTTCATCTGTAGTACGATCTACCCCACCGTCCAGCGAAAATTTTGTATTGTGGGACCACCATTTCAAATCTAGAATTAACGCCATACCCATTCCGACGGTGGTAACTTACGTATATAATGTTGTTACCACCTTCCTACGGCTGTCCCCTCTTGGTTCTTTCTAAATCTGTGACTCCCTACTTTACGAGAGTAATAGTTTTTAACACGAAATCAATCATGTGAATAAAATTATCCAATCACAGCGAGTCTAGTTCGACACCGAACTCCAGACTTGGCATGGTGTTCCCACCTGCTGTACTTTTATACATGAAATTACATTACTTAAGGAGCGCACCCGCGTAAATACGATGTATCCAGACAGAAATCCTAGTCCTTTTTTTCTCAGTGTAGATAAACAATTAGCCAGTGACGTGAATTAAGAAGTAGTTACATTCGATCTGTAAAGCTAGGAATAACAATTGTGGAAGCAGATGCTGTGACCACATACACACACGCGTACTTAAAGCTATGTTAATCAGCTATTGCTCTTCGTGAACTGTTAATTCAGGAATTTGAGTTTAGTTTTTTATCTTAGTCATAGTCTTCTATTTCTAAGTCATGGTCTTAAACACAAATTCAACTATATTTAATGATAATTTCTTAACAATGAAAGAGGATTAAACTTACCTCACATTTTATTGAGATACATTATTATATCTCCAGTGCACAAAGCGTATCGAGACAACATTTGTTGTAAGGATGTCAGTCAATATATAAGCGCTTCAGACGAATATAAGAGTAAGCGCCTCTTCCGGTGAAAATTGAGTTATTAGGTGCGATGAGTTGGATCGAACAACAGAAGAGTATGTAGGTAGTTTTATTTTTGAAATGTACGTGCAGAAGGTAGGAAAAGCTTGTTTGGTATGTGTCATTGCATTGAATTGCATGAGAAGAGTCAACCTTTTTTCCTAAATTACTTGAAAGTTAGAAAAATGTGAGACACCTTGATATGTACATTGTTAGGACAAGTATTTGAAAATTGACCACTACTTCAGGATTCATTTTAAATTTGATTTCAGTTAATAAGATGGTACGAAAGGGTTCGCGTTGCTCAAAAAATGTCCTCGGGATTTGTTTCATTGCGATATTACACACTACATTTAAGCTTATTCTAAAATTGGCAATGTGTCCTTATAAATATAATTATTACATGAGGTCCGAGTTTGATTCACTATGGGAACTCATTTGATCCACGCCCCATATTATGCTGTAAGATTACGTTTGTATAGCATTAATGCGTAAAAGGACGTTAATAATCTCGTAGCACAACAACAGCATCAACAGAAACTTAACTAACTGGTAATTCATATAATGAGATGTTTGAATAGTGACTACGAATAATAAAATGAAAAGCTATTATATGCGGCAGAAACAGGGGCGGATCCAGGGGGCGATCGGGGCGATCCTCCTCCCCAGAAGAGGAAACTTTTTTACTTTATATATATATATATATATATATATATATATATATATATATATATATATATATATATATATATATATATATAAACATCCCAAAATTTGCGAACCCTTAAAAGTAGCAATATGACAACCCACCGCCCCCCTCAGAAGTCGGTCCTGGATCCGCCCCTGGGCTGAAAACTTAACAGTTGACCTCCAGTATTTCTCTCAAGTCGACCAATTCGTTTATAGCGATGTTGTCACTGCCAATGGGAGTCTACATGCGGCCGACATCGACAAGCAGGTGTTCTTAGAGGAAAACATTGTCTACAAGTTGCAATATTTACCTTCTGCTAGTTCTCACCAAAAATTTGGCAATAGTGTTCCTCACGCTCATTGGTTTAGTCTGTCTGCCACTTATTCGAGTTATAAACTTATTAGAAAAAAATTCAAATATAGCCTGCCAAGGTAATTTATGAAGGAATTATTTACAATCAAAAGACAACTATTTAAAGTATTTAGCTTAACGTCCCATGATTATGACCTTAAGGTTATGGGAGACGATGATTAAGGCAAGTGAATGATGACGGAAGAATTGGTGGAATGAGAAAGCGGGAGGAAACAGAGTACCAAGAGAAAACCCGCGGACACAATGTTGTCCACCACATGAGAATCGAGAGCTCCTTCGTGGCTAAGCGGTTAGTGTACGCTCCTTTGGCGTGGGAGACCCGGGTTCGATTCCTGGCGGGAGCTCATGTAGTTCGGATTCCATTTTAATCAGTAGATCCACGTCTCATATAGCCTCGCTGCTGAACGGGACGCTAAACTAAAACCAACTCAGCTTAACAACACACGAGAATCGAACCAGAAACTTCACACACCAGAGGTAATTGCTTCACCACTGAGCCACTGGGCTTTCCAATCAAAAGGCAAATGGCGTACTGGAAAAGAAGCTGGTGAAGGCTTATTATTTAAAAGACATTATTTGAACATTCACCTGCTGGTACTCAAGATAATTCTCTATAAAATTTTAGTTAAGATGGGGATGTCCGGCTTTGAATCCAGAATCTTCCGACAAAGAAGCAAGGAACATTAACCCCTAGCTTATAACCGCTGTTAATTTTTTTCTTGTGTCTTTTCAGTCATCATCATCCTGTCTATTCTGCCAGTATTGGCAGGTCACTTGCCCCAACTGAGAAGCTTCCATGCTCCACAGTCTTCCGCTAACCTTTCCGTCTTCACGTACGATTTCTCTCTTTTGATATCGTAAATTAATTGTAGTCTCCCACTTTTTCCACCTTCTTCTCTTTTCTTCCACTATAGCCTCTAGCACGTCCCTATGATACAGTTCCTTCTTAGCCAATGTCCCAACCAGTTTCTCTTTCTCTTCTTAATAATATCTAACATTTTCTTTTCTTCCCCACCATTTCTAACACCGTATTATTCATTTTCTGCTAGATCAAGTTCTCTCTATTCTTCTCCACACCAACATTTCGAAAGCTTCCAGTCATATTTAATCATTTTTGCGCAATGCCCATGATTTTGACCCATACAGAACAATATTTTACACGAAGTATTTTATGAATCTTTTTTCAACTCTTTGTTTAAGGTCCTCAAATAGTCTTTTCTTCCTCTTAAAGATGTCTTTCGCCATTCCTATTGTTGCTTTTATTTTACGTTCACACTTCATATCATCACTAATACGAGTAATGCTACCGAGGTATATATTTTCAGAACAGAAGCTTAAACGAAATGTTAACCTATAGTCTAATGGAAAAACCCAGCGCTTTAATTTTTGTGTTCGTTTACTTCGTCAATAACCTGGCTAAGATGTTTGATAGTAGTTGTTTGGACAAGCTTAATATAAGCAACATTTTTTTGACCAATGAATTTTTCATAAGACTTTCGTAGATAAGTCACGAAAACAGGTTTTTATTAGTTCGCATTTCCACTTGAATGCTTTTGAATATAATCAACCGATAAATGTTGCTATATTTTCTTCGTATCAATGATGGAAATCTTGATGGTATTTATACAAAACAGAATATTGTGGTTTCTCATGAGGAGGGTAATAACTTACAGTAACACGCTACTATTTTTTTTTTTAAAAAAAAAGAGGATTTATTGGTATTTGTTCAGACTATATCAAACTTTAAGAACGTCGTATTATAACTAAGCCAGCATTATATAATTAACTTTTTAATATTAATTTAAGAAGACTACTAATTGGTTACAAAAGTATAAACATGAAACGAATTATTAGAAATCTGTATTGTACAATTGATGTTCACCACAGAACACCACTTATAACCCAGGTGAACAACGGCTGTTCACATAGAAATTGAAAACTGCTCCATAGATTACGTTAGTATCATCATCATCATCATAGGTATTCTGCCATTACTGGCAGGTCACTTGCTGCAACTGAATAGCATGCATGCTCCAGAGTTTTCCGCTGGCCTCGTTGTTTCCAAGTACGATTTTTCTGTTTTGACATCGTCCATTAATTGTAGTCTTCTTCGCCCTTTTCCTCTCTTTCCTGCCCCCATACCCACTAGCACGTCCTTCATGATATAGTTCGTTTTTAGCCAATGTACCAACCAGTTTCTCTTCCTCTTCTTAATATTTTTTTAAAATTGTTCTTTTCTTCCGCCATTTCTAACACTCCCTCATTCGTTTTCCGCTCGATCCAGCTAGTTCTCTCCATTTTTCTCCACACTCACATTTCGGAAGCTTACAGTCGTTTTTCATCACTTTTGCGTAATGTCCATGTTTCTACCCCATACAGTAAATACTCCACCCGAAGCATTTTATCAGTTTTTTCCTTAACTCTTTATTCAAGATTCAACAAAATAGACTTTTCTTCCTCCTAAAGACTTCTTTCGCCATTCCTATCCTTGCTTTTATTTCACATTCACACTTCGTATCATCATTAATAATACTAGCCAGGTATTGAAAACTAGTCACTTCTTCTATTTCCTCCCTTCCCATATTTGACACCGACTCCTCGTTCCAATCACCGTGGCTTTAGTCTTTCTAACATTTATTTTCATCCCATATTCTTCACAGCTAAGACAAGAGACAGATAATAATTTAAATTGCTGGCAGAGCTGTTGGAGATACAGTACATAAATGAATCAAATCACAAAAGTGTGGCATTTTCATTTTAACAATGTAGATAGAAAAGTGAAAGAAATGAAAAAAGGAAAAGTAGAATATATTTGGTATACTGTATTTGTTTTTAGTAAGCAAAAATTATACACACTTTGTTTCTTTATTTACTGAAATACTTGTACTTTGTTAATGGACACGCATAAAATATAAACAAAGATAATAATTAAAGATCAAACTTATACCATATACAGCGGCGCAAATTTGTCTTCAACATTGGAGGGGGGTAGAGACAAGTAAGACGGTTACCTTTATATTTTTTTGGTTAAGCGATGCTCAAAATATTTGTGAAGTTGAAAAACAATCCTGTGGAGGATCAGAGAGCAAAGTTGTCTTCAACATTGTTAGGCGAGCAGATTTGAGGTTTATTCTGGGGGACATCAATTTCATCTCACTTTACTTTGTGGCAATCGGACACAAGTCATCACATTCCCCCCCCCAAAAAAAAACATATTTCAAATCGAATTATTGGGGGGACAGTCCCCCAGTTCCAAGAGGGGAATGCCCCCATCATCCCCCCGGGATTTGCTCCAGTGACTGTATATGATAGGTATAAATTATTGTTTTGGTTTTCTTCTGACTACAGTTGAGATCCAAAACTGTCATTTTAGGTTTAACTATAAAACATTTGTTAGCAGAGTTGGATTCATAGATGAACTCAAGAACTCTGGTCGCTTAAGAGAGCTTACATGTGCTTTTCTTAGTAAATATTGGCCATTAAGAGGAGTAGTTTCTTAAGAAGAAAGCAGTCCTTGGGAAATGTTACAGTGCCTACTATCCTGTAAACAGAATCCAGAAGTAGGGAAAACTATTATTTCCTGATATACAGAAACAAGCCTTTGGTTCACGTGATGCCGAGTTCGAGCCGTGCTGGAAGAGTACAAAAGTTTAATTTTATCTTCATTTACTTTCATTAATCATCCACTTCGTTTAGCCTAAAGAGCATAAGCGTAGGACGTTAAACTAAAAACTTTCGTTTCACTTCATTTATACGAGGCATGTTCAAAATGTATCGAACTTTGGTTGGAAAAAATATATTTATTGGTTCGAAAATCCGAAACACTGACCCCCCTTCTTGGTAATGCACACATTTCTCCCAGCGTTCCCGCTATTGTTAGAAACACTTCTGGAACGCAGTTTTTCGAATGGTGAGCAACCGTCCATTTGCACTCCGCATAATGTCTTCTCTTCACTCAAATCGAGTCCCTTTTAGTGACATTTTCAGCTTGGAAAATAACCGAAAGTTACACGGAGCCATGTCGGGTGAGTAAGGAGCCTGACAACACACAGGAAGTTGTGTTTGGAGATGAAAGACAGAATTCAAATTTCACGGATACCCTCCTCATGCCCAAATTTTCGTTCAAAATTGAATGTGCCGATCCGATTGAATGCCCTCCACTTGGGTATCGTCAAGCTTTTGAAAAAGTTTGATGCAATATCAATGCTGAAGTTTTTCTGTAATTTTACAAAACATCGAAATCCGACGACCGTTCAGTAAACGTCTTCACTCGTTGGTCGACTGCTACCTACTGATGCTTTCTGCGGGCGGGAAAAAAATCACGACCGCGCATGAGCGTCCCCTCTACATCTACACTGAAGGGTTTCCAGCACTTCATTGGTTCGCGCGGGAAAAAATAAGGGTCGATACTTTTTGAACACTCCTCGTATAGAAATAAAAATAAAATTACAATATAAGTAGAAAATTTTGCCGAAAATTTTTGAATCTTCCAAGCTGATTTTGCTTCTTTTCCACCTCTTGGATTCATCTGCTATACCGCGTGACATATATACAAACACTATCCCACGAGGACTTGGTAAGTATTAAATACTTTATTTTCTCATATTTTCTATTATTTTCGCCATCGTACTCTGGCCTTTCAGTCAGCCTATATTTGCAGATTTGTGTACTTATTTGATGTTTTATTTCCACAAGTAAGAAGTAAATTAATGTCATTTGCTACTTCTGCTTACTAATCACTTGTGAAATAATTAAATGCATGAATTATGGCGTATAGTTCGCTGCATGTGCACATACGAGCTTTCTATGTTTGTTTGGTGTTATTTACTTATAAATTTAAAAGCTAATGTAAATGTTTTTTAGAATACATTTACATTATGTAGATACATAAACATTTATTGTTTAAAAGTAATTAATATTTAAATAGTAAATGTAATATTAATTTTCAAACATAGTTAATATGTAACTTTAAAGATTACTTTCGCTATTGAATGCACTTAAATTTTATATTTAAAATACTGTTTTTAAAATCCATTAGAAATAAAGTTATGTCTAGTAAAACCTGCAAGTTGATTTTTTTAAAAAAATATATATAAATACAATATAATCAGTAAATTTGTGCTTAATCTTTATCTGTGTTTTACCTGTCAATCATTTTATGTGCCAGATGTGCTCTCAACTTTGCCAAACATATGCATTTTTCTAACAATACAGTATGAGCGAAAATATAGCATCACAAGTAAATAAAGCTTAGGATAAGAGGATTAACTTTTCATTTTTATTCTTTTTGGGGTTGGGACAAGAAACGTAACATTGATTTAACTGTTCAATGAATGAAGTAAGTGAACTGTATTGTCTTGTCAAATAGTAATATGTTTCGGAAAACTATACAAACAAGGAGCAAATTACTTATACACGATTATTGCTAATATTTTTTCTATTAAAGTATTAAGTAAGAAAATTCTATTTAAAACACTGTAAAATAAATTTTGTGATTCATTAACGGTAAAATAAATTTGTAATGCAATGTAATCCATCGTGAATTAATTGATTTCGATAATATATAGTGGAAATCTGTGAGGAGAGAAGAATCAGATCGATTCAAATACTAGTTTGGGGCCGCGGTGGCTCAGTGGTAGAGCTTTCACCTCTGGTGCTTGGGGTTCCGGGTTCGATCCCAGCCCCCGCCAAGTGAACTTTGTGGTGGACAAACACCGTGTGTGGGGGTTTCCTCGGGGTTCTCCCGTTTCCTCCCACTTTCTTCATTCCACCATTTCATTCATTACTCATCATCACCGTCTCCTTTAGCCTAACCGGTATAACCGTGGGACGTAAAACTCAAAGATTTTTCAAATACTAGTTTGAAGCTAAAATGTTACGAAAAACTTATGTGATGATAATATTTTAAGATATGGGGGTGTGGTCAAGAAATACAGTGAATAATTTTATTAGCAACAAGGTAATAAACTTACTAAGCTCACATGGAATTTGATTCAATCTTCTTCAAAGTAGTCTCCTTCGCTAGCAATCTACTTATTCCAACGTTGAACCCATGACTGGAAACATTTTCTGGAAGTGCGTTAAGTTGTTCTATCGTAATCCTCTCAATGTCAGAAATGGTGTCCAAATCTTTCTTCCTTTAAGCACAGTTTTAATTTTTGGGAAGAACTATAAGTCGTGTTATGTTATATCTGGAGAGTACGGTGGATGGTGACAGACAGGAGTATTTTTTTTCGGTCAAAAACGTCAGTCAAAAGTCTGGGAATGAGTTTCTCACTCATTATTCTCATTTATAAATCCATGGTTAAAATGCTTTGTTCGTACGAGATGTTTAGTTCTTTGGAAAACTGTGGAATAGTCATTCGCCAAATTGTTTGAACGAACAATTTTTGCCACTTTTTGCACGTTTCCTTCTATTCTGTTTTTGAGATTAATGGACGTCCGAACGTTGCTTGTCTTCTACAGACTCATTTTCGCTTTCAAATCATTTATACCACTTGTAAACAGTCTTCCGAGTTACAGCATTATGGTCATACACCAATTTCAATATTTCATAAGTTTGTTTGGCGCGTTTTCGCAACTTGAAACAGAACTTAATGTTCACGCGTTGTTGATACGCTACAGACACGGTGAACACTATGTCACTCTAGTGACTCTAAATGTTGACTGACAAGTCAGAACGTGTTCCAACTTGACACTGCTTATCTCAATGGATCAGGTATCGGACAAATTATATCAAATGGTTGCAGTGTCTGCAGTTGCTGCTAAAAAAACAAAAACAAAAATATATCATTCACCGTATTTTTGATCACACTTTGGAGTTTCTACGAAATGGGTAATAATATCATACCACCTATGTAGTTTCACTGAATTCACATTGTCAATCGTTAATAACAATTTCTTAACTAATAGATTTGTAGATTTTTAAAACTATTCTTCTGGGTTTCTTTAGTTGTATACTTGCTAACTGGTTCTTGTTTCACTCTAACTTTTGTTTTAATCCATTAAGGATGCATATACTTCAATGTTTCTCTGCTCATTAAGATGTTACTTGGAATATCAGATCTCCAGGTGTATACAAAAAATCTCGATTAAGAATTTTGATTTCTCTTGATTTCTTAATTCGAGTAAATTTTTTATAACATAATCTATAATAGTCATGTTTGCTTTCATCAAAAGTTTAGACAGAGATTTACGAAGTAAATTGTACTTAACATCTCTAAAATTTTAAATCTTACTCAAGATGATACAAAAATAATTATTAAAAATTATTGAAGTTAACACAATGAAAAACTATGCAAGAACCTCTTTATAATTAGTATGTTCCTCATAAGGGTCGAATTTGTCAACATGATGAGCGCATCAGATGTATAGAAAATGATTGACAGATAGAACAACTATAAGAGTTGGGCGCAAGTGTAGTCTGTACCAGTTAAAAATCAATAAAGTATTTTAGTTTGCTATGCTTCACTGCTTGTTAATTGTCATGCGTATGCATTAATGCTTTGCAGGTCATGTTCTTTAAAGGAAGACGAACATCTACTGTAGCAGACATTGAGAAATTCGGAAAACCAAAAATTGGCGATTGGTCTCGGCTTGATCACGATGAAGATATACCTACCATTAGTGTCTCTGGGTTGGTTAAAACTTTTCGTTTTCTTCTGGTTGTTAATTATTGTGTTTCACATGTTACATTATTACACAAGTTTCATTATACAGTGGAAGAAATGAAAATTTCATTGGTAGCATTCATAAGTTACATTTAAATTATGTCTTCTTTGGTCACTATATTATTTCAGTGACATTTAGCCTACAAACATTAATATCATTTTAGGATAAATCTACTTTTATGATAAAAATCATTTTGCAAACAAGATACATCTTGGAAAATGCAGTATTTTTGATATTTAATCTCCCGTAGATTTTTATTTTTAACATTTCAAAAATATTTAACCACTTTCCTCACCAGAATTCAACGATTAGAAATATTGTTGAAGAACCATTGTGATACTTGAGTTTAAATTAGTTGATTAAAAACCGAAACATTGTATTTACTGATAGTCAAACGTACTTCTACGATAGTTATGCTAAATATACAGAAAATCTTATATTTTAAAATAACTATGTAAAGTGTGCGCCAAAACAATGCAACTTTTTAAATGACCGCCAGTTTCTGTTCTAGTAAGTTGGCAGCACTGAATGTTACATGATTTTCATCTATTGTCTTTATCAAAGATGTTATAAATAGAGGATTTGCCCATATGTATCTTCATCCTATTAAATCGATGAAGCCAAAAAACAACCGAGCATAGACACGTCTGATTGGCTACTCTCGTTTCCGCCATCGTCTGATTGGCTACTTTCGTTTCCGCCATGATTGTTGGCTCAAAACATTGCGATCCTATTGGGCGGAGTGGGCAGAGTAGGGGTGGTGAAACTGTGACGTATGGCTTCAATATTTTGTTGTAAGAGCAGATTCTCTATTTTATAAGATCCTTGGTCTTTATGATTAATAGTCACGTAGTGCCAAATAGCGCATGATCGGCATCTGTTTTCTCCACGGGTAGCAATGGAGCGCTTCAGGACCGAACAGTGTGTTGTTATAGTGAAATCTTAATACAAGGTTTGATGTCCACAACTGAATTGGTTTTCTCAAATTTAGGAATCAGTCTAATCACAGTTGACTTGTTCGGTGCATCACATTGACCAAACATTCCACGGAGTTTGCCAACAGTCTCTGCACATCATTCACCACATTTGTTGTAAGTTTTCCAAGAATCTTATAAAATAGAGGATCTGCCCTGACAACAAAATCTTGAAGCCATACGTCACAGTTTCGCCACCCCTACTCTGCCCATTCCGCCCAATAGGATCGCAATGTTTTGAGCCAACAATCATGGCGGAAACGAAAGTAGCCAATCAGACGATGGCAGAAACGAGAGTAGCCAATCAGACTTGCCGATGCTCGGTTGTTTTTTGGCTTCATCGATTTAATAGGATGAAGATACATATGAGCAGATCCTCTGTTTATAACATCCTTGAAATTTTCACTATGACAACACGCTGTTTCCGTACCTCTACAGAAAACAGAAGACGACCATGCGCTATTCGGTACTCCGATTACTAAGCACGAAAACAACAGATGAAAATCGTGTAACGGTCAGTGCTGCTAACTTATTAGAACAGAAATGGCGGATATTTCAAAACTTGCTATCTTTATGGAACACCCTTTATTTGTTCGGCTGTATTAACGAGGGTCACTTAGATTGAAGTTGCAATGAATAGTGTCATTTAGATTTTGTCAGTGTAGTCAGGGAAGGAAGATGCTTCACCGACATAAGAATTTCAAGTTTTTTTATTACTATATTAGTGTACAATCGAATAAATAATATGAACCTCTCAAGCTCATTGATAGCAATTGCTCTCCTGCGCTCCTCAAATGACACTGATGGCAACATGTCTTGGAAATGAAAATAAAATGTGTTACTCATATATGAACATAGTCACATTTCCTCGACTTCGATTTAGGAAAACACATTTGGTGGCATTTACATTTCACATACTTAATAGGAACTCTACTTTGCATACAGAACTATTTTTTTAAATTTGGCTTTGGTATCTGGATGTAATAAAAGTGGCTGGATCACCATGATAATGGCTAATACAAGTCTTTCAAATTGCATTACATACATTTTTCATTTGAACTTCATCAATACACACTATTTTTGTTTGTTTGAAGCAATTTCATATTCTTGACGAAATAAGTGAAACATATTTATTCAACGAGGGTGTGAAACATTATTTGTAAAGTTTTATGAATTAATTTGTAATCATCGTATGCATTTATAACAAATCAAGTTTGTTATTTACATTGCTGGTATTTGTGTATTTGCTACTGCAATCCGGCTCAAACCTCCTGACGTTTAAGGCGTGTCCTCCTGTTCACAATACCCAATGCAAGTTGAATGACGTTGTCTAACGTCTTTGTTCCTGGATTACGAGAAAACAATTTCAAAGGTACGACTAATGTCATTATAGCGTTAATAAATTGGTAGGAACGAACTTTTTTCTATACCTTAATTTCTAGCGTTAATGTTTCACGTTATGCCTATACACGAAAGGAAGCGAAATCCGACAACGTCGCACTCGCACGCATTTAATCCAAAATTCAGGCCACTGACCCTGATATATTTATGGAATCTTTAAGAATTCTTGTAACGTTAAAAGGGACTTTTTCTACTACTATTACTACTACTATTATTATTAGTTGCAAATGCTAACATGTTTGTGGATAGTAAGATTGCTAACTGACCGGTATTTTTTTTTGAATTTCCCATCTTTTTGATGTAATACTTAGTTGCAGCCATTGCTATTCTGCTTGCAGCACCTAGCAGGCCTATTGTATATGTTCATAATATCGCTGTTATGTGTGATCTTAACAAAAAGATTTGTAGAATTCCTATGTTATATCCTGTAGTACATATCTTGTATAATGTATTTGATTATCATACATTCATATCATTATCCATGTAGATTCAAAACGAAATAAAGCAGACAGACTGTCGCGGGCGGACACTAGATTCTCCTTCAGCTCTCAGCCAATCAAGGAACATCCATGATAAAGGTCGATGACAGGAGCTAACTCTCATAGTGCAAACTGAGAACTCGAGGAGAGAGGGAACCC
This sequence comes from Thermobia domestica, assembly GCF_964235325.1. Lineage (NCBI taxonomy): Eukaryota > Metazoa > Arthropoda > Insecta > Zygentoma > Lepismatidae > Thermobia > Thermobia domestica. Next base: position 265,648,296 of record NC_137462.1, read on the forward strand.
TGTGGGCGGCAGCCTTGATTAATTAGATTCAATTATATATTTCAATGTTTGAAATACAATTATTCTTCTCTGTCTTAAGGATTATGAGTGTGTGCCGGTAATTTTATTTTTTACAGTGGCAACCCTAATGGTTAGGGTCTTCAAGGTTTAAAGTGGGTGTAAGCTGTAAAGTATTTCCCGGCAGTTGATGGTAACGATGTAAAAACAACACTCCATTAAGAAAGATTATATATAATTCATGAATATTACGAGATTTGTCTAATATTTCCTGCAAAATGTCGAATATATTGCTTATTCATAATCTTCTCTCTTTAATTCTTCGATAATAAAAATTATTTTCACCATTTAATTTAACTATTTTCACCATTTAATTTATTACAACAATTTCTGTTGATTACATCTTACGATTTCATCCAATATCTGAAGCTTATTGAAAACTCATTAGTCCACTTTCCGCATATGAAGGATGTTGTTGCTGACGATAAAGAAAACTCCTATATAGTTGTCAATCGCGACAAATATTTCCTTTACATGGCGTCGGCAGGGGGTCGAAGGGGTCGATCGACACCCCCTGGAAATCTAGTTAATATTACCTTGATCTTGAAGTAGTCAAGTTTATATATTGAACTTATAAGGAGTTTCCGGAGACAGGGTCGTATGTTCCCTCCGTAGCACTTCACGATAATTCCTGTTTTCAAAATCTCAAACGTTGAAAGAATCAAGCAAGTTATCCTCAATCGTTCCCATAGAAAATGAAGAGTCACATCTTTTAATACTTCTGCAGTGATTTCCTTTGTAAAGCAGAATAAAAGTGTTTCTCTGACTCGTTTGTCTGTCCTTTACAACAATCGGAAAAGTATGAGCATTTAACACATATTGATGTTAAAAATAACCCAAGAATTCTGTTTGTGAAGGCAATAATGTCACCGACTCCTCTGACCTGTTTGCCCTCTGGCTGTAGCAAGGTGATCCTAAATGACCCCGCCTACTTTTAAACCAAGAATCTTGATGGATTACAGAGAGGGGAAGGGATCGAGAAGACAAAACTGCAAATGGAGAAGCAGGGACAATAATTCTAATTTTGTCAAACATTGTCTTCCTTGTTCTTAGTAGCGTTCTGAGCAGAAAGAAATTGAGCTTTTTTTCCTATGAGACCCCGCGGTTTAAAAGTACAATGTTATATTTAGCGGGGAGGATGGAGATTGACCCTTTTCAAGAAGAGAAAGGTTTAGTTTTTCATAGTTAGTTGTGCGCAGTTATTGGAAATCCGTGTTTCTGGTGTGTCATATAGGCGGTTTTCGTTTTCAAAACTTCAAAGTTGCTCGGGAATATCGGGAAGTGATAAATGTGTGTGGTTTTCGATCTCTGGTCTCTTTCAGAGTTTAGTGGGTGTTTCCCCTTAGTTTATAATTTATTTAATATCTCAAGTGTAAGTGAGTGAATTAGAAAAAATTACTTTCTAAAAATTAATCATGCATAAGCATAAGCAAATGAAACTCGATGTTTTTCTAAAACAGCAAGTGTCCTCAAAATTGGAAAACACCAAACGTGATATTCTTTGTGTTGAAAATCTGAGCGAAGAAAAAGAGTTACCGGAGGGCAATATCGTTAGCGTACCTTCTCCCCAAATGTCCCTTTGTGCAACTTTATTAGGTGAGGGGACGTCCTGTGACCCAAAAGACATTGGCAATTATGTAAACTTAAATTTGCAGTCAAGTTTGTCGGACACTGGTCGATATGAAATATTGATGTCGCCGTGGCACCCGACCGAAACATATGATTTTAAACAAGATGTTATGCAAGGAAAACGCCCCTTTTTGTATAAGTGGTTTGTTGAATTTCCGTGGCGAGCATATTCTAGAAAGTTGCGAGGGGAATTGTGCAAGCAGTGTGTACTTTTTCGATCTCCGGTAAAAAGAGGATTGCAAGGGTATTTTATACTAACACCATTTAGAAAATACAATCATTTTTTGCATCTGCTCGACAACACGAACAATCTGAATGGCATCGAGCGTCCACAGAACGTGCTCAGTTATTTTCGAATGTTATGTCTACGAAATGTTTGCCTGTTGATTTGAAAATTGATGAAGTAGCTCGGAAGCAAGTTGAGGAAAACCGAAAAAAAAAACTGTCCCCAATCATTGAGACAATTGTCTTTTGTGCGACACATGATTTGTCTTCACGAGGAAAGAGTGCTAAATCTGGCAATTTCTATGATCTTCTCCAATTTAAAGTAGATCCAGGAAATATAACATTAAAGCAATACTTTGAAACTGCTGCTCAAAATGCAAAATACTTATCTGTGCAGACTCAAAATGAATTGATATCAGTTGCAGGCAACACTTTATATGAACAGTATATAAAGCCTAAAATTGTTTCTTCCCGCTATTATAGTGTGCTTGCAAATGAGGCAGCTGATATTGGGATGTAGAACAATTGTCTCTAGGTATTCGGTTTTATGACACTGTTGAAAATCAGATCCGAGAAGATTTCGTAGGTTTCATTCCATTAGGAGAGTTAAACGCCGCATATATTGCAAGAATAATTCGGAAAGCATTGGGAGAACGTGGATTATCTCAGTGTGAACTTGTAGGGCAGGGTTTCGATGGTTGTTCCACCATGACTGGATGTAGTAACGGTGTACAAAGCATTATCAGACGACAATTCCCAAAAGCGTTTTTTACCATTGTGCATCACACAAGCTTAATCTTGTCGTTAATAAGCTATGTTCCGTTTCTTACATACGAAACACAGTGGATACTATCAAAGAAATTACAATTTTCTTTTGCGAGAGCCCATTAAGAAGAAAAATATTCCAAATATCCAACTTCTTTCTGAAACCCGCTGGACTTCCAAATACAGCAGCATCAGAAAATTTTCTGAACATTTCATAGAAATAGTGTGTGCGTTAGAAGAACTCAATAAATTCTACACTTTCTGAAACTAGAAGCAATGCTTATCGTCTTTTTTGTGCAGGAACAACAAGAGCCTTTATTGTTTCTTTGTCAGTTATCAGTAACTATTCCTCATACCTTGAGCCAGTAGCACAAATTTGGCAAGGAGTTCAGTTGAACTTAATGCCGGCAAAATCCCGCTTCTTGTGAAGTGCGCTCTGTGATTAGATTGTTGTTGGCAAAAAAACACAAGCCAATTGAAATCTATCGCTAACTGTGTGAAGTGTACGGACATGAAATACAGAGGTTGTTCAGTCTACATTTGGCCAATTTCGACTTGCCTAAAAATTTAAAACAATCCATGGCGCCTGGTCCGTAAGTGCTCGATGTGATTCCCTTGGTTCCTAACAATAGCCCAACAGCGTAATTTCCACTGTAATAGGCTTCTCTGAAGAACTGGGAAGGGAATCTTGTCCCATTCCCTTTGCACAGCTTTCCAGAGTCCTTCATAGTTGTCACACGCCGTTTTCCCAAAGCCCGCCTCAGCAATCCGAATCCACAATAGTCCATAGGACTTACATCTGGATATTTAACAGGTACCTCATTGATAGGTATCACCTGTATACCACTTGCTTCCTCCATCTCCCTGTAGAATGCGAGGGACGATCGTGAGGTATGTGATGAGGCCTTGTCCACCAGATTGGCGTCATTTCCGTACATTGTTGGAATCTTATGCTCGGAGATCGGCCTGAAAATACTGCGAATTTATTTTGGAGTTCTTCGCCACCCTACGAATCATCAGTTTACCTCGGGAACAGTAGCCAGGAACGACCATGAACCCTTTTGGGAAGGATTATTTACAGACACGGTCCCACCTTCTGAAGTTCTTGGCGCCTTTCTCTTAGTACTTGATGGCTCTCGGTTTGCCGCAGTCGGAAAAGTAAATTCATGCTGCATCGAGCGTTACGACGTACATCTACTTTTGTTTTGCCAGATGCCGTTCGTACAGCTTCCGGACGTTGCACTTTCGTTCCTTTGGTGGGCATCCATGAGAAGATGGCCGCGAGCTTTCATGACTCTTTCCAGCTTGAGTTGATGGTGTATCGTCTGGCTCACAGTCCCCAAAGACACGCCAAGACGATTAGCCATACACCTTTGTGTTGGTGGATTTTCTTGCATTGCCATTTTGCGAAGTTTCCTCTGTATGGTGGAGGTGGCCTTGGTGCATTCCCGCTTCCTTGGCAACTTCGTTGGTGATCCAAATGGTGGAGCTTCGTACTTATTAATAATTTTTTTTTTATTCCACTTAAACTGATGTTGCAACCATTCTTCTTGCACTGTTTTCTAATGACAGAAACACTAAAGTGGGCGTTATAAAGAGCCGCAAGATAGCCTTCCCAAAACCGGCTTAGTTTGAGCGGCATTTTGGTCACAGAGCGGAAACCAAACACTTGGAAACAAATTTAACACATCACTCCCAACAGTGGTCCTGTTTTGTGCGTTATTGTCGTCCGCACGGAAATACAACTCCATTCCCAGGAAGCCACTGCACAATACTGCAGGACGCCATGAGCCAGGTGGGGTGGGTCCATTTTGTCCGGGAGGAGGAAGGAACGAAATCGGCCAAACATAGGCTGAACAACTTCTGTAGTGAGTGAATGACGAGTGAGGCCATGGTGCACTGATTGCCAAGCGTACCAGAGAGCTCTTGGATGGGTTCGGATAGGCGGTGTTCGATCACCCACCATACAGCACAGATTTGGCGCTGAGCAACTACCACCTCTTCTCAGCGATGAAGAAATAGTTCGCTACACAACGCTTTGAACTGTATGCCGTGTAAGCCAGTGGTTGAAATCGCAGCCGACAGATTTCTACCACGACAGTATTAAAAGAGCTTGTGCCATGGTATGATGTCTTAATTTGCATGTCAATTATGTGGAAAAATAACTTAAGAGTATAACTTTCAATGTTATATATATATATAATAAAGTGTTGTCTGTCTGTGTGCAGCATGGGAATCAAACGAGTGGATCGAATGTTACCAAATTTTGGTCACAAGTGCCTTGGTCCAGGCCCCAGATCAAAATGAACCTTTTTCTCAAAATTCGAATTAGGGTTCTCAGGGGAGAGGTTTACCGGGACAGGTAAAATAGTAGAAAATGACCAATACCAGTGTCAAGTTCATAGATATCGCGGTCACTGAGATCAATGGTGAAACTCCGATCACATTAAGTTCCAAATTCACCCCATTCGGCTGTGGGTCGGGATCACCGGGGGAGTGGATACCGAGGCATGTAAAAACAATCCAAAATGACTACGGTAATATTAATGTCAAATTCATAGTTTTCGCGGTCGCTGAGATGAATGGTGATACTTCCACAGGCGTTGACTACCAAATACGGTCCGCATCGGCTGGGGCCAGAGGATTTTTTTTTTTTAGAATTCGAACCAGGGGGCCTCAGGGGACATTTACCGGGATATGTAAAAGAAGTAGAAAATTACCACTATTTTTCCTTTCGTTGTTCAGTTTGTTTACATAGATATCTTATCTGACCAATGCGAAGAATGAAATTAAATCTTTAAGTTTTACGTCCAACGGTTATGCCGGTTAGGCTAAAGGAGACGGTGATGATGAGAAATGAATGAAATGGTGGAATGAAGAAAGTGGGAGGAAACGGGAGAAGTCCGAGAAAACCCGCGAGCACGGTGTTTGTCCACCACAAAGTCCACACGGCGCGAGCTGGAATCGAACCAGGGACCCCAAGTACCGGAGGTGAACGTTCTACCACTGAGCCACCGCGCCCCCCAGTGCGAAAAATGAGTATTTCAGCTAGTATATACAAGGTGTTCCAAACGTAATGGCGAAAAATGAAACTGCAGATTTCTGGCACGAAAATAAAAAAAGTTTATATTACATATAGTCCGGAAGTGGATAGGGGCGGACCTAGACAATTTCCAATCTAGGGGGAGACACTTCACACTTAGGGAAAGGAACTTGCCTATTTACAAAACCGCATTCAAGACGTGTGTGAACAGTTACACAACGCACCGGGAATGATGGAATGCATTCAAAACTCACGTTTAGCACGTTGCATAAATGTAGGAAGACAGCACTTTGAACATCTTCTGTAGGTACCTTTATTGTTAGCAAGTAGCTAACCTAGTAATTTGTCGTGCTGTTCTGCCTAAGATACTACGTTACAAATACAATACGTCGTTATGTATTCTACCTTTTATTTCATTACATGGTACAACTAGTTACATTTGTTCCTATTTATATCCTCTTTCTGCTAATTTCTATCTGGCATTCCACTTTTAATTTTTCCCTCATACTATGCAACTATGCTAAGCGAATATTGCTTTGACTCTCATTGTACAGTCCGCAACAAAAAACCTGCAATATGAGCATGTAAGTTTATTGTGAAACTACGCCTAACTGCCCACGGAATCAACATAACGTCTAAGTGGCACGAATCACGCCAGAGAAACCTCGGTGTCCTCCCCTGCACACTTATTTTGGAGCAAAAGACTTTGTCGTTGCACAATAAACTTACGTGTTCATGTTGCGGGGTTTTTTGCTGCGGACTGTACATGTGCGTGAAATCCTTCCATGGATAACATTTTTTTTCTGTATGGTTTCTATCTTTATTGCACCGTTTCATTACCCCTGCCGTACAGAAATTCGGTGAATCACTAAATGACGAATGGAGAATCTCTGATGCTGTTATGTAACATGCGTTAACATGTCAAGTAGATATGATTTTTTATGTCTTTCTGAATCCCTCTTCCTAGCTTCTATCATTATTCCGCTGGCAGGTGTGAAGTTCCTTTCCCCCCACATTCGAAGCTGTCTACCTCCGCCCCTGTCCATTTCCGGACTATATGTCATATAAATATTTTTTTCTTCTTTTGGTATCAAGAATCCATGGTTTCATTTCTCACCATTACTTTTGGGACACCCTATCACCCTATATATATATATATATATATATATATATATATATATATATATATATATATATATATATATATATGAGTTATTATTTTTAGATTGACTTCCTTTTCTCGAGTAATGTTTGCGTTTTTCATGGCACCGAATTGCAAATCCAATTTTCTTCTCGACAATCTTTGTAAACTTTAGACCTTAAAAGAGAAAGAAAATGTGAAAATTGTAACGTTCGTACCTACGTGAGCTTGAAACAAGTTTATATGTTCAACATCAATTTATGTTGTTGTTTTGTCCTCATTCTCAGCTTCGTTTTCTTAATATCGCAACTCATAAAGGCAGAAACGGTTGTTATGAATTCTCTTGTGTATCTTTGCTGCGTTAAAGCAAGATAATGTAACGGATAAGGAAAAACATCCCTGTACCTCTGAGAGATATTTCATAATGTTTTTCTAAGTGCTTAAGATATAACAAGATCAGTTCAACCTTTGAGAGAATATTTATAAGGCAGAATTTATGTGATAACCAATCATGTTTTATTAAAAGGTTCAATCTCTGACAAGCGTAATTTTTCGTCATTTACAGTTAGTGGATTATTTAATTATTAATAAGTGAGAATAATGCCTCAAACGCTACGTCAAAGCAAAATGATATAATGTTAGTACTTTTATAACATTGTAGCTTTAAAAGAATTTGAAATGTAAAATATACACTGATTTCAGCATTCTGCGTGCATATCCCGATAGATTATTTTCGTATTCTAGACATGAAAAATGGATAGAACATACTAGAATAGAAAAAAAAAGAAAGACAACAATATTGTGAGTAGATTATAGAAAATTGCCTGGAGAAGCAAGTGATAGAATAAAGAGAGATTGATTGCTTTGCTTCTAGTGTTTACTAAACACTCACAGGCTGCATTGAATGTTTAACAGGATCTTACTATAACCATTAAAGAAGCACGAACCTGAGTGATTACAAGAGTGATTGCAAAAAATCTGCTGAAGCATTATCCATGTTTTACAAATGGTGTTTTCCTGTTTCAACACATTGAGGACCATGCAAAAAATATTAATGTGAAGAAATATTTTTTGAGGGGGATATTCAACGAAAATGATTCTTGGAGTCTATTTACTAGGAGCTCATGGAATGAGGATGGCGAGGTTCCTATGATAGATTCAAACCCCATTAGAATCATAGCAGGAGAAATGATTGTAGTTTTTTTTAACACATTTTCAAAAATGGAACATGTAAAAATGAAAGATAGTCAAGCAACTAATTCACAAATTGTATCACAGAGCAAGACCAGGAGTATCTGTCCTTTAACTCAGTGAGCTCTTATACAAACATAGATGGCAATATAACGCAATAGATTGTGGGGTATAGTTTTGTCCTTTTCGCAAGTATTTTAGCTACTGGTCGCGAAATACATTTCTCACTAAATGATAACCAAATGTATCAGTATCGTCTCCAAATAAAGACACAAATTTGTAGTGGCACGATCTAACTGTTAGCGTGATGCTTTTATATTCCTTAGTGAATATGTATAATATTTGTTAACTTGAAAATCATTCGTTGTCTTTATGTTATTGTAAACCGTTATTGAGCTGAGCGAAGCGAAGCTCTTATACTCGGGTTAGCCGTTTGGTTGTCCGCGAACTCCTCCTAGACCGTTTGGCCGATCTCAACCAAACTTAGCACGCTGATAGAGTATGTCGTGCTGAGTGACAACATAGGTCGAAATCAAAAATCCGATGTACCATCGAGGAATAATGACCGAAAAACACTTCCTCCTAGACCGTTTGGCCGATCTCAACCAAACTTAGCACGCTGATAGAGTATGTCGTGCTGAGTGACAACATAGGTCGAAATCAAAAATCCGATGTACCTCGAGGAATAATCACCGACAAACGCTTGCATAGACTTAACATGGGGAAAAAGTTTTCACGCGATTTTTTTGTCAATAATTAAAAATGGCATTTATTATTGCATAATGGCCATGAATGATTACGTAGTTTAAGCTCGCTCAGCTCATTTCATTGCAATCGGGTACATCCATTGCATTCCTAGTTAATATTTGGCACTAAGTAAAAAATACTTTTCTAGCACAAATAGTGATTTCGTAGAAAAAATAAATTTTCTACTCTTCAATGCAACCCATGGGTGTTTGTATTTTGTGCTAGTAAGTGTGCGTCATCTGCTTACACATATCCTATTTACGATCACTGTAACGTATAGGTCTCTTTTTATAGATTTTAGAAAATTTTTCAACAATTTGACCTTTTGACCTTGACAGTGACCTTGGATGGATGGTTTGATTCTTGGATCTCGGTATCGACCTAAGGTACCTATATACCAAATTTGAGCACCCTAGCTGTTATAGGTAAAAAGTTATCTTGTTTACAGAGAAACGTATTTGCGAATTTGTATAGCTTGTACCTCGCCATAATACTATAAAGAATTTTTACAGGGCAAGTCAAAATGATGCACCCGATTTCAGAAATGTATTCTGTGATATCTAATAAACATATGTTATTTTGAGACACATGTTAAGAAATGTAAACTGTCAAAGTTTTCTTGAAACACACCACAAGTGTTCCATGTGAGCACCACGCGTAACAGGGCATACATCAAACCAATTATCTCATGCCAAACATTTTGTAGCATGTTGCAGTCAGTATCTTCAATGACTGCTGTGATGCGGGCACGCAAGTTGTTGGAAGTGGTGGTACGTAAGCACAATCCTTTACAGAACCCCACATGACGAAATCACACCAAGACAAATCGAGGGAACGAGATGGCCAACGAAGGAGAGGTCGATCCTCTGGACAACACAATTTTCCTTAACTGCTCGCTGCTGACTCTCAAACGTAAAAAGTGGAAACACTGCATGTAAACTAAACTTTGAAAGTTAACCTTTCACAACGCATTTCTCACAGTAACATAAGTATTAGATTTCCGAGCTAAAATCGTGTCCATCATTTTGAGTTGCCCTGTATTTATGTTTTCACTATTGTACTTATTTCATTTTGAAACTACTGGCACTCGTAGGGACTAACAGCACTGAGAGTGAGATTATATGTTGAATACAGTATTGTATTGAAATGCTTGTAAATTATCTTTCGAAAACTTGTTTAGCACAGAGTTTATTTCAGTAAGAACCAGAGAGTATGGTTATGGATGGAGTCTATTTATGGATGGATAAGGAATAAGGTCATGTTCGCAAACTACGACGGGGGACCCAAAAGAAACCGGATTGAAAGAGCGCTGCCGTTCCTAGGCGTAGTAGAGAGTTCTCCTGCTAGGTGGGTCTAGTAGAGACCTTCCGAGATCAGTTGGCCAAGCGGCGTCTGCGTAGGAGGTTAACGTTTGATCGTATTATTGTTTTCCTCAACTGTTCTCGTTTGCCGGTTGCGAAATCGTTATGGCAGATTCATAGGAACAAAGAGTGTGTTTGCTTCCTACTTGGAAAATTGGAAACGAAAACTTACCAAATGCTTCAACAGGCTTTCAAGAAGGATGCTATCAAACGCACACAATTTTTTGAGTGGTTTAGGCGCTTTAAGTGTGGTGAGATAAGTATTGAAGATCATGCTCGTTCTGGGTGCTCTTCATCATTTCGAAACGACGAAAACATCAATCAAATCTGGTCTAAAATCAGCGAGGATCGTCGTTTCATGATCAATGATATTTCAAAACAGGCAGGAGTGAGTTGGAGCTCGTGCCAGCGTGAGGTTTTGCAAGTGAGACATGTTGCCACTAAGTTTGTTTCTCGCTTGCTCACACAGGATCAAATCATTCGTCTGAATTTGAGCCAGGACTTGAAAAATCAGATTGAAAGTGATCCAAAATTTTTGACCAACATGATGACATTTTCCGAGAATTAAACAAAATCTAAAAGGAAAATGTTTTGATGGTGTAGAGGCTGTAAAAAGAACTTCGCAGAGCGCATTGGACGATATAAAAGTTCCAGAGTTCCAGATTTACTTCAAACAGTGGGAAAGAAGATGGGAGAAATGAATCGCATTTAATGGAGAGTACTTTGAAGGAGACTGAAAGAATTTTGTAAAAAATGTAATAAATTATTTTTATTTAGAACGAAAGTCCGGTTTCTATTGGGTCCTCCCTCGTATACCTGAAACTTACAAAGAAACGCTTACAAAAGAGAAAAACATGTATATTTTTACAACTTTGATGATTGAAAATAATACATTATTATAAGAGATAAACAGAGTACCAATTTGCTACAGAACACTCTTACAACAGTAGTAGAAAGTGAGTCACCTGAGGACAAAGTAGCTATGCTGATTGCATTGCAAAAAATGTAAAAATGTCAATATTTTTAGAGATTTCTGATTGCTATATAATTACCATTCTTGCCTTCCGTGTGAAAATGGGCTAAGGGATAAGGGCCCCCTTTAGGCTAAGGAGGCGATGATTAAGGCGAGTGAATTATGATATAAGTATTGGTGGAATGAGAAAGTGGTAGGAAAATGGAGTACCCCGAAAAATACCACTGACACAATGTTTTCCACCACAAACTTATTTGGCCGGGAACTTGCCTTCTGTGTGTGAGACCTGTGTTCAATTACCGGTGACAGATCATGGTAGAGATACGTTGTGTAGGTCCAAGTCACATAAAAATCTTGATACCAAAGAGATATGTTAAATGACAACCAAACAAATGAATGAAATGTTTTAGGACTAAACCTCCTGAAAAAGTTTTCGTTTTCCGAGCTTTCTTCTGTAATCAGTATGGCCAGGTCAGATTAATGTTCTCAGAGACTAAGTTTCGACTGAGCGCAATATTCGAAGAAGCTTAATAATAGCTGTAATTCCACCGCTACATTTCCCTCGGGAACTAGAGTTCTTATCCTACCCTGTGTAAGCTTTTGACTCTCATGGGGGAAGTCTTAGCAGAACTAAATTACAAGTTCCGTACTTTTCCCATTAAAGTCATGTCCTTTATAGAAGTTTTAGGTTTCAGAAGAAACTAAATAAGACACCCACTCCCGTCGGGCAGTGGGTGTTGATTGAAAATGAAGTATTTCGTAAATCTACAAAATAATTCTGGTGCACTAGTGACTTGAAAACGTTTGTTTTTTAAAAAAAAATTGAAACGAAATATGAAATAGAATATGATTTGCAATTTAATGATTGGGGACAGCTGAGCCTGCGCTGTCTAGATACCACATTATTTTGATATGAATATGTATCTGTTTGACACTGTCACTGTATCAGTACATGTCCCTTTACAACAGACGCAAACCCAGAAAGGTTTCATGGGAGAGATTCAAAGTGTTTGGGAGGTTCCAATACGTTTATGTAATACTGAATCTGTCTTGTTTCAGTGGCGGATCCAGGGGGCGATCGGGGCAATCGCCCCCCCCCCCCCAGAAGGGGAAACTTTCTTATTTTATGCATATAAATAAACCCGATCTCAGAGTTTGAAGCTGTTAAAATTAGCTCTAAGTAGCAGTATGACAACTCACCACCCGCCTCCCCAGAAGTCGATTCTGGATCCGCCCCTGTCTTATTTTGTACCTAAAAAGAAGATAAAGTATTGTTAATTAACAGATAGTGAGAAAGAGCTACAAAATAAAGACGGCATATCAGTAGAGGTAGAATTATTAGGTGTATACTGTTTGCAGATGATATTGGTTTGTGCATAACATGAACATAAAATCAGAAAATCTAAGAAAACTTGAAGAAGGGCTGCAGAGAATATGGGATGAAACTAAATGTTAGAAAGACAAAACCCTTGGTGATTGAAACAAGGGATCGATGTCAAATGTAGAAGTAGGAGGGAAGCAAATAGACCAGGTGACTAGTTCTAGATACCTGGGTGGTATCATTAGTAATGATATGAAATGTGAATGTGAAATAAAAGCAAGGATAGGAATGGCGAAAGAAGCGCTTAGGAAAAACAAAACACCATTTTGTGGGACTTGGAACAAAGAGTTGAGAAAAAGGCTCATAAAATGCTTCGTTTGGAGTACTGAACTGTATGGGTCAGAAACATCGATATTGCAAAAAAAAAAAAAAAAAAAAAAAATGATAAAAAAACGACTGGAAGTTTTCAAAATGTGGGTGTGGAGAAGAATAGAGAGAATTAGCCGGATTAAGCGGAGAACAAATGAGAATGTGCTAGAAATGGTGGGTGAGAAAAGAACACTTTTAGATATTATTAAAAAGAGGAAAAGAAACTGGTGGGGGCATTGACTAAGAAGGAACTGTATCATGAGGGACGTGCTAGAAGGTATGGAGGCAGGAAAAAGAGGGAGAGGGCGAAGGAGACTACAATTAATGGACGATATCGAAACAGAGAAATCGTACGTGAAGACGAAGAGGTTAGCACAAGATCCTGGAGCTTGGAAGCTTCTCAGTTGCAGCAAGTGACCTGCCAATAATGGCAGAATACCTATGATAATGATAATGGTGACTACCACTGAACTAGAGTTTTATAAGAAAAGAAATAGTACAAATGAGGCATAAAATCAAATTTTTAGAATACATCAATTTATTTCTCTGCTAAACAAGTATAGTTCTGTTAAGAAAGTTTACAAGTGTTAGTCGAGTTACGAAATTTTGGAGGGACTTTGACCCGGTGGACCCCCTATAGGTACGCCCCTGCTTGACGTACAAAAGTGAAAAATGGGTAGACTCGCAAAGAGAGTAAATTGTTATAGATATATAAATAATTCAATTATAATATTGATACTTACTTAACTATTTATTTACTTAATGTCAACACAAAACGCTACAAATATACTAAACTGTGAAGAAAAAAATACCTAGAACTAGCAAAGCTCTCTGGTTGCGTTTAGTACAACTACTCGTTTGTAAATCCTGTCCTAGATTAATATACCAAGATGGTCAAAAAAATGTCATGGAATGAGACACGACAAATTGATGAAGTGTCGGGGTTTTACAAAAACAGGTGTTAATAAATATAAAAGGATACGAAATAAAAAAGTTTTGTGATGTTTCTTTGTTGTTTTGTGGATAAAAATGATACTGACATCATACACCTTTCCTGGTTTCAATGCTAGTTTAGTGGCTAATGCGTGTATTTTTTGGTGTATGTTGTCCTGGGTTCGATTCTGACTGAGAGAGCACAAAAATTAATTTTCCAATCATTTTACTTCATTAACCGTTCGTCTCCTTTAGCCTAAAGAGAATAATTATGGGACATTCAACTAAAGTTTTAATTACCTTCCTGCTCCCGAAGCTTGTTTCAGATTCAAGGCAAATAACTTCTAAACAAAAAAAGTTACAAGCATATTTAAAATTTTGTTTCGGGGACTATGCACAACACAAGGAAGCAAGGGAGCAATTGCCCAGCTGAGTTTGAGAATTAAATATATTCTAATCGATTGTTCCACTAATACACTAGGAAAAAACGTGTGAAACTCGCATGTCGGTGGAGTATCTTACTCCCCCCCCCCCAAACAAATCCTGCAAACACACGTTGAATATTTGTAATCTCATTTCAACTTAACTGACTTCATTTTAGAAAAAAAGAAACTAAAATATTCAGTTTTATCTGTGTACGTTTTTACCTGAAAGAAAATGTTGAGACAAGTAAAAGCTCAAATACTGATTGCAGTCTTAGTTGGTGTGGAACCAGGCCCGTATCCAGGGGGGTCTAGGGGGGCGGACCACCCTTAAATTTTGCCTGGTCCCTAAAATTTTCATGGTAGACTGGAAAATGAACTATAATATGGTGAGAAACTATAATATGGTGGCGTCGGGCCCCCCTAACTTCAGCCGGGTCCCTCTACATTTTTGGGCTGGCTACAGTTTCGCTTATCAGTTCCTCTTGGTGTGTTAGTGACAACTGACGACTTGAATCACAACTAACAATGGTCGAAAGTATGATAGGAAAAAATAAAGAAAGTAACAATTAAGAAAAGGAAATAGAAGTGTAGAATGGACGAAAGAAAGAAAGAAAAGAACGCAGTTCTTACATGGAATGAAATTTGACAAATTCAGTATTATTTCTGAACAAAGAGCATAAGAAATTGGAAAGTCAATGAAATTCTTACAAATTGCAAGAAGGATTATTGTTACACGTGGAATGCGAAAAACTAACGAACTTATTTCGAGAGGGGGGGGGGGCTGGAGCCCGATAATCTCTCTTAAATACACTACTGGTTCTAGGAGATATGGCTAAAACCTTTCCGATAATTTATTTTTAAATCTAAAGAATGAAATTTGGCACGATAGAGATAAAATGAATACGGATCTTCAACATGATCACTTCGATTTTTCGTGTTCAGCAGCACAGTGCAAGTCAAAATGATGGACTCGATTTTAGAAATTTCTTCTGTGAAATCTAATTATTTTGAGACATGCGCTTCGAAAGATCAACTTTCAAAGTTTAGTTACCATGCAATTGGTAATAAAAAATCAAGTATTTCTTACGAATGTTTTTGTGAGAAGTAATTTACGAAATTCTATTTATAATACAAAGACATGTCAGTACAACGCTAATATCCGGGATTGTTATGCAACCATGTTCAGGAAATGTGGGATGTTG
Source organism: Thermobia domestica (assembly GCF_964235325.1). NCBI lineage: Eukaryota > Metazoa > Arthropoda > Insecta > Zygentoma > Lepismatidae > Thermobia > Thermobia domestica. Next base: position 265,663,678 of record NC_137462.1, read on the forward strand.
GTTGTATACAGACAGGGGCATATGAAATACATGTCGAGAGACACAGGGATAAAGCAATCTATACGACTTAACCATACTTTTCCATGGCATAGTTTGTAAGTCTAAAAATCTGGTCGTCAATTGCTCATAAAAAGATAAATCAAAATTTGTAAACCATGTTTTTTTTTTTTTTTTTTTTTTTTTTTTGATATTTTAACACACAAGCTTGTAATAAGATTCTCAATACACCAGAAAGAATTCATATTTTCATGAATTAACTCCATCTATGAAATAAAAATGAAATTATTTTTTTTTTAAAATTTAACGTCCAACGATTATGAACTTTAGGCTGAGGAAGACGATGATAAAGCAAGTGAATGATGATGGAATAAATTGGTAGAATGAGAATGGGTGCGGAAATGGAAGTACCCGAAAAAAACTCACGAACACTAGGTTGTGCACCACAAAATTCTTTGGGCAGGATCAAACCCAGGACCCCACGCATCAGAAGTAAGCACTCTATCACTGAGCCACTGACCATACCCCTATCTATAAATAAGAATATAATGCTTTATAAATGATAATGGTTATCATTTTTTTAAAACAAGAGTGTACATATATTCAGTAAGAACTCGGTTATTTCCACTAGAAGTTTCATGACATTTACATATATTAGTTTTCTCACATCATTAACTTGCTTGAATATTTCTCTCTCTTCATATGAAAACATATACAACCAGAGACTTGTATGCTTTATTTAGAATATTTTACTGCAAACATTAAATGAAATGTGAGCACAGAAGGACATTTATGAGAACAAATATCAAAGAGCAATGGTCAACACGTTTGTCTCCGGTGAAAGATAAATGTCAACTACATTAAATGAAAGATATTTGCAACTATTTTTACATAAAGTACCTGAATAAGAACAAACGCAACGAAACCATATTTGAGTAAGTACTCTTCTCTTGATCAAAGAGTTTCGCAAATTAATGTGTTGGTGCAAAAGTAATCATGAACGTTCGCCAGAAAATAATTTTATTCTAAATGTCGAGCATATATCAAATGAAAAATTAAAATACTTTGTCCGTTTAAATAGCTGCTGTTATGCTAATGGTAAAACTGAGTGCGCTTGGATAAATTTCTAATTGCGTTTTCCCTACTAAGTTGAGATGCCGGAATTAAATGAAAATATTTTAATACATGTTCGTCCATGGAGACATGAGAAAAGCGACCTCAAAGTTGAAATGTTCATTTAAATCACAAGTTTGAGGCTATTTTACTCGTAACTCTTGGGACGGATATATTTTTTATAATAATGTTTCACTGACTTCCACGAAAAGCGGAGATAAAAATCTATACAACCGTGATCAATTTTGTCATTGACACGAACGTCAGATTTTTAACCATGTATACATTTCGGAACTTCTAAACCAGTGTTCTGAGAATGGTACTTTACCACCGCTTTTGTTTTTAAATTAGTACAAATGCCCGTTTCTCGCACGGAAATAATAATGTTTATGCAAAATCTTTGAAAGTAAACAAATGCCTGAAATATACTACAATGAGCAACGTCTTCGTCAATGCTTTGTCCATTCTAGGGAAATATACAATGACGAGCAATGTCTTCGGTATTGTCCCTATCGATTCTAGGGAAATATACAATGATGAGCAAGGTTTTTGGCATTACCCCTGTTGATTCTAGGGAAATATACATTGAGAATATACATCTTTGACATTAACCGTGTCGATCTAAGAAAATATACAATGACGAGCAAGGTCTTAGGCATTGCCCCTATTAATTCTCGGGCCAGTTGAAAAGGTTGTTCTTTGCATACGAAGAAAAATGTTAATGCAAAAGAATTTTAAAACCTGAAAGATATGCAACCAGGAAAACCAGAAGAACGGTTGGGTTGCCTACTTCGCAGGATCTAGATTCATTATTTATAACTTTTGCCTAAATTTTTACCCCTTAATCTCCCTCAAGTCGAAAAACGTTATACGAGATTCGATATGCTGGCTGTAACAACTTTTTTCTATGCAAAAATCTAATGAAATAGGTCAAACATACAAACACACACGTTATTTTATATATATTTAGAAGATGAAACATTGTGCCTCTCGATAACTAACAATAAGTGAAGAGAGAGAGAGTTATGACTTTCGAAGTAGTTTCTAAAATCCGCGAAAATGAATGATATCGTATTCTGTAGGCTTATATCAAAACGACCAGTAGTGTTCACACTGGCCATAGTGGCCCTGAAACGTAATATATTTTAAAAAAATAAGATTGAAATATCTTATGCGGAGAAGAGAAGCTATCTGGGAGAGAAGAATTTAAGGGAGGTCTATACAAAAAAATGATCAGCTGTACTTGGAAACTTACTCATAATACTGTATTATATTTTCAGGAGACTAGTATTTAGTGATTTTTAGTGATTTTTGCTTTTATTTTATATCCTAGATTCACACTAGAATGTTTTTGACAGTTTTTTCTGTTGTTTTTGCTTACACATAACTGAATACGAACTAATAAGAGAGGGACAAAACATTTTCTTGAACCCAGGGGTGTAAAATACCTAAATATGGCCCTGCTTACACATGATTTCATCAAGAAAAGGTTCAAGCACTCAAACTCACGTTGTTTAAATTACGGGCCTTTTTAGACTTAGGGATGGACAAAACCGTTTCTATAAAAACCGGAAACCGGTTTCTAGAAAAACCGAAACTCGAAAACCGACATTTCGGTTTTCTCCAAAACCGGTTCGGTTTTCACCGAAACCGGTTCGGTTTTTCACCGAAACCGGTTCCGATTTTCTAAAAAACGGTTTGGTTTTCACGAAACCGGTTCGGTTTTTCACCAAAATCGGTTTTGGTTTTCTCTAAAAACCTTTTCGGTTTTTTACTGAAACTGGTTTCGGTTTTCTTCAAAACCGATTCGGTTCTCACTGAAAATGGTTTCGGGGAAAACCTTTGGAAAGCACATAAAACTATTTCTGTGGAAACGGATTCGGTTTCGGGAGAACAACGAAACACTATTCTGGTCAGAAACAGAACAAATTTTGGAAGAAACCGAAAGCGGTTTTGAAGAAAACCGAAACCGGATCCGATGAAAAACCGAACCGGTTTTTGGAGAAAACCAAAACAGGTTTTTTTGAAAAATTTTCAAAAACTGGTTTCGGTTTCTCTAAAAACAGAAAACCGAAAAACCGATTTTTGTGCCCACCAGTATTTAGGCTTCCGAACTACGGTGTGCTTAATTACCGGAAGTTTTATAGAACGGCTTTTTCCGTATGTCTTTCTGTCCGTCTGTTGGCAAGTATCAGAGTAAAGACGGTAAGAGATATCGAGACGCGTTTCTTTTTTCAATTGATTCATTGTTCAAAAATAGGTTCCGTCTTTTCAAGCCTCTATTCAAGCCGGAAGTATTTCAGATTAGTCATTACTGGTCTCAACAATTATGGCCATAAAACGAAAACAGTAACAAATAGTGAGATTTTTTTTTTTTTTTTTTTTTTGCAAACGATTTAATGCCTCAAGGCAACTTACCATGAATATTCCAAACACTCTACCACAACCGGAAGTAGTTCTAATTTAATATTACTTTCAGTTTTAGTACTGATTTTCAGAGAGCAAAAACCATAAGAGATATCGAGATGCGGTTTTCTGCAATTGATTCAGCGTCACAAGAATGGGTTCCATTTTCTCCATTAATCTTCTACTTAAACCAGCAGTGATTCAAATTAATTATATTCGGTTTCGAGATTTATTGCCATAGAATAAAATGGCAATATATAGCGACAATCGTTTTTATTTTTCTGTAACCGATTCAGGTTGTCAACAGAAGATACCAACACAATCCACAGTACCATACTTAAAGCGGAAGTGGTTGAAATTCACTACTACTTCCGGTATCAATACTGATTTTTATAGAGCAAAAACGGAAAGAGATATCGATATGAGGGTTTTTTTTTTTTTTTGCAATTGATTTAACGTCCAAAAAATAGATTTTGTTCCCTCCGTTACCATCTATTCAAAGCAGAAGAGGTTAAAATAAATCATTTCCGGTTTCAACGTTCATCGCCATAGAACAAAATTGGTAATATATAGCGACAAGGGGTTTTCTACAAGCGATTCAGGGTGCAATATTAACAGAGGAAAATCATATTCACGAAGAAATTAAATATCGACTGAAAGCAGAGAATTCGTGTTACTATTCGGTTCAAAATATCTTGTCGTCGCGAATTCTGTCGAGGAATTTGAAGCTTATACAAAACGATAATCATGCCTGTTGTTCTGTATGGTTGCAAAACATGGTAGCTTACTCTGAGGGAAGAACATAGACTGAAAGTATTTGAGAACAAGATCCTGAGACGAATATTCGGACCCAAGAGGAACGGGAATGGGGAATGGCGGAAACATCATAACGAGGAACTACATAATTTATATGGTTTACCCAATATTGTTAGGGTCGTCAAGTCTAGGAGGCTTAGGTGGGCAAGTCATGTAGCTAGAATGGAAGAAACGCTTTCAAAGTCTTGACTGGAAGACCAATCGGAAAACGACCATTAGGAAGACCTAGGCGCAGATGGGAGGGCAATATTAAGATGGATCTCGCAGAGATTAGAATACAAAGTAGAAACTCGATGCAGTTAGCTAAGGATAGAAGTCAATGGAGAGCTTTTGTGAACGCGGCATTGAAGCTCCGGGTTCCATAGGCCATAGAGTTAGTTAGTTAGTAGTTAGTTAGATTCAAGGTGTCAAGGGAATATACCAACAGAACCCGCAAGACTACCAAAATCAGAAGTGGTTGTAATTTACTACCACTTCCAGTTTCGATACTGATTTCCATAGAACAAAAACGTTAAGAGATACTGAGCTGCTGCTTTTTGCAATTAATTAAGCTTCCCAATAGTACGTTTCATCCTCTCCCTTAAGAGTCTTCATCCTGGCGAAATTAAAATACCGCTAATTTTACAGTAATTATGTGATATCTTCAAATAGATAAAAGATAATCGAAATGTGAAACAAGAGTGCCCTAGACAATGAGACACCGTTATCAAGTCTCACTTATCTGCTTTCGATTTCGAGCCATTTTGAAAATCGGCATTTATTTTCGCGCTTCTAAACAGCTGAAAACAGAAAGCCACTAGGTGACTTGTGATAACGGTACCTCATGCAAAATAATATTGTCTAGAGCGCTCTTGTTCCATATTTCAATTATCGTTTATCTATTTGAAGATATCACATAATTACTGTAAAATTAGCGGTATTTTAATTTCGCCGGGATGAAGAGTCTCTGAAGTGATTCAAATTAACGATATTTGTTTTCGACTTTTATCGCCATAGAGCAAAAGTAGTAAAGCACAGAGAATAGTGGCTTCATAATATGGATTTAGCGTCCGAGGAACAGATTGTATATTTGATTCTATTACTCTATTGCAAGTAGTAGTTATAGATGTGCTACTTCAAGTTTGGATATTGAATTCCCATTGTTTTGAAGTTTACTGTAGTTTCACACAGTGAAACGAAACTCGCTTGTTTGTATACATATTTTTCTATAGTAGATGCTCATTTTATATAATATATTGTTAAACGGGGAGTTAACATCTGGAAATTCCCCTTGCGTGTGATACTGAAAGAGACCACGTTTATTTCCTTCGTTTTTAAACATGACAAAATACCATCTTAGGTCGGTTTAGAACAGTGGTCGAAGTGAGACGGTATGCTGTGGTATGCCATACCGCCTCTGGTTTTTCAGTGATAAAGGCATACCACCTCTGGTGTTTTACTGATCAAAACATACCATCACTGGAAAGTGGATGCCAATATACCTTTAATAAATTCACTTTTGTATGCAGTAATTAATGAATAGTTTTACACGTAAAAATTATTTCATATGTAGAAATAATTTCTAAGTTTACGACACCGACATTTTTGTTGTCTTTTTCTTACCTTTTGTTTTTAAAATGAGGTGTCTTCAAAGACGTTCATCTAGTTTGTATTTTAATGCGCCATATTGAATCGTTTCTTTTGTATATATGTGTGTCTTCTTGACTTAATTCATATATAAATGTCGCGTTTTGAGCATGAGCGGATTTAAGGGTTGTTTGCTGTGGGGGCGACTCTTCTGGTAATTTGAAATATTACTCAGTCGAGTGGGGAGCCCGGGAGTTTTCCCGCAGTAAATTGTATATATAAAAACTTGGTTTTTGAGCATTTTCGTGTGTATTTCAGGGGTATAAAAGCAAAACCTGCTAAGTCCATTCTTCAGTTTTGTCAGGGAACGAAGAAAAAGTGACGCCCTTACATTTCATAATTGTTGAACATTTCTTTTTGTTTGTTTGTTTGTTTATTTAGTGCTCACTACTTAATACAGATGAGTGAAATCTACCACTAAAAAAAAAAAGACTCCCTCCGTAACTAATGAGAAGCTCTCCAGTGGTTGTCAGTCATTATGTAAATAGAAATGTAATATTTTAGGCAACATACCATTACTGTATTTCAACATTTAGATAGCCCGTATGTCGAGTTAAAATCGTAATAAAACATACTGCCTCTGCATTTTTTTTTTTTTTTAACTTTGAACACTGGTTTAGGGTTTAAATGATATGCAAAATTTCAAATTCCTAGTCACAGAGGTTTGGGAGACATAATAATAAAATACATAAATATGTCAGTAGTATGTTTATTCTTTCTTGTTATTTGCTAAAGTTATCGCCTCTTTTCACTGCTGAGGCTATATGAAACATGGACCCTACAGTCAGGGGTGGACTGGCCATAATCAACTACCGGCCCGATGGCCGCTGCGCCCTCCTCACATCAGTGCCTTCGCGCCCTCCTCGGGAGGGGCTAAGACCCGTCTTAGCCTCGGGAAGGCGCACAGTTTCCTCTCTGAACACATTAAAAAAAAAAAAAAACAAAGCTACATAATTATTTTGTAAATTCGCCAGCCTTTGGTCAGCTAAGGCTCCACCCCAGACCCCGGTATTTGCTCGGCCTGCGGCCTCGCTCTTTCTGTTTTCGGCGTGGGAATGCTATTAATGATATTAGATTTACCCCTAAATATATAGATTTGACTTTAATATCGGTCATTTTGGACGATTTTTACATATCACCCTTACCAACCCCACGCTCCGCCCCAAATCCCAGTATTTGCTCGGCCTGCGGCCTCGCTCTTTCCGTTTTTGGCTTTGGGACCCTGAAATTTATAGATTTGACTCTAATATCGGTCATTTTGGATGATTTTTATATATCAACCCTCCCACACCCACTGCTCCGCCCCCAGATCCCGTCTTTACTCGGCCTACGGTCTTGCCCTTTCTGTTTTAGTCTTTGGTGGTACCATTAATGATCTCAGCGACTTCGAAATATATTGATTTGACTCTAATCTCAGTCATTTTGGATCATTTTTACATGTCTCTCCCTCCCACTCCCGCCGTTAGAGGCGCTAGTGGAATTACATAAAAACAAGACTCCATTCAAGACTTACAGATGAAAATCTGGAATCATTGTTCTTGATGAACTCAGAAAGAGACATTCTGACAAAAATAGAAAACAATCTTATTATTGATAAAATGTGTGAAAAAAGCAATGAGATGCGAAGGCTCCTTCAAGCATAAAGCAGTGACTTTATTTTCATTTTCCGGTTTTGTTTTTGAATTTCTTTTTTCGCTAGGTAGGTATATAATTCTAAATTTACTTTTGTTAATTTGTAGTAAATGTTTCAGTGTATACTTTTTATTAACAGTTTTAAAAATAGATGAAAAATAAGTTAATATTATGATGAACATAGCTTTAAAAGGACAGAAGTATGAAAAACAGCATAAGCCCCAAACTTAACTCAAATCTTCAGTTATAATTAGGCTATTAACAAATGTAGCCGAAGAATTTAAACAGCTGGTGTGATTTTTGTAGTCTCAGTTAAAGTGTGCAGATTTATATAGGCCTAATATACGAGGCGTGTTTTTAAGTAAGGCCGTTTGAACATAAGTACACAACGAAAGGTTATTTCAAAAAAGTAAATGTATTTTCACAAAGTACATACTTTACTCTATTTTGCGACATAGTTGCCAAGTTTGTTCAAACACTTATCATACCTCTCAAAAAATTTCAAAATACCCTCTTCATAAAAACTTGCCGCCTGCTCCGATAATCAAGAGTTCACTGCCGTTTTCACATCGTCGTCATCATTGTAACGGTTGCCACTGAGGTGTTGTTTGAGGTGGAGGAACAGATGGTAATCGCTCGGCGCAAGATCAGGACTGTAGGGTGGGTGGTCAAACTTCCCAGTCAAAACTGTCCAACAAATCGCGGGTCTGACCTGCAGTGTGAGGTCTTGCATTGTCATGGAGAAGAACAATGCCCTTTGTCAGCATGCCGCGTCGTTTGTTTTGAATCGCTCTGCGTAGCTTTCACAGGGTTTGGCAGTATGCTTCTGCATTGCTAGTGGTTCCTCGTTGCATGAAGTCGACCAACAAAACACCATACCTATCCCAAAACACCGACGCCATGATTTTGCGCTGGGACAGAGTCTGTTTGGCCTTCACCTTTACAGGCGAGTGTGTGTGTCTCCATTCCATGCTCTGTTGCTTCGATTCGGGCGTGATATGAGAAACCAATGTTTCGTCTCCAGTTACGATCTGACTCAAGAAGCCGTCACCTTCTTCGTGATAACGAGTCAAGAACTTCATGGCACACTCAAATCTTTGGTTTTTGTGGTTCTCTTTAGGAGTTTCGGGACCCAACGGGAGCACAGTTTCCTAAACTTTAGGTGTTCAGAAACAATTTTGTAAACCACTGATCTCGACACTTCAGGAAATTCGTTTGAGAAACCTGTTATTGTGAAGCGCCTGTTCTCACGAACCCTCGCTTTAACTGAAGCCACCAAATCGTCTGTAATCGAAGAAGGGCGACCGGAGCGGTCCTCATCATGGACGTTGTCACGGCCATTTTTGAATTCTTGTACCCACTTACGCACTTTGCTTGCACTCATAACAGTATCACCGTACACTTCGCAAATCTGTTGATGAATTTCTGCAGCAGACAGGTTACTTGCTGACAAAAACCGTATCACTGAGCGAACCTCACCCGCGGCGGGGACTTAATAGTCTTAAACATTGTGAAAGCACAGAACACAACCGTACAGGTCAGCTACAGAGTTGAAACTGAGCACAGTTGTTCCCGAGTCATGCCGGTACACGACGCACACGTTAGTTGCGGTATGCGTGCGAACTACTAGTGTCTACAACAAAACGGACCTTACTTAAAAAAACACGCCTCGTATTTAGTACTCAAAGTCTCTTTGTTTGTTTATGAAAATATTGAATTTGTATAATTCTATCGTGATTAACTGCAATAGCTACTTAATCTTTTGTTGTTTTTTGTGTACTAATTTTCCGGGGGAAGCCCTCCGGCAATTTCTTTTATTAGGAGGGGATATTCCATACAAGCGAAAGCCTCAGATGGACGGCGCCCTCCCAGAGTATGTGACCGCGCCCTTTTTACATAGCCAGTCCACCCCTGCCTACAGTTTGAGGTAAAATCCAAACCCTTGCAATGTGTTCAAACTTCAATGTTTCTCATCGATAATTTTATTGATGTGGTTTTACACGCTAAAAACTTGTTTGTTTCGAGAAGCATATGTGTATAAATAAAAAGTGACTACATTTGTGACTTAAGAACCTGCCTTACTAAACATAATACAAAATTTAGCATTTTTCTTTAGCTTGTTTATTCATAAGTGAAATTAGATAATGAAATGCAACGTACCACAATCATAGATAATGTTATTGCACATCAGAAAACATGAACCTTAAGAATTTTCAGTGCTGCCATCCATAGAAATTACAGTGTTGCCAGAATAACAATTCCCCTAAAATCTAAGTTAAGGCAGCAACTAGAGGAACGAACTCAACTGCATTTTATTACATACTATGTTGTTTTGGTTTGCTGTGAACTACTTTTTAAATAACATTATTATTTAATTTTAATAACTGTATGTTACAACTATTTTGTTTATTACAAACTAAATACAACTATTATTTAAAAAATAGTTCACAGGATTCCAAGACAACATGTAATCAAATGCAGTTGAGTTCGTTCCTCTAATCGCTGCCATAACTTAGATTTTGGGGGAAATTGTTATTCTGGCAACACTGTAATTTCTATGGATGGCAACAATGAACATTCTTCAGGTTCATATTTTCTGTTGTAGAATAGCATTATCTATGATTGTGGTAAGTTGCATTTTATTATCTACTTTCACTTATAAATAAACAAGCAAAAGAAAAGTAGTAATTTTTTTATACTAAGGTAGGCTCTTAATAACGCTTGAACCACCTGACCGATCTCGATCAAATTTTCAACATAGATAAGGTTCCGGCCTGGAATTTTTTTATCGTTTCAATTTGAAGATGCAGCTTGATGAAGGGGAGGAGTAGATATGTAAAAATGATCGAAAACGACCGAAATCAGTGTTGAATCCATACTTTTCGGGGTCGCTGAGATGAATAGTGACACTTCCGATGCAGTTTAAATCCAAATTCAGCAACGCGACTTGAAGAAGAGGGACAGTGAGAGATATACAAATGATCGAAAATGACCGCTATTAGTGTTGAATCCACAGTTATCGAGGTTACTAAGATACACAGTCACGCTTTCGATTCCGTTTATATCCAAATTCAACCCACAATATTAATATTTATTTTTTATTTATATATATTTCTTATTATTTTCTGATTCTTCATTATATTTTCTTTGTTTCTATTGATTTGAGATCTCTTCAGTAACATTAAAAAATGATGGAGTAGTGGAACGTATTACTATTTCTTCTTATATTAACCCACAGAAGCGAGTAATTGAAGGTAGTACTGTATATGCATGAAGTACATTGATCCAAATGTTCTGTATTGCTCTAAAATTGAATTCACAAAGCACTTGAGACTAGTAACGGTGTTCCTGTCTACACGATGAGTGAAGGCTATAGAAATAAGAAAAAGCAATCTTATTTCTAAATAACATATTAACTAGAGGTCTCCACTCACAATTTTATTCTACTACATCAGCAGACCTGTAGCCAGCTCTACCGTAGAACCTTTAGGGGGGCAACCAAAATTTAGCCCCCCTAGGCCCCCCCTGGATACGGGCCTATACACCAGGATAGACAGAAACATACAAAAAAAAAAAGCAACGGTAGCAAACAACGGTTTTCAACCCAGCAGAAAATGTTAGATGGTACCGGAAAGGTAAATCCGTGAAATATGTGAGGATAAAAGTTTTGTTGATGTTCTGTTGCACACGATTGAAAACGGGTTACCAGTATAAAGGGAGAGGAAGGAAACGCCAAAAAAATTAGAACGTCATGTAGTTAAATTATATAGTTGGCTGATCAAAGACTTATTCAGTACATTTCAAATGCAGAAAACGAAATCCCTCCAGCTTTCAATGTTGCTAACCGTGGAAAGAGAGAGAGGAAAAGAGTTGAAGTGTATATATATAAATATATATATATATAAAGAATTTAATTCAGCCAAAAGCTCAAAATCACACAGATTAACTCTCATCTACTTGGTAAAAATCATTCTGTGCATGAAGGGTACAGAACACATTTATATTCCTACGGTGTAACACCGCTAGACCACGGATTCTTGTAATCAGAAATGAAATTTTTGAGTTTTACGTCTCACAATTATATCGGCTAGGTGAAGTAAGTGGGAGGAAACGGAAGAACCCCGAGGAACCCGCGCACACGGTGTTTGTCCACCATAAAGTTCACTTGGCGTGAGCTGGAATCGAACCCAGGACCCTATGCACCAAAAGTGAACGCTCTACCACAGAGCTACCGCAGCCCCTACATCCTTGTAATCAAAGTAGATACACTTCCGTACTTGGGAGTAGTATAGTTCATGCATATTGTGAAGATTTTATTTTTTGAAGGTAGAGCTAAAAGATGGTATACGGGAGTTTGTACTTTTCCCATTATCTTTCATTATAAAAGTTTCCTCTTGTACATAATAGTAATAAATATCACAGATAAAACATAAGTTCCTCTAAATAACTTTGGTGATTTGCTGGTGAGTTTTAGTAGGAGCCCAATGGCCACGCGTCTTAGGGCAGTAGAAACCAAGACATTTGCGACCAAGGTGTACGTAGATGCCTCTCAATGACCAGTCGTCTTAGAGAGTGATGGATGATCAACTGGTGGAGACTGATGCCTTCTGCCGTCTTCTGTCTTCTTTTATCCAGAAATACTACTGACTTCGTGAATATTCGTGAATTTTCGTCACTTACCGACTGTCGACGATGATTGACGATGTCTTCTTTGTGGCTGTCGTCTGAAGCGTGTTTACAACCAGCACGTAGGACCTTACAATATAAGTCATCTATTTTAAATATTAACTTTTAACGCAGGTCACTTCTAAACTGTCCGATCTATGACATAGAACGCGAATAGAAAGATAAGGTTGAGGAGAGGAGGGGAAGGGCAAAGTGAGTGACTAAAATAAAATAAGTGTTGCTAGTGTAATATATTAGTACTGAATATGTGAGTAATGTGTCTGTGAACTATGGATATTGTTGTTTTAAGGCTGACAATTCTGAAAATTAAAATTTTCATCACTACCTTACTGCATCCTCAGTGCAGGAGATTTGGAAACAGGTTGTATCTTTTAAACCATTTTTAGTGGATCCGCGCAGCGTAGTCGCTAACACTCTCGCCTTTGATGTGAGGAGTCTCGGTTCTATTCCCGGTGGGGTCACTCGTGGCAAGATGTAACAGTATTTTTAGGCCTGCCATTCTGAGTGAGCTTTTCCTGGGTTTTCCTGATTAACACCAGGAAAATGCCTGGATGGTGACTAATATATTGGTATCAGGCCGCTTTTTTCTTCCCTCTTCCCTCATTCCTCATACTTGAAGCCTTAGATGCCAGTTATGCCCAGAAATGTGTATTAAAATTATAAAATGTTGTACTATTAGTCGATACAATTTACAGAGATAGGAAAAAATTAGAGGACTGACCAATTTTCTGCGTCCCTTCCATTGCACTAAGAGATATACCAATTCTACAACTCGTGTATCAGAGTGGAATGCCGTAATCCTGGGAAGTGCAGATACGATTCTCGGCTTCATAACACAAAACCATGCCCAAACCTTAACAATCTACCAGGATGTAGCACTTGTGGAGATGCACATCCCATTCTCAGTTTCAAGTTTAAAGCACGTCCTAGTCTTGAACTTAGGAAACCAAAACTGGTTGTGACCTTACGGGTTACAGAAACTATACCGATTGTTCTATAAATACGCTAGTCCCTGTTTTTCAACCACTTTTCACGAACAGTATTTTTTTTTCTTTCTCACTACGGCACTTATAAGCATCCTTCCTTTTCAAAGCCAACGTGTCTTTCAACAAATTCAACTGGCAGTCAAACCGATCCTCAATGTTAACTTCCAAGCAACTTATTGTTGTCATAATGTGTATTTTATAACTCTGACCATACAACTGACCATCATTGAGTTTTCACACATAAACATTATTATTTATTTCTTATTTCTGAATATCAATTAATTTACAGGAACATCGCACTACATTCGAACAGCTTCCCTTGGTGAAAACCATACATGCTTTCTAACTTAATAAAACTCACCTTACAGCCACACGCTCTAGGATGGCCAGTTACTAACTTTTCACTTTTGTTACGAATAATTGCACAAGGAAATTTGTTTGGTGTCCCATGGGATGTGTGGGAGCCAGGGGGCGAGTGAAAACAGGTTAATAATACAGATTGTAGGACTTCAAGAACGCAGGTACGGTACTATTTCTTTAGTGATGAGCGCAAGAGTCTTGGTCTTGCAGTTTGTGCAAGAGTCTCGCATGCAAAACCAAGACCAAGAACAAGAGGTGAAAGACTAAGACCAAGACCAAGAACAAGAACAAGGGGTGAAAGACCAAGACTCTTGCGCAAGTCTTCCACAAGTACCGGCTCAATGGTAGAGCGTTCACCTGTGGTGTATAGGGTCCCGGGTTACATCCCAGCTTGCGCCATATGATCTTTTATGGTGTGCAAACACCGTGTGAGTGGGTTTTCTAGTTTTTTCCTGTTTCCTCCTACTTTCTCCATTCCACTATTTCATTCATTTCTCATCATCACTGTCTCCCTTAGCCTCGATGTATAGTCGTAGGACGTTAAACTAGACATTCAATTTCATTTCAAAACATATTAGTGGTGTTCTTCCAAAACTGAATAGAAATGTAGGGTTGAATATCGGTAATTCCGTACACCATAGGTGCCGACTACAGGAATATGGCCTTGGATCCGAGGCTCAAGCATCCGTTGAAACTTTTTAATGTGTGCTCATAAAATTAATATCAAAATAATATTTTCATAACATTGACAAAAACTTACAAGCAAGGGGCGCGATATCGAGACTCGAATTGCGCAATAAGAGTTACATATACTGAAAGAGCATCAGGTAGTTAGTAAGTTACCAAATTATTAGCTGCAGTCCGCCAGTAGGGAAAAAGTTATGGGACTCTAAAGTTCAGAGCCTGGCGTACGAAAACCACACAAAACTTAGCATTTGGCTTGTTCCTCTTTGTATTGACAAGAGATAATGAAATCTAACGTATTCCCATCACAGAACATGATATTTGACATAAAAAAATCTGTATGAGAAGAATTGTCAGTGTTTCCATCCATAGAAATTACAGTGTTGCCAGAATAATACCTCGAAAAGCTTGCAAGCAAATAGTGCGTGATCGGGACTTGCGTTGCACAATACGGGTTATAAAATATATTCTGAAAGAGCATCAATCATGACGTGACCACGTTATTAGCTGCAGTCCGCCATTAGGGCAAAATTATGGGGCTGCAAAGTGAACATGAGAGACTATGGCAAACAGAAGGAATAACCTGTTTGTGTGTGCAGTAGCAAATGGTATTTGTTTGGAAAGGGGAGATAGCTTTGTAAATAACAATGTTAAGTCATACAATTGATATGAAGAGCAGAAAGTATTGAGTGATCTAAACAAAAACAGTTAGTACAATATGCACATCAGACGATAGCCAGCGATCAAGTTTTACGATTCGCGATGCTCGGCATTTGTGTTGTTTGTCTGTCGGTATGCCTCACGATAAATGCCCAACCAACAAACCAATTCGAACCCGAATGACATTTTCACAAGTTTATCGTGAGGTCTACTTTGCGAAGCACCTTCATACTAGTGTTCTCTTGGTAGCTTTTGCATTTCTGTTTAAATAATATTCTGTAATGTTAATACAAGTATGTTATAACTACTTTGATTCTTACAAACTAAATAACGTATTATGTAAAACGTAGTTGCGTGCGTACCACGAAAACATGATGTCACAAAACACAGTTGTGTTCACTCTTTCATTCGCTGCAAACCAAGCTTTTCGATGTATTCTTATTCTGGCAACACTGTAATTTCTATGGATGGCAACACTGACAATTCTTCTCATACAGATTTTCTTATGTCAAATATCATGTTCTGTGATGGGAATACGTTAGAGTTCATTATCTCTTGTCAATACAAAGAGGAACAAGCCAAATGCTAAGTTTTGTGTGGTTTTCGTACGCCAGGCTCTGAACTTTAAGAGTCCCATAACTTTTTCCCTACTGGCGGACTGCAGCTAATAATTTGGTAACTTACTAACTACCTGATGCTCTTTCAGTATGTGTAACTTTTATGTAACTCCTATTGTAAATAATGAAAAATTAGCCTATAGAAACAATTTTCAAAAAAAGTAACAGGAAAATATCCCCAGAAATTTCATTTCCATAAAGCACACTGGTACATATATCTGAAACAGGACCAGTGTTATATTAACGAAGATTGGTACATTACTTTTTGACAATGGGACAAAAAACAAATGTATAAAATAAAAACAAAACGTGTTTTGAAATAACAGAAAAGGGAAGGAGGCATTTTCTCGCAGTTGTTTTTGTAACCTTGCTTTAAGCGCTTCACGTCCAGAAGTGTTTGTGGGCTAACAAAATATTGAGGTTTGTTTTGACATGTCACAGAAGGCAACTTGTATTATTGTTTCTTTTATTTTTTTTTTTTTTACGTCCCTGAGTATTTTGGTTGTGTACTCGATGCTTTATCTTTCCAGTCTAGAAAAACAGAAAAAAAAGATGGAGTTGGGGCAAATAAAACAGGAAACATAATCATCTATTTCGTTTCAAAACCAGCGATATTCATTAAATTTCAAACGTGAGAAAAAAAAATTAGTTTTCAGGTTGATTTCTACAAAGAGAACAAACACTAAAACACCAAGGAACCAATTTTATCAACAGGAGCTTAGTTTTTCATGTTTATTTCCTTTCTGCTTGTGGCTGTGTATTTTATTACCTGAAAACTAGGAAAACAGTACTTGGTCGTGTGAGTGTGAAAGACGTCACGCGCGGAACTAATGAGGTGTATGTGACTTCTGGAAGAGAAAACAAGCTTCATCAACTCCGCGTCCTTATGATCATTATCAAACAAAACAGTTTCGGTGAAAAATAGAGCTCCTTGTTGACTTTTGTGCTATCAACAACACTCCTTTTTCTCTTTACCTTTCCCTTCCCCAACTCTCTTTGAGAAATATAGGGGATCCCATTTTTCTCGGATCCATATTGCTACAAAAGCATCTCAGTAAACGTTTTCTGTGGTGACAAGGGTTAACACCAGTCATGTATTTGAAAGCAAAATTTTTCTCCCTGTTTTATCCTTGGCTGGGAAATTGTGAGTAAAACAGAATGCTATACGACAGAGAATAGAGACATTACTTTTCTCTATTGTGTGTTTATTGCTAATTTTTCTGTCAGTTTATTATTACTACTACTACTACTACTACTACTACTACTACTACTATTATTATTATTATTATTATTATTATTATTATTATTATTATTATTATTATTATTATTATTATTATTATTATTATTATTATTACAAGTATATGTGCGTTACAATTACGAGAAATCAAACAAAATAGATCCAATGGTATCAAAAACTATTTTTTTTTAAAAATACATTTTCAATTGAAATATGTTTTCAATAAACTTTTAAAAAGTTTAAATATTAAAGAGCACTAAATAAAATAATAATAATTGCATTCGCATTAAACCAAAATAAGTAAAAAAAAAAAAAAAAAAAAACTAGCAGAACTACAAACTCAATCTACAAATAAAAGAGGGAATGCGGTTAATGAATATTGAGTCGATCCCCACAACAAATCTAAAATAATTACATTGTCTTAAATTTTCTCAGAGACTGAGTATTCAGTATTTTAAGCACGACTGTGCTAATTACACTGTCTTAAATTTTCTCAGAGACTGAGTATTCAGTATTTTAAGCATGACTGTGCTAATTACATTGTCTTAAATTTTCTCAGAGACTGAGTATTCAGTATTTTAAGCGCGACTGTTCTAATTACACTGTCTTAAATTTTCTCAGAGACTGAGTATTCAGTATTTTAACCACGACTGTGCTGAATATTCATTGGAGTGATCCATTCTTCATGATACGGACGGCCAACGCCACATACTGTAGTGATGTGTCAGACAAGTGTCCAATACGCAGGTGCTATGATTACATAATCTCTGTGACTCGTACGCGGTAACACTTCTTTCCAAATCACTCAAAATGGTCTACCATCCTTAGTTTTCTTGAAATTAAATTGCAAGAGAATATGTTTTCTGAATACGGTTCCGGGATTCAGTCGCCTCTGAGACTCCAAGCCTCAAATAAAATTCTGAGTAGTACTTCAGATTAGATCTTTAGAAATAGAGTAGAAACGGGGGCAGTGTTACATTGTACAAAATTCATAATGTTTTCTACAAACAAAAACTGGTAAGTCAGGATTCGTAAACTCATACGCTTTGAATACTCAATAGTGTATTAATGGAATCTACTACAGTAAAGTCCCGATTATCCTGGTGGAATTGGGTGGCAAAGGCACCGCAGATAGCAAAAATCGCTGATAATAATTTTAAAAAAAACACTAAAAATCAGGTGCAAACACGAAAAGAATACAGTATTTCAGCATAAAAACTGTGTTTTATTTTGGTCAAGATCAATGATCAGAGAATGTGAAAGCCATGACCAAAACTAATGAACAAGAGCCTGCCAGTCATCCACAAATTCCGAGAAGGGTCTATTCCGAGAATTGGATTTTTTCTTTAGATTCGTAATTAAGCCTGCAGGTGTCGCTCGCGGACTCTCACTTCGAAGTGAGTAATGAATGTAATTTACTACCACGTAAATCACTCTTCCTAATTCCCGTTTTTCATACCTTACAACAATCGGGTGCTGCTAATCAGAGCACTTCGAAACGTGCACTATTCTTGGAAATATTGATCTTTACAATGCATTTATTTTTAGTTTTTAGAACATACAGTAATTATTCGCATGCGGAGTGTAAGTTCGCAGCGACTACTTATAAAAAACTATTTGAACACGGCTGCGGCAGGGTTTTAAAAAAATGTATGTAGCACTCGCGAATAATCCGCACCACGAATCATCTGCTAGCGAATAATCGTGGCTTTACTGTATTTTTAAAAAAAATCTCTATGTTCTTTTTACCCAATCTTGAATTTCTTTTCTTTATCCTAAAGAGCATAAAGGCAAGACATCAAAGTGTAAATTTAACTTAATTTCCGACCCTGATCTGCTATTTCGTTTTCTAGCTACACACTTTTTTGTATCATTTCAACCAATTTTCAGCCGACCACTACTCCAGAATGATGCACTTCCACATTTTTTATCAACTTAAAAAAAAATAGTTTGACTTGTATGTTCACGTTATATCGAAAACTGTTGGTCGTATTCTTATGTGGTTTACGTTAATATAAAATATTTGGAGGAATTGTTAAATAATTATAATTGTTTGTTTGGTTGGAAGATAGGATGAATTTGTTAGTCATATTATCCTGTAGCTTATGCAACTCTATACGTTTTTGGAGTATTTTGAGTTGCTTACCAAATAGGGACAAGTAATTTTATGGTTAAATCTAGTCAGGCTTGCAACCAGCTACAGAGGTTTGGAAGGGCCTTGAATATGTTAGGGGGCCAAGTCATTAAAAATTCTTTTACAAATAGCTAAATTGTGTTTTTTGTATTGATAATAGCAATTTATGTTAAGGTCTGGAGAGTACACGAAAAGTTTAGGGGGGCAGCACCCCCAAAGCCCCCTCTGATTGCGGGCCTGAATCTAGTGCTGTCCAAATCGAGTTTTTAGTGGCTCCCAAATCGATTTTCGCAAAAAACTAAAATCGATTTTTGAACACGTAGAAATTTAAAAAAAAAATCAATTTTCGGTTTTCAAAATCGATGTTCGGTTTTTAGCTTTCAAAACCGGTGTTCGGTTTTGGTTGCGAAAGAAACTTTCGGTTTCAGTTTTCAAAATCAATTTTTGATTTTCAAAACCGGTTTCAGTTTTCCTAACCAATTTTCTGTTTTCGGCTTTCAAAATTGACTTTCAATTTTCAGTTTTAAAAATTGATTTAGAGTATCGCTTTTCAAAACCTAAGTTTGATTTTTGCCCCTCTTTCTTCCCTGTGCAAACGTTATTTAAGGTGAACGTGAACGCAAACAATGAAACGAAGTGCAAGTAGTAAAGAGAAATAGTACACTTGCATGTTTTGAACGGGTTTAATTTGTGCTACAAAGTAGGCATATACGGTAGCAATGCTCGACAAAAAATAAACAATTTACATACATATGCGTGGTGTGCTCGTTTCGTATGTGAAAGGTTTGAGTCCCAAGATTGGTACATTAGAACAATAGTACAAAACCTTTTTTAACTGACGACGTATTTTATTGCCTGATCACGATATCCCAACACACTTACTGGATTTTTAAATTAATAGTAATATAAATTACATTACTGTAAGACTATAAGTTTCTATGAAGGAATGATTCTATGTAGTATTAAGAATTGTTGCTGTCACTGGAGTCGTTGAATTGTATGGTCAATCTCGAAAAATTAATTCTAACTAATTGTTCAGTGCTTCATAACTTATAAATTCTAACATTTCATGGCACACCCTGTGGGACTGCGCGTCACACCGTTGAGAACCACTGTATTAAAAGATACTGACTGCAGTTGCCAAACATTGTCTAGACCTTGTGCGAGGTTGCATAAAAAGACACTGTCAGAATATGTCCAAAAAAAAAAAAATCAAGGAATCTGGTTTAAACATGGATTCCCTGGTTGATAGTCACGAACCTACTCCTATTCTGCACCGAGTAATGGCAATCCCTTGCTGTTAGAAACTTATTTCGTCACCTACCTTTCAATGTTGTCATCGTCGTACTTTTACTGGCATCTACCGCCGAAACAAAGCTACGGATGTTGAATGTCATATGGTATTTTCGTCTTCTTTTTACGCCCCCCATCCTAATTGGGCACGGACGCAAGTTTTAAAACACGCAACATAGATCTACTTAGGTATACAATAGAACTCTGTTGCTTTACCTGAAAGCTCAAGTGGTTCGGCTACCACGTTAATCAGTAAGTCCACGTCTCATATAGTCTCGCTGCTGAACGGGACGTTAAACTCAAAATCAACTCAACTCAGTTTACTTGAAAACCCCTAATGCTGAGTCAGTGGTGTACTAGCTGAACCACGGCTGCTTAATATAGAAATAATACGTGTGTTATATCTCTTTATTTAGCAAAGCGCATTAAATATAAACGACTCCTAAAAATCTTAATGATCTGCCCTCTAAAAGAAACCTAGCTACGCCACTGCTTCTAAGCTTGTTTTTTTCTTCATATATGTAAAATATGGCAAAATTAATTTTTAAAAAATCAGCTGTAATTTGAGTAAGTGACTCGATTATCCCGTTTCATGTGTTTTCACGTGAACTATGTTATACGAATATAGAAAGAATAAATTATAAACAAGGTTCAAGAAAATATCTATGAAATTATTGTACAATCACAGGTATACTGATATTGTGCCATAAAATTAGAATAGAAATTTCCTTTGTGACAAAAAGTTTCAAATATAACGATTCCGTCATGTAAAACTAGTCATCAGTACAGCACCCACGAAAAATCTCAGAAAAATATTTCTTACTTAGTTACGGAGACGCAAAACTTCAAACAAGGCAAAAATACGCTGTTTTGTTTTGGTTTCTGAAGCCGGAAAATTGGTTAAATTTCAAAACTGAAAATCGATTTTGAGATATTCGATTTTCATAAGGTCGATTTTCAGATATTAAAAAACCGGAATCGAAAATGTCATGAAATATTAAAACACTCGTTAGAACTGTCATTTTTCAGAGTTTATCAATGTTTTCGAAACCCTGTATATAGTAAATAAAAATATAACGATATTAATACATAAAAATTTCTAATATTTACACTTTCAAATGATATTGTAGCCCTGCTTTCTAACTGTGATAGACTTACTCCGGTAACAGTTAAAAACTAAAATACAGGAAGAAATATGAGACACCCTGTACATCATAACACGCAAGCTATCTTTATGTATACATTGAAAGGGATTTTCTCAACAAAAGTGAGAATATTTGATCCGGCACTTCGTACAAAAAAAGAGCTTTAAAAAAAAAGAAAAGCACCATGCGCTAGTGTGGAATTTAAAATTAGCGTGTTCCTTTCCTTGTCAGCGGAGGAAGCGAATATTCATCCGCTGACCTCAAAGCGAACAGAGTAACCTTGTCGCTGGGCTCTATTACATATTTATGCGCGGGTGACTCTCTTCTCCAGCCCTGGTTTTACATGAATAACAAGCACCCGAGGAACAGACTTCAACTCGAAGCAAATTTAAATTTGAAGTGTGTGGAATATCAGATGCAACAGCGAGGGAGTTTGCACCACAACATAAACGTGTGCACTTTCTGTGTGGCCCCGAAATTAATTTATAACAAGAATTAAGTTTTAAATAATAAATAAACTTTGCATCCATTTTAATTAGATTTAGCCAGAAATAAAAATATTCATAACTAAATATGAAAATCAACATTTGATAAAGCAATTTGATATACAGTATATAAGATTTGTTTTTCTCTATATCTGCGATTCCCAAACCCGGGATACTATCAGAAGTGATAATTGTATCTTATAGGAATGGGGGATCATTTCCAACTGTGCTTGAGAGTTAGATATGCTCTTGTCTAAGTACATACAGTATATCATCATCATCATCATCATCATAGGTATTCTGCCATTATTGGCAGGTTACTTGTAGCAACTGAGAAGCTCCCATGCTCCACGGGCTGCAGATAATCTCTTCGTCTTCAAGGACGATTCTTCAGTTTTGATATCGCCCATTAATTGTGGTCTCCTTCCCCCTCTCCCTCTCTTTCCTGCCACCATAACCTCTAGCACGTCCCCTAAGATACACTTCCTTCGTAGCCAATGTCCCATTAGATTTCTTTTCCTTTTCTTAATACAAGTAATATCTAAAATTGTTCTTTTTCCCAACCATTTCTAACACCTCACTCGTTTTCCGGTCGACACAGCTAATTCTCTTCATTCTTCCCCATACCCACACGTCGAAAGATTTCCATCGTTTTTCATCATTCTTGGAAATGTTCATATTTCTGCCCCATACATCACAATTAGGGATGCGCACGAGAAAAAACGATTTGTGGCTGTCTCGTCTCGAAAATGTGCTGTAAAAGTGGTCTCGACTCGAAAAATGTATATTTCTCTATTGGAAGAGCCGTATCTCGACTCGAATTTTGTCAGGAAAATCCTGTCTCGGCTCGTCTCGTGCGCATACCTAATCACAATATTCCACACGAAGCACTTCATGAGTCTTTTTCTCAACTCTTTATTCAAGGTCCCTCCAAATAGGCTTTTCATCCTCCTAAAGACTTCTTTCGCCATTCCTTTGTTTGCTTTTATTTCAAGTTCGTACTTCATATCATCAGTAATAATACTACCTGGTACATACAGTATATATAGTTCTTTCTAATTGGTACATAAACTATTTTGAAATGTGGTTACTTTAAGGAAGGAAAAAACGTAAATTGATTTAATATTAAAATGTATGATGTGAATGTCAATGGTTGTGTTTGATTTCCGGTGTGACTTTTTTTTAACCAAGATAATTTGACTATTTCAAATATAACAGCGCGTTTATGTGTGTCTTCCCATACTGAAAAAAATATTGCAGTACAAATTATACAAAAAACGATTTAAAAAGCACTGATTCGGCTCAGCAGAATCTCTTATATTCTACATGACAAATATTACCCTCTTGATCGTTTAAATATTGGCGATTTCTCTCAGTTAAAACATGTAGGTTTTGTTTCCTGGGATTGTCACGTGTTTATACTCTAATAGATCTTATAGTTATCTTTCAGTGCAATGTTTACATAAGCACACAAACAAGAGCGAAAGAAAACTATAGATTCAGTGATAAGAAAAGAGAGAGAGAGAGAGAGACAAAGAGAAAATCGTGTTTGTTAAAAATACGTTAACAATATCTATGTGTGAGTGTGACGATGTTTCGTAATCTCCGGGCCACGCTAGGTCTATCCTGGTCCAATCGTGTCACAAGTCTGTCCGGGTCATACACAGTGAAGTGTCTGTCTGACAGTCATGAGGCCTGAGTGCTTTCGAGTTACAAGTCATAAAGTTTGTGGTCCAGTCCAACCTGACACAGGTCTTTCCTGGCCACGCATAGTGACGGGTCTGTCTGACATTCATCGGGCCTGACTCTTTCTCAGCTACAAGCCATAACATTCGTGTCCCACCGTGTCACAGATTTGTCCAGGTCGCACATAGGAACGGGTCTGTCTGTCACAGGGACTTACTGCTTCTGAGTTGCAAGTCATAAAGTTCGTGACTTGGTCCAACCACGTCTCAGGTCTGTCCGCCTCACACATACTGACAGGTCTATGTGACAGTCACCGGGCCTGACTACTTCTGAGTTACAAGCCATAAAGTTCGTGACACGTCCCATCACTGACGTCAGATCTACTATCTGAAATAGAGCTTAATAAATAAAAGAGCAATTGTTTACTCATGCTGTATATTTTATTATTACTCTACCAACGCTGCCGCAAACTTTAAATTACATTATTGATTCCCCTTGGATTTGTGCATAAAATGTGTTACTAACATCTTAAACTAATTACACATATCTTTTGTGCTAGACTTCTTTGCAATATTGAAAAGGAAAGAGAAAATGGTTCCACATTGAAACTCGAAGGAAATCCTTTTAAGAATTTATGATGTATTTCTGCACATTTGCCACTGTGGGTCGATGCTAATGACCGTTATAAATTTTACAAGCTGAATGTAGTTGGAATACTCGAAATCTGTTTAAGACAGTTGTTACGTGATATAAGACTCCAAATTTAGTTTATTCTTATTACCAAGGTTTCATAATGTTCTGGTTCTGATGAAAAGTTTTCCCATGTTACTAAGTTTCTTATGAATTAATGGAAAGAAAGAAAATATCTTGAATTTTATACTGAACAAATCGAAAGGATTTTTTTCATTGGTCAGTTTCTCTCTCTTACTAATTAATAATATTATATTCAATATGAAGTTATTTCGTTATTTTCCTTTGTTTTTTTTTTCTTTTGAGAAACAACTATTCGATTATTTAAAAATAAATACAGGGCAAGTCAAAATAATGACCCGATTTCAGAAATTTATTCTGTGAAATCCAATCATCATATGTTATTGTGAGACATGTGCTTCGAAAAGTTAATTTTCAAAGTTTAGTTCTCACGCAGTGTTTCCACTTTGTACCGCTAAGAGTCAGCAGTGAGCAGTTAAGCAAGATGGCGTTAACTGGAAAACAGAGATTTTTCTGTGTGATTGATTATCATGTAAACAAGTCTATGATTAGTGCAGGGCCGTAACTTAGATTTTTTCTGGGGGGCAAGCATTAATACTCTTATTTGAGCCCCCTAGAAAAAGTTGTTTTTCTAATTCTTGGGCCCCCTCTTTTCATCTTTCTCTTATTCTTTATGGGCCCCCGGAGCCTGTGGGCCCTCCCGCACGGCCAGGTTTGCTCCTGGGCCCGTTACATACATGACAAATTAATTAAGGAGACAATATTGACAAATCCCGAAGCCCAACGAATAAATATTAATTCTAGGGCCCTTAATAGTAGACATTTTTTTACTGAAATAAGCCACGACTCATTTTTGTTTCATTTACCTTTTGTGTGCTATTTTGTTTATTTAATGTAGTGAACCTGTTTGATACTTATTTATAACTTCATGTTCGTATTGTATATGGAGTAAGAAAATTTTGTCTTAAAATGGGAACCCTCGAACAGCGAAGAGCTTCCCTGGGGGACAGTTGCCCCCTGACCCCCCACAAATTACGGCCCTGGATTAGTGTGCAACAGCACTTCCGTACCAAGTATCAGAGAGACCTACCTATGAGTAAGGTCGTTCATAACTGGTATGAACATGTCAGATTCAGGTTGCATCTATAAACGAAAATCAACTAGCCGTCCGTGGACTAGGGAAGAGACAGTGAAACGAGGTTTGCAAGCAGATAAGACTATCGGCTTGATGTATCCCACATAACACAAGTACGTCCACGGGATGTCCGAGACTGAGCCCGCAACGGACGACGGGACATCCCGGGATTATCCGAATGTGCTCCCGGGACATCCACAGGATTTCCGCGGGAGATCCAGATGTCCACTTATATCCCGGGATACGGGATATTCAACGGGACCATGAAGGGATGTCTATTGGTTTTCCCTCGGACCTCCTGTCCCATCTGGGACGTCCCGTGGACATCCTACATGGGGATCCTTCAGAATGTCCCACGCAGGACGTCCATGGGATGTCTTCTCATTGTTCCGATTATCCCGAGAACCGAATGGGATGATTGGGATCAAAATGGGACATCCCAGGGACGTAGTGTGCTATGTGGGATGCAATGTTACGCGAGGTGGTTACATAGAACACTTGAGATATGTCTGAAGAAAACTGACAATTTACCTTCCTTAGTACACGTGTCACAATTTATTAAACTTCACGGAATAGATTTCTGATATCGAGTCCATCATTTTGACTTGCCCTGTATACAATATCGTTATAACTCAATCCATCGGATTCAATACTATATTCAGTGGCGAAACGTGAAAATAATTTTGGGAAGTGGGTCGGGTTTGAGCGCAAATTTGCAAAGGATATTTGATCTTTAATAATCACATAAATATCACAACAACAACAATATTATCACTGATAGAAATAGTAATAGTAGTTTATTTAATGTTTTATTACTTTAGAATGTTAGAAATAGTAATCAGCAATATAGAGTCCTTTGTAAAATTTAGAAATTTGTACGTTTAAAATACAGGTTTAAAAGAAATTTTCTGATTGATTCGTATTAATGTCATTTATCAGCAATAGGCTATACAGACTTGTGCCTTCAGTTTAAAGTTGGGTCTGAATCACTATATCTTCGATATTTTCCCCTCCGGAATCGAATTCGCGACATCTAGGACTAAAAGTGAGTACTCTGGCCACTATAGGATCGCGACGACTAGTGAAACCTGGGCCCTACACCAATCATACAACTGCCTTCACTCACGTGTGATCAATCGGAAGAATTCGGTACGATTTGGCAGCTGCCTCCCGAACGCACGCTTGAGAAAAGATGAAACAATAGAAGTGCACCAACAGTGTTACCACACTTCAAAAACATGGCGAACGAGCAACAAAAAAGCGTTTAAAGAACTATAACGCAAACACTAACAATTATTTGAATTAAAAGATAATTATAATAATAGCAAAAATATTTTTAAAAAACGATAATAATAATAACAACAAAACAAAACTTAGCGACAACCGGCAACACTGCAAGCTCAGAAGGCGTTCTCCGTTTAGTGCGAAAGACGATACTGGCAAGATTTCATAAATTGATGTTGACGACCTGGACACACCCTTGCATTTTATTAAATGCTGAAATTGGTAGATCTAGGTAGATCTTCACGACTTCTTGCGATCTCTATGGACGAGCAAGAAATGGTAATTTTATAGTCTATGGAACCTGAAAGTAACTACTGCATTCACCAAAGCTCACCACTGACTTTTCCCCTTAACAAACTGGATCTAGATTCTACTTTGTATTTCTATTTCTGCGAGATCCATCTTAATATTGTCTTCCTATCTGTCTATAGATCTTCTTGTGTTCTTAAATTGTTTTTCCCAGTTAAAATCTTGATCACTTTCCTACTTCCTTCCAATCTGGCTGCACGTCCTACCCACCTGAACCTTCTAAATAGGTGAAAAGCTATAATTTATACAGTTCCTCGTTTTGAAATTACCGTTATTTTTATTTCCTTTCCGCTTGGGTCCGAATATTGGTCTCAGTAATTTCTACATTCTTCCCTCCGAGTAAGCGACCATGTTTCGCAACATACTATTTTACAAAAATAAATAACTAAATAAAATAAATAAAATTATTGTGAGTTTATACAAGGACTACAACTGCATACTGAACAATATTCATTTAAAGCAAATAAAAAAAGAAAAAAACGTCTTTTTCATATTGATGTGTCTACAAATTATAATATTTGATTTCAGCTTTAACAGAAAATCTGGTAACATGTATTTAATGTTTCCATTCTTCTAATACAACCAAAATCTTTAACTGAATAATAACATTTAAAAGGAAAAGAAAAAAGCATGTTGACATTTGAAAATCAATATTAACTAGTAACAGACTGACATCGAAGAGGCATCAGTATTCGTAATCAATTTTTTTAATACATCTATTTAATAGGTGGTTGGTGGGCTAGAACTTTTCACTCTTACTGTTCCTTATTTCACTTTTGTGTCGTTACACAGTGACTCCGGCGGCAGGATTTACGCACATTTTTCCTTACATGCACTCTATGCACGGAGCATCTTTCATTTTGCTATGTCTTTTATTTTATATTTTTACCACAGACATAGTTGGACACAAGAAAAGTAATGTACATGAACACACACAGTAAAACTTAACCTATAACTAGCCTAACATATTCTAACCTAATCTAATCTAAACTAACTTAACCTATTACAAGAGAAAATTTGTATTATCAACCATATAACATTCATAGCTCCCTCATCACACCTGAGTTACAAAGACGTACGTAAATAATGTCAACATTACGCATCGGATAGAACTAAAATTAAGAAAAAATAAATAAAAAATTACTTCCAGACGAAATTAGAAAATACAGTATTAAATATTTTAGTTATATTCTCTCTTTTAACAGGATTGAATAACGTCCACGAGCTATCGAAAAGAAATTCTGTTGCCAGAAGATACCATGGTGCAATCACAAAGTTTATCTGCACCAGGTTTTCAAAGTACATATAGATCATAATTGGGAATCTTAAATATTTTTATTCGGATTTTCTGCTGACAAGCCAAAATAGGTTTTAAATTTGATGTACGTTAGAAGCAGTATCTTTGTTATATCAGAATAAACTGTCATTTCTGGTGAAGTATTTTTCTATTAACTTACATTGTCGAAATGTTACTAATAATATTGGGAATAGGTTATATTGCGACAACCAGAATTAAATTGTTTAAAATCCCTTCCCTCGACTCATCCACGCAGGACCCGTTGTTCACATGATAGATGGATGTGATCGCAGTTTGTAGGGAAACAATTTACGTTTTTAGAATTGCATGATAACTGCTGACACGATACTAAGCACATACTGGTTATCACTTTTATCCAAAACAAAATTTTTAGGTTAAAAGCACAGTAAACCTCAAATTTAGTTTCCATGCGGAGAGGTAAAGTACAACAACCTAATTTTCCATGCGTCTCATTAACTTTACTGCCAACTTCTCAGTATATCTTCACATCACGCACAAATCTAATTTCTTTTCCAAATCTTTCACACTATTTGCCACCAAAGCTTGGAATGACACTCCTGAAAGCTGGTTCAGTGTTGACTTTTAAACGTCGGCTTAAAGAATATCTTTCTAATGAAGGTCTTCAGTAAACAAACAAACAAAAAAAAAAAAAAAAAAGTTGTTACACACGAAACTATTCCTTGCGTTACCATGCAGTCGTTCGTTTTTTCCCTCTCTTTCTCTCTCTCTCTCTCTATTTCTTATTTTCTTTTCTATTCCCTTCTGATACATGTGTATGAACGTATACATTATACACAATCACTTAAGCATGTGAATCATTTTATCTATACATAGTCAATCAAAGGAATGTATTTTATATGTTTTATACATAATTAAAATTGATTTCTTTATTTCTCTCTCCTTGTATAGTTTAACATGTCTTCAGCATTGTCCCTTGTTTATTTTATATGTAATAAGTTTCATTTTCACTTTTCATGTTTTATTTTCTGTATTGTTCTGTATGTCGGTAACTCTTTAACGTGCCTAAGTGTATATCCTTTTTTAAAAAAAAAGTCTAGAAAAAAAAAAAGAATCTAGTCGTAAAAAAAAAGAAAAAGAAAAAGGAAAATGTAAATGGTTGAGTGGAAGAAAAGATTATGCCTTAACTCCGCCATTTTAAATAATAAGTAAATAAATAAATCACATTTGACTAGGTAAAGAACAGGAAAAGCTTTTACCTTAAATTCTTGCACAAGGCTTCAATCCAGAATCCCTAATATTGTGCTTAGAAAAAAAATTAAGGAGACGTTTCTATCTTCACCAAGCCTATCCTCGAACTATGCGGATAACAGCAACTATACAGCGATGCTAATTTGTTTCACCTCACCGTCCCTTGAGCACTGCATCACCGCAAAATTTCTTATTTGTCAAATTAGAGACCATTTAACACCAGCCACAATAATTATCATAAACTTTAACACAAAACTTTCCACATTATGCACCATTTTGACGAGAAATTGAATTGTATGTTCGATCTCTAACACGGTTTAGGTAAAAAGACAAAGAATACCAAGGAGGAGAGAGCTAATTGGTTCTTTAGTGACGCAACAAAAAAATAGCACCTAAATCTCGTCACATCAAAAGAAACCGAACCAATGATCCAAAATCTGAAATGAGCCTCAAACCAAACTGAGATTTCTTTAAACTCCAATGAGAAATAATTTCTACCTTAACAAAGGGATGTGCCAAGAAGGCACCATGGCCGGATTTCAGGATGAAATTTTGAAGAAGTTACAAAATTAAATTTTACGAGTTTCTTTGCGAAGATCCCTTACATCTAAATTCCCTTGAAAATAGCACAAAACCTATAAGAAACTACAAAATACACACCTTTGACCCAGATAAATTAATATTAAGGACAAAATAAGCAATAATAATAAAATATTATGTTATATGCAATTTTATGGAAACTACTTCTGCTATATTACTATTTTGACGAAATATTACACTTTTAAAGTGAACCCTAAAATATAATAGTGATTTACAATAATTTTTAATTGTCTTTTGGAAATAAATATAAACATAAATATACAGGTGGTTCAAAAAATCACGGACCATGATACATTATACACAGCTATAATGTAACAATATAACACAATAGATATAAATTATCATTTTATCTATTTCAAGCTTCAAATTCTTCGACAGAATTCACGAAGACCAAGAGAGTTTGGACTGAATAATAACACGAATTCTTTTCTTTTAGAAGAAATTTATATTTGAAAGTATCCACTTTGTCGAAATTATTACTTGATATTTTAACGTATCTATCACTTACAGCATTACGGTCATGGAGAATTCTCATGCATTTAGTTTTCTTTGCGTTTATTTCTAAACCTATGTCTCTGCAGGACCTCTGTATTTCTTTCTATTGTCCCCTATCTGATTGACATCATCCCCTATCTGATCTTTATATCATCCCCTACGTGATTGACATCATCAGAATACGTCAGAACCTGGCGAATGTCATTCAGCTCTAGATCCTGGTTGCAATTATTTATTTATTTATTTATGTTTGATATTTTAGCATATTCTAAGAATAAAATTAAATAATAATGGCGACAACGCATCTTCTTAGTTTAGGCAATTCTTGACATGAAGTCTCGTGGACAAGTATTTCCCTACTCAAACTTTACTTTTGGGTTTCATTTAAACACGCCTTAATTACTCTAACTAACTTTTTTCGTATATTAAATTCGCTAAGAATGTTGTAATATGTTTCCCTCCTAACAGAGTCATGGACATATCTGAAATCAATAAGTAATGCATGTACCCTTGTATCCCTATTTACCAAGAATATAACAAGAAGAACTATATTCTAATAATTTAAAAAAACTACTTATGGAGTACTATTAAAATTAGGATAAGATGTCAGTTGTAGTTCCAAGTCTTTTGTTAACATAAAATCACAAATAAATCTGGACTTATAACTTCAGAGCCTGGCAGTAAAAATAATACAAAATTTACTTTTTTTTTTTTGCTTGCTTTTCATAAGTGAAAAGAGATAATGAAATGCAACTTACCAGAATCATACATAATGTTATTCTACAACAGAAAATATGAATCTGAAGAATTTTCAGTGTTGCACCCATAGAAATTATAGTGTTTCCAGAATAAAGTTCCGCAAAAAATCTAAGTTAAGACAGCGACTGGAGGAACTAACTCAATTGCATTTGATTATGTATCATGTTGTCTTGGAATCTTGTAAGCTACATTTTAAATAACATTATTATTTAATTTTACTAAGTGCATGTTAAAACTATTTTCTTTATTACAAACTAAATACAACTATTACTTAAAAAGTAGTTCACAGAATTCCAAAACAACATGATACGTAATCAAATGAAGTTAAGTTGGTTCCTCTAGTCGCTACCTCAACTTAGATTTTGGGGAAAATGTAATTCTGGTAACACTGTAATTTCTATAAATGAAAACTGTAGAAATTCTTCAGATTCATATTTTCTGTTGTAGAATAACATTATCTATGATTGTGGAAGTTGCATTTCATTAATCTCTTTTCACTTATGAAAAACAAGCAAAAGAAAAATGGTATTTTTTTATTATTTTTAATGTCAGTCCCATAATTGGAGATCCGAACCACATATTCTTCAATCTAGAACCAACCGACGTCTTTCGGAGCAAAATCAGAAATGCAAATCATTTAGAAACAAGCTGAATGTTTGGATTTTCTAGCAAAATCAGTTGGTAATTATGTGCTTTACTTCATCCGAAAACGGGGTGAAATTTGTCCATTACATCTGGATTTATAAAATGTCTTTCTCGTTTATTAGAAAAAAAGTTGTTTTAAAGTAAATATGTATAAAACTTGTTTCATTTCCTTATCATTATTTTTCTATTGAATTATTGAATTAGTCAATTCGATATTCCTTTTTTTTCCTTTTTTGTTATTTCAGTTTGCTGAGTAAAATAAACAATATATTGATTTTGTATACTTATAAAAGTACAGTATTCTCATACAAATGATGTTACAAGGCACAGAAGATCTCCCAGGTTTTTTTTCTTAAGACGTCTGCTTCTTTCAAGATCTACTTACCGATACAAGTGAATTTCTTTGAAAGTTCTTTGAATAATAAGTTTTCCGAAAAGACATTCAGTAGTTAAGTATCTTTGAAAGCCTTTGAAAATAGCTTCGTTACCTACTTTCTTTGTTGTATTCATCTTAGATATTTTTTAACAATCTCTCTCGCTCTCTCACTCGCTTGACACACACACACACACACACACACACACACACACACACACACATATATATATATATATATATATATATATATATATAAAATATAGCGTCTATATATATACAGGGTGTTGCAAAATACATCTTAGAACTCTTAGGAGATGACTCTACTTACAGAAATAAGAAAACAAATCCAGCAAACATTTCCTCGAAATCGCTTAGTTTGAAAGTTACACGCTACCTAAAGTGTGGGAAATGAATATATCCAAAATCATTAGCCATTGAGCTGAGGCATCATGCTATCCTCCTAGACTTGCAATCTGCTCTATCTAAAACTATATGATTCAGAATATCCCTGCAGGAAATGAAGGATTGTTGGATATTCCATTAGTATTAGTGGGCCCTACTTATGACATATCGAACGACATCCTAGTGTTTTGTACCTTCATAAATGTAAACTTTTTTTTAAAAAAAATAATATTATACTAGTTATTCAAATAAAAATGAAAGGATTAATTGATTGTTAGCTAACCTAATTTTATTGTATAACAATTTACAACAATGTACAATAATACATTCTGTCTTGCTGTTATGCAGAAAATTAATTACGACATTCAAACAACAGACATAACACATTTATAGGAGCCATAACAATTTTAAATTATATTAAAATTAATGAATTTAATGCTCGTAAGTAATAGTGAAGTATCTTAACCTGTCTGTGGAAAACCTACGCACAATCTGGGAATAGCCAAACTCATCATAACAAGATCAGAAAAGTAAGGAAAGGACAATTTACTTGGACAGAAGAGTGTTCTTCCATTCTTGTAGTATTTCAATAAACTTATCCAAGTTCAGGTGTCCAAATCGTTAACTTGTTGTTAAAAGAGAGGCTTTTTATACTGTTTTGCAGAACATTTTCCCTTTCGCCAAAAGTTGTTTACAATATCTTACAAGACTGATGAAATTTCTGACATTCTTTAAAAATATTGCTATTGCCTTTATACTTTTAATTTTTTAAGATAAGACTTAAAGTTTTAATTTTACTCAAATAAAATTTTATTAAACAACACACTAGCAAGTCATTGCCAGAACATGTGAATCGAGAGGGTGGTTTTTATGTGTTGTGCGTGGTTGCATATCAACAAAGGGGTGTCATCAAGGTTGTCGTGGATGAAACGAAATTAAATAAAAATCTTCCACCTCATGCAGAGTCGTTTTGGCGTATGATTAGCGTCATACTAAAAGACTGACTAAAGACTGTAGGAAACATATGTTAGTTGAACTCTTTAGTATGGCACTAATCACAAGTCAGAACGTCTCTGCATAAGGCTCATTGAGTTTAATGACTCACAATCATACTCTATGGATTAAAGAAGACATACATTTATGATATTTAAAGATTTTGTAAAAATTAGCACAATGACGATGTGCGAGAAATTAAAAGTATACTCCGTAACAAATATATTTTCCCACCACAAACTCACTTTGCCTGGGATTGAAAGTGGGACCTCTTCAGTAGAGGTGAATACTATATTACCGACCCATCGTGCATCCCTTCTTTCCCTTTCTTCTTATCAAACGAAAGATTGTTGACAAGTTGATAACATATGAAAGTAACGAAACAGGTTATGTAACAAAGTTGAAACTTAACGTATTCAGGAGGTGGATATCTCGAAAAGCGTGGGTAAATGAACTTTCTAGACGGAAAATGGTAAAGACAATACTACAGAAATGTAGTGACAGGTAGACCAAAGAGAACATAACACGGACTATTCAAATATCCAAAGATCAGATGTGCAAAATGAGCCTCTCTGCACTACCATCTGTACCCTTTGAGAATCTACTTTATATAAGTTCCTGAATGATATTGTAACTTGTGTACCTGTAAGATAAAGGCAAAATGATGAAGGTCACAGAAACTGTGTTGATATTAACGATTTTGACTTCAATATATCGACAGCATTGATGAATGTGATGTTGCTTGGTATAGTAAAACACGCCTGACATTTCTGATATCACCTCAGCAGCTGCAGTGACATGTGCAACGAGGTCCTCGCGTTTTAAGATAGATGTTACTTATACTACGGTTTTGTATCATCCTACGGAGTTATGTCAGACATAAGTGGTAACCAAGGCACAAGACCACCACTGCTAATCGAATGGTTGCAAATATTTGATTTAGTAGGTTTCTGACATCCAGAATCAGTCCCCTTGTCTTACAGAGGATGATATATGTTTTTCGCACATAGTAACCCGACAAAGACCAACGGAAGTGTTTCCACTATTTTCTTGCTTCTGAATTGAAAAAGAGGATAAATATTTCATTCAATAATCATTAGCATAATAAATTTCAACAGCGGTCATAACATAGTTTATACATTTCACACAACTCGTGATGAATCACTGACGCCGACAACTTTTTTGGGGTGAAAAAAACCTGCTTGCCGCCATAACGCTGTACTTAATGGGTGACTGAATGCGCGCAGCCATGTTTATCATACCACAGTTATCCTACTACTGACTCCACACACTTGCGCTTGTGCCAGGTTATGGATAGTGTTCCTCCTTCATTCAGTGCAAGCGCGTCCCGCTGTGTTGACTCGTACAATCTTGGGGTCTTTCGAAACTTACTTACCGGATGCGCCTCGTACATAAGATTTTGAAAGTAATTGATAAAACTGTATGAGTAGCTCAGGGCCGTGCCGTGAGGAGGGTGACGGCCCCGGGCGATGAAGTCAGAGGGGCGAAAGGAAAAAAGATACGAAAAATTGTTTCGAATATATGTATGGGGGCGCCGTCGTATACTCTCACCCCGAGCACTGATTTTCCACGGCACGGCCCTGAGTAGCATATATCAGGAAGATCATAATAAGTAGGAAGTTTTCCTAGAACAGTCGTACACACTTTTTGGCGTAAAGGATTTCAAAGTCATCCTTTCATCGATACTCGATTTCGAACACCGCTCGCAACACTACAACATTTACTTGAAAAGATTTACCACATACATAAATCATGAACAATGTTCTTCGAAAGCTGAGACTGGGAACTAAATTCACAATTAATATTGTCCATGAGTCGTCATATTATAAATTTAACATCTGGTCGTTATTCTACACATTCAGTATATATTATACTTTATTGATTTTATATATACTAATAAAATAAACTATTGTATCATAATTATATATAACAAAAATCAGAACTCAAAAATTAGAATATGCAAATTATATTATTCTGCATAAATCTATTAAAATGTTAAAAATAAATAGTAAATCTTCAATTTAAAAATGTATTAATTGTTAATTGTTAATATGATGATTTATATTTTATTAGAAACTGTTACCATGGCTTTGTATAAAATAACCAGCCGAATTGAGTTTCAATAGCTAGTGTTTACATATAACGATTAATGTTATAATACTTTGCAAGTGTTTCGTAAAGAAAAGAATGAAATCAGCTTCCAAAGTCACTGCGGAAATAGGTAAGTTATTACAATCCGATATTTAATTTGAGAATAGTTCCAATTTCAATTCCGTTTTGATATATTGTTTTTAATACATATATATAGTAAAAGTAATTGTAAATCGAGTTCAGTAATCACAACGACTTTTTGTAAACGTAATGTTATGAACTTTATTTTGGTTACAATACAGCTTCTATCACCAATACCTTATTGTCGAGCTCCTTCGTGGCTAAGTGGTTAGCATACGCGCCTTTAACGTGGGAAACCCGGGTTTGATTCCTGGTAGAAGCTCATGTGGTTTGGATTCCACGTTAATCAGTAGGTCCACGTCTCATATAGTCTCGCTGCTAGAAGGAACGTTAACCTCAAAATCAACAACAACTCAACCGTGTGTTGTCACAAAAAAGAAAATCGTGTGTGTAAGCTGCAACTAGCTTAAAAGTATATTTCTAAGTCTTAGCTGAAAAAAAAAAAGTGAAAATGAAAGCACTCTTCTACACCTGCATATGACTTAATTTTAGGAAAAGTAGCTTCTCCTTAAAAAGATCGACAATCGTATGAACTATTTCCACTAAGTTGAGTAACAAGCAACGTTCCAGCAAAAATGATTACTATGCTCAGAGACAAAGTTAATAGCGTTTGAAGACTGCACTCCGAGCTCCGTTCAAACACTGTTAGCAAATGAATAAACTACGGCGTTGCCACGTCTTGTCTATCTTGTTAAAACAGAGAAAGAGATGTATTTGTCGCCTAACCACCTGCTCGCACTGTAGTAACTCTACTTAGTTAACGACTGGCAACGTCGCGCCACAGCTTTCTTTCATTTGTCTGACCCACCACACTTCAATGCGTCCAGTACATATATACCAATAAGTACCATAGTATATACGTACACCGTGAGCATATAGTCCTGCCCTGATTATAAAAATTTATTACGGAATAACCGTTGGACAGAATAATGTAAATTCTGTTCCGTTACATAGGTTAGTAGTACAAGTTTTTTTAGACCAATAGATGCCACTAGCTACCCAAGAGTGACGTAGTACGTTACGTGGCGCGCGGGGGTTAGTTGGCGAAATGGCATCGAAGCAAGAGAAAGCGGAATGCGTGCTGTGGTATCACGAAACCAAATCGCCCACAAGTAACGTAAGTGGTCTTTTAAAAAAACTTGTAATACTAACCTATGTAATTGACCAGTATTTACATTATTATGTCACACGGTTCTTCTGTAATAAATTTTTGTAATCAGGGCAAGACTTTATGTTCACCCTGTATTTCTTAGTATTATGCAAGTGTATAAGCCATATCCTCAATAGAAAAAGATGGGATGCGATACTGAAGTATGTGGAAAATATTTTAATAACCGTCTTAGATCACAAGAAAAAACGTTTCCAGAACATTCACTGTACTGAATATAACTAGAATGCAAATATTTGCAAATACGGGATCAATTTCAAGAATATGCATTGTTGAAGTCGGTGGAGCACTCATAATTTTCGTTGGATGCGCAACCCTTCAATCTTTGAGAATCCTACAAAATTGCCTAGTTTTTAAATAATGTACTTGAAGAGAAATGTAGCCTAAAAATTGCCATTTTACATTTCTGCACTTAATATCAGATTCAATACCCTATTTTCTAGTCTCGTGAACTGCATCTGTTACAAAAATGGATACCTGTTATCTCCAGAATTTTGTACACAACAGAATTATTGTGATTCAGTTGTTTGTACTATAATTAGAAGTTGCGAAAAGTAATTTGCAGTCTTCACAAACCAACAACCTGAATGAGATACTCGTTGTCTCTCTGTCTTTTCTCTCAAATACGAGCCGCAATGACAGTTGAGTGATATGAGTGATACAATTTTAAAGTTAAACAATCAAATTTTCGGCTTTTAGTCTCTAGCGTAGCAGCCACTTCAATCTGTAATCGGGGGGCGCGGTGTCTCAGTGGTAGAGCGTTCACCTCCGGTGCTTGGAGTCCCTGGTTCGATCCCAGCTCGCGCCTTGTGGACTTTGTGGTGAACAAACACCGTGCTCGTGGGTTTTCTCGGGGTTCTCCCGTTTCCTCCCACTTTCTTCATTTCACTCATTTCTCATTATCACGTCTCCTTTAGTCTAACCGGCATAACCGTGGGACGTTAAACTTAAAGATTTCATTTCATTTCATTTTCAATCTGTAATCAGTTAAGAAGTTTAATTCTGGAACTTATAGTAACGTGATTCGTATTTTTCATAAATTTAATCTTATTTTAGGATATTGTCTTTTCTCCAGCCCGATACTACGTTTTTCACGCGTGCATACAATGAAATTTGTAAAACTACAGATATATTACTTAAAGGAGCAGTTCGAGTTAAAAACAAGTTTGGTGCAATAGAAAGAGAAACAAAAAATAAGAGACCCGTATTTTTTTATATCTTGATTGGCCGTCTCGTTCAGCTTCTACAGGCATTTGTTTTTGATGAATCGTAAATTGTGACGTCATGGGTGGGATACGTGAGAAACTCAATGTGAGTCAGCAACCACTCCCTTGTACGCAGCTGATAAACCTTTAATAGTGCATTGGATTTAATAGATTGTGTTTTGGATTTGTTAGCAGTCTTGCTGTGTTGAATTCTTGAGGGAAGTTTTTGTTAGTTGGTTTTCCTATAGCATTAGTATAAAAAAGAATAGAGAGAGAGAGAGCAGTAATTACGTTTGTTGTGCGAAACAGTGTTTCTTCCAGACATGTTTTTAGGGTGGCACTGTCTCCCGGAGCTCTGAGAGATTCCCCCGGAGGAGACCAAAATAATACGTCTATATTGTAATAAATATAATAGTACTGTGTAAAAATAATGTGCCTCTCCGAATACTAAGTGCCCCCCCCCCCCGGATTTTTTTTCTGAAAGAAACACTAGTGTGAAGTAGAATACACGTGTTAGTACAGCGCGTGCTGTGTGTGTGAAGTGAAGTAGAAATGCTTAACACCTGCTGTCTTTTCGGTTGTAATTCTTGTGCAATTGAAACTGAGGACGTAAAGTATCTTTTCTTACGTTTCTAAGTCGTGAGAAATCACTAGATCGATATAAATTATGGCCCAAGAAAATCAATGGGAAAAAAATGTACCAAATAAAATCACTCGTGTTCCAAACATCTTGAAGAGCTTGTCTTCGAGAAGTCAAGTTTACTGAAAGAAAAGTTAATGCCAGTTGCGGATCTAGGCTGGGGTCGGGGGCCTAGGCACCCCAGTTTTTGAGTGACAAAATTGATTTAAGCTATTATTTAGATATTTTTAAACGTTTTTAGTAAACATGATATACATATCATAGTCTGGGTTCTGACTCCCCTCTTCCTGAGTTTTTACCGTCTAGATCCACTTCTGGCTAATGCCAGTAGAATTATTTACACGCAAACTGAGAAAGACTACTGTTTCAAGTATATTATTGAAAGGTTTAAAATCCGAGCCATTGAACAAGCACCGATCTATGTCCAGATACCTACGTACAAATATCGTACAAGACGCAATTGATGGTTGTAGTCAAGACGAGGCATTAGAGGGTAATAGAGATGATATCACTCAGGATACTGTAGATACTGCTTTAGAAATAAGCTATACAATGTGAATTATGGAGTGAAATATACCGGCTTGTAGAAGGAATCAGTGACGATGACTGTTCCTCAAGACATTGATCCATCGTTTAATTTCTCTGTATCATGTGACAATGATGATGAAACGGATGATGAGAGTTGTTCCGGGGACAGCTATGCGAATAAAAGAAATTTAACCGGTGAAGTGTTTTTCGTATTCTGGCAAACTTTTCAGATGTTATTTCATTTTTGCCTCATGTGTTGCGCTCCTGTACATACCTTGAAGCACAAAATTATAGGGTCAGCGTTAAAAATTGCAACAAAATGTGAAAATGAACATACTTATGTTTGGGAATCGGAAGCATGATTAAAGAAAAGGTACTTAGGTGTTGCAGCAATCTCGTCCGCCATCTATTTACATATTGGTTTCGATTTTTTTTTTGAAACTCTGAACTCATGCTTTATAAGATACGTTTTATAATATTATAAAAACATTTGTACAGCCCACCATCAAATATCATTTTCTACATGAAGATTATATTTGTAAGTCTTTGCAATCAGTTCTGGAAAAGGAAATCACACTTAGAACGTGCCACCGCACCTCTCACAAACGAAATGCTTGGCACTGTGTAGTATGTAAGCCTGCTCTCGCTCTTTGCCCACCTATGACGTCATCACAAAATCTTTCTTCCTCTGTTACTCGCTAACGACTGAACGTATCGCGATCAAACAAACACCATTCCTTTTTGAATTTTCAACTCTACAAATGGAAATAAATTGAAAAAATGCATTTCTAAGTCGAACTGTTCCTTTAACTATATTTATAATTAAATCTTTTTTTTTTTTTTTTTGTAAAACGACACATGTCAAGTTTTACCAGACACGAAATTAACAACAATATTGTGTTTTCTACGCATAGACACACATTTTGTGAGATATCTGCACCTGTCAAGCCGTTGCCTACACTTGGTATATTATAAATAAATAGATAGTTTTGGAGAAACTATAGTGTGTTATGTAGTTTTTCTCATTTTTCTCCAAACTTGGTTTTTATGACATGTGTTGTTTTACAAAAAACGATTCAATTGTAAATTTGGAAGTCTATTATTAAATTAATTTGATTTGATTTCTAATCTCTGAGAATTCCTTTGCTAAATGTCGGTCTCTGGAAACATCTTACCACTCTCTAAGACACCTCGTCTCTGAGCTTTATCCCCTTCTTTAAGACGTCTCTGAGAGCTCCTTTATCCTTTCCACTTTTTAGGACGCCTGGTCTCTGAAGTCTCCTTTATCCTCACCACTGTCTAGGATATCTTACCTCTGAGAGCATTATCCTTACCACTCCCTAGATCTCTGGTCTCTGAGAATTCTTTTATTGTTACCACTCTCTAGGACGCCTGATCTCTGAGAGCTCCTTTACCGTTACCACTCTCTGAGAGCTCCTTTATCCTTACAACTATCTAAGACGCCTGATCTCTGAGAGCTCCTTTATCCTTATAACTCTTCAGGACACCTGGTCTCTGAGAGCTCGTTTATCTTTGCAACTCTCTAATACGCCTTGTCTCTTGAGAACTCTTTTATCCTTTCCACTCTCTAAGATATCTGGTTTCTGAGAGCTGATTTATCCTTTCCACTCTCTAACAAGGAAATGTTTCCAACCTCCCACGTCCGAACTGGACAAATTACGTGTAGATGCTAATTTGGGGTCGGTGAATAACGTGGGAATAGTCATTCAATTCCTTTTTGAATTATTTGTTAGATATACAGGGTAACGCGAAAGTAAATTACCATAGAAGCATTCTGTAATTCACCGGTAGAGAACGATGAAATCCCAAACGTGGATACCAAAATGAATGTGCGGAATATCATGACGATAATGAGGAAAGCAGTGGCGTCGTAGGAAAATCTCCCGTTGAATAAAGGGGGTTCCACATGAAAATGAAAGGAGAATGTTGCGATCCTGGAAAGAAGTACGAGCCTTTGAGGACACATGTCCCTGAAATCGTGCCGTTTACCAATTGTAGTAGTACATTGGAAGGTCAACATTAGAACGGAAACTGGGTTCCAGCGATTGTAAAGTAAACAGTAATAGACAAAGTTTGGCAAAAGAAACAGCCCAACTCGCATGTTCGCTTACGGCACGCCGTGCCTTACTTGTCAACGTCGCTTGCTGTGCATACACCGTTCAAATATAGCAAGTCTCTCTCTTACCCACGAACAGTAGATTCATACGACAGGCTAATCGAAGTACATTCGAAATCACGGTTGGAGATGCGCACGCTGAATTTTTTTTAACGGTGGCATATACTCATCTACCAGTGACACAAATATTTTAACAATGACACACACACACACACTCTCCTAACGGTGGCACATATGATTTGTAATTTTGCTCGTCAGATATGTTATTAAAGTCTTGGTATTTAAATAATGACTATCATTTGGTATTCTTCCATTGAATATAAAATCAACTTTCTTTGTGCTTAAATTACTTTTGGCTGCTTCAGCGCCCCGAATTTTTGAAACAAACAAGAGTAAGTAAACACGCAAATCGATACGCAGCTACGTGGGAGTCCACGTGTTCTCTCCCCCCCCCCCAAAAAAAACTGTGCAACTAGACTAATGTTTGTACACTTTCTTCATATAACTATAATTGTACAAGAAAGAAATTATTGATATGGCCTAAAAATTTGATTTTACACCTCATCTGTATAATTTCTTTTCTTATAATCTAGTTCTATCATTTCTCCCCCTGAGAATATAAGTGACAGTAATTAATAATTGCTTATCCTATTTTCAAGTAAAGATTAGGGTTTAGGAATTAGATTTCTGAGCTGTTGGCATCTATGGCCATTTAGCCCGTCACGTAGGAGGGATGATGTCTCTCGGCGAGCACACTATCCGGAGAGGGGGAGGGAAGAAAGGATAGAGGAAGAAAGGAAGCGGCCTAGGACCTGTAAGTTAGGTACCACCCCGGCGTTTGCCTGGTGTGAAGGAGGAAAATCCCATTCAGAATGGCTGGGCTGAAAAATCTTTTTACACCTTTTCGACCAAGTGATTTTCGGGTGAAGAATAACATAGGTTCAACACTATATAGATGTAATGTCTTGTACTATCGCCACCCCCACCCCCCCAAAAAAATTGGACCCATCGCAACCAAAATTCTGGGTGCGCACCTGCATACAAACACACACACACACACAAACACACACACAGACAACCACTCAAAGTGTGTGTGTGGAGACGCAACAATATGTAATGTATTAGTTTATTCTTCCTGAAACTATTATCTGATAATACTAAAGCTGAATACTGAACTATATTTATATTAACTGTGAATTTATTTATTTTCGTTTCCAAGATACTTTATATATATATATATACCAGTAAAGTACA
The DNA here is from genome assembly GCF_964235325.1 of Thermobia domestica. Classification (NCBI taxonomy): domain Eukaryota; kingdom Metazoa; phylum Arthropoda; class Insecta; order Zygentoma; family Lepismatidae; genus Thermobia; species Thermobia domestica. Next base: position 265,706,662 of record NC_137462.1, read on the forward strand.
CATGAAATTACCCGTGAATTAAAGCAATACAATTCTTATTGTGTTGTTTCTCTATTGCTTTGTTGTCCAGTTTTTTTTTCTTTATAACTAATAATTTACAAGCGAACACACCTAGCATGCATAAAAATGTAAATGATTGTACGAGTACATACATACATAGAAGACAAGAAGATAAAGAAAAACTAAATATAGCAGCAATAGCAACAACAACAAAACAAGCAAAAACAAAACACAAGAGGAAAAAACTGGGAGTTTGGACCATTTACTTCAAGTCGTATCTATTTTGCGTACATTGTCCCGTGTCCCTGCACATTTAATGATCTGTGTGTTACCAAAAAAAAAAAAAAAAAAAAAAAAAAAAGATATAGCGAATGCTGTTGTTTCTCTCTGCAATTTATGCCACAGAACTACATGGTAGAGTATTTTGTGTATATGTGAGAGAGCGGAGATTCCATAAACTGGAGGAGGAAACACAGCCAGGTATAAATTACGTCAGAATGATGCGATTGTGCTATTATACCGGTCACCATTTGACAAGCAGGAAGGAAGGAATATCTACATACATATACTATATATATATATATATATATATATATATATATATATATATATATATATATATATATATATATATATAAAACTTTCTGTAGCAAAACCATGGTATCATTTTTCTTTAATTTTGTTTTCCTTTTTAACACACAATCTACACCACACAACAACAGACAAAAAGAAGGTAAACTTTTGTCTGTTTAGGTTTCACTACCTTACACGCAAGGATGCATAAGTGATACATTTTGTATTCATATATCTGAATTACGCTCGCACTGTATGGTTTAAGCTATATTTAAAAATAATCTTGTTTCCCTGACAAACGTGTGCTCGTTATTTTCAAGTCTCTGATTAATCCCCCCCTCCTTTTTTTCAGAAAGATTCACACACATACAGTACATGGTACGATAGTTTCAATTTCGATGTTCAAAACGAGGCCTCTCTGCCTGACGGCGGAATGCTATTGTCAGTTCGCAGTAAAGGTGTCATTTGCTCACTAGCTTGTTAGTTCACTTCGATCGTTTCATCCGCAGTGCTGAATATATCGAAGACGTGAACTCGACAAAACTGTTCTCTAGAAAAATAAATAGTTTTCGTTCTGAAAAAGGGCGTATCCGGTTGCAATGATGTGAACAGACTTTGGGGGACATGGCTGTAATTCAGTTCAAATGTAGAAGAGGCTATGTAGATTTTATATTCCAAAAGCAATTTGTTCTAAAATGGATGGAACATAGTCAAAAAAATCACGAAATGTTAACACTAATATAAATGAAAAATTAATGAAAAACAAATAATTCCTCCACTTATCTCAAAGACCAAAATCAATGAAAAACAAATAATTCCTCCACTTATCTCAAAAACCAAAATCAATGTAAAACAAATAATTCCTCCACTTATCTCAAAAACCAAAACTGGGAAATGGCTGAAATTCAGCTTAATATACGTAGAACAGACTATGTAGAATCTATATTCAAGAAAGAAATTCTCCTAAAATATAGTAAAAAATCACGAAACATGAACATTAAGGTCAATGGAAAATAAATTTGAAAAATGAATTCGTCCACATATCTCAAAAACTAGAATAAGAAGATGGCTAATTAAAAGCTTATTACAAAGACATAATGAAGGGCAAAAACGATGTACTATATGAATATGCACGTGCATAAAGTAAATATGGATATGGACTAGACTGCGAAACTCAAGTTGTTTGAGTAAAATGAATAATAATGATAAAATATATGTATCTTCTTCGAATTACCCAGGGCGACCCACGTGGAGGTTAGGTACTTGAAATGTCTTTCATTTGGATTTGGAATTTTCCAAACTCGATTTAGCACACAGCGCGACTTTTGAACTGATCACGTGACAGTCTGGTGCTTATGACAAACCGGATATGCCCTTTAAAGAAATGTACTGTATTTGTAATTCAGTTGAAACATTGATTATGGCCTCTCTACTTCCTAAAAATCGGTGTAAATGGTAGTGTTGTTAAAATCTGCATTATTATTCCATATCTAAATATTCACTAGGTATTAAAATATTGAGGAACATTCTTTGTTCAAGGATTTCATTCGAATAAACAAGGAATCATTGGAATACAGAGCATCAATTCGAATAACTTTAGAACAATTACTAGAATAGCTAATAATTTTTCGAACTCTTATTGTTTTGTTCGAAAACGCAAAGAAGATAAATTTATTTTTTTTTAAAAAAAAAGTGGTTTATTTAAATAATTCTTGGTTTATTTGAATAATGCAAAGAAAAAAATGTATTTAAACAAAGCTTATTCGAGTAGTGAGAAGATTCCTGAAGTCCTTGTTTATTCGTATAATGCAAAGAGAAAGAGATATCCAAGCCATTGTTGATTTATTCGAATACTAAAATAAGAAACATTATCCGTAAATGAATTGCTTTGGATAGCGCACTAAGGACTACGAAGAAATAGTGAAGATACGAACCCAATTCGTATCTATGGAAGAAAAATTTTAAAGATAGAATGGAAAGTAGAAGAAAAGAATAGAAATAGAAGAAGAATAGGAAAAGAATAGGAATAGAAGATACAAATGGAAGACTAGATAGCATCCAAAGAAGAAAAGTCGATAGATACGTATAGTACAGTATTGGTCGAAAACCTAACCAATCAGGCTGTGCTAGGATAGTTTAGACATTTTGAGAAAACTTTTTGTGTCAAAGCTTTCCAAGCATTAGTTAAATAACGGGATAAGCATATAGATGTAATTTAACTCTGTCTTTTTTCGTATATTTTCTTCATGATTCGCTTCCATCTTGCTTGGTTCCAAACATCATATTTTATTAACCACTTTTCTTCCAAGTTATCCATTTTGTTTTTGGTCTTCCTCTTCCTCTTTTAGCGTCTGCTTTCTTCTTTCACACTCTCTTGCTGACATAATCATAATTTCTTCTCATAAAATGACGATACCACTGTAATCTTTTCTCTTGCACTTTCTTCGATGTCTCAGTCACTTTAACACTGCATCTTGTTCTTACTTTTCTGATCCTATCTAACCAGGTAACACCACATATCCATTCGATCATGTCTAGTTTCTTTTCTCGCACCTTCCTAACCTCTTTAAGTTTCTGGTCCGTACAGCATTGCAATTCTTACGATTTCATAAGCTCTTCCTTTCACCTTGGCATTTATGTTTTTATCACAAAGAATGCCTATATAGCATTGCGAATCTCACTGCGGTTTCATAGGCTCTTCCTTTCACCTTGGTTCTTATTATTTTATCAGTAATAACGCCTGTACAGCATTGTGAATCTCACTACGGACTTATAGGCTCTTCCTTTCACTTTGGTACTTATTCTTTCATCACAAAGAACGCCCGTATAGCATTGTGAATCTCACTACGGTCTTATAGGCTCTTGTTTTTACCTTGGCACTTATTCTTTTATCACAAAGAATGCCTGTACAGTATTGCGAATCTCACTGCGGTTTTATAGGCTCTTCCTTTTACCCTTAGCACCTATTTTTTATCACAAAGAATGCCTGTACATCATTGTGAATCTCACTACGGTCTTATAGGCTCTTGATTTCATCTTGACACTTATTCTTTCATCACAAAGAACACCTGTACAGCATTGTGAATCTCACTACGGTCTTATAGGCTCTTCCTTTCACCTTGACACTTATTCTTTTATCACGAATAACGCCTGTACAGCACTGTGAATCTCACAACGGTCTTATAGGCTCTTCGTTTCACATTGGCACTTATTCTATTATCACAAAGAGTGCCCGTACAGAATTGTGAATCTCACTACGATCTTATAGGCTCGCTCTTGTTTTTACCTTGGTACTTATTCTTTTATCACAAAGAATGCCTGTTCAGCATTGCGAATCTCACTGCGGTCTTATAGGCTCTTCCTTTTACCTTAGAACCTATTCTTTTATTATAAAAAATGCCTGTACAGCATTGGGAATCTCACTACGGTCTTATAACCTCTTGATTTCACCTTGGTACTTATTCTTTTATCACAAAGAATGCCTGTACAACATTGCGAATCTCACTACAGTCTTATAAGCTCTTCCTTTCACCTTAATACCTATTCTTTTATCACAAAGAATGCCTGTATAGCATTACGAATCTCATTACGGTCTCATAGGGTCTTCCTTTCATCTTGACACTTATTTTTTTATAACAAAGAATACCAAACATCTTCTTCCACTTAATTCTGTCTTGTATTTCTTCATTTAAACTCACATTCTTACCCATAGTGGAATCTAGGTATTTAACTTTATTTACCTTCTTTAGACCCTGTACGGTTTCCTTTCTATCTCCTTGAAGTTCATATATTTCGTTTTCGTCTTACTGATGTTTACGTTCTCCGTTCTTCAAAGCTTTTATTTACTTTTCTAACTTTTTTCTAACTTTTCTCTTGACATTACATAAGACATTGTCATCTACAAACAACATACGCCAAATGTAATGCATTGAATATTATCAGATACAGCAGGACATCCATAATTAGGTTGAATACATATGGGCTCAAGGAAGCAATGATGTAATCCGTCTCTTACAAGTATCCAGTCAGTGGAGTCTACACTGTTGTTGACCTTTGTCCTAGCTTATAACTCAAAAGGCCCGAAGCTCCCTCTTGATTATATGATTAGCATACGCGCCTTTGTTGCAGGAGACCTCTGTTCGATTATCAGTGGGAGCACATGTGGTTTCGATTCCATATTAAGCTGTAGATCCACTTCTCAGAATCGCTGCTGAAAGAGACGCTAACTCCGAAAACAACCTAGAACAATCAAAGGTTCCGGTTTGGCTTGATCGCTCCTGCTACGATAATAGCAATATACTATTTTCTAAGACAAAACTAGTTAAACAATTCATGGTAAAAATAAATTATGAAGAGTAACACTTTAAGTGTTTATTTGACTTATATCACGACTCTTCCAAAACAACAACTAGAATACAAATAAATGTAACGACGCCATAAGAGCAGTGAGGCAGACATGTTAAATGAAACTCCATTTTCTGCAACTGTTTCTAAATTCACTAGAGCAGAATGTCCACCTATGAGAAGAATTGTTGAAAATAAGATACCATATCACGTAAAATAAAATTCGAGAAAAGTACAGAAGATTTGTTTAAAACAACAGAGTGTATATATTTTGTTATCGTGAATCCTGTCGACGAATGTAAAGCCTAAAATATATATAAAGCAATAGTAATACCTGTTCTGCTGTATGGTAGCGAAACATGGTTGCTTGTTCTGAGGGAAGAACTCAGACTAAAAGTATTTAAGAATAAAATCCCGAGACGAATATTTGGACCCAAGAGGAACGGGAATTCCGAAAGGCGGAAACTTCGTAACAAGGAACTGCATAACTTGAACCGTTTATCAAACATTGTTAGAGTCATCAAGTGTAGGAGGGTCAGGTGGGCAGATCGTGTAGCAAGAGTGAAAGTAAGTAGAAACGCTTTCAAAGTTTCGATTAAAAATCCAATCGGGAAACAACCATTAGGAAGACCTAGGTGCAGATGGGAGAACAATGTTGAGAAGGATCTGGCAGAAATAGGAATACAAAGTAGAAACTGGATCCAATTGGCTAAGGACAGAAGTTAATGGAGAGCTTTTGTGGACGCGGCATTGAACCTCCGGGTTCTATAGGCCAAAGAGGTAGTTATTGGAAGTATGTTTTAATATAATAGACGTAAAAATAAGGGGAAAACTTACAATTTGGTAACACTAAACCGGGAAAGGAACATACATGAAATGTCTAATTGTACGTCCCACGATTATGATATTTAGGCCAAGAGGGACGACTGATTAATGAAAGTCAATTATTATGAAGTAATTGATCATATGAGAATATGGCAGCAAACGGAAGAACCCCCAGAAAACCTACGAAAACGATGTTGTCCAAAATAAATTCTCGCGGTCGACCACGAAACAGGAATCTCTCATATCACAGCTAAGCCCATATTGCTCCACACTAGAAATTAGACTCCCTCAATTTTTGATGATGACCGTATTGAGGTATATACCGGATGAGTCAAAAGTCCTTGAACACCTGCATAAGTTTGAAAATCAATTGGAAAAGTAAAAAGTGATGATGGGAACAGAGGTTTGATGAGGGGCTGCAACTTTTGGAGTGTATATCATTCATGGCCGCTATCTTGAAATCCGCCATTTTGGATTCAAGTCATTTTTTTTAATCGGAAGGGGGTTATGATATCAAATAATACTAGCTTGAGCTCAGGAATTTAGTGGTGTAATTTGTTTTTTCTATCTAGTACAGTTTAGAAGTTATTAATGTTCTAAGGTGGGAAATTACCTTGATACTGAATGCTACAATACATGTTCTACGTGTTGACAATCCCGTGCAATGCACAACTGTAGTCGCCGCAACCACTCTGACTGCACACGGAGGAGAATGTCTTCTGAAATTTGGTCACAGGCTTGTTGGATGCGTTCCTCCAGGTGTCTCAAATCACGGATTGTCTCAGCATACCTGTACACTATCTGCTTAAGATGTATCCATAGATAAAAATTAAGGGACGTTAAGTCAGGGGATCTGGGCGTCCACTCCACGGGACCACGGCGACCAATCCCTTTCCTGGCAGTTGTTCATCCAACCATTCACGGACACCAAGTCCATAGTGTGGAGGGGCTCCGTCGTGCTGAAATTAAGATGGGAAAATGCCGTAAGCGTTCAGTGTGGCAGGGAACACAAGGTCCTGCAGCAGCATCAGATACTGTGGTGCAGATAAGGTGTTGTAAATGAAAAATGGCCCAATGATTCGGGTGTCCCATATGCCACACCACACTATCACCTTTGCTGGACTATGTTCTCGACTCGGGTCAACTCAGTTCGGATTTGCGTCACACCAGTATCGACAATTATGTCGATTAACCTCCCCCTTCAAAGTGAAATACTCCTTGTCCCTGAACAGTATGCCCTTGGCAAACGCAGGATCCAGTTCGTGTTGTTCAGTAGCCCACATGCAGAACTCCAACCGGCGATCAGGGTCATCCTCGTTCAGTTTATGTTGCGTGTACAGCTTGTAAGGATGCCACTGATTGGCGTGCAATATCCGGACAACGGAGGATTGGCTAATTGCACATGCTAGGAACACACGACGGATACTTCTACGACTTTTCACAAACAACGCAAAAACCGCCGTTGCAGTTTCCTCATTGGTGGCAGTCTTTGGTCGCCCACTACGTGCCTATCTTAAACAAGCCCGTCTCCCGGAAATTGGTGATCACGTGAGCCACCGTGCTGTGCGATACCGGTTCTCTGTCTGGGTGCCGTCTGTTATAGTCAGCTGCTATTGTTCGGTAGCTGCGTTCCCCTGATATAAGAATGATTTCGATCTTCTGTTCACGTGTCAGACCCATTTTAGATCACCTGGAACAAAGAGAGAACTGAGTCAGTATCAAGGTAATTTCCCACTTTTGCACATTAATAACTTCTAAACTGTAGAAGATAGAAAAAAATACGCCACTAAATTCCTGAACTCAAGCTAGTGTTATTTGATGTGTCCTACACCCCTTCCCATTTAAAAAAAATGACTTGAATCAAAAATGGCGGATTTCAAGATGGCGGCCATGAATGACATGACACACTCGAAAAGTTGCAGCCCCTCATCAAACCTCTGTTCCCATCATCACTTTTTACTTTTCTCGTCGATTTTCAAACTTATGCAGGTGTCCAAGGACTTTTGACTCACCCTATATATATATAGTATGTGTGTGTGTGTGTTAAGAAAGTGACTATGTTTGCGACTTAATCACTCTTGAACCACCCGACCGATCTCATTCAAATTTTCAAAATAGATGAGATTTGAACCTGGAATGTTTTTTATCATTCCAACTTGACGACGCAACCTAAGACCGCATTGCCACGTTACATGAATCTTGTAGCTGTCAGCAAAAAAAATCTAAAAACCCTACCACATTTCACCATGCAAACATAAACTTGAAGGAAACATACAACATTTTTTCCATCTTGCAGGGAGTTAAACCGTGTGCAACTTTCTGGGACGTCTTGCTTGCTACCTGCTATCGCCCTCCCGCTGACATAAAGAAAAAAATAGTTTCGCCGCTTCCGTAACAGCGGATTCTTTTGGACAGGGAGGGGAACTGCGTCAAAATACACGTTTTTCTAATGAGGAGGTTCACAATTTCCCCACTAGAGTGCAGTGCAGCATAGGTGGAGATACCTTTTTCCTTTCAGAAAATTGTAACATGTAAACAATAAATACAGGGTGTCCAATATACAATGCAACGCAGAGTTTGGGATAGTAGAACTTTTGAACCTGAATTGATACACAAATAATGGTTATACCAAAATGAAGCCTTGTTCATGCATATATTTTTAAACTAGGAAGCAGCGATTGAAGTACACTAGGAACCACACAGTGTTGCCAGATGTAACCGAAGGTGTAAATCTTTTTTTTTTTTTTTTTTTTGCAAAACATGTAAATTAACTCATAACTCATACGTATGGATGTTCTGTCGTTAATTTTCAGTTTGTTTAGTTGGAGTAGCTTGGAAACTATGGAGCAAAAAAAAAAAAAAGAATTTTTCATTTCCATCGGTAACTAATCAGATGAGGCCTCTGTAAGGGGTAACTAGGGAAATCATAGTTTTCATAAATTAACACTCTGAATTGGTAACTTTGCTGATGTTTTAGTGCATATGCAATTCCTGAAAGAATGAAAAACAAACTTTGAAATTATCATGATAAAATTTTTACTTACATGCACCCGGCAACATTACTATTCAGTTCTATGGGGCTATTTAAAGCAAGTGGTATACAAGAACAATTCTCGAACTATTCCAAACCTGGAAACGAGTATTCACAGTGCCATTGAGAACATTAACACTTCTAATCTTCGTAAAGTTGCTGCTAACCTGGTGAAAGATGTGAACCAGTATTTGAATCAAAACAGGGGACACTCCCAGCATCCACTGTAGAGCTGGTAACTCATTTCTGATAGTAGCAGTGTTGCCGGGTGCATAAGTAAACGTTTTATCATGATAATTTCAAAGTTTGTTTTTCATTGTTTTCAGGAATTGCATAATGTAGACAGATCCTTAACACACCTTTTGATGCACTGAAACATCAACAAAGTTGCCAATTCAGAGTGTTAATTTATGAAAACTATGATTTCCCTAGTTCCTTTTTACAGAGGCCTCATCCGATTAGTTATCGGTGGAAATGATTTTTTTTTCGTAGTTTCCAAGCTGCTCCAACTAAACAGACTGAAAATTAACGACAGAACATCCACACGTATGATTTATGAGTCAATTTACATGTTTTGCAAAAAAAAAAAGAAAAAGAAAAAAAGAAAAAAGAAAAAAAAGAAAAAAAGAAAAGAAAAAAAGAGAATTGATTTACACCTTCGGTTACATCTGGCAACACTGTGTGGTTCCTAGTGTACTTCAATCGTTGCTTCCTAGTTTAAAAATATATGTGCATGAACAAGGCTTAATTTTAGTGTAAACATTATTCGTGTATCTCTTTAGGTTCAAAAGTTCTACTATCCCAAACTCCGGGTTGCATTGTATATTGGACACCCTGTAGAAAGATTGGGTTGCAAGTTTTTTTTTTTTTTTTTTTTTTTTTTTTTTTTTTTTTTTTAATGACAGCTACAAGATTCATTAATATGGAAACGTGGTCTTAAGGTAAGGTTAATTTTTGCTGTCATTTTTACCAAACACATGACATAACGAGTTGTGGATTTGAAGTTTTTATTTTAACTCAGCGAAGGGGATAATCAACACTAGTATATATATAATTACATTTTTGTGTAAATCTGCAAAGCTATGTCATGCACGCATCTTTTAATATTTTTTTTTGTAGTTTCTGTTAAGTAGATGTCTCTTTTAATTCACACAGAACAATGAAATTAGTCTTGTGTAAATCCTTTAAAGTAATGAGTTCATAAAATTAATTTTAGTTGGAAGGATTCTAAGAAGACAACCAGCATCAATTCTTTAATTAAACGTTACTTTTTTGAATCAACAGGAACTTGTTAATAAATTCGTACAAAACAGTGCACTTTATTCAACTGCAAGTGGAGAACTTGCTCTTCTCTGCCATTCAAAGGGAAAGAACAGGGGGGTTGGCAGGGGGAAGAGGGTGAACTGTCTCGGATATTGCAATCTCATTTTGTAGTTCATATAAATTAATTCTCTTTTTGCCACTGTGATGGCTGCATTTCTCTATCTCTCTGTGAAACTCAAGCGGAGTCATTACTTTTTAAGTTCACTTCTGCGCTCAAGGCCGTCGACGGAAAGCTGGTTCAAAACTGATTGGCCACTTTGAAAGCCTGTTATATTTAAACGATTCAAATAAATAAAATAGAACAAAAAAAACATAACACCACAAATTAACATTTCGACCTTTTAAATGGCTTTTTGATGATGTTTAATTGAAATTACATGTTCAAAAAGGAAAGATGATCTTTCATACGTTTTTTTTTTAAAAAAAAAATTAAAAAAGAATTAATGTATTTCTCCATTATTCAAACAGAAACTTATGCACCCTTTCGTAGCCAAAGGGATTAACATGAGCTTTCTTGGTTCGTTTTCCGGTAGAAGTGTTTGCTTAAATTCGAACTGTAGCCTCGCTGTTGGAAAGGGATGTTAAGCTCGTATTCAATGAAAATAATCCAATAATGTTACCAAATGTTCGTCAACTTTTACCTTTCATTCCCGAGGAAATTCTGTACTTATGATATTTACAAATCTCTTTAGATGGCCTGTAATTCGTAATTTGTTTTATAAAGTTTAAACGTAGGCCATGGCGGCTCTGAATGTAACCTTGATCACTGTTCTGGAGTTAAGATGGTGGAAGCGATCCTTTTGTCTAGCCTGTTCTATGTGCATCACCCGGCTATATTCAGAGCCTAATTTCATGGCATTATGCATACTGTTGACGAACAGTGACCAATAGTGACGAGCAGGTTTCCTTAAGAAAATTTCTCTCGACTGACACAAATTTTTCTCTAGTTTGTTGATAATTCAATTTCTATGACAGAACTTAGTGATAAAATTAATTTAGCTATATTATAGGAAGTATCAATCACATTTGTTTAATTCATTTCCTTCTTGTTTCTAAGTTTTTACTTTTTCCTTCACCATTTTTTTTCACAGAAAATACATAAAAATACACCCAGTTAATAATGGGTACAAATTATGCTACTTTTATAAAAACACACAAACTATTACTATTACATTGGTTTATTTCTGAAGAACAAAGAAAAAATAAGGATTTATATTGGTCAATGAGACAGACGGAGAATTTTTCTGAATTTATTGAAAAATTCCTTTTTTTCCCACGTTGCCAAGTTTTCCTACTAAATTACCCTATATTAGGGGAATTTCCGTTAAACTACAGTGCTGACGAACTACTGACACATTACGACCAGTGTTTGTAGTTTATGTGAGTAATTGCCGTTATCGTAAAATGGGATTGTTTCAATTACTATTCATTAGCTGACTTGTGTGAAAAATTCCGTGAATTTTATAGTTCACTTGTATTGATTAACAACAAGAAGAAAAACAATCCTTAAAATTACGTAATACAATTCTGAAAATGTATCAGTAGCATTGATATTATTATTTTGTATTATTAGGTCACTTATCAATGTTCGGTTCGTTTGTCTTCCCCTTTTTTTAAAATCTTTTTTTTAAATCGTACTACTTTTATTAGTGTAGCAACTATTAGTAGGCTAACGTCCCGCTGGACAGTGTCAGTTGAACGTCACTTTCATGTTGATACTTTCTAAAAGTGAGATGGAGTTTAGCAGCATGCTTGTCTATAGATCTGCGATCAGGCTGCTCTGCTATGGCCGGTAAGCAGGGGCCTTCTATCTATGATTAGCGTATTCTCTACAGACTAACATAAATACTTTTGTGTGAATTTTGTTCAAATAGAACAATGAATATGGTATGTGCTGTACTTAAAAATACGTTTCCACCAGTGTATATAATTTATGTCAATTTTATTTGGATAGATTTTCTAAAAAGTATTAAGTCCTTTGAAGTTCAAAACTGAGAATGCATTTATTGTGATTTGAAAATTATATTATAAAATCACATATCCACCATTTTATTTGGTGACCTACTGACATTTCTTCGGCAACGCTATAGAACTTCCCATCGCTATAGAATTTCTGTGGTTACTAGTTTTTTTTTTTAAATTGTGACATGTATTTTTACATTCTTTTTTTGAAACTAGCTTAACCATATTCATGTAATTCTGCAGAAACCGAAACAAATTATAATCTGACAATGTCAGATTCAGGCTATAGAGTGGATGCATTAAAACGTCACGGCGAAGTACTCTAAATTATAACGGGTCGTTAAAGATGTATGGGATCCGTCGTTGTCAGCGTGGTAAACGACATCCTCTCTGTGGACTAGTTAAGACCGTTTCACTCGAACTGCTAGGTGTACTGCGCTAAATGTCAATAGCGCATAATCGAGTCTATTGTTCTACCCGATGGCATTACTTTGTGATGGACGAAGCCCTTTTAATCCCGTCAAATGGACAGCATGATCTTCCATGACGTCAGTGTTAGCTTTTCCACAGAGTTTGGAACTTCTCTTTACTTTGACCACGACTTTTTCGTATATTGTATAGTGCTGCCAAAATGTCTCGAGCATTGGCAAAAATGCAAACTACAGCTCACACTCTCACGCGTTGAGCCAATAAGTATTCAGCTGTTGCTAAGCGAGAGAGCCTTAGTGCAAGAGAGTGGAATTCCTTCAGCCTATAGCAGCGCTTGGAATGGAAGACTAGGTGTCAAGTCAATGTGGTATATCTATAGTATGTTATTCACTTTCCCTAACTCGTGACTAACTACCTCAGAAATGGCTCGAGTTCGTTACTTTTCAATAGAGATTCGCAAACAGAAAATGAAATAAAATCTTTAAGTTTAACGTCCCACGATTATGCTAGTTAGGCTGAAGGAGACGGTGATAATGAGAAATGAGTGAAATGGTGGAATGAAGAAAGTGGGAGGAAACGGGAGAAGCCCAAGAAAACCCACGAGCACGATGTTTGTCCACCAGAAAGTCCACACGGCGCGAGCTAGGATCGAACCAGGGACCCCAAGCACCGGAGGTGAACGCTTTAGCAATGAGCCACCGCATCCCCAGGAAGAAGAAGAAGAAGAAGAAGAAACGAAAGAAAGAAAGAAAACTCACTAAAATTTTCTTAAAAACTCACCAACTGCTATTTGTAATAAGAATTAGAATAAAATACACAAATTCATGTTAGAAATTAAGTATAAATGCAGTGTTTACTTACTATAATAAATATTTGCTAAAATCAGTGAAGTGCGATATTTTCCCCGCGATTATGAATCTGACCATTAGTTATTTACGGTTCGCTTCACTAAGTTACTCTGCTACGAATGAATATGCGATTGATTGTCGAACATGCAATATGCAAGTTGCAACGCATGGAATTTCGCCTTCTGAATATTAGTTTGGAGGGAACATATTGGTGCAGCTCAAATGGAAGTCAGCTACTAATTAACATTCCACTTATGTAAATTAATGCTTCCACATGCTCTCAAACAGATTGATAATTCGAATTTATTAATATATTTGGATTTCTGGGCCTCTCTCTGATTAATATTGTAAAATTCCTTCTGTGAAGGGGAAGTTGAGTCCGGAATTGAGTCCCACTATCGGTTTATTATGAAAATCCTCTAAAATAATACTATAGTATTTACAGGAATACTTCAATAATACAAAATACTCTAATATAAGGTACAAGGTAAGCATGGTTATACCTTGACCTTACCTTCTCGAGCTACGTGAGGAGTTCTAGGACACGCTCTGCTCCACTGCAAGCAGAAGGGTTAAATTTTTAGGTCAATGCTCCAGTGCAAGCCAGGCCGGGTTGTGGTTAGGATTCTTTCCCTGCTCCACTGCAAGCGGCAAAGAGGGGTAAAGTATCCAACAAGGCTCCGCTGCAAACCAGGAGGAGAACGGACCGTTGGCTCCACTGCAACTCTATGGAATGGAGACCAACCGAAGACTGTCGAAGAGGGGAGAAGAATGTGGATTCTGTCCATTATATAGGGGTCTTGGGAAGCCGTGACGCTGCTGCTCCCATGTCGTCATGTGACTTCTAGGAAATGCTGCTGATTCGTCGTTTGCTTCTTGTAATAATTTCACGTGGTGTGTAGTACTCCGACGTAAATACAGTGGTGATGATTATAAACAGAAGCATTGTCATTGCTTGTATTAGTGGTGGTCACAAAAACCGGTTTTTCGGTTTTTAGAAAATCCGAAACTAGTTTTTGAAAATTTTCAAAACACCGGTTTTCACCGAAACCGGTTTCGGTTTTCTCCAAAAAAAACCGGTTCCGTTTTTCATCAATACCGGTTATCGTTTTTTCCAAAACAGGGTCGGTTTTTCACTGGATCGGTTTCGGTTTTCTTCGAAACGGTTCCGTTTTTTTTTTTCAAAATTTGTTCCTGTTTCAGACCAGAATAGTATTTCGTTGTTCTCCGGAAACCTATTCTGTCTCCACAGAAATAGTTTTATGTGCTTTCCAAAAGTTTTCACCGAAACCGGTTTTGGAGAAAACCGAAACCAGTTTCGGTGAAAAACCGAACCTGTTTTTAGAGAAAACCGAAACAGGTTTCGGTGAAAGAAGGAACCGGATTTGGAGAAAACCAAAAAGTCGATTTTTCTAGAAACCGGTTTTTGGTTTTTATAAAAAACGGTTTTGCTCATCCCTAGCTTGTATACAGAAGCATGTGGTTCATTACAATATTAAACAAACTGCCAAAAGACATTCATATTGGATCTTTGTGTGTGTGTGTGTGTGTGTAAAAGGACACATGTCAAGTTTTGTCAGACACGAAATTAACAACAATATTGTATTTGCTACAAGCAGATACACATTTTGTGAGATATCTACACCTGTCAAGCTGTTGTCTACACTTGGTATATTATAAATAAATAGACGTTTTTGGATAAACTGTGGTATTTAGTATAATTTTTCTAATTTTTTCAAAACTTAGTCTTTCTGACATGTGTTGTTTTACAAAAAAAAGAAAAAGAAAAGAAAAGAAAAGAAAGAAATGCGATTCAATTATCATAAGAGACAGGTTGAAAGTAAGAAAAATAACATACTTGTGAGATTTTATTTTTGCTTACTTCTGTTTCAACAATTTATAGTAGACAAGGTTGATGATGATAACAAGAGGGCAGGAACAAATTCAACAAAAAATTATAAATTTTCTGTTCTTCATAACCCCATCCTCGAAGCTAAGCGGTTAGAATACGCGCCTTTGACGTGGGAGACCTGGGTTCGATTTCCGGCCGGAGCTCATGTGTTTCGGGACCCACGTTAAGATGTAGATCCATATCTCATATAGCTTTGCTGCTGAAAGGGTCACTAAACTCAAAATTACATCATAATCCCAATAAACCAATTGTCATTAGGTCAATGTGGAATCAAATTCCCAATTGATTAGTAAAACAAATTGCAAGTCTTTTTCTTCAAAGACTTTCGATATCCGAGCTTAATATTTGCTGTTAAGAGTAAAGCTAAATGTTCTATTCTAGATCTAATGCGAATTTCGAAATATTGAACTTCTACAACGTTATATGTATCTATAATCAGAAGCGTCATTTCAGATTTTGCTTGGGGGGAGGCAAGACCCCTTGATATGAGTAAAATTCGGCGTTTTTTTTACTGACTTGCTACTATTCTATTGATAAAATCTATAAAAATCTCAAATTCAGGGGGGGCAATCGCATCTCCCTGCCTCCCTAAATGACGCTCCTGTCTACAATATGAACTCATTATCACCTCTGGTTACATTAGTATACAAGAAGCGTTCAATAAGTTTTGCATAGATGGTTCTAATATTGTTATTAGTTGCAATAAGATGACATTGTAGGTTACCATACTTTAATTCTTTGGCTACAAGACCATGTCACTCAATGTAATCTTTATCTATTGTGACGCATGTCGTTCAATGTTCTTTCCAACTCGATAAGCTCTGTAATGCTCCGGATGACTTCTTTTGTTTCACAAACTCAAATTCATGTTCATATCACACCAGTTTTGGGCTATTATAAACATGACAGCTCTGTGACCAATAGTTTGAAAGAGATCCTGTTCGAAACTTCCAGGGAGGCAACGACACGTAGCAGAAACCAAGGAATTTGTATTACACATAAGCATACCTTGAAATAAACGATTTTAATTGAATATCTCTAATTTCCGGGAAAACGTTGGATGTCAATCAATAAATCTTATTATGCTAAACAAAATGAAATGCTTGATTGTAAAGCTTTATACGTAGTTTTTGAGAAAATCGACAGGAATTGTTTTTTTTTGGCCACATGAAAATTTATGGTGCGCAAGAACCATGTCATATATTAGAGTTAAAGTAATACTAAGATACACTCCCATCAAGCTATCTATTATAAACTATTATTGCAACCTATCAATAATGAGATAAATTATCATTAATTCTTAAGACTTAATTCTTCTCAACTGTGTAATTTAATTTAAGTAAAAATAAATGTAACGATATTTGACGGCTAACTCTTCCTAGATCATTGCATCAACTTTAATAATTTTTGATACTTGTGTGGACTAAGTTCTAACTTAGATTCTCATCAAATTAATTTACCCAATAGGGTTTTCTAGATGGAGGAAACGCCCCTAACAATGGCATTCCAAAGCTAATATAAGGGTTACAAACAACCCCTAACATATTAGGCAACACTTCTTAACGTAAAACAATGTTGGCTGTCTATACAATAGGGGTAAGCAGGGATTCAAATACTTTGTCATTTATTCGCAGTGATTTATTCTACTCAGTTCTTTCTCTTCAAGTATTTGCATAAACAATATTTGTTCTGTGCAAACAATGAGCATTTCAGCTAATATCAATCGAAAGGTAATAACTTTGTGGATACATGGTTAACACAGGCAAATTTGGTGTGTGGAATCCCGGTTCGATTTCCAGTTCGAATTCGTGTGGTTCGGATACGTCCTCATGTGTTCCTTCTCATGAGATAGGATCCTGTTCTCATCTTTTAACAGGATAACATTCTTCAACACATGGCACGTGTCTCTTATGAATTCCCTGCATGATGTTGAGCTACTTACTTTGGTCAGAAAGATCTCCCAATTTCTCTCCGATAGAACCTATGTGGGACCAGTTCGGACGTCAACTTCTATCCAAGAAATCGATGGCTTTCTTTTTACAACAGTTATGGGTCAACTTGGACCATGAGAAGATACAATAGTTGTATGATAACCTTCTCAACCGAATCAGTACATATATTCAAGCCCGAGGAGTTTTGCTGAAATAAAATAACGTAATCACGTGGTGACAACACTAGTGCATTATGTTGGTTGTTATAACCATCACATATCACTAAAACTCTAATCATTTACATACCCGATGATGATGTGCACGTGTATGAAATTACATCGACAACGCACCATTTTTTCCAGATGTTTAACTTTTTCTTTTAGTTATTACATATAGGAAACAAATGATGCAATCTTGGATTCTCTTAGAATGGAAATCATCTCGGCGTTTTGATGGTTAAAGACACAGTTTTCGGCTTTTCAGACATCCAAACTATAGTCTGCAGAAATATTGGAACTCCTATAGAATGACCATGTCCGTCTGTCTGCCGTTCGTCTATCTGTCGACAGTTATCAGCGCACAAATAATAAGATATAGAGAGAAATTATTTTTTTTAAATATTGATTTAGAACCGCGAGAGTAAGTTGCATGTTCACTTTCAACCCCCCTACTGAAACCCTAGACTAAACCTTACTACTCCCGGCTTCAACATTCGGTCTCCATAGGTTAAAAACGGCAAGAGACAATGAGAAATATTTTTAATATGAATTTTACGTTCCTAAAGTAGGTCCCACCTCCAACCGTACCCCTTTATTCAAATCGAGAGTGAAAACCGCTATGGCTTAGTGGTAGAGCGTTTACCTCTGGTACATGGGGTGCCTGGTTTGATCCCAGCTCGGGCGAAGTGAACTTTGTGGTGGGCAAACACTGTGTATGTAGGTTTCCTTGGGTTCTCCCGTTTCCTTTCGCTTTCTTTATTCCACCACTTCATTCATTTCTCATCATCATCGTCTCCTTTAGCCTAGCCGGCATAAGTGTGGGACGTTAAACTCAAAGATTTAATCTCTTTTGAAAGCTGGTAAAAATTAAAGAAGGGTCAAACCGGTTTTTATATATATATATATATATATATATATATATATATATATATATATATATATATATATATATATATATATATATATATATATAGATAGATAGATAGATAGATAGATAGATAGATAGATAGATAGATAGATAAAGCGAAACCAAAAACCAGTACAGGTTTTCATCCTAATTAGTTTCAGTTCGGTTTTTTCACCGAAACCAGTTTTAAAACTGAAACAGGTTTCTGATTTTAAAATAACAGAACTGGTTTTTGACATAAAAGAGAACCAGATTTAAAACCGAAACCGGTTTTTCATGGAAAACCAAACCGATTGAGAAAAACTGAAACTTCTTTATATATATAGGGTCTTCCAAAAATTCAGCAAAAAAGTAAAAAGCTGTAAGTTTATAACCATTTATTGTATTTGTACAAAACTTTTAGTGGACTTGTCAGAAAGTCTGAAATTTTGTTTCCAAGCATTTTTTCAACGCCAAGCCTCCAGCTGAGCTCCATTTACGTCCAAACATTGCTGAAGTCTTTTCGGGAATCCAAGAATGGCATTTCACAAAACTCACTTCTCATGTCACAAGCTTCTTTCGTCAATTCCTGTACAAGTTTCAACTTGTAGGGCTCTTTATTTCCTTACGAACGATATTGTGTAGCATTGTCATTGACACTCGCAGCTCTAAGGATCTGCGTTTCAACGATTTCTTTGGACTTCGCAACACGCTTTCCTGCACGGACTGAATCACATCAACACTGGTTGTTGGCCTTCCGCTATGAGGCAAGTCCAAGACACTTCCGGTAGCTAGGAACTTATCGTACCATCTCTTGATACCTGAACCTGCAGATGGTTGTTTCTGATATTTTCGTCGGAATTAACACTAGATTTTAACTCACAAAACCACGCCACACACTGCGCTTTCTCTTGTTTAGACGCCATCTTTGTCACGTGATTTGCGGTTATGACGTCAACGTTTACATTCGCTCATTGTTGCCAACAAAAATTTATCATTTCCACTAAACATTACAAACAAAATACAAAATTGTAAGTAGTACTTCTTTGAAAGTTACAGCTTTTTATTTTTTTGCAGGACTTTTGGAAGACACTATATATATATATATATATATATATATATATATATATATATATATATATATATATATATATATATATATATATATATACAATTTCGGTTTCAACACTGAGCTTCATAAACGAAATACGGTAAGAGATTGCTAGAAGTTTTTTTTTTTTTTTGGATATGAATTTAATGTCCCAAGAACAATTTCAATCCCCACTCAAATATACTATATATATATATATATATATTAATTCAGAGCCTTATGATTGGGTTCCATCGTCGCTATTATTCATGTATCAAAACCGGAAGTGATACATTTATAACTTCCGGTTTTAATATTTGATTCAATAGTTCGGAAGTCCACAGAATTTTCACCTTGTATACAGAGGTGGATCAAGAAATTAAAAACTGGGGGGGAGGGCAGCCAGATCTCAGACTATGATAGGTATATCATGAGTTTGCTATAAACTTTAAAAAACATATAAATAATACCTTAAATTATTTTTGTTGCTCAAAGAACTGGGGAGCCTAGGCCCCCAGTCCCGGGCTAGATTCGCCATTGCCTGTATCAAGAAATTCATTTGGTTTTAATTTGTAAATTTCTGCATATTTTTGTTCAAATTATAAATTTGAAATTATTATAATATCCCGCACGTGGGTCTGCTTACAAACAATCAACAAACGCTTGTATTTATGGATAACACCACTTTCGTCCTAAGCAGCGGCGCAAATCTGTTGTCCACATTGGGGGGACAAGTAAAACCGTTTCGTTATTTATTTATTCATTGTTAAGCGATGCTCAAAATAATTGTGAAGTTGAAAACCAATGCCGTGGAGGATCAGGGAAGCAGAATTGTCTTCAACATTGGGAACCGGGCAGATTTGAGGCTTATTCTGGGGGGACATCAATTTCATCTTACTTTCCTTTGTGGCAATCGGATATAAATCATTACATTTTCTTTCCAAAAAACAAATTTCAAATCAGACTATTGAGGGCACAGTCCCCCCATTTCCAAGATTAAATGGGACATGTCCCCTTCATTCCCCCTGGATTTGCACCAGTAATCCTACGACAAACTACTACAGTGGCAGACGACAGGAACAGCTGCGCCACTGCCACACTAGAGCAGCTTTAAAATCAGAAGGACTTCCACATTCGGTATCAGTCTTCGGCTGCCCTTTTCTACTCCTTTAGCTTGCTTGGAGCTCTGGGAGCTATCTAATGCAAAATCCTCTAGCTTGCTCGGAGCTAGGTCACTTATCGTGCCATTTAGTTTGTTTGGAACTTAGTGGGATTCCTAACTTCAGCCAGTCAGCTTGTGTGGAGTTTTGTAGCTTTTTAACCACCCCTGCTTGCGTAGAGCATTGAAAATCCTAAATCCACCTCACTTAGTTTGCGTGGAACTCTGTGGGGATTGTTCCTTAGGCTGCCTTGAAGTTAAAACACCTATTTATTGAATAAATACACATTTTATAGTTATATTGTATCTTATTGTTTATAACAGGGATTTTTGTAATAAAATTGGTAGTGGAGAAGACAGTTCGTGTGTGTAATTTGTTCTACCACTTACTTTAAGCAGAACTTTACAATATGGTCAGATTCATTTGCAAACACCCTGCATTTATGAAATACACTTATTGGTCGTGTTAACCAAAAGTGAATTTAAACAAGCTCGAAAGTTTCTCTCAGTGAGATTTCAGCTTAAAGTAACTGTTCTAACACTGCAGTATTTTTCTGTTTTGGTTGCCAACTCAACGTAATGAGTCACCGGATCCTTGGTGCACCGCTCAAATCCCTTTTACAACTACATATTACTTTGTGTGAGACTCTGCGGTAAGCGAGTTAATTGTTGAACTGGTATTTAAAAAAAATGTTTATTTTTTGGCGGAGGTCGTCGTAGTTCTCTAGAGTTCCCTGGAGATGAATATTCACATATTTATTTGCTACATGCATCTATATTACCATCAGCCATACCATAAAACCACTTCCTGCCCCTCTTACTGTAACACATACCTCCTCGCGAAAATTCATAGCACCAATGGTTCTAAACAAGGTTGTAAACAGCGCCATTAATTCATCCTATCTTGTGCGTGGTTGCATAAAAGTTTATTTTTAATTTTTTCTCTCTTATTATTTTTGACCCAAAAGAAATTCTTTTCATCCAATTCTTTCTCTTTTTCAACTAATATCTCAGATTCAAAAACAGAGATTTTTATTTCAATGTAGATGATTAGGTCAACGTGTTTATAAATACACAATCCAATCTACACGTTTTCTCTGAGTGTTTTACTTAAAAGTAGACTCTAATCCAATTCTATTCCTATAGAGTAATAATTGCAAGAGATAAGATCCTGTTTTTGATATGGATTCAGCACCCAGAGAACAGGTTCTACATCTGAGCTTATCTCTTTATTGCAACTGGAAGTTTTATATCCAATACTTTTGTTTTCAAATTTGTATAGTTTGGAAATCTATCCTAGTCTCATCATGTGACACGAAACTAACTTGTTCTTTTCATAAAGTTACCTTGTTGGAACTTTTATAACAAAAAAGGAAAATTCGTAAATTTCTTCGTTAACGATCATAGCAGGGATTATCAGGAACTAAGATTACAAGACCGATATTTCTGGAGTTTGGTCTGTTATAGAGGAATGAGGAATGTACAGTAATTGTAATATATGGAGTTGGCAACTATGCACAATTTCAGTCACTCACTAGCTACGGGGCTAGTAGTAGATAAACCAAAATGGTAATTCGTTTAGAAAACTAGTCTCGCGAAGAAATCCGCTCAGTTATTCGATTTCTGTGGGGAAAACATGTAAACGCGGCTGAAATTCGCTGGCAAGTGGTAGAGGTTTACGGAGAGTCTGTAATGTCTCGTCAGCATGTCGCTGAATGGTGTTGAAAGTTTGCGTCTAGTAGAGCAAATATCACCGACCAGGAATACATTGGCCATCCCAGCACATCAATAGTGGGGATTCCGGCGGAACCGGTTCTTGGAGATTCTGTTTTCAGAACCGGTTCCAGACCTGGATCCGAAAACCCAGTTTCGGAACCGAATCTAGGAAACGGTTCCAGACCTGGATCCGAAAACCCAGTTCCAGAACCGGATCTAGGAACCGGTTCCAGATCTGAGTCCGAAAACCCAGTTCCAGAACCGGATCTTAGGAACCGGTTCCAGACCTGGATCCGATAACCCAGTTCCAGAACCGAGTCTTAGGAACCGGTTCTAGACCTAGATCCGAAAGAACCCAAAGACCTGTAAAGGAGGCACAAAGTTCAACTTCAAAACACTGCAAAGAAAACCACGCACTTGTGCTCTCCCTGCCCAGACCCGCTTGGTCCACAGTGGGTGTTTAGCCAAATGAGTTTGCCAGTTTACCTGTTTAGCCAATGAGTTTGTCAGTTATCCAGTTTGTTTAGCCAAATGAGACAAGCGGCAGCCGCCTGGGCGCCTGCCTGTCGCTTCCACCATTTTATCTAACACACTGTTCACAGCCTGCCAGCAGCTCGGGTTTAGCGTAAGGATGGCCACAAAGTTCCGGTTCCGGTGGAACCGGCTCTTGGAGATCCGCTTTTCAGAACCGGTTCCAGACCTGCATTCACAAAACCGTTCCGGAACCGGATCTTCTAGAACCGGATCGAGACCTGGCAGCGAAAATCTGATTCCGGAACCGGATCCAGACCTGGATCCGAAAAACCGGTTCCGGAACCGGATCTTCTAAAACCGAACCCTTTGATATCAGAAAACCAGTTCCACCAGGAACCGGTTCTGGCCATCCCTAATCAACAGATTTCACACACAGCTCACTTGGAGGAGTTGATTCAGGAGAATAGGTGGATGACGTTACAGCATCTAATGCCAGAATTGGAAATGTTGTTTGGAAGCGTTCGTCACGTTGTGCACGATATTCTGCAGTACCGGAAAGTTTGTTCGCGATGAGTTCCAAGCAATCTGTCCAACCAACACGCAAGGACGGGATTTTTACCAGAAAGGAATCTTCAAAGTCATCCTACGATGCGATAAGTGCTTCAACCAATATGGAGACTACGTCGGAAAATAACCTAATGTATGTACTATTTGGCTGTATTGGTTGTATAAAATAATATATACACATTTCACTGCAGGATGTGTAACCTTACTTTCTGATCACCTCTAGTAGTCTAAAACATTATTATAGTTTAATATGATAGATCTTTAGAAAGAAGAGATGTGTATTTGACAAGTCAGTGAAGAAAAAGTTGCAGAATTAATTTACTAAGTGTCATTTGTGTAGTAGCCCTATTGTACTGTTGGGCAGAAATGTGGATATCACGGAAAAGTTGTTGAAAGCAACTGGACATTTTTGAAATGCTGATGAAGAAAAATGGAAACTCTGGTTAGGTGTAGTAATAGTGCAAACCCAATGATGATGTTTTAGGAATAGTAGTAGAAAGAAGCAGTGTAATTTTGAAGCTAATTAAAAAGACAAAAATATGGTTAGAAGACACGTTGATGCTAGTGGTCTACTAATCCACGCTTAATTGCATGCATGGAGAACATGCCCGCGACCGTTCGGTTTATTTGATGGACAGGTTCCACGAGAATGTAACGCACCCCGCCCGTGGTTGCTCGTGCTTGGACTTAAGTCCTCGTGCACAAGTGCACCGCCAAGATTTGTTCCTTAATCTTGACACCTAAATGTGTAATCCCCATTCACTGAGCGAGTAGGATACGCCCACTTTGCGGCCAGACCGAAGTCCTGAGTGCCTACCAGTTGACCTACTGGTGGAGGTGGTCTTGCTAGCGAGTCAGGCCCTATCATACTCTGCAGGCATGGTGCCCGAGCGTTATAAGGCGAGCTCACCTCCCGCACATGCTCACCGTTACCCAGGTTCCTGGGATTAGTTCCCATATGCTACCGAATCCCACGGTATGACAACAACTCAGCAGAGTCCAACCCAATCCGGGAACCCCAGGCAATGCCCGAGGGGGCTCGTGTCCCGGCCCTGGCTATCTCTATCGTTCAACTGGCAACCGCCGTATGTAGAGGTACCACACACACTTCGAGATGTTGTGTATCTCATCCCGGATCCAATGGTACGTGTTAAGTCACCATTTGAGTTTGAAGCCGGCCTATTTCCTGCAGGGTTACCTCCCTTGAAGAAACTGTACTCTGAAGAAGAAATAGAATACACGATCGGAGGGAGGGAGGGAGGAGAACAATA
Source organism: Thermobia domestica (assembly GCF_964235325.1). Taxonomy (NCBI): domain Eukaryota; kingdom Metazoa; phylum Arthropoda; class Insecta; order Zygentoma; family Lepismatidae; genus Thermobia; species Thermobia domestica. Next base: position 265,731,221 of record NC_137462.1, read on the forward strand.
CCAGAATTGATGGATACCATTAAAATGATGAGTCATGCTGTTGGGTTATAGCAATTACTTGGGCAAGGTGTTGCTAGTGGATAATCAGGCAAGGTGTTGGCAAATTGTACGAACAAAAGAACAGCGTTACTATATAACGTAAGTCAAGGATCTTATAAAATAGAAGATCTGCCCTTACAACAAAATCTTGAAGCCATACGTCACAGTTTCGCCACCCTTACTCTGCCTACTCCGCCCAATAGGATTGCAATGTTTTGAGCCAATAATCATGGCGGAAACGAAAGTAGCCAATCTGACGATGGTAGAAACGAGAGTAGCCAATCAGACGTGCCGATGCTCGGTTGCTTTTTGGCTTCACCGATTTAATAGGATGAAGATACATATGGGCAAATCCTCTATTTATAACATCCTTGGTAATAGTATGTATATGGTTGATTTTAAAAATGGAGCTATAAATGGCTGAAGTTATTAGTAAATTGGTTATGAGCCATTCGTGACTGAAGTGGAAAGTGATATTTTGGTGGTTTATGGTGAAGCGAAGTGTAACTGGCTGTTGCTGTATAACCCAAATAAAGATCGATATGGAAGAAAAAGTGTTATCGACGTTCATTATTAAACTCTAAATGATTTGAAAAAATTAAATGAAATCTTTAAGTTTAACGTCTCACGGTTATGCCGGTTAGGCTAAAGGCGACGGTGCTAATGAGAAATGAGTGAAATGGTGGAATGAAGAAAGTGGGAGGAAACGGGAGAACCCCGGGGAAACCCACGAGCACGGTATTTGTCCACCACAAAGTTCACACGGCGATCGAACAGGGACCCCAAGCACCGGAGGTGAACGCTCTACCACTGAGTCACCGCGCCCCCCTACTAAAAGATTTGAAAGGTAGTTAAAGAAATACCTTTAACGTACATTAAATTGACTACTTAACACATACGTCAAGAGAAAGAGATTATTTGAGGTCCTAGTGCATGGAGATTTCTTAATTCGCTACAAGAGACCAGAAAAATGTAGAAAAATTCTTATAATTTAGTAGTGTTATAATTCAAGAATGCGAACTGAGGATAGCAGATACCACTTCCAATGTCATTTGTTTGTTTTAGTTAAACATTCCTTTTCAGTACCGACGCTATGGGAGACATGACTTTACAGTTTAAAGTGTCATCCGAAACACAGTAATATATGTAAATTTCAATTATCTCCCACAGGGACTCGAACCTATTTCCTCGTGTACTAAAGATCCTCGTTCTAGCCATCAAATTCCGGGGAAACCTCTAAATGTCATAGGTATTACTTTAGCAAGAAGCAGAAAAGTAAAGTACTGTTAACCAAACTTCTAAACTTGCAACCGTGTTGTTTGAGAGGTATCTGGATAGATTGCTCCCAAGCAAATTTCAGTTCACCCATTGCTGTCTTTCAAGTTTCAAAAGTAGGGGCCTATGTCTTTTCTGAATTTATTGAAAAAATAATACACAGTGCGTTTATGTGCACTTCTGTTTGTCAGAAAAGTCGGTGTGTTAACTGAATAGTGAAATATTTATTACAAGGCGCATCCAGAAAGTAAGTTTCCCACGCGTCCCATAGTCAGGAAACCGTGTGTTGCGAGAAGCGACGGCGTGTACTTGAGAGAGTAAGGTTCTAACATGGCACATGCGCCAGCAGAACTTCCCTAATTCTCAAATAGTGTTGTGGCAGTGATTGAAGATTGGCGTGCCTATTCCAGCTCCCGCCGCGTGTGAAGTGCGAGCAGTGATAAAGTTTTTCAATGTACAGGGCATAGCACCGATTGAAATCCATCGTCAGCTGTATTGTTGCAAAAATGTCAATGCTGACCTTGTGCGCCTTGCTTTGTGCTCTAGGGTCAGTTGCTTCAACACAAAACTTCTTGATCAACAGGCACTCCGTGACAGTGGTGTGCAATAAGGAGCGGAAAATCTGCAGGAACTGCTTGCTCATACCGTTAGGCCCGTGGACCTGGCACAGCTGACGATGGATTTCGATTGGTACTATGCCCTGTGGATTTAAAAACTTTATCACTGCTCGTACTTCTCACGCTGCGGGTTCTGGAATAGAAACGTCCATCTTCAACCACTACCACGACGCTACTGAGAGTATTAGGAAAGTTCCTCTGGCGCATGTGACATGTTAGGACTTTACTCTCTCACGTGCACGCAGTCGCTTCGCGCAACATACGGTTTCCTAGCTATGGGACGCGTGGGAAACTTACTTTCTGGATGCGCCTCGTACTCCTGAAATTTCCAATATATATGGTTAAGTGAATAAAATCCGTCTAGACCTTAGGAAATCAGGTGTTGAAAACAGTATCTTACCTTAATTCTGTAGCGTGAAGTTATATGTGAGCTGCACTTTTTTTTTTTTTTTGCCCATTTTCTCTATTGTATCTTATATTTTAAAAGTGTTACAGTTTAGCAACACAAAGAAAAATGTCCTTGCCATTTATCACATGTCCGCACAAGATACTTCACATTGTAGAAGGAAGTATGACATGAGAACACATAGTAGGGGAGGGATACGTAGAAAAAAAGAACTTAGATAAATTTATCATTGTCAACCCCCTTTTTTTAAAAAAAGACAGACAGACACACACACACACACACACAGAGAGAGAGAGAGAGAATACAGAAAGTAAACATGTAATAAAAAAGATGTGAGAGACATCTCTCGGAGAAGATGGAACTAAAACTGTTTGAACGAATACTTTGTGATCGGAACTCGCTCACAAACAGAAACGCATTCATAGCTGTACCGGTATACGCTGTCATGTCAGTACAAAAAAAATGAGAGGGAGGAATGGGTTGGTTATATTTGTATCAGAAATTCCTTATGACAGAGGATTGGCAAGGAGGGGGGGGGGTTGCATCATCCATCTGCTCTCTTCATTGTTATGCGACCACAGAGTGTTGACATGTTTACATCCAACACGGGAAAGGGACCAGTTCATCTCGGAAACCGCGCCATCACACCCGACGAGAATGACGTCTGTCAACGAAGGGCTTCCAAAACCTGTCAGGTGCTGTGCATAATGACTTTACCGCCACGCTCATGCTTGATGTTTGGTGCAGCGAGTGCCTCACATATGGTTGCTATGCTCTTGGCTCGAATAGAATGGCGGAAGATTTTTTTTTGTTTTCGTTTATTACCCTTCCTGTTGTCCCCTTCCCCTAAACACCATTATTAATATTTTTGTCTATGTCAATGGTGCTTCCGTTCATATATATATATATATATATATATATATACATTCACAAATTCTGAAGTGAAAAAAAATCAACGATATGCAGTTGCAGCAAATGATCATGTATAACAAACAACTGACACTAATTTGAAACAAAAATAAAAGCACTATACGTTGCATAAACTTGTTTGGTAGGAAAATTAAGTGGAGCTTAGCAAGAGCGCCGATTTCTCTGTAAATTGGAGGGGGGGGGGGAATTCAGATGCAGAAGGTATATATGTAAGGATTTTAAGACAAATTGCATTGAAATTATGTCAAATATTGTATATTTATAAATACAGTATGGGGCCCACATGAGCTTTAGGGGACCCGGGGCCCCCAGGGTCGGCGCCCTTGAGGCTTAGTGTATTAAAACATTATAATATCTATCTTATGATTAGGGTTAGCAATTAGATTTCCGGATTTTGGTATCTGCGGCCATGCTAGTCTGTCAAATATGAAGGATGTTGTCCGTCGGTGATCACATTGTATTGTGAATTGTGGAGGAAGAAAGAAATGGGGAAGAAAGGGCGAGGCCTAGGACCATTACGTGAGGTATCGCCCCAGCATTTGCCTGGCATGAATGAGAAAAACTCAGGAAAACCTCATTCAGGATGTTTCAACCGAAATGAAATCTTTCAGTTTAACCGTTCCATGATTATGCCTGCTAGGTTAAGGCAAGTGAATGGTGATGCCAGAATTAGTGGAATGAGGTGTGGAAGGAAACAGACTTATCCCGACAAAACTCACGGATATGATGTGTTCCACCACAAACTTACTTGGCCGGGGTGGAACCAGGGACTACCGCACCAAAAACAAGCCCTTTACCACCGAGTCACCATGCCGCCCCTTGTTCTCGACCGAATGTCAACACCCAGATACAACTATTTTAAATGTTTATTAATGTATCTACATCGTACAAATAATATACTTTAAAACATAATCAAGCAAAAGTAAGTTTACTAATGTTATCGTATTATCTTCCACGGTGCAAAGATACTTTTTTATATTATTTCATTAATAATTTTAACTTTTTAACAGAGTATTACGTTCTACTACGTAAATTCATTATTATAACAACAACTTAAAATTTTTATTTAAAAAAATGTAACAGTGTCTCTTTTTAGGTAGAAAAATGTATGAAAAACTGTTTCCATACTTTTCCTTTTCCATTCGTTTCCTTTTACGTGTTTTCTCATTTTTTTTTCATTACAAGAAAAATTAAGTGCCTTTTTCAGACATTTTCATGCAACAAGTTTGATTATTTTGTTAACCGAAAGGAAAGAAAAGAAAAGAAAATGACAAATATGCCTGTAAAGTAGATGATCTCTCATATAGTAAAGCAAATAAAATTTTCGTTTTCGTTTCGTTAAATGTTTTCTACTATCCTCGGGACACTAGGTCGTAAGAGAAGTTTGTTCAGAATGCAAAGAGCTTTAGCTGAAAAGCATTTGGTAAAAGACCTCTGGGTAGGCCCAGAAAACATGGGAGTAAAATGTAAAATGTTGTGTTTTGCCCGTCATCTTTGATTCGACATTTTGAATTTTACACTTTTGGTATCCGATTCATATGTAGTGGCATCGGATATCTCTATATACATAATTTCAGATCTCTAGCTTGCTTTTTGTAATTTTTGTGCACCATGTTGAATCCTCCATTTTGATTTGTAAACATTTGATGTCAGATTCGTATTCAGATATCTTTTAAACCTATATATACCACGTCTCAAAACAATTACATCATAGCTTCCTATTTTGTCCACATTTTCTGGTGTTTCAGAGCGTGACATGTTCGGATCTTCAAATGATCGCCACACGCTCTACAGGTATCATTCAAGCGAGATATTCCACATGTGAGATGTACTCGATGTGCCCTTTCCAACGATATATAACATATGCATATTCCCGCAAACCACTTCATCCACTTCCCTTGTTAGTTAAATCAAACAATTTCATCGTTAAATTTTATATACTCTGTCGTACAATATTTAAAATTTTAAACACTGTCCTCTATGTCCTGATATACCTTTTAGGTAGTAAAGAAATGTATTGAATCATAAGAAATTAATCTTTTTTAAAAATACTATCAGACACCGATAAAAATGTGGTGCCTATTACGTTAGGTAAAGCTTTCGATACTAAGTAAATACAAAGTGTATCATACCGTAGAATATATTCATGATGTCGATATCCATTAGCATTTGTAACTATCCTTTCGAACAAATGGATCCCATTTGTTTCGTTCAGCTAATGTAAATATTAATTTAAGTGATCAAACAACAGTTTTTTAATTGCAGAGTAACAATCCCTTCGTTTACAGCGTTAAATGAGAATAGCTATCGCAAAAGAAGAATCGAAAAATTTCTATATTTGCTTTCTGATACAACGTATACAATTGTTAATATATTTATACATATTGGTATATTTAGATTGAAAAAGTGTTTTGAATGTAAGAGAAAGAGCGTATTTAATGTAAGTGATCTAGTTGATAAAGAATAATCTTTAAAAAAACGGATAAGAAATTGCTCGTTATGCCTTATTTCAAATTCTTAAGAACTTGATCTCATCGCATAGCAAATTGTTACAAGATTTATTTGTGAGTCGAATTTAGTTCTACAGATAGATACAAAACAGACATTGTATGTAGAAATATTTTAGGAAATGATGTAAATGTAACGGAATGGATATTTGTTCAACGGCCCAAGGATCAAGACCTACCGGTTGACATTTTCAAATTGCAATCCTACCGTTACCGAAGTACGAACCTTTGAGTGCAGACTTGAGTTTAAGAAATAGAATTTTATCACATCATAATAAAATAGGGGACAGATCTGGTGAATAGGGAGGACGGTAGGACAACACACAGTTTCCCTTTTGGGACAAAAAGTCTTTCACAATCACTGCCTTGTAACTTTAGACATTGTCATGGAGCAGACGCCACTGAACATCATCCCCATATTCGGGCTTCACATTCGTGATATGTCGCAGTAACCGCTTCAATACCTCAAGGTAAAATAAAGCATTAACTACCTGTCGTATAGGTACAAATTCCTTGTGCATAATGCCCTTACTATTGTAAAATACTATCATATGAAGAAAAGCTTGATCTGGATTTTGACGGGCGCAGGATTTTGATTTGTGGAAAGTTAGGAAACTTCCAGTCTGCACTCTTACGTTTTGTCGACGGGTCACCAGTAACTATATTCAGGATGAAGTTAGCTGTCTATTGACGTTTGCAATCAATTTTTGCAATGGTCAACCCTGTCTCTTTCTTGGTTATTTTTAAGAAATGAGAGGACGCGGTGCCTCAGTGGTAGAGCGTTCACCTCCAGTGCTTGGGGTCCCTGATTCGATCCCAGCTCGCGTCGTGTGGACTTTGTGGAGGACAAACACCGTGTGCGTGGGTTTTCTCGGGATTATCCTGTTTCTTCCCATTCCACCATTTCACTCATTTCTCATCATCACCGTCTCCTTTAGCCTAACCGGCATAATCGTGGGACGTAAAACTCACAGATTTCATTTCATTTCATTTTAATAAATGAAGGATAAAATGAGAATAGACCTTCCTCTTGTTCAAGTCTTGGGTTATTATTCCTACCTCCCACGTACTAAATGTTTCTTCTCGCGTCCGTGTATGATCACTAGCTTTGCCAGATCTAAAAGTATCGAGATTTCCTAAGTGTCGAGATCTCCCTAAATGACCCTATATTAGTATGCAATCCCAGCGCAACTAACTCTTTTATCTTTATTTCTTCATTTTCAATCTACATCTGTTAAAGATTATAAAAAATAACTTGTTTCTACTTTCAATAATAAGAAACTTGTTTGTGATAAAGACAAGACTAGTTTTCACGGTGAAAACTGTGATAACTAACGAAATGGAACAGGTGTTTGCTACTGTTTGAGAATTGAGTTCTTGTGTTTGACAACAATCAAGCAATTCATGCTGGAGTTTCTTTGACCATTTGCTTTAACACTGTTCGCAATGACTTTAAACCACTGAGACCTAAACATGATTTATGAATGTAGTATTCAAATAGATGGTTAGCTTAGTAAATTTAACTACTATCATCATGAACACTGTTTCCGACAAGAAATTTTTATTTTAAATAATAAAGTTGTGACAAATTTTGTCGCCCCTCGAAACTAAACTCCCCGTGCAAATGGACGTATTGCACTTATGGTAAAGCCAACCGTGTCAGTGAAATGTTCTCCTCTCGGAAGTCCTTAAGATTTAGAGAAATGAATTTTGGGACATTGAGACTTATCATCTATCTATATCATAAAAATAAAAATATCTTTTACGTATTAACGGAAACACGGCTGAACTTTTTGTAATGATTTTTTTGAACATAGTGCATACCTTGAACTTAGTTCCATCATGTCATTTTTATTAAAAATTTTTGTCAAAAATAGATTCAAAATTTATGCCAAAAATTGAATATCTAAGACAATAGCTAGATGGAACTCGATGTTTAAACTCCTCAATAATAATAAGCGGGGCACGTATCCCAGCGTTTTAGAAAATTCCATTTTTTAAAGGGAGAGAATTTTTTTCTACATATTCAAATTGAAGTTGCCTTCTCATCACCACGGGAAAGTGGATGAACTGTTTCAAATGAAGGGGACACAGTAGTGGTGGTAGAGCGATTACCTCTGGTGCGTGGGGTACCTGGTTCTATCCCCGGCCACGTAAGTTTGTGGTGGACAATATCGTACCCGTGGGTTTTATCGAAGTATTCGCGTTTCCTCCCACGTTATCATTTCACTAATTCTTCCATCATTTCATTCACTTGATTTAATCATCGTCTCTCTTAATCTGTAGTAGAGTTTCTCAACCCGGTTTTCGCAACCCCTAGGGGAGTCGCGAGAGGGTTTCGTGGAGGTCGCAAAGGTAAGTGGAAGAGATAAATACACTCATGTGCAAAACTTAAGAATAATGTGAAAATACGTAGACAACACTTACGGAGAGTGTGGTAAATGCATATAATTTATCCTATTACACATACCTGACTGCTTGACACGCGTAACTCCCGATGTTGCCGCTTGGTGATGCTGTATACACCCATTGAACGATGATTGATGATGAGCGCTGTTTCAACACGCAAGCACTTGTGTTCGAGACGTTAGGGACTTGTAAGTCAAAGCTGCATTACTTGGCACAGTGCCAGTGTACGTGTAGGAGAATGGCGCAAAGAGACCATATTGATGATGTTATACGTGGAAGAATCATCTGGCGACTCGAGAGGGGTCAGAACCAGATGGACGCGTCTCGTGAATTGGGTGTCCCACAAAGTGTATTCTCGAGGATCTGGCGATGATTCGAAAGGGCTGAAAACGTCTCTCGGAGGTTCGGCGGAGGTCGTCCAAGGAGAACTAGTGACCAGGAAGACCGTTACTTACGTCTAACTGCCAGGCGCACCGCCTCAGATCTCTTTAGGGACCTTGCAGCTGCTACAGGAACGTCAGTCAAGATTTACAGTGTAAGAACGATTAGCTGAGGGACATTTATATGCCAGAAGACCAGCAAGGTGTGTTCAATTGACCCCACAGCAAAGAAGAGCTCAGTTGAATTGGTCCAGAGAACATCACGCATGGACTCCGGAACAATGGAGTCACGTCCTGTTCACAGATGAATCCAGGTTCAGTCTCACCAGTGATTCTTAACGTGTGTTCATCTGCAGGAACACGGTTCCTTCCAGCTGTAGACCAGTACAGGGGCGCTGAAATGATGGTGTGAGGTGGGATCATCCTGGGGTCCGGCACACCTCTGCATGTCTTCCCACGGGGTACTGTCACTGGTGCAATGTATCGAAACGACATCTTGGACCAATATGTTCGTCTGTTTCGGGGCGCAGTGGGTCCTAATTTCATTCTAAAGGATGATAACGCAAGTCCCCATCGCACTTTCACAGTGGATGAGTACCTTGAGCACCAGGATATCAGGCGATTCGATTGGCCCAGTTGCTCACCTGACTTGAACCCCATCGAGCATGCGTGGAACATGCCTAGCAGGCGAATCACACTTCGTCAAATGGCTCTAAAATCCATTTCTGAGCTTCGGGAGGCACTTGCACAGCAATGGCAAAACATATCTCCAACCACTTCTTGATAATCTCATTCTCAGCATGCAATCACGTTGCGGTGCATGTGTTGCAGTGTGGGACGATCACACACACAATTGATGCCTTGTACCTCACTCTTAACCATCAAAAACCACATTGGTTTATTTCCGAATTTTCCCATGCCCGTTAATTTTCGTCTCTGTTGTCCATCCTGTGCATTCCCTTCCAGTGTTTTCGGACTGTATTCATTTGCAATTCCATATTCCAATAATATATGGCTGATTCACCATTCTCAGCGTGCAATAAATCATGCAAGTAGCATTATTCTTAAGTTTTGCACATGAGTGTATAATTAGAACCTAATATCGGAAAATATTTTTAAATATTATTTTAAATTTTGTTCTGATAGGCATATATTTATTTTTATACATACTGTTAAGAAAAACAAAATTAGGTCTACTAAACATTTGCAACAGATGCAGAGTTGTTTAAAATTAAATTCAAATCAAAGAGATACGATATAAAACTAATGAGAACTGGATACTGAAATACCATAAAATAAAAATGCAGCAAAACCTGCATTTGAAATACAATTAAAATTGAAAGCTATTGAGTTTCCTGAGCATGGTATGACTTCTCTGGTGTGGCAATGTCCGGTTCAGTCTTCCTGAAGCACATTATAAAGTCTCAAAATACTCAATAACTTTTTCAACAACTGTACAGGTTTTTTCAACCAAAGTTAGAAATAGCTTTATATCTTATTATATGTCCAAAAATTAAGGGGATTGTGAAGTTTTTAAATATCCTAACGTCCTCCATTTTGAAACAGTATGGCGGATTGGGTTCGATATTTGTAATATGAATGAACTGACCAAATTTTGTTTTAACCCATTCGCTTTTAGGGAAGTAACTGTATCTATTATATAAAAAATGGATTCTATTATAGAAATAGATGGATATCGTGAGCTTCGCAATAGATATAATAAAAATCTCACATAAGCATTTTACAAACCAAAACTTAAGTGGGTCGCTGGCAAGAGGATGTGATAAAATGGGACTCGTTATAGGAATTAGGTTGAGAAGCACTGGTATAAAGGGTATAATCGTGGGACGTTTAACTCAAAGATTTCATTTAATTTCATTTTGTTTCAAATATTTTTTTCAACATTGTTGGCGCTTTGCTAGGACCAAGTTTGCATCATGTGTTTTTCATTAAAAGTGTGTCCGAAGAAACTTTGAGTATCTGACGAACCGCTTATGTTACGGAGATGAATCTTAATATATAAAGACCTTAGTAAGAACAAGTGAATAAGTGCCACAGCTTTTTCTGAAATTCCTCTTTTAAGAAGGATAAAAAAGCAATAAATTTTTTTCTCAATACTTAAAAAATGATCAAAGTTGTCTGTCTCATTATCACGAGAGAACGGAATGGAATTTTGAATATAGTTTTTGTATAGATTCAGTTTAACATTCCACGATTATGCCCTTTAGGCCAAAGCAGTTGAGTTGAGTTGATTTTGAGTTTAACGTCCCGTTCAGCAGCGAGGCTATATGAGACGTGGACCTACTGATTAACGTGGATTCCGAACCACATGAGCTCCCGCCGGGAATCGAATCCGGGTCTTCCACGCCAAAGGCGCGAACGCTAACCGCTTAGCCACGAAGGAGTTCTTAGGCCAAAGGAGACGATGATTTAGGCAAGTGAATGATGATGGAAGAGTTGCTGGAATGAGAAATTGAGAGAAAATAGGAGTATTCCAAGAAAACCCACGTACACAATGTTGTTCTCCACCACAAACTTACTTGACCGCGAATTGAACCAAGGACTCCAGATAAGCGGTCTACCACTGAATCACTATGTCGTTTTGTCAGTAATCTAAGCTATATTTCTTGTGCAAGAAATGTAATTTTACTCACGGGCACTAATTTAGAAAGCTAAGAAATATCACCAATGCAGGGGTAATTTGGATAAGGGCGTATCGACCTATTTCCGGTAAAATGAGATATACATATTTTCTGCAAGTTTGGGCATGTCCGCATGTGTCTAGGTGGGTGTTAAGAGTCTTCATCCCGGCGAAATTAAAATACCGCTAATTTTACAGTAATTATGTGATATCTTCAAATAGATAAAAGATAATTGAATTATGGAACAAGAGCGCCCTAGACAATATTATTTTGCGTGAGGTACCGTTATCACAAGTCACCTAGTGGCTTTATGTTTTCAGCTGTTTAGAAACGCGAAAATAAATGCCGATTTTCAAAATGGCTCGAAATCGAAAGCAGATAAGTGAATCGTGATAACGGTATCTCATGTAAAATGATATTGTCTAGGGCGCTCTTGTACCACATTTCGATTATCTTTAATCTATTTGAAGATATCACATAATTAATGTAAAATTAGCGGTATTTTAATTTCGCCTGGATGAAGACTCTTAAGGTAATATCTCTGCTCCGTAGCGAACGCCTGTCTCCAAAAATATTGTGTGAATACGCTGGTTAATTGGATAAAGGCGTTTGTTTTTCTGCTTTCCTAAAGAATTGAAGAATTGCTAGTTTCGCCCTTATCCAAATTTACCCCTCTTGGTTTTCTGAGTCATACTGACAGTTTCCTTACTTTAAAAATAAAATGCCATTGTACTGCTTGCTTCTCTCAAACGTTGCAAGCAACATGAAATGCAAAGAGATGTTATCTTTTATCTCTCTAAATATAAACCATTAAGGGACCAACTGTAAAAAGAGATGCTTTTGTGTGTATTATTCACGAGCTTTGTTTTATTCATGTTGAGAGAAATGTTCCTTCTTGCAAGTCAATGACTTCACCTACTCGTTTCATGACTAATGCAGTATAATTTTAAGTTCATTTAAATGTATCGCACTTATCTCTATACATTTACTTAGAAAGTAAAATTTGATAAACACAGAGTTTGCGTCAACAGAGAGAAAAAAGAAAAAAAAACTTTACAATCAGACCGTAAGTGGTTGAAAGTGCTCGAATACCTTAAACGCCTTACGAGATAGCAGCTACGTGTCTTCTGAATGAGAGGTCCTGGATTTGATGCCTCGTGAGGTATGAATCTCTCTCTTGTGGCTGTGAATAGCGTACGCGCCTTTAGCCGGGTTCGATTCTCTGTGTGAGCTCTTGTGGTTCGAATTCTATGGTGAGCTGTAGGTCCACATCTCATATACAGAGCTTGATTCATTTATATTAAGCTTACCACTTACCTACGAAATGCTGTATTTCCACTACCGGTTGTGTTCGATTTGCAGGCTATCTCTACTGACTATTGCCCGGCATCGGAGTTTCCATATTTATATTAAGCTTACCACTTACCTACGAAATGCTGTATTTCCACTACCGATTGTGTTCGATTTGCAGGCTATCTCTACTGACTATTGCCCGGCATCGGAGTTTCCATATTTATATTGAGCTTACCACTTACCTACGAAATGCTGTATTTCTACTACCGGTTGTGTTCGATCTGCATGCCATCTCAACTGACTATTGCCCGGTATCGAAGTTTCCATTGCAGGAAACTGCGTTGCAGCTGGACCACGTATATTGCATCCTACTCCTCTTTACATTAGGGATGGCCACAAAGTTCCGGTTCCGGTGGAACCGGTTCTCGGAGATCCGGTTTTCAGAACCGGTTCTGGAACCGGTTCCAGACCCGGATCCGAAAATCCAGTTCCAGATCTGGATCTGAAAACCCGGTTCGAGAATCGAATCTTACTAACCGGTTCCAGAATTGGATCTGAAAACCCGGTTCCAGAACCGGATCTTAGGACCCGGTTCCAGACCTGTATCCGAAAGTTCCCAAAGACCCGTAAAGGAGGCACAAAGTTCACCTTCAAAAATAATGCAAAGAGGACCATGCGCTTGTGCCTTCCCCGCCCAGACCCGCTTGTGCCACCAGAAAAAAAATTTTGGTCCACCAGTGGGTCTTTAGCCAAATGAGTTGGCCAGTTTGCCTGTTTAGCCAATGAGTTTGCCAGTTACCCAGTTTATTTAGCCAAATGAGACAAGCTGCCGCCGCCTGGGCGCCTGCCTGTTGCTTCCACCATTTCATCAAGCATACTGTTCACAGCTTGCCAGCAGCTCGCGTTTAGCGTAGGGATGGTAACAAAGTTTCGGTTCCAGCAGAACCGGTTCCAGACCTGGATCCGAAAAACCGGTTCCAGACCTGGATCCGAAAAACCAGTTCCGGAACCGGATCTTCTAGAACCGGATCCGTTCAGACCCGAAAACCGGTTCCACCAGGAACCGGTTCTGGCCATCCCTACTTTACATGCTTTTCACGGACCGGTGATGATGTGGACTCGACGATGATTCAGGACCCCACTTGAGGAGTCCGAAATCACAATAGTGCATCTGCAGTTTTGACAGGGATGTCAGAGAAGGGAATTGCAGAAATTCCAGTTTCCTGTTCCATACGGCGATATAATACCAGCTATGTTTTCGTCGTGTGGCTTTATGTCTTGTCTTGGTGCAGTTCTACCTGGCTCATGCCTTATCCCTACAATGTTGGGATTTCATGCTAGTATATTTCAGTCAGGACATAAGTCTGGTAGTACACAGCATTGACTTTGACGTTTTGCTCTACTTTCTGTAGGGGGAATTTGACCTTATACGATAAACCAACCACAATCATGAACCCTTTAGGAAAACGGTTCTAGCTGTTTGCGTCAATGTGATAGGCTTAGGATTCTGCGCCGCATATTTACGTATAATACGATTCACAGTGGCATGATCTACACGAATATTACACACACTTGTCATTCCTACGACGCATAACGCCGTGAACTTAGCGTCGGAAAGGGATCAGAATGAACTCCGTTCAGTTTCGGCAGAATCAGATTATGGTCGAACACACTCCTCTACTACGTGACTAACGGAATACTATTAATTGCCTCGTGGCAATCTCACGGCAATGGGTTGCGCATGCGAGGTACTGTTGTGCATTGATTTCTCGACTCAACATAACAGAATCAACCTCTGTAGCTTCACTCCTAAACGAGACGTTAAACTCAAATCTAATTAATCTAACTTGGTGTATTATAATTAATACAATTAGCAATTATAATATAAATTATAGTAGTGCAAGACTGAGTTTCTATAAAGTAATTACTTTATATAGTACTGAGGAGTAATCTATCGCTTGAGACGTCCAGTGATATCGTCTATCTCAAAATTGATTTTAGCTAGTTATTAAATCCTTTGAGAGTTTTAAATTCTGAAACTTCGCAACACACTGCTTGGGAACAACTGAACTATTAGAATTAGAGTTAGAATCAGGGGAAGATCCAGGACGGACTTCTGGGTGGGGGCGGTAGGTCGTAATACTGCTACTTTTTAAGAACTCTCGGATGAGTTTTATTTATATATATAAAATAATAGTTTCCTCTTCTGAGGGGGAGCGATCGCCCCCCCTGGATCAACTCCTGGTTAGAATTAGAGCTAAAATTACAATTAGAAATATATATGTATAGCTGAAGCCACACCATTCCTTTAACATACTTCTCGGTGATTGTAAGTGCGGATTTTCATGCAGGCGTCCGTTGCATTCGTTGTTTGCAATTTCTATGTGTAGCCAAAAGAAAGTTGTGTTACACGTAGAACCGTACTTAAACACCTTCCTCAATTGGCTATTCACAAGCAAAGCAAAGAACGCAACGGATGCTTGCATGAAAATAAGTCTAATTACTGAAATATTAAAATACCGCTAATTTTACAGTAATTAAGTGATACTTTCAAATAGATAAAAGATCATCGAAATGTACTGTAGAACAAGAGCGCGCTAGACAATATTATTTTGCATGAGGTATCGTTATCTCGAGTCACTTAGAGCTTTCGTTTGCAGCCATTTAGAAACGCGAAAATAAATGCCAAGTTTCTAAACGGCTGTAAAATCGAAAGCAGATAATTGAGTCGTGATAACGGTATCACATGTAAAATAATATTGCCTCGGGCGCTCTTGTTCCACTTTTCGATTATATTTTATGTATTTGAAGATATCGCATAAATTACTGTAAAATTAGCGGTATTTTAATTTCGCCGGGATGGGGCCTCTTAAGGAATAGACTGCAGATCATTTAGAAGGTTTTGCATCACTCCTTTACTCCGGGAAAACGACAGGTACCTGAGCTAGTTATAAAATAAAGAGAATTGTTTCAAGGACAGTTGTATTTTTCCTCTTTTATATTTGTTCACCACTCTTATACCAAAACCAGGTATTCTGTTACAATAACACAATAGATTGTAATAACAGTTTGATTACTTTTTTCTTTCTTTCTTTATGACTTAATATCTTTGTAAAAATAACTCAGAAATCTGTTACAGAAGAGAAACTGAAATAACAAATGAAATAACACAGCTCATATATCGTTCGAAAACTATATATATAAAAAAAACAGTGGCTTACTTGATATTCTGAGGTGAATACGAGCAATATTATATATATGTTCTTGTTTAATACATTATATATATACGTTCTTTTCTTTTTTTCTATTGAAACTAGAAAATACAATATAAATTCAAAAGAGTTTTCTGGATATAGCTAGTGGAAGGGAAATAGGTAATGAACTTTTTATTATATATATATATATAAGACAAAAGACGAACGTTTTATGAAATTTCCTTTCTATACGGTGGTTTAGACATGTTTGAAGCTGGATGAACATTAAACGCCGCAATGCTGTGGTACCATAGTATCTCTCTACAGTGTTTTCTGATTGTCTCGGTGTGTGAGTGTCTACTTGCTTCATACACACACACACACACAAATACACACACATATATATATATATATATATATGGTGGTTTGTGTATGGCCTCGATGCCACCGTACTCAAGCGACACAACCACACTTAGCTTATCGCGGTGTTCGAGCAATCTCCGGTGCCTCCAAATGAGAATAAAAGCTGCAATAGGGATGAGGTACTTTGGTTCAAGGGTAGGAGGGAAAAGGAGGGGCGCTGTTGGAGAATTTTACAAGCGTCCATCGTTGAGAATACCAATTGAGCGTCGAAAATACAGATAGCGCAGGTTTTCCTCTTTTCCACCGTTGGGCTTCGAAAGTTTCTCCTTGTATTTTAATCGATTTCTACGGCTTCTTCTCCTTCCGGTTTTTTTCTCCATCTTTATTCTGGCTTCTTAGATTACTTAAAGAAAAAAAAACTTCAGAGAAATAGATAGGAACATAGAGTTCTTTTTTTATTATTATTATTATTTTCTTGCCCTTAAATATCAGAAAAGTAGATAGGAATTAAGCGAAGCCCCGTAGAAAGGTTCTCAGATATAAAGAATGCTTCAATTTCATGTAAGATCAATAATTATAAGACTTTACACAAGAAACGGACGAAAGAGCATGTCTTATCGCTTTGGAATTTAATACTTGTTTCAAGAATTCTCGTAACCAAAATGATTTCGTAGCCACGAGTTTGCTATTTAGTTCCGTAAAAATCTCTGACGAAGATAACCGGCAAAGCAGAAAAACATCGTCAAAGTGTTTTACATTATCTATATATTAAAATGCTAGGTTTATACGTTCGTGGTCAAGAAAAGTTTGTGTGTTTGTGGACAATTCATTTGAAAATGATATTTCGGAGAAAGATGACGTTTTCACCGATGGATTGCAAATTTTGTGTAAATTGTTTAGTTCTAATTGAATATTTTCCTTAAAAAATGGCCGTTATTTCTTTATTACCTTTTTTAGGAGTACACTGGAAGTATTTAACTTTTGAAAAGTAAAGCATCATATCCTACGAGTTATACATCCCAACACCACGCATTTGCATGCGGGGTTAGTATATCTCTCCGGCGTTTGTTTCATAGTCAAATGATCATGGAAAGCGAACGATAACCATTCTCCAGTCTAAGATGAATCTTTATTGTTTAGAGTGTTTTGTCCAATGAACACCATAAATCGCTGACATTATGATTAACCGTGTGTGCGTAATGTATTTGCTTATTACATACAGCATACAAGAAGAAAGAAAACACTGATTATACATGAATTAGAAACTCCAACCGGAAGTACTCTCAATCTTGCTAACGGTGCAAGATAGTGAAAAAAATAATCGAAAAAAAACTTTCCTTCATGATACCCCTTGCCGATTTTTATCAAGACATCTTTCACTTGTGTCTGTAAAGGGACATGTACAAATGTTGTGAGGAATGACAAGGAGATTCCCACTCATATTTGAATGATGCGCTGTGTAGAGAGCGCAGGTTCAGCTAGTTATTATTAAAGTGTATGTGACATAGGATCTTAACAATGTACTAACTTTAACGGTGTAACCATTCGACCATTTAATGTGCTTAACATCATCTTCTTCTGCTGGATTTGTTATTAAAATATACAGCCACAAGAAAGGACAAAAACAAGCACTGTGACCGCTGTAAAGATTATTCTTGATACTTAATCCTGTTTTCAAGCAAGAACAAGGTCTTTTTTAAAATATTTCTAGGGGATATTTCTTCAGGAATCAACACGAGACTATCGGAAGAAGATTATTCCTAAAAAAGCATCATTTGTACTGGTTATTTACTGTTTTTAACAATTTCCTATGCGTTATTCGTTCTTTCTATATGACAAGTGGTACTTTAAGATATAATGGGAAATCTATCATATGTTACGGTTGTGGTTAGTTTCTTTTGAACTTCCGATAGGGGCCTCTGCAGATATATACAGGGTGGGCCATTTTAATTAATCCACGGCAATATCTGAAAAATGATAAAACATAGAAGAAATGTTTCAAGTACACGTTATATATTGCTAAGGGGGAAACCCAATTCCGCCAAAAGTACCCCTCCCCGCCCCCCCTAAATGGGGGTAACGGGGGGTAACTTTGAAATGTCAAATGGGAACATGGGTCGAGTAATACCTCGTTCGAAAGGTCTTGGAAAACTAAGTAACGCTGTACCAAAAGATGTTTCATATTGTGCACCAGTTTCAAAATGGCCGCCATGATATGGTTCGGAAACTCCAGTACCCGTAGTATGAAAACCATGGAAGGTAAATGAATGGAACTAAATTGAAATACGAAAATATCATAGGGCATATCGAATGATGTAATCCCTGTGATCCCAGTGGCTTCCCTGAAGGGGTCTTGTGGGCTAACTTTAAAATTTCAATGTCCGACCGGACAACGGTTCGGGCGTACGCTTGACCTACCCAATGTTGTTTGGAAGGCAGACTTCATGCATAGAGAATTGTGCACTAAGTTAACGCGGATGGCCACAGTTACATTTTGATTAACTATTAGCATTCATGTCATATTGTGAGCTTGAGGGACGAAACGGTGTGTACGTATATCCCCGAAATGCTTTCTGAATAACCAACACGCATTGCATAAAAGTTTCTCTTTTTTTAGTCACTACAGCGTCATCCTTACAAACAAATGTTTCAACCACACCATACCTATTTGTAAGGTTAGCCTTAATTTACGAATTAAAGTAGAGTTCTCGTTTGAACTTTCACTTTACTTTCCACCCCACTCACATACAGAGCGCAGGAAGAGATTATTTTGCAGGACTTGGATTTCTCTTTATACATTATGGCAATTTTACTCTAATATTTTTATCTCTGTTGTATTATTCTCGAGCCTTGGAACGCCTCCGTGGTTTTCCTATTTAATTTTCGCTATTTTCATTTATGTCTAACCGTATTCATACTATGGGCACTAGACGTTTTCTTAGACACAGGCACCATGTCTTTGCTATCATTTTGAAAACGGTGTCTCATGTCGAAAATTTTCTTACAGAAGCTGTTTGATATTAATTTGTCTATGTAACGTGATGTTACTTGCTTCAAGCTGCTATTTGAAATTTTCAAGTTGGCCCCGGATACCTTTCAGTTGTCCCTTGGAGTCACCCCGACAACACCTCTCGATGTGCCTTACGTCAGTTAGCTACTCCAGTTTTTCTTTTGTTGATTTATCTCCAATCGCTTTCATACTACGAGTACTAAACCTTTTCTCTGACACGGATACTATGTTTCGGCGGCCTTTTGAGAACACTGCCATTTCACATCAATCGTTTTCTCCTGCAATATGTTAGATTTTGCAAGATTTATCGAACGAGGTACCACTCTACTCATGTTACTATTTGAAATTTTGAAGTTAGCCCCCAAGACCCCTTTAGGGAGGCCACTGGGATCACAGGGACCACACCGTTCGATATGCCCTATGATATTTACGTATCTCAATTTGGTTCCATTCATTTACCTTCCATGGTTTTCACACTACGGGTACTGGAGTTTCCGAACCATATTATGGCGGCCATTTTGAAACCGGTGCACAATATGAAACATCTTTTGGTACAGCGTTACTTAGTTTTCCAAGACCTTTCGAACGAGGTATTACTCGACCCATGTTCCCATTTGACATTTCAAAGTTACCCCCCGTTACCCCCATTTAGGGGGGGCGGGGAGGGGTACTTTTGGCGGAATTGGGTTTCCCCCTTAGCAATATATAACGTGTACTTGAAACATTTCTTCTATGTTTTATCATTTTTCAGATATTTCCGTGGATTAATTAAAATGGCCCACCCTGTATATATATATATATATATATATATATATATATATATATATATGTATGTATGTATGTATGTATGTATGTATGTATGTATGTATATGTGCGACAACTACAAGAAAGAACAAACCACAATCCCTCTGATTAATATTACATAATGTCAAAAATTTCAAAGGACAACAAAACTTTCATTACCAATTATTCTCATTTTGTAATACTGCGTACGAAGGAAGGTAGTTTGCACTTGATAGCTTTCTCTGTCTCTTGTGATATAATAGTATCTGACAACTATAGAACGTCATTTAAAAGTCTTCCGTTATATGTATTTTTGTATTGGATTTTTCATTATACAGTTGGACCCCGATAACTCCAATCTTGATAACTCAATTTCTTTTATAACTCGATTTTTTTCATATTCTGTTGAACTCCTCATAACACCCAATGTTAAAATAACCTCTGTGAGTCGAATGTTTAAAAATTACAGCCTCTATACGTCGAATTTTAAGGGTTTCATAATTATATTTAGAAACCTTGGTAACTCGAACTTTCGTATCTGTGAGTCTCTAAAAGTCGAAGTTTACCTCTATATGTCGAATTTCTCTTAATGTGACTTCGATAACTCGAAGCTATAGCTTTTACGTAATTGTCATTGTTGCTAGTCCTGTCCTTGTTGCTAATTGTGTTTCACTCATGTCTAGACATGAAAGCCCTTCTCCACCTGTTTCTAGGTTAAGAACGTTTCTTCTTCCTTTCGTAAATCAGTCCAAAGTTGTCTATTGTGCGCTCCGAGGTTATATAATCACTATTAAGAGGAATGTGAAACTTAGGTGTCTTGAATTTTTGTAATGGCCATCTTGATAACTAGGTGTCTTGAATTTTTGTAATGGCCATCTTGATAACTAGGTGTCTTGAATTTTTTTTTTTGTAATGGCCATCTTGATAACTAGGTGTCTTGAATTTTTGTAATGGCCATCTTGATAACTAGGTGTCTTGAATTTTTTTTTGTAATGGCCATCTTGATAACTAGGTGTCTTGAATTTTTGTAATGGCCATCTTCATAACCTTGTGTCTTGAATTTTTGTAATGGCCATCTTGATAACTATGTGTCTTGAATTTTTGTAATGGCCAACTTGATAACTCGAACCTTAGCTACTCGCAAAATTCGGTAAGTTGAATTTTTATATATTACCTTCAGCTTCAACTTATCGATGTCTCAGTGTATATTGGACGCAAGGTGTCTATTCATTAAGCAGTTGCTTTTGTATACTCTGAAGAGCAAAAAATAAATACATAAATATAAATAAAATAATATAAAAGGTGAAACACATTTTTCTAACTCAAACAATTGCACAAAAGGTGTTAAATTTCTTAATGCAGAAATAATAAGTTTGTTTTTGAATTGAACATGTGTTTCAATTTCTAATTTTTATGATTCTTCGTGATTTTTCCGTAGTTTGCTAGCCCTCAAATTACATACAAGAGAAATAAATTAGTGCTTTTTAGACTCGTTCTGCTATGGTGTTAATTCGACTGTATATTGTTAGAATACAAAACTCGACTAACATTCCATAGTTAACTCTGTAACATTGATCCAAATTTCCTAGTAGACCTACATTTTTTAATGATGAATTAAATAATATTTAACTTATTTATGGAAGGGTTTTCTTTCTTCTGAAGGAAGAGTTGTGGTTCAGTTGTAGGGCACTTATCTCTAGTGCATACGGTCCCTGGTTCAATCCCCGGCAAGTATGTTTGTGTTTATCAAAATACAAAATTAAATATTCCTAGGTGCGGAACGGCAGGAGAAAAGATCTGATCGCTATCCTTTCTTGGTGAGTCCTTGACCCCAAGGAAACTCTATAGTGGAAGAAGGCAGAGGAAAATCCGTTCTCCGAACAGCGGTATATTGTACAAATATACGATATTCTCTTGCTTACCATAGAAATCAGTTCGGAGCATACGTTATCCATATGCTACATAGGCACTGCTCTTAGATGTTACATCATGCCGTTGCAGGATGTCTGACATCTAACAGTTTTCCGTATATCACATGCTTATACTTATGTTACCTTCGTCAGCAATATGTTATATGTATGTCCATTTGTATGTGAGGTTCTGACCGCCTATATTGTTTCATACGGGAAGTACGTATAGATGGAACACTTATACAGAAAGTATTATAAAACATGCGTTTTCAGTTATACGTGTGTTGTACGTTAAGTCCAAAAACTACAGGAATTACGCTTGTAACCTATCTTCTTAAGTACGCCACCTACATTTATTTTTCTCAGTGGAGGCTGTTCGCAAAGAAAATTATCTACTATAACAGTAATATGTATATTTTTACGATTTGAAGTCCTTCCGCCGTTTTTCTGAGTAGTTCATCCCATTTGTCAAAGCTATTGAACGAGCAAAATAATAATAATAATAATAATAATAATAATAATAATAATAATAATAATAATAATAATAATAATAATAATAATAATAATAATAATAATAATAATAATAATAAACATTCAGGTTGACTTTTATATTACAAGATAATTAAGACAAAAGCACTTATTATTACGTCATTACGTCATTACGTCAAGTCTAGGAGGCTTAGGTGGGCAGGTCATGTAGCTAGAATGGAAGAAAGTAGAAACGCTTTCAAAGTCTTGACTGGTAGACCCATAGGAAAACGACCATTAGGAAGACCTAGGCGCAGATGGGAGGACAATATTAAGATGGATCTCGCAGAGATTGGAATACAAAGTAGAAACTGGATCCAATTAGCTAAGGATAGAAGTCAGTGGAGAGCTTTTGTGAACGCGGCACTGAACCTCAGGGTTCCATAGGCCATAGAGTTAGTTAGTTAGTTAGCACTTATTAAACATAAAAGAAAGAGTTATGGATGTAAAGTTTGAATGTAATGTAATAACAAGCATTTGCTACACTTGACCTTCACCTGAAGGAACAAATATATATAAAGTTTCAACGAGTTTATAATTATATTGCTTTTCAAATTGGACTTATTGTCTCCTCAAAAGAACAGGAAATTGACGGCTGAGTTATCTTCATATATACAGCGAACAAAAAGAGAAATGCAACAAAAGGGGTGATAAGTTTAAGTTCTACAGAAAGATTTTTTGAAAGAAAAGTTCTCAACTTTTAATAGAGTATATACAAAATTTGGATCAATACTAAATTTATAAATGACATGACAATAACATTTAGAATTAACTTTTTCTTATTCGAGTAGTGAGTACTAAGCTGGCATGTTTCACCTACTGAAGGTAAGAACTGTGTGAGAAACAACACACATTAATATACATATATATTAGTAACAATCTTTGAGGCACTATACAAATTCTGAAAGAAAAACTTTCCCAATTTTTCAGAAAGAAATTCTTAAAAGACAACACAACTTATTTCACGACCAAAGAACGAAGTTTTCTTTTGCGTTAGTACATAATGACTAAGTTCGTCTATACGTTGATTGCCAATCTTTTGAAAAACTTCTGCTGACCAACATTCGTGACAGGTAAAAGCTTAAAAAAACAAATTACAGAGCGAAGTAAAATTAAATGGAAAGCCCGAGTTACGCCAATCTTCTTCCCACGAAACACTTGTTTCTTTTTTCTTCGTCCGCAGTACTATTTGGTCTCTCTGCAGTGAGCACAGAACAAGTGAACAAGACTTTTCAAGAAATCACAGTGTAATAATATAAACAGTTAATAGTGATTCGAAAATTTCTTCGCGTCTCCTAAACATACAAGGTATCTATTTCTGTTTTTTCTGTTAGGAGAATAGAAAAGCTTGAAATAGAGTTACTACTATATGGTCATTCTTTTCTTCTTCTTCTTCTTCTTCTTCTTCTTCTTCTTCTTCTTATTATTATTATTATTATTATTATTATTATTATTATTATTATTATTATTATTATTATTATTATTATTATTATTATTATTATTATTGTCAAATCACTTATGTATCACAATTTCCGTAAGAAGCACTTCTATAGAAAAGAAGTTTGCACTCCTTTTCAACGAACTTAAAAAGTTCGTCACTAAATTTTTTATGTACATGTCTCTCTCTCTTTCTCTCTTTGTCTTTCTCTCTCTCTCTCTCTGTCTCTGTCTCTCTGTGTGTGTGTGTGTCTGTTATTTGCAAATTTTCCAATTTTGAGCCCTCCATTCGATAGAGTATCAAAAAGTATCCAAAAGAAGTGATGGAATTCTTCGCATCACTCTTACTGTTCCCGAGATATTGGCCAAAAAAAGTTTCGATTTCAGGAGATTTAAAGAGCCATATCTCGGGAACTGTTAAGTCATAGAGCAGTGGTATTTTGCGATGTTTTTCAATTTTGAGCAACTCCATTTTGAGCATGTGTCTTCGTAAAACAAACATATCGTAGAACATTTCAACAGAAACTCTTGAACAAAACACGTGGAAAAAATTTAGCACTAAAGGAAATTATAAATGGATAGATATATTACAAGAATCGTTTAATGAGTATAATAATCAAGTACATAGTACAATTGGTATAAAGTCTATATAAGTTAGTAACAAAAATTAATTCTTTTTAAGTTCGTTCTCTCAATGCTCTTGGAGCATTCTCAACTGGTTTCATTCATTCTTTAAGTTTTACGTCCCATGTTTACGTCCCTATTATTATGAAGGGGCTGGTGGATTGAGAATGTAAAATTAAATTGAAGAATCTTGAGAAGATCTACGGAAACACAATCTAGTCCACTCACATGGCTTGGAATCGAACCAGCTATCCCTAGCAACAGAGATCAGTGCTCTGCTACTTAGTCACA
The DNA here is from genome assembly GCF_964235325.1 of Thermobia domestica. Classification (NCBI taxonomy): domain Eukaryota; kingdom Metazoa; phylum Arthropoda; class Insecta; order Zygentoma; family Lepismatidae; genus Thermobia; species Thermobia domestica. The sequence goes on from NC_137462.1 coordinate 265,755,859, forward strand.
TGCATCCAGTTATACACATATTATGTTACAAGGTAACCAAAAACGCTCTTGTCTTTCTAGAGCAATCATAAACAAAGAGCAAAACAGTCGATGATACGTACCTTTAGGTATCAAAGTAATCTCTATCAGAATCCAAAACCTTTTGCCAATATTTCTGCAGTTGCACAATACGCTGGTGACAAAACTCGGGGTTGTAGATGCAAAAAAGTATGTTCTACATGCTCTCTCAATTGCGACGAATTTCTCACGTTGGTGGTTGTCTGTTGGTGCAAGGTGCGGTGAATATGGTACATGGAGACCCAAATTGCTGGAGGGTCTCCTGAGTCCTCTTTGCCATATGTGGCCTAGCAGTGTCATACAGGAATAGCACACCTTTGCGATTCACCAACGTTGGCTCCTTCTGCCGTAGTGCACGATCCACCCTTTGAAACTGCTGAGAGTAGAGGTCACCAGTGATTGTCTGACCATGTGGAAATAGCTCGTGATGCACCATTTGCTGACAATTCCACCATACAGCGGGCATAACTTTTCGTAGGTGGAGAAGTGGGCTTAAAGTGTGAGGAATAGGCGACAACCAATGTCTGGTACGCTTGGAAGTATCATAGAGGACTTACTTCTTGTCACGGGTGTGTTCAGATGCCCAACAGATGTTCAGATGTTCAGATGTTCAAACATTCTGTCATTCGTTGTTCCTCGTTGGCTCTCGACAATGTGTGAGGTACACACTTGCTTAGCTTGTATGATTTCCCTATCCTATGCAGGGAAGTCCGTAATCCTGTTGCATGCATATATATCTTGTACACAGGGTATAAAGTCCCGAAACCTCCCCTTGTGTACGCCACAAATAATAGTGCAAGACTATAATTTTCTATAAATTAGTGACTTTATGCAGTACTGGGTACTGTTGGTGGCGTTGGAGGCATTGGCTTGTAAAGTCTGTCTCAAAATTGACTCTAACTAATTTGTTCATTAAGAGTCTTCATCCCGGCGAAATTAAAATACCGCTAATTTTACAGTAATTATGTGATATCTTCAAATAGAAAAAGATAATTGAAACATGGAAGAAGAGCGCTCTAGACAATATCATATTGCGTGAGGTACCGTTATCACAAGTCACCTAGTGGCTTTCCGTTTTCAGCTGTTTAGAAACGCGAAAATAAATGCCGATTTTCAAAATGGCTCGAAATCGAAAGCAGATAAGTGAGTCGTGATAACGGTACCTCACGCAAAATAATATTGTCTAGGGCGTTCTTGTTCCACATTTCGATTATCTTTTATCTATTTGAAGATATCACATAATTACTGTAAAATTAGCGGTATTTTAATTTCGCCGGGATGAAGACTCTTAAATTCTAAAATTTCTTGACACATCCTATGGAACTGCATGGTACACGAATGCGTTATTTTTGTGGTTCAAAGTCCGTCCTATATAAAGTCGCTGATACATAAGGACATAAAACATAACCCCTGAAGCTCAAAATAATTTAAAATCGAATTACCAGTTTAGGCATGCTGAAACTTGTAAATTAAATACGATTAAAGTTTAAGGTGTCTCCTAAAAGTCCTGATATATATTTTTTGCTGCGCCCCGACCGTTGCAGCACGTTCAGGTATATTGAGTTAGGTGAACGGGGTCCTCAGCTTTACAGCGCAATCTAGATCAGTCTCTCGGTGGCGTCAGGATCGCTAAGTTTGTGCACCGCTGTCTTGAGACCACGTCATGGCGGATACTTTCGAACAACGTTGGGTGATTAAGTTCTGCACAAAATTCGACACAAATGGTGCAGAAAGTCTTGTATTGGTGTAGAAAAGGGTCATCTGCGTGCGAAAGGATATTGCTACTAGCTGGCTGCTGCGTCATGACAATGCATCCAGCCACACGTCTCTGCGCGTATGTGAGTTGTTGGCGAAACAAATGACATGTCTGATGAAGGCAATGTTACACAAGTATTATTAATATATATTTAGTGCTTGGTCAGTTTTGCTTTATTAATACCAAAGAATACTTCGAAAGCTACAATGAACAAGATAGTTACTACACAAGATCCAAATTAAAATTTATTTTTTTTATTCATTATTCTTCTTTACCTTACCCCTCCTCAGGTACACACGTAGAAATGAATTTCGGTTGCTCCAAAGCTCTTCGCGAGGTACAAATTCAACATGAGGTTAAATTATATTAAAATTTATAAACTTAGCCCTAAAAATAGACTAAATTTACAGAAAAGTCGGGATTGAGGAGTCCGGACACCTAGTACCCACCTCTGCATACGTCCTTGTCCCTCCTTATCTCTCTTCTCAAACCGGAAGTTATAGATACCGGTTTTGATATTGTATTTACGTAATTTGAAATTCTACTGTAGTTCTACAATATACGAAGCGCTTTCAGAAAGGAACTTCCAATTGCTTACTGAGCGTGAAGTAGTGGGGCAGTATTACCATCACTGCACAGATGTGCGCGGTAGATCAGTCTACATCCAGCCGTGGTATAATGAAGGTTGTTTTCTCATTAGTTCCACTTGTGTAGCGTCTTAAAATGTGTGCTACAATAGACAAACCCGCCAAGTAGGAAGTGCGAGCTGTTATAGGTTTTCTTACGGCAAAACAATATTAGGCAGCATTTATTCATCGGGAACCCCGCCAAGTGAAGGCGTTGTTCGTGAACGGGTTCGTTCATTTAAAAGTAAACGAATAAACATTCATGACGAAGAGAAGAGTGGCAGGTCGTCAGTGGTCACTGATGACCTCGTTCAGCAAATTGATGGAAAAGTTCAATTTTCCACCTTACAGCCCAGATTTGGCACCCAGCGATTTATCGTCTTTTCGTACATATGAAGAAGTGACTTGGATCTCAGCGCGTTGGTCACAAACTGGCTCAATGCACAGGTTGGAGATTTTTATGCTGATGAAATTTGAAAGCTAGTGCAAAGATGATAAGTGATTGAATGTTTATGGAAACTATGTTGGAAACTAGAGCAAAGAACTAGTTTTCAGATGTACATAATAAATTATTATTTACTTTGGTGTTTCTTTTTAACCAAATGGAGTTTACTTTCCGAACGGCCCTCGTAAAACGAAGCTCTCCTGTTTCTTTGATAGAATTAAATTAAATTCAAATCTACATTTTGAATATTTTGAACCTCCAGTATAAATTGCATACATAGTTTTATAGGAAAACATTTATGTTTAATGAATAGTATGCCAACCATGAAAAATATTCTTATTTTTTCTACATCCACAACTTCAGCAAGTTATCTTCCACAAAGACCCCAAGGGAAAATAGTAAGTCTTTTTAATGCTGTCGTTTCGTTCAATGGAGAAAATTCTACTAACTTCACTTCCAACTGTACCTCACACGAAAAGCTTATTTGTAACACAGAGGAAAATTTGCAGAACGAAAGAGAAAGCTAATTAAGAAAGGAAGATAATTACATAGGTAGTCTTGCACACAGAACGTATCGACTCCATTTTTGGAAAAGTTCTGGGCAAACTGATTTGCATAACAAACGAGGGAGCAATAAGCCTTTTTAGGCTGTTCGCTCGATCGACCGAATGGAAATTGTTTCATTCAAAAGCTGCAGCTTGAATTCAAATTATACATCGCCGAGAAGTAATGCGACAAATTGGTTTCTCTTATATTTTCATGTGCCTAGTTATCTTCCACACATACGTACGGTATTCAGTAGTTTTCTTCTCGCAACCACAGACTTTGGGTGTTGAGGAGTAAGATCTACTTTTTATATCCTTATGGTAGTGTTGGAGAAAATATTGAGTGTGAACAGAAAATTAAGAAAAATAGATAAGAGCGGTGGAAGAAACTTTTAGAAGATACAGAAGTACACAGAGAAAAATCCGTTCTCCGGACAGCGGTATATTCTACAAATATACGGTATCCTCTTGCTTACTATAGAAATCAGTACGGAGCATACATTATCCGTATGCTACATAGGCACTGCCCTTAGATGTTACATCATGCCGTTGCAGGATATCTGATATCTAACAGTTTTCCGTATATCACATGCATATACTTATGTTACCTTCGTCTGCTATATGTTATATACGTCCATTTGTATGTAAGATCCTGACCGGCTACATTGTTTCATACGGAAAGTACGTATAGATCGACACTTATACAGAAAGTATTGTAAAACATGCGTTTTCAGTTATACGTCTGCAGTACGTTAAGTCCAAAAACTACAGGAATTACGCATGTAACCTACCTTTTTAAGTACGCCGCCTACAATTTTTTTCTCAGTGTATATTTTAGGATCCATAAAAGATAAAAGGTCAAAAAATACGAGGTGCATTCGTGTTATAACCTCCAATTCCCCCCCCCCCCTCAGGACTCGTAACATAGAAACGTGCTGCTTATAATACAGCTCACAGATGACGAGAAGAACCCTAGCAGAAGTAGTGTGACGTAGGTATGGGCTCGCCCACTTTTCGCACGGGTGTTTCAAATGACACCACGGAATAGCACACAGATAACTACCCGGAGTAGCAGACGACATCTAAATATAGACCACACCTCAAAAAACGAAAATGGATCTGACCGTGCCATTGACCTTTCCCCGCTTCCCCTGTTTTAGGGTTCTTCTCGTCATCTGTGAGCTGTACATGACGTTCTCAGTGCGTGATAGAGATGGCAACTCCGTACGATACACACAACTCTAGCTCAATGAAAGAGCGTTTACCTCTGGTTCGTGGGCTCCCTAGTTCGACTCCAGACTAAGTTCTTGTGATAACTACGTTTTGAGTTCAGAAAACTTTTGACATCCATACTTCGATATCATTTACCACAACAGGTGCACGAACGGACAGGATTCGATTCTTTTTGGAGTTTGAACCGATCGTGTTGTTCGTCACTTTTCCACCAAACCTTGACTGCTCTTTTCAGGAACACCTACACTAGCAAACTTTGTCTATCGAAGTTTTCTGTGTCTCCTTAAAAGAACCGTGAACACAAATGCCTCAGCTATTACTATTCTGTGCTGAAGGGCCGTTACACACTCGTTTGCACCTAATATTCACGGCTTTATAATGTTTCGGATATGCAGCAACAATGAGCCCCCATCCTATCAAACTACCGCAACACACAAGCAACAGTAACAATTACTGGTGCCGAGGATACCGACAACAATATGGAGTTTCATTGCAAACATGGCCGGTTTTTCGTGCGCCACCCGGTATTATTATCAATGTGATTGTTGAAAACAAGCTATGACAGTGCTGCCACAGTCCCAGCACTAAAGTGGGCCGAAAAATAGTACCAAATTGAAACAAAAAAGGGCTGAATTCATTATTTTATACCAGCGTAATACATAGTTCTAAAACACGAAACTAAAAGAGGTAAAGTTCTAGAACACTCCCCCTCACCGTCTTCCAAGAGTTCCAATCAAGAAAGTTCTCTTTCTAAAAAAATATTTAAAAAAAAAAAAACATTCAAATGGGACGACCCCGAACAACCGTGGAAGTAGTTGAAAATTTTCTAACATACGCCGCAAATTAAAACGGAAAACAGTCATCATCTTTAGTATGTTTCGTAGGGTAACCAAACGCGCCTCAATTTCAAAGTAACCAGAATCCAGAATATCGAACACTTAATTCAACGTTTTTTAAGCTAAAATGTCCACCACACTTCTTCTTTCTCGACCACTTCATGCGCCCATCTAGCTTCACTTGTTTCCCGATAGACTTCGAATTACGAATTTTCCACACAAAGTTCGTAGTATTATGGGTACAGCGTCACAGAATAAATGTTCAACAGCACTTTTTTAAGAATCCAAAACACAGTATGAGTAACGTGAGATGTAGGAAAAGTCTTACTGACAATTTTGAAAATGTGACAAGTATTTGTTAAATGGTGCTGAATTCGGTAGAATTGTACCAACTTTTTCACAAAACGGGCTGAAAATGCCAGCGTGGTACCAACGGGCCGAAGAATGACAAAAAGGGCTGAATTTGGTACAATTGTACCATGTGTGGCAACATTGAGCTATGATACACACGGCACACACTGAGCTGCAGAATACTAAGATTCGAGTTGCCAACCCCAGAGAACAAAATTATCGGTTTTCGTCTTTAAAATTATAGTATATTAGAAAAGAATTATCGTATATACGTTATGCACGTGATAATTGTAGAAACAAACATACTGCTATTACTAGCAATAATATATAATAAACTTATCTGGTTATCTTCAGTTTCCATCTCCAAATCGACGTCGCTGTCCACACCATTTTATAAAAATCTTTATTAACACTAATCTGAACACCGACAATATTACCAACCCTTCGTAAACGTAATTGAAATTAAACAATGAATGCAAAGTTGCCATTTGCCAATTCTCATGTGAATATTGATTTATTATAGTGGGAATGACTGTCAAAAATCTCAGTGTGTGTGTTTGTTTTATAATTATTTAGTGCACAATAATTATACACGCATTTCCACATTGAAAAACTGCAATTCATTTTCACATTCAAAAACTGCAAAAAAAGAAAAAAGAAAAAAGAAAAAAGAAAAAGAAAAAAGAAAAAAGAAAGAAAGAAAGAAAAAAATGTGCGTTCTAAAATTACCATATATTCGCCTATTATCGCGAGGGTATTATCGTGTATAGCCAGGGACACCCGAAGAAAATTTTCTAGGCAGGCCATCTCCATGGTTAGCATATTACGTCTGGTATGTTTGGTATTTAATATATGTGATTTGCTATATTAGATATACATTTTCGTGAATCAGGGAAACCGGGCCCCACCCAAGGCACCGATCCTGTGGGACCGGACCCCAAGCTCATATGGGCCCCTAGTGTATTTATGAATATGCAATAATTGGCATAATTTGAATGCAATTTGTCTTAACATCCTCATATATATATACTTTCTTCGTCTGAGTAGGCCCCCCAAAATTTACAGAGAAATCGGTCAGCGCCCTTGGCCTCACCCTGCCTCTACCATCGGGCGCCCATGTATCCAGCATTAAGACAAATTATCGCATATCACAATAAATTATCGTACGGTTGCCAAGCCTGTAGGGCCAAGACATGCTTTTTGAAACGTGTTTCCGGTATGTTCCGATTCAGCTAAAACACTGAATATAATAATAATAATAATAATAATAATAATAATAATAATAATAATAATAATAATAATAATAATAATAATAATAATAATAATAATAACTTTCACTTGTCCGAAGTAGGTAATTTATTCTGAATCTTTTTATATAAATATCTAAATTAACAAAGAAATAAATTATCACAGAAAAGATTAGATTCAAAATGGTGGCTGTGCTTGTTAAGCGGAAACCTGTATTGATTTGTAATTATCCGCATGGTATCTTGTCATGGCGAGGCGGAGGATAGATTTTTTTTATCAACATAATTTTAATTCTCCTTTTTTCTGTGGTAATAATCAATATACTTAAGAATACATATTCACAGAGGTGCATATTCACAGAGAGAAAAAACTTGTAATTTTTGTATGTAAAAACGTAGGTTACATGCGTAAATCCTGTAGTTGTTGGACTTAACGTACGACGTACGTACATCCTGAAGCAAATGTATAACTGAAAACGTATGTTTTATAATATTTTCTGTATAAGCGTTCCATCTATACGTATTTGCGGAATGAATAAAAGAGTTATGTATAGGCGTTAAGGATCTCACATACAAATAGACGTATATAACATACAGCTGATATACGTAACATACGTAAACATATGTAATATACGGAAGATTGTTAGATGTCAAACATCCTGCAACGACATGATTTAACATCTAACTGTGAAAATGGCAGTAGCTATGTAGCATATGGATGACGTATGTTCCGTACAGATTTCCGTAGTAAACATAAGGATTCCGAATATTTGTATAATATAACGCTGTCTGAATAAACGATTTTACTCAGTGTATTGGTAATAATATCCAAGTTTGGTATGGTTTGAATAATATAATAGTTAAACAATTCAGGATTACTAGAAAATTTAAGCACGTCCTATGTGTTGGCGAATAGAAAACAAGGAGTATCATCAGTGGCGTATTTAAGGGGGCCTCCGGGCTTAAGCCACCCCGAAATTGTATTTACTATACTAAAGTAAATTAAATATCTTGCCGAATTTTCACATTTCCATGAACAAAGTTAGCCAGGCCCCCTCTCCCCGAAACAAAATCGTAAATACGCCATTGAGTGTCATATTACGTAATTACACAGTAATTACACCGAACGTACAATTAAAGAAAAATACCATTTAATAAACTGCAAAGATCATTTTACTATCGTGGGCTAATTTAGTCTTCTGTATCTCATTCAAGGAGGTCGCGCAAACAGGGATTCAGGTGACAAAAGAGTACCGAAAGGGGGGGGAGATAATTATTAAACAGAATCCTCCTGGCTAATTACTTTTGTGGAGGAGGGGAGGAAGCGAAAGAGAATCAAGGAATACAATGTTACAATATAGAAACAGGTGCTTCTGCGTCAACCTTCAATAATGAATTTCCCCTCATCCTTCACAAGATTAACTTCATTATTATCCCATATTTTTTTATGCTCCGAGAAGAAGAAAAAAAAGATATAATTGTCCAATAATGAGCTTGTTAATGAGGTGTTACCGTAACTTGATTACCAGTAACAGAGCTAATTAAAACTTAATAAAAACAAGCCTGTTGGATGCTTGATGAATATTGATACGATGTAAAAGCACTGATCTCTCACACCGAACTCTCCATCCTGCAAATTTTAACAGAGGTGAACCACCGCATTTTGCATGTCACCACAACTTCATTTTGTCTACATATTTACCATATGCTTGAATTATTATTATCCGTTTCGATTGTTATATAACTACATTATATACTTATGAGATAAATTTGGGCTTCGGATAGCTCAATATCATCTGATGAGTAAAAGTCTTAAGTACACACTTCACCAATTTTTCTCTTTAGATTTCCAAACTATTTGGCAATTAAAAGTGGTGCCAATATACATAAATGATTCTTTCGTTTTGAAAAGGCTATATTTTCAAAAGTATTACACATACACACATGAACGATATATGAAGAGAACCACAAACTCACCAAGTTTATACATCCTCTACAAAGGTTTAATAGGTGCCCTTATGGTGACTCGACACATGCCCAGACGATACTCGAGCTGATCCCATACATTTTGTAGCATAGTCCTGTCAATTGTCTGCACTGCAGCACTAATGCGTTCTTTGAGTTTGACTAAGGATTGCGGTAGTTTGATTACGTAAACAATTTCCTTAACGTACCCCTAAAGGAAAAAAGTCACAGGGCGTTAAATCAGGAGATCTGGGAGACCAGGGGAACAAAGCTAGGTCATTCTCACCAATATGCGCAATCCATCGATACGGAAGTTCATCGTTTAACTAATCATAAATAGAATGTGCAATTGAGGGGTGCCCCGTCTTGTTGGCGTGTCGGCCTTGCTCACGTACCCCCACTACCACAATCCCTAATCGAGCTCAAAGAATAGTCCCACAAGGCTCCAGGAGTCCCACAAAGCTCCAGGCAAGCTGAGTGGAGGTAGTTATAAATCTTCAGAACTCCGGCAAGTAAAGAGAGATTGGAGTCCCACAAAGCTCCAGGCAAGCTGAGTGGAGGTGGTTATAAAACCTCAGAACTCCGGCAAGTAAAGAGAGATTGGAGTCCCACAAAGCTCCAGGCAAGCTGAGTGGAGATGATTATAAAACCCCAGAACTCCGGCAAGTAAAGAGAGATTGGAGTCCCACAAAGCTCCAGGCAATCTGAGTGGAGGTAGTTATAAAACCTCAGAACTCCGGCAAGTAAAGAGAGATTGGAGTCCCACAAAGCTCCAGGCAAGCTGAGTGGAGGTGGTTATAAACATCAGTGCTCTGGAAAGCAAAGACAAGTTGGAGTCCCGCAAAGCTCCAGGTAAGCTAGGCAGGTAGGAAAACCACAAAGTTCCAGGCAAGCTATGTTGTGGCGGTTAGGATTCCCTCATATCTCCAGGCAAGCTAAGAGAGAAATTGACCAGCCAAAACTTGTGTCCATCGACACGTTACATGCAGTTTAATACCTTTCTATGGATAGCGGTGACGCCGGTGTTCCTCTTCTGTTACATGAGCAAATGATGACAAGGATGCCTGTCGTCTTCTTGTTTTAGTAATTGTAGTAGAAGATCACGTGCTTTTGTTTATAAATAAGAGACATGTATTGATATTCACAAACATAAACCACGTGTAGGATAGGTCTATTACAATATTGAAACCGCGGGAAGTGGTAGAAATCAAATATTTCCGGTTTTAACGTTCATCACTTCCCAGTAAACATGCAGGTCTACAGTACGTTTTTAAGTTTACCCTTAATTTCCCTTGACAGGCTTAACCTTAGAGATTCTCCCTATGTACGGCCTTGTAAAATGTAAATTTTAATGCATCGAATCTAGATAGTCTTAACGTATAAATTTGTATGTGCTTAAACCAGATGTAAGAAAGAAAGCTGCGCAAAAACACATACGCTTAGACTTAAGCTTAGAGATTCTCTCTGGGCATGGCTTTACCAGGTGTACATTTTAAGTCACACTTAACAGGTGTACCATTTTAAAGGAATTTTAAATCTAACCTTACATTACGTATTATTGGCAAGTCTGAAGCAACCTTGCAATCGAGGAACTAGCAAGTTTACTGTAGCTTTGGATAGGTTTACAGCTGTGCAAATGCAAGCTTGTGCAAACCTACAGTCTTAGCCTTGAAGGCTTGAGTAATTCTATTAAAAGTCTAAAATGCTATTAGAGTACCCATCAGGAAGTCGCGGTCGGAAAGAGGGTTTGCCGCCGTCGACGGTGGCGGGCCGCTGGAGGCAGCCGGCACTCGTCCGCGGCGGCACGACGATCTACTTGTTCAAAGTTGCCGACCTTTTGCCGAGGCAGCAAACGGTCGAAAATCCTAAAAAAAAAAAAAAATGCCCTTTGCCGACTCTTTGCCGACTGTTGCCGACCGTCAGAGTCGGCAAAACAGTCGGAAAGGTGTCTTTCCGACCATCTGCCGACTCTTTATGCCGGCATCCTTTAGACGGCGGCGCCGGCGCATTTGATGCTCATTTCCGGCTGTTTGCCGACTGCTCGGCAAGGTAACTATTCGTCGCGGTCGAAAATCGCGCTGAAAGACGCCGGCGTCCGGCGCTGGCAATCCGACCGCGGCACCTGGTCAGCATGGACAAATTGTCCGACTGTAGACGGCAGAATCCTGATGGGGTATAGAGCAAAAATGGTAATTGATAGTGACCAGAAGATTCCTACAATCGATTAATCGTGTCAAGAATACATCTCTTCTCCATCTTAAACTCTGTACTAAAACCAGATGTGATAGAAATACCTACAAATTTCGATTTTAACATAGATCTATTTAGAGTCAAAAGGATAAGAAATTGCGAGAAGCGGTTGTTTCAGCAATCGATTTAAGGTTCTAAGAGTAATTACCATCTTCTCTCTTAACTCTACTCAAACCAGAAGTGGCAGAAGTCAACCACTTCCGTTTTCAATGTTGATTAATATAAAGTAAAAACGAAAACGTTAATAGACAAGGAGAAGTGCTTTTCTGCATTTAAGCGTCTCACAAATATTGCAAAGTTGTATACATGCTTCCAACACCACGTGCAGGCTGTAAGCAACTTCAGACGACAGCCACGAAGACGACATTGTCGATCATCGTGAACAATCGACAAATAACGAAGATCAGCGAAGTCAGCCGATATTACAGGATAAAAGAAGCTAACACACCGCAGAAGGCATCAATCCGTACCAATTGATCATCACCTTCACTCTCTAGGACACCTGGCCTATGAGAGTTTCTGTTGTTAGGACGTCTGGTCTCTGAAAAATACCTCACCACTCTCTAGGACGTCTGTTCTCTTAGTTTTATTTCCTTTGTTAGGACACCTGGTCTCTGAGAGGTATCTATACACATTCCTTGACCGCAAAGTACCTTAGATCCAGTCACCCTAGAATGCATGGTCTCTGGATTCCTAATATGTCAAAAGCAAACTACTAAATATCCAAAAGTAACTTATATTATAATTAATATTATTTCTGTATTTAAGATGAGTTTTTATAACATAATGGTGATTGAGAAAGTCCAAAAAATTCCCGTATACCATTTTCAGTTCTACCCTAAAAGAGAGAACTTGACATTATTTTCCATCTCTACTAAAATCAAAAGTTGTTGGAACCCGTTGGAACCCACTACCTCTTCTACGTAGTTTCAATGTTGATTGAGAAATTATAACGTCATACAAACCAAACTACCTCACGTAATGTACACGAGACACTGCCACTTGTTATGTTCTACTACAAAATTTATGTGGCTGTTTGGAAAATTAGAGAATATTTTCTATCTATTCCCGTTATTGTGACGAACCTAGAACCACACTGTTGATCACAGTTTGAGATATATTACCTTACGAGGGGGAAAAAAATGCAATATACGTTAATTGCTTTAAATGTGTTAATATATGTAAGGATTAAAATTCTTCATTGTTTATATGAGATTAAATTATTTATTTATTTATTTATTTTCTTTTTTCTTCCAGGTTGGTCAATCAAAGTTCGCAGAGTAGCAGTAACGAAGAATCGAAAGCTTCGCAAAAAACCGGTCGGTGTTCGAAATTCTGTGATAAGCTTTGTTGTCGGCCATTTTGGAAACGCATTTGTGTCCGAAAGTCTCGTAAGGACAAAGGTATCGTTCAAAAAAGCAAAAGCAAATCCAAATCGACGGACACGAAGGAGAGAAAAGGTATTCGTTGGCTGTGTTATAAAATCTTCTGTTGCGGTCGCGAGAAACCGTGGTGCAAATGTGTTCATAGTAACAGCAGCGGCTATACGAGCGACAGCGAAAACACGTGTAAGAACCGCCTCATGAGGTGTTGTTGTCGATGCTGCCCCTGTTGTTGCCGAAAGAAAGAGGTTCCGGGTGCGTCTCTCGACCCCAACAGAAGAAAAAGCACCGTTGGCTCGATTGCACCATATGGCAAGAGAGGAAGTCGAGGAAAGGGCGCCGAGGTAAGTTTTCAGTTCTGTTTTTTATTCATCCATAAGACACTACCCGATTGTAATATTTTATGTAGGTTGTATGACCTGAATACCGTGCAATATTAACCCTTTCAGGACCATAAGAATTGTAGGCAAGAAGTTATTTATTTATTTATTTGCTATTTAGGCTAACGTTGACATGTAGCTTCCAAATATCGTCATCGGAACTTGATTACTTCAATAGTTACGTAGTTATGGTCTGGAAAAGTATGTATTAATTATGAGCAAGGGATTTTTTTAAGATAAATAGAGATAAGCAGTTCAACATATGATAAGTTTTTTGTAAACATTTTTGTTCCTCAGCATAATGTTAGCAATTATAATTTGTGTGTATACTTCCGTCGCTGTCAATACCAACCCACATGTTTACTCTTGCTGATCTGGAAACACGTGGACTTAATGCATTGTTGCAAAATTTAGTGCACTCCCCTGGACTTCACTAATCAGCTACAGATGTATGGCTTTTGTTTATTGGCCTGACGTCGCAATCTTGACTCCTTTCAAGGACATGAAATCATCAGCGGTCAACGACAAGGGTACTGTCTCCTGATTTAGTCCTTAGTGCCACGCGATCAGAAGACGGTTAATAGAGCGGCTTGATTGTAGTATTTGCTATTGTTGAAGGATTGTACTCTTTAGGTGATGTTTCACTGTATACTTCATAAATTCATAAGTATATGCCCCTTAGTCATAAAGGAATTAATACCTAAAATTATCACAAAATAAGAAATTGTATCGCATAAAATATATTTTTTATTTAACTGAATTGTTAACTTAACATCATCATTATCGTAGATATATTTTGCCATTATTGGCAAGTCCTTGCAACAACTGAGAACTTCCATACTCCATGGTCTTCAGTTAATCTCTTCATGTTCATTTACGACTTTTCTGTTTTGATATCACACATCAATTGTAGCCTCCTTCTTCCCCTCCCTCTCTTTCCTGCCATCATATCCTCTAATAACCAGTTTTTCTTCCTCTCCTTAATAATATCTAAAATTATTCTTTTCTCCTCCACCATTTCTAATACTCTCTCGTTCATTTTCGAATTAATTCTCTATATTTTTCTCTATATCCACATTTCGAAAGCTCTCAGGCTTTTTCATCATTTCTCAGTAATGTACATGTTTCTGTCCCATACATCATAATACTCCACACGAACCATTCTACGAGTCTTACTCTTTGTTCAAGGTCCCACAAAATTATATTTTCTTTCTTCTAAAGGCTTCTTTCGCCATGAATATCCTTGCTTTAATTTCACGTTCACACTTCATATCATTACTAATAATACCACCCAAGTATCGAAAATTAGTGATCTATTTTCTCCCCTCCAACTTCTATATTTGACACCGACCGCTTCATTCCAATCACTATGACTTTTGTCTTCCCAACATTTATTTTCATCCCATATTCTCTGCAGCCTTTCTTCAAGTTTTTTAGCATCTTATTGCTAGTAATTATCATAAACAAATATTTATTGATGATCCAAAGTTGTTAGTACTATTATTGAAAAGACATATTTATCATATAAAGAACTTTATTAGTATTTCACTCTATAATAAGAAAACTGGATATTGTATTGGACTTACATTTTCCAATAAAACAGTTCAAAATTTACCTTAAGAGTCTTCATCTCGGTGAAATTAAAATACCGCTAATTTTACAGAAATTATGTGATATATTCAAATAGATAAAAGATAATCGAAATGTGAAACAAGAGCGCCCTAGACAATATTATTTTACATGAGAAACCGTTATCACGACTCACTTATCTGCTTTCGATTTCGAGCCATTTTGAAAATCGGCATTTATTTTCGCGTTTCTAAACAGCTTGAAACGGAAAGCCACTAGGTGACTTGTGATAAAGGTACCTTACGCAAAATAATATTGTCTAGGGCGTTCTTGTTCAATATTTCAATTATCTTTTATCTATTTGAAGATATCACATTATTACTGTAAAATTAGCAGTATTTTAATTTCGCCGGGATGAAGACTCTTAAAAGAAACAACGAAGTCATATAAATTGTTTGGCGTTGTTGTACCCATTTGACACCAATGTAATATGTGAGGTAGAAAATTGGGGTAGAGCAGGTTTGAAATTCTAAGGAAAACAAAAATAATAAAACAAAAAATGTAACCAACAATAATAAAATAAAATTAACAGCATTTAATGTAACCAAGCAACTTTACAGGGAGGAAATTTCTTAAATTTTTATTACATTAATTTTTTTTATTAATATGTGTTGGGATAAGATATGTGAGTATCTTTGAATCACTGTAAGAGTTTTGATATACAATGCAGTTATTTTATAGTTACCTTGTAGAAATTATACTTATCTGACTGTTGTTCTGGAATTGTCACTCACTTCACTTACTTTAGCCTTCACTTTCTCAGTTCACTTTCTTCTTGCCGTTTCGGTTATTTACACAACAGGCCCTTATCCACGGGGAGCTAGGACCCCCCCTAAATTTTCACTGCCCCCTAAAATTTTCACAGTAAGCTTGCAAATGAACTACAATATGGTGATGAACTGTAATATAGTTGGGTCGCCCCCCTAACTTCTACCGCCCCCCCTACATTTTGGGACTGGCTACGGGCCTGTCACACAATCATTAATTGGATCACTAGAGTACTTAAATTAGGCTGTTCGTCCAATGTTGATATGTCACTGTGTTTAGAGTTGCCATATTAACCGATTTTAGCGGGTACAGAGTGTCTACTAAAATTCCACAATTAAATTTCGTGACTTTTTCGTGACCTTTTCTTTACCAAATCATAAAATTTCCTGACATTTTCAAGAGCGAATTTGGATGCGAATTAGGCCGAATTTTCATCCATACGATACGAACGTACTTGGCTTGCGATTTGGTAGCGTCTAAAGTCGACCATAGACATTTTTGATGGTCAATTTTGACGTTTTATAGAACAAAATTTTCCAATCTGTACTTACATTTGTACAGTTAAAGAAAAATCGTGACCCAAAAGCTAAATTTCCTGACTTTTTCGTGACTTTCATGGCCGTTTTCTGATTTCGTGACCTTTTCGTGACATTCGTGACTTTCGTAACCGATAGACACCCTGGGGTACCACCCGATTTTCAGGTCCTATGTTCGTCCCCCGGTTAATCATCTCTTAATCACGAAAAAACACTTGTTTTGTTGGAGAGAAATCTAAGATGACTTTGTTAATAAAGTGTTGTTATATTCAACATAAACCGCTACATCTCTGTGTCGTATTATGGGTACGTATTTCTTTGATGACCTTTCTGCATATTTCAGCTGAACAAGTCTATGTTTTTACCTAGTCTATATGGTCACCTAATCTTTATATGTTCAGAAATGATTGCAAATTCAATTACGGTATTCTTAGCATTTTATTTAGATTAGCTTCATTATTAATATTTTGTCTTTTAAAATGTTTATGTTGTATATTTCATATAATGTGGAACCCTGGTAATTTTGCATGCTAGTATGATTTCAAGTAGCAATGTTTAAAAACGATTAGAAACTTTATAAGTGATGGACCAAGACTCTTAAATATGTTTTATCTTTCTTTTTTTGTTTCGCATATCTTTGAATTTGTTGAAGAATGTCTTTTTTATTTTTAATGTAATTTCAAACATTGACATTTTTACTCCGCTGTCGGACGATACCAATTTTTTTCCCCCAGAAGGACATGCATTTTCTTTTTTCTTTTTTTGGTAGCTTTATCTGCGTGCAACAGTGGAGTAAAAATATAAATGTTTGAAATTATATTAAAAATAAAAAAGAAATTCTTCATCGAATTCAAAGATATGCGAAACAAAAAAAAAGTCGATAAAAAATATTCATAATAAAATTTCATGTGTGCCGTTCCATATGGAACACAATTAAAAATATTAAAATAGCAAGAACATTCCGTGTTTATTCCATTCCGAAGCAATTACTGTCTATATAATATTTACAATAGACTTTCAGAACATACTACTCCGTGGTTGTACACAAGAAAGAAAGTATATATGTGTATACATACATGCAAATTTGTGCGAAATTTGAAAAACTCCTCTCAATTATGTTCTGTTTTACCACAGGGATATTTCCCCTAGCATTTCCGGTTTCCTTCTCTTTCCGACGAAAAATAATCTCTTCTGATGTCGTTTATCGGAAACAGCATGTCGCACCGGACATGAACCGGAGCGGAGACGTGTACCCAACTCCAATCTATTGAGTTAGGCACAATTGGTGTCTTACAAAGGACGTGAATGAAAACTGGATTGGAAATGTGTCTTCCTCTGTAACGTATTCATTATATATTGAGTAACGAATACATATGGTAGAGTTTCTTATTTTTAGAATGAATCTTACTCTCTTTTTTACTTGAAATTCATAAAATCAGAAAATTGTTAGCGATTTCATTTTTCCATTAATTCAATATATATAGAGAGCAATTGCTAATAAAATCTCAAGCGTTCTCTATCTTAAAAATTAGATGTAAAATCTTCAGGGTGGGTGAAGGATGTTCCCAAGCATCGCATGTTTTCATAACTATGATGCATATATATATGCAATCTTTATTCAGCATATAAATTCTGTTAAACGCAGCAAAGCTAATTCATGTCTTGAAAGTTACAACATGAGACACATAATTCTCGTACGCATACTAGTTTTCAGCGTAAAACTCGACTTACCGGCGATTACTTTCTTGTATTAACTGTCGTGTACTACATAAAATTTTTACCTCTCCCGAGAATGAATTGCTCTGCCAATTCAACTCAATAGTATTGTAATATCCTACACGTGGTCTATATTTATGAACACCGACACGTGCTTTTTTATTTGTAAACAATATCACGAGTTCTCTTACTACAACTACCACAAAGCAAGCAGACGACAGATGTCACTATCATCGTCAGGTCATGTGACATTAGAGGAAAACTAGCACCACCACTGTTCAGAAGAGAGTATAAAACACCATCCAAGGTCTCCATAGACATCTATTCCTTCTCTCTTAGCTTGCCTGGAGCTCTGCGGGATACCAACCTCTCTTTGTTTACTTGGATCACTGAGAATTCCTAAATCTTTTCCACTTAGCTTGCCTGGAGCTCTGTGGAACCTTTCCTTTGGCTATCTGGGTCTGAGAACACCTAATATACCCAAACTACACAAAGAATTTCGTATTGGTCTTAGGACCACATTCATAATGAGTTAACAGGAAAAGGTTGTGGAAGAAAACCGAGTCCCATGTACTAAATTGTTGTACCTACTACCTTACATACATACATACATACATTCAAATAATACATTTAAGGATATTTGAAATTAAATCTTAAAAATTAATGATAGTTTTGGGTTATATCTTATTAAGTACAGTGTACACTGTCCTCTTGCTTGTGTCACAATGAAAGGCTCGATGGGGGTTAATTTTAATATCAGTTTCACCTCACTGGGTGGAGTGTTTTTTCTCTGTTCTTGTTAGTCACGAACATGTTCCTTTAGCGGTCAATTTTCTCGAAAAACTACGCATGATAATTTATCTTCAATGATTTATTTTTATTAATTTTGATGAGATCTATGGATAGATACGTGTCTTATCTTTAGATATCTGTCTTTAAAGGACTTCGGTTTGTCAAAACTACTTTATATGTACATTCATGTCCAAAATGATTGTCGCATATCTATAACTGTCTTCTTGTAAGAATATAATTTGATAATGATTTTGCAGGGTACTTTTAATACTGATACTATGTGTATAATTGGGAAATGTCTATTTGTGGTAAATTTCATAGGAATAAAAAAAATAAATACGAAAATTAGAATTAATAAAACAAAATGTTGCTAAATGAATGAGAAAGTTTTATTTTTGTTTTATTGTTCTTATTTACTGCTTTCTTGACATGAAATTTGCCACATACATGTCTTTGCCGATTATACACATACTAACATTATAAGAAATACCGCGCGAATTCGTTCTCAAATTATATTCCTACAACAACATATTTATAGACATGCGACAATAATTTTGGACATGAGTGTACCTTGCCTATCCATTAACCTTTAAACGCCCATTGACGCAACTGCCTTTAAACCTCAATAGCTCAGCCCCTAATTAAACTAGGAAGGTAATTTGGTACCAATCTCTGAAGGATGAAGCTTTTCGCCAGTATGCACTATGTATGTGGGAGTACCACCGCGGAGGGGGAAGAAGGTAAAGTTTTTTTGTTACTTTTGCATCAAGTTTTATTGGGGGCATTCCCCCATCTTGGGGTACGTTCTTGAAAATTGGTATGTGAGGTAATGAAGTAGTCTACTACATGGGAATACTCTGTATGTGTACTTGTTGGTTATATGGAGGAGAAGGGGGCAAAGTTGACCATTTTTTTTAATCCCAGTTTTTTTACATTTATATTTTTTATTACAGTAAATTACATTTTCTTCTTCTTATTGTACGAATTGGGCGGGAATTAGACAAATGTTACCTCATTGAAATCTGTGTTCCAAAACATTTCCAATGATGTATGAAGCCAGGGCAGCCAACGCAAAGATCTGAAACAGCCTTTCGAAAATGATAAACAGGGCGTTTTTAGGAATTTACTCCTGAATTTTTATCTCGCTTTGTATTGCATCCATGATTACCATTTTTTTATACTATTATTGTCACAAGTGTGTTGCCTACACATTACCATCATTTTGTCTGCGTAGAGTGAATGCAAAGTTTGCCAGCGCCCTCCAAATTCTATTTCTTCATATTTTAGGACATTTTGTTTCTTCTTCTTCTACGAATCGGGCGGGAAGTGTTCCAAGAGCTTTCCAACGACGTACCAATCATGACTCTGTAATTATTAGGGTGGTCATCGTGGTCTCCAATGAGATAGTGTATGATTTCATTCAAATCCTTGGCGGGCGTAGAGAAGTTAAGGAACTGCCCTCCAATCTTGAAACCCTCAGTTTCCATTAATGGTTCCTTCATTATACATTCACTTCAAATGTTGTAGCTTGTAAAAAATGACACAAAACCAGACTCGTATTGTCAAATAATTATAGAGCAGTTTGTATTTATATTCAATCTTATTTAGGTAATCCCTGAATCTTTAACATCCAACACACGAACACTGAAACATTTTTAATGATCCCCTACAAATTTAGGACAGTTAAATAAAACTCCACTCTAATCTCTCTACCAAATGCGGGAAGAAATCTATTATTACGTAATTTTTCAATATTAACTAGCTGAACCTGCGCTCTATACACAGCGCATCATTCAAATATGAAAAATGAAATGAAACCTTTGAGTTTTACGTCCCACGCTTATGTCGGTTAGGCTAAAGGAGACGGTGCTGCTGAGTAATGAATGAAATGATGGAATGAAGAAAGTGGGAAGAAACGGGAGAACCCCGAGAAAACCCACGGGGTTTGTCCACCACAAAGTTCACTTAACGGGGGCTGGGATCGAACCCGGGACCCCGAGCTCCAGAGGTGAACGCTCTACCAATGAGCCACCGCGGCCCAACTCATTCATTCAAATATGAGCATGAATCTCCTTGTCATTCCTCACAACATCAATATATGTCCCTTTACAGACACAAGTGAAAGATGTCTTGATAAAAATAACCAAGGGGTACCATAAAGGAGAGATTTGTTCCATTATTTTTCAATATCTCATACCCTTTGCAAGATTTGAGCCTGCTTTCGGTTGGAGTTTCTAATTCATATATGATCAGTGTTTTCTTTCTTCTTGCATGCAGTATGTAAAGCAGATAATTACACGCACAATTAATTATAATGTCAGTGACATATGGTGTTCATTGGGAAAAAACACTCCAAACAATAAAGTTTCATCTTAGACTGTAGAAAATATTATCCTCCGTTTTTCATCATCATTTGGCCATGAAACGAACACCGGAGAGATATACTAACCCCGTATACAAATGTGTAGTGTTGGAATGTACAACTCGTAGGATATGACACTTTTTAAAATTTCAACACTTCCAGTGCCCCTAAAAAAATGTAATAAAAAATAACGGCCATTTTTAAATATTCAATTAGAACTGAACAATGTACACAAAATTTGCAATCGATCAGTGAAAACGGCATCTTTCTAAGGCGTGTGGTTTTAGAGTTGTCATTGTCAAAACAATTGGCCACAAACATACAAACGTCCACAAATATATAAACTTTTCTTGACCACAAACATATAAACCTAGTATTTTATATATAAATTGAAATAATACCATCTTTTTACGTGATGTACAGAGACTTTGCTATCATATTTCATTGTACAGTAAGAACCTTGTAGAATTGTGTTCAAACAATTATGACATTTCGCTAATCTCTTACAAAATGACTGTTTTCAAGTAGAAATTAAGTTATATCTTTTACTGCGTCACTAAAATTCATTGCAGCACTTCCAACATGATTTTATTTCTTAATGGATTTCTTGCTTTCTTTTTCTCTCTTTATCTATTTGCCTCCTTCATCTTCCCTTTATCCGCTTCTTAACTTTTATCACTCCATAAAATGACCAATGTGTGTGCAGACGAGGAACTTCGTATGTTAACCGTGCTCGCTCATAATTCTGGCTTCACCTCCTTGGCTGTGTCAGCATCCTCAAAGTTGAAACAACCATTAAACTTACCCATAAAGCTCGAACCTTGTCCTTTGAAGAAAAAAGCAACCTTTACAGCATACAAACCATGCGAAACTTCACAAACTTTGTATCATAACTTTGTTATTTTCTTTATTATTTTTGTGTATACAGTAACACTTCACGTCATCTTTTAAACTTATTATCCTGCAGGGATCATACTTTTCACACATTTGCATTACTTTATGGAATAAATTGTTATTGTATCTTATCGTGGGAGTAACACGCAAACACAAAGTAACACCTTTTTAATATAGAATTTCAAGATTTTGGGATCAAAATATCCAATATATTTCAGACAAAAAAAAAAATCTTTTAGACCTTATATCTGGAGAACTACATATAGTGTAGCCATACCCAAATTACAACTTAGATCACAAGGAACGGACATGAACACGTCATCCGGACATCCAAATCAAACCTAGTCCATTCTGTAAACATAACAAAGATATGTTCATGCACAAAAAATTAGGTGCCATGGACAACGGCCCATAAATCCTGTTAGTATAAAGAAAATCGTAGACTCGCAGTGAAATAGCTATTGCATCAACACTGTTCATTGGAAAGTCATGGTTTATAGTTCATTCTCTTCAGCATAAAACAAGCTTTCCAGAGGTGCTATGCACTGGGGCCCATAATGTACTTGAACAGGGAAAATTGGAAGAATGTCAGGAAAATTGCTTGCAGAAATCACTACGATCAACTTTGGCCCTTTCGGAGTGGCCCCCGGTAGAAGAACAAAATCGAAATGTATCTCTAAAAATACTATGAAGATTAGGAAATGAGTGTACTAAGTTTTGTATTGATAGACGGAATAGATATGAGGGAAAAATGTGTATTGTTACACAAGCTTTTCCCTCATATCTATCAAGCTCTTCCCTATAACGCCAGTCCTAATAATAAAGAGCCGCTATCTGCACAATCGGTTACATGTTCAGACATTATGTCTAAAAAAAATTAAATAAATAAAGCAAAGAATTTAGAAATAAAATAGAGTAATTCCATAAACCAAAGAATATGCAAAGAAAAGGCAGAGTGGAGGGCCAATAATGACTGGAAGTGGAAAGGAAATTAAGATCACAGGGGAAAAGGAGGTATGTCAAGAAATGGCTGAAAATGAGTCAACAGCAGAATTATGTAGCATGAAAGGTGTAACTTGCATGGATTAAATCCAACCGTATGAAGATTATCCACTAAGAAAGTTAATACTAATCGCCTACACAAAATTAATGCGATAGCCATGACCTACAACAGTAATTGACAAGCTTTATAGACATTACGGTGGCAATTGAAGGGAAGGCGAAAAATTTCCTATACCTCTGGAATTTTCCGAAGTCTTTTTTCCTCTTATACTTTCTCAAGGAAAATTATATTTCTTTGTTCGTGGATGATATCAAATTACCAGGAAAAGATTAGGGTAAAACGAGGAGAGACGCTGCAGTTTTCCATATCCACATAATAAAAGAACATCTCTACTTTTGTGAAAAATTATCTACATGAAAATTTAACTACAATCTATGCATTTTAAGAACAAAAAGTAAAAGAGTTCCATTAGAAAGGGTTTCAATTGATCTTTTTAAATTACGAAAAAGTTGAATTTTGAGTGTCATAAAAAACACGAGGAGAGATGACGCATCCATTGATTCTTAATAGTTTTGTAGTTTCGGTGCAAGTATAATACTCTAACAAGCATGGTATTGAATATTTATCAAGTAAAAACTAGCATGCATTCTACTGTTATTTGTCAAACTTATCTTCAATAAAATTTCGAAGATTACTTCATCAGATAATTTTGCTATGAAAGCTACCCACTTTGCTCGACTGATATCTATATCACTGGCTTGGTGGAATAAACGACAGTTATATATCCCTGCAGAATGTTGCTGCCATCTGATATGTATCATGCAAACTATATTATGTGTGGCATCTCTTCACCTGCGGCGTCTCTCCTTGTTTTACCATACTAAGAAAAATATCTCCTGAAAAATAAAAGGGACTGTTGTGACATCTCGAACTTACATAAAATATCGTTAGATTTTAAGTATCTTACTGTCTCGCATATTAAAAGTCTTTGTTAATTACATTGATTTAAGCATCAAAAACCACAAAAATTGACTATCTTGCGTAGAACGTACTGCAATAAACAAGGAATGGAAATTTATTGAACTTGCTAATAATGGTTGTGTGGGAGAGCTTTTCGATCAGCAATTTACAAGGACTTATCGATCTTAATCATCTTGCTTCAAAATCACCTACATTATAGCTATTATCACTCTGTAAAGTTTACTTGATGTGGCTTAAACAGTGTCCGACTTAAATGACAATGTTTTCAGACTGGTACAGCTAAGTGTAGGAGGCAATTTTCCAAATGTATTGAGGAAACTACACAATATAGTTTCCCATTTGTATGGTCCCTCGCTAACATCTCATTTTAAAGCAATCTACTTTGTGCTACTTTATCAGCGCGGATGGTGAAAGCTTCGTTAATATACAGTAAGGGCGACGTCGAGCATTTCGAAGAAAACCCTAAACTTTTATTTTTTATTTTTTTAAATTTTCTCACGACCAACATCTAGTTGTTTGACGTTGAGTAGTGGGAGGCAAATTACAGCATGTGCGGCATCTCTTCACCTGCGGTTCTCTCCTCGTTTTACCCTACTAAGACAAATCTATCTTAATAAATAAGGTTTTCACGTCTTGTCTCGTCAACGAAGTAACGTCTCGTCTCGATTCCCGATACAGTTTTTTCGTCTCATTTTATAAATGTATGTACAGTCTGCAGCAAAAAAAAACCCTGCAACATGAGCATGTAAGTTTATTATGAAATTACGTCTAACAGCGCAGGGAATCAACATAACGTCTAAATGGTCTAAATGGCACGAATCACACTAGGAAAAACCTCGGCGTCCTCCCTTGCATACTTATTTTGGAGCAAAAGACTTCGTCGTTTAACAATAAACTTACATGCTCATGTTGCACGTTTTTTTGCTGCGGACTGTACAAAATTTATGCCCTGATTATGTTTCTTAATTTCATCTAAAAGTAATCGGAATCCTTGCGTCTAACAACAGGTCTGCAAAGGGACCACATTTATTGTTGGAATTTATTGTGTAATGATTTGCATGTCCTTAAATGTTGATAAATGTTCCTCATTATGTTTGTACAATCAGCTTATCATTTGACATAGGGTGACCAGATTCTGACAAGCGAAAAGTCGGACACAAATATAATAGTATTTGATAATTTACTGCGTCGGCAGTACGCATGTCCTTATTTCATTTAACGTTAACCTTAATTTAATCATTTATTTTTGTTAAATAGAAAAAGCACTGAACAAAAGAATTGAAGAAATTCAACACAACTCCAAGTGCTTTGATGAATGACAAAGTGGTTTATTTTTATGAACGAAAGGTAAACTTCGTGTTGGGCTAAAGATTTTTTTATAAATCGATTTTCGGAAGGTGGTATTATTTTAATCAATGAGAGAAAATTTAGGCCGGCACGAGAGAACTTCCACTAAACTTGGCTAACATCACTGTTGTAACTTGAAGTAGAAATCTTTCGTATCTCATCAAGCTCTTCTCAGTAAAAACAAACTTGAAGTAGAAATCTTCCCTACCTTAGCAATATCTCATCAAGCCCTTCTCAGTAAAAACAAACTTACAGTAGAAATCTTTCCTACCTTACCAATATCTCATCAAGCCCTTCTCAGTAAAAACAAACTTGAAGTAGAAATCTTTCCTACCTTAGCAATATTTCAACAAGCTCTTCTCAGTAAAAACAAACTTGAAGTAGAAATCTCTCCTACCTTAGCAATATCTCATCAAGCCCTTCTCAGTAAAAACAAACTTGAAGTAGAAATCTTTCCTACCTTAGCAATATTTGAACAAGCTCTTCTCAGTAAAAACAAACTTCAAGTAGAAATCTTTCCTACCTTACCAATATCTCATTAAGCCCTTCTCAGTAAAAACAAACTTGAAGTAGAAATCTTTCCTACCTTACCAATATTTCAACAAGCTCTTCTCAGTAAAAACAAACTTCAAGTAGAAATCTTCCCTATCTTACCAATATCTCATTAAGCCCTTCTCAGTAAAACAAACTTGAAGTAGAAATCTTTCCTAACTTACCAATATTTCAACAAGCCCTTCTCAGTAAAAACAAACTTGAAGTAGAAATCTTTCCTACCTTACCAATATCTCATCAAGCCCTTCTCAGTAATAAAAAACTTGAAGTAGAAATCTTTCCTAACTTACCAATATCTCATCAAGCCCTTCTCAGTAAAAACAAACTTGAAGTAGAAATCTTTCCTACCTTACCAATATTTCAACAAGCTCTTCTCAGTAATAACAAACTTGAAGTAGAAATTTTCCCTACCTTACCAATATCTCATTAAGCCCTTCTCAGTAAAAACAAACTTGAAGTAGAAATCTTTCCTACCTTACCAATATCTCATCAAGCTCTTCTCAGTAAAAACAAACTTGAAGTAGAAATCTTTCCTACCTTACCAATATCTCATCAAGCCCTTCTCAGTAAAAACAAACTTGAAGTAGAAATCTTTCCTACCTTAGCAATATCTCATTAAGCCCTTCTCAGTAAAAACAAACTTGAAGTAGAAATCTTTCCTACCTTACCAATATCTCATCAAGCTCTTCTCAGTAAAAACAAACTTCAAGTAGAAATCTTTCCTACCTTACAAATATTTCAACAAGCTCTTCTCAGTAAAAACAAACTTAAAGTAGAAATCTTTCCTACCTTACCAATATCTCATTAAGCCCTTCTCAGTAAAAACAAACTTGAAGTAGAAATCTTTCCTACCTTACCAATATCTCATCAAGCCCTTCTCAGTAAAAACAAACTTGAAGTAGAAATCTTTCCTAACTTACCAATATCTCATCAAGCCCTTCTCAGTAAAAATAAACTTGAAGTAGAAATCTTTCCTACCTTAGCAATATTTCAACAAGCTCTTCTCAGTAAAAATAAACTTGAAGTATAAATCTTTCCTACCTTACCAATATTTCATCAAGCCCTTCTCAGTAAAAACAAACTTGAAGTAGAAATCTTTCCTACCTTAGCAATATCTCATTAAGCTCTTCTCAGTAAAAACAAACTTAAAGTAGAAATCTTTCCTACCTTACCAATATCTCATTAAGCCCTTCTCAGTAAAAACAAACTTGAAGTAGAAATCTTTCCTACCTTACCAATATCTCATCAAGCCCTTCTCAGTAAAAACAAACTTGAAGTAGAAATCTTTCCTAACTTACCAATATCTCATAAAGCCCTTCTCAGTAAAAATAAACTTGAAGTAGAAATCTTTCCTACCTTAGCAATATTTCAACAAGCTCTTCTCAGTAAAAATAAACTTGAAGTAGAAATCTTTCCTACCTTACCAATATCTCATCAAGCCCTTCTCAGTAAAAACAAAGTTGAAGTAGAAATCTTTCCTACCTTACCAATATTTCAACAAGCTCTTCTCAGTAAAAACAAACTTAAAGTAGAAATCTTTCCTACCTTACCAATATCTCAACAAGCCCTTCTCAGTAAAAACAAACTTCAAGTAGAAATCTTTCCTACCTTACCAATATTTCAACAAGCTCTTCTCAGTAAAAACAAACTTAAAGTAGAAATCTTTCCTACCTTACCAATATCTCATTAAGCCCTTCTCAGTAAAAACAAACTTGAAGTAGAAATCTTTCCTACCTTACCAATATCTCATCAAGCCCTTCTCAGTAAAAACAAACTTGAAGTAGAAATCTTTCCTAACTTACCAATATCTCATAAAGCCCTTCTCAGTAAAAATAAACTTGAAGTAGAAATCTTTCCTACCTTAGCAATATTTCAACAAGCTCTTCTCAGTAAAAATAAACTTGAAGTATAAATCTTTCCTACCTTACCAATATCTCATCAAGCCCTTCTCAGTAAAAACAAAGTTGAAGTAGAAATCTTTCCTACCTTACCAATATTTCAACAAGCTCTTCTCAGTAAAAACAAACTTAAAGTAGAAATCTTTCCTACCTTACCAATATCTCAACAAGCCCTTCTCAGTAATAACAAACTTGAAGTAGAAATCTTTCCTACCTTACCAATATCTCATTAAGCCCTTCTCAGTAAAAACAAACTTGAAGTAGAAATCTTTCCTACCTTACCAATATTTCAACAAGCTCTTCTCAGTAAAGACAAACTTGAAGTAGAAATCTTTCCTACCTTACCAATATCTCATCAAGCCCTTCTCAGTAAAAACAAACTTGAAGTAGAAATCTTTCCTACCTTATCAATATCTCAGCAAGCCCTTCTCAATAAAAACAATGTATTGCAAAATAATGTTTATTATTCACGAAAATGAGCACTTGTAAGTCAAAATGTGAATAAAGAATGAAACATTAAAATATTGCAAATAAGTTAACTCAGGACATTTCGCAGGACATTTTTAAAAAAGAAGAACATTTTTCGATTTTTTAGGCGTCTTCGTAACACTCAAGAGAGCTTTTTAAAAAACAGTACTGTACTGGGAAAATGAGTACGTCTGGTGACCCTAATTTAACAGTGTTTTTATTATGAATCATGTAATACTCGAACAGTGTTTGAGAACTAAGACTTGAGTGAACTCGTGTAGACTACAAGATACATGAAATTTCTCGTCTCTTCTCAAAAGCAAGACGAGAATACCAACGTATTCTCACACTATTTTTGAAGACATGCGTTCGCTACAGAGCAGAGATATTACTTTAACACCACCTAGACACATACGGACTTGCAGAAAATATGTATATCTCATTTTACCGGAAATAGGTCGATACGCCCTTTTCCAAATTACCCCTTCAGTTGTTATATTTCTCATCTCGTGTCATCTCGAATTTTAAAAGACGCATCTCATCTTGTGTGTAAAACTAGAAGCATCTACCAGTGCAGTAGATTGCCATGTTCTCAGCGCCCTTCTGTAGTTCAAACTGTCTTGGACTAGTAATGAGGAAGGATCAGGTAAATATGCTAATGCGTATTACACTTTTCCTGCCACTATTCCTCAACGACGTGACAATCTCAACCCCCCCCCCCAAGTTAAATGATAATTTAAATCAGTACATCTATTAGGGTCATCTATCGCAAATTTTGGGTCATCTATCTCAGAGTTCTATGCAAACAATATTAGTATATGATATAGATTTGTGGCAACTTTTTTCAGAGGCATAGCCAATTACAAACAACTTACAACATACAGACTAACTATCCATATTTTAACCATTATTATCACGAAAATTGTAAGCAATGTATCTCAAAGTATTCTATGATTATGGCGGGAAACATGAAAAACATATTAAAAGCATAAAAATCGAAACACACAGACACATTTTACGTATACAAAGTTTTCACAGTCTATTTTATTTGTTAATAATTACTATAGCTACAAATAAAGTCTACAAAGTCAAATACAGGGAGAGTCAGGGAAAATGCGACACTTGAAAGTGGCAACACTACCAAACTGAAGCGCACGGTGGTTCTAGGTGTCATGCCATCTACATCACAGAGGTCTTATCATTTAGTTTACCATTAACCTTTGTTCTAGAGAAGAATATAATTGCTGTTCAGCGGGAGCTGCGGCTTAGGCAGGACCGGCATTTTACCAGGTGGGTAGGCATATAGAGATGCAAAAAAGCCGGCTTTTTTGAATCGATGGTTTTTTTCACATAAAAAGCCGGCTTTTTTGGAAAAAAACCGAGAATTTTGGAAATTTTGGCTTTTTTCATTTTCATGATTTTTCTATTTAAATAGCTTTCTTATAGTATATTCTATAGTTAGATAAGATTTCCACGACCTGAATGCCATATTTAGCTCTGTAATTCACCATCAAAATGGATGGAGCACATATTTTACGAATTAAAGCTAACATGAAGAATGTAGTATTTGAGGGCAATTTTACAGGTTATTTAACTTTATTTTAACTTTTGAGTTATCGACATTTTTTTCCTTCTCTAGATCATTTTAGTTTGTCATCCGTGTTTCATTTCTAAGAGCTTAGTACTCCAGCTTCTAGCACGAAAGTTAAACTTACGTTTTTCTATATATCCGTCAAAGCATACGTTTTTCAATATGTCCGTCAAACCGTATTTCCACATTTCTGTTATACTGTAGTTGTGCAATGATTTAGCAATAATTTTCCAGATACAACCTTGAATACCAATTTATACAAATAATCAATAGCGGATTTAGAAAAGTACTTTGGGAGGGGTTTCTCTGATTGTTTCGTTTTCTAAAAAGTCCTAATTTTATTTGGGAGATGCTTGAAGTTTATGAGTATAGGCATAACTAATATTTCGTTTCGTTTATATGTTTAGCAATAATCTTCCGGATACAACCTTGAAGATCATTTTATACTGAGAATCAGTGGCGAATTTAAAAAAGTGTTTTGGGAGGAGTTTTCTTACTACTGATGTTTAGTTTTTCTAAACATTCGTAATTTTTATTTGACGGGAGCTTAAAGTTTATGAGTAAAGGCATAACTATTAGATATTTCGTTCGTTTTAGACATTCCACAACTTTGGAGAACAGGCTTCAGTCCGAAAGACCGATCCTCTAACCTTCGCAAAACCGTCACTGCTGGTAATTAGTAATAATAACGATTTAAAAACAATAAGAAAGGAAGTCGGCCAACTCCTACACTCCTAGTCGGCCAGTACACTCACTATTTCTACATTCTCAGATGGAATGAAGGAAGGCTTTGTCAGAATGGTCGAATGCTGGGTTGAATCCCGGACTTCCCGATAGAAGCGCAAAAGCCAACCACTCAGTCACGTTTGTTGTGCAGTTGTATTTAGCTTAACTTAAATATATTCCGTAGTCTTTTTTTTTCTTTTTTGTTCCGTAATGATATGTTGAATCCCTCTTGTTAAAAATTCAGAAAACTTGAGGACTGGGTAAACCGTGATGGTGGTCAAGGGCGCCCATGTTGTGGTTTCCAAGGAGGGGAAGTATAAGCGACGTTTCAAAAATAGTTCCAAATTTTGCTGTAACTAATGTAAAAATCCTATTGGAGTTTCAATATTCTGAAGTACATTTTCCTCTAGGGTGGGCAAGCGCCCCCTTAACCCCCCTGATGGGCGTCCTTGATGGTGGTTATAAAAAACTTGACTGTAGAATTTCAAGAATATAGAACCATGTGCAGCCTTTAATTGTATCATACAAATCTAAGTATTTCTCTTATGTTTTATTTTAATTTTATTTTGTTTCAAAAAGAGGGTATGGAATATTTTGAAGTAAAAATACTACATACAATTTTGCTAGTTATTTGTGTATTTTTTGAAAGAAGTTTTTACTCTTAGGGTTGGCTCGTTTACACCAGCTGTTTTTTTTTAAATAACTGGTTTAAACTAAAAAAATTAAAAGAACAAAAATGCGAATCGTGTGAACTTCATAGTGACGTTTCACATGTCAAACCATCTGCATTAGTCTTATTTCCTTTTCACCTTTTAATCAAGGTGTCCCATGTTCAATTGTCGGTCGAACCACAACCCTTCTTTCATGTGTAAATCAAGTACTCTTTCGGATGTCACTTTAAACGAAAGTCTTCTCCTTGATAACCTCGGTATTATGTAAGGATGTTAAGCCTAAACATACAAAATGAAACCAAATTATATATTTCTGCATGCCTGTTGTTTTATAAAGAAGCGAAGGTTGCTTAAATATATTGATTAAAATTGGTAAAATTTATCGATTTCCTACTTAGCTTCCAACATTAGCTTGGATTGGACTTTCAATGATACCTACATACTAAATTTGTAATTTAATACCTCAGTTTTAGAAAAATAAACACACTGCTGAACAAGACTGTACGTCTTGTGAGTGTACGTGAGTGTACGTGAGTGTACGTCTGATGAGGATCTTGGATAGAAGATCGAAACGTCACGTGTAAATGTGTTTTTATATTAAATAAGTGCAGTCTTGTTCAGCAGTGTGTTTATTTTTCTGATTTTATTCGCAAGACGTTGACTATGATTGTGTGTCACTCAGTTTTAGCGTACTGATTATAATACGTTGACCTTTAAATTTTACATGCAAATTAAATTTTACAGGATTTTCCCGTTATTGTTTTACATTTAAAAGAATGACGGATTTTCCCGATGGCTAGGGCGGGAGTTTCTCAAGTTAAGAAATTTACTGACCGGACTTCTTTAAGCTTATGGGACCTCTTCCAGCATAACCCCGTTGTTGAATAATAACACCAAGGCGAAACAAACTTATTTCTGTGAATATGTAATACAAATACATAAAGCAAAATATCTAAATCAAAAAACCTGGTTTAAACCCCAAAAAAGCCTGGTTTAAACTGCCCCCCCAAAACGGGTTTTTGGCATTTTCAGAAACAACCATTGTTCTTGCCAACTCTGCTTACTTTTGTATATAGAAAGTTAAAATGTGTTTATTATATACATTGGTTAATCCTTTGGAATTCATAATGTAAAAATGTTGAAGTAAAATTGTTTAAAATATCTTTTCGAAATTCATGGTTTACTTTCGAGGTTTTATATTATTATCGGCATCAACCACTAATTAAATGACTTTCTGTGTTATAGAGAAGCGAAACAAAGTCTGCTTTATCGATTTAAAGCAGAATTTTGAAAAAAGCCCAAAATTTCCCAAGCAAAAAAGCAAAGCAGAAAAAACCGAGTTTTTTTCCAAAAAAGCCGTTTTTTTTCCGAGCCCTTGCATCTCTAGTAGGCAAGACCGGCATTTTACCAGGTGGGTAGGCAGGATCGGTATTTTCCAGCTGGGTAGGCAAGACCGGCTTTTTACCAGGTAGGCAGGCAGGACCGGCATTTTACCAGGTGGGTAGGCAGGACCGGCATTTTACCAGGTGGGTAGGCAGGACCGGCATTTGACCAGGTAGGCAGGCAGGACGGCATTTGACCAGGTGGTTAGGCAAGACCGGCATTTTACCAGGTGGATAGGCAGGACCGCTATTTTACCAGGTGGGTAGG
This sequence comes from Thermobia domestica, assembly GCF_964235325.1. Classification (NCBI taxonomy): domain Eukaryota; kingdom Metazoa; phylum Arthropoda; class Insecta; order Zygentoma; family Lepismatidae; genus Thermobia; species Thermobia domestica. The sequence continues at coordinate 265,788,516 of NC_137462.1, forward strand.
CAGGACCGGCATTTTACCAGGTGGATAGGCAGAACCGCTATTTTACCAGGTGGGTAGGCAGGACCGGTATTTTACCAGGTGGATAGGCAGGACCGGTATTTTACCAGGTGGGTAGGCAGCACAGGCATTTTACCAGGTGGGTAGGCAGGACCGGCATTTTACCAGGTAGGCAGGCAGGACCGGCATTTGACCAAGTAGTTAGGCAGGACCGGCATTTTACCAGGTGGATAGGCAGGACCGCTATTTTACCAGGTGGGTAGGCTGGACCGGCATTTTACCAAGTGGGTAGGCAGGACCGGTATTTTACCAGGTAGGTAGGCAGGACCGGCCTTTTACCAGGTGGGTAGGCAGGACCGGCCTTTTACCAGGTGGGTAGGCAAGACCGGCATTTTACCAGGTGGGTAGGCAGGACCGGTATTTTACCAGGTGGGCAGGCAAGACCGGCATTTTACCAGATGGGTAAGCAGGACCGGCATTTTACGAGGTGGGTAAGCAGGACCGGCATTTTACTAGGTGGGTAGGCAGGACCGGCATTTTACCAGGTGGGTAGGCAGGACCGGCATTTTACCAGGTGGGTAGGCAGGACCAGCTTTCCAAACAGGAAAGCAATTACCAGACTGGTGAAACAATGGACAGAAAATTGTTCTGTCGTTGGCAAGAGGCTTAAAAAAAACCTTCAAGGTTTCAATGACAGTCCATACACCAGAAATCATCAATCGTGTACGGCAGACTTTGCAGCAAAGATCAGCTCGTCTGCATGCAAGAACACTGTACATGTCGCAAACATTAGTGCGTCGCATTTTGAAAGACCTACACTATCATCCATACAAGACACAGACTGTGCAGCAGCTACGGCAGGTTGACAAGAGACTTAGAAAAGACTTTTGTAAACTGTTTTCAGACAAATTGAATCGCGATGAAAACTTGCTGGATGATGTCTGATGAGGCGAATTTTCCCCTGAATGGATTTATTTGATTGAAGGACATTTGAAGAATTTGTTATATGTCGAAAATAATGACGTGATATTTTACAAATTATACCATTAATGGTAATACTTATACATATTGTGGAGGCTAGTAAAATTTTCCTAGGTCTGGCTATCCTATTTTTAATGAAGCTTTTAATTTGTCCAATTTTCTGTGGTTCACCCTGTACAATATCAAAATACGGCTAGTTTCAAAACTATAGTACTTTCTGTACGTGCTCATAAAGCGACCGGTATATTCATTTCGTCTGCCAACACGACTCTGCCACCTTTACCAATTTTCGCAAAATATTGTGATATAAATTTAGTTAAAAATTGGAAGGCGTCGAAGCAATAGACAAGTATACTTCGAATTACTTATTAACATGTTCAAGAATTAAAAAAAAAAAAAAAAAAGATTTATAGAATCCCAAAATACCTACATAAAAGAGAAATTTAGTTAACGACTTTAAACTCCGTGCTATTACCTCTTTTTTTCTATGAATAAAAGTAGGTTGTTACTAATAAGGAAACAAAAATGGAAGTTATAGGGAGAAGAAACAACAATAAAAGGAAAGAGAGAGAGAGATAAAGAGAGTGTATGAAAGAGAGAGACAGAGAGAGAGCAATTCTTATTCCTTTCTGAACTTTGAACTTTTGAAGTACGTACGAAACTTCAAACTTATGTGCTCATTATAGTTTCTTTCTTGTTAAACTCTAACTCGTAGCAATGACTGTAATTTTTGCACAAGAAAGAAAGAACGAAAGAAAAAACTCCCCTTTCAGTTCGTACTGAAGCTTTCAGCTTCTAACAATTTTAGCTCTAATTGCAAGGTAATTAGATTCCGTCTTCTCTGCCATATTTCTCCTTTCATGTGTGCGTGTGCGTGCGTTTGTGTGTGTGTGTGTGTGTGTAGGTCAAATAGCGTACAGTAAAAATACCTTTTTTTTATTCTTTCTATCCAGAACAATAAACGCTTCAGAATTTAAACTTCGGGTGTTTTCGGCAGTGATGCCAATTTGGCCAATTTTTGGCTAAGTCTAGCATATCTGGAGAGGCACTTAGCCATATAAATCTACGAAATGCTTATAGCCTTAAAAATAATTTATTTTATGAAACTCTTTTGTCATTTTTGGCCTTTTTATTAGCCGTTAAATAAATTCTCAAAATACTTTTTTTTAAATCTTACATAAATAAAATAAAGAATTTGTTTGTAGGTCTGTCTGTCTGTGTGCGGCCTGGAGAACAGACAAGTGGACCGAGAGTTACAAATTTGGGTCACGTTTACCTTGGTCTAGACCCCAGAAATCGCACCAAGGTACCTCAGGGGGAGGGGGCGATTACCGGGACATGTAAAACTAGTAGAAAATGACCGATATTAGTGTCAAATTCATAGATTTCGCGGTCTCTGAGATCAATGATAAAACTCCGATCGCATTAACTTCCAAATTCACCCCATTCGGCTGCGGGCCGGTGTCACTGGGGGAATACCGCGACATGTAAAAATAATCCAAAATGACCGATATTAGTGCCAAATCCATAGTTTTCGCGGTCGCTGAGATAAATGGTGATGCTCGAAGCCAGAGGCGTTTTATTTCTTTTTTTTTTTTTTCAAACTGGAACCAGGGGGTCTCACGGGGCATTTACCGGGATATGTCTTTCGTTATAGTTTGTTTACATAGATATTTTGTCTGACCCGTGCAAAGAATGAGTATTTCAGCTAGTAAAGTGTAAACTTAAAAAACGATTAATATTAGAGGAAAGTACCCAAAACCGGACCCCCATTTTGTTTTTATTTTTTTTTAAATATAAATTACTTAAAGAAACTATTTTAAAAGCATGAAATATTTACTTTACAATGTTATGCACCGTTTACATTCTACTTTCAGAAAAAATCATTAGCAATTGTTATTTTTAAAAAAATGTTTTCGAAAACCTTACACTTTGGTGATTTGAAAAATAGTTGCTAAAACCGGACCCCTTGCAAAAGTTATCGAAATAATACTAAACAAAATTAGAAAAATGTATTAAATCTCAGCAAACATAATCTAGTTTTAAAGTATAAGTGCAATAAAACAAACACATGATTTAGTTTTAATAAAAATATGCAGCATACATGTATCTGTGTATATGAAGACACAGAAAATATGAAAACGAATTAAATCTTTTAGCAACAAAAATCTCAGATGTACACGTCGTTTTCAGCCCCAGCACAATACACATGGGCCCACAGCAAACAGAACGCACATCACCCAAAGTTCTCCTCTAGAATCGTCGGATAATTTTCTGTCACAAACCATACACCAGGCGTTATCATCTTTGGATGGGAAAACTTCTTGGAAAAACTCCAATTCAGATATTCCTGAGAACACGCTGTTTTCATCCTCTGTGCTTGACTCTCGCATTTTTCTCAAAATTAAGGTGCTTTCTCAGAAATTGTTTCCCTTTTCATAGACACTACTGCTGAACGATTTTCCCGGCCGCGATTGCTTTTGCGTCCTTCAGCATGATTCCTTTCTTGCTGTTCAGCTTCCTTTGCTTCTTTAGCTCGTTTAGCTTCCATCAGTTGGGCTTTATAAGGCGTAGATGTGATTACCGTAGAACTGCAAGCCTTTCTTCCCCTATTCGAAGTTCTTTTTTTGATCCTCGGAATGGGAATGATGTCAAACGGATTTGTCTTAGTAGATGTGGAACCATGAGAATCCTCAACTGTAGCTGATGACAGAGAAATGATCTGATCTGCCGAAAATGTTGATGGCTGACTTGGATCAAACTCTACGATAACTTGTAGTTCGTCTTCATCACATTCTTGTCTATTATATGGAAAGTTCTGATTTTCAGATTTTTTCTTGAATACAGATCCATAAAAAGAGAAATCTCGTTTTCTGTTTGCCTCTTCAATGTATTCAGCATCTGAAAACGGCTTCTTGTTCAACGGGTATATGCCTGTTGCTTTAAATCCGTTGCTTGCTATTTGAGCTGTTTGTAATCTAATATAGGCTTTGCCAAACAGCTCCATTTCATCAAAAGCACTGACAGCACGTTCATTATGCCGTAACCAATGCCTGATTTCCTCGCTGTAGTAACGTTTGAGAGAACCCATTATCATCTTTAAATCTGCAACATAATTCAAAGAGAATATAGCTCTAAGAGTGTGTACAACTAGGGGTCCAGTTTAGGCAACTGAAGGGGGTCCGGTTTGCGCGACTATAGCCTACAGTTTGTTAATTCAATAGATTTTTAACCAAACATCTAAACGAAGCGATTTAGTGATAAACATTAGCCCAAAACCTTACCATTTAAGAATGTATATAGGTCGAAAGGCTTACCTACTAATATCCAGGAGAAATTATAAAAAGTTTAGCACAACGTAGAAACTTTTTCCACTGTCAAAACACGTAATGACGGACTGATAAGCAACAAGTGAAGCGTGCGACGTGTGCGCTCTGTTAGAGAGTGGTAGAAGTCTAAACTACTATTTAGACTTTGTCCTGCTAGAGTTCAGGAGAACGTATAGGCAGGAGACCGGGGGTCCACTTTAGGGGGAGGGGTCCGGTTTAGGGCACTTTCCTCTAGTAATATTAATACATTAGTATTAATTGATTTCTTAAAACAGAGGATGTTTTATTAAGCAACCACCTCCCCCCCTTTTAAAAAGAAATTCTTTTCTTCCCCACTCCACAGATTTACAGCTACTCAACAATACTTGTCAACTTAGAAAGAATTTTACGCCCCTTTAACGGCTCCGTACGCTACTTTTTAATTATTTTAATTTCGCATAGCATTGCAAAAAAGAATTATATAATACATATTTAGTAACTTCGGTTGTTCAAGCCACGTAAATTGTTTTAGTTTATTACAAGAAATAAATAGGATATCTAATTATAAATTTTAGTTCATGGCTTCAAAGAATTCACACTATCCTACTATGCAAGAGCGTCGATTTCTCTGTAAATTTGAGGGGGGCCCATTCAGATGCAGAAGTTATATATATGAGGATTTTAAGACAAATTGAATTCAAATTATTCCAAATATTGTATATTCATAAATACAGTAGGAGGCCCACATGAGCTTTTGGGGGGTGCTTCCCCCGGCCCCCCAGGATCGGCGCCCTTGCTACTATGTTCTTTTCCCACTTGGAAATGGAAATTAAAAGTGAATTTTATTTTCTGTGAATTTTGAACGGATGAGATTGAAAACATTCAATGCAGTCATGATTCGTGCAGGTTTACGGAGAAATAAGAAGTGCTGTAAAGACTATGACCTGTCGGAAGAAGTACTACTACAAAATTGGGATAATGGAAGCCTATACAATCAATCCACAATTCAACGATGGTGCATCCAATTTCAGCGCTTCGGCTAGCTGCGACGGCATCAATGATGACTTATTTGAATTCAATTGATTATTATGGCTGTTGACTTTCACAAATTAGATGAGTTGTTGACGGATTTTATTGTAATTTCAAGTCATATATATTACTTGTAAGTCTTCAGTAAATACAATTCAGCATTTCAAAGTTTAGTATAACTCACTTATAGTTCTACACATACAAAAGGGGATTTAAAATCTACAATTTTAGTTATAGGTTAGCAGTCCAAAATCGAGCTATTTTTTGCGTAAAAATGTTCAGGGGCGGATCAAGGGCTGGGCAACCCGTGCCACTGCCCGGGGCGCCACATTTAGGAGGGCGCCTAAACGAACGTCAAGAAATAAACTTTATAACGTGTTTTCTACTGATTTTTCTGGTTTATATTCATGTAAAGTAGCATCAATTGCATCATTTTTCCATTCCCCAATGGAAGAAGAGAGTTTCATAGTACTAGGGGGCAAGGGCGCCGATCCCGGGGGGCAAGGGGGACCGGGCTCCCCAAATCTCATGTGGGCCCCTTTACTATATTTGTAAATTTACAATATTTGGCATAATTTGAATGCAATTTGTTTTAAAATCCTCATATATGCTTTCTGCATCTGAATGTTCCCCCAAATTTACAGAGAAATCGGCGCCCTTGCTAGGGGAGCTGTATCGACAAACGGAGACATGATATGTAGAAGAAAGAGTGGAGGGGGGGGGTTGGTATTGTTTATAGCGAGCCATGTTCTTTGTGAACTTTTCCCAGGCAATGAATGTAAAATACACTTACTTTTTGATTTCTTAGAAATGACACCGCCGCGCCAAACTGTCGGCCTATGTTGAAAGTAGTGTCTAGATGATGTTATTGTTCTGCTATATGTGCAGTTATTGCCAAATCATTCATTTCGACAATGTTTGTGAAATCGAATATAACAGCACTTTGCAACAAGATAGGAGGGGTTTAGAAGCGACACTACAAGAAAAATATTCAGCCACTATTTTTGAATCCTTTCTCCCGACGCGTAAAACACTTTCAAACATATGTACAGTTGCGCAATATGCCTTCAACATTGGGGGGGGGGGGGGAGTAAGTCCGTTCTCATTTTTTTTTAAGCGATGTTCAAAATATTTATGAAGTTGAAAACCAATGCTGTGAAGGATCATAGGGAGCAGAGTTGTCTTCAACATTGGGAGTCTGGTAGATTTAGGCTTATGCTGGGAGAACATCAAATTCATCTTACTTTCCTTTGTGGCAATCGGAAACAAATCAACAAATTTCTCCCCAAAATAGACATTTCAAATCGGATTATTGGGGGGACAGTACCCCCTCAGTTCCAAGATTGGAGGTGGCATATCCCTCTCATTCCCTGGGATTTGCGCCAGTACATATGTGAAATATATTTATTGGTATTTCAAGTTATTGGAATAAATTTATTGTTACATAATTGGATATATGGTAGAATGACTCCTGATGTTATTGATATAACAAAACAATCTACAATATAGCAGTAATCATGTCACCATTAGTAGTATTCAATAAATGCTGTTCGATATTGTTTTTTCATACATATCGGTACATAAATAATAATAATAAAACACAATGTAGTTTATATCATATGCATGTTTTTAAACACTAAATATACATACGTATGTCATGTATTTGACTATCATTTTTCTGTTTGAAAAATGGTTTTAAAATATTAACATCACTGTAATAAAATATAAAATATATGCTAGGACTAGGGGTGCCATAAGTCACTTTGTCCGGGTGAAAATTTTTCCTTGGTCCGTCGCTGAAAATGCATATTTCTGAAGACCATCTAGCATTTTTTTTTCTTGAGAGGTGGTTGGCAACACTGATTTTCGGACGTCTTTTATATCTATTCTTCTGAAAATACCTTCATAAAATAAAAAAAAAGACCCATAAAGAAACAAAAGATGGAGAACTTTCGTTATTCAAAGTAGAAAGGCTTTCTTCATTTACTTACGTTTCTTTCATTCATTTCCTTAGAAATAAAAGTCCAACAAAGGGGGAGGAGAAGAAGAAGAAGAAGAAATAAGATAATATAATAAAGAACAAACGAAGGAAAACAAAACGGATAGCTATGTAGTTACAAAAGAAAGGCAAAAATAATTGAATTCATTTTGGCACTTTTTTTTTTTTTTTTTTTTTTTTTAATCTTTCAAAAGACACAATTTACTTGTGTAAAGGTGGAATTTTTCATTTTGAAACTTTAAGACTTCTATTTTCTTGGTCTCCTATTAACAACGTTTAATGAGAATCATTCCGTACATTTGTTTTACTTTATTCTCATTAACACACACAGGCATCTTTCAAATGTTGTAATGAACCTCATCTCTCACGGCGTTTGCGGAAATTGCTGTTTGTAAGAAATGGCTGCAATACCATCATATAGCTGAACAGCGCGTCTTCTTGAAAATAAAAGCCTCCTTGTGACGTGCTCGTGACCTGTAAGATGTTAACACTTGAGTTTCTAAATTTCAGTTTTGCTGACAGATTAATCTTTAAGAGTTATTAAAGTGTGAAGTAGTCTTACCAATATTAAAAGTCATAAATTACATAGTTCCAGAAATATGCAATTACTCAGACCCATTTCTTCTTGTAATATAAAATTAGGATCTTTACTATTCTTTCCACCAGTTGTATTTATTTATTTTAAATAAACCCATAACAACCAGAAATAAGTTGTAAAGATATTTACCTCAGTGAGTGAACATGTGTGCTTTCCTTTAAGGGTAACGACATGGTTCAAGTCAGTCAGCTATTATAGATTTATCACCAGCCTAGAGTATATGGGGAATATGATTTATTGTCAGTCTACAGTATATGGGGAATAAGGTTTATCGTCAGTCCAGAGTATATGGGAAATATACTTTATTGTCAGACTAGAGTACATGGTGAATATGGTTTACCGTCATGGGGAATATGGTTTATCGTCAGCCTAGAGTATACGGAAAGTATGGTTTATCTGCAGCCTAGAGTATACGGGGAATACAATTCATCGATAGCCTAAAGCATATGGGGAATATGGTACAAAATATTAAAGTTTCAACACTTTTTACTGTGGAAAATCCAGAGGAAAAACTTTCGAGTCCCCGTTTTTCCTTTAGAGATAGTATTTGTCAAAATTCCGTTTTATCTGCAGCTTAGGATAGAAGGATATTATCTCTATCTAATTTCGGTGTTTTACGCCTAGTATTGAGATCCAAAGAATAGCAATAAATAAATTAAACAAGCACCTTTTCTCCTTTATGGTTTGAATTTCGCAAAATCATGTCTTTTCTACGAGGGTCCAACGACAATATTTTATAGAAAATTGCAAGGGAATCTAACAGTTTTGGAACTCTGGTCTTGAATGAATCAGAGTGAGTTTTTCAGTTTATGTAAATGATGTTCTTAAAGAATGTAACTTTTGAAATACCCGCCATTTCTGTTCTAGTAAGTTGGCAGCACTGAACGTTATACGTTTTTCATATGTGATCTTTGTGGTTAGTAGTCACAGAGCACCGAATAGCACATAATGATTATCCGTTTTCTGTACGGGTAGGAATGGAACGCTTCACAACGGAACAGCCTGTTGTCATAATGAAAACCTATTACAATTGTGGTGAGTGCTTCATTTCTACTCATGTAGAATATAGATACGGATCATGTGCTATTTAGTGCTTCTACTAATTACAAAGGCAACAGATGAAAATCGGGTAATTTTCAGTGTTGCCAACTTACTAAAACATAAATAATGGGCATTTCAAAAGTTGCGCTTTTTGTGGAAAACCCTTTACATAAATAAAATTATTATATTTCCTAAACTTCTACCTAAAGTTCTTTAAAGAAATATTACCTTCTGGAGTGCCTACTCGCAAAAGCAACTTTAAAAGTGGTACCGTCATACATATCCCTGAATAAATTGTATGGAGATCTACAAGAGAAACGTTTTTTGCAGTTCTGAAGCTCCAGGGAGCCAAGTCCATCATTCATGAATGGTAGTCTATTTACCCTTTAAAAAAAATCTTTGGTTACAAAAATGACGGAACGGATAATCAGATAGCTTCCAACAGAATCTAGAACAAGTGGTGAGCATGTAATGATCGAAAGCAAGAAATTGTAATTTACATAATAACTATTCGATGTACCTTATGCTCACCCATCCAGATGAAATATTCAAGAGCTCGTTCGAATCGCTGGATGGATGGCAGAAACTTCTTAGCAGAAGCAACACGAATAACTTCCGCTGGAATATGAATGGGTTATAACTAAGCGAAAGAAATTCTTCTCTCAGCAAAAGTTGGGAGTTGAAGCTCAAGGAAATATTTGTATTACTTAAAAATTATTATTTTTATTATTATTATCCATATAAGAATATAAAGGATATTTGCGCAAGTATTTTGTTAGGTTTTAGTTATACCAAAGTTAAAGTGCGCATTTATAATGCGGCATACACTCTCGAAAGACAGCACGAACAAAAGAAAGCCCTTAAGAGTCTTCATCCAGGCGAAATTAAAATACCGCTAATTTTACAGTAATTATGTGATATCTTCAAATAAGTAAAAGATAATCGAAATGTGGAACAAGAGCGCCCTAGACAATATTATTTTACATGAGAAACCGTTATCACGACTCACCTATCTGCTTTCGATTTCGAGCCACTTTGAAAATCGGCATTTATTTTCGCGTTTCTAAACAGCTGAAAACGGAAAGCCACTAGGTGACTTGTGATAACGGTACCTCACGCAAAATAATATTATCTAGGGCGCTCTTGTTCCATATTTCAATTATCTTATCTATTTCAAGATATCACATAATTACTGTAAAAATTAGCTGTATTTTAATTTCGCCGGGATGAAGACTCTTAAATACTTATATCTTAAAACTGAATATGATTTTACAGCTTTTAGAGGCACGGTGGCTCAGTGGTAGTGCTCGTACTACTGGTGCATGGGGTCCCTGGTTCGATCCCCGGCGAAATAAGACTATGATGAGCGACATCGTGTTCGTGGGTTTTCTCGGGATTTTCCTGTTTCCTCCCACTTTCTCATTCCACCAAGTCTTCCACCAGCATTCACTTGTTTTAATCATTATCTCCCTTAGCCTAACAGACATAAACGTGGGACGTTAACTCAAAGATTTCAGTTCATTTTACAGCTTCTACTCATGAACAATAGAAAATAATTTAAAATCCTGACATATTGAGAAGTAGAGGAGTGTATTAAATGCCCAAACATTAGTAAAAACTTCGAAAACATTAAACTGTATAGCACAGAGGACTCCAGAGGATAGCAAACTGACCTTTGCTCAACACATTGCCGCAATAACGAGTAGTGCATATAGAAACCTAGGTTTAATTTATAGGATAGGACAGGATTTCTACAGAGAATCAACATTTATAAGGTTACATTTTTCGTATGTGAGGTCAAAATTAGAATACTGTTGTACTGTTTGGACACCAAATGTCACTAAATACTCTGATGCAATAGAAAATATACAGTTTAAATTCTTAAAAATGCTTGGATACAAGAAAACCGGTTTCTACTCAAAGTGTGTTCCCTATGATGACTCAGTAACGAATTTGTTTTCAAATACTAGAAAAAAAGAGATGGGTTTTTGATTTGTTGTTCTTATAAATTATTAAACAGTAAAGTTGATTCTCCAGAATTAGTTTCAGAAGTATTATTACGTGTCCCAACAGCTAAGGCTAGAACAGCAAACACTGGGACATTCTATTGTAGAAAAGCAAGAACTAACATATTGCATACGTCTCCTTTGTGGAGAATGTATGCTTCATATAACGAAATGATTAGATTTCATGTATTAGATGTATTTTAGTTTGTCCGAAAATAATTATCGGGCAATAATTTCTAGATAATTAAACAATGTACATTTGTGTATGTAGGGCTATAATAATATATGCTATGTATAATAGTGTATGTTATATACTTGTAATTATGTACACGACACTATAACTGGGGATTATGCATGCCTGTTGTGTTGTCCTTATTAAATAAATAAATAAACTACAGCCCGCGAGAACCTCCAATCCGATTCCACCACAGTTTATTTTGATTAAATTGTAAGACTTACTAAGTAAATCATCCAAAATAATAATCAGATAACTTTATACAACCAATTACGAAACACAGTAACTGACGTACATTATAAAATTGAACATTTTAACTGTAGTTCAAGTTGAAATGAAATGAAATCTTTCAGTTTTACGTACCTCGCATATGCCAGCTAGGCTAAAGGAGACGCTGATAATGAGAAATGAATGCAATGGTGGAAGAAAACGGGAGAACACCGAGAAAATCCAAGAACACAGGGTTGTCCACTACAAAGCTAACTTGGCGCGAGATAGGATCGAGCCATGGCCCTCATGCACCAGAGATGAAAGCTTACTAGTGAACCTAGGTTTACTAGTGGAAACTATCAGCAGCAACTTCAAATGCTCATCAGTTAACTCCGATATGTAAATATTTCTTTTTCTTTTTTTCTTTTTTCTTTTCTTTTTTTCTTTTCTTTCTTTTTTTTTTTTTTTTTTTTTTTGTATATTTCATTTTGGAGATTTTTTTCCACACAGACAAGTAGTTCCGAAAGTGGAAACAATGCCACGAGCAAATTTATGCAACTCATCAAATCGCATGAATGAAAGACTTATAAAATTCTAGGAATTATAAATTTAAACATTTTTCTTCAGCAATATTGCTACACTGCAAATCAATCATTTCCATTTAAAGGTCTGGAGAAAGAGCTTCTATATCGACGTTAAAATTAGTTTGAAAAGTATTGATGTCATTTGCAATTGCACTAAAATCTGGAGAAACGAGACTCAAAATTTATTTTAAAAGCCCTCAAAGCTTCAAGCTTCAATTGCAAAATCTACCGGAAGTGGAATCTCAGTTTGCTGATTGAATGTTTAGCATGTATTAAAATGCGTGATTTTCTTTTCGGAAATGAGAAAACGAAACTTTTTTTTTTTTTTTTTTTTTTGTCGAAAGAAATTAATGCGAGTGTATAAACCAGGCAGAAGTTTTTTTCCCCTTGTAATTTTAAATTAAATTTATTCGAGCATTCAGTTAATATCTGTTTAAAATGCTAACTTCCATAACCACTCACTTTTGGTGGAAATATTGTGAATGCTTCAGTATTTCCCATCCCCATTGCGCAACAAGATTCTGCATACACGCTGCAATATGAGCTGTCGCGTTGTCATGGAGGATAAACGCATCGTGTAGACCTTCAGAGCGTTTCTCCGAATAGCCTGACGTAGTTGTCTTTGCAGGGACGTGCGAAAGTAGTACAGTGCGTTCACAGTTCGGCTATGTGATGTTACTGCAGCATCTTGACCCTGCCATCTGGTGAATTTTGGGGGAACTAGTTTGTAGGACTTTAGGTGCCATTGGTATGAGTTTCTAGGCCATATGCACAATTCAGGAGTGTATTTATAAAACTTGCTAAATCTGATTGGTAGAATTCTTCAGAAAGGGCAAAAAAACTATATCTTTTTACGTTGAAACACTATGGCAAGTGATATTTCAAACAGAATTTACCATAGAAAATAATGTTTTGACCAAAAAAAAAAAAAAAAAAAAAAAATACAAAATTTGACGTAAGAGGTTCCATAGTACACTCTTCGATATTCAATTCAAAATCCGGACATTTTTGGATATGGCATGTTTTGGAAATACACTCCTCAATTGTAATCATAAGGTTTGTAATGCAATTCGAGGTAAAATAGATATAAAACGAACACTTCATTGTACTCATTTTTCTAGTGCAATTTTCTGATGGGGATAAGTATGTCCCCTATATGTCCAACTCCCTATATGTAACGTTTACATATGTAGTCTACTGTACTTGAAGTAGTAGTGTACTTCCATTTGCGTACTTCAGAATTTCTTGCTTCGTTCCCATTTTTGTAATATACGTATATGACTTACTATGACTTTTGCGGTGACCCTCGTACAATATCTGAACATAAATATTTTAAACTCTGAAAGGAACTACAGGCAAAGACCTTAAACATGAAATAAGCCTATGACCAAAATGACCAAAAGTGTATTTGATTCCTTTGTAAACTACATGCGCCATATATACTACCTTCCCTATTCCGAAAATGTTGAATTCTGTTGGTTGTTACTAAACCATTGGAGATTTTTCTCAATTACATCGCCCATCCATGTACATTTTGTTTTCCGAGAGCTTCTTCAGAAGCTAAAAACAATCACTCGGAGCAAAGTCAGAATTGTACGACGTATGTGACAGCAAGTTCTAATTAAATTGGTTCAATAACTAACATAGTTTTGGCGCTCATGCACGATCTCATGTTAGCGTGCTAAAGAACGACTATTTTTGTGGATACTAGTAGTAATGGGGACACCCTGCCTAACTTTGGACTTTGACCCCGACCTTTGTGACGTCATAGGTCAAAGGTCAGTGACCTTGGCCCGGGGTCAATGACCTAGGGGTACCATGGCCCACCCCCTCTAAATTTTGGCAGGGGTACCATGGCCCACCCCCTAAATTTTGGCAGGGGTACATAGGACCACCCCCCTTAAATTTTGGAAATTGCCAAATCTAAAAATTGGGTATGGTAGCCTAGGACCACAGTATGTACCTCTATCAGTATTGGGTGTCTATGTCGTTCCCTTTTATGAGTAAAAAATTGCCAAAAAGTCAAATTTCGGGGGTTTTTGACCTAATTTATCCCCTTGGATGAGGTGTTATTACCCTATATGGTTATATGGGCGTATACAGGGGTCCATTCCCTTTCATAAGACATGGGTATATTAATGCACCCCTTGAAAAATTTGGGAGGGGTACCTTGGCCCACCCCTTAAATTTTGGAAATTGCCAAATCTAAAAATTTGGTATGGTAGCCTAGGACCATAGTATGTACCTCTATTAGTATTGGGTGTCTATGTCGTTCCCTTTTATGGGTAAAAAATTGCCAAAAATTCAAATTTCGGGGTTTTTTGACCTAATTTATCCCCTTTGATGAGGTGTTATTACCTTATATAGTTATATGGACGTATACAGGGGTCCATTACCTTTCATAAGACATGGGTATATTAATGCACCCCGGGAGGGGTACCTTGGCCCACCCCTTAAATTTTGGAAATTGCCCAATTTAAACATTGGGTATTATAGTATAGGACCCTAACATGTATTATGATAAATTTGGGTGGTCCACCTCGTTCCCTTTTAGGGGTACAAAATTGCCAAAAATATAAACGTAAGCAATACGTTGTACCACGTGTTTGGTTTTTGGTCCATTTTATCCCCTTGGATGAGATCCTATGATTACAAGGGATCTATTTCCTATCATAAGACATGGGTATATTGTTGCACCCTTCTTAAAATTTGGCAAGGGGTCCACTGAAATTGTCCAATTTAAGCATAGTACAGGACTTCAATATGTTTCGGTGGTCCTATTGCCAAATTTTTAAGTACAACCACGTGTTTGGTTATTGACTCAATGTATCCTATTTGATAAGGTATGGACGGGTATCCCCTTTCAATTTGGTATAACCCCTCGGGTGTAGTACGGTCACGTGATCGATGATTTGGTTTTGATGCGCGACGAGGTCCCTGGTCAATGTTCTCTAGGAATTAGGTGGAAACTTTGCACAGGGTTCTCGTCTCATATCGCACAGTTCTTTAGGAGAATCTGATAACGTTGTATGTGGAATGAACAATAAAAACACATAGGTCAGCATAAATTGTATTTTATTCATATTTCTGGTTTCTTCTTTTTCTTTCTTAATGACAATGTTTGTATATTGAGCTGGGTTTCTTCATTAGACCGCCTCCTCTTCTTGATTGTGATGATTTGTTTCCATGTTTTGCAGCATAGCACCCGTTTGCAAAACTTCGTATTGTGAATTCTGTAAAAAGAACGAGGAAAAAGATGATTAGTATAGAAATAGATGATGATTAAACAATACATTTGCAATGATAAATATGATAAAATTACCTGGAAGGTATATTGCAGCAGTCTACGATCATTAACCGTGGGTACTGTTGTGAACAAGTATTGAATTTCACGCAGAGATTTTCCTTGGGCTTTACAGCACAAATAAAAATAAGCATAATAGCCACATACGGATGAACCAAGACTTTGCATTTGGCTATTATTATATTTATAGTACATACAATGAAGTTTTAAGAATGCAACATGTTGTGGTACATAAGGAGGAAGGCCATAGCTGTCAAAATATTCTCCAACACCGCGATGATCAATATAAATTGCAATCCAATGGCTTCCTAGTTTTGTAGATGGATCTGTATTTACAATCATTGCCAGAGGAAGAGAAATCCGTGAGGGCAACTCATCGCTTGCAAATACCCCGGTAAAATGATTTCTGAATAATGGACTACCGTGTAAAGCACTAGCTAATTGTAATGTATTCAACATCGTGAATGGAAATGATACATAACGTATACGTACCTTGTAATTTAAAAGTCCAGGATAATGTTGCGCTGGTGGTCGATCTCTAGGAGTGAGGAAAACTCCCCATACACAATACAGTTTGCAGGTGCTGCTAATTTCTCTTGGAAATGAACTTCCAATCGGATGGCGCCATGTCGTTGTAAATTCCAATAGTGACAATCTCCAGCAGAAGAATCGGGAGTTAGGTCAAATACAAACAGTGTATATCCATTCTTGTAGTCGGCTCTTGAAATTGTATTTCCAGTATTGGTAAAATGTATGCCAGAGCCTGAGAACAATGTGTGGTACGATGAAATGTAGAGATTTTCTTCAAAGTTGGGTTGCAATGGTTTTGAAGGTACAGCTTTTCCATCCACGTACAATGTAAAGAAATTAATGTTTAGATGTTGAAATTCAAATGGATTGGTGGTAATAGTTCCACTGGATGCTTCATTCGATGTAAATCCTACAATAATACGATTTGGCAATGTTCCCATAAACAGGTTATCAATAGTTTTGGATTGTATATCCTTCGGGATGGTAAATGATTTCATTTGAACCCTTGTCAAAGGATACTTTGCCGGTGTAGATTGTAAAATTTTATTGTGTGCCAATTTAACACTAGGGCTGATGCTAACTTTTTTCACCTGCAACGATGCATCTAGAATATTGATTTTTGCACTGACACCACTTTCACCGGCCATGAGACAAAAGTTTGGTTTTGCAGGAATAAGTTTCACACGTAATTCCACTCCATGAATTAAAAATTTATCTTGATTAAAAATGTCACAATGAAGATGTCCAATCATATCGAATTTCATACTTTGTTTTGTCAGTTCATAGCGTTGTTGAAATCCTTTGTTCTCACTTGTGGTTGCGTTCATATGACCAGCCGTATCTTGAAACCACATTGCTGTTTGTAAATGTGTATTTTTAGCTCCATCACTATAATTGAGCAGTTTTTCCAGGTACGAACGATATGGATGATTATGTGACGGAAATGAAATCAGTTTATTGTTCAAGTAGATTTGTACTTCACTAAACATAGCATTTAGAAAATCATTGACAGGTGCAATTGCTTTATCCGTTTCGGTGAAGGATGAACCATCTGGTTTCACAATTTGTGCTTGGATGTATAATAAGGTTTGTGGTAAATCAATATATTCATCACTGCTACCACTCACTACAAATTCTATTGGTGAATTTTCAGCTATTGAACTAATTGGTTTGTAGCCTATAATACGATTGTCCAGAACACTGGTTTGCGTGGGCAACGTTGAAAAAATGTCCAATTCACTTTTTACACATTCACAGGATTGATGATGTAAGAAAGCCATCGTTGAATTAATCAAAAATATCTGGTGACGATGCCAATGATTTCTTCTTCTTCTTATGTGATAATTTACGTCTCTTTGTAGGATTGATGGTGTTGTTGATCGTTGGAAGGTCAACCTCAAACTGAGAGCAGTCATCCCATTTTCGTTTATGATATCCACTTCCCAGCATAGTTTTCAACTTATTTTTAGCTTTTTCTTGTAAATTTGATTTTGCCTCTTGCATACGTTGATGAAACGATTCTTCCAGCGGTTGATTCGAGATCACAACATCATTAATCATATTGGCACCTGATTTTAATAATTCTTTTCCCACAGTTTTAGCGCCTTGCTTCACAAGTGGTAACACTGAACGAAATAAGCCACCAAGGAAACTTCCAATGCCATGTCCTGCTTGATAGGGACTTCCCACATAGACGTTGCCGATACCGGACAACGCTTGTTTTTGGTAGTATTGCAAGTACGGATCAGTCATGACGACGACGACGGAAATGTAGTTTTGTACACACCGTTCCAAAGGTGAATGGCATACGATGACCTGTGCTATCCCTTATATCGATTTGTATTTGCTCAAAATTCATTTTTTCCACCGGAACATAATGTGCAGGATTAAAGATTTGTACTGCATGACTTCCAAAAGTATGATTCACAGGATCCATGTTGACAATTCGTAGCAAGGGTACCATTGTATCTCCAACAATGACAGATTCAATAATGTCACAATAGACGTACATTTGTGATGGTAAGCCTAATCGTACATCCGGTGTATATTGTCCCTTTTCCATATCTTTTAAATCACTTTTCGGTTCAAATCCAAGCATTAAACTAACACTTGGTGAGATTTGTACAGAAGTATGGATTTCCTTTTTGGGATGTCTTATGAGGCATATATTATTAGTTGCGTCATGAGATATAAATAAATTGGTTTCTTTATGATGTATATTAATTGCATGAATAAGATCCCGTATATTGTTATAATAGCGTACAGGGATCGTTACAACCTTCCACGGTTCTTGATCATTACTACTTGATGATTTGTAATATATTTTATTGTTTTTACTGTTAATGTTCAGTAAAGAATGTGGATAATGAATCTCTACAATTGCCACATCCCATTTCTGGCGAAACTCTACACGTCGTTGTAATTTCGTAATATATGAAGTCAATGTATTTTCTGGAAAATAATCCATGGAACTATTACTGGGAAGTGTAACGTAAAAATCTTGATCAGGTTCCATTCTTCTTCTTCAATGAAGTTGCTGGGATCCACGAATTGAATGAGGAAGGATATCCTTTCCACTGGACGAGATACTCCTTTCTGCGACCTTTTGTTCTTGTACGTAATATTTTATCGATGAGGAACGTCGAAGGGAGCGGTACTGGTTGTAATTCTTTTCTGTAGAAAACACCATCGATGAGTTGATGATTTAAATCCTCTAGTCGATACACTGGTGGGTTTCTTGGTACAATGGCTTTTACTCTGAATATTTCCCAAGTCCAGTTCTCGAGGTAACCCTTGTCAAAGATACGTTTTGTTTTACTTATACGAACAGTATCACCAACAGATAAATCCGTATCTTGTTTTGAACGTTGTAGCTTTTTGTCATATAAGTTATGCCACACCTCCAGTAAATTGTCCTGAGAAACGTTTGCAGATGCCATTTTAATACTGGAATGCCGACTTTCATTGTATGCTTTTACAAGTAAAGGCAATACTTTGATGTAATTGTATGTTTGATATTTGGTAAAGTACTTCCACATACGATGTTTCAATGTCTGATTAAATCTTTCTGCGATGCTGGCTTTAATATCTGGATCCTTTGTTGTAACATGTTGCACGTTGTGTTTCCTGAGAAACTTTTGTACTGTCTTGTTGGTAAATTCAGTTCCTTGATCACTACGTAGCACAATTGGTTTCCTGTCCTGGAAAATCATTTCAAATGCATTCACTATATCCTCGGCACTTTTTGATTTTAGTGGTACAGCCCATCCGTACCGACTAAACACATCAATCACTGTAAGAATATAGCGGTAATTGTCATTATAGTTTTGAAGTGATTGTAAATCATTTAAATCACATTCCCATTGATCGTCAATATTGTTGACAAGATAAAAATCTCTACGGAAACGACGACGTACAGGACGATGTAACGTGTAGGTAGGTTGTTTGTTTAACCAAAGTTTTATTTTGGCTAGAGGTATAGATTTTCCTGTGGCTTGCCATAATTTCTTTGCAGTAGAAAATGATGCATGGTGTGCTGGATTGTAATAAATGGATTTCAACTTTTTGTTCATGGTTTGTACGTTGACCATTGTGGAATGATACGTTTTCTTTTTGGTCGGACTTCTAAAACATCATCATCATTATCTTCTTCTTCTTCTTCTCCGGAAGAAAATAATTCAGGTGCCGGTTTTGGTGGTGCAGATCCTTCAGATGCTGTTGTACTATTATGCTTGACAATATAGTTTAATCTTCGTGGATTACCAATCAATTCTTGAGGTGTGTTTGACGATGCAAGGTAGTTGCAAAACAATTCCCAGCCTTGAGGATTAGAATGTTTCCTCGGTCGAGTCACATCACACATTAAATCTACAATATTGGATCCATGTAGTTTATTGTCGTTGATGTACACTGTTCCTTTATGATCCCACGTAATTGCGTCATCTTGTTTTAAACGACGGAATAGTAGTTCGGCTTTCTTACGATACATTTGTGGTATTGCGGCTAAAATTTCTTGTTTCGTGCTATCGTCAACATTCGGGACGTCACTATCAGGTTTCATTGATGTAATTGTAAGTGGTATTGGTTCTTCTTGTTTACGTATCACATAAAGATATTTCTGTAATATTTTATTGTACTGATTCCATTTTTCTTCATCACTTGGATACGATGTATTCAATATAGATTGCATTTCACGATCGAGATTAGATTCTCGATTTTCACTCGCACGGGATGATGATGCATGCATTCGTTGAAGCATTTCTGGTGGCACTAAAACCATCTTCTTGCTATGTTCCATGATGTTTATTGTTTAAACAAAATACTGGATAACACACTTCCTACAATAGGTGCAAGTAATGCAGGTAAGAATCCTCCTTGTTGTACGGCTAAATGTTTCTTCTTTTTATCCAATGATTTTGTATTGTCTACGAGATAGCGGAGCGTGTTCTTGTAACGCTTTAATCTTGACTTCTGCGCACTTGTCAGTGGAACATTGCCTTTTAAGACATTATAACAACATTCACAAATACTATGAATTAATGAAGCGTCTGCATTGGCAATAATAGCTTTACGCAATCTTGGTTTAGCTTTGTGCAGAGCACGTAGCAGATCAGCGTGTTTCACTGTAGGAGACATCGTGACAGACTAAGTCATTTTTTTCACATGCACAATAATTTAAACATGTTTTGTTGGTACGTAAACATAATGATGCAAATCGTCGGGAAAAATATTTGTACGAAATCGCATTTCATCGGGTGTATCTTGTTTAAGATCCATCAGTAAATAGCCATGTGGATTTCTTGTTGCGTCTGCATAACTTTCTTGTAGAAACAGTGGATGCTCAGGCATGATTTGATAACTCATATGCTTGATTTGTGACTTGTCACGTGGATTTTTAAACAACACCAAATACGAACAATTTAAACTCATATTTCTATTTGCTTTACTTTGATGAAATACATTTTGTGTTATAAAAATCACACTAATATTTCGATGATGTGATCCTTTTGTGAACATATCAACAATATCACTATTCACTTCTCGCATATGGTCATCAATAATAATCAAATGTGGTCCATCTTGAGGCTGAAAATCTTTCATTCGTGGAAGTCCTTCGTGAAATTCTACTGGAACCGGCATTGTTGCATACATGTCTTGCCATTCAGCATAATACCAGTATATCTTACGAAATTTTGCATTGATCATGGTTGGGAGATGTGACAGTAATCGCTTCACAAAATACGTTTTTCCACACCCACTAGGCCCTGCGAGAATACAGGTAAATGGATGTTTCCACTGTGTATCCATGATGAACACTAACACCTTGTTTCAAAAATGATGCGTATTTAAAGCGAGTACAACAATTCTTACACTCACTGGTGTGAAAAGGAAAAATCCGTTCATCTGTTTATTGAATAGTTGAAAACCGTTTATTTGTTAATCGAATAGTTGAAAACCGTTTATTTGTTAATCGAATAGTTAAAAACCGGATAAAGTTTGACGGTTAACCGTGAAACGTGAATTTTTTTAGTTTGGAATTTTTTCGTTTGAAATTTTAGTTAAAAATGTTTGTTTCGAAATTTTGTTTAAAAAATTTTTGTTTCAAAATTTTTGTTTGAAAATTTTGTTGGAAATTTTTTGTTTTGAAAATTTTTGTTTTCAAAATTTTGTTTCAAATGTTTAGTTTGAAAATTTTTTCGTTTCAAAAAAAATATTGCTTCACATTTTTTTGTTTTCAAAATTCTTTAGTTTGAAAAAAAATTTTCGTTTCAAATTTTTTGGTTGAAAATTTTTCGTTTCAAAATTTTTGTTTGAAAACTTTGTTTGAAATTTTTTTGTTTGAAAATTTTTGAAAATTTTTCGTTTCAAATTTTTGTTTTGAAAAACTTTGGTTTGATTTTTTTTTAGTTTGAAAGTTGCAAAAAAAATTAAATGCCATGAATCTTTCCTATCAAAGTTTCCACCTAATTCCTAGAGAACATTGACCAGGGACCTCGTCGCGCATCAAAACCAAATCATCGATCACGTGACCGTACTACACCCGAGGGGTTATACCAAATTGAAAGGGGATACCCGTCCATACCTTATCAAATAGGATACATTGAGTCAATAACCAAACACGTGGTTGTACTTAAAAATTTGGCAATAGGACCACCGAAACATATTGAAGTCCTGTACTATGCTTAAATTGGACAATTTCAGTGGACCCCTTGCCAAATTTTAAGAAGGGTGCAACAATATACCCATGTCTTATGATAGGAAATAGATCCCTTGTAATCATAGGATCTCATCCAAGGGGATAAAATGGACCAAAAACCAAACACGTGGTACAACGTATTGCTTACGTTTATATTTTTGGCAATTTTGTACCCCTAAAAGGGAACGAGGTGGACCACCCAAATTTATCATAATACATGTTAGGGTCCTATACTATAATACCCAATGTTTAAATTGGGCAATTTCCAAAATTTAAGGGGTGGGCCAAGGTACCCCTCCCGGGGTGCATTAATATACCCATGTCTTATGAAAGGTAATGGACCCCTGTATACGTCCATATAACTATATAAGGTAATAACACCTCATCAAAGGGGATAAATTAGGTCAAAAAACCCCGAAATTTGAATTTTTGGCAATTTTTTACCCATAAAAGGGAACGACATAGACACCCAATACTAATAGAGGTACATACTATGGTCCTAGGCTACCATACCAAATTTTTAGATTTGGCAATTTCCAAAATTTAAGGGGTGGGCCAAGGTACCCCTCCCAAATTTTTCAAGGGGTGCATTAATATACCCATGTCTTATGAAAGGGAATGGACCCCTGTATACGCCCATATAACCATATAGGGTAATAACACCTCATCCAAGGGGATAAATTAGGTCAAAAACCCCCGAAATTTGACTTTTTTGGCAATTTTTTTACCCATGAAAGGGAACGACATAGACCCCCAATACGGATAGAGGTACATACTGTGGTCCTAGGCTACCATACCCAATTTTTAGATTTGGCAATTTCCAAAATTTAAGGGGGGTGGTCCTATGTACCCCTGCCAAAATTTAGGGGGTGGGCCATGGTACCCCTGCCAAAATTTAGAGGGGGTGGGCCATGGTACCCCTAGGTCATTGACCCCGGGCCAAGGTCACTGACCTTTGACCTATGACGTCACAAAGGTCGGGGTCAAAGTCCAAAGTTAGGCAGGGTGTCCCCATTACTACTATACTTCTGTACATTTATTCTGTATGTCCTTCTGGAATTTCGAAATTTTAATTGTGGCGACACTCTCTTCGTTTCGGACGTCTAGTGATACACTTGTCACTCCTTGGTTGTAATGATTGGTCTTAGAGAATCGCTTAAGTAAACTTCTGGTGGACAACATGGTATCCGTGGATTTTCTCGGGGTTTTCCCGTTTCGTCCCACATTCTCATTCCATTATTTTTTCCATACTCATTCATTTGCCTTAATCATAATCTCTCTTATCCTAAATTGCATAATTATGGGAGGTTGAACTGAAACATTTCACTTCATTTCATAGAGAATCACTTGTTTCCAGTGGCGTATTTAGGGGGGCTTCCGGGCTTAAGCCCACCCCGAAATCTTGGTTACTATAGTAAAGTATATGAAATATCTTGCAGAATTTTCACATTTTCAGGCAAAGCCCCCCCCCCCCGAAATCTTAGTTACTATAGTAAAGTATATGAAATATCTTGCAGAATTTTCACATTGTCAGGCAAAGCCCCCTTTCCCCGAAACAAAATCTAAATACGCCACTGCTTGCTTCACATTCGTTCCTATCTAACAATTCACGGAAAACTTCAAGTCTTGGATCTTTTGGATCAAGCTATAGTTGTTTAGGCACTGAATTTGAAAGGCTAAAGATTTGAACTGAAATGATACCTTATGACAATGTCCGCAGAACTCTTGCTAAAACAGATAGCGATCAGTAGTTCGCAATTTCACGTGCAGTGACTTCCTGATCGTTCAATATCACATCTTCGACACTGTACCGCATATGACTCCATTTGTAATAGATAATTTCTGCATCATTTTTATCGAGGTAATCCTCAGTGGTTTCATTACCTTTGCAGAAACGTTTACATCACTTTATGAACATGCTACCGTCTGTTCTCCAAACACATATAACAGAGACGATAAATTGCAGAGAATTTGAACCTTCTTTTACAAGAAATTCCACCGTCCCACGTTCAATCGTTGGACTGAACTCGTCCTACGCCATCTTGAATACTATAGCGTTAGACAAAACCTGATAATTGCAACTTTGTTCACCAGGTGTCAGTTGTATACTGTTCATGTTCACTTCGGTATATTTATTGAAGTTAATAGCTAATAAATTCTGGATTTTTACTGGGAAACTCTCATAAAGCATCTACTTTGCACATTACACTGTTATAGTTTGTTCGTGAGGAAGTACAGCTGTTCAACTCTCAAACATCTTATGCCACTTGCCTGCTATCAGAGAAAGCTTTAAACATGATTATTGAGTGTAAATGACGTCATCTGGAACTTCATTTTTGTGTTGAAAGCAATTGAATGCAAGTGTCTTGTCTTAAGAATTCGCGTTTCACTTGTGTTAGTATTTTCATTCAAAGCTTTGACAACCACCATTCAGCTTCAAGTAACAGTGGAAAAGTGCAACATGACGGGTTGAGCGAAATTATTTGTAGTGCTTTATACGGTTCAATTATTTCTCTATAATATTCAGTTCTCTTTCGATAATAATAATGATTGTCTGACACAAGTATTTAGCATGTATTCTTTGTTTGTCTGTTGAAGTTTAGAATTTGAGGCTACATGAGACGTGAATCTACATAGTTTAAAATGGGATTCGAACCATTG
Source organism: Thermobia domestica (assembly GCF_964235325.1). Lineage (NCBI taxonomy): Eukaryota > Metazoa > Arthropoda > Insecta > Zygentoma > Lepismatidae > Thermobia > Thermobia domestica. The sequence goes on from NC_137462.1 coordinate 265,813,196, forward strand.
TATTGCATTCAACGCTCTCCTACTGAGAATCGAACCCAGGACCCCTGCGCCAAAGACATCCTCGCTACTTTCTAGAGCAGTTGGAAGAGCTATATTAGAAAGCTAGATACTGCTTTTATGGTCTTCCTACTGTACACAGATATGAAATACTATAGGTTCACATTAACTGCTTAGCGCTACATTCTTACAAGAAGTATACGTATATCACTGAACATCCAAATATTTGTGTACACAGTGGGGATTTAGCCCGGGGCCGAGGGACCTGAGCCCCCAGTTTTTTGAATGACAAAAATAAAGATTATTTTTGTCACTCAATCTATTATAAAGCTATTATTTATACAGCTGTTATAAAGCTAGTATAAAGCTATTATTTATACAGGATATTAATGAGCTATACCGATAAACTGTAAGAGGTGATTCCTTACATCAAAATAAAAGAAAAAGTTCATACAGAATTGTGGGGAATAGTGCAAAGTTTCAGGGCTAGGGCTATCCAAAATCTCGAAAAAGCCAAATTTCAAGAGGCCCTATTTCGAATTCGAGAAACAGTGGATGGTGGTCCTTATTAGCATAAAGGAAGTCCAAAATTGCACATTTCGTTAATGTTTAATGGGTGCACAGAGTATTCCCTGCAGGGTGAAATTCCCAGACATACCTTCAACCAAAGTTTGAGATATGCTCTGATTTTATGATTGGTCCAAAGTAGGCAAATAATAAGTTTTGATTTCAGTGAACGCGGAATCCTTTGGCGTTGGAAGTGTTAAGGATCGTCAGCAGCACGGTCTCTCGTACTCGTGAAACGCATGCTGCGATGTTTTTATTTTTTTCGCGCTTATAAGTGAAGAAAATGTGAAATATAAGGTGACGAAAAACATCGCATCACACGTTATTCGGAACACAATAAAACATGTAGCTGCCGGTTCCTAACACTTTCGACTTCAATCGGAAGCATTGGATGTCCTTTGCTGTCAAGGCTTACTTTCTGCCTACTCTGGATCCTCCTCGAAATCAGGGTATATCTGAAAATTCTATTGAGAGCATATCTGACAATTACACGCTGTAGAAAATTCCCTGTAGAGCTATTGAAAATTGATGACATATGCACTTTTGGATTGTGTATGCGTGGCTTCCTTCTCGCTGATAACGACCACCATTCACAGTTTCTAGAATTCGAAATAGGGCTTGTTGAAATTTAGCTTTTTCGCGATTTTGGACAGCCCTAGCTCTGAAACTATGCAGTTTCCGCCATAGGTTCTTATGAAATTTTTCTCTTATTTTGATGTGAGGAACCACCTCTTACAGTTTGTCGGTATAGTTCTTTAACACCCTGTATATTTTTAAAGTTCAAAACTAGCTGAACCTGCGCTCTCTGCACAGCGCATGATTCACATATGTGCATGAATCTCTTTGCCATTTCTCACATCTGTACATGTCCCTTTACAGATACAAGTGAAGGACTCTTCATAAAAATCGGCAATGGATGTATCATAAAGGGAAGATTTTTCCGATAATTTTTAAACATCTCGCACCATTGGAAGATTTGAGCCTACTTTCGTTTCGAGCTTCTAATTCATGTATAATCAGTATTATCTTTCTTCTTGCATGCAGTATGTAATAAGCGACTACATACACAATTAATTGTAATGTTAGTGATATATGGTGTTCATTGGGCAAAACACTCCAAACAATAAAAATTCATATTAGACTGAAGAAATGGTTATCCTTTGTTTTTCATTTTTATTTGGCCATGAAACAAACGCTTGAGAGATATATAACCTCTGTATACAAAAGTGTAGTGTTGGAATGTACAATTCGTAGGATATGCTGCTTTTTCAACAGTTTCAGTGTACCCCTGAAAATGTAATAAAGAAAGAACAATCATGTTTTTAAATATTCAATTAGAACTGGACAATCTACACAAAATTAAAAATCAATCAGCAAGAACGGTATGTTTCTAGCACTTGTGGTTTCCGAGATCTCATTGTGGAAAGGATTGGAGACAAACATATAAACTTTTCTTTGGAAACAAACATGAAAACCTAGCATTTATAATATATAGATCTTTGAGTTTTACATCCCACGTTGAGAGAGAGATCTTTGAGTTTTACGTCTAACGTTTATGCCGGTTAGGCTAAAGGAGACGGTGATGATGAGAAATTAATGAAATGGTGGAATGAAGAAAGTGGGAGGAAACGGGAGAACCTCGAGGAAACCCACGCACACGGTGTTTGTCCACTACAAAGTTCACTTGACATTTTTAAAGTTTATTGTAAACTCATGATATACGTATCATTGTCTCAGTTTTGGCTGTCCCTTCCCCTAGTCTTTACCTTCAAGATCCGCCTATGTGTGTATGATATCTTTCAAGACCTTCCATGAGACTTCCTTAATATTATTTGGATCGAGGTCAGTCAACTTTACTAATAATTCGTTTATGCATATTGCGGGAAGTTTCAATTTTTCAAAGTGCTAAGACAGTAAAAGAAGGCATTCTGCTACGATACAGATAGAATGTAGGAACTTTATCCACCGTTTGTTAGATCTCACGTCATGCGATTTCTTCCTGCAGTAGTTCTTTAAAGATGTAGTTTACGCACTACATCTATCTATCTATCTATCTATCTATCTATCTATCTATCTATCTATCTATCTATCTATCTATCTATCTATCTATCTATCTATCTATCTATCTATCTATCTATCTATCTATCTATCTATCTATTTATCTATCTATCTAAAACTGGAGGACATATCATGCTTATTCTAGTAGAGCAGAAAATTAATGGTGTGTATGACCATGTGAAAAATATAACAATAAATAACTATCCAGATTTGCAATGAGTTCCTTATGCTTCACGCATATTCCGTAATAATAATAATAATAATAATAATAATAATAATAATAATAATAATAATAATAATAATAATAATAATAATAATAATAATAATAATAGGTTTATATAATAATGAAATATGCCAGAATTAAGAATCAATTTTATTTAGTTATTAGGACTTGTTGGTCGTCATGAAGAGAAAAAACAAGGATATATCGTCGCATGAGAACCAGTAACTCCAAAAATGCGGTTTCCGTTTTCTTCATGTTTGGACATAATTTTAAAAGCTCCACTTGGTGCAAATGGAACATAACGCAATCTGTTCTCCTTGTCGATCATCTGTTGAAATGTAGCTCAATTACCATCGTATTAAAAACACGTCTTTCTAAAAATAAATAAATAATAATATTTTTGTCCTCTCGCCTGTAAACCTAGGAAAATGGAGTTACGTTATTCTGATTCTCATGCGATGATATGACGACTATTGAGTAATTCAATTATTATGTGATTAAATATTTTTGGAACAAGAAAGAATTGTATATGTTTTCACAATAATTTCTACATATAACTACGGTGACCAGATTCTGACAAGGGGGCGCGGTGGCTCAGTGGTAGAGCGTTCACTTCCGGTGCTTGGGGTCCTTGGTTCGATCGCAGCTAGCGCCGTGTGGACTTTGTGGTGGACAAACATCGTGCTCGTGGGTTTTCTCGGGGTTCTCTGGTTTCCTCCGACTTCCTTCATTTCTCTCATCATCACCGTCTCCTTTAACTTAACCGGATAAACGTGGGACGTAAAACTTAAAGATTTTATTTTATCATTTCATTTCAGATTCTGACAAGCAAAAATTAGGACACAGATACAATAGTTTACTTCGTCAGTAATATGTATGTCCTTATTTCATTTAAAGTTAACCTTAAGTTAATGATTCATTTTGTTTTTAAAAAAATACTCCACTAAAGTATTGAAACAATTCAACATTGCACCAAGTACTTTCATGAATGATAAATGCAAGATTGATGAAACAATTTAGCACAATTTGATGGAGTAACATGCAAGAGTCACTTTAATAAAAAAGAAAAGTCAAGTATGTTGAAGTATAACATTTTAATGAAACACAAAAATAATCTTTTGAGGAGTGTTGAAAACACAATGGTCTATCATTCAGAAAAAGAGTGTCTCTGATTCAAAATGTTGGGAATAAAGAATGAAACATTAAAGTATTGCAAATAAGTTAATTCAGGACATTTCGTAGGACATTTAAAAAAAAAAGGATATTTCTCGATTTTCTACACGTCTTCGCAACACGCAGGACAACTCTTTAAAAAACAATACTGTACCTCGAAAACCAGTACTTCTTGTCACCCTACATATAACTGAACGAATTGGGGATATTATATATTACTTCGTTTTATATAATGGTGTTGTGAAATACATTAAGGCACTACAATTACGCACCTCATGGGAACAGGATCTTTTCCTAATGGCACAAGTTACACCTAAGTTAAATAGTAAAGAGTTATTTCATTAATCATTTTATGAACACCTTCTACATTATAAAAATTATAATTAATTAGGAGTGCTAACCTGTAAGGAGGAGAGGAAAAAAGAAAGCTAGAAAAGTGAAGCTTTGGAGAAAACGTAGAAAGTGAAAGAATAATAGATAAAAAAAAAACAAAAAATAGCATTCGACCTGTCTATAGTTAATATACAGTATGGTGCTAAATTCGTTGTACAAAAGCAGAGGAGTGATTCCTGAGAGTAAAACAAACAAAAAAGTTCCAATAAACATAGGGCACAAACCCCATCGTTGACATGTTATAGGCTGCCAAAAACATGAAAAAAATTAATTTTAAAGGTCCATAGCTCCAAAACTATGGGACCTACTGTAGTCGGGTCAAGACTTCACTTACGAACTAGTATGTGCTCTATCCAAAAATACATGTTTTAGAGTCCTAAGGTACTCACGCAACGATTTTTATGGAGGTAGTTTGAAAGTACTTTATATCATAGGTCCGTAGTCAAACTTCCTCTATAAAAATTGTTGTGGAAGCACCTCAGGATTCTGAAACACGCATTTTTGGATACGGCACATACTGGTTTCTAAGTGAAGTCTTGACCCGACTAAGGTAGGTCCCATAGTTTTGGAGCTATGAACCTTTAAAATTCATTTTTTCATGATTTCGGCAGCCTATAACACGTAAACGATAGAGTTTTCGCCCTATATTTATTGGATCTTTTTTGTTTGTTTTACTTCAGGAACCACTCCTCTGCTTTTGTACAGCAAATTTAGCGCCATACTGTATACATATTTCGAGAAGCAAAACAGCCAGCTTAGAACTTACAAGAGTGGCGGTAGATACAGTCAGATCGATTTATATTTTGTCGTAGGAAACGCCTGCCTGACTTACTAAAAATAATACAAAATTTATCATTTTTCTATTGCTTGTATTTCTTAAGTGAAAGGAGATAACGAAATGCAACTTAATACAATTATAGATAATGTTATTTTACAATAGAAAATATGAACCTGAAGAATTTTCAGTGTTGCCAGATAACATTTTCTCCCAAAACAATACTTGTATTCAATTTGTAATCAACAAAACAGTTTTAACATAGTTATTAAAATTAAATAATAATGTTATTTAAAAAGTAGTTCACAGGATATCAAAACAACATGATACGTAATCAAATGCAGTTGTGTTCGTTCCACTAGTCCTCCCTTAACTTAGATTTTGGTGGAAATGTTATTCTGGCAACACTGTAACTTCTATTGGATAGTAACACTAAAAATTCTTCAGGCTCATATTTTTTCTGTTGTAGAATAACATTATCTATGATTGTGGTATGTTGCATTTCATTATCTCCTTTCATTTATGAAAAACAAGCAACACAAAAATGATACATTTTGTATTGTTTTTAGTAAGTCAGGTTCTTAAGGCAGTAAAGGACAGCAAAGTGATAAACACAGAAAGGGCGGCCCCAGAGCATAGATTGGTTATTGCTGATTATGAGATAACGGTAGAGAAATGTACAAAGCACACAAGACAGAATGAGTAACAGATAAAGTGGTAAAGACTTAAAGAAGAAGGCCCAAGGAACGAGTTTAAAGGAAACGGTTCTTCAACAAATAAAATTGGTAGATGTTCCACACCAATGGTGGACCTTGAATAGTCATACCTTGAGAAAAGTCGGAGAAGTGCTAAGAAAAACATCAGGGAAAGGACGATCACAGAAGGTAAGGAGGTTTGGTGATGCAACGAGGTGTAAGTGGCAATAAAGTATAAGAAATAGCTTAAGAAAAGATGGAATAAAACATAAAGCATGGAAGATAAGATGACACACAAGCTAGAAAATAAGAAAGTCAAAAGAGCTGTGACAATAGGAAAGCAAAAGCCACATACGAGGCTTATACAGAGCTAGAAAAGAAGGCGGGAATAGTGGGAATAGCCAAAGCAAGAGATAAAGCATTCAAGGACATCACATCAATCAAGCAGATAAAGAAAAACGTGGGTAAAGTACTACAGTATCAGCAATTGACAAACGGAGAGGCTACTTTACGAAGATAATAAATGAGGAAAATCGTAGGAAAATACATGAGAATGGAATGGCAACGGAAAGAGAGGTGGAAGAGATAAGCAGGATAGAAGTGGAAATGCAATTAGGAAGGTGAAAGGCGGTAAAACAGTGGGTGCTGATCAAATCCTCGTAGAGGCTTGAAGGAAGAGCCTGTACAAAGAAGGAATAAATATTTTATAGGATCACACGAAAAGGTTCTGGAAGGAGGAGAAGACACCTGATAAGTGGAGGGAAAGTATATTAGTACCAATTAATAAAGGCAAAGATGATGTGCAAGACTGTATGTTACAGAACAGTTAAATTAATATCTTACACAGTGAACATCTGAGAAAGAATAGTTGAAGAAAGAATACGACTGTTGGAGAGGAACAATTTAGTTTTATGTCAGGAAGAGGAACAGTTGGCGCGATCTTTGCGTTGTGGTAATTGATGGAACGATATAGGGAATTGCAAGCAGACTTACACCTCGTTTTCATAGATTTCAAAAAGGCATACGACAGAGTAGAGAGAAGAATTTTCGGAAAATATGTACAGCTGATTAGAGACATATACGAGGGAGTAGAGACCCAAGTAAAGAGCGATGTGGGTGTGACAGAAGATTTTGCTGTAGATTAGTGATTAGCTCTCAGCCCATATTTGTTCAATTTTGTAATGAATGTTTTGCCGAGGAAGGAAAAACGTAGGGCAACATTGATATGTCGTTATATGCGAAGTATCCAAAGATAAGGCAGAGAAAAAAGTGGATGAATGGAGAAGGGTTTGGATGACAGAGGCATGAGAGTAAGTAGAATAAAGGCAGAATATATGCCTCTCAAGAAAGAAGATAGAAGCTTCCTACGGTTACAAAGAGAGAGGATAGTGGCTACCTCGAAATTTAAGTACCTCGGCGAAGACGGTGGGTTACGTACAGAAATCCAACACGGAATAAAATCTGGCTGGCTAAACTGGAAAAGGATGAGTGGGGTGCTGTGTGACAAGAAAGTAAGTTGCAGGTTAAGAAATCGTATGTTTAAAACTGTAATAAGACCGATAATGATGTACAGTAGAGAAACCTGGGCAATCACAAGGGCCCAAGAAAAGTATATGGAAGCGAAAAAGATGAGAATGTTAAGGTGAAAGAGTGCTGTGACGAAGAAGAATGGAAAGAGGAATGATCATATAAGAGGAACTGTTAAGGTGAAACCCTTGAGTAAAAAGTTTCAAGAATGGAGACTGAGATGGCTGGGAGGTGTAAAACGAAGAAACAATGACTATGTTGCAAAGACGTCGTCTGGCCAAGAGATAATTGGAGAGCCGAAGATAATAGGTAAAAGGAACAGTGGAAGATCCAATATGTGATAGAAGGACAAAACGCAAGATGATTTGAGGAAGAGGAGATAGAGAATAGAGGACGCTCATGATAGAGGAATGTGGAGGAGAAAAAATTAAAGATGTTAGCCCCGATACCATATAAACATGGGTAAAGGCAGAGAGAAAGAAGTATCTAACCTATGTTTCAAGCGATGGACCTTAATTACAACTTCCGTATAATTAAAGGGCTCAACGCGGAAAACTTGATACGTGACATTTACATAATTATCCCTCCTCTGTGAATACCTCCCTCTACACCCGTTGCAAATATATTACTCATATTTATACTTCTAATGGAATTTTGTATTTGTAAAATAGTAACTGAATATTCTTATTTAAAAAAAAAAACTTATTACTGTCTTCCTCAATCATACATATCAAATTGTATGCTTTGACTTACTCAATTCGAATGTCAAAAGGAATTTCGAATTTAATTCCATCTAATAGAAGATTTTGAAAGAGGTGTGTTTTTTAAACAGGACTGTACAAATGAGAAATATGAAATGAAACCTTTAAGTTTTGTCTCATGGATATGCTACGTAGGCCAAAGGAGACGGTGATGATGAGAAATGGTGGAAATGAAGAAAGTAGGAGGGAACGGGAGAACTTCCGAGAAAACCCCGCACGTGGTGTTTGTCCACCATAAAGCACACTTGGCGCGAGTTGGGACCGAACCTACACACCAGAAGTGAACACTCTACCACTGAGCCATCGCGGCCCCATGACTGTACATATGAATCACACTTGCTATAAAATACGAGGAAATACTCGTAATAAAAATATATCAGTGCCCCAAGGCATGTACTTTGTTACTTACCATTGTTTGCGCCGAGCATTTCAATTAAAATTATATATTTAAAAAAAAAATCATTTACACCATTCCTGAAGATCCTTCTCTAATATTCACGAATACATCTTTTAAGAAAACTCGTAGGAAAAAAATAAGAAAGAAAGTTATATAGGCACAATGAATTGCTATTAAAATAAAAGAAAAGAAATTCATCAGAGAATCCTTTTCCTTTCGGTGAAAATTTGTTCCGGGTAACTTAATTTAACCAGACTATACAAGTAAGTAGTTCTTCTACTCCGACAACTGCATTAAATTTCGAAGGAAGAGAAGGAATGAAGAACTTGAAGAAAATAAAACTAAAAGAAAAAGTAAAAAAAGAAAAATAACCGAAAACATTTATTTGATAGCAAGGAGCACTTTAGGGACAGTAATTGCATTGCAAACAAAATCTATCAAGTCAACAAGACGCCATTACTGCATTCAAGGAAAACGGAAATTGGAGGCAATTTTGCTAAGCGTTGCGATCAGACAGCGACGAGCGAGGGACACTCAAGTGACTCGGAAAATTATTTTCCTCTCTCTCACTCTCTCTCTCTCTCTCTCTCTCTCGTAGTTTTCATTCACCCTTCCTCTCTTCTATTTCTACTGTTTCGTGTTTCTTTTCTGCTTGGTTCAATCAGGTGTTATTAACGCACGAATGAGAGAACGAGATTGGTTTCTATTATCATTTACGATTCAAAAACACGCACACACACAAAATGAAATTCAAAATGAAGGAAATGTTGTGATTTATTATTTATTTCTCTTTGTCGACACAAATATAAAACCCCTTATATTTCCTCCAATAAATAATATACCGCAGTCATGACTAATATAAATCTCTTTCAAAACGTTATCATAACAATTAGGGATAACCAGTTTACGTTTTCTGATTGATAACTTGATAAACTTCATAATCGGTTTATTTCATGGATTTTTGAGTTGAGTTGAGTTGTTTTGAGTTTAACGTCCCGTTCAGCAGCGAGGCTGTATGAGACATGAAATCCGAACCACATGAGCTCCCGCTAGGAATCAAATCCGGGTCTCCCACGTCATAGGCGCGTACGCTAACCGCTTAGCCACGAAGGAGCTCCATTTATGGATTTTCGAATTGTAATAATCAGTTTACTTCTTGTGATTACTGATGTTTGATGATAAGTTTACTTCTTGGATTTTTGAAACTTCTTTCTGTAGCTAGACGGTTAACATTCCTGACTTTGGTGAAGGAAACCCAGATTCGATTCCAAGTGAAAGCTTCCTATGTGGTTGAGATTAAACTGTAAGTACACGCCGGGCTTAAACCTTTTCTCGTTATGCTCTTGCTCAGTGACGACTGTATCCCTATTAACGATTTATCTTAATGATTGGTTTTGCAATGTAACAATAATGACTACCTGATGGTTTAGTAGGGCGTTTGTCATGTATTGGAGGCGTACTTGTATTAAAGTTTTTTTTTTTTTTTCAAAATTAGCATGGATTCGTCATATCATGACGTCTGTATTAGAAAGCAGATCCCGGCACTTTCACTTCTATCTGATTTTTCATCTTTATTAACCAGTTTGGTTTACTAACCAGAACTCCTTTATATGTAGGGTGCTTGAGAAGTCCCTAACCATTTTTTGGGAGGAGCACAAGAATTGAGATGTAGTGTTTTGAAATTCACAGCAGACCGACATGTCCGCCCCCTATACTCGAGAAGAGTTGCCATCTCTCCCTTGTGCACTTGAACACATACTGTAACATAGCTAAGTTAATTGTACTGACCTGCTTGAACGTATTTCGGCATCGGCGTGTACAATTACCCCAGCAATATTGCAGCATGGGCTCAAGTTAAATGATTCTCCCATAACCGTTTCCTCCATGGTTACGATACAAGGGACCGTAAACTTTTTCTATTGACACATTGCAAAGCATATTCACTTGAGAAGAGTACCGAACTAACTCAAGAAATTCATCCGGATTTTTGTTCCCCAAATAGGCCTACACACATTGTATGCATTTACCTTTGCATTTACACCTACATAGAATGTCACCCTGTCTGTAAAAATAAGGTTTTCGGGAAAAGTGGTGATCCTCAAACATGAGTAGTTGCATAACGGTGCAGAACTTTTTCTGTGTATGACGGTCATTGGGTGTAAGTAGTGGGTGACACTTATTCAGTAGACGATTACTGACAAGGCAGGGTACCTCGGTGTAACACGCCGATTTTGATAAGATTGCACAGACATACAGATCATCAAAAAAGAAGCGACACGTATTTTTTTATATCGGCCAACAAGCGTATTGAAAGGGTCAAATAGGGACATAAAAATGGGGTCAAAATGAGATTTTATGCAATATAGCGAGAACGAGAAGAGATATCGGAAAAGGTTAAATGTACGAAATACTACCCATAGTTGACGCAAGCCATTGAGGTAGAACTTACCCATGTGAAGAAAGCAGAACATCCGGAAATGGACCAATCACGTTTACAACATGGTCATAATGTGCTACAGAAATGAGTGAAGAGGGTGGCAAGGAGCAGGAAGAAAGAAAACACGAAAATGGAAAATACGTGTTTTTGCTTTGAGTTCATACGTCACCCGTTTGCGAAAGGGACGCAGATTCATCTCACTGCACGAAGATTCATCTCTACACGCAAGAAGGATGCAAACGCCGTTCGTATAGGCAGCCAGCAAGACAGTACTGCACAGCGGGTTGCATATAAGATCAAAACCTCAAGTTGAGTGGTAGAAACGACTAATAGATGAAGGAATACGAGGTCAGATGACGTTGTACACAAAATCAGTTTTAACAGTGAGAGTATTGGACGCGGCGTATGCAATACGAGCTGGTTTGAGTATACAAAGTTGCCAAACGCGAGGTGTAGAGCCAGCAAAGTGTATGTGCATTTGTGTCTTTCACAGGTACTATTCTCAACAAGACAAGCAAGGCGACGTTTAACTGCTTGTGAGACCTAGTGGTGAACATTGGACAGTGTGGTAGCTGGAGTGGTATTTGATTGTTGTGTAACTGGTGGTGTGTGCTTGTGCGTATTTGTGCGTGTGTAACAAAATTCAGGTGAGGTGTAAGTGGGCTTGTGACGTTTGTGGTCGCAAGATGGTCTATGTGAATCCCCTGAATGTGGTGGATATGCTAGTGGAGGCATATCAGGCAACACAATATGTCCGGACACCACGAACGGTAACGGAAATGAAGCTCAAGCAAGGACTATATTTTTAACATCCTAGAAAGTTTCAAGACGAATGGGCACATGTATGTTGAGATTGAAGAAGACCTATTATGCAGCAATAGATCAGACATCCCAAGTATGGCAAGTGAAGATGAGATGGATGAGTGGGATGGCCCAACGACCTCCAACGTACATACAACTGGAGTCAAGAGCAGAGATATTGTGGACATGGGATACAAGCGGAAGGCAGTATCGTTTTGGAAACGAGGGAAGAAGAGAAAGATGTCCTGGAAATCTGTACAGAAACACTTCAAGCGTGTCAAATGCAGAACAAATCTATATAGATGGGAGAAACAGATCACAGAAGGTGGAACCAAACGTGAAAAGCTAAACGTGATAGACCGAACTGTGTATGAAAAATTTGCGACAGCAAAACAGCGGCATTTAATTGTCCATGACACAGACTTGCAACGTTGGGCGTTAGAAGCAAACCAAACAACAGCCGTTGCTAATTTCAAAGCTTCGAAGAAATGGTTATGGCGCTTTAAAACACGTCACGGTATCGTCTCACGCAAAGTTACAAAATTTGTAACACATAGCATTACAGCGAAGGCCACACAAGTGCACGAAAGCGCTAAAACCTTCGTCCAAAATGTACAATCACTCATTACTGCTCATGGCGAGGATAACGTATATAACACAGATCAGAGTGGCTTTGCTTTAGAATTTCACTCTGGACGCTCTCTGGCTTTGCGAGACGAGAAGCATATTACAGCAACAATGCAATCTCTACCTGCCATCACACATAGCTACACAATACAGCCTGTTATATCTGCCAGTGGAAGATTGCTGTCGCCCATGCTCATAGTCTTGAAAGAACTTCATGGTACGTTTGGGCCACGGATTCAGCAAACAATGTTCCGCCCACAAAACTTATATATTTGTGCATCATCATCTGGGAAAGTGACAAAACAGATCGTTAAGACGTGGTTCCAATCAGTGTTCCTTCCACAAGTCAATGAGCAAACGGTACTGTTAGTCGACTCGTGGACGGGTTATGATCGATCCGACTTGGCAACAATAATGCCACAGGACAAGCAGTGCAACATTATGACGATACCTACACACACAACTGGGTTAATACAACCTCTGGATGTGTATGGTTTCAGAATTTGGAAGAACTTCGTACGCAAAGTATCTGATGCGGTACGCCTTCAGCAACTCAACATCAATCTATACAGCAGAGACAATATACTGAAACTTCAATCCCTTATGCATAATCAACTTTCATCTCCACGGTACATACATCTATTCCAATACGCATGGTTTTGTTCTGGATATCTTTCATCACGACCAGATTATTTTCCAAATCCAGTGGAGTTTTGTTTTCATCAGTTGACGTCATTGGTCTGCGAAGAAGCAGAGTGCCAGAACCCATCCATCATCAAGTGTTCGTGGTGCAAATACTGTTTTTGTTTGGACGATTTCCTCCTGAAATATCATTTTTGTGCTACTTATCAGGAGTGAGCGTCTTGTTTTCAGCATACACCTCTGCTGACTTTTATGTAGTACGTACATATGTACGCGTATTTTCATGATATAATGTAGATACTCATGCGTAGAACTGATATTGCTGTTGCTCTTTATCTTACATATGGACCACCTGCTATTACATTCTACTGTGCAATGCATTTTGTGTGTGTGTGTGTGTGTTACTAGCTACAAACATTCCCGTTTCCAATATGTATCTCACCGTGGCTCCCATTGTACAGTATATGCAACCCACTGTGCAGTATTGTCTCACTGGCTGCCTATACGAACGGCGTTTGCATCCTTCATGCTTGTAGAGATGAATCTTCGTGCAGTGAGATAAATTTGCGTCTCTTTCGCATATGGATAACGTATGCACCCAAAGCAAAAACACGTATTTTACATTTTCGTGTTTTCTTTCTTCCTGCTCCTTGCCACCCTCTTCACTCATTTCTGTAGCACATTATGAATATGTTGTACATGTTATTGGTCCATTTCCGGATGTTCTGCTTTCTTCACATGGGTAAGTTCTACCTCAATGGCTTGCGTCAACTATGGGTAGTATTTCGTACATTTAACCTTTCCCGATATCTCTTCTCGTTCTCGCTATATTGCATAAAATCTCATTTTGACCCCATTTTTATGCCCCCATTTGACCCTTTCAATACGCTTGTTGGCCGATATAAAAAAATACGTGTCGCTTCTTTTTTGATGATCTGTATGTCTGTGCAATCTTATCAAAATCGGCGTGTTACACCGAGGTACCCTGCCTTGACATGCAGTATGTGAATGCGCCATAACATTGTGGATGGAGTAAGTAGCTTGCACGAACTTGCTCCAGTTGTACCATATCTTCAGATACTGAAAATCTACATTTGCTCAAAAAAAGTAAGAACTGCGCATTTTCGGGTTTATTCTATAATACATACGTAATGAATGAACACTAATTACGTACTGTCTTATGTAATTCACTTTCGTACTGTTGGAGTACATTTAGTGCTTTGAGCGACAGGAAAACAGCTGTTACACTGAATTATTACAGGATTGTTGATAGTAAGGACTTGAACGTTTAGACATGACACTGAAAAACAAAAACTTAGGACAGAGAGATAAAATAATCGTGTCTGACAAACAAAACACAAAATATCTGCGTATACGTTTTTCCGTCCCCTTGTTGTGTTGTTGTTGTGCCAAACGAGACAATTTTTTTTAAACGACTGGGGGGGGGGGGAGAGAAAGGCGTTGTGACGGTAACACAAGCCAAACATCAGAGAGAGAACCTTGTGCTGCAGTTCGTGCTCAGAGTGCATAGATACATGTTATGCCTCGTTCGTTGGCTGTGCCTATGCTGTACGTTTGTTTGTTATTGATGTTTCAGAAGCGAGGGCTTTGGTGAGTGCCTTCGTCGTTGGAACATGACAGTGAGCATCGGGGAGGAACTTTAAAATACAAAGACAAAAAAGAAAAGAAACGAAATAAAGTATTGAAGAAAAATAACCAGCGGCAATTGAAAATAAAAGTGTTGCATGGAACAAAAAATAAGAACGGGCCCAAAAGAGAGGGAAATAACCAGAGGCAAAATTTGATTTGTCGTAGTTAGTTTTCCATCTTTTACCTCTGCAGATACACATACAGACATAGATATATACGTGTGTTATAAAAATGTCTTTTATTTTTGTTTGCCGAGTGAAAAAAAAAAAAGACGGCGACGGCACAGAACGGAAAAGGCATTATAAACTGAGAAAGAAATTGGATTCTAGTGTTTTCCCATTCCAATGTAACTTTTTCTCTCTCCTTCCTGAGTCTGAAACAAAAGAATTTCATATTTTCTACTTCGCCATAACATCAAGCTGCTATAATAATAATAACATGAAAGGAACCAACGGAAGAAAATGAATTTCACTCACTTTCTCATTTATTTAGGTTCAAAGAAAGATAACTTCAGTTCTGGTTCTAAATTTAAACATGTTTTCCTTTTGAATTTTATCTATCAGAGTTAAAAAACATCGTAATTTTTAATTTAAAAAAATCCTAGACACAGTTCAAGTACATTACCAGAATTTTTACAAAGAAAAGGTCGAAAATATGCATGTATGCCTGGTTTCTCCTCCATAATTTCATCAGAGTTACTTAACCTATAAGTGTGCGACCGAACCTGGGTTCGATTCCCGGTGGGGACACTTAGTCGAAAAAGTGTAACAGCTTTTTCTATTCCAGCAATTCTTAGTCTGTTTTTTTTTCCTTATTAACATCAGGCTAGTGTCGGGATGGTACCTTTCATAATAATTCCAGGGCGCTTCCTTCCTTCTCCATTTCTTTCCTTTTCTCCAGTTCTTCGGACAGTGTGATTGCCAATGGATGTCATCCCTTATATGTTGTGACGACTAACATGGCCTTGGATGCTGAAAGTCTAGAAATCTTCTTATTTCTAATCTTAAGCCTATAAATCAAAAGTAATGTGCTTTGTGAACTCTACAAAATTTTAATATAGCAAAAAGTTTCCTAAGCTAAGCTCAATGTACATCCATAAGTAAAAGTATCTCCCTTCTAAGTACTCTAATTCCATTACTTGGGGTCCAGACAATTTGCAGTCGCCTGAGCAGATGCAACCTAAATTACAGGTAACTTTTCTCGGCACTGACAGCAGTTGGTAGCACTGAGTCAGGTTTTTATCCAAGTAAAATTGTGAGTAGATAACGCAAAAACATTTCTCCATTCTGAGATGAATCTCTATGGTTCAGACCGTATTGTCCAATGAACACCATATATTATTCTCAATATAGCTGTGTATGTAAGGTATTATTTCTTTATATATAGTATGTTCAAAGAAATAAAAACACTGATCACGCATGAATCAGAAAATGCTTAAAAGTAGATTAAAATACCAAATCTAGAACAACTGCTGGAAATAAGTTTGTAAATCATTGTCTCCATTGACAGAACCTCTCCAATTCTCCTCATTACAACATCTTTTTCTTTCTGTAGAGGAGAAGATCTTGCTTGTCATACTGAGTATGTATTGAAATTGAAATATTTGAAAAAGTTTCAACCTAGCCGGGATTTGAACCCGGGTCCACTGAATAGAAATTGAATGCGCTAACCGCTTATCTACTGAGTTTTTATTATACATGTACTGGACTGTACTGAACTTTAGAGAAACTTTACAGAAGACGATTGCCTCCGTAACAAAACACTATAACAAGTACTGAAGATATATATATATATATATATATATATATATATATATATATATATATATATATATAATTAAGACTAAATTAACAAATGAAAGCATTTCCGCAGGCTAAGCTAGAAGTAATGAACAGGAAAGGGAGAACTCACGGAAGTACTACTCCTAGAAATCTACTAAAATACAGCTTGTCCAACACACAAGAAAAGAGCTTTTAACGAGTGCATTTAAGAAAGTCGCAGTAAGTGTGAGCATACATCAATGGGGCGTAGCAGTGAATGTAAACGATGGTGCATGTGACTAGAAAAAGAAAGGCATGATGCTTTGTAGGTGGGAAAAAATGGAAGTCAAAATGTAAGACACTGTGAACAAATGGAAGTCGTCGACAAATTCTTCCTAATAATGTCGTGAGGCAATTCCAAATAATGGGAGCACCAACGCAACGGTGGAACAGCGTGTCTTCCTGGATACACCTAACGCACTGCGTGTCAGGGAGACGATGCAGCTAAAGAGACGAGCACGGGTGGGTATTAACTGATGAATCACGTGAAACCAGGTTACCTGGAAATAATTCTCGGAAAGCAAAACGGGGGCAGAGATGTTAGCCCAAACTTGAGACCAATGAATTTGTGGAAAACGCTGGGGAATCCGTAAGAGAGTCGAATCGTAAGTAGAAGACGCAAGTAAATGGTAAAAGATACGTGAAGTATGTTGCCAGGGCATAGTGCCAAGCCTGCATAGGTCCAGTACTGTATTGATGAAATAATGTAAGACGGGCAACAGTCATAGAATTGAATGAACGGGAGGTTGAGAGTAAACTCCTAACTTGATCAAAAACAACGGATCCACTGTGTAAAGGACTCAGCATTAGGGGCGGCTGTCCTAATCCTCCCATAGAACGGGGAAGATAAAGGGCCGGGCGTGGGAGACAAAAGAAGAAACCGCGCCAAATATTCCACAGAAATAAAGATTCAAATCATTTCTCGTAGATTTCCGGTAATGGATAAATGTGCGCTCTGTACCTGACTTTGGAAACGACATATATATATATACATATATATATATATATATATATATATATATATATATATATATATATATATATATATATATATATATATATATATATATATATATATATATATATTAACAAATCGGATAAGATGCAAGAAATAAAGACGACGAAATCGTTGAGAATACAACAGGTGACGGATCTCGGTTAAGAGTGGTGACCAAACTTCCTCATACAAATGGGTAGAGTTTGACGTAAATGGGATACCTAAAATCCGCAGAGGTAACATGTGGCATTTCTGGGGTCCTGGTATCGGAAGTGGGTAAACGAAAATAATTGAATTGGAGTAGCTGGGTTTTTCGTGATTGTAGTGTAATCCTGAACAACAGGCATAGCACTGTAACACATCGAAGACACGCGCCATCTGCGTTCGAATCACACCGGTAATAGTGACGTCATGGGCAAACGCCTTTCTTAAAACGAGAAGGACTTGGTGGATGTGAGGATACCAATTTCCTTAACAAAGGGTCTATCAAGAGTAGTTGATAAACTACAGCCTTTCCGAGGACCCCGCTTCATACGGATAAGAGATGAAACATGTCCATTAATTTGAATTCAGAAAGTAGCCATAGAGTATAAATTCGCAAAGACTACGTGAAACGCTAACGGAAACAGCCAAACTTCGAGAATTTGCATAAGAAAACTGTGGTCGAGACTGTCGTATGCATTCTCTAAATTTACGGCTAGAACACCGGACGGAACTTGCCGGAATGGAATTAGGAAAACAGATCCCGCAAAGAGCGAAAGATATTCGTAAAATTTTGTTTAGAGTGAAGAGCAGCTTGAAACGGGCTGATGTAATGAAGCGTGAGAGGGCGTAAACGATCTGTTAGGATTTTCGTAAATAATTTAAAATCAGCGGGTAATAAAGAAATGGCCCTAAACTCCTGAACCACTTTCGCAGCAGTGGTTTGGGAATGAGGACCATAATTGCAGTGTTTCGGCTAAAGATTTCATCACATAAGAAAGCATTAAATAAAGACTTGATATGAGTGCTGAGGTATGTACAATAGTGTTTGTAGAACTGAAGTGCCAAACCATCTTCCCCAGGGGAACTACGACCCCGCCCCCGGCTAAGGTCAGCGAAAATTTCATTCGCAGTAATCGGATGCGTAAGAGTCTGGCTATCGTGCTCTGAAAGTGAATGAGATATCATAGACCGAAAATCCGGGGTCTGTGTAGCACCCATGGAACGCTCGGTCGTAAAATCCGTATAACAGCATGTAAATTAACTTAATATTTGTGTAGCGTCAGTGGTGGACGTACCGTCTCCCAGAACGAGAGAATGAAATGCCTTAGAACGTCTCTGTCGCAAAAGGAAATTGACTTGATAAATAGAAATACTTTCATTAGGGAAACGGTAATAAAAATCATGTGACAAATAGCCTTGGAGGAAATCATGGGAATAAATCGTTTTAACGCTTTGACTGCCCATGGTCATTGTTGAGGATAGACCACGCGCTAGCGTATGTTTACCTTGTGGTCACCACCAGGCTACGAAGCGATATTCAAACTATACGCACCTAGAGACCGCAATATTCAATATTCGAAGTTTTTTGAACCAGATCTAGTTCCTGGCTGGAAAGAATGAGTGAATCACATATGACTCATTCGACCAGAGTAATAAATTTACGTGTAGGTCCTGTGAGCCATATCTGGCTCACATAAAACCCAAGGAAATTGACACTTTTTATTAATAATACATTGTTGCATACTATTAAAATATAATTCTTTTATATTTTAATGGTATGCAATATGTATTATTAACAAAGTGTCAATTTCCCTGTTTTTCATGTGAGCCATATATGACACACAGGGCCTAGATGTATATTTGTTGTTCTGACACCCCGTGAGTCACATGTGGTATATCCATTTTTTCCCGACAGGAGTCATATCTGCTTCAAAAAAGCTTATATTGCATATTGAGGTCTATAGGTATGTATTATTTGAATATGCTAAATTCTAAACTGTAAAGTACTACAGCTGAATGAATGCCCAAACAAATTGCATTTCTACATTTTCAACAAGTTAATATTTTCACATGTTTTCCGTGAATGTGAATGTATAATTCGAAAAGCTAAAAGCCATGTAATATAGTCACACATTTGATCCAAAAAAACGTGTTGAAATAGAAAACATAATCCTTTTCGTAGGGCCTCACATCAGTGCCAAACAGAAGTCAACGCGTGAGCCACATATGACTCACGGGGTCATAGGTCAGTTTTAGTGTGAGCCACATATGGCTTACATGGCTGTCAATGTGTTAAACGCTGTTTGATACTATTGATATGCGAAGGTTGGTAAGCGAAGGAGAGACTACCCAGAACTCGCAAAGTGCTCGATACAAGAATTCGTGTAAATGGTGATCACCAGCACGTGCAATTTGTCCGCGCCACTGAAAAAAGCTACGAATTTTCGGTTTGCAGTAAAGTGTCAACCATGAGCTTACAGTTGTAATATCTCTGCATACGACACCAGTAGAGGAAACGAGGAGAAAATTTTACCCGTACCTTGTCTCGTAACATTAACTCGTTATTCATCTTCCAATGAGAAATACCTCTAGAAGGTGGCAACATAAAAGGTAATTTATAACTAATTTCGATTGTGGCATGATCGGAAAAGACAAGAGGGATTGCAAAAACGTGTAGGACCGCAGAACAAAGGTTATCTGTAATGTAGGCACTATCGATACTTCTTTTAGAAGTAACTGAGATATATGTAAACACATACTGTGACTCAGACTTAAATAAAGAGTCTTTCAATTTCATAACTCGGACAAGCTCAACCAACGAAGGACAAGGCGGGGCAGGTGTTCGTGAGTCCAGGTGTTGGATAGAAGCATTAAAATCACCGACCAAAATACTATAAGAAATCCCTGGGGGCAATAATGATGGGGTCGTACTAAAATTCCTCCCTTTTCTGTGTACGTACAAAGCGAGAAGGGCCTACAGACCTAGAAAAACAAATATTCTGAATATAACAACGAATAGCTCGGCCATCGCGAGCAAGTACCACTCTGTCATAGTGAAGTCC
Organism: Thermobia domestica; assembly: GCF_964235325.1. Taxonomy (NCBI): domain Eukaryota; kingdom Metazoa; phylum Arthropoda; class Insecta; order Zygentoma; family Lepismatidae; genus Thermobia; species Thermobia domestica. The sequence continues at coordinate 265,833,783 of NC_137462.1, forward strand.
CTTCTGAATCAGAAGCGCAACCTCTATGGTGCGTTCTATTTTTACAATTGAATCATAGTCCCTGAGAAAATCTAATGTCGGGTACGTTATTTCTTGAATACAACAGACATCTGGACGTCGATTGTTAATAAAGTGTTTGAGTAGAGTCTTATTATGCCCTGAACTAATCCAGTGTATATTGAGCGAAAGCACCTGAAAATAATTCACTGTGGGCATTATATACCATACAAAAATAATAGAATAATAAAAGTACTAAAATGAATGGAACATGACCCGTCAAAACTATAAACACCACACACGTTGTAAAAAGAACATGCCCTAAAAATAATACACTCGGGACTCCAAAAGAAGAAAAAATACTACAGTACTGGCTAGCGAAACAAACCCTGCTTGAGTCGTAAAGAAAGACAAGAACAATAGGTATCTGTACAGGATGTAAACACTATTCGTCACGACAGTTCTCAGTCAGAGGTAGAATGAACCTAGGAACAGTGTTCTCTTATTTCCTTTCGGTCTGTTCCGGGGGCATCTTCAGAAATAAAGCTGTATTATTATTTTTCCTTCGTTTTTGCTCATAATTAGAGTCCAATGTATTGACACTGATGTTTATTTCTTCTTGAGAGGATACTAAAGCCTCGACATTTTCATTAGAAGAACCACTCAATAAGGTAGAAACTTCCTGGGAGAAGGAATTAGATGAAGGTAGAACTTCCTTCTTGGTATTATACTGTGAAGGTAAGGGGGTTGGGTGTGAGTCGGGAACACTGGAACTTTTAATGATTCATTTAACAACATTGTCGTGGATTCGAACTCGGGTCTCTGCCATACAAGTTTCACACTTTGCCAATCTTTTTTTAAAATTCGCTCCAAACGTAGTATTGTTCGCCAGTGGCACCTCACGTCCTTAAGACTTCTTCCATACAGGGCAGGATCCCGAATACAAATATCGAGGACAGTTAAAATTCCGACCTTGCTCTTCAGACAGATTCGAACCCTCAGGGGGTCTTACCTCACAATCGTCAGTAATCTGCCACAAATTCCTCATATAAAGATAAGAAAATAAACTAGTAGTTACGGAAGATACAAATAGACTTTCTATTTCTTCACGTGTTAATACAATTCGAAGAATGCGAAAATTATGTCTCCCGCCTTTTCTTTTGTAGAAATTAGAAGTTAAGATGACGAAGAATAATGATGTAAATCGGGACCATCGTTAAAAACGATGAGGTAGCCTCAACTTGAAGAACGTTTTGTGATATTTTCCTCATTAACGAAGTTGTTTTGACTTACAGAAGGAAATTTTGAATAAGTCATTGTGACACTCACATAAAATGTCTGCTTATACGATTATTAGTATCTTGTACAGTCTTACAATACTACGGTTGGGGCGAATTAAAAAAAGAGATTGGCAAAGTGTGAAACTTGTGTACAGTCTTACATGCAACGATTTTAACTAGCTAATAGTTCGAGTGAAATTTGAAGTGACGCGGTAGGTACATGGTTAGCGCATTGAACTTCTATTTGGCGGACCCAGTTTCAAATCCCAGCCAGGTTCAAACTTTTTCAAATGTTACAGTTCAGTGTAACAAGCCAGATCTTCTCTATCTACTTTCAAGTATTTTCTGATTCATGCGTGGTCAATGTTTTATTTCTCTAAACATACATTACATAAAAAAATGATACATTACATACGCAGCAATATTGATAGTAATATATGGTGTTAATTGGACAGCACGATCCGAACCATAGAGATTCATCTTATAATGGAGAACTGTTTCGTTGGTCAATAATTTTATGTGCATAAACACCGGGATCAGTGCTACCAACTGCTATCAGTGCCGAGAAAAGGTTCGTGTAATTTGGGTTGCATCTGTCCAGGCGTTCTCTCAACTGCAAATTATCTGGACCACAAGCAATGGAAATAGAGCACTTATGGCAGATATTTTTGCTGGCGATTGTACCATTAGGAAGACCTAGGCGCAGATGTGAAGACAATATTAACATAGGTCTCGCAGAAATAGGAATACAAATAGAAATTGGATCCAGCTCGCTAAGGACAGAAGTCAGTGGAGAGGTTTTGTGAGGGTGAATTTCCGAGCATTGAACTTCCGGATCCCATAGTCCCAGGCCCGGACTGGCCCAAGTGGCTAGGCAGCGATCGCCGCCCAGACAGAGGCCAAATCAAACGGGGACCAAATGAAAATTTTAATAGAGAGAAGGTCAGGAGGAAGAGAAAGAAATGTGGAAAAGTGCAATATATAACAATTAATAAATATTCTTGTAAACAGTTACAGCGGCAATCTCGATCCATCAAGCTCTTAGAGTATTTCATTAAAATTTTAGGATTATGATTTTAGGACTTTTGATATTTCTGGGCTGTCGATATCGATGGCTATGTTAGCCCGTCACGTTTGAGGGATGACGTCCCTCGGTGAACACACTATCCGGAGAAAGGCAAGGAAGGAAGCGGCCCTTGACCTACATATATATTAGGTAAGATCCCGGCATTTACCTGGTGTGAATGAGGAAAACGTCATTCAGGATGGCTAGCCTGAAAAAGCTTTTTACATTTTTTGACCGAGTGCCACCACCGAGACTTGAACCCGGGACCACTCGCACCGAACGCTCGTTAAAATTTTGTCACTCATGTCCCTTAAAGTAAGAATGGTTCATGCCAGCTTCAGAGTCATATCAGTGCAAGCAAAAACAATAGTGTAATCCAACTCGCTTCGTATTGCGGAATATAAAAGGGAGCCCAAAGTATAGTGGCCTGACAATAATACAATTGTTGAAAGTTTAGTTTCTTGGCCTAGAAAAAATAATAATTTGAAATGAAGCAGAAAGTTATCTGAGATCACTTTAATGATTTATGATATCAAGGCGTTGCGCCGTACCCTCTGCCACAAGATCCCGTTGCGTCAGCCATGAGTGTTTGCTTTCGTCTTTCAATAGTTGCCGGTGGTATCAGCCAGGAAATCGAGCCGTGGTCCAAGTCATACTGTGAGGTAGTGTATATCCTTATCATGTCGATTCGAAAATTATCGTGGGAACGGGGGTTAGTGCTCTTGTAATGGGTGGATTATAAATTCGGACTTCTTGAATTTGCAGTATTGATATGTGAAAAATTAGTAAATTCTTTGTACGTAGGTGCATCTTCTAAATAAAACTGTGGCTGTAGCTCAATCTAGCTTCACGGTTGTCATTGTGCATTCATATACTACAATTGCTATTACAGTATGAACTTGATATACAAATAAATTTGGAATAAAATTACGTAAATCGAAGTGAAAATTCATTACTTCACTTTCTGGTATCAATATTAAGATTTAGTATTGATAATTTCTTTCCTGTATTTCCCTGTACTTCCCTGTATTTGCACATGATTTGCATAAACACACCCAATCTGGGTACTTGACATATCTCGTGGGCAACAAGTGCTTACTTGATATTCATGTTCTTACGAGAATATTTGGTCGTGTTTGTTACGGAAGATATATCCCCCCCGGAAAATATTTCGGTCTGTGTGCAGGGGACTCTGGTTTGCAGCTTATGGTATCCTTTGTTCACGAATGCTGAAATCGCTAGTGCTGAATTTAAATTTATTTGTCTGTAGTTCTTTATCAACAAATTACAAAGTTTTGTACTTTCATTGTGACAAAACAGTGGGCAATTGGGGTAATGGTGGTTGGCGGAGATTGAGAATTCGGGGTCAACACAATATGTTAGCCGCCGGGGCCAACTAGTAGCCAGTCCGCCCCTGCATAGTTCTAGATAGTTACATAGCCTATAGACCTAAGGGGGACAGTCAAAAATTTCCCGGAATTCTGTTGTAACTCTTTATTGGAATATTACATATTTACTTAACCATTTTCAAAATTGGTACCTTCTAGGGTGGACGGTTCCTGAAAACGTAAACCGCGGTTTCGGTTTGACACTTAAACCGGTTCGGAACGGTTAACCGAAACCAAACCGAACCGTTTCCAAACCGAACCGAACCGAACCGAACCGAACCGAACCGTTCACAAACCGAAGCGAACCGTTCTCAAACCGAACCGAATCGTACAGTTCAGAACTGTCCGTAGAACTTTGACAAACTAAACTGTCCAAAGGGTTTGAAACGTGGTTTCGTATACTATTGGCTAACCAAAACTTAAGCGAACTCCGTCAAAGCAAATTCAGCTGTGTCCACATTGAGCTGAATTTAATCTTTAACTCACTCGTAACATACGACCAGTTAGCAGATTAAAGGAGTAGATAAAAAAATATCACACAACTAGATACCACGTATTCACAAAAAAAAAATCCTGGCAATGCAAGTATTTGATGGAGAAATAATCCCAATAAATTCCTTCAAATTAAAAGATTTCATATGTCAACGGAATAAAAAAAATCACTGGTAGTGATCAGTCTTTGAAAAAGATTAAATTCGTTGGGTTAAGTTCTGACCTGTTAAGCCCCCATTCTACAGCTGCTTCAAATTCGAAAATGTTATTATTATTATTGTTTACCTTCACTTTTAATATTCCTGCTCAAAGAGCAGCTTGCATATGTGTCTTCATTTCTCTCATTTTTCATACTTTCATTCTCACCGTTGTGATTAATATTATGAGAAAAGCGTGATTAACTAACCAGACTCATCATCATCAAAACGCCGAACACATATTTCAGTCTTTGAAACTTTCTGATTTTGAAAACGCTCCTACCTACAATGTAAGTCAATACTCGGCACCTTGTATATCACATCGTTAACAAATCATTATATAATTACTTCCTGTAAATAATAAGAAAAACCTTCTTGTGAGTTTTACTGAAACGTTTAGATTGCGAGCGTAACGAGCAAGAAAATTTTTAACAAATCTATTTCTTTGCAAGCCGATAACAATATTGATTTAATAGGGCGCCAATACTTTTACAGGGCACCACATCGTTTACTCATTTTCAACACTTCTTTTTTCTTATTGCTTGTTCGGCGCCCTCTTGCTACCAGCTCCCCTTCCCCTCCCCCCCGTAGCTACGGCTCTGGGTGTGGTTATCTTCACCGTCACGATGTAGGTTTTGTACATTTGCTAATCGTACACATAAATATCATTCTCTGACAGAAGAGTTGCACTAAGTTGCAATCTCGCTATCTTCGATTCTGGACAGTGAACACAATGGCGAGGAAACATCTACCATTTCCCACTTTAATTTCTCTTTATTTCATCACCATACGGCCAACGAGTGTGATTACAGAGGTAATAAAGGAGTATACACGTGAGAAATTGTAGAAGATCTAGGCTTAATAATAGACCAAGGGCTTAGCTGGAATAAACACATTTCTGAACAGTGTATTAAAGCTAAGCGCATCTTAGGACAGCTTTATAAATTAAAAGGCTATTTGTCGCAAGAAACAAGACTATATCTGGTTAACACTCTCATTTTGCCTCTGTTCGATTACTGCGATTCAATATATAGTAGCTCTCTCTCCACTCAAAATACTAGAGCAATTCAGAAAATACAGAATTACTCGTTGCTCTTCTCTCTCAATTACAGAAAGTCTTAGCATATTCTGCCGGTACTTAATGAAAACAATATCTTAACCATCTACCGAAGACGATATCTCCGATACTGTTGTTTACTATACAAAATAAATTCACATAAAACACCACCTTACTTGCATCATAAATTAACATGTAGATCACAAATTCACCGTTACAATACCCGAGGAAGTAATAAACTGAATATGCCCCAGCATTCTTGAAAAATAACAGAGAAGGCATTTTCAATTTCGGCAGTAAGAATCTGGAACTCCCTACCACAGTCAATCACTGACAAACCATACAATTAATTTAAATCATCACTTCAAACATTATTATTTAGAGTTCAGAGACAAAGCATTGGTACACATGAAAGGTTTACTACAGTATGAAATTGGACTGAAATTGGTATGAAATTGGACTAGCAGTATTAGTTTTTTCTTTACATTTACATTTACTGTTTTGTTTATCCTTAGTATTATTGAATGTACCATGTTATGTTGTTATTTGTATCTTGTATCATATTTGTATCTTTGTTTTTTTTATTTCTTTTCTTTGTAATGATGACAAGGGTTAGGTGGCAGAGCAGCCTCCGGCTGAACCTCGCCGCTGAAATAAAGAGAAATTCAATTCAATTCAAATTGACAGACATTGATCTGGCATACGAGAAAGCGGACGGTAATGGCCGTGTGGCACAACGGTGTACAGACAACAGTTTCCTAATCTTAGAATTCCACACCACGCAACGTTTTCAGGTGTAGATCGAAGATTACAAGAAACAGGATTGCTGGAAACACATAGGCTCAATCCTGGACGAAACAGAACCGTATGGACTGTGGCTTTTTAGGAGGAAATTCTTGCTTGAGATCAGAGAAAACCGTCCACCAGCATACGGGTAATAACTGCTGAAATTAACACCCATCATCGGCAGGTTTGGAACATGTTTCACGAAAATCAGATGTACTCTTTCCATGTCCAAACGGTGCATGCATTACACGCCATCCACGTAGGCGGAAGTATCTCCAGTGGTTACGCGAACCATGCTAATATATCCCGCTTCATGTTTCGTATTCTCTTCAAAGATAAAGCTATGTTTTCCCATGATGGAGTGATGAACACTCACACTCAACATTTGTGGTCTGAGGCAAACTCATATGGAATGTCAACTCGTGCCCATCAGGAACGGTGTTCTGTGAATGAGTGGGCATGAATCGTTGATAATTCTCATCAGACCCTGCCTACTACCACAATGCCTAACCGGGTGGGAGTATTGGATATTTTTGAAAGAGATTCTGCCTGAACTACTAGAGACTTTGCTACTGGCTGTTCATCGAAACATGTGGTTTATGCACAACGGTGCTCCAGCACATTTGCTGTGGAGGTGCGAAATTGTCGCAACGCATCCTTTCAGAACAAATGAACGGCAGAGAAGGACCGGTATCTTGGCCACCTCGCTCATCCGACCTTAACCATTTAGATCTATTTTTCTGGGGCCATATGAAACAACTAATCTGCGCAACGTCTGTGCAATCAGAGGAGGATTTGGTTGCTCAAATTATTGCTGCAGAGTGGAGCATTCAGGAAACGGCAGGAGTGTTTCAACGCGTTCGCAGCGTCTTTCCCTTCGACGCCTCTGTAACCTTTGCATTGAAGTGGTGGGTTGAAACTTTGAACACCTTTTGCAGTGTCCGTTTTGACAACCATCCTCTTTCCATGTAAACAAAGACTTCCTCTGTACCTTGCTCCCTACAACTACCTTCTGTATGCAGTCCCGTTATACGATTTGGAACCAGAAATATCGGCCCCTGTTACAGTACGTACAAATATCGTGAATGGAAGGAATATTTTGTTTCACACCCGACAGTTTAGAACATTGATTGAAAAAACGTACTGTAGTCGCATTTGTGTGATGTACTGATCGAAATGAATGTGCTAAAACAGTTATGTATATTATTATTATTATTAGGCGTTCTTTATTTGTCTGTAGTTCTTGTTCAATTACTAGTTGTAAAGGTAGATGCGTTCTCAAAAGCGTTGCGATATCATTAATATGAGCAGATCAGCAATCGGAATTTCTTTATTTTCTGTCACCTATCGACTTGTGCCGTACGTATTTTTACATTCTAGAAACGTAAAGTTTCCAGTGAGTTCTTGTACAACGACTTTACTAGTATTTTTTGAGGAGGTATGTAACCACACACAGCAATTTTTACTTCATCCGCCATCTTTTATCTTCAAGTATGAGTATTGACCTGCCACGTAGTATTATTTCCAGGTAGTGAAATGTCCTTTACATGTTGTTGTCCACTCAATTTACGTCATAAAATATCAGGGAATACCCTGTGCCGCCATTGCACAAATCTGAAAACTGCAAATTTGGAGAGAGCAGGTTAGGATATTTTGTCGATATCATGCCGCATCACGTCTACAATCAGTAGTAGTTTGTGCAATATTTAACTCTAAAGTTTGTTTTCCCATGCTTTCGGCGACCTATAACACGTAAACGACACGCTTTTCGTCCTATGTGTACTGGAACTTTTTTTTATATGATTTGCTCTCAGGAATCACCCCTCTGTTTTTGTACAACGAATTTAACACCATACTGTGTAACGTCATCAGAATCAATTTGACTGCACTAACGCGACAAAAGTAACTGTTCTCAAAAACAGCATAAATTTTCTTGATTACCTGATAATATTACACCACGATATATTCCACATACAGGTGTAAATCATGCCCTCCCCCCTAGTCATTTCAAGACGAATTTAATGTTTCATTCTAAACGTAGCTTTTCCTGGAATAGCATCCACCCTTCAAGTAACTGCCACCCCTACCACGGTATCTCCTAAATCCGCCCATGCCGTAGAGTTGTCTTCTAACTGATATTAAGAGTTTTATTCCAAAATCCAAAGTATCAGTAAAAGTACCCACATAAGTACGCCCCCTAAATTGTTTCAGTAATATCGAAATAATTTTAATCTGAATAAAGTTATACCACAAAACGTAACATTCACCCTTATTATAATGTCTGGGCGGACGGTTGCTAATAATGCAAACTGCATTTCTGTCGATTTCAAATATTGAACTGAAACCGAACAAAAGTCCTCAAAAAGGGTTCAACAGTTCTTAAACCGAACCGAACCATTCTACGAACCGAACCGAACACTTTACAAACCGAACCGTTTCAAAACCGAACCGAACCATTTCCAAACCGAACCGTTCCCAAACCGTACCGAACCGAACGTTCCCAAAGCGAACCGTTCCCAAACCGAAGCAGACCGGTTTGAAGTCCAAACCGATTGATTCGGTTTAGACTACAAATCGAACCGAAAATGGTTAACCGGTTCTTGGAACACCCCTAGTACCTTCGGAACACACACACACACACACACTTGTTAAACCGCTCCTCCGATTGGTGGAAACACTGACAAAAGGCCTCTTTCTATCTTCGGAACTTGAGCTGTAGCACTGGATTTGATCTCTTCTGCGTTGGCGAAACGAAGAAGACCCATTTTTAGCTTTGGGAAGAGCTAAACATGCGATGGTGCTAAATTGTTTTTAAGGCGATCAAAGCCTCTGAAGCAGATGTTCGCCAATTTGCACATGACATTATGCTAACTGTCACCACACACTCCTCCGTTCAGCTAAGTTCGTAGACTGCCTGTTATGAGCCTGTTCACAATTTAAATTTCATAATTAGACAACCTAAGGACTGTATTGTACGCTATTCATAGTGATTGAATCACACATGGAGCTTCTTCGTGGCTAAGCGGTTAGCGTACACGCCTTTGGAGTGGGAGATCTGGGTTCGATTCCCAGCGGTAGCTCATGTGGTTCGGATTCCACGTTAATCAGCAGATCCCGTCTCATATAGTCTCGCTGCTGAAAAGGGACGTTATACTCAAAATCAACTCAACTGAACTGCATCACAAATGCCAAAACTAGTTCCAGGAACGTTTTGATTGCCCCTCGCATTAAAAGATGCACATTGCACGAACTTTAACTTACTTTCATGATTGACCTTTAATGAACTGATGGATTTTAATGATTTATGCTGAACCAAAAGAAAAAGTTAAGTTGAAAAGGTATATATTTTAATTAGGGTGACAAGAAAAAAGATAAAACGGTATTTTTTTTTAAATGTAATTTCCTCCTTGCTCTTACCAAGTGACTCCAGAGATTTAACTTTAAATTCTTGGCAACCCTACCTACGTCGTCTTCTGAAAACAGCTTAACTCTCATTACAAGGAGAGTGGTAGATGTTGCTAAAACCACTTCTAATGGTCGCCTATTGTATTCAGGTATCTTAAAAGATTGTAGTATATTACATATATTTTCCAAGAAAATACAACACATTATATACTGGAATACACATTTTTTCTATTTTCCAGAGAAAAAAAGAACACAAGGAAAGAAAGAAAAATATATTGTCTCTTGATCTGGTAAGGTTATTGTCAACCAAATGTCACAGCAGAATATGCATGCAGCTTGTTGAGAAGATTCATGTAAAAAAAAAAAAAAAAAAAAAAAAAACTTAAACAAGTTATATCGCATTTTAAAATGTCAAATTTAACAAAGGTCGGAAACTGCTACCGAAAGACGGGAAAAAATAACTTGTTTCTCGAGTCCTATTACCTCAAAAGCTACGAAAAGGTTCATAGTTATTAAATGAGCTTGTTCGAACTTGATCAAATCTTTATTGTTGTAAAGCAAAGTGATGATAGATTTTTTTTTTCTAAATTGGAAAACTAACCCACATTATTTATATTTGTCACAAATAACAGAAACCTACCAAGAGAAATAAGGTTTTCTTGTCTCATCTCGTCTCCTTTTTAAAATTTACGTACAAAATTTATTCTTAGTTTTTTCTTAATTTCAGCTATAAGTTAGCCAAAATTCTTCTGCGACACGCCTATGAAGGGTTTCATACAACAACATCTAAACCATATATATTGTAAAATTTATATTGTGTAATGACTTATTTATCTTTAAACATTGATAAATGCTCTTCTTAATGTTTATAAAATTATTTTATCAACTTATATACGAGGGCTATTCAGAAAACAAAAAGTTTTGTAATAAATCATGAAAAACATAACATTTACTGGAAAAAACAATTCTGTTGCCTACCTGACGGTTCCTTCACTTCTTTACATAATCACGACTTTCATTTAAATATTTGTCGTGCTAGTACTTTTGTTCACGAGCTTTAGAATTTGCATGTTATGCTCTTCTGCCAGCAGTTCATTAATCCATATGATCAGCACATTCTCCATGTCTTTAGCACTTCCAAACTGTTTACCGCTCAGAAACTTTTTTCAGCTTAGGGATAAGGTGGAAATCTCTAGCACCAAGTCCGGATTATAGGGGAACCCATTGTGCACAAGTTTTGTTGTAATCGAAATGTTCGGTGACACAATTCCACCAAGCAAAGAACTAGAAATGCCTGGAAACACAATGTGCAATTCGTCGAGAGTTACATGTGTGTCTTGCGAGGTTCCGTTGTTCACGTCTTCGAGTCCTCCGTGATGAGTGATGGGCGTCCAGATCGATTTTCATCTTGCAAATTTTTTCGTCCAAGCGGTCTTTTCTTTGAATGCAGTGACCATCTGGCTTAATAAACTGCCACTTCTACTAGTGATAAATACAATTAATTAAATACATCTTTCTATAGAATATCGATTTGTGACTTTTGTTCTTAACTCCCTCATGACTGTGTGGTTAGCCAGAGACCCTAATTCGATTACCTGTGGAAGCTCATGTGGTCCGAATCACATGTTAATTCGTAAGTCTACATCTTATATTGCATATGTTGCTTTCCTCCCAACTGAGTAATAGGTTGTTCTGAAACCAACGAACAATTGATGTACCGTAATGTTGTGTTCCCTTTTCTTTTCGACTATTTGTCCAGTGGTACGTATCTCGTTGATATTTGATCGATTTTTACCTAAATCCACACCAATAATCTCCAAGAATTTCATCTGTGGATGGGGTTAATCTTGCTAACAGAATGGTTGAGATGATTTTGTGTTGACAAAAGAGAGGTGCCTCGATAATTATTACAATCAGTTTGATTGCCTTTCTCGTGAATTGTGACAATGATTGATTCTTTCCACTCTTGTGAAAGTTCCTCCTTGTTCCAGATAAGGAGAACGAGTTTGTGTACCTCTTCCACAATTTTTCTCTTCTAGTTAAAATTAACTAAATTTGAATTCCACCTACACTTGGAGATTTGTGTTTCTTTAATTTCATCATAACAATTTCTATTTCTGTTTGGTTGAATTCTGAAACATACGGCTCCGTTCTATGCGATTCACTTTCTCCACGAACATTATTTTTCGGCTGCGTGTTTAATAAATTGTCTAAGAATATTTCATTCTCTATTCATACACACTTGTGCATATAGAGCATCAGGCTCATACACACATACAAATATAATCTGATTTCACAATAAATCAAATAATTTGTATTAGCTTTTAAAAATATACATAAGTGTCACAAAATGCGAACTAGTTGTAGTTACAGCAAGTTTCCAGCTCACAAATGATCAATATGTACTTTTCCGGTCCCATGGTACTCACCAAGTTGATAGCCAATATATTTCTATATCTTGAAGACTGACGGCTAATTCGCGAATTGACTGATAGTTGGCAGAAGATCTCACTAGTGTTCATAGGTTCTGAACACAAATCCCGCCCACAAAACGAAACTCGTACACTTCCTTTTTCGAACGGTAGGCATTTCATTTAAATACGATTAACCATTTTCAAATTGTATGAATTTAAAATCGAGTGAAGACTTTAGAGACACCCTGTATATCATTCATTGTAGAAAATTACTTGTAATTGATTAAACTCTTTACGAGTTACCATGTAACTGAACCATCTCTATGTAACTGAACGATCTATATGTTTTCAAATCTAATCGGCTTAGCTCATTAAGACTAATTATGCAACTTTAATACATAATCACAAAGCAAACAAAATACAAGGGTCTGTTGTTTCCTGTAATCCAACATTAACTACCAATTTACAATCTTAAGAAATGCAAATTAACACTGCTTAGAATTGAAGACTCAATCTTTAGGCCAACATGAACGTTGCAACTTAAAGAACTATATATTATTATTCTCTTTGAATGACATTCGAAATAATTAAAGCGAGGTAAACTTGTATTTATGACAATGCGATGGTCAAGATAAGTAACTTTTAGTGCTTTATCGGACCAAACTCAATGGCGTCTATCTCTGTTAACAACGATAGGAAACCCTCCCTTTCTCTCTCGGGATTTAGAGTACATTTGTTTGGGTCGCAAATGCGACCAGGCTTCAAAGAGACATTCATTAAGCCGACAAATACTTTGGTGTTTGGGGGAAAGCGGTTAAGCGAAATGACAAGCAATCTGAAAGAGGGAGAAACTCCTCTTTGGACTCTAGTGAAGAATGAAGGATAACGTGAAATAAGTTTCGTATTCTGAAAGCAGTGATAATTTCCTAAGTGTGTAGTGGGCGAAATGCAGCTACCTTGTAATTTAATGAGGAGGTAAAATATCCGAAGATCTTTATTAGGGTGTCCATTAAGTAAGATAATTTCATGTTACGATACGCACACCCGCTAAATGAATTCTATGTGACCGTAAACACGCATTAGTGAAATAGTAGCTCCCTACGAGAACGTTAACCTGTGCCGACTTGACGATAAAGTTTCAACATTATAATATAATTTAGAATGTGCAACCATGATAACGGAGAAACCAAAAGAGACAGAGAAACGAAACTTTGCACGAAGCAACTAGAGAAAGAAAGACACCTGCACATGTGTTGACGAACATAACCAGGTGAACAGTGTTGCCAACCCAAGAGAAAATTACGTTTTTTAAACAGAATGACCTAAACCGGTTATCATCGTTGGAAACAACAATGAAAATAAAGAAAAAAAGGGATTTGCAAACGCAGATCAGTATTGCAAACTTTTCGAGAAATAATGAGAAACATGTGTTAAATGTAAATACCGTTGGCGCACGTAGCGTTGTCATCTTTTACAAACCATACTTCTCAGTTTTAAGAAGATAAGAAATACCTCAGTCAGTACGTGACTTATCGATCTCACATAACGACAGTACTGCTTCTCACGCTCTACCGCCTTGCATTATAAGTTTTAAACCATACTACACTAGTGACCTCTTCCGAGTTATTGTATCTTCTCCAAACTCAACCTTTCTCTTCTGTTGGTGGCAACACTGTTCAACAGATTCTTCTAGACTTGGAGTCAGCGTAAACAGTTCTTGTCAATATTTAATTTAAGGTGTACAAAGCGTTAGTACCTCACTCCCTTGTGAGCCACGGCGTCTGCATGTAACACATGTTTCACGTTATTACAAGAAAAGTTTGCAACACTGATCTGTGTTTACCATCTCTTTTGTCTTTATTTTCATTCTTACTTCCAATGATGATATTTAATTTTGGTCATTCGATTTACAAAAACATAACTTTCTCTTGGGCTGGCAACTCTGTTCATACGGTGATGCTTGTTAATACACTAGCAGGTATCTTCCTTTCTCGAGTTGCTTCGTGCAAAGTTTCATTTCTCTGCCTCTTTTGGTTTCTCCGTTATCATGGTTGGACATTCTAAATTATAGTGTGGAAACGTCATTTCATGACTTTGTCGGCACTGGATAACGCTCTCGTAGGAAACTGCTATTTCACTAATGCTGGTTTATGGTCACATAGAATACATTTAGTGGATGTGCGTATCGTAATAGAGGATATATATGTATATATTAAGGTGTCCCTTAAATATCAACTGATAGAAAGCTATTCAGCGCTGCCGTTATATTTCTTGAATCGATGTAACAGACTCAAAACGCTCCGTATTAAGAAGAGGTTGAGCTTTGGAAAGAGCATGGAGTCCACTGGGCCCTAGCCAGGTGAATATAAGGGTTGTTCAAGAACTGTGACCCATTTTTTAGCCAAAACATGATGTACAAAAGAAAACTGATGTGTTACGGTGCATTGTTGTTTTCTAACGGACTACTTTCAACTATGTTCAAGAGACTCTACGACCGATCGCGCGAGTGTTAGGCGCGGAAAGGGATGTATGTAAAGAACTTTCATATATATATATATATATATATATTTGGTATTGTTGTGTGTATTATCTCGAGGTAGTCCCGGAACTTATTGAATGAACCGTGTACGATCATCAGACCATCTATAAAGATGAAATAAGTTTTTAATTATCACCCAAGCAAGATGACAGTCCATACTGTTGTTAAAAAGATGTAGTTCAAAATTTGCATTATTATCTACTAACTTGTAATTGCTCTTTGACTAATATATATATATATATACGGTGGGCACGAAGAGGTTAGCGGAAAACTGTAGAGCATGGAAGCTTCTCAGCAGGGAAAGTGACCTGCCAATAAGAGCAGAATATCTATGATGACGGCTCGTTCAGATCGATGTATGTCATCTTTTGGAAAGAGTATTAGTGAAACAGAAAATAAAATTTAACAGTTCATCATAATTTTTGAGGATATCTCATAGAGCATAGTATGAATTGCCTTCTAAAATAAGGAAGTACTTCAATTTAACGTCCCACGTAATGACGTTTAGGCTAAGGGAGACAGGTGATTAAGGCAAATGCAAATGATAGTGGAAGAATCGGTGGAGTGTGAATGTGGGAGGAAACGAGAGTACACCGAGAAAACCCAAGAAGACGATATTGTCCACCACAAACTTACTTGGCCGTGGATCAAACCAGGGACCCTATGCACCAGAGGTAAGCACTCTATCACGAATTTACTGTAAACTTAAGAGTCTTCTTCCCGGCGAAATTAAAATACCGCTAATTTTGCAGTAATTATGTGATATCTTCAAATAGAGAAAAGATAATTGAAATGTGGAACAAAAGCGTCCTAGATAATATCATTTTACATGAGAAACCGTTATCACGACTCACTTATCTGCTTTCGATTTCGAGCCATTTTGAAAATCGGCATTTATTTTCGCGTTTCTAAACGGCTGAAAACATAAAGTCACTAGGTGACTTGTGATAACGGTACCTCACGCAAAATAATATTGTCTAGGGCGCTCTTGTTCCATATTTCAATTATCTTTTATCTATTTGAAGATATCACATAATTACTGTAAAATTAGCCTTATTTTAATTTCGCCGGGATGAAGACTCTTAATCAGAATACGAGCATTTCGTTGCTCTCTGTACGATACGTTGAACTCGTGTTTTCTACCTTGAAAATATATATTTTTATTATTTGTGAGATATCAAGAGTTCTGGTAATAATTAGCTATTTGTTAATTATTTTCAGTTGCATAACTCTTTAATTTAATTGCTAATTCTGTCTATTTGCTAATTTTCTCTCTACATAGTTTGTTGAACTTACTCATAACAATTTAATGGTTAAACTAATTTCAATTATCTTTATGTGTTACAACAATTTATCTTTGATTTCCATATTTTGCTTATTTGGCTGGTACACTTATTAGTTTCGACCTCAATGTTTCAGTTAATTATAAATGATTATTATTTTTTTTTCTCCAGCATTTATTATTTAATTAACGAAGCGTAAACAAGCTTCCTCCATTCAAATCAGTGGGTTTCTCTCTGTTCCAGGATTACTTTCGTAAAGTTTATCGGATTTTGCTCAAAGCTTGGTGTGTATTTTCTTTAACCCTTGCACTACCTAGGTACTTTTTGTAACGCGGAGTAGCAATGGAGGGGGGGTACTTTGTGTCCACCAGTTAAGATTAATTAGCTAATTATATCTCGCAAAAGAAACTACGTAATTAGAAACTCTCACAAAACTATACAGGGACTGAAGTGAACACTACACGGCATAAGACTAGCAGATACTTATCACGCTGCCATCTAGGAGTGACATTTCTAAATATCAGGCATATCTCACACCACCGGGAGGAAGGGGGGTTATTTTGTGCCCACCAACTTAAAATAGCAAATTTTATGAGACACACATACGTTTCTTTTGAACGTAAAGTATTGTATATGCTTTAACTAAACATGTTGAGCAAAAAAATATTTTCTTACAATTTTAAAGAAACAATTAGAAGATTAATTACAAAAAAAATACACTGAGGTGGGCACAAAGTAGTCCTTTGGTAGTGCGAGTTTTAATCAAAGGAAATGAAATAAGCCTATGCTTCGGGGTTAAAATTAGGTGTTAAAGGTTAGCAGGCCCGTAGCCAGCCCCAAAATTTAGGGGGAGGGCCCGGTAGAAGTTAGGGGGTACCCGACCCAATCATATTATACTTAATCACCATATTATAGTTCATTTACAAGCCTACCGTGAAACTTTTAGTGGGCCAGCCAAAGTTTAGTTGGGGCGGCCCCCTAGCCCCCCCCCCCCGTGGATACGGGCCTGAAGGTTAGTGAAAGTTAGGTGTTAAATCAATAGAAGATTAAATTCAAATTGAATTCGTCCATGTATGGATGTGATATTAAAACAAGTCAATTTTAAATACGTAAATTTCCACCCAAAAAATCTATTCTGATGCAATTTGGCGAAAGAGGTTTTGAAGCTTCCCAATTATTTTTACTTGGTTTCGAAGTTCGTTAAAATAACGGGTAAAAGTATAAAAGGGACCATTCAACTCCCATTGTGAAGTTTTAATGTTTAGCAAAACATTAACTTGATCAGACTGTAGAGAGCACGGTGGCTCAGCGGTAGGGCTTACCTGTGGTGCAATGGGTTTCCTTACTTCGATCCTCGGACAAGTAAGTTTGTGGTGGACAACATGGTGTACGTGGGTCTTTGTCAAGCTATTCCCATTTCCTCCCACTTTCTCATTCCATCAATTATTCCATCATCATTCACTTGCCTTAATCAGCGTCTCCCTTAGCCTAAAAAGGCATGATTATGGGAGGTTAAACTGAAAGACTGAATTTCATTTAATTTTTGTCGGAGTCCAGAAAATAAAAAAATGAAAAAAATGAAATGAAATCTTGCAGCTTAACGTCCCACAATTATGGCCTTTATTGTAAAGTAGACGATGATTAAAGCAAGTGAATGATTATAGAGGAATGGGTAAAATGATAATGTGGGAGGAAACTGGAGAACCCCGAGAAAACCCAGGGGCACGAGATAAAATAAGTAGCAGTATCAGCTGTAAACCACGTGATAGAGTTTGGTTCATGTAGCGTGATATTTTTTTTAAAAAATTCATATTAAAACTGGAAATGGTAGTACATTTCTATCAGTTACGGCTTTAGTCGAGGTAGTCGTAACTAGTGGTCGGAAGGTGCATCAAGGTCCGCAATCCATCAGACTTTCGACACAATACGGAACAGTATCTTGCCGCAATGAAGTGTATACGAATGGATTAAGAAACTGAAGAAATGGTAGCACAAGTGTTACACACGAGGAAGGAGCCGGGACGATCATGTACGGACACAAATAATGACAATATTGAGCGTATTATAGGGAGCTAGGTTGTTTACCAGCGGAGGCTGAGGTAAAGGGAGAAAAATTTCAACAATTTTTCTGCCTGACTCTTGCAATACTCCCTTACCCTACTTCTATATGTCAGCGTTGCCAGAGTTAAAATTTGTCACATGAATGTCATTCTGAAGAGTTAGTGTGAGTTGGTTATTTGTTGTGTGCTGTTGTGGTTGCGGTTTTGCTGCTTATTATTCATTTGACAATGGCTTCACAGCGTAAGAGAGGACAAACTATACACAGCGAAGCTAGAGAAGTAATAAGGAAGGGCATAGTGCAGTGCGACGAAGAAGCAAGGGAGAAAAAAAATGAAGCATTTATCACAGCCTAATTTTCGTGTGTCCACGTATAGAGGGATCTTCGATAGGGATTGCATAATTGCGTAAACTCTTTGAATTAAGTGAGTATTAGCTGAATTTTTTGACAACGCACTGGCAACCTTGCCCAGGACCGTCGAGTGACCGTTTCTTGGTGACGGGGTGGGGAACCTGTCAATCAACTCTGAATTTCTCAGCCTCGCATTAAAGCCAGCTCCCTATAATACATGTGACACGGTTGTGTTAGGCAGACGAGTGACTATTGATGGAGTGACACGTCGACTGGAAATTGACCATAGTTCCTGATACACCTTTCAACTGGATAACTGCTCGTTGTTCCTCGTTGGTGCAAACTTCTCATAGAGCGGCCATGATCTATCTGCAACAAAAGAAAGACAAATGGAGGAATTAAGATAAAACTATTCGTAGCATGACCACAACACCATAACAATAAAATAAACGAGACCAGAGGTCAGCATGAATAATGTTATGTCAAAATTGTGGATATTTTGACCTACCCTCGTACATAAAGAGATTGCAAATTTACGTAAGTTTTTTTTTTTCGCCGTTATCATCTACAGCGGATGTCGGATGCACTACAGAAAGAAACAAACACACGTATGCCAAAATGATATATCAAGAAGAGCAACACCTACTCTTAGCGGAGATTGAGAAAGGAAGGTAAAAAAAAAAAAAAAAAATAGAAAAGCAAGTCTCGAACGAAGAAGAAATATTGGAGATGAAAGAAGCTAAATCATCACCTCCTGAATTCCCACACAACCCGTACGAGAAAGAAGAATAGCGTAAACAATCTTTTGTGGCCCACGCGATTTTCTAGTTCTCGAAGTCTTTCAATGTAGGCAGACGTCCGACTACTTGACAAGCCTTGCCTTCAAGAAGTTTGCTATTCAGACCCTTTACAAAAGCCATCTTCACTACAGAATTTCCGGAGCACTTTGTCCAACGACTTCGATTTTCTTCCTTACTCACAGTTTGACAGTCAAGATGACATTTTGCGGAAGGAAAAGCTCACTTGATTAATATAAGACCGACATGTAAACCAGTTATTTAGACTATGATACTTAAATTTAAAATAATAGGTAAAATTCTATTTAGTTTGCACTTTTTTGATTGCGTATAGTTGTTACTAAACTTTAATTTGTATCAATTACGTATATCATTATTTGTTTCTCCAGTATTGAGTCCATTTGGGGATTTTTTTAAAAAAATTGTCCGCCATTTTGATTTTTAAAACTTTTTTTGACCTTATAATTGTTATCAGTGATCTCGAATACCTATATATTAATAATATCATGCAAATTGAATAAACATTTTCGTGTTTTTACCCGATTTTTGGGATTTTATCCTACTCTGCTCTCCCAACAAAAAAATTCTGAGTGCGCGCCTATGACAACTCAACAACGAAAGCAAATTTTTCATTTTTCATTTTTTTTCAACAGACGGCGAAAGTGATTATTTCGGCATAGTTCGTTGATGCAGTCGATTCGTTCTCATGTTCACGGGTAACGGTAGCTATGAATATCCCGTTTAAATTCTGTAGCAATTCCTAGGTTCTATGTAACCTACACAATAGCAAAGAAATGTTGGTTGCCTATAATAAAGGATATGTAGCTTTGTTATGGCAAATTATCTCAGCCGAGTTCGTTAATGGAGTCAATCCTTTAAGATTTTCACCGGCAACGGTGGCTATGAATATCCCGTTTCAATTCTGTAACATTTCCTAGGTTCTATGCAACCTGCACAATTGCAAAGAAATGTTGGTTGCCTATAATGAAGAATATGTAGCTTTTGCTATTGCAAATTATTTCGACTGAGATCGTTAATGTTGTCAATCTGTTACATGGGTAACGGTCATTTTATCGTTAGCTAACCATTCATAGATAAGTGTACGTTTGACTTAACACGAATATGCAAACCTTCATAACATTTTAGAGTTACCGATTGCATAACCATCTAGGCGAACATATTTAGATATTAGTGATTATTATTATAAACGCAAGTACATTTATCATAACTGTACGTTTCATGCAATGTTCTTTACTGCTCTTAGCAAAATTTATTTTGAATAAATCTGTTACATAATACTCGAGATAATTTTTCTCCTTATTTACGAAGGGGGATCAGAAACTAAGGTTGGATGGTCGATATTTCTGGAGTTTCGTCTGTTGTATAGAGAAATGAGGAATGTGCTGTAATTTTAATACATGGAGTTTGCAGTTGTGTAGTGTTCCATCCACCCGCCACCTACGGCACTAGTTGTAGTAAAGACAAATAGCGACTCGATTGAAAAACTCGTCTCGCGAAGAAGTACGCTCAGTTATACGATTTCTGTGGGCGAAACATGTAACCGCGGCTGAAATTCACCGGCAGCTGGTATCGGTTTACGCGGAGACTGTAATGTCTCGTCAGCATGTCGCAGAATGGTGTCGAAAGTTTGCCGCTAGTAAAGGAAACGTCTCCAACGAGAAGTGCAGTGACCAAGGATGTTATAAAATAGAGGATCTGTCCATACGTATCTTCATCCTATGAACTCAGTGAAGCCGAAAAACAACTGAGCATCGTCTGAGCTGGTACGTCTGATTGGCTACTCTCGTTTCCGCCATGCTTGTTGGCTCGAAACATTGCGATCTTAGTGGCTCGGAGTGTGGGCAGAGTAAGTGTGGCGAAGCTGTGACGTATGACTTCACGATTTTGTTGTATGGGCAGATCCTCTATTTTATAACATCCTTGGCAGTGACCGACCCAGCACGCCATCAACATATTTAAACACAGCTCGCGTGGAAGAGCTCATTCAGGACAACAGGAGGTTCACGTTACGGCATCTGTTGGCAGAATTGGAATTGTCGTTCCGAAGTGTGAGAACATGACTGAACACGCAAGGACAGGATTTTTACCAGGAAGAAATCTTGAAACTCATCTCACGATGCGACAATTGCCTCAACCAATATGGAGACCATGTCGAAAAATATCCTAATTGTTGGCTGTGTTGCTTGTAGGGTTGCCAACTGGTCGGTTTTTGACCGGCCAGGCCGGGAATAATGCTGCTATTTTAATTAAAGCCTGTAACCGGTCAAAACTTCTTGCGAACCCCTTTATGACTTTTTTTTTTATTTATCTAGTTCGAAGCAGTTTCATCTAATTTGAAGTATAATTTAAAAAATAACTTTCATTCTGTAAATCGAAAACTATCACCTTTAACCATCTATCAACGATTAATATATTTTGTTAATCTGTTTAGGTAATTTTAAAGACGGGGGCGCGGTGGCTCAGTGGTAGAACGTTCACTTCCGGTGCTTGGGGTCCCTGGTTCGATCCCAGCTCGCGCCGTGTGGACTTTGTGGTGGACAAACACCGTGCTCGTGGGTTTTCTCGGGGATTCTCCCGTTTCCTCCCACTTTCTTTATTCCACCGTTTCACTCATTTCTCATTATCACCGTCTCCTTTAGTCTAACCGGCATAATCGTGGGACGTAAAACTTAAAGACTTCATTTTATTTTCATTTCATTTTAAAGAAATGACAGGGACTGTATTAGATAAAATTTGAAATGTTACTTGTAAGGAATGTTATACATTTATTGAGAGTGAAAAAGGACTTCTTAAATCAATTTCCTGTAGTTGAAGTGTAAGTTTAAAGAATAAATTTCATTTTCCAAATCCAGAATTTTAACGTAAAAATTAGTATACTTTTGTTCATCTGTTTCGATAATTTTAAAGAAGTGGCAGTTACTGGTGAATATAATAAAATGATCAACGTTGATTTCAGTTTCTCATTTATAGCACAATGCATCAATTAAGCTTATTAGTGAATGTATTAAGGATATCCAGAATTCAGGTGCTAATGCACTTTTGTTCACCATATTTCATTTCCTTCCCATGGATGAGTCCGAATAGAAATACTTCACACTTAGACCTATATTATAGGGGAATTTTGAGGGGGGTGCCGGTTTTTTGTATTTTCCAGAGTTGGCAACCCTAATTCATTGTATGCATTATAATACACGTTTCATTGTAGGCTTTATAACTTCACTTTCTAATCATCTCTTAATAAAGGAAAATGAAACCTTTGATTAATTATCGTGTCATAGTTATGTTTTGTAGTCTAAAGAAGGTGAATCATCAATGAAACGCTGATATGAGTACTTATATAAAGGAATTATTGGAATAAGAATATGCAAGAAACGGGAGAATCCCGAGAAAATCTATAGATACGGTGTTGTCTACCACAATATAGAATGGCCTGAGATCGAACCAGAGACAACTTGCACAAGAAGTGAGCACTATACTACCGAAACACCATATCACACGGGCGACCGAGGGGTTCGCCTCCCAAAGTTTGATTTAGGCTCCTAAGGATCTTGATATCTAACACGTGGC
Organism: Thermobia domestica; assembly: GCF_964235325.1. NCBI lineage: Eukaryota > Metazoa > Arthropoda > Insecta > Zygentoma > Lepismatidae > Thermobia > Thermobia domestica. The sequence continues at coordinate 265,856,482 of NC_137462.1, forward strand.
TGTGGTGGTTCAGTGGTAAGAGCGTTCACCTCTGATATGTGGGGTCCTTAGTTCAATTCCAGCTCGCGCCAAGTGATCTTTCTGGTGGACAAACATCGTGTGCATGGGTTTTCTCGGGGTTCTTCCGATTCTACCCACTTTCCTCATTCCATCATTTCATTAATTTTTCATCATCAACGTCTGCTTTAGTCTACAGGGCAATAACCGTGCGACGTTAACCTAAAGATTTCGTTTCATTTTATTTTTTGATATCTAACAACGAAACACAAATGCCTCAACCTTTATCTTCCCAAAGTTATACAGAAATCAACGCCACTGCCATGCCTCCTCCATATTTAATATCTGTAATATAGATTATTTAGTTTCTTATTTTAAATATCATTGCGTTAATAATAGTAATGTTTAAACATTGTTTTAATCTTAAGTTTCTATTATTATTTCCGCATCCAGTCTTTAGAAGAACAGAATTATGAACAATCCTATATAATTTATAGTTGCTTCTTTCATTCAACGCTTTCTCCATCAAATTATGTGACTGTAGCCTGGATGTGTGCCAAGTATCCTCCTTATAAGGCACAAAATGACAAAAGATTATAAAATTATGTTTAATTACATTTTTGTGTACCTGGAGAGCGAATGGATGCTTCTACTTCAAAAGTTATAAATTATTCCCGCCGGAGTCTTCTGCCTTTGTTGACTTTAGCGCTACCTACAGAAAGACAAGAGAAATACGTATTTTAAGTTGCAGTCTGCCTTCTCATCTAAATCACAATATTCAGTAAAATTAGGCAGTAACTCTGCCAAGAAGGATGATTCTTACCGATCTTTCCTCTCTCTCTCTCTCTCGTGCTAGTTTTTGCTAGGAATGCATAAATCGTGGAACATGTATAATTTGTTAGGTAAACGCTGTCTGAGTGTGAGAGAGGACTCACCGTTTGGAAGAAAGCAAGCGAGAGAGAGAGAGAGAGAGAAACTCTAAGGGGAATATTGATTAATACAGGCTACTCTTCCTGTTCTTTTCCCTTCCTCCCACTTTGCCTTCCACTGAATTTCATTCACCATCACTTCAACTTTTTTTTCTTTCTGATTCGCACGTCTGTTTATCATCATTCACCCGTAGCCTTTTCATCTAGTGACTCTTTCTTCTTCCATCATCTTCGGAAGATAACATCAACCAAGGTTTCTATATTTCGATACTTACTTGTTGAAAAGCACGTTCCTAGTTTTGATATACACTGCCAGTGGCTTATTTACGATTTTGTTTCGGGCTGGCTTTGATAACTTTCGGGGGGGGGGGGGGCTTTGCCTGAAAATGTAAAAATTCTGCAAGATATTTCATAAAGTTTACTATAGTAAGTAAGATTTCGGGGGGTGGGGCTTAAGCCCGGAAGCCCCCCCTAAATACGCCACTGTACACTGCTGAACTTCAACAAGTAACAGTGGCACACAGGCACGTAGCCAGAATTTCACTTTGGGGAAGACAAGAGCAAGAAAATCTTACAAGGGTTTTGCTTCAGAAATTTCCTTTATATTAAACTTTTTGAAACATCTTAAAAACCTTGGGGGGGAGGTATGGAAAATTCACCTATTAACCTTCTTCTCCTACTACATGGTAGTGAAACAGATATTTTCTCCGAAATCCGGTGTTGCCAAGAAATTCTAGCTAGCTACAGTTCTCGACCAGAGGAGTGCGTATTCCTCTCTGTCACTTGAGAAAGGTTTTGGCAAAAAAGAAAAAAAAATAGCGTAGAAACTCAGAATGGTTTGTGCTGTTTTGTTATTTGATACTTTGAGTGGAAAAATCTTCCTTCTTCCTTTGGAGAGGAACAAAATTCAAACTGGACGGCAGCTCTCGGCGAAAATAGGGGGCGAGCAAAAGCTGATCTTCTCCGTCACATGAATAAGGAATGGAATGTCTCAAATGTTTTGGCGAAGGAAAAAGTAGTCTGGAAACTCCGAGTGCTTGATGTTGCTTTGTTATTTGACACTTTCAATCTGCTTTCAACAGAATATTTCTTTTTCCATTGAGAAGGAATGATCTATATATGCAGGCAAGTTGGTCAGTGTTTGTTTATTTCCCCCTTCTCTATATAGAAAGAGCCCACATGTGTAAGCCATTAATCACAGAGTAATGGGGACCAAAGCTATGGCAACGTTGTTGAACATAAGTTAAGTTACAATGTCACTAGTAAGAGGATATGATTGTTCGGACAGCTCCGATTACCACCCACTAAGGTTTTTAAGATTCTGCCAGTATTGTATATAGGTCACCACATTGTGATTGGGAAGCACACACACCTAACTAACTAACAAACTCTATGGCCAATGCCGCGTTCACAAAATACTCTCCATTGACTTCTATCCTTAGTCAACTGAATCCAGTTTCTATTTTGTCTTCGTATTTCTGCGAGATCCGTCTTAATAGTGTCCTCCCATCTGCGCCTAGGTCTTCCTAATAGTCATTTTCCGATTGGATTTCCAGTTGATTGATTGATTTTTGAGTTTAACGTCCCCTTCAGCAGCGAGGCCATATGAGACGTGGACCTACTGATTAACTTGGAATCCGAACCACATGAGCTCCTGCCGGGAATCCGGTTGGATTTCCAGTTAAAGCTTTGAAAGTGTTCCTACTTTCTTCCATTCTGGCTACATGACCTGGTCACCCGAGTCTCCTACACTTGATTATCCTTACATGTTCGGTAAAGGGTATAAATTATGCAATTTCTCATTTTCAAGTTTCCGCCATTCCGCATTCACGTTCCTCTTGGGTCCAAATATTTGTATCAGGATCTTGTTCTCAAATACTTTCAGTCTATGTTCTTTTCTCAGAGTAAGCGACCATATGTCGCAACCACACACAACCACAGACACAAATATCGTTTTATACCGTATTTTACGGACTATAGGACGCAGTTTTTGCTTCGAAAAATTGCCTCCAAAATTCAAGCGCGTCTTATATTCGAAATTAATATTAAAATATCCAGTGTTTGATTTAAAATTCTCGTCAGTCTTAAAAATGGTTATAAATTTGATACAGAGGGAAACCTATCTGGCAACATTGAAAGAAGAAGAAAGTTCAGATGACGATTTTCAGCGATTTTCAAAGATCAGTTCGGTTTTAGAAACTAAGATTTTTTTAGTCTGGCTTTGCAACCTAATAATAAAAATGGTAAAAATGTTACGGTATTTTTTTTTAAAAAAAAGAAAAGAAAATTGCTTTAAAATTAAGGTGATCTTATAGTCCGTAAAATACGGTATATTTTACGTTTCAAATTATGACGACAAAAGATTTTGAACTGAATAATAACACAAATTCCCTGCTTTCGTTCATTGATATTGATCTTCAAACACACATATACGTAAATTCATTAAATTTCAATTTATTAACTAACTATTGGTAAATAAATAAATAAATAACTCGGTTACTTCTCTTTAAACTACAGGCATACACTAGCTACAAAACACGATAAAAAGAATGCATATGTCCGTTCACCAGAAGCAATTTTCTTTGTCCGGTAGCGGCCATAATCAGTGTTGCCAATTTGGGGGAAAAGTCACTAAATCTAGGGGATTCGATTTCCAAGATAGCGAAAAAAAAAATAATTTTTCCGATTAGTGACTTTTTTGGTGATTTTTGAGGGAGAATTTGGCGACTTCTTTGCTGCGAACAAATTGTCCTCTAATCAAGTATTATTAGCTCGAATCAGTTCAGATATATACTATCTTTATTTTCCTTTTTCTTACTTGAATCAGTGCAAGTGTTGACGAGCTGGTAAAGTACATACCATTCGTCTCCATATTCTCGCCTCAATTATTATCCTTTTGCCTCTAACGGGGACCAACTCCAACTTTTAATGCCTCTTAGTTTGCGGAACTTCTGTTTAGAGGCACAAATTATACATTGCTGATCATCTGATTATCTGTAGAAGCATGAGTAAAAATAAAGTGGACGTAAGATTTTTTTTGTAGACTTTTACTTTTGTTCGTTTTCTAAACTCATTTTCGATTTTATTGTGAAATTGATCATAAAGTTAAAAAATGAGTGATATTATTGTTAGTGACATATGTTTCTTTCATTTGCGTTTTTACGTCTACATTTTTGTAGCATAGATAGCATTATGGCTTGAGTTGTTTATATATATATATATATATATATATATATATATATATATATATATATATATATATATATATATATATATAATAGAGAAAAAGACGAAATTCCAGGAATAATTCTTTTTAGCAACTTTTCACCCAAAATTGGAGTTATTTCATCTCTCATTTAGCTACTTTCTGTATCAACTTGTTGACAACACTGGCCATAACATCAATCAGCTTCTGAACATTAGATGACAGGTGGGAATAGATTGTAGGACCGCAAGTCCTGTAAGTCGTTCCCCCTGCATTTTGTTTCGGAGACAGGGTTTGCTTGTTTTCATTGAAGAAATTATCTGTCCACGGACGCAGTTCAAACAGGCAAAGCAATCTAAGATATTAAGTAGCTTGCTAACTGTTGGGAAGAAGGCTGGATTATAGGCATGGAGAACATCAAATAATTTCGACAGGATTATTTGATTCATAATGCTGTTTTTCAAACCACATATTATACTCAGCCTTGAAGCAAGACCAGTTCAATACTTCTGAATTTTGCGATATCTTTTAGTTTTTTCTTCAGCATTGTCTTGGCAAAAAAGATTTTTAGAGAACATGACACTTTCCTGTTACAAAACCTGGTTGTCAGCGAATACCGCAAGGTAAATCTAAACACGGTACAAAGACTGCTCAAACTTTTGATTCCTCATAGCGGTTGAAGGATGCCCTGGAGAGTATACCATCATGTATGTTTAGAAACGCGATTACCAAACTTCGGGAGGTGATTTCTTATATCAAAAGGAAGAAAAAAACTCTAGATAATAAGCATTGATCGAAAAACACCACCTTTCAGAGTTATAAATAACCGAAAATACGAAATATCAAGTTTTATTAAGCTTTAGCTGAAAACTATCAGACCTGCCACAAGTGATTGAAGGATTTGTACAGAAACCAGAACGCGCTATATCTAAATATCCCTGCTTCAGAATCCTCCAGCATAAGCAAAACGAATGCTCAATTAGTACTGAAAAATATATTCTCCTACCCCCAATTCGTTTCACAGGTACAAAAAGATTATAAAACATATATATTTAGATAGAACGCCCATTAGTTGCTGTGTAATTTCTTGAAGTGCTTACGATGGGTCCAATAGTTTTGAAGCCATGGTGTTTTAAAACGTGATGTTTGACATGTATAGTGGTTTATAACTCTGAAAGGAGGTGTTTTATTAAAAAGACCTCAAGAAGAAAACAGTAAAAGCAAACCACAAAATTCCAATTTACTTCAAACAAAACATTTTAAAATATACATTTTACAGTATAAGCTAATGAGCTAAAATAAATAGTAGAGGAAATCAACAGGTAAGAGAAATTTTAGGAACAATAGAAAAATTTTAGTAACAATAGAAAAATTTAAGAACAATATTAAAAATTTTAAGAACAGTAGCAAAAGTTCCTAAACAATAGTAAAAATTTTAGGAATTATAGCAAAAATTTTAGGAACAATAGAAAAAATTTACGAACAATAGTAAATATTTTAAGAAGAGCAGTAAAAATTTTAGGAACTATAGTAAAAATTTTAGGAATTATAGCAAAAATTTTAGAAACAATAAAACAAATTTAAGAACAATAGTAAAAATTTTAGGAACAATAGCAAAATTTTTAGGAACAGCAGAAAATTTTAGGAACAATATTAAAAATCTTAGGAACAATAGGAAAAATTTTAGGAACAATAGAAAAATTCTAGGATCAATACAAACATTCGAGAAGAATACTAAAAATTTTACGAACAATAGCAAAACTTTTAGGAACAATAGCAAAACTTTTAGGAACAATAGAAAAAATTTTAGGATCAACAGTAAAAATTTTACTAACAATAGCAAAACTTTTAGAACAATATCAAAAATTTTAGGAACAATAGTAAAAATTTTAGGATCAATAGAAAAATTAGGAACTGGAGAATTTTTTAGGAACAATGGTAATAATTTTAGGAACAATAAAATAATTTAGAAACAGCAGAAAAAATTAGTAACAATAGTAATGATTTTTGGAAGAATAACAAAAGTTTTAGAAAAAATAGCAAACATTTTAGGAATAATAGCAAAAATCTTAGGAATAATAGCAAAAGTTTAGGAACAGTAGAAACATTTTAGAAACAGTAGCAAAAATAGCAACACCTGTCAACACTCGTTTTATTGGGAAATAAGTATAATCATTATAAATGAGATTATTAAGAGTACACTGAGTGAAATGGGCTCTTATAAAGTGTCTAGTTTCTTTGTTGTAATTGTATATAATCACGTGATGCACGCAAACCTTGTAAAAAAAATATATAAACCCGTTAGAAGGAGCGGCGATGACTGTGACAGCTGAGAGTGGCCATCAATTTCTATTTCCGTAGAATCTTTCTCAAAACGAGGATATCTAGCATAGTTTGATTGACAGTCAACTGTCATCAGGATTGTCAACGAAGGTGGAAAAAGACGCGGCTCTGTTCATAGGCACTACGTAAATTGATTTCCATGGGAACGTTGAGTTCAAAAGATTTTTTATCGTCTCTGATGGAAAATGCGTCCACGCCGTCAACCAATAACTGAACATTGCGTCATCAACTTTTATTGAAAAATGAACGGCTTGGTCGTTTATGTACCTGCTATTTTTGCAATATTAAATATAGAATGTTAATGCTAAGCAGTAGTAACTAGCGGTCTTTAAACCAGCGGTTGCAATATCAATTACATGTGTGAATAAGTGATGGCGTTTCCTATTACCAATACATTACATTCTTTCTAATCAGATCATTTCGTACACAGAAGTATACCAAATTAGCAAGAGTGTCGTATTGCTGAAACTACTGACAAAATTATATTTACGTGAAGATACCCTATTTTGGCATAATTTTTAAAACATCCTACCCCCACAGAACACGCCCTGGAAGCAAATTGATATGATTAAAACTAAACAGTTTGAGGTGAGAACTGTTCCAAAGTCATTTCAAATAGATCAGTTGTTTCTCTGATCCCGTAAACTATGAATTCGACACAAAATTCAGTCATTTTTAATATATTTTTTCAATCGATCTTCTCCTTTACGATTGGGGCTGAACTTGCGCTTAAATGGCATTGAGAGCATCACTATTCCTTTCAGCGACTCCGAAAGCTATGGTTTGCACACTGATCAACAATATCGGTCGTATTGGATTATTTTTAAATATCATTCTTTCCAACTGCCATCCCTGCAGCGTCTTACTTCCCCTGTATTTTTTCCAGATTGTAAATCAAACTTGGTTTTAATTGTTCCAGGTGTTCCTAAGTTGCGCTAGGATATACATTCATACACCTATGTCAAAATATGTATGAGTATATAAATGTGTATGTGTCTAAATTTCCAATCCAGCTGACATGACCTTTCTTGCCTAAACTTGGCCTTAAATGTAATCTGTATTATCACCTTGCAGCCTAGCAACCCTGAAAACTATGAATTCGACACTAATCTTTGTCATTTGAAACACCTTCACTTTCTCTCAGCCCCCCTTTCCAGTGGAGCTGAAATTGGACTTTACTGCTATCGAGAGTGTAACTATTCTTCTAAGCGACACCAAAAGCTATGGAATTGACATTAATATCGGTCGTTTTCGACTATTTTTATATTTAGGTGCTAATAGGAGCTACACGTGAAGTTAAATGGCATCAAGAATGTCATTGTTCGTCTCAGGGACCTCGAAAACTGTGAATTCGATACTAATATAGGTCTTTTTTCTTTATTTTTACACATTTTATACTTTCTACGCACTCCTAGGAATGCTAGGGGTCTTACTCCCCTGGGGACTGAACGTGGACTTAAAGGACATCGGAACTGTCATCAATCAAGTTAGAAAAACCGAAAACCATAGACTCAACACTAATATCGGTCGCTTTTTGATTTAATGTCACCCTCTCTCATCCTCTAGGTGTTCTGGAAGTATTACCCCACTGGGGATTCGATATAAAGTTCGATTTAAAGGACATCTAAGCTGTTACCAATCAACTTAGGACTCCCGAAAACTATGGATTCGACACTAATATTGTCGTTTTCGATAATTTTTACATATTATCATTCCCCCTCCCCAGGGATGATTATTTTTACATATCACCATTCTCCCAGCGGTGCTAATGGAGAATGAGCTCTGACTTAAACGGTATCGTAAGTGTCACTATTCATCTCACCGAGCCTAAAAACTATGAATTCATCCCTAATATCGATTGCTTTTGATAACTTTTATATGGCACCCCTCAAACTACCCTAGCTGTGTCAGGCGGTGTCATACCCACAGTACTATTTTCCAGACTATAATTAATACGTGTTATAAGTTTGGTTTAAATTACTTTAGGCGTTCTAGAGTTATGCTGGAACATATGCACATACATACGTGTACTTACATGCATTTTTATGTAGGGCCTATATAAAAGTTATTAAATAATTAAATAAATGATGTCGCGGGTATTAGTAAAGTGTGTTGTCGATCAAAAGAAGTTGAAAACCAATAGAAGAGATTACAGTGCAAACAGTTTGAATTCTTTGCCTAGTATGAGCGTTTTGAAACATGTCTCGGGGTCTCTGGGAATTAGAATTGCGTATTGTCGAATTTAATTTACATTGATTTTAATGGCATATTCATTAGCAGCTCCTATGTTGTACTCCAAAACCAATGGCTTCCTCGAACATTCTCTTTACTTGTCTATAATATGAATATATATTACAGCGTTGTTTGTTTGTGTGTGTGTGTGTGTGTGTGTGTGTGTGTAAATGCCATGACTCAAGTCACCAATTAACGGCTGTCACTTTTCTACGATTCAAAACCTCAAATAGAAATTTAAAATTTCATACATTATTGTTGCGGAATCAAATACTGTCTTAGTGATAACTATTATACAATGGAAAACCTTCACCGATACCCAGCAACACTCTGTGACAGCACCACTATTGTTTGTTCCCGTACCCTCGGAACGTCACTTGTTAGTAACTCTCGCCATCAGAAAAGGGCGCCTCTTTCACAGCCCCAAGAGGCATGTCAGTTCCAGGTAAAACACATAGCTTCCACTTTTGCCTTACTCTCACCAAATATGTTGCTGAAGACTTGGAACTGCAACGGGAATAATAATTATGCCACAAAAAATTTTTACAGCAATAGACAAAACAAAGCGGAAGTTGGAGATCCTTCCTCCCTTCATGGGTGGTAAACAGATACGTGATTGATTGATTGATTGATTGGTTGATTGATTGATTGATTGATTGATTGATTGATTAAAAGAAAGAAGAAAAACAGTTTCGACGACCGAATTATTGAGGGTTGTATTTAGGGTTACTAGATTTTCCAGAGGAAAAAAGTGAAGATAAGTGATATTCAGAATTTACGTATAACAAACACACATGAAAATAAGTGATATTCAGAATTTACGTGTAACAAACACACATAATTCAGTGTGATATTCAGAATTTACATATAACAAACACATATAATTCAATATGATATTAAGAATTTACGTATAACAAACACAAATGATTCAATGTGATATTAAGAATTTACATATAACAAACACATATAATTCAATGTGATATTAAGAATTTACATATAACAAACACATGTAATTCAAAGTGATATTCAGAATATACATTTAACAAACATATAATTCAACATAATATTCAGAACTTACATATAACAAACACATATAATTCAATGTGATATTAAGAATTTACATATAACAAACACATATAATTTAATAAATAAGACTTTTGATATTTTATTCTTGTTTATTTTATTTGACTGGCGTTTCAAACGCCCTGATTACATTTATCTTCAGAGTTTTACTTATTTGGAGACTTTTTGTACAATTTTTGTAGTATAATTTTAATTTATGAGCATTTCTATAGTCTCTCGGTACTAAATAGGGGTACTACATCGATCTTGTTTGCACTAATTAAATGAAAAATTTAGTGTGCTGTAAAGCAGGAGTATCTTTTCCACTGGCAATGTTTGGACATTGGCTAAGAAGGAACTGTACCATATGAAGAGGTTAATGGAAGACAGTGGTGTATAGAAGCTTCTTAGCTGCAGCAAGTAACTAGCCAATAATGACATAATATCTATGTTGATGATGACTACTGAAAATATTTCATGAAAGTAGCTATATCTGCATGTTGATGGAGATCACTTCTAGCAAAGTTACAGGTTAGTAAAGGGTTATTCAAAAAGCGCGCCGGTTTTGGATCGTCTGGCAAATTTTTATTTCTTGGTTGCGGACATTGTTTTGTATTGTTGTTCTATCTACAAACATTCCGATTGTGGCCTTAGTCTGAATTTCTCCCATTTTTTCAGTCTGCGTCTAGCCATGGAGCAGTTTACTATAGTGCAACATGTGCTAATTGTGTAAAATTAGCAAAACGGAGAAAGTTATGCAACAACTGTTAGGCGTGTTCGCGCGGTTCTAGGGCGAATGAAGCACCGAATGAATCAACAGTTCACAGATTTATGAAAAAGTTCATTGAAAGGGGTTCAACAGTGAACATTTAAAGTCCTTGGCATCGTTGTAGTGGTCGTCGGCGAAATCCAAGTGGAAATTTGTCAGGCAGTCATTGCAAATTTCAGAACACAGTTATTGCATACCAGCGCAGCAGAGGAGGTCGTATGCCCGACGTCATTCACCATATTGCATGAAAGTGCAGTATAGGAGGTCGTATGCCCGACGTCATTCACCATATTGCATGAAAGCGCAGTATAGGAGGTCGTATGCCCGACGTCATTCACCATATTGCATGAAAGCGCAGTATAGGAGGTCGTATGCCCGACGTCATTCACCATATTGCATGAAAGCGCAGTATAGGAGGTCGTATGCCCGACTTCATTCGCCATATTGCATGAAAGCGCAGTATAGGAGGTTGTATGCCCGACGTCATTCACCATATTGCATGAAAGCGCAGTATAGGAGGTCGTATGCCCGACGTCATTCACCATACCTGAAATCGGAATGTGTGGTGAACATGTTTATGAATTTTGTTAGTGTGTTTTGAAAAAATAAAGTTCATAATTTGATGTAACAAAACCGATGCCCTTTTTTGAAAAACCCTGTATTTACACTAGGTAAGATTACGTTATTTTTTACTCATTCTTCAAATAATTGTTCGGCATACGCATATCAATTTTATGCGAATCACCCTGTATTTTGTCTTTGTCTCACCTGTGAGTGTGTTGACCTACAGACCTTGAAATTTTCACACTCTTTTCCCCTTTGGTTTGCTGTTTAAATAAAGTTTAACATAGATTGTTTTAATGCCCGTACCAACGTGACTTTCAATCACAATTGAAATTATGGAAAAAGTAAAAACAAAGAAATAATACAAAAAATAATCGATTCGCGTGACCACCATCTACAACAGACGTACTGTTATGTTAGTGATTCTTGGTTTTTACATCAACAGAGAATGATATCGGTGATGGTGTTAGAAAGAAGAGGATATGACGATAGTCTTTTTTTTTCCTCTCTCTTTTGGTTGGAGCCTCGCCTTCCAATGACTCTGAGGCAGAGAGAGAGAGAGAGAATCACCAATTACAGCTGCCATCCAAAGGTTTTCCTCACAACGGAAACCTAATAATTCAGTTGAACCACAGACTTTTGTGCTGACTGCAAATGCGGCTGCTATTCAGTGCATTGTTTTGTGGTCTCCAAAGGTACGTGCTGCTATCTCACAGAAACAAAAGAATTATGGAACTCAGTGAGGAAGAGAGGAGATAGGTTCGTACGACATAAATCGGAAGATGTGACACTGGAGAGAGGAAGAAGGGGAATGAAAGCCAGAAGAAGAGAGATAGAATGGATTGAAAGAGAAGGGAAATAAAAATCAGATTTGTAAAGGAAGTGGAGGGATGGAAATCAACGAAAGTGGTTGGGAAGCTCTTCAAACGATTAACCTTTAGATTCTCCTGTCACAGCAGCCCGAATTCAACGATTGTGTTTTATAAATCTCTTTATATAAAAGAAGTCTTGACTGACTGCATGATCAACGCATAGGCCTTATGACGTAAGAAAGGGTTTTTGGAAGATCGGATTGGAAGAGGGAGGTTTTTGGTTTAATTTAGTATAACGTCCCACGGTTATGCCTGCTAGGCTAAAGGAGACATGAAACTACTGATTATAGCGGAATCCGAACCACTGTGGTCGTTCAACTGTACCCCCACCGGGAATCGAGTTGTTGAGTTGATTTTGAATTTAACATCCCGTTCAGCAGCGAGGCTATATGAGATATGGACCTACTGATTAACGTGGAATCCGAACCACATGAGCTCCCGCTGGGAATCGAACCCGGGTCTCCCACGCCAACGGCGCGTAAGCTAACCGCTTAGCCACGAAGGAGCTCCCACCGGGAATCGAATCCGGGACTACGTACAAGGAAGAGGGGCTGGGGCTCCAATTATTATAATAAGCTGTCCCGAATTAAGGTTACAGAGAAAAAACTTGAAATTTGGACTATGTCTATGGCCTATGGAATACGAACCTATCAAAACCTCATTCACAGAAGCTCTCCATTGACTCGTCATTAGCCATTTTAATAAAGAACGGAACTTTTGAGTGCATAATAAAGTACAAATGTATAAAACGAAATTAAGTAATTTACATATTACATATTTATATATATAGTTTGCAGTTTATGGTACCTGTGATTATGTATGAAATATGATATCACTGGAAAGCCCTCCAAAATTCTGAAGGCATATTCTCGTTCTTTTAATGAAATTGTTCATACCTTTTCGCAGGGGCGGATCCAGGATCGACTTCTGCGGGGAAGGAGGCGATGGGTTGTCATACTGCTAAGGGGCTCCAAACTTTGAGATGGGTCTTATTTATTTATATAAAATAAGAAAGTGTCCTCTTCTGGGGGGGGAGCAATCGCCTCGATGGCCCCCCCGGATCCGCCCCTGCCTTTTCGGCATACTTGTGTCTCTAGTTCTGAAATTACACGCTAAATCTCGGCCTTGAGTTCTGGAAGTGATCGTAGTTCGTTGGCATACACACGAGATTTCAAATATCCCTACAGAAAGAAATCACATAGTATCAAATCACAGGAGCTGGGTAGCCAGTTCACTACAACACGCTGTTGCGTCGTGAAGCGCTCTATTCCTACTCGTACAAAAACAGATGACGATCATGTGCTATTATTTGGCGCTCCACTCCTACCCGTACAGAAAACAGATAACGATCATGTGTTATTATTTGGCTCTCCATTCCTACCCGTACAGAAAACAGATAACGATCATGTGTTATTATTTGGCGCTCCATTCCTACCCGTACAGAAAACAGATAACGATCATGTGTTATTATTTGGCGCTCCATTCCTACCCGTACAGAAAACAGATAACGATCATGCACTATTCGGTGTTCCGTGACTGCTAACCACAAAGACAACAGTTGAACATCGTGTAACGTTCAGTGCTGCCATCTTAATTTACTAGAACAGAAATGACGGGCATTTCAAAAGTTGCGTTCTTTATGGGACATCCTTTATTTTCTTCCCATCTACGGCTAGGTCTTCCTAATGGTCTTCTTCCGATAGATTTTCAAATCGAAATTTTGAAAGCGTTTCTGACTTCTATTCTAGTTACACGACCTGCTCTCTAAGTGTGCTAGATTTAATGACCCCAGCAGCGTTAAGTAAACGGTATAAATTACGGAGTTCTTTGTCATGAAATTTCCACCATTTCCGTCTCTGGTGCGTCCAAATATTCGCCTCAGATTTTATTTTTAAAGACTTTCAGTATATGTTCTGTCCTCGAAATAAGCGAGCATGTTTTTCAACGATACGGCATTTGTATAATTATCGTTTCGTACGATATTTTAAGTTTCAAATTCTTGGACAGAATTCGTGAAGATAGGAGAATTTGAGTTGAACAATAACATAAATTCCCTGCTTTCAGTTGACATTTAATTTCTTCGTGGATATGGTTTTGGCCTGGTAATGTTGGTACTAGATGTTTGAAAGTGTATACTTTGCCGAAAGGATTTTAACGTATCCATAATTTGCAGCATTATAGTCACGGCCATTTTCTTTAAAATAATTAACTGGGTACTTGGTGTTTTTCATACTTGATCTAAATGGAAAGAAAAAGGGAAAATTAATGGAAATATTTCAGTTTAACGTCCAGCGATTATGCGTATTAGACTAAGGGAGACGGAGATGATGCAAGTGAAAGATGATGGAATAACTAGTGGAATGAGCATGTGGGAAGAGACGGGAGTACCTCGAGAAAACCCACGGACACCATGTTGTCCACCACAAACTTACTTGGCTGGGAATAGAACCAGAGACCCCACGCATCAGAGGTAAGCGCGTTACCACTGAGCCACCGGTCTTGCACCAGGTTGTCAAGGAATATGTCTAGCTTTATTAAAGTTCCAGGGTCTTGTCCATAATTTTCAAGGAATTCTTGTTTACGATCGTACTTCTAGTTTCCAAGGAATACGTTTCTATAGTGTTTCAAACTTTTAAATGTTTTGTGTCTTCAAAGTTTGAATTTGAGTTAAAAACAAAGAAAAGAAGGTATGTTATTGAATTATAAAATTATATTTCGGTTCAACTTAAAGAAAAATGTTTATTAACAGTTATAGATTTCTATTTCACAAAGATTTAACAAGTAGTATAGTATTGTAAAAATATCCCCTCACGAGATACCGATTTTGCTACCCTATCCACAGCTCGTACGAATACCGAGTCGGAAAGATAGAACTTTGGAAACCAACTTAGAAGGTGAAGACTACTTCCAGTCCCATCTTCCTGATTGTAGATTATGTGACGAGGTGATGACTAATTGAAATAATATTGCCTGACTGATGACCCCGTAGCTTCCACCCACCTTATTTATTTCCAAAGTTTGTTTTTCACGTGAGTTTATTTTTAGTTTCAAATTTTATTTTAATACCGGTAATTAATTACCAAACGATGAGTGTTAGCGTGCGGGTTCATGATTTGTCTCGCCACTTTTGATTTTGTTCAGTTTAGTTCTGGTTTACACTTATTACAGTTTTTATGTTTGCTTTAAGTATAGTGTCCAGGGGTGTAAACTCATAAACTGCTGTCAGAAAAATGTTTTTTTTTTTAATTGTTATCATTTTAACTTCTTTTTTCTTCTTTCTTCCTGGCGGGTTTGTGACTCTAGGCTCTATAAGGCTCAAGGGCCTTGTCATTGGTTATCAAAAAATATGTCTTTAGCTCTGTAAGGCTCCAATGCCGTGCCCATGGTTATCAAAGAATATATCTTTAGGCTCTGTAAGGCTCCAATGTTGTACCCATGGTTGTCAAAGAACATATCTTTAGCTCTGTAAGGCTCCAATGCCGTGCCCATGGTTGTCAAAGAATATATTTTTAGACTCTGTAAGGCTCCAATGCCGTGCCCATGGTTGTCAAAGAATATATCTTCAGCTATGTAAGGCTCCAATGCCGTGCCCATGGTTGTCAAAGAATATATCTTTAGCTCTCTAAGGCTCCAATGCCGTGCCCATGGTTGTCAAAGAATATATCTTTAGGCTCTGTAAGGCTCCAATGTTGTACCCATGGTTGTCAAAGAACATATCTTTAGGCTCTGTAAGGCTCCAATGCCGTGCCCATGGTTGTCAAAGAATATATCTTCAGCTCTGTAAGGCTCCAATGCCGTGCCCATGGTTGTCAAAGAATATATCTTCAGCTATGTAAGGCTCCAATGCCGTGCCCATGGTCGTCAAAGAATATATCTTTAGCTCTCTAAGGCTCCAATGCCGTGCCCATGGTTGTCAAAGAATATATTTTTAGACTCTGTAAGGCTCCAATGTCGTGCCCATGGTTATCAAAGAATATGCATTTAGCTCTGTAAGGCTACAATGCCGTGCCCATGGTTGTCACAGAATATATATTTAGGCTGTGTAAGAATCCAAGAATTTACTTCTAGTTGTCAAGAAATATTCAGGTTCCGTAGCTTCCTAGTCTCGCAGATTGTTCTCAAGGAATACGTCTTCAGATTACTTATGAATCGTAGGATTAAATAAGGAACTGATTAAGAATGAATGAATAGCAGCTGGAAAAACATTGACTACTTAGCAATGCAGTATCTTCTATCTACTACAAAATTACTGTTGTGAATACTGTTTATGTATGTGCAACTTTCACATTGTCTCATTCATGATATCTTAGATTTTATTTTTTTTTTTTTTATTCCCGCATAAATATTTATTAAGACTCTTTACGGAATTCTTCACTTCGTATTTAGTTCCTCTATAAAGAGTTCACAGTAGCTACTGAAATATAAATCTTTCTCTTTTGCTTGCTTTATCCAGAAGTAGGACATACCTGAAATGCTATATTGATCATTTCTTCACAGAAAGGATAACATTTTTGTGATGGTTGGCAGCCATGGTAAAATGTCAAATCTTTTCATGTGTGAAGTTTGTAGAATTCCTGGCAGCGTATTTACCTTGTGACTCTCAGCTCCTGACATCAAAATGATTACCAACTTATTAAAGCTTATAATTTTAGTAGAGTTCCCTCCCTCGGGCCCATCCAATCAAATTATGGTCATCGAAATTACCGTGGGAGCAATAAATTGAACACGCTTAAATATGTGGATGTGGGGAAAGCGCGGTGCAATTAAGAAGAAAAAATGTAAAAAAAAAAAGTAGCAACTAGTTAAATTTGCTATGTGTTGATCTATCATTTAAACAGAATATGCTTTAAAATGCCAACAAGGAAAAATAATTGTCTAAACATGAGAATTGTACACTCCGCATCAAAAAAATTGCGACAGCTAACGCCTTGCAGTTAGGCCACCCAATATAAACCTTCTTATCCCATAATTGTGTCTGGTAAAGAGACCCCTCTCTCTCCTCTTTTCTTCTCTCCCATACTAAAATCAGAAAACATGAACGTAATTTTAATTTCAAAATATACATGTATTCATCATCATCATAGGTATTCTGCCCTTATTGGCAGGTCACTTGCCGCAGCTGAGAAGCTTCCATGCTCCACGGTCCTCCGCTAAACTCTTCGTCTTCACGTATGATCTTTCTGTTTTTATATCATCCATTAATTGTAGTCTCCTTCGCCCTCTTCCTCTCCTTCCCTTCACCATCCCCTCTAGGATGTCTCTCATGATACAATTTCTTCTTAGGCAATGTCCCAACCAGTTTCTCTTTCTCTTCTCAATAATATCTAGAAGTGTTCTTTTCTCCCTCACCATTTCTAACATCCTCTCATTCGTTTTGCGCTCGGTCCAACTAATTTTTTCCATTCTTCTCCACACTCACATTTCGAAGCCTTCCATTCTTTTTACATCATTTTTACGTAATGTCTATGCTTCCGCTTCATACAATACAACACTCCGCACGAAGTATTTTATGAGTCTTTTTCTAAACTCTTTATTCAAGCTCTCACAAAACAGGCCTCTCTTATTGCTAAAGTCTTCTTTCGCCATTTCTATCCTTGCTTTTATTTCACATTCGGACTTCATGTCATTACTAAGAATACTACCCAGATATCGAAAACTATTCACTTGTTTTATTTTCTCCCCTCCCACTTTTATATTTGACACAGACCTCTTCGTTCCAATCACCATGTCTTTTGTCTTTCTAACATATATTTTCATTTCATATTCTTCAAAGCCCTTCCTCAGATTTTCTAACATCTTATTGATTTTCTTTTCAGATTTTGCAACAAGCGCCATATCGTCTGCAAATCTTATGCATCTAATCATTCTACCTCCTACTGAAACGTTATCTTCATCATGGAGGCTATATTCACTATATCTTCTAGATAATGATACAGTATTTTAGATAGATGTTAAATAGTGTTGGCGAGAGACAGCATCCTTGTCGAATTCCATTTCCAATTGCACTCTCCTCCATCAGTTCTTCCTCTTCCTAACACTTACTTGTTGGTTCATATATAAGTTTCTTATGAGTCTTCGATCTTTCCATTCCAACCCAATCCTCTTTAGAACTCCCAACAACAATGCCCAATTCACGCTGTCAAAGACCTTTTCTAGATCAATAAATACAACATACACCTCCTTCCCCTTTTCTACAAATCTTTCACTGATCGCCCTTAATAATCCAATAGCATCTCTTGTGCCCTTATCTCTTTTCAACCCGAGCTGTTCCTCCTCAACTTTTTCATTTGTTTATCCATATAACCTTCTGTTCAGTATTCGGAGCAGAATTTTAGCTCCGTTGTTTCCCTTCGTATTCGTATACGTACACTCATGTCCAAAATTATTGTCGCATGTCTATAAATATGTTGTTCCAGGAATATAATTTGATAAGGAATTCGCCCGGTATTTCTTATAATGTTAGTATGTGTATTGTCGGCAAAGACATGCATGTGGCAAACTTCATGTTAAAAGAGCAGTAAATAAGAACAATAAAATGAAAATAAAACTTTCTTGTCCATTTAGCAACATTTTGTTTTACTCATTGTAATTTTCGTATTTATAATTCTTTTCCTATGAAATTTACCACAAATATACATTTCCCGATTATACACATAGTATCAGTATTAAAAGTGCCCTGCAAAATCATTATCAAATTATATTCTTACAAAAAAGACAGTTATAGATATGCGACAATGATTTTGGACATGAGCGTACATGTATCAGTACCGATAAAATGAAAGAATAAAAGCGAGACGAAACGAGATTCATAATAAAAATACAATATTGTTAACGTTTAAGGAAACAATATCCAGAAATCAGAAATGCACCAATACATAGATCCTATTAATCTGAACTAAATAATATGAGTGAGTACAAATCTTCATGCGTAGTTTATGAGAAAACCGAGAAAAATAAGTATTTTGCAAACCTAAAATATGTTTGTTTTACGACCACGCTCTCTATCAACATCATACTAGTACTAAAATACATTCTGTCAAGAAAGCATTCGGAATTTTTTTATTTTAAAAAACTAGCTAAAATTGTGTAATTCTTTTTTTGTGTTGTAAGGTGGTACCAAGTTATCAGTATCTGTTAAAGTTTTGTTCTATGGAATCAACACTGAAATCAGAAGGAAGTGATCTATAACATACGGTTTCAATAGAAGAAATGAAATGAAAGCTTTGAGTTTTACGTCCCACGGTTATGCCGGTTAAACTAAAGGAGAAAGTGATGATGAGTAATGAATGAAATGGTGGAATGAAGAAAGTTGGAGGAAACAGGAGAACCCCGAGAAAACCCACGCACACGGTGTTTGTCCACCACAAAGTTCACTTGGCGGGGGCTGGGATCGAACCCGTGACCCCAAGCACCAGAGGTGAACGCTCTACCACTGAGCCACCGCGGCCCCCTGGTTTCAATAGAAGAATAAGGGGGAATGGAACCAGTCCTTAGAACGTTGAATCTATATCAAATATCGGTTATTGCTATCTCGTAGTTTTTGCTTTATAGAATCAATCATCCTTGATAAAACGGAAATGATAAATTTCTACCACTTCCGGTTTAAATATAAGGTTAAAGGAAGAAGAAACCTATTCTTGAAAATTGAATTTCTGTCAAACACAATTGCTTTGTATCGTTTTTGTTCTAATTACCTACTTGTGGATGGACAGAACAACATTATTTTATAAGTCTTCGTATACTTGTGATTAACATGGTTTGGAAGTCTAACCCACAAAAACCCAAACATTGTTCAAGTAAGAATTTTTGAACAAAACTTTTATGGTTCACTAAATGAGAGCTTTAGGTAACAGAAATGTCCAAAAAAATGTTTTTTTTTTTTTTTAATGAATTGGAAACCCAATGTGACACCTGTGACTCATCAAGAAACAGACGTGGTTTACAACTTTAACTTAGTACATGGACAATTACTATTTCACCAGAGTAATTATTGACCCTTTTAGATACAGGAAAAATAAATTATTCGGGATTTAAATACTTACTTATCATAGGAATAAATAAAATATATCCGGAAGCTGAAAGGCGCTCAAGAACCCCATGAGCCACATTCAGCTACTGACAAGAAAAGTTGAATAAAATTGCTAAAACCTGAAGAAAAGGAACGAAACGAAGCTTGCTACAAAGGTTTATGTATGAACTTATAACGTACAATAGGTATTTGTGTAAAACGTTTGAAACTAACTTTATAAGGTCACCAGGAAATCAATGGGACACCTGTGATACACTGGGGATTTGTGGGCTAAAATGGGCGCTCCATCGTCGATTAAAGAGCATTATATGTCAGCATGGTCTTCATGCAAATGTGAGATAGTAAAAGGGTTTAAAATAATTATGATAATTTAAAATTCACAGATCGAAGAGACTATTTCATAATAAAGTAAAACAAACAGAAGTAAACAAATGCAAATTGAAAAAGAGCAAACTTATGAATTTTATATGTTTTGGATTAGCTTTAAAGAACTCGGAAGCCAAGTAATTGTGTTTATCTTGTATTCGTTTAATCTCTTTTTTTTCTTTATCTTTTTTTTTTTCTCCTGCTGAATACAAAATTAACTTCTCTTACCTTCTTTGAAACTTGAAAAGAGCCTGTGAGTGAAGCAAATGTACTTCTACTCCAACTGCATGTTCTAGCAAAAGGCCGACCATCGTAAATCACTTGCAGACAGCCCCTCTTTGCTCTGGAGAAAGACATCGCCCGACAGAGCCAGAGAGAAAGATGATAACGCACAGCATATAAAGTTGTTTGTTGACATAAGGCAGTGAAACAGCCTGTTTCTGCGAGGACTTTGTTTCTGTTTCCTTGAGTAAATCTAATCCTAACTTCTTGATGAGTCATCTTTTGTAAAGGCATTCTCCAACCCAAACTTTTACCCTCTCTCTCTCTCTCTCTCTCTCTCTCTCTCTCTCTCTCTCTCTCTCTCTCTATATATATATATATATATATATATATATATATATATATATATATATATATATATATATATATATATATATATATATGTGTGTGTGTGTGTGTGTGTGTGTGTGTATCTTGTGTGCAAGTTTGCATATGTATGTTATGTGATTGTCTCTTCTTCCACCAGCGTCCCATTTCAAAGCTCGTAACATTCATCTGTTCTGTTTCGCTGAACTCGGCCTTTTAGTTCTTGTGTTGAGTGAATATAAAGTGACACTAAGGAGTTCAAATTCCCGTTGCGATGTTATTCCAAAGTTTAGTGTGTATTCTTTTTTTTCATTTGTCTGTGTCTCAGTTGTAAATTAAGTTACTTCGTAGTACATCACAAAAACAGGCGGTATTTTTAAATGAGAATGTGCAGACGGCTGATCGGAATATTTGCAAACTGTGATCCTATGCTGAAGCGAGCATGTGCGAGTTGCAGAAAAGTGGCGTATTAGTTTGTGTCTTATTCTAACAGGACCTGACTGGATTCAAGTTAGTGTAGCACTAAAATAGCGCCTACTGTTAAAAAAAAAAGTGTATCATTGGGTCTTCTCTATTCAGAGTTCAACCGTGAAAGGATTGTCAGTGTTGAATTAATGATATTCACTATCAAAAAGATTTGAGCATATGCCATCATGACCCGTTACGTACATACAACAAAATAAATTGCTCAAAAACAATGTTACCAATAACTTATTGATGCTCAAACCTAAGGGTACGAGGACTTTTCAAACATCCTGTATAAATGAAGTTTATTAGCTTAATTCAATATATTTATTACAGTGAAACCTCTACTAACGGACACCTCTATAAAGCGGACACCTCCCTTAACGGACATATTTTATAATCCCCAAACACTGGAATAGGAAAAAACATATTGGAAAACCTCTCTAAAGCGGACACTCTCTAGTACGGCCACGGACAGTCTTTTCTGTCTTTTATAGGTGTTATTTTCCTCCGTATTACGGACACTTTCTCTAGAAATAAGTTGAAAAGTGTAGTAAAAATACATTTTAGTAATTCACCAATACAAGGAAGCATTGTGACAACATTTTGCCTCCTCAACTGTCTGCTCAGCAACCTAGATGAAGCGTCTCTGTTTAACAACACTCTTATGTCCTTTGCTTGCATCCCACTCTCACCAAGCTGTTTTAGACACAAAAGTGATTGACAGTTGCCCGCCGTTAGGGATGACACGTTATGCTATTGTTCCGTTGGAGTCTAACCAACCACAAGACAAGTTTAGTACTTTTTGCCCTCAGGTATGTATTGCCTCAAAAAGGACACTTCAGGACTGCAATTACCCCACAAATTAAAGCGCCATACTGAAAACGAAGGAAGTACTGATAAGTGTAAAGTGCAGAGAACTATAACATTTTATTTCCATGTTGTGCCTCGAACATAGAGTATTGGATGACAGAGGATAATGCATGTATTATTCGTAAATACATGATTCATGCAAAAATATTTTTTTCTAATTGTATATTACCTTGCTCACTAATTTACATAACAAAATACTGAAACCTCTTGAAGGCGGACACCTCTCTATAGCGGACAATTTTTGATTCCCCACGGCTGTCCGCTTTAGAGAGGTTTCACTGTACATTTTTCAAGCTTCTTTATTTTTTCCCTCTAAAGTTTATAGACCTGATTAACCAGCTGACTTTATTGCTTCTCTGCTTGTGACGTTAAGAGCAACAGCGATGACAGCGCCACCCTTTCACGACATTGTCTGAAACTGATTGGCTGTTAGTTGTGCAGCCTAAAGAACTCAATTGGTTGAATTTTAGTTTAATGTATCTTTTCAGTGCCGAAGCTATAAGACATGGACCGTCAGCTTAACGTGGGGTCTGAACCACATAACCTCCCGCCAGGGATTTCCATAACAAAATCATATACGCTAACCACACACAGACATGAGGTAATCTACCTCCAGTACTTTGATGGTACAACTTAGGGGAGGAGGAGGGAGAGATATATCAAAATGATCAAGAATGTCCGACATTAGTGTCGAATCCATACTTTTCAGGGTTGCTGAGATGAACAGTGACACTTCGAATGCCGTTTACACCCAAATTCAGCCCCGCAACTTGAGGAAGGGGAAGGGTGATATACTGTAGGCCTACAAATATAAAAGTGATCGAAAATGACCGATATTAGTGTCAAATCCACAGTTTTCGGGATCGCTGAGATGAAAAGTGACATTTTCGATGCTGTTTAAATGCAAATTCAGCCCCACAACTTTATATATATATATATATATATATATATATATATATATATATATATATATATATATATATAGGAACTTTAAAGATACTTAGCTCCAATACCATGGGACCTACCATAGTCGGGTCAAGACTTCACTTAGGAAGTAGTATGTATCCTATCCAAATATCCAAGTTTGACAATTCTGCGGTATTTCCGCAACAATTTTCATAGAGGTAGATGGTGAGTACTTCAAATTATATGCTCGTGCCCTAAACTCGCTCCACAAAAATTGTTGCGTAAGTAACTTAGAATTCTGAAACATGTATTTTTGGATAGCAGACATATTAGTTCCTAAGTGAAGCCTTGACCTGATTACGGTAGGTCTCATAGTTTTGGAGCTGTTGGATTTTAAAGTTTATTCTTACATGTTTTCGGCAGCCCATAACTCAGAAAGGAAGCATTTGTGCACTCAAGTTGGTTTTATACTTTGTGTGTAACCTTGGTGTGAGGAATCATATCCCAAACATTGTCGGTGTTGTTTTAAAACACCCTGTATACACAATTAATATGGGACAACCCTCAAGTTTTACCAAATTGCTTCTATTCAATACAAGAACTGAATATGTACATTATTGCAAATATGTGCACTGAACTGAATATATTTCATTGTTATTGACAACTTTGCTAAAATCAACATAGAAAGTATTTGGCAGTTGTTGAGAGTTGTTTTGAAACACCCTGTATATGATCGAAAATTATCGATATCAGAGAGCGCTCAATAATAGTAGAAAGTGACTGGCTAACGGAGCATAATACTAATTTTTCTTATTTTTACCCAACGAAGCGGATAATTGATACTAGGTCTAGTATACGTTTGAATGCTTAATACCGTTTGAATACCTCTAGTGTTGCTTTACTCGACTTTTGATATTGCAGAATAAAATGTCTTTTAACTATTGTAACGATATGAGATAGATATTTTATGTATGATGTAATAATTTTATTTATTTTTTTTTTCATAAAGTCAAACAAACAAATATTTTATGTGTATATATTTTTAGAAAAAAAGAATCTAAATAAATTTGTTTATGCAAACTTACGTCAGTAATTATTGTTTTCATACTTGGTTTATGTAATTTTATAAATTACTATTTCTTTGTTTTAAAAAAAGCATTGAGCAATCAAAATAAATTGTATGTATAAGCTGTTAATCTATCTTTAAAATAAAATAATGTTTCAGTAGATTAACATTTATGAACCTCAAATTACAATTTTTTTTTTACAACGCGAATAAACAAAAGAGATAGAGAAAACACTTTTTTAAAAAAAAGTTCAAAGAAGTAACTAGAAAAGGAAAAAACGAGAGAATGAAAAGATTTAATTGCCTTTGTTAAAATATTCCATTATAATAAGTTAACTTTCCATTCAAGCAAAAAAAAAAAGTTATACTAAAATAGTTCCCAACTCAAATTCATTCAATAATAAAACCTAAATTAAAACATCAAAATTTGAAAAAAAAAAATTAAAAACGCTCCCTTGTCCTAAGGTCAATGGTTTGATTAATATTGTTCCTTTTACAAACTCACAATAGAGAGTAGCAATGTTTTTTCTTTGGAAATTTGTTTTTTTTTTTTTTTTCAGAATTTCCTGAAAAATATTTTTGTTATGCTGGAAATGAATTCTCCGATTGCGAAAAATTTCTTCCTTTATTGATTTTAAACACTGTATCATTCGGTTCAACCGAACCGGTTGTTAAAATTTCTTAGATTATCCGAACCGCCGTGTGTAAAGCTGCCCTCAACCCCTTTCAAATTTCGACTTGAAACCAAAATTAATCATTTGGTTTTTTGTTCGTTATTGATTGTTTTGAAGAAAAAAATCGTTTGTTTCGAAAAACATAAAGAAATATATACAAAATAAAACTGGGGGCCCAATTTCACACTGGCCCTCCTACTTTCAAATTTCGATTCAAAACCAAAATCATCCGTTTGTTTTTTGTTTGTTATTGATTAATTTGAAGAAAAAAGTAATTTGTTTCGAGAAACTTCAAGAAATATTTACAAAATAAAGTTGGAGGGAACAACTACACATTGTCCCACTTTCAAATTTTGATCCGAAACCAAAATCAATCCTTTGTTTTTCGTTTGTTATTGACTGTTTCCTTTAGGAAGAAAACAATTTGTTACGAGAAAAGCAAGGAGATATTTACAAACTAAAATTAGGTTGTGGCGAACATTACCCTGGTCATTCAAATTTCAATTTCGGTTAAAAATTCAAGCCAATTATTTGTCATTGATTCTTTTAAAGAAAGAATCGTTTGTTTGGAAATACATAGTGTTTAAAAAATGGGTGATGCAACTTCACACACGCCCCATTCTCGCATTTTGGTTCAAAACCGAAGGTAATCGTTTATTTTTCGTTTGTTATTGATTGTTTCCAAAAGAATATCTTTGTTTTGAAAAGCCCAAAGAGATATTTACAAAATAAAGTTGGAAAGGGCCAAATTTACCCTGAGCTTCCACTTACAATCTTCGATTGGAAACAAAAATCAATCATTTCATATGCGTTTATTGTTGATTATTTTTATGAAAGATTCGTCCTTTTGGAAAAACATAAAGAGTGTTTACAAAAGTTGTTTGTGACGAATTTTCACACTGGTCTCATTTTCAAATTTCGATTCAAAACTGAAGCTAATCGTTTGTTTTTCGTTTGTTATTTATTGATTTGAAGAGAAAATGTTTCTTTCGAAAAATAGAAAAATTTTGAAAATATTTTTGGTTTTTGCCAAATTCGCCCTGGTCCCTTTACTTACAAATTCCCACTCAAAACCAAACTCAATAGTTTGACATAGGTTTGTTGTTGATTATTTTTGAGGAAAAGTAGTCTGTCTTGGAAAGCATAAGGACATATTTACGAAACAAAGTTGATGAAGGTTGGTTGTTTCTTATTTGATGTTGATTGTTTTGAAGAAAAAAACAACTTGTTTCGAAAAACAAAATGAGAAATTTTACAGCATACATTTCGTGACTACTCACACTGTATATTCTACTTTTAAATTTTAGTTCAAAAATTAAGCCAATGGTTTGTTTTTCGTTACATTTTTTTTCGATTTTTCTTCAAAATAATTGAAAATATTATAATCAATAACGAAGCCCCAAGTTCGATTACCGCTGAGAGAATAGTGAAATTTGAACAGACTACGATGATTCCGATTCTACCAATGGTAGATTAGAAGTTCATGACTCATATAACGTCTGTGTTGTAAACGGACCAAGCAAACCTCTGTAAACCAAACCCCAATTCTGATGGCCATTAATCGGGTCTAAATATTTCACATGCATATTAAGTAAATCAAGGGGTCTCATTCCGTAGCTGTTTGCTTAAACGGAATGTAAAATTTGCGTTTTAGTTTGCAATAATTCGCATAGCAGTACATGATTGCTCTTTTTTGCATTGACTTCCGATCTGTGAATTGTATGAAGACAGGTACGAAATGGGGCAAGGTTGATAAGAATATGATAGGCCTTATGCAGAGTTGTTTAGAGGTATGATTAGTATCATACTAAAGGCTTGACTACTGCAGAAAACTTATGTTAGTCGAACTCTTTACTATGTCACTAATCACGTGTCAGAACGACTCTACATAAGGCCTGATGAGTTTTGTAGATCGCGAGTGATGTCTAATGTCCATTTCTTGGTTTTTCAAAAGAAAACACCAATGAAGTGCGAAAATCACGAAGGTTCTTTTTTCTCGCTTTTCTTCTGCAAAACACTAAAATTAGTTCTGTTTTGTTACTTTCATCTATTTGTAGTTTCTCAGGCACAAACCAGAAAAGGTTCGAGTATATTGGAATTTAATTTTTAATTATCGTTCAACGTTTTTTCTTGTATTTTATTATGTGTGTCACACACTCCAAAGTTGCAGTACTTATTCGTATATTTGTGTGAGGGAGGACCAGAAACAAAAGTAACAAGGACGATATTTCTGGAGTTTTGTCTGTTATAGAGGAATGATGGAGTGTGCGGTAATTTTAATACATTGAGTTGGCAACTGTACAGAGTTTCAGCCATCCGCCACCTACGGCGTTAGTTGTAGGTAAATAGAAATGGCGACTTGTTTGGAAAACAGGCCTCGGGGAAGAGTCCGCTCATTTATTCGATTTCTGTGGGCTAAACAAGAAACTGTGGCTGAAATTCTCCCCGGCAACTGGTGGAGGTTTCCGCTGTACATCAGCATGTCGCAGAATAGTGTCAGAAGTTTGCGGCTGGTAGAGGAAACGTCACCGATGAGGAGCGCAGTGGTTGGCCGAGCACGACATCAACAAATTTCAACACAGCTCGTGAGGAGGAGCTTATTCAGAACAACAGGATATCACGCTAAAGCATCTGATGACAGAATTGAGAACGTCGTTCGGAAAGAGCATCTAGGAGGCCGTCGTTTCGCTTCAGACGAGGTGGTGATACACTTCCTGACGTGTCTAGAAATAAATAAAAAAAATAAAAATAAAAAAAAATAAAAAAATGGCTGAACACACAAAGCAAGACTTTTACCAGGAGGAAATCTTCAAACTTATCCCACAATGCAACAAGTTCCTCAACCGATATGGAGGCTATGTCGAGAAATTACCTAATATATGTATTATCTGTTTGCTGTATTGGTTGTATGAAATAAGATATACACGTTTCACTCCAGGCTTTGTAACCTTACTTTCCGAACACCTCTCGTCAAAACGGTTACGATAATCCTATGTTGAATATTAAATATTGTAAATTCTCCAATTTTGAATCATCTTATATATTGCTTTAGATCTGTTTTTAAAAAATCCTAGACAGAAGAAAAACGAACGTTAGAATTAAAATAATGGGATTTTAATTCAACGTACTGTTATCCAAAATATTAAATCGATCAGCACAAATATTCAAAATGTCATTAACGTGTTCAACTTTGGAAAAGCAGTATAAAGAAATGGCAACTAAGAAGAAACAAAAAGGAGAATAGATCGCGTTTCCTCCCCCCCCCCCCTTCAGGCGAAGCGTTGTGTTTCTATAAAATTATTGATTTACAACAAAAGATGCATAAACAAAGGCTTTAATAAAGTTGCTGGAATGAGAATATAAAGTTTTAAAAAAATTTACAGTTTCTTGTTCCCTTAATTTACTTGATCAGCACTCCTATTAGTCGTTCGTTCTTGTTTCCAGAAGAGCTTTATTATTTTCCAGCCAGAGGGCGCAGTTATTTTGTGTTCGATTTAACGACGATAAACGAGAAATTGAAAGCAGATCAACAGCGGTGGATCTAGCCCGGGGCCGGGGGGACTAGGCCTCCCTAGTTTATTGAGTAACAGAGATAAGCTATTATTTAGACATATTTTTGAAAGTTTATAGTAAACTCATGATATACTTATTATAGTCTGGAGTCTGCCTGCTCCCCGCAGTTTCTATATTCTAGATTCACCCGTGCAGATCAATAGAGAACGAAATACTTCTTAGCACAGCAATGATGTTAAACGATTCAGGGTCCAAAGGTAACATAGGCCAACAGGGGCGCATCTACGGGGGGTCCACCGGGTCCGGACCGCCCCAAAAACTTCCTAACAATATACATTTGTACACTTCGTAAAAAAAAAAAATACTTGTATAACAGCAAATGTCTGATATAGCAGGAAAATTTGATCTTACACTTCATTTGTACTCTTTCTCTTATAAAAATTACATAGTTGTATAATTTTGTTCTGAAAATGAAGGAGGAAGTACTTTGAAAGAACTTATTGTTTCTTTTTTCGGGTGCAGAAATGTACCGGTTTAATACTATATAGGGTGTTTCAAAACAACACCGACAACGTTTGGGATGTGATTCCTGACACCAAAATAAGACGAAAAGTATAGACCAACCTGGGTGCACAAATGCTTCCTTTCGGAGTTATAGGCTGCCGAAAACATTAAAAAAAATGAAGTTTAAAGGTACATAGCTACAAAACTATGGGACCTACCGTAGTCGGGTCAAGACTTTACTTACGAACTAATATGTTCTCTATCCAAAAATACATGTTTCAGAATTCTAAGGTACTCACGCAACAATTTTTGTACATGCAGTTTTGTTACTGGCATATAATCTGAAGTACTCACTAACTATTTCTATAAAAATTGTAACGGTAGTGGTGCAGGATTCTAAAGCATATATTTTTTAATAGAGCGCATATTAGTTCTTTAGTAAAGTCTTGACCCGATTACGGTAGGCCCCATAGTTTTGGAGCTATGGACCTTTCAAGTTCTTTTTTTCATGTTTTCGGCAGCCTATAACTCCGAAAGGAAGCATTTGTGCACCCAGGTTAGTCTATACTTTTTGTCCTATATTTGTGTCAGGAATCACCACCCAAACGTTGTCGGTGTTGTTTTGAAACACTCTGTATAGACAAGATAGCTTGTAGTATTGGACTTCCAAAGCTTGGACCCCTCAATAAAATTTCTGGAGGTGCTCCTGGTAACATATCATGACTATCCTCAACACTCTACCAAAACTGGAAGTACTTCAAAATTATTATTTTGTTATCAATCCCGGGTTCAACATATATCGCCATAGAACAGAAATGATAATATATAGCAGGGGCGGATCGCCCAGAAGAGGCAACTTTCTTATTTTATATATAAATAAAACCAATCCCAGAGCTTGGAACTCTTAAAAGTAGCTCTAAGTAGCAGTATTACAATCCACCCGCCCACAAAAAAAAAGTCCGTCCTGGATCCACCCGTGATAGACAGCGAGAGGTAGATTTCTGCAAACGATTCAGAATCTCAAGCCAATCTATCGTGACTAACTCAAACACTCCATCAAAGCCGGAAGTGGTTCAAATTTACTATTACTTACGATTTCAATATTGATTTCCGTAGTGCAAAAACCGTAAATGTTATCAAAATTCGTGTGGATTTTTTTTTCAATCGATTCAGCGTTCAAAGAATAGATTTCATCTGCTGTTAACTCTCTACTCGAATAGGAATTTGGTAGCTCAGTGGAAGAGCGTTCTCCTCTGGTGCGTGAGGTCCCGGGTTCGATCCCAGCTCCCGCCAAGTGAATTTTGTGGTGGACAAAAACCGTGTGTGGGGGGGGGTTCTCAGGATTCTCCCACTTTCTTCACTCCACCATTTCATTCATTTCTCATAATCATCGTCTTCTTTAGCCTAGCTAGCAGTCATAACTGTGGGACGTAAAACTTAAAGATTTCATTTCATTTCTCAAATAGGAAGTGTTTCAAATTAGCAGTTTCCGGTTTCAAGTCTTATCACCCGGTAACAGATAGCGACGAGTGTTTTTTGCAAACGATTCAGCATCTCAAAACAACTATCCACAACACTCTAACGAAACCGGGTGTGCGTGGGCTTTCTCGGGGTTCTCCTCTTTCCTCCCACTTTCTTCACTCCACCATTTCATTCATTACTCATCATCACCGTCTCCTTTAGTCTAACCGGCATAACCGTGGGACGTAAAACTCAAAGATTTCATTTCACTTTTTTCTAACGAAACCGGAAGTGGTTTTAATTAATTATTGCTTCCCGTTTCAATACAGATTCCCATAGAGCAAAACAAATAAGTACTATCAAGGTGTTGTTTCTTGCAATAGATTCAGCGCCTCAAGAGTAGGTTCCATCTCCTCCATTGAAGCTCTATTCAAACCGGAAGTGGTTAAAATTAACCATTTCCGGTTTTAACGTTTATCACCAAAGTACAAAAATGGTAACAGATATCGAGAAGCGGTATTTTGCAAATGATTTAGCGTTTCGAGACGACACATCATGTCTTTAAAAAACAATAACCAAAATCGGAAATGATTCTATTTCTTTTTACTATTATTTCCAGTTACAGATTTTCGTGGAACAAAACGGTAAAAGATATCAAGAAGTGTTTTTTTCCAATCGACTCCTCGGCCAAAGAATAGATCCAATGTTCTCTGTTAAGGTTCTATCCAAACCGGATGTAGTTATAATTAACTACTTCCACTTTATTATTTATTGCCATAGAACGAAAAGTGTAACAGAAAGGAGAAGCGAATTTTTAGAAACAATGCAGCGTCTTAAGACAGCATGAGACAGTATGAAACAGCATGAGACAGCATGAGCGCCTTAAGACAGCATGAGAGTCGAAAACACTGTATCAAAACAGGAATTGTTCAAATTTACTATTAGTTCTGGTTTCAATACTATTTCGTATGGAGCAAAATTCATCACTGTAGAACAGAAATGATAATAGTGGCCAACAAACGGTTTTTGTAATCAACAATGCGTCTCAAGTGAGTATTATAACCCCCAACACTATATTGAACCCGGAAGTAGTTGTATTTACTAATATTTCTGGTTTTCGGATTTTCATATAGTGAAAACAGGAACAGATAGCGAGTAATGGCTTTTTTGATATTACTTCAGCGTCTCAGGGACAGTTCTATCTTTGATTCTATTACTCTATTGCAGTGATTCTATTACTCCTATCAGGGCCCCCATTTTTCACATTGTCTTGCCAGCGACCTCCTTATAATTTCTAGTTTGTAATAAGCTTTTGTGGGATTTTTAATATATCTATTGCGGAGGTATCACAATATCCATCTATTTTTATAATAGTAGATTCCATTCCTTGTATATAGCGGATAGAGTAATTTCCCTAAAAGCGAATGGATTAAAACCAAATTTGGTCAGTTCATTTATACTACAAATATCGAATCCGATGCATCATATTGTTTTAAAATAGAGATTGTTTGATAATTTTAAAAGTTCATAACTCCCTTAATTTTATGTCATTTGATAAAAAAAGTAATTTCTAATTTTTGTTAAAAAATTGAATAGTTGTCGCATGTCTATAAATATGTTGTTGTAGAAATATAATTTCATAACGAATTCGCGCGGTATTTCTTACAATGTTAGTATGTGTATAATCGGGAAAGACATGTATTAGGCAAATTTCATGTCAAAAGAGCAGTAAATAAGAACAATAAAACGAAAATAAAACTTTCTTATCCATTTAGCAACATTTTGTTTTTACTCATTCTAATTTTCGTATTTATAATTCTTTTCCCATGAAATTTACCACAAATATACATTTCCTGATTATACACATAGTATCAGTAATAAAAGTACCCTGCAAAATCATTATCAAATTATATTCTTACAAGAAGACAGTTATAGATATGTGACAATCATTTTGGACATGACTGTACGTCACGAAGATTGAACTGAACATTGCCAGGCTAGTGAAATCACACTATGCTCAGGTACCTCATTGAATTTCAATATGCAGGTTTTGTTGCATTTGTATTTCTTTGGTATTTCAATCTGCAGTTCTCATTAGTTTCATATCATACCTCTTTCATTTAAATTGATATCAAAAAACTCTGCATCCGTTGTTAACAGTATGTTATTTTTTGTTGTTGTTAACAGTATATGTAAAAATAAAAATATGCCTATCAGAACAAAATTCAAAATGATATTTAAAAATATTTACGGTATCAAATTCTAATTATATTTATCTCTTCCGCTTATCTTCGCGACCGCATGAAACCCTCTCGCGACCTCCCTAGGAGTGACAACCTCCGGTCGAGAAACCCTGCTCTATTGTAACCAGTACTTATAGATGCACTACTTCTAGTTTGAGTACAAAATTCCATAGTTTGAAAATTTTAGTTTTACACTGTGAAACGATACTCACTCTTTTTTTTTTTTTTTTTTTTTTTTTTTGACATGTTCGAAAACGTGGAGCAAGAATTTGTTCCACGTAGTAAAACTGTTAAAAATAAATTAATTAATAAACGAAAAAACTGTTACAACTGTTATTCGACTTCGTTTGTAGTAAACTGTCGTACAAATGAAAAACTGAGAACAGGTACTTCCAACGTAACAACGCTCCGTATCACACTTCAGGAACGTTGTTCGTCTTAGTGTCCAAAAGCATCTCTATCATACAACATTCCTCTAGTCATCTGATCGAAGTGGGGCCGCGGTAGCTCAATCGTAAAGCGTTCCCGTCTGGTGCTTAGGGTTCTTGCTTCAATCCCAGCTCGCGTCAAATGGACCTTGTGGTGGACAAACATGGTGTGCGTGGATTTCCTCGGGGTTCTCAATTTTCCTACCACTTTCTTCATTCCACCATTTCATTCATTTCTCGTCATCATCGTCTCTTTTAGCCTAGCCGGCATAACCGTGGGACGTAAAACTGAAGGATTTCATTTCGTTTCATTTTCATTTTCATTTGATCTAAATCCACTTTTCAAGGGAACTGATTTGACACTATCCAGCACTTGCATGGAACTCCTGCTTATTCTACAACAGACGTTCCAGCGATGATGACAGGAGATGCAGCAGGAAAACACTTTGAAAGAGATAAGCACAAAATACGATGTAAATAGTCCCTATGATTATTTACATCTTCAGTGCTCAAATTAAATGAACAGTCCTTGTATGTGAACTTCTCGTGGCCTATATTGTTCGTGTAGGCGTATCCCGAGAGAGAGAGAGCGAGAGAGAGAGAGAGAAAATTGAAAATATAGGTACACGTTTCTAACTAAAACATAACCTGAGCCAATTTTTTTTTGTAATGTTTAATTATACATAGACCATCTTTCCGTGTATTTAGAAACATGTAATTATGGTTTCCATTTTGAAGTAGAATTTATATATATATATAGAACGGTATAGTTATATAGTTAGTGAAGGAAAATATTTTCCGTACGTTTTATTTTCATTATATTATATTTATGGAACAAAATACGGAGGTTAGTATGTATTCTTCTTGCTGCACCCTTCAAAAAAAAAAAAAAAAAAAAAACGGAAGTAATATTTGAAGCAAACATAACCAAGGAGTATTTCCATTTTTTTTAACAAAAAAAGTTTGTTATGAAAACTGCATTTTCCGTTTCCTTTTTTGTAGGATTTTCCTGTTTCCTCTATCGTTGTGAATACCAATTAGTCTGTTCGGAATACCGAACACAAACTCACGCCGGCTACTTTCAATATTCAGAGGCAAAACATAATTTGATCTTATTCCAATCTCCTCACGGATACGTTGTTGGAGGCAGTTTTTTTTTTTAATTCCACTTGACTTTAGATCATGTTACAAAAGCTCAAATACTGATGTTGGAAAATGGAGTAATTTAATGGTTAAATCAACGTGCAAGCTCAATTTACAGGGCAAAAGGAAAAAGGAAAACAAATAATAATGAAGCATGTCCTTTTCTTTCCGATTTGAACTTCGAAAATTATTTGGAATGAAGTAGATTGAAATACGAGAACTCATTTTCGAGTTTAATTTAAAAATTAAATTGAAATTTAAGTCTATAGTTGGTTGTTTTCAAACAGATCCATTTTCTCTTCTGCTGAATATCTATCATTATTTATCAAGGTAAAAATATGAAAATAATTTTTATTTTACTGCTGGACTGTTACTATTATTTGTGTGGTATTGCCACGAACGGCATTTTCGTGGATCTCAAGAGTTTCAGATATCCTCTGATCTTATTGGCTGATACAGAGTGGGCATCAAGCGTCACGACCTACATATAGCGGAAAGTAAAGTGCAAGTTCTATCGGCCCTCGTAGCCAAGCGTGCTAGCGTAACATGCTCGTAATGAAAGTCGATTTTCGCGTGTGTTCAAACCCTTTCAAAGATGTTTTATTTTTTAAAATTTTCATAACACTTTTTTCATTAAAATAAGCTTGCAGTTTTACTATACGGATCCATAGTAAAAGTAGTAGTAATAGAAGTAATAATAATAATAATAATAATAGTACTAGTAGTAGTAGTAGGAACGGGTTAGAAACCCCGCAGAGGTTGGTTAGGTTTTGTTCTCTTGCCCAAATTTTTCTGTATATTTTACATGACCAACTTACATGACAAACAGCTGGCTAGGTAGCACGCAAATACTGAAACTCTTGGAATCGGCGTAAATGCCCACGGACGCATATATTTTAATCACGATCGACCTTAGCCATACGAGCTAAATAAATGTTTCTGATTGGTTGAAGTTATCCGTTATTCGCCACGTAGCATATATATATAGCACAAAACAAACGCTTACTGCTATCGGTTGTTGTGGCCGAACGTACTAGCAAACTGGAAAGTAATGAAAATCGCTTTCGACGTGGGTTCAAGGCCAACCCAAGCATTTATTAATATATTTTTTAAAAAAATATAACACTTTTAACATTAAAATAAGATAAAATAATACTCATTCGCCTTTATAATATATAATGTACCATAAAAGTCATTTACTTACGCTACGAAACAGCTGAGAAAGCGTCAGCGAACGAAAGGGGTTAGAAGCCTGGCAGGGCTCGTTTTGTTCCACCTTTATCGCCTTGATATGACGTGACATTTCGTCACACTCGGGTGGTCCAACTTCGAACCTCGCCCGCTTTCTTGTGACCAAAATGCATATTTTTTTACGTAGTGCGTGAAAAAAAATATGCCTTACGATCTTTGGAAATGTAACCCAAACATAATTCTCTTTTTATTTTTATCAACACTCAATTTTTTTCTACTCCTCTATTATAATACAAAATACATGCACCAGAAGGTTTGGACAACAGCAAAGTGCAACCAATCAGAAGCGCGAATTTAGTTCATATGACTAGGATCGAGCGTGAAAATAAAATGTGTCACGGACACTGTTCAGTTTAACTATTAAACTTCTGTCGGTGATTATATTTTTAGTTCATTACTCTTCAAATAACTTACAAAAACAGTAAAAAATCTTTGAACATTCAAAACTTAATTGTGATTAATTCATTCATTCTTTATCTCTGAAAAAAGTGTGACATAATTCTGGCTTTGAAATTGTTTCCAAGTACTAAAGTCATCTGCCTTTAACAAGTCATTGTGTAACTTCATGCATGATGAGAGAACTATATTCAAAGATACATGTACTTACGATAGCACCAAGAGTACAGTAACTGCATGACCTCAGTACGAGTAAGTAAGCAAAATTACATCGCTTTCCTAAATTGGCAGTACTTGCAGCAACATAGGTATAATACTTACTGAAAAGAGAAAATCATACGGAGCTGGAACCAGATCTAATTAATCTACTTGGACTGGACTAGTGTTCTACAGTAATTTAGGTTTTACTTCATAAATCTAATGTATATACTAGTTCATAGTTGTTAATACCTAGCCATAAATCAGCAGGCCGGTAGCCAGTCCTAGTTCATTTGCAAGCCTATCGTGAAAATTTTAGGGGGACAAACAAATATTTAGGAGGGCCCGCCCCTCTAGACTCCCCCTGGATACGGGCCTGTAAGTCAGAACTAGGGAAGTTTCAACAGACACAAATAAATGTGAAATTACATTCATTAAAATCATTCCCACAAAACTGTATTATTAATTTCATCATAAACTAAATGTTCATAAATTTGGTATGTCTAGCTTTCTAAGAAAAGCTGGTTATTGCTATGATTACGCCACCTCTCGCGTAAACCCTAATCTATGTTAATCATAGACAACACATAGCATAACCTCAGTATATGCTCCTACTTGCCACCAAGTGGCTGATACACATGTACATGTGAGAGATTTCGGGTTCTATTCTCAGTACAGGTATATACCTTACATATAAATCCAAGTGGTAGTCCGAATTATACCTTAAACAGTAGGAAAATATATGGTGGATCAATCGTAGATCACTTTCCTCTAGTGTGTAGTGTCCCGGGTTCTATGTCAGGCCAAGTAGGTTTGTAGTAGACAATATTGTGTTCGTGGATTCTCCCATTTGCTTCCAAGTTCTCATTCCCCTACGGTTGCCAACCGTCCGATATTTAACCGGACAATTCGGTTTTTGATCTCCTTGTTCGATGTCCGACCAACGACACCTAAACTGGACTTTAAATACCCTAGACAATATTATTTTGCATGTGGTATCGTTATCCTGAGTCACCTAGTAACTTTCTGTTTACAGCCATTTAGACACGCGAAAATAAAAGTCGATTTTCTAAATGGTTGGAAATCGAATGCAGATCAGTGAGTCGTGATAGCGGTATCTCATGTAAAATAATATTGTCTAGAGCGAACTTGTTCCACATTTCGATTATCTTTTATCTATTTGAAGATATCACATAATTACTGTAAAATTAGCGGTGTTTTAATTTCGCCGTGATAGGGCCTCTTAAAGAGTATGCGTATTCCAGGAAGGTATCTGGTATTTTCTCTTTCAAAAGTTGCCAACTCTGGACTCCACTAATACTTTCATAGTCATTTCCCTTCGTTAATCCTCTGGGAGATTAAATTAAATATTTCTTTCTATTTGTTGTTGTTGGTGGTGGTGTTAAGCACTAGGTTCCGTCTCAAATGACCTCGGCGCTAAAATGTTTGTGATCTGAGTTTTTAAAAAGCGTCAGTGATTTAGTTTTCATATTTCGCGAACAAGCACACGTGATCCTCTTCACGAAGGGAAATCCATTTTCTAA
This sequence comes from Thermobia domestica, assembly GCF_964235325.1. Classification (NCBI taxonomy): domain Eukaryota; kingdom Metazoa; phylum Arthropoda; class Insecta; order Zygentoma; family Lepismatidae; genus Thermobia; species Thermobia domestica. Next base: position 265,894,103 of record NC_137462.1, read on the forward strand.
CACTAAGTGGGCAATCAGCTTTGGTAGGAGTCTCTTGGGCTTAACTTGTTTCCAAAACAGATTAGAGCTAAGTTTCCGGCTTGTTTCTCTCTCTCTCAATTTGAATACAGTCTATTTTAGCGCACTATTAACATGGGACATTGCATTTCAGGCTTAAAATCGCATTTGTTGAGTACGTTATAGGTAGGAACCCGATATCAAGCAAAATTAACATTAAAGATGATATAAATATAAATAGGCTGAAATTAATTAGCGGAGACTGTTTCAAATTCATTAAATATGTTATTTATTATGTTAGTTGAATTTCTTATATATATATATATATATATATATATATATATATATATATATATATATATATATATATATATATATATATATATATATATAGTTAGTTTTAATTCCGTGTTTATTGTCAAATACGAAGTATGAAGGGTCGGAAAAACCTATTAAGGCTTTTGTGTAAGACATAACTGGAAGATGGAAGATCAACACCCCTGATGATAGAGGATTCAACAATATTCCTCGATATAATCACAGTATTTGTTCAAACTCTTATCATAACGACAGATAGTTTTCTACACCATTTGCGTAGAAATCCGCGCAGGTAGAAGTTCTCGTAGCCACGTGAAACAACGGTTTTGACTTAATCACATGCCAGATATTTTTTTTTTTTTTTTTTTTGCTTTAGAACAGGGAAAAGGTGAAAGTAACTGGGGCTAGATCAGGGCTGTAGAAGAGGTGCTCTAGTCGTTCTAAGCGTAACGTCAGTGGTTGAAATACTGAGTCTACCGCTGTGTTCAGGGTTCTCATTAACAATATTGGTCTGTCTTACTTTAAAGGCACGACAGCATTTCACTACATGTTGCTTTGAAATTTAGCCCTTCTCGTGAACCTCTTTAATCTACCTATGAATGTGTGTTTTTTACCAATAGGAAAACGACCATTAGGAAGACCTAGGCGCAGATGGGAGGACAATATTAAGTTGGATCTCGCAGAGATAGGAATACAAAGTAGAAACTGGATCCAATTGGCTAAGGATAGAAGTTAGTGAAGAGCTTTTGTGAACGCGGCTTTGATCCTCCGGGTTCCATAGACCATAGAGTTAGTTAGTTGGATATGAATGTGTGTCTTTGGCCCACAGGAACCACACCACTTACCTCACTTCTACTCTTGATCAATTTTCCGGATGAGGCATCATTTTTAATGTCCGCTTGTTGGATATACATTATCATAATGCGAAATCGTCAAGCCTACACTAAGAGAGACATGTTATTAATCTACAAATAAATTTTCGTTAAGTTAAGGGGAATAACAAAAATTTTATGCTTTGTAACCATTTTTTTTCGATCATCCCTCGTACAACAAAATTTTAAACTGTTAAACAAATCGTTTTAAAGAAACAATTTGTATTTGTACTAATATGATAAAATAATGCTCGCATGTATCTGTCTGTCATCATCTTTTCTCAGAAAAGAGTGGTCTAGAACCACTTAATTTGCAACACGGAAAGATATTCACAAAATCAATTTCTGTACGAAGCCTTTTTTTTTTAATTTCGGCACGGGGAGGTTGAATTATGAAAATGAAATCTTTAAGTTTAACGTCCCACGATTATGCCGGTTAGGCTAAATGAGACAATGATAATGAGAGATGAGTGAAATGGTGGAATGAAGAAAGTGGGAGGAAACGGGAGAACCCCGAGAAAACCCACGAGTACGGTGTTTGTCCACCTCAAAGTCCACACGGCATGAGCTGGGATCGAACCAGAGACCCCAAGCTCCAGAGGTGAACGCTCTACCACTGAGCTACCGCGGCCCCGAGGGTGAATTGTGGTTGAGAAATGTATGTAATAAATGGAGTTCATAAATATCCAGGACGCCGTATATTAGTGTCAAATTCATAATCTTCGGGGTCACTGAGCTGAACAATAACACTTCCGACACCGTTCAGTCAAACTTTATCCCCCGTCGGTGCTGGATTGGAAGGGCGTAAAAATAACATATCCAAAATTACCTATATTAGCGTCAAATTCATACTTTTCGGGGTCGCTGAAATGAACAATAAGACTTCCGACGCGTTTCAAGTCCAAGTTTTGCCCCCATCATCATATTGGAGATTGGGGGTCATGAGAAAATAAAATGCTCAAAATGGTCGATATTAGTGTCGACTACATAGTTTTTGAGGTCGTTAAGCTGGTTGGTGACAATCCGGATGACATTTGAGTCCAAGTGTAGGCAAGAAGGGACATCGCAGCCGATCCAGGAACTGACAGGGTGCAACGTGGAAGGCGTTGTTCTTCTTTATTTATTAATTCAACTGATGTTTTAAAATCCGGAATCCGAAATGTAAAACCGGAAAAATTCCAGGTTTCGGAAAAATCCTGAATTTAAAAAAAAATCCGAGTTCGGAAAAATTCTGGAATTTTCTAAATTCCGGATTTTTCCGAAATCCGGAAAGTGAAATTTCTGAACCCTTAAAATTTTGACCATCCCTAGTACAAACTTTTCGTAGTCCTTTTTCGAAGTGGTCCTTTTCGTGCAGAGAAAGGGTATTTCAGTTAGTTTGGAATAAACGAGGTATGAAACTGGGGAAATACAAGAAAAATACTAAAACTGTTTTGCACAATTAAAAACGAAACCTACAAACATATACAAGTGACAAGCGATAAGCATCAATACTACTACTACTACTACTACTACTACTACTACTACTACTACTACTAATAATAATAATAATAATAATAATAATAATAATAATATAATAATAATAATAATAATAATAATAATAATAATAATAATAATAATAATAATAATAATAATAATAATAATAAGTGAAATCTCTACTAACGGACACCTCTCTAAAGCGGACACTCTCTAGTACGGACACGGACAGTCTTTTCTGTCTTTTATAGGTATTATTTACCTCCGTATTACGGACACTTTCTCTAGAAACAAGTTAAAAAGTATAGTAAAAATTCATTTTTCATATATGGCACCAAGGAAACAATGTGACATTTAGCTTCCTCAACTGTCTGCCCAGCAACCCAGATGAAGCGTCTCTGTTTAGCAACACTCTCATGTATTTTGCATGCATCCCACTCCCACCCAAGCTATTTTAGACATAAAAGTGATTGACAGTTGCCTGACGTTTGGGATGACATGTTATGCTACTGTCCCTCTGGAATCTCTGACCAAGTAGAAGACAAGTTTGGTATTTTTGCCCGCGGTTATGCATATTGTCTCAAAAAAGACACTTCTGGACTCCAATTAACCCACAAATTAAAGCGACATACTGAAAACGTAGTAAGTAGTGATAAGTGTAAAGTGCAGAGAACTATAGCATCTTATTTCAATGTTGTGCCTCGAGCATAGAGTATTGGATGGCGGAGGGTAATGCAGATATCGTAACATTTTGGTAATATTCGTAAATACACGAATCATTCAAAAATTGTTTTTCTAATTACATATTACCTTGATTATTAATTTACGTAAGAAAATATTGAAACCTCTTTAAGGCGGATACCTCTCTATAGCGGACAATTTTTGATTTCCCACGGCTGTCCGCTTTAGAGAGGTTTCACTGTAATAAACTTATAAAAACGGGAAGTACCTATAGGTGTCGCTGGCGAAAGGAAGTTACATATAAAAGGGGCAGTTTGTATATCTTTCATTTTCTAGTTTAACGTCCCACGATTATGCCCATTAGGCGAAGGGAGAAGAATGATCAAGAAAAGTGAATAACGATGGAATAATTGGTGGAATGAGAATGTGCTAGAAAACGGGAGTACTCCGAGAAAACCCACAAACATGATGTTCATAACGAAGTTACTTTGCTGAGGATCTAATCAGAGACTCCACATACCACAATTAAACTACCACTGAGCTACCATCCCATTTCTGTCTGCTTTTCTCAGCTTATAAAAACACACTCCTACTTCAAACATTGGCTCTTTTAAATTGACAGCACATAAAATATGAAAATCTAAGTCCACGGGTATGGGAAACAGAGTAAACACGCCAGAACACATAGGATCCCGACGGTATTCGAACCGTACTACACTTGTTACAAAAGCACCTGCTATCATTAGTTGTGTTTACACGATTGTAAGGAAACAACAAGTACTAATGTCACATGTATGCCACATAGAGGAGTTTGGTTTGTGTGGCATGATTTTTTTCTTAATTAATATTGAGGTCGGAAGTTATAGTAGATTTGTACCACTTCCGATTTTGATAGAGAGAAATTAGAATGAAGATTAGATAGCTAGCTAGCTAGATAGATATAGGGTGTTCTAAAAATGGCGCCCACGGACAACAGAGCGCTATCTAGAGTAAGCGGGGCAAAAATCCGCAGTTTGGTGTTTGAATTGCGCTGGAGCCGAAAGATATAACGGCAAAATAACGAATTTCCCACAGAAGTATAAGTGAACATTCCTCTATATTTTGAAGGTGCTAGAAAGCGTACCAATTTATTACTTCTAAACCAATTTAAAAAAAGGATGGGCAACGTCGGACTTTTACCCCAGTATAGAAGGCAAAAGTCCTATCGCAATGGGACAAAAGTCCGCTTAAATACACGAAGTAGGAAATCGACATACACGCATTTTTATTGAATTATTTTGTTTTCTACAAGAATCTTAAGAAAAACAAAGAGAACACGAAGCATGAAGCGATTCTTCGTATTAAAAAAAAAAGTTGGACTAAGCAAAAAGGTATGTTTATCTCACTTGAGAAAAACTCTATAAACATATGTTATTCTTCGTATTGATAAAGTTAAATTAGAAAAAAAGGAAATTATCCCAGTTATTTATGAATACTATAAGAACACACAAAGCATGGATTTCTTTCTTCGTATTGAAAAGTTACACTACAAGAAGAAATTAAGCTATCAGTAGAGTGGGGACACTTGGGCGTGTTTTTTTTCCTACTGCGCATGCGCAAACAAACTGCTCCGGTTCCTGTTCCAGTTCCGGTTCCTGTTCCGGTTTTGATTCCTGTTCCGGTTCCGATTCCTGTTCCGACTCCCTGTTCCATTACCGACCTGTTCCGGTTCCTCCGGAGCAGATATTACATAAGATTCGTTCCCTTTTATGAGCACTTTACGAACACATAGCAGATCGATAACACATAGCAGGGGTGTACTCGTTCCCTTTTATGAGCACTTTGAACATAGCAGATTGATAACACAGCAGAGCTAATAAAAGATCATGGAGACTACGAACACATAGCAGAGCAGATAACTCGTTCCAACCCTTATTTTAACATAGCCGAAATTACACTGAGATTACGAACACATAGCAGAGCACATATTACATAAGATTCATTCCCTTTATGAGCACTTTACGAACACATAGCAGATCGATAACACATAAGACTATATAACATAGCAGGGGTGTACTCGTTCCCCTTTTATGAGCATAGTTTCCACCCCTTATTTAAAGTACATAAGACTATGTAACATAGCAGAGCTAATAAAAGAACATAGCAAAGAATAATGGGGTGTAGTCGTTCCCTTTACCACGTGATCGTCCTCCATTTTGTATTCAATTTTTGACCTACTGCGCATATGTGCAAAACTGTTCCGATTCCGCCGGAGCAGATTATGGCAACATAATAGAGCAGACATTAACAAAATAACAACACACACACACACACAGCAGACCGCAGACTGTTCCAGTTCAGGAGCAGATTACGGCTATGCGCAGAAACATAAAATAAGACATAACACCTCAGTTCTCTTTTACGAGAATAAAAAAAAATAGCAAACACACACACACACACACACACACACACACACACACACTTGATTGCTTATGCGCAGTAAAATTAAATTTCCAATTTATTACAGATTGCACGCATGCGCAGAAAAATTACAGTCACATAACAAACTGTTCCAGTTATAGTGGCGGTTCCGGTTCAGGAGCAGATTACGCAAACTGTTCCGATTCCCCCGGAGCAGATTACACGCATGCGCAGAACTGCCGTTCTCTTTATCAATGGGGCCAGAACACACACACACACACACACACACACAGCAGACCGCAGACTGTTCCAGTTCAGGAGCAGATTACGGCTATGCGCAGAAACATAAAATAAGACATAACACCCCCGTTCTCTTTTACGAGAATAAAAAATAACAACACACACACACACACACACACACACACACACACACACACACACAGACACACACACTTGATTGATTATGCGCAGTAAAATTAAATTTCCAATTAATTGCACATTGCACGCATGCGCAGAAAAAATACAGTCACATAACAAACTGTTCCAGTTGCAGCGCCAGTTCCGGTTCAGGAGCCGATTACGCAACTGTTTCGATTCATGTTACGACTCCCCCGAAGCAGACTATGACCTATTTTTCATCCCCTAAATAACATAGTATACACACACACACACACACACACTTGGTTGCGTATGCCAAATCCGATTTAGTACAAATAACACGCATGCGCAGAAACATTTACATTTCCCATTGGGGGTTTCCGACCATGCTGATTACGAATACCACACTTACTTTTACCTGGGTCTTATAGTTTATGTGGGATACGTCGTTTGTATGACACTTAAAGCCTAATAACTCAAAAACGGAGCTACGTATTGAGGTCGTGTTTCCACATTTAGTAATTGGTCATCAACTACTACAAGTTCCAAAATAATGACCATCGAGGTCAAAGGTCGACATACTTAAAACCTAATAACTCGAAAACGGAGCCAAATATTGAGATGCTGCTTCCAAATCTAGTAATTGGTCATCAGGTACTACAAGTTCCAAACTACTGACCATCGAGGTCAAAGGTCAAACTCAAAAACAAAACAACATATCGAGGTGCTGTTTCCACATTTAGTATTTGGTCATCAACTAGTACAAGTTCCAAAATAATGACCATCGAGGTCAAAGGTCAAAACTCGAAAATGGATCCACATACTCAGGTGCTGTTTCCACATTTAGCAATTGGTCATCAACTACTACAAGTTCCAAAATAGTGGCCATCGAGGTCAAAGGTCAACATACTTAAAACCTAATTACTCGAAAATGGACACACATATTGAGGTGCTGTTTCCACATTTAGCAATTGGTCATCAGGTACTACAAGTTCCAAAATAATGACCATCGAGGTCAAAGGTCAAAACTCCAAAACGGAGCCACATACTCAGGTGCTGTTTCCACATTGAGTAATAGGTCATCAGGTACCACAAGTTCCAAAATAGTGGCCATCGAGGTCAAAGGTAAACATACTTAAAACCCAATTACTCGAAAACGAAGCAACGTATTGAGGTGGTGTTTCCACATCTAGTAATTGGTCATCAGGTACTACATGTCCGAAAATTAGTGGTCATCGAGGTCAAAGGTCAAAATACTTAAAACCTAATATCTCGAAAACGGAGCCACATACTCAGGTGCTGTTTCCACATTGAGTAATAGGTCATCAGGTACCACAAGTTCCAAAATAGTGGCCATCGAGGTCAAAGGTCAACATACTTAAAACCTAATAACTCTTAAATGGATCCACATATTGAGGTGCTGTTTCCAAATCTAGTAACTGGTCATCAACTACTACAAGTTCCAAAATCATGACCATCGAGGTCAAAGGTCAAAATACTTAAAACCTAATATCTCGAAAACGGAGCCAAATATTGGGATGCTGTTTCCACATTGAGTAATAGGTCATCAACTACTACAAGTTCCAAAATAGTGGCCATCGAGGTCAAAGGTCAACATACTTAAAACCTAATTACTCGAAAATGGACACACATATTGAGGTGCTGTTTCCACATTTAGCAATTAGTCATCAGGTACTACAAGTTCCAAAATCATTACCATCGAGGTCAAAGGTCAAAATACTTAAAACCTAATAACTCTTAAATGGATCCACATATTGAGGTGCTGTTTCCATATCTAGTAACTGGTCATCAACTACTACAAGTTCCAAAATCATGACCATCGAGGTCAAAGGTCAACATACTTAAAACCTAATAACACGAAAACGGAGCCACATATTGGGATGCTGTTTCCACATTGAGTAATAGGTCATCAGGTGCCACAAGTTCCAAAATAGCGGCCATCGAGGTCAAAGGTCAACATACTTAAAACCTAATTACTCGAAAATGGACCCACATATTGAGGTGCTGTTTCCAAATCTAGTAACTAGTCATCAACTACTACAAGTTCGAAAATCATGACTTTCGAGGTCAAAGGTCAACATACTTAAAACCTAATAACACGAAAACTGAGCCACATGTTGAGATGCCGTTTCCACATTGAGTAATAGGTCATCAGGTACCACAAGTTCCAAAATAGTGGCCATCGAGGTCAAAGGTCAACATACTTTAAACCTAATAACTCTTAAATGGATCCACATATTGAAATGTTGTTTCCACATTTAGTAATTGGTCATCAGGTACTACAAGTTCCAAAATCATGACCATCGAGGTCAAAGGTCAAAATACTTAAAACCTAATAACTCGAATACGGAGCCAAATATCGAAGTGGTGTTTCCCCATTTAGCAAGAATCATCAACTAGTACAAGTTCCAAAATCGTGATCATCGAGGTCAAATGTCAACATACTTAAAACCTAATAACACGAAAACTGCGCCAAATATCGAAGTGGTGTTTCCACATCTAGTAATTGGTCATCAGGTACTACATGTTCCAAAACAATGATCATCGAGGTCAAAGGTCAAAGTACTTAAAACCTAATAACACGAAAACTGAGCCACATATTGAGATGCTGTTTCCACATTTAGTAATTGGTCATTAACCACTGCAAGTTCCAAAAATAATGAACGCCCAATGAACCAATGAACGCGAATAACTCTTAAACAGAGCAATGTTTTGAGTTGTTGTTTCCAAATCTAGTAATACGTCATCAACTAGTACAAGTTCCAAAATAATGACCATCGAGGTCAAAGGTCAAAACTCGAAAACGGAGCTAAATATCGAAGTGGTGTTTCCACATCTAGTAATTGGTCATCAGGTACTACATGTTCCAAAATAATGATCATCGAGGTCAAAGATCAAGAAACCACATATTGAGATAACGTTTCCTCATTTAGTAAATTTGTGTGATCTATTCAATTTTGTACAAAGCAGAAAAAAAGTGAAGAAGGAATAAATTTGAGAACATAATTTTAACTGGCGCAGAATTTCTGTACCTTTTTGGGCTATTCGAAAGAAAGCAAAGATATGCCATATTAACTAGCTGAGAATTATTTAAGCAAAACGAAGAAAGCGAAGATGGACCATTTTACTCAAATTTGGATGGAGTATTTATATTTGTATGAACCAGAAAAAAATGAAGAAGGTTCGTTTTGACTAGTTCAATATTTCTGTACAATTTTGTACTACCTAAATAATCACAAGAAAATCAAAGAAGGGTCATTTTAACTAGATTAGCATTTTATACCTTTTTGTGCTATTTAAATAATAGAGGCAACAAATTTCAGTGGTCTATTTTATTTTTGTACCAATCAGAAGAAAAGCAAAGATATGCCATTCTCAGACTTTTATACCATTTTGTACTACTCCAATAAACGAAGGAATACCAATCAGAAAAAGGAAGTGAAGATCAGGTGGATTATTTTCTTTTGTACCAACCGGAAAAGAGAAGAAGAGCTATTTTAACTAGCTCATTATGTACTGTTTAAACAAACGAAAATTGAGCATTATGTAACTTTTGAACTACTGAAATGTTCTATTTTTGTATCGATTAGAAAAAACCGAAGAAGGGCCATTTTAACAAGTTCATAATTTCGATGTTCTACTTTTTATACCAACGAGAAAAAATGAACTAGCTGAATATACGAAATAATAAATTTAAGTGACCTATTCAATTTTGTACCCTTGAGAAATGTCATTTTTAACTGGCTTAGAATTTTACTACTCAAATAAACAATGGAGTATTTAGTTTTGTACCACCGAGAAAAAAGAAATTGCACCATTTTGGAGTATTCAAATAAACAAAGGACTTATAATTTGTGTCAAATCTAAAAAGAGTCATTTTAACTAGCTGAGTATTTTATACCATTTTTTTATTATTTCAACAAAGAAAGGAAAAAGCAAAAAAAGGACCATTTTATATCATTTTAAACTAATCTAATAAACAAAGGCATAAATATGAGTGAGCTATTTTTGTAGCAACCAGAGGATCATTTTATACCATTTTGTATTACTCAAATAAACGAAAGAACAAAATTGTACTCACCAGAAAAAGCGAAGAAGGTATCTTTGTACTAGCCCAACGAACGAAAGAACAAATTTGGTTGTTCTACTTTCCATTTTAGCTAGCTGAGTATTTAATACCATTTTGTACTGCTCAAATAAACGAAAGAAAATGCGAAAAAAAACAATTTAACTAGCTCAGAATTTATATACGTTTTGTACTACTCCAATAAACGAAGGAATAGAGTATGTAGTTTTGTACCAAGCAAAATAAGAAAAAGAAGTGAAGAAGGAATAAAATTTAGATGGACTATTTTCTTATGTACCAACAAAAATGGAGCAAATTTGAGTGGTATACATACTTTTGTACCAACGACAAAAGAAGAAACCGAAGGAGTACCTATTCAGTTTTGTACTAAGCGGAAAAAATTTGCACAAAAAAGCGAAGAAGGTAAAATTTAAATAGCTCAGTATTTATGTACATTTTGTACTACTAAAATAAACGAAGGAATAACATTGGATGTTCTACTTTTTATACTAATCAGAAAAAACGGAGAAGGGTCATTTTATTTAATTTTGTAGTACTCAAATATACAAAGGTATAAATCTGTGTGACCCATTGAGTTTTGTACTAAGCAGAAAATTTGTTGCCTCAAATAAAGAAACCTATTCAGATTTGCCGTCTTATTAAAAGCGAATAAATTTCTGTTCTACCTTTTGTGCTCTACAAATAAACGAAGGAAAAGCAAAGAGAGACCATTTTTAACTAGCTTAGAATTTATGTGCCTTTTGTAACGAAGAAACAAATTTGAGTGGTCATTTTAACTAATCCTGCTGCGAGTAGATCAACAGTATGGCATTAACGTAAAACGAAAGAAACGAATTGCGACTTTCATTTTCGAATACATATGGATTAGAGCAGACTCAAGAGGACCAAGCATTATTTTAAACTCGTATTCTAGCCAACAATTAGAAACCCACTAGTAGGGCATCGATTTATTATTTGCACTAAACCTGTTATGCTTTGGAAAACAAAATCCATATTGGAGTATAACTTTAAAAACATACTCTTATGACCACCTTTTATACAACAAACAAGCTTCTTAGCCTCACTGTAAAACTGACCTTTTTTCGATATCTCCTGATACGTATTTGCTGGACCTCGCAGTGTTTGGAAACTTTGTGAAAAAGAATAACAAATGTTTTTTTCTCACAATAAAGCTATACACACAGAATAATCCATTATGGCAAGAAATACTACTTTCTCCTTATGCTTATTTGGAGTAGACTTAAGAGAATTTAGGTGATATTACATTATACTTCGATAACAATAATTCCCCGATTAATAGTAGGTTTTACAAGAACGATATATTGTGTAATAGTGGTATTGCACTGTACTTATAAAAATAGTCTGTAGTAGTGCAGTTTATTTTTCGAATGAGAGTAGGTTTTACAAAAAATTAAAACTTTTTAAATAGGTTACATTGCACAAGAGTTTTAAATGTGTATTGTAGTGTACAATTTCTAGTCTACCAGCAATAATGATCTCTGAGAAAATTATTAGGTAAAGATAAAACTTACCTGATAACAATTTGCTAGTGGTGAACCAATTGCACCACCGTTCTGCGACAATGTACTTGGGAATTATGTTACGAAGGACAAAGAGTTAAGAAGGAAGCTTGTAGTTCTTTTAACCCATTTATACCATCTACTTTCTCAGATTTAAGGTTAAATTAAATGGGGAAGAGGTGTACAGTATTTGGGAGATATAAGTAAGAAGTACTAGGATGGAATTAGCAGATGTGCAAATAGAAAAATTTCAGAACATCTACAAACAGAACATTACACATGATTTTGCAGGTATTTTAATTTTTAAATGGAAGGACAAGCCTATTAACACTATTTGAAACAATGATGATTCCGTGGGTGTAAATTGTCTTAGATAGAACACAGGTAATTCTTCCATTAAAATTTACAACAAATTTATTTGGCAAATTTGGTTCATTGTTCAGACAAGCGTTTACAGGGTATTACGAGATTGGAAGCAATTATCTTTAACTACTATACCGATGAGTGGATCCAATTTTACTCACCAAAGAATATTTTACAGATGCTCCGATTTCTAAGATGTGATAAATTTAACTGATACTTATTGGGATAATTTCCAAGTAAAGTTGCCGGATAAAACAGAAGATCGAGAGAATCGAATTTCTATCCAGCAGGGGAATACAAATATTAATCTTGCTGCTCTTAGTCTAAAATGCATACCAAAGACCGTAGAAGAAAGAATTTCTTTTCTAATTTCTGGAGTGAGGCTAAGAAGCTTGTTTGTTGTATAAAAGGTGGTCATAAGAGTATGTTTTTAAAGTTATACTCCAATATGGATTTTGTTTTCCAAAGCATAACAGGTTTAGTGCAAACGATAAATCGATGCCCTACTAGTGGGTTTCTAATTGTTGGCTAGAATACGAGTTTAAAATAATGCTTGGTCCTCTTGAGTCTGCTCTAATCCATATGTATTCGAAAATGAAAGTCGCAATTCGTTTCTTTCGTTTTACGTTAATGCCATACTGTTGATCTACTCGCAGCAGGATTAGTTAAAATGACCACTCAAATTTGTTTCTTCGTTACAAAAGGCACATAAATTCTAAGCTAGTTAAAAATGGTCTCTCTTTGCTTTTCCTTCGTTTATTTGTAGAGCACAAAAGGTAGAACAGAAATTTATTCGCTTTTAATAAGACGGCAAATCTGAATAGGTTTCTTTATTTGAGGCAACAAATTTTCTGCTTAGTACAAAACTCAATGGGTCACACAGATTTATACCTTTGTATATTTGAGTACTACAAAATTAAATAAAATGACCCTTCTCCGTTTTTTCTGATTAGTATAAAAAGTAGAACATCCAATGTTATTCCTTCGTTTATTTTAGTAGTACAAAATGTACATAAATACTGAGCTATTTAAATTTTACCTTCTTCGCTTTTTTGTGCAAATTTTTTCCGCTTAGTACAAAACTGAATAGGTACTCCTTCGGTTTCTTCTTTTGTCGTTGGTACAAAAGTATGTATACCACTCAAATTTGCTCCATTTTTGTTGGTACATAAGAAAATAGTCCATCTAAATTTTATTCCTTCTTCACTTCTTTTTCTTATTTTGCTTGGTACAAAACTACATACTCTATTCCTTCGTTTATTGGAGTAGTACAAAACGTATATAAATTCTGAGCTAGTTAAATTGTTTTTTTTTTCGCATTTTCTTTCGTTTATTTGAGCAGTACAAAATGGTATTAAATACTCAGCTAGCTAAAATGGAAAGTAGAACAACCAAATTTGTTCTTTCGTTCGTTGGGCTAGTACAAAGATACCTTCTTCGCTTTTTCTGGTGAGTACAATTTTGTTCTTTCGTTTATTTGAGTAATACAAAATGGTATAAAATGATCCTCTGGTTGCTACAAAAATAGCTCACTCATATTTATGCCTTTGTTTATTAGATTAGTTTAAAATGATATAAAATGGTCCTTTTTTGCTTTTTCCTTTCTTTGTTGAAATAATAAAAAATGGTATAAAATACTCAGCTAGTTAAAATGACTCTTTTTAGATTTGACACAAATTATAAGTCCTTTGTTTATTTGAATACTGCAAAATGGTGCAATTTCTTTTTTCTCGGTGGTACAAAACTAAATACTCCATTGTTTATTTGAGTAGTAAAATTCTAAGCCAGTTAAAAATGACATTTCTCAAGGGTACAAAATTGAATAGGTCACTTAAATTTATTATTTCGTATATTCAGCTAGTTCATTTTTTCTCGTTGGTATAAAAAGTAGAACATCGAAATTATGAACTTGTTAAAATGGCCCTTCTTCGGTTTTTTCTAATCGATACAAAAATAGAACATTTCAGTAGTTCAAAAGTTACATAATGCTCAATTTTCGTTTGTTTAAACAGTACATAATGAGCTAGTTAAAATAGCTCTTCTTCTCTTTTCCGGTTGGTACAAAAGAAAATAATCCACCTGATCTTCACTTCCTTTTTCTGATTGGTATTCCTTCGTTTATTGGAGTAGTACAAAATGGTATAAAAGTCTGAGAATGGCATATCTTTGCTTTTCTTCTGATTGGTACAAAAATAAAATAGACCACTGAAATTTGTTGCCTCTATTATTTAAATAGCACAAAAAGGTATAAAATGCTAATCTAGTTAAAATGACCCTTCTTTGATTTTCTTGTGATTATTTAGGTAGTACAAAATTGTACAGAAATATTGAACTAGTCAAAACGAACCTTCTTCATTTTTTTCTGGTTCATACAAATATAAATACTCCATCCAAATTTGAGTAAAATGGTCCATCTTCGCTTTCTTCGTTTTGCTTAAATAATTCTCAGCTAGTTAATATGGCATATCTTTGCTTTCTTTCGAATAGCCCAAAAAGGTACAGAAATTCTGCGCCAGTTAAAATTATGTTCTCAAATTTATTCCTTCTTCACTTTTTTTCTGCTTTGTACAAAATTGAATAGATCACACAAATTTACTAAATGAGGAAACGTTATCTCAATATGTGGTTTCTTGATCTTTGACCTCGATGATCATTATTTTGGAACATGTAGTACCTGATGACCAATTACTAGATGTGGAAACACCACTTCGATATTTAGCTCCGTTTTCGAGTTTTGACCTTTGACCTCGATGGTCATTATTTTGGAACTTGTACTAGTTGATGACGTATTACTAGATTTGGAAACAACAACTCAAAACATTGCTCTGTTTAAGAGTTATTCGCGTTCATTGGTTCATTGGGCGTTCATTATTTTTGGAACTTGCAGTGGTTAATGACCAATTACTAAATGTGGAAACAGCATCTCAATATGTGGCTCAGTTTTCGTGTTATTAGGTTTTAAGTACTTTGACCTTTGACCTCGATGATCATTATTTTGGAACATGTAGTACCTGATGACCAATTACTAGATGTGGAAACACCACTTCGATATTTGGCGCAGTTTTCGTGTTATTAGGTTTTAAGTATGTTGACATTTGACCTCGATGATCACGATTTTGGAACTTGTACTAGTTGATGATTCTTGCTAAATGGGGAAACACCACTTCGATATTTGGCTCCGTATTCGAGTTATTAGGTTTTAAGTATTTTGACCTTTGACCTCGATGGTCATGATTTTGGAACTTGTAGTACCTGATGACCAATTACTAAATGTGGAAACAACATTTCAATATGTGGATCCATTTAAGAGTTATTAGGTTTTAAGTATGTTGACCTTTGACCTCGATGGCCACTATTTTGGAACTTGTGGTACCTGATGACCTATTACTCAATGTGGAAACGGCATCTCAATATGTGGCTCAGTTTTCGTGTTATTAGGTTTTAAGTATGTTGACCTTTGACCTCGAAAGTCATGATTTTCGAACTTGTAGTAGTTGATGACTAGTTACTAGATTTGGAAACAGCACCTCAATGTGTGGGTCCATTTTCGAGTAATTAGGTTTTAAGTATGTTGACCTTTGACCTCGATGGCCGCTATTTTGGAACTTGTGGCACCTGATGACCTATTACTCAATGTGGAAACAGCATCCCAATATGTGGCTCCGTTTTCGTGTTATTAGGTTTTAAGTATGTTGACCTTTGACCTCGATGGTCATGATTTTGGAACTTGTAGTAGTTGATGACCAGTTACTAGATTTGGAAACAGCACCTCAATATGTGGATCCATTTAAGAGTTATTAGGTTTTAAGTATGTTGACCTTTGACCTCGATGGCCACTATTTTGGAACTTGTGGTACCTGATGACCTATTACTCAATGTGGAAACAGCACCTGAGTATGTGGCTCCGTTTTCGAGATATTAGGTTTTAAGTATTTTGACCTTTGACCTCGATGACCACTAATTTTCGGACATGTAGTACCTGATGACCAATTACTAGATGTGGAAACACCACCTCAATACGTTGCTTCGTTTTCGAGTAATTGGGTTTTAAGTATGTTTACCTTTGACCTCGATGGCCACTATTTTGGAACTTGTGGTACCTGATGACCTATTACTCAATGTGGAAACAGCACCTGAGTATGTGGCTCCGTTTTGGAGTTTTGACCTTTGACCTCGATGGTCATTATTTTGGAACTTGTAGTACCTGATGACCAATTGCTAAATGTGGAAACAGCACCTCAATATGTGTGTCCATTTTCGAGTAATTAGGTTTTAAGTATGTTGACCTTTGACCTCGATGGCCACTATTTTGGAACTTGTAGTAGTTGATGACCAATTGCTAAATGTGGAAACAGCACCTGAGTATGTGGATCCATTTTCGAGTTTTGACCTTTGACCTCGATGGTCATTATTTTGGAACTTGTACTAGTTGATGACCAAATACTAAATGTGGAAACAGCACCTCGATATGTTGTTTTGTTTTTGAGTTTGACCTTTGACCTCGATGGTCAGTAGTTTGGAACTTGTAGTACCTGATGACCAATTACTAGATTTGGAAGCAGCATCTCAATATTTGGCTCCGTTTTCGAGTTATTAGGTTTTAAGTATGTCGACCTTTGACCTCGATGGTCATTATTTTGGAACTTGTAGTAGTTGATGACCAATTACTAAATGTGGAAACACGACCTCAATACGTGGCTCCGTTTTTGGGTTATTAGGCTTTAAGTGTCATACAAACGACGTATCCCACATAAACTATAAGACCCAGGTAAAAGTAAGTGTGGTATTCGTAATCAGCATGGTCGGAAACCCCCAATGGGAAATGTAAATGTTTCTGCGCATGCGTGTTATTTGTACTAAATCGGATTTTGCATACGCAACCAATAGTGTGTGTGTGTGTGTGTGTGTGTGTGTGTGTGTACTATGTTATTTAGGGGATGAAAAATAGGTCATAGTCTGCTTCGGGGGAGTCGTAACATGAATCGAAACAGTTGCGTAATCGGCTCCTGAACCGGAACTGGCGCTGCAACTGGAACAGTTTGTTATGTGACTGTATTTTTTCTGCGCATGCGTGCAATGTGCAATTAATTGGAAATTTAATTTTACTGCGCATAATCAATCAAGTGTGTGTGTCTGTGTGTGTGTGTGTGTGTGTGTGTGTGTGTGTTGTTATTTTTTATTCTCGTAAAAGAGAACGGGGGTGTTATGTCTTATTTTATGTTTCTGCGCATAGCCGTAATCTGCTCCTGAACTGGAACAGTCTGCGGTCTGCTGTGTGTGTGTGTGTGTGTGTGTGTGTTCTGGCCCCATTGATAAAGAGAACGGCAGTTCTGCGCATGCGTGTAATCTGCTCCGGGGGAATCGGAACAGTTTGCGTAATCTGCTCCTGAACCGGAACCGCCACTATAACTGGAACAGTTTGTTATGTGACTGTAATTTTTCTGCGCATGCGTGCAATCTGTAATAAATTGGAAATTTAATTTTTCTGCGCATAAGCAATCAAGTGTGTGTGCGTGTGTGTGTGTGTGTGTGTGTGTGTGTGTGTTTGCTATTTTTTTTATTCTCGTAAAAGAGAACTGACGTGTTATGTCTTATTTTATGTTTCTGCGCATAGCCGTAATCTGCTCCTGAACTGGAACAGTCTGCGGTCTGCTGTGTGTGTGTGTGTGTGTGTGTAGTTATTTTGTTAATGTCTGCTCTATTATGTTGCCATAATCTGCTTCGGCGGAATCGGAACAGTTTTGCACATATGCGCAGTAGGTCAAAAATTGAATACAAAATGGAGGACGATCACGTGGTAAAGGGAACGACTACACCCCATTATTCTTTGCTATGTTCTTTTATTAGCTCTGCTATGTTACATAGTCTTATGTACTTTAAATAAGGGGTGGAAACTATGCTCATAAAAGGGGAACGAGTACACCCCTGCTATGTTATATAGTCTTATGTGTTATCGATCTGCTATGTGTTCGTAAAGTGCTCATAAAGGGAATGAATCTTATGTAATATGTGCTCTGCTATGTGTTCGTAGTCTCAGTGTAATTTCGGCTATGTTAAAATAAGGGTTGGAACGAGTTATCTGCTCTGCTATGTGTTCGTAGTCTCCATGATCTTTTATTAGCTCTGCTGTGTTATCAATCTGCTATGTTCAAAGTGCTCATAAAAGGGAACGAGTACACCCCTGCTATGTGTTATCGATCTGCTATGTGTTCGTAAAGTGCTCATAAAAGGGAACGAATCTTATGTAATATCTGCTCCGGAGGAACCGGAACAGGTCGGTAATGGAACAGGGAGTCGGAACAGGAATCGGAACCGGAACAGGAATCAAAACCGGAACAGGAACCGGAACTGGAACAGGAACCGGAGCAGTTTGCTTGCGCATGCGCAGTAGGAAAAAAACACGCCCAAGTGTCCCCACTCTACTGCTATCCCACTATTCCAGTTATTTATTTAAAAAGAAAAAAGAAAAGAAAAGAAAAGAAAACACGAAGCATGAAGTTTTTCTTCGTGTTAAGTTATACTAAAAGAAAAAAATAAGTTTACTCCCTTACTTTAAAAAAAAAACTCAATAAACACACAACGCATAAAACTTTTCTTTACATGAACAAAATTAGAGTAAAAGAAGAAATTATCCTACTTATAAAGAAAAGCACATAAACTTATGAAGTAATTACAATCCCAGTCTTCGGTCTAGGCATTTGTCACATACGAACTGGCCTCTTTCATAAGCTGTGCAATCCTGATGCCACCATTCTTTGCACGAATTACACATTATCCAGTCCTCATGCGGTGGATCGATATATTTGCCTTTACACAATGGATATACATATTCCTCTACTTCTGAAGTTGAACTTTCAGCGGATTCAAACAATTTCTTCCGTCAGGCTGACTTCTTGGGATCCTTATTTTCTTTTTCTTCTCGAATAGTATGTAGCTTTTCCTTATATGGCGTTGAAGTAAGAATTTCAGACTTTTTCCTTTTGCTTCCCATTCTCACTTGTTTCTTAATTCTAGGAATAGGGATTAGATCTGAAGGTGACACAGATCATCTCGATGTCGAAGGTATCTGAATATCGTCCAAGCTCTCAACTGCAATATCTTCTGGTGATCTCGTTTTATTGTTTGTTATATTTGATGTGGAAGGTAACTCCTGGCCCTTCCTCTATTCAATAACGGTTTCTTCTCTTGGCACACTTACACTACAGTCTTCACTGGAGATTAACTGGGAACTTGACTCTTCAGCTGTTTGTGAAATGCGTTCCACCATGTTGTTTTGTGCTGAGTTTTGTTCATTGTTGCGAGCAGGTTGATTAACAGTTTCAGAAGAAATATAGTCTTCGTCATTGAAGATGTACTTGTTCAGTAGGAAAATTCCACACGATTTGAAACCACTAACAGCCTTCTCAACAGTGCAAACTTTATAAGCTTCACTAAACAATTCACAGAACTGAAACTGCGTAATAACTCTACTTGGATGATTATGAAGCCATTGTTCGCAGAGCTTACCGTATAAAGTTTTCATGGGCTTTAACAAACATTTGTCTAACCTTTGAATCTTGTGACTGCTACGAGTATGTGGTGGTAGATTAATCATATGGATGAAATTCTCCTTACAAAATGAAACAACGTCCAAAGAAATATGGTCTACATCAGCCCTGTCCAACGCGGTACCCGCGGGCGCCATGGCGCCCGCCAAGCATTTTTCTGGCGCCCTCTGAAATCGAACTCAAAATACGCAAAATTTATTGTTTTCAACATTAGATTTTCTTTTATTTCTGTTATTTCATTTCGAAAATAGTAACTTGAACTTCTGGCTTTTCTGAACTCTGGGAAAAAGCATTCAACAAAATCGAAGAAATAGTTTCACAACAGTTAATTTGAACATTTGTTACTTTACACTTGGATAAGGCTACCGCTACGCTATGGCAACCGCGGTAGTTCGCGTGCCTGCTGCTGGCGGCGCTGTCTGTCTTTACCCGATCGTCTTTTTTTTCATATCGCGCCTTGAAAAATTTCCATTGTGAGGATAGACTCGCTCTCTCTTATCTAGAATTGCAAGGGAAAGGCCATAACATTTCAGCCATGGTAAGTACAGTTAATGCTTTTCAAAAGAAAATGAAGCTGTGGATTGCTCACTTAAACAGGAATTCCCTTTCTCACTTTCCAAACTTCAAATCTATGGTGGAAAAGGTAAATTGTGTTGGTTGTGATCTTTCAAAATTTTCAAAGCATTTGGAAATTTTTATTCTTGAGTTTCAGTTCAGTTTGTAGCACTTGAACCAGTGGTTCTGTTCATCAATAATCAATTTGTCTCTGTTGATGTTATTCATCTTGGTAGTAGGATATGTGAAGTGTTTGGAGATTATAATCTTGAAGATTTAGAACTTGAAATCCTAACTATTCAAGAAGATATAGTTTTGAAATCTTCCTATGCAATTTGTACTAATATTAGGATTCTAACGGACAGAGTAAAGTACCCCCTTTTTGAGCAGTGTTGCTAAAAAAAAATTATTCCTGCTTTGGCTCAACTTATCTTTGCGAAGTCTCATTTTCTGCCAAGAACATAATCAAAAATAAGTACCGAACCTCCCTGACACCCTCTCACCTGGATGACGCAATAAGAGAAGCCTGTTCCAGCTACACACCAGATTTCCTTCAACTGGCAGCAAACGTGCAGTGTCAGTCTTCTCACTAGATATGTATCAATTTTCAAAATAATAATAATTATAATAATAATAGTGATGATGATAATATTAATAACAAATAAATAATAAGTAGTAGTTGTACTAGTAGCAGTAGGCTTATTTCTATAGTAGTTTTGTATTTTTTTGAAAGGCGCCCGCACGTCATAAAACAGGAGCCAGTTGCGCCCGATAAGGTGAAAACGTTGGACAGCGCTGGTCTACATGATTGTCAGAGTTAAGAAAGCAGGGTTATTTTCTGAAGTATGGATATGCTTCTGGAAGTATGTAGCCCATAAGATAAACTAATGACAGTTAATGTATCCCGAATTGTAAATCAACATTAAGGATCCAGGGGAGCACCATTCATGGAGTTCTAGCTTTTCTCTCTTTCGTGGAAAGATTATTGCAGGAGGTATGTAATTACCACTTGCGCTCACACAGCACACTACAGTTAAAGAGGTTCCTCTTTCTGCAGATAATACTTTTCTCACACATCTTTCAGACTTTTTACAAACAACTTTTGATACTTTGTTTGGCACGGTTAAGAAACCAGATTCATCGACATTAAAGATACGATGCAATTGCATATTCTTTTTTCATGATTTCCCCAAGGTTATCAAAAAAGATGTTCACTTGTTCCTTATTAAAACCAATAATACGGCCAACATGTGCTCTGTGGTTTCCTGAGAGATAAACCATGTTTCTGCATGAATGATCTTCCCCCCCCCCAAAAAAAAAGGCCAATTTCGATTCTGAGTCAAAGGAATTACTTACGTTATTTTGAATTATGTATTGGTAACCCAGTTTACGTAAATGTGTTGTCAATCCATAAAATATTTTGCTTAAATATTCGCAATTTCTTCCTAAATCTCCTTCTTGTTCAGGAGTAAATGTTCATTTAAACCTTCCTAATGATGTTACACCAAAATCCTTTTTCATTTTTTTTTTTAAAGTTGGTTCATCAATTCCAAGTGATTCTGCCGCTCTCCTTTTGGACATCCCTCCGGATATTTTATCCTTTGCATTCTGGAGCAATTCAGGTGCCACTGGCCTTCTCTCGGTCTTCATTTTGCACGTCCTGTAAATAAAAAAAGAAATAAATTTATTAGATCACTTTAAAAGTTAATAACGTAAAATTACTAGTATGCAAATCAACGGAAAGAATAAAAGGAAATTCAACGTAAAATTGATATCCGATGTGTTTAATTTCTACCAAGTTATTTTCCCCATCTGATTCCCTAAAGTTCTCATTAATTCGCACACTGATAATTACTTATATAAATCAAAAGTATACGAACCTAATGTATGGGGTATAGGCAAGTTTTGTACCAAATTTGTCTCCGATAATTTCAATAGTATGAGGAGGAAATGTTTTGTTTAGCATAAAAAGGTCGAAACACTGCACTGCTCATCGGAGAATAAATGCTCATATTTCATTCTCTTCAGAATTAAACATTTTCGAATTACATCATGCCCTTATATCAATGAAAGTCTATCTATACATTGTACACGAAAAGATAAATTAGAAATGATTTTAAAAATACATCTGAAAACCTCTAAAAAAATTGGGCTCCTCAGAAGTCGCCCAGGCTGTAGATCTCGAATGTAATATACCTCGCAAAATACTATGGGATATTGCTAGTTTGTGTGCCAAATTTCATTGCCATATGTTCAAAAGATTTGCGGAACTGAAATGTTTCCCTACAAGTGAATGCGAGAAAACCAAAACAGGCTAAGTCCAAAATAACAATTTTTCAGCAGAAGGTAAAATATTCTCTGCAGTCTTTTACTTACATACGAATCCACAATTGACTAATGTATAATTATAATAGATCACCTATAGACTACCCACACACTTGTTAAATATATTTCTTGTATGTAAGGTATAAGGACGCAGAGAAAATTTTTCCTTCTGAAAAATGTCATTTTGGACTTAGTCTGTTTTGGTTTTCCCTCAATTAGTTGTTTTGGAAGATATACTTTCAGCGAACCGAGCTCAGAACAGCAGTGCTTTTATTCTTATCTAACCCCATAATGCACTAAATTTAAAATAACACATTTGCTTTTTGTTATTATAATGGCAGATCTAGAAAAGATTTTTTAAAACTCTCTCAAATAATAATAATAATAATAATAATAATAATAATAATAATAATAATAATAATAATAATAATAATAATAATAATAAATAAAAGTTACTATGGAAAAGTTAAAGAAACATGTTGGAAAGGGGAAACGCGGAAGGGAACTATTATGCTCATATCTTAATTGTTGTACATGAACTGTAAACATAAACTGCCGGCAACGAAGCTCAAAACTCCTTTTCTTGTTTGTTGACAAGAATCAGAAAATAAACTACCACTGCTCCCCCTTTTTTTTTAAGTGTATTGTATGTTCAGAACCAACCATGGCACATTCGTCCAACCAAAGCGACAACGCATTTTTTAATTTTCCTTTCTTGACCTTCCGAAAAAGATAAACTCCATACTTTAGATGGTATCTGTTTAAACTTAAACCATATTTTTTCGTAGTGTTTCTAATAGCAAAGAACAAATCTCTCTCAGCACCGATGAACCAAATGACATCAAGAGCACTTTTCACACCTCAACAGAAGGATTCAGCAATACAAACGAGTATGTGCTAGCACTACTGAATCCTAGGCTCTGTTTACACCGCTGAAATGCGAGTAGTGCTCTTGGTGTCATCGATGCACTAATCAGTGTTGAGCGTGGCTTGCCCAAATTCAAAGATCAAACTCCATACAAGCCTACATAGCTTTAGCTAAGCTAAAGAAGACCTAAGTAGCAAACGAATTTAAATAGGTCTGCTGTTAGAAACTAGAATTTTAATTTAAGAATAAAATCATTTACAAATTCGAGAGCTGGGGCAAAAGTCCACATTCGGATTCTTACCCCATAAAAAAATGGACTTTTGCCTCATTCGCACATGTCTTAATTACAATGAAATGCTGACTTCATAACTCATACCGGAAAAAGGGAAAGTAGTGTATATTGTTACTCAAGAAGTGTTTTCATATGAAACACCAATAAAATAACTCGTAATTTCTCCCACAGACTGTAGTACTATTTCCCATAAAATAAAATATTACTTCAAAGCCTATAACTTACCTCATTGTAACAAATTTCACTGTACACATTTATCAACATGCACAGTACATCTCCGACATTTAATCTTTCTGCAGCACAAGCAGTGTTGCACAACTTCAGTAGTATTGGCCCCTTGACCGCACTCTTGATTATCCAATTTGGGGTCCCCCATGGACCATAGCGAATGAATCAGGGATGCTTTGGCCCGGGATTGCGTCACCTATTGAAATATTGCTTATGCTTATTCAGGGGCCATGCACGCTGGTACGAATGAATCAGAGATACCTTGGCCAGGCTATGACGTCATTGAATTGGGATTTTTTGGATCAGAGGCCATGATGATTCTTTAAATTACTAAAAATATGGTCTTGATGATTGATTACGTTATGAAATAGTACAGGTTTATGAATGCTTTTTATTTTCGTTCCCTTTTATGGCATAAAATTTGGAGATTGTTATCCTATGGACTAACACTGGTGCAAATGAGATCTTTAGTTTTACGTCCTACGTTTGGCTAAAGGAGACGATGACGATGAAAAATAAATGAATTGGTGGGAGAAAATTGGAGTATACCGAGCATAATATTGCCCACCACAAAACTACTTTCGCGGGGTTTGAACCAGGGACCCCATACAGCAGAGGTGAACGCTTTACCACTGAGCCACCGCGTCCCTACTGGTGCAAATAAAGTAGAGGTATTTGGTTCGAGTTAATGTGTTTGTTTGACGTCGGGGTGACCCTATTTCACTTTTGGGACCCCACATGGACCATAGCGAATGAGTTAGAGGTGCTTTGGCCAAGAATTGTATTACCTATTGAAATTTTGCTTGTTTACTCAGGGGCCAGGGAATGCATAGGATCACTCAGGACACATATGATCACCTTGATCCACGTGACGAGAGGGACCTCGTTCCCTTTGATGAGTATAAAAATATTAAAATTTGGAAGTTTTGTTAACTTATCTTATTACTTTTGATGAGACATTTTCGAATGAATCGATTCTGATAGTGTTGACAACACTGGAAAATCTCGCTAAGTATCGCTCGGGCACTGAGTTACAGCGAACACAACTAGATTCGAACCAACAACCCTAAACGTCTGATTCATCTCTAAATACAGCCAACTAAACAATAAGATTATACGTTTTAATGCCAATGCTTAGCACTGAGTCAGCAAGGTTTCCTTCAAGGTCAAAGTCGTACACGAAGTAAAAAAGATGACAACACAGACCTTCTATCTTTCTATATGAAACATAAACTTAATGTAAAAACTGCTCACACCGAATTATGTAATGTAACATAATCTGTTTAAATCTGCTCGTCTCCTTTTCATACGCAAAACTGCTCGCACCGAAGGGGCACGGTGGCTCAGCGTTTTTTCTCATGTGTGAGGTCTCTGCTTCAATCCGCAAGCAAGTAAGTTTATGATGTTTTCTCATTTCATCATTTCTCATCATTGTTTGAAGGGGGGTGTTAAACTCAACATTTCCTAACACTAGCACCAAGAATCAAACTCAGGACCATTACATTGTCTATAACGTAGTAATCAACAAACTAAAACTTCTCAATGGGTTACGGTCGCTTTGCGCATGTCTCTAATGTGTGAGGTCCCTGCTTCAATCCTCAGTCAAGGAAGTTCATGTTTCCCCCTGTTTCGTCCTATCATTTCTCATCATCATTGTTTTCTCTGGGACGTTAAATTCAACACTTCCTGAAACTAGCAACAAGAATCGAACTCGGACTATTCCAATGTCTATAACGTAGTAATCAACACACGTGTACGGTTGCTTAGCGCTTGTCCCTAATGTGTGATGTCCCTCCTTCAATCCTCAGTCAAGG
Source organism: Thermobia domestica (assembly GCF_964235325.1). Lineage (NCBI taxonomy): Eukaryota > Metazoa > Arthropoda > Insecta > Zygentoma > Lepismatidae > Thermobia > Thermobia domestica. The sequence continues at coordinate 265,919,845 of NC_137462.1, forward strand.
AAGTTCATGTTTTTCCTGATTCGTCCTATCATTTCTCATCACCATCGTTTTCACTGGGACGTTAAATTCAACATTTCCTGAACTAGCACCAAGAATCGAACTCGGGACGATTGCAACACATGTAAGGTATCTATGTTCACCCCTGAAATGGAACAAAATGGATCACAAAGTTCTTATCAAATTTAAGGAAATAATTTTAAATACGCCTCCATATAACGTAATAAGGCTCCAAAAACAACACTCATCAAAGGGAACGATGACTCCCAAATTTAAAAGTAAACCATTGTACTCTATTATATAACGAAGATGCCTCATCAAAAGTAATAAGATAAGTTAACAAAACTTCCAAATTTTAATATTTTTATACTCATCAAATGGAACGAGGTCTCTCTCGTCACGTGGATCAAGGTGATCATATGTGTCCTGGGTGATCCTATGCATTCCCTGGCCCCTGAGTAAATAAGCAAAATTTCAATAGGTAATACAATCCTTGGCCAAAGCATCTCTAACTCATTCGCTATGGTCCATGTGGGGTCCCAAAAGTGAAATAGAGTCACCCCGACGTCAAACAAACACATTAGCTCGAACCAAATACCTCTACTTTATTTGCACCAGTAGGGACGCGGTGGCTCAGTGGTAAAGCGTTCACCTCTGCTGTATGGGGTCCCTGGTTCAAATCCCGCGAAAGTAGTTTTGTGGTGGGCAACATTATGCTCGGTATACTCCAATTTTCTCCCACCAATTCATTTATTTTTCATCGTCATCGTCTCCTTTAGCCTAATCGTGGGACGTAAAACTAAAGATCGCATTTGCACTAGTGTTAGTCCATAGGATAACAATCTCCAAATTTTATGCCATAAAAGGGAACGAAAATAAAAAGCATTCATAAACCTGTATTATTTCATAACGTAATCAATCATCAAGACCATATTTTTAGTAATTTAAAGAATCATCATGACCTCTGATCCAAAAAAATCCCAATTCAATGACGTCATAGCCTGGCCAAGGTATCTCTGATTCATTCGTACCAGCGTGCATGGCCCCTGAATAAGCATAAGCAAAATTTCAATAGGTGACGCAATCCCGGGCCAAAGCATCCCTGATTCATTCGCTATGGTCCATGGGGACCCCAAATTGGATTAATCAAGAGTGCGGTCAAATGGGGCCAGCACTACTACTTCAACAAAAAGTACCCCAAAACACCAAAAATGAGTTTTGCCCCCTGCGGACTTTTGCCCCCGGACACACTACAATAGGGTGGTTCGAAAAAAAATCATTTTTTCTATTTGCGGAACGCTATATTGTGCAAAAGTTGCCGTTGGTATAAACAAGAAAAAACCATTAAAGAAAAACTTTTGTTTATATATCTTCAGGTGCATTGCCGTTGAAATTTTAAAAATCCGGTAAAAACAATAAATTTTCAATATTTTTCTAAAAGAACTGAAGAATATAGGATGATGACCGTATACAAGCTAAAGGTTTCTTCAAGTATGGGAAAACAACTTTAAGATAAATAAACTATATTTATATAGTATCTTCTGGTCGCGCATCGCTGTCAAAAATTTGCAAAATTTACGAATTTAGGAAAATTTGAGAGTTTAACATTTTTTAAAAAAAAATCTTAAAAAAAGTAAGATAAGGACGCTACTCACCACGAGGGGGTGGCTGCACTTGGAGTTCCATTACCCAACCACCCATCCAATGATTAGAGTGTATTATTTGCTATTGTATTAACAAGTTTATAATTTTACATAATTCGTCCCCTACAAAGTTCCATTTTCCCCTTTATTTTTGTTCATTACTAATGACTTGAAACTCTGATTTATGCAGGGTATCGGTAGCACAGTGGTAGAGCATTAACCTTTTGTGCATGGGGTTCTTGTTCGATCCCAGCTCGCGCCAAGTGAGATTTATGGTGGACAAACACCATATACGTGGGTTTTCTCGGAATTCTCCTTCCACTTTCTTCATTACACCATTTCATTCATTTGTCATCATCACCGTCTCCTTTAGCCTAGCCGTCATAAGCGTGGGATGTGAAACGTAAAAGATTCCATTTTTTCATTTTTTTCTGATTTATGCGAAAATGTACGCATCGATGATCTTGACAATAATGTAGCTCTGATGAAGCCGTCTCTAGCACTGTGTCCACACACTATACCAGAAGCTTCCGTCATAAGCTTAACACATCTCCCGACAGCATGAGTATGACATGGGAACTTCTTGAAATTCATAACTAGCTTAATGTCTGCTTATAAACTACCTTATTTTGTCAGTAGTCAATGGTCTTAACAAAGGAGAAGAAGTAAGACTACAAGTATCCCATTGTATTATTTCGGTGTAATCTTTAGCTACAAAGTTCATGTTTGGTGGCAAAAATGTCTAATAGGATCACTTTCAAAAACTGCTTTAATTGTCTTCAAAAGTCGCCTGTACCTAAGCTCTCGAATGTGGATTCTGTCAACAATGACTATTGCCAAAAGCTAATTTTCGGGATGAGCAAAATAAGCATTCCGTTCTATAAGGGGGTCTACAACTTATTTCAGCTCTTCTGGCAAAATACTGCGTTTTCTGGATGGTCTCGTAAAACATGTTGTGGACTTTCGGTCAAAATGTTGCTCAACTTAATGACAAACCACATAGGCATAGATAACTTTAAGATAAAGATTAAAATTTGCCTCAATATCTGAAGGACTTTACACATTAATGTATAGCCGCAGAACTGCAGTAAGCCATCTTGAAGGTGACAAAGTGCAAGCCAGGGTCACGAACTGAGAAGTCTTCAGAGCAGTGCCCTAACTAGATTACTTTTGATATGTTCAGTAAATACAGTTGGCTTTTGCTGAGTATCTGCCTGTCTACTTCAGGAATTAGTACACAGTTGATAGGTTCAAATTCAATAACTGGTAGATTGTGTGAACACAGTGCTAGAGATGGCTTCATCAGAGCTACGCTATTGTCCAGATCATTTATGTCTACATTTTTGTATAAATCAGAAAAAAATGAAAAATGAAATGAAATCTTTAAGTTTTACGTCCCACGATTAAGCCAGCTACGCTAAAGTAGAAGGTAATCATGAGAAATGAATGAAATGGTGGAATGAAGAAAATTGGAGGAAAAGGGAGAATCCCGAGAAAAAAACCATACACGGTGTTTGTCCACCACAAAGCTCACTTGGAGCGAGCTGGGATCGAACTAAGGACCCCATGCAGCAGAAGTGAACGCTTTGTCACTGAGCCGCCGCTGGCCCCGCATAAATCAGAGCTTAATGTTATTAGTAATGAACAAAAATAAAGGGGAAAATGGAAATTTGTATGGACCAAATTATGTAAAATTATAAACTTGTTAATACAATACGGTAGCAAATTGTAATACACTCTAATCATTGAATGGCTGGTTGGGTAGTGGAACTCCAAGTGCAGCCACCCCCTCATGGTGAGTAGCGTCTTTCTTTTACTTGTTTTAAGAAAAAAATTAACTGTCAAATGTTGCTAAATTCGCATATTTTGCAAATTTTTGACAGCGATGCGCGACCATCATATAAATTTAGTTTATTTATTTTAACGTTGTTTTTACATACTTGAAGAAACTTTTAGGCCATATAGGGTCCTCGTCCTGTATTCATTAGTCGTTTAAAATATATATATATATTGAAAATTTATTGTTTTTTCCGGATTTTTCAAATTTCAACGACGATGCGGAACCGGAAGATATATAAATATTTTTTTTTCTTTTTAAGTTTTTCCTTGTCTATACCAATGGCAAGTTTTGCCCACTATAGCGTTCCGGAAATAGAACAATGATTTCTTTCGAACTACCCTATTCTACAATTCAAAATAAAGCGAAAATGCAACATAACGCAAATGCATAATACCCTTCCAGAGCCCCTTTCACCTGCCATGAGGAGTCAAAAATTCACTATTTGGCAACGTCGCATATTAACTTGAAACTATTAGAGCCTTTCTATTTAAACCAACGATGTTCTAAAATAGAGGATCTGTCCATACAACAAAATCGTGAAGCCATACGTCACAGCTTCGCCACACCTACTCTGCTCACTCCGTACCACTAAGATCGCAATCTTTCGAGCCAACGATCATGGCGGAAACGAGAGTAGCCAATCAGACTGCCGGCTCAGACGATGCTTGATTGTTTTTCGGCTTCATTGAGTTCATATGATAAAGATACGTATGGGCAGGTCCTCTATTTTATAACAATATATTTGATTTGAACTGTGCTCCTTCTGCCGCTACTGTCGATGTGTGTGTGTTCCTGTGCTTCGCTCGAAAGAGGAGAGACAAGTTGCTGCAGCCAAGGTCTTTCATTTGTTAGATGCGGAAGCGTTGCCACAATGAATTATTTCACGTTAGTTATTGCGAAACACTTTTTTCTGTTACTTCCGATAGCTTTCAATTCGTATGTCAATATTCGTTACTAATTATGTTGTACTTAACGCGTGTAAACGCGCATATCCTCATTTTCTCATATAAACTTCCAAGTTGAATATCCGGAACCGTACAGGAATTTTTATTGGCTTGTTGTAATCAGCATGAATTGGGGCTTCAAATGGCATGCTTAGTTTCTCTGCAGGCGAGTGCTATCTTCTGAACTTCCCTTGCGAGGAACAGGCAGCAGTGCTTTTTTGATGGAACAAGAGCTGCTCGAAACAATTTGTGCATCTGTACACAGTTCATGTTGACATAGGGAGTTCAAGTGAGAACACATAAATCGTACCAATTTTGTACGCACCACTCCCTGACAAAACTGAAAGTACCATATTAACTTGAAACCACTCATGTCCAAAATTATTATCGCATAACTGTCTTCTTATAAGAATATAATTTGATAATGATTTTGCAGAGTACTTTTAATACTGATACTATGTGTATAATCAGGAAATGTATATTTGTGGTAAATTTCATAGGAAAAGAATTATAAATACGAAAATCATAATGAGTAAAATAAAATGTAACTAAATGAACAAGAACATTTTATTTTCCTTTCATTGTTCTTATTTACTGCTCTTTTGACATGAAATATTCCACATACTTGTCTTTGCCGAATATACACATACTAACATTTTAAGAAATACCGGGCGAATTCGTTGTCAAATTATATTACTAGAACAACATATTTAAGTCATGCGACAATAATTTTGGACATGAGTATACATACAGAGATCTGTTTACCTTGGTTAGGAGTTGGTCTGAACAACACGATCCTAAGGTTCATCACGTTTTTTTCATGCTTCTTGGCGTCCGGTAATGTTACATCTACCAACTTTCTCTCAGGCTCGTGGCAGTCAGCACGTCATCGTGGCAATCAGCACCTTGATATTGGCAATCAGCGCCAGTCGTGGCAATCAGCACCAATAATTGGCTGTGGCAGTCAGCACCCCACCCTTTGAAGATATGCATTCTCCACATTATTAGATGAACGATCTTTTCTCGTTTCGTAACTTGTTTCCCTCCCCTACCAACCTACAGATCAGTCAGGAACAATGGTGTGAATGGATCAGGAGAGCGTGTTTATTTCTTCACCTCCACGAGTAGGAAATCAAACCCTGCTGATTCTGCAATACCTGAATGTTGTTTCAAGCGTTGTCACATTTTCTTATATAAAAAAGTAATATTAATGAACTATAAGAGCTAGATTAAAAGTAAAAAATGTTAACATGTAGTATTGGGGTAGGTTAACATCTGGAGAAAGTTTGAACTGCATAAGCCAAAAACAGTTTTCATAATACTTGGGAAAGAAGTTCAACATGTTATTATATAGGGACTGATGATCTCAGCTCAAAACGTTAGCGGCCTTAAAGCAGCTTCGCGAGGCTTGGTTGTAGTAAGGACCCCTAGTCCAGTGCGACCTCGGATAAGGATAGGCGTATCCCTAGTCCAGTGCAACCTCAGGGCGATGTAGGTGATTTGATCAGTTGGACGACTGATCCTGGGTCCCTCGGTGGTTCGGCTTTTATCTGTCCTCTTCGGGCCCTTCCGTGAGGTCCGTCTTCTTTCGGCGTTCCTCGGTGCCTTTCGTGTCGGCTTCCTGTCTGCTAGGCTGTTGACAATCAATAGCACGTGTTGTGTTGACATGTGCTCTTGTCGTGATGTGGGGATCCTTACAATATTCTTAGAACGCTAAATCATTTAAAAAACACACACACACACTTTTCGATATCTCTTACCGTTTTTGCTGTATGTAGAACAATACTGAAACCGGAAGTTGCACTGAATTTCTATTACATCCGGTTTTAGTAGACAGCTGATGATGGAAATGAAATATGACGCTTAATCGATTATAGGAAATCCCTTCTCGCAATCTATGACCGTTTTTACCCTACAGTGATCAGCATTAAAACCGGAAATAGCCGATGTTCAACTACTTCCGGTTTTAGTATCACTTCCATCAACGAAATCGATTCCCGAATTTTGATCTTCTATGTTCTAGCCAAAGTTGATGATGACAAAATTTGGTCTCTTGGGTGGACAGACGGACATTCGGACAAAGTAAATAGTCTATATGAAGGAATTTATTGCATGTTTTTAAATCAACCTCGTTAAAGGAAAGTTACCATAATTTTGTTGTTTCTCATTTAAAATTGTTGACCGAAATCCTATTGATGTATTTCAAGTTAACCGCTGAGTACTTATTAGTCCTGCAATGTTTGATGTCTCTCTCTTTTACCGATATATTAACGTGCTAGATTTATTTGTTTGTTTCCAAAGGAAAGTTTATATGTTTGTCTCCAATCTTTTCGACAATGAGATCTCGAAAACCACAAGGGCTAGAAACGTGCCGTTTTCACTGATCGATTCCAAATTTTGTGTAGGTTGTCCAGTTCTAATTGAATATTTAAAAAATATGGCTGATATTTCTTTATTATATTTTTAGGAATACACTAGCAATGTTGAAATTTAAAAAAAAAATCATATCCTACGAGTTATACATTCCAATACAACACAGTTGTGTACAGGGGTTCCGTATCTCTCAGGCGTTTGTTTTATGGCCAAATGATAATGAGCAGAGCCCGGATGTTGTTGACCTAAAATTTTCTAAAAAGTGACCTATGAAATGACACTAAAATTTTTGTAAAATGACCCTAAAAATCACAAAAATTGACCTTAAAACTTGCGTTTTCTTAAACGTTTATTTCGTTAAAGATTGACATTTTTTAAATATCCATTGGATTTTTTATTAACCTTTCTCACTCATATTCAAAAAGTTTTGTTTCAGTTAGTTGCAGTCCATTGATCATTTATTTCTATTGATCAGTCTATTGTACGGCATTGTAAGTATTGAAAGCGTCAATTCACTCCCGAGCTGAAAGTAGAAAGCACTCTTAAACAATAATAGTTCGCAAGTGTAGACTACATGAAAATAATAGATAAAAACCTGTTTAAAATCCTTGTACGCCTTCTAATCCATTTTTAGTTATTCACGTGATCACATTCTTTGTGGTCAAGAACCCAAAAGTATCTGTTTGGCTCCTACCAACCCCCACCTTTCGTTAACCAGCTACAGCTTAGTTTTCATTAGCTTGTTAAGCAGGCCCGTATCCAGGGGGGGTCTAGGGGGCTCGCCCCCCTAAAATTTTCACGGTAGGCTTGTAGATGAACTATAATACGATGATAAATTATAGTACGGTTGGATCGGGTCCCCCCTAAATGCAGCCGGCCCCCCCCTACATTATTGGGCTGGCTACCGGCCTGTTAAGAATGTAGTTTTCACCCCGATAGTCAGGAAGCAAGAAAAGAGATTATTCAACTTCGTCTTTTCCACATTCGTAAACCGTGTTCATTTAAAGATTAACTTATGTAGAAGAAAAAGAATAAAAAGACCATAAGTGACCTAAAAGTTACCTTAAAATATTAAAAAATGACCTGAAATTTCAAAATGACAAAAAGTGACCAAAAGTTGACCCTAAAAAACTATATTTTTAGAACCTAGAGTTGATGGATAACGTTTTTATTTGAACTTGCCTTGTCCTATGCGTAACAGAAAAAAGTTGACTTGTCAACAAGATCCGGGCCCTGATAATGAGAAACGAAGGATAACCATTTCTCCAGTATAAGATGAATCTTTATTATTTCGAGTGTTTTGCCCATTGAACACCATATATCACTTGACATTAGAATTAATTGTGTGTGAAATTTATGAAATATGTGCTTATTACATCTACATGCAAGAAGAAAGAAAATACTGATAATACATGAATTAGAAACTCCAACAGGAAATAAGCTCCAATCTTGCAAACGGTGCGAGGAAAGGAAATAATCGAGAAAATCTCCCCTTTATATCTTTTGCTGATTTTTATCAAGATGTCTTTTACTTGTGTCTGTAAAGGGACACGTACAGATGTTGTGAGGAATGACAAGGAGATTCATGCTCGTATGTAAATGATGGGCTGTGTGCAGAGCGCAGGATCAGCTAGTCAATTTTATTCGGATACATTCACTCTTTTGGATCATTCTGTACTTCTCAGTGAAAAAATAATAATAAAAATAATTAAAGCAACTCTGAACTAAAAACTAAAAACGAGAGAAAAAAACTGAAATGCTCATGAGGGTACCTGAACACCTGAGCGAATTGTTATTTGTGGCGACTAAAAGATACATGTGTGAGTGAAAATTCATCTTCGTTAAAATGAATTCCTCACGGTGAAAGATTTTACAAAGTTGGGTTACGTAATGCATTAGTACCAACAACTTTCAGTCTCCAAGGATTTACAGAGACTTTTACTTTAGTTATTCCCAGAGGACAGCAAGAAAATGCCAGCATTAGTACGTATCATCCCCTTGTGACTTTAGTCAGCTCTACATTAATGTTATGAAAGATTTACGAAATAGTGAAACAACAAAATTGTTTTGAATATTAGATAATTTATTTGTAACTTGAATTTCGGACATTTATTTTTCAACTCCTGACGTAACACGAAGAATTCGTTTAAAGGGGACAGCACATTCTATGTCATCAGTGGCGGCGATTGGACGTTAAAAGTGGAGGGGGGGCAAGACATGATCAATGTTAGTTTCCCTGGTTCATACTAACACTTTGTTGACCGAGGATTGTATAACTAATAGGATACTATCTTTTTCAGTTAAAATACCTTAATTATATCGTATTTAATATTTTATTAAGTAAATTGACAAGAGCAACACAAGTAGGTACTATCTCTTTGTACTCTTAAATAACGAAAGTGTAAAAAGAAATTTGACTCCTTGCTCATGAACATTTTAAAATTCTATCTGGAAAACTGTGATCAGATTATTTAATAACAAATTTACTAAACAAATAAATAGAAAGGATAACATTAATAATAGTAATGAATAATGAGGCTTGTTTTGCAAAAGTTGAATTGAAATTCTGGATTAATGAACAACTTACATTTTTAATTCCACACATGCTAATAAATGTGTTATTACCCGTAGAAAATGAAAGACATTAAATATTACAAGCATATGCTACGACATTTAAAGAAATATTTGCTTTTGCTGCTTCCCGAAACATGTTCGTTGCCATTAGATGCAGTTTTCACTTTCTTGGAAAACATCAAAACTCAACAATACTTAGAATCACTCCACATCCCAGTTATACAAAATAATCCTAAAACCTAGAATTATGTTGAATTAACTAAATTTAATTTTATATACACTCGCACACCCCTAAACACACCACTCCATTCGTATATTACATTGAAAACAAATGGAAAAGTAGATATTGTTTCTTATTACTCCCTTTTAATCAATATTCCTTTTACTCCCTTTTAATCAATATGTCTATTAGAAAGAAGAAAAGACATTTTAGGAACTGTCAATTTTTGTGCAATTAAAGAATAACTTGTGAAAGACTTTTCCTTTTTTTGCGAAATATCATCTCAATTAGTTTCAAAGCACGTGATTAACATATTGAACCCTTGTAAGAAGAAGTGAAAGTCGCTGGAATTATTGCGCTCCGATAGGTTATTTTTCGGCCATTTTCTATGACAATTAAAATGTAATTCCTGCAGTTTTCTTAACTCCACAGGAAGACAACCAATACGTAGTCACGCACAGGTAGGGGTCATAATTTTTTCTATGAACCAATAATACATACAATAACTTTACATTTCAAAATTAATACAATACACAATATATACAATATACAATATACAATAATATGTCACTTCAAAAAAGTGAGGGGCAATTGCCCCCTTTTTCCCCCCTAATCGCCGCCCATGTATGTCATTTTAAAAGGCATATAGAGTGTAATTAATATTGTTTTTATTACCTTACTAGCGTCAATTACTTACTTCGCTGGCTTAAAATAAGAAAAAAAAAATATATCCGGTCATTTTGGATCTTTTTCATATATCTCCTTCATTTCTATCCCCCAAGTTGCAGAGCTGAATTTGGATTTAAACGGCATCAGAAGTGTCATTGTTCATCTTAACAATCCCTAAAACTATGAATTCGCCAACAATATCGGTAATTTTCGATCGTTTTTATATTTATATATCTCCCCCTCCCCTAAGTTACACAGTCAAAGTGACATCATAAAAATCATTGCTGGCCTGAACCTCTTCTATGTTGAAAATTTGATCGAGATTGGTCGGATGGTTCAAGATCCACGCATCATAAGTAAGCGCTCCACTATTGATCCATCGTGCCCACACCACTAAAAAACATTTTCATTCAAAAATATCTAAAACTGCATTTTATTGAGAGTAAATTTTCAAAATGTTACAGGTGAAAACCCTGGGAATAGCTCCAGAAGCTCCGGTTCTACACTGTGAATTAGAGCACTACCATTGATTTTCAAGACCCGTTGTTTCTGAACATGTTGTATGGTTTCTATTACGAATTTTACCTAAAATCCAATATGGCGGCTCTTAAGATGGCCTGCCATATTTGCGTTATTTCCCACTTTAAACTTACGCCTTTGATTTCACGCTTTCTACAATATTCCAATTTTTTTAGGTCATACTTTTTGACCACGCTGTATATGAAGTTTGTGTTTGTGTTTTTGTTTGTTTGTTTGGGTGTGTGTAAAATCGACAGTCATTAATCCTTGGCTCATTTTGTGCAACTACCTCGTTCAACAGTGAAATATATTTATCTATGACAAATCTTTCAACCAGCCGCACTGTTAGCATATACATAGTCAGCCACCCAGTCTGTCAGCGGCTGAGAAAAGATCTTGTAAACGAACGACAGAAAATTGTGTCTTCAGCTGATTTATTTACATATCCGCTTTAATTACAGAGCTTTTGGAGGTCACAAGAGAAGAGAAGAGAAACAAAAATTTAAAGAAAAAATAATTTAAAATTATGTCTGAAAAAAAATTAAACAAAGAAACCCTCTATAAGGGAAAAAGAAGGGTAATGAATATAACTTATTTTTTGTTCTTTCTCTACTTCCTTGACGGAATTGTACGATTACATAAAGATGCCGATTGAAAGAGGAAAAAAAGACCAGTTCTTTTGGAAAACTGATAACAGATGGCAGTAGTGTCTTCTCTGGTTGAAGAAGGGGGACACGAGAAATGGAGAGGCAAAATCGAGCGGACGGGATAGAGCACTGCTCCATCCTGTGAGATCTTGATTTGGTTCGCTTCCAACAACAGACAGGAGTAGAGAGAATGAGAGAGAGAAAGAACGAAAATGGACACAAAGAGTGGGAGAGAATAAATAGAAAAAAGGAGGGAGAACGTGTGAGAAAGAGAGAAGGGGCAGCGACGCGTCGCCAGTCTTCTGTCGCCGATATTTTTCTCGCCGGGCAGCACACACTTTTTCCCTTCCCCCCTCTTCGACGTACCGTTTGCTTGATTCGCCGCCTATCCCCCCTGTAACTTTCTCTTATTCCCTTATCTCTCTCTCTCTCTCTTGTAACGTTCATCAATCTACTGCAAATGGCAGCGGTTACAATAGAGTCCTCGTCGTTTGATGCTTGGAAGGTGCAAAAGGTCAAGACTCGCATCACGTTTACAGAACACGGTCAAACAGGAGCAAAAGCGGCAACGAAAAAAACAAGGCACTAGATTAAACTTGCAATTGGGAAACAGTGATGTCATATGTTACAGCTTGGTACTAACCCTACAATAATTACACGTTTTCTAGTTTCTAGCTTAAGAAACCTAATCACTGCGAAATTAAATTACCGCCAATTTTACAGTAATTATGTGATATCTCCAAATAGACAAAATATAATCGAAATGTGCAACAAGACCTCCCTAGACAATATTATTTTGCACGAGGTACCATTGTCACGAGTCACCTAGTAGCTTTCCGTTTGCAGCCATTTAGAAACGCGAACATAAGTGCTAATTTTCTAAATGGCTGGATATCGAAAGCAGATAAGTGAGTCGTGATAACGGTATCTCATGTAAAATAACATTGTCTAGGGAGATCTTGTTCCACTTTTCGATTATCTTTTATCTATTTGGAGATATCAGACAGTTACTGTAAAATTAGCGGTATTTTAATTTCGCCGTGATGGAGCCTGTTAAGGATCTTCACTATATTGTCCTCAATTTTTTCAATTTTGAATTTTAGTCAACTTTTTTTTTTTTTTAAAAAAAGTTTGAAATTAAAGCCAATGGAGTACAAGAACCAAAAGTTGGTTCCAAGGCCTTTCCGATAATGTAAAAAAATGAGTTTCCAAAAACTAGAACATCATAAAGGATTACTTGCAACAGTAAACACAAGGTAGGCACAAGGTCGCTTTCCTCAATACGTAAGAAACAAAATAAAACAAACTAGGTGTATTGAGAGTATTGTGTTTAGAAATGCTATTCAAACTATCTCCCTTCACAATGCACAAGGTACAGCTATAACGCCGTGATTCGAATTTTTACTTATTTAAAAGATTTATCGTACCATATACTCATATAAAATATGGTTGCTATATACTACGATAATTCAATGATTACACGCTATTTTGGTCACTTGAGAGCACTATATATCAAAATACTTATTTAATTGCTTCACAGCAATTCCATCCACTTCTAGATTATATGGCGTCTTCTGGATTTATAATGTTTACTCCTTTTATAAACGAGTCTCCGTAACGAAAACTGTTACCATAGCAACCAGATTACGACGGGTAAACAAAACATTTACCTCTAGCGGCAACAAAATAAAACATTTACAGATCAAGATAATTCCAAGGATCTTATAAAATAGAGGATCTGCCCTTACAACAAAATCTTGAAGCCATACGTCACAGTTTCGCCACCCCTACTCTGCCCACTCCGCCCAATAGGATCGCAATGTTTTGAGCCAACAATCATGGCGGAAACGAAAGTAGCCAATCAGACGATGGCAGCAACGAGAGTAGCCAATCCGACGTGCCGTTGCTCGGTTGCTTTTTGGCTTCACCGATTTAATAGGATGAAGATATATATATGGGGCAGATCCTCTATTTATAACATCCTTGGATAATTCATGATATTTTTATAACATTTCTTCTTCTTCTTCTAATTTGTAACTATTGCCATTTTTGCCCTGAATATTAAATAAAATAAGAGTGATTAATGCATGTTATTGTTGTACAATTCCTCAGCACTAATTTGAAAATATCATGACCACCGAGGATTGCCAACCAACCTCACCAATGATTATTCGATCAACTGTTTCAAGTCATCCAAATCTTGGGATTGCCCGGAAACTCATCTTTGACAATACTTCACATGAAGAACTTGCATGATGTGAGGTCGCGTGAACCGGATGGCCAATCTGTAGTGCCACGATAACCAATCCATTCACTGAAATGTTGGTTTAAGAAATTTCTTACAATTCCTCCAAAGTGAGGTGGTGTTCGTGTTGCAACTTAAACTGAATATTTTCGTAACGAGGGTCATTTTCAATTTCTGGAATGACAACTTGGTGCAGTATCAGAAGGTATCCGTCATTGATAATAGTTCCATCAGGAAAATAATGTTTCTGTGGTACTATAGCTAGAAATACAATCCCAAGCAGTGTCACCAGGGACGTTTACTCTTCTATCACAATTTATTGTAAATCGGAATGACTCCAATAAACACAGTTGTGTCTGTTTACGCGACCGTTCATCTATAATAAGGCATTATCTGTCCACAAAATTTGTTTCCAAAAATTTCTTCGTTCCCAATGAGAAATCACTCACAGAACTCAACACGCCGGTGCGGATAACATTCTTTCTACACGTGCAGAAGTTCTTCTATTAATGTTTCATCTTAAAATCCTTTAATGTGTTTCTTAACCCTTAACGAGTTTTCGTAACCATTTGGTTACACATTTTTTGATTTTGCCTATTGGGTTGAAGAGTGTTATATTTCCGAATTGTTCGTTGTAGTTGTTTGTGTACATACTTTCTGCGATGGGAGAGCAGCTATTGCCCCCTTGTGACAACTCTGGTGAATTTTATGCGGGAAGTAGTGTGTGGATATGTTGTTATTTTGCAAGCAGTGCGGGAAGCAGACAGAAAATATTAAATACTGAAGGTAAGCAGTTTATGTTTTTATTTTTCTCGATATGTTCTTGTTTGTAAGTCATTGCCCAACAATGTGCAAGTATGAAAACGGCATAATGTCAAAAATTGATTACTATTTACGATAAAAATATACTACGTAACCATTTGGTTACATTGTCCGGTAACGGATCAAACGTATACTTTGTACAGGAAAAAGTACAATATATTGGACTAGCTTATATTGACGTATCATTTGATATTTTTATAGAAAATCTAACGTGAAAAAGATACATAGTACTCTGTTTATTAGTCAAATTTTAAATTTCATACAGAGGCTCAGTAAGGAAAAATATTGTGATAGGCTATTTATATTTTTGCAGGTGACTGTGTTTCGTCAAACATGGATGAAGAACTTACCTCCGTTGATATATCCTATGGAAGGAAACTAAACATAAGGCCAACAGTAGTGATCTCTTTCTCTTCTAATCTATCGGATTTTGGAACCTCGGATTCAGAACCTGATCTTACTTTCAGTGATTCAGATCCAGATTATATACCTGAGATATAGTACAGAGTGAGGCATCAGTCAGTTAAGACTCCTGTAACACAGGAGCATCTTAGCATTCACATTTGGTTCATGGTATATGTTTTTCGGGTGGGTAATGGACCATATTGCTTGACATGGTTGCCCTGGCGGCCATCTTGGAAGCCGTAATCTTGGATCCAACTTTGGATTTTTAAAATGGAAGGAGATATGTGGGGTATCATTTGATATGACCTCAATTTCAGGGAAACAGTGATACAGACTACTTCTCCTACCGTTATTGGTTCAGAAGTTATTTTGTCACAAAGTGTGAAAATTTGGCATTACAACATTATTTGCTCTATGTGCTATCCTTCTTGAGCAAGACAAACTGCAAAGCGCCTCTGTCAATCCGCATGGATTCGCAACAGCATGTCAAAGGTTTCACAACATTGCAAACATCTCTGCGTCAGATGGTGGATATCATGGATGGGTTCTTGATAAGTAAGGTTCCTCAGATGATAGCAGAGGAAGAGCTAGTAGCGTAAAATCTGGGCCACTCTATCTGTCTCCGTCGCCCATTCCAATGTCCCGGAAATGGTCTATCGAGCCATTGGCGTGAACATAAGGTGGAACTCCGTCTTGCTGAAAAATTATGGGAAATCACCGTCCTCATTCAAGATAGAGGAGTCTGAGTTTTTAGTCGTGTACATTGATAACTTTTTACAAGTATGAAATTAATGCAATATTTGAAGGATGTAATGAAAATCTCAACTCTTCCAATAATGAGATAAAATCGTTTACGAGACAGAAGATAAGATTTTTTTCTTATCTTCTGAGGCAAACACATGAGAAGTGTAGACAAGTCAAACATGTTCATAGAACCCTGCAGTACACCAATGAAATCAAACGGATGGTGTCTTAGAATTTTTGGGTACATGCTAGATTTAGTTGTTGTAAACAGCTGGTTACCTTAAAAAAGAAAGTGTAACGCACTTGGTAAATCATCCAGACATCTTAAAGTGTTTCGAGCTGATACTGCATCTGCACTAGTATCATGCAGAAAGCCTAAACAAGAGAGACCATCTTTAGAAAGCTTGGGCGAACCTCAAGTGAATATATGTCGACCTGTTGCTACGTGACCATGTGATAATACAAGGAAAGAGTTTGTTGTTCACTGGCCAGCCCACACATCTAAGGGAAGATGTCGTTTTTGTAAGTCGGGAGTAACAAGCTCACTAAATAATTCCTTTATGCAGTTCCATCTGTGTATATGTATCACGATAAGGAATGATTTTGTCGCTTGGTAATTGATATCTTTTCTAGACCCAAAGTCACTGTTACACTACGTTGATATATTCAAATTTAAAAATATAAAAAATGAAATAAAAAAGAAGAATATTCTATAAAACTATGCATATATTTGAATATCATATTTATTCAATCTGTATTTTCAGCGAAATGTAAATATTTTTTCTATGTGGACTTCTACATTTTCTTATAAATTAATATTCGAGATTTAGATATTAAATCCTATAAAGTAAACAACTCTTACAATGTTTCATTTATTTCTCCTTTCTTATAAGACTAATTTTCTTTATTACTATTCACTTTATTTCTTTACAAGTACTCAAAAATCACTTTGCGGAAAACTGTGCAATGTAACCATTTGGACACAACTCAGTTCTCAAAAACTATTGTCGGGAAAATTTAGAAAACTACTTTCAAATGATATACAAACCAAATAGATGACATACTGCAAATATCATTATTTTTTGATAATTTTCAAAGGTAGTGAACTGTTAAGGGTTAAGGAGGTAGGTGTCATTGCTGGTCACGTGCACGACTTCTGATACACTTCTTCGGGCTAGATACACAACTCTCAGCAAGTTAGTGTTTCTTTCATTTCGTACACTTTCTGTTGTCCGCTTCGCGGTAGATCATATGCAACCTGTAACCTCGAATCGTTGGTGCAGATTTCTCATGGCTTGACGTGATGGTGGTTTCACACCTGGACTCTGTGGAAATCTCCTGGGGGTCTGTTTTCACTACATTTATGGTTTTGTTCTGTTCCCATCAAGCTTATAGCACGAAAACACATTGTCCCTTTGTAACTTACGATTCATTTTAACACCTGTACTACTCGGCACAACTTTACTCAGTAAACTACTCTTAAACAAAACACGACAAAAACGTGATTGCCAGTTCCAGCTACACTAAGAGACACAGTAATGGCAGTTCTAGTACGACAAAAAAGAAAAAAACGCTCGCTGATATCTCGCTTGTTTATTTTCTTTCCTTACTTGTTTTGGTGAAAGCGATTTTGTGTCCACCCTGTACACTAGTTGGAAGTGTAGGCTCTTATCGAACTACAGTACTCAGTGTTCGAATTATTAAGGGAAAAAGTTTTTATAAAGCCTCTGTAAAGAAACAAAAATAATGCCGGGGGATGTGTTTATTTGGGGGTTTCAGGTGGACATGCAAACATCAAAGGGAAGAGCAGGGAATTTGTCAGGGAAAAGATGATGCTCTTAGATTTTTTGTCAATTTGACTTGCTCTTCACAATTATCGTCAGTCACTGAAGACTTTTTTTATTAATAATATCCAACACAGAACTTATACTGTGAACTGAGAAAAGAATAATTTCAAGTTCAAGGTGCAACTATTTTTTGTAGTCACCAGTCATTGACTTGTGACAAGACAATTTCTGAGGAAAGAATTTTCTGTATAATAGATTTATTTTCAAATTGTACAGAGGTTTTTCTGTACTGAATTAGAGCCGTCATTTGGGGACGGCATGGGGAGCCATTGCTCCCTCTTCTGAATTCGAAAAGCCCGTACTTTTTAATCGATTGTATACTAAAATACTAATTTAAGAAAACACGAGTCTGTTATGTCAGTGGACAACCTTGTCCCTCCAGGTCCACCTGGTTCGAACCCTCCTTAAAAAAGCTTTCTAACTCAACATACATTTGTACACATTGTAAATAAAACTATATTTGCTTAACAGGGAAATGAGTGATATTATAGCATGAAAATTTTATCTTACACTTAATCTGTATTCTTTCTCTTATAAAAACAATCCAGTTCTGTATTTTTTTTTTCTGGAAGTGGTGGTGGTAGTGTTTTACAGTTACCTATCGTATTTTCAGAAGCAGAATAATATATGTTCAATAGTTCATAGTTCATAAAGGCATGTAGCATTGGATCTACCCCCAAAAACGCTTGGATCCCTCCCAGCAAAAATTTTGGGTGCGCGCCTGTTCCTGTTCGTTATGAAAACGTTACCCAAGAAGTATCCGTATGTCCGTAAAAGAAAGGGCTCTGTCCCGTAATAATACAGTAATTTTAGCCGGAACAAAAAAGAAATATGTTCCTATTATGGAGGTGTCCGTTAACCCTTTTAAAATCATGCCTTTTTTAAAGATAAATTATAGACTTTCAGTTAAGAAGGTACTGCTTCATTGCTATTTATCGTAGGATCATGGTTTATACCTCGTTTTTTTTATTATTCACAATAGAGCAACCTTTCAAACAGTACCATTCACATTTCCCTATCATGTCCCTGAGGCATTAAATTTTAAAAGAAATCGGGATTTTTCTGAAAATTTTTTATCAATTTTGAGCCCCACCGTGTTAATACCCAGATCTCAAAATCATCTGAAAATACTATGGGTTATACTGAATATGTATACAAAATTCCAGGCTCCAAATAAGGTAAAGGAATATTTAGCAATATGCTAAGAATATCCCTACAATATACCGGATTCCCGTATAAAACAGGATCTCAGGTAAACATTTCCTGAGACATCCTTATTCATTCTAGAATCATGGTTCGTAACTCACTCTCTTCAGAATAGAACAGCCTTTAAAACGGTACCATTAGCATGTCTCTATCATAGATATATCTAAGGCGGGAAAATCGTGAAGAAAAGAACTTTTGTTATTTAAAAAAAATCCCTTTTTCTTTTTTCCGCTCTGGATCCCTCTATGCTAACGCAGAATTCTGAAAAAAATTTAAGAATACTAAGGGATGCATTGAATATGTGTGCAAAATTTCTATCTTCTAGTTGCAAAAGTAAGCCCGACAAAAATAATAAAAATAGGCCTAACGAAAAGAAATTAAGTTGTGACGTCATCACCCTATGTGTCGACGCAGAGAGGCATAAAACCATACGTGACTTGTTCTACAATGCGTCCATGCTTGCTAAAACACAAAAAAATAAAAAATAAATAAAAAAGCTTTATTGGTGCTTTTTAATCGAATAATGAAGATACTATCCTATCGTACTTATAACCACGAAAGATCTTAAAAGGGTTGAGAGTTTCGACTGTATTTTCTATTATGTTCATATGATATTAATGTTTCTATTTGTTCGTTCTCATAACAAGTGAAAAAACAACCCATTTTGAGTCTGAACCTTTCCTTTAAGGCACAATCACGATTAATACATGTGGCAACACTGTCGGAAAACCCTAGGAGAAAAGCAAGATTCGGTTCGCAAAAGACTTGTTTTTGGTTGTTCGGAACGTGATGTAGGGATATAGAAGTTGTATAGAGGCAGATAAATTCCAAGTCGAACAAAATCTCTCATTCCATTGCAGAGGCTTCTGTAATCGGTATTCGTTCCACTGGGCGTCTCGACCAACCACTACCTCTTCTATCCTACCTCTTCCCAAGTCCCTTTTCTTGGACTATTTATAGTGGTCCAGCACTGTTCTCGTGTCGCTCGTACATCACACGAAAAAGAAAACAAGGCAAGTCTAAAAGAACGAAAAAAGAAATAATAGAAAAGAGTAACCGTTGGAACCAACGAAGAGAAAGAAAAAAAAGTAGAATCTGAAGAACAATTCAAACGGCCTAACTATGGCTGTTTGTTGCCACTTTCTTCGACTTTTGGACAACAAAACAACAAGCATTGTTTAAGTCAGAACAAAGCTTCTGTTAAGAACGTACAACACTCGCTATCAAATAGTCGCCCCCAACCCCCTCTTTACTTTTACACTTAAATCTACCAGTGTTTTGGTTTCTGTTGCTGGCCTCTTTCAAAGAGACAGGTGCTGGTTTGTGGGATTGTTGATCAGGTGTTTGTAGATAGAGGAATCCATGGAAGGAAGCTATCGTCATGGCTAGATGTTAATGGAAATGAGCCGTAGACACGTTCTGTTCACACTGACACAAAGGGCACAGCCATATTAATTAGAACGTGTAATTCATTAGTCTATTTTACTATTTACTCCTATTTTCTAACACCTTCTACCATCGACTTATATTTATTTAGTTTGGCTTTAACAGTGCTTAACTTCTTTTGCAGAAACTTTACTTGCCTGAGAGAAATTAATCAGAGTCATAAAATATTGAGGGTGAACACCTGAGACCTAAAGAAGAAACAAATATTTGTATAAGGACGTAAGAGTAATTTTGGGACAAGTTTCAGAAGCTTCCAAAACCGTAAGCTTGAGTACTGAAAACATTTCCAGTTTATGAAGTACAAAACAGGTTCTTAAGTTTAATATCTAATAAATTAAACATGGCAAAGGATTTTCAAACCTTACTAATGTATGATTACATGATTCCAGTAGCAATTGAAGTGAACGTAGCAATTTTCTTCCATTCGACTCAACTGGTATTTGTCTGTCTTTTGTCTCCCATGATACTTATCCGATTTTAATGAAATTTGGTATGTTCCTTCCTCCAAACTTTGGAAATGGTCTTGTTCTTGGTTCACTCTTGTTGTTTGGTGCTTCAATCTTAAAAACAAAATGTTTTTAACCTTTTAATTGTAAAACTTGTTTTGTTATTTTAAAGTCAAAAGAAGATCTACTACTGAATTATAAAACTGAATTTAAACAGAAAGGTTTAATAACAGTACTGCTCTCCTTTTACAAGAATTTAACAAGTAATATAGTGATTATGAAATTATCCCCTCACGGGATGCCGATTCTGCTATCCTATCCACAGCTCAAGTGAAAGGATAGAGAAGGGAAATTACTTACAAAGTAATTGTAAATGCCATCTCCAGTCCCATTGTCTTCCAGGAGCAGGGACGGATCCAGGACGGCCTTCTGGGGGGCGGTGGGTTGTAATAATGCTACTTAGAACTACTTTTAAGAGTTACAAACTCTGGGATGGGTTTTATTTATATATAAAATAAGAAAGTTTCCGCTCCTGTGGGGGGGCGATTGCCCCCCTGGATCCGCCCTTGTCGAGGAGAATTGCTGCTACTTGACGCTTCAATGTCTGACTGCTTGAAAGATGATGTAATGATCCCTACTGCTTCCACCAACCGTTTTTGAAAGTTTACTTTAACATCAAGTTTTATGTTCAGTGTTCAAATTCTTGTTAATGGTAAATTACCTGAAGATTGGTTGTTAGCATGCGCTGTCATGATTTGGCTCGTCGTTTTTGGTTTAGTTCAGTTTTCTGGTAGTTTACGCTTATTGCAATTTAATGTTTTGTTTCAGCACAATCTTCGGGTTCTAACTAATAAACAGAGTCGTTACTATCATAAAATGTTGTTATCACTTTAATGACAATTTTTTCTTATTCCTTCCTGGCAGTTTTGTGACATTGGGGTCACAATTTAACAAGAATATGGGGATAAAATCCAGCCCATGTTGCAAGTGTATATGAGTCTATACATAACTAACTTAACTCCATGCCCTATGGAACTCGAAGATTCAATGCCGCTCTTACAAAAGGTCTTCATTCACTTTTGTCCTTGGCTAACTGGATCCAGTTTCAATTCAATTCAATCCAATTCAATTTAAGTCAATTTCCACTCTCACACGCAGGTAGGGAGTTGGAGGGTTTCTAGCATCAGCTACTTTACCCAGAGTTAAATAAAAATATGTATATTGTGTGTTGGACAATTAGAAATAATGGCATCTTATATGTAGTGGCCTAAACTATGGTTCTGAATGTATATTGATGGTGAATATGTGTGCTTCACTTGTTTTGCCTAAGTCCGTGGAGATTGCCAGTCCGAAGCTCCAGCATTGAGTTCAAAACCAGGTGGGTGTTCTGTTTGTGGTTATGACTGATGGTTTATGTGGGATGATGAGTTCTTTGGTTTTTATGTATTGCGGATGATTGTGAATGAGTAATACATATGTCGCCATGCGTAGATGTTAAGAGTCTTCATCCCGGCGAAATTACAATAGCGCTAATTTTACAGTAATTATGTGATATCTTCAAATAGATATAAGATAATCGAAATGTGGAACAAGAGCGCCCTAAACAATATTATTTTACATGAGAAACCGTTATCACGACTCACTTATCTGCTTTCGATTTCGAGCCATTTTGAAAATCGGCATTTATTTTCGCGTTTCTAAACGGCTGAAAATGGAAAGCTACTAGGTGACTTGTGATAACGGTACTTCATGCAAAATAATATTGTCTAGGGCGCTCTTGTTTCATATTTCAATTATCTTTTTATCTATTTGAAGATATCACATAATTACTGTAAAATTAGCGGTATTTTAATTTCGCCGGGATGAAGACTCTTAAGATATTGATTTCTTCTTTGAGAATCTGTTTGGAAGCACGTTGAATGGCCTTCATCAATGTTGGTCGCTGGTCTGATCCAGTTTCTACTTTGTGTTCCTATTTCTGAGAGATCCATTTGCGCCTAGGTCTTCTTAATTGTCTTCTTCTGATTGGGTTTCGGATTAAAATTTTGAAAGCATTTCTACTTCCTTCCATACCGCCTACATGAGCTGCCCACGTGTGTCTCCTAGACTTAATGAAGCTAACAATGTTAGGCAAACAATATACATTACAGTTCCTTTATGAAGTTTCCGTCATTCCTCATTTCTGTCCTCTTGATTCCGAATATTCACCTTACGATTTTATTTTAAAATACCATCAGTCAGTACCGTAACTATTCCCACTGTGTGTGGTTAAAACAGGTCAAAGATCAGTAAGTAAAAGGAGATATGTTTGTCCAAACTTCGTACTTCGTACTTAACCCGATAACTTTCATCAAAATAATTCGATTTTGATGCAATATGACGTACATTTTCATGAATGCTTCCCAATCACCCCACTGGTTGAAGTTAAAATCTGTCCGGGATAAAAGATTTAACTTACCCTCCCCACAAATTAAAATGCCTCAATTTTCATTATATATATATATATATATATATATATAGTGGCGGATCCAGGATATGATCAAGGGAGGGGCTAAACCATAGTTTGCCGCTTTATCCAGTGTAAA
This sequence comes from Thermobia domestica, assembly GCF_964235325.1. NCBI lineage: Eukaryota > Metazoa > Arthropoda > Insecta > Zygentoma > Lepismatidae > Thermobia > Thermobia domestica. Next base: position 265,943,017 of record NC_137462.1, read on the forward strand.
ACAGGATTGAAGTCTATTTTCTCCAGTGTATACCTGAGAGTCAAGGGGGCTATAGCCCCTATAGCCCCCTTGGATCCGCCCTTATATATATATATATATATATATATATATATATATATATATATATATATATATATATATATATATATATATATATATATATATATGATTTTGAAGCAATAGGGCGCATATTTCCATTTAGACTTTCTTATGATCGCCGACACATGGAGGGGGCAGTGGTAGAGAGCTAGTCTCTGGCGTGTGGGGTCCCTGAGGTCTCCGGCCAAGTAAGTTTATGGTGGACAACATCATGCCCGCGGGTTTTCTCGAGGTACTCTCCTTTCCTCCCACTCTATCATTCCACTAATTCTTCCATCATCATTAATCATCGTCTCCCTTAGCGTAAAGAGCATAATAAAAGGAATATAAATTGAAATATTTCGTTTCATTTCATTTTCCCGATACATGTAATTAGAACCAGAGAAGAATAAAGGAAAGTATTTCTTTTCATCAATTATTTAAGAAAAAAAATCTTTTTTAAAAAATGATTTTGGTACGCTATGACACTTTTCTGAAGTTTCCCGATTATCACCAACGTTTGGATTTAGAATCAGCCGTTAATCAGTGAATTTAACTCCTCCAGACCCCGCGATTTGGAAACTACATTCCTCACGAGATTTTGATAGGAAATTTTGACATTAAAAAAAAAAAAAAGATTTTGGTAGAATATGGCGTCAAGTATCGGAAATCTTCCAGAACGGTTATGTCCATTCGTCCGTCCGTCTGGTACCACCTATCAAAGCAAAAACAGTAATATATATATATATATATATATATATATATATATATATATATATATATATATATATATATATATATATATATATCGGGAAATGGTCTTTTTACAATTGATTTAGTGTCCCAAGAATAGGTCTCATCTCCTCCGTTAACGTCTTATTCAAACCGGAAATGGTTTATATTTGCCATTTCCGGTTTCAACGTTTCTTTTTATCTTAGAACAAAAATGGTAACAGCGAGAAGCGATCTTTTGCTGACGATTCAGCATCTCAACGGAACATACCGTTACCACCCGCATCTACCAAAACCGGAAGTGGTTGAAATTTACCAGTACCTCTGGTTTCAACGCTCATTTCCATAGAGTGAAAACGGCAAAGAATAAAAAGAAGTGGTGTTTTTGGAATAGGTTGCATATCCTAGGCTAACCCTATATTCAAAGCAGTAGTGGTCAGTGTTTCTTCCAGACCTGTCTGGGGGGCACTGCCTCCCCGGAGCTCTTAGAGTGCCCCCCTGAGCCGACCAAAATAATACGTTTATAATATAATAATAAATAGAATAGTATCAGCAGTATGTCCCCCCGGAATACTAAGTATGCCTCCGGAACATTATTTCTGAAAAAATCACTGGTAATGGTATTAATCAACCATTTCCGGTTTCGATACTTGTCGTTATAGAACAAAAACGGTAGCACATAGCGAGAAGTAGTTTTTGCAATCGATTCAGCGTCTCAACAGAACATATTTTTCAGTTTAATGTTCCTTTAGGCTAAGAGAGGCGATGATTAAGATAAGCAAATGATGGAGAAATTAATGGAATGAGAATGTGGAAGGAAATAGGAGTACCATGAGGAAACCCAAAGACACAATGTTGTCTACCACAAACTTACCTACGCGGATAGAACCAGGGACTCAACAAACCAGAGATTTGCCCTCTTCCAGTGAACCACAGTTCCTCCTTCAATAGAACATATCATCACCGTTTCCAATATTTTACTGAAACCGGAAGTTGATTATATTTATTACTGCTTCCGGTTATTGATGCAGATTCCTATGTACAGAGGAAGAAACGGTAAATGATATCAAGAAGCATTGTTTGGCAATCGATTCAGCCTCCTAAGAATAGGACAAATCTAGTGGCTAGGACCTGTGCCTTTGGTGTACGGAGTCCAAGGTTCGATTCCCGGTGGGAGAGCCTTTGTGATTTTAACTGTCCTCGATATTTCTGTGTCCGTGTCCCTGTTGTTCAAGATGATTGGAACAGCGAGTTAAACGAGTAAAATTAGTAATAAGTAATTCAAGTAAGTTACTGAGACACGTTCGTTGAGTCAGTTAACTTTTTTTAAAAAAATGGTAGATTGTTCACCTCTGGTGCTTGGGGTTCGATCCCAGCTCGCGCCAAGTAAAATTTGTGGTGGACAAACACCGTGTGCGTGAGTATTCTCGGGATTCTACCGTTTCCTCTCACTTTTTCATTCCACCATTTCACTCATTTCTCATCATCATCGTGAGCTCCTCCGTGGCTAAGCGGTTAGCGTACGCGCCTTTGGCGTGGGAGACCCGGGTTCGATTCCCGGCGGGAGCTCATGTGGTTCGGATTCCACGTTAATCAGTAGGTCCACGTCTCATATAGCCTCGCTGCTGAACGGGACGTTAAACTCAAAAACAACAACAACTCATCATCATCGTCTCCTTTAGCCTAACCGGCATAATGTGGGACGTAAAACTAAAAAAATTCATTTCTTTTCATTTCTCCTCCATTAAAGTTACATGTAAACCAGAAGTGGTGTAAATCAACCATTCCCGGTTTCAACGTTCATTGCTAAAGAACAGAAATGGTAGTAGATGGTGACAAACGGTTTTTTTGCAACCGGTTCAGCATCTCAAGAGAACATACCATCACCACCTGCAACATTTTACGGAAACCGGAAATGTTGAAATTTACTAGTTCTTCCGGTTTCAATATTGACTTGTAAGAAATACCGAGAAGCACTTTTTCCTAATCGATTCAACGTCCCGGGAATGAGTTTTGCCTCGATTGTTATCTGTAGAAACCGGAATTGGTGAAAATTGGTGACAATTGCAGACTTTTAAACAACTCCGTACCTGTTGAAAATGTTTAGTAGACCTATTTTTCGTTGTTCTTAACATTATGTATGAAACTAACAAAATTCAAAATAACATTTAAAAATATTATTCGATGTTAGATTTTAATTATATTTATCTCTTCGCTTCTCTTCGCGAACCTCAGGTTGAGAAACCCTGATTTAGAGTATTTAAAGACTTCGAGAAACACTTATAGCAATTTAGTACAAAAATTATATACATTTTTTATATAATAAAAGAGATTTTATTAAAAGGTTGAAAGATTACCGTATACGTCATTTTTCCCTACCTACACAATATTACTATATTTATTTAGGCCTATCCCCTTTAAATACACCATAATAAAAGGATTTTATTGCTATAAACAGAGTTTTCTCACTGGTCTTTCAGACTATTTCAGTTAATCAGGACTTTCGTTAATTCTCTTAACTTTTCCCCTTAATTAGCACGGATTAACAAGGTTTTACTGTAGGAAAAAAAAGGAAATTTTAAAAGTCAAAATAGTGAAAGCCAGGAAAAAAACAGCCTGGTTTAGTTCAAGACGACAATTTTATGGCACTGTTTTCTTTCTACCTTGTATTCAGAAGGATCGATAAATCTCAATTCTCATCCGTTTTCTTCGGAACTCTAGCTGTTATGAGATCTTCGCAAGACATTTACCCCTTCCAAAACTATTGCTATAAATCGTAATTTTATTCTTTTAATATTCAGTTATAATTAATAAACAAAGCAAAAGACAGTTCTAATTGTCGCTTGGAAAGCAAGCAAACGAATTCACAATGTGTATGTAAAGTTTAGTATTACCTAAAAGTGTTCATCTTAACAGCAGACAAAAGTAAGACCTTTCTTGTTTACTGGAAGCACGAGTGTCGATCCTGAACGGGGACGAGATTCCCCAAAATTTGTTAGGGTCTCTCAGGATACAGATACCTTTACTTGGATCTTGGTTTCCGTATCTGAATACAAAATACATATACCAGAACGGGCCACCCCAAATTTATACAGAAATCGCCAACGCTGACTGGAAGTATCGGTATATATGTTGCCTATACTAACAACGGACATTGAGAAAAAATTCTCGTACTTTGGTACTGTTTCATTGCCATGTACATTTAATGATATTTAGAAAGTATAATTGGGTTTTCTTAATTTTCTTGAAACTTCGTATTTGCCTCATTTCTTTATCATATAACAAAATAAAACTTTCTATGAGCACCCTTAAACTTTTGTTAAAAATGAGAAAGTAATTAAGCAATTTATAAACTGGGAAAAAATAACTAAAAATTGGAAATTTTTTGTGTCGTTGATAGGAAATTGGTTCCAGAAAATTTACGAATGTCATGTGAAGTTTGCATATGGTATGGACAACAAATAAAAACTAATAAAAGTATTGGGTTCACCTTTGTACCAATTTATTCAAACCCTTTGCAAAAACTCAGCTCTGTGGCTATTTAACACTCTCAAATTAAACATAACTTTCTTACAAGGCTGTCTATATTCTTTATTATAAATTAACGAGAAATGTTTTTATAAAAATATCTATGTTAGCACTCTCCTTACATTCTGCTTCACTTCCTGATCTGTTTCGAAACATTCACCTTGCACTGCAGAGTCTAATACCGGGTAAAGATGGAAGTCAGTCGGTGCTAAATTGAGGCTGTATGGAGAATGGGACAACCGTTGCCACCCTAATTCTTCAATTTTGTGTGTCTTGTTTGTGTGCTGAGTGGGGGGGGGGCACGGACATTATCGTCAAGAAGAAGAGATCTGGTCGCTTCTGTCGAATTACGTTTCCATTAAAAAGAGTTCAGATTCAATATATGCGACCTGGTCTCCTGTCAACTGGTGTTATTCTTGACGATAACACCCGCCTCCACTCAGCACGCAAACAAGACAAAACATTGAAGAATTAGGGTCAGAACAGACTCTCCATACAAGCCCGATTTAACTCCAAGTCACATTGTCCCCCTGAATGGCAATGGGGATTATGTGAAGAGGTGAGGAAGGACCTGTCTACACATGTATGTACTTGTATAGTTTACGATTTTTAAAATTTTATTTTATTTTATTTTATTTTATTTTATTTTTACAGCTTAGGGAAACTTATGTATTAAAAGACCCGGACTCAAGATGAAAGAAAATGTCCACGAACAAATAGTGTACAAATGGGTTCACTCAAAGTTTCGTGCGGAGAATTGTGTTACATGCAGTTTTCAAAAAAAAAAAATATATATATATATATATATATATATATATATATATATATATATATATATATATATATATATATATATATATATATATATATATATATATATATATATATATATATATTGGATACATAAGAAATATTTAAAATATGAGTAGGGAGAAGAGCAGGGGCGGACCAAGGGCCGGAAACCTGGGCAATTGCCAGGGGTGCCACAGTCAAGGGGGCGCCAAAACAAGCCTCAAAAAGTAAATTTTATATATATATATTTTTGGGTGGTTTATATTCTTGTAAAGTAGGGTCAATTACATCATCTTTTTCCATTCCACCATGGAAGAAGACTATCATAGTACTAGGGGGCTGTATCGGGAAATGAAGACATGGTATGTAGAAGAAAGAGTGGAGGGAGTGTTGGTATTGTTTATAGCGGGCCATTTTCTTTCTGAACTTTTCTCAGCCAATGAATGTTATTGGATTTTATATATGCTACTCTTTTAAAGTAGTAGTGGAGAGGGAACAGTAAGAAGTGTTGGAAGTGGAGGAAAAAGCAGAGGCGGTGTGTTTTATTATGATTTTGACTCAACATACCAGCTATTTAAATATTGTCTTGATCTCTGAAAAACCAGAGGTGGTATGTCCTTATTAATGGAAAATCAGAGCCGGTATGGCATATCACCGCGTACCGTCTCACTCCAATCACTGACAGTAAACACTTACTTTTGATTTCTTAAAAAAGACATCGCCATGCCAAACTGTCGGCTTTGTTGAAAGTAGTTTCTAGCAGATGTTATTGTTTCGCTATTGTACAGTTCTTGCCAAATAATTCATTTCGACACTCTGAAATCGAATATACCATTCTGCTACAACATAGGAGGGGGTTAGAGGCGACACTACGAAAAATAAAATAGCGACTACCTTTGACTCCTTCTTTCGGAACCGATAGAGGGTTTGAAGAGCTACTAGTGGATGCAAGAGAAATTGCAGAGACTCTCGAAATCAACTCTCTATTTCCAAATGAGTTACAATTACAACCACGGAAAACCAAACGTCAGCTTGAATATGAGGCTCTTGATGAGCGCATTGTGGATCCCAAACTGTCTTTCAAAAGTAGATTTTATTTTCTTGTTTTGGATCAAGCCATAAGCTCACTAGAAAAACGGTCTTCTCAACTAAATCACCATTATGACCTATTTGGATTTTTATACAGGATCAAAAATAAAGACAAGGATTCCCTGAGGAAGAAATGTACTGACTTGCAGGTGGCTTTAACAGATGAAGAGCATTGTGATATTGAGGGTTTCCAACTTCAACAGAAACTATTGGTTTTACTCTCTCTATTACCAGATGAAAATGCTGAAAGCCCCCTTGAAATATTAAAATATTTGACAAGTAACCAGCTGACTGAAAATTTCTCTAATGTATCAATTGCACTCAGAATTGCTCTTCTTGTTCCTGTCAGCGTGGCTTCAGGCGAAAGACACTTCTCAAAATTAAAATTAATTAAAAATTATTTGATATCTACCATGTGTCAGGAGCGCCTCGTGAGACTCGCCATTACGTCGATTGAGTTCGACATTCTTCAAGATATTGACATAGATGTCATTGTCAGAGATTTTGCAGAAAAAGAATCTCGGAAGATTATATTGTAATTTTTGTGAGGTGTTGAAATTTTTTAATTTGTTGCTAATTTTCAATAATAGTGGAATTTAACTTTTCACTTGTTTTTACTAAGTTTTGTTTTGCTATTAATTATCACACCTGAGGCCAAAGGCTGCAAAATTCGGAAAACAATTTGTGTAAATTATTCTAAATTTTAAGGTACTGTTTTTGTGGAAGACGCACCCCCAGAATAAGACTGTCGTAACTCAAAATAGATTTTTAATTCTTATCAATTTTTAACGTGTAATAATTGCATGTGTTTGTATTTAAGAAAGACTTTGTCTGCGATAATTATTACTATACATATTGAAATAACGTTACAATTTTCAAAAAGAGACGAGATAATGAAGTTCCTTTAGATATAACAAATTTCATTGCCCTACTTTTTAAATTGACATTTCAGAGTTACGACAGTTTTATTCTGGGGATGCGTTTATGGACCCGTCATCATAAGTTCCTTAAATTGAGTTTGATATGGTTTACTTACCAAACTTACGAAAGTTAGAGGATTTCTAATACTTGATAAAACCTGTTATTAAGCTTTAGTCTTGTAAGAGTGTTCAGCTTTTGTACAAATTCATGAGATACGTTTTATGAATCCTATGAACTTCAGCTACTAGGACCTACATAAAAAGGAATGTTTATATTGCTGTGCGTAAAACACAAAATGTCTTTATTGGTATTTCATGTTATTAGAATAGATTGTTATATAATCTGATATATGGTAGAATGTCTCCTGATGTTATTGATGTAACAAAACAATTTACAATATAGCACTATTTATGCCACTATTAGTTGTATTCAACAAATGCTGTCCAATATTGTTTTTGTTTATATATGTCGGTACATAAATAATAATAATAATAATAATAATAACAATAATAATAATAACACAATGTAATTAATATCACATTTGAAGTACTAAACATACCTATATCATGTATTTGAGTATTAATATTTCTTTTTGAAAAGGGGTTAAAACCAAGAATGTTATCAAATAGAGGATCTGTCCATACCTATCTTCATCATATGAACTCAATGAAGCCAAAAAACAACCTAGCATCGTCTGAGTCGGCACGCCTCATTGGCTACTCTCGTTTCCGCCATGATTGTTGGCTCGAAACATTACGATCTTAGTGGCGCGGAGTGGGCAGAGTGGGTGTGGCGAAGCTGTGACGTATGGTTTCACGATTTTGTTTGTATGAGCAGATCCTCCATTTTATAACATTCTTGATTAAAACTATTAAAATCACTGTAATAAAATGTAAAATATAGGCTAGGAACAGGGGGCGCCAAAAGTTAATTTGCCCGGGTAAAAATTTTGCCTTGGTTCGCCCCTAGAGAAGAAAATGTAATTGGAGTTTGAAAACCAATGATAGATTATTGAAAAAGTTAGGAAGATTCATAAATGAAGCAGTAAAAAGATTAAAAGGAACTAGTTAGTGTATTTTTCGACGAGTTGTTGTATTTTGAGGGTTTTAATAGAATGCGTGGCAAAAGGGAGAAAATAAGATTTCAGTTGATGGTCAGTTTCAGTCAGCATAATTCTTACACGTAGACGGAAAAGACAGACTTTATTGCATGTATACTTGTGACGACAAGTCTGAATATAACTAATTAACTTTAAAAAAAACTCAAAGAAATACAAACTTTTCAGAAGAGAGAACTAATATTCGCAATTTCTTGTTGATATAAGCTTTCGTCGTTTGAAACCAGTTCTATCATTCAGTAGAACGGAATGATCTAATACAGAGAAGTTAGCTTTCAGAAATTCAAGTTAAGTTTCAGACTAACTCCAATCTTCTTGATTTTGCAATCTAAATATATATATATATATATATATATATATATATATATATATATATATATATATATATATATATATATATATATATAAGGAGCATTCAAAAAGAAACGAGCCAAAGGCTCTAATGTGTACACCGGTGATAGAATGGTAATATTGTTACGTGTGTCACGTATGTAACAAATAAGCGTTCATCCGCTATGTGGAAACACAAGTTTCATTATGTGGCAACGTCGCATACTATCTTCGAACTGTAGTAACGCCATCAAGATGCCATGGTAACTTTAAACTTTTAAATGGGAATTCCCTGATTCCGCAGTCTAGTACGTTAATCGTATGGCCACAGAGTACGTGACTGACAGTTCACCTTCCCACAGCGTTTTGGTTCCCGTTTTGTGTGTCGATTCAAACACCATCCATGAAGGGATTGTTTTCAATTTTGGGTCAAATCACTGTCACCTTTTCCGAGAATCCAAATGGAGGCTCCCATCTAAAATTTTAAAATTACCTAAGTGTCCCCGAAGGGGGTGAGGATCGGTGATTGCTTTTATTATCATTGGATAGCTTTTTCAAAAATATTTAACAAGTGTTATTTTTGCTGAACTGTATATTTCGCGAGATATTGGATTGTTCCGGGCCTTTTTCCGCACCCTATATATATATATATATATATATATATATATATATATATATATATATATATATATATATATATATATATATATATGGGAAATACCGCTCATTTTATTATCATGAGGGGGGAGGGGGAGTGAGCTTGAGGGCGAAAGTAACATATTATGATAGTGAGAGCGAGTAAGGACGAGGGCGATAGCTTATTTGAGGGCGACAATGCACTTCGAAGGAGTGTCGAATACATTTTGAGGGCAAGATGAGCATGGTTAAGGCGAGGGCAAATAAGAATTAATAAAAATACCCACCTCTAATCTATACCTCGCCAAAAATCCCATAGCTCTCCTGTCATATGTATTTTTTCAACTCTTCGGCCCTTGAAAAGTGTATATTGCAAACCTTCTTCTAAAGTTTATTTCAGGGGGCACAGTAGTTCAATAGTATAGCACTTACCAGCGGCTCAAATCTGTTTTCAACATTGGGGGGGGGGACGGGTAAGACCGTTTCCATAATGTTTTTTTAAGCGATGTTCAAAATATTTATGAAGTTGAAAAACAATGGTGTGGAGGATCAGGGAGCAGAGTGGTCTTCAACCTTGGGAGGCGGGCAGATTTGAGGCTTATTCTGGGGGGGGGGGGGATATCAACTTCATCTCACTTTCCTTTGTAGCAATCGGACACAAATCATCACATTTCTACCCAAAATATTCCTTTCAAATCGATTTATTGGAGGAGAGAGTCCCCTCAAGTTCCAAGGTTGGAGGGAACATGTCCTCTTTATCCCCCTGGGATTTGCGCCAGTAGCACTTACCTCTGTGGTTTAATTCTCACACAAGTAAGTTTGTGGTGGACAACAGCTTTTTCCCACATTCTCATTTCACCAACTATTTAATCATTATTCACTTGCACTAGTCATCGTCTCCCTTAGCCTAAAGGGCATAATCGTGGGAAGTTAAACTGAAAGATTTGATTTCATTTCAAGCTATTACCTCGTATTATTATTTGCACAAAGACGCTGCACAAATGAATGTCAAAAACGATGAAGTTATTTAGAATATTTTCAGATAAAATAAAGAATAAATTTAGCTCAATGACATCCATGTTAAGTAAATAATCATATTTACCTGTTTACCTTAGCTGTTACAAGGTAGATATTCTATGAATCAACGCTGACGCTGTAAGAGCAGATTAAACGACCATACACAAGCATTTTAATCTTTCAAAATGTTTTACCAGGTTTACGGCTGTTCCAATTTTTCTTTTCTGACAGTGCGAACAGTGGGGTCTATGTTTGAGCACAAGCGGTGACGTTTCTTTTCTCGGCATGAGATGCGAATCTTTGGAGAATGCAGAGAATGATAAATATGTGACATTCTAGAAACTTAGTGCTTTAATCTAGACTTGCAATGGCATTAAATTAGATTAAGGTTATCTTGTCTTTTTTTTTTTTTTTTAATAGTGTCATACTAGTATCCCCCAAGCGAGTGAGTGTGGTAGAAAGTAATCTGCTTAACTTTGTAGATTGCATGGTCTATTTTTCAGTCAAGGGTGATCCTAAATTTTCATTTTATAATATAATTAACAAATCAACTTACTTGTTGTAGCTTAGGTAAACCAGTAAGATGGTGTGAGTAAACGAAACAAACTCAGTTGTAAGTCATGGATGTAATCATTTGAAGCAATTTCTTCATTTGCATGAAGTTTTAGTATGCACAAGGGTAATTGATTCAGAAACTTTAAGATAATTATACAGCAATAACAGTAATACAAGGGAAAATGAACCTTCTGTTCTAGGAGAATATGATAGGTAATAAAAGAGTCTCGCCCTTCACTAGTTTACTAGTACTAGGATGGATATAAACCCTACCTTGTAAACAAGCCTTATTCCCTATGCCCGGTCTGTAGTATCATTCAGCATACCTGGTGGTCCCTCCATGTTCGTATTATTTTTATTCCTACTATTTCTATTATTATTCTCTAAATATTCTACAAACAGTATACACTTGCTTCTCGATGGGCTGCAGTGGTTCTTTTTGTATATTAACGTTAACAACATTTTCTGCCGAAATGGATATTTGTGTGCCGAATTCTACTTGTTTTGCACAAAACCAACATTATTTCACACTCAGAAAACGATATATAGGATATATTAGCTTCGTTAATTATTTTAAACATTACAGTACCGTCAAATGGGGTGAAATCGGACGGATCTGGGACATTTTCAACTGTGCTGGAACTAAGCTACATTATTTTGTTAAATTAAATAGCTATATCGTGGGGGATATGTTCTGGGAATACAATAAACGAAAGAAAATAATTTTTGACCAATTGTGCACATAGTTAAAAAACATTAAAATATGTCCAATATCACCCCCGGACATATTTTAATGGCTGACTTCGGACATTGTAATATTTTGGCATGATGGTCCAAAGCTGTGTCTCTATGTTGTAAAATTGAACAGTAAGCACAATCCAGTCTCTATGGTGTGAAATTGGACAGTAAAATTTGACAACAAAAAGAAAGGTTGTCGGAGATTTATTTGAATGTTTTCATAGTTTCGGTTACATATTTACAACCATATTTAACATAGTGACAAACCAATATCCTGTAAACTTTTTAAAGAGAAATATATATTGGTTTGAAGCTATAGAGCAATAGAGAACAAGAGAAAAGTATTGCACATACAACGATGTACCGTTCGCCCATTAATGCTTCAGATTACTATACCTTTTTGTGGAAGTACAGTATATCTTACTCCATATTTTACGAGGTTTAGCCAACACTCGGAAAATCTGTTCTTTGCAAACTCTATCTTCATACATACAGCCTCTTTGTCCAGATACCCTTTTACAAGATACCTTATATCTTCAGATGTAAAGGAAACCCCAATTTGCAACGCTTAGAATGCCATGCTTGCGTTTACTCTCTGTTTTGTACAGAAAGTGAATAACATGTTTTACTCTCTGCACTTAGAACAGTTTGGCCTCACATAGTTCTGTTGTGTTTGTTCTGTACTGTCAAACGCGGTACCTGATAAACATCTCAGCTTTACGATAGGACAATCTTTCCTCCTCCACAACTTGAATAGCACTTTCAAGTCGCTCCGGGTCGTGATTTCCTTATGACTACGCCAAATAATAACGTGGCACCGTCCGAAATCACCCCAGGTCATTTCACTCCACTTTCAAACATGCACAACGTTGCAAGATTAGAGTTTATTGTTTGCGTAACCAACGTATATTCGTAGCAAGTAACTGAGGATTATTATTCTTCCCAATAGGTTACATGTAGTTTATTATTTTTATCTTCATTCACGATGTTTCATTTTTTCCCTTTCTTCTCACAATGGCATTGCTAGTCAGGTGTACAGGGGTGGTAAATTACAGTTTTGCTCCGATATTTACATCTAATGCACGGCACATCGTCTATTGATCACAACTGAAATCGCAACAGTCTAGCTCCAATAACAGCAGATTAAAGTACAGAAACAACAAATAACTTGCAATCGTCCGATTTCACCCCATTTGAGAGTATGTCTTAGCAGAGTCTTCCATCAATTTCACGAAGAAAGATACGAGTATAGATATTTCTCTTCCTAATATTAACATTTAAAGACATCGACGACAAAATGTTCTTGTTAAAATGGCCTTTCTTGCAAAGATAGGATAGATTTAGGAAAAATATTTGAACCTTTATCTCTCAACCCTACGATAGGTATTTTGATGAAAGTGTTGGGTTTTCTCGTTGCTAAGCGATTAGCATACGCGCCTTTAGCGTGGGAGACACGGGTTCGATTCCCGGTGAGAGCTCATGTGGTTCGAATTCTACGTTAAGCTGTCGCATATAGCCTCGCTGTTGAACGGGACACTAAACTGAAAAGCAATCAAATCAAATCAATGAAAGTGTAATAACAGAAATCCGTAATGCCACCCTCTTCTCATTTCCACCCATCACCCCTTCTCACTTACCATGTCGATGAGGGCTTAACTTGCACTTAAATGCCATCGGGAGTGCCACTATTTGTATCAGTGAAAACTAAAACTATGGATTAGACACTTATATTGTTCATTTTTGATTATTTTTACAAGTTACTCCTTTCCCACTCCACTTACCCTTCACTAGATTTCAATGGGGATTAGTTTGGACTTAAATATAATCGAGAGTGCAACTATTCATCTCAAACACCCCGAAAACTATCGATTGGGCACTAATATCGGCCATTTTTGATTATTTTTATATGTCACCCTATCCACTTTCCTATGGCGAAAATTATTAATGCGATATCATAAGATAGTTGAGAGACTTAAGCTTCATAACATACCTAATGTCATTTTAATGGGTTTAATAGTTATTGCGTAAAGGGGTAAAGCACAAACTCACATTCGCTCTTGAATATATAAATGTCAAGAAAAATAGAATTGAATATTTAAAAATTAATGCTTTCCCAGTGGCGTATATTGGTTTGATGGCTTGGGCTACCACTAACTTTTATAAGGCCTGTACATTATTATTATTATTATTATTATTATTATTATTATTATTATTATTATTATTATTATTATTATTATTATTATTATTATTATTATTATTAGTATATTATAGTTTCCACGTTATTATACAGTTCTCAAAATAAGAGAAAACCTTAGAACATACTTTCTTTTATCAAGTAGATAAATTCGATTTTCTCTTCACTAGGTGAGCTATTTTATCTTATTAGTTATCATGGAAAAATGATCGTATATTTCTACCTTCATGTACCGAGTGAAATGTTCCTACATTTTTCTTTGGATATATAGTAACTCTTCTCACTAGAGTAAATAGAAGTTGTGTGAGAAATAAAGAACACTGAAATAGGTGATTATCCAACAAAGGAGCCTCAGCCTGTAAGAGTCTTCGCTACGTAAAGCAAATAATGCAACATGTAATTATAACAGCTATGCCGATTATCGCAAGATACCGGTACTGTAAAACAAAATTTGCGATGCGTTGACGTTAACCGTTACGGAACGATGTTCAGGATGTCCGAGACAATTCCCAGTGACCCCCAAAGTGCGCTGTTATTACTCCTATAACTTTCTTCTTTTCCTTCGCATAAGCGCAAGAAACCGATTACTCTATAGGCATTTGGTGCTACCTGGCAGCCCGTTTGTACGCAGTAGTTGAAGGTGGAGCGAAGGAGAATGCGTTGATAACTACATGATTTTTGATGCAGTTAGTAACTAGAGAAGTGGTTTCTGCTATGTTGCCAAATCGAAGATCTCTTAAGCAAACGAGACAGACTGCGTGTAAAGAAGCTAGTGGTTGTTTCTAAATATATTGAATTTTCAGAAACTCGTATCGTTTAAAGAAGATACCAAAGAATAAAATTATCAATATAAATTACTCTCTATTATAATAACTTTAATAGTATATAATTTTGTAATGTTCTAGGGGTACAGCCAGAAGGCACAGTAGCCTTCAAAGTACACTATTCAATTTTCCTCATATAAATGAATTTTATCCATTTGTTTAAGCAGCACAGCATTTGGTTTTCGTCTTTCTCCTTTCTCTCCTGACCAACAGAAACTTTCAACTAAATGTCGGGATTTTCTCTCTCTTACTTCACAGTTTTGTAGCATTCTCTCTCTCTCTCTCTCTCTCTTTCTCATGTGTCCTGTTGATTTACAAACTTGAAGCAATCAAGAAGTATGTTGTTTACAGTTCAGGTAGAGTTATCTTAGAGGCCGCCCTGATGTTTCTTTCGAAATGTTTTCCATCTTTTTTGTCTTTCTAAGTATTCCGACGCCTCAAAAGTTTGTAAATCCATCTCACTCGCACCCACACTAACACATATAATGGATAGGAGAAGGAACCAAATCTCTGAGGTTACATTTTTTTTGAAAATAAAAACTTTATATTCTTTGAATTCTTCACTTTAACAGTGTTCATTCTTCATCTTAATTTATGATCCAAGTCTATCTACTAATCATATTTATAATTAATCACACTTGTACCATTTTCTCTACGATGAAGTTGCTTTAAAAATATCTTTACTCATTAAAAAAAAAAAACTCTTTAACAAATTCCATAGCTTATTCTTATCTGACATTTTGTTATATCATGAAAACACAGGATACCAACTGCAATTTCTACAATGTCTTTCGGGTTTTAGTACACAATATCTAAAAACTAGTTGAAATGCTCTTCTTTCCACGGAAAAATAAGTTTATCGAAAGTATTTGGAAGGTATATTTCAACTATTTTTCCTTCCCCATTAAGATACACTTTTTAATGAAAGTAATTTAATAAAAGCCTGGATCGAGTCAGATTCTATATTTCGAAATTCATATCAAATAGTTCAGGTTTAGCCATTTTCCCGTAAAAATAAGACAATGTCGGCTTAATTTTTTATAATACACTAAATGAAATGACTGTTCTTCAAAAAGGGCTTTACATGTATCAAAATTCATGTCAAACGAGTCACCCGTTTTCTCGTGATGTGATCACAAATAACGGCAATGTGCCATAAAGATTATACCAGGTGCGTCTGAAAAGTTCAGTGAATGGTCTCAGAAAATAAATGAAACAACATTTATAAACAAAATATCTTTTTTTCCTTCAAAGTAGTCACCATTAGTTACAACACACTTCTAACATCGGTTGTAAAGCTGTTTGAGACTGTCAGCAAACGCTTCTGGAATCGCTCGAAGCACCGTGGTCATGCGTTGTTGGATATTCGTAACGTCTGCAAAGCTTAAGATTCCGTATCACTGCGAAATTAAAATATCGCTAATTTTTCAGTAATTGTATGATATCTTCAAATAGATAAAAGATAATCGAAAAGTGGATCAAGACCTCCCTTGACGATGTTATTTTGCATGAGGTACCGTTATCATGAGTCACTTAGTAACTTTCCGTTTGCAGTTATTTAGAAATACGAAAATAAATGCCGATTTTCTAAATGGCTGGAAATCGAAAGCAGATAAATGAGTCATGATAACGGTATCTCACGCAAAATAATATTGTGTAGGGAGGTCTTGATCCAGTTTTCGATTATCTTTTATCTATTTGAAGATATAACATAAGTACTGTAAAATTAGCGGTATTTTAATTTGGCAGTGATGAGGCCTCTAAGTGTTTCAGGGCTAATTTAAGGCAGTGAAACAAAAATAAGTCTTCCGGCGCTAAATCTGGAGAATAAGAAGTGTGTTGAACAATCACCTTGCGTTGAGCGAGAAAGTGGAGCAAGCAGATCATATTGGTAGCATCAGGTCTCATCTCCTTTAATGCTGGTTTTCAAAAACTGCGGATTCGAGTCAGACATGTCGATGAAATCTCCAGACATTTCCATCCGAGTTTGCTTCTGCTCGTCTGTCAGCTTGTGCGGTACAAACCGGGCACAAATCTTCCGCTTTTCCAAATATTCTTGAACAATAGTTCTTACACTGTATTTTCTTATCTTCAACTCTTCTGTTATTATTCTTAAAGACATCCGCCGATCATCCGTAAATATCCGCCGTACTCGTTCGAAGTTATCTAGGACAGTGCTTTGTTGGCGGTCGACCCGAATGCGGCTCACCCTTGACACCTTCCTTTCCGTCTCTAAAGCGTTTAAACCACTCAAATACATACTTTCTACTCATTGCTTCAACACCGTACACTTGCACTGAAATTCCATGAGTCTCCGTCACTGGAACGCCTTGCTCCAGTTTGCAACGACACGAATTCTAGCACTGATTCCATTAACTTAGTTGCAGGAGCACCATTGCTTCACTTCAGTGATTTGCACGATAGGGTACGCTTGTTGACATTGTCTCTCTATGTGTATGCCTGGTCGTCTTATCCTAACCAGCGCGGTTTTTAACATAATTATGGGACCATTTACCGAACTTTTAGACGCTCCTTGTAGAATCGTGTTCCCGTTTTACTTTAGAACCGATTTTTTTAAAAATAGTTCCAACACGTGTTCCTTATTTGTAATGAAGAGTTTATTGATCGAATTTCATCTCCCAAATTTGAGGGCTACCTTAGACACTCTATTTTTGGTTAATATTTTAAACTATCTCTCTACCCTCTGGATATGCATTTTAATGAAAATGACAAGACAAAATTAGTTGAAAGTACAGTCACTGTCGAAAGTCTTAACACTCTACTGATTTTTCAGGCTTTTTAAAAAATGGTCCTGTATCCACGCAAAATCCAGCTTGTTGGACTTATTCTGTAACATAAACATCATTGCTCACATAAAGAAATTGAAACAAATTGTTCTGTTTCCACTGAGACAAACTTATTGGGCATGTCTGCGTTCAGTGAAATGTCCATCGATCAACGGCCAAGTAAGAATGTGGTAGACAACATCGTGTCCGTCGGTTTTCTCGGGGTACTGATGTTTCCTTTCACATTCTCATTCCACCAATTCTTCCATCATCATTCATGTGTTTCAATTATCGTCTCCCTTAGCCTAAAGACCAAAATTGGGTATATTAAATTGAGATATTTCGTTTTATTTCATTGTTGAAATGCCTATCTTTAGTCTTGACAAGAGCTTTACAAATTCCAGGTATTTGTTTGATTAATTTATCCAACTTTTGAGAAGCTATGTGACTCCAGTAGCTCTGAAGAATCTTCCAAGTATCTTCAGTATCCGTTGACATCTATTCACGGAGTGTCCTGTCAAGTTAATCTTACAAGAGCTCTGGGAATAACAAATCCAGTGACTAGGGCGACTATTCCGTTTGTTGATGATGTAAACTTCTTTGTATTGTAGGTAATTACTGTATAGCTTGGAAGAATGTTCTGGATGATAATCCTGTTGTAGTACAAAGTTACTGCCCCAAATCCGCATCTCTGATGAAATTCCATGCGTCACTTAAACGTTGTGAAACACCGTTTTTGTCAATTATTCCATTAATTCGAACTAAGCTACTAAGCCTGTAGAGCATCTCCAAACAGTGACACTACCTTCTTCGTGCTTTAACGTAGATATTATATGGTAGGAATCAGGGGCAGATCTAGGTGGGGACGATCTGGGCGATTGCCCTTCCCCCAGAAGAGGAAACTTTCTTATTTTTTGAGTTTGGAACTCTTAAAAGTAGCTGTAAGTAGCAGTATTACAACCCACAGCCCCTCCCAGAAGTCCTTCCTGGATCCGCCCCTGGTCGGAATGAAAGTGATCCTCGGGATGACGACGCATAAACGTCTAGCATTGGAAGATGTAAAGTTGGAATTTTGATTCGACGGTGGAGAGCTGCCCTTTCCAATTATTCACCGTCCCAGTCTTTACTTTTTATTTTTTGGTTCAGGTTTATCTTTCTGTAATGTTTCCTCCTTCAAGGAATGGTTTCTTTACTCCAATACTAGCCTAAGACCATAGATCTGAAGGCGCTGGGCCACTGTCCTATTCGATACTGATTCGAAATAACTCTTTCATAGTTCTATTGATTCTTCCGGAGCGGGTAACGTCTATTCCGTTTGCTTGTTTCTCCAGTTAACTTTTCGTTAAGAGAAGTTGTTATTTTTGGACGATCAATGCGTTTCCGTGTAATATTTACACTACTTTCTGACTCCCTTTCAACAGTCCGACGCACTACTCTGTTCCATCATTGTGCAATGTTTCACAGAGACTGACTCTCTTCTCTTAAAACAACCACTTGAACAACCGCTTCGACTCTTAGTTAGCAGTTTTTCTTCAGTATTTTATAGTATTTCTATGTTCTTCCCATTATTAAACTGGTTCACGTAAGTGAAAACGATAAGATTGCATGTCATGGATTTGCATCAAATTTTACCCATATTATGACACGATTGAATAGCGCATACACAATTGTTCGTTGAAGTAAAGAGACAACTACTGATAAGGATTCATACACGCCCACTAGATGTCGTTGAAACGATTAAACAAAATGTAAGGCTAGTTGTCTAGCTATCTGTTTACTGCCAAGCAGCTTTCCTCAATAAATTTTTCTTGATGTCAACAAAAGCATGAATTTTCGTATCCTTATATGAACAGCATTATTTATTTTTTAAAAAAGCAAGTCCAATACATGTGGTCTTGTATGGACATAGAGTCTTTTACTTGGAAAATTTTGAAAAATCAATAGTGTGTTCAGATTTTTGACAGTGTCTGTAAGTACTGACTGTTTTGTTCAAAAATCTACGTAATTCAAACAGTTAAGACGTTTTCCGTTATGAAGTTACAGACGGTATTTTCTTCTGTGTATATAGATATAGATACAGATATATAGCTATAGATATAGATATAAATATAGATATAGATACAGATATATAGATATAGATATAGATATAGATATAGATATAGATATAGATATAGATATAGATATAGATATAGATATAGATATAGATATAGATATAGATATAGATATAAATATAAATATAGATATAGATACATTTTTGTAATATTGATTAAGTGTCGAAGATCTGGGTTGATTTGGGGCAGAATGAAACAATGTCTTCTCGTAGGACGGTAATGATTATTTTATCTCAGATAAAACAAATAACATAATGCGCCCACAAGCATCAAGTGGTATTTACTCTGCGTTTACTTAACAGTAATTGGATTAGAATTAGCTAATTAGTTAATTGGATTAGAATTGATACGAAGAGTCAACCAACCATCGCTGTAGAACTCCTTGCAAACCTGTGCTGTATACAAACCCGGCAATCCAGTACGATGTGTGGGTTGCATACCTGCAGGTAATAACGAATAAAAACAAGCTTGTTTTAAACCGTTGGAGTTTTTCAGACCATAAATTTACTATTTAAAAAGTATTCTTTTTTTTATGAACGAGAATGTTCATGGTTTAATTGTACTAATTTCTTCTTCAAATGCATTAAATGTCTTTGTGATCTTAAATATTAAATTCTGTTATTTTATAATTTTTAATTCCCGGTATAAACATACGGCAGCTTATACATAATTTAGTTAGATTTTAAAAAAAAAAAAAAACATTAAAGATCAAAAGTTAACAAAGCTCTTGGTCTATATTTCATTTGGCCATGCTGTGTGCTCTCATGTTCCTTGCGTCATAATGAAATGGTTGATTGATTGATTGATTTGGAGTTTAGTGTTTCTCTTTCACCACCAAGGGTTGTATCAGACGTGTGCCTACAGCTTAATAAGGGATTAGAACCACACGAGTTCCCATCGGGAATCGAATCGTGAACGCTTACGCTAGCCACATAGCCAGCCAGAAATTGTTGTAGAGAGGGGTCTAATACCACAAGCCACTACTTCAATGTAGTGCTGAATAGGTATCATTCTGGACTCGAAAAGCCGATAAGCAATGATAAAATACTTCCACTATAAACAAAATGATAGAACTAGTTTTACGGGTGCTTAATTTGAAAAGCATTTTCAAAGAAAGCTATGTCGTTAAAGTGAGATTTTTGGGATGTTTTTTTAAGGGTAGAACGGGTTTTGGGACCGGACGACACCCGTCTGACTTTAAGAGAAATAAAAATGAGAATTTTAGCTTTTTGGAGAGAGAGAGAGAGTGGGTAGGTGAGAGGCGAGGAAGAGAAAGGAAGAAATTTGATGTTACAGTACCTGTAGCTTTATTTATTTATTTATTTTTTTTTTGCTGGGCTTTTTGTTATTTTTTGTTGTTCGTCCGGTGTTCTGTATGTCGAAAACCGAATTATAGTTTGTTCGGTTCGTTTTCTAAGTTACTCTCGGAGTGCCCAGTTGACCGCCGTGCACTCCCCGGACCGACTCTCGACAGTCTTTTGACAACTTCGCGACTGAGTCGTAAGATGACTCCGAAGACCGACTTTCGGCAGGCTCTGGAGACTAACTTTGATATTTGACTTCAAAGTCTCCAAACGACTCCAAAGGCTCCGTGTGACTCCTTGTTTTTGGGTTGGAGGGAGTATTTAAAGACAAAGATTTGCTGGTAATTTTGCTGACTTTAGGCACGTGTAGATGAGATGTTTTTGTCTTAACAGGTACTCATGACGTTAGAGATGGACAGATAGTTGGGAAAGGAGCTCTCTTAGCTTTATTATATAAAATACATATTGACATAATACATTATATAACATGAACAAACACTTCCACGATTTAGCTACGAAAACACAAAATTACGGAAGAAAAAAAGAATAGTCTCACAACACCGAAGATACGTCTTAAAGAATATCATGTTTCTTATACAAACAATAAATGATTTTGTGGGAGATCAACGAAAGTCAATAAATAATGAATATTAGTCTCTTTACACTAGATTGTTTTTACCGAAGTTGAAGTGTAAGATCAAATTTTCATGCTACATTTTATTTCACGCTACTTTACATACCATTTCCCTGTTAAACAATTATAGTTTTAATGAGAAAGTGTACAAATATATGTTGAATTTGGAAGTTTTTTGTGGGGGATACCGACCCAGTGGACTCCCTGTGGGTGTGCCCCGTGCAACGAGGGAGCACTCATAACGAAATGATAAAAGTGTATCATTCTGTACAGGCTTCATCTTAATACATCACATGGTTACGTATACATAGAGCGTAAATTGTTATATTTACAAAACAATTTTTTGTCGTTTTTCTCGAAAACTACGCATTAGGATTCACACTCACCATATCATTTTGTTCAGCTTAACGAGATCTATCAATTATTAATGGTATATGTATTAATGGTGTATGTTTCATCTCTAGATATTTTGCATTTTTGGTTATGCACTATTACCTAGGAGGCTCAGGTGGGCAGGTCATATAGCCAGAATGAAAGAAACGCTTTCAAAGTTTTAACAGGAAATCCAACTGGAAAACGACCATTAGGAAGACCTAGGTGCAGATGGGAGGACAACCTTATGATGAATGTCGCAGAATTAGGAATACAAAGTTGAAACTGGACCCAGTTGGCTAAGGTCAAAAGTCAATGGAGAGCTTTCGTGATCGCGGCATTGAACCTTCGTGTTCCATAGGTCATAGAGTTAGTTAGGTATTTAACTTCCGTGTTCCGTAGGCCATAGAGTTAGTTAGTTAGGCGTTTAACCTCCGGGTTCCATAGGCCATACAGTTAGTTAGTTGGGTATTGAACCTCCGGGTTTCATAGGCCATAGAGCTAGTCAGTTAGACATTAAACCTCCGGGCTCCATAGGCCATAGAGTTAGTTAGTTAGGCATTTAACCTCCGGGTTCCATAGGCCATAAACTTAGTTAGGCATTAAACCTCCAGGTTCCATAGGCCATACAGTAAGTTAGTTGGGTATTGAACCTCCGGGTTTCATAGGCCATAGAGTTAGTTAGTTGGGTATTGAACCTCCGGGTATCATAGGCCATAGACTGTGTTAGTTGGGCATCAAATCTCCAGGTTCCATAGGCCATAGAGATAGTTATGCACTGAACCCCCGAGTTCCATAGGCCATAGAGTTAGTTATGCGCTATTATAGATTTACATGCCAGTGCCTACAGTCATGTTCAGGTATTTTGTATAATTCTTCTAGATTCCTCTTTATGAAAGTTTTTTTTTTTTTTTAATTATTGAAGCCAAATATTTTCTTTGCAGACTTGCCCTTTATGTATTCTGTTTCCAAGAAAAACAATTTATGACTGTTGTATATTCTACGTATCGCTTTCCCTCCCATCCACTAGTAAGATCCATACACAAGATTCCTAAGATGCATTATTTATTATCTACAATATCGTATACGTAATTTATTACGGAAAACCAATAGCTTGTTTACTTCGTAGTTTAGAATGCCCTCTTTTAAAAGAAATATATATTTGAGTTTATGTTCACCTACAAAATACTCAAGCTGGTTCTTGCTGTTTATTTTCGAATACTATATGTTCTGGTTACGTGGGTGACTATGTATTTTTTTTTCTATGAAACTAGAGGGAAAGATAGATAAATTGCAAGATGGTTGAATTTGCATTTGCTCGACGGGTTGCATAAATTTTATGAAAAAGCTCAAAGAGAAGAAGAAGCAAAACTCTCTATTTCTTCCCAGTTTTCTTCCCTTGCGTTTCGTTTAAAATATTCAAAGCAGACGAGCACAATATATCACACTCATCACAATTTTTTGTACTTTTTTTTCGAAGGATAAACTTTCATTCTATCTACAAAATGATATACTATTTTTTTTTTCTTACAGGATGTACCGAAAATCGATCCGTCTCTGGTGGAACACAACTCTTTCATACGTGCAGCCATCCCTATTCTTCCAGTCCCTCTGGCTTGGATCTGCCTTTTTCTCAATGTTTTCTTTCCTGGAGCAGGTAAGTGTCCTTTGCCTCATCTTTTCAATGTATTTTCTGTGTCTATGTGTGCGTTCTTTCTCTATCTCATGCAAAAGAAAAAACGTTCAATGTTGAAAGAACAACGTATCGTGATAGCATTCGCTTCAACAATGTTTTCATAATACTTTTTCTTCTCTTTTACGTAAACGAATTCTTCAAGCTTATGTTCTTTGTTTACTTAATATATTTTACGTATTCTTTAAGTGATACTGTTGTGGAGTTAACCATGAACTTCAATATTGCACGAATATACTCTAAATATGTACAGAATTAATAAGCTTCAAACGAACATTAATATATGTAACATACAAAGTTTTATGAATATATACAATACAGAAAATTGCAAAAAAGAAAACAAATGAATAACAAATAGAATCAAGTTCACTGCCACGCGATATTACCAAGAGACTCATATTTCGCCCATTAGAAATGATATTCCGAACTTTGTCGATTATTTCAGTTGTTCTCTTACACATGCCTGGACCTAGGCTCTCGTCATCTTCAACAGCATTGAGTCTCTTACGACATTCGAAAACACGGAAACCAGAAAGATAATTGTCCCCCGCGCTCAGAACTTGATATTTACTCCTTGTTTCATTACTGAGACGCGGACGAAGTATAACGGTATTTACTCCTTGTTTTATTACTGAGACGAGGACGAACAATCACGATATTTAATCCTTGTTTCGTTACTGAGACGGAGACAAAGTTTCACTATATTTTCTCCTTCTTTCACAGCTGAAACGGGGACAAAGCATTACGATATATATACCTTTTGTTTCAATTATTGAGACGGGGACGAACTATCACGATATTTAATTCTTGTTTTCTTACTGAGACGGAGACAAAGTTTCACAATATTTTCTCCTTGTTTCATTGCTGAGACGGGAACAAAACATCATGATATTTACCTCTTGTTTCATTACTGAGACAGGGACAAAGTATCATGAAATTTACTACTTGTTTTATTACTGAAACCTGGACGAAATATCACGGTATTTTCTCCTTGTTTCCTTACTGAAACAGGGACGAAGTATCACAGTATTTACTCCTTGTTTCGTTATTGAGACAGGCAGAAAATATCACAATATTTACTCCTTGTTTCACTACTGAGACGGGTACGAAGCATCACTGTATTTAATCCTAGTTTTATAACTGAGACGGGGACAAAGTATCACTATATTTACTCCTTGTTTCATTTCCGAGAAGAAGACGAAGTATGACGATACTTACTTCTTGTTTCATTACTGAGGTGGGGACGAAATTTTACTATATTTAGTCATTGTTTCACTATTGAGATGGGGACGACGTATCACAACACTATTTCATACTTAGCTGCGTCATGCTCAACACTGGCAACTTAGCCGAGCTAGGAAATTTCTGCATGAGTTCTTAAGGTTACAGGCAAGGTTCACCACTGTGAGAAACTTCCGTGCCAAAACTTACTTCGCAGTGAGAAAATAATCCGAATAAGGATATTACAGTATATTTTCCGAGTTACATCACTGTGAAAATTTTAGTAGAAATGAAAGAACTACATTCACATTTTTGGAGCTGGAAATATTGCAATTGCATTAAATTTACTGTTTACCAAAGGCCGAAATTGTCTAGAAGATGTGAATTTCTAAAAATAAATAAATAAATAAATAAAATAAAATAAAATAAAATAAAATAAAATAAAATAAAATAAAATCTCAATAGGATTTGTGTAAGGTACTTATGATTAAAAATAAATCAAATATCTTTCAATATATATCTGAAGACGGAATATTCTATATTGTTCGAAGTGAGCACCTATCTATTGGTTTATCTTTCTGGATGACTGATCACTGTCAAAGTCCAAGACAGACCTTCAACTTCTCTTCTACTGAAGCGAGTAGCAACATAGCTCCATTTAGGGTCTCTTATTCCTTGGTGTAAAGGGACAAGTTTCACCAATAGATGTCACTACAGTCGTCGTATCTCATTTATTTTTTACCTTTCACGAAAATTCATCATTTTTCTTACAAATTTCAAGCTAGAGGTTTCAAATTTTTAGAGAAGGAACTTCATAACCTATCGAAGGCAACAATCCGTGCCGATTTCTTATTTAGAATTTTCTTCATTGTTGAAACAGTTATATTGTTAAAGGTTTGGATATCCCCCCTTTAAACAAACAAACCATTTCAACAATGACGAAAATTCTAAATAAAAAATCGGGACGGTTTGTTGTCTTCGATAGGTTATGAAATTCCTTCTCTAAAAATTTGAAACCTCTTACATGAGAGAGATAGGAAGACTGTAGTGACATCTATCGGCAAAACTTGTCCCTTTACACCAACCTTAACATTGGGAATTTATAGACGAAAATTTATATGTTACCTTTATCAGGTTAGTTTTGTTTCCTGCTGTTCCAACATAGAATTTACACTTTTAACAGCTTATAATATAAGTTTTTGATTGATTGAAAGTGGGGCCACGGTGGCATATCGGTATAGCCGTTACTTCTGGAGCGTGGGATCTCCGACTCGGTCCCCAACCAAGGGAGTTTTTGGTGGACAATATTGTGTAAGTGTGTTTTCTCGGGGTACTCTCGTTTCCTCCCACTTTCTTATTTTTCCATCATCATTAACTTCCTTTAATGATTGTCTCCCTTAGCCAAAAGAGCATAATCTTGGGTCGTTACATGGAAAGATTTTGTTTCAAAGTGTTATCTATCGTAAGGATTGTGCTGCACGTTAAAAGAAGTAATTTCCTTTGGTTTTCAATAATAACTCATTACAAAAATGTTTAATGAATTTTTATATAAGAGGACATTTTTTTAAATATATTCATTCCAGTATATACATATGTATATCTTCATTCCCTACTTTTAAATGTTGGGGATTGCATTAGCTAATGTGACTATGTCTAACTTTCAAAAAAACGCAAAACAGTTACTATGATAAATCTCATTAACATACGAGTATACTAATATCAACATCTGTTACAACAGCTGGACAATATCTGTGCAACATCTATTGCTTGTCTTATCCTTATGAAAAATCAAATGAAAAAATTAATTTTACGTCTCATTACTATGCTCTCTAAGCAAGGGCGCCGATTTCTCTGTAAATTTGGGGAGGGCCATTCAGATGCAGAAGGGTTTTAAGGATTTGAAGACAAATTTCAGTCAAATTATGTCAAATATTGTATATTCATAAATACAATGAGGGGGGCACATGAGCTTCAAGTGAGAGGCGTCCTTCCCCTCCCAGGATCGGCACCCTTGTATCTAAGCTACGGAAGAAAATGATTCATGAAAGTGAGTGGTTATGGAAGATTTGGCAGAATGAGAAGTTGATAGGAAACGGGAGAAAATCTAAAACAAAAACGCGAACATGTTGTTCACCACAAGCATAATTGAGCTGATATCGAACCAGGGATCCTTCCCCATCAGGATTCTGCCGCCTACAGTCGGACAATTTGTCCATGCCGACCAGATGCCGTGGTTGGATTGCCAGCGCCGGACGTCGGCGTCTTTCATCGTGATTTTCGACCGCGACGAATAGTTGCCTTGCCGAGCAGTCGGCAAACAGCCAGAAATTAACATTAAATGCGCCGGTGCCGCCGTCGAAAAGAGGCCGGCATAAGGAGTCGGCAGAGGGTCGGAAAGAGGCCTTTCCGACTGTTTTGCCGATTCTGACGGTCGGTAACAGTCGGCAAAGAGTCGGCAAAGGGCATTTTATTTACGATTTTCGACCACTTGCCGCTTTGGCAAAAGGTCGGCAACTTTGAACAAGTAGATCGTCGTGCCGCCGCGGACGGGTGCCGGCTGCCTCCGGCGGCCCGCCTCCGTCGACGGCGGCAATCCCCTCTTTCTGACCGCGACTTCCTGATGGGGTTCGTATCTAGAGGAGCGTTCTACTATTGAACTATAATGCCTCCACTTTAACCTTAGGAATTGCATTATGTTTCCTATTTTAAACTCTAAATACTATATTTGCGAGAGAGGGCACGATGGGTCAGTGGTAGAGATCCCCGGCCAAGTTAGTTTGTGGTGGACAACATCGAGTCCGTGGTTTTGTCGGGGTATTCCCTTTTCCTCCCACTTTCTCATTCCACCAATTCTTCCATCATCATTCACTTGCTTTAATCATTGTCTCCTTTAGCCTAACGGGCATAATCGTTGGACGTTAAGCTTAAATATTTGATTTCATTTCATTTTATGCTTGAGAGTGATATTTGATACTGTATTGGAAAATGGAATAAATAGTAATAAGGCAATGGATAATATGTGCTTCGAATGAATGTTAATAAAAGAGTTGGAGAAATGGAAATTGTGGAAGAAAACTGAGAAAGATCCAAGAAAACACATGGGTACAACGTTGTTCCACCAGAAACTTCTAAGCCAGACATCGGACAAATCACTCCGATATCTTTTTCTACCCTTCAACATTACTCAGAATCGTAAACTTCTTAAAATGAAAATGTATAAGAGAAATTAAATTCAGCATATGTTTTCAATTCAAAAAGTTTCACATAAAATTTGCTCATATGACCATCTTTACTTTCTGTTAGTTTATGGTTAATTAAAGAAACCTGTTCCTGTTCGTAAAACTGGATGACCTACACGAACGCAACCCACACAACATAATAAATTGGCGGGTTTGTATAAGTTACAGGTTTCAGGATAATTTTGAACTGACAGTTCATCCATCCTTTCTGTCAATTCTAATGTTATTTGTGTTTAATATAATACATATTATATGTAGAATAACGTATATATCTGTTTCTCGAATATTATACTTAGTATTTTTCCTTCGAGATGCCGTATTGTTTCTTAAAAAATCTATTAAATCCTACCACATGAATCTCTCTTTACACGTGTTTTACAAATGGAGTCAAGTTGGTTCATTGGTAACGCACTCACCTCTTGTGCATGATATCCCTGGTCCGATTCCGAGATATGCGAGCTTGTAGCTGATAACATTGCACCCATGGAGATTCTGGGTGTTCTCCCATTCCTCTGACATTCCCATTCCACCGACTCTTTGGTAATCATTCACTTTCGTTAATCGTCTTTCTCTTTCAGACTAAAGGGAATAAACGTGGAAGATAGAACTGAAAATTTTCGATTTATTTATTTATTTATTTATTTTTACAATAGTAATGTTGATTACAAAATCTGCATGAACGAGCATGTAACCTGATTGCCCCTCAAAATAAGATGGCCAACTTTTGAAAATTGAAATATTGGACGCCCTCCTGGAGTACGTATACTCTTAAGATTGTGACATCATCGCTGATCAAAAAATGTGAGCAACCTGTAACTGGTTACTTCACATAAAATTAAGCAATTCGAAGTTCAAATTTAATAACTTTAGTAACTTTTGAAGCATTTATTAACCTTACTTATTCCAGTTTTGGTTGAGTCGACACATGCAATTTTTGTAGTCTATCATCAATAATACATCGTATTTAAAACGGAAAAGCAAATACAATTAGCAATATAATTATGGCATGCACAAAATATACTTGAAAAATAAGTCTTACCGGTTTCGCTAGGGCTGGTAATGTCTCATAATGCCTACATTTAATGGATTTGGATGCATTATTTAATTGGAAGATGTAGCTGTAGATGAAGCAGTGCTAGCTGCTCTCTTGAAAATGTACTTTTGTCGATCTTTAGCAGTTTTGATAAGCTCAGTAAATTTTCCTGCCTTCAACTTTTCAACAAATTTCACGCATGAGAGATTGTTATCAAAGCGAATTATAAGCTCTGCTTTAACCATGTTCATCGACAAACGATTCCTTTCGTCACTCCAAAATAATCTGAATAGAACAGAGGATAGGATTAGTATGAGGAAAAATTACCGGATATATACTGTCCGGTTTTGAGGTCATACTGGACACCGGACAAGGGGGTCAAAAACCGAACAGTCCGGTAACATACCCTACGTCAAATATTGAATAAATTATAATGTACTAGTGAAAAATCTAATTAATTTCCTTTTGGTTAAAAATATAGATTTAGTGATTTCAAGATATTGGCCGTAGCGGAAAAATAAGCGTCCAAATTATTCATGACACAATTATTCGAAAACAGGGAGAAACATGTAAAAAAAATGTTACTTTATTGTGTTTTGTGAAATTACTTTTTCGGAATGTTTAGAATACTCTTTTTCGTGTATTCTAGCTATTCCCGCTGCTCTACTAGTTACTAGCAAGAGCATCTTTGGTACATGGAATCCCGAGTTCGATTTCTAGTGGGGCATCCTTGAAATTTGACAGCATTACGTTCGTTCAGATTTCACTTTGAACTGCAGGTTCACGTATCGTACAACCTTGGTGCTGAAAAGAAATGCTGAACTTCAACCAACCAATTAATTTGTACTTTTTTTTATTGAAAATATTGGTGCTGAAAATATGAAAATATTGGTGCTGAAAATATTGGTGCTGAAAATATTGGTGCTGAAAATATTGGTATTGAAAATATTGGTGCTGAAAAGAAATGCTGAACTTCAACCAACCAATTAATTTGTACTTTTTTTTATTGAAAATTGCATCAGATGAAATTTGAGAGTGGACAATGCTAATGAGCTACGTACGTACTCTGAAAACAAGATTTTAAACTGTATGTATTATGTATATAGTAAGGGGTGATCAGAAAGTAAGGTTACCAAGCCTACAATGAATACGTGTATATATTATTTCATGCAACCAATACAGGAAACAGATAGTACATACATTCGGTTATTTTTCGACATAGTCTCCATATCGGTTGACCAAAGTAAATCACTTAATAAATACGAGGAGTGATCAGAAAGTAAGGTTACAAAGCCTGCATTGAAACATGTATATATTATTTCATACAACCAATACAGCCAACAGATAGTACATACATTCGGTTATTTTTCGACACAGTCTCCATATCGGTTGAGACACTTGTCGCATCTTGGGATGAGTTCGAAGATTCACTTCTGGTAAAAATCCTGTCCTTGCGTGTTCTACTACGGTCACTTGACGAAGTGTTTCACCTCCTCGTCTGAAGGAAAGTGAAGGTCTCCTAGGTGCTTCCCAACAACATTTTCAAATCTTCCATCAGATACCTTAGCGTGATTTTCCTTTGTCCTCCTCGCGAGCTGTGTTCAAGTCTGTTGATGCCGTGCTGGTTGGTCCAGTGAGCTCCTCGACGATGACGTTTTTTTCTACCAGCCGCAAACTTTTGACACCATTCCGCGACATTTTGACGAGACATTTCAGTCTCTAAGTAAATCTCTACCACCTGTTAATGAATTTTAGCCCGGTTACATGTTTAGCCAACAGAAATCGAATGACCAAACAGACTTCTTCGCAAGACAATGTGTTTACATACAACTAGTTTCATAAGTGGCAGGTAACTGAAACTCTGCACAGTTGCCAACTCTATGTATTAAAATTACCACCACTCCTCATTTCTATCTAACAGACGAAACTCCAGAAACACCGGCCTTGTAACATTAGTTTCCGATCCTCCCCCGTATTATGGCAATTTTATATCGAGCTGATATAGGTAAATGGATAGAGATTTGGCCTAATAATTGAGAGGTCTGAAGTCCTTGTCATTCCTCAATTGCCCAGTTTGACCAATTCCAGTATTTTCCACACTACGACCAGGTGAATGAGGCAGAAATATAGAATTAGAAAATTCTCAAAATTCCTGCCCTTCTTGTATTGGTAATGTTTCCACCGTAAATTAATCTTCCAGCTTTATCTGGAACTACAAAAAATAAAATACAAATAAATAAATAAATAAATAAATACAGAAGCTTTAGAAATATTTTAACAATGAACTACGCGGGCTTTTTAGACTCTTTGATGCGAAGCGTATAGCTAATTATACTTTTGAACAATAAGTGTAAGGAAAACAGAAAGTCAAAGAAACCTGCAGGTATGCAACTCTGTCGAACAGAAGAGCTTTGTGGGTTGCGTTTGTGTAGGGGGATCAGTTTCTCAGAGAAGAATAATTCTTTCAAGTTATTCGTTACGTACGGAACTCAAAGCAAAGGTAATTGTTGCAACGTATTGGTGTAGAGAGACAAAACGTTTCCACTAAAAAGAATATATTGATTTTAGTATTCGGTTCGTATTCACAATTTTTCTTTTCTTTCTGATTTTAGATCGAGTATCACTTTACAACGCAGCTACTACAGAATGTAGGATTTGTAATAAACATTCTGGTCATACAGTGTGTCCATAAAGTTGAGCAAAAAAAAAAAAGTTTGATTGAGTATATCTTTTGAGCCAAGAACGATAGAGACATTAGACTTGAAGCAAATATAAGCTTGCTCTATGTAAATATTTTTAAGATCATGAATAATATTGGAATTTGTAACATTTTTGTGTAGTAGCGAAAGAAGATACCGAAAGTATAAAATAAAAAATGTACAAAATGAAGAAAATCAATATTCAGTTGCTAAAAACTGATTTCCTGCGGTGAATTTCTGTGTATATGTACAGTATGCATCAATATGTATCCATTGGTGTGAAAATGTGAAAAGTTAATGCAGTGTTGCCATGTAAAAGGGCTATTTAATGTAAGTCTGTAAAGTGTTTTTTTTTTTTTTTTTTGACAGAAACGCGACCCCTGCTAACACTGTTATCGTAAAATTACTACAACAGGTGTGTTTTAGATTAATTGATGGCAACCAATGAGAAGTTGCATATAATTGATAACCTGATTTTTATGCCAGCTGCCAGGTGGGTATTTTTTATCGCAAATTTTTGCGATAAAAACTCGGGTTATTAATTATGTGCAAATTCTCATTGCTTATCATTAATTATCCTAAACCACACCTGTTGCATGCTCATTTCCTGCTGTTTGTCGACTGCTCGGCAAGGCAACGATTCGTCGTGGTCGAAAATCGCGCGGAAAGACGCCAGTGTCCGGGGCCGGCAATCCGACCGCGGCATCTGGTCGGTATGGACAAATTGTCCGACTGTAGGCGGGAGGATCCTGATGGGCTTACTACTACTTCCGGTTTCAATATTAATTGAGAAAATATCACGGAATTAGTAAATCTTAAATATAAAAAAATGAAACATAAATTATACCATGTAAAATGGGAATGGGTGTGCAATTTGCAAATAGCAAAAATTATAGTTTGCACATTATGTTTAACTTATAGTTGTATTACTCTTTTCTAAAGCGTTTTAATTAGGCTAATAAACTAATTTCTTACAAAAGTGAAATATAGTCATATCATTGTTTTTGTTTGGAAGAAATACAGAAAATTGTTGTCAGGGAGACGGGACACGAGGAACTTTCATTGTAAGCCATGAATAAAATTCAAACTTCAATTTTCGTCTTATTTATATTCTGACAATATTGGTTATTCCGTCTATGAATAAGAATAGTTGAAAATGTAAAAGTTTGCTTCCCATTACGGATAGAGCATAGATTGCTCTAGGACTAACGTGAAGGTAAGGCTTTAGCAAGGTCGCCAATCAGGGAATGAGGTGGGGCGCTCTCCCCCTCTAGAGGAAATTATACTTCAGAATATCAAAAAAAAAAAAACAATAGAATTTTTACATTAGTTACAGTAAAATTTGAATCTATATTTGAAACGTCGCTTATACTCCCCCCCCCCCTTGGAAACCACAACATGGGTGCCCTTGGGCTTCAGTCTTTTGCAGCGTCGGTACTTATGGAGATGGCATATTCAACAGTACTCTCCGGGCGTCTCTATATCTCAGGATGCTCCAGATATCGTTTCTAGAGAGGATGAATGAACCTCTGAGCCGTTAGATTGGGGATAGTACGAGAAAAATTTCCCGCTTCCACCAGGTATACGTTCTACCGCCCACGTGACTTTTCAGACAAGAATATAGGTCTTTTTTAAGTAAATTGTGTGGCTAATTTTTTAATTAAGGTTGTGTATATATTGTAACATACTTCAAAAAAATTAAAGTATTAAAGAAATTAAGGTCAAATTAAGTTCTATTAATAAATAAAAGTAAACATCAAATTAAAGTGGAAATCAAAGATTCAAATTAAATGAGTGGTATTTACAATCTCTTATTATCATGAATGATAATATTTTATTGATGAAACAATTGACTTACAACGGAAGTGGATACTTTTTTTAACAATTCAACTGTAAATATTTAGTAGTGTTGAATTCAACATCTGACACAGTATATAAATTTAATTATAAGAGATAATTTACAAATTTACTCAATATATAATTAAGCTGCATATTTAAGCATTCAAATTTTCCTGTCACTTTTAGAGACCTCCGAAAATCATGTCACATCCAAATAGATAGTTTAAGTTTTCTAATGTCGTACTTTACCTATTGGAGGTGAAGTTTAGCTTTGATCAGTCAATGTTTTTTCTTTCTGTATTTGATTTTTTTACGGTCGTGGAAACTACTTAGAGACTCCTCCATTGCGACTTGGAGATTTTTTATAGAATGATTTTTGGATTGAAAAGTTCATTCTTTTATAGGAATGATTGTCCTTGTTTGTTTCAGCTATTTTTCCTTTCTAATTTGCCAAAAAGGTTATTATATTGTATTTTGAAGTTTATAAAATCTTAGGAAAGTCCTAATAATAATAATAATACATTGTTGTTATCTAACGATGGAAAAATAAGAAGTATTTTAAAGTCTAATTTAACTGAAGGTTTGCTTACAATTTTTCATCATTTTATCTCGAAATATTAATTACTTCTATCTACTGACAAAGACTATGTTATGTTAACACAGGTGCTTTTGGACTATCGCAAACACTTTGCTTCTGCTTCTAGCGATTTAAAAAAAGATTACAGAGTCTATTCTTGTGATTTTAAAAATAATGTTACGCACATATACAAAGTTTAAGATATTACAAAACTCTTAGTTCAATTTCATCTACAGAATTGGCAGTATGATTTTTATGAATAAATTTAATGATGATTTTTTATTCTTAGTTCGTAATTTCATTGCAATATGCACTGTTGACGCTACTCATGTAACAATACAATTAGCAGGCAACGTATCTTTCAAATTTTCGAATTTAAACGTTGGAATGGTTTTTCTGGTGCATAGTTTAGTAAAGAAACGCGGACCTACAAACGTAAGTTTGATTCTAGAAAATGAATGGTTGTTGATTGGTTGATTATGGTTTGACGTCCGTTTTCCGCCAATCAGAAACTGACAATTTTTGGATCAAACTTTGAGCGAGAGTAGATAGATATGCACAATAGCACTTGGCAGCCACCTCTGTTTAGAAGGCTCTGGGTTTTTTGTCTGTAGTTTGCGAATCTACTTTGGCCAATTGAGGACTTAATTTCAAGGAAAAAAAGTATTAAAATGTCCTATGTACAATTGTAAGAATGTGGCCTCTCAAAGAACTATAAGTGGCTAACATGGTCTTGAACATTACTGCATATGAATTTACTTAAGAATGTCTTTTTATCTCTTCATTATCTTTATTCTCTCAATTAATTTTATTTATAACTAATGTTCATATATTATCACTCCGTTTTAACCTATTGTGGGACTTTAAATTTCTAATTGAGTGACATTTTTTTAAACTTGCAATAAATCAACATCGAAAGGTCGAAAGTCGTGAGAATATCGCACAGAAACACACTCTTACAGGTCAGAGTGGAACAAAGAGAATTTGAAGAGGTGGATAATTTCAAGTATCTTGGATGTATTTTGACGAGAGACGTTTAGTGCACCAAAGAGATCAGATCAAGAACTGCCATAGCCAAAGAAGCATTCAACAAGAAAATATCACTCTTAACTAGTGGGCTCAATATTAGACTTAAGGAGAAGTTGGTCAAGTGCTATATATGGAGCATTGGACTGTATGGTTCAGAGACTTGGACATTACGGAAGTCAGAGAAGCAATATTTGGAGAGCTTCGAAATGTGGTGTTGGAGGAAAATGCAGAAGATCAAATGGACAAAGAGAATAAATAACAAAGGAAGATGTTTAAAACGGATAGAAGAGGACTCTTTTAGCCATCATCCTTCGTAGAAAGACCAATTGGATTGGACACATCTTGCGAAGAAGTTGTATTCTTCATATCACCATAGAAGGAAAGATAGAAGGAAAGCGAGGAATAGGAAGAAGAAGAACACAACTGATCGATGATTTGAAAAATAAAAGAAAATATTGGGAGTTAAAAGAGGAAGCTGAAGATCGAGAAACGTGAAAGAAACATTTCCAGTCCCAAACCTAAAATAATAATAATAATAATAATAATAATAATAATAATAATAATAATAATAATAATAATAATAATAATAATAATAATAATAATGCAATAAAATTGACTCTTACTTTATTAATGCTGAGTGAAATCATAAATAGAAATGAAGGTTAGGCTGTTTAAAATATCTTATCTGCTCTTTTGTTTCGTTTGAAACACATTTTTCATCTTTCATCAAAATTAGATTTGATTACTTAAAAGTTTCGAAAAAAAAAAAGAATAAAAATAAAACTAATATCTTTTCATTCCTGTCTCAAGAGTGTCATCTCGCTGCTTTTAAATCAAATATACGGAAATTTAAAGCCAAAAGAAAAGAAAGCAATATCTATACAGACTCACAAGTTTGAAAAAGTGTCTCTCTCTCTCTCTTATCACGGACCGAAATACAGAAATATACAGAAGAGAGAAGATATAGAAGACGCCTCAGGTAACATTTTCTATTGGTTGAGTGCTTTTTGCTGTTCTGAACCAGTGTGGCATGACAAAGAGGTGATTGATTGTAAAGAAAAGACAAAATGCTGTCGAGGGCGACAGAAAGAAAAAAAGAACAAAAGTAGAACGGAAAGGAAGATTCGAACGAAAATAAAGCAAAATAGACAAGAGATAAAGTTTTAAGAAGAAGAAGAAGTCAATTTGGAAAAAAAAAGAGTTGGCAACGCGAAAAGAGCGTAACGCAACATAATCAGGTGTTGAGTCACTGAGAACTGTGGCGCAGCTATCTCTGATGTCAATAGAACCCACATACAAACGCTGACATTTTTTTTTCTTTTTCCCCTTTTTGACTGAGTCAATCTTCATACCGTTCTCTTGGACAACGGAAATATCTGTCTCTGCTCTTTTCTTCGACAGAGATTTATAAGCACCTTTTCTTTTTTTGCAGCCTTCTTTTCTTCTCTCTAACCCTTACCACAATCAACGTCAAAGTCTTACTTCTGCCATCGGTCACACCCCGGCGCCACTGTTTGTTACGTTTCTTTACGCGCGTTTTTTTTTTTTCTTTCTTTCTTTCTCCTGTTTTCAAATGCCTTGGTCTCCTCTCTTTCTCATTAGACCAGCTACAGAGCATGTTAACTTCTCTCCTTTCTCCATCCAACAACTAATGGCCGCGATCTTTCTGCAACTGCCAAAACATCTTGTAATGCAATGACCTTTGTGTACCTTTCCCAGTGTGATTTACTTCCTTAAAATGTGTTTTGCTACTTTTTTTCTATTCTTTTCTTCGTGTTTCTTCCTCTTTTACATTCTTCACTTCTCGTGTGCATTCTTTGCAATTTTTTTTCGTTCTCTTTTGTTCTTGAGAAAGTTATTTTCTAGATCGTCCACGCTTTGCCTGTTTCTGTTACTGATCTAAAAAGGAGTCTTTTGTAACTATCCATGCCCTGCTGTGTTTAATTCTCATTATAGTCGTTGTATAGTCTGACGTCTTCATACTTAACAACAAATTATATCCAGTATCTTCCGTACACTTCATTCATTCATTTTTTTTCTTAAGTGATAAGGCCTCCTTGTTAGTCCAGTGGCTAGTGCGTGAACATTTGATGCACTAAGTTTCGCGTTTGAGTTTGAATATGGCAAGATCGAACGTACTACAGAGATCTAGAAGGTCAGAACTCAGACTGCAGGGGAGTCAAAACCCAGACTATGATAGGTATATCTTGAGTTTACTATAAACTTTTAAAAAATATATAAGTAATATCGTCAATTATTTTTGTTACTTAAAACCTGAGGCCCTAGGCCCTCAGCCCCGGATTAGATCCACTACAGTTCAAATCCCAATTTAAACTGCAGGTCTTGCAATTTTGTGTTAGCTGTTTGAGACGAGTGCTCCCGGGTTCAATTCCCGGTAAGGACATTCAATCGAAGAGTGTATAAGTTTTCAGGTCAGCCAAACTTAGTGAGGTTTACCTGCGTTTTCCTGTCACATCAAGCAAATGCTGGGATAGTACCTCACATAATGGTCCCAAGTTTCTTCCTTCTTTCCCCATTTCTTTGGGTTAACATGGCCTTAGGTTCTGAAAGCCCAGAAATCTCATTCCTAATCCTAACAAAAATCTTCTAAGTATGTCGTGGCCTAACGAAAAGCTTCTAAGTATGTCGTGGCCTCACTATTACAAATAAGCTAACTAACACACACTAACTACTAAACATTCCGTTCATAAACCTTCGTAACAATGCTTGCCAAAATATTTTGCAAACATTTATTGAAGGTACCCAAACACATATAAATGCTACTAAATATAAAGTTAATCCATCTATAATAATCATTATGTAAAAATACTAAAGATTTTCAACGAACAGAATATCATAATATTACAGCAAAGATCGGTCCAAATAAATTATATACACACACACACTGAGAAACAAACTTTTGTTTATAACACGCTACGTAGCTAGTTCAAACAAACTGTTTGTTGAAATTAAACTATTCTTTTCAGTGACAAAAATATTATAATAAAAAAGACTAACAGCGTGCAATAACAGTTGTGAAACTTTAATAGTTAGATTTTGTTCTGACAATTAGGTTTTATAGAAGCGTAGAACCTGCTTCTCTGATTTTTCTAATGTATTTTCACTTTCTCACGTACTTTTCTGTTTTTCAAAATTACTATCTTTTCCCGGCCTTATTTTATCTTCAGATTTTTGTAAGTACAATAACATCGGAGTAATCCGGGCTCGATAGATTGGACTTTGATTGTCCCATTTAACCAACCCCCCCACCAAGAGTTTTGAGTGATGCAGGTGTGGATCTGACGCGCTTATAAGCATAATACACAATATAGCTTATCTATGTATTGCATTTTATGTGCTGTTCTGCTTTACATTTTACTATTATATTAGTATA
This sequence comes from Thermobia domestica, assembly GCF_964235325.1. Classification (NCBI taxonomy): domain Eukaryota; kingdom Metazoa; phylum Arthropoda; class Insecta; order Zygentoma; family Lepismatidae; genus Thermobia; species Thermobia domestica. The sequence goes on from NC_137462.1 coordinate 265,981,499, forward strand.
TTTATGCCTATGCCATTTAAATGCGTCATAATGAATGCTTTTGTTTTCAATAAACACAGTTTCAATGCAAAAAAAAAATGAAATCTTCCATTTTAATGTCTCACGATTATGCCATTTAGGCTAAGGGAAATGTTGGCGGAATGGGGAAGGAAACGGGAGTACCCTGAGAAAAATCACGGATATGATGTTGTCCACCAGAAACTTACTTGGCTTTGGATTGAACCAGAGGTAAGCGCTCTACCACTGAATCGCCGTGCCCCACCTAGAGTTTCAATGCCTTTTCTACTGTTCTATTAGTTGATTTAAGTTAATTCAGACTTTCCATTATCCAGTTTACTTGTCCTCCAATTAGTCCGTATTAACCAAGTTTTACTGTATATGTTTTTTTAAACGGCATTACTTTCCCTTTTCAATCTTATGGCATCCTTGTGTTGTTTTATCTTACGATCCTTTTAAGGGGTGTCTGAACAGAAAGTATTGATTTAAATAGAAGTGGTATGGTTGTTTTAATGGACTAGGAACATACATTGTTGATTGGTTGCTTGGTTGATTTGGAGTTTAGTGCTGAGCTATTCGTTTCAAAACCAAGGCTATATGTGAAGTTGCCCTACAGTTTAAAGTGGATTCCATACACTCAAATGCGCTCAATATTTTTAGAGGTTCTCCCAACGGGATTTGTGCAGAAAAGTCCTGGACAAATAGGGATTCGCAGGAGACGAGTTGAGACAGGATTTTCCTGGCATAATTCGAGTCGAGACATCACATTTACAGCAATTTTTTGAGACGAGACAGCCACAAATCTTGTTTCGTGGACAAAGGTCTCAAATATTGATGCTGTATAGCAAGGATCTTATAAAATAGAGGATCTGCCCTTACAACAAAATCTTGAAACCATGCGTCACAGTTTCGCCACCCCTACTCTGCCCACTCCGCCCAATAGGATCGCAATGTTTTGAGCCAACAATCATGGCGAAAACAAAAGTAGCCAATCAGACGATGGTAGAAACGAGAGTAGCCAATCAGACGTGGCGATGCTAGGTTGCTTTTTGGCTTCACCGATTTAATAGGATGAATATACATATGGACAGATTCTCTATTTATAACATCCTTGCTGTATAGGCTATTACGCACATTAGAAAGTTGATCGCATCAGAAATTGCATCCATTGGCATCAGCAATACATAAACTTTGAAGGGGGGGGGCGGACAGAATACCGGGGGTTGAGTGTATGGATACCTTTCCTAAAATAAAAAAAATAGTCTTCGTATATTGCATTTTAAAGCATTTTTGGCTTAAAAAGCAAACTAAAACCTTAAAATTTTTGTTTTTTACTTTAGATAGTCTAGTTTTTTTTGGAAAATGTAATGCTAAAGAAAGCCACACACACTTAGTTTGTTTGTTGATTCAAACAATAAAATTCAACCTTATTTTACAATTTTAGTTAAACTGAAATGGTACCAAGTGTATGTCAAAAACAAAATAATGATAAAAGATAGTGTGAAGTGAATACACAGAAACAATAAAGTATTTACAATAGGTTTTACACCTACAAGCCTACAACTAATGTAAATGATGCTCAACAATTTATAGTTAAAAAATTAGTTGAATTTTTAAAGCTAATCTAAACTCGCGCTTTGCTGCTCACTATCTTAACAAAAAAGTTTGTTCCTCTACACTTTACTCCACCTTCATCAGCGTAGGGCCAAAAACTGACTGCCGTTTTGCACAGTTGCAAACTTTTTTTTTTTTATACTTTTTTTCATATCCACTTTTCTAATATTCTTTTGTGAACGTAGAAAACTGTTATATGGTTTAACATCTTTTGAGTAATAATTGACCTAAGATACTTGAAATACTGAGGAGGGGTGAAAACCATTTTACAAATATTAGGGGGGGACACGTCCCCGGTTTCCCAACGGAATTGACGCCCGTGATTGTATCGATAGGACAAAGGTGCGTGGCAAAAACGTACCCATACCGTGTGCATGTGACCTTAAATTAAGAGAACTGTTGCTTTGATAAGTGCGTAAAAAGTGACAACGTTACCTACATTTATCCTGTAATCTTGACGACACCTACTTATTTTCAACTTTTTTTTTCTTGGTCCTTCGGAAGAATCATCTCAGAAGACGTATGACAAAATGATTCAGACAATTCTCCAATGGCTCAAAACCCAAACAACGAAATTCTACGCTGCCGAAATACAAAAACGTCTAATCAAATGACAACAAAACGGGTTTTATTATAGTAGTTACCCACGCTGAAAAACTGGTACTGATAATTTTCGATTCACCTGCCATAGTTGTCTCATCCGGATATATATTGTAATCCAGTTGTATTAATAATTTAAAAATTGTACTTTTTGGCTTATCTTTGTGTCTGAAATTCAAGTTATTTCATCCACACAATTTACGACTTAATTTCACGAGAATATACGAAGGAATAAACGTCATGTATTATAAAGTTCTGTTTGTGTACGTGAATATGTGAGCGCTGTGTAATCAAGTTTTGCAGCCGCGTCAGCACAATCGGGTAACAGATGTTGCGGAAGATTTTAAGATAATCAACAGGCAATGCAAGTTTTAAAGCGTGGCCAAAACGCTTGTTGTAATTTGCTACATCAACTCCTCGGAAGTGCCGCTTCTAAAAAGGAGAGAGGGCCTGCTCACTACTCTCAGATGAATGAGTCAATGAATGGTGACGACATTGTAGCACACAGCAGCTTGTTCACATCACATACACATGCTCACATTCACAGACACATGTGAGAAAAAGCGCATGTGAAAAGGGAAGAAGTGGTTTGGTCAATCAAACTTCGGTAGTTAAAACCACGCAACGTCGCTTACACGGCCGTAAAAGCTGACGAGTAATGTTTAGAAAGATGGGCTGCAGCCAAGCTCACCGCATACGACACCAAAGCGACGGTTTACAGAGTACCCGTCCACACGAGCCTTTTTACAAAAGTTGTTTTACCGTAATAAAAGTGTAAGCGGTAGAACTGAAGGAAAAGTTATAGAAAGTTATCTCCTTTGATCACATCTAAACTTTTTTGAACCAATATTTTTAAGTCGCTAAGGTTTTTTTTTTAAAAAAAAGAGCATGAAACGGAAGTAGATATACCCATGTGTTTGTGAACCTAATCACGATTTTACGATAAAACACCTGGAGATTTCTGCTACTAAATACAAACTCAATATAAACATTGATAAGTCACGTTCACAAAAAAGTTTTGTGTCTGTAAAGAAGGGAGTTTCCTTTCATATTGTAAAAACTACGGTAGAGTTTCAAACTAATTGATTTCAATATTGAAAACCGGAAGCAGAAAAGTATCGCTTCCGGTTGTAATATATGGATTAGATTGGAGATGTAATCTGTTCTTACGACTTTAAATCCATGTTAAAAATTGCTTTTTTTTTTTTTTTTTTTTTTTTTTTTTTTTTTACAGATTTATCTCTAAAAGAATCAAGATTGAAACCGAAAGTTGTTAGGCTTTACTACTTCCGGCTTCAAAAGACGATAAATCTAAAATGGAATGTTGGGAGTACAAATTAGTTCTGTTCATTTTCAAAGGCTGGATCTGACCGTTATGAATGGTTCATAGTGACGGCTGATTTTGGTGGTTTCAGAGGGGTTAGACATCTGTTAATAATATTTAGTTTATAACGCTTTCAGTTTTATATATATATTTTAAAAAAACCTGCTTTTTACTGTGTATAATATATCAAACTTTTGTTAACTAATTAGTATTTGTAGGAGGTTCTAGTTTTCTATTTTAATTGGAAGAAAAGTGCAGCTGAAGCGCATCGAATGCATGTACCTATGTAGAAGTTTATGGTAACAATGCACCAACTGATATATCATGTAGGAAATGGTTTCAACGTTTCAAAAATGGTGATTTCAGCGTTAAAGACAAGTCTCGCTCTGGACAGCCCCAAAATTTTGAAGACAAAGAATGGAGGCATTACTCGATGAAGATCCGAGTCAAACGCAATAGGAGCTTGCAGAATCATTGGGAGTTATTGAAGCAGTTTCCGCACGATTGAAATCCATGGCAGTAATTCACAAGCAAGGCAATTGGGTGCCTTGTGAACTGAAATAGAGAGACGTTGAAAGGTGATTTTTCACTTGAGAGCAACTGATTCAAAGACAAGAGAGAAAGACATTTTTACATCGGATTGTGACTAGGGATTGGAAATGGATATTCTACAACATCAAGAAGAGAAAGTACTACGCTATACCTGGTCAATCATTGCCGTCGACCTCAACATCAACACCAAAGCCGAATTGAAGGTCATGCTGTGTATCTGCTGGGATCAAAAGGATGTTGTATACTATGAGCTGCTACAATTTGGCGATTTCCCTACGGACAATCGGTATAGGCTACAATTAAGTCGTTTGAGCCGTGCATTACGAGAAAAACGACTGGAATACAAGCAAAAATATGACAAGTTATCGACTTATCGACCTCAGTCACAAAAGTCGTAAAAAATTATTTGGAAACGCTCAAATGGGATATTTTACCTCACCCGCCGTATTCGCCGAACATTGCTCCTTCTGATTACTGGTTGTTCCTACGGATGCAGCACGATTTGGCAGATCACCGATTCACTTCTTTAGCAGAAATCGAAAATTGGCTCCTACCTTGGATAGCCTCAAAAGATTAAAAAAAAATCGAGATGGAATTTGAAAATTGCTTGAGAGACCATTTTCAAATTCCTAATATATGTATTCGTAATATATTCCCTGTATTCCCAATATATTCCTGAATTCGAGGACATTAATGCGTGTTCTCATGTCAAGGAAAAGAATGTTTTTCCTCCTATTGTTACTTGGTCCAGCTGTAGTGCTCCTGCAACTGTAGATGTAAACTATTCTCTTTGTTTCCATTTATAAATAACAATTGTTGAAAGATGTACCGTATTAGTATTCTCCGAGGACCAACGTAATTATTTTCATTTGTAATATTTTCAAAAATAACCGTAAAAGTAATTGGTGCCACAACGACGCAAAACTAAGATAGGAGTTGCGCCGAATATACATAGAATTTTGGTTTGATTTGATTTTTAGCGTCACTTTCAGCAGCGAGGCTATATGAGACGTGAACCTACAGCTTAACGTTGCGCCCCAAAAAACATGAGCTCCCATCGAGAATTGAAGCTGGGATTACCACGCCAAATGGGCGTAGGGTAATCGCTTAGCCACGAAGGAGCTCGATACATATACCTAGGTGCAAAATAGCGAGATTGCTTATACGTAATTGAATATAGTTTTGAAGTAATTACCAACTGTCTGAACATAGAAATAACCATTTACCGCAGCCGATGGTGTTTACCAGTTGTTTCCGTCCACATGATTCAGAGCAAACATTTTCCATGCGAATCAGGAACACAGAGAAACACTTACACCCAAAGAGAAACGCAGCGAGGGGGACAGAAAGATATAGAGAAGTGCAAAAGTGGCAGTGTAAGAGTTGTAATGCACCCACGAATGTTATAGCTGCGAAGGCATGTCATCCACCAACGATATCCTTAATTACCAGTGGTTTTGTGAATCGTCAAGTTGATTGGTCTACTCTTTCTGACTTATTGGAAGAAATAAATCATGATACCAACATAAATCGAGTTAGAAATTATTGTTGTAGATTGCTCTCTGATAATACAAACACAATGACTGCTCCAGTTGCAGCATCATTGAATTCCACTTGCTGACTCGGGATTTTCAATCCTCACCTGCAACCAAACTAGGTCCATTAGGCCATGTGCGTTGATTTTGGGTCACAAACATATAAAAACATATAGGTTTCAAACAGAACAAAATTTATTAAAATCGGAGGGGCGATGACTCAGTGGTAGAACGGCCAAACTCTGGCACTTGGAGTCCCTGGATCGATTCCATCTTCTGCCAAGTGGACTTTGTGGTGGACAATCACTGTGTGAGTGGATTTTGTCAAGATTCTCATTTTCCTCCCATTCATCATTCCACCATTATCGTCTATCTCATCATACTGTCTCTCTTAGACTCGGTGCATAATCGTACGATTTTCAACTAATAAAATGTTGAAATCACATCATAGGAAGGAGGCAAAGTTAAAAACTTCCCAGCACCCCTTTCGTAGTAAACTAAAAATGAACCAACAGATTCAGTAAGATAGTTGATAAGTTGGCAACTAGTACTGTAGGCAAAGCAGGAAAAATTTTGACAAGTAGTAAATGAACTGTCGCACAACCCCAGATAAAGCGACTTCTTGTTCTGCAGCAGTTTAACCTCAAATTTGCGTTTTTCATTAAACCTAAAAAAATATTGCTGAGGTTAAAACCTCACCTGTAAATGAAATGCTACATGAAGCCTAGAGTATTCATATTGCTTGACAGGAGTTTAACCTCAAATATACGATTTTTTGGTTTAACTTAAAAAAAAGTATTTGTGAGGTTAAAACTTCAGCTGTACATGAGAGGATAGATAACTCTTAGAGCATGGATGTTGCTTGGCAGCAGTTTTTAACCTCAAATATACGATTTTTTGTTAAATCTAAAAAAGTATTCGTGAAGTTAAAACTTTATCTGCACATGAGAGAGTATATAACGCATAGAATATGGATATTGCTTGGCAGCAGTTTAACCTCAAATCTGATTTTTTCATTAAACCTTTAAAAATATTGGTGAGGTTAAAACTTTAGCTGTACATGAGAGGGTACATAACGCTTAGAGCATGGATGTTGCTTGGCAGCAGTTTTTAACGTCAAATATACGACTTTTTGGTTAAAGCTTTAAAAATATTGGTGAGGTTAAAACTTTACGTGTACAAGCGAGAGTATATAACGCCTAGAGTGTAGATATTGCTTGGCAGCAGTTTTTAACCTGAAATATACAGTTCTTTGACTAAACCTAAAAATATTGGTGAGGTTAAAACCCCACCTGTATATGAGAGGATATATAACGCCTAGAGTATTGTTACTGTTTGGCAGCAGTTTAACCTCAAATATACCACTTTTTGATTAAACCCAAAAAAAAAGTATTGGTGAGGCTAAAACCTCACCTGTACATGAGAGGATATTTTAAGGCCTAAAGTATTATTGTTGTTTGGCTGCAGTTTAACTTCAAATATAACATTTTTTGATTAAAACTAAGAAACATTAATGACTTTAAAACCTCATATGTACGTGAGAGGATATACGTATAAGGTCTAGAGTATGGATGTTACTTGGCAGCAGTTTTTAACGTCAAATATACGATTTTTTGGTTAAACCTAAAAAGAATATTGCTCAGGTTAAAACATACTTGAAATATGATAGGTAAATACCTTACATCGTTTCAACTACCGGCGTAGACTCACTCATAAATGTAAGTTTTGTGTGATATGTCTATTGACTAAACTAGACTTAATTTACATGTTTTTTTAAACACTATACTTTTCCCTCCGAATCAATTATCAATTATTATGCATTTTACAGAAAACCAATAATGCCAGAAAATTTCACATATCGCACGTGAATGCCTTTTTACAATGTGAAGTTCGTAAGCTTTCGTCCACTACTCTGCAGATCAATATCACGAAAAACAGCTACCAAGTCTGTGTTATAAGATAACACTGCATTGGTTTGGTTTTGAATTATCTCTCCCCGTCGCTGTTTTTCTTCTCGTCTTATGATATCAAGGCCTCTGGCAAAGAAATTTTCTTCCTAGTTAAAGGATAAAGAAAAACGGAATTGCCTTCACTTTCAAAATTCGCTTTCAGAAACATGGAAAATTAAATTTCAAGAACATTCCATACCCAATATCTTCCTTCAGCTAGGACCTTCTTTTGCACTCGTCCTCCTGGATAAAGAAACTCCTTCGTGCCTTTCTTTCTCCGTTATTCTGTTTAACACACACACACACATACACACACTGTTCCCTCTCTCAGTAGATACATATCTTTTTCTTATGGCAGCGCCATCTGGAAATCGGCCGCTTCAATTTTTATTAGATCTTTTTTTTTTTGTTTTTTTTTTTTTTTTACCAGGAGAAATAACTCAGTTATGGACAAAATACCTGAACTAATATGAAAATTCCATCACAAAACTTACAAACTACATATTCTCATTCCTTTCTTTTTACCCTGCCTTTGCTTTCTGGCTCGGCTCGGCTCCCCAAACCCCCTCCCCACACACACTTTTAACGTCTCAGTTTAAAATTAAAGAAGGAGTTTCAACGGCTCAGATATGGTAGATTCTTACGTTAGGAAAATGAAAGGGAAAGAAAATGCAAATATAATCATGTCTTTGTAACGTAACTTTTCATTTTTTTTTTGTATTTTTTTTTTTTTCATTTTCTATCTAGAACATATTCCATGCTTAGTTTCTTCATCCCACTGTTCAGATAGAGAAAGAAAATATGTGAAACGTTAAAAGAAAAATACATGGACTCGTAACCAAGAAAAGTTAATATATATTTAACCAATATATATTTAACCAACGATATTAAGGTATAAATTCTGCAAACTCTTTATACGAAAGTATTTCCAAAACCAAAAAAATATTATCGAATAGTTTCCTTTTGTTCTCTTTCTACCTAAGTAATTTTCAATTGCATAAACGCGACTTAGTAGAAAATTGTAAAATGATTGTCTTTCTATTATGTGCGTAACGATGGAAGAATCTGTGTCATTCTTTGAAATATCAATATCACAGCTAGGAAAACATGAACAACAGTAGATACAATCTGCTATCATACAGTTTTTTTTTGTTTGTTTTATGCATGTATAATACGAGGGTAATCTAAAAAGTAAGTGTTCGGTAATAAGTGCCTGTAAATGGCAAAATGAAAATATTGTAAGGTTCCAAGTGTTTTTTACACCATGCTGGATGTAACCATGTATTTTTACACCACGTGCTAGACGTAAACACTCCACTAGGGCCGAATTCAGAATGGACTTCTGGAGGGGACGATGGGTTGTAATACTTTTACTTAGAGCTACTTTTAAGAGCTCCAAACTCAGGGATGGGTTTAATTTATATATAAAATAAGAAAGTTTCCTCTTCTGGGGGAGTGTTCGCCCCTATCGCCTTCCTCGATCCACCCCTACACTCCACAGACGACATCCACGAAGAAGACATCGTCCACCATCGCCAACGGTCGGCAAGTGTCGGAGATCAACGAAGGTAGCCGACATTTCAGAATAAAAGGAGACTGGACACGACAGAAGATATCAATCTCGCCCGATTGATCAAACAACCAAGTCTCTAAGACGCATAGTCATTGAGAAGTACCCTTTCCATACGCTCTAAGATGCATGGTCATTGAGCACCTTTACTTCCTATCTAAGACGCTCGGTCATTGAGACGCACCTATCCACTACGCCCTAAGATACATGGTCATTGGTCTCTTTTAACTTCACTAACAAATCTCTAAATAGAATCTTATAATTATGTGTAATATTTTGTATGCAAGAGGAATCTTTTATAATCAAAAAGGTGATGGAAAAGTCCAAACTCCCGTGTATCATCTTTTAGCTCTACCCTAAAAGACAGAAAACTTTAGAATATGTTTGAAAGAAAACTAAAACAATAGTGTATCATGTGGTTTAATTAAGTACTGATTCTAAAATTTTTGCTGCGATTTACTGTATTAAGTATTTATTCATCAAGGATGTTATAAATAGAGGATCTGCCCATATGTATCGTCATCCTATTAAATTGATGAAGCCGAAAAACAACCGAGCATCGACACGTCTGATTGGCTACTCTCGTTTCCACCATAGAATGATTATAGGCTACTTTCGTTTCCGCCATGATTGTTGGCTCAAAACATTGCAATCCTATTGGACGGAGTGGGCAGAGTAGGGGTGGCGAAACTGTGACGTATGGTTTCAAGATTTTGTTGTAAGGGCAGATCCTCTATTTTATAAGATCCTTGTTATTCATGGTTCTAAATTTTATTGATGCGTTTTTTTGTTTATATCATCTTTTGATTGAAATTCTAAATTGTATTGTAGCACACATTCGTATTTACAATTTGGTAATGATTGGTTTTGGTGGGAGGTTATATATATGGGAAAATTTACATGCCGTTAGGCCTAACTAGTAAGCCTGACGTTATAAATGAACGACAGGGATAAATTGTATAATACAGCAATCACAAAAAAATAGGTATGGTAGTTGTAATAATAAGGTTTTTTCTAGAAATTTAAAGAAACGTTCATTTTCAATAATACTTCATCACTTTAAAGCTTGTACATTTACCTCTACATATTAGCGATTTCGGTCCATGCATTCTTCTCTCTGCTGTAACAGTTTTTGCATGATACCGGCTCGCCGCCATGTGTTTTGAGGAAGCATTGGACCTTTCTTTCGTTTCGTCGTCGTTGCTCAAGTGCGTTCCGGCCAAATGTTCTTTCAACTTAAAAAACAGGTGTTAGTCATTGGTTTGCTCAATTTTGAGACTGTCTCGTCGGAAATTGAAGATCTCTCAGACCTTTCTTCGTCGAAAAGTTCAGTACGACCAGCTGCAAATTCCCTATAGCACTACTTACGGACGTTTCTGATATATGTGCACGACTGACCATATATTTCAGTCAATTGTCGATGGATTTGAACCCGTTTAACGTCTTTTGCTTTAATAATTTAGTATTTGAATCGGTATTCATGGAAACAACGTCAGTTACTATTGTGAAGTATCTGTCTATTGGAAATGAAGTAACTATGTATTGGATATAAAGAAGCATGAACTTTTGAAAACTTATAAAAGAAAACTTTGACTACAACTGTACATTCTCAGACGGCTGTTGTGAATGCACATTTGTTAAATAAAACTCGACTAGCTTCCTTCTTTCCTTTCCGCATACCTTCGAGCACAGCCTGATACTTCCCGATTAGGTCATCATTCTTGAGTTGGACAAAACTAGGAGGAACAGAACAACAAGGGGTATTCGACACGCGATCAAGAGAGGTGCAGGATCATTGGAGAGAAGCGGATCCCACCATTGGAGAACCACCGACTCCACAAGACAAAGAGTACCATTCTGACGGTTCATCGCCGCAGACACCTTTAAGTTTGTCACCAGAGTAGTAGAATGAAGGTGTAGGAGGACAACATCGCAAAGACGCATCATCGACGCCCCTTGCAGTTCAACAGGATTAAGATCCAGATGTTGACTGTCACCAGCTAATCCAGACTTCTCCAGATATTCATTCCAGATGACCAGGACGACACCAGCTTCGTTGGATATGTCAGGCTAGTGCTCATTCCTATTCTTTAATTACGACCTTTCTCTTTCTCTCACCCTTTTCCCCTTACTAGTCATTTTTTTAAAATTAAAAACATTTGAATTTTATTTAAATTCAACCACAATTTTACAGTTAAGTACCGTGTTGTGCATCAGTTCCATCCCCATTTGGTTGCATTTATTTATTGCATATTCTGAGCTATAACTGATGACACAGCACCGGCACATGGTGGAGATGTTGTGAGGCTTACGCCTTTGTTACGATCCTAAAATTTCGATAAATTACGATTCTAAATATTCGGTAGATGCTTTAAGATCCCAAAATTTGAGTAATTTGTACTGTGTAATTTATAGTTTGTTGAGAGAAATTGAGTAGAGTTACTTTTAACCCACCCACCCACCCTCGTTACTTTATTCATTTGCTCTGTTAGAGTAATTTTTTGTTTTGTTGTATTTTAATCGAATGATAAGTGGGTGAGAAGAGAAAATTTTGCCAAGTTATTATATTTTGTTTTTCTTTGTGGTGTTGGATATATATATATGCATAGTAGTATAAGATATTTCTCTCAAGTGTGATTTTGAAAATAGATATAATGGAGAATACTAGTGTTATGTCTTCTGCTATAGATCGTTTAGTAGAACCCCCCAAATTTTCCGGCAAGTTGAACGAGTCAGTTCAATCATTTTTTAGTCATTTTGAGGATTTTTCTGTCCTTCATAACCTACGTGATGTACAGAAACGTCATTTGTTGCCGTATTGTTTAGAAAATGGGGCTCGTGCTTATCTGCTAGCTTTACAATCAACCGCAGAATATGATAATCTCATGTACGTTCAGATTAAGAAGAAATTAATAGAGGCTTATGAAGATAATATAGTTTCGCAAGTTTTAGAGCAAGAAATGAGAAATAGGGAGCAGTTAGATTCTGAATCTGTTTTAGATTACATTTTTCATAAATGGAAGTTAATACTTGAGTACGATCCGAAGATGCCAGTGACCGAACAAATTAACTTGATAATCAATGGGTTATTGCCTTCATTTTATTCTGTAGTTGTAAGAAAATCATATAAGACTGTTATTGAGTTAGCAAAGTCCTTAGGTCTAGAGGAAAGAGTTAATTTTCTTGTCAGCATGCGTAGTCAGCAATCGAAGTCCTTGGCAATAACAAACGAATACAATATACATCCTGTTAGTAAGAATGCTATACAGCAAAAAGAAAATACTTTAGATGTTAATATTCAGAACGAAAATGAAATTGTAAGTCAGCCTGAAGAAAAAAATACATTGATAGCTCAGTTGGACGGTATCAAAGTCCAGTTACAAGATCTTGTGCAAAGAACAGCGCTCGCAAAAGTTTCTCACGCACACAAAGGAAAATCTGTGTGTATACAATCTTATGAGCATTCGCGTTTCGAGCGAAGAAATCCATCCATTGCATCCTTCGCTTCCTCTCATTCGCAGCGTCTTGCTTCTTTTGTCAATGCAGTCAATGTAAACGAGAATGTTAAATCGAATAATAAGAATAAACTAGACGATAATATGTGTAATAATGTTAGAAATAGTAAGCGATATTATGTGCCTATTCAATATGAAGCTGATTTGCCTCATGTTAAAGCATATATTGATAATAAGCCGCATTTATTTCTATTGGATTCAGGCAGCACTGTTAGCTTAATTTCTGGTAATAGTTTAAGCAATAAGCATAAAATACTCAAAGGAACGACTTTTATTCGTGGCGTCACAGGAAATTCTCAAGGAAGTGATCAAATCGCTTTAGTGAAATTTAAATTAGGAGGACAGTATTTTACGCATCCTTTTCGAGTGTATAATAATTTTCCGTATAATAGCATAATTGGCCAAGATTTTTTGAAAAGTCATCTTGCAATGGTTGATCACAATAAGAATTCTTTTAGTTTTGTTAAATTTGGTATTCCTCCAAGAATTGAATTGCCGCCATACGTATCTTTTGAAGAAATTTCTAACCATATAGCAAAATTATATAAACCTCAATTTTTAGTGGCTCGCTCTGTTGTTTTGCCTCCAAATTCAAGTGTTCAAGTTACATTAAAAAAAGTAAATGATCTTGCAGGAACTCGCAATTTAATAGTTCCTAATGAATTAATAGATACGCAGGCAGAAATTTTTGTGCGTAAATCAGTTGTAGACGAAATTCATCCGGTAATATCTGTGATTAATCCTACCAAAAGTAAACTTTACTTGAAAAAAGATGTTGTTTTGGGTTCTGCCGAAAATGTTATCAGTGATACCAACTTCAAGAAACAAAATAGCACTAACAATAAGGTTCATCAAGTTAATGCAGTAGATACGAAATCTTTTCCTGAAGGTTATGATAAATATAGAGTAAATGTTAACCCTGAATTGTTGCCACATCAACAGCAGCAATTATATGATTTAGTAGAGGAATTTTATTCTAGTTTTTCTTGGAATGAATTTGATTATGGTTGTGCTAAGGGATATAAGCATAAAATTGAATTAGGAGACAATATTCCAGTAAATCGACCCCAATTTTCGATACCATTTCATCTACGGGATGAGATCAAAAAACAAGTAGACATTTTATTGAAAAGTAAGATCATTGAACCTAGTATTAGTCCGTACAATTCTCCGGTAATGCTTGTTAAAAAGAAGAATGGACAGTATAGATTTGTACAAGACGTGAGATTTTTGAACCAAAAAATGGTTCCTAACAGCTATCCGGTTCCTCCTATCCAGGATATTTTGACTAATTTGGCAGGACGCAAATATCTATGTTCTAGCGACGTTTTTGGAGCATTTTTTAATATTCCCCTCACTGAAGAGTCTAAACCTATTACAGCTTTTTCGATTCCAGGCGTGGGATCGTACCATTTTAATTTTTTGCCTCAGGGTGTCAAGACATCTACTAGTGGTATGAACAGATTAGTGAAACTCACCTTAGAAGGTCTTCCACAAGATAAAATATTTGCCTATGTTGACGATTATTTTTGGTCTAGTGATAGTTTTGATGAAATTCTGCAGTTAACTCGTATGTTGCTTCAAAGAATAAAAGAAATTGGTTTAAAGCTTTCCCCAGAAAAAACAAAATTGGGATATTTTTCATTAGATGTTTTAGGTCACACTGTTAGTAAAGATGGTTTGTCTATTTCGAAACGAATAATTAACTCAATCTCCAACTATCAACGTCCCAAAACAAAGAAACAAGTCAAAAGTTTTTTAGGATTGGCTTCTTTTGTTCGTTCGTATTTACCTAATTTTAGTCAATTAGCAGAAGCGTTACTTTCCTTGTTGAAAAAAGACGCTCCTTTTCGTTGGAAGGACGCACAGGAGACAGCATTCAATAATATCAAACAAGCCATCATTTCAGCACCTTGTCTCATGAGATACAAGCCTGATTATCCTCTGTATCTCTACTTTGATGCTAGCAAACTCGCTCTTTCTGGACTAATCAAACAACCTCAAAATTCACCTGACGATACAAATCTAGTTCCCATTAGTTATTGTAGTCGTGCAACGTCTCCTAGCGAGAAAAAATTACACCCATATCAGCTTGAATTATTAGCATTATTGTACTCATTACGTTCATTTAGGTATTTTCTTTTGGGACGTCATTTTTATTTGAAGACAGATTGTCATAGTTTAATTTATTTGAAGCAAACAAAGAATGTAAGTAAAATTTCTAGATGGTTGAGTGAAATCGAATCGTACAATTTCACTATTTCACATATCAGTGGCTCCAGTAACGTAGAGGCAGACGCCATTTCACGTTTTTCTAACCCCCCTAGAGATTTGGAAGACGAGAAAAAGAATCAAGAAGATCCGAAAATTTTGTTTACTCAGACCACAAATTCATTTTCAATCTTAAATGAGCCAAATCTGGCAACAGAACAGAGTAAAGATCCGTTTTTTAAAGATATTTTTTCTTGGTTGGAACAGAAAGAAAATAGAAATCCTAAAATAGAACGCCAAGCATTATATTTTACTATTAAAGATGGAATTTTGTATAGAAAACAAAAAACTTCTCAAGGTATAAAATTTTTAGTTGCAGTTCCTACTTCTTTGCGTTATAAAGTTTTTAATGCTTGTCATACGTCTGCATTGGGATCATCTCATTCTGGCTATTCTAAAACCTATGATATGTTAGTAAAAACAGTGTATTTTCCCAACATGAAGAAATATATATATCAGAAGTGTAAAGAATGTACGATTTGTCAAGTATCGAAATCGAAAATTGGTTCTCCGTATGGTACATTGCTTACTTATCCCTCCGTTCCCCCCTTCTATCGCATCCACATAGATGTAGCTGGGAATTATTCCCCCAATAATATGTTAAATCACAAATATATGATAGTTGTAGTAGACAGTTGTACTAGATACATAATTGCAGATTCCCTTCCTGATGTTACAGCAAGTACTTTGGCTTCATTTCTTTATCACAAAGTAATTTTAAAGTTTGGAATTTTTTATGAAATTGTCTTAGATAAAGGCAGTGCTTTCACTAGTGGACTATTTAAAGAATTATGTGCTATGATTGGTGCTAACATGCGTTTTGTAAATGTACATGGGCATTACAGTAATGGTGTTTGTGAAGTTACTATTAGAAACATAGAACAACGATTGAAATTAGCTTTATGTGACAAAGATTTAGGAGAATGGATTGACTTATTACAACCCATAGTTTTTTCGCTTAACGTCACCAAGAATTTATCGTCTCAAATTTCACCATTTGAATGTCTTTTTGGCTTCAAACCTAGGTTACTTCATCAGGCAATTTTAAATACCCCGTGTCAATATGAAGAAAATGCCGTTCGTTTACAGCAACTACAAGAGATTAGAGATAAAGCGCAAGAAAATCTTTACAAACGTCATAAAACGGCGACAAAATTTTTTGACAAGAGACATACGAAACCTACTTTTAAAGAAGGAGAAAAGGTTTGGATTTTAGACACCACAAGAAAAAAGGTCACGCCAAAGCATTTAGTGGAAAGTTTATTGGTCCAGGCATAATAGAACGTGTGGAAAATCCAAATTCATATTTTGTTAAGTATAAGACCGCCCGAGGATCTTACAAGATAGATAGCATAGCAGTCCAGAGATTGAAGAAGTTTTATGAGAAGGAAAACCCGGAAGAGGAAGACCACCTTGAAGACTCTGACGAAGAGATGCCTATCAACGTCTGCACGGAAGACCATACGATGAAAAAGAAGAAGACGAGACGCGAAGACCATCAAGAACTACCAACTGAAGAGATCTTCAACCCCAGGAAACAATGTTTGGAAGAAGAAATTTTCATCCCTTCTCTTCATATTAAGGATATTGTGATTGCCGAAAATCTACCAACGTGGGCAACTATAGGGAAGAATTCTACAGAAGAAAAACCAAAATTTGCTTGTAATACTGCCATCAATCAGAAGATTAGTATTTATAAAGGTAACATAGTGGATATAAAAGCAGATGCCTTAGTAAATCCGACGAATGAAACCTTAACTCCTTTAGGTGGTGCAGATAAAGCCATTCAAGACGCAGCTGGATCTGAATTTTTAGAAGAATGTTTGACCATATCATCATTGAAGCCAGGAGAAGCGAAGATTGCCAATGGTTATCGTTTACCAGCTAATTATGTGATTATGACATGTGGACCACGGAATTCAGACAAGAAGATTTTACGAGAGACGTACAAAAATTGTTTTAAAGTAATGTTGGAGAATGACCTATCTACAATTGTATTACCTAACATTTCAACTGGAGCATTTAAATTTCCGAAGTTAGAAGCTGCCAAAATTGCCTTGGCTACAACAAGAATATTTTTAGAAGAACATCTTGATGACGTAAACCGTGTCGTATTTTGTATTTATGATAGAGAAAATTGGGACATTTATCAGCGATTACTCCCTATATATTTTCCCATTGATGAAGAATCTGTTAGTCCGTCTGTCCGCACGTAACTTGTATGTGGACCACTTTTCTTGAAGATTAGATTGTGCATAGGAACACCTTGCAGATGGATGATGAACTTTCTTTTAGCACTGGCCACGCTTAGAAGTTAGTTTATCTTGGTTTTGAATTGTGCATCCAAATCCACCGGTTGAAAACTTCGAAAACTTAGAACACTTTGAAACTTGGAATACTTCGAATTTTGGAACATGTTAGTATCTTCAAGAATTGTACCATTTCGTTTGATTTGACAGCGTATCACTACAGAAGTTTCCTACTTTTTTTTGAAATGTGAGTATGTGAAGAATGAAGAAAATCAACGACACGTATATGGATAGATATTTCGATGGATATATTAAGAAGATGTAAGAAGATTGAAATCAAGATCGCAAGAACCATGCTCCATCCCATCAGATGTCTAAGATTCGATGCCATGATTGATGTCCAGCATTCGATGCCCGAAGAGGACAATATTTAAGAAGAAAGAAGATGAAGATAAGAAGAATTTATATGTTAGTTAGGGTTGTAGGTTATATGTGGTGAATAGTTCTATCGTGCTGATTTCATATAGTTTGATTACAGCCAGTATATGGGGCTATAACCATATTTTGGAATTTTTTTTTCCAGTCTACGGACGCTTTAAGCCTAAATAACTTAAAGCTCATTTTTCTCAAACTGATATCAGTACCCTTCTTGTGCAGTCTAACTTTACTATCTTTGGTTAGCTAGATAGTATTACACCGTTTTTTTTTTCTTTTCGCGTATTAGTCATGTGTGATATTGATGTTATTTTCTGCATTAGAGGAACATACATATATACAGGTCTACATTGGATTATGAAATATTTATTTATTTGATTATGATTTTATTTTATTATACGTATCTAAGTTTTGATAATCTGTGTTAGTGATAATTAAAATTAGTATTATTCCTACCTTTCACTTCCCTTCCCTGAGCACTAACGGAACTCCTACTTAACGTTTTACAACACGTCACTCACAATGATATTATGCAAGCACTAATGTTTATTTTTATTTTTCTTACTTTCCATCTTCCCAGAGACGCTGTCGTTACTTATCACAAGGTCAGCCTACTGAACTACATGGACAATCTCAGAAATATACACTCAGCAGTTTGCGTCCGAGAATTTATTCAAAACAAACAATATGTCATACAAAGAACTTTTATTTTCAACAAACATTTTTTTTTCTGGAATTTCTTCAAATTTTTTTTTTATTTTTGTACTACGGAAAATTAAAATTTTCGTGTATTTCAGTTACGAGGAGGGGGTGTGAAGTATCTGTCTATTGGAAATGAAGTAACTATGTATTGGATATAAAGAAGCATGAACTTTTGAAAACTTATAAAAGAAAACTTTGACTACAACTGTACATTCTCAGACGGCTGTTGTGAATGCACATTTGTTAAATAAAACTCGACTAGCTTCCTTCTTTCCTTTCCGCATACCTTCGAGCACAGCCTGATACTTCCCGATTAGGTCATCATTCTTGAGTTGGACAAAACTAGGAGGAACAGAACAACAAGGGGTATTCGACACGCGATCAAGAGAGGTGCAGGATCATTGGAGAGAAGCGGATCCCACCATTGGAGAACCACCGACTCCACAAGACAAAGAGTACCATTCTGACGGTTCATCGCCGCAGACACCTTTAAGTTTGTCACCAGAGTAGTAGAATGAAGGTGTAGGAGGACAACATCGCAAAGACGCATCATCGACGCCCCTTGCAGTTCAACAGGATTAAGATCCAGATGTTGACTGTCACCAGCTAATCCAGACTTCTCCAGATATTCATTCCAGATGACCAGGACGACACCAGCTTCGTTGGATATGTCAGGCTAGTGCTCATTCCTATTCTTTAATTACGACCTTTCTCTTTCTCTCACCCTTTTCCCCTTACTAGTCATTTTTTTAAAATTAAAAACATTTGAATTTTATTTAAATTCAACCACAATTTTACAGTTAAGTACCGTGTTGTGCATCAGTTCCATCCCCATTTGGTTGCATTTATTTATTGCATATTCTGAGCTATAACTGATGACACAGCACCGGCACACTATTTTAATGAGTAAACGTGAATTAGAAAAATAATTTAGATTTGAATCGGTATTCATGGAAACAACGTCAGTTACTATTTTAACGAGTAAACGTGCATTAAGGAAATAATTTAGAATTTGAATCGGTATTCATGAAAACAACGTCAGTTACTCTTTTAACGAGTAAACGTGCATTAGGGAAATAATTTAATATTTGAATCGATATTCATGGAAACAACGTCAATTACTATTTTAACGAGTAAACGTGCATTAGGGAAATAATTTAGTATTTGAATCAGTATTCATGGAAACAACGTCAGTTACTATTTTAACGAGTAAACGTGCATTAGGGAAATAATTTAGTATTTGAATCGGTATTCATGGAAACGTCAGTTACTCTTTTAACGAGTAAATGTGCATTAGGAAAATAATTTATTATTTGAATCGGTATTCATGGAAACAACGTCAGTTACTCTTTTAAAGTGTAAACGTGCATTAGGAAAATAATTTAGTATTTGAATCGGTATTCACGGAAACAAAGTTAGGTATTATTTTAACGACTGTCATTAATACTTCCTTGAAGAGATCTGTGTGGACAGGTTTATCATTAACTAATAAAAAAATGTGTTTTTCTTAATGGTAAATGTTACTCCAACTCTAAGCTTTATCCATACAAACTACAGAAACCAGGAAAAAAATAAAAAGATTTAATATATTGACTGGCTTTGCATTTTTCATAACAAAATATTATGTTTTCTTTAAAAATAATAAAAATGTGTGGCTATTTATATTTTCTGTAAGAAGAGTGTTAAATTTAACAAGAGGAAGTACTGACAACGCACTCAAGCTTTTTTATTTAATATTTTATATTTTGCTTTTATTTAGTTTTTCGCATCTTTTCAACAATATGAAAATACATCAAGCCCACACATATAAAAACCGAAATAACATCAACACTTTACGTTTTTCTTATTTTTTTCTAAAACGAAAAGTACTCTAAGAAAAGAATGAATACCTGAGTCTCATATGAAAATTCCGTGAAGTTTTTCCTCTCTGTTTTTTTTTATTTATTTATTATTATTTCTTCTGTTGTAGTCTGCTTTCTGCTTCATCCTTTAAAAAGCATTCAGATTAAAGTAGTTATATAAAAAGTGAAAGAAAAAAGGCAATAAATCTCACCATATTTTTCATATGTGACTTCTCTTTTCTGGCATTTCTTTTAGATGAAGATTCATGCCTATCTTCTGTTCTTTTCTTTCTTTCTTTTTTACTTTTCTTACGTTCAGAAGACAACAAAAAATTTCTGCAGTTTTGTTTTCCTTGGTTCGTTTTCTTCTTAGAAATATACGTATATATATATATATATATATATATATATATATATATATATATATATATATATATATATATATATATATATATATATGAAAACTAGTGCATACAATCTTAGGCGAAACAATTACCGCCACACATCTTTTTACAAAGGCATGACTTCTTCTTAACTATAATTCGAAATAACTCAAAGAAATTTTACGCCAGTCAATGAAGGGTCGAATATGGGTTAAAAAAGTGGTGAAAAGCTGGAACAAATTTTATTTTCTTTATAAAAGTGTCCATAATAACATACTAATTTTGCACCCCTCTACCATCCCCTATTTGGCCGCCATATTGGAAAAAATGGCGCCGAAAATTAGTATTCTTGTAAATATCTTGCATGGAAAGCATTTTAGAGCAACACATGTTATTACAGAAAATAATCTACATTATTTCCTTTCCATCTTTCACTTCAATACTGCAGTCTACTAATGTTTCAGTCCCTTTTGTTTTATTTTATACTTATGACCATCACTAAGAAGTCTCACAGATAAAACATTTTTAAGGTGACGGCATTTTGAATATAGATGATCCAATAGACCTGATTACTTATCCTTAGTCATATTTGCAATGAATGAAAAGTATATTAATTTATATTTTATACAAAAAAAAATCACTAAAACAAAATATTATCAGAAAGTTTTCGTTAAGGTTCTGCTACAATGCGATGCTGAAAGAGAAATGCGTAATTAGCCACGCCTTAGCATTTAAACGATGCATCCTAGAAAAAAAATGAAGAAAACATTTCTTGTAGAGAATTTAATGTAGATTTTTTGTAATAACTTGTTTTGTTCTAAAATGCTTTCCATGCGAGCAGTGGCGTATTTACGATTTTGTTTCGGGGAGGGCTTTGTTAAATTTCGGGGGGGGGGCTTTGCCTGAAAATGTGAAAATTCTGCAAGATATTTCATATACTTTACTATAGTAAGTAAGATTTCGGGGGGCTTAAGCCCGGAAGCCCCCTTAAATACGCCACGGCATGCGAGATATTTACAAAAAAAAACTAATTTTGGGGCTCCATTTTTCCAAGATGGAGGCCAAATCCGGAGTAGTGGAGGAGTGCAAAATTAATATGTTTTTACAGAAAGTAACAAACAAGTGAAAGTATGAAAACGAGTATGAAAATACAAAATTATACAGACGAAATCCAGAATTGATGAGTATATAAACTGACTTCAATGTAAACAAGAGGCTCATTTTGCCTTAAATGGATAATTGAGTTTTTACTCATCAAGCGAGAATCGGTTGAGGTTTTGTACGAGCATTATGGTTGTCATTAATCTAGGATCACCTTCCAGTATATTGTGTTACCTTATTAATTTATTGTTATGTTGGAAGACATAAAACAAGAAATTCCTTAAATATGGACGTCTTCCACAGACCGAATTATTCTCATTTCCAAATTTTAGAAGTTTATGTTTTATATTTACGTTTCGTATATTTATTATTTTAGAATGTCATTAATCTAAATTATGTTAATTGAATTTGTTACTTAAATTTACTTATTAAGAGATAATCTGAATTCATTTGTTTTCTGTATTACCAACTGTCATAGATAGTATTCAGTTCCTCAGATCTCTCTACTTGAAATTAATTATAACTTTCTTTGTCTTCATTTCACTTACATACTAATAAGTAAAGGTGAAGTTAAAAATCTAAGTTAATCGAAACATAAGATGGCCAAAACTCGAAATCGTTTAAGATTAGAAATTTATTAGGGATTTGGGAAGTGCCAAGACGTATACCGAGCAAATGCGGGGGTCTGGGAGCGAAGTCCCAAGCTGGCCGAAGGCAAGTAAACAATATTTCGTTTCTTCTTAGAGAATTTTTGAACAACCTTATTGAAGAACATAAAGGAATAACTATAACTATTTTTTTTTCTTAGAAGAGATCAAACTTAAGGAAGACCATGAAATAATATTTCTTTTATTCTTAATGAATCCTTTTTAGCAAATTTCTGAAAAAAAAAAAATAGGTGTATAAACAACAGTATTACTTTTGTTCATAGAGAATTTTTGAATAATCCTTATGAGAATTTAAAAAAGCAATGTATCTTCTATTTTAGAACGATTTAGAACAATCTTATGAAACATGCTTTTTTTTAATTGCATTTTAGAACATTAAAACAATGTTTGTTGACTCTTTAGTGAAATCTTAAAGAAATATTAAGGAACATAACATACAAAATGTCCTTATTTATATTGTATGTTTAAACTATATTAAGAATGTGAACTCAATATTTCTTTACATTTGAACGCAATTTTGTATTAAGTCACTTATGATTTTTTTTTTCAATGTTTTATTAATTCAACAATATCACTTACTCCATGTTATGTTTGAACATAACAATAAATTGATTCAACTCGAGATAGCAGAGTTTGTATTCAGTGTCACACGGTCAGTTGATTCGCGGATTGAATAATCGAAGATTGTTTGTTTATAAGGAATTTAACGCCTGACAGAATATTCAATGTGGTTGTGAACAGCTGTTTGTGAATGTTAATGTTGGTTGTGTTTGCAAATTGCCGTGAAGTGCTATAAGGGAGGTCCGAGATGAAGTCACTCTCGGGTTTTACAACATGCAAAACAGTGTACACAGGAGAGAGAGAGAAAACGTTGATTCGGTTAATTGAATGAAGCACTGCATAGAATTGCTCAAATGCGTCAGTAACAATTCTAATGGAGGACTTTATGTATTTTTATACAGTATTATTGGTTTTTATTTCTCTCTATGAAATAACAATGATTTGACCAAAATGTAAACATAGAAGATTTATAGAATTTTCGGAGAAAAACAGGCATTTTTCAACAATCTTAAAAGGGTCGTTACTGAATCCTCTATATATATATATATATATATATATATATATATATATATATATATATATATATATATATATATATATGTGTGTGTGTGTGTGTGTGTGTGTGTGTTATTTACGATTTTTTTTTTCAATTTTGAGCATTCCATTCGATAGAGCATCAAAAACTATCTGAAAGAAGTGATAGAATTTTTCTCGTCACTCTTACCGTTCCTTTACCGTCACTCTTACCTTGGGTTAATCACAATGGGACCAAAGTAATAGATAGGATGAAAATTAGACGAGCAAGATAAAAGAAAATCGAAGAAATGTTATTAATGATAGTCTTTATTATCAGATAATCCAAAATAGATTATTGTTTTTTGATGAAAAAAGACAAAACAATTGTTCATGAAAAGAAAGAAACTAAATTATACAAAAAAAAGTTCTTCTAGAAAAGCACGTTTCACTAATAGAGGAACCAAACTCGAAGTTTTTAGGCCACGTAACACCTAGATTTGGCAGTGCAACGGACCAAACAGACAGTATACTGGAGTTTCTTGAAGATAGAGAACAAA
This sequence comes from Thermobia domestica, assembly GCF_964235325.1. NCBI lineage: Eukaryota > Metazoa > Arthropoda > Insecta > Zygentoma > Lepismatidae > Thermobia > Thermobia domestica. The sequence goes on from NC_137462.1 coordinate 266,005,439, forward strand.
ACGAACAACTTTTGACCTTTACTGCTATTGAGTGTGATAGAACAGTTGTAAATACTGGACATAGCAATAGTGCAATTTCTTTGATGGAAAATGAAACAGGAAAACCTTTACAATAGTTAGTTTGTTTGTTCCATGGAAATGAGCTACCTTTGCAACATCTTAATTATCATTAAGATGGTAAAACGAAGAGACCCAGTGAATTTAAAGGCGAAATAGATCATCAACTAGACAACTGTACTAATCTTACTGTGGTTACTTTTTTGCACATTGAAAATAACCTTCCTCTTTTGGAAAACATAAACAATTTAAGTACAGATCAGAATTATTTGTTGGACATGTGTATCATTGTATCAAGTGGAAATTGTTGGCTAGATTTATCTTTAAGAAACCCTGGAAAACTTGCTCACTCCAAGTGTCTTACATTAGCAAACCGTGTACTTGGATTATGTAGCAACTGAAAATTCAACTGAAAAACTTCAGACTTTATCTGAGTACATTGTGAAAGTGTATGCATCTGTGTGGTTTAATATTAAGTTTAAATCTTCATGTACCTATTGTTCCAAACATCTATTTAAGCTTATCTCATATTCACACTATCTCTCTGATGATTTCAAGAAAGTTCTAGATCCAGTTATTCAAAAAAAAAAAAAAAATGGGTACTTTGTTGCTACAGAAAATCTCCCTTTGTCCATGCTAAGTGATGAGTTCAGAAATGCAAGAGAATTTGATTTAGGACGTTTTTGAAAGAGCAAGAACAGAAAGTAGAGGCAGAGTAAGCAAATTTAAAGTTTCACAGGTAAGCTCTGACGCAAAGTATTACACTGATATGATCTCATGGGCTGAAAATGACGTAACTGAACCCCCCTTGGCAAAAGAAGTTTCCATTCGTTTTCTAAACACTTTTTACGGAAGACATCTGAAGCTCCACCAAATAGTAAAGTGGACCGGAAGACACTGCTTATCGACTTTCCCCAGTTTCCTTGTCACACATAGGCAGTGGAAAGAGTTGTGAAACTGGTGACCGAATTGAATCAAAATGTCTGTGGTTCATTCGCAAAAATTGACTCACGTGAGAACATGCCAAAATTTGATAGCCTACAAAAAAAAAAAAAAGTTTAATGTGTAAATGAAGTAGAAACAAACATTTTGCAGCTGTAACATTTGTAATCATTAAGGATTTTTCAAATGATAAAAAAAGGAATTTACAATGTCTTTAAAAGAGTATTATGATATTTTAATAAAAAAAATATATAATTGATTTGATGAGCTTTCATTTCAACCTTATTTACTACTATTTGTAACAACAAAATTAGTTCCCAAAAGTTTCAAAATTAGGAATAATACGAACTTTTTATTTTTACAAAAATGTTCTAAATTATATTTCGTAATTAATATTTTTTTCCAATTCTGATGCTTATAAATATATTTTTATTACATTATATGTACGAGAAAACCATAAAAAATAATTTAACAAAGGTTATAATTTTTCAATTTTTATTTCTATTTATTTATTTATTTATTTACAAACTTTAAGCTTTTCGCGGCACCTCAAGATTTCTAGTATAGCAACCAAATTTCTTCTTCTTCTTTTTGAACCTAAAAGGTAACTTTTCGCCAATATTACAACACTAAAAAAAAAAAAAAAAAAAATTAAAAAGCCATTTTCGTTCCATCCTAATGCGCAACTTTCTATTTGGTTCAATATTCATGAAGTGGCTGACATTTAACATGCAATGCGTTGCAAACAGCACAAGGTACTGTAAAACTTACTACACCAATGAATTTTTGAGAAAACTGTACATGAATTTGATGTATGACTTGCACATATCTCTGTTTGAAAAACCGAAAGTTGAATTCAATATGGCAGATCCAAGATGTCTCCGGGGTGAGTAACATGTGTCGGAGAAGCAGTACTTGATCCAATTTGTTTTCCATATGCCCACATTCACGTTCAGTTACATCTAAAGAAACTAAAAGCAATTTTGTGTCTGAGCGTTATAGTAGTGTATGATTGAATTTTGGATAGATGAATATGCAAATTACCGGTATGGGCTGCTAAATTTAGCACAATACACATTGGGCTACGGAGAACTTTGCACTTAAATCAAATTTTACACGAATCCCAAGGAGACACTTCGTGAATGTACCATGTGAGTTTAATTTTGTTTTGCAAATAATACTGTGTAGATAAATTATTTTAGAAGATAATATAGTCCAATTTAGGTGCTAAAAACTTGTTGTAACAAAAAAACAAAAATTTTAAAGTGCTAAAGAAAACCATTTTCTTTCATCGAGCCAATTCATGAATTACTGTTTATAATGAAACACGTTCGTACTGTATATGCTTTTGAAGCGGCGAGATTGATTTCCTACCATTTATATAACGTGTAAGCTTGCACAGCCAATGACACGTCAACAAAATCGCATATGTAACATTGCTTGACGTGTATGAAAAACGAAAAATAAATTGCAGGTCGCGACCTGCGTGTTAAGTGGACAAATATATTGAATGTATATACATAATCATGCTAGATACTATCTAATGTTTCACCATTTCCATGCGTAATTTTATATTTAATCCCTTAATAAATTTCATTAAACCTTTATCATAGGAGCTATTACAAGGGATTTGTTTAATTTCGAATGTTTACATGAAATCGTATTTCCATTCTAGTCTTGTGAACGAAACTAAATTTGAAAACATAATATTGTTTAAAATAGGAAAAAAACATTGTTTATATAATGTGTATATCGAAAATATTATTTTCCGTGCAAGTAACGAATATACACATGCAGTGGCGTATTTAGGATTTTGTTCCGGTGGGGTGTTATGCACTACACGAGGAAACAGGAAGGCAATTGTCCATTTTTGAGTTTGAGAATTAAATAAATTTTAATCGATTTTCTACTAATATATTAGTGAAACTATGCGTATGTCGATGGAGGGGGTGCACTGAAATTGCGCAAACTTTTACTCCTTTATCTGTTGAAAGAGATAAAAGCCTTAATGAGCAGGCAACAAAATTAGAAATTGCGCAAGAAATGTTGTGAGACGTTGCCATCATTACCATAAGCATTTCGACTTAAGCATTTTCAGTTATTGCTATTATATGTGTGCATGGGCGTCGTTAGAAAGGGCGACTGAAGAACTTGTCCCAGTCAATAATTTTCTGCATCATGTCTAACTGTAAGATTCCCTGTAAGATTAGAACTGTAAGAAAATAGTTATTGTAAGCAAATAGTTACTGGAAAACTGTAAGGAAAATAAAATTTATAAAATAAAAATATAAATATTTCTAGAAGTTCCCTTTAAATATCGTGAAAAGGCGTTCGACCATTCAGAGATAAGAATTTGTTTACATATTCCAGTCTTGGCCAATCACAAACAAGCATTTTTTTTTTACGTATTTCAGGTGAGTCTACCAGGTATCTTAGTAATTATCCTTCCACATTTCTATAAATGATCCATATATTTGCAATTGTATCTTACGTTACCGGTTCTTAGGTTCTGTGAGAAAGATTTGTTACATATAAAATTTCGTGTCTACAAGAATAAGTGCTGAGTGTATTGGTTGCGGATATAATATAACAAACCAATGAGGAACGAGAATCATAATGAACCAATCAGGTACCCACATGTCATGTGGGTGTCTATACCATCCGTGTTGCGTCGAACAACAAATGGATCAGAAGCTTTTCATAGACACTACAACAGTCAATTGTACTTCCCTGCTCCTGGTGTTCATACGGTGATTTCTGTTTTGCAAGTGCTCCAAACGGAAACTGTCATAAAAATGACGTCGATAGTGAAAGGAATTTCAAAAAATGAAAAGAAATATTTAAGTTTTATGTCCCACGGTTATGCCGGTTAGGCTAAAGGAGACGGTGATGATGAGTAATGAATGAAAATGGTGGAATGAAGAAAGTGGGAGGAAACGGAATAACCCCGAGAAAACCCACGCACACAGTGTTTGTCCACCACAAAGTTCACTTGGCGGGGGCTGGGATCGAACCCGGGACCCCAAGCAACCAAGGTGAACGTTCTACCACTGAGCCACCGCGGCCCCAGGAATTTCAAAGGTCCGAAGGCCAGCAGAAGTCAAAAGGAGAGAGTTTGTCATGAGAAAACATGCTGAGTTTAGGAATTCACAGATAAACCATGAGAAGGCACATATGACATTTTTTTGAAGTTGCAGGATTTAAATTCCAAGGATTCAAACTGCAAATGTGAAATTAGAATGCAATACAAGTATGGCGTTTACACATTTTATTTCGGTGCAAAATTTCACACAATTTCCTGAATCCTGTTGTTGTCAACATCGCAGTGGAAATTTGCGCAATATCAGCACTTTTTGTTCCTCGTTAATAAATCGTAGTTTGAGAGATTATCAACCATCTAATTCTTAGAAAAATTTTTGTACTGTCGTTGCACCGGATGGAGAATCTTATCTCCCCAGGCAAATCTGAAATGACGTTCCTGCAAACACCCGTTGAATATTTATAATCTCATTTTAACTTAACTGATATCATTTTAGAAAAAAAATGGAAATATTCAGTTTTATCTGTGAAAGAAAAAATTGACATTTTTACGTGAAAGAAAATATTGAGACAAGTTGAAGCTGAAAAATACTGATTGCAGTTTTAATGGCAAGAATTGAAGACTGCTGAATCTTGTGTGATATGACACACATAAATATTTAGCAGTGAATCTAATCTTTTAATCTATTCATAGAAGAAAAAGGAAGTATGCTCTTGACCTCCTAATTTCCTGGGCTACTATTTCCGTCCCTTGATTTTCTTTAATTCAAACATTTACCTTTATTTAAATAACTAAACGATGTAAATATTCCTTTGCTATAATAACTAAAGTCTCGTTATGTTGATCTCCGTGCAAGTTGGTGTGGAACACCAGTTTCGCTTATCAGTTCGTCTTAGTTTTGGTGTTACTGATGACTGCTGACTTGAATCACAACTAACAACGGTAGAAAATATGATAGGAGAAACGAAAGAAAGTAACAACTTAGAAAAAGAAACAGAAAAGTAGAATGGAGGAAAGAAAGTTCTTACATGGAATGAAATTTGACAAATACAGTATTATTTCTGAACAAAGAGCGTAAGAAACAGGAAAATTAGTGAAATTCTTAGAAATAGTAAGATGAATTATTGTTGTACATGGAATGCGAAAAACTAACAAATTTATTCCAGGGAGGGCTTGAGCACGATAGCCCCCTCCAAATACGCCATTGTACATATGCGTAAATGCTAATTCAAATATGATATATTAATTCTTCACACTAAAAGTAGGGAGAAGACAGTAGCTATCAGTTTTCTTAAACTTAAAATTAAAGTTTCTTAATGACAATCTTCTTGTTTTGTAATATTGTTTATCAAAGAAAACCACAAAAAAAAAAAAAAAAAAAAAAAAAAAAATAGTAAATAACAATATTTTTTTGAAGTTCCAAATATAAACTTCTAAAATTTGAATAAAATAATGTGAGTTTTGTATCTATGTATAAGGAAATAGATATCAAAGTTTCATCGATTAACTCTGTAGCTCGGCGGCAAAAGATGGTACCACAGGCTACATGCGTAGCCATAGGGAACGAGGGTCTTCATACGCCACTGTGCTAAGAATAAGACAAAGAATTCAACAATGCAATTTAAAGTATCTACACAAAGTACCAAAAGAGATTAAAGAAAATTATCCATAAGAAGTACACACTTCAAATTTCCGTGTTTTCATATTTATTAAAGATAAAAAGGCTAATCAATAGTATTCCGATTCCCCACAATTTACAACCAATTAAGACGCCAAAAGTCACTTGTATTCGGTTATTGTGCGAGCAAGGACCAAGTGTATCAAGAGCATAGCACAAATACGATATTTAGAGGTCTGGCGAAAGTTTTCACTTTCGGAGGTTGACTTGCTTTTTGACTTCCAACTAATCATATTGTCAATAGCATATACTGTACCTTCATTTGGGCTTCGGTCGTAAGCTCCTTCATTAGTGTAGAGGATTTTGGCAACGCTCCCGGACCATCGAATCTAGGTCAGCAAACTCATTTGAACAAGTGAACATTGGCCCACATGGTCAACAGAAAACACAGCCTAGAATTGTTACTGGAACACCACGATTAGGGCTCAACACTCCAGTTTCTCGTACTTACCCATACATCACTAAAGGATATTACCGTATTCGCTCTAGGTCCCTCTCTGATGATGAAGAATCTATGAATCCGAAGAAAAATGAGTGTAGAATGTTGTAAGAGGTAAATAATCGTAATAAAAAAAAACAGAAAGATTCGCTTCACTGTGTGAAACCACGGTAGACTTCCAAATTATGCGAAATCAATACTAGAACCGAAAGTAGTAGCTATGTAATTTCTGGTTACAATAGAATGGTAAGATCGTAGATAGAATCTGTTTTTCAGAAGATGAATTCATTTGATTTGATTTTAGTTTAGCATCCCTTTCGGCAGCGAGGCTATGTGAGAAGTGGACCTACAGCTTTACGTGAGATTCGACCCACATGAGCTCCCGCCGGAAACGTATTCCGGGTCTCCCATGTCAAGGCGTGCGTACGTTAATCACTTAGCCACGAAGGAGTTCAAGCTGAATTCATATAGATAGATAGATAGAGAGATAGATAGATACAGTAGATTGGTAGATAGATAGATAGATAAACATTATTTTTAATCTCTTGCTGTTTTTGTTTTATGGAGACCAATATTGAAACTGGAAGTAATAGTAAATTTCTATCACTTCCAGCATTAGTAGACAGATAGGGGTGAAAATAGTATCTTCTCCTCAGACACTGAATCGATTTACTGCTATCTAATACCGTGTTAGTTCTATGGCGATCAATGTTGAAACCGGAAATTGATACTGCTTCTGATTTGAATAGAGAGTTAAAGAAGGAGAGAGAATCTATTCTTGGTACGTTGAATTGATTTGAAAAAAACAGTCCTCGCTACAAGGGCGGATCCAAGGGGGCGATCGGGGCGATCGCCCCCCACTCCGGGAGAGGAAACTTTCTTATTTTATATATATAAATAAAACCCATCCCAAAGTTTGGAGCCCTTAAAAGTAGCAGTATGACAACCCATCGCCCCCCCCCCCCCCACAGGAGTCGGTCCTGGATCCGCCCCTGCCTCGCTATCTCTTGGCGTTTGTGCTCTATAGCCATTAATACTGAAACCGGAAGCAGTAAATATCTACCATTTTCGGTTTAGTAAAGTGGTGGGGTAAAGATGGTCCTTTGCCTTCAGACCCTGACTCGAATTAAAAAACAAACCCAACAGCTTGTTTCTGTCTGTGATCGTGGTTGCCCTAGGACGATCAAGGTTGAAGCCTGAAGTTATTATTTCTACTACTTTGATCCTTTAGTTTGAAAATGGTAATAACTATTGTTTCCTATTGTCCACAGGTAAATCACAATGGACACTGAAGTAGATAACAGGACCCGACAAGGGTCGGTAATGGAATTTCTGTTCAAAACCGGTGATAAATCAGCTAAATGAATTCATAAAAAGTTGCTTCCTTTTTACGGGGATCAGACTCTGGACCGCGCTAGTATCCATCATTCGTTGCAGCAGTTTAAAAAACTTTGACATTCCAGATCAGGACAGAAAATTATGGCCTCCTTTCTCTGGGATCAGCGCGGTGCTACTATTCTCATACACTTCTTGGAACATAGGTACACAATTAACAATAAGATACGACGTGTTCTCCAGACAGAGACAGGAGCTGCAAGGTAAAATCATTAAATTCCACCATGACAATGCCAAGCCTCACACAACCATGATGACACAGCAGAAAACCATGAAAATGGGCTGGGAAGTTGTCCCTCAGCCTCTCTAATAGTCCGGACTTGGCTGCTTCGGATTTCTCCTGTTTGATCGTCTGAAGGTCCACCTGCGAGAAAAAAACATTCGTCAATGACAAGTCCCTCATTTCTTGTGTGAAACAATGGTGTAAAAGTCCGCGACCTCAATTTTACCAAAGTGCATTCAAGGTATGGAAACAATAATGTTGGACGAGATGTGTCACAGCAGATGGACGCAACATTGAGCAAAATGGTCGTGTGGCCAATGGAGTAAAGTATGATCACGTAAAATTTTATCAACATATTGCAACTAATAACAATATTATAACCATCTGTACAAAACTTATTGAACTCCCCTTGTAAAACCGCTTCTCGGTATTCCTTACCGTTTCTGATCCGATTTCGGACAGACGGACGGACAGACGAACACATTCGTTCTCTAAGACTCCCGTTATTATGCACTGCATTTGAAACTCGACGAGAAGTACATACAAGGTATGTATTGGAAAGAGCGCGTATTATTTACATTACACCATCGTATTAAAACGTACGAGTAATTTTTTTTTTTTTTCACGTTCATTCTGTACAACGCTTGAGTGTTTGGCTCACTAATAGATAGGCGCAGAGTACTATATCATTCTTTCCCTCCATTTTATAACGTAACGGACGCCGGAGAATGATTTCGATAAAATTCAGAGTAGGGATAAAGGGACCCAAGGGAATTTCGCTTCTTTTTTTATTATTATTATTTCCCGTTTTGGCCGCGTGTTGTGTAAAAATGAAATGAGAGGCTGCGGAATCGATATAATGTTTTCTCTCCCATTTTCCCCCTATCTACATACGTCATCAAATGCGACCTACTGTGAAAAATGCCGCCACGTGCGTGAAAAATTAGGGGTGTTTTCGTGACTGAATTTCGCCATTCTTGTTTCGAATAACTGTCGACGTCCCTTCAGGATAATATATATAGACTTTGAAATATTTCATTTCTACATCTTCACACACGCATGCAACTGTCGGAAACATTGTTTTGCAATGTAGCTTTGTGTATTCGCGACAGTACTGAAGAATTTAAGGCTCGTATGCTTAAAACTATTCGGATTTTTTCCCCAACTAACTGTGATACTGGTGAACGACTAGTTAGAACCGTACATGAAATCCAGAAGCGAATCTACCCCGGGGCTGGGGGTCTAGGTCGAGTTATAAAATTAATTTAAGCTATTATATATATATATATATATATATATATATATATATATATATATATATATATATATATATATATATATATGGAAGTTTATAGTAAACTCATATATCTATGATAGTCTGAGTTCTAGCTGATTCCCCTTTCAGTTTTAACTTCTAGATCCGCCACTGATGAATTCTTACGGGTGATTAAGAAAAGTCATTATGGAAACCTTCCTGAATTGGAAATGTGGGAGGAAACGGAAAATTCCATAGAAAATCACAACCCTATCTTTCAAAAAAGAAATGGTTATCAAACCATGGATCCCTTACACAAGTACACTGAGAAACTGAAAACGCATGTTTTATAATATTTTCTGACCTGGCTAATCGCATCAATACAACTTCCAGCAGAATCTTGTTTGCAGACGACTGCAAAATCTTCAGGGAAGTGAACAGTATAGAAATCTCCGAGCTACATCAAAACCGCATAGATAATTTTTTCTCTTGATGTAACACATGGTCCTACAATGAAATCCAAATAACAGTACATCTATAACAGTTTACCTAAAGAAAAATATTGTTTCTAATGTTCCAGTATCGAGCTAACACTATAAACGATGATGAATGGCCCGTCAATTCTATGCGGACAAAATGTCTGACTTCATAAAGCGTGGTTGCATTGTACAGTTCATTGCCTGATCGTCGCTACAAACTTTGTACGTTTTTATTGTAGTCATTGTTTCCCATACACAACACTGCCGTGGCGCTTGCCCTGTAGGAGCACCTATTTCGCGGTATAAGAAGTTGCGTCCTCGTAGGACGATCTTGTTGCATCGTCTGAACGGACTACACGCATGCTATCCTGCTGAAATTGTAATCGTTCTTTGTCGTCTAAATTCTGTGAGTTTCGTCCCAATCCCGTCATTCCTTCTCCGTGTTTCAGTTTCCACAAAAAGCAGGTATTGTGGGATGTCACGTTTGGATATAAGCTAATGTTTAATGTTCTTGCTCGAAAATAGAAAGGACCTGACTCCAAATCTGGAAGACACTTATCATGACTGATACTTTGTAAGTTTTCCCCTAGTTCCACTAGTATTGTATTAGTAACAGCGCTGACCACCTTCCTTCCACTTTCTTTATCATTGTTGTTCTGTTTTGTTGACTGTTATTGGATTACTGTATAAATTGGCCTCACAGACTGTAACGCAAGGGAGTAGTTTCCAGATTTTAACACCCTCCCCTTCAACAAGGTAAATAAAAATAAACATTCATGATATTAAGGTGTGTTTAGAAAAATCTTAAGTGTGTTTAAACCATATGAGTTTGAGTTCTTGTCCCCACCTTGATGAAATTCTGTGTACGCCACTGAATTTTACAAAAGCAGTTGTTACTGAATTGAAAACATGAATCAATGAATGCGAATGGAAGAACAAGTTTAGTAACTCACTTTTTAGATACTTCAATAAATTAAGCAAAACTATGTTTTTGTGGTACTACACATTCAGTTAGTTAATTACTAACATTACTTTATGCCTTCGAAACTCTTATATCAATATATAGGAATATGTTGATAAACAGAGAGAACATCAATTTTTGACATTAATTACTGAAATAGCTTGTTTCATATTTAAGTTGCTTCCCAACTCACCAATTTGTGTAGATGTACCTTTAAGAAAAGCGTGTTGAATGAGGTAGTTAGCTTGCAAATACGATAGGGCAAAAATGTTTTCTTCTAAAACAAATAAATTTTCACTCATCGATCGTTTTACATAAACTAATAATATACACTGTATGTGTGTGAATGTGTGTGTGTTTGAACTTCTTTCATTTCTCCCATTTTGTGTATATAGATACGGTATATTTACATCCTTCCTTGCCAATGAAGAGCGGTTGAAAATGCATAAGTATCGTAATTACTTCTCGTTTTCTTAAGAGTTTTTGCTACGCTCCTCTCACCAGCAGCACAGACACACATATTTTAAAGGCGTTTGGTGTCCAAACTTTTATGGGTGATATTTAGTGTGTCTTGTTGTGTGACAAATTCCTGTTGGACCTTCAAACTTTCTGGTAAATTGCTTAATTCAACTACTTAGTTTGTTAGTTATGATCCAGGTTCCCATACAGTACACCTACAAGGATTATGTGCAGGTCGAGGTATTTAATTCCTACGTCTTTGCATTTGCGAAGATTATCTTCGTTTAGTCAAAACAATAAGAAAGTGTAGAAACGAAGTTACAACATTAAAAGTTAAGATAGAAGTGTGACGGAGGGTAAAATTTTACGAATAAAAGAAATCATTTGGTATCTTGATTCTAAACATTACGAAATCTGTGAATCTGGTTTAAACCGCTACATTACTAGAAGCTGAAAATAACTGCGTTGCCGCTAGCATTAGTTGTGGAATGGGTCTAAGAATAAATAGTATTGAGATGTTGAACTGTGTTGCGAGACAGAGGTTTGAAGAGTTTCTGAGCGTCAAGAGACTAATACATGTAATTAGTAGTATTTTAGCAAACATGCTTTAATTATTCATACTAAATCTGTACTGGTCACTTAAAAATATTCAATCCCTCATAGAAACCACACCAATTTTAGATATCAGTAGCTTGGTCCTCTGGCTTCCATTCTCGGACTACTTGTTGAACTTTCGTGTTACCCTTTGTGTACATAACCTCACTAGCCAAGTCGGTTATCCAGGAAAGGCTAAGATTGTTCTTCCAGCGAGTCAGCTATCTCTTTCTAATTTTTCAACGAAAGTAATAGCCAACCTAGAGAATCATTACCATAAGCTCTTCCCCGGTTCCGAATCTTCTGGTCCTCACAAGGACCGCATTGTCAATGGAATTGGTGAAGCACTCCAGAGCGAGTGGGTTCCCGAGCCATACGTTGAACTGAGTGGTGTGAGTGATGCATCGACTATCTGAGCAGTTACTTGTGGCTTTCTGTCGTGAGTTCACGATTTCAAAATCAGGTAACTGCCCATGTTGATAGGTCTACTCAGAAAAATCTGCGGCTGCACAGGGAATCAATTCCTGACGCCGCGAACCAAAGGCATCAATGCCAACTATTTTGTTACAGGTACAATTTAAATTTAATTGAATTAATTTAAAATGGTACCAATTTTGTAAACACTTCCTTACACCATTGTAACGAAGTGATGAATGACATACGTTCATGAAACATTACTTCAACAAATAAAGGTAGATAGATCAACCAGATAATATAACACTCTTAAACCCTCGTCAGCATTCGTTGTCGATCGAAAAAACAGTTTAAGAGGGAAAAAAGATGTAGAAAAGAAATAACGCAGGAGAAGAGAAAAAGAAAAACCCGTTAGGAAGTCCTCAGCTGTTTCAATTACAGTAACGCGCTTATCCCTGGAAATCGTCGTCGGAGCCTGGGGAAAGCTACGAAATGGAGGAAGGTCGCGCTCTGCTTTGCCAAAGAGTGACGCTGCGCAAGGAGGAACAACATTTGGAGAGATAAACTCGACTGCACATCCCTGAAGAAATCTATTCCAACCCCTCTCCTTCATCTTCTTCTTCCTTTGGTTCCACAAATTTCCAGCCGCCCACAAAACCCTTCAAAAACGAAGATAGTGAACTGAAATATCGATCTTTCTGCCCCCTACTGGCTTCATCCACAAACTACTACCCCCACACTCTTGCCTGTACCAACAACTTTAAAAAAAAAATAAAGGATATTCTCTTCTTTTCTGGTTTTGTTTCTGTTGTTACTGGTGATGGTGTTTTTTCAGTTGTTGCCACAATGGCGAACGATATGTATTTTGACTTCTTTTTCTGTTGTCTTTATTTATATTTCTGGCTGTTTTCTTTCTCTCTTTGTGTTCTAGTTAACTTGTCAAAATTTCTGTTCTGTGTCAAAAAGTGCATCGTTTGTTGTCTGTAAACATTTTTTTTTTTTAAATCTTACTCTCATACTCATTTCATATCGTCGAAAGAAAAATCTTCGAATTTGTTTTTCATCCTCTTTTCTAGTTCGTCATTGTTTTTTTGTTATTACTATTATTTAAATGAATACATAGAAGCAACAAAAATATAGATTAAAAGCAACAAATGAAACATTTCAAATTATTCTTCATTCCACTCGATTCGCCTCATCTCAGTCGACTTGGAAGGCACTTGTGCGTTACAATTTTTTGAAGTTTCTGTCCGCTGAGTTTCGAACAAAGATTATATTTCCAGTACACTTTTTTTTTCATCCCATAATGATGTAACTTAATACATTTAATAACCAGTCCAAAGTTTTTAGAAACTAATTTTCAACAAATTTATATTCACAGAAATGTACAGAAATGTACCTTTCTTGTGTGTGCGTATGAGAGAGAGAGAGAGAAGGGAAGCTCAGTTTTGAGATCACTAATTTAACAATTGCTTATCCTTATTATAAAGTAAAAAAAATATCAGTCTCTGAGTAATGTTAATATCCAAAGTTCAAAATATTTAAGAGATACGGGTTCCATCAGACGAAAAGTTGTGGCTACCTGCGTTGTCCCCTACTTGACCGAAATCGATAATGCTAGCGTGCAATCAATTTTCAGATGACGGGGGAAAAACAAGTTTAATTCAATGATCTTGAATAGCCATCATCATCATCGTAGGTATTCCGCCATTACTGGCAGGTCACTTACAGCAGCTGAGAAGCTTCCATGCTCCACGGTTTTCCTCTAACCTCTTCGTCTTCACGTACGATTTTTCTGTTTTGATAATGTCCATTAACTGTAGTCTCCTTCGCCTCCTCCCTCTCTTTCCTGCCACCATATCCTCTAGCACGTCCCTCATGATACAATTCCTTCTTAGCCAATGTCAAAACCAGTTTCTCTTCCTCTTCTTTCTGCGGAAAGTTTATTTATCTTAACCTCGCAGTATCTTGCGTCTGATTGTAAGAATTATAACACTTTTTACGTGTGATTATAAGAATTCCAACACTTTTTTTACGTCTGATCGTAAGAATTTCAACACTCTTTTACATCTAATTATAAGCATTCCTACACTTTTATTACGTCTGATTGTAAAACTTTCAACTTTCTTTTATGTCTGATTGTAAGAATTCCAACGTTTTTTGCCTGATTGTAAGAATTCTAACACTTTTTTACGTCTGATTGTAAGAATTCCAACTCTCTTTCATGTTTAGGGGCCGCTGTGGCTCAGTGGTTGAGCGCTCACCTCTGGTGTTTGGGGTCCCAGGTACGATCCCAGCTCCCGCCAAGTGAACTTTGTGGTGGACAAACACCGTGTGTGTGCGTTTCCTCGGGGTTCTCCCGTTTCCTCCCACTTTCTTCTTTCCACCATTTCATTCATTACTCATCACCGTCTCCTTTAGCCTAACCGGCATAACCGTGGGACGTAAAACTCAAGGATTTCATTTCATTTTTCTCTTTTATGTCTGATTGTAAGAAATCTAACTCTCTTTTATGTCAGATTGTAAGAAATCCAACTCTCTTGTATGTCTGATTGTAAGAATTCCAACACTTTTTTACGTCTAATTGTAAGAATTCGAACTGTTTTTATGTCTGATTGTAAGAAATCCAACTCTCTTGTATGTCTGATTGTAAGAATTCCAACACTCTTTTACGTCTGATTGTAATAATCCGAACGCTTTTTTACTTCTAATTGTAAGAATTCGAACTCTTTTTATGTCTGATTGTAAGACTTCCAACTTTCTTTTATGTCTGATTGTAAGAATTCTAACACTTTTTTACGTTTGATTGTAAGAATTCCTACACTTTTTTTACGTCTGATTGTAAGAATTCCAACTCTCTTTTATGTCTGATTGTAAGAATTCCTACACTTTTTTTACGTCTGATTGTAAGAATTTCAATTGTCTTTTATGTCTGATTGTAAGAATTTCAATTGTCTCATGTTTGATTGTAAGAATTCCAATACTTTTTTACGTCTGATTGTAAGAATTTCAACTCTCTTTTATGTCTAATTGTAAGAATTTCAACACTTTTTTACGTTTGATTGTAAGAATTCCTACACTTTTTTACGTCTGATTGTAAGAATTTCAACTCTCTTTTACGTCTGATTGTAAGAATTCGAACACTTTTTTTTACGTCTGATTGTAAGAATACCAACTCTTTTATGTCTGATTGTAAGAATTTCATAACTTTTTCCACACCTACTGTTTTCAACTGTCAGCTGTCAAATAACGTTAGGTTGACCCGCTACGACTGATACGCCCAAGCAATTTGGGACACTAACGTCATAAAGGTCCCACTACTTTTTTACATACCTGATACGCTAAAATCAAATTAATGGTAATAGAGACGATATGTTATGGGGAAGACAGTAGAACTCGAAATATAGTGATTGCAACGAGTCGTGAAGCTTGACCTAGATCTACCAATTTCAGCATCCAATAGAACGCAAGGATGGGTTTCGATTGTCAACCTCCATCCATAAAATGTTGCCAGTCTCGTTTGTCGCGCTCTACGAAGAACATCTCCTGAGAGTACAATGTCGTCGAATTGCCGCTAAGTTTTGTTTTGTTGTTGTCGTTATTTCATATTTTTGCTATTATTATTGTAACCGTTTAATTCGAATAATTGTAAGCGATCATGTTATAGTTGTTTATTTTATTTTATTTTATTATTTCTTGGTCACTCGTTCGCCATGTCTTTTAAGTTTGATAACATGGTGTTTCCACTTCTGTTGTTTCATATTTTCTCAAGTATGCTTTGGGAATGCAGCTCCACGAATTGTGCCGAATTCTTCCAATGCATCACGCGTGAGGCAAAGCAGTTCTTTGATTGGTGTAGAGCTTAGGCTTCACGAGTCCTCGCGGTAACTATAATTCTTGATGTTTACTTACGTAACACAAGGACATGAAACCTCAAGACGTTTCAAGGACGTCATAATTCCTTATTATAATAACCAAGGCATCTTCTGTTGATCTCCACAAGTCTGCATAAAACTTAACGATAGGCAGATATTAAGGTTAACATTATTACTAAATACTAACAGTCCTATACAAAATTAAAGTATATCTGTAAGCTAGGAGGGACTCGATTACTCGTTGGTATAGGGTTCACGTCTCGTGGAAGAGGTCCTTGGTTCGATTCCCGCCCTTGCGAGTTTGTGGTGAACACTACAGCGTCCGTGGGTTTTCTCGCAATTCTCTCGCTTTTTCTCACATTCTCATTCCATAAAGTATTTCACGAACATTAACTCTTATTATTCTTCTCTCTCCTTTAGCTTAAAGGGCATAAATGTGGAACATTAAACTACAAATCTCATTTCATTGCGCTAAATTTCTATTTAGCAGGTCTACTACTACGGTATAAAGTTATTTTGTTGTTATTTGAAATGTAATCCAGTTATTACAATAATATATCCCTTGGACTGCTCTAGACTACCCTATGTACAGGGTGTTTCAAAACACCACCGACAACGTTCGGGAGGTGATTCCTGACACCAAAATAAGACAAAAAGTATAGATCATCCTGGATGTACAAATGCTTTCTTTCGGAGTTATAGGCTGTCGAAAACATGAAAAAATGAACTTTAAAGGTTCATAGCTCCAAAACTATGGGACCTTTCTTAGTCGGGTCAAGACTTTACTTAGGAATTAATATGTGCCCTATCCAAATATCTAAGTTTCAGAACCCTGCGATACTTCCGCAACAATTTTTATAGAAGTAGTTGGTGAGTACTTCATATATGCCCGTAGCCAAACTCCCTCTATAAAAATTGCTTCGTGATTACCTTAGGATTCTGAAACATGTATTTTTGGATAGTACTGTAGATTCCATAGTTTTGGAGCTGTGGACCCTTAAAGTTAAGTTTTTCATGTTTTCGGCAGCCTATTACTCCGAAAGGAAGCATTTGTGCACCCAGGATGGTCTATACTTCTTGTCTTATTTTGGTGTCAGGAATCACCTCCAAAATGTTGATGTTGTTTTGAAACACCCTGTATGTTTAACTTTCCCCGAGAGGATGAATCCAGTGTTAGTAGTCATAAGAATATTTCTTGAAAACGCGCTTACAAATCAGAGCAGAACAAAAGGAACTTGAAGAAACCGTTTATTTGAAGTATCTGGGAAGTATTTTGAAGAGAGACTCTTAGTACACCAAACAGATCAGGACAAGAATTGCCGTAGCCAAAGAGGCATTCAAGAATAAAATATCGCTCTTAACCAGCAGGCTTAATATTGGATTAAGGAAAAAGCTGGTCAAGTGCTATACATAGAATACGGGATTGTATTGTTTGGAGACTTAGACATTACGGAAGTTAGAGAAGAAATAGCTTCGAAATGTAGTGTTGGGCAAAAATGGAGAAGATAAAATGGTCGCAGAAGTAAATAAAAAAAAAAAAAGACGTTTTAAAATGAGTCTGGATAAAACAAATCTTGTGAAGAAATTGCCTTCTCCATACTGCCATAAAAGGAAAGTTGAATGGAAAACAAGGAATAGTAAGAAGAATATAGCTGATCGATGATTTGAAAAAATAGAACAAATATTGGGCGTTAAAAATTGGGATATTGGTAACAAATATTGAAGATCGAGAAACATAGAACTATCATTTCCAGACCCTGACGTGAAGAGTTAAAAAAAATACTAGACCTAGGATTTATTGATAGTAATAGAATTATACTATCTACTAGTTATTTTGGCGGAATTTGGATTCCTAGATTCGACAAATGCCAGTTTTACAAACTACACATGAATTCCAGCTACTTATACAATGGGTCACAATAAATAAGAGGCCCTCTAACAATAATAACATGTTGGTTCAGGGTTTTGTTTTGTGACAACCAGGGTCACAACCTTCGTTCCTTCATAGGGGCAACACGTGCATTTGCACGGGCCGGCAAAATCTGTCATAATTAGATTATTTAAAATAAATATTTCTTGTTAGAAACAGACTTCATGATGACGATAGTTAAATTTACTAAGCTGACCTTCTATTTGAATACTTCATTAATAAATCATGCTTAGGTCGCATTAGTTTAAGATCATATGGACAATGCTAAAGCAAATGGTCAAACAAACCCAAGCATGAATTAGTTGATTGTTGTCAAATACAAGAACTCAATTCTCAAACAGAAGCAAACATCTGTTCCATTTAGTTATCACAGTTTTCATATAAAAACTTGTCTTGTCTTTGTTACAAAGAAGTTCCTTATCAATGAAAGTGGAAACAAGTCTTTTTTAACAGATGTAGAAGGAAAATCAAGAAATAAAAATAAAAGAGCTAGTTGCACTGGAATCACAAACTGATATATTGTGATTGAAACTTAATATTAAATTCTATAAAAAGGATTACTATCTTCCCTCTGCAGGTATGTTTGCTTTATCTCTCACTAGTATAATAGATAATTATTGGAAGAAAAAAAATAGACACAATGAGATTATTTGTAGTGTTTAGGCCTTTCTGAGTGCGAGTGCTTCGTTGTTCATGGTGACCTAGCATACTTAAAATCATGGCTTACAAGATTTGTTCTTTCTGGAGAAAGGGGGCGGCAAATTATGCCATTGTACGGGGCACAAATTGCCTAGGGCCAGTCCTGGTGATAACTGACATTAGTTAAGAGAGGATCATGAATGAGTTACTGAGAATAAATGCAGAGTCGGGTATTATTTTAGTAACCGGAATCTGGCCAGTAATTCATTTAATAGGAATATATATAGTGAAGTGTCATTGTTTGTGCTAAAATTCCATGAGTTAGTGACAACGTCTTTATGGACAGCTGAAAAGCTTTCAGCACTTGTAGTGCTGGAGCGAAAGGCGAAATGCATTTGCATATTTCATGTTGAGAGCTCACTCAAGACGAGATGCTTTTCCGGTTCCATGAAAACGTTTTCGCTTTTCTTCCTTCCCCTCTTTCTTCCCCTTCTCTTTGAAAACAAGAGGGAAAGCATTGGCGAATGTAGTCCTAATGGAATGGAGTAAAATAGTTAACCGCAACAACTTCTTAAGTAAACACACGATGCGCGTTACAAGGAAAACATGAATGGATTGCCTTGTTAGCGCATGCATGGGTTCTTGTTTCCTATTTACGAACAAAATAAGCAAACCGAGTCCTTCTGTCACTGCAATTGTGAATTACGACTTCAGAGAAGCAAAACCTTCAACGTTCTATTTGGATAACATATATTCTTGAAGATACATAACTTTCTTTCCTCCACAAATAGTTACGCCTTCTCTTTAGTAGTAATTTTTTTAATGTCGTATACTTATCTATATTTTGCATGGTCTATGGCAGGATTTCTCAACCTGGGGCTCTAGACCTCTAGGAGGTCGCAAGTGAAATACATGAGGATCACGAAATGAGGCAAGAAAATTAAATATTCGTGGGTCGTTCAATATATGTTTCCTTAACCTGTGAAAAAAATGTTTTAAGGTAGATTTATACATACATGTGTAGGTGGGTCCTTCCTCACCTCTCTACATAATACCTAGTGAAACGGTTTGGTGCTGATTGTCACGACTGGTGGTGATTGCCACGACGGCGTGCTGACTGCCACGCCTGAGAGAAACTGTATTTGGAATGAGAGGAATTAATCCCTCGTACTAAATTTACTATTCATCATAATAAATTTAGTATGAGGGATTAATTTTAGTAATCATCACAGTAAATCTAAGTGGCATCCTGTAAGTTACAAAGTTGCTCACTAGATGGGACGACATAGATGGGAAAAGGAATTTCTTTTCTGTTATACGTACAATTTGCACATTTCGGTGTTTATACTAATTGGCGAGCTCAGTTTCAAAAGTCTCTTGTCCAATACAGAACTTTATACTTAATGTGAACATCTATTAAATTCAATCCTCCATTAGATTTGGTTGTGTTATTACATACATAGGTCTAGGAGTTTTATAGATGAACCCTTTCCACACAAACCAATAGAGTCTGTATTTGCCTACTACAACGTAATGGTAAGGGCACGAGTTGGCCAACAACCACTGAGCCACAGGACCCCCTTCAAGAGAAGGCTTTTCAGTTTATGGCAAGAGGCTCACTAGTGACACCAAAATGCCTTTGAGCTCTCTCCTGTGCTCTAGTGGTTAGTGCACTCTTATTTAGTGCACCTGGTTCCAGACCTCATTCCCGATGAGATTTCCATTTTTATTTTTCTTTCATATCCAACTTCGGGATAATGAAGGATAAGACTTACTATCAAAGTGCGCCAGGAACCACTTTCTCGAATTTGAATCCGGAACAGTTGGCGGATACAGAGACCGTCAACCAATTGCAACCCTCACAGTATAGAGTGTTCCCTAAAACTCTTAGTCGCTTCTAAGAGAGTTGGATTCCAGAAACAAATCACTGGCTCCGTCTCCAGTGGGAAAAGCATTAAATTTATTTCGGTGGTCTTCATTCCATCTTAAGAGTATTGACTGTCACCGCTAAGTTTGATTCTCAGCTAATTGGTTTATACGGAAAAGGATTGTCCTATTTTATCGTAAATGAATAGGGAATTTAATGGTTTGAGTACGAAGTCATCCCTCATGCGTACCTTAATGGGGCAAGAGGTTCAAATACTCATCCTTAGGGCGACCCAAAAGCATAATAAGCATAACAGCAATTTACACATATGGTTGGTACCTTGAACGTAGTTGTGGTTGGCTAAGGGCTCGGAAGAAACTAATTTTAAAAGCACAAAAAAGAATAATTTTAGAAAATAAAGCATAAAGCAAAATTTAAAATACATAGCACAATTACTGGAAAATTCTATTAGAAAAATTCTGGGAAAATTCTGTTTAACTGCAATGTTAATTTTTTAAAAACCAATATTTACAATGCAAAATCTTTGAGAACATAACAATGCACCAATGAAAACTTATTTTTATTTCTATCGTTATGTGTACCTTTTGAACGGAGCACTTTCTGTAACTTTTGGTGGCATCTTTTACTTTCCCTTTCTGTATATATGCACCTCTAAGGCGCACACAAGTGATTAAAAAACTGACTCAAGTAAAGTACTCTTCACAGTGCATTAAGTAGAAAGTTCATTAAATATGAAAGAAACTGGTTGCATAAAATATTTCAAGATATCTAGAATACTTAATATATAGTAAATATTATACATTGTACACAATTAATTTGAAACAATGTTTGAAATTAATAATAAAGCATAATTGAACAAAAAATAAAACATAATGTGGGTTGCTCTACTCATCATAAACCTTTTTTTTTTCTGCGAGGAACAATTAGTTCAGCTAGTTTAGAGATAAATAATCATTTTGATGATGCAACGAACATTTAAATTGATCTGAAGAAGGAAACAATAAGTAAAATCATATATTTAAAATCCTTGCCATTTCACAGGGAAAAGAAAAGTGCAGCCCATGTAAGCTGATGGGGTAAAATACATTAATGGTCCAGGTATTTCACACCGCTAAACTTGTAATCCATGTTTCATGTAGCCTCTGTTTTGGATAGGGACATGGTGGTTCAGTGGTAGAGCGCTTACCTCTAGTGCGTACAGTGACGTAACAAAGAGGGGAAAAAGGGGTTTGTGCCCCGGGCGCCGGATTATGGGACGCAAAATTGGGCAAATATTTATTTTCACTATAAGGCAAGGAGATGATATTTTACCAAACTAAATATCATTTAAAAGTATCTCAGAAACTTAACAGGACAACAACAACTCACTTAGGGATGCGCACGTGACAAGATTTGAGGCTGTCTCGTCTCGAAGATGTGCTGTAAAAATGATGTTTTGACTCGAAAAATGTATATTTCTCTATTAGAAGAGCCGTGTCTCGACTCGAATTTTGTCAGGAAAATCTTATCTCGACTCGTTTCGTGCGCATCCCTAGACTCACTGACCTTAAGATCATATCTATAGAGCATAAGTTAGCCTCAAAGCTATCTTTGAAGACATTGTAAAAACTTTGCAGCCAAAAGAAACCAGAAAGTTAAATTTTAGTTTCAGCTTTTTATGTTTTCATTTAACTGACATCAATTTAACAGATTTGCAAAATGTCCGAGTATAATACTCGAGACAACAACTTGACGCTTTGTCATAATTAAATATTATATTCTAAAGCAAAGATTCATTCTACACATATACACATCCTGATATAATTCCAAAAACGTTCTGATTTGCAGTTATTATGATAACACTATAAAAATATGTCAAGCATGCTATTCTAAGATTATTTGCCAATCAAATACTAATTAATTTTGTATTTTATCCTGTAATAAAAATTGAAATACGTACTGCAATCTTGAAATCAAGCTTTACCACTTGAAGAAACAATGGAATAGGAGATTACTGTGTGATGTCAATGTCAGGTATAGTCGGGGACCGTTTTCGTTTGGTTCGTCGGGGGGGGGGGGAATAAGGCAAGTTCTTTTCCCAGGTGACAACTAGCCTAGTTGTGTCGCTGGGTGCATAAGGTCCCTGATTCGATCCTCGACCAAGTAAGTTTGCGGTGCACAACCTCGTGTCCGTGGGTTTTCTCGGGATACTCGCGTTACCTCCCAGATTATCATTCCATCAATTTTTCCATCATCATTCACTTGCTTTAGTAATTATTCGTACGTCTTCCTTAGCCCAACAGGCATAATCGTTGGCCATTAAACCAAAGATTCGAAAAGGGACGCTGAAATTCAAGAAAAATTATAATATTAACAATGAAATGACTTCGATGATTATAATGACATTTCTAGGAAAATTTTACTTTACATGAAAGTTGTCATTTCATTGAGTAAATATACATTATTTCTAACCAAGTTGCTTCGTATCTCTTGTGTTTCGAGCGATGAGTAATTTCCAGCCTTGTGTTTATCTGTAGCAGCATATCAATTAAACCGTGCTGACATGTGATCTTTTGAGGAAGTTTCAATTCATTTTGCGAAAGTGAGCTATCAGAAGAAGCTTTACCATTTTGAAGCAGAGATACCAGATGGTGCAAGTAATTTCGATCAATGCGGCATTCACAGCAGCCAACCAGTCTGAATTTTAATTATTCTCTTGAGTGTTACGTTCCCCGAAACCCTCTCCTTTCTTTTCCTCCACCCCCTTCTTCGTTTTGGAGTATTGCAGCCGCCTCAGGAATGAAATGGAATAGAAACAAAAGAGAAGTTAATTCGCTTTTCATTTATTTCTCTTTTTCTTCTTTTTTTTGTGATAACGAAAAACGATTTGTGTTTGTCTTAATTGACTCATTGTATGAATTTCTGTGGTATTTTTGGAAACGATGCCAGCGAAAAAAAAAAGGAAAGATACGAAGAAACTCATTGAAACAAAGACAGAAAATATAATAAACTGCTTACAACTGGTTATTTTCTTTTTTTCTTTCATTTCTTTAAGAAAGTATCAGAAGAATAACGGATAAAAAAAATCGTTATTTCTCTAATCCAGTGCTTTTCAACTTTTACCTTATGGTTACACTGAATTACTACACACAATTTTACACAACACTTATTCACTGTTTTTCTTTTCTTCATTTTTAATATATATATCTTCACGGCCGGATCTATCGTGTGTGTGGAACACGTGCATTTGGACAGGTGGGGAAACAAGCTTCGAGGGTCCGGCAAAATTTGTCATAACTATATTATTTAATATAAATATTTCTTGTTGGAAACAGACTTGATGATGATGGTATTTAAATTTACTAAGATGACCTTCTAGTCGAATACTGCATTCACAAACTAATGTTTAGGTCGCATTAGTTTAAGGTCACATGGACAGTGTTAAACCAAATTATCAACAAATTCCAGCATGAATTGTTTTGTTTGTTATCAAATACAAGAACTTAATTCTCGAACAGTAACAAACACCCGTTCCATTTAGTTAGTTATCACAGTTTTGATATGAAAACTAACCTTGCGTTTGTTACAAACAAGTTCCTTATCATTAAAGGTGCAAACAAGTTTTTTTTTATATATATATATATTTTAACAGTTGTAGAAGGAAAATCAAGAAATAAAGATAGAAGAGCTAGTTGCACTAGAATCACAAACTGATATATTGAGATTGAAGCTTGATATTGAATTCTATAAAAAGGATTACCATCTTTCCTCTGCAAATGTGTTTGTTTTATTTTCCACTAATATAATAGATTATTCTTTAAAAAAAAAAACAGACACTACGAAATTATATTTGTAGTGCTTAGGCATTTCTGAGTGCTACCGCTCTTTCTCTCTCCTTCGTTGTTCACTATGTGATAGCATACTTAAAATCGTGGCTTTTAAGATTTGTTCGTTCTGGAGAAAGGGGTCGGCAAATGATGCAATTGCTCAGGGCGGTAAATTGCCTAGGGGCCGGCTCTGTCTGTCCTTCATCACTACACACAATGAAATTTACTTTTTAGATACTCCTCAATATAGCCTCACTCTTTCGTTCTTACAAAATTAAGAAGAGAGACATGCAAGGGTGCCCATCAGGGGGGCAAGGTGGGGCGCTCGCCTTCCCTAGAGAAAGTTGTACTTCAGAATATCGAAAATCCAATAGACTTTTTACATTAGTGACAGCAAAATTTGAAACTATTTTTGAAACGTCACTTATACTTGCCCCCCTTGGAAACCACAACATGGGCGCCCTTGGAGACATGTGGTGTCATTGAATGTTACTAACACAAAATGGTAGAAATCAACATCTGAATCACATAGTTAAATTGATGAACGAAAAGAAAGAAATTTAGTATTATTTTATCAAAACTTCATTAATAGAAATTCTGAATTTATAACAAAACCTGTAGCAATCCTCTGACACTACCACGCAGACCAACCTCAGAAAACAAAATTACCGATTTTCGTCTTTGAAATTATCGTATATTCAAAAAAAATATATCGTATATTCCTTATTTATGTGATAATTGTAGAAATAAAATAATAACAATAATAATCCAGGCCGAAAAGTAGGTATACAATAACACCTAAATCTTATTAGACGCGCAAGTATTCGAAATGTCCTCAAGCAACATTTCAATCTTCTTCAAACCTACCCGGAAAGCTGCTACACGTATTATCACACAAACTTCTGTTGAATCAATATCTTACCTGTGTTCGAACCTGTTTTATCAAATTTGTCCTAAGTACGATAAATTCTCAAGCGTGTTGGTCAAGAGCGCCGATTTCTCTGTAAATTTGGGGTTGGGGGGGACATTCAGATGCAGAAGGTATATATATATATATGAAGATTTTAAGACAAATTGCGCTCAAATTATGCCAAATATTGTATACTCATAAATACAATTCGGGGGCCCACATGAGCTTTGGGGAGGGGCGACACCCCCCATGATCGGTGCCCTTGGTGTTGGTGCATGTCCATAATGTACGAACATGCTCAGCACTTTTCCACTGTTTTAACATTTTACTGTCTTTCCTCTTCAACCAAGTTACAAACAAGTTATGACAGTACTACGACTGTACATCTACTTTTGGGCCACCCTGTATAATAATAAATATATGTAGTGATCTTCAACTTCGAAGTCCAATTCAGTGTCAGTGCTCTCTCTATTCTTTAAAATTCATATTAGCACTAGTCTGAACAACAATATTTACACCTTTTCGAAAACGTAATTGAATTTAAAGAATGGATTCATGGTTGTCATTTGGCAATTCCCAAATCGATATTGATTTATTTTAACGGGAATGACTGTTAGAAACTTCAGTGTGTGTGTGTGTTTTATAATTATTTAATGCACATCTACAATTTATTTACACATTCAAAAATTACAATAAAAAAGTGTGCGTTTTAAAATGATCATTTATTTATCTGTTATCGAAAGGGTATTATCGTAGAGGGGGGGGGGGGGCTATAGCACTAATGCTTAAATTATCGTACGGTTGGCAAGCCTGCTACCATGTGACAGCAGCTTGGGAAAACTGCAGTAATATAGTTCTATATGTACAGTCACGAATGAATCCAAACTGAAACTTTACAAAATCTCATCTTGAGAGGCAGAAATTCCCCATTTTGCTTTCGAATTACCTACTTTACACAAACTACAAATAAATAAATAAAATAAAATAAAATAAAATAAAGATTTATAAAGTATGAAAAATGAAATTACTCTATAAAACTAATTTTCATCAATATATGAGTGATTTATCAGTAAACCTCGACTTTCTACATTTAGGAATAGTTTAGATAAAACAATTTTCTTTGGTTGATTGAATGAATTGAATACGTTGACGGAAATAAGTACATTTTGTTGTCAGAATGTAGTGTTGCCATCACACCTTTGTGCCATCTTCTTCTTTTGAACGTAATAATAATAAAAACAGTTTATTTTCTATTGGAGAATCTCCGGTCATTTCACTGGATGTTTCTGAAGTTGGTTGTTTCTCGGTTGCTTTTTTTTTTTTTTGTACTTTCTTCCGTTATTTTTTTTATATTAGTGCGCAATTTGCGTTCCATTGTGCTTTTTTTTTTGAGGATACAGAATCACTACAAAAAATCATTCACGTACTAGCATGTACACTCATGTCCAAAATTATTGTCGCATGTCTTTAAATATGTTATTGTAGGAATATAATTTGATAACGAAATTGCCCACTATTTCTTATAATGTTAGTATGTGTATAATCGGCAAATACATGTATGTGGTAAATTTCATGTCAAAAGAGCAGTAAATAAGAACAATAAAATGAAAATAAAACTTTCTTGTCCACTTAGCAACATTTTGTTTTACTCATTCTAATTTTCGTATTTATAATTATTTTCCTATGAAATTTACCACAAATATATATTTCCCGATTATACACGTAGTATCTGTATTAAAAGCACCCTGCAAAATTATTATCAAATTATATTCTTACAAGAAGACAGTTATAGATATGCGACAATCATTTTGGACATGAGTGTACATTTGCGGTAACAAAATTTGACAATCAAGTCTTGTTTCAAGCTTATTGAAGATTCTGTTTACTTTTCAACTACAGAGAATTTTGTTAGTGGGACAACTTAATTAACTTGCAATCACCCACCCACTTCCATTTTACAGCACCAAGGTTCCAAGCTATGATTAGATATGCTTTCTACAAAACTGGATACTGGCAAACAGCACCTGGCGCATTCATAACACCTGTCGACTACTGCTTCAATTTCAATACCGGTGACAGCTGTGACGATTGGCCATCTTTATCTTTTTTCAAATGTGCCCATTGTTGTCTCCATTTTGGTATCAACAACACAATCATTCTTAAGGTTCATAACAGTTGCAATTAAACAGAAGTCTCAAATTGTATTGGTAACTATTGATTTCAATAGACGGTGTGCGTCAAGAGCCATATGTCACATGACCACTTTTCCATATATTATTCTTGCGCTAATTCCATCATGGCGGCTTTTCAGATGTCCCCCATAATTCACAATACGCCTATTCAGTGGAGCTCTGCATGTATTTCTCATATCCAACATTTGACGTCAATCCCTCTACTCGTTTCAAAAATAACATGGCATTTCTAGACATTTTCTACGTTCTATCTTTGCACTTTGCCCTCATTTATCTCCCACCCTGTATATGCTCTTCCACCAAACACTCTCTGTTTCTTTTGGTGCTGAATTCAGTGCTAAATCGTAATGATCCCTTGTCAGCAATAGATGCAGTGTAAATATATCTTCTATTATATAAAACGTAAGTCTGTATGGTGGGTTTGTATGGATATTGAAACTCAGAAATGATAGAAGATTTCAATCGCTTCCGGTTTCAGTAGAAAGGTTAGAGTGGTATTGGAATTATATTATTGATTTCAATCACTTCCGGTTTTAGTAGAGAGGTTAGAGTGGTATTGGAATTATATTATTGATTTCAATCACTTCCGGTTTTAGTAGAGAGGTTAGAGTGGTATTGGAATTATATTATTGATTTCAATCACTTCCGGTTTTAGTAGAGAGGTTAGAGTGGTATTGGAATTATATTATTGATTTCAATCACTTCCGGTTTTAGTAGAGAGGTTAGAGTGGTATTGGAATTATATTATTGATTTCAATCACTTCCGGTTTTAGTAGAGAGGTTAGAGTGGTATTGGAATTATATTATTGCAACGCTCAATTTATTGCAGGAAACACCGTTTTTAGCTTATAGCGAACAAGGTTAAAACCAAAATTGGTTGATTGCTACCATTTTCTGTTTTAATACTCGTAAAGTGTTAAGTAAGAGAGTAGCTATTCTTAGAACGTCAATCTATTCTTGGCTTTTTTGACTCCTGGACAGACGGACAGACCAGGTGCGCACTCAGAAATTTTTCTTGTGAGAAGTCAAAAGTTTAGGGAGGGGTCCAGTACTACGAGAATCTACGTCTATGTAGTATTGAATGGGTATTATTCTACACCTGAAAAGACGATAAGTAATTGTAAAATGTTGTTACGTATAATGTCAGAAAAAACCAATAGAACTAGATTGCTTCTTATTACAAAAAAAAAAAAAAAAAGATACAGATAGAGATAGAGATGAAGTGAAAGATAAAGTGATCTTTAGGCTACATCAATCATGAATATTTTTATTAAGAAAGTGCAGAAAGTGTATATCGAATTAGGAAGTTTCGGGCGGGGGAATTCGGACTGTGGACTCCATAACGTGTGCGCACCCTTGTGACAGACAGACTGGTAAGGTATACATATGTAAAGGAGTTTTCGTAAAACAAAGTTCGTAAAAGCGGAACGTTAAACTAAAATTATAACAAAGGAACAGACTTTTTAAATTGTTGTAGCTGAACGCGTGCTCTCTACACAACGCAACGCATCATTCTCATATGAGCATGAATCTCCTTGTCATTCCTCACAACATATGTACATGTCCCTTTATACACATAAGTGAAAGACATCTTGATTTTAAAAAAAATCGGCAAGGGGTACCATAAAGGGGAGATTTCTTCATTTATTTTTTCAATATCTTGCACCGTTAGCAAGATTGAGAATACTTCCAGTTGGAGTTTCTAATTCATGTATGATTAGTGTTTTCTTTCTTCTTGCTTGTATGTAACAAGCAAATACATTACACACGCAATTAATTTCTATGCCAGTGATATATTGTGTTCATTGGGCAAAACACTCCAAACAACAAAGATTCATTTTAGACTGGAGAAATGATTATCCTTCGTTTTTCATTAACATTTGGCCAAGAAACAAACGCAGGAGAATATACTAACCTCGTATACAAATGTGTGTGTTGAAATGTATAACTTGTAGGATATGGTGCTTTATTTTTTAAAATTTCAATATCTAAAGTGTACCCCTCACAAAATGTAATAAAGAACTAACGGCCATTTTTAAAATATAAATATTAAAACTGAACAAGCTTCACAAAATTTGCAATTGATCAGTGAAAGTGGCATTTTTCTCGAGCTTGTGGGTTTCCGAAATATCCTTGTCAAAAGGATTGGCCACAAACATATAAACGTACACAAACATATAAACTTTTCTTGACCACAAACATAGAAACCTAGCATTTTAATATATAGATTTTTGTTAAATATTTTCAGATGTGTTTTTATGCCAAGTTACAAGATCAAGAATTTAATATCATTGAGTAGAGATTACAAAGGATTATGGTATTAACGTATGCATTGTATAAAATAATAAGAATTTGAAACACATGAAATTCGAATCAAAAAATAAAGTATAAAATAAAAAGGAATAATACTATGATATTTATACAAATGGCTATTATGTAAATTAATTGTCAGTTTAAACATGACACGTACACAACCATTATGTGTCTGTTTGCAAAGGGTTTCATAATAGTAATAATAATTATAATAAAAAAGAGCTGGAATACCAAAGATTTATGACACCGCCTATCTAATTGCTGATGTTGTCAGTCGCTTCCTTCCTCAACCAAAGTACAACCAATCCGCTTAATGGAAGCAAAGGCCCTGCTCGCTGCAAGCGTCGTGTTCTCGGGTGAAAATGATCCGGATTTATATCAGCTTCACGTTTACGTAAATGATGCTTTCATCCTCCCACACCACCACCACCACCATCACCTTCTCCTCTGCTCGTTTTCTCACACTTAAGTGTCATAAATTGATGCATCTCTCTCATCCCAGGCCTCATCTCTTTCTAATATTACATATCCAAATGCTTCCTCCACCTAATGATAGTATTTGAGTTTTATTTTGACATGTGGTTGCATCTAGCATAGGTGCTGCCACTAGAAGCCAAACAGCAATAGATATATTATACACCTTTATACCATTCATAGTACCTTTTCCATCATACGACCATAATATATTGTTTTTTAAATCATTTATTTAGGTCCTATAAGAGGCATTTAAGGCGGTTTGTTTCTATTGGTCAAGTCAGACATAGACCAAAGAACACCCCAGATCCGTTTTGGAACTAGATGGTCAATTTGGTTTCGCCAAATAGGGGCGGGGGCGTGACATCACATTTTTTCTTGAGGCAGTTTTCAAAAACTTTTCCGGCCCTTAGCTTTCAAGATATCATATTGGAATTTTGGTTATGCATTATGTACACCTCTAATTATTTATCAGTTTTTTTTAGATATCTACGTCAACCCAGGCTGGAGCTCGAGGGGCTCACAGTTTTCGAAAAAGAGATTTTATAGATTTTTTTCGGGTTTTCCCTGATTTCCTGTTTCTGGTGTATGATATGCACATGCCAGTGGATCTTTTGAAAGGTAGTTTTATTCTGAAGAGAATGAGGTATAAACCATGATTCTACGATAAATGGCAATGAAGCAGTACCTGCTTGGCTGAAAGTCTAAAATTTACCTCAAAAAGCGAGGATCTTATAAGGTTACATGAAGTATGTGTAACATCGTTAGAAGCCAAACAGCAATAGATATATTTTCTTACATGTGGATTACATAAATAAATAAATGAAAAGCATCATTAGAAAAAAAACTACCAATTATTATTATCAGAGATTATTCATTACCGCTATAAAGATATACGAGGGAGGACCCAAACATAACCGGAAGTTTACTCCTGTGTATCGTGTACATCTAACACGAGGCTGCGCCGCTAGGACACTGTGGGAGGATCAGGATCACAACCAACCACGGGGGTTTAGGGGGGCCATGAATATGTTAGGGTGGGCCAAGTCATTAAAAATTCTCTTACAAATAGCTAAATTTTGATACATTTTTAAGTTATCTAAGAATACATAGATTATCTGTAGCTATCATATTTGTTGCAAAATAAACATCGGACAAATAAACAATATAATTCGGGTCTTTAACGATTTTGAGTAACAAAGTAAAATCTGTAGATAATGTTGCTACCACTCCCAAATTTACCGGTATTAGCCATGACTTCCAACAATGTATATTTATCCAAACTGGATTCAAAACATTCTTCATGAACATAGTCAAAGTGGTTGTCAGCCTCCTCGGATATGTCTCCTTCCGTCTTATTGTGTGTTATAGAAGAAAAATCTCGTCCAGTTCTTTACCAGGAGGTAATGTGCCTAAGATCGATGACACATTCCCGCGCTGGACGGCGATGCTGATACGTTGGAAAAGGAATGCAGTAGCTCGGGGGTCACCAGTTTTGATTGCTATTCGATGACCAACTTCACTAATGAAATTAGATCCTTCGTGACCCCAAGGCCCACTGGTTTCTATTGCTACTGTTACAAACCAATATTTGTCCAATAGGTTTGAGTATTTTAGTCTTTTGTCTGATTCTCTGTGAGCGGCGACGAGACCTGCCTGAATTTAAGAATGGGGTAAGTTGGAAGGAGCAAACGTATCGGAACATGTGATATCCCAGACTAGTGCTTTTCAATTTTTCCACGGTACCAAGGTCATGCCATCAGGCCTTTTACCATCAGAGCGGCAACAACCATTTGGTTCTTTTATTGAAGGAACTCCCGCTGAAACGAGGGCTCTACAAATAATGTCGTTTACAATATAATGTCGAGATTGTCTTCCCGCACTTTTTTTTTACATGAAAGGCCATGTAATCCTTTATTATTAACATATGCGTTGCAAGCAGGACAAAAGTGAGGCTCACAAATATTAGCACCTAAGCGCAGAGCTGTAGCAGTACGAGAGCTCTCATTAGAAAGGTGTAGGCCTAGTGTGTGAGAAGGTAGGGCTTGAAGCCATGCTCCGTTTTTGGAGGAAGAGACAGCTAACAGCCTGGCTTTGTCATCTGGGTTATTAGATGATGATAGGAGTGAAGATAAACGAAGCTTGACTATAGGTTCATCCCAAACAGACTGAACATGTCTTTTGTCGATAGGTGGGGGATCCATTCCAACCAGACTAGTCCATTTATAGGTGCATTCTTGTACATCTCGAATCGAGTCTAAGTCAACCTCCTGTTGAAGAAGAGATCCAATTAGTTCTCGTGAGCCATAGAATGATGCGAGGAAAGAAGGTATGGCTCGACGAATCCTAAGGCCTCCATTCTCAACTGGTAAGGAAGCTTGTAACCATGAACTGTCTTTCAAAGAACAGATTAGAATGGATTCCAGTCCTGTTCTAAGAGTGTGGTCGAATTTAAGTAATTTATCCTGCCAAGAAGGGGAGCAACGGAGGAAATACAGTAATCTTGGAAGTGAGAGTGAAGCTCGTAGTAAATAAAAATCGGAGTGTGCAGAAAGTTTTGATAATTGAGAAAAGAATAATTCTAATTTTGATATCTTGTCCAATGAAATTTTGCTCCTTGATTAGGTAGAGATGGCAGCCCCTAAAAGTTCCGCATTGGTAGGTGATAAGAGTTTGATACCAGGTGCTACTTCGTTAAACTTTTGATAAAGGTCATGGACTTCATCAGCTCTGGCGCTCAGGAAACTCACTTCACATTTGGCAGAGTTAAGAAACAATCCAATAGATGAAGCTTCTAGACGAATTTTATTAAAAGCGCGTAGTACTACGTCGATATTTCCAGCTATGGTACCGTCATCTAAGTACCAGATATTTAAATCTGTGTTAATATCCTTAATAATGTGATGGATTGTTAGGGCGAACAGTGCTGGTCCAAGTGGGTCGCCTTGCTGTACTCCACGTTGTGAGTGAATTATGTTATCCCTTATAAAAAGATTGCTTGGTTCGGAGTAGCATTGGTAGGTGTATGGATAGTAAGTTGGAAAGTTAGTTTTAACAGATTGTAACATTGAGTCGCGGTTGAGTTCATTGAAGGCGTTGCGGAAGTCAATTTTCAAAAATGCTTTCACTTCAGTATGGGAAGATCAGTAGTACATTCTGGCAGCATGTACGGCTGATTCTGCTCCGAATGGTATACAGACCCCTAGTTGGTGTGGTGATAGTATATTAATTAATGAATCTCGTATCCGGAAGCAGATAATTTTTGCTGATAAGCGTCTCCAAACATTGCCAACAGCTATTGGGCGAATTCCACCGCTTTTCTTCTTCAGTGCTATAAGTGAAGCACCAAAAAAAAATTGGTCGTAAAATGGTCGGCACTTTCCCAGATATAATTAAGTGCATAAATTCACACATGGATGTGGTTAACCGTTCCCTTGAATCAAAGTCTTGATTTATAAGTAGATCTTTTAAGATTGAGGGACGGAGATTATCCATTCCGCCTGCCGAACCAGAGGGGAAGGATTTTATAGCCTTTAATAATTCGATGGAAGAGACTTTAGTTACTGTAGTCGAGTCCTCAGGTGGTTCGGGATTGATGAATGAGTGAACGTGGGCTGGATGTTTTTCTCTGAGAGCATGTAGTGCTGACGTATCTGGCGTAGCCACAGTGTCATCGGATATCAGTAGTCTGATAGCGCCACGTATATCACCATCTGCTAATTTTTGTTCGATGCTTTTGGTATTGATTGAACCGGATTTTTGTGGTTTGCGAGGTTCGTTGGTCCCTCGATGTTGCTTTGTTAATACTTCACGCTGATGTTCCCTCCAGTTTCTGACTCTTAGCTTCATCCAAGTGGTGAGATTACTTACTTTCTCAGAACGCGGTGGAATGCAAAGCACTGCGTAAGGGAAAACTAAAAGGTCGATCCAAGAATCAACATTATTGGTGTTGTTGATATTACGAATAATATCACATAGAGAATCAGCTACCGATGAACGAGCACCGCGCGGGACACGACGATGAACCGGAACATTAGCCTTCAAATGAAACATGAGATCATTCATTTTGGTTAAAAGTTCAGAAGAATTGTCACTGAAATCTAAGGTTAATAAATCCGAAATATAGTTGGTAGGCTGTTGAAGTTTCACGTTACTGCCCTTACTCTTGCGTGTCGCGTGATGACATTTCCCTGTGTGAATGGATAAGCCTCTTTGGCTAAGAAAATGTTTATTACAATGAGCACATTGCACATCGTTTGAAATGTTTGATGTATCCATATTATGGTTATACGTTATTAAAATTGTTTTGTTTCACTCATTGTTATTGTTGAAAATTTCAAACATACACTTTTAACGAATAGTAACTGATAAAAATGCACTTTTCGTTTTTCCGTTGCACTAGATTTCATTGTTAAAGATTACGGAATTTTAACGTTCATTAGGCCTATTTTTTTATTTCTTTATAATAAAATAACCACAAAACCAATTTTAATAGGGATTTCGCCACTTTCACCTCGGAGACATCATGCACACCCATATACGACTCAAACTCGTGAATCGAAGGTATTTCCTCATTTTAGGACAGAAACCACACAAAGAACACTTTTGGATTCCACACCGGTGTCAACAATAAACAACAATTTTGTTTTTTTTTTTTTTTTTTTGTATTAATAATAGCATTTTGTGTTGAGGTCTGGAGGGGCCACGAAAAGTATAGGGAGGCCAGGCTTCTCTAGCCCTCCTCTGGTTGCGGATCTGGGGAGGACCAAGGCTGGATTAACCCATGTGGAGGCCCGGGGCTAGAAGAATATGTGGCCGCTGCTGACTTCGCCTAACGTTGCTCTGAAAGTATGAATACACGTAGTTCAACGACATCAACATGCCATGCATTAGATGATGATATACCTAACGGTGCTTTCCAAAAGCATAAGAAACATACACAAAGCTACCCTATTATATAAATGTTATAATTAAAAAAAATGAGTACCTCAAAACTTTCTTATAAACAGATGGAACTTGTTGACAAAAAGAAACATAACCTATTGTGCATCTACGCAGTGACATAATTTTTCTGACGAATTGGGACTGGTTATTCTATGCACTGGCTACTCTGGCATGTAAAATTTGGGGGGACCTCAAGGAAAGTGATTTAAATGGTACTACCAAGCCCAACCTGTTTATTATCTTCGATTCCATTTGTTAGCTTTCTGATTACCTTCACGGACCCCCTGAGGTATATCAACAACTCTGTTATAATCCTTATAATCCTTTCATAGCCTGAATATTATATTCCAAATAGCGTAATTATTATTTATATGTTATTCTGTCGTTAGTATATAAATTAGAATAAAATATTGAATATTTTGTACTTCAAAATATTGAGGGTGACGCGTCCCCCTCGTCCCCCCCCCGCCAGAGACGCCCATGATTCTATGTATAATTATATGAAACTGCAGAACGCTTCTATTTAACAAGAAAATATGAATCACAATTCTCATGCATGATAGTCCATCTTCTTTTTCAAAATTGATTTATGCTAATTTATTAAGACGGTGGATGTAACAAACGGAGAAATTTGTGTTGTATTTTTGGTCGTGATTCTTTTTAGACAAGCCAGTTGAGATTTTGATCAGAGTGATGGCCCCCATTGCCCTGGAGGCCCGGGTCTATAATCCTCTAAGCTCCCCCCCTTAATCCAGCCCTTGCAAAGACATCTGAGTCAGTGTGCCAAGTGGCATCAATCAACAACGACGCGTGTGATTTCTCTGGCAATTTGTGTGTGTACCTGTAGTGCACTTGTGACAAGAAGGAATGATAGATTCTCACGAACAACCTGCGGCTGTGAAGTTTTGTTTTTCAATCGGTAAGGAGGCAGCAGAAACTGTTGTGATTATGCAAACAGCTTAGAAAGAACACGCTCAGTAAAACATGTAACTCAGTAAAAACAATTGTACAAATGGTTTGCTCGGTTTAAAAGGAGATAAATGTACATTGAAGATCAGATCCATGCTGATCGCTCTTCAAGTTCATGAACCGAGGACAACATCGCCAAAATCCGTGATTTCATCAGGGCAGATTGGCGTTGAGCGTTCGATCAACTAGAAGACTTATCCGGGTTACCTTGGACTTCAATTTAACGCATTCTGTACTACGATTTAGGAATGCGACGAGTGACTGATAAGTTTTTGCCCAAACTTTTCACCGAAGAGCAAAGGGATAGTCGCGTGGAAGCCTGTCGTGAATGAAAGACGGAATCACAGACGATCCACGCGCCCTATTCGCCAGATTTGGCTCCTGAGGATTTCTTCTCGTCCCGTCGGATAAAAAGGGACTTGAAAGTTAAACGTTTTCCTGATGTCGGCGAAGTCAAATTCAAAGTCACGAAGGCGTTAGCAAGTAGCAAAGGACATCACTTTGAGAGTGATTAAAGCTGTATTTGAGAAAATGTATTCAAGAAAAATATAGTCTATGCTTTTCATCAGGAAATTCCGGTCATTTAGTGGTTCCCCCTCGTGTTTTCTCGAGAGTTACTCCTGAGAATTATCCTTGTCCGAAAAAATATAACTTAATAGTGATTTTCAAAGTCTTTGAACAGCGCTTGATGTAAAGCAGTTTAGCTGTCTTGTCACGACATTTTTAAGATAAATCCTGTTTGGGGCACAAGCAATACAGGTTAGCAACATAATTTTATCAATTTTCTCTAGATAAACTATCCTTAGAGCATTGACACACTGGTTTATTTCTAGCGTGTAATATTTTGTGAAACGGTATTGTTTATGTTATCCTGAAATAAAAGGAAACGTATTTCAAAAGATGGGTTAGTTTAGAAGCGAAAATCCGTTAACAAAAGCTTGTCGAAGTTTTAAAGCTAATGTGGAAAGAAAAAGAGTAATTTATCTTGTTTCAGTCTACTTGCGTTTCAAAAATACATCTGAGCAACAACAAAGCCTTGTCTACGATCTGCTGCAATATTGTTTCCATCTGGAGAGCTTAAAGTGTTCCCTCATCTATTTCCAATAATTTATCCGTTGTCAGAAAGCCATTCCCTTGAGACGTGTCTCTTCGGAGGCGGTAAAGTCTTCGGTTAGGGATTTTGAGCTTTCATTTCATACCTGATGAGGTTTCGTGCCACCCTCTAAGGCATTCATCAACTGTGATGCCTCGAAAATAAGAAATTAAGACAAGGCGAAACTGGGATTATCAAGCTTCATTGTACATCAAGAAAATGGCGTCATTTAAGGCACTGAATATATATATATATATATATATATATATATATATATATATATATATATATATATATATATATATATATATATATATATATATACACCAAGGGAATACTATCAAGGTTTTAAAACTCAGCTTGTTTTAAACTAACGAGAATTTCTGGTTATTGTCTAATTTAATTTTGTTACTTTCATAGAAGATGCGTTATATCATGTACGAGGGTCAGGCAAAAATTTAATTGCACGATAGAACACGATAGACATTTTACATGATAAGAAAATAAAACACGATAAGAAAATAAAACACGATAAGAAATAAAACACGATAAGAAAATAAAACACGATAGACATTTTACAATAACTTCATTTGTATCGTAAAGTTCCATTCACAATCTATTTTTCAACGTAATTACCTCCGTTATTTAAGCATTTGTCGAGGCGTGGTACAAGTTTTTCTATGCTTTCTGCAAAGAAATACTGTCCAATGCCCGATAACCATTCTTGGGCTGCAGCTTTCACCTCGTCATCCGAGTGGTACCGTCGCTTTAAAAGCTCGTCTTTCATGGGACTAAACACATGGAAGTCACACGGTGAAAGGTCTGGGCTATACGGAGGATGATTTGTCGCAGTTGATGGTCTTTCCTCGCGCTCAGCATCGTCCATATCTGTACGTCCGTTCTCAAATATGTTGCACCACTTTGCAATAGCTTGGCGTAACATTACATTTTCACCATACACACCATGCAACTGCCGATAAAATTCAGTGCAGTTACACCTTTTCGCCCACAAATAACGATTCACTGCACGCATTTCCAAACTGCCGATAAAATTCAGTGTAGTTACACCTTTTTGCCCACAAATAACGATTCACTGAACGCATTTCCAAACTGCCGATAAAATTCAGTGCAGTTACACCTTTTCGCCCACAAATAACGATTCACTGAACGCATTTCCAAACTGCCGATAAAATTCAGTGCAGTTATACCTTTTCGCCCACAAATAACGATTCACTGCACGCATTTCCAAACTGCTGATAAAATTCAGTGCAGTTACACCTTTTCGCCCACAAATAACGATTCACTGCACGCATTTCCAAACTGCCGATAAAATTCAGTGCAGTTACACCTTTTCGCCCACAAATAACGATTCACTGCACGCATTTCCAAACTGCCGATAAAATTCAGTGCAGTTACACCTTTTCGCCCACAAATAACGATTCACTGCACGCATTTCGAATTTGGACGGCACTTGCAGCTATCGAGACATGTTTACGACTGAACGCCCCCACTTGCCTCGTGAAACCCGATACGTCACACGATACAGCTACATGTCTGCAGTGTTGCCACACAGTTTCATCAAAATAGCCTTTGACCGAAAATATTTAAGAAGAGCAACTAACTTTCTGACTGACCCACGTACGTACAGCCCGCAGCAAAAAGCTGCAGCATGAGCATGTAAGTTTATTGTGAAAGCACGTGTAAGAGCCTAAGGAATCAACATGATGTCTAAGTGGCACGAATCACGTCAGAGAAACCTCGGCGTCCTCCCTTGCACACTTATTTTGGAGCAAAAAGACTTCGTCGTTTCACAATAAACTTACATGCTCATGTTGCAGGAGGTTTATTGCTGCGGACTGTACAAGAGTATATTCTTGTATGCATATTTTTTTCTCCCCTTGCTCTTTAGTCTGTAAGGCCATAAAGATAAGGTTTTATTATTTTAAAAAATGAAATTTCCAAAGCAATCTGTTTGTACAGAAATTAGCTATAACATTCTATTCAAATTGCAGAGGTAATTTCATTTTCTTAATTGTCTTGCCACACTCATACAGCTAGCTCAAAGTAAGCCTTATTTTTTTTAAACCCTTTTTTTTTCTTAAATAACAAAAAGAAAAAAACTTCTTTTAGCTTTTTTTTCTTATCCCAATAAACCAGTTTTTGTTTTAGTGCGACCGTTGGATGTCAAAGAATCCACCGTTAACAGCCTATAAGAATTGTAGAGGGATAACTGGGTATCTTAAGCACAGATGGGCAAATCGCACTACTATTACTACTACTACGAATTGTATTATATACCGCTAGATGTCTCTGATGTTAGTGTAGCAAGCATGAATTTAAGGGGGAACGTTAGAGAGAGAAAGGATCTGCTTCAATCAAATGGGCGATCTCATTCCTCTTTCTTTCTCTCTCTTTCTTCGTGTTCCTCTTCTTTAGCTAATTTTCTTTTGACGTCACACAAGTTGGTTTTAGTACGCATGCGTCGGAGGGTCAAAAGAGGTACTTTGAAGCCGGACTAATTCAGCCTTCCAATTAACTGCTCTCTTGTCTTGGGGGAAACTTTCTTCACCGCGGTCTTTGTTGCTCGTTCTAGAAGAGGAGTGAGAAAGAGGGGGACTATAAAAGATAACGGAGGAAAGGCAAAGAGAGAAAAGGGAAAAAAAAGGAGAATTTGATTCTCTTTTCTCGTTGGAGTGACTTATCTCTCAATCACCACCCGTCCACCATCACAAAACGACTAGCATGCCATCTGTACGTATCCCAAAGAACTTGCAGAGAAATTAATCCCTCTTCAGAAACGCATCAAGTTTAACTGTCTTTTCTTATTCATATATGGAGAAAAAGAGTCAAACAAAACTAGGGCAAGCACAAAAACGAAGCAATGAAGCTTGTGGATTGCACTTTCTAAGCTGTTTTGAGAAAAGTTATCTTTAGAAATGTATTTGTAATAACAATGTACCTAGGTATATATTCAGTTCCGGTATCGAATAGAAGCAATTTGGTAAAACTTGAGAGTTTGTCCCATAGTAATTATCTATATAGGGTTTTCAAAACAACACCGACAATGTTTGGGAGGTCATTCCTGACACCAAGATAAGACAAGAAGTATAGACCAACTTGGGTGAACAAATACTTCCTTTCGGAGTTATAGGCTGCCCAAAACATCAAGAAAGAATTTTCAAGATTGGTCCATAGCTCCAATACTTTGGGACCTACCGTAGTCGGGTCAAGACTTCACTTAGAAACTAATATCTGCCCTATCCAATCCATGTTTCAGAATCCTAAGCTACTCACTCAATAATTTCCATAGAGGGAGTTTGGCTAAGGGCATATAGGTCTCATTAGAAGTACTTACCAACTACCTTGCGGAAGTACCGCAGAATTCTGAAACATAGATATTTGGATAGGGTACATACTAATTCCTAAGTGAAGACTTGGTCCGACTACGGTAGGTTTCATAATTTATACCATACCATAATGTATCCATTCCATGGTATGAGAAAAACACGAAAAAGACTTAAAGTATTTACGGCATTGGTGGATCTAGCAAGGGGGCCTAGGCCCTCATTTTATTTGACAAAAGTAATTTAACTAATTACA
Organism: Thermobia domestica; assembly: GCF_964235325.1. Lineage (NCBI taxonomy): Eukaryota > Metazoa > Arthropoda > Insecta > Zygentoma > Lepismatidae > Thermobia > Thermobia domestica. Next base: position 266,046,008 of record NC_137462.1, read on the forward strand.
ATATTTATATATTTTTGAAAGCTTATAGTAAGCTCATGGTATACCTATCATAGTCTGGGTTCTGGCTGTCTCTCAGTTTCTACCTTCTAGATCCTCCACTGCTTAAGCTATTATTTATATATTTTTAAAAGTTTATAGTAAACTCATGATATACCTATCATAGTCTGGGTTCTGGCTGTCTCTCAGTTTCTACCTTCTACATCCTCCACTGCTTAAGCTATTATTTATATATTTTTGAAAGTTTATAGTAAACTCATGATATACCTATCATAGTCTGGGTTCTGGCTGTCTCTCAGTTTCTACCTTCTACATCCTCCACTGCTTAAGCTATTATTTATATATTTTTGAAAGTTTATAGTAAACTCATGATATACCTATCATAGTCTGGGTTCTGGCTGTCTCTCAGTTTCTACCTTCTAGATCCTCCACTGCTTAAGCTATTATTTATATATTTTTAAAAGTTTATAGTAAACTCATGATATACCTATCATAGTCTGGGTTCTGGCTGTCTCTCAGTTTCTACCTTCTACATCCTCCACTGCTTAAGCTATTATTTATATATTTTTGAAAGTTTATAGTAAACTCATGATATACCTATCATAGTCTGGGTTCTGGCTGTCTCTCAGTTTCTACCTTCTACATCCTCCACTGCTTAAGCTATTATTTATATATTTTTGAAAGTTTATAGTAAACTCATGATATACCTATCATAGTCTGGGTTCTGGCTGTCTCTCAGTTTCTACCTTCTAGATCCTCCACTGCTTAAGCTATTATTTATATATTTTTAAAAGTTTATAGTAAACTCATGATATACCTATCATAGTCTGGGTTCTGGCTGTCTCTCAGTTTCTACCTTCTACATCCTCCACTGCTTAAGCTATTATTTATATATTTTTGAAAGTTTATAGTAAACTCATGATATACCTATCATAGTCTGGGTTCTGGCTGTCTCTCAGTTTCTACCTTCTAGATCCTCCACTGCTTAAGCTATTATTTATATATTTTTAAAAGTTTATAGTAAACTCATGATATACCTATCATAGTCTGGGTTCTGGCTGTCTCTCAGTTTCTACCTTCTACATCCTCCACTGCTTAAGCTATTATTTATATATTTTTGAAAGTTTATAGTAAACTCATGATATACCTATCATAGTCTGGGTTCTGGCTGTCTCTCAGTTTCTACCTTCTAGATCCTCCACTGCTTAAGCTATTATTTATATATTTTTAAAAGTTTATAGTAAACTCATGATATACCTATCATAGTCTGGGTTCTGGCTGTCTCTCAGTTTCTACCTTCTACATCCTCCACTGCTTAAGCTATTATTTATATATTTTTGAAAGTTTATAGTAAACTCATGATATACCTATCATAGTCTGGGTTCTGGCTGTCTCTCAGTTTCTACCTTCTACATCCTCCACTGCTTAAGCTATTATTTATATATTTTTGAAAGTTTATAGTAAACTCATGATATACCTATCATAGTCTGGGTTCTGGCTGTCTCTCAGTTTCTACCTTCTACATCCTCCACTGCTTAAGCTATTATTTATATATTTTTGAAAGTTTATAGTAAACTCATGATATACCTATCATAGTCTGGGTTCTGGCTGTCTCTCAGTTTCTACCTTCTAGATCCTCCACTGCTTAAGCTATTATTTATATATTTTTGAAAGTTTATAGTAAACTCATGATATACCTATCATAGTCTGGGTTCTGGCTGTCTCTCAGTTTCTACCTTCTACATCCTCCACTGCTTAAGCTATTATTTATATATTTTTGAAAGTTTATAGTAAACTCATGATATACCTATCATAGTCTGGGTTCTGGCTGTCTCTCAGTTTCTACCTTCTACATCCTCCACTGCTTAAGCTATTATTTATATATTTTTGAAAGTTTATAGTAAACTCATGATATACCTATCATAGTCTGGGTTCTGGCTGTCTCTCAGTTTCTACCTTCTACATCCTCCACTGCTTAAGCTATTATTTATATATTTTTGAAAGTTTATAGTAAACTCATGATATACCTATCATAGTCTGGGTTCTGGCTGTCTCTCAGTTTCTACCTTCTACATCCTCCACTGCTTAAGCTATTATTTATATATTTTTGAAAGTTTATAGTAAACTCATGATATACCTATCATAGTCTGGGTTCTGGCTGTCTCTCAGTTTCTACCTTCTAGATCCTCCACTGCTTAAGCTATTATTTATATATTTTTGAAAGTTTATAGTAAACTCATGATATACCTATCATAGTCTGGGTTCTGGCTGTCTCTCAGTTTCTACCTTCTACATCCTCCACTGCTTAAGCTATTATTTATATATTTTTGAAAGTTTATAGTAAACTCATGATATACCTATCATAGTCTGGGTTCTGGCTGTCTCTCAGTTTCTACCTTCTACATCCTCCACTGCTTAAGCTATTATTTATATATTTTTGAAAGTTTATAGTAAACTCATGATATACCTATCATAGTCTGGGTTCTGGCTGTCTCTCAGTTTCTACCTTCTACATCCTCCACTGCTTAAGCTATTATTTATATATTTTTGAAAGTTTATAGTAAACTCATGATATACCTATCATAGTCTGGGTTCTGGCTGTCTCTCAGTTTCTACCTTCTAGATCCTCCACTGCTTAAGCTATTATTTATATATTTTTGAAAGTTTATAGTAAACTCATGATATACCTATCATAGTCTGGGTTCTGGCTGTCTCTCAGTTTCTACCTTCTACATCCTCCACTGCTTAAGCTATTATTTATATATTTTTGAAAGTTTATAGTAAACTCATGATATACCTATCATAGTCTGGGTTCTGGCTGTCTCTCAGTTTCTACCTTCTAGATCCTCCACTGCTTAAGCTATTATTTATATATTTTTAAAAGTTTATAGTAAACTCATGATATACCTATCATAGTCTGGGTTCTGGCTGTCTCTCAGTTTCTACCTTCTACATCCTCCACTGCTTAAGCTATTATTTATATATTTTTGAAAGTTTATAGTAAACTCATGATATACCTATCATAGTCTGGGTTCTGGCTGTCTCTCAGTTTCTACCTTCTAGATCCTCCACTGCTTAAGCTATTATTTATATATTTTTGAAAGTTTATAGTAAACTCATGATATACCTATCATAGTCTGGGTTCTGGCTGTCTCTCAGTTTCTACCTTCTAGATCCTCCACTGCTTAAGCTATTATTTATATATTTTTGAAAGTTTATAGTAAACTCATGATATACCTATCATAGTCTGGGTTCTGGCTGTCTCTCAGTTTCTACCTTCTACATCCTCCACTGCTTAAGCTATTATTTATATATTTTTGAAAGTTTATAGTAAACTCATGATATACCTATCATAGTCTGGGTTCTGGCTGTCTCTCAGTTTCTACCTTCTACATCCTCCACTGCTTAAGCTATTATTTATATATTTTTGAAAGTTTATAGTAAACTCATGATATACCTATCATAGTCTGGGTTCTGGCTGTCTCTCAGTTTCTACCTTCTACATCCTCCACTGCTTAAGCTATTATTTATATATTTTTGAAAGTTTATAGTAAACTCATGATATACCTATCATAGTCTGGGTTCTGGCTGTCTCTCAGTTTCTACCTTCTACATCCTCCACTGCTTAAGCTATTATTTATATATTTTTGAAAGTTTATAGTAAACTCATGATATACCTATCATAGTCTGGGTTCTGGCTGTCTCTCAGTTTCTACCTTCTACATCCTCCACTGCTTAAGCTATTATTTATATATTTTTGAAAGTTTATAGTAAACTCATGATATACCTATCATAGTCTGGGTTCTGGCTGTCTCTCAGTTTCTACCTTCTAGATCCTCCACTGCTTAAGCTATTATTTATATATTTTTGAAAGTTTATAGTAAACTCATGATATACCTATCATAGTCTGGGTTCTGGCTGTCTCTCAGTTTCTACCTTCTAGATCCTCCACTGCTTAAGCTATTATTTATATATTTTTGAAAGTTTATAGTAAACTCATGATATACCTATCATAGTCTGGGTTCTGGCTGTCTCTCAGTTTCTACCTTCTACATCCTCCACTGCTTAAGCTATTATTTATATATTTTTGAAAGTTTATAGTAAACTCATGATATACCTATCATAGTCTGGGTTCTGGCTGTCTCTCAGTTTCTACCTTCTAGATCCTCCACTGCTTAAGCTATTATTTATATATTTTTGAAAGTTTATAGTAAACTCATGATATACCTATCATAGTCTGGGTTCTGGCTGTCTCTCAGTTTCTACCTTCTACATCCTCCACTGCTTAAGCTATTATTTATATATTTTTGAAAGTTTATAGTAAACTCATGATATACCTATCATAGTCTGGGTTCTGGCTGTCTCTCAGTTTCTACCTTCTACATCCTCCACTGCTTAAGCTATTATTTATATATTTTTGAAAGTTTATAGTAAACTCATGATATACCTATCATAGTCTGGGTTCTGGCTGTCTCTCAGTTTCTACCTTCTACATCCTCCACTGCTTAAGCTATTATTTATATATTTTTGAAAGTTTATAGTAAACTCATGATATACCTATCATAGTCTGGGTTCTGGCTGTCTCTCAGTTTCTACCTTCTAGATCCTCCACTGCTTAAGCTATTATTTATATATTTTTGAAAGTTTATAGTAAACTCATGATATACCTATCATAGTCTGGGTTCTGGCTGTCTCTCAGTTTCTACCTTCTACATCCTCCACTGCTTAAGCTATTATTTATATATTTTTGAAAGTTTATAGTAAACTCATGATATACCTATCATAGTCTGGGTTCTGGCTGTCTCTCAGTTTCTACCTTCTACATCCTCCACTGCTTAAGCTATTATTTATATATTTTTGAAAGTTTATAGTAAACTCATGATATACCTATCATAGTCTGGGTTCTGGCTGTCTCTCAGTTTCTATCTTCTAGATCCTCCACTGCTTAAGCTATTATTTATATATTTTTGAAAGTTTATAGTAAACTCATGATATACCTATCATAGTCTGGGTTCTGGCTGTCTCTCAGTTTCTACCTTCTACATCCTCCACTGCTTAAGCTATTATTTATATATTTTTGAAAGTTTATAGTAAACTCATGATATACCTATCATAGTCTGGGTTCTGGCTGTCTCTCAGTTTCTACCTTCTACATCCTCCACTGCTTAAGCTATTATTTATATATTTTTGAAAGTTTATAGTAAACTCATGATATACCTATCATAGTCTGGGTTCTGGCTGTCTCTCAGTTTCTACCTTCTACATCCTCCACTGCTTAAGCTATTATTTATATATTTTTGAAAGTTTATAGTAAACTCATGATATACCTATCATAGTCTGGGTTCTGGCTGTCTCTCAGTTTCTACCTTCTACATCCTCCACTGCTTAAGCTATTATTTATATATTTTTGAAAGTTTATAGTAAACTCATGATATACCTATCATAGTCTGGGTTCTGGCTGTCTCTCAGTTTCTACCTTCTACATCCTCCACTGCTTAAGCTATTATTTATATATTTTTAAAAGTTTATAGTAAACTCATGATATACCTATCATAGTCTGGGTTCTGGCTGTCCCCCCAGTTTTTGCCTTCTAGAACCACCACTGAATTACAGTGCATACCTCTCTCTCTCTCTCTCTCTCTCTCGTATATATGTATGTATCTTTGTATAGTTGCCTGTTGTAACAAGGAATTTTCTTTTACTTGCTTTAAAACAAATAGCAATATCTTGTTGTGGTAGTTACATGTACAAATTTATTTACGTATTTGATTGCACGAGAGGGCGAAGGAGTGTTATTTTTGTCATTACCTTTTTTGATAGAACTTACGGATATAAAATTACAGCACGGTAATTCCTTCCTCTCTCTCCGCTTTCATGACAGACCATGAAGACCGAAGAGCTGTGGGGCGGGTTTTACACAAATAATTAATAAAATAAAATTCTTTCATTAATTCTTTAACCATATTATTGGTAATGATATGAAGTGTCAACATGAAATAAAAGCAAGGACAGGAATAGCGAAAGAAGTATTTCGGAAGAAGAAAAGTCTCTGGGGGTTCTTGAATAAAGAGTTTAGAAAAAAAAATCGTAAAATGTTTCGTGTGGAGTATTGTACCGTATGGGTCAGAAATATAGTCATTACGCAAAGAGATTTTAAAAAAAGATTGAACGCTTAGAAAATGTGAGTATGGAGAAGAACGGAGAAGATTGGCTGGGTTGGGCAGAAAACGAATGAGAGGATATTAGAATTGCTGGGGAGAAAACAATAATTTTAGATGTAATTGAGAAAAGAAAGAGAAACTGGCTAGGGCATTGATTGAGAAGAAATTGTGTCATGAGAGACGTGCTAGAGAGTATGGCGGCAGGAAAGAGAGAGAAAGTGCGAAGGAGGTTACAGTTGATGGACGATATCAAAACAGAAAAATCTTACATGAAGACGAAGAGGTTAGTAGAAAACTGTGGAGCATGGAAGCTTCTCAGCTGTGGCAAGTGATCTGCCAATAATGGCAGAATACCTACAATCAGTGGCGTATTTAGGGGGAGGGCTTCCGGGCTTAAGCCCCTCCTGAAATCTTACTTATTATAGTAAAGTATATGAAATATCTTGCAAAATTTTCTCATTTTTAGGCAAAGCCCCCTTCCCCCCGAAAGTTAGCAAAGCCCCCCAAAACAAAATCGTAAATACGCCACTGCCTACGATGATGATAATATTGATATACTATACTTGACTATTAGTTTGGGGAGAAATGAAACATGTCCAACTTTGTTTAAAACTGTTGTTTGTAATTTAAAGTTTGGTATCTGTCAGAGCTTAAGTCTGAAAATTTGCAGTTGCTTCGCGATTAGCAAAGGTAGGAAAAATAACTGACAGTATCAACACTTGAATTTCAGACATGCTAGTATTTAGAAGTGTTCTACAGAAACGTTCCACTTCATGAGCAGATGTCTGTTACCTCCTTCTGTAAATAAATAAAATAAAATAAACCTTCAGAATCGTTTACAGAAGCCTTGGACCAGGACTGACTGGCCAAGGACAGGAGTCAGTGAAGAGCTTTTGTGAATGCGGCATTGAACCTCAGCGAGCGCCCCACGACGGAACAGTGTGTCGTCATAGTAAAAACTTAATATGGTTAATGTTGTGAATAGACTGAAATAGTGTGACGTCACATCCTTCTTGTTGCCATGGTGACCGCAGTTTTATTTTCTAAACAACATGGCCTAAGAACCTAAGTACAAAGCGAAAACAGTGACGTATTAACTTCTGGATTGCACACATTAGATTAAAAGGAATACTTGTATATGTAAAAGAGATTTCCAATGAATGAAACTATGAAAAGATAGGAAAAGCAAGCAGTTTGGTAAATAATATGATAAAATATGACAAGCGTTGAAAGTGAAATGTTTCCTTTGATACCGTAGATTTGTGTATTTATCTATACATTTGGAGGTTACATTAAGTGTCAAAATACTTAACTTGTTTATTATCTTATATTAAACTTAAATAATTATGGAAAATCTTTATTTAGTACCATCAATATCACACATTACATTGCATATGTGTAGGGCCATGGGCGGCGATTAGGGGGGGGGCAAAGGGGGCAGTTGCCCCCACTTTTCTGAAATGGCCTATTAATGTATATAGTTTCAACCAGGGAAATTTGTATATTAACATTGATATACAAATATTCAGATCTTGTCTTGCCCCCCCCCCACACTTTTAACGTCCAATCACCGCCACTGTGTAGGGCTACAGAATTAGTGTTTAAAACTTAACCGATCAGAAATCGGTCCAGACTAAAAATTTTCAGCACGTATATGGCTACAAGCCTAGTGTCCTTTTTTGTTTTGATTGTTTGTTTCTTTATTTTGTAGCCACTGTAACCATGCTCTCATATTTTAAAGCGTGGGTGTAAGAAATCTGAATGCGCCAATATAATTAACATTATTTTCAAAGTAGACACTGATTTTTCCTTGTAGACAAATCGAATATTTGTTCTAGTTTCATTGTGATGACAGCTCGTCAGTCTTTACCTTAGAGTTTCTATATTGCGTATAATTGCTTCTGTTCATTATGGATTACATAGATTACATTTCTTATGCAATTTCTATCTTACCATTCTACGCAAAAATGTGGTCCCTGTAGAAGATTCCTTAGATGTTACTTCATGAATTACTGAATTTCACTCGTAAATTTTTTAATAGTGGTCCAATATTCTTAATTTGTACCGGTACCTTTTCTTACTAATTTTACTGTGTCTTCAAAATATTTTACTATTGTCTAATTAACAGTCTGTGATTATTAACAGCAGACTTAACAGTATTCCTTTCGATTCATGTATTTGTTTAGAAAAAAAAAATGGCGATCACCATAGTAACGAGAAGGAAATGACGACATCACTATTTCAGTTTATTCCTACCCGTACGCAAAACATATGACGATCGTACGCCATTCGGTGCTCCGTGACTACTATCAACTAAGACAACAGATGAAAATCGTGCTGCCAACTTATTAGAACAGAAATGGCGGGCATTTCAAAACTTGCCCTTAATGGGACACTCTATACGATAACCACACTACCTATTAGAATGCAACAGAAAGTGAAGTATACTCTCATTTAAGTGTTTCATTATGGCACTAGCAAGTAGTACGTACGCTGTGTGGTTAATGAGGCGATTATGGTGCAAAATTATGACTAACTTTTAAACTTTAATTTATGTTAAACTGTAGGCCTAATATTGTTCAGAAAGAGATATATCACATCGAGCTGAACATAAGGTGCTTCAGAATAAACTTTCATGCGTAGTTTACAAGAAAATCGCAGAAAAACGATTTTTATCGTACTAGAAATATTTTTTTAAATGAAATATTTCAGTTCGACGTCCCATGATTATGCACTTTAGTCTAAGAGAAAGAGATGATTAAGCCAAGTGAATGATGATGGAATGATAATGTTGGGGGAAACGGGAGTTCTCCGAGAAAACCCACAGATATGTCTACTACAAAATTACTGGACCGGATAATGTTGTCTACTACAAAATTACTGGACCGGAGTCCAAACGCACTAGAAATTTGTCGTCGTTGACCATAATAATAGTTTTTACTCTCTTGGAATAAAAGGGGGGCGCGGTGTCTCAGTGGTGGAGCGTTCACCTCCGGTGCTTGGGGTCCCTGGTTCGATTCCAGTTCGTGCCGTGTGGACTTTGTGGTGGACAGACACCGTGCTCGTAGGTTTTCTCGGGCTTCTCCCGTTTACTCCCACTTTCTTCATTCCACCATTTCATTCATTTGTCATCATCACCATATCCTTCAGCCTAACAGGCATAAACGTGGGACGTAAAACTAAAGATTTCATTTTTTCTCTTGGAATAAATTATTTATTTATTTATTTATTGTAAATGTAATAAACTCATTAACAAATTGTATCTTCTGTTGTCAGTGGCGTCAATTTCTGTATAAGCTTGGGGGCTGGCAAAGTACATGGTCAGATATGATTTAGAAGAAATCAAAGAGAATTCTAATACAAATATGGGAAAAATGAAACGAAATATTTCAGTTTTACATTTCATGATAATGCCTTTTTAGGTTAAGGGAGATGATAATTAAGGCAAGTGAATGATGATGGAATAATTGGTGGAGTGAAAATGTGGGAGGAAACGGGAGTACCCCGAGAAAACTCACGGACACAATGTTGTCCACTACAAGCTTACATGGCCAGGGATCGAACCAAGGTCCCTACGTACCAAAGGTAAGTGCTTTTCCACTGAGCCACCGTGCAATCACAGATACCAGGGATCAGTGTTTCTTCCAGACACGTTTTTGGGGGGCACTACCCCCCACCCGGAGCTCTGAGAATGCCCCCCCGGACGAGACCAAAATATTTCGTCTATAATATAATAATAAATAAAATAGTACCAACAGTGCCCCCCCCCGGAATACTACGTGTGCCCCCGCGGAACTTTTTTTTCTGAAAGAACGACTGCCAGGGACCCAAGCATATTTTAAGAGGTCAATGCTTCCTCGGTTTTCCCAAGATCGGCGCCCAAAACTGTTGTTTGTGCTTTTCCGACAATGACACATACATTCTGGATACTTTATAATAGTAGTATATTTCCATGGCTTTGAAGACAATTTTTAGCCTTTTAGCTTCTAAACAGGGGTAACTAGCACATTCTACACCTTTTATGGTCTTTCACAAAATGGAAGGTTCAGCTTACAAACGAAAATTAAAACGCGATTCGTTGTTTCTCCAAAGCTCTTCAAAGGCATTGCCGTTCCTCTTTTTCCACTTCAACTGTTAACTACATACGTGTCTCTTTCCCTTCACATATATACGTTTAGCCCCTGTCATGTTAAAGGAAATGGAAAATCGCAGCCATAAATCCAAGATAATCCGTGTATGTGAGGGTAACAACTTGGCACTTATAGTACACTCGACTGCCCTATTATGTTGTCACGGAAGATAACTAATCTCCTAAATTAGATTATAATAGGTAATTTCTAACGAAAGGTATACTATAAAATTAGTAGACATCTCGATAAATATGAACAGATTTTTTGTTGCGGCAATTATTATTATTATTATTATTATTATTATTATTAGTAGTAGTAGTAGTAGTAAACAATCTTTTCTTTTTACGGACGCTAGAGACGAATGCGGGAGTTTTCTTTTTCCTACAATATTTCAGTAACCTCTTCATAACTTTAGTTCATATATACGCGTATTTAGCACAGAAAATATTTTTTTTTTGGAAATTTTAACAGTTCTCTGTAATACAGAACAGTGAAAAGAAACTCTCTTTCTAATCAAATGTCTCTGTTATAAGTCACTGATCTGATGAGCTAAAATATAATAACATTTAATAAATAAAACCAAAGGATGGTCATAATTAATAAAACCAAAGAACGTAGACTGAAAGTCTTTGAGAATAAACTCCTGAGACGAATATTCGGACCCAAGAGGGACGGGAATGGTGAATTGCGGAAACTTCATAACGAGTTACTACATAATGTATACTATTTACCAAACATTGTTAGAGTCATTAAATCTAGGAGGCTCAGGTGAGCAGGTCATGTAGTCAGAGTGGAAGAAAGCAGGAACATTGTTTTGGTAGAAAGTTTTGACTGGAAATCCAATCGGAAAACGACCGTTGGGAAGACCTAGTCCCAGATGGGAGAACAATATTAAGATGGATCTCGCAGAAGTAGGAATACAGAGTGGAATAGAAACTGGATCCACTTGGTTAAGAACAGAAATCAATGAAGAGGTTTTGTGAACGTGGTATTGAACCTCCGGGTTCCATAGGCCATAGAGTTAAATAGTTTTAAAAGATGGCCATAGACATGTGCTATGTAGAAAAGTGAGATTTTAGAAAGTGCAGTTTCTTATGAATCACCGTTTAGTGTAACATATTATTTACAGAGCCTTACATAGAGTTGTAGATGTACTTCCTATATAAAATAAATATGTTATATTCTTTAGTTGGAAACTGTCTCATGCGTCTCTCGAGGGTTGAGGAGATGATAATACTATAACACACAAGGTGGCATCAACCTTGAGTAGAAATAGCTTCGAAGGTTGAGGAGAAGATAATACTATACTACACAAGGTGGCATCAACCTTGAATAGAAATAACTTCGAGGGTTGAGGAGAAGATAATACTATACCACACAAGGTGGCATCAACCTTGAATAGAAATAACTTCGAGGGTTGAGGAGAAGATAATACTATACCACACAAGGTGGCATCAACCTTGAATAGAAATAACTTCGAGGGTTGAGGAGAAGATAATACTATACTACACAAGGTGGCATCAACCTTGAATAGAAAGAGCTTCGAGGGTTGAGGAGAAGATAATACTATACCACACAAGGTGGCATCAACCTTGAATAGAAATAACTTCGAGGGTTGAGGAGAAGATAATACTATATTACACAAGGTGGCATCAACCTTGAATAGAAATAACTTCGAGGGTTGAGGAGAAGATAATACTATACTATACAAGGTGGCATCAACCTTGAATAGAAATAACTTCGAGGGTTGAGGAGAAGATAATACTATACTACACAAGGTGGCATCAACCTTGAATAGAAATAACTTCGAGGGTTGAGGAGAAGATAATACTATACTACACAAGGTGGCATCAACCTTGAATAGAAAGAGCTTCGAGGGTTGAGGAGAAGATAATACTATACCACACAAGGCGGCATCAACCTTGAATAGAAATAGCTTCGAGGGTTGAGGAGAAGATAATACTATACCACACAAGGTGGCATCAACCTTGAATAGAAATAACTTCGAGGATTGAGGAGAAGATAATACTATACCACACCTTGAATAGAAATAACTTCATTTTACTTGTCGTTTTGTGTTTTAATGTAAAAGTCAAAGAGTAAAGGAACTTTTAAGAAAAGTTACATTTATTCTAATAATAGAAAACTGAAACATACATTATTTGGTATATAATCTCCCCCTGCACTTCAATGCAATTTTCCCAACTTTCACAACTTTTGTTTTTCTTTTATTTCCTTTTTTTTATTCCGTCGGAAAAAATATCTCTCGGTTACACCTGTAGCCAGTGCTGTAGTCCTAAAAAATTTTCAGAGGGTATACACTGTTTTGTGATCATCTATGATGGTCATAAAAGACATAGGAGACATTTTTAATGAACAATGTAAAACGCATGTATTAATTAATTCAATTAAAATATAAAGGATGTACTACTGTTTTATATTCTACAAGTATTTCATGCTATTTTTCTTGATGACACTCTTCACTTAAATCACAAAATTAATAACAAACATGGGTGTAGGAATGAAGAAGGAACAACTCACTTCGAGAAGGAACAAAAAAACTCGCATTCGATGTTGCCAGAAATAAGAAAATTGTGCCAAATTTAACTATATTTTAGTTTCGAAAAATCACAAAAAGACAGCGTACTTAGAAAAAAGGATTTTTCTCATGAAAACCCCTGCTAACCCCTGAAATATCATGCAGGGATACTTGAACACCAGCTAAGAGTATAAGGGGAAAAAGGTGCTATAGTCATTTTATCACTGAAGTGATGGCCCGATTAAATACATAAATAAATATAAATAAAGCAAAAGTAGAAAAATACCATATGCTTTGAAGCAGAAGGTACACTCTAATGACTAGGATCAAGCAGAGGGTATATGGTGTGTACCACCATGTACCCTCGACTACAGCCCTGCCTGTAACCAATTTTGCACTGCATCAGTGACCTCTGCATCGGTTGTAAATCTTCTTCCCCTGACTGATGATAAAGTATTGGCAGTTTTGTCCACTGTGATTGGTCAGTTTTCCATGAGTTTCAAATTGTTTTCAGTCGTTGACGTCAATGGCCTGCCCGATTTTTCATCGTCACAAGTTCTTCCCTATTTGAAACACTCTATCCATTCGTAGATCTTTCTTCGCGATAAACAGCTGTCAGCATGCTGCACTCGTATTCGACGAATAATTTCCTCAGGTTTAACCAAGGATGTTATAAATAGAGGATCTGCCCATATGTATCTTTATCCTATTAAATCAATGAAGCCAAAAAACAATCGAGCATCGGCACATCTGATTGGCTACTCTCGTTTCCGCCATCGTCTGATTGGCTACTATCGTTTCCGCCATGATTGTTGGCTCAAAACATTGTGATCCTATTGGGCGGAGTGGGCAGAGTAGGGGCGGTGAAACTGTGACGTATGACTTCAAGATTTTGTTGTAAGATCCTTGGGTTTAACAACTTCCATGAAAAAAGAAAAACAAATCACTGTCCTCATTTCCTCCTTGGTACAGATCAACAATGGAGCTGCCATGTTTAACGGCCTGCTACACTCCCAACGACTAACGCAGGAATAAGAATGACACGTTGCATAGAAGTGTTGCAGATGACACTAATTCAGCGTTGGATACTAGCAGTGTTACCAAACCCTAGTGCGAGAAATTGCACAAATACTTTTACTTTCTGATTTCTCCTCGTATATATACATATAATCACCATCAATAATGTGGTCTCTTTATCTATCTTTATTAGCCTAAGAAATATAACCATAAGACGTTAAACCATACTATTTTACTTCGCAAAAGAAGTGTTTAGTAATTTAGTAGCCTACTGCTCGTCTGTAAACCAAAGAAATTGAAAATCGAATTTTCCTCTTGGGGAAACAGATCTAGAAATGTTAGAAAATTTCCTTTCCATTCTCCTTCCACTGATAAGAACCCCTTGCTTCCCCTCTCTATTTTTTTCCTGATTTCGAATGTTTCAAGTTTTATCACGTATTTTTCTTTCTACCACTCGGCACCGAAACTCTCCCATTTTAAACACTACACACGCCATCACGTGCTACGAATTTAAGTACATCTATTAACCGCCATTCGTTTCTCTTAATGTTTTATTTTGTTCTGTGAATGCGGAAGATTAAAGAAGATTGGATTCCGTTCCATCTCTCGAAGTTCTTTTTTTTTTTTTTTTTTTAACTGCTAACTAATTCACTTCAGAGCTACTAATCAGAGACCAAAACGCCTTTGGAAACGCTAATGATTGAGATGATAAACTGAATTAAATAACATACGACATGTAAGGTCAATCTCTCACTGTTTCATGAGTGATTTATTACAACCCAGATTTAGATTTTACGGCATGAAAACGACTATAGAGTTGTTTCACGTAATATCTACAAATTGTGAGGAAAATGGGATAATTTTGAAACTATCACTTTGTAAGATGTTTTATGATCGTGATACGGATTTATATTTTACAGGTTATTAATTAACATGTAACTAGTAAGTTTACTTATTACGCAATTAATTATTCTTTATTATAAGATGAATTTAAGACAGTTAATTCATTGCCTCATTTTTTTTTTATTTTATTATGGTTCAAACTAACGACAAATACCAAGTTTGTTCAAAGTAGTTTTACTCTGTATAGAAAGCAGAGGTGCTTTTGCGAAAGTTTTACTAAATCGAAAACTCAATTTTCCAGGTCCATAACTCTTGAATCAGGGATATGCATTGAAAAATGTTTGACGTACGTACTAACTAACTAACCACTAGCGTGACAAGCCTTTTGTGGACTTGAGCTGCTGCAATGTAATCTGTTAGCGACCGGTTGAATGACGTCCGGACTAGCGACACTAACACGAGGTCAGCGCGCTGCTTCGCTCTGTCTCTAACAGGCGTGTCAGGAACTTTCTACACCTAAAGATATACCACATTGACTTGACACCTAGTCTTCCATTCCAGGCGCTGCTATCAGCTCAAGGAATTCCACTCTCTCTCTCTCTAAGGCTTTCTTGCTTAGAAACAGCTGAACCCTTATTGGCTCAACGCGTGGGTGTGTAGAGGGTGTGAGCTTTAGTTCGCTTTTTTGCCACGGCTCAAGACATTTTGGCAGCACTATAGTAGGCGACACATCTTTTATTCACGTGACTCTCCAGTTTGCCTCGCGACGCTGGGTGGGCGCAGGCCCGTAGCCAGCCCGAAAACTTAGGGGGGGCCCGGCTGAAGTTCGGGGGGCCCGATCCAACCATATGATAGTTCATCACCATATTATAGTTCTTTTGCAAGCCTATTGTAAAACTGTTAGGGGGCCAGTGAAAATTTAGGGGGAGGGGGGCGGCCCCCCTAGACCCCCCTGGATACGGGCCTGGGTGGGCGCCAAAATTTCGGGCACAGAATCCAACGCTCATACCACTATACTACGGTGCCCCTCCCAATACTGACTAGGTCAAATTTTCATGAAGATCGCATGAGATCACCTGACGATCTAGCGTTTCTTTTCTCGGCAATTTCATGAAGTTTAAACCCCAATTTTGATGCTTATAGCTCAGAAATGGAAGGTCTTTACAGGAAAATATTGTATATCTAATCTTCTAATATATAAAATTGAAAGTCACTATGCTTTTGATTTCGTATCTCTTGAACCACCTGACCGATTTCGATCAAATCTTCAACATGGATGGGCATAGGATGTTTTCTATCACTTCACTTTGATAATGTAACTCAGAGGAGGGGAAGGAGGGAATGACCGATATTCATGAAATTGTCACTTCTTTGATTATTTCTTGCCAAAATTTTCAAAGTACAAAAAAGCAAGCTCTTGACTTGAAGGGCTGATTCAAAATCCCAGACAAATCTTTTTTTTTTTTTTAAATACTATTTGAGATACATTCATACAGTAGGGCAGCTTCTCTTTGACTACCTTTACTTGGTGGCATTATTCAAGTGCTCAAACATCGATTAAGTTGGAAAATACTTTGTATATATTAAGGGAAGATAAAATGATTTAAATAAACTCATGATATACGTATCTGGCTGCTCTCCCCTTCAGTTTTTACATTCTTCATTGGTTGCCAGGTTTTTTGAACAAGACGGTACGTGATTTTCAATTGTCTCCTCCTGTTACCTATTGGACACAGACGTCATCTACTGGTAATATTCAGAATCATTTTCTTGTGGGTTTCTTGTAGTTATTTTCAACGAACCTTAAAAAGTTCGTTAGTGTATTCCATGTCTGCGCGTGTGTGTGGGGGTAGGGGGGGTTATTTCAGAATTTTTCAATTTTGAGCCTCCCATTCGATAGGGCATCAAAAACTATCTGAAATAAGAGATGGAATTTTCGCGTCACTCTTACAGTTCCCGAGATATTGGCCCATAAAGTTCGGATTTCGGGAGATATAAGGAGCCATATTTCGGGAACCGTAAGTCATAGAGAGATGATATTTTGCGAATTTTTCAATTTTGAGCTCTTCATTTTGAGCATGTGTCTTCGTAAGATAACATATCGTAGAACGTTTTAACAGAACTCTTAAATAAAACATAGATATTTTGATAAAAAAAGGCCTTGTGTCCATCTTAAACACAAATTAAACATAACTTTCTTACAAGGCTCGTTAATTTATAATAAAGAATATAGACAGCCTTGTAATAAAGATGTTTAATTTGTAAATAAAACATGCGGAAAAAAATTAGTACTCAAGGAAATTATGACTGGGTAGATATATTACAAGAATTGCTTAATGAGTATAATAATAAAGTACATAGAACAATTGGTTTAAAGCCAGTATACGTTAATACGAAAAAATATTTCTGTATGAGTTCGTTTTGGCAATGCTCAACTGTTTTTTTTTTTTTTTTTTTAAATAATGTATTGAGTTTTAAATAATTAATTGCAAATGTACATAATTTCAATTGACCTGGGATTGTTTCTGCAAATTTTTTTGCGACTGTACGAAAGTTCCCGTGATTTATGAAGCGACCCACGTATAAAGGCTCTGGACTTAGCTTATTAACTAAGCAAAGCTACGTTATTAAATGTAATAACGGTTATAATTGTGATCAATCTATAATAATCTCTTCTGAAATAGCTGTCAAGGAAAACAATACAGAACATTAGTATTACGAAAATTACCTATTAATTCCTCGAAAAGAAAAGCTAAAGTTAACTTCCTGATCTGGCTTTTTTTTTTTCAATCAATAATCTTCATTTAAAGTTTCTGTAATGAGTGACAAGCAAATCCCTATTTTTAAAAAAAAAAATCTTTCTTCGTGTTTTCCATCTAATGAACAGGTGTCTATCAGGACAACCTTCCGCTCATTAATCCCAAAGCCAATATTATTCTTGGCTTCTCTAATGCTACAAGATTAATGGTGGAATTTTCCGGATATTTTCCCAACATTTCTCTTCCCGTTCTACGACGGCGCTCCTTCTCAATCCTTGATAACGACAGGGGAGGACTTAAGTGCTGGGTAAATAATATTGTACTGTGCGATTCATCACAAACAAACTATCTACATCGATAATCAAAACCACAGCTTCACTCTCACACAAATACAAATACATAGGGAATTTCCCCTCTTTTCTTTATAGATAATTGAATAATTGAATAGCTTTCTGAAATTTGCACAGTGCAACGGCATTCACAGCAAAATAAAATTTATTGTGAAAATTATTATTAGGCGGAATATTTCTACAATATTATTAGGCGGAATATTTCTACAATATTATTAGACGGAATATTTCTACAATATTATTAGGCGGAATATTTTTACAATATTATTAGACGGAATATTTCTACAATATTATTAGACGGAATATTTCTACAATATTATTAGACAGGATATTTCTACAATATTATTAGACGGAATATTTCTACAATATTATTAGTCGGAATATTTCTACAACATTATTAGACGGAATATTTCTACAATATTATTAGACAGGATATTTCTACAATATTATTAGACGGAATATTTCTACAACATTATTAGTCGGAATATTTCTACAACATTATTAGGCGGAATATTTCTACAATATTATTAGACGGAATATTTCTACAATATTATTAGACGGAATATTTCTACAACATTATTAGGCGGAATATTTCTACAATATTATTAGACGGAATATTTCTACAATATTATTAGGCGGAATATTTTTACAATATTATTAGACGGAATATTTCTACAATATTATTAGACAGGATATTTCTACAATATTATTAGGCGGAATATTTCTACAATATTATTAGTCGGAATATTTCTACAACATTATTAGGCGGAATATTTCTACAATATTATTAGACGGAATATTTCTACAATATTATTAGACGGAATATTTCTACAACATTATTAGGCGGAATATTTCTACAATATTATTAGACGGAATATTTCTACAATATTATTAGGCGGAATATTTTTACAATATTATTAGACGGAATATTTCTACAATATTATTAGACAGGATATTTCTACAATATTATTAGGCGGAATATTTCTACAATATTATTAGTCGGAATATTTCTACAACATTATTAGGCGGAATATTTCTACAATATTATTAGACGGAATATTTCTACAATATTATTAGGCGGAATATTTTTACAATATTATTAGACGGAATATTTTTACAATATTATTAGACGGAATATTTCTACAACATTATTAGGCGGAATATTTCTACAATATTATTAGACGGAATATTTCTACAATATTATTAGGCGGAATATTTTTACAATATTATTAGACGGAATATTTCTACAATATTATTAGACAGGATATTTCTACAATATTATTAGACGGAATATTTCTACAATATTATTAGTCGGAATATTTCTACAACATTATTAGGCGGAATATTTCTACAATATTATTAGACGGAATATTTCTACAATATTATTAGGCGGAATATTTTTACAATATTATTAGACGGAATATTTCTACAATATTATTAGACGGAATATTTCTACAATATTATTAGACGGAATATTTCTACAATATTATTAGGCGGAATATTTCTACAATATTATTAGACGGAATATTTCTACAACATTATTAGGCGGAATATTTCTACAATATTATTAGACGGAATATTTCTACAATATTATTAGGCGGAATATTTCTACAATATTATTAGACGGAATATTTCTACAACATTATTAGGCGGAATATTTCTACAATATTATTAGACGGAATATTTCTACAATATTATTAGACGGAATATTTCTACAATATTATTAGACGGAATATTTCTACAATATTATTAGACGGAATATTTCTACAATATTATTAGGCGGAATATTTTTACAATATTATTAGACGGAATATTTCTACAATATTATTAGACGGAATATTTCTACAATATTATTAGACGGAATATTTCTACAATATTATTAGACGGAATATTTCTACAATATTATTAGACAGGATATTTCTACAATATTATTAGACGGAATATTTCTACAATATTATTAGTCGGAATATTTCTACAACATTATTAGGCGGAATATTTCTACAATATTATTAGACGGAATATTTCTACAATATTATTAGGCGGAATATTTCTACAATATTATTAGACGGAATATTTCTACAATATTATTAGGCGGAATATTTTTACAATATTATTAGACGGAATATTTCTACAATATTATTAGACGGAATATTTCTACAATATTATTAGACGGAATATTTCTACAATATTATTAGACGGAATATTTCTACAATATTATTAGACGGAATATTTAACAATATTATTAGGCGGAATATTTTTACAATATTATTAGACGGAATATTTCTACAATATTATTAGACGGAATATTTCTACAATATTATTAGACAGGATATTTCTACAATATTATTAGGCGGAATATTTCTACAATATTATTAGTCGGAATATTTCTACAACATTATTAGGCGGAATATTTCTACAATATTATTAGACGGAATATTTCTACAATATTATTAGGCGGAATATTTTTACAATATTATTAGACGGAATATTTCTACAATATTATTAGACGGAATATTTCTACAATATTATTAGACGGAATATTTCTACAATATTATTAGACGGAATATTTCTACAATATTATTAGACGGAATATTTCTACAATATTATTAGACGGAATATTTCTACAATATTATTAGACGGAATATTTCTACAATATTATTAGACAGGACATTTCTACAATATTATTAGACGGAATATTTCTACAATATTATTAGACGGAATATTTTTACAATATTATTAGACGGAATATTTCTACAATATTATTAGGCGGAATATTTTTACAATATTATTAGACGGAATATTTCTACAATATTATTAGACGGAATATTTCTACAATATTATTAGACGGAATATTTTTACAATATTATTAGACGGAATATTTCTACAATATTATTAGACGGAATATTTTTACAATATTATTAGACGGAATATTTCTACAATATTATTAGACGGAATATTTCTACAATATTATTAGACAGGATATTTCTACAATATTATTAGACGGAATATTTCTACAATATTATTAGACAGGATATTTCTACAATATTATTAGGCGGAATATTTCTATAATATTATTAGACGGAATATTTCTACAACATTATTAGACGGAATATTTCTACAATATTATTAGACGGAATATTTTTACAATATTATTAGACGGAATATTTCTACAATATTATTAGACGGAATATTTCTACAATATTATTAGACGGAATATTTCTACAATATTATTAGACGGAATATTTCTACAATATTATTAGACGGAATATTTCTACAATATTATTAGGCGGAATATTTTTACAATATTATTAGACGGAATATTTCTACAATATTATTAGACGGAATATTTCTACAATATTATTAGACGGAATATTTCTACAATATTATTAGACGGAATATTTCTACAATATTATTAGACAGGATATTTCTACAATATTATTAGACGGAATATTTCTACAACATTATTAGACGGAATATTTCTACAACATTATTAGGCGGAATATTTCTACAATATTATTAGACGGAATATTTCTACAATATTATTAGGCGGAATATTTTTACAATATTATTAGACGGAATATTTCTACAATATTATTAGACGGAATATTTTTACAATATTATTAGGCGGAATATTTCTACAATATTATTAGACGGAATATTTCTACAATATTATTAGGCGGAATATTTTTACAATATTATTAGACGGAATATTTCTACAATATTATTAGACGGAATATTTCTACAATATTATTAGACGGAATATTTCTACAATATTATTAGACGGAATATTTCTACAATATTATTAGACGGAATATTTCTACAATATTATTAGACGGAATATTTCTACAATATTATTAGACGGAATATTTCTACAATATTATTAGGCGGAATATTTTTACAATATTATTAGACGGAATATTTCTACAACATTATTAGGCGGAATATTTTTACAATATTATTAGACGGAATATTTCTACAATATTATTAGACGGAATATTTTTACAATATTATTAGACGGAATATTTCTACAATATTATTAGACGGAATATTTCTACAATATTATTAGACGGAATATTTCTACAATATTATTAGACGGAATATTTCTACAATATTATTAGACAGGATATTTCTACAATATTATTAGACGGAATATTTTTACAATATTATTAGACGGAATATTTCTACAACATTATTAGGCGGAATATTTTTACAATATTATTAGACGGAATATTTCTACAATATTATTAGACGGAATATTTCTACAATATTATTAGACGGAATATTTCTACAATATTATTAGACGGAATATTTCTACAATATTATTAGGCGGAATATTTTTACAATATTATTAGACGGAATATTTCTACAATATTATTAGACGGAATATTTTTACAATATTATTAGACGGAATATTTCTACAATATTATTAGACGGAATATTTCTACAATATTATTAGACGGAATATTTCTACAATATTATTAGACAGGATATTTCTACAATATTATTAGACGGAATATTTCTACAATATTATTAGTCGGAATATTTCTACAACATTATTAGGCGGAATAATTCTACAATATTATTAGACGGAATATTTCTACAATATTATTAGGCGGAATATTTTTACAATATTATTAGACGGAATATTTCTACAATATTATTAGACGGAATATTTCTACAATATTATTAGACGGAATATTTCTACAATATTATTAGACGGAATATTTCTACAATATTATTAGACAGGATATTTCTACAATATTATTAGACGGAATATTTCTACAATATTATTAGTCGGAATATTTCTACAACATTATTAGGCGGAATATATCTACAATATTATTAGACGGAATATTTCTACAATATTATTAGGCGGAATATTTTTACAATATTATTAGACGGAATATTTGTACAATATTATTAGACGGAATATTTCTACAATATTATTAGGCGGAATATTTCTACAATATTATTAGACGGAATATTTTTACAATATTATTAGACGGAATATTTTTACAATATTATTAGACGGAATATTTCTACAACATTATTAGGCGGAATATTTCTACAATATTATTAGACGGAATATTTCTACAACATTATTAGGCGGAATATTTCTACAATATTATTAGACGGAATATTTCTACAACATTATTAGGCGGAATATTTCTACAATATTATTAGACGGAATATTTCTACAACATTATTAGACGAAATATTTCTACAATATTATTAGACGGAATATTTTTACAATATTATTAGACGGAATATTTCTACAATATTATTAGACGGAATATTTCTACAATATTATTAGACGGAATATTTCTACAATATTATTAGACGGAATATTTCTACAATATTATTAGACGGAATATTTCTACAATATTATTAGGCGGAATATTTTTACAATATTATTAGACGGAATATTTCTACAATATTATTAGACGGAATATTTCTACAATATTATTAGACGGAATATTTCTACAATATTATTAGACGGAATATTTCTACAATATTATTAGACGGGATATTTCTACAATATTATTAGACGGAATATTTCTACAATATTATTAGACGGAATATTTCTACAATATTATTAGGCGGAATATTTTTACAATATTATTAGACGGAATATTTCTACAATATTATTAGACGGAATATTTCTACAATATTATTAGACGGAATATTTCTACAATATTATTAGACGGAATATTTCTACAATATTATTAGACGGAATATTTTTACAATATTATTAGACGGAATATTTTTACAATATTATTAGACGGAATATTTCTACAACATTATTAGGCGGAATATTTCTACAATATTATTAGACGGAATATTTCTACAATATTATTAGGCGGAATATTTTTACAATATTATTAGACGGAATATTTCTACAATATTATTAGACGGAATATTTCTACAATATTATTAGACGGAATATTTCTACAATATTATTAGACGGAATATTTCTACAATATTATTAGACAGGATATTTCTACAATATTATTAGACGGAATATTTCTACAATATTATTAGTCGGAATATTTCTACAACATTATTAGACGGAATATTTCTACAATATTATTAGACGGAATATTTCTACAATATTATTAGGCGGAATATTTTTACAATATTATTAGACGGAATATTTCTACAATATTATTAGACGGAATATTTCTACAATATTATTAGACGGAATATTTCTACAACATTATTAGACGAAATATTTCTACAATATTATTAGACGGAATATTTCTACAATATTATTAGACGGAATATTTCTACAATATTATTAGACGGAAAAATGTCCAAAGATAAGAAATATGCTAATTGACCGATCTTGTTGAGCTGAACAAAATGATACGATCATCATAAGCTTGTTGTCATTACTGGAAGGTCATTTGTCACAACTAAAGGTTAATTTACACCCAGAATACCGTGCCTTGCCGCTAC
The DNA here is from genome assembly GCF_964235325.1 of Thermobia domestica. NCBI lineage: Eukaryota > Metazoa > Arthropoda > Insecta > Zygentoma > Lepismatidae > Thermobia > Thermobia domestica. The sequence continues at coordinate 266,070,263 of NC_137462.1, forward strand.
TGCCTACATTTTCCTTGGTTCTGGTCAACTTCGTGTCGCTTCGTGTGCTCTGAAGAAAGCCGAAGTATCGCGGCCGACGAGCCACGACCCGACAGGTTTCTCTTCAAGGCGGCCTGTCGGGGCATGGCATGGGAACGGCACAGGCACGACACGTCAGGTATGAATTAAAAAAAGAAACTTTGTGTTCTTCTCTGCTGCATGGGACATTTGGTTCGATCCCAGGCGGCACCAAAAGAGTTTTTTAGTTGGGATTCTCACATTTCCTCCCACTTTCTTCATTCCACCATTTTATTCATTTCTCATGATCATCGTCTCCTTTACCCAGCGAGCATAACCGTGGGACGCAAAGCTTAAAGATTTCATTTCTTACGTTCACCCTTATCCATGAGAAGATTAGATTAAGATAAAGCGGGACGCTCTGGACAATCACATTCACCCAAAGGGGCAGTAGGTTCGAAAAGATTGAGCACCACTGGGTTAGATTACATTATTTTTAGGTATACTTTTTCTGATAAAGGAATTGGAGAAACAGATCACAAACTTATATAAACTGGAATCGAACCACAGATCACTTGGTTCAGAGTCGAGCGCTTGACCACTGAGCCATCTCCGTGGAAAAGAAACATTAGGTGCATTGAAACACTACCTAACTTCTAAGGAGTTCGGTATACCAAAGTTCCTTTACCCTGTTTATCCATACTCCCGGGAAACAAAAGATTCAAGAACTACTCGATGGGTCACCATAAATTTTGGCTAGAGTGTACAGGATCAAAGATTAGGAATTAGATTCCTTGATGGAAGTTATATTCAAACCAAAAATTGTTAAAATCAACCACTTCCGATTTAACATAGATTGCTATAGTGCAAAAACTGTTATAGATAGCGATAAACTGCTTTCTGCAATCGATTAAGCACCCCAAGAGTATATTTCATCTTCATCTCCAAACCCAACAATTTTATGGTTGGAAAAAAAACTCTGCAACTGGTTGCATAAGAGATATGGTCAGCTCAAGACGTCCACCAACACGACTGGAAACGTGTATAGAGGCTGCAATGTCTGTCGAACGTTCGCTTAAAAAGTCCATTCGTAAGCGGTCACAGAAGTTGGTTGTTTGTAAGATCGGGAACTGTTCGGTCGTGTATGGTTCTAGCAGGATGGAGCACCAGTCATTATGCTATTGCCGTTAGAGAATATGTCAATGAGGTATTTCCTGATAAATTTATTGGAATTGGTTCTGTCCATGTGCTTGCACCTTTGGAGTGGCCATCCCAAAGTCCTGATCTGTCGTCGGGCGGCATTGCATTATGGGTGTTCACTATGGGGGTTGCCACAAGTTACGAGAAGTTGAGGAACTTAAGGATGCTGTTCGATAGGGATGCGCACGAGACAAGATTTGTGACTGCCTCGTCTCGAAAATGTGCTGTAAAAGTGATGTCTCGACTCGAAAAATGTATATTTTTCTATTGGAAGAGCCATGTCTCGACTCGAATTTTGTCAGGGAAATCCTGTCTCGACTCGTCTCGTGCACATCCCTACTGTTCAACTTGCATTTACTGCCATCATACCAGCAGTGTTGAAGAGAATTTCACATCGCACATGGAGGAGACTTATACTCTGTTATGAAAACGATGGTGTACACACAGGCACTCTGGAATAAATAGTAAGGCATAGAGATAACGCCTTAAAGTTGTCCTCTCCATAATCCCACATGGAGAGGACAACTTTGACCATATAATGCGACTGTAGATAAGAGATCAGAAATAACGGGACTTTGCGATCTCTCTGTACAACACTCTGCCACGACTTGTACACATAATGAGTAAAATCACGGAATTTATATGCGTATATAACGATGAAAAAGTTATTCAACCACTCTAACAATGTATTCTATAACTTTATGTGACAATGGACAACAAAAATGAATTTTACCATAGAAATATAATGGATATTTTATATCTATACCCAATATAATAGGGAATAGTAACTATTATTATTACTACCGCTTTTGAGTGCAGTGTCTATGTGGCTCCTAGCAACACATTTCTTTCTATCAGGAAAACCATTCTCACTAATTGAGGAAATAGTCTGTTTTTATGTAATATCGATTGACATACGATGAAACTTTTACAATTAATTTTCTGTGTTAGATAATCCAAACTTCAGCAACAAGAGGTCAGTTAATTTTAAAATATGTTTATTTAAATTTGCTTGTAGTATATAATGTTTATGCGTGTATTACACAATTAATTCCAAGCACAAGTTATTTTTAAGTATAAACGCAATCTTAGGACTCCCTTTGCAAAGAGACCTTAAGAGCCCTTTCTTACTTCTAATGTTTCTTAATGTGCTTATAGGTTTGCAGTGCACAGTAAAAGATTGTAGATTAGAATTGTTTTCTAAAAATTTACGTAAAGTGTTGGAAATTTAACTGAAAAAAAAAAATATAATTCATGGAGGTCTAAACCGGTGTCTTCGCGTTCTGCCTAATCTTTCTAGACGTTGAATTCTGTGCAGGGAGGGATATTTTTCTATTGAATTTTCCATTGCACAAAATTTCAGTGCTTTCTAGACTTCGAGACTATACTATGCATAAGTGTCGGAATTCTTATTGAACGGGTATGTCCATCTGTTAACAGTTATCAGAGCAAAAACTATAACATATCCAAGGGCGCCCATGTTGTGATTTCCAAGGGGGGCAAATATAAGCAAGGTTTCAAATATAGTTTCAAATTTTGCTATAACTAATGGAAAAATTCTATTGGGCTTTCGATATTCCCAAGTACGATTTCCTCTTAGGGGGCGAGCGCCCCACCTTGCCCCCCCCCTGATGGGCGCCCTTGAACATATCGGAATTTTTTTATCGATTCAGCATCCCAAGAATAGCTTCCATTTCCTCCGTTAAATCTCCATTCCAACTGGAAGTGGTAGAATTCCAAGAATGTTATAAAATAGAGGATCTGTCCATATGTATTAGGGTGGGTCGAAAAAACCTTTTTTTTTTTTGAAATTTGAAAATGGGTAGTGCGTAAAAGTTACTACCCGTGGCAGAGACTTTGCACAAAATATTTGACATTTTTCGGATCACCCCTTACCCTGCCGCATCCGCCTTAAAAATTTAAGGTTTTGGTAAAACGGCAACCCCATTAACTCTACAGTAACATCGTCTGTGATGGCTTCTGACAGTCTATAATAGAAGGCAAGAAATGTTCAGAGCATAAACTTAGTCTCATTGACATTAGGAACTGTTTTTGGAATACCCTAAATGTATAAATAATGAGTTAGTAAAGGCGTATTCCCAAAGACATGCTGCCTATTGCCTTTGAAGAAACAACCAATTCTTATGTGAGACAAATGACCATCGGCCAAGTAGAATCTAAAATTAGTGCCTTGCTCGCAAGAAACCAAGCAAGAAGAAAACAAATAGCTAGAATAGAAGCTAAATCGAAAATATGTGCAGCGGATCTTCACGAGTTTGACCCTTCAGGAATCCTGACACGAGTAAAGGAAGCTCTAGCATCTTCTGAGGATTCGTCCCGTGAAAGGGTCGAAACTGACAGTACATGTACTTCATATTTTGAGCCTGAATCTTCAAACACCAGACACGATCATCTCTTCCTTGCACCGCTACCGCTGTTTACCGAACTGGAACTTCAATACGTGAAGTAGTATTAATCGCTTCATCTGTTTTAAAAGACATTGGCTACGGAACTGGAGACAGCGGCATGCTTGTTATAGACAAATGTAAAGTTACTAGAGGAAAAAAAAAAGAAATTTGGCAAATCTTTGCAATAAGAAGACAATCTTAAAGGATGAAAGGACAAAACATTGTATCAGGAGACGAAAGGTAAAAAATACTATCGAGGTGAAAAATATGACGAGCATTTAACCATTTTAGAGGAACGGGATCATGTTATTTAGGACACATTATCCCTCGAAGAGTCAGGACAAGGAAGTGAAATAGCCAAAGCACTAATGAAGTGTTTAGAAAACAGTGAAGTCGATATGTCTCAATTGGTGGTTGTTGGGTGCAACGGGACAGCAGCAAATACTGGAGCGATGAATGGTGTTGAAGTGTCTCGAAAAAGAAAACTTAAATAAAGAAGTCCAGCATTTTGTTTGCATGCTGTGTACAAACGAATTACTGTTAAAACATCTGATTAATATCCTGGATGGTCTAACAACAGGGCCAAACACCTTCTCGGGACTCATAGGTGCCCAGTTAGGAGACTGCGAAAAGAGAAAAGCTGTGAAGTTTCACCCAATTACAGTAGTATGGGTAATGGAGATACAGAAAACATCCAATGATCAGAAGTATCTATTCGAAATGTGCTAATCTGTTACATCAGGAATATGCCCCTCAGATCTAGACAGTAAGAAACCATATCCCGTAGTGCAATCACAGTGGTTAACATTTGCTTGCAAAAAAACTACGACTTTACGTCAGAGCCCAAACAACAATCTTAAACTTCTGGCAGAATATGCCAACCGGTATGGTTTGGAATTCGTCAACAGCCTTCATGCACAGAAGGAGCCAGACATCTATAGAATATCATCTGCTCCTCAAAGTTTTTAACCATGGATACAAGAAAAATAGTCGACACTGTCATTCAAACAAATGGATTCTCTCTGTGCATCCCGAAAATTTGCTTCTAGCTATGATTTCTGACCCCAGCAGTGAAATAAGGCCATAGTTTGGAAACGGACCAAGGAAACTCTGCAAAGATGCAAAAATCCCGAAAAAGATTCGTGAATTTGTTGTAGCCCGGTTAAGATTTGAAGCGGACTACTGCCACGAAATGATCGACTTTTTTGCAATCGATGTAACAGAACCTCCTATTGCCAGGACGTTATCAGATGCAGAAATAGAAGATAATATTCGAACCTGTGCAATGGTAATCGAATCTTCAGTGATGTTCCCTTGCAATACGCAAGCCATCTAGTAAACTATAAATTTAGTGACACAAGCAGCATCCAAAGCTTATGATTTCAAAAATAGAGAGACGATAAGTAAGGCTATACTAGAATCGAGAAAACGAATGCCCAAATTTGCTTCGAAGAAGGATTTGACTCTCTAAAAAAATTGCACCTAAAAGCCCTATTGATAACAGAGACACATCTAGTTACGTGGGTAGGTGGGTGGAGCACGCAGTGCAGCCACGGCCTCGTCGTAAGCTCTGGGTTGTTTTGCGTTGGTCCCGAACGCAAAACAAGCAATGAGCTCCACATTTAGGGTATTCCAAAAACAGTTCCTAATGTCAATGAGACTAAGTTTATGCTCTAAACATTTCTTGCCTTATATTATAGACTGCCAGAAGCCGTCACAGACGATGTTACTGTAGAGTTAATGGGGTTACCGTTTTACCAAAATCTTGAATTTTTAAGGCGGATGCTGCAGGGTAAGTGTGATCCGAAAAATCTCAAATTTTTTGTGCAAAGTCTCTGCCACGGCTAGCAACTTTTACGCACTACCAATTTTCAAATTTCGAAAAAAAAAAATCTTTTCGATCCACCCTAATATATATCTTCATCCTATTAACTCAATGAAGCCAAAAAACAAACGAGCATCGGCACGTCTGATTGGCTACTCTCGTCTCCGCCATCGTCTGATTGGCTACTTTCGTTTCCGCCATGATCATTGGCTCAAAAACATTGCGATCTCATTGGGCGGAGTGGGTAGAGTAGGAGTGGCGAAACTATGATGTATGGCTTCAAGATTTTGTTGTAAAGGCAGATCCAAAGACGTAATAAGGGTTTGAATAAGGCTACAACGCTAAGCCTATCCAAATATCCATACATGAGTCTCAAATAAGTTTTTAGACATTGACACAATGAGTTTTATTAAAATTGAATTATTTTATAATTTGCTGTTTAAACATCAAGCGAGTAGTAGTAGATTTTGAAGTATAGCTCCTGAGAAATCGCATTGGAGGCTACTTTACGCTAGCCTTTAGTAATTCTCATGGAGTCAAGCAGAGTGAGCGGCAACAGCCACTCACCCATCGCTCTCAGCAGACGAAAACTATTTAAGCAATACACAAATGTAACAGGCGGCTACGAAACTAGGCGAATGCTGACAAAGCTAACTAAGCCTAGCTTTTCGGGTGTTCGGGAAGACAAAAGCAAAATGACGCGATCTTGTCAGAAAATAGAAGACAGAAATACTATGAAAAATTTAACAGCTTGCATTCAGTAAGAACTTCCGAAAAAGAAACACAAAAAGAATTGAGATATCTTATTATGAATAATACCTTATTCCGTACTGGTTTGCGTTATGGCAACTCAAAATATTAATTTTAGTTTTCAACAATCGGCACAGTAGTTATAATTGCTTGTAATCTTTTGCGTTGCGATCAGTAAGTTTGCGATTAAAGTTATGGAATGAGTCCCGAAGAAAGGAATTTATTTTAATATTTCCATCTTTAAAATAGATATTTTCGTAAAAGCGTACAATAGCACAACTGATTATGCGCTGATGCACTGCTGTCAGTGGCGGATTTACAAATTAGATATATTAGGCACGTGCCTAGGGGCGCAGCCTTTGAGGGGCGACAGCCGGAAGAAGTTTTTTTTTTTTTTTTTTTTTTTTTACATATTATAAATTATAGGAACATTGGTACTTACAGTCGGTCAATGTAACCCAGGCCCGTATCCAGGGAATCTAGTGGGAGCCGGGCCTCCCTAAATATTTGCTGCCCCCTAAAATTTTCGCGATAGGCTTGCAAATGAATTATAATATGGTGATAAACTATAATATGGTTAGATTGGCCTCTCCTAACTTCAGCCAGACCCCCTACATTTTTGGGCTGGCTATCAGCCTGATGTGACCCTCAATTTAATTTTATGAGAGAGTTTATTTTTTAAAATTCATTAATGAAACATTCCGTGCCAGTTTTTAATATAATAGGCTATAACATAGCCTTCTATATAGTTTTTAGCCACGAAATGAATAAGACAACGTGGCATTTTGTGACGTAGGTAGTCCGGTGGTCTTACTGCCTAGTAGTTATAGTTTGCCATGAGTCTGCTGAAAGCACAATAAAGTTGGATATTTATCAGTCTTAATGCATAGTTTTTGAAGTTTTGTGATTATTTTACGATTTTATTTCTTTGAAACATACTTTTGGAAAATGATAGGAGCGTGAAGTGTAGGAAAAATTAAAGTAAATTAAACAAATTTCTTAATTATAGGGTAGAGTCAAAGTATGGCCTTTGTATAGTAGAGTAGGACCAAAATTTTAAGGCACAAAAACGCTGAGATAATGCTAGTTTCTATTTAGTAATCCGAAATCTTGGGAACTGTCTTATTTTAAAAATTCTTTACCAACAAATAACAAAATGAAGTTAGGTATCATAATATATTACGTAAAAATATAGTACATAATATAGACTAAACAAATTTTAATGGGAGCTCCTCCGTGGCTAAGCGGTTAGCGTACGCGCCTTTGGCGTGGGAGACCGGGGTTTGATTCCCGGCGGGAGCTCATGTGGTTCGGATTCCACGTTAATCAGTAGGTCCACGTCTCATATAGCCTCGCTGCTGAACGGGACGTAAAACTCAAAATCAACTCAACTCAACAAATTTTAATGGAATTTTGCCAAGAAAGGTATTGCGTCCGGCGCTTAATTTATTTATAGTTACTCTCGCCTAAATGGCAAAATATTTTTTTTTCATCTTAAAACGTATTAATAAAATTTCAAAACAATTTATTTCACTTTGCCTTTCTTGGGCAAAGGCATGAATAAAAGCGTGCCAATGACGGAAAATTAAAAACCGCGTATTACATTGAGACGTTTCCTATGTTCGCGAAACACAAAGGAGCGGCCGGCCGAATCGTGCCTAGGGGCGGCGCCATAGGTAAGCCCGCCATTGACTACTGTTTTCTATTAGGCCTAATACGTTTATGTATATTGTTGTGGATGAAGTGGTTAAGTTTATGTGTATGATTTGGGGAATTTATACTTAAATATAGGCAGGGATAAAAGTGGATCTGAAAAGGTAAGACGACGGTAGATATCGGCATAACGTCACGCCATTCCCCCAACCTATATTTGCCCATTATAAGTTTCTAAGAACTGAGGGAACGCAGTACATATTTTTGTGAGGTGGGGGCGACATCCCCCTCACTTTTATCCCTTGAATATAGGTCTATATCTACTGTTTCTTTGAAGTAATATTACATTGTTGTTTGTCAGTTTTGTGTGATATGCGTATATGTAGGTGTGTTTAGTAAGGAGGAGACATACATTACCCGTCTCACAATAGAAAAAAAAAAGTTGAAACAAACAATAACCGACCCACTTCATCTCTTTCTTTCTTGAGGAAAAACATGAAAAGCAAGCAAGACATTTGCAATCTAGGAGGTACCATACAAGCGTATGGTTAATTGGAAGCAGGGGCGGATGCAGGACGGACTTCTGAGGGGCGGTGGATTGTAACATTGCTACTTAGTGCTACTTTTAAGAGCTGCAAAGTCTGCGATGGGTTTTATTTATATATAAAATAAGAAAGTTTTCTCCTCTTCTGAGGAGGGGCAATTGCCCCGATCGCCCCCCTGTATCCGCCCCTGACTGGAAGCGCAAAGAAATGGGTACTAACTTCACTTCACTCTACACTCATACACACATACAACAAACAAGTCAAAGGTTTCATGCGGCTGACAGTGAGCGCAAGGGGACTGAGCCCCTCCTAGCTACGGTTCTAATTTACTCTACCCATTTCGAAACTCACCCTACGTTACTGGGGAGATCCCCTATTTTATAACATTTTTGTAGAGTTTAACCATTCTGGTTTCAACGTTTAGCTCGACAGAACTAAAACTGTAATACATAGCGACAGGTGTTTTTTTTTTTTTTTTTTTTTTTTGCAATCGATTCAGCATCTTAAAAAAAACTGCCATCACCACCCATAACACTATCGAACCGGAAGTGGTAAAAATTGACTAGTACTTCAGATTTCGATACTGATTTTTATAGATCGAAAACAGTAAGAGATATCAAAAAGCAATCTTTTGACACAGATTCATCGTTACAAAAATATATTTTGTTTCTACTTTTATCTATCTATTCACATCGAAAGTGGTGAAAATTTGCGATTTCTAGTTTCAACACTGATTGTATTATGGATAAAAACGGAAATAGCTAACAACAACTAGTTTTTGATTCAGTGCCGGAATAATACGTTTCACCTATGATTTTGTGCCTCTACGAGGCGTATTTGCTACCGGAAGTGATATACATTAATTAGCAGTTCTAGTTTCAATATTAATCTCCATAGAGATTAATTAAGATGTATTTAAATGAATCCCAAAATAAAGTCCGACTAGGAAAATTCTTGTCCATCGAGTTTTCACGTCGAGAATGGTCTGAAACAAGAAGATGCGTTGTTGTTATTATTCAACCTTATTCTGCTATAAGGAAAATCAAGGGCCTAGAACTGAATTGTATTCATCACGTTATGGCATATGCTGATTATTGAAATCTAAAAGAGGATGATAGGAGAACAACAGAAAGAAATGTAGAGGTCTTATTAAGCTCTTGCAGGGACGTGAGCTTAGAAATAAATGTAGAGAAAACTAAAAATATATGGAAGTACGTCTTAATCATAATACTACAAATTATGGATGTTTCAAAATATCAAATAATACTTTCGACAAAGTAAGTACTTTCAAACATCTAGGATCAGTATTAACAGAACAGAATCATATCCACGAAGAAATTAAATATCGACTGAAAGCGGGAAATTCATGTTACTATTCAGTTCAAAATCTTTTGACGTCGCAAATTCTGTCGAGGAATTTGAAACTTAAAATATAATATAAAACGATAATCATGCCTGTTGTGCTCTATGATTGCAAAACATGGTCACTTACCCTGAGGGAAGAACCCAGATTAAAAGTATTTCAGAATGAAATCCTGAGACGAATATTCGGACCAAAGAGGAATAGGAATGGGGAATCGTAGAAACTTCTTAACTTAAAATGCATAATTTATACCATCAATATTAAGACGAATATCGCAAAAATAGGGATACAAAATAAAACTGGATCAAGTTAGCTAAGGACAGAAGCCAGTGGAGAGCTTTTGTGAACGCGGCATTGAAACTCCCTGCTGCATAGGCCGTAAAGTTAGTTAGTTTAGTTAGAGCAAACATAGTAAAAGATAGCGAGAATTGTTTTGATATGGATTAATAGTCCGACGAACAGATTATATCTTTTATCTTATCAATCTATTGCAACCAGTGGTTATAGATGTATTACTTCAAGTTTGAATATTGGATTCTCATAGCTGGAAATCTACCGTGGTTTCACGCAAAACAAAAACTCACTTGTTACCATTCAGCGTTTCAAGATAAGTGGTCCTCCCCATAGACGCTTTGAAGGAAAATTTGAGAATGTTTTAAGCAGGGTCTTAGACAAAGAACGGCAGGATATCGTGGGGTGGCACTTGGATGGTTGAAGGATACACCATTCTGTTTGGCAACTCAAATATTTTGTTGCCATGTCATGAAAGGTTTGCAAGGAGAACAGGTAGTGACGCAGTGTGGTGATTTTCCTAAAAGAGCTAATGGATGTTAGAGTTGTTTATTTTACACAGTTCGGTATCATGAAATCACCTTTGAAATTACCTTCCAGCATCATGGAGTACCCTGCCACTTTGCTCGAACATGTTCGTTTTTAAATGTTCGTTTTGGAGATCAATGGGGGTTAGGATTAGGAATTACGTTTCTGGGCTTTCAGCATTTATAGCCATTTAACCCGTCACACGCCCGTCCCTCGGCGATCACACTTTCCGGGGAACTGGGGAGGAAGAAAGAAAGCAGCCATCCCAGTATTAGGTACCATCCCGGTATTTGTCTAATATGAATGAGGAAAACCCAGAAAATCCTCATTCAGGATGTCTGGCCTGAAAGAGCTGTTACACCTTTCCGACCGAGTGTCAACACCGAGAATCGAACCTGGGATTGCTCGCACCGAAGACGAGAGCTTTAGCAACTACGCTACTCGGAACCACTGGAGATCATTGGGTCACACGTCAAGGATCCATCCAGGGTCGGATTTAAATGGGGTGCAAAGGTGCACGTGCATTCCCCCTTCGTTGTAAATATACACTACCTAAAATGAGAAAGTAGCAGTGAAAATAGCAACACTTTCCGAAAATTTCTGCTCTCCTGTTTCCGTTTGGGCTTAAAACAAAGGGAAGTTTTACAAAATCGATAGTTTAAGTGATTTTTCTAAAGGTTGAAAGAAAAGGATTTACCGAGAACAGACACTTAGCAACTCCAGAGCATTTTCTCATTCACACGACTGATGCCTAAAGACATCTTAAAAATCCAATCAAATTCAAATGTACTGGTAGTGATTTGTGCACCCCCTCAGAAAATCCAGGGTCCGACTCTGGATCCATTCTTTGGCTTCCAAGAACCTCTGACTTCACACCATTGGATTTTTTCTTTCTCAAAGACATTGTGTACCGTGTTAAAAAATCAGTAATGTAAACCACAAATGAGGCAGTTAAAGCACATAGAAACATACCGACATGCACTTTAACACTTACCTAATATAGTAGAATCTTATAGCTCTGAATTTGTTTTTCAGTAAATAAACTATTTGAGATGTTAAACAAAACAGTGTATTCATTGAACCATGCGAGTGCCATGATGCCATCACAGAAACCCCACGAAACACCACCATTCTTCATCGAAGCCCCTATATTTCTTAGAAATTGAACTTTGACCAAGACCCTTAAAAAGAGTTCTGTAAGTTTCAAGATTGTTGGAGTTCGAGTTAATCTGGCGCCAGGTTTGTTGCTTTGTTTCGAGCTTCCATTTTGTACTATGTTTTCGTTTCATATAAGTGCTATTTTGTGTGTGTGTTTATTTTATTTTTATTTTTTCAATTTCCGTTCAATTTTCATAATGGGTGAACATGTCTGGCGTTGCTGTTTTTCTACAATGGTTTTACTTTCTGGCAATTTCGATTAACACGAGCAACTTCAGGTTTCCAAACCGTACCATTTTGGTTATGCTGTGTCATGAACACGTTTTTGCTTAGTGTAAACAATTCAATGTTGAATACGATGTATTTACCTTCTAACAATTTTTCAGTGTAATAGAGGACTTGGCTACTAAGAGTGCCTCGTACTCTTTAGAAACCCTTATACGGGTTCACGTTAAAGAACAAGTTTCCGATTTCAGTGGGATAAAAGATTAAAAAGAAACATGAATTACCAGTTTGAGCTGGATACTGCTACAAATTCTGTTAGAAACGAACTTACATAAGGTAAAACACCACAGATATTTGATGCTAACGTGTCAGAAAAAGATTCTTTCTGCTAGTATATTGAATATATATTAACATAAATTCCTCTAGAAACATAAACATGTTTTAGAGTCTTTAAATAACATATAAACTTCTCTGTTTGTGAGAAACGAAATTGCATTTTTCTGTTTTCCTTCTAAATTTTACCGTAAACCACAAAGAAAGTTCGTTGTGTTCATATGAGGGAAACGTGAATTCCTTTCATTTTATTGAAACCGCGACATGGGATGGCGGCCAACTATCGTATCCTCTTTACGGAACAAAGGAACGTCAAAAATTAAGAAAATGCATCCGATTCTTTGTGCGTGTGAGGTTGTTGTTCGCTGTTCATAGTCAAAAGAGTTGAAGGAAACCACACCTGCTTATTTGCTTTGGATTAGTTACCACGTAAGAAACTTACTAATGAATTATATAGTCTAATACCTTTTAGTTACAAAACAAGATAGTTATGAATGTAAACTATTCTAGATCAATACTAATTGTATTCAGCCTTAAGCTTCTATTTTCAATTATACAGGGTATCCACTGTAACACTCCATATCAAACAAATATAGGGGAAAAGAAACTTCGTGTTCCATCCACACAAAACGGTCATCATAGGTATTCTGCCATTATTGGCAGGTCACTTGGCGCAACTGACGTGAGAAGGCAGCAGATTTCACGGTTTTCCGCTAATCTCTTCGTCTTCACGTACGATTTCTCTGTGTTGACATCATCCATTAACTGTAGTCTCCTTCGCTCCCTCCCTCTCTTTCCTGCCACCATACTCTATAAAACGTCCCTCATGATGCAGTTCCTTCTTAGCCAATGTTCCAGCAAGTTTCTCGTCCTCTTCTTAATAATATCTAAAATTGTTCTTTTTTCCCCTCACCATTTCTAACACCCCTCTCATTCGTTTTTCGTTCGACCCAGATAATTCTCTCCATCCTTCTCTACACCCATATTTCGAAAGCTTTTCAGTCGTTTTTCATCAATTTTTGCGTAATGTCCATTTTCTGACCCATACAGTACTCCACACAATACTCCGCACAAAACATTTTATGAACTTTTTTCTCAACTCATTATTCAAAGTCTCACAAAATAGTATTTTCTTCCTCCTAAATACTTTTTTCGTCATTCCTATTCTTGCTTTTATTTCACTTCACACTCCATATCATTACTAATAATACTACTCAGGTATAGAAAACTAGTCACCTGTTCCATTTTCCCTTCCTATCTCTGTATTTGACATCGACTTCTTCGTTCCAATCACCATGGCTTTAGTCTTTCTCACATTTATTTTCATCCCATATTCTTCACAGCCCTTTCTCAAGTCTTCTAACATCCTATTGGTTTTCTCTTCAGATTCTGCTACAAGCGCCAATATCATCTGCAAACCGTATACACCTAATCATTCTGCCTCCTACTGAAATGGCGTCTTCACTTTGTAGGCTCTTTTTCACTCTCTCTTCTAGATAGATATTAAATAATGGACAGCATTCCTGTCAAATTCCCTTCCAATTACACTCTGCTCTGTCATTTCCAATCCTATTCTCACACTTACTTGTTGGTTCATATGTAATGTGAAGTGACTGTGAAATGATGTATAATTGTGTGAATTTTTGATTCAATTTGTTAAATTTTAACAGAATCATGAACTCTTAAATTCCAACGAAACAAAACTTTTATTTGTGATGTACATTTGCAGACGGCTTTTATAAACATGCACTTCTTAATGGTCATTACTGAAACTGCTAATAAACACGATTAGTTCCCTTCCTGCTTTTGTGCATTCCCTTCCGCCTAGCCTGATCTTCCTAGTTGATTAAACGCAACACTCATCATTTTTCTGTTAAATAAAAACCATGGAGGACACGTCCACATGGGATATTCGCCATGAAGTTTGAATAGGTGCAGGATCGTCAGAAGAAACACAACGCACTATTGAAGATCTACCAACTCCACGTTTTGGAAATACCATTCTGTAAATTCATCGCTACAGATTCACTTACCTGACTAGTGGAATGAAGATGAAGGAGAACATCGTTAAAGACACATCGTGACAAGAGAACTCGACGCCCCTGGCGGCTAAACAGGATTGGGATCCAATTGTTGGCTGACTCCAGCGTATCTAGGTTCCTCCAGGGAGATCTAGTCATCGACGCAGATGAGGACGACACCAGTCTAATAGGAATATTCAGGCTAGTGCTCTTCCACAGTTTTACGATTTAAACCTCTCTCTCTCTTTCTCTCTCTCTCTCTTACCTTTCCTTCAACTTTTTTTTTTTTTTTTGTAAAATTGAAACATTTTAATTTTATTTAAATTCAACCATATTTCTTACAGTAAAGTACCGTGTTGGCCATCAGTTTCATCCAGGCCCGTATCCACGGGGGGTTAGGGGCCAAGCCCCCCTAAACTTTGGCTGACCCGCCTAAAAGTTTCACAGTAGGCTTGCAAATGAACTATAATATGGTGCTGAAATATAATGTGATTAGGTCGGGTCCCTCTAACTTCTACTGCACCCCCCTAAACTGTTAGGCTGGCTACGGGCCTGGTTTCATCCCCAATTGTTACATTCATTTTATAAATATTTAAAGATTATTCTGAGCTACAAACTGATGATCCCACGCCACGGCACATAGTGGCACTTCACGTCACAATAAGTTTCTTATTCTTATGAGTCTTCGATCTTCCCATTCCAACCCAATCTTCTTTAGAAATTCCAAGAACAGTTCCCAATTCACGCGATCAAGAGTATTTTCTTTTTATTACGAAAATGGTAATGTAACTTAATAAGTGTTATTTTAACACAAATTAATACACTTGCACATGGGGGGCTTTGGTGGCACGAAGGATGTCTTATGGGGCGTTTACACTTAGTCGATTTGCGTTCGATTCAGTTGAATTGACGTCACTTTCAACTTAATCGACCGTGTAAACGGGACTTCAACTTAATCGCTTGTTGATCAAAGGCGACTAATCGACTGGCAACTGAATTAAAAGACGTTCTATTTTCTGTGGTTGAAATAATTGAACACATCCATCAATCTAATTCGAATCTGTCTTGAAGTTATTAAAAAATTAATAGAAAAAATATTAGAAAAATAATATAAACTATTGCACATAAGCAAATATTAACCTACTAACCTTTTGCTCTTTAATTGTGATGATGGAGATCCAAAACGTAGTGATTAGCACACAGCATCATGGAGCAGTGCAAACACTTAACAAATGCACTTTCGTCACAATCTTCATGACCACAGACACTATTTTCTACTAGTCTTGAGAACATTTGTAAATGAACCAACTATTGCTCCTGTTACGTACTCACATTTCTGCCATGCATATGCAAGCATGTCCTTTAGGACTGGCGCACAAAATTGATGATACACAACAGAATCATTTTCTTTATGAAAATTCTGCCATATAACTTGTACACCGAACAAGTGAACACCTGCTACAAT
The DNA here is from genome assembly GCF_964235325.1 of Thermobia domestica. Taxonomy (NCBI): domain Eukaryota; kingdom Metazoa; phylum Arthropoda; class Insecta; order Zygentoma; family Lepismatidae; genus Thermobia; species Thermobia domestica. The sequence continues at coordinate 266,086,025 of NC_137462.1, forward strand.
CAGTTATTTATCACAGATTTGATATGAAAACTAGTCTTGCCTGGAAAGATGCAATATTTAATTATTTTATATTGAAGGGAAAAGGAAGAAAGAGGCTTGTTTTATGGATTGCAACTTGGAATTGAATCTTGTAATAATCTTTACTGCCACATATTCTTAGCAGTTGTGCATGCATTCTCTTATCATTAATAGCAGAACCGACACAAGAAAAGTGAATTCTAAGTTTCCATGTGTATCTTCTACGAATTGGCTGTGAACTGATAATTTAAATCTCCTTCATTGTTCAATGTGGCAGCAATAAATCTATTGTATTTAGAGAAACTGTCAATAAATACATTAAAGTATTTTAACTTCGTAATATGCACGGTAAATTATAAGTCGTCAAATATGAGTATTGGAAAGGAACGCAATATTCTGCAACAATGATGGTCTTTGCGTAAGGTTTCTAGATTGGAGAATAAAACTTAACACACTATAATGGACCACGTAAAATTGCCTAAAATAGATTTTTGGTTTGATACAATTCAACGTCCCACACGCCTGCTACGCTAAAGGAGACGTGGACCTACTGATTATAGTGGAATCCGAACCATTTTGGTCGTTCAACTAATATGTACCAGTTTATATAATTTTTCTAATATATATCCGAACAATCCCTTTGGTATTCTCTGCTCGTAAATACTATTAGGCATGTGTTTCATCTACCAACAGTCTATTCCATCACACTTTGAAATAGGTATAACTTGTAGCATGCTGATATTCCATTTTTCACTACAGAAATTTCAATTTAATTAACGATTTCTCTTACTAGTCTCAAGATCTGATTGGTATAGTTGCTATTGTACTGCGTTAACTACTGCATTAGTTAAAATCATGCAAGTGCTCGCACGACCGTGTTTCATGACACAAGTTTAACTTGCACAGTTTTTATATGTTCCTGTGGGTAAGAGGGCTCTTAACTCCGAAGTGAAGACAGATATCTAAATTTTGGTTACTGAAATGAATTCAGGAGTAAATTCCAGTGCTATTTGATACCCTACATGACCCCTTTGCCATTTATCATATTTGACGGCGATTCAATATGGCGCCTTTCAAGATGGCGGTCATGCACTTTAAGTACTCTCGCATATAGATGATCTACCTTGGTTTACAATACTGAAGTCGGATATATCAAAAGCTTTTTCATTTTTATGCTAAAATGGTATTCTTGAACATTGCCTACAGGATTTCAAGATGGCGTCGGTGTAGCAGCTCAACGAAGCATTTGCGCATCGAATGACTATTACTACGTTACTTAGCAACTCGAACTGAATCTTGTCACAAATTTTTATCAAAATTCAACTCTCACGGTTTATGGACCTTCCTCGTTAGTGTAAACGCCCCATAACCTGTAGCCAATATCACGCCATGTGTTGTGTTGTGTAGCATTTCTAATGTCACAGAGTTTATGGCGATGTTTGAAGTTCATTATGTTGTCAAATTCTGTAGCGTACGCTTTGTCTTTGACGTACTTTAAGGAAAAATTCAATGGGATTATGTCGGCGGAACGTGGGGGCCGATAATGGTCCAACTATTGGGTAACGTGGCATTCAAAAACTGAAAACTCCAATATGATGGGTCACCACAATGCTGAACGATTATTTTGTGTTGTGTATGATACAGCAAAGTTCTCTAACATACCCAAGTAAGAGTTATGGAAGAATATTTTCTTGAAGAGCGGTTAACAATTTGCTTGTTCATAATGCCATACTAATCATTTACTTTTGAAGAGTCTTGCAAGTGCTTTATGAATGCATAGTGACTTTTAAATATCAAATTCGTGCATTGTGGCGATTTACTTTCCCCGATAAGTGAAAGGTGAAAATGAAATGAAATGAAATCTTTGAGTTTTACGTCCCACGGTTATGCCGGTTAGGCTAAAGGAGACGGTGATAATGAGAGATGAGTGAAATGGTGGAATGAATAAAGTGGGAGGAAACGGGAGAACCCCGAGAAAACCCACGAGCACGGTGTTTGTCCACCACAAAGTTCACTTGGCGGGGGCTGGGATCGAACCCGGGACCCCAAGCACCAGAGGTGAACGCTCTACCACTGAGCCACCGCGCCCCCAAGTGAAAGGTGACATAACCTGAAAACAATATGTGCGACAGAAAGGTACCATCATCAGCAACACGTCCAGCTTAGCGATTGCAAATCCTTCGCGCTTTGATCGGATATCAGACTTGGTTTTCTGCACAATTTGTACGTACCTTGCATAATTGCAACTGTAGTTGACAGTGAAAAAGTTTCTTAACTGTCGAATTTTTCCTTCTCAATTCTCTCGCTGCTTGCCTAATTGACTTCCTTGGACTTCGTTGGAACGATCTCCACACATTTTCTACAACCTTTTCCTGAATACCATGGTTTCTACTATCGTGTCTTTTCAGAACACAACTAGTCGCTAATATAATAATAATAATAATAATAATAATAATAATAATAATAATAATAATAATAATAATAATAATAATAATAATAATAATCACACTCCTTCTTTGTAGTCTTGAATGTCTGAGTGTCCTTATTGTATGTACACACAATTATAGTTTCATTGCATTTGAATTTTGAATTTTGTTTCTGCATACCACCACATAAGTTGGGTACACGCTCGTTTGAGATCGCCATTTTAGAAACAATTTATTGCTGCAGCCCCACTGTAGTTCTAACGCGAATTACATCACCACCACGTGAACTTGTTTAGTTTTTTTCCTTCAGCTGTTGTGAAAGTTCCAACTGGGTGACTTAAAATAACACAAAAATATACTGTTATAATCACAGAATCTTATGGTAAATACGCTAATACGTTTTGAATTACTTTGGCAAGAAAAACGATCATGACGTATAGTTCATATCCATCAATTTATCTGGTGTAGTTGGCTCAAATCCTTTGAAGTTCCCTCACAACAACTACTAACTGCATTACTTGGGCCATTGTGTCATGTGCAATGGTAACACATGTTCCCTTCGATGTATATTTCATCAATGTTTCTGCACAATTTCTTCACATTCATGGTTATATGGAGTACATCTCGCAGAAGAGATGGTACAATTAGTGATTGTGCATGATGAATTCGAACTTCGAAGTCATCTATGGTATAGATACGACATCCGTTGTAGATGTATTTTTTTAAACAAATTCCCCCGCACAAAATTTCTAATGGAGTAAGGAAAGATGACCGTGGTCTCATGCCTTATTGCCTAAGACATGTAAGAAACAGTGACTTCCACCAGAGGCTAACATTGTACTAATGAACAACTTGAAAAATACATACACACAAAACTAAGTCAATCAGTTGATAATTTCAACAATAACACTTAGGGGGGAACTCTGAAACAAAAACAAAAAATGAACTTATCAATTTAGTAAAACACAACATCTAGTATTCGGCAGTATGTTGGCTTCATGTTTTTTTCGGGGGTGGATGGATCGTTGAAAGGTTAACTCTGGCCAGCACAATGACAGAACTTAAATCCTAGATTCCATAGAATAGGTTTTTTTTATTATAGTACAATAGGTAACATTCTATTACATGATATTCTAATAAGTTTCATGAAACTCAAAGTTATTTCAAAACAATTATTTATTTTTGCGGCACCCTGTATATTGACTGTTATTTTATTAATTACATTTTATGCGTTAAAAATTGAATCACTTGGTTAATCATGCGAATCATCATTAATAGCGCATGATGGTCATCTGTTGTAGAGACGGGACTTACAGCAACATTATCAGTCACGATGGCAATGTTTTCTACAGAAGAAATAACACGAGGACGCCCTGAGGGTTTAATGTCGACAACCTAACTGGTTTTGTCAAATTTAGCAATCAGTCTCACCACAGAAGACTTATGCAGTAAATTACGCAGACCAAACATTCCACTGAGTTTGCGAACAGTCTGTGCAGAACATTCACTACATTTGTAACAAGGTTTCACTATGACAACATGTTGTTCCGTTGTGAAGCACTCCATTCCTACCCGTACAGAAAACAAATGACGATCATCATGTGCTATTCGGCGCTACGTCATCATTAACCATAAAGACAATAGATCAAAATCGTGTAACGTTCAGTGTTGCCAACTTACTAGAACAGAAATGGCGGGCATTTCAAAGGTTGCGTTCTTTATGAGACACCCTATACAATGAAGTTTGCTTTCCAAGCTTTAATTTCCACTGCAAACTCTCTATTAAAGCGAGAAGTGGTAAAAATCTACTACCACTTCTGCCTTCAATATTAATCGAAAAAAATATCATACCAATCAAACAAAACTCCACGTTGTGTATACGTTATACTACTACTCCAGTTCCTGCAGTTTACTACCTATCAATTCGCTTCATCATGGGAAGCAAAGTTTCCTCGTTAATTTGCCTTCTGTAGAGAATTAGTTTTTAGATTTTCTAGAAAGCATTGTCTAAATTGACCCAATTCTCACAATAGAGAAATTAGACCAAGGTCAACAGTACCAAATGTCATAGATTGAAGCAGCCATGTTTGTCATTAATTCATGAAGAAATTCATGAAAAGTAACTTTTGCAAGACATTTACACAGTTGGATACTTTAATGAGATGAATATGCATGAGCGAACAAACGAGATGATTGTGTGGCATAGGGGGGGAAAAAGAAGAAGAAGAATCACATTTGATGTAATTGGATGACGAATGGTGGATATAGCATTGCTAAGTTAGTGATGTATTTAAGGAAAGGTACGCATGTTGCTATGGTAACGTACATGTAAGCTTTTTCCTCGCGAAATTCTGTAGAAGCATCAATTGTACTTACTTTGTCAAATATTAAAAACATATTTCATATGTCATAAATGATTTTTAGTTACCCATTGTCTCTCTCTTTCCAAAGAATGTAGTACTTTATCATATTTGTCTCATTTTGTACTCGTAAGAAACATTCTGTCTCTATAGCAAAGAATAAACTCTACCAAAATACGTAAAGAGAATCATGCAATTTGGTATCCTTTTTATTATAGGCAACAAGCATTTCTCTGCTACTACCCAGGTTGCATAAAAGCTAGGGAATGTTAATGATTTTAAACGGGATATAATTAGCCACTGTTAAATGTCATCGTTATCCGTGAAGATGTTAACGGATTGGCTTCATTAATAAACTTGGCCGAGATAATTTCTGTGACAAAAAGCAATATGTCATTATATTGTAGGCAACCAACATTTCTTTGCTACCGTGCAGGTTGCATAGAAGCTAGGGAATGCTATAGATTTTAAACGGGATATGGATAGATATCATTAAAGTCACAGTTATCTATGAAGATTTTAACGGATTGATTGCTTCATATTGAAATATAATATAGAAAAATGTAACAATTAAAATTATGCCAAAATATTTATACAATAAATGTCCAATTAGTTGAATTCTGATAGTGAACGCAATCAATGTGTTCGAAACGTAATTTGAAATAAAATTAATAAAACAAAAATTTAGTATCAAAACCTGAACGTTTTTGAATTTAAGTATAGTTTTAAAAAAGAAATTGTTCAAATGTATGTCGAGTTACGAAGTTCTTTCGAGGAAGTTCACCGCGTTAGTGCGCCACTGGGTAAAAACTATATGCTTTCATTCAAGTTTACGGTGACACAGCCAGTGCTTAGCCGATTCTACCAACGTCGTATTGAACTCAGTACATAAGTCTCTGTTACAATTGGTAGTTAATGTCCAAGTAATGGGTTGAGGAACCAATACAGCATATTCAAAATGCGAGTGCATAGTAAACCTATGTAGGAGTCATCCAAGAAATAAAAACAACTATTTAAAGACTTAAATCTCAGAGGTGATAAAGATGAGTGTCTGAACAATATAAAGTGTTGTCAATAGAATACAGAGTTTGTCTGTAAAGTGATGAGAATGAGTCATGTAGAAAGAATTTATTGATCCAATCGGTGTATGTTAATATTCTTCAAAATGGTCTTATTGGGCGTCGATACACTGATCCCAATGTCAATCATACATTGCAAAGGCTCTCTGGAAGTTAGCTTTCATAATCTCTTTCAGAGACACTGTGACAGCCTGTTGGATGGCGGGAACATCGTCGAAACGATGACCTTCAGGCTTCTCTTAAGCTCTGGTAACAGACACAAGAATGGTGGCTCACATCGGGGCTATACGGTGGCTGCGGCAAGGTTGCAACCCCTATCCGGGCCAGGTATGCAGTCACAACGAAGATGCTGTGGGTTGAAGCGTTGTCATGGGCTTCCAGCGATCGGTAATCTTCAATTGTTTCCGTTTGACGGATCTACGCAGGCGCGCAAGCACTTCTTTGTAGAAAACGGCGTTTCACATTTTCTGCCGTAACAAAAACTCAAAAACAAATTTTTCGCACGACACGTGATCCTCACCGCATCAGAGCTCGGACACGGCTGCCGCCCAGTATGTTGCTTAGCTAGGACCCCCACCACAAATTCTTCTCGCCGGGAAGCGTGTTGCTAGTGACTAGAGCGCCGCGCGGCTACCGGTCTCTTTACCATACGGACGAACTCTGTACATAGGAAAGTTACTGCAGAGCATGAAAATGGAAGTGTAGAGTATTCAGGGACTATTCACAGAATAAAAATTTTCATCTTCTGAGAACCTAAGAACTTTCTTTTCTTCTCTGCTATCTGAATTGTTGTTTTCGAGCACGTAATAGTAATAGTTAACTGTTTTTCCATTTACTCTCCAGTGCTCTTCGAGTAACGAATGCCCGTGTTTTCTGTATGTGTGGCCCTAGGTTCGAATCCCTCTGGAAGTACTAGCTTCAAGCAATTCGGATCCCACTTTAATGATACGTCTTATCTCCTGTTGAAAAAGAATCTTAAACCTAGTCAATTAACCAATCTTTTTCCTTCTCATCTTGTGATCGACAGTATTTTATACTCTAGGTAACCACCATTATAAAATATTGTATGAAAGACTAGAAACCAATATCATACATGGCACCACGTAGACACCAATAACAGAGAGACAGGGAACAATGCAGACCAGGGCTACACTTATGATGAAATAATGATTGCACGACTGTTTTTAAGGAATTGGTTAATTATTGTAAAGATAGCAGAGAAGACAGGGAACTCAAAGTACAGTAGACCTTAATACGTAGAATCTTATGTTACGAGACAATACATTGTTTTGAAAACTATCAAGATCTTTAAAAATATTTTAATGTATGGTAGAGGAGCGGTACAAATTTTCGTTTCTTTCACATTTTATTATAAAAAGTTTTATACAAGTTTATGTACACAGTACTACAATTAAGTAGATGTCTTTTGTGACAATTCTTTTTCTATGGGTTTGGACCTCCTGCCCAGAGCAGCGCGGGAACGGAAAGGAACCTCTTGTTCGTGGCAGCACAGAGGTAGGATGTTGTCTCCTGCCCAGTGCAGCACGGAGAATGCTAAGGTTAGGGGGTCTCTCTCGCCTAGAGCAGCTTGGAGAGAAAGTTAGAAATTGATAAGATATAACTGATCTTTTCTGCATCTTGACCGGCTCTTTTATAACGAAATTTGGAGGCAGAACCTGTGGAGGGGTTATAGGGGTCTTTTCGTGACTCTCCGTGTCCTCCTCGTATTTCTTCGGTAACGGCATCCGTCGGCTGCTTGTGATTCTTGTGGAGAAGCGCACGGTGTTGTTCCTAAATATGAGGAGATATTGCAATATTTACATAAAGAAGCTGTTAAATACAATATTACTAGGTAGTTCAGCAGGCGAAAAAACAAAATCATTGACATATTCCCCTTATTTCCATGAACTTTAAGTCGAAGAATAAAAATCTGAAATCCAGTATTCGTTCGTTCACCGAATACACTGGGTTTTCTCTGGATTTTTAAATGTGGAGATATACCATCAAATACATAATTGAAAATATCATACACGTTCTTTAAGATACACATCCGAATTTATAAGTCACGTAGAACACATCATTTCTTTGATCCATAAAAGAAATAATATCGCTAATATAAGAAGCTATGTTAGCCAATTTGCAGTATTCTTCTTGTTCTTGGATTCGTACTTTCGCTTGACAAGTCGAAAACAGAAATTTATATTGTTGTGTTCATGAAAAGTGTTTGAAGACACTTTTAAGATAAAATACAGTTCATTTAAATTTTTTCTCTTCTTTGAGTAAATTTCATTAGCTAATTTTGTAGTTTCAGTAACAATCGAAGTGGAAGAATATGTGAACAAAAGAAGGGGCCAAATGTCAGTAGATTAGCGTAAGTTTTCCTTTATTGATGTGCGTGAGTTTTCTTTGGCTTTCCTAGAGACTTCGCTTGGGGAAAGTCACACAAACTGTTCATTCACTATCATGAGATTCTACAAGTGTGAAAATATTTTATTATGGGAATTTTTGGATTGTTGGTACATAATTTTACCCACTCAAGGATATTTCGTTACGTTATTTTACTCTGCTATATTATATTTTATTGTCCAATGTTTTATTATTACATTCTTGACATGTATGCATCAAAAAGAGTTAACCTTATAACCATATGATGTTATAGTTGCGACACAAATTCGTCTTCTAAGCCGTACTCCAGGCAAGCTGGAACAGAAGATGGCCACTCACAAAGGCCTTACTAGTATTGAGGGCAGTACGAGAAGATGATGTATATTTTCACAAGAATTGAATAACCGAAATCGAGAAACTTGTTCATCGTACAATAACACCACAGGAACAAGAAAACTGTTACAACGTAACCAAAATATTTACTTACTAAAGAAACGCAAAAATCCATTTACTTACTATTTTAGTGGGAAACTTGGTTCTCCATTCTTTGAACCAATCTCTTAACGTTCGGTGATAAATTGAATGTTTCAACGCGAAGGATATTTTTAAGGTAGATATGAGTTTCCAGAAAAATAATTCAATTCAGGTTAAGAGGTTATGTAAGCAAGAATTTTAGGAATGATAAAAAAAATGGATCAAAAGATTGCGATCTTGACGAAATACTTTAGGAATGATCCAAAAGAAATGCGTTAAAAGATTACAATCTTGACCAAAAATTTTAGGACTGATCCAAAAAATGCGTCTAAAGATTGCGATCTTGACCAAATACTTTAGGAATGATCCAAAAGAAATGCGTCAAAAGATTACAATCTTGACCAAAAATTTTAGGACTGATCCAAAAAATGCGTCTAAAGATTGCGATCTTGACCAAATACTTTAGGAATGATCCAAAAGAAATGCGTTAAGAGATTGCGATCTTGGACAAACATTTTAGGACTGATCCAAAAAGTGCGTCAAAAGATTACAATCTTGACCAAAAATTTTAGGACTGATCCAAAAAATGCGTCTAAAGATTGCGATCTTGACCAAATACTTTAGGAATGATCCAACTTAAGAGATTGCGATCTTGGACAAACATTTTAGGACTGATCCAAAAAATGCGTCAAAAGATTACAATCTTGACCAAAAATTTTAGGACTGATCCAAAAAATGCGTCAAAAGATTACAATCTTGACCAAAAATTTTAGGACTGATCCAAAATATGCGTCAAAAGATTGCAATCTTGACCAAAAATTTTAGGACTGATCCAAAAAATGCGTCAAAAGATTGCGATCTTGACCAAAAATTTTAGAACTGATCAAAAAATGCGTCAAAAGATTGCGATCTTGACCAAATACTTTAGGAATGATCCAAAAGAAATGTTTTAAAAGATTGCGATCTTGGCCAAACATTTTAGGAGTGATCCAAAAAATGCGTCAAAAGATTGCGATCTTGGCCAAACATTTTAGGACTGATCGAAAAAATGCGTCAAAAGATTACGATCTTGCCCAATAATTAGTTTTTGGATCAGAGGCCACAACATTTTCGAACGGCCTCTAGATAAATCGAGTTTCCGTATTTTCTACGGAATAAGCACATCATACTGAGTTAAGTGATAGTTTGGGTTTGACTCCATTGTATGTAGTTCTCCAGATATAAGGCGTACAAGAAAATTTTTTATTGAAATATATTAGATCTTTTGATCCAAAAATACACTTCCAATAACGGATCAGGCGGGCCGGATGAAAGTGTTCAGAGGGCCGGCTGTTGCATATGGCTGTTCTATTTGATAGTTTAAAAATATTTTCTCGTGTAGAAACCTTATGAGCAAATTCTCACTAGATTTTAACAAAATTCCACTTATATTTCCAAGTAAGCGTAAATAATGCTAAATATGTCAGTTGTAACAATTTGTGGAAAATATACTATACTTTATTATCAATTTAAAAAAAACACGAAAAAAGCAGTTTCGTTTCATGTTAAAAATAGACCGTTTCCTGTAGCAATTCTCTTTGAAAAGCATTTTTGTCTCTTAATAAATAGTCGTTACGGAATGATACGGTTCTTGAAATTACTCTGAGAAAACACAGTAGCTACGAACAACTTTCGTTTTCTTTTCTTTCCATTATTTTTTGTAATCTCCTGGTATCTCGTTGTAGTTTATCACCCACACCCATCAAGAGAAGATGATGCTGCAGCCGAAAGAGGAAGGAAGCCCCTTTTCTATCTGCAGTAATGGTCCCATCCAAAATGCTCTCCTAAACAAGACACAACTCGCCTTGGCCTAGAGTTTGTGGGGAGACAAGGCAATTTCTTCCTCTCCACGGGGTGTAGTAAGACTGTGGTGGGGCTCTTCTTTGCTTCATGCAAAAGTAATGAGTCGTGCTGTGCCACAGAGAAACACACTAGACTCGTCCCTTTTCCTTTCGCGCTAGTTTTCCTCGTGTTCTTTATTCCCTGACTACGACTACATTTCCACAGAAAGAAAGAGACATATTTAAATTACTCAACTACGGTAAGGGCTCCCTGACAAGGGCTAAGGACTACTTTTCTTCGCTCAATATGCTGGGTTCCCTCATTCCAACAACACATATACACAGAAACTATATGTTTTTTTTTTTTTTTTTGGCGTATGTCACATATACAAGGTGTTACAAAAATTTTCCACAAATATTTTGGGAATAGAATCCTCACATAAAATTAAGAGTCTTCATTCCGGCGAAATTAAAATACCGCTAATTTTACAGTAATTATGTGATATCTTCAAATAGATAAAAGATAATTGAAGTGTGGAACAAAAGCACCCTAGACAATATTATTTTGCGTGAGGTACCGTTATCACAAGTCACCTAGTGGCTTTATGTTTTCAGCAGTTTAGAAACGCGAAAATAAATGCCGATTTTTAAAATGGCTCGAAATCGAAAGCAGATTAGTGAGTCGTGATAAAGGTATCTCATGTAAAATAATATTGTCTAGGGCGCTCTTGTTCCACATTTCGATTATATTTTTATTTATTTGAAGATATCACATAATTACTGTAAAATTAGCGGTATTTTAATTTCGCCGGGATGAAGACTCTTAAGGAAAGAAGTTCATATGGACTTGTAATCGGAAGCTGCATAGTTTCGTAGTTATAAGGTGCTGAGAACTTGAAAAAACGAACTTTAAAGGTCCATTGGCTGGTTCCAGTGAATAATTGGCTAAGTCGGGAAAAGTAAATTTTACAGGAGAGCAGTTTAAAGGTAAATTTTAAAGCAGTTACCTGGCTAATTTTGACATAACCATATGCTGTAACTTCCTCAATTATATGAATCCGCCTTACACAATTGTAGAACTCACCAAAAGAATCTTATACCTGTAAAATCTCAATTTTCAAAAAAAAAAAAAAAAAAAAAAAAGTCGACTTAGTTGGTTATTCACTGGAATCAGCCTATTGTTCTACTACTAAACGACCGATCGTAGTCGGGTCAAGACGTCACTGAGAAACTGGTATGTGAACTATCCAAATATCTACCTTTCAGAACTTCCCGTACTTGCACAATAATTCTTTGAGAGGCTGTTTGGGAGTACTTGATCACTCTCTACCTATCTCTCTAAAAACTGTTGTGCAAGTACTGAAACATTCTTAAATATGGATATTTGGATAGTTCTTATACCAGTTACTCAGTGATGTCTTGACCCGACCTACCATAGATCACATAGTAGTGTAGCTTCAAGCTTTTAAAGTTCACTTGTTTCACGTTTTCAGAATCCTGTAACTCCGAAATTATCCACTTTTGATCATTGGTCCATATAAACTTTTTCCTTGCTTTAACGTGAGGGATCTATTCCAAAAATATTGCCAAACGTTTTTGTATATATAGGGTACTTTATAGATATAGGGTATATATATATAGGGTACTTTTATAGATAAAAACACTCAGTGTTTATATGCTACACACAGAGATAAAAGAACGAGACAGAAAGTTACATAGGAAAATGTCAAAGAGAGCACATAAAATGGAGTGGAATTCTAATGTGAAGGTATAACACATATCATTGAAAAGATGCTGAAAATTAATAAGCTTTTGTAGGGAAAAGTTCAGTTGCGGCATCTTCCTTTTTAAAATTTTTCTGTTGATTTCCAGGTTCCTATGATTAGTGATTCTTAGGGAAGATGACTGCTCCATTTGATGAGTTCTCAGATATTTTCAAAGCTTATTTGTTTCATGTTTTTAACTGTTTGTGATACACAAGCACTGGGGACGCGGTGGCTCTGTGGTAGAGCGCTTATCTTTAGTGCATGCGGTCCCTGGTTCGATCCCCGGAATAATAAGTTTGTGGTGGACGATACCGTATCCATGGGTTTTCTTGGAGTGGGTTTTCTCGGGTTTTTCTGAATATCTACAGATGATTTCTAACACGGTGCAGAGGATTTCATCAACAGGTATAGTCTCGACTGGTCAAATCCCATTTCTTGGATTGCAGTGGAGCGACCTCACTTAAACACAAAGCCTCTAGCTTGCAATGGAGCTTTTAGCTTCCTTTTCCCCTTGGTTTGCAGTGAGCTTTGTGGGTACGTTAAACTCCCTCTCTGCTTGCAGTGGATCATTGGGAGATTTCTTGTCACAATATCGGCGACTGACCTAGCTTGCAGTGGAGCTTTGTCGGGGCTCCAACCCCTCTCTGTTTGCACTGGAGTATTGAGTGTACTTTCCCTCCTCACGTAAGTTAATTAGTGAACATTTCTTCCCGAGACCGTCAGGTCGAAGGGGCACCTACTTTTACCCAAACATTTTGTATTACCTTATAGTAGAATTTGGTAAGCAGAACTTTACAATGTGTTTCGTACTTTAGTTTTATTTTCAAAAAAAGATTCATATATATATATCTATATCTATCTATCTATCTATATATATATATATATATATATATATATATATATATATATATATATATATATATATATATATTTGAACTACCAATACATTTGAATTAATTTAAATTATTTAAATATTTTTAGACATCTGTGGTGTGAATGTCGAATTTCTCCGGAAATGTTAAGTGTTTGCTTTTTCGATCCTTTCCCTTCAACCTTCAGAAAATTGACTTAAAACTATTGTGTTTGCTAAACTCCGCTTTCTTTTAATCCCGAAACAGAAACATCACATGAAATTTATGGAAAGTATTGCTATTTTCACTGCTATCTTCTTACGTTAAATATTGTATATTCACAATGAAGGTGGGGATGCACGTGTTCTGGCCCCATATATATAAGTGATTATTTACGTAATATCGAATCATCTCCTACAAGTGCAGCGAGCGAGTAGGTTGTTTGCGACTGGGCCCACTGATTACTTCAATTAATTTGAAGCTGTTTCTCCGGGTAATTGTTTTCTAAAACGGACAAACTGACATTAATCATCAAACTGTTTAGTTACGACACACACAGCGAGAGAGAGAGAAAGAGAGACAAACATGAAGTGGATGACGCAATTTCCGTTGTCTCCTGCACTTTCCCGGGCAAGAAAGAGAGAGAGAGAAAGAGAGAGAAACTTTCAGATGTAGATATAGAGAAGGGAAGAGAAACCAAAAAAGAGAAGGAAAAAAACGTGGTGGTATGCCTTGCAGAAACCCGTTCATCTCAACCACAGAAGCCTCTGAGCAAACACAGTTTTCAAACTTGATTGGCTTCTATACAAGTCTACGAGGACGCAAGGGAACAATAGCATTCCCCTTGAAAATAATGCTCTCAAGCCTTAAGTCAAACAAACATGAATCTGTTCTTTTATCATGTTTTTCTTTTATATATATCCCCTTCTTCTCCCTCTCCTCTAAGTTGTGGGCCTGAATTTGGATTTAAACGGTATCGGAAGTTGTACTGTTCAACTTAGCGAGCCGGAAAACTATGGATTCGACACTAATATCGGTCATTTTCCATCATTTTATATGTATCTCTCCTCCCCTCCCATACGTTACACCGTCAAAGTGAAATAATAAAAACTATCCCAGGCCCAAACCTCATCTATGTTTAAAATTTGATCGAGATCGGTCGGGTGGTTCAAGAGTTATTTAGTCACAAACATAGTCTTTTTTTTTATTATTTATGTACGTAAAATAGATATATGAAAACATTATTGCAGAAGCTAGGTTGGGAATTACCATATAGTTGTATAATGTTATAGATAGGAGAGGTGATGTTGCAAATATTAACATTAGTGATGAGCAATTAAAACTATTAAGAACTTGAGTAAGGTTAAGAGAAAAAAGATTGACAGATATAAAAAAAAAACTATAACTATTGCACGTATTCAAATTTTGCGAGTTACAATAACGTAAATAAATTTTTTAGAATAAACTACAACTCATGGACTGATTTCGAAAACAAAAGATTTGTTAATATAGCAAAAGGAATTTATTAACATGACGTAGTAACATTACAATAACGTAAATCAATAAATAGTAATGTTATTAAACAATTAGAAAAAGATAGTAACAAATTTGAAGATTTACTAAGATCATTACAAGATACAGTAGACCTTCGAGTATCCGGCTTGCGACTATCTGGCTAGTTTTTTATTATCGTAATTTAATGAGGGAGGCAAGGCGTTGCATTGGCAACATTCCCAAGGCACTGAAAGCGGCGTCTGCTACGATCCTCCTAGCTACGAGAGCCCAGCCCGGCCCGGCCCGCCGACTCTGTTATTTCTTTGGGCCGGGCTGGGCTTGGGCGGGCCGACACAGATTTCTCTTCAGGGCGGGCCGGGCTGGGGCAGGCCGGACGGGCCTTTTATTTTATCTATATCGATCTAGTTTGCAATTCTTTAATAATTATTGACTTTCGTTAAACGATAATTGGAATAAAGCCAAACGTTAAAGAAGTGTGCCCGTGAAAAATGTTACAAAGAATGCAATAGCTATTTACAGTTTGTGTTGCTTAGCGGCTCCACCTTCACTATAGAAAATTGCAGGCATTGCGCGGTAAATTGAGCTCTGACCTTCACTGAACCCAAAATATGACAAGAAGGGGTGGGAACAATATTGCCATCTTCACTTTATGCTAAAAATCAATTAAGTTAGATTTTTGTTACAGGAAATGGACTTTTTGTTCTCTCGAAAACAGGCAAAGTTCTAGGAGACAATGGTACCATTCGGGAGGCAATCATCAGGTTGTGAATCAGAGTTTAGAAAATGTTTCTGAGGGTTAGGTCAAGTTTAATACTAAATATTGAGAAAGATTGGGGCTCGAGCTAATTTTTTAAAAAAATTATCGGGCCGGGGTCGGACTCGTACGGAAAATCTCCAAAACTTTTCGGGCCAGGGCTGGGCCGGACCTAGGTACATTCGAGCTGGATTGGGCTCGGGCCGAAAAATTCGGCCCGTGCAGGTCTCTAGTGCAAAGTACAAGTTATGACAGGAAAAGAACAGGGTTCTGCTCCTTGTTCATGTATTGTGTTAAGAATAAAAAGCACACTGACTGATACAAAGAAAGATACAGTTAGAATGAGGATCAAGTTGCGCGTGAATTTTTATATTCACGCAGACTCGTGAGGCAGCTGATGGGATAAACTAAGAGAGAATAATCTTCGATGTACAGAGCTAGCATAGTTTACACATTTATCTCCCATAATTCCGTAATATGTTTACTTGATGTTACTTTATCTGTTTTTTTAAAAAAAATACAGTTTGTAGTGTAATTGCTGTAGTAAAAATTGGACTACAATACTTCAAAGAAAGCATTTTCTGAGACTTTTCTAAAATATTTATTCAAGGACTCACAAAATAGACCTTCCTTTCTACTAAAGGCTTATTTTTGTCATTCCTATCTTTGCTTTTATTTCGTTCGCACGGTGTTAATTAGTACGAAAGCAAAATCACCTTTGTTTTTCTTTCTAGTTTATTAATTCATTTTCTTGTCTTTCTTTTCAGGTAAGACATGCCTATAGCAAACTGAAATTTGTTAATCAATTTTTGAGTGAAAATACCATAACATATCGTAAGTACCTTCATTATTTATTATATATTTTGTATCTATTTAGTAATTAATACTTTATGTTAGAAATACGAGTATTTTAAATCGTACACGAGTACGATACGACTATATATTTTAATTTTAAAAATTTTCGTATTTCTTAGGTGTCAATTCAATTAGGTTGATCACTAGTATTTGAAATGGTATAATTTAAACGTTTGAACAGCTTTTCGCCTAACAATGTTCTAGTATTTTCTTTATTCTGTGCAATCTAGCTACGATCAACCTAGGATTTATTTTATCTATATCGATCTAGTTTGTCTCCGATTACTTACACTATTTACGAAATAAATGTTATTTATTTTGTTTTATTTGAGCACAACAGGAGCATATAATAATGTTCAATTAGAGCCTTTAACATTACTATTAGAGAATTAACGATATGAAAATTTGTCGACAAATAGATACTTACCGTACTATTTGACAGACTTATTTCAACGACAAAAATTGGAATTCTACAATCAGAACATCATTACACATTTTTTTAAAACAATTGCTACTTGAAGTTCGACATATCTATACATTACTTGCATTTGATAAATACGGCGTTCTATGTGACTCGAATAAATCGACATTTGATTTTGCCGAAATTGCATCGTTATATAAAGTACAAATTCTTCTAACAGGCGATATATCTAATTTGTTTGTACCTTGTTAGATGAACAGTTATTAGGCGAGAATGGATTCTGTTCTTGGGAATATGAAAGTAGATTTCTGATAGTAGGTTTTGTGAGTCACATGAGGTTTAGTGAGACCAAAGTACCTCAAGGTTTTGTTTTCTCACCACTACTATGCATCCCTATATGTTGCTGATATACCAATACCAGAACCATCAATTTATGTACTACAGTTTGCTAGCATATCTCGCTTTACGTTCCTCAGCACATCGAATAAATGCAGCATTAAAACGTAAATGTAACTATGTATCAATTTATGTAGAAAGCACAAATGAGAGTTAGTTGTCGTAGTTTCAAGCGACGCTAATGAATAGTATTATAAAAAATCTATGCAGTTTTCAAATCTTGATAAATATCTGATTCTTTATATGTAGTAGGTTATAAAAGAGATTTAGCTTGTTTTATTTCAGGTATATTTGTGTCGATTTCAGTACGAGCATTCAAAATGATTCCTGCATATTCTAATTTAGAATAGGTAGCATTAAATTTTTAAGAGGATCAATATTTCTATTTAGTATTTTTTGCACGCATACTTTGTCAAAATCTTTTCTTCTTTTCGTAAGACTCTTCAGATTCAACTAATCATTCCAATATTCATAGCGATGAGAATAGAAGCTCATTTTCATCTTAAAATATAATAATAATAATAATAATAATAATAATAATAATAATAATAATAATAATAATAATAATAATAATAATAATAATAATAATAACAGCTTAAGAATAAGAATTACTTCTACAAATTGAGAATTGAACTTGAAAACAAAATATGTTTATTTTTCCAGTAAAGTTTGATTCTGTACTAAATATATGGAAGTTCGTCGGGATCGTAGACCATCGCCGGCTACGATCTCTTAGCGCCTTCCCAAATAGCTCAGAGAAGCGAACAGGACCTAGTTCCTTTAGGAGCCGCTGTGGCGCTAGTTACGTGCTCCAATATTTTCTCTGTGTAGCAGGGAAATGAAATAGTAGCTATAACAGGAAAAGAATTCTTAAGTCCCCCCCACATAGTATCACAAAAACTAAACTGTTTTTAAAATTGAATACAATTAGTATCGATTAATTAAGAATAAAAGATAATCAAACACACCGGGAAGAAATCCTTTACAAATTACAAACGAAATACTTCCTCAGATAATGGCTTGGCATTTAGAAATTTTGCTATGTTCTTCAGCAACACTGGAACTATTACATCGCAAATTTTTACACTTAGTTTGAATGAATGATTGTCCGAAAAGAGGCACTGCAAATACTAAACGTGTTGCAGAAAGGAAACAATATAGGCGGAAAGAGTTTCCGAAATTCGGATGTTCACAAACCGATGGGCCTTTTCAACAACATGAATCACCCATACTAGTTCTTTTGTAGGATAGCACATTACGTTTCTACTGTCTTGTTTATATATCAAGTTCATAAGCGTGGAATTGCATTTGTCCTGACTGATAAGTTTGTGACATGAGGCACAATCTATACTTTGAATAATTTTCCGATCTACAAAACTTCCTAAGAAAGCAGTAGAAGCTAATTTCACTGTTCCTAATAAAATGTCTGAAAAGAAAACCATAAATGGGAACATTAAAGTACTATACAAATTTTGACAATAGTAGTGAACAATAGGCTAAAATGTTATGAATTGACTAATTTCTTAAAAATGTTATGAGTTGACTTATTTCTTATTGTGCATATAGTGTGTACAGACTGAATTGTTAAGGATTGGATTTCATTTGCGTTATGATTTAACTGAATTTCACTTTTAGTTTACACTTTAATGAATGTATCTATTTTTCTCCTAGTGCAAAATGGTTATATTTTTTTCCTGGCATTATCATATTAGTAGGTTTCATATGGTAGATTGTCAGAAATACGTAAATATCTTTCTAAAACATGGGATCTTTGTATATTATTATTATCTGTTTTAGCAAGATGTAAATAGGACTCTACTGATATATTACTACGACATTTCACAAAATAAATAAAATCATTTTATCTATTGTAGGTAAATATTAGGGAAATTTGGGGTTACCACTGGCACACCAAATACTGGGATAGTATCTGAAATATAGGCTCTGGGTTCTTCTTCTAACCCATTAGCAAGGGCATCAATTTTGGGAAGCTTTGTAGGCTGGGTCCCTCGAAGTTGAAATTGGCTCCCCTAATGGGGGAAGGGACGGAAAAATGCTAAGTTGAAGTAGTTTCTCCAATTTCTACAGTTCATGGTAATTCTTTTTCCTGTTCTACTAAAGCGTATCTGCTATAGGGCTCCCCCAAAGTTACACAGAAATCGGCACTCTTGCCCATAAGTTAAAGGTTTTACGTCTGTTTTTTTCTTCTTTAGAAAAGTACTAACCTACGTATAGATCCCATTACTAATCAGAAACATAAATAAATAAAATTAATTACACAAGCAAAAAAACAACACTTACTAGGATCAGTATGAAGACCAATTAACAGTTATGTAACTGTATCTGGTATGGGGATATATGCTTCAGAATCAGGAAAGTGATCGGGAATATTTTCCTTTGAAATAGTAGTAGAATTTGCAGTGGAAGGCAGCGATTGTAATCCAGTTTTCAAAATTCGATTTATTGTGTATACAATGGCTCTGCTAACCAACATATCATTGCTCCCAGACAAAATGATACACAACAATATACCATAATTTAAACAATAAAAGAACATTTTTGTGTTGTTAATTTTACAACTTAAAGATACTGCAAGTATTATGCAACTATAGTGCCTACACACGCCACGTGACTTTTTTTTAGCAAGGAGAAAAATCACGTAAAACACCACACTCAGGGTTCCCAAACGTCCCGGATTTTAAGGGACAGTCCCTTATTTTATGATTTTGTCTCGCGTCCCGGGGAGCTTCGATACGGGGCAGCAAAAGTCCCATATTTTGCCCAAATGACAAATTTACCTCAGACAACGACTTTAAAGCCCGCAATTTTTAATGAGTCGTCATGAGTGCGACCAGTAAATGGCAAATGCTATTTCAAAAAAGCTCCGAGTTGCCAAATTTATTTAAAGTTTTCTTCTTTTGCCTAAGGATCCCACCGTCAAATTCATTTGTGGAAACTTTTCTCACATATGAATTTGAAATGGACTGACACAGAAATATGTGTTTCTGTCCAGTTGATGACAGCCTAAAGAAAAATCCAAACTTGAAAAAGATTATAAGTACAGTTAAGTCAAGCGTGAAGTAGGATTTTTGAAATAGTTTAGATTACGTAAATCCAATGTTTTAAAAGTAAGATTTACCTATTTTTTCTTAGATCTATATTAACTCTTTGTATTAGTTTATACTTTTGTATTTCTTTCAGTCTAAAATGATTACTTTTTTATGTGATGCATGGTTCATTTTCTACCACTAGATCATGTTTATTAAAACCTTCCCGTTAATACTCATTGAAACTCGTCAACCCATCCCTTATTTAGACTATTTTTATTTGGCAATCCTGACCACACTACACTTGTCTAAATCCACTCAGACTTACGTGACAGACAACCTGTCCCTCTGTTTTTAGTGCACGTTAGTAGCGCCACAACGGCCGAAAGGTCAACTATGCCCTGTACGCTAAATCTCATGTTACGAGAGGGATATGGTAAGACGCTAAGGGATCGTAGGCGGCGATGCGTAGACTAATACGGCAAATTATGGATAGGTTAAAATATCAAATAATACTTCTGATAAAGTGGATAGTTTTAAATAATCTAGAATCAATATTAACTGACGAAAACCATATTCACAAAGAAATTAAATGTCGACTAAAAGCAGGGAATTCGTGTTATTATTCAGTTCAAAATCTCTTGTCGCAAATTCTGTGGAGGAATTTGAAGCTTAAAAAACATAAAAGAGATAATCATGTCTCTTGTCCTGTATGGTTGCGAAACATGGCTGCTAACTCTGAGGGAAGACCATAGATTGATAGTATTTGAGAAAGGGATTCTGAGGCGGATATTCAGACCCAAGAGAAATATGAATGAGAAATGGCAGAAACTTCATCATAACGAGGAACTGCATAATTTATATCCTTTAGCAAACATTGTTAGGGTCATCTAGTCTAGGAGGCTCAGATGGGCACATCATGTAGCTAGAATGGAAGAAAGTAGAAACGCTTTGAAAGTCTTGACTGGAAGACCAATCGGAAATTGACCATTAGGAAGACTTAAGCGCAGATGGGAGGACATTATTAAGATGGATTTGGCAGAAATAGGAATACAAAGTAGAAACTGGGATCCAGTTGGCTAAGGATAGAAGTCAATGGAGCTTTTGTGAACACGGCATTGAACCTCCGAGTTACATAGGTCAAAGAGTTAGTTAGTAAAGTTCGATTCTGGTTCACTGTGATATCCTAGAAACCACAACCCTAAATTTACCTTACATATTCCAAAACAGCAGCTATTGCTACTGCCAGAGGGATGGTCCTATAACCCAACTTTCTTGAAGGTGAGATAATGAGGTGGGAAACAGCTTATACTGGAGATTCACCCTACAGCAGGGGTAAAAGTCAGGGAGAACTCGTGGGGATGTCGTCTCCCCACTTCTAGAAAATATCTGTGGCGTTCCCACTTTTTAAAAATTACAATGGGAAATCTCATGCGTCCCCCTACCTTTTCAGATCCAGTTTTACTCCTGCCTTACAGAAAACCTGTATAACTATAAATGCATTGGAGTCAAGTCTTGGTCGTTGGTTGGAGTCCAGGTTATTAGTAGGTTCCGTCCTTCGTAACTAGGACATTGCGTAACAGAAAAACATTGGAACAGAAAAAAAATTGAAACTGATTTAACGGCTCATAGTTCAGTACCTTCTGTCCTTACAGGGGCGGACTAAGCCAAAATTTTCACCTGGGCAAAGTGACTTTTTGGCGTCCCCTAGTCCTAACCTATATCTTACATTTTATTACAGTGATTTTAATATTTTAAACACATTTTTCAATACGAAAAATTAATACTCAAACACATGATATACGTATATTTAGTATTTAAAAATATACATATGGTGTCAATTAGATAGTGTTTATTATTATTTATGCACCGATATTTATAAACAAAAACAATATCGAACAGCATTTATTGAATACTACTTTATTAAATTAATTACTTTTGATTGTCAATCTTATAGTTGAAGTTATAAAACAATTAAAAGTTTTAAAACATGCATTAGCTGATTGTTTTACTTTTCTTCGCACGTCATGCGTAGAAAATTTAAGTCAGCTGGTAACTGCATCATGCTAAACTTCAGCTGGCTTTTACGAATAACTGGACATTACAAGTGTGTTGCTACTTCGTAACTTTCTCTTTATAATTCACGATTCAATTATTATTATTATTATTATTATTATTATTATTATTATTATTATTATTATTATTATTATTATTATTATTATTATTATTATTATTATTATTATTATTATATTTTTAAATTGTATGGTTTTTGGCTGCAGTTAAAGTTGGCAACCCTACTCTGATCGGATTGGCACAGACTGGCATCGGTCGAATTGCTTTTAATGAATTCAATGTCATAAGTTTACCTCAGTTCATGCAAAAATTAGCTTTGCGCTTGTATTTGGCTCAGCGGCTTAGCGGTAGAGCATTTACCTCTGGTGCATGGGGTCCGTGGTTCGATTCCCGACCAAACAAGTTTGTGGTGGACAACATCGTGCCCGGGGTTTTCTCGGGATAGTCCCGTTTCCTCTCACTTATTCATTCCACCACTTCTTCCATCATCATTCACTTGCTTTAGTCATCGTCTTCCTTAGCCTAACAGGTGTAATCGTGGGATCTTAAACTGGAAACTTTCATTTCATTTCATTTTATTGTATTCTTAGGAGGGATGCAATGGCAGCACCACAAGGAATGTTCAGAACATACGCCGGTTAGGACTAGTGAATGTGAAGTTCAATACTGTTTAGGAGTAGGGCCACGTCTCCTGTGACCCCGAGTAGCGTAGTCGCTAACGCTCTCGCCTTCGGTCCGAGTGGTTCCGGGTTCGATTCCCGGTGAGGGCACTCGGTCGAAAAAGTGTAAAATGCTTTTTCAGGCCAGCCACCCTGAATGAGGTTTTCCTGTGTTTTCCTCATTCACACCAGGCAAATGCCGGGATGGTACCTAACTTATACGTCTCAAGCCGCTTTCTTCCTTCCCCAACCCTTTCTTCCTTCCCTTTCCCCGGATAGTGTGCTCGCCGAGGGACATCATCCGTCAAACATGACGGACTAAATGCTCTTAGATGCCGAGAGCCCAGAAATCTAAAATCCTTTTAAGAAATCCTTTTTTATTTTATTTCTTTTTTAAATCATAAAAAATACACTTGCTTATTTCAACAAACTATTCCCATGATTAAATAAATTATTAAACAAGTGTGGCTTTTCTCTCATTTCACGAGAAAGAAGTACATGATAAATGTAAAGAAAGATGACAACGTATTTGTAAAGAGAACACAATACTACAAAGAGAGATGAGAGAAAAAAAACAAATAAATTTACTTTAAATTCCTTCACAGCAATACTACACAATCAGAAATTCTAGAAATTCTTTTACGTTCTTTGTGCTATCCTGTGATATACATACGGTATATAGGTATACATATAAATGATAGTGTTTGTGTGTGTGTGTGTGAATGGTTTTCTCTATGTTATGTTATCGTCCTTGGAAATCTGAACTGATAAAGTGAGTATTTGCTTTGTGATCTAAATGCTTTTGATATCTGATTTCACAGGGAGTCAAGCTTTTTCATATAGTTGTGTTCAATCTATGTGATTTGACCTTCTCCACATTCTAATATCCGCTAGCGAGAAAGAGAGAGAGAGAGAGAAACAGAGTGTATGTGTATGTTGTGTTTATTTACACGTGTGTGTGTGTGTGTTTGAGGGGGAGGGGAACGAGGGAACACAGTATTGAGCGGAGAAAGATGATCCTAGGTTCTCTTGTTTCATAGCCTCGGGACGGCTGAGTAATTAGAACGGGTGAATGGAGAGAAAAAGAGAACACGGAACGCATAGCAGCAGCAAGGAACGGGAACGCATCTGTAGTGGCGGCAGGACTCATTACTTTTGTATGAAGCAAGGAAGCCAATCTCTTACTACAACACGACGGATGACGTCAGAAGGGAGGGTTACACAAATGGAAGGGGGGACAATGTAATGTTTCTCTCTGGTCTCCTCCCTTGAAGACTCTGTCTTGGAGCTCTGTGTCTTGTTTAAGCATCATTTCGGGGACTGTCGCTGAGAACGAGAAACGAGCGAGATTGCTTATTTTCTCGTAGGCTGCGTCGTCAGAATGCTTACTTCGTGTAGGACGAAACGAAGACAGGACTGGCATCACAAAGAAATGTCATCTGTTGTATTTTGTAACAGCTCGAAGAACCATCCCAAATTCAAAAGTTTGCAAACTCATTTTGGATATAATAAAAACACAATATCACGAAACCCTTGAAACTTTAAAATAATAAAGAAGTATCTTATTAAATAAGTATTTTATATACCCGATGTCACTGTGTTGATCCGATGAAAGTTTTATTTTTAAATGAAAATTCAGGGCCTTTTATATAAAGTTTTCATAAACAGAATGACAATTTAATTATGGTTGCTATTGAAATGATAGGCAACACTTTTAGCCAAGCTGATTTTTCGGTTGCATAAAAGCAAATATTTACTAAAAGCGTTAGACGTCCGCCAGGGATTTTAACAAAATCGTAGACTCTTACGCTGGGGCTCTGGTGACTTCTAATTATCAGAAAGTCATGAACCGTACACCGTTGGAAAGCTTATAGATCACAGAGTCCAATAAGGACATATTTGTCCAATTCCTGCCGTATTTGTAGAAGAAAAGAAGAAGAAGAAACATCAAAACACATAAAAAATTGAAAAAAAATGGCTTTGTGGTTCCTCAGTAATCCTTGAAGTCACCCTACGCTGACAAAATGATGTTAATGCGTAGGCCAGACACCTTTGATAATAATATTAAAAAATGGTAATCATTACTGCAATACAAAGCGAGATAAAAATTCATAACGAAATTTCTCTGTGTATTATTTCCGAAGAGCTGTTGCAGACCTTCGCGTTGGCGGCCCTGGTTACCGCTAAGGAGCGAATGGTCCCCCAAAAACCTGAAGAAAAAAAAAAGAACCACCTCCTTTCCAGCCGTGGTAATCCCCACATACATACGCACATCGGCGGAAAGCTCCATCCACTAGGAATACATTGGTTCCAAAATCATCTTCCTACCTCTATTAGGGGCTGAGCTATTGTGGTTTAAAGCCCGACGCAGCAGTTGCGTCAATCACGTTTCCATAAACACAATCACCAATTTAACACATCCATAAAGAGACAATTTAATAATGATAGCTATTGAGAAAGATAGGCAACCCTTCCAGCCTAGGTCATATTCCGGTTGCATAAATGCAAGTATTTACTAAAAGCGTTTAATCTATAATCTCATTTTTTTAAAAGAAAAATGACAATTCAGAGCCATTTATCACGTTTCCATAAAAAGAATGACAATTTAATCATGATTGCTATTGAGAACGATAGGCAACCCTTTCAGCCTAGGTGATATTCCGGTTGCATAAATGCAAGTATTTACTAAAAGCGTTTAATCTATAATATCATTTTTTTAAAAAGAAAAATGACAATTCAGAGCCATTTATCACGTTTCCATAAAAAGAATGACAATTTAATCATGATTGCTATTGAGAACGATAGGCAACCCTTTCAGCCTAGGTGATATTCCGGTTGCATAAATGCAAGTATTTACTAAAAGCGTTTAATCTATAATATCATTTTTTTTTAAAGAAAAATGACAATTCAGAGCCATTTATCACGTTTCCATAAAAAGAATGACAATTTAATCATGATTGCTATTGAGAACGATAGGCAACCCTTTCAGCCTAGGTGATATTCCGGTTGCATAAATGCAAGTATTTACTAAAAGCGTTTAATCTATAATCTCTTATTTTTTTTTAAAAAAAAATGAAAATTCAGAGCCATTTATCACATTTCCATAAACGGAATGACAATTTAATCATGATTGCTATTAAGAACGATAGGCAACCCTTCCAGCCTAGATGACATTCCGGTTGGATAGATGCAAGTTTTTTTTTTTTTTTTTTTTACTAAAAGCATTTAATCTATAATTTCTACTTATTTTATTTTTAATGACAATTCAGAGCCTTTTATGACGTTTTTATAAACAGAATGACAATCATGGTTGCTATTAAAGATTGTAGGCAGTCCCTCTAGCCGAGGTGATTTCTCAGTTGCATAAATGGAAGTGTTTACTAAAAGCATGTAATCTATAAGCTCTACTTATAATTTTTTATGACAATTCCGAGCCCTTTGTTCCGTTTTCATAAACTGAATGACAATTTAATCACGGTTGCTATTGAAAATGATAGGCAACATTTCCAGCCGAGGTGATATTCCTGTTGCATAAATAAAAATGTATACTGAAAGCTTTTATTCTATAATTTATTTATTTCTTTTTTTAAATGAAAATGTGATGCAAATATTTACTTCTTTTGCCAAAACCGTCTAATCTAAAATTTCTTACTATTTTTTAATGAAAATGAAGATTTCTTCATCACATTTTTATAAGTAAAATAACAATTCAATCATGATTGCTATTGATCATGATAGGCAACCGAGGTGACTTCCCGGTTGCATAAATGCAAGTGTTTACTAAAATCGTTATTCCACAATTTCTTATTTTCGACGAACTTCGAAAGTTGGTTACTGAATTCTCTATGTCTGCATGTGTGCGTCTTTTATTTGCGAATTTTTCAATTTTAAGCCGTTCATTCGGTAGGGCATTAAGAACTATCTGAGAAAGTGATGAAAATTTTCGCGTCACTCTTACATTTCTTGAGATATTGGGCAAAATATTCCTATTTCGGGAGATCTAAGGAGCTAAGGAGAATTTAACTAGGGAACCGTAAGTCATACAGAGAACATATTGGTGTTGATCAATATATAAGAGGATTGTGGACATTTTGGTATCAAATGGTAACCGGTGGCCACTGACCAACTGGCGAACGTTTCCCAGATATTGGCCAAAATGTTCGGATGTCGGGAGATTTAAGGAGCCATATCTTGGAAACCGTAAGTCATAGTAGGATGATATTGGTATTGATGAATACCTAAGAGGATGGTAAACATTTTGGAACCAAATAGTAACCGCTGGCCACTGGTTTTAACTGAATTTTCAGTATATATTCAGTGATAAAATGTGACAGCTCAATATAGCTAATTCAATACATCCCCTAATGACACATCAGGTTCCAAATATGAAAGTGTATTATCTATTGGATTTAATCAAATAAATATAATCTATATTATAAAATTGAAAGTGACTATGTTTTGACTCTTTATCTCTTGAACCGTCCGACCGATCTCGATAAAATTTTTGGCGTAGATGCGGTTCTGGCCTGGGAGTGTTTTTAGCTATTCATTTTGACGGTAGAACTTAGTGGCGGAGGGAGAGGGGAAATTATAAAAAGATAAATAAAACTTAATAACTCTTGAACAAAACAAACAATCTCGATCAAATTTTCAACTTAGATGAGGTTCGGGCCTGGATTTTTTTAAAAAAATATTTTTACTTTGACGGTAGAACCTAGGGAATGGGAGTAGGGGATATTTATATATATAAGAATAAATAAAACTTAGCTCTTGAACCTCCTAACCAATCTTGATCAGATTTTCAACATAGATAACGTTCGGGGCTGGGATAATTTCCGTAATTTAACTTTGACCGTGCAACGTAGGTGATAGGGAGGGAGAGAGATATGTAAAAATAAAAAATAAAGTTACTGTCTGTGTGACTTCATCACTAATAAACCACTTGACCGATTTCGATCAAATTTTCAACAGAGATGAGGTTTTGGGATGGTATTTATCTATTCACTTTGACGATACAACTTAAGGGAGGGGAGTTAAAAATAAATAAAACTTAATAACTATTGAAACAAACGATCAATTTCGATCAAATTTTTGACATAAGTGAGGTTCGGGCCTGAGATTTTTTTTATCATTTCATTTTGACGGCAGAACTTAGAGGAGAAGGATATTGGGATATATATATATATATATATATATATATATATATATATATATATATATATATATATATATATATATATATATATATATATATATATATATATAAAACTCTTGAACCATTGGACCGATCTGGGTCAAATTTACAACGTAGATGAAGTGTAAAAAACCTGAAATGCATTTTCTTATATCGATTTGACGGTAAATTTAAAAAGGTGGGGGGGAGACATTTAAAAGTGATCGAAAATGACTGATATTAGTGTCAAATTCATAGTTTTCGGGGTCCATGAAATGAACAGTGACACTTCTGATGCCGTTTAAATTGAAATTCATCCCCATAACTTGGGGAGGTGGAGGGGAAGGCAGAGATTTAAAAATGATCGAAATCACCAATATGAATGTCGAATTCATAGTTAACGGGGTCACTGGGATGAATAATGACACTTCCGATGCCGGCCCCACAACATGATGGGGAGGGGATATACAAAAATCATCGAAAATGACCGATATCAGGTAGCGCTTTAGTAATAGTAAAAAGTGACTGACTAACGAAACATATTACTACTTCTTCTTCATTTAACCCAGCGAAGCGAGTAATTGATGCTAGTTTCATGTAAATTTTAAAAAGATTATTTCCTTTTATGTTCGTTCTAGCAATACTCTTAAACTGTTTTTAAATGAAAATTCAGTCTTAATGATGTTATCATAAACAAATGACAATTTAATATTAGTTGCTGTTGAATGTAGTAGGCAACCCTTCCAGCCGAGATGATTTCCCGGTTGCATAAGTGCAAGTGTATGCAACGGGTTTATTCTATAGAGCGTCCCACCCTTAGATTGCAGTACAGGAGTAAATGGCAATGCTTTTCCTTATGCCCATTGTTGCCAAACTTAGCCTGAATTTTAGAGATAGTTTATTTTGCTAGGTATGAATAAATTATTGTAGAACATTGTATTCTCTATCAAATAATCTGTTTTTCTCACATCGAGAAGAATTTTCAAATATTGAAATAAATTGAAAGAGTGAAATCTTGCTAATGGCAAATTCTAACGTCGCGTTAAATGTATCACGTCATAAGTTCGGAACTCTAAGAGATACAACGTTGAAACTTATACAGCTATTAACACCATATTTGTTGCCAATGTTGGAAAAGTTTGCATTCAAAAAAACTTTTTGAATTTTAAAATAAAAAATAAAATGTAAGAGAAAGTGCATATACTATTGCAATGCAATATCTAAAAAGTTGACTAGTGAGAAACTTTTTTGTTTTTCAGGTTAGGTGGGGGTGCAAAGCGAGAAAAATATTGAGAAAAGATTGAAATTATTTTTAAAACAATTCGCAGGTCAATATCTTTCTTCATTTAGATTTTATGACTTTTAGTGTTAAGCATCAACTTTCCAAAGCGCGTGCATCTGACCAGAAGAAAAGCAGTGATAAATCTTGCCGATGCTATTTTCCTTATAATGTTTGTTTTAAAGTTACTGATATAGAGTATTGTGCTATAACGATGAGTGTTTACTGTTGATGCTATGCGAGCACGAATCTACTGCTTAACGGAAGCATATTCGCAAAATCGAATCCTGGACCTCACCTACGATAAACATTGCGTCAACTCCACTCAATCTTACGTTCCACTACTTACTTCGCTTGTTTTCCTTGAGTTGCACGCACGCAAGGACGCACACACACACACACACACATATATATATATATATATATATATATATATATATATATATATATATATATATATATATATATATATAATATGACAAATATCTATTAATAATAAATCTCCTCATTCCTGGTGATAAAAAGTTATTAGTTTTGTAATTGATTCATTTATGGTTCGCATGTAGTCCTTAATGCTGTTTCAGATGCTGACAATTTTGACAATAAAAGTTGGTTTCGTTTGCAATTCCACTTCTCTTATTTAGTTTGAATACACAGATGAAAATGACAAAAGCGTTCATAACAAATAACTTTATGAGCTCACAAAGCAGAATGAAAGGCCTCTTTATTCTCCCCCCCCCCCATGCTTCTTTAGGAAGCAGGGTTTGATAATTCTGTTTGGTTTTGTTTCCTCGCGCAATGATTTGTATCTTGTTGGCTGTCACTATACGTGATTTAAAGTCACAACTTACGCGTTTGTTTAGAACGGATATAATGGGGTTTACTTTCATTCTTCTTCTGTTTCCAGACTGATATTGTGCGTCTGAGGTGTCAGAAGTGAGTATAAAAACTAGGGAGGTTCAGTTTCCATTTCACCATTGCATTTGTCATCATCATCATCATCATATTTTATTGGCAGACCACTTGCTGCAACTCAGAAGCTTCCATGATCCACGGTCTTCGGTTAACTTCTTCGTCTTCACGCATGATTTTTCTATTTTGATATCGTCCAGTAATTGTAGTCTCTTTTCGTCCCCTCCCTCTTTTTCCTGCCACAATATCCTCTAGCACGTACTTCATGATACAATCTTAAACATCAGAAGTGGGAAGCCGCCGCCTTCACAATATACTTTATGATGTAACTTGTTTGACAAACGGAATTGGATTAGCGAATATTTTGCGTACACAGACGAATGAGAGTTCTCGTACGTCACATTTTCTCGTCACTTATCACTATCACCCTACTCCAGTTTTCACTCTTATCCAACTTCAGTAGCAGTATCTTACCCATTGCTATTCCTTAGTTTTCCGCACAATCGGTGCAGGAAATTTGTGTTTAGAATTGTTTAGCCTGCCATTTATTTCAATCATATGTTTTCTATTCGTTTCATATGTTCTCTCGATTTCGTATTGCTTCTATCAAAATTTCATTGCAACGATTTATAAACCATCAGTTAAAAAAAAAAAAAAAAAACCCTTCTAACAATTGTTAGACTGTTATTTCGGCGGAAGAAATGTGGCAACAGCGCGCTCCATTTACTCTGTACTGCAATCTAAGAGTGGGACGCTCTATAGTTGTGTGTGTGTGTGTGTGTGTGTGTGTGTGTGTGTGTGTGTGTGTGTGTGTAGTAATACTATAAGGCCAGTGATGGGCAAACGTTTCTAGGAGAGGGCCAAAGAAAAAACAAACTTTAGTCGGGCCAGTATAGTTTATTGAAAGCAACAGTGCTACATTTTCCAAAATTCTTGTAATACTATGCCCTGTTAGTGATTCGAGTTGAGTTGATTTTGAGTTTAACGTCCCTTTTCAGCAGCGAGGCTATATGAGACGTGGATCTACTGATTAACGTGGACTCCGTACCAGATGAGCTCGAGCCGGGAATCGAACCCGGGTCTCCCGCGCCAAAGACGCGTACGCTAACCACTTATCCACAGAGGAGCTCATTAGTGATTCGAGTTTTCCATAATTTGGTTCAAATTTTGATGCACTGATTCTCAGTTGCTAAATGTTTCTCAGTCTGTTTCTAATACATCTCTTTCGAAGTACCCAAATTTTCTTTTCATTCGTCAGATTAGAAATCATTTCACGGAGAAGATAGAACCTTTCAGGATACCTCATTACAGCAGCCCGTGGGTCATATTTTGCGAACCACTGCAACACGTCATGTAAGAATACATAGATCTATTGTGGTTTTGTAGTGTTAGCATATCGTAGTCTGCTAAGAGTACACGAATGTAAAATTATTATTATTATTATTATTATTATTATTAATAATAATAATAATAATAATAATAATAATAATAATAATAATAGTGTACATTGATTAGTTGGGTGATATTTGGAGTGTAAGAGTCTCTTTTAACACTGAGGTTATATGAGAAGACGACCAAGAGTTTAACATTGGGTCTGAACCAAATGAGTCCCTATCAGAAATCGAAGCCGGGTTTCCTGCGCCCGAGGTGCTTACAGTAACCATATATTCAGAGGAAGTTCAATATACATTAAATATTTACACTTTACCTTTAAGAAGTTTTTGAACGTTATTGTAACATATTTCGAAATAAACCTGATTTGTGATTTGTATTCTTGTTTTTGACGTAGCTACGCAAGGATAAAATACAAAATCCTTCTCAGAGAATATTCTATGTTCAACAAGGCATACATAAATTCCACTCTTGATACTATTGATAATTTGCGTAGCAGCTACATATTCTCTCATATACTTTTATAGTTGTGAGGATGTAAAGTTGATATGCTAAATGGCTGGTAATGACAGCATGTAGCCATTGATGCTTTTAAGAATCAGCAACTTGAACAGAGAGTTTCAAGTGGTTATCCAGGAATAAAATATAGATGAAACACCTAAGTACTGTATAGTCAAAGTCGTAAGTAGAGCTCAAAGAGTGAAATAAAGATACATTACTGTGAAATGCGCTTCCTTAAAGAAGTAGTCAAAAACAGCTCTCTTATACTATTGTTTATATTGTCTGTGTTAATAGCAATAGTAATATCGACATATTGAATACATATCGACGTATTGAATACTTTTTAATATACTCATTAGTTAAATTTATACTAACCAGGGATGAGTTCAAAGTTGAACCTTGAATCTAGGGATAACCTATATATTTCCTAAAAAGCTATTGTCAAGCAAGTTCCAAAACAGGTTTCAATTCCTTATCCGGAAGTATCCCCACCCCTTCAAGGTTGAAAATATATAAAATAACTTTACCTATATGTCCTATATGTCAAACTGCTCTACATGACTAGTAAATTGAGGTATGCACTACACAATCATATCACATAACAAGGTAATATAACCAAAAATTTATTATTTCACTATAAATATCCAATATTAGTGGACGTATAAAGTTCAGAATAGCATATCCATAATGTCCAGTCAACGTCCATAATACCCAAAAGTCTGCGGCTGGATTTTGCTTGCCGGAGCTTGACGTTTGTTTTTGGCTATGTGTGAGAACCATGTAACTCATATCCATCCTGCCAAGATGGTGCTGCCAGGATTTGTCCTTTTTTTCAAGGTGTAGGGGCTCACACTGCCTCACGATCATTTTACAGCGTGATAGTGAGACTCACTAATATAGGATATTTATAGTGAAATAATTATTTTTTGTTTTATTACCTTATAGGATACAATTGAGCAGTGCATATTATATTCTTAATCTACTAGGCACGCGGAGCATTTTGATATATAGCACATATAGGTAAAGTTATTTTATATATTTCCAACCCTGAAGGGGTGGGGTCACTTCCAGCCAAGGAATTTTTTTAAAACTTGCTCAACAACCCCTTTCAGGAAATAGTTAGGTTATCCCCAGACTTCAGCTTCAACTTTGAGCTCATCGTTCGTAAGAATGTAATAATGTCTAGCAATGTCTAACAATGCCTAGTAATGGCTTATATAAGTCTAATAAGGTTTAACAATGTCCAACAATGTTTACCAATGTGGAACAATTCTAACACTTTCTAACAGTGTCCAACAATGACTAGTAATATCTAGCAAAGTATAAAGTCTAACAGTGTTCAACAATGGTTAATAAGTCTAATAATGTCTAGCAATAACTAACAATGTTAAACAATGTCTAGCAATACCTAACAATGTCTAGCAAAGTCTAACAATGTGTAGCATTATTACAAGGATGACAAGTGTTTCAGTTACAGTAATGAACTCAGAGTTGCATCCAAAACATTTTGAGATTACCCAAGTACTGAAAGTTTACTTAGTAGAAACTTGATGTTATTCTTGGATTTGAATCATCAGTAATTGTGTTCTTTGCAAAAGATTAAATGACGTTTGAGTACAAAAGAAGCCTTAGTCCTAAAATAATATTTTTTGAGTTATATTATTTATGTCAGTGACAGTCAAGATGCATATCTTGGGTATAAACCTGGTCGAAGTAAGATTTCATTTATTGTCCTTTGAAAGCGCTCTCCCACTGAACCACCGTGCTGATGAATTGAATATCAAAGTACCGGAAAAATACCGAAATATCACAAATATTTTTTTTTTAAATATACTAAAAAAGGTCTAGTTCTATGCAAGTGTTGGGAATAATTACGGACACAATGGGTTACGAACACTTGCACATGCCTCTATATACGAGGAGCATCCAATAAGTTAGCTATCTAGAAAGGAAGGGATGGCTGGAGCTATGAAGAAAATATTGGGGAGGGGGAACAATGAATAAATATATAATCATATTCAGCCGTTTTCTACCAACTGCTGGATAAAGACCCCCTTCTCTCCAGATCTCGGTCCGCTGCTAAATTCATGACCGGAGTCAAATTTGTGTGAACGCATTAAAACAAATTCAAGTTCAAATTCTGGGAACTTCACTGCACCACATTGATCTTCACTTCTC
Organism: Thermobia domestica; assembly: GCF_964235325.1. NCBI lineage: Eukaryota > Metazoa > Arthropoda > Insecta > Zygentoma > Lepismatidae > Thermobia > Thermobia domestica. Next base: position 266,120,359 of record NC_137462.1, read on the forward strand.
ATATCAGTGTTACCATAGTGTTGGTTGAAGCTTCAGTGCTCTATTAACTCTTTTAGGATTTTTGGTAACTTTTGTTACCATGGCGTACTATGGTCTTTGACCTCTTATTTAGGTTCTATAACAGGTACTTAAGTCGTGTTTTATTAGTAAAGTCAAGGATGGAAAAAAAGAACACCCCAGATGCGTTTTGGAACCAGATGGTCAACTTGGCTGCGCCAAGTGGGTGCGGAAGGACGTGACTTTTTACTTTTTCTTAAGGCAAATTTCGAAAAATTTTTCACGCCTGTAGTTTTCACGATATCAGATTGGAATTGTATGTACCTTTGGATATTTCTCAAACTTTTCTGAGATCTCTACGTAAAGCCGAGTCCGGGCAAGAGGGCCGCAAATGTTCCGAGGGCTGATTTTTTTATAGAAAAAAATCAGTTTTCCCGATTTTTCCGGTTCAGAAATACGATAAGTACATGTGTGTGGCGCCGTTGGAAAGGGCTTGTTATACTAAAGAAAATAACGTTTAAGCCATGACTCTAACCTAAATAGTAATGACGCTGTAAATTTTTATAATAAGTATATACGTGTGTAAAGAGAAAGCCTAAATTTAGACTTTCAACAATTTTTCTGCCCTTTGTTTTTAAAATACAAGATTGGAATTTTGCACACGTATTATGTACATAGAAGTCTATTTTTAGAAAAAAAATCAGATCCCTACGTGAACCCAGGCCTAGGCCAGAGGGGCAAAATGTTTTGGTTGGATTTGCAAAATTACTTCCGAGTTTTTCCCTAATTATCTGGTTTAGGTGTATGATACGGACATGTGAGTGATACCGTTGGAAAGGGCTTATTATACTGAAGAAAATGGCGTTTGAACCATGACTCTAGGTCAAGTAGGAATGACGCAGTACATTTTTTAAAATATTTTATACCTAGTTATATATAGAGGAAATTCGGGTATTCTGGAATACCATTTTTGTTTTGCTTGTAACTCAGTTAATAATTGCACATTGAAACAAAAAGGAAAACAAGTATACGCCTTACATATTTGGCTTTATTTATGTATATCTTGATAAAGAAGTTTCGTTACAGGGTGGGTGAAATTTATAATTTGTAAAGAAACCACTTTGGAGGGTAATATGAAATAGTCGGGTAATATGGAATACAAATGCTATATAGAAAAGAAAAGTTTTCTGTTGAACATACAATGAATATAGTATATATGAAAATTTTGAACGCCAAGCCATAGCTGATTGTGATTACTTGCAAAAGTCTAAATATAATACTCTGCTTCAGGATCGGCACAGTCATTGTGTGCTCACATTAAACATGATGAACGCTGGACCCAAGCTCAGCCCTTGTATCATCAGACAATTTGCTGTAATAAAAAATACACTTAGCATTGTTGTCATCATAAATGTATGTTTAATAGCCAATACAGGTAGATATTTTTGTAATCGGAATACCATACGGAATACGGAATACCATGCTGTTCTTGCGAGTATTCCGTATTGCCCTCCACGCCAGCTTGGAAACGAAAGAGCTGTTAAACGCATTCGAAGGCGTATAGGATAATGGCGCTCATCAAACTACCACTCTGTATATCCAACGTCATAGTAAATAAAGAATTGTTGTTCTATTACATTTCAATAGGAAAATACAGGTTGTAAACCACTTACCTGTAAAAGTATTCCTGAATAAGAAATCAGATTTTCATGTCTACCAACACAACGAATGTCACAATCTCATGGAGACTGACTGTAGAGCATCATGGGGACGTGACGTAATAGTTTCTTTCCTCTCCACTTGGAAGCAACACATCACATGCGAGCTAATGAGGTATTCCATATTATCCGACTATTCCATAATACCCGAATTTTATTTATATACATATATGAAAAGATGGGTCACCTTCAGATTTTCAAAAATTTCTCCCGACCTCAGTTTTCAAGATACAAGAACGAAATTTTGCGCACGTATTATGTATATAACAAGAGTTTTTTTTTTAAGATTCAGATCCCTACGTGAACCCAGGCCCGGGCCAGAGGGGCACAAAAATTTCGATTTTTTTTTCAAAAAATCTCATGTTCTTTTTTTTTAATTTTCTTATTTCTGGTCTATAATACGGACAAGAGAGTGATACCGTTGGAAAGTATGATCTATCCTGAGAAAAACGAGGTATGAACCACGTTCCTACGATAAATAGTAAGGAAGCAGTAGCTGTTTGAGTGAAAGTCTAAAATTTACCTCAAAAAGTGGAAATCCTTAAAAGGTTAAACGCCGATTTGAAAACGGTGCTTTTTATCGAATAAGAAGGCTGTTCCTAATATTGAATTAAGGGCACGACGTAATTTACGACAGAAATTCTTGCTCCTCTTTGGTAATTCTTCAACTGAATTATATTGGGGGGAGGCGAGGACCCCACCTTTAAATATTGGGGGGGGGGGGCAAAAGTGCCCTGCCCCCCCCCAAAGTCGGCGCCTATGGGCTGGAGCATAATAACGCCTGACATACACGCCAGGACCACTGTGAGGAACCCCACTGTGCTATTTGAGTCGGAGCAACACAGTGGCCGTGAGGGAAGTGTGTGTTACGTCACGTAGCGAATGTTTGCCGGATGCAGCTGCACCCAGACTTGTTGGACTTCTTTGAGGAGGACCAGGACAAATTTCTAGCTCAACTGATGACGGGGGACTTAAGCTGAATCAACCAGTGGAATCCTGAGAACAAGTAGGAGTCCATTCAGGTCCACCAACGAGGTTCAATAGGCTATTTCCCGGTGGTTTGCAGGCCATGACAAAGACTTTTTTTTATTTCTCTAGGATTTCTTCGCTGCCCACAAAATGGCGACTATGTCGAAAAACAGTGATAACTAGGTGAACCTATCTGCATTCCATTCTGTCTAGGTAGATAACTTAATGGACGCCCTTCGTAGAATATTAGTTCTTAGAATATATTCTGTTCAAACAAGTCACGATGGATAATGAATTAAAGGAATACCCTGTATGTTTACTCTCTGATTGAATGTTCAATTATGATTACTAACGGAAGCTCTTAAGTGGAATATGGAAGTATAGTATAGTAAATATCTCATTAGTAGCCAGTGCATTTATGTTTGTTTGTTGCAAAGTCGCTTAAGCCTAGTTTTAGTTAAGGAACGTACTCTCTTGAATGACTAGCTTTCTCTGATTATAAGTGCAGAGTAATAATAAGTGGGCCAGCTACAGTTTATATATTAAATCTGCTAATATTGGAAAGTTAACTTTAAAATGCAATGTATTACTAGCAAGTATGTCAATCGTGATAGTTTCTACACTCATAAATTATATCGGATTCCAGTCCGGCGTGGTTCAAATCCCATGTAAAATAGTAGGATCCATTCTTCATAACCTAAGTATTGGATATAAACATAAAATATAATATTATAATAATGTGAAAAATTGGGAATAAGAACTGAAGAAAGAATTGAGAATTTTCTAGTTATAAAATAGATAAATTATATATTATAAATCAGAGTTTTTATCTATTTCCTTTTCTTTTCTTTTCTCTCTCTAAAAAAAGAGTTGTGAATCTTTTTTTCTTCTTGAAATCAGTTAATTGTATTCAGGGACCAGAAATATTCGGGCCCTTCTGTCTCTCTCTCGCTTGCACGTCCTCCTGCCTTCCTTCTTTTCATTCCTTTTTCGCACGGTAATATAAACCGTAAAGGTTCTGAACCGACCATATTTTTTTTTTTTTTTTTTCTGAAAAGACTAACCTCCCAGCACAAAATAATCCCAACAAATTTGTCTGTCGCTGAAGTACGACTAAACTAAAAAGCAGTACAAAAATTCAATTGGGACTCCACTTTTGTATTTTCTCCGCAGAGAAGCCTTTGCTCAGTTCCTATTCTAATGTATCCAATTAATTGTTTTTATTCATTATTAGGAAAAAAATTAAGGGAAAATATCCCCGAGATTATTTTTCGCAAAGTTTATCCATTAATTTCGTAGAGGTTTTTGAAGAACATTTTGGTAGCATGATTAATATTCTGAAAAACATTGCGTAAACAATGTACTGTATGTGTATTGTTATTGAAATTCAGTATTTGTGAAACTCTTGATGCCTTTTGAAAACAAACAATAACAGCTTACTTTCGGCCATTTACTTAAAGAGAAAAAAAGCAACAAACAAATCAGTAAGAAATATTGATTACTATTATGTTTATTGTATTATAAAATTAAGATGTAGGAATAAGACATTTTTACATGTGTGTACGTAAGAGTTCTTAGTTATAAGGTTGTAGTGATGTACTACTGAACATTATTATTATTGTTAATAATAAGAATATCCTGAAACATATGCAATTCTTTAACCATTATAAACCTGAGATCCAGCGTACCGGCACCTGTATTTTTAGAAATAAAACGCCATATATATATATATATGACTGTGTGTGTGTTGGTTTTATCTCAAAGCTTCTGCTTATTCTCATCCATAAATGTAACAAATAATCTATTCTCGTAACGTTGTCTATATCAGAGAGTTCCTTCAATGCAACCCCTCACACCTACACAGAATATATTTTCTCCTTGATGAGATAACTTATATGTAATTAGTAACGAAGGCAAAGAACGCCGATACCAAAACTCAAACAACATTGTTGTTAATAACGGTCAGAGAATGCTTGTTAGAACTAAATTTAGTCTACGAATTGCCATTACGGAGATAGAACAGAAGAAGTGCGGTGAAGCATTGTTCGTTTCGTTCTGTAAACTGACATACAAGAGGTCGTTATTTTTTTCCTGTTAAACAATAAAACTCGCGTTAAGTACACCTCAGTCCCTGTTACATTAATCAAATGTAAAACAAGCCCTTGCTTGCTTTGGAAACTTTAGTCCGTGAAACTTCGCATGAGAGTATGAAGGAGCACTACTAAATATAATGAAACATGTTAGCACAGGCTGAAAGTGAGCATTGTACTGGAAAGCACAATTATCTACTCATTTTCACGAAGGGGGCCACAGTATAAGCTACGAGTGGGTGGGTGAAGGTATGTCTGTCTCTCCCCTTGCAGTAATTACGTTCCGGTAATTTTCTCTCTCGTGTATAACACAACGGAGAATCAACATAGTTCCAATTGCAATTATCCTCGGATCCTTTGTTACGATGCAATATTGCTGCTTGTCGAAATTTTATTATCCTCGTGAGTTGCAATGAATGGTATTAATATGTATGTGTGTAGAAGATTGTCAACCCATAAAAAGGCATGTTCAATACGCACTAAGTGTCGACTAACGTTTCAGCAACAAAAGCCCTTGTTCGAGCAGCTCCTAGGCTTTCTCGTCGCTAAATTGGAGTCATTCTCGCCTTCTGTTTGCAGGACTCGGGTTTGATTACTACTAGATCGTGTAGTTCAGATTTCACGGTAAACTGAAGGTCCACAGCTCATATCTTTCGAAGTTTAACCCTCGAGATTTTAAGAAAATGAATTAAAATTCTATAAGTATTATTAGCGTTTTAACGAACAAAAATATCCAGACATGAAACTAACATATAATGGGGTCTCATAAAGAACGCAAGTTTTGAAATGCCCGCCATTTGTATTTTAGTAAGTTGGCAGTACTGAACGTCACACGATTTTAATCTGTTGTTTGTGTGAAACAGCTGACTAGGGTAGCGGTCGAAAAATAATACAGCGTAGCGCGCGAGTACTGAAACTCTTGGGATCGGCGTGAAATTTCTGAGCTAGACGTACAAGTATGCCGAAAAGTTACGGAAAATTTCATCGACAGACCGAGTGAGCCTGCAGAATCTTAAAGGCATAGAAATCAGATGATGATTACGTGACTTGACTACTAACCACAAAGATAACACATGAATAGCGTGTAACGTTCAGTCCTGCCAACTTAGTAAAACAAAAATGGTGGGCATATCGAGTTGTGTTATTTATGGGACGCCCTTTACTAACCTACAGAGTTCGTTGAGGCAGACAAAACTTAATGGGTGAATCTAAATCCTCATGCGTAGTTCTCGAGAAATATGTTTTTGTAAATGACAAGCATGCCGTCTATTAACCTGAAAATGATACTGAAGTGTACCATCATCAAGTTTTCATTGGTACAAGTAAGAAGGCTGTAAAGTTTATGGTTTTAAATATTATTTTTTTGTTTTGCTACATATTGTCCAACCGTGGGACACAAACATCAATTGATTAGCCAACAAACTGGCATGTTTCAGGATAAATTCGCATGTGTCATTTTCGAGAAAACCGAGAAAAATCTACTTTCGTGGCGGTAAAATATATGTCGTTTGTCATAATAATAATTGTTAGTTTCTATTCTGCTTTCACACTGTGTTTACTTACGTATGTGCTTAAAAACACTAACCACTGACATAGTAGCCGCTGAACGCCATCTGTTAGCGACTGACCGAACTTAGTCCAATCTAGGACAAACGCGTGGTCAGCGTCCCAAGTTGCCCTGTCTCTAACGGGTGTATGTGAAGCTTTCTACATCTAGCACCCATCACGTATTTTATTCACGTGACTCCCCAGTTTGCATCACGACGCTGGATGGACGCCGAAAATTGGGAAGCACCGGCCGGGAATCGAACTCGGTACCATACGGACATGAGTCCACCACTAGACTACAGTGTTCTTGTTTGTTTCTCTTCATGTTGATACATATGCTACTAATACTAACACACGTGGTTTTTAAAGTGACACTCATTCGCCTAACAGTGTACTGTTTGAGGTGTTCAAAGCACAAAAAATCCAGTCCATTTAGCAAAATTATGAGGAAAAGATATGCAAAGTTTATACGCTACGCTTCAGTGTATGGAAAAGTGAACACTTAAAAAAAATAATAATAATGAAAATAGCGTTCAAACCTCCATTGACGCAACTGTTGCGTCGAAGCTTTAAACCTCAACTCTGGTATCAATGTCTTCCTGAAGGATGGAGCTTTCCGTCAATATGAATTATATGTGTATGGGGATACCACGGCGGATGGGGGATGAATCAAGTTCGTTTTGTTTGCATCAGGTTTTCAAAGGGGCCGGCCATTCGACCCCTTGGGGATACACTCATAAAAATTTATATGTGAAGCAATGAAGTAGTCCACTACATGGTAATACTCTGTATATGTATTTGTTGCTTATATGGGGGAAGAAGAGAGGCAAAGTTGGTCAAGATTTTGAACAGTTTTTTTTTTTAACGTAAATTACATTTATTTTCAGAACGGATCCATATAAGACATCTTTTCACAGAATTGGTCTAAAAAGGAGATGGTCAATTCCGGAATTTTTACTTTCCGGGACCCGGAAAGTAAAATCGAAAAAAAGTCCGAATTTCGAAAAATTCCGGAATTTGGAAAAGATTCAGAATTTAAAAATTTCGATTTCGGAAAAATTCCGGAATTTTTCTGAAATCCAGAAAGTGAAATTTCCGATTCCGGAAAATTTTGGTCATCCCTAGTCTAGAAGCCTGTTACCTCTATTCGTTGGAATCTGTGTTCCATAAGCTTTCTAATGATGTTTCAACCATGACTGTTTTACGAGGGTCGTTCCGAAAGTAATGGCTCCTTTTTTTCATGGAAACTAATATAGATACGTAAATAACAACAGTACAGCTAAACAGAGCAATGTTTCAGTTACAGACTGTCCTTTTTCCATTTAGTTCCCACCATTCGTTATGCACTTTTGCCAACCTGAACCAGAGCCTGCATGCCGCGCTTATAAAAATCGGAACCAGATGAGGCTAACCACTTCCTTACAGGTTTGGCAACAGCTTCCGACTCTTGAAAATGTTCGCCATATTCAGCTTTGTACATAATTCTGTGGTCGTTGTCCGGCAATCAGCACGGATGAGTTGGTCAAGACGCTCTTCATTGCTAGGGATGACAGCTGTGGAGGGTCGAACGAGCAGTGGCTTGTCATGAACACCCTTTCCCCACCTTGAAAATGTCGTACCCGTCGCCTCACATTGCTCACGTCTATTGTATAGTCTCCATAAACCTTTATCAAGCGTCGATGGATTTCAATTCCTTCAGCAGTGATGAATTCAATCACACACCGTTGTTTTATACGCACGTCCATATCAGGCTCTATTTTGGAACATTCCTATGCTGGCGCCATCTACCGCAGAACAACGGGACCAGCTGCAAATAAAAGAAAAAGGTTCAAGCATTAGCACTATACCAACGACATACAAAGTGAACACACAAAAAATATAGGAGCCATTAATTTCGGACTGGCCCTCGTAATTAGGGGGTCACCTGGGCTGCCAACGCGGAAGTCTGCAACAATCCTTCGAAAATTATATACAGGGCGTTTTATAGAAATTGTGTTCTGAATTTCTTGTATTCCAGACATGGCTATCATTTTTTTTTTCATATTATTGTCTCAAGTGCGTTGCCTACATATTAGCATCATTTTGTCAGCGAAGGGTGACTGAAATAGTTTCCATTGCCCCCCCCCAAATTCTATTTTCTTATATTTTTAGGACTTCTGTTTCTTCTTTTTTTTTTCAACGAATAGAGCGGGAATTGCACAGATGTTACCTCGATAGAATTTGTATCCCATACGATTTCCAGTGATGTATAAATCATGACTCTGTGATAATTACGGAGCTCACTTGGGACTCAACTTGAGGGTCTATACGATTACGTTCAAATTCCTGGTGGGTGTAGAATGGTTAAAAGAATTCTTTACTGCAGTAAATGAAGCTCAAATATTAATGAAGAAAGGAACAAATTAGTAACAAGATGAAAATTGGTATAGACGTTGGAAATGATGTTTTAAACAACATACTAAAAGTCCCCTGAAATTCCACTTCACCTTCGCTCTCCATATCGGAAACTTGCCACCGGAAGTGTCAAATGAACAATGCCCAGATTAAAAAAAAAAAAAAAGCAATACCAATGTTATGGTTGAACATAAAAAGATAAATTTAGCGTCGTTTTATAGAAAATACATAACAGAGTATCTTTATAGGGAAACAATTTTTCATAAAACGCATACTTTTAGAAATATTTAGCTCTAAATTCTAAAATTCGGACCGTCAAACTTACTTAAAATGTTATTGAACTTAGGAAGTAATTATTAACAAGTTGAAATTTGACATAAATGTTGGTAAAAATTATTGAAATGACGTACTAAAATCTCACAACTTCTTCGTTCGCCATATTGGAAAATATCCAAATTTCCGAAGTAATTGACAGATGATATTTTTAAAGTGTAAATACAAAGTCTGGACCGGACTAAATATGTGAGAAACTGTAATCCTAATTAATATCACGACCCCCATTTTATCACATCCTCTTGCCAGCGATCCCTTATAATTTCTGATTTGTAATAAGTTTGTATGAGATTTTTAATATACCTATTGCAGAGATCTCACGATATCCATCTATTTCTATAATAGTAGAATCCATTTCTTGTATATAGTTGATACACTAACTTCCCTAAAAGCGAATGGATTAAAATCTAATTTGATCAGTTCATTCGTATTACAAATATCGAATCCGATCCGTCATACTGTTTCAAAATTGGGGCCATTTGAGAATTTCAAAACTGCATAAATCACTTAATTTTGGGTCATATGATAAACAAATAGAGTGATTTCTCATTTTGGTTAAATAAACTTGGACAGTTATTTACAAAGTTTTTAAGTATTTTTATTTTGGAGTTACCTCATAATGTTGTATATTTGGTACATTGTTGTCTATCTGTTGAGTATCACCAAAAACTGTTAGAAGCAAGTACATTTCAAATTTAGGAAACAAATAAAATCCCACACCAAAACTCTACCTTCATCTTGGCCAGCTTGCAGGAAAAAATAATATTCGCTCACACTCATAGGTATCTCATTAGCTTTCAATTTTAATTGTATTTTAAGATGCAGTTTTTGTTGCATTTGTACTTTTCTGGTATTTCAACATGCAGTTCTCATTAGTTTCATATCGTACCTCTCTCATTTAAATTGATCTTTAAACAACTCTGCATCTGTTGAAAATGTTTAGTAGATCTATCTTTTGTTTTTCTTAACCAGTATGTATAAAAATAAAAAATATTCTTATCAGAACAAAATTCAAAATAATAAATATTTTCCGATGTTATAGTACTCGCGCCCAGTCTTGAAGCTTGGGCTCTAAACCAATCATAGAAATATTTTGCTTGAGTTCCGATGCATCGGAAAACTTCGGTACAATTCGTGGAGCCCTTCCCGAGCGCACACTTGGGGAAACAAACAGCTGAAATTCACCAACAATGTTCCCAAACTTGAAGACAAAGTAAATTAATATTTACAAAAGCACTTAAAAATACCAATAATAACACCCCACAACACTAACCACTATAACAATTATTCTAAAATGGTAATAATAACACGAATAGTAACAACGAAAATATAACGCAATAAAAAAGCAATTAACAAAAAGGGACTTGGCGCCAATCCGACAACACTGTACTCTCGGGAGGTGTTTTCCGTGTTTCGCGAGAGAAGACACTGACAAAATCTGATGGGTGGGGTTTGACAAATGGAACACATCCTCGCATTCTATTGGGTGGTGAAATCGGTAGATCTAGGTCAAGCTTCACGAGTCGGCGCGAATACTATAGATTCTAATTATATTTCTCTCTTTCGCTTATCTTCGCGACCCCCTAGGGGTCGCAAACTCCAGGCTGAGAAACCCTGCTTTACTGTAACATTGTGTAATAAAATGTTATTTGTGTTATTGTTATGAAAAACATATATATTACCCGTTTCTTCTCCAATTCTTTCTGAAACTCTTAATATAATAATGAGTTTTCGAACCGACAAAAAATACGACTTAAAAATGCAGCAGATAATACAACTAACATTAACAATATTTCATGATCTTTATTTACAAGAATAAAGAATTGAGTAGTTCCAAACTGAATTGTAATTCACCAGTATTATTAGTTTAATAAAACTGATGGTAACCAATAAATTTTCTTTTATTTCTTTGATAGAACGTCTGATGACAAACAAGCAATAACACAAAAGCCTTAAAATAAGCCATAATCTATATATTGATTTTTGTTTCTCCGATGCGAGATTATATTGTATCTCTTCTTTTTCTCTCCTTTTCCAATACAATCTTCCAAAAAAAAAAAAAGCATCGAAAAGAAAGCATTTCCAAAATATAAGATAAATGATATAAGAATTAGTTTTCTGTTCAAACTTTCATTCGAACTATAATTTATATGTTTTAGTTGTATTTGGTTCAATATTACATTTAACTTACAAATGAAATAAAACAAATCAGATTGAAATTATCATTTTCAATTTTTATTTTTGATGTTTTCTTTCCTTTCCTTGTAATCATCTAAAGTAAAACTTTGTTTAAAAATGGATGTAATACACAAAATATATTACTCCAATAACCATTGAAAATGATATCATTTTTACTGTATGTAGACATTTCATTAAGTTTCCAAAACACATATAAAACACGGCAAAAGGATATGTTTTTCTGTAGCATAAATGCATATAAAATGAAATAAATTTCAGTGATTTTGACACTTTTATTAAGCCATTTCACATGTTAACAAAAAAATACGAGGCATGTCCGGAAACTAAATACAGTTTTGAAAAAAAACTGGAACAGGTTTGTTCAAGCTAAATTTATTGCTACATGAAAGATCACCCTATTTTTTTCGATATAGTTTTCACCAATGTTCAAATACTTGTCATAGCAGGTGAACAACTGGTCCAAATCTTCCTTAAAGAAACATACTCTTAGTGAAGAAAATCGTAACTTCACAATGTTTTTTTCCATTTCACACACGATAACCACAATTCAACTGTACTGGCGTCAGTGGAGAGGCAACGAACCAGTGAAACTATCGCGCATGCGCGGAACGCCGACACTAACGCTGCTGTGGCTTTCAAACGAAACAGAGTGCGTACTTGCCGGATACCGGCGGGATGTTTCGTTGAGAAAGGTTTGAACGAGTTCGCCATCCCCACTGACAAGTGTTTGAATATTGGCGGAAACTATGTCGAAAAATAGTTTAAGGTATGCTCTTTCATGTAAAAATAAATTTTGCTTGAATTAACCTATTTTTGTACTTTTTTCCAAAATGGTATTTACGTTCTGGACACGCCTCGTATTTATGCACTCTGAAAAAGTTCAGATAAATTTTATGGCAATGCTGAAGATTCTCCGGAAATTAATTACTTTTATTCCTGGACTTTAACAAAAGTAAAGGTAAATTTTAAAGTGTTACGACCGAAACTCTTTATAAAATTTGCAAGCATTCTCCATGAAATGTCGTACCTCATAATTCAAGCACTTTGAAAGTTCGAGTAAATTTTAAGATATTATCGGCAGAATGTTTCCTACAATATCGCTGAACTTACTTCTTAATGCTTAACAGTAACACTCAGGAAGTTTTAGGGGGTTATGTCTAGAGAATTTTCTGAAATATTTATGAATCTACTCATTCAATCTACGAAATGTTCAGATAAATGTTATCACTGTCAGAATTCTTTCTGAAAAAACACGAGATTTCCTTTTCCATGCACTCTAAAAAGTTCAAATAAATTTTAATGCGCTAAAGCCAAAATTTTCTTTCCTAAAATATTACAACCTTCATTGTACTATCTTATGTTCGTCCAGCTTTTCATGGTGTTTACCAAAGGCTAATATCCACAGAAACAATGGGCAGTGAATATACTCCAGAAAACATCTTTCTGTAGTTCATATGTAAACCTGCGAACATGATTTGTTCTCAGGCAAAAGTATTTAAGTGATATTAAATCTCTTTGATGTACTATATTGATTTTCCACATGGATATACTACAAACATTATACCGTATATTTCATAATAAATTCATATTTTTCCTTTTGCATAATTTACCTTACAATAAGTTAAGAAGTGAAAAGTTCACCCTTTATTGTACAAATTATGACGCAATACGATGTTTTAGAAAACTCCATTTATTTCCATTTCTTGTCGAAGTTCCATAGTTCCCTCTCTCACTTGACCTCTTATAATGTCCCAGCTGGGTCCAATTAAAGAAAATGTGTGCGCCTTTGGTGTATGTGATCCGGAGTAGATTGCCGGTGGGAGAGCATCAAATGCATCACACAGTTCCACATCTCACTTTAAACTGTAGGTTTTTCCTTATATATCCTTATGAAATACATCTTTTTTCTACCATTGTATCGATGCATCTATTTTTGTACAATAACGATTGTGTAGTCGTTTGTTTCTGGAAGAACAGGGGCAAAGATAATTTGTTGACAAATGTTCTCGAATACTCTTAAAAACAAGACAAGTGCGTTCTCATTAAGAGTTTGAACAGGAATTTGCAGTTGCAGATGATATGTCTGTGGAAGTTCCTTTCCCTTCCCCGCACCTTACCCACTAGAACTCAAGTTATTTTCCACGACCGACGAAACCTAAATAATGTTCCCCAAACAAACTTACAAACAGAGAGAAAAGCCTTTTACCCAACAACTAATCTGGTACAGTCGCTACCACCACGAACTTCTAAACAAATCTTCAGTATTCCTCTCCAAGGATAGAAACTTTTCTCTGTCTCTCTCTCTCTCGCTGTTTAGGGTTTACCAACAACCAAAGAATTCTTAAAATGAGAATATCAACTCTGTCCAACTGTTGATTCAATAGTATAGGACAAGAACTCCAAGACTTGACATACAGGAATAGAAAAATAAAAATACCGAAAGAGAGAGAGAGAGGCTTTACTGATGCCACGTCATGTCTTGACATGTCATTCGAAGCATGATCTTCAAGAAACCTTGTAACCGGATGGACGTTTTGGAATTCTTGCGAGGACAAAGTATTTTTGGTATGTAGAACACAGCACCTGCACAGCCAATTAGAAGTGATGGCAGATTTATTTTGTCACCAACTTCAACGTGGTGAAATTTCTTCTTTGTGTGTTTTCTTCTTTTTATAATAAGTATCTCTCAGAAAGACGAAAATCTACTTTCATTACTGATGGTTACACCAATTCCAAGACATAAGTTTAGTCAACGGAAAACATTTGTAATTCACTTCCACACAAACATAATTATTACAACAGATGCAGTGTTGCTCACTTTGTAACTTTCAATTATAACACACAACTTTAAGGTTACTAAGTTTCTTTGAACTATGTAATATTTCGTAACTCGTATGCTGACACGAAATGTCTGTCAACATCTTCTAGCTATATCCTTTAACCCTTGGAAGCCAAAACTATATAACACCCACGAAGTGGCAAGGTAGTACAAATTGGACCCCAACATACAAGGTGCGACTCAAAAGAAACCGGATTGTCGCTGTATTACTAAAAATAATTAATATATTGAATATTGTATTTGCAAGGATAAACTCCATACCTCCCCTACCTAGTACTGTAAACTGGATTCAGCAGGCCCAGCCATGGGTGTACGGTTTCTCTCAAGGTCTAGGCGAAGCCAAGAGATTGGGTTAAGGTAATTCCCAAGGCTCAGCAGAACCAAAAAAGGTAGGCAAAGTGATCAGTCCAAGAGCAGATTGATGTCTTCTAAGGTGTTGCGGCGTCTTATATACCCTATCCTCGGGAGTACTCGTAGGACTTCGGAATGGTGATGACGTTCGTTCTTTTTCGGATCACGTGTTTTCTGTTGATCTCTGTCGTCTGCTTTGTTGTTGTTGTTGTTGAGCACATGAAGCGCCATCATATACAGAGAATATTACAACATACTTCGTATCCAAGAAGGTGAATGTGGAAGGAGAGAGCGAATGCTAGGGGAGGCAAGCAAGCAGCACTCAAGATTAGGCCACCCAAAAGCCCATGAACAGGTGCAATTGGTAATCACTATATGAATGAAAACTTACGTGCCATTAAACAATTATTCCCGTGTTTACTGTTCGTTCACCTTTACTAAATATCCTTACACCAGCAGATGTGCTTCGTGACTCACTGAGTTTGGGGACCGGAAATAGCGATAGCGGGCGGAGACACGATAAAAACACAGAGGGTTAGGGTGCTGAAAGCACAAGAACACACACTATTCATAGTCATTGGAAGATACAAATTTACACAAAAACATAGAGCCTAATATTCAGAATGCGTTGTTTCCTTGCGTGCAATAGTACTTATTAATGATTTTCCTTGCTGATATACGACTTCCGTGTTCAGTGCGTACCTGAATAAGTTCCTCAAACATTACCTTTTTTTGTGAATTAATATATTTCTCTTGCAAATTTTCAAAAAAGTTCCCTCATATTCTTAATCTGCATCAAATTCTTAATTTAGGAATATTATACAACATTACCTTGATAACTCGAATTTGAAAGGAATAGATAAAAATTCGAGTTATCGAGTTTTTAAACCAATCAATATTCGAGATATGAAGGTGGCCACAACAAAAATTCGATATATCGAGGTTCCGCGTTCATCATGGAAAGTAACTATATAACATCTCTAACTCGAAGTTTTATTTGTTCAACCTCTATAACTTGAAGTTTTATTTGTTCAACCTCTGTAAGTCGAAGTTTTTTATTTGTTCAACCTCTATAACTCGAAGTTTTATTTGTTCAACCTCTATAACTCGAAGTTTTATTCATTCAACCTCTATAACTCGAAGTTTTATTTGTTCAACCTCTATAATTCGAAGTTTTATTTGTTCAACCTCTATAACTCGAAATTTTATTCATTCAACCTCTATAACTCGAAGTTTTATTTGTTCAACCTCTATAACACGAAGTTTTATTTGTTCAACCTCTATAACTCGAAGTTTTATTCATTCAACCTCTATAACTCGAAGTTTTATTCATTCAATTTCTATAACTCGAAGTTGTGGAAGTTCCTTAAATTAAATAAGATGGCTAGTAAAAATAAAATGTTAGATACAAGTAAAACACAATTGCAGTACAACAATGACAGGACTAGGAAAATAACAATTACGTATAAGCATGCAGCTATAGCTTCGAGTTATCGAAGTCACATCAAGAGAAATTCGACTTACAGAGGTAAACTTCGACTCGTAGAGGCTCACAGATACGAAAGTTCGAATTACCAAAGCTTTTAAATATAAGACCCTTAAAATTCGACTTATCGAGGTTGTCGACTGACAGAGGTTATTTTAATATTAATTGTTACGGGGAGTTCAAAGGGATGTGAAAAAAATTCGTGTTATCGAGGTACAGCTGTGTTAGAATAATAATCATATTTATAATTACAATATCGCCAAGAAGGTACTATTATTGTTAATATGCTAACAATATGATATGTGCGATTTATACCTTAAAATAATTGTAAGCTTATATAGGTAATAACGATCTTTATCGCCTGCGTAAATTGTATGGAAATAAATGAAGGATAAGAATTCAACAATATTACACTCCTGGTTATGCTTTAAAATGGTACTTTGTTAGGCGTCATATTGAAGGTACGTATTAATATCAATAATGACAATTGAAATCTCAATTTAGAAGAAAACTGCTTCCTTCTCTGAGGAGACAAAGGTTAAAAGTGATCCCCAACCAACACACAATCCCTGCGTGAGGGTCGATTTGGGTTTTGTTCATTCATCTCCAGCGTTATTTTTCCCTTTTTTAAAAAAAAAAAAATCGTGACAAGATGACAGATTGTGTTTCGTCTTGCGTGTGACGTTATTGTTGAAGAAGCCTCATGATAAAGTAGCATCCGGCGTGTAACTGACGTCATTTGGATCTTTACCTTGGCTCAACAGAGACCGATACAGAGGTGAAACAAATAGAGACGCCAGCATTAATTCTTTTAGAATTTCTCTCCAGCAATTTTGACAGGGGTAATATCGACGAAGTTCATTTACAACTTATTTTGTTTCATTTTTGTTCTATAACTAATATACCTATAAAATAAATTGTTCTTTCTTGTCCAGGAAGCAAATCTTAATAATCTTAAACAATTGCCACGTTTCAATACAGGGTGTTTCAAAATGAATACCTGGGTTTTAAGGCTTTGTGTATTTATTACAATTAATTTACAATTTTAAAGAATACATAAAATGAAACAGCAACTCAAACAGTTTTGTATGCATGAATGCACACACATGCACTGTTCCCTCTGTCTGCCGTTATAAATATACCACATTAACTTGACACCTAGTCTTCGGTTCCAAGCGCTGCTATCGGCTGATGGAATTCCACTGCCTTTAGCGCAGACGGATGCAAGGCTCTCTCGCTTAGCAGCAGCTGAACCCTTATTGGCTCAACGCAAGGGTATACGCTTTAGTTCACATTTTAGCCACGGCTCAAGACATTTTGGCAGCACTATAGTAACAAAGATGCCGACATGAGGAGAAAGCTTTTCGTGTTTTACATTTTGCGAAGACTGAATCTGTAGTAACAGTGAAACGTGCTCCCGTATTAAGCTCAATTACAATCCGCCAAGTGATAATAACATCCATAGATCGTATCATCAATTTGAAAACACTGGTTGCTAACAATTCCAGTTACGTCTGTGTGGAGAATTTTAAGACGATTGAGGAATTTAAGAAAGAGGATTGAACAGTTGTTACAACAATTGATCCAATCACACTGATCAAGGTTTGACAAGAACTCACTTCTCAATTCGATGTCTGCTGTGTGACGAATGGTGCTCACATTAAACACATTAAAACTGTTTGGTATATTATTTATAATTGTACGTTAAGTGTAATAAATACTATCCCGATATTCATTTTAAAATACCCTGTATATTTCACTGAACGACGATAAAGACAGTAAAGATAACCCGAAACTTCGATTTAAGCTGAAAGACTTAAACTGATATTAATTAACCATATTCTAGGCTTTATACAATTTCTTATATCCTAAATGTATTAGGTTTTAACTCATCAATATTTTTTGAGGTTTAAACAAAACTCGTTTGACATCATTAATATTTTTTTTATTTTTAAATGAAAATAGTTTAACCTCACTAATATTTTTTTAGTTTAAACAAAAATCATTTAACAACCACTAATATTTTATTGAGGTTTAAATAAAATTTGTTTAATCCCACTAATATTTTTTGAGGTTTAAACAAAAAACATTTGACCTCATTAATATTCTTGAGGTTTAAACAAAAATCTAACCTCATTAACATTTTTTGAGGTTTAAACAAAAATTGTTTAAGCTCACTACTATTTTTTAGATTTAAACAAGAATCGTTTAATTCCACTAATATTTTTCGAGGTTTAAATAAAAATCGTATAACATCACTAATAGTTTTTAGGTTTAAACAAAAATTGTTTAATATCACTAATGTTTTTTTTAGATCTAAACATCAATTGTTTAACCTCCCTAATATTTTTGAGGTGTACAGAAAAATCATATAACTTCATTAATATGTTTTGTGATTTAAACAAAAATATTTAACCTCACTAATATTTTTTGAAGTTTAAATAAAAAGCGTTTAACCTCATTAATATTGTTTGAGGTTTAAACAAAAATCGTTTAATCTCACTTTTATTTTTTAATGTTTAAACAAAAATCGTTTAACCTCACTAATATTTTTGAGGGTTAAACACAAATACTTTAACATCATAAATATATTTTGAGGTTTAAACAAAAATCGTTTAACACTAATATTTTTAGGTTTAAGCAAAAATGGTTTAACCTCACTAATATTTTTTGAGATGTAAACAACAATCGTTTAACCTCATTAATATTTTTGAGGTTTAAACAAAAATCGTTTAACCCTAATATTTTTAGGTTTAAGCAAAAATGGTTTAACCTCACTAATATTTTTTGAGATGTAAACAACAGTCGTTTAACCTCACTAATATTTTTGAGGTTTAAACAAAAATCGTTTAGCCTCACTATTATTTTTTTAATGTTTAAACAAAAATTCCTTTAACATGGCTAATATTTTTTGAGCTTTAAACAAAAATCGTTCCACCTCAGTAATATGTTTAAGTTTTAAACAAAAATAGTTTAACCTTAGTAGTATTTTTTTGAGATTTAAACAAAAATGTTTAACTTCACTAATATTTTTTTAGGTTTAAACAGAAAACATTTTTTGAAATTTAAACAAAAATCGTTTAACCTTACTAATATTTTTAAGGTTTAAATTTTAAAATAGTGTTACCTTACTAATATTTTTGAGGTTTAAACAAGACCTTTTACCAAATTGTTTTGAGATTCAAGGAAAAATCGTTTAACCTCACTAATATTTTTTGAGGTTTAAATGAAAATCGTTTAAGCTCAAAAATATTTTATCTTTTAAGATCAAAAATGTTCTGGCCTCAACCCACATTTTCTTTCAATATGTATAACCATAGTTAAAGTTACCCATAAAGATGTAAACGAATTGACTCCGTTGACGAACTCGGTTGAGATAATTGTTGTAGCTATCTATGCATAAAATATTCAAAAATTTGCTTTTGCTCATGAGTTATAGTGCGGAGTAACGGACGGACGGACATGCTACCATTAAAGCCTCACTACAATGATCCTAGAAAGAGTGACCATCACTGAAGACCATAGACAAGTTTTAGCCTGTGGATGTAGTCGAGTACTTCGTTCGTTCATCTGGTGTAGCTCGGTTTCGAATCTCAGCGAATGAGTATGGAGTTACAACTACTGAAGAAGATATAGTTACATCTTGAAACAGTTAGTGACAACGTCAGACTTGAAATATTTACTTTCATGTATTTATCTATCCTCAACTGCTGTATTTTTATAGAGAATTAAAATTATGTTCTTGTATTATTTAACAAGCCTCATCGAGCTACATCTACCGTATTTATATTAAGTTGAATTAGTTATTATATTTAGTGAATGACTTATTCGTTCACTTTTTCAGGATTTAAGGTTGGTGGCGGAGATAATCCCCAAAGATTAAGATCTTCAAGTTAAGAACTAATTTAGACGGGACCTTTATGGCTCTTAACATAACGGATAACCCGTTATGTTACAGAAGAGTATGAGAATTTTAACCCGTTATGTTACAGAAGAGTATGATAATTTTTAACCCGTTATGTTACAGAAGAGTATGACAATTTTAACCCGTTATGTTACAGAAAAGTATGATAATTTTTAACCCGTTATGTTACAAAAGAATATGATAATTTTTAACTATCCTCACTTTTTCAGTGTTTACGCTAATGTCGAATGTTGTCAAAATAAGAATATAAGCTAACCAAGTGAAGTCAGGTAGATCAAGTAATAAATGGTGAAAACAAGTTACTTGGGTAAGTAGTTAAATCAGGTAACTTAAAAAAAACAATTGAATTTTGTTTCAAGTCGTAGAATAACCGTAGACTTTTAAATTATATGGATCGAATGTTCTAACTTATTTCCAGTTTAAATAGATGGATAGCATGAGAAGTAGAACCTATTCATATAAGGCTGAATCTCTAACATATAATATTATTTTCTTAATTCTATCAAAGAACACTTTCTCGCCATCTCTTACTATCTCTGCATTATCAAAAACCTTATATTATAACCGAAAATGATGTATTTATATTAGTTCCCGTTTCAAAAGAGAAATTAAAAACGAGATAAAACCTATTCTTCGAATACAAAATTCATTTCTAACAACTATTTTTTCACTGTTACATGTTTTGCTCTATACATATGCCAATATTGAAACCGGAAGTGGTAATTGAATTCTATCTCCGGTTTCAGTAGAGGCATTAGGAGCGAAATTGAAACTATTCTAAGGATGGTAAGAACTAGAATTATCCCACAATATTCATTACCATTTTACTCTCTGAGGACCTTCCACCACTTCCTGTTTCAGTAAAGTGTTAGGGACAGAAATGGAATGTGTTCTTGTACTGCTGATTCCATATTTTCAAAAATCCATTTTTCTTGTTTTCTCTCGCTGTACTTCATCATCATCATCATCATTATAGGTATTTTACCATTATTGGCAGGTAACTTGTTGCAACTGAGAAACCACCAAGCTCCACGGTCTTCACCTAACCTCTTTGCCTTCAAGTACGATTTTTCTGTTTTGCTATCGTCCACTAATTGTAGCCTCCTCCTCCCTCTCCCTCGTTTTCCTGCCACCATACCCTCTAACAAGTTCCTCATGGCGACAACTAACGTCTGATACGCTTGGGAGTATCATAGAGGACCCACTAGTCGTCATCAGTGAGCAAGTGATCAAAGATAGGTGTGCTCAGATACCGAGTAAGCAAGGACAAAGAGACTGTTACTTGTTGTTCCTTATTGGCTGCCGACAATGTGTGGGATACCCACTTGCTTAACTTGTATGAGTTCCCTAACTCATGCAGCTGCAGTTTGATGGTTTCAGCGGAAAAATGGAACATTTCTTCAAGTTCATTTCACGTTAGACCACTGTACTCCTCGATGACTGCTTTCAAGGTTTCGTCATCCAACACATACGGTCGTCCACTCTGAGGTTCATCTTAAAGGCTCACATCTCTGGAATGGAATTTCCGGAACCAATGCCTGGAGGTGCGTTCATTCACGGCATTCTCCCCAAATGTCTGGCATATGTCATGACTTGATTCGGTAGATGACAGGCCCAGTTTAAAGTCATACAACAAACACAAGCGAACAAGCTGTTTCGATAGCTCCATTTCTCTTCGACACTGGACGAGCCATGACTGCTGTATATGCGTAATAACAATGTATTAAAGGGGGTTGCCACGTTAGAACAACTTGTATCTGCCATTAAAAAAAAAAAAAAAATCTTGAAACCCTACCATATTTCACCATGTACACATAGTCTTGAAAGAGTCATAAAACATTTTTTACATCTTACAAGGAGTCGAACAGTGTGCAACTTTCTAGGACGTCTTGCTTGCTACCTGCTAACGCTCTCGCGCTGACATAAAGGGAAAACCAGTTTCGCCGCTTCCGAAGCAACGAATTCTTTTGGACAGGGAGGGGGAGTGCGCCAAAATACACGTTTTTAATGAGGAGGTTCACTGTTTGTCAACTAGAGTGTAGTGCTGCATAGATGGAAATAGCTTTCTTGCTTTCAAGAAGTTGTAATATGTACACAGTACATAGAAAGATCGGGTTGCAAATTTTAATGATAGCTACAAAATTCATTTAACGTGCCAATGTGGCGTTACTGAAGGTTGATGTCAAACTAACTCCCGCTTGGCTGACACGTGCGTCATGTTGTTTACTGTCTGTGAGCGAATGTTTAATGGGACGTCAAAACGGACAAGAACGTTTTTGGTTACCTATAATTATATATTATGTAATCTTTTATGTAATTGTATAGTGAGCGTATACATTTTCTTAAAAAAAAAAAAAAAACATTAGCAGAAGTGCTACCATCTATATTCGTTGTTCTTTCACATGTTTTTAGTGTGCGTTAACGCACAGAGACTATCTTGAGAAAAAGACAGATGGGAAAGAGGCTGGAGTTCGCACTGTTGCATAGCAGCTTTAGAAACAGTGGCTTTGTGCACAGAAGCATTGTCGTGAAAGTTAAATATACATCGCTGAGTTTGAATGTTCAGCACCTTAAAGCAAACGATAAATGGCAGCGCAATCTAATTTTGTTTTTCTGCTAAGAAAGAATGGTGCTATCATTTCATAGAGTATCGGCATCCTATGATTGATCCGCCACCTTCAGGCTCAAAATATAATGAACGTCCCTCGTACTTTTAATATTAGGTCAAAAGTTGAAAATGTATGGAATAACAAGGAATTTTTGATAGTATAGCACTTGAAGTGTTTAGTCAAGATCATTTATGGTTGTCTTGCCGTACATACATGATTAATTGTGCGCTTGATGCCAATTGAAATTAATTTTCTGTAGGAATAATAATTAATAACAACATATATTGGATACTATAACTTCTTATAGTGACAATCAAATTTTTGATGAGAGTATGATCAACCAGGAGCAAATCTAGAACTTGAATGCTATCTTTTACCCTTATTTCCGAAATTGATCTTAGCATCAAAAAAAAAAAAAAAAAAAATCAAGATATTGGCCGAGTAATTCCAACTAATGTTCATTTTCTTTACATCTGCTTTGAAATGTATTGTATTGCATCAAACGGGACAGAAAAAGAGGTATTTCTTTGCTAAAAAATAAAGTTTCTATCTATTTGCCCTTGCTCACGTAGAAACAATTCGAAACCGCTATCGATTGTAACAGATCGAATACATATAGTTTAAGTATTTGTTCAAATAACACTCAAAAATTGAAACAAGGTAAGGAAAAAACTGACATGGTTTATATTTCTTCTTCTTCTTTTTTTAAATGTTCAAACACGAACATATCTGAGAAGTTTTTGTAGTGTATACATTTGTAGTTGACGTTAAAACTGTATATGATGTATTGTGTAGAAAAAATATTTGCAATAAAAGCGAGTATGTTTACTTTTCATTTCTAAAACAAACTTCGGAAAATCTATCTATACAGGTATTCTCTTTACAGGCTGATTAAACTTGTAGCTACGGGAAAAAAGCGTTATCCACTTTTCATAGAGGATTGGATATGTGTATGCTTGTTATTGTTTACAATTGGTATTTATTGGATCAACAAAACCAGACATAAGTATGTTCGTTCACTCGAGCAATCTATTTGGGTTAAATATTAAGATCTACTTAGGGAATAGGACATAACTAAGGATTCTGTAGTATTTGTCAGGTGGTTACATAAAGAATAGAATATATAAAATAGAGAATTTATTTCGATTACGAAAATATGTGTTTAAACTAATTATTTGTCATAAAAAAATAGTTTTATAATACGCATAAAAATACAGGGTGGGCCAGACTCCTTTAGACAGTGTTGTAAAGATGTTATTTTTTATTGAGAAATGTAGTATAACACGTTGCAATGGTTAATAGAAATGGTCACCTGTCAAAGTTGTCCTCGTTAAGAATATGAATAAGCCGTGGATGGTATACGGTGTTTGTCCACCACAAAGTTCACTTGGCGTGAGCTGGAGTCGAACCAGGGACCCCATGTACCAGAGGTGAACGCTCTACCACTGAGCCACTGCAGCTCCATGTAATAGGCACAGTCAGAAACAATATTAACTTAAGTATAGGTTGAAGGTATATTAAATTATAGCTCCAACCTATACTTAATATTGTTTCTGACTGTACATGTACCCAGGAAATTAATTTTGTACCCATGGAATTAGGAGCTTTAGTACCCATGAAAAATATTTGTACCTAAGAAATCACAGGTACATTGTACCTGCTACCTCTTGGGTACTATGTACCTTCTAAATTCATGGGTACAAAACGGCCGTTTTATACCTCTGAAATAGTGGGTACTGTATTTAGAGTGTATGGCGTTATCTTCCTGTCGCTTAAAACTACGCAAATTTGTCCTTGAAATGTGCAGCAGGGCAGACAAACGGCTGGTAGACTTCGATTTGTGAGGAGATTATGCCAGTTCCGTAGCAACATGTGCTTGTGTCTCCGCAATTCGCACAGTTCTCGGTTGGGCAAGGTGCTTCAGATTCATAGCACTGGCATTGTTTGTTTATTCGAGTGATTGTGTCCCTCTAGATTGCTGGCTGTCCGAACGCTTCTAACATCATACGCTGGACCTCTGATACATAATAACAGAAAAGGCGAACACATTTTACATTCTGCTCGATAGACAACCGCCTTCGGCCTATGTTATTATCCTAATGCGCACTAAGGAAGCAGAGTATTGGCCTCGTTCCTAGCATATAGTATGATGTGCCATCTACCGACAATAAAAGGTACTTCTTCATTTTCCCATGTGTTGTTCAATTGATTGGTTATTAGTAATCATCAACTGCCTAATTGAGTCTGGCCTACCCAGTAAGTTTAAAGATTCATAGGAGTACTTGTCGCAAATAGCATAGTCAGTCGACGCGACACCTAGTTTTAATCTCCTATGTTGCGATATTTTTGCTACAGGTTGGATGAGTTGATTTTAACGTCCCGTTCAGCAGCGAGGCTATATGAGACGTGGATCTATTGATTAATGTGGAATCCGATCAGCATGAGCTCCCGCCGGGAATCTAACCCGGGTCTCCCACGCCAAAGGCGCGTGTGCTAACCGCTTAGCCACGAAGGACCTCTTTTGCTACAGGTTAGATCTAAAAGTGCGTTACATCCCCAAACAGTGATGTATCGGAAGAATTTTTGGTAGATATATGCCTGACTGCTTTCAAAAATATACCGTATGCCCACCTCCGTTCTTTTGTAAATTTAAGGTGAGTACAGGAGGTAAAAGTGAGGAGGAACGCGGGGAGACGCCGTCCCCCCACTTTCTTAAAATATACCTTGGTCAAAGATAGACAAATGCGACGGTCTGGCGTCACGCGTCCTCCTACCTTTTCAGATCCACTTTTACTCTTGGGTAAGTATACACGACTATTAGGAGGATATATACTGTATAGTCCCGTGTACGCCCAATTACTTCCTTGATCTCCATGTACTAGAAAACAAGGTTTATTAAGAAACCGGAACAGCTTTCCCTTCCTATACGATTAGAAGTTGTATTTACAGATAGTAACCAGTAAAATACTTATTTCGTGATAAAGCGTATTTAATTTTCTATGTTTATTCCCACTATTTCAGATTTCCGTCACTATCTACTGAAAATATCACAATCATAAATATAATTTGTATTTTCTTCTAAGATTGTATATACCGCTATTACCGTAACATAAATGTTTTGCGAAGGCCCACTAAAGAAAGAATCGATCAGACTCACTAGGTTCACCAACATACGTTGAGATGTTTTCCAGAGTATGTCCCGCAAGTTATCAAAACCAAGTTACTACAGAAACTTATGAAACTGACTGTAAAATATGAGTTGATTGAAAAGATAAGGACATTTCATAAGATATAGGAATTGTTTTTGATGGGAGCATGAAGAGTACATGGAAATCTGTCCACATAAGCGTCTAACATTTGCTTTAGTGACCAAACGTTTGCTTATTTTTTGCCTATATGAATGAATATTTATAAATAAGAGGACGAAAAATATAATTTCAGCATGGTACAAAAATTTAATGCCCCTGAGCTCCATTATCCAAGTGATAGAGCAATTGTGTTCAAACGTACATATTACGCTTTCACATTTGTGGAAACAATTAACAATAACAATGAGCAAAGCAATACATAAAACTTTGCGCAATGTCGTTGCACTGGTAGGGGATAATGGGTTTAGATGCATATCAACACCTGCAACAATAAGAAACAACAATTCATTAACATCTATGTAATACGTAGAGGTAATGGGTTTAGATGCATATCAGCACCTGCAACAATAAGAAACAACAATTCATTAACATCTATGTAATACGTAGGGGTAATGGGTTTAGATGCATATCAGCACCTGCAACAATAAGAAACAACAATTCACTACCATCTATGTAATACGTAGGGGTAATGGGTTTAGATGCATATCAACACCTGCAACAATAAGAAACAACAATTCATTAACATGTATGAAATTCGTAGGTGATAATGGTTTAGATGCATATCAACACATGCTACAATAAGAAACAACAATTTTTTAACATCTACGCATACGTAGGGGATAACGAGACTTCTGTAGACTCATTAATAAGTCTATAATCACAGTGCAAAAGTATGTTCCTTTTTCCTAAGAATTCTGATTGGTCTCTTCTTCAAATAATTTATGAAGACTCCTGAATGTTTACTTCCTTGAATTTATAAAGCTCCATTTTGTACGGAAGATGAAATAAAAATTGTGCACCGTTTTAAATTCCTGTAACACACTCATGCCGTTATACGAAACTGGAGGCCTTTCTTTATAAAATTTTCTTTGACATAAGACTCATTCTTTGTTATGGCCACATTTGGAAGTTGGAGGGAAGAAAACCTTTTTTGGGAAGGTTGGAAGTTCCCTAGCTTTTTTTTTTTTTTTTTTTTTGTCATACGATTTTCTGTCTCGTTTCTCATAAGCTCCCATCTTTTCTAATTTTCAAAACTCCTACTCGCACACACACATACATTCATACACATTTACAAATAGGATCCAGAAGGGAAGATATTAAGAGAGGAACAGCATAGAGGATAGAAGTATTAGATGGAATGGGAACTAGTACACTATCAAAACTCCTCTCGCGTCCCTTGAAGAGATTGGTCCTCTCTCGTCTGGTACCTCCTCCCATCAATATCCCATCCTTCTGCTTTATCCCCCCCTTTTGAAAGCCTCCCCCGCCCTGAACTCCGACGCCGAAAACTCATGTTACGATATTGATCTTCTTTAGCCGGGGTGATTCATCCTCGGGGTCAGATAGATGCGTCTGTGGTACAAGCTCATCTTTACTGTTGCCCTTCAACATTGTAAAAGGTAGCGAAGGCAAATCCATTTATTGGTGCCTTCAACTTTGTGAAGAGTAAAAAAGGAGTTTATAGAATGCATGACACAAAAATTAGATACCAGGAGCTCCCGATGATAGATAAAACCGTCTCCACTGTCTTTCTTCTCTTACATTCACTGACCCTCTTAGAAAAGCGCTTCCAATAATTAAGTCAAAGAACTTAAAATCGTTAAATAATTACTTTCCCGCTTTAAATCGACGTTAAAAGCTCATGAAAGCTCATCTTCATGAAGAGGTATTAAATGACAACTTGTATTCAACATTTATACTTGCACTCACACTAAAACTCGTTATTTTCCCAGATGAGATTCATAGTTCTTGTTTACTTTTTGCCTTTTACATGTCTTTTTACACGAATCAATATTTCATGGTATTACCTAAGTAATCTACCTATAAAGAGGGTCATTGAAACTTAAAGAGCCGTGAAAAATATAGTTTAAACATCTAAACTACTTAGCAATATATATGGGGAATACTATAGTCTAGATGTTGTGGTTAGAGCGTTGGACTCACGTTCGCGTGATCCCAGGTTCAATTCCCGGCCGGTGCTATGACATCCACCCAGCGTCGTGAGGCAAATTGGGGAGTTACGTGAATAAAAGACGTGACGACTACTAGGTCTAGAAAGCTCCTGACACGCCTGCTACGCCAAGTGGTTATATATATAATACTAATAAATGAATTTTAACTCCTTACGTGGCTATTGGGGCATTCGGACCTCATTCACGTGTGGAATTCTTTCATGATATTGTTTTAAGTGTAGACATGATCTGTGCTACAAAATAAAATTTAATGCAGTACTACTACAGGTTTAAGGACTGTCTCCTAAACTCACAAACAAAGCTTCACGGGTGTTTTTATCCTTTAGACAAACTGCAACTAACTCAACAGTGTTTAAGTCTCAAGAGTTTATTTCCTCATATTCATTACTAGGGCAACCCAAAAGCATAAAAAAGCATAATAGCAATTTACACATATGGTTGGTATCTTGAACATAGTTGTGGTTGTCTATGGGTCCAGTTGAAACTAATTTTAAAAGCATAATAAAGCATAATTTAAAATATATAGCACAATTCTTGGAAAATTCTGTTTAACTGCAAGTTTAACATACTATATTAATATTTCTTAAAACCAATATTTACAATGTAAAATCTTTGAGAACATATTGTAATTCTTTAAAGTGGAGAGAAGAAACAAAGAAAAGAAGAATAAAACTTTCCGACAACAATGAATAATCAATAGTTTTCTTCTAAGTATAAATGCACAGTTATGTAAGATTATTCGAAATGTACAAAAAGTGCACAAGAACTCCACACTATATTGTTATGTGTACCTCTTGAACTTAAGCACTTTCTGTACTTTTTGGTGGCATCTTTTACTTTCCCTTTCTGTATATATGCACCTCTAAGGCGCACACAAGTAATAAAAAACTGGCTAGAGTAAAGCATATCTCTTTGCAGTGCATTAAGTAGAAAGTTCATTAAATTTGGAAGAAACTGGTTGTATAAAGTATTAATAAATACATCAAGATATTTAGAATATTTAATGTATAGTAAATATTATACATTATACACGATTAATGTAAAACAATGATTGAAATTAACAATAAAGCATAATAAAGCATAATTTATATATATATATATATATATATATATATATATATATATATATATATATATATATATATATATATATATATATATATATATAATGTGGGTTGCTCTATTCATTACGTAAGAAAAATCAGGGACAGATTTACCCATCTTACGCACCCATCAGAAGAACAGGCAACAGATATATTCCGTCTTAAGCACTTAGAAGGTTAACGAAGGTCGTACCCATGAAGTAAATGGTGGAAATCAGGACCTTTGAGTAAGTGTAAAAGAAGGTATTTCTTTCTGGAAGAGTGGAAAATTTAAACGGAGGAAAGTCGGAGATAACTACGGGTCCCTCTGGTCAGCTAACCCCGAAGTCACTATGAACAAACTAGAAAACTTAACATCATGCAAATGGAAGGAAAACTGCGGTCGTTCTTGATGCATAAAATCTAGTTTCAATTGCATTTTGTATTGTAGCTAAGGCTCAATATAGAGGTTAGAATACAACCACAGTCACAGGGTATTTTTCTTGTTTTTGATTTCCTTTCAAATCGCTCCCACAGTAACTCCTAAATCGTTCGTTTGATCAAAAAACGTTACACGACCTTTTTTGTAGCTTAATTCAAGATGATGGTATTATAGAAAAACATGACAATATCCCGCCAGTAACTTAAAAGATGATTTTGTGGATTTTGGCTAGATGAATTCGCCCCCTGTGTAAGGGGAGAATGGTATGTAACATCAATTTATGTATTCAACCCATTCTCAGAAGAAAACTAACTATGCTATTATCGTTTTCGATCTCAATTTTTTCCCAAATTTGTTCTTTTCTTTTCTTTCTTTCTTTTCTTTCTTTCTTTCTTTCTTTTCTTTTTTTGAGCTGTCTTGAGTTTTTGAGCACATCCGGTGTCAAAATCAAAATTTAAGCAACAGCATAGCACTGAAAACATAAGAAACGATGCCTCACATTCTGGTATGCAGCATTTTTTATTTCTCGTCGAATTTGTTTACCATCTTGAATTTTATGTTGGTTTGAGCCATCTCCGGTAATCGGATTGCAATTCGGAGGAACAGGTTGTTTATTTTATGTACTGTGCAGGTATATGTAAAATATGCTGTTAACCTTACGTACACCAAAGTGGGTTAAAAATTGACCACACTTCCATCAGGATAAAAATTTTTATAGATGTTTCTTTAGTATTATGTCATAACTCAGGTTTTGTGTCAAACATAATAAGGTACTTGCACCAAATAAGGCCCACCTAAGTATAAATGCTTTATTACTTACATACATATGATGTAGTAGACAAAAAAGTATTTGCATTTTATTTGTCAATGTTTTATCTATCTTATGGTATTTTTACTTTAACTTAAACATGTATGAAAAACGCATTGAAAGAGAAACATACAAAATGGACTTATTACCCGCACGGTAGGTAAATAAGGCCCACCATTTGAAAAGTAAAATTTTACAGCCTGAGAGACAACTGGTACTCAATTAATAGCTAACATGAAATATTAAGGATATACGCAATTTCCCTTGTGCTATGCAGTTGTTAGTTAAGTCGATGCAACTTACTTAAATTTAAAGAACAAGCTTGGACACATAATAAACAAATCACCGTTCGAAACAAATTTCACACTAACTTTCAACAATGTTTACACTTGATAACACTTGTAGCAAATGAATTCTTCATCATTGGTGCCGACCATGCCAATGCATTCGTCGTGTACCCATACATCGCACTCTTTACATCTTCGCATGCCACCGATCCATTCTATGTCGCATAATGAACGATACCATGATACCTCGAACGCCCATAACCGCACGAAAATGTGCTTAGAATATACCCAAAAACAGTGGTATGAGCCATTAGCATGCATTAAAAATAGAGATTTACATTATGAAAGACACCAACGTAGAACTCGAACCTGCAAACCCCCAACTAGGCCCAAACACGATAGACCACCTTACTACAGAGCCTGGCAGTAGCCAAGAAAGAATAACAAACTAACACACATTCAAGTTGCCAGTTTCTAAGTATTTAACAATGCATACACGTTTTGTAGAGTAATGAGGGCCAATAGATTTTTGATAGGTCTTATTTACCGACCACGTACTCGTCATTTTATAAATCATTATCTACAAACATGTTTCGAACTAAAACGAAGTAACTACTATCTCAAATACTAAACACTATGATCCTCACAAATATACAATGTGTTTCGCGTTAGCTTTATTATACACAGAAACAATTAACTTACTTTGATCCCCTAACTTACATGAACACATGAAAACTGGCATCTCGACGCATCAATACTACCAGTGTTCCGTCTAACCATGCACAAGAAGACGAACTCTCTCAAACAGGTATTATGTGAGTAATCGCTACTTGTGATGTTGTCAGATTTCTTCTATAGTGATTCTAATGTATGAAATTTTGTACTGGGCTTTATTTCCCTCTGGGCCTTATTTGCCAAAAGTACTTTATAAATTTTATTCTCTGTCATTCAATACTTTTAATTTCTTGAAATTAAGCCATACTTTTAAAGAAAAGTTTTCGTGGTGGGCATAAAGTATCCTCCCTTGGCATAACGTGTTACCATAATGTGTATGAGATTATTTCCAGTTATAGTTGAAGATTCTAGAACTAGGCGTTGCTACAGGTACAGCTGACGCAAAGCGTCGTACATCTAAACAGAAAAGACCTCCTGGTTTCAGAATGATGATATTAAAAGTTGAATCATACGCACCAAGCGATTACGCGTAACACCGCACACCAAGGAACGGTTATATCTATCACATAAATAATTATTTTTTGTCTCAGAAAATGTAATCTTCTTCTTTGTTTTGTACTACTATAAACTAAGATAACTGAAGGCACAAAATAGTGAAGAATATTACATTTTCTGGGGCAGAAAATAATGATTTAAGTGATGGACATTTTTTAACCCTCCCTTGGTGTGCAGTGTTACGCGTAATCCTTTAGTGTACATAGGGTTAACTAGCAGATTGTGCTTCTTTTTGTTTAGTTTGTAATGGTGACTCATAACAGTAATGTAAATACTCTTCACAGTTACTACATACCCGTATACTTATACAAAATAGTTGTATTTTAAAATAATAACAATAAGGTTTGCGAAATGTGTGCCTACAAAAACAATTGTGGCTCAGCGAAGCATACCACACTCTTGCCTTTGTGTGAGCGGTCCCTGGCTCGATTCCCAGTGGGGATTACACGGTCGAAAAAACGTGTAAAACCCTTTCGGGGCCAGCCATCTTCAATGAGGTTTTCCTAGAATTTCCTCATTCTCATCAGGCAAATACCGGGATGGTACTTCACGTAATAATCCCAGACCGCTTCCTTCCTTACCCATCTTTATTTCTTCTTCCCCAATTCCCCGCTCAATGTGATTCCGAGGAATGTCATCCTTCATATGTGACGAGCCAATTTGTCATAGATGCCGAAACCTCAGAAATCTAATTCCTAATCCTAATCGTACAGACACAAGAAACAGTATGCTTGACCATCTTATTCCGCATAAGGGAAAGGTATTTTTTTTTAACAAAAGAGAAACTGACCAAAGGTTAAAACCCACTTTATTTTAAATTATAATTTGTAACTGTTTAGGATATCTTGCATATCCTTCTTCAGACATTATCGAAATTAATGAAAATACAGAAATATATATAAATGTTATTATAAAAAAGTTTAAATTCTTTAACCTCTGTCCTATAAGTCTTCGTGTAGAAGGCCTCAGTAAATAAGAAAAAAAGAGAAAAAAAGAATAAATAAAAATAAAAAGTACAACAATGACTATATATATATGTGTGTCTGTTAAAAGAATTTAAACTTTTTTATAACAATGACTATATATATGACGGTTAAAGAATTTAAACTTTGTTATAACAACATTTATATATATGTCTGTATTTTCATTAATTTCGATAGTGTCTGAAGAAGGATATGCTAGATATCCGAAACAGTTACAAATTATAATTTAAAATAAAGTGGGTTTTAAGCTTTGGTCAGCGTCTCTTTTGTTAAAACAGTCAATCCAAAGCCATGAATAGTCTTACTAAAGAAGGGAAAGGTAGAAGGAAAACCAGAAAGAAGAAGACCAAGGATAGAATATCTAGATGCCTCTTACGAAGAAGAGACCTTATCAAAGCATAAAACAACTCTCCCAAGGGAGAGAAAAGTTTTAAAATTGCCATGTTGCCTACCAACCTATGATTAAGGTGAACAAGAAGAAGAATTCTAGCAAAGCTTAAAGTGAAACATGGCAACCAGAGACGTACCTACGGGAGTCCATCGGGTCCGAACCCTCCCAAAAACTTTCTAACTCAACATACATTTGGATCCTCTCTCACAAAAATAAACTATATTTATTTAACAAGGAAATTGTTGATGTAGCCTAAAACTTTGATTTTACCTTTATATGTACTCTTTTTCTTATAAAAAACAAATGTGTTCAGATACATTTGCCCATTCAAGCCTCCCTTTAGCTGTTATGAATGCTGGCGCTGTTGCTAGTCGTAACAGCCTCCTTGATAAATTTATTTTTGCTCCAATTGCCATCAAGACTAATGGTGCTTGGGGATCTGCAAGCCTTGATTTTATTAGAGAAGTAGGCAGACGCATTTCTATCGTTACTGGAGATATTCGTTCAACATCTTTCTTAATACAACGCATATCTATTGCTATCCAACGTGGAAACGTGTCGTCGGTTCTTGGCACCTTACCACATGGAAAAGAACTAGATGAGATATTTCTTCTCTAACACAGAGGACAATACTGAACATTTGTACAACTGGACGACGTGCTATGCAAGTAGGGTGTGGTGTCATTGGATGACGTGGAAAGGCAGGCAGTGGCACTGGATGTGATGCCGTTGATAGGTGGTTTTCTCCCCCTTCCTTTGGTTCGACTATCGAAATATATTTCCTATTGACTTAGTTATTTTTTCTTAATTGTTTCATAAATTTATTTAATAAATGTGCCATTTTTATTGTTTGTCGTTTGCGCAACATGAAGGCTACATTTCCTGATAATTTTATTTAATACGATCTTTCTGAAAGGTACAATTGTGATTATGTATAAAATATCTCCAAATGATGTTTTCTAAACATCACAGCAAAGATGGAAATGAATTTAGTTTATTCCTTTCCTGGAAATTAACAAATAAATTTGTCAGGAAAAACGTTACGATTATAAACGTTTTGAGTTCTAAATATATTTCATTCCATAGTTTTACCTTAATTTGTATGTATAATGAGGGTCTCTATTAATGAACACGTATTAATGTCTGAGGAAAATAACGTTAGGTTATAGAAAAAACAATCTATTTCTATATATTTTTTTCTGAAAACATACATGAAAATATTTTACAATTACTTATCATCTTTTCGGGTACAAAATAATACCCGTTCAATACTACATAGACGTAGTAGCTTATAGTATTGGAACCCAAAGCTGGGATCTCTTCCAACAAAAAATTCTGGATGCGCGCCTGGTTGCAACATACATACAACTGTATAATCTTTCCCTTCGTGCTTCGTAATATCATGTTATCATTTACGTAAAAAAGTTATTAATGTTGTTAGAACTTTTTTTCCCCCTTTCTTTTTTCAATCGTGAGCCACTTTCGAAGATCCCAATATGATGGACTGCGAGCGAGCACGAAAACGTTAATGATTTCCGTGAACCGCCAACAGCGCGAATCCCCCTGTTTATCATAGTATCTCATATCTGGAAGTTTCCGGCATTAAAAACAAAACTGGGTTTTGGATTGGAACTTCTGTCACTGATTGAAATTTCCGGTTAAAGCAAAGAAGCATGAAATGTTGTTTACCGGTAGGAAATAGGCAATAAATTGGAAAACTGAATCGTAATCATCAGTACTATTTTTGTTCTACTTCCAGTAACAAACGTGTGTAATGTTTACATCACTAATGTATGTGTGTACATGCGCTTGAAAATATATATAACGTCAACATTTCTCCTACTTAATTAATTACAGGAACTAAATACAGAATAAATGAATAAAATTTATTTTAAAAGCTGGTAATAAATTTAGCATATATCACTTCTAACGGAATACCAAACGGTATAGAGGACTATACATGGTGGAACGCGCTGTTCTACGTTACTATGTTTATATTGATTGGTCATTGTTCGGTTCTCCGGCCAATTGTTTTTATTCATTGCTAGCAGAATGTCCATTCTTCGCACGGGGAGAATGAGTTCATTTTGGACATAAAGGGCACCAAAACTGTCATGAATCAACTTAGGGACCCCAAAACTATGAATTTGACACTAATATCGGTCATTTTCAATTATTTTTATATGTTGCCATTCCCCACTAGGAGTACTAATGGGAGCTTAATTTGCATTTAAATGGCATCGGAAGTGTCACTGTTCGTCTCAGCGACCCCGAAAACTATAGATTCGACACTAATATAGGCCATTTTCGATCATTTTATATATATCTCCCCATCCCCCTCCCCTAAGTTGCACCAACAAAGTGAAATGATAAAAACCATCCTAGGCACGAACTTCATCTATTTTGAAAATTTTATCGACATCTGTTGGATGATTCAAGAGCTACTGAGTAACAAACAGAGTCACTTTCATTTTAATTTATACATATTTACAAATCAGTGATGCCAATCCATGGGGAAAATCTCATTTTTATTGGATTTTTTTACATTAATTTTTCCGAAAGGGCAAAGAGAATTTTTGTCGAAATTGCCACCATATATGGAATTTTTCGTATCTATAAAACTAACGCTAATTAAATTCTCTAGGGCCGAAAAATAGATATAATGAGTGATAAAAGAACGTGAAACTAGTGTTAATTCTCAATTTTTAATCACAACTTTCTTTTTTAAAAAATCTCGAAAGTTCTTGCTGAGGTAGTGGTTTGTGGAGTGTATGATAGACAAAAATAAACTGCCAAGGGGCCAAAATTGTACTCTGGTGAAAATAAACAAACAAATGAATAAAAGAAAAAGAAAATACCAAACAAGAAACAAATGAAAGAAGTAAAATATTAAGCGAGAAACCAAGGATCTTATAAAATAGAGGGTCTGCCCATATATATCTTCATCCTATTAAATAATGAAGCCAAAAAACAACCGAGCATCGACACGTCTGATTGGCTACTCTCGTTTCCGCCATGTTTGTTGGCTCAAAACATTGCGATCCTATTGGGTGGAGTGGGCAGAGTAGGAGTAGCGAAACTGTGACGTATGCCTTCAAGATTTTGTTGTAAGGACAGATCCTATATTTTATAAGATCCTTACGGGAAACAATCAACTTCCAAAATATGTGGAAAACTTTTTTTCTACCATTGTTAGGTTCATTATAAGGCGATGGCATGAAAGTGTGATGGACACATTGCATTTCCGTCAACAAAAAATACTTATTTTTGATCAAGAACACTTATACAAAAACTGTTTTATATTTGTGGAAGATCGACTAGTTTCATTTCACATTTTATTATTATTCTCTTGTAATTAGCATGATGTAAGAAATTCAAAACCTAAATGGAACTTTTTGACTCTAAAGATGTCAGTTTATATCTTTTCAAGTTGGCAATACTGTTTACAATTATCACCAGAAAGATTGTATTTCCTGTGCAACAACGTTTAGTAGTTATGGAAAGTTATAAGCGAAGCAGATCGAGCTAGATAACCCAAGTGGTTTCCACTGATAAGAACCTGCACACAAAACCACCATATGTTCAGGAATGACTTAAGTAGAGACGCGCAGGAGACGAAACATACATTATATTGAATCTCGTTTCTTCTCGGAAACAAGATTGATTTTAAGTCTGGAATACAGGAAAAAGTCTGCTGGGACTAGGTTCGGAGAATAGAATGGATGGGGAAGAACGGGAGTGTGATGTTTTACCAGATAAGTGTGGATGAGGAAAGAAGTGTGAGTACGCGCTGTGGCATAGTGCACCATCCAAGTCTGGTTTTCCCACAATTCAGGACTCTTCCTGCGCACAACATCTCTCAAAAGCGCTAAAATGTCCTGGTACAACTGTTTGTTTATATCCAGACCACCTGATACAAATTTATGATGGACAATGCCTTTCCAATCAAAAAAACACAACCAACATCACCTTGATCTTTGACCTACTCATTCTTACTTTTTTTGGACAAGAAGATCCTGAATGAATTGAAAAGCAATTGAAATGTCTCTGTAAATCTTTTGCCAAGTTTGTAGCAAAATTTCACACATAGACATTGTTCCTCACGTTCTTTTATTGTCACTGCATCATTAATCTGATGAACAACTTGTGCACCTGCTCACTTCCGTTGCTGTAGCTCTCCAACTAACGGTCTAGCGAAACGTGACAAATAGCAATTTGTTGTCTTCACCTTCCGCTAGATGCTTTCAGCAGCCGCAGCGCTCTCTCTTTCTCTCTCTCTGCCAGTTGGCGCGCTATTTCAGAATTTCGGTTTCTTTTTGAACAGCCCTCATACATTCCTTCCCGCGCCACACACTCGTGGGACCGGTCGTTGAAGTTCTAGAACGTCCGAGGAAAGTTGCACACTGGAGTGTTTTTCAACACTGCTGTCCCATTATTTATTCGTTGTGTTTATGTGTTATCAGTGTGGAGCAATAGAACAATCTGCCGCAGCCAAGTTTTGTATTAAATACAGTAAAACATGACTGAAATTTACAAAATGATGCAGAACGCGTATGGACATGTTTAGCGCAGGTCCACGTCAGTTTCCTTGTGTATCAGCTTCTGGGCTAAAAAAAAAAGGAGCATACTTTTCGAACTTCTCGTGTTTACTTGATTTGGGCCCAGGGACTTGATGCTCTTTTCCAACCTCAAAAATCTTCTCTAAAGGGGTGTTTTGAGGATGTTGCACCGATTCAAGCGAATGTGACGGCGGTGCTGAACAACATTCCAGTGAACAACTTTCGCAGGACATTCCAGACCGGTCCCATTCAAGCGACCGTGACGGTGATGTTGAATAGTATTCCAGTGGACAACTTTCCTAGGACGTTCCAGAGTCTCTACGATCAATCCCGTGTGTGTGTAGCGCGAGAAAATATGTATGTAGAAAATTGCCGTGGTAATAGATTTTTTAAGCATCGTCGAGTCTATTATTTCAAGGTAGTCCCAAAACTTACTGAACGAACCGTGTAGTTTGCTGAAAAGTGAAAGGCTTAAATGATTAACGTGCTTCTAGAAATGAATAATAAGAATAATGTAAAATATCTTTGCTCACGAATGTTTGAAACTATTTTCAAGTAAATATTCGCATTTGTGATCTTATCATTTCCAATATTGTTTGCGGATGAATACGGTACCTCTTTGTCTCTGGCAAATTAAAATAGGCTGAAGAGTAGCTGCGTTTACGAAAGTCAGAAGTGCGAAACAAGAAATGTATGGTTAATGTTGCGAACTATTTGTAGTAAGAAAAATACGAAAGTTATTTTTTTTTTATTTATTTATTAGCCTATAGTTCAACCCAGATCATTATCATTTATACTGGTATATGATTTACGTCTGAAACATTTTATCATGTTTCTAAGAGGAAGCAAGCAAGTAATGCTTATAATCGGGTTTCTGCGTTTGAAAGCCTATCCAATTTCATATATATATATATATATATTTATTTATTTATTTATTTATTTATTTCCCAAGTGAAATGACATTAGTCCTACCGCTTATGTAAACTTCAGCAAATTCAAAAAGAAAGTATCTGATGTAAGAGTTAAAGAGTGTAGGAAAGAATTTTGGAATAAATTTGTGAATGTTTATATGTAAGCTATCATCCTAAAATTCACCTGGTCGGACTGCGGCAAACAGCCTGCAAGAAACTTTATTTAGAATGTTTGGTCGCAGGATTTGAATTCGAAAAATGAAATGTAACGAAATATTTCAGTTTAACTTCCCATACTCATGCCCTTGAGGCTAAGGGAGACAATGATTAAGACAAGTGAATGACGTGTGTTCCTGTTTGGCAGAAAGTGGTTGAAACTGGTTTTTCACTCTCTCAGTGTTGCCATATTTCGAAGAACATCCAATGCATGTGTTCCTGTTTCGCAGGATGAAAGATTTTATTATTTTTTTTACATAAGTTTTTGGAAAGCCTGTACTGCACCAGAAGTTAAGGGCGCCTATTTCTTTGTAAATTTCGGAGGGGGGGCGGCATTCAGATGCAGAAGGCATATATGAAGGGTAAGGGGAAAAAACAAGGAATGTCCATGTGCGTGCTTTTTCGGATGCTTTGTCCTATCTATTGGTGACTCTTGGTACTATTTGACTGTATATGCCATGGATTCGTAGATGTAGAAATATCCATGTAAAAAGGGGCAAAAATTTGACTAATCCTATTCTTTTCACGCTACTTTCAATATTAAAACGCCGTTTTCTCGAAAATGCAATTTTGTGACATTCCTTCTTTTTTCCCCTTACCCTTCATATGAGGATTTTCAGACAAATCGCACTTAAATTATGCCTAATATTGTATATTCTTAAATAAAATAAGGGGGCCCACATCACCTTTAGGGGGTCCGGGACCCCTCGGCTCCCTGGATCGGCTCCCTTGCCAGAAGTATGCCGATATTTGTATTATATGTTGAAAAATACAAATTTTAAGTAACAAACAAATTATTTCATAAATTATTAAGGAAGTCAATATGGCTGGTATGTCAGCACATCGTAAAGTGAAAGGAAATTTCTGTAAAGTGAGAGCAATGAAGAAAAGCTAGTGACGGATGGAACATTTAAAATTTGTCCACATCAATTTTCATAGTGATACACATTGAAAGGAAAAGATTTCGAACATTTTCCACTCATCTTCTGCTTATTGCAAAACGAAAGTCAGTCATTGTACACACTCATGCTTCAGCAAATCAAGAAAAAAAATCTGCAGATTGTTACTTCCAGTTTCGTGTGCAAGAATTTATGATTGACTTTGAACAAGCACCAACAAACGCTACAAGAGAAACATTCCAGCAAGCGACATCACACATTTGTTTGTTTCATGTTACCCAATCTATATGGAGAAAGGTACAAGATATTGGATTGGCTCCAGTTTAAACAGCTGATAATGATATGAGAAAATAGGTTAGGAGAGCAGATGCACTTCCACTCATTCTTCTTGAAGACATTCCTGACGCATTTCCATCTATACAAGACAATGCACCCGACATCTCGGAGATACAGGTTTTCCTAGACTACCTGGAGAACACCTATGTTGACGAACTGAATGCAACCTTCGACCCATAAATACAGCAATACCTGAAAGTTTATTTTTTTATTGGATTGTTACTTGACTCCTTATGTTGTACTATTAATAATTATATCTAATTTTTATTAATGTTTCAGGGCTAACAAATTTCATAACAACAGCGAAAGAAGCACGAACAATGCCGTGGTTTAACATTTCAAGTTTAACAGGAAGTAGATACAAATCATTCCTATATATACAGATTCATTCTACTTTTGAAGCAAGAACAGTTCGAGAATGCAGCTAGTTGTAAACAGGCAATTTAACTTTGCGTAGAAGATTGTGGAGAAGTTTAGAAAGCCGTACTCGGGTGTACTCGGGTACTTAAGTACACCGAGAAAAATCCGTTCTCGGGACAGCGGTATATTATACAAACATACGGAATCCCTTTGCGTACTACAGAAATCAGTACGGAGCGTACGCCATCCATATGTTACATACGCATTTCCCTTAGATGTTACATCATGCCGTTGCAGGATGTCTGGCATTTAACAGTTTTCTGTATATCACATGCATTCTGTATCACATACTTATGTTACATTCCACGCTATATGTTATATACGTCCATTTGTATGTGGGATCCTGACCGCCTATATTGTTTCATACATAAAGTACGTATATATTGAACACTTATACGGAAAAATATTATAAAACATGCGTTTTCAGTTCACATGCATTCTGTATCACATACTTATGTTACATTCCACGCTATATGTTATATACGTCCATTTGTATGTGGGATCCTGACCGCCTATATTGTTTCATACATAAAGTACGTATATATTGAACACTTATACGGAAAAATATTATAAAACATGTGTTTTCAGTTCACATGCATTCTGTATCACATATTTATGTTACATTCCACGCTATATGTTATATACGTCCATTTGTATGTGGGATCCTGACCGCCTATATTGTTTCATACATAAAGTACGTATATATTGAACACTTATACGGAAAAATATTATAAAACATGCGTTTTCAGTTCACATGCATTCTGTATCACATACTTATGTTACATTCCACGCTATATGTTATATACGTCCATTTGTATGTGGGATCCTGACCGCCTATATTGTTTCATACATAAAGTACGTATATATTGAACACTTATACGGAAAAATATTATAAAACATGCGTTTTCAGTTCACATGCATTCTGTATCACATACTTATGTTACATTCCACGCTATATGTTATATACGTCCATTTGTATGTGGGATCCTGACCGCCTATATTGTTTCAAACATAAAGTACGTATATATTGAACACTTATACGGAAAAATATTATAAAACATGCGTTCAGTTCACATGCATTCTGTATCACATACTTATGTTACATTCCACGCTATATGTTATATACGTCCATTTGTATGTGGGATCCTGACCGCCTATATTGTTTCATACATAAAGTACGTATATATTGAACACTTATACGGAAAAATATTATAAAACATGCGTTTTCAGTTCACATGCATTCTGTATCACATACTTATGTTACATTCCACGCTATATGTTATATACGTCCATTTGTATGTGGGATCCTGACCGCCTATATTGTTTCATACATAAAGTACGTATATATTGAACACTTATACGGAAAAATATTATAAAACATGTGTTTTCAGTTCACATGCATTCTGTATCACATATTTATGTTACATTCCACGCTATATGTTATATACGTCCATTTGTATGTGGGATCCTGACCGCCTATATTGTTTCATACATAAAGTACGTATAT
The DNA here is from genome assembly GCF_964235325.1 of Thermobia domestica. Lineage (NCBI taxonomy): Eukaryota > Metazoa > Arthropoda > Insecta > Zygentoma > Lepismatidae > Thermobia > Thermobia domestica. The sequence goes on from NC_137462.1 coordinate 266,162,229, forward strand.
ATTGAACACTTATACGGAAAAATATTATAAAACATGCGTTTTCAGTTCACATGCATTCTGTATCACATACTTATGTTACATTCCACGCTATATGTTATATACGTCCATTTGTATGTGGGATCCTGACCGCCTATATTGTTTCATACATAAAGTACGTATATATTGAACACTTATACGGAAAAATATTATAAAACATGCGTTTTCAGTTCACATGCATTCTGTATAGCACATACTTATGTTACATTCCACGCTATATGTTATATACGTCCATTTGTATGTGGGATCCTGACCGCCTATATTGTTTCATACATAAAGTACGTATATATTGAACACTTATACGGAAAAATATTATAAAACATGCGTTCAGTTCACATGCATTCTGTATCACATACTTATGTTACATTCCACGCTATATGTTATATAAGTCCATTTGTATGTGGGATCCTGACCGCCTATATTGTTTCATACATAAAGTACGTATATATTGAACACTTATACGGAAAAATATTTTAAAACATGCGTTTTCAGTTCACATGCATTCTGTATCACATACTTATGTTACATTCCACGCTATATGTTATATACGTCCATTTGTATGTGGGATCCTGACCGCCTATATTGTTTCATACATAAAGTACGTATATATTGAACACTTATACGGAAAAATATTATAAAACATGCGTTTTCAGTTCACATGCATTCTGTATCACATATTTATGTTACATTCCACGCTATATGTTATATACGTCCATTTGTATGTGGGATCCTGACCGCCTATATTGTTTCATACATAAAGTACGTATATATTGAACACTTATATGGAAAAATATTATAAAACATGCGTTTTCAGTTCACATGCATTCTGTATCACATACTTATGTTACATTCCACGCTATACGTTATATACGTCCATTTGTATGTGGGATCCTGACCGCCTATATTGTTTCATACATAAAGTACGTATATATTGAACACTTATACGGAAAAATATTATAAAACATGCGTTTTCAGTTCACATGCATTCTGTATCACATACTTATGTTACATTCCACGCTATATGTTATATACGTCCATTTGTATGTGGGATCCTGACCGCCTATATTGTTTCATACATAAAGTACGTATATATTGAACACTTATACGGAAAAATATTTTAAAACATGCGTTTTCAGTTCACATGCATTCTGTATCACATACTTATGTTACATTCCACGCTATATGTTATATACGTCCATTTGTATGTGGGATCCTGACCGCCTATATTGTTTCATACATAAAGTACGTATATATTGAACACTTATACGGAAAAATATTATAAAACATGCGTTTTCAGTTCACATGCATTCTGTATCACATATTTATGTTACATTCCACGCTATATGTTATATACGTCCATTTGTATGTGGGATCCTGACCGCCTATATTGTTTCATACATAAAGTACGTATATATTGAACACTTATATGGAAAAATATTATAAAACATGCGTTTTCAGTTCACATGCATTCTGTATCACATACTTATGTTACATTCCACGCTATACGTTATATACGTCCATTTGTATGTGGGATCCTGACCGCCTATATTGTTTCATACATAAAGTACGTATATATTGAACACTTATACGGAAAAATATTATAAAACATGCGTTTTCAGTTCACATGCATTCTGTATCACATACTTATGTTACATTCCACGCTATATGTTATATACGTCCATTTGTATGTGGGATCCTGACCGCTTATATTGTTTCATACATAAAGTACGTATATATTGAACACTTATACGGAAAAATATTATAAAACATGCGTTTTCAGTTCACATGCATTCTGTATCACATACTTATGTTACATTCCACGCTATATGTTATATACGTCCATTTGTATGTGGGATCCTGACCGCCTATATTGTTTCATACATAAAGTACGTATATATTGAACACTTATACGGAAAAATATTATAAAACATGCGTTTTCAGTTCACATGCATTCTGTATCACATACTTATGTTACATTCCACGCTATATGTTATATACGTCCATTTGTATGTGGGATCCTGACCGCCTATATTGTTTCATACATAAAGTACGTATATATTGAACACTTATACGGAAAAATATTATAAAACATGCGTTTTCACTTCACATGCATTCTGTATCACATACTTATGTTACATTCCACGCTATATGTTATATACGTCCATTTGTATGTGGGATCCTGACCGCCTATATTGTTTCATACATAAAGTACGTATATATTGAACACTTATACCGAAAAATATTATAAAACATGCGTTTTCAGTTCACATGCATTCTGTATCACATACTTATGTTACATTCCACGCTATATGTTATATACGTCCATTTGTATGTGGGATCCTGACCGCCTATATTGTTTCATACATAAAGTACGTATATATTGAACACTTATACGGAAAAATATTATAAAACATGCGTTTTCAGTTCACATGCATTCTGTATAGCACATACTTATGTTACATTCCACGCTATATGTTATATACGTCCATTTGTATGTGGGATCGTGACCGCCTATATTGTTTCATACATAAAGTACGTATATATTGAACACTTATACGGAAAAATATTATAAAACATGCGTTCAGTTCACATGCATTCTGTATCACATACTTATGTTACATTCCACGCTATATGTTATATACGTCCATTTGTATGTGGGATCCTGACCGCCTATATTGTTTCATACATAAAGTACGTATATATTGAACACTTATACGGAAAAATATTATAAAATATGCGTTTTAAGTTCACATGCATTCTGTATCACATACTTATGTTACATTCCACGCTATATGTTATATACGTCCATTTGTATGTGGGATCCTGACCGCCTATATTGTTTCATACATAAAGTACGTATATATTGAACACTTATACGGAAAAATATTATAAAACATGCGTTTTCAGTTCACATGCATTCTGTATCACATACTTATGTTACATTCCACGCTATATGTTATATACGTCCATTTGTATGTGGGATCCTGACCGCCTATATTGTTTCATACATAAAGTACGTATATATTGAACACTTATACGGAAAAATATTATAAAACATGCGTTCAGTTCACATGCATTCTGTATCACATACTTATGTTACATTCCACGCTATATGTTATATACGTCCATTTGTATGTGGGATCCTGACCGCCTATATTGTTTCATACATAAAGTACGTATATATTGAACACTTATACGGAAAAATATTATAAAACATGCGTTCAGTTCACATGCATTCTGTATCACATACTTATGTTACATTCCACGCTATATGTTATATACGTCCATTTGTATGTGGGATCCTGACCGCCTATATTGTTTCATACATAAAGTACGTATATATTGAACACTTATACGGAAAAATATTATAAAGTATGCGTTTTCAGTTCACATGCATTCTGTATCACATACTTATGTTACATTCCACGCTATATGTTATATACGTCCATTTGTATGTGGGATCCTGACCGCCTATATTGTTTCATACATAAAGTACGTATATATTGAACACTTATACGGAAAAATATTATAAAACATGCGTTTTCAGTTCACATGCATTCTGTATCACATACTTATGTTACATTCCACGCTATATGTTATATACGTCCATTTGTATGTGGGATCCTGAACGCCTATATTGTTTCATACATAAAGTACGTATATATTGAACACTTATACGGAAAAATATTATAAAACATGCGTTTTCAGTTCACATGCATTCTGTATCACATACTTATGTTACATTCCACGCTATATGTTATATACGTCCATTTGTATGTGGGATCCTGACCGCCTATATTGTTTCATACATAAAGTACGTATATATTGAACACTTATACGGAAAAATATTATAAAACATGCGTTCAGTTCACATGCATTCTGTATCACATACTTATGTTACATTCCACGCTATATGTTATATACGTCCATTTGTATGTGGGATCCTGACCGCCTATATTGTTTCATACATAAAGTACGTATATATTGAACACTTATACCGAAAAATATTATAAAACATGCGTTCAGTTCACATGCATTCTGTATCACATACTTATGTTACATTCCACGCTATATGTTATATACGTCCATTTGTATGTGGGATCCTGACCGCCTATATTGTTTCATACATAAAGTACGTATATATTGAACACTTATACGGAAAAATATTATAAAACATGCGTTCAGTTCACATGCATTCTGTATCACATACTTATGTTACATTCCACGCTATATGTTATATACGTCCATTTGTATGTGGGATCCTGACCGCTTATATTGTTTCATACATAAAGTACGTATATATTGAACACTTATACGGAAAAATATTATAAAACATGCGTTTTCAGTTCACATGCATTCTGTATCACATACTTATGTTACATTCCACGCTATATGTTATATACGTCCATTTGTATGTGGGATCCTGACCGCCTATATTGTTTCATACATAAAGTACGTATATATTGAACACTTATACGGAAAAATATTATAAAACATGCGTTCAGTTCACATGCATTCTGTATCACATACTTATGTTACATTCCACGCTATATGTTATATACGTCCATTTGTATGTGGGATCCTGACCGCCTATATTGTTTCATACATAAAGTACGTATATATTGAACACTTATACGGAAAAATATTATAAAACATGCGTTCAGTTCACATGCATTCTGTATCACATACTTATGTTACATTCCACGCTATATGTTATATACGTCCATTTGTATGTGGGATCCTGACCGCCTATATTGTTTCATACATAAAGTACGTATATATTGAACACTTATACGGAAAAATATTATAAAACATGCGTTCAGTTCACATGCATTCTGTATCACATACTTATGTTACATTCCACGCTATATGTTATATACGTCCATTTGTATGTGGGATCCTGACCGCCTATATTGTTTCATACATAAAGTACGTATATATTGAACACTTATACGGAAAAATATTATAAAACATGCGTTTTCAGTTCACATGCATTCTGTATCACATACTTATGTTACATTCCACGCTATATGTTATATACGTCCATTTGTATGTGGGATCCTGACCGCCTATATTGTTTCATACATAAAGTACGTATATATTGAACACTTATACGGAAAAATATTATAAAACATGCGTTTTCAGTTCACATGCATTCTGTATAGCACATACTTATGTTACATTCCACGCTATATGTTATATACGTCCATTTGTATGTGGGATCCTGACCGCCTATATTGTTTCATACATAAAGTACGTATATATTGAACACTTATACGGAAAAATATTATAAAACATGTGTTTTCAGTTCACATGCATTCTGTATCACATACTTATGTTACATTCCACGCTATATGTTATATACGTCCATTTGTATGTGGGATCCTGACCGCCTATATTGTTTCATACATAAAGTACGTATATATTGAACACTTATACGGAAAAATATTATAAAACATGCGTTTTCAGTTCACATGCATTCTGTATCACATACTTATGTTACATTCCACGCTATATGTTATATACGTCCATTTGTATGTGGGATCCTGACCGCCTATATTGTTTCATACATAAAGTACGTATATATTGAACACTTATACGGAAAAATATTATAAAACATGCGTTCAGTTCACATGCATTCTGTATCACATACTTATGTTACATTCCACGCTATATGTTATATACGTCCATTTGTATGTGGGATCCTGACCGCCTATATTGTTTCATACATAAAGTACGTATATATTGAACACTTATACGGAAAAATATTATAAAACATGCGTTTTCAGTTCACATGCATTCTGTATCACATACTTATGTTACATTCCACGCTATATGTTATATACGTCCATTTGTATGTGGGATCCTGACCGCCTATATTGTTTCATACATAAAGTACGTATATATTGAACACTTATACGGAAAAATATTATAAAACATGCGTTTTCAGTTCACATGCATTCTGTATAGCACATACTTATGTTACATTCCACGCTATATGTTATATACGTCCATTTGTATGTGGGATCCTGACCGCCTATATTGTTTCATACATAAAGTACGTATATATTGAACACTTATACGGAAAAATATTATAAAACATGCGTTCAGTTCACATGCATTCTGTATCACATACTTATGTTACATTCCACGCTATATGTTATATACGTCCATTTGTATGTGGGATCCTGACCGCCTATATTGTTTCATACTTAAAGTACGTATATATTGAACACTTATACGGAAAAATATTATAAAACATGCGTTCAGTTCACATGCATTCTGTATCACATACTTATGTTACATTCCACGCTATATGTTATATACGTCCATTTGTATGTGGGATCCTGACCGCCTATATTGTTTCATACATAAAGTACGTATATATTGAACACTTATACCGAAAAATATTATAAAACATGCGTTCAGTTCACATGCATTCTGTATCACATACTTATGTTACATTCCACGCTATATGTTATATACGTCCATTTGTATGTGGGATCCTGACCGCCTATATTGTTTCATACATAAAGTACGTATATATTGAACACTTATACGGAAAAATATTATTAAATATGCGTTTTCAGTTCACATGCATTCTGTATCACATACTTATGTTACATTCCACGCTATATGTTATATACGTCCATTTGTATGTGGGATCCTGACCGCCTATATTGTTTCATACATAAAGTACGTATATATTGAACACTTATACGGAAAAATATTATAAAACATGCGTTCAGTTCACATGCATTCTGTATCACATACTTATGTTACATTCCACGCTATATGTTATATACGTCCATTTGTATGTGGGATCCTGACCGCCTATATTGTTTCATACATAAAGTACGTATATATTGAACACTTATACGGAAAAATATTATAAAACATGCGTTTTCAGTTCACATGCATTCTGTATCACATACTTATGTTACATTCCACGCTATATGTTATATACGTCCATTTGTATGTGGGATCCTGACCGCCTATATTGTTTCATACATAAAGTACGTATATATTGAACACTTATACGGAAAAATATTATAAAACATGCGTTCAGTTCACATGCATTCTGTATCACATACTTATGTTACATTCCACGCTATATGTTATATACGTCCATTTGTATGTGGGATCCTGACCGCCTATATTGTTTCATACATAAAGTACGTATATATTGAACACTTATACGGGAAAATATTATAAAACATGCGTTTTCAGTTATACGTCTGCTGTACGTTAAGTTCAAAAATCTACAGGAACTACGCATGTAACCTACCTTTCTTTAAATACACCACCTACATTGTTTTTCTCAGTGTATTCGAGTTAAGTACTCGGGTACTTAAGAGTAGGTTTAGGTATGGCAAGGTTGGTATTCCGTACTTTAATGTAGTATCTCATTGCATTCATTTGAATAGTTGAAATTACAATCCAATGAAGACAAGGCGATATCAAGAATCGCATCTGTATACTAAATTTATTAAGGTTCATGCCATTATTGTTCAATGCAAATGATTTTTCTTATTTATGGGTGTGCGCATGTTGTTCTCGTTGCAGTAAATCACGATTGCACATGTCCGACAAGATTCAATTGCGAGCTGCACCACTTTAAATTTATGTTAAAGTTTTGTTCCTTTTGCCAAATATTTCAAATATTGAGGTGCTACCAAAACTTTCCATGCGATTCTGCAAAACAGGAATAAGTAAACTTGGCAACGTTGTACACTGATAAGGCATTCTGCGAAACAGGAAGAAACGAATGAATGATAATAGAATAATTAGTGGAATGAGAAAGTAGAAATCTGGAGTAACCCCTAGAAAACTCAAGAACACCATGTTGTCTATCACAAACTTACTTGGCACGGGATTGAAACCGGAACCCCATGCACCAGCGGTAAGCCTCTACCACTGAGAGATTTGAATTCAAAACCTCTCGATTACAAAGCGAAAAGGCATTGTTGTTTCGTTTATGCTAGCTGATTAGATTACCTCGATGCAGAAGGACTATACAGAGCGTCAAATGGCTAAAGAGTTTAGCATTTCTTGTATATACTATTACAGTTCTTCTCCCTTTTTTCTCTCTAATGAAAGAAAGGGAAAAAATAGACGTAAGAGATTTCCTCAGAGACAATACTAAGATACTGAACAAATAAAAAGAAATTAAAGTTTGTAATGAGTCGTTTTAACTTTATTCTCATTAGCTGCATTGGAAATTACGTATATAGCGGTTGAAACGAAGTTTGAGGCTGTCTTTACTCCGGAGACCAAAAACAAAGCCTAATCACATTCCGTTATTGTTAACACTAAGTAAATTTACATGAAACAACGGGAACTACGTATATATATATATATATATATATATATATATATATATATATATATATATATATATATATATATATATATATATATATATATCAGTATACCAGTATATAAAAGGTAAAAGATAAAGAGAAATAAAATATTAAATCAAATTAACATAATATTTACTCTGAAATAACACGGCTGTGATGTTTTTGCTTACATGAATACTAAATTAAGTTCATTTTTGTGAAACCAACAGACATTTTTTTTTTTGTCTGTAATACGTATTTCCGTTCTAATAGAGTATTAACATCCTTTTGTATAGTATTTTACAAACTATTTCCGCGTAACATTCGAAGCCATCTCTATTTTTTTTCTCATCCTAATCTTGCTGACAAGTCACGAGTTCGATCCCAGATTCAATCTCTGGACTGGCAAATTAATATCTCCTGCATGGATCTTTGTGTTTTCTTAAAAATATTCTACTTTGATTTTCTGCTGTTTTCCTCACCAGTACATTGGTGTTTATAATGCTTGTTTAAATAATATATTATATAAAGCAATAACATATATTTTTATTCATATATTCATATTTATTTTGCCTGTTTTGACTCACAATATGGAGAGTATGTCCTACAAGTTCTACAGTTGTCATATGTATATAAATGCAAATTGTAATTACAACTTATTACACCATTTGTAGTACAAAATTATAAACAAACATCACATGTTAAATTTGTTACATCATTACATCATATTCATACATCGTTATCATTTGCAAATTCCTGAACTGAATAATATGCTTTAGTAAGTAACAGAGTACGAATTTTGTTTTGGGTATTTGCTGAGGTAAATTTAATAGAGGATGATAGGACAATGGAAAGAAATGTAGGGGTCTTATTAAACGCTTACAGGGACATGGATTTAGAAGTAAATGCAGAGAAAACTAAATACATGGAAGTTCGTCGGGATCGTAATACGGCAAATTATTAATGCGTTAAAATATCAAATAATACTTTTGATAAAGTGGATACTTTCAAATATCTAGGATCAATATTAACAGACCAAATCATATTCACGAAGGAATTAAATGTAGACTAAAAGCAAAAAAAAAAAAAAAAAACCTCGTGTTATTATTCAGTTCAAAATCCACTGTCGTCGCGAATTCTCTCGAGGAATTTTGAAGCTTAAAATGTATAAAATATATAACTATTTAAAGCAATAATCATGCCTGTTGTTGTGTATGGTTGCGAAACATGGTCGCTTACTCTGAGGGAAGAACATAGACTGAAAGTATTTGAGAACTAGATCCTGACACGAATATTCGGAACCAAGAGGAACGGGAATGAGGAATGGCGGAAGCTTCATAACGAGGAACTACATAATTTATTTCATTTATCAAACATTGTTAGGGTCATCAAGTCAAGGAGGCTCAGGTAAGCATATCATGTACCCAGAATGGAAGAAAGTAGAAACGCTTTGAAAGTTTTAACTGGAAATCAAAGCGGAAAACGAAAAGTAAAAAGACCTAGGCGCAGATGGAGGACAGTATTAAAATGAATCTCGCAGAGATAGGAATACAAAGTAGAAACTGGATCCAGTTGACTAAGGATGCATGTCAATGGAGAGCTTTTGTGAACGCGGCATTGAACCTCCGGATTCCGTAGGCCATAGAATTAGTTAGTTAGATAGATAGATAGATAGATAACGTATGTATGAATAAACGAGCTCTTCTAAAACGGTTTCTTCTTATGATTAATATTGGATCTGGCAAGTAGCACAATATTGTAGATGAAAACTTCAAAGAGCAAACACTCTAGAATAATTATAGTTTAAGACACACATGATTCAATGTCAGACATGACTGCTCCGACTGTTCCGGATCTCTTGGAGACAAGTAGGATGCAATGCAGGTAGCGACAACTAGTCTTTTAGCCTGATTGCACTATTTGGAAATTAACGTGACTGATAAACTGAGCCGTCGCGTTTGTAGCTGATAACAACTAAGAACATTTGAATAATCTCCCCTAGATGATTATGCAACCTGTAAATCTTAAATGTTTCGAAGTTTGCATATTTCATTGATTTGATTTTGTGTTTAGTGTCTCTTTAAGCAGCGAGGCTATATGAGACGTGGACCTATAGCTTAACGCGGAATTCGAACCACATGAACTCCCGCCGGGAATCGAACCCGAGTCGAAAGTGCTTATTATAATTTTCTTGCCGTATTTCGTAAGTAGACTAGTGGTGGGCACAAAGGCCGGATTTTCGGTTTTTAGAAAAACCGGTTCGGTTTGGCACCGAAACCGGTTTCGGTTTTCGCCGGATCCGGTATCGGTTTTCTTCAAAACCGGTTCCATTTTTTCCCAAATTTGTTCTATTTGTGACCAGAATAGTACTTCGTTGTTCTCTGGAAACCGAATCCGTTTCCACAGAAATAGTTTTATGTGTTTTCCAAAGGTTTTCGGGTTTCAGTTTTTCTAGAAATGGGTTTCTGGTTTTTATTAAAACCGATTTTGCCCATCCCTAAAATAGACGTTTCCGGAAGAACTACAGCTTGAAATGATTCGCTGTAAGAAGTAAGAACGATAAAGGTTAGGTGGTGTGATCCATATCTTTTATTTACTTCTGTTATAAGAAGTTTTCAAATTAAATCAATCCTTAAAGTCTCTCCTAATTTATGAAGATCTTCTGGTGGTTACTCTGTACATGCTACCTCCAGAGCATTTCGGTTGCATAAGCTAATAGGATATAATGTTTAATTAGTAGAGACCAATAATTAATTAACTAAATGTATAGAAATGTATAAAACTAAAAATGCAATATTATACTATTACTGGACTTACGTCGCTGTGCAAAGTTGCATTGTTATATGACGTCGGGAAATGAGTTAAATTAATATTGCAGGATTTGAGGGTGAACTATTGTAAGTTAAAGAAAATCATTTAGTAATTTTTTAATATATATATATATATATATATATGAAACGTCTTCAAAAACATGCACTAACAGGCACAAAGTAATAAAAGCACTAAAAAGCAGACGAAAATAACAATAAAGAGCTTAAAAGCAGAAAATTATTTTATCTACAATTTTTTTTTAAATCGTGCCAATCCGAAAAACGTAATGTCTTGTATATTTCATGATTATTTTGAGGGTAATTTTATGAGACATTAATTTGTTTGGCAGACTTCAAAAAATTCTTTGAATTAATAGTATAAATTATTTTCTGCTTTTAAGCACTTTATTATTATTACTATCTACTTTTTAGTGATTTTTTTTATTTTCTGCTTTTTAGTGCACTTTTTGAAGTCGGTTCATATGATTTTAAAGAAGTTTTTCATTTTTTTTAACTTTTAGTGCTCTTTTGAAGTCTTAAAAGTTTTAAGTGTTTTTTAAAAATTATTTTTCATTCTTTTCGCTACCGCAGTAATTTAGTTAAACACCTAAATTAAATATAATATACTAACTCCCTATAAAAAAAAAAGGGCCTCTCTACAAAACATGCATAAAGATATGCATAATAATTAATCAACAAAATTATTGATTTTCATATATATTATATGTAAGAACTTACCTAGGAATTGGTCATTACATTAGGGAAAACCGATCAAAATATCAACTAGTTTAAAAAGTAGTTAAACATTTGCGCATAAGATGGTGTTAGTGTCCCAAATTGCAGGATGTATCAGTCGCAGCGGGTCCGACCTAACATCATTTGACAATCAACAGTTGAAGCTAGTAGATATCCAAAACAAAATGTTGTAATTGTTAGAATCAGACGTAGGGTATTGCACCTTGAAGATCTGTGAATATCCCGCAAAACAACTCTGCATTTTTCAATTTATTTTCAATAAAGGTGCGAATGCTGCGTAAGTTCGTGAAGAACTGTGTGCTGTTCATAGGCAAGATACGTTATCAAAAGGAACACCCAAAAGATTGTTCATTCGCTATCGTTGTGGAAATATTTGTTGTCAAAGCTGTACCTCGCAGTGTGTGACCGATCTCAGAAAAAGTGGGTGATATCCTGTAAAAAGTTGAGCAAGATCAGCAAGGCCAGCATATAAATAGTCATGGCGTCGCCAATTACCTAAAGCATCCGACATCAAACAGCTTTAACTCTCCGAGCCGGTAGTTTAATACCCATCAGCACTACGAGAGGCATTAATTTTAAATCACCAAAACAATAATTTTCACATGTCACAAAATTGAACATATCTTAACACCCATTTGCTCAATTACAATGAAATTTTAAGAACTTGTAAAAGAAACTTTACACTACACAAAAGTGTATAAATAATGTCATCGGTGCTATAATACCAAAAATAATAATAAAAACAAAATTTATTTATTCTGCTTGCAAAGTACTCATTCTGTCTCGTGTTCTTGTAGTTTAAAAGTCCATTTGTGTGGTGAAATTTGGAAACCCAACAGATGGTAGCATATTACAATCTACTCTTGAGCGACATGAGTTTTCTTTCATATGGAAAAACAACAGATAGAATATGCATCATTTCGTCACTACTACATGCAACGTATACGTGTACGTCGAACCGCCTATTGAAGCACTATGATGGTCCATACACGTGAACGTCGAACCGGATTGAAGAGTTAAGCTAGCTACAGACATTTTTTCAACCCCTTCGTTATATACAACCCTCTTATTTTGTTGAATTTCTGGTTGCAGTGTATTTTAGGATACGGATTTCTCATTACACATTGCAGGAAGTATTTGATTTTTTTTTAAATATATAATTTATTATTATTTCGAATATTTTATACGTGTGAACCTTCTGTGGAAATTGCTTATTCTATTAATGAAAATCGCATTGAAATATGACCAACGTTTCTCGATACAATTGCGAGCAATCCTACAAACAAACAAACAAACATACATACATACATACAAGGTATGATCAAAAAGTATGGTGAATGTAGTTGCGCAGTGCCATCTATCGATGTTGTATTCATTTCTACTAGTAAGCCTGGTAATCTAAACCTTTGGTGCAGTCAGTGTCGAGTTTGAACGAGTTGTGACATGTTAGTTGGCTTCCAGAGGCGGAAGAGCGAGGATGTGTTAAAAGTGTCTGTTGCGCGCCAACATTACATTTTGTTCTAAGCTGCAAAAAAAAAGTGCCAAAGAATCTCACGAAATGTCAAAATCAGTGTATGGCGATGAAGCGGTAGTATTGAAGCCTGTTTACAACTGGTATGAGCGATTGAAAAGTGACAAGGAGGCAGTTGAAAACGAGCAACGATCGAGAGACTTTATTTAACGTCAAAAAGAGCTGAAAACATGCTAACAGTGGTACAAATGATTTGTTCAAACAGAGAAATGACTATTCGAGAGCTTTCCGAAGAACTAAACGTCTCCTATGGGTCCATGAAAATCATTTCAACCACCGATTAAATGGGCAAATAGTTTAATTCTTCACCACCAAAACGCGCCGTTCCACACCTTGATTTTCATCCGCGAGTTTTTGGGCGAAAAAATATCCCTATCTGTCCACATTCGCTGTGCTCTCCAGATGTAGCACCATGCGACTTCTGAATCTTCCCCAAACATTAAAACCATGCTTAAAGGGAAGTGTTTTGACACCATTCCTAACATTGAGAGGATCACGAGAGAGCAGCTGGACGCCCTTTGAAAAGAAGCCTTCCAGAAATGCTTCCAGTCATGGATTCAACGTTGGGACCAGCGCATTGCTATCCAAGGACAGTACTTTGAAGGAGATTAAATCAAATTCCATGGAAGTTTATTATTTTGTTTCTAATAAAATTCCATGGAAGTTTATTATTTTGTTTCTAATAAAATTCCATGGAAGTTTATTTTGTCCGCATGCCAAAGAGAGGGCGTAAACCTCTGAGAGGCTGGAGAAGTAATATTTTTTTTTGAAAACCATCACCCTTATAAGAAACCATTTCTCTCTTCTCCTTTCACAAAAAAAATTATTTTGTTTCTAATAAAATTCCATGGAAGTTTATTATTTTGTTTCTAATAAAATTCCATGGAAATTTATTATCTTGTTTCTAATAAAATTCCATGGAAGTTTATTATTTTGTCCACATGCCAAAGAGAGGGCGTAACCCTCTGAGAGGCTGGAGAAGTAATTCTCTCTTCTCCTTTCACAAAAAAATATTATTTTGTTTCTAATAAAATTCCATGGAAGTTTATTATTTTGTTTCTAATAAAATTCCATGGAAGTTTATTATTTTGTCCGCATGCCAAAGAGAAGGCGTAACCTTCTGAGAGGCTGGAGAAGTAATATTTTTTTAAAAAACATCACCCTTATAAGAAACCATTTCTCTCTTCTCCTTTCACAAAAAATATTATTTTGTTTCTAATAAAATTCCATGGAAGTTTATTATTTTGTTTCTAATAAAATTCCATGGAAGTTTATTATTTTGTCCGCATGCCAAAGAGAGGGCGTAACCCTCTCAAAGGCTGGAGAAGTAATATTTTTCTGAAAAACATCACCCTTATAAGAAACCATTTCTCTCTTCTCCTTTCACAAAAAAAATGTTTCTAATAAAATTCCATGGAAGTTTATTATTTTGTTTCTAATAAAATTCCATGGAAGTTTATTATTTTGTTTCTAATAAAATTCCATGGAAGTTTATTATTTTGTCCGCATGCCAAAGAGAGGGAGTAACCCTCTGAGAGGCTGGAGAAGAGAATAATATTTTTTGAAAAACATCACCCTTATAAGAAACCATTTCTCTCTTCTCATTTCACAAAAAAATATTATTTTGTTTTTAATAAAATTCCATGGAAGTTTATTATTTTGTTTCTAATAAAATGATTCACCGTATTTTTTTAAATCACACTGTGTACTTACATACAGGTGAATATGCGAATCTCCCTATTTTCTTATTCAATTAAAAAGATGAGGATTGTAAAATGATAGTATGAGTTCCTTGTAGTGTTGCCACGAGACGAGACGAGACGAGACTTCAGGCTGTCTCGTCTCGTCTCGTGCCAAGCAGGTCTCGTGTTTCGTCTCGAGAGGTTCTGTCCCGTCTCGTCACGTCTCGTCTCGTTTTGTCTCGTAAAAAATATAGCAGCATACCACAGCATACCATGGGAACGAAAGTAAAATGTAACAGGCTGCACCATGCTAATCAAGATACAACTAAGTTACAAGTATTACCCAGAACACACAAGACAAGAAATGTCACGGTAGCTACACCGTGAAGCCTTCACTCTAGTGTATGTGGTAGTCGGTTCGATCTCGATTAGTGCCATGTGAGCTTTGTGATGGACAAACAATGAATGTGTGTGGGGACCGCGGTGGCTCAGTAGTAGAGCGTTCACCTCTGGTGCTTGGGGTCTCGGGTTCGATCCCAGCCCCGCCAAGTGAACTTTGTGGTGGACAAACACCGTGTGCGTAGGTTTTCTCGGGGTTCTCCCGTTTCCTCCCACTTTCTTCATTCCACCATTTCATTCATTACTCATCATCACTATCTCCTTTAGCCTAACCGGCATAACCGTGTGACGTAAAACTCAAAGATTTCATTTCATTTCATTTCATTTTTCGAATGTGTGTGTTTTCTCGAAGTTGTCTAGTATCCTACCACTTTTTTCATTCCACTAATTTTCCCATCATCATCCATTCGGCCAAAGTTGCCTAAAGGTCTTAAAAATAAATTCAAATAAGCTCACAAGGCAAGTACAAATAGTTTACAAGATAATATATCTCTGCTGTTAGTTGTCTGAGGCTTCTCGACCCTGGCTTTTTTTTTTTTTTTTTTTACATTCTGAAACATTGAAATTTGTTTCACCAGTTTCAATACACGAGAAAGAGAGAGAGAGAGAGAGAGAGAGAGAGAGAGAGAGAGAGAGAGAGATGGAAAGATATATAGATAAATAGAGAGATAGATATGTGTGTACACTTTGATTTCATATATTCCAGACTTTAGGTTTCACAGTGTTAACCCATAACAATCCAAAAACTACTTTCCATTTTAGCATGTTTAGATTTGTTGCAATTATTATTATTATTATTATTATTATTATTATTATTATTATTATTATTATTATTATTATTATTATTATTATTTTGAAAAAAGCTCGGAACCAAATAATTTTATTGAGTAATGGAAAGTATTTGATTGAAATTTTATATGTTACTGCACAGTAAGCTCTACTTAAAGTGCCATAGTAATGGGAGCTGAACGACACCTAGGACGAAAGAATGCTTGGGGCCAGTCTTCACCTCCATGGTTCAAATCTGTTCCCATAACCACGGGGTGTGTGCTACTATGTGGTGGCTGCCCCGTTTGTGTAACAAACTCATAACAGTACACCCAGATTAGCTAGTGGCTTTAAAAAAGTTGATTTTTGGTTGGCCATTTCGGATTAAAGTTACTTATATTGTCGTGATCTATTCGCAATCATACAACGTACATCTTCATACCAAGCCGAGCGGTCTGCGACGATAGACTATGGCTTGAAGGCCCCGGGTTGAGTCCTGGAAGGGTCATGTGCATGGATTTTAACAGCATTTGTTTTTTCGTATTGTGTCAGGGGGCGAAATCGTACGGGATAAAAGGATTTCAGTCAAAAAAATTGGAGAGAATATCCTCCCGAGGATACTTTCATAGGAGTTAGTAAAAAATATAGGATATACATTGTATAGCAGGTTTAAAAATATGGTTTGGTTATCCTATTTTTTTTCTGTTAATTAAGTTCTCCAATGTTCGAATTTTGATCATTCTCATGATATTTTCTGCTTTCAACGGAGTTCCATGAATATTATACCAAATGTTCTTTAAACTTATCAAGTTCGAGAGGTTTTATATGCCTGTAAGAAACAATTTCTGAAGATAATTCAGGTCCTAATGAATATTATTCACTAGGAAAGGGAAGTATTCCCCTTCTCTCAACATGGAAGCAGAGGGCAATTTCGCACTCTGGTCACATCAAACATTTCCGCGTAACAAAACGAAGGTTCCCCTGTAAAACCTCTTCACCTAAAGTGTTATTGTTAGTATCATAAATTTGCTGAAATCAAACAGTTTGAAGGGTTCGTCGATAATATCTTTGCTTTCTTTGTCCTTCGCCCGCCTTCCAAACGAAGAGGTGAATTTTACAACATGACTGCTGTATAATAAGCGAGCGATTGGTAAAATGGTAAAAGTATAATTTTATGTGTATGTGTGTGTTTGTGTGTGTGTGAGAGAGAGAGAGAGAGAGAGAAGACAAAAATTTAGTTGCAAGATGACATACTTCAATTGCCGTTTTCGGTTTATATAGCAAAAAGAATACCGCCACCAAACAGTAGCCGGGACAAGTAGTCTGTCTCTTCTCGTTTCTCGTCTAAAAGGGTTCTGTCCCGTCTCGTTTACGAGACGAGACGAGACGAGACACGAGAAATGTCTCGTCTCGTGGCAACACTAGTTCCTTGTTGTAAGACAACAGTAAGTAATGCCAAATTTATTTGGATTTGTCATTGTTTTACCGTTATTGGTGATATAATGTATTAAATATTTCGTACCAGACGATAGACTCTAAAATGGGTAAAGTGTGTCTATAAGCACTGCAGTAAAAATATTGAAAGAATAATAAGAACAACCAAGTTATTTTATTTATTTTGTTTTGCTCTGTTTTATGCTCTTTTAAATACAAAATGAGTTTCTATTACAATATGTTTTACATTTTAATTAAAATACGATTCAAATAGTCGCCGATCTCTCTCTCTTTTATTGATCAGTATCCTTTATTACCCTCTGAGTTTTTAATTGCATATACTGTGTTCTAAAGAGAGATATATTATTTAATTTTCTTCAGAAAGGACATTTCCTGTTATGGATTATTATTTTAGTATTTTGAAATAAGAACATGGTGAATTCTACAAATATTATTAATTGCGTTTAAAGAAAAAATGTTCAAGGGTGAGATAAATGATGCGTTCAGTTCATAAGAGAATCAAGTGCACTTTTTTGTCACCTTGTACATATTTCATCTTTAAGATGTCTGTCTCAAGCTCGTTTCAGAGTTTAAAAGATTCGTGTCCAGACATTATAAATAACAATGTAAAAACCAGTGTTACGGTCATTGGTTACTTTCGGTCAATCACTTCCCTTACACGGTATCTGATTCGTGTACTGATCACTTCCTTTCGTCAAGATAGGTTATATATATATATACAGCATCCTCTTCTCCAGAGTTTTAACCAGACATGTTTAACTAAATTATTTTTTTCACTTCTATTTATACTTAGAGGTGGCATGGTGGATCAAGATAGAGTACTTACGTCTAGTACGTGAGGTTCCTGGTTCGATCCCCGTTCAAGTAGGCTTGTGGCAGACAACATCGTGTCCGTGGATTTTATCACGAAAAACTTCTCCCACATTTTCATTCCACCAAATCTTGCATCATCATTTACTTACCTTAAACATCGTCTCCCTTAGCCTAAAAGGTATAATCGTGGGACGTTAAACTGATATATTTCATTTCTACTCAGAAAAGTATAACTTTTTCTTTTTCTTTTTTTTTGAAACGGTATTTAATGGGAGATTCTGTCTTCCCACTTGTGTTCGATATTTCCTTTACACAACTTTGGTGGTTGCTAAAACATTGCTGCGTAATGGAAAGAATTAACATGTTTGCTTCTTTCTGGCTAATATGATTAACAATTCCTGTATTTGTCTTTGCTTGCGAATGCCCAAAAGGCAGAGAGAGAGAGAGAGAAGAAGAAGAAGAAGAAGAAATGGAATAGAGGAAGACAAAACACATCTGGAAGAGAGAGAGTGAGAAAAGTTGATTGTAACCAAGAACGGCGGTAAACAGAGACGCCATTACGTCAAAGGACTTTATTACTCTCACAGGCGACACTCTGACGATCTGCAATTGATACAAGGTTTAAAGCAACAGGTATCCCATCGGCTTACCAGTAAATGTAGTTTAAATGTTTATATCTGCTAAAATCTCAATTACTTTAATTAAATAAACCTCATAGATTTTCATATTAAGATAGAATTCCAAGTGTGTACTCAGCTCTTGACAACAAGAAACATTTCTTCATTCATATTATGATAGCAGAATATTACAAATTACTTCTCTAGTTTCAGAATAGACTTTTCTTCCAATAAATGACACAGGTCGTAAAGCCAACCCACGTAGAGATACAAATACATTTGCTATATTAATATGTACATGTAGAAACGGCTCAAATTTATGATTATTAAATTCAGCAAAATCAACTTTCAACTAGTGGTGGGCACAAAAACCGTTTTTTTTGAAAATTTCGAAAAAACGGTTTCGGTTTTCTCCACAAAACCGGTTTGGTTTTTCACCGAAACCAGTTTCGATTTTCTCCAAAACCGGTTTTGGTTTTCTTCAAAACTGGTTTCGGTTTTCTTCAAAACCGGTTCGGTTTTCTCAAAAGCCGGTTCGGTTTTTCACTGGATCCGGTTTCGGTTTTCTTCGAAACCGGTTTCATTTTCTTTTTTTTTTTCAAAATTTGATCTATTTCTGGCCAGAATAGTGTTTCGTTGTTCTCCGGAAACCGATTCCGTTTCCACAGAAATAGTTTTATGTGTTTTCCAAATGTTTTCTCCGAAATCAGTTTTGGTATAAAAAACTAAACCTTGTCACTTTAAGGAACTATACAATGACGTGATCATTGTAACATTAAGCACTAAAATCATAAGAATGTCAATGCAGAAATGTTACCCAATATTAGTTTTTGAGGTAATCAAGAAACACACTTTTCAGAATTGATAGTTATGTTGCATGTAAAGGAACAGAGTTCTTAATTTGTAATCAGAGTATCACGACCAACCATTGAGATTGAAATTTACCATTGTATTTCTTACGTTTCAGTTCTGACAACCAGGCATTGTGATTGAAATTTCCCATTGTATTTCCTACGTTTCAGTTCTGACGGCCAACTATTGTGATTGAAATTTACCATTGTATTTCCTGTAAACTCACTACACCAATGAATTTTCGAGAAAATTGTACATGAGTTTGATGTATCACTTGCACCTATTCCCATTTGAAAAACTGAAAATTGAATCCAATATGGCAGATCGAAGATGGCGGCCGGGGTGAGTAACATGTGTCAGAGAAGCAGTACCTGATCCAATTTGTTTTGCATATGCCCGCCTTCATATTCAGTTACATCTAAAAACAATTTTGTATCCGTGCGGTATAGTAGCGTATGATTGAATTTCGGACATATGAAGGTCCATGAATATGCAAATTACTGGTATGGGCTGCTAAAATTAGTACAATACACATTGAGCCGCAGAGAACTTTGCATTTGAATCAATTTTACACGAATCCCGAAGGGACACTTCGCGAATGTATTTTGTAAGACTAAAGGCAATGCAATAATTGTGAATGACATAGTTCTATGGAACTATTGCATCATCCTTCCTTGGCATAAAAACAAAATTTGAAGTCGATACCATTTATCGTCCAGTTTTAGTAAGCTATGAAACTTTGATGCCCAGTGATTTCTACGAGCGAGCCACGATGTCTCGATACACAGCGAGCCATTGTTTTCAAATCTGGTATTGAACATTACAAATTCCACGTTCTTCCCTATCCACCCTATTCTCCAGGTTTGGCCCCAAGCGACATTTTCTTGTTTCAAAACTAAAGAAACATAAATGTGGTTCACGTCACAGTGTTCACGATGTGTTAACGTTGATCATTTATGCTGTCTAAGATTAATTTGACGACTGTGACGAAACTTTATTTCTGCTGGTATTCGTCGTCTTAGTAATCAATGTGGTATATGCGCTGATATATTGGAAAGTTATGTAGAAATCTGAGGAAGTACTTATAACTTATCGAACGCTCCTCGTATAAGTAGTTCACATTGATAGTGAGAGAGCACTATGAAATAGTGTGTTCGGGAGTTGAGTAACAATGTGTGACTGGGTTAATGTGACACAAATAGTAAACTTTTGTTTCAGCAGTGATGAATTTTTAGCTTACGTAAGAAATATAATTACTTATTATAATTTTCTTTAAGGTGAATTTTAGACATAGCGAGTAGGAGAAAAGGCTATCTTATTTTCTGATTAATATTTTTTATAGTGCAACCAGTGACGACTTTTGAGGGTAGTCATGTCGATAAAAATGTTAATTTTATCGCTATAAGCTAAAAGAAGAAGGTAAAAATTCTTTAATTTTATCGTTATCAGCCAAAAGACGAAGATAAAATCTAATTTTGTCGCTATAAGCTAAAAGAAGATAAAAATTTTAATTTTATCGCTATAAGATAAATAAAGAAGATAACAATTTTAATTTTGTCACTATAAGCTAAAAGAAGAAGATAATTATTTTAAAAAAATAATCGCTATAAACTAAAAGAAGAAGGTAAAAAATTTTAATTTTATCGTTTAAGCTAAATGAAGAAGGTTCAAATTTTAATTTTATTGCTACAGGCTAAAACAATGAGGTAAAAATTAAAATTTTATCGCTATAAGCTTATATAATAATGTAAAAAGTTTAATTTTATTGCTATAAGCTAAAAGAATAATGTAAAAATTTTAATTTTATCGCTATAAGCTAAAAGAAGAAGATAACAATTTTAATTTTGTCACTATAAGCTAAAAGAAGAAGATAATTATTTTAAAAAATTAATCGCTATAAACTAAAAGAAAAAGGTAAAAAATTTTAATTTTATCATTTAAGCTAAATGAAGAAGGTTCAAATTTTAATTTTATTGCTACAGGCTAAAACAATTAGGTAAAAATTTTAATTTTATTGCTATAAGCTAAAAGAATAATGTAAAAATTTTAATTTTATTGCTATAAGCTAAAAGAATAATGTAAAAATTTTAATTTTATCGCTATAAGCTAACAGAAGAAGGTGAAAATATTAATGTTGTCGCTAGTTATAAGCTAAAAGAAAAAGGTAAACATTTTAATTTTATCGTTACAAACTCTAATAAGAAAGCTTATTAATATACTAATTCTTATATACAGCTGTCTGAAGCTGCCTGAAGCTTTCGCCTCTAAATTGTAGTGATAAAATTTATATTTTTATCGAAGTAAATTCCCTTAAGAGTCGTCACTGAGCTCAACGTCCGTATTCTTTTTCCCATTCTATAAACCAAACAAATAGAGAGAAAGTTCTAGTTTCTTATCCACAAATCTTCTCCAAAATAACCCTTTAGCTCTTCCTCTCATAAACAGATATTTTACACAAGTGAATAGGAATTTGTATGTGATTTTCAATGTGATTGCTACATCTGTCTTTGTGAATAGTTATCTGACCACAAGATTGTTCCTCCAAGAGAAATGTAATTCAGCATTTCCTTCCAAGCAGTTAATTAGGGAATGCCTCGTTCCTTCTTCATTGGTTTCGAATTCAACTATGTAGTCGTCGTTAGGAACTCAACGCTGTATTTGGCCAGCTTTTCAACCAACCTAAGTAATTAACGTCTATATGTCGCTGGTTTCGTGAAAGCCTTTGACCATAGCGTTGAATAAGCTCCATTTATTTGGGTGCAGCTGCCGGTGGAAATCTACTTCTACTTCTTCCAGTGGAGAAATGTTTTCATTATGTTTTGTAGTAATATATGTTCTCTCAGAATTCGTGCTTTTGGTGTAAAGTTTCTTGAAGCATATTGATGTTTTTGGGGGAAGATAGATGCTCAGGAGAACTTAAGGTAAAACGAGAGACGATATTTGTGCATCACTGTCATCAACGTAGAAACTCTACCTTCGTTGGTAATGTCATTTCCCATGGACTACGATACCCTTTCAAAAACCCTTCCTGTTAAAGTAAGAATTATGAAACCGATTGCTTTTTTACTTCTACCTAGGCATTTGTGTTGCCACGAGACGAATGAGACGAAAAGTAGTATTTTCTTGTATCGTATTGTAAATTTTGTAGAAGTCTCGTCTTGTCTCGGACTTATTCTCGTCTTGCTTTGCAAGTGATGCAAAATAATAATAATAATAATCAATTTATATCCTGACTTTTTTTCTTAATTTCATCTCCCACGCCAACGCGCTTAGGCTAATCGGTTAGGCACGAGGAAACTCTTTATTCTAAGTATATTACGATATGTCTGGTATTACATAATAATAATAATAATAATAATAATAATAATAATAATAATAATAATAATAATAATAATAATTATTATTATTATTATTATTATTATTATTATTATTATTATTATTATTATTATTATTATTATTATTATTTTGAGAATTTGAGAATTTTTTAAATTAGTTTTTTAGGTTGTTTTTCTTGTTCTCTCTTTTAACTTCCTTTCTCTTTTTCTATCATCTTTTCTCTTTTATTCTTGCTTCTTTTTTTTGGATACTACACTTTCTTTTTTTTATTATCTTGGTTATGAGTTTTACATGCCATATTCTTATTTTGTATTCTTTGGTAAATTTATTTTATTATTTTTCATTTCTGTCTTTTCAATGAGTGTACTTTAATTAAGGTGTCAATTGATTTAAAAATTATGCTTATATTCTTTTATGATTTTCATGTATTTTCATTTGTAACTTTGAGTATATGTATGTTCCTTTTTAATATGTTATATACTTTTTTCCTATTGTATACTCATATCAATATGTTATTATTTTAGTCTCATGACTGCGTGTACTTTGTTTGAGATGTACTTAAGATGATATTTCTGCTTATTTGTTTTCTCATTATGTTTTGCATTGTATTTTTATCTGCAATACCCATTGCATGTATTTTTTTGCATGTTTCATTTTTATGTTATGTTTAAATGTAAGCGCCCTATATTTGTATAATCCTTCTTGGGGGCACTTTGTGGCTGTAGCTATTTGTCCCTAATAAACATTTAATGAACATTATTATTATTATTATTATTATTATTATTATTATTATTATTATTATTATTATTATGATTATGATGTAGTACCAATATTCAAAGAGGGAGTCAAAATAAATCCAATAACTATCAACGAATAACTATCCTAAATGCTTTTGGGAAAATATTCGAAACATTGAATACTTGTCCTTCCAGTTAAAATCGCTTATAATAGAACAACATGATTTTTTTTTAAACAGCTTGATAATGGCAAACTTAATAGAAATTACTGATTATGTGTCTGAAGCATTGTTTACAAAATTAACAAGTTAGTGTGATATAGAATATATAGATCTCTCAAAAGCATTTGACTTGGTACAACATTCTTTGTTATTGCTGAAGTTAGCTTGTTTAGGTTTCTCAGCATTGTTTATAGCACAGTTCAAAAGTTTTCTTAGCAATAGAACTTTTAAGGTAAAAGCTAATAATGTGTTATCAGATGAAGAAGAAATTTTAAAGAGTCAGCCCTAGGACCATTACTGTTTACAGTTTATTATTAATGACATAATGTACAACCTTCAGAGTGTAAGGTTTTATTGTATGCTAACGATGTAAAACTTTTTTAAAACGGTGACTAGTGTAAAGGAGAAAACATGCATTCAAAAAGACATTAGATAGCATTTATAAACGGTCGTACGATAACGCTATGAGCATAAATTGGACACGTAGAACCTGGTCGAATTTATTTCAAGAACCACACCACGTATGTAAGACCAGACCAGGCCGGTATAAAACTCTTACCAGACCAGGCCGGTAGCCAGCCCAAAAATGTAGGGGGGGGGCAATCCAAGCATATTATAGTTCATCACCATCTTATAGTTCATTTGCAAGTCTACCGTAAAAATTTTAGGGGGGCCAGCAAAAATTTAGGGGGGCCCGGCCTCCCTAGACCCCCCTGGATACGAGCCTGTACTAGACCTAAACTTGGAACTTGCAAGTGCGATTTGGTCAAACATTAGCAGAACAAATAATGATAAAATAAAAAGGGTCCAAAAAGATTTATAAAATATGTATATACATAAGTATGTATATGTACACAGAGAAAAATCCGTTCTCCGGACAGCAGCATATTGTACAAATATACGGAATCCTCTTGATTATTACAGAAATCAGTACAGAGCATACGTTATCCGTATGCTACATGGGCACTGTCCTTACATTTACATCATGACGTTGCAGGATGTCTGACATCTAACAGTTTTCCGTATATCACATGCATATACTTATGTTACCTTCGTCGGCTATATGTTATACACGTCCATTTGTATGTGAAATCCTGACCGCCTACATTGTTTCATACGGAAAGTACGTATAGATGGAACACTTATACAGAAAGTATTATAAAACATGCGTTTTCAGTTATACGTCTGCTGTACGTTAAGTCCAAAAACTACGGGAATTACGCATGTAACCTATCTTTTAAAGTACGCCACTACATTTTTTTTCTCAGAGTAGATTTATAAAATATGTATACTTGTATCAATGTATCAATACTAAAAAAGATTATTAGAGGTTATTATATTCAATAACCCTTTCGTAGGTAATGGGAAGAAGAGTTCCCGCCAAGGAAACCTAAGTTTGCTCTTATTTGCTCCACTCGGAAGCGGTATTCCTATTGGTTATGAGTCGTTTTCACCATAGAAATGAGAATTGCACTAGAAAAATAATTTCTTTTGATTGATTGGTTGTTTTGAGTGTGTGTTGGGTAACATGGAGGAGGTATCGTTCTATCACTTGTAAAAAAAAAAAAAAAAAAAAAAAAAAGGATAACAAGAACGGACTATTAGAAATAAAGGTTGTGTTAGGT
Organism: Thermobia domestica; assembly: GCF_964235325.1. NCBI lineage: Eukaryota > Metazoa > Arthropoda > Insecta > Zygentoma > Lepismatidae > Thermobia > Thermobia domestica. The sequence goes on from NC_137462.1 coordinate 266,188,209, forward strand.
TTTTAGTAGTCTTACAATGTTTTATCCTGTTATAACACCAATTCATACATGATTTTCTTTTATAAACAGTTATATTTCATCATTAGACAATCTAATCACTAAGATTAGGGCTATTTTAGTGGTTTTACTTTATTATTATAGCTGACTTTATATGACTCAGTTTTAAACTATGAATTATTCAATTGTAGTCTGTATTATGCACATAATATTCAGTTACCTTGTACAGTGCTACACTTGGCTAACATTGTTCATAGTACTTTAAAAATGCTATTATATTAAATTATTATTATTATTATTATTATTATTATTATTATTATTATTATTATTATTATTATTATTATTATTATTATAGATAATCAGTAACCACCTGACGTAAATTTTACAACCAGTTGTAAATCGGCAACTTACTGTAAATTTTATTTAACCGCACCCTTTCCGTCCTTACATTTTCTCAGATGTTTGCCATCAAAGTTACATTGGTCACATAACTCGGAAGTAATCTGTAAGCAATGCCGCTATGATTATTATCAAATCTTATAATTATTAACCTATATTGCGCGGTGCCGCTTTCCGCATCACTTCGAAGTTACCTGGTCATTTAATTCCTTACCGCAAGCCGTGCCATATATGGCACGGGATACGGACAAAATCTCGCCAGGCCAAACCCTCGCCGCCCAAAACCTCGCGGACCAAAATCTCGCTTGGCCAAAAATTTGCGAAATGAAACCTTTCTGTAAAATTTACCCAATGAGTTTCTTAATATGCAATTCCATATTACAAATAATAATAATAATAATAATAATAATAATAATAATAATAATAATAATAATAATAATAATAATAATAATAATAATAATAATAATAATATACAAAACATCATGTGTTTTTGCTTTTGAGGGGTTTTCCCGTTTTTTTTTCCACTTTCTTCATTCCATCATTTCCTTCATCCTGATCATCTACGTCTCCTTTAACCTACAGGACATACCGAGGGACGTAAAAACTCAGATATTATTTCATACTTTCATAAACATTATTCGATTTTGTTAGAATTTCCTAAGGTCACCGTCAAAGTGAAATAAAAACAATCCCTGGCTGAAACTCCATCTATATTGAAAATTTGATTGAGACACGTCGGGTGGTTCAAGAGTTATTAAGTCACAAACGCAGCCAATTTAAATTTTATGTATTTCTACATGTTTCCCCCTTTCCCTCCGCCTTCCGGTCAAAGTGAAATGATAAAAAAAAAACATCCCAAACGGTAACCTGATCTGTCTGGCAAATTCGATCGAGATTGGTCTCTTGATTCAAGAGTTATTAAGTTTTATTTATTTTTTTTATATGTCCCCCTCCACTTCATTACTCCGCCAAAGTGAAATTACAAAAGACATCCCAGTCCCGAATCTCATTTATGTTGAAAATTTGATCGAGATCGGTCGGGTGGCTCAAGAGGTATGATGTCACAAACATAGTAATTTTCATTTTTAGATATACAGATTTTCAAAGCACGCGTTAGAATATTTTCTTGTCATTATTTTAATGCAATTATGTATTATTACAAAATAGATACATATATCAATATATAGAGCATTCTACATCGAAGAAATCGTCGTGACGACGTTTTATACTGAAGATATTTCTTCCCAGGCAAGATTATGTTCCGCGTAGTTTAGACCAGGCGAGATTCTGTGTCCAGAGATCAGGACCGCGAGGTCTTGGCAGGCGAGATTTTGGGACGCGAGGTTTTAGCAAGGCGAGGTTTCGTCCTGGCGAGATTTTGGGCTGCGAAGTTTTAGGCGGCGAGGTTTTGGCGAGGCGAGGTTTTGGTTCGCGATATGTACCCAAACCATATGGCACATACCCTTTTTTCACTTTAACTTTTTTGTGATTTATCAAAGGCATCAAATGACTGTTTTGTCTACTGTGTGAGATATTGACGTGTATGAATAAGATATATTGGTGTCATCTGGCGTGTTCTTTGTGAGTTGTAAGTGTCTCATATATGGCACTTACTTATTTCTCGTCTGAATTAAGTGAAAAAATCTAAAATTCAACTTTTAATTCATTTTTCAAGTTCCTATATGAGAATCTCCAATACTGATTATTTTTTTTTTCGCTAAAAGAAACAACTCATGCAGAAAGGGGTTAATGTAATGTGTTTCGTTGCCAAATATCTCATCGAAGATCCAAGTAAATGTGTATAGATCCTTAGAACTGGGGACCGAAGATAATTTCTGGGGTGGCCGTGCCCCCTCGGCGTTCCAATGACACTTAAAGAGTTTAAAATTTCCTTTAAAGGAACATAACCGATGATAGCGATTCAGCAATGCCATATTTTGTGACATATACCAAGGATTACGTGTTTATTCATAATTTCTTGACGCGCTGAAACATCGCACACTAGAGACAATTTCATTGGCATACCCAATTGCTGTTTAACTTCGAATTTTATGATGAAGTTACAGTTCGGTAATTGCTGACATATCGTATTGCAACGGAATGGAGCTCTATAAACTTCTTTTCAATATGAGTTTTCAAAGAAGATTATACTTCTATACGAAAGTTGATACTGACCAATACCATCAGATAATATTTTATCTGTCTAATGTAATGGTTACATGGCAACGTTGGAGACTTAGAGAATGTGGCAATCTTGCAAGGTCCAGCAAAACGTAAGGAAGCAGAAAAAAATAAAGAATTGTGGACTGAGGGAGAAAAGAAAAGGAACCAAAAACCCCTAACTCCTGCAGCATCCTGCAGAAATTTCTCTAGAATCCAAAGGGGTCCTTGGAGAGATGTCCTTCTTTCGTTTCCTACCAACCGCAGGATGTGGTTTCTAGGTGGCTGGAGTGTGCTCAGCAAGAAATCAGAAAAGGCAGGAAGGAGCCACCAAAGAAAGAAACGGGTTCGATGTGATTCTGACAAAATAAGGTTGAAGCAAACATTTTTCAGAAAAGTAAGGAGAGAAGAAACGCTGGGAAAGAGGTAACAAAAAAAAAAATCTTTAAGATCGAGATTCTGCAGGAAAAGAAAGAACCAATGCGATAGAGATCTTTATTGAAGACGAAAGGCCACGATTCTCAAACATCGTACAGCGATTTCGGTCCAACAGCAATTTGTTCCTGTAGGAAAGACAACTTAAAGTCAAACAAACTTACTTCTCTCATGGCGGTACTTCTTTCTTCCTTTCCAGGGAGATAAAGCATTAAAAGAAAACTTTCCATCAAACTTCTTCTAACTTACGCCTCTTGTTCACTTGTGTTCATGTGCCTTTCTTTCCTCTTCTTGTTTTTTTTTCCTTCTTTTTAAATTCCATGAGAATCAGGTTGAAAACGCTCAAGAGACAAAGAATCTTTTATTTCCTTTTTTTTTTTTTTTTGGTAAGAAAATTTTTCTTTTTACCCACTTGGCGCATTATTTTTCGTTCGTGTTTCTTCAGCTTTTTGTTCCAAATGTAAATGCTATTACCAAATTCTAAAGCTGGAATACGCCTATTGCCTCCTTGATGTATTGTTACTTTGACGATGAAACAACAATGGGCATTTTCTCTCTCTTCAAGAACAACAATAGAACTTTTCTCTCTATGATTTCTTATTTATTTCTTTTCTAAAGCGCTTAAGTTATTTCTTTTGAAAAGATAAGAAATGAAATAAACGTTATTATGTAATAAGCAGGGGGCGGACCAAAGGCAAAATTTTCACCGGGGCAAAGAGACTTTTTGGCATCCCTCTAGACTTACACTATATTTTATATTTATTACAGTGATTTTAATATTTTAAACCCGATTTTGGAAAAGAAAAATAATATTCAAATACATGATGCATTTACATTTAGTACTTAAAAACATACATATGGTATCAATTACATCGTGTTTTTATTATTACTATTTATGTATTGATATGTATAAAGAAAAACGATACTAAACAGTATTTATTGAATACTACCAATGGTGGCATGATTATTGCTAATTTGTAAATTGTTTTGTTATAGCAATAACATCATGAGTCCTTCTACCAAATATCTATGTAACAATCCATTATAATAACGTGAAATGCCAATAAATGCATTTCACATTTGTTGAACGTATTTTATGATTCAAAGGTAGTCACTGATTATTATTTTCGTAGTGCCACTTCTAACGCCATGTAGTTGCAGAGTGGTATATTCGATTTCACAAAAAGTATCGAAATGAATGATTTGGCAAGAACTGTACCTAGCGAAACAATAACATCTCTTAGACATTACTTTCAACAAAGGCCGACAGTTTGGCGGGGCGGTGTCGTTTCTCAGAAATCAAAAGTAAGTGCTGTCTATACTGTTCCCGCTCCACCACCACTTTAAAAGAGTAACATATATAAAATCCAATAACATTAATTGCCTGGGAAAAGTTCACAAAAAACAGGGCCCGCTATAAACAACACCAACTCCCCTTCACTCTTTCTTTTACATGTCATGTCTCCATTTGTCGATACAACCCCCTGAGTACTATGAAACTCTTTTCTTCCATGGTGGAATGGAAAAAGATTATGTAATGAAAAAGATTGACGCTACTTTACAACAAAAAAAGTCAGTAGAAAACACATTATAAAATTTACTTTTTCAGGCTCGTTTTGACGCCCCCTGACTGACGCCAAGGGCAGTTGCCCGGCCCTTAGTCCGCCCGTGGTAATGGAAGAAAGAAGTACTCGATAATTTTTGGGGGAATTTTTAGGTAAACATCCTGGTTTTCCGGGACAAAGGCAGATCATGATTGTTTTCATATGCTGTCCTTAAAAATTCTTCTAAAATACACGCCTTATTTCATTTCTATATGTGTAGCTATATAAAAAAGAAATCTCGACTGACTGACTTATTAACGCCCACGCCAAACTGTTTGAACTTAAAATTTTGACAGTACATAAGATTTGTGAAGTATGATCCATTAACACTCTTGGAATTTCGGGATTTTAAAGATAAAGTTTAGACTTTCAGTGAAGCAGCTACTGCATTATCATTATGTACTCTAGGATCATGGCTTGCACCTCATTCTCTTCAGAATAAAGCAACCTTCCAAACGGTACGATTCGCATGTCCGTATCATAGACCTATACCTGAAAAGGGGAATTCGACGAAAATGGAGATTAAAAGCTCCTTTTTCAAAAGTTTATACCCCTCTGGACCGCCCGTCTGTTAACGTGAGATCTCAGAAATTGTAGAGGAGGGGGAGGGGAGAGAAGAAGAAGGATAGAAACCATAAGACTGTACTCTGATGATTATTTAGATGACTTCCATAAAACTTTTTAGACAGCATTTGCGAGAGTATAAAATAAGCCTTTTGCATTGTACACTTTGAAGGCGAAACAGATGACGTCATGACCCCTACCAACTTGACGAGCTCCTTCTCAGACACATATGACCTGTTTGTCAATGCGTATACGACTGAACAATAAAAAGAATCCAGCAGTAATAGATGTTAATTGAGCATTTTGAAACAATACACACTTATGATTTCTATGCCATAAATCCCAAAAGGGACAAGAAAGGATTTTTGGAAAGTTGACGCGGAAGGTAAAAATAGCTGTAATTATAATAAAATATCCGTATCTCGGAATCACTCAGGAGTGTCATTTGGAGAGGACATAGTGGATGTGGATTTTAATAGATTGTTTAGTAATAAACTACTAAAAACATGAAAATCTTATGCAGGTGGACGTCTTGACTCCCCCTCCCCAGCCCAGAAATCTAATTCCTATTCCTAATCCTAGTGATGGGCTAACATGACCATAGATGCCGAAAGCCCAGAAATCTAATTCCTAATCCTAATCCTAGTGACAGGCTAACATGACCATAGATGCCGAAAGCCCAGAAATCTAATTCCTAATCCTAATCCTAGTGACGGCTAACATGGCCATAGATGCCGAAAGCCCAGAAATCAAATTCCTAATCCTAATCCTAGTGACGGGCTAACATGGCCATAGATGCCGAAGCCAAGAAATCTAATTCCTAATCCTAATCCTAGTGACGGGCTAATATGGTCATAGATGCCGAAATCCCAGAATTCTAATTCCTAATCCTAATCCTAGTGACGGGCTAACATGGCCATAGATGCCGAAGCCAAGAAATCTAATTCCTAACCCTAATCCTAGTGACGGGCTAACATGACAATAGATGCCGAAGCCCAGAAATCTAATTCCTAATCCTAATCCTAGTGACGGGCTAACATGACCATAAATGCCGAAATCCCAGAAATCTAATTCCTAATCCTAATCCTAGTGACGGGCTAACATGACCATAGATGCCGAAATCCCAGAAATCTAATTCCTAATCCTAATCCTAGTGACGGGCTAACATGGCCATAGATGCCGAAAGCCCAGAAATCTAATTCCTAATCCTAATCTTAGTGACGGGCTAACATGACCATAGATGTCGAAAGTCCAGAAATCTAATTCCTAATCCTAATTCTAGTGACGGGCTAACATGACCATAGATGCCGAAATCCCAGAAATCTAAATTCCTAATCCTAATCCTAGTGAAAGGCTAACATGGCCATAGATGCCGAAGCCAAGAAATCTAATTCCTAATCCTAATTCTAGTGACGGGCTAACATGACCATAGATGCCGAAATCCCAGAAATCTAATCCTAATCCTAGTGACGGGCTAACATGGCCATAGATGTCGACAGCTCAGAAATCTAATTTCTAATCCTATTCCTTCAATATGTAGAAATAATAATAATAATAATAATAATAATAATAATAATAATAATAATAATAATAATAATAATAATAATAATAATAATAATAAACTGAATTATGATCACTAACATCACCGTACTTATTAATTAGTATTTGATAATTGAAGCGACAAATATTATCTATTAAAAGAATATTTTTCCTAGTAAAAGCAGATACACGGAAATACCCGTGACACCAATTACTCAAAAGCGATAAATTTATGCAACAGTTTAATGCGTGCGTAAAAGATTGAAATAAGTTTTTTTCTTTCGTTTTTTAATTGAATTCTGCTCAAAAAGATAAACTAAGAAATATCCGAAAACCCAAACGCGTTACAATTTTTCCATCAGATTCATGAGAAAACTATGTCTATTCAGCGTAAAATAAAATAAATCAGTGAAAAAAAGAGAAAGAAATGGAAACATGTATTTCCATATCTGCACCTCCGCTTCCAGGGGGAAAACTCGTGAAGCCCTGCTAATTTTCACCTCGTTGAAGAGTTTTAATTTTCTTTCGATTTTTTTTTTTTTTTGTGTGTGTGTGTGTGTGTGTGTGTGTGGCGCCGAAAGAGAATACGAGCTGTATAGAAAATCAAATCAACACATTGAAATTACTTTCAACGTGAGAGAACAACATAGCGACGTTGGCTTTTTCAGGATTCCCCCCCCCAACCCTCCTTCAACATGGATTTCTATATATCTCCTATGAAAATGGACAAAACTACGTAGGCTACATTTTACCAGCACATAATTATGGCAACGTTTATTAGCTTCAGAACAACAAATCATCATTAACAGTGTTTGAAGTGGCTTTCACCGTTGGCAAATAAACATAGTAATATATATATATACTGTGAGCGCCGAGGAAAATACTACGCTAATTAGGCTGTTTTATGAATAGGAAATAAATAAAATAATAATATCTCACAACTTAATTTCTAACCCACGTGGTAGACAGCAAAATAGGCATTGGACAAAAAAGAGAAAAGTTACTGGTATTCATCCATGAATTTACTATAGGCAATTGAAAAACCAAGAAGAATAAGTTATCTTCGAAAATGGAGGAAAGCAATCAGTGATAACATGATTTTCAACTGTAGCCTATTTCTACTAAATCAAAAAGTACTATCTACAAATCATTCAAATTTTATGATGTTAGAAAAAATTACCCAAAGATGATGGATATTTCTTTTGGTAGATCTCGTTGAGCCAAATATAAAGTATGGGTTAATTATAAATCTTTCAGTGGCGTCATTTTGGGCTTTAGGGAAGGCAATTATCATTCCTCTTCGAGTATATACATTTTAATTAATGTACACATTTTAATATGTCTTTCATTAATATCGGTAGAGCAAATTACAGTTCGGAATCTTTTTTCTCACACTATCAGATTTTATTATAAAATTCCACTAAATTACATATAGATACAAATTTTCTAATGTTTGGAAAAATTGGTGTCCCTTCGATCTGACGGTCCCGGAAAGGATTCCACACGAAGGGGTAGAACACTCAACGCTCTACTGGAAGCAAAGAGGGATTAGAGTCCCTACAGAGCTCCACTGCAAGCTATAGGCTTTGGGTTTCGATGAGGTACTTCCAGGGCTCCAGTGCAAGCCAAGCTAATGTTGTGATAACAAATCTCCCAATGCTCCATCGCAAGCAAAGAGAGAGAAAGGTTCCCACAAAGGTCAATTGGAAGCCAGAAGCAAAAGGAAGCCAAGAGCTCCACTGCAAGCTAGAGGCTTTGCTTTTAAGTGAGGTACTTCCAGGACCCCACTCCAAGCCAATGAAAGATGTATGACCAGTCGTGGACTGTCACTTGTCGTGGAAATACTCTCCGTTATATGGGTACTCCAGGTGATGCTGTGGTCCTGTTGTTCCTTTCTCGACACATGGACAATGGTGTCGTGTTGTCTCCGTCCTCTGCAGATATAATACTCCGTAGTAAGACACACATGGTTGATGTTTGTAAATAGATGCACATGTTAGGTGTTTGTAAACATAACCATGCGGGGTATTACAATATATAAACTAATTACGTGAAGAAAGATATAAGAATCTACTTGTGTCGGTGAGTCTTGCACCATCCCATTAAGCAAAACCTAAAATGATGCTAGTGAAATCCTCATGTGTAATTTTTTAAAAAAATCAATAAATGCTATTGTTTTAAGAATGTAATAATAATTTCTGCACTAAAACCCATTAAGATTAAACTGATACTAAGTATATCATCATTAGGCTTTTCAATGTCACGCAAGTAAGATGAGAATATACAAAAAAATACATAGGTTTATAAAAAGTAGTGGCAACACTTTTCTTATGTCAAATTGATGTATATCAACACCACAAGAGTTCCATAGCTGATAAGGAAATATAAGACGATAAAGTATGATGAGTAGTAATGATTGTAGAGTATTTACTCAGAAAACAAGAATGTAAAGTGGAGGAGAAAAGTTCAAAAAACAAGAATGTAAAGTGGAGGAGAAAAGTTCAAAAAACAAGAATGTAAAGTGGAGGAAAAAAGTTAAAAAACAAGAATGTAAAGTGGAGGAGAAAAGTTCAAAAAACAAGAATGTAAAGTGGAGGAGAAAAGTTCGACAAACAAGAATGCAAAGTGGAGGAGAAAAGTTCAAAAAAACAAGAATGTAAAGTGGAGGAGAAAAGTAAAAAACAAGAATGTAATGTGGAGGAGAAAAGCTCAAAAAACAAGAATGTAAAGTGGAGGAGAAAAGTTAAAAAAGACAAGAATATAATGTGGAGGTGAAAAATTCAAAAAACAAGAATGTAAAGTGGAGGAGAAAAGTTCAAAAAACAAGAATGTAAAGTGGAGGAGAAAGGTTCAAAAAACAAGAATGTAAATTGGAGAAGAAAAGTTCAAAAAACAAGAATGTAAAGTGGAGGAGAAAAGTTCAAAAAACAAGAATGTAAAGTGGAGAAGAAAAGTTCAAAAAACAAGAATGTAAAGTGGAGGAGAAAAGTTCAAGAAACAAGAATGTAAAGTGGAGGAGAAAAGTTCAACAAACAAGAATGCAAAGTGGAGGAGAAAAGTTAAAAAACAAGAATGTAATGTGGAGGAAGAAAGCTCAAAAACAAGAATGTAAAGTGGAGGAGAAAAGTTAAAAAATAAGAATGTAATGTGGAGGAGAAAACCTCAAAAAACAAGAATGTAAAGTGGAGGAGAAATGTTCAGAAAACAAGAATGTAAAGTGGAGGAGAAAAGTTCAAAAAACAAGAATGTAAAGTGGAGGAGAAAAGTTCAAAAACAAGAATGTAAAGTGGAGGAGAAAAGTTCAGGAAAACAAGAATGCAAAGTGGAGGAGAAAAGTTCAAAAAATAAGAATGTAAAGTGGAGGAGAAAAGTTCAAAAAACAAGAATGCAAAGTGGAGGAGAAAAGTTCAAAAAATAAGAATGTAAAGTGGAGGAGAAAAGTTCAAGAAACAAGAATGTAAAGTGGAGGAGAAAAGTTCAAAAAAACAAGAATGTAAAGTGGAGGAGAAAAGTTCAAAAAACAAGAATGTAAAGTGGAGGAGAAAAGTTCCAAAAACAAGAATGTAAAGTAGAGGAGAAAAGTTAAAAAACAAGAATGTAATGTGGAGGTGAAAAATTCAAAAAACAAGAATGTAAAGTGGAGGAGAAAAGTTCAACAAACAAGAATGCAAAGTGGAGGAGAAAAGTTCAAAAAACAAGAATGTAAAGTGAAGGAGAAAAGTTAAAAAAGACAAGAATATAATGTGGAGGTGAAAAATTCAAAAAACAAGATTGTAAAGTGGAGGAGAAAAGTTAAAAAAAACAAGAATGTAAAGTGGAGGAGAAAGGTTCAGAAAACAAGAATGTAAAGTGGAGGAGAAAAGTTCAAAAAACAAGAATGTAAAGTGGAGGAGAAAAGTTCAAAAAACAAGAATGTAAAGTCAAGGAAAAAAGTTAAAAACAAGAATGTAAAGTGGGGGAGAAAAGTTCAAAAAACAAGAATGTAAAGTTGAGGAGAAAAGTTCAGGAAACAAGAATGCAAAGTAGAGGAGAAAAGTTCAAGAAATAAGAATGTAAAGTGGAGGAGAAAAGTTCAAGAAACAAGAATGTAAAGTGGAGGAGAAAAGTTAAAAAATAAGAATGTAATGTGGAGGAGAAAACCTCAAAAAAACAAGAATGTAATGTGGAGGAGAAAAGTTAAAAAAAACAAGAATGTAATGTGGAGGTGAAAAATTCAAAAACAAGAATGTAAAGTGGAGGAGAAAAGTTTAAAAAACAAGAATGTAAAGTGGAGGAGAAATTTGAAGCATTATAGCAATATCCTTTGGAAAGATGGACATCGCGCATCTACTAAGATAGACAGATTTGTTAGAAGTTATTTTCTTTCGAAGTGGTCTATGATCAGATTTGCTAAGAAACATTAGAAGGGGTTATTTATTGCTAACCCAGAGATGTTTAAAAATGAAAAGAAATCTTTAAGTTTTATGTCCTACGGTTATGTCAGCTAGGCTAAAGGAGACGGTGATGATGAATGATGAATGAAATGGTAGAATGATGAAAGTGGGAGGAAATGGGAGAAATTCGAGAAAATCCACACACACGGTGTTTGTTCATCACAAACTTCACTTAGCGCGAGCTGGGATCGAACCGAGGTCCCCAAGCACCAGAGGTGAACGCTCTACTACTAACCCACCGCGGCCCAGAGATATTTTAAAAAAATATCTTTGAATTGGAAATAATTTGTCTCAAGGCACATTTTTAGCTGCCGAATTACAAGTATGGTTATTTAAGCAAATGTCCTTTTTCTGTTTAGACCTTCTCAAACTTACAGTGCTCAAATTAGAAAATTCACATGGAAAAACGAAACAAACAACGTTGAAGTGAATGAAAGTAGTTAAGTTAAGAAACTGGTGTCAAATGCCAGGACTATTAAAATCGTGGTGAAAAATCAGTTGCTGTGCCATATGGAAAGTGCTTATCACCGAAACTAAAAATAATTTTCCGGTATTTCAACTTAAAATTAACTTCATTTCCCCCTCTGAACATACAAAAATATGCTGTGTTTCACAGAAAGTGTTTCGTAAAAGACCTTGAAAATTCGGGTAGATTGACATTTTCATATGGCTAACAATACATTGCACAAACAAAACGAGAGTACGATTTAGGAGAAGTGACGACGCCAGCTTTAAGTTCTTAGGGGGGCAAAGGAGGGGCAGATACATTTTCAGGGGGGCGGCTATTTGCCATACCAAATATGACATATTTATTACGTTTGACTTATTTTACATTACATTGTGTAATTTCGTTGCTGTTTTTATATTAGACCTATATGATTATAAATTAAACTTGTAACTAACAAAAAAGTAACGTCTGCATATGAAATATTTTTCAATGAAACTTTTGAAGCCTAAACATAAATTGAATTACTTTCGCGTATGCTACAAGTAACACATTCATCTAGTACTAAATGCTATGTATCTCTCTCTCTCTCTCTCTCTCTCTCTATATATATATATATATATATATATATATATATATAGAGAGAGAGAGAGAGAGAGAGAGAGAGAGAGAGAGAGAGAGAATTTACGAGGAGCTGCTGAAAATGTCGTAGTCCAATCCAGACGGAGTGTAGGTACTAGGTAGAAAAATGAAACCGTAGTTTAGAAAAACATATCTCTGTATGTACAAATATAAATTTTGATATTAATAATGAAATTCTTATTGTTTCTCAGGCCTTTGAAGTGATTATGTGTGCCCCAGCAGCGAATTTCCCGAACATCCAGACACTAACTGTTATAACATTTTTGTTCCACCAAGGAAAGTCACCGAAGTAAATTAATTAGGAAATCAGTGAAACACCACGGGACTCTCCTCCGTTATATACAGTGGTGAAGAAGTAAGTGGCTTAGTATAAACGTGGCGATTTCTGAACAAATTATGCTTTACATCGAAATCATGGATGCAATTTGTGACATTATTCTTGAAAATTGCAGCATTTCAGCCAGTGGTGGATATAGCCCGGGGCCGGAGGGCTTAGGCTACCCCAGTTTTTGAGTGACAAAAATAATTTAAGCAATTATTTATATAGTTTTTAAAGTGTATAGTAAACTCACGATATACATATTATAATCTGAGGTCTGACTGCACCCCGCTTTCTGAGTGTTTACTTTCTCAGCAAAAGTTGTGTCAGAGATTCTGGGCATTTCTTTGGAACTCGTCGGTAGCATAATTCAGAATGGCTTGGGTATGCTCAAGTTCTCGACATAATGGGTTCCCAAAATATATGTCAGGAGAATAAAAGGGTAACGGCATTAAGAGAAGTATTCTTCCAATTTGACCCTAATGCTGATCAATTTCGCTCACGAATAGTAACCATAGATGAAATATGGTTGTACCACTATGATCCTGAATCGAAACAACAGTCAATGGAGTAGTAGAATTCATTTCTTCGTCGCCCCAAGAAGTTCGAGACACAGAAGTTGGTTGAGAAACTGTTTGCAACATTCTTCTGGGATACGTATGGAGTCGTACTCATAGACTACCTCCGCAACGGTCAAATATTTAATCCAGAATCTCTATAATACTTACAAAACTGAAAGAAAAATTCAAAGTTCAACGCCGCGGAAAATGAAAAGAAAGGAATTCTGTTTTTTCAGGAGAATACATCTGTCCATCAAGCCCCTGCGAACACAACTGACATTGCATAATCTAGGATTTCAATGTCTAGATCATCATTATTATTCCGCAGATTTAGCTCCGTCTAACTATTACGTGTACTTATTTCCCAAACTTAAATAACACTTGAAAGAACGCCATTTTAGATCTGATAGGGGTGGTGCGAGGAAGTCTTCAGATTTTTTAACTTTTCTGCAAAAACTGGAGCACTGCACAAGGTAGTATATTGACTCTCGGGGAAAGTGTAGAAGAAGTAAAACTTTACCATTCCACGTGCACTCCTTCCGGGTTGGGCTACGAATTTTTCAACAGTCCCTAGTCAATATGATAGACGTCACGTCAGTACTTTGAAACAAAATAAATAAGGGAGCACTAGTGTAAACCAATTATTAACTAAAGATCAGCACTTTGACAATACGTTTTATTGGGTATCAATTTAATTCCAAAAATTTATTATTATCATTTGCAGGAAGGGAAAACGCAACTCTTTTTACCCCCTTCAAAAAAAAAGCCCTGGTAGTTGCAAACTAAGCTGTTATAAGCACATCGTCTGAATATTAAAAGCCGAGAATAATGTTTCAGAAGAAAGAAATATAGAACCTTTAAATAAAACAAAATATGAAACTGAAAAATTCAAACCTGGATAAATACAAACAAGTTACGTAACTGGTTTTACCTTTCTTTTGTTTCCAATCGAAGTTCATCCAATGAGAAGAAAACAAGTCGATCAAATCTACTATTGTTCGCTAGGCACAATAATTAAAAATCATAAGAAGTATAACTAAAATTTACCTAAAAAGGCGCTAAATTAGAAAACAGAAATACTCAGACGCTCAAAGAAGAAAGCTTGAGGACTTATCTGCCACATAGTAAATGCATGGAAAGTAGACTACAATTTGACAATGGGATTGGTTATGATACTGATATAAAATACTACATGTAGAATGTTTAAAAATTGTAGGAGTCTGGGGGGGCAGTTTAGGTGGCAGTCAGGGGGGCAGAAGTAGCTACTAGGGGGGCGCTCGCCCCCCTTGCCCCCCGTCTGGCGTCGTCACTGTTTAGGAGTAAACAACGTACGAGGAACATAATTAAACACGCAGAACAAAATCTGATCTCATCACCAACTAAACATTTAAATGAGTCTAACCACTCAATAGTAGAATCGAAATTAAAACATAAATTCAAAAATTTAACAAAAAATTTGGTTGCTGACAAGAGAACATCTTATATTGATAGTACCATTGCCCAATCAAACAATGTGCAATCGATAGAGGAGTGAAGAAAAGTGAGAAATCCAAAGTTTTACGGCCGACACCCAGAAACACAGGATACAGAGGAAAGGAGGATCTAGAATCATGTGAAAATAGCAATACAAAAGATACACTGACATAGAAAGAACTTCAAAATGATTGAAGTAATCAAAATGACATTTACACAACAGTATAGTAAGCAAACATTGTACCCACAGACATGCTGAATAACATAATATGTAATGCAGTGTTGCCAACCGAGAACAAAATGAAGTTTTCTTAAATGGCACGGAACACAAAATATAACATCTAGAAAAGCTAATTATAAATAGAACCATACCTGTGAAGTCTTGATGTACAGTGTTGCCAATGTTTGAAGATAGGCCTATATGAATTCCTATATGAATATCGGATGTAGAAGAGTACGTACAGTATACGATTCGAACTAAATGAAATCAAAATATGAGACTATAAACAACAATATAATCACTGAAGTACAAAAATAACGGACGAAGCATTTTTGCCAAAGGAAAATGTCAGAATAGTACCAAAACACAGCACATAAGCTGAAATGGTGTGCTACCAAAACACAGCCATGCCCTCGGATGACCAAGTGGTCCGCAGGCTCGCTGCTAGTGTATATGTTCGATTTCCGATTGGAGCATTCTGCAACATAGCAGTAGTAGGAATCCTACATTAAGCTAGATGCAGGGCCGTATCTGTGGAGGGTCAGTTCGGGACATTTGCCCAGGGGCACAATTCATATAGGCCTATCCTCAAACGTTGGCAACACTGTACATCAAGACTTCACAGGTATTGTTCTACTCATAATTAGATTTTCTACATGTTATAACTTGTGTCAAGTGCCCTTTAACAAAACTTCATTTTGTGCTCAGTTGACAACACTGCACTACATATGATGTTATTTAGAATGTCTGTGGGCACAATGTTTGCTTACTTTACTGTTGTGTAAAGGTCATTTTGATTACTTTAATCATCTTGAAGTTATTCCTGTGTCAGTGTATCTTTTGTATTGCTATCTTCACATGATTCTAGATCCTTATTTCCCCTGTATCTCCTGTGTTTCTTGGTGTCGGCCCGTAAAACTTTGGATTTCTCACTTTTCTTCACTCCTCTATCGATTGCGCATTGTTTGATTGGGCAATGCTATTATCAATATAAGATGTTCCCCTGTGAGACCTTTTTCATTGTCAAAGAGGAACCTAGTCTAATCCGTGATACACTGGTATCATTCTAAAGGAACTTATTCCGACTTTTTTTTAACAAATGTCACAAATTCTATAAAATAAAAGCTTTAAAGTTACAATAATAATTTGAAAATGTGGTTTTTCAGAATTTATTAAGGGAATGATACATATTCTGTACTTCCAAATTGGGTGAAACACGAAGTTGTATTTTTAAAAGAGCTAATATAATATTATTTGTTTACCATATACTTTCATTCGTTTTTATCTGAAACTATTGCTATCTGTGAATAACTCTGTAAATACAAAATTCAGTGTATTGGTCATGAGGGGGCACAGTGGCTTAGTGGTAGAGCGCTTACCTTTGGTGCATGGGGGTCTCTGGTTCGGTCATTGGCCAAGAAGTTTGCGGTGGACAATATTGTGGCTGAGGTTTTTCTCGCCTATTTCCTTCCATATTTGATTTAAGCAATTCTTCCATCATTATTCACTTGCATTAATCATCCGTTTCCCTAAGCCTAAAGGGAATCAATTTTAGCTTCGGGACAGGGGGTCAAAATTTATGTACGCTTCTGGTTGTTTCTAAGAACGCCTTGTCTATATGCAACCAACATTACGTTTGTTATGCGGGCTCAGATAAGAACATAGGATAAATACTCGGGCAATGAAATAGTTGTGCGGATATTCCTTTAAGGACATTTTTCTTCCTCTTTTTTCCGGGTTCTGAATTAAGGGTTTATAGTTATCTAATATGAGATTTCTTTCAAAATAGCGTTAATGTATCCCTTTCTTGTACTCTCAGCATGGATTATCACCAACTCAGTGCTTCATTACGAGGTAACTGCCCCAAACAGATGTATCAGATCATATGCTAAGGTGGGTATACATTCAGTGAAGACTATAGTCATCGCGAGGAGTCGTGAAGCTTGACCTAGATCTACCAATTTCAATACCCAATAGCAAGCAATAGTGTGACCCCTATCCATGAAATTTTGTCAGTGTCGTCTCTCGCCTTATACAGAGAACATCTCCTGAGGATGCAGTATTGTTGGATTGCCGCTAAGTTTTGTTTTGCCGTTATTGTTGTTGACGTTTTATACAGGGTGTCCATAAAGTCGATTTCCACCCCATTTATCTGCGAAACGATTTCGAATATGAGAAAACGCAAAAACACGTCCGTCATTATTGTGAGGGACTTGAATTTTAAGCTATAACAGGTCCATCCCAGAAACCCACATATAGGGCTACAAGGGGTTAACTTGAACATTTCAAATAGCAAAGGGGGTCGAGTAATATATCGTTGCAAAGGTTTTGACAAGAGAAATATTTTGCGAAAGTTTCAAGTCGCTATGTTGACCCCATCCAAAATGGCGGAAGTTCATAGGCTTCGCGGGTCGTCGCGGTACCTATAAGGTTGCCAGATTGAACTTAAGGGGACTCCAGAGACCTTTGATCCTAGTAATCAAACATATACTGCATCAAACTAAATTACACCTATCTTATTATTTATATTTTTAACAACTTTCACTGCTGAAGAAGGGTCCTATTTTCCAGAACTGTTTTGTAGTAAAATTCACAGGCCATTTTCAAGTTCTCCCAACACAAATTTCGTGCACCATAAGTTCTATTTCGTGTGCTCTATCTTCTGATCATAAACCTTTAATCACAATTCTACATACACATTACTGACTAGTATATCGACAATATTGTATAGTCTATATAGGATGGCCCAAAGTAGGTATACATTCCTGCATTGATCAAGTATAACATTCTAGCTTATAGATTTGTTTGCTTCGGCTGTTGATAGCTTAAGATATAAGTAAAAAGACATCAAGAACAAATAATAAAGAAACTAAGTCTACCTAATGGATAACAATAAGAAATGATATGAAAAGCAATGAGTTGATCAGTACGGGACTGTATACCTACTTTTGGGCCACCCTGTATTTGTAAACACCAACACGTGTTTCTTATTTGTACACATAACCACGTGCTCCCTTACTACAACTGCTACAAGCACACAGACGACAGGCATCATCAACATCATCAAGGCATGTAGCAGACGAGCAACACTAGCGCCACCTTTGTCTAGAAGAGAATATAAAACAAACTGTAAGGTTTTCATCCACATCGATTTTGGCTGGTCATCCCTGCTCTCTTAGCTTACCTGGAGCTCTGAGAGATCTAACCTAACCCAAGTCCCTTAGCTTGCCGAGAGCTCTATAGTTTCCTTACCCGCTTTGCTTGCCTAGGGCTCTGTGAGAATCCTTCCCTTGGTTGCCTGAGTAACTGCTCAAGCGAGTAAGGAAACTATAGAGCTCTCAGCAAGCTAAGGGACTTGGGTTAGGTTAGATCTCTCAGAGCTCCAGGAAAGCTAATAGAGCAGGGATGGCTAGGAAATATTGATGGTATGTAAACCTATTCACCCAAACTACATAGAGAGAACTTTGTATCGGTCTTCAAACTGTAATAATCACTTTGTATGTTACATTTGTATATAATGGGAATTTTTATAATAAAACGTTGTGGCTGAAAATCGAATCCCGTGTGCTAAATTGCTCTACTACTATCTTATCAAGATAACCTTACAATATACTGCATTATTTTGAGCAAATTTGGTGCATCTGCTTTACAACAATTATTATATTTCCTGTCAAGCGTTACAACTTTCAAATAAAAAATTTCGTTTTCCACTTCATTTCTAGTAAAACCAATTTTAAGTTTCATCCTCATCTATGCCAAATCATTAAATGATAATAGCGTTGGTACCACACGATATGTATATGCAGTGGCGTATTTATGGGAGCTTCCGAGCTTAATCCCCCCCCGAAATTTTATTTACTATTTTAAACTAAGCACGTAACAATGAAAAGAATTTAAAAACCAGTCTTTTATCACAATAAAAGATTACACTGTCACAAAACCATCCCCATGTTTCACGATAAGTAGAAGACAACCTAAATGATGGGCTAAGATGGTATTCACCGCACGTACAGACGTCCTGTGGAAACAACGTAATTGTCCATTCATCAGACCACAAGACCTCTTTTGTCCAACGAGAGTCCACATCATGTTCTCCTTGCCACTGAACTTGTTTGGCAATATTTACTGTTGCCACCACAGGCTTGGCTATAGCAGCCCTGACACGAATATCCATTTAGAGGCCGCAGTGGCTCAGTGGTAGAGCATTCACCTCTGGTGCCTGGGGTCAGTTGTTCGATCCCAGCTTGCGTCGTGGATGTGTTATGGACAAACACCGTGTGCGTGGGTTTCTCGGGGTTCTTCCGTTTCCTCTCGCTTTATTCATTCCACCTTGCATTAATTTCTCATGATCACCGTCTCCTTTAGCCTAGCCGGCATAATCGTGGGACGTAAAACTGAAACATTTCATTTCGTTACGAATATCCATTTTATGGAATTCCATACCACTGTTTTCGTGGAAATCGGAATTTGTGACGATTGACTTCCGCTGTAATTTTAATAGCAGTTGTCTTGTTATTTCCGGATAGCGAAAGAGGGTTTCTCACGCACTATTCATCGTCTCTAGAAAGCATATCATGTGTTTCTACAATACTGAATCATAACTCGAAGTGGTTAAAATTTACTATTACTTCCGGTTTTAATACTGATTTCCGTATAGCAAAAACTAAAAATTATCAAGATGGGGCTTTTAGCAATCGATTCAATGTCCCAAGAATGTGTTTCCGTCTTCTCCTTAATCTTCTATTCAAACCGGAAGTGGCTGAAATAACCGATTTTTGTTTTTAACCCTTAAACGTCACAGAACATAAACAGTAAGGGATAATGCGTGCGCGTATTGGCTTTTTTGATATGGTTTCGGTATCCGAGGAAGAGGTTCTCTTTTTGATCTTATTACTATTGCAACCAGTATTTATACATCCACAACTTCAAGTTTCAATATTGAATTCGCATAGTTTAGAATCTTAGTTTCACACTATGAAACGATACTCACTTGTCTTTTAGATAGAATTATCGTTCCCACGCCTAACGCTCAATATGAATGGAGGAAGGCAATTCACTACTCAGCAGATCCACAAATCACAATTATCATCATCATCACCATCATCATAGGTATTCTGCCGGTATTGGCAGGTCACTTGCTGCAACTGAGAAACTCCATGCTTCAAGATCTTCTGCTAACCTTTAAGTTTTCACGTACGATTTCTCTGTTTTGATATCATCCTTTAATCGTAGTCTCCTTCTCCCTCTCCCTCTCTTTCCTGCAACATAACTCTAACACGTCCCTCATGATATAGTTCCTTCTTACCCAATTTGCCAACCAGTTTCTTTTACTGTTCTTAATAATATCTAAAATTGTTCTTTTCTCCTCCACCATTTCTAACACCCTCTCATTCGTTTTCCGCTCGACCCAACTGACTCTCCATTCTTCTCCACACTCACATCTCGAAAGCTTCCACTCGTTTTTCATCAGTTTTGTATAATGTTCATGTTTCTGTCCCATATAGTACTATACTGCACACGAAGCATTCCATGAGTCTTTTTCTCAACTCTTTCTTCCAAGTCCCACAAAATAGTGTTTTGTTTCTCCTAAGGGCTTCTTTCGCCATTCCTATCCTTGCTTTTATTTCACATTCACATTTAACATCATCACTAGTAAGACTACCCAAGTGCCGAAAACTAGTCACCTGTTCTATTTTCTTCCCTCCTATTTCTATATTTGTCACCGATCGCTTCGTTCCAATCACCATGAATTTTATTCTTTCTAACATTTACTTTCATCCAATGTTGTTAACAGGGCTTCTTCAAGTTTTCTAACATCTTCCTGATTTTCTCTTTACCTTCCGCAACAAGCACCATATCATCTGCAAACCGCATACACCTAATCCTAGAAGCTAGATTCCACAATGAAAAGAAAAAAAGGTTCTCAGGACGGTGGAATATTGTACAAATATACGGATTCCTCTTGCTTACTACAGAAATCAGTATGGAGCATCCGTTATTCATATGCTACATACGCCCTGCCCTTAGGTGTTACGTCATGCTGTTGCAGGATGTCTGGCATCTAACAGTTTTCCGTATATCACATGCATATTCTTATGTTACATCCCTCAGCTATATGTTATATACGTCCATTTGTATGTGAGATCCTGACTGCCTATATTGTTTCATACGGAAAGTACGTATGGATGGAACACTTATACGGGAAGTATTATAAAACATGCGTTTTCAGTTATATGTCTGCTGTACCTCAAGTCCAAAAACTATAGGAATTACTCATGTAACCTACAATTTTAAGTACGCCACCTACTCAGTGCACAAACACTAGACGGAAATGTTGCTTCCCAGATCCTCTTATCTCTCCAGAGGGCGCGGTGGCTCTGTGGTAGAGCGTTCACCTCTGTTGCTTGGGGTCCCTGGTTCGATCCCAGCTCGCACCGTGTGGGCTTTGTGGTGCACAAACACCGTGTTCGTGGGTTTTCTCGGGGTTTTCCCGTTTCTTCCCACTTTCTTCATTCCACCATTTCATTCATTTCTCATCATCACCGTTTCCTTTAGTCTCACCGGCATAATCGTGGAACGTAAAACTTAGACTTCATTTCATTTCCCTCTTATATATATCCTCCCTTGAAGCAAGCCATATCCCCATGCAGGACACCATAGATCAATAAATAAATCAGGAAGCTAAAAAAAATACTTATAGGCTGTCTTTAACGATGAGGACAAAGACCATTCCATAACCCCTGCTCAAGGGACGTCTGTCTTCCTCTTTATGAGAAATACTTATAAGAAGCTCTCCGGGTACGAATCATGCAATAAATTAAAATAATTACAGCCAGGAAATGACTTTAATTGCAAGTTGAAAGCTCTTGTAGAGAAACTCATCCTACTAATAGGAGGACTTTTTCGTTTAACATCTGACTTAGAACTGATTCGCTAATAATCGTGTACCTCTTGAGCAGTAAGCATGAAATTGCAGAAAAAGAATTACTTCCTGTTTGTATGTATTATTGAATAACCAGCAGAAGAGAGAGGATTTCCCTTTCTGTAAATACCTTGGCAAGGCTTTTCCGTCATTAATGAAAATGTCAAGAAGCACAAGGCACATATATATATATATGTCCCTAAAAGAGGTTTATTTGAAAGTTATGTTTCGCAGGAATTCCACTCGGTGCGCACATTTATCAGGCAGGCGTTACAGCATTACATCTCTACCAAAGGAGAAAGGGTTAGGGGAAAATAGCTCTTGCCCCCCGCTGCAGGAATCTGTCTGCTACCACCTATGTCCTATTCCAAACGCTTTTTTTTTTTTTTTTTTTTTTTTTTTTTTTTTTTTTTTTTTTACCCTTTCCACAAAACATCCTTCGAAAGTTTCCTGTGATGGTGCTCTCTGCCGTTAATTTAGGAGCAATCACGAAATTTGACCCCAAGTACTGAGCAATTCTAGCTGCGTTGGGAAACGAAAAAGAGGGACCTGGACGAGATTTTTTGTACTAGTACTACTGGTAATGGCCGCAGCAGTTAGAACCTCAACTTGTGTACTCAAAGAAAATACCCCATGTCCCTTTTCTGCTTACGCTTCCTGTTTTAGACTGGTAGCAACAAAACTCGCCGTTTCTCCACCCATTTGACCTGGGTTTCTCTCTCTCTCAATGTAGGAGGAAACATGGAGTTAGTTTCGCGATTCCTTTCTGTACAAGGGACTATGAGGATCTCTCTCTATTGCTGTACAAGGGAGAAATCGAGAGCCTAGAAAAGAGAGGACACTCACATCTTGTTATTAAATTCCTCCACTTTTTCTTCGCCATCCCCGTTATTTTTCCGTTTTGTACGCCAAGAGAGCCCCACTCCGAAGTTGACACAACCCAAGTGGAACGTCTACATCACAGTCAAGAGGAAAGTGGTTTGAGTTCTCTATTTTTCCTTTCATTTTTTTTACCCTTGTTGTTGCTTACCCCTTCTGTTTTCCTCCACCTCTTCCTCCAGCTTCTCTTGCCCTCACAACAACAACAACAACTAGAAGCCCCGAGGTTTGTGATGTTTTAGTTTTCTCTTTCTTCCGTTTTTCGTTTGTTGTTTTCTGCTACCAATAACAAAGCTCTCTCCATCTGAGTTGTAGAAACGACCGTCTGCTATTCGGAAAAACATCCCCAATTACTAGAGCAATTACTGTCCTTGTAACATAGACATCTTCCATCTGCGAATTCTGTCTCTCTTGGCTTTTTTCTCCCAGTTTTTTTTATTTTATCTTATTACAAAACTGTCTCAGGTTGGCTTTCATATTTCCTCTTTTATTCACTATAGACTTTTCTTCTAACAGCAATATTAATAAGAAATTATCTGGCTTTCAAGACTAGAGTTCACTACCTATTAACTCAAGTAGCTCTTCCATTGCCTCTCAATTCTCGATCAACGCCCTGAATTTTGTACTCTGTTGGTAATCGAGTCCCGTAACTGTACGGGTTCCGAATCACTTGGGCCATGTCTTTTATCTAGGTCATCCGGATCAGGGCTCGCTTCTCAATTCTGTCTATCCCGGACAAACTTGGTATTCGAGTCTCGTGATTGTATGCCTCCCACATCACTTGAGTCACGACTTTTGTCAGAGTCATCCGCATCTGATCTCTCTTCTCAGTCCTGTCTCATCCGGACAAAGTTGGTAATCGAGTCTTGTGATTGTACGGCTCCCGAATCACTTGGGTCACGACTTTTGTCCGAGTCATTCGCATCTGGTCTCGCTTCTCAGTCTCGTCTATCCCGGACAGACTTGGTAATTGAGTTCTGTGACTGACTGGCCTCCAATTACTTGGGTCACAACTTTTGTCTGGACTATCTGGGTCTCGTCTCGCTTCTCAGTCCTGTCTCACTCGGACAAACTTGCTGACCCAGAAGCAGCTGAAATACAGCATTTCTGAAATTTTTTTAGTGAATCAATGATGTGCACCGCTCTACATCGAATATTTAGGTGTTACATTCCCGGTTTGACATTTCTTAAAATAGGACATCTTGACTATTTCAAATATAATTTCATGTTAGTTCGTCTTCTCATACTGAAACATAATACAATGGTTTTGGGCACAGTTTATATTTGACAAAGCCTTTTAGGGCTTACTGGCATCTTTTATATTCTACACAACAAGTAATACAGACTTGCTCGATTAAATTTTTATGATCCCTAATAAGATAAACATATAGTTTTTCTTTCCTATGATTGTCA
This sequence comes from Thermobia domestica, assembly GCF_964235325.1. NCBI lineage: Eukaryota > Metazoa > Arthropoda > Insecta > Zygentoma > Lepismatidae > Thermobia > Thermobia domestica. Next base: position 266,212,213 of record NC_137462.1, read on the forward strand.
CTTGTTATACTCTAATAGACATTATAGTTATCTTCCAGTGTAACGCTTTGGCACACAGATGCACAAAACAAGAGTAAAAGAAACTTATAGACTTAGGTTTAGTAAGAAGTGAAAAACGAGATAATTATGTTTGTGAAAATTATTAGCACCCCTCCTCTCCATTTGCATGATCATGCTAGTCGTCTCCGGGTCACATCGGGTCTGTCCTAATCATACCGGTGTGCTGCTCAGGATTTATCCTATCAATGAATTGCCGGAGTATGTCCAGGCCATACCACGTCATCAGATATGATTGCTTCTGGGTCACAGGCTACATGATTTCATTCCATCAAGTCAAACCGGGAATCACGCCCACTAAAAAGAATATACGGTGACCACTTGACTACTTTAAATTTACAATGTTTATTAAAGTGTATGCGAATAATCTAATGACAGTCAGTTTCCCGATTTAAGTTATTTAGGGTTAAATCCAGGATATATGGAGGTTGAAGCAGCGTTGGCACGGTTTGTATCTCCAGAAACTAACGTAGCGTTGCTGTGATGAAGGACCAAGGTACCAGCCGTCTCTGGACGGAAACATACCGCTGTGTTTGAGTGCTACAAACTTCTTACGGACAACACCTTTAGAGTTTAAGAAAACAATAAGCATCAATTTCATCTTGGAGACTGTCATCTGTAGCTTCTTTGGTTATGGAGACTGAACAATATGGCAGTCAGAGCTCTGCCACCGGAACACTTGTGCTTTTGATAAATCTTCCTTTCCGTGGGCTTTTTGTGCCATAGCAAACATCTCGGTCACAAAATGTTTTCGCACATTGCTGCTCATCAGTCCTTTACGTGTTGTTCATTCCGCTCAAACAGCTGTTTACTTTGAATGTGACCCGCATTTTGTGAAAAGTTCATGGTCAAATACGAGAAAATAACCATCACATCCAGAGATTCCGGTTCTCAGGATTTCTAATTCGCCCAAGAAAATCGTTCTCATTACTCTAGTGTCCATGTTTTCACTAATAATATCATCAAGGTAACGAAAATTTATTTCTTCTTTTATTCTCATCTTTGATACAGACCAACAGCTTTGTTCCAATCGCCGTACTCGCCTTTTGCGCGGGAGACCTGGGTTCGATTCCCGGCGGGAGCTCATGTGGTTCGGATTCCACGTTAATCAGTAGGTCCACGTCTCATATAGCCTCGCTGCTGAACGGGACGTAAAAATCTCAATCAATTAATCGTTCCAATTGCTTTATCTTTCCAACGTTCATCTGATATTCTTTGCAGATTTTCTCGCGTTTTCTAACATATTAATTTAGGTATTAGTTGTTAACTATTACAGTTAATTTTTACAAAAACTAAACCAAACAACAACTGTATATTACTAATGCTTCTGTCTACTATTTCATATGTTACACGAGTACTCACCAGGAAGAGAAAATATGGTACTCCTCTCCTCTGTTGAAACTTGGTTTCATCTCATGTTAAACCGTTACGTGTTGAATAATAATTGGTTATTTAACACTGAAAAAAATAATAGAATATTTCCAGGTATACGTATAGACAATTACGTAAAATATGTATTGTTATTAAAACATTGATTTCTCAACAATGTACTGTTTCGTGTGTGTGTGTGTGTGTGTGTGTGTGTGTGTGTGTGTGTGTGTGTGTGTGTGTGTGTGTGTGTGTGTTATTTTAGACAGTAAAAGTTTTTGAAGGACCTCCAATGACTATCATAGCAACAGTCGCGGAGAGGGAATTGTAAAAGAAGGTGACGCAGAGAAATAAAACATGGTTTCAGTGTCGCTGCACGCGAGAAAAAACGAACCCGTTTAGATTCCGGCTACAGAGGTTTTTCTTGCCGCTGGTCCTACCACGACAGGAGAACTACAATCTGTTTTGATGCAGATTTAGGAGGAAACTCAGTAGATTCCAGCTATAGGTGGCTTTCTTGACTCTGTGTCTGCCACGTCAAGAGAACTACATTCTGTTTTGATGCTGATTTACGAGGAAACTCAGTAGATTCCGGATACAGGTGGCTTTCTTGGAGCTGGGTCTGCCACGACAGGAGAACTACAATCTGTTTTGGTGCAGATTTAGAAGGAAACGCAGTAAATTCCACATACAGACGGCTTTCTTGGCGCTGGTCCTACTACAGCAGGAGAACTAGAACATGTGTTGAGGTGTAAAATGTTTTGTACTGCGTTCGGACGTAAGCTTAGAGCTAGAGGATACGTACGCCTTATCTTTGTACAGCGGGGGACACTTCTAAATGGTACACCTTAGCCGTAAATCTCCATATGGCTGTACCATTTAGAAGTGTCCCCCGCTGTACGTATGTTCCGTACAGATTTTCTATGAGTTCCTGCGTACTCAATTCATTTCCCCATATGTTTGTTTCCGACCAAAGGGAAAATCTAGATCGTACAGAACAATGGGATTGTGTAGTGTTCGTACATAACCAGATAATATTTATCAAATAACATAACCGCGATTTTCTGCTTGCTGCACGCGCTGAGAGAGAACACATTTCCATCTAGTAAGTGGGGTCCCTGGTTTCACCCCTAACCAAGTAAGTTTGTGGTAAACAACTTCTTGTTCATGGGTTTTCTCAGGGTACTCCCGCTTCCTCGCACTTTTCATTCCACCAATTCCTCTACCATCATTCAAATGCTTTAATCATCGTCTGTATTAACCTAAAGAGCTTAAGCGTGGAACGTTAAAATTAAAAGATTTCATTTCCGTCTATTTATGGCTGTACCGACTTGGACCTAGCTAAGCAACAAACTTGTACATAGCCTGACACAAAAAGATTGTGGGACAGAATCCTGTTAAATTTCGGTTCTCCAGATTTTCTAGACTAAAAATCAGTATTATTTATAGTGTACAAAGATTCGTGCTGAGCGATATCTTTTATTTTGTCATTGACTTAAGAACTGGTATATCATTTCTAATTCATTTTTTCTTTTCTCTTTCTTTCTTTTCTCTTGTTTTTTTCTTTTCCTTTTATTTCTTATTCGTTTATTTTATTTTTCTTTCTTTTCTTCTTCTAACGTAGAGAAAATGTATGTCGCCGAGCAGCAGTGAAAACTTCTAGTCAACTAATTCGGAAGTTATTATCAAAAGAACCTGCTGACCGATACTTTTTATTTGGCAATGACTTTGAAACAGGTATAGTAATTCTTATTCATTTTTCTCTCTTTTCTTTCTTTCGTTTTTCTTTACTCTTTTATTTTTATTTTCTTTTTCATTCTACTATTGTTTTCCTTTTCTGTCGTAGAAAGAAAGTACTTCTCTGAAGAGTAGTGAAAATTATTTTTCTTTCATTTGTTGTTTACCTTTTTTGTCATAAAGAGAGAGTACTTCTCTGAGCGGTAGTAAAAATTCTTTTTCTTTCTTTTGTTGTTTTCCTTTTTTCTCATAAAGAGAACTTCTCTGAGCAGTAGTGAAAATTATTTTTTCTTTCTTTTGTTGTTTTGCTTTTTTGTCATAAAGAGAGAGTACTTCTCTGAGCAATAGTGAAAATTCTTTTTCTTTCATTTGTTGTTTTCCTTTTTTTATCATAAAGAGAGAGTACTTCTCTGAGCAGTAGTGAAAATTCTTTTTCTTTCATTTGTTGTTTTTCTTTTTTGTCGTACAGAGAGTGTACTTCTCTGAACAGCAGTGCAAACTGTCTAATCAATTCGTTTGGCAGTTATTGTCAAAAGAGCATGATAGATATGAATACCTACTCTTACTATCAACTGTACCATCTACATGGAATCCATTTACTTTTGCAACACAAATAGCGTTATCACATAATCAAATATAACACTTTGTAACAAAAGTAGTTTCAAGCCGTTACATATAAATGCAGAAATGAATTTCATAGTATATTTTTTTATATCTACTCTAAAAAAATAACTGTATTCTTTTTTAATCATACAATTATTTAATATAAAGATTGATTGAAATATGAAATACATTTTTTTTAAAAAAAATATTAAAAGTAAACTAAAATTATAAAATACATTCCAGTACAATATCATCCAAATACTTTTAAATCTTTACATTTTCACAATAGTACAGAGTTAAAGCTGGAAAACATTAAAAGCATGTTTGGAATGAAAATTTGAATTGAATTTGCTGTTTTTTTGAAAAGCGATCAAAACTATTTTCATCGTGAATTTAAACGCCTTTGAATATTTTCGTTCTCCTTTTTTTTTTTTTTTTTTTTTTTTTTTTTTTTTTTTTTTTTGTAAATACCTCTACAGTTTATATGAAGTAATAATAAACTTGCAACTAAATTGCAAAAAGAGAAAGAAAACTCAATTCCCCATATTGTGCTCGAACGTTCCAACTCTGCATTGATAATGCTCGCTGAAAAGCTCGTTTAGTGAGCATACATGTTAATTTGAACAGGAAAAGACATTAAAATCCAGTGAATCGAATAATAGCCGTAGTACTTATCACATCCCATGTGTTCAATCAATACGCAATTCATGTCTGGACCAAAAGCGGAAGCATTCAGCCCATAACTACGTTGGGTAAATAAAGAATCCTATACTAAAATCTAGAGTGCATTGTTCAGCGAAATTCTCGCTTTAAAAAATAGAAAAAAAAACTTACTAAAATATAGATAATAGATTTTCTACCAGTCTCAGAGGATTATAGAGCGTAAGTACGGTTTAGTGTTTTTCTAATGAAGAAGTATAAAATTTATTTTCATAACGGATACATTGCTGGAAAACCATTATCAATCAATCAATAATTCTCACTCAAAAGCTCGTTTAGAAAGCATATACATATTTAATATTTATCTAGAAGAGACAGAGAAAAAAAAGCCTACAAAATGAAGACGACATCTCAATAGAAGATAGAATGATTACTTGTTCCCACGGTTTGCAGATTGATATGGCGCTTGTTTCAGAATCTGAAGAGAAAATCAACAAGATGTCAGAAATCTTGCCGCAGAACTGTGAAGAATATAGGATGAAAATAAATGTTAGAAACACAAAAGCCACGGTGATTGGAACGAAGCGGTTGGTGTAAAATATAGAAGTAGGAGGGTAGAAAATGTAATAGGTGACTAGTTTTTGATACTTGGGTAGTATTATTAGCGATAATATGAAGTGTGAAAGTGAAATAAAAGCAAGGATAGGAATGGCGAAAGAAGCCTTTATAGGAGGAAGAAAGTACTATTTTATGGGACGTTGGGTAAAGAGTTGAGAAAAAGACTTGTAAAATGCTTCGTGTGGAGTATTGTTCTGTGTGCGATAAAAGCATATGAACATTACGCAAAAATTATAAAAAAATGAATGGAAGCTTTCGAAATGTAGGTGTGGAGAAAAATAGAGAGAATTAGCAGGGTCGAGTGGAAAACGAATGACAGTGTTAAATATTGTAGAGGAGAATACAACAATTTTAGGCATTATTAAGAAAAGAAAGAAAAGCTGGTTGGGACATTGGCTAAGAAGGAACTGTATCATGATGTATAGAGGGTATGATGGCAGGAAAGAGAGGGAGAGGATGAAGGAGACTACAATTGATGAATATCAAAACAGAAAAATCGTACGTGAAAACGAAGAGGTTAGTGGAAGACCATGGAGCATGGAAGCTTCTCAATTGTGGCAAGTTACCTCCCAATACTGGAATAATAGCTATGATGATGATGATGATGATGATAAGAAGTAAGTCTATCATGGTTCTAAGTTGATGTATTCCCCACTGATCTAGTGGCGAAGACGCATGCCTTTGGTACGAGCTCCGAGTTCGATTCCCTATAGGTAGTGCTCTCAAACGGGTCGGGTCAGGTCAACTCGGGTCGGGTTATCGGGTCGGGTCAGTCGGATCAGCTCGGGTCGGGTTGTAGGGTCAGGCTACTCGGGTCGGGTCAGTCGGGTTATTCGGGTCGGGTTGTCGGGTCGGGTCAATCGGGTCAACTCGGGTCGGGTTATTCGGGTCGGGTCAATCGGGTCAGTTCGGGTCGGGTTGTCGGGTCGGGTCAATCGGGTCAGCTCGGGTCGGGCCAGTCGGGTCAGTTCACTTTGGTCAACTGAGTTTAGGTTGAGTTTAAATTCGACTGGAGTCGAAAGCTGCTGTTTTTCACTAGCTGCCTAATTAAAAATAGCAATTTTCAATTGATTTTATAGAAACCATAAATCTATTTTGAACACTTGCAGCTAGTGGTTTTATGATAAATGCTTATTTTTCTACTTGTGTGTACTTTAATTTTTAAATGTGGAAGATTGATTTTACCAATCGACTGTAATATTAATATCTACGCCAATATGGAGTCTGGATTTAGAACAAAACTAGAAGTTGTTTAAGCAACGCCAAAAGAGATATTGGATATGGACGACCAAGCCCAAACAGGGCCGCGGTGGCTCAGTAGTAGAGAATTCATCTCTGGTGCATGGTGTCCAGTAGCGTAGCTAGAGCTTTTTTCAGGGGGAGCCAATGAAGGGCCCAAGAGATTTTGAGGGAGACATTTCCAATATATATATATATATATATATATATATATGTGTGTGGGGGGGGGGTGTATTAGGTGAATTTTTCCATCTTTATTGTTCATGATTTTACTCTTTGGAAAACAGTGAAAATATAAGAATTTAGTACCTCAAACAACTAGGATTCATTAATGCAATTGATTTCTAATATAAATAAATAGTTATTTAATCATGGCGTTTAAAATATGTGTAGCTGGTTGACTTAAGTGGAAGCAAATACACTTTTACAGGTAAAGAAAATAACTTATAGGTTCATGCCTCTACTTGAAGAGGATCTTTCTATTCGTGTGGGCAGCAGCAAACATATCCACAACTTGTCAAAGATCTAACGATTTATCAATTTTCTTCTCAATATAAAGTAACACTAAGTTTTTCAACCTATCATGAGTCATTGACTTGCGTATACAAGTCTCTAATCTTTTCAAAGAAGAGAATGACCTTTCACATGTAGCACTAGAAACTGATATAATCACAGAGATGATACCTAGCTTGTAGGTATCTAGGAATGCGTTTTTGTAGACACAAAGAAGATCAACGAAATTCGTTAAGGAATCAGCTTTCGTTTTCTTCTCGTCTTCATACAACTTAATTGTTAGAGAAACCCACATTATGCTTTATTTCTTGTTTAATCATACTTTTTTTTAAATTATGCTTTATTGTTAATTTCAATGATTATTTTACATTAATCGTGTATAATGTATATTTATTATACATTAAATATTCTAAATATCTTGATCTATTTATTGATATTTTTTTGCAACTAGTTTCTCTCATATTTAATGAACGTTCTACTTAATTCATTGTAAAGAGATGTGCTTTGCTCGAATAAATTTTTTCTATCATTTGTGTGCGCCTTACAGGTAAATATATACAGAAAGGGAAAGTAAAAGATGCCACCAAAAAGTACAGAAAGTTCTTAAGTTCAAAAAGTAAACATAACAATACAGTGATGACGCCAGAGGGGGGCAAGGCAGCTACTTCTGCCCCCCTGACTGCCACCTAGACTGCCCCCCCCCCAGACTCGTACAATCTTTAAACATTCTTCATGTAGTATTATATATCAGTATCATAACCAATCTCATTGACAAATTGTAGTCTACTTTCCATGAATTTACTATGTGGCAGATTAATCCTCAAGCTTTCTTCTTTGAGCGTTTGGGTATGCACGCATATTTCTGTTTTCTAATTTAGCCCCTTTTGAGGTAAATTTTAGTTATACTTCTTTCTTATGATTTTTAATAATTGTGCCTAGCGAACAATAGTAGATTTGGTCGACTTGTTTTCTTCTCATTGGATCAACTTCGATTGGAAACAAAAGAAAGGTAAAACCAGTTACGTAACTTGTTTGTATTTGTCCAGGTTTGAAGTTTTCAGTTTCATATTTTGTTTTATTTAAAACTTCTTTTTTCTGAAACATTATTCTCGGCTTCCAATATTCAGAGGATGTGCTTATAACAGCTTAGTTTGCAACTACCAGGGCTTAATTTTTTGAAGGAGATAAAAAGAGTTGTGTTTTCCCTTCCTGCAAATGATAATAATAAAATTATGGAATGAAATTGATTCCCAATAAAATGTATTGTCAGAGTGCTGATCTTTAGTTAGTAATTGGTTTATACTAGTGCTCCTTTACTTATTTTGTTTCAAAGTTCTGACGTGACGTGTACCATATTGACTAGGAACTGCTGAAAAATTCGTAGCCCAACCCAGAAGGAGTGCACGTGGATTGGTGAAGTTTTACTTCTTCTTCTCTTGCCCCGAGAGTCAATATACTACCTTGTACAGTGCTCCAGCTTTTGCAGAAAAGTTAAAAAAAATCTAGATTTCCTCACACCACTGTTCGTAGCACTACCCCTATCAGATCTAAAATGGCGTCTTTCAAGTGTTATTTAAGTATGGGAAATAAGTACACGTAATAGTTAGACGAAGCTAAATCTGCGGAATAAGAATGATGATCTAGACATTGAAATCCTAGATTATGCAATGTCAGTTATGTTCGCAGGGGCTTGATGGACAGGTGTATTCTCCTGAAGGAACAGAATTCCTTTCTTTTCATTTTCCGCAGCGTTGAACTTTGAATTTTTCTTTCAGTTTTGTAAGTAATGTAGAGATTCTGGATTAAATATCTGACCATTGAGGAGGTAGTCTACCACTCCATACTTATACCAGAAGAATGTTCCAAACAGTTTCTCAACCTACTTCTGTGTCTTGAACTTCTTGGGGCGATGGAGAAATGAGTGCTACTACTCCACTGACTGTTGTTCCGATTCAGGATCATAGTGGTACAACCATATTTCATCTATGGTTACTATTCGTCAGCGAAATTAATCAGCATTACGGTCAAATTGGAAGAATACTTCTCTTAATGCCGTTACCCTTTTATTCTCCTGACATATATTTTGGGAACCCATTATGCCGAGAACTTGCGCATACCCAAGCCATTCTGAATTATGCTACCGACGAGTTCCAAAGAAATGCCCAGAATCTCTGACACAAGTTTTGCTGAGAAGGTAAAAACTGAGAAAGCGGGGTGCAGACCTCAGACTATAATAAATATAAATAGCTTAAATTATTTTTGTCACACAAAAACTGGGGTGGCCTAGGCCCTCCGGCCCCGGGCCATATCCACCACTGGCTGAAATGCTGCAATTTTCAAGAATAATGTCACAAATTGCATCCATGATTCCAGGAAGAGTCATTGCTTTTAATCATCCTGGATGTAAAGCATAATTTGTTGAGAAATTGCTACGTTTATACTAAGCCACTTACTTCTTCACCACTATATATAACGGAGGAGAGTCCCGTGGTGTTTCACTGATTTCCTAATTAATTTACTTCGGTGACTTTCCTTGGTGGAACAAAAAAGTTATAACAGTAAGGATCTAGATGTTCGTGAAATTGTCTGTTTGGGCACACATAATCACTTCAGAGGCCTGAGAAACAATAAGAATTTCATTATTAATATGAAAATTTATATTTGTACATACAGAGATATGTTTTTCTAAACTACGGTTTCATTTTTCTACCTAGTACCTACACTCCTTCTGGATTGGACTACGACATTTTCAGCAGCTCCTCGTAAATTCTCTCTCTCTCTCTCTCTCTCTCTCTATATATATATATATATATATATATATATATATATATATATATATATATATATATCGAGACAGAGAGAGAGAGAGAGAGACGTAGCATATAGACGAATGTGTTACTTGTAGCACACGCGAAAGTAATTCAATTTATGTTTAGGCTTCAAAAGTTTCATTGAAAAATATTTCATGTGCAGACGTTACTTATTTGTTAGTTACAAATTTTATTTGAAATAAGTTTAATTTATAATCATATAGATCTAACATAAAAACAGCAACGAAATACTCAATGTAATGTAAAATAAGAAAACGTAATAAATATGTCATTTTTGGTATGGCAAATAGCCGCCCCCCGAAAATGTATCTTCCCCTCCTTTGCCCTCCTAAGAACTTAAAGCTGGCGTCGTCACTGTAACAATATAGTATGGAGTTCTTGCATACTATTCATTGTTGGCGGAAAATTTTCTTCTTTTACTTTTTTCTCTTCTCCACATCAAAGGATTACACCGAAAAGTTTACAGAAATAAAAATAAGCTTTTCATTGTTGCATTGTTATGTTCTCAATGATTTTGCATTGTAAATATTGGCTTTAAAAAATATTAACACAGTATGATAAACTTTCAGTTAAAGAGAATTTTCCAAGAATTGTGCTATATATTTTAAATTATGCTTTATGCTTTATTTTTTAAAATTATGCTTTTAAAACTAGTTTCCCAATGTGAGTGCATTTTGGCGTTCACCCAGTGTCGTGACCATAGTGCTCTCAAACGGGTCGGGTTGATCCGACCCGACCCGTGACCCGACCAGACTCGGATCGGGTCAGTTCGGGTCGGGTTACGGGTCGGGTCAGTCGGGTCAGTTCGGGTCGGGTTGTCGGGTCGGGTCAATCGGGTCAGCTCGGGTCGCGTTGTCGGGTCGGGTCAATCGGGTCAGTTCGGGTCGGGCTGTCAGGTCGGGTCAACCGGGTCAGCTCGGGTCGGGTTATAGGGTCAGGTCAATCAGATCGGATCACGGTTCGGGTCAGTCGGGTCGGGTCAGTCAATTCGGGTCACGGGTCGGGTCGGGTCGGTCTTCAACCCGACCCGACCCGACCCGTTGAGAGCACTACCTATAGGGGAGTCTTGAAATTTGGATTCATTACTATAAGGTAACCAAGAAAGTTCTGTTGCTTTTTCATCCACCACCTTCGAACATCTATATGTCACCTAATACGTACATGGAAGATCGAAAATAGTTTCCATCAATATCGACGACCTTCTTCCAACGTTCTGGAAGGCTATCGATTCCATCGCGGTAGAACTTGGTGGAGCGTGAAGCGAAGAAGGTATGAAGTGTATTTTGCATCTCTACTAGGGATTTGAACTGGAGTACTTTAAAGTGATTGCCCAAGAAATGAAACTGGTGATAATCGGACGGTGCAATGTTCGGGGAGTATGGCGGATGCAATAGTGTATCCCAACACGGCATAGAATAGTCCGGCGGTGGAGCTTAGCGTTGTCTTGTAATAGAAGGACACCTTTGATATTCAGTAGTGCTAGCTCCAGAGTTTTGAGTTTTTCTTGAACACGTCGCAACTGCTGACTGTACACAGTTGCATTGATGCTCTGACCAGCTGGTAACAGTTCCCGATGCACGATGCCGCGAGCAACCCACCAAATACACAGGAGGATATTCTTCTGGGGCAGTACTGGTTTCGGCTGTTTTGGAACCGGTTCTTGGGATACTAACCAATGATGACGGCGGCGTGGAGCTTCGTACAGAACTTTTTCTCATCACATATCAACACCCTGTCCACAAATGGCTGCTTTCTCAGACGAGACAGCAAAAAAACACAGGTGTCTGCTCACGTTGCCTTTTGGCCCGGAGTCAAATCATATGGGAGACATCGACCTAACTTCTAGGGCTTCCCCAGTTGATTGAGGTGCTTTCAAATGGTTTCTCCAATCACACTGATTTGTAGTCCCAGTTTCTCACATGTCTGGTCACTGTTCGCCTCAATTGCTGCCTGAAGATCTTCATTTTGTTTATGTGTTGGTCTTCGGGCACATAGTACGTCTTCGAGTGTTTCGTCACCATCCTTAAACTTGTTAAACCACCGTTGCACTGTCCACGTAGTCACGACACACTCACCAAAGGCCTGGCATATCTTCCGCTCCGCTGCAGCGCCGTTTGACCCCAGTTTGAGCTCTTACAGCATACACGCCCTTATGACGGTCTGTGGAGGTCCCATGTTCACTCTGCCCTTACGCAAGTTCACAATGTAACTGAACTGCCACAACCAGATAGTATGTTGGATACACCTACACCAACAACTGACCTTCGCCTTATCTCCATTTACACTCAATTCACGGTGTGAGAGGCAATTGAACACAGACTTCCACAAAAAGCAACAGAACTTTCTTGGTTATCTTTATAATTGTAAGATTCGAATCTCAACTTAAACTGTATTCACGTCTGATATAGCTTTGTTACTTCCCAATAACCCGAATAGTGTGATCACCGGTGGACGTCATCCCACAAATGTGTGACGGGCTACCATGGCCATAGATGCCGAAAGCCCAGAAATCTAATTTCTAATCCTAATCCTAGTGACAGGCTACCATGGCCATAGATGCCGAAAGAACAGAAATCTAATTCCTAATCCTAATCCTAGTGACGGGCTAACATGACCATAGATGCTGAAAGCCCATAAATCTAATTCCTAATCCTAATACTAGTGACAGGCTACCATGGCCATAGATACAGAAAACCTAGAAATCTAATTCCTAATCCTAATCCTAGTGACGGGCTAACATGGCCACAGATGGTGACAGCCCAGAAATCTAATTTCTAGTCCTAATTCTACTACGGGCTAACATTTCCATAGATGCCGAAAGCCCTGAAATTTAATTCCTAATCCTAATCCTAGTGACGGGCTAACATGGCTATAGATGCCGTAAGCCCAGAAATCTAATTCCTAATCCTAATCCTAGTGACGGGCTAACATGGCCATAGATGCCCAAAGCCCAGAAATCTAATTACTAATCCTAGTGACAGGCTAACATGGCCATAGATGCCGAAAGCCCAGAAATCTAATTCCTAATCCTAATCCTAGTGACGGGCTAACATGGCCATAGATGTCGACAGCCCAGAAATCTAATTCCTAATCCTAATCCCAGTGACGGGCTAACATGGCCACAGATGGTGACAGCCCAGAAATCTAATTTCTAATCCTAATCCTAGTGACAGGCTACCATGGCCATAGATGCCGAAAGCCTAGAAATCTAATTCCTAATCCTAATCCTAGTGACGGGCTAACGTGGCCATAGATGACGAAAGCCCAGAAATCTAATTCCTAATCCTAATCCTAGTGACGGGCTAACATGGCCATAGATGTCGACAGCCCAGAAATCTAATTCCTAATCCTAATTCTAGTGACGGGCTAACATGGTCACAGATGGTGACAGCTCAGAAATCTAATTTCTAATCCTAATCCTACTACGGGCTAACATTTCCATAGATGCCGAAAGGCCTGAAATCTAATTCCTAATCCTAATCCTAGTGACGGGCTAACATGGCCATAGATGCCGACAGCCCAGAAATCTAATTCCTAATCCTAATCCTAGTGACGGACTACCATGGCCATAGATGCCGAAAGCCCAGAAATCTAATTCCTAATCCTAATCCTAGTGACGGGCTAACATGGCCATAGATGCCGACAGCCGAGAAATCTAATTTCTAATCCTAATCCTAGTGACGGGCTAACATGGCCATAGATGCCCAAAGCCCAGAAATCTAATTCCTAATCCTAATCCTAGTGACGGGCTAACATGGCCATAGATGCCGAAAGCCCTGAATTCTAATTCCTAATCCTAATCTCAAGCGTGTGAGTCGAATCCGTGTCTCCCATCGAAGAAGTGCATGGTCATTTGTTTGGCCAGATTGGCATTTTGCTTTCCTTTGAGCATCTGGTTATAAGATATAGAGCTACAGTTTGTGATGGAATTCGCTCCACCATCATGCGTTCTAATGTTTCAAGGATCTCCCATCAAGAATCAAACCCAGGGAGATAACTGACTTAAATATGTAGTTACAATGGAACTCTAGATAAGAAGTTTGGTTGTGGACTTCACTGTATGAAGTTTAACTACTTTGAGATAAGCGACCAGGCAGTGTTGACTAGGGATGACCTTTTTTCGAAAAATCTGTTTGCCGATTTTTGGTAAAATTTGTGTTCAGTTTCTGCGAAAAATTTTCATTCCCCCCCCCCCCAAAAAAAAAACATCGTGCTCTTGAAAAAAATCTTTTTTAGTTGTTCAAAAAATTCTCTTGTTTAGTTTTTCGAAAATTTTTCTTTTTTAGTTTTACGATTTTTTTTTTTTCGTTTTTGAAAAGTTTTTTGCTCTTCGTTTTTCATTTTGCGAGAAATTTTCCGCTTTTCGTAAAATTTTTCCCTGTCTGTTTTCATCTTCCATAAATTCACTTTTCCATATAGGGGCCGCGGTGGCTCAGTGGTAGAGCGTTCACCTCTGGTACTAGGGGTCTTGGGTTCAAACCCTGCTCCCGTCAAGTGAACTTTGTGGTCGACGAACACCGTGTGCGTGGGTTATCTCGGGGTCCTCCCGTTTCCTCCCACTTTCTTCATTCCTCCATTTCATTCATCTCTCATCCACCGTCTCCTTTAGCCTAACCGGCATAACCGTGGGACGTAAAACTCAAAAATTTCGTTTCGTCTTTTTCACTTTTCCATATAGTATTTTTTTGAAAAAAAAAAGTCTCATCCGTAGTGTTGAGATAATAAGATAGAAACATCAATAAGCCAGTAGTGATATTTCGTATAGTTATTGACAAACTATTATCATTTTGGAATGTATCTGGTATTGCAAAAGAAATCAATGAAGTTAGATTATCTTCCTTCGCAGTTCATTGTTTTGATTGAGCACTGCTATTTTGCATTTACGTATATTTCTGTAGCCTTATGTGCTAATGAGTATAGGTACATGTTTTAAATATACGATACATATTCTTGATAGGTGCAACAAATTATGTTGCCAGTTGAACACAAGGGTCTCTCCACTACAACTTGATTACAACCGGATAATGAGGCTAATTAATTAACTACGCAAACTAGTTCTGCAAAATTATGATACTATTATACATGTGTTCAGTAATTACGTAGAGTTAATTGGAGCAATAGAGATTCTGTTAACCATAAAATCATAACTACAGATTGATAATTATGTTGCTTAATTGAACATTGGTAAGTACACTTTTCCAGTTTACGTCTTCGTCAATAATAATTCTCACTTTTTGTGCGGCGGGTCCTTAATTCGATCTTGTTCTACGTGGATTTGTGGTTGGGCAATATTGTTCTAAGATTGTTCACTTTATCCCACTCCTTTGGTTGTACTTTTACTTTCTATCAATATTAATATTCATTTATCTAATTTCTCGTTGTTATGTTGTTATTGTTTTGTTATGTTGTTATTGTTTTATTGTT
This sequence comes from Thermobia domestica, assembly GCF_964235325.1. Classification (NCBI taxonomy): domain Eukaryota; kingdom Metazoa; phylum Arthropoda; class Insecta; order Zygentoma; family Lepismatidae; genus Thermobia; species Thermobia domestica. The sequence continues at coordinate 266,227,263 of NC_137462.1, forward strand.
TTGTTGTTATTGTTTTATTGTTTTGTTGTTATTGTTTTGTTGTTATTGTTATGTTCTTATTGATTTGTTATGTTGTTATTGTTATGTTCTTATTGTTTTGTTATGTTGTTATTTTTTTAGTCTGAAGTTCGATCTCTGTTCTATTGAAAATACACTTGCACAAGTTTAGGTTTCACGTAAAATTGTAGATCCATGCCTTATATTTCCTGATAATTGACTTTGGACTGATGGAACCCAGAGGCTCAATGCCATATTCACAAAAGCTCTCCACCGACTTCTATCCTTAGCCAACTGGATCCAATTTCTGCTTTGTATTCCTATTTCTGCGAGATCCATCTTAATATTGAACTTTGTGGTGGACAAACACCGTGCTCGTGGGTTTTCTTGGGGTTCTCCCGTTTCCTCCCACTTTCTTCATTCCACCATCACACTCGTCTCTCATCATCACCGTTTCCTTTAGCCTAACCGGCATAACCGTCGGACATAAAACTTAAATATTTCATTTCATTTCCATCTTAATATTGTCCTCGCATCTTCGCCTAGGTCTTCTAATGGTTGTTCTGCGATTGGATTGACAGTTAAAACTTTGAAAGCGTTTCTACTTTCTTCCATTCTGGCTACATGATCTTTCTACCTGAACCTCCTAGATTTGATGACCCTAACAATGTGTGGTAAACAGTATAAATTATACAGTTTCTCGATATGAAGTTTCCATCATTCCCCATTCTCGTTCCTTTTGCATCCGAATACTCATCTCAGGATGGTATGCAAATGAAAAATGAAAAGTGAAATCTTTCATTTTTATGCCTTTTAGGCTAAAGGAGACGGGTGATTAAGGCAAATGAATGATGGTGGTAGAATCAGTAAAATGAGAATGTGGAAGTAAACAGAAGTACTCCGAAAAAAACCTACCGATATATTTTCCACCACAAACTTACTTTCCCGGGAATCGAACCAGGAAACTTAAAGGTAAGCACCCTTCCACTGAGGCACCGTGTCCCCTCGATAGCTGTACGTCTCATCTTTGGACAATATCCTTCATCAAAGGCTAATAATTATTATTCTGGAATTATGGGAGAACTTTTGGAATAATGGTTAGGGAAGAAACATAAGAATCACGGAGAATTCCATACCCATAATGTTAAGCGTCGTAAGTTTATACAGTATGGCGCTAAATTCGTTGTACAAAAGCATAGGAGTGATTCCTGAGAGTAAAACAAACAAAAAAAAAGTTCCTATAAAAACATAGGGCGAAAACCTCATAGTTTACGTGTTATAGGCTGCCGAAAACTTGAAAAAAAAAAATGAATTTTAAAGTTTCATAGCACCAAAACTATGGGACCTACCTTGGTCGGGTCAAGACTTCACTTAGAAAGTAGTATGTGCTCTATCCAAAAATATATGTTTTAGAATCCGACGGTACTCACGCAACAATTTTTATGGAGGTAGTTGGAGAGTACTTTATATCATAAACCCATCGTCAAACTCCCTCTATAAAAATTGTTGTGGAAGCACCTCAGGATTCTGAAACACGCATTTTTGGATAGGGCACATACTAGTTCCTAAGTGAAATCTTGACCCGACCAAGGTAGATCCCATAGTTTTGGTACTATGAAACTTTAAAATTCATTTTTTTCATGATTTCGGCAGCCTATACCACGTAAACGAAGGAGTTTTCGCCCTATGTTTAACTTGGAACTTTTTTGTTTGTTTTACTCTCAGGAATCACTCCTCTGCTTTTGTACAATACGAAGCAAAAAACCTGCAACATGAAAGTTTAAGTTCATTGTGAAACTACGCCAACAACATAGGCAACCAACCTAACGCCTTTGTGGCACTGATTACGCCAGGATAACCTTCGGCTTCGTCCCCCTGCACACTTCGTTTGGAGCAAGAAATGCATAGACCACGTGACTACAAACCACAAATTTCTCACAAGATGGAGTAATAGATTGAGGTTCTTCTCATTTCTCTTCTCATTTTACATCCTCAGTTTTAAAGAGAGAGAAAGAGAAAAAGGTCAACGTGATAAAAACTAAATAAAGAGGAATATGCGAAATATAAAGGAAAAGAAAACGTGCGCATCTATTGACAAATGACACATGCACTTCAAAGGAGACCACCTCAAATTTTGTTATGAACCATATATAATAACTGTGAGAATCAGGAAACCACAAAGACATAATTACACACAGTAAGTGTTATATAACACATATTTATTTAAACAAATAAAAATGCTCGCAGAAAGCTGAAAATGTCTTTAAAATCTCAACCATAACTGAAACAAGAGATTACTTCTCTATTGTTTTTCTTCGTAGCATCCATCTACATGGAGAAATGAGAAAGAGAGAACATCTTAAGAGATTCGCACGTATGCAATATCGGAAACTGCTAAATGGAAAAAATTACAGTCTTGGGATGGGATTCGAACCCAGAACCATAGTATTAGAAATCCCACACTCTACCGATGTAGCTAGTCTGATAGTAATACCCTGCTCCTCCATCATTACCTATGAAAGATGGAATGGAGTCTGCAGAAAATTACGTCTAACATGTCCACGACAGACCGCCTATAACCTATGTCTAATTGGTACTTTAAAAAGCTAGTTCTACACGTGCATAGAAAAGTAAAATCAAATGAGTAGTTAGTACACATCACTTTGTCTGTCTCACTCTATCTCTGACTATAGAAATCGAGGAAGAAGAAAAAATATAGAGGTGAGAACACAGGAAGAACAAGCAAAAATATAAGTTGCAGGAAACTGAATATCAAGGAGGGAGAGAGAGAGAGACATAGAGACAGAGAGAAAAATAGAGGGAACGGAGCAAATGATTTAATATACATAGGAAAAGAAGGTTCACAACTGTGCTATACATTTAATGTATTGAATACCCTGCAGGCCCGTATCCACTGGGGGCTAGGGCCCCCCCCCTAAACATTGGCTGGCCCCAATAAAGGTTTCACGATAGGCTTGCAAATGAACTATAATATGGTGATGAAGTATAATATGATTGGGTCGGGCTCCCCCTAACTTCGGCCGCCCCCACCCTAAAGTTTTGGGCTGGCTACGGGCCTGATACTCTGTTTCTTCTAAATTGCTTGCTAGATGACAAATATTAATTTGTAAAAACGTAGCAAATGCGCGCGTTGTCTTGTTTTCTTACTGTTTCAGTAATTGTGGAAAACATGGTTTATGCAACATAATAAATTACTAATTTTCCCACAACAACCATGTAGATGTTGTTGATGATTTTGAGTTTAACGTCCGTTCAGCAGCGAGACTATATGAGACGTGGACCTACTTATTTAACGTGGAATCCGAACCATATGAGCTGCTGCCGGGAATCGAAGCAACCATGTACTGTTGGTAAGAAATTTCTAAGCAAAAGAAGAAACTGATCAGCAAAATACATAAAACGATAGTCCTGCAAACTATTACTTAAAGAGAATTTATTGTAAAATCAATACATCCGTGTGGCGGTATATAGTCGTAAAGTGATTAGAAAACTTAATATTAAACTGTCAATCACATTGTTTTACTTATTTGAATTCAATGTCGTATAGATTCGGTTTTAGCTCTAGATTTCAGCGTTCTCACTTCGATTCTTAACTTGTTGCAAATATGTATTAATCGAAATTATAAAAGTATACAAAATTTAACTAGCTAAAAGAAGAGAATAACATAAAAATCCGGATTAGAGTATTACAATAAACATATGTATTTTGTTTAGGGTTTCCAAGTCATAGCTTATAGGAATTATAGAAAAAACTTTCGTTGTGAAAGCACAAGAAAAGAAAAATAGAAAATAGACACAAACCTCAGGAGGGTTTGAACACGAGAAGGCGGAGGTAGTAGACTAGTCTACTAAACCGCTCGGCTATATCTTAATTCTCTAGTAGGTTTTGAAAAATATTGTCTACAGTATTTGCACTTTACTTGTTTCTGTTTTGTTGTTTGTCATATAATGTATACGAGTGGCGAATAATAGAATAGAACTGTTTTAGACGAGTATGAACAAATTTCCCACACAAGTTGTAATCTTATATGTATCTAAATTGCACAAATAAATCAGATTAAATCTGTAAAGTGCTTCGGGGGTTTTGATGGAAGTTAACTGTTGCATAGTTATGAGTTTTTGTTTATGCCCACCACTCGATGGAAGTTATGTTCTTGAAAGATAGTAACTGCTACTATATTCTAATGTATTGGATTTTAAAAAAATGGAAAACATTTTGTTACTAACAGTGAGTGAGTATTTTTGCGTGCAACAACAGTTGATTACAGGCACATCTACTTCTTCTGCGCATGTCTTTCATAATACGACGTCATGTATAGCAATATTGTGCATTATCCTATATTCAAAGACGTTTTTAGCACTTTTACTTTTGTGTAAGAATGGCGCAATATGATCATTCTGTACGTGAGAGTGTTATCGCTCTTATTGAACATGCGGGATTGAGTGTTCCTGAAGCAGGCGCCCGATTAGGCGTGCATCGTGCAACAGCGTTCAGATGGTGGAAAAAATATGAGGAAAATGGAAGTCTAACTCGAAAATCTGGAAGTGGTCGGCCACGAGTGTCCTCACCGACACAAGACCAACGATTAGTTGATCAATGCTGTCGACAGCCTTTCATGTGTGCCCGACAACTGCAGCAGTCTACCGCCTTTCCAGGTGATGTAACTACAGTCCGACGGCGACTTCGGGCCGCAGGCTTAAGGTCCTTCCGGGCTGCTGTTAAGGAGAGATTGACAGAAGATCACAAAGTCGATAGACTGGCGTTTGTAGAGCTAAATATTACTTGTCACTGGGACACTGTTGTCTTTACAGATGAGAAAATATTTTCCACTGGAAACTTTGGGCCAACACGTGTGTATCGCCCATCTGGAAGACGGTTTGATCCACAATATATGTCCCGTTCAGCGCGAATGGGTCATGTGACGATTCACTGTTGGGGATGGATATGCGAGACTGCAGGTTGAGGTGGTATCCATCGAATTATAGGCCGACTTAATGGTAAAAAAAAATGTTGATCTTCTCGACTTTATGCTCCCTGAAATAAAAGCACATGTTGGCGACGACGTACTCTAATCCCGATTTTTATGTTATTCTCTTGTTTTAGCTAGTTAAATTTCGTATACTTTTATAATTTCGATTAATGCATATTTCCAACAAGTTAAGAATCGAAGTGAGAACGCTGAAATCTAGAGCTAAAACCGAATCTATACGACATTGAATTCAAATAAGAAAACAATGTGATCGACAGTTTAATATTAAGTTTTCTAATCACTTTACGACTATATACCGCCACATGGATGTATTGATTTTACAATAAATTCTCTTTAAGTAATAGTTTGCAGGACTATCGTTTTATGTATTTTGCTGATCAGTTTTATCTTTTGCTTAGAAATTTCTTACCAACAGTACATGGTTGCTTCGATTCCCGGCAACAGCTCATATGGTTCGGATTCCACGTCAATAAGTAGGTCCACGTCTCATATAGTCTCGCTGCTCGCACATAGTCTCGCCCCCCCTAGTCCCCCCGTGGATACGGGCCTGCAGAGTATTCAATACATTAAATGTATAGCACAGTTGTGAACCTTCTTTTCCGACGTATATTAAATCATTTGCTCCGTTCCCTCTATTTTTCTCTCTGTCTCTATGTCTCTCTCTCTCTCTCTCTCTCTCTCCTTGATATTCAGTTTCCTGCAACTTATATTTTTGCTTGTTCTTCCTGTGTTCTCACCTCTATATTTTTTCTTCTTCCTCGATTTCTATAGTGAGAGATGGAGTGAGACAGACAAAGTGATGTGTACTAACTACTCATTTGATTTTACTTTTCTATGCACGTGTAGAACTAGCTTTTTTAAGTACCAATTAGACATAGGTTATAGGCGGTCTGTCGTGGACATGTTAGACGTAGTTTTCTGCAGACTCCATTCCGTCTTTCATAGGTAATGATGGAGGAACAGAGTATTACTATCAGACTAGCTACATCGGTAGAGTGTGGGATTTCTAATACTATGGTTCTGGGTTCGAATCGAATCCCATCCCAAGACTGTAATTTTTTTCCATTTAGCAGTTTTCAATATTGTATACGTGCGAATCTCTTAAGATGTTCTCTCTTTCTCATTTCTCCATGTAGATGGATGCTACGAAGAAAAACAATAGAGAAGTAATCTCTTGTTTCAGTTATGGTTGAGATTTTAAAGACATTTTCAGCTTTCTGCGAGCATTTTTATTTGTTTAAATAAATATGTGTTATATAACACTTACTGTGTGTAATTATGTCTTTGTGGTTTCCTGATTCTCACAGTTATTATATGGTTCATAACAAAATTTGAGGTGGTCTCCTTTGAAGTGCATGTGTCATTTGTCAATAAATGCGTACGTTTTCTTTTCCTTTAAATTTCGCATATTCCTCTTTATTTAGTTTTTATCACGTTGACCTTTTTCTCTTTCTCTCTCTTTAAAACTGAGGATGTAAAATGAGAAGAGAAATGAGAAGAACCTCAATCTATTACTCCATCTTGTGAGAAATTTGTGGTTTGTAGTCACGTGGTCTATGCATTTCTTGCTCCAAACGAAGTGTGCAGGGGGACGAAGCCGAAGGTTATCCTGGCGTGATCAGTGCCACAAAGACGTTAGGTTGGTTGCCTATGTTGTTGGCGTAGTTTCACAATGAACTTAAACTTTCATGTTGCAGGTTTTTTGCTTCGTATTGTACAACGAATTTAGCGCCATACTGTATAGGTCTATGCTATAATCGAACCAGGGATCCCTCTTCCAATAGTGGTGAACACTCTACCACTGTGCAACTATGTTCCCATCTTCGTTAAGGAACACTGACAGTAAATGCAAATAAATGAAAATGATGAATTATGGTAAGTGTAACTACTGAGTACAAAGTGTTGTAATAGCTAATTTTATTGACGCAACAATCAGTAATTGGAGTTGGAACATATGAACTAATCATCGCGTCACCATAATAAGTAGATTAAGTTTGCAATACAATGACTCACCCAGCTATTCACGTAATGATTGGTGTTATTAGTGCGATGGGAGTCAAGACTGTGTTTAGAGCCAGTCAAAGTGCAGAGGCAATTTCAGTCGACTTGTCATCATAACAACTGACACGTGAAATAGCCACGCTACTGATAAAGATTGATGTATGTGCATAAACGCTGAGGTGCTTTTGGGTTACCATGTGGATAAATGCATGCTTATTAAACCTACATTATGCCACATGTTAACTTTGATACTTCTCTTTAAAAATCAAGTTAACGTCCCACGAATATGCCCTTTAGGCTAAAGGAGACGGAGTCTTCTCTAAAAATATACTGAAAGAACAACAAACACGAATTTTTGGTCTAGCCAGTATGGCGTGTAATATTTTTTTTCATTATTTTTACGTATAGCCTTCTTTTTCTTAATTCTATTAATATTGTAATGTTCTCCCTGGATATGGTAGGTAGAGCATGAGTAGAACAAATTACAGTTTGGAAACGTTTCTCATTATCGGTTTTTATTATAAAAATCATCCATAAAAAGTATTTTACAGAAATACTACAATAATGTAAATTCTCTAATAAGGTTGGAATGGGTGTTCCTTCGACCTGACGGTCTCGGGAAGAACTCCTCAGTAGCGAATTACGTGAGGAGATGTAGGACATTTACTGCTCCACTACAAGCAGAAACGGGTTAGAGATCCCGACAAAGCTCCACTGAAAGCTAGACCGGGTTGTGATTAGGAATCTCTCACCGCTCCACTTCAAGGAGAAAGAGAGGTAAAGTTTCTCACATGGCTCCATTGAAAGCCAGGAGGAAAAGGAAGTTAAGAGCTCCATTGCAAGCTAGAGGCTTTGGATTTCGGTAAGGTACTTCCTAGGCTCTACTGCAAACCCACAAAGGGGATTTGACCAGTTGAAAATGATTTCTGTCCATGGAATCCTCTCGGTTAGATATGCGCTTGAGACGAGGTGGTGGCGCTGCTGTTCCCTCTTCGTTATGTGACCACTGATATCGTTGTCGTTTCCGTCGTCTGCAGCTCTAGTAAAACTCCATAGTAAGGTGCACGTGGTTATTGTTTGTAAATAGTAGCACGTGTACAATGTTTGTAAACACAAGCATGTGTTGAGTGTTTATAAACACAAGCACGTGGTACATTACAATATAGTTCCAAAGTCACATGCGAAAACTTATACTCCAAACAATTAGCAAGGAATTATGAGAAGATATTTTGGTCCCAATCTTCTTTCTATAAGTCGTACGCAATAACTTTCGCTTCTTTGTCAATATCCATCAGTTACTAGTTTCTATTACCTTTCCTTTCTTTCTGAAAATTTTCTGTTTTACGTCTCCACAACTATCCCGTATAGGCTAAAAGAGACTGTGATGATGATAATGAAAGAAATAGTGCAGAAAAGAAAGTGGGAACCAAACGGAAGAAACCCGAGAAAACTCACTCACACGGTATTTGTCCACCATAAAGCCTACTTGGTGTGAGCTATGATCGAGTCAAGAACTTCATGTACCTGAGGTGAACGCTCTACCACTGAGCCACCATAGCCCCTTCTTTTTTTCCTCTCAAAGTATGGTTCTATCATATACTTGTGAATTGTAGTACCTAGTTGGTTAATGTGAAAGCGTTTCTCCGTGCCTTTAAAAGGTGTGATTCTTGGTAGGTCTGACTGTCTATATATGGCTCTAAATTTATATGTTCATGACTCATATAAAATCGGCACTGAAAAGGTACGTTGAAAAATAAATTATAAACAAAAAACAAGCAAATATGTTCATAATGCTACATCTTCTCATCCGTTGGTATGTAGCCTATGTTACATATTTTGGTGACTCCAGACTACCTATCTAGTCTTTCTTAAAATCCTTCATCCTAAGCTGTCATCATAGCTTTACATAATGTTCCCCGTTCAATGCCATCAAGTCTTTCATAACATCGTTCCTCCCGAGCCATCGCACCGGGCTCCTCCGTGGCTAAGCGGTTAGCATACGCGCCTTTAGCGCGGGATACCACGGTTCGATTGCCGGCGGAAGCTCATGTGGTTCGGAATCCACGTTAATCAGTAGGTCCACGTCTCATATACCCTCGCTGCTGAAAAGGGACGTTAAACTCAAAATCAACTCAACTCAACTCGCACCTTTCCATAACGCGTTCTATCTCGGTCTAATATAACTTTTCATAATTTCGTTTGTCCTGAGCCACCTTTGTCTTTTATAATATTTACATTCGTTCAAAATCATCGTAATCTTTCATAACGTCATGCATTCCTAGTCACCATTGTCTTTTATAATATTATTCATCCCAACTCACCATAGCTTTTCATAATGTCTCCTATCTCGATCCAATAGAGTTTAACGTATCATCGTTCATCGCGAGCCATCACAGCTTTCCACATTGAGTTCTGTCTTGATCCAAAATAGCTTTTCATAACGTCATTTGTCCTGAGCAACCACAATCTCTTATAACGTTTTCCTTCGTCCGGAGCCACCGTTGATTTTATATGTATATTTCGAATGTTCCTTACTTTAATTTTTTTATGTAAATGTGAGCACAATATTCAATTTATTTCACATATATATATATATATATATATATATATATATATATATATATATATATATATATATATATATATATTTAAAGTAAACATAGTTCTGATATGTGGATTTACAATACTGGAACTCTGGGCTAGCTAAAGCTATCCCTTAAAATGATAGAATGTTCATCAGCTCATAAACAAAAGTGCTAGATAGAATTATCTCTTGGGCGAAGCAAATCGATTCAGAGTTGCTATTACTCTTCCCTCTAAAGTCTTGCATTATTATTCTGCTACGAGTCTTTTCTCCTACTCGTTTCAAAAATCTATTTTCTGTTGGTATAGTAAATGGAACCCTATACACAATTCACATATTTTCCATGCACACCACATCTTTTCATTTTAGATATCTTTCTTATTATCCGTATGGTATTCTGTGGGAAATTCATATTTGTGAAGTCACGAATTGGGCAACTCCAGTACCCACCGATCGATCGGCTACGAGTGCTCAAATATTTTATTGGAAACTTGCTTACTACCACATTATTCCAAAACATTACATACAAGTGAATTTAGTATTGAATCCAGAAAGGTTCTATATAAATAGGGAAGACTTAGCTTACTTCCGCAATGCTACTGAGGTAAACCCAGAGCTACATTAACACACTTTAGTGGCCTATACTTTCAGAACCGCCTCTCCTCTCCAAAAGTAATGTAAAGTCATTTCAATTACATTTATACTTACCATATTTGAAGATATTGCTCCCGCTTTGTACAATCCGCGGCAAAAAACCTGCAACATGAGGATGTAAGTTTATTGTGAAACTACGCCTAACAGCACAGGGAATGAACATAATGTCTAAGTGGAACGAATCACGCCAGGATAAACCTCGGCCTCCCCCCCCCCCGTGCACACTTATTTTGGATCAAAAGACTTCGTCATTTCACATTAAACTTATATACTCATGTTGCAGGTTTTTTGCCGCGGATTGTACATTCTGTTTTCATACATTTAGAAAATTTCATCAAGCAATAGTTTGATCTGGAAAAGTCAAAAGCATCTTATAATCTATAATGTAGAAACTTCCACAAGAGTAGTGCAATAGAGATTTTGAGTTTTAAGTCCCACGCTTATACCGGTTAGGCTAAAGGAGACGGTGATGATGAGAGATGAATGAAATGGTGGAATGAAGAAAGTGGGAGGAAACGGGAGAACCCCGAGAAAACCCACGCACGCGGTGTTTGTCCACCACAAATTTCACTTGGCTTGAGAAGGGTTTGAACCGGGGACCCCAAGCATCAGAGCTGAACGCTCTACCACCGAGCCACCGCGGCCCCAAGAGTAATCCAATAAGCAAATTCATTTTGTAATTTATTAGGCTGGAGAGAGGGAGTCAAATTTTTAAGCCTCTAGGTTTCAGCGTTCTCAGGCTACAGCTAATTAGGGTTTGGGTGAACCAGTAACATTTCTAGATTACACATTATTGCACATTCCTCTACCTTAAGAATTTGAAAATAATTTAACTATGTTAAAGCGTTGATAGCCCTTTTCTTAGAGCTTTGAATACAGCATGCTTTCCTTTTGTCACTTGACACCCACTAATCCATTTAAACTCTCTATTTTTTTCAGTTTCATCGAAATTATCTAAAATATGAAACTAATAAATCGACTTGTCTCAACTTGACATTTATTGAAAAGTATTCGTTATTGTTCCTAATAGAGGGGAACCTAATTTCAAACGTTATCCACTGATTACTTCAGTGTATTTGAGTTCTGTCCACTTTGACAAACGAGAAGCTAATCAATAAATTAGTTATGAACTCTTGTCAGACGGAATTAGGTTCTCGAAATATATTATATAGTTTGTTCCCGAGTTAGCATATCTATTTTATTACTCTACTATCGACCTACATATTCATTTCACAGTTATGTGCGTTCAGCAACCATGCTCTGTAAAAATAGTCGAACCGTACATAAATATTTTACATCTTTTTTTGCGTTTGTTTTATATAACATTTTAAGTGAAACTTTATAGAAAGACTCTACTTTTTGTGTGTTTGCTCTGTTAATATTTTAGTGGAATTTGACAAAAAAAATTTCACTCTTTTCCTTTTTTTTTTTTTTTTTTTACTTTAAAGTAGAACTTTATAGAATGATTATTTTATGTATTTGTTTTTTAGTGAAACAGTACGAAAAGAATTTGCTTTTTTGTGGATTTATTTTAATATCTGTTTAACAGAACTTTATAGAAAGTTTCAACTTAATTTGAGCACTGCGTATTGAGACTTATAGATAGGGGAGAGAATAGAGCTGGCGATGCTGGCCCTAAATTATTTTCTAGTCCCTCTAAACTAGAACGGCGTAGAGAATTTTAAAATGTAAGCAAAACAACGTTTAAGAAATTCTTGCAATTCTGTTTAGGTTATGGGGTCGCGGTGGCTCAGTGGTAGAGCGTTCACCTCCGGTGCTTGGAGTCCCTGGCTCGATCCCAGCTTGCGCTGTGTGGACTTTGTGGTGGACAAACACCGTGCTCGTGGGTTTTCTCGGTGTTCTCCCGTTTCCTCCCACTTTCTTCATTCCACCATTTCATTCATTTCTCATCATCACCGTCTCCTTTAGCCTAACCGGCATAACCGTGGGACGTAAAACTCAAAGATTTCACTTCATTTTCTGTTTACGATATTTTACTAATTTCTACTTAAAATGATATGCTTTCTACTAGATACATCAAACACTTTCCATTGTCCTTTCTTTTTATTCTAACAATTTGCAAACCAAGTATCCTTATTGTGCCATAACAAGCTTCAAAGGAAACAGTTTTTAGGTCCCACGATTATGCCCGTTAGGCTAAGGGAGACAGTTATTAAAGCAAATCAATGATGATGAAAGTATTTGTGAAATGAGAATGTGTGAGGAAACGGGAGTACCCCACGAAAACCCACGGGTACGATATTGTCCACCACAAACTTACCTGGCAGAGAATCGAACCAAGGGCCCCATGCACCAGAGTTAAGCGCTCTACTACTGACAAGGGATGTATGCGAACCGTCACAGCTAAATATTGATGAAAATTAGTACCCTGATTAATTGTGGATCGCTAATAGCTACTCAGTACGAAAATGCCTGGTTTACCTGTTACGTATAATATATATACGAAACAGTCACCGGGTGAGGCTGTACCGGGTTATACCCCAAAAACGCTGGGAAAAGGCAGAAAAAGCAAAATGTATGTTGGTATTCTGATAGTTACGGAAAAGGGACACGTGATCAAGAACACTGTACTAGTGTCACACAAACTTTTAGTTCTTTAAATAGAAAGTATACAGTTTTATGGCATTAAAACAATTGACATAAAAAATAAGCAAAAGGTGGGTTATCAGTGTTGCCAAGTAAGGAAGATATGAGACTTTAACGTTGAGATATTATGGGGTCCGTACAGAAAAACAAAAATGTACAAAAACAACAAGACTGCAGAAGAAACAAATGTACAGTAGGGAGTAAATTACACAATGCACAGCAAAGTGACTGACGGGGTTGATACAGGATTTACTCAAAAAGGGCACATGTTACAGTAGAAGTAGAAAGAAGAAGTCCCATGTGACATGATGCGGAAATGTGATCAGCAAGTCTTCCTGTAGCACAGCAATTCCAATGGCGTTTGTGTGCAATCGATATCACGAACCTTTCCCGAGAACTGTAAAACGAACTGTCTAGGGGTTGCAACATTTCATAAAATCCTGCATGCTTTTCAAACCACAGAAACGACTCCGTGGCGCCGGAAAAGAGTACAGAAAATCTGTGGCCCGAAAAGTAACAAATCTATGACAATAAAATACGGGAGAATCGATTCGCAAAGATTAATGATCTGTGACAGTTGTCAGTCGAGAGTATAGGAAACGCTAGCATGTGAGATAACGATGAAGATAAAACATATTCATTCAGGTTACGTGTAATACTACAATATTTTAACATAGTACACCAATACATACAAAAGAAAAGCCATAGATAGTATGGCAAAATAGTACATGTCTCGCCCTAGGCGCATACTCGATATGACATTTCTAGCCCCCGTTAGCCACTGGATGCTGTGCATGCTCTGGTTTACTCCGTACTGTACATCTGTTCCTTCTGAAGTCTTCTTGTTTTTGTACATTTGTTCGTTCCTCTGCACGGATCTCGTAATTTTTCAAATTTACTGTCTCATATCTTCCTTATTTGACAACACTGATAACCCACCTTTTGCTTATTTTTTATGTCAATTGTTTTAATGCCATAAAATGGTGTTTAAAGAACTAAAAGTTTGTATTGGGATGACAACACAGCTTGTGTGACACTACTGCCGTGTTCTTGATCACGTGTCCCTTTCTCGTAGGTATCAGATTACCTGCGTACATTTTGCATTTTCTGCATTTTCCCGGCGTTTTGGGGGTATAACTCGGCACAGTCTCACCCGGTGATTGCTTGGTATAATTATTATACGTAGCGGGTAAACAAGGCATTTCCGCACCGAATGACTATCACCACGATGATTAGCGATCCACAATTAGTCAGGGTACCAATTTTCATAAATATCTACCTGTCACGGTTTGCATAGTTCCTTGTGAATCACCGTGTCCTCTAAATTTCAAAGGAATGGGTACGGATGCGCTTACAAAAAAATAATTGCATCGAAAGACAAGAAATTAATGGGAAACATTAATAAATTGTAGGGCAGATCTATAGCTAGAGGGAGGCCAGGGAAGCTTAGCAGTCAAGAGTTTAAGATGGAAATGATCTACAGGTCTGCTACAGATCCCATAAATAATAAATAAATAAACAGTTTTTGGTAATGCCCCCTTAGCATTAATTTCTGCTTCCTCTAAAAAATTAGACTAGCTACGGTCTTGTGTGTAATTAATTAACTTTTCAGTGGAGCTTGACAAAAATTTCTACTTCTTGTGTGCACTTTTTTAAAATTAACATCTTGGTGACATCTTGGTGGCATCTTGGTGGCATTTCTTTAGTTAACTTCTTTAGTGGAGCTTGATGGAAAGCTTCTACTTCTTTTGTGCATTTCTTAAATTAATTTCTTTAGTGGAGCTTGAAGAAAAGCTTCTACTTCTTTTGTGCATTTATTTAGTTAACTTCTTTAGTGGAGCTTGATGGAAAGCTTCTATTTCTTTTGTGGGTTTCTTTAATTAATTTCTTTAGTGGAGCTTCAAGGAAAGCTTCTACTTCTTTTGTGGATTTCTTTAATTAATTTCTTTAGTGGAGCTTGATGGAAAGCTTCTACTTCTTTTGTACATTTCTTTAATTAACTTCTTTAGTGGAGCTTGATGGAAAGCTTCTATTTCTTTTGTGGATTTCTTTCATTAATTTCTTTAGTGGATCTTGAAGGAAAGCTTCTATTTCTTTTGTGGATTTCTTTAATTAATTTCTTTAGTGGAGCTTGATGGAAACCTTCTACTTCTTTTGTGGATTTCTTTAGTTAACTTCTTTAGTGGAGCTTGATGGAAAGCTTCTACTTCTTTTGTGGATTTCTTTAGTTAACTTCTTTAGTGGAACTTGAAGAAAAGCTTCTATTTCTTTTGTGGATTTCTTTAATTTCTTTAGTGAAGCTTGAAGAAAAGCTTCTACTTCTTTCGTGCATTTCTTTAATTAATTTCTTTAGTGGAGCTTGAAGGAAAGCTTCTATTTCTTTTGTGGATTTCTTTAATTAATTTCTTTAGTGGAGCTTGAAGGAAAGCTTCTATTTCTTTTGTGGATTTCTTTAGTTAACTTCTTTAGTGGAGCTTGATGGAAAGCTTCTACTTCTTTTGTGCATTTCTTTAGTTAACTTCTTTAGTGGAACTTGAAGAAAAGCTTCTATTTCTTTTGTGCATTTCTTTAATTAATTTCTTTAGTGGAGCTTCAAGAAAAGCTTCTATTTCTTTTGTGGATTTCTTTAATTTCTTTAGTGAAGCTTGAAGAAAAGCTTCTACTTCTTTTGTACATTTCTTTAATTAACTTCTTTAGTGGAGCTTGATGGAAAGCTTCTATTTCTTTTGTGGATTTCTTTCATTAATTTCTTTAGTGGATCTTGAAGGAAAGCTTCTATTTCTTTTGTGGATTTCTTTAATTAATTTCTTTAGTGGAGCTTGATGGAAAGCTTCTACTTCTTTTGTGGATTTCTTTAGTTAACTTCTTTAGTGGAGCTTGATGGAAAGCTTCTACTTCTTTTGTGGATTTCTTTAGTTAACTTCTTTAGTGGAACTTGAAGAAAAGCTTCTATTTCTTTTGTGGATTTCTTTAATTTCTTTAGTGAAGCTTGAAGAAAAGCTTCTACTTCTTTCGTGCATTTCTTTAATTAATTTCTTTAGTGGAGCTTGAAGGAAAGCTTCTATTTCTTTTGTGGATTTCTTTAATTAATTTCTTTAGTGGAGCTTGAAGGAAAGCTTCTATTTCTTTTGTGGATTTCTTTAGTTAACTTCTTTAGTGGAGCTTGATGGAATGCTTCTACTTCTTTTGTGCATTTCTTTAGTTAACTTCTTTAGTGGAACTTGAAGAAAAGCTTCTATTTCTTTTGTGCATTTCTTTAATTAATTTCTTTAGTGGAGCTTCAAGAAAAGCTTCTATTTCTTTTGTGGATTTCTTTAATTTCTTTAGTGAAGCTTGAAGAAAAGCTTCTACTTCTTTTGTGGATTTCTTTAGTTAACTTCTTTAGTGGAACTTGAAGAAAAACTTCTATTTCTTTTGTGCATTTCTTTAATTAATTTCTTTAGTGGAGCTTCAAGAAAAGCTTCTATTTCTTTTGTGGATTTCTTTAATTTCTTTAGTGAAGCTTGAAGAAAAGCTTCTACTTCTTTCGTGCATTTCTTTAATTAATTTCTTTAGTGGAGCTTGAAGGAAAGCTTCTATTTCTTTTGTGGATTTCTTTAGTTAACTTCTTTAGTGGAACTTGAAGAAAAGTTTCTATTTCTTTTGTGGATTTCTTTAATTTCTTTAGTGAAGCTTGAAGGAAAGCTCCTACTTCTTTTGTGGATTTCTTTAGTTAACTTCTTTAGTGGAGCTTCAAGAAAAGCTTCTATTTCTTTTGTGGATTTCTTTAATTTCTTTAGTGAAGCTTGAAGAAAAGCTTCTACTTCTTTCGTGCATTTCTTTAATTAATTTCTTTAGTGGAGCTTGAAGGAAAGCTTCTATTTCTTTTGTGGATTTCTTTAGTTAACTTCTTTAGTGGAACTTGAAAAAAAGCTTCTATTTCTTTTGTGCATTTCTTTAATTAATTTCTTTAGTGGAGCTTCAAGGAAAGCTTCTACTTCTTTTGTGGATTTCTTTAGTTAACTTCTTTAGTGGAGCTTGAAGGAAAGCTTCTACTTCTTTTGTGGATTTCTTTAGTTAACTTCTTTAGTGGAACTTGAAGAAAAGCTTCTATTTCTTTTGTGCATTTCTTTAATTAATTTCTTTAGTGGAGCTTCAAGAAAAGCTTCTATTTCTTTTGTGGATTTCTTTAGTTAACTTCTTTAGTGAAGCTTGAAGAAAAGCTTCTACTTCTTTTGTGGATTTCCTTAATTAATTTCTTTAGTGGAGCTTGAAGGAAAGCTTCTATTTCTTTTGTGGATTTCTTTAGTTAACTTCTTTAGTAGAGCTTCAAGAAAAGCTTCTATTTCTTTTGTGGATTTCTTTAATTTCTTTAGTGAAGCTTGAAGAAAAGCTTCTACTTCTTTCGTGCATTTCTTTGATTAATTTCTTTAGTGGAGCTTGAAGGAAAGCTTCTACTTCTTTTGCGGATTTCTTTAGTTAACTTCTTTAGTGGAACTTGAAGAAAAGCTTCTATTTCTTTTGTGGATTTCTTTAATTTCTTTAGTGAAGCTTGAAGGAAAGCTACTACTTCTTTTGTGGATTTCTTTAGTCAACTTCTTTAGTGGAGCTTGAAGGAAAGCTTCTGTTTCTTTTGTGGATTTCTTTAATTAATTTCTTTAGTGGAGCTTGAAGGAAAGCTTCTACTTCTTTTGTGGATTTCTTTAATTAATTTCTTTAGTGGAGCTTGAAGGAAAGCTTCTACTTCTTTTGTGGATTTCTTTAGTTAACTTCTTTAGTGGAGCTTGAAGGAAAGCTTCTACTTCTTTTGTGGATTTCTTTAGTTAACTTCTTTAGTGGAGCTTCAAGAAAAGCTTCTATTTCTTTTGTGGATTTCTTTAATTTCTTTAGTGAAGCTTGAAGAAAAGCTTCTACTTCTTTCGTGCATTTCTTTAATTAATTTCTTTAGTGGATCTTGAAGGAAAGCTTCTATTTCTTTTGTGGATTTCTTTAATTAATTTCTTTAGTGGAGCTTGAAGGAAAGCTTCTATTTCTTTTGTGGATTTCTTTAATTAATTTCTTTAGTGGAGCTTGAAGGAAAGCTTCTACTTCTTTTGTGGATTTCTTTAGTTAACTTCTTTAGTGGAGCTTGATGGAAAGCTTCTACTTCTTTTGTGCATTTCTTTAGTTAACTTCTTTAGTGGAACTTGAAGAAAAACTTCTATTTCTTTTGTGCATTTCTTTAATTAATTTCTTTAGTGGAGCTTCAAGAAAAGCTTCTATTTCTTTTGTGGATTTCTTTAATTTCTTTAGTGAAGCTTGAAGAAAAGCTTCTACTTCTTTCGTGCATTTCTTTAATTAATTTCTTTAGTGGATCTTGAAGGAAAGCTTCTATTTCTTTTGTGGATTTCTTTAATTAATTTCTTTAGTGGAGCTTGAAGGAAAGCTTCTACTTCTTTTGTGGATTTCTTTAGTTAACTTCTTTAGTGGAGCTTGATAGAAAGCTTCTACTTCTTTTGTGCATTTCTTTAGTTAACTTCTTTAGTGGAACTTGAAGAAAAGCTTCTATTTCTTTTGTGCATTTCTTTAATTAATTTCTTTAGTGGAGCTTCAAGAAAAGCTTCTATTTCTTTTGTGGATTTCTTTAATTTCTTTAGTGAAGCTTGAAGAAAAGCTTCTACTTCTTTTGTGCATTTCTTTAGTTAACTTCTTTAGTGGATCTTGAAGGAAAGCTTCTACTTCTTTTGTGCATTTCTTTAGTTAATTTCTTAGTGGAGCTTGATGGAAGGCTTCTACTTTTGTGGATTTGTTTAAGTAACTTTTTTCGTAGGTATTGACATAAAATTTCTACTCCTTTCTTTCATTTGTCTTGTATACATTTTAGTGGAACTTTATAGAAATGTTTTACCTTTTCTTGCATTTTTCGTTTCTTTTAATTAGATCATTATAGCAATATTCCTTTGTGAATTTTCTTTATTATTTTCTTTTTTCTGAAACATTACAAAGTGTACCCACTTCCTATGTGTATTTGTTTCATTATCTCTTTTAGTGAGACTTTACAGAAAGTTATAACTCTATTTGAGCATTTGTGTAATTAAGTTTCATTCGACCTTCACAGAAAGTTTCTACTATTTTTGTGTAATTCTTTTACTAACTTTTTAGTAGAAATTGACAGAACGTTCTACTTGTTTTATTAACTTTTTACTAGAACTTTACAGAAAGTTTCTACTCCATCAGAACATTTCTATAATTATTTTATTTAGTGGAAATTGACAGAAAATTTTAATTCTTTTGTGCATTTGTTTTATTATGTTTTAGTGGAACTCGACGCGAAGTTTCTACTCTTTTTGAGCATTTCTTTAATTAACATTTATAAGAAATTGACAGAAAATTTCTGCCTTTTGTGGATTTATTTTATTAACTTTTTGGTGGATCTTAACATGTTTCTATTTCTTTTGTTCATTAGTTTTATTAACGTTTTAATGGAATTTTACAGAAAGTTTCTACATCTAGTGAAGATTTCTTTCACTAGTATTTTAATGAAGCTTAATGGAAAGTTTATACTTCTTTTGTGCACTTATTTTATTATTTTTTTAAATAAAACTTTACAGAAAGTTTCTACTCTTTTTGAGCATTTCTTTAATTAACATTTATTAGAAATTGACAGAAAATTTCTGCCTTTTGTGGATTTATTTTATTAACTTTTTGGTGGATCTTAACATGTTTCTATTTCTTTTGTTCATTAGTTTTATTAACGTTTTAATGGAATTTTACAGAAAGTTTCTACATCTAGTGAAGATTTCTTTCACTAGTATTTTAATGGAGCTTGATGGAAAGTTTCTACATCTTTTGTGCACTTCTTTTATTAATTTTTAAAATGAAACTTTACAGAAAGTTTCTACTCTTTTTCTTCATTTATTTAATAACACTTCAGTGTAGCTTGATGGAAAGTTTCTACTTCTGTTCTGTATATGTTGTACCAATTATAAAATAATTATTTTAGAAGACCTTGACTGAAAGTTTCTTGATCTGCACGTTTGCTCTATTAACGCTTTAATTGAACTTTGCAAGAAGATTCTGTTTCACTAATGACTTACCATAAACAAGAGCGTATAAGTGAATATGATGTGCTGAGAACACGGTGAGATCATCACGTAACATAACTGAAATACATTTGAAACTCATGAGAGAGTTCCTTCGTGGCTAAATGGTTAGCGTACGCATCTTTGGAATGTCAGACCCGGGTTTGTATCGTGGCGGAAGTTTATGTGGTTCGGATTCCATGTTAAGCTGTAGGCCCACGTCTCTTATAGCCTTGCTAAACCCGAAATCAAATCAAATCAAATCGAAACTCATGAGAAACCAGCCACCTTAGTTAGCGTGTTCGAGCCATATATTTGAATGGGGCAATGTTAATTATAATATAACTACGAAAGTAGAATTCTAAATCCAACGCGCAAAATTGGGTTTAGCATTAGATTTGCTATATTTTCTTTCCTGTCTGTTTTCTTTCGTGGGTCAGCGTAGTCCAGTGGTTAGAGCGTTGGATTCATGCCCACGTGGTTCCGGGCTCGATTCCCGGCCAGTGTTTTCCCGAATTTTTGGCGTCCACACAGCGTCGTGAGGCAAACTGGGGAGTCACGTGAATAAAAGGCGTGACTGCCACTATTTGTAGAAAGCTCCCGACACGCCGACGCGGCGTGCTGACCACCTGTTCGTCGCTAGCCTGAACGTAGTTCCGCTAGTCGCTAACAGATGGCGTGGAGCGGCTCAAGTCCACAAATCGGGCCGCTATTTCAAGTGGTATGGTTTTGTCTGTTTTCTTTCATAGATGTTAAATTTTTAACCTTTTTACTGTATACCAGACATCCGAATGACCCATAACACTTCTCAATGCTCTAGCATGAACACAAACTTCTCTCTTGTAAATAGAGAATGCAGGAGCTCTTAGGGTTTGGTGTCTTGAATGAACCACACATACTGTCGAAACAAAAAAGCATAGGTTTCGCACCTGCAGATGTCTATCAGGCGCTTATTCGGTGGCTAGAAAGTCATTTTATTGTGTCTTACACATACTGAGTCGAAGTTGGGGTTAAGCTTTTTAAAATGAAAGGTCGAAACGCAACTGACTAGCGAAGAAAAAGAAAATAAAAATTAAAATAAAAATACAACAAAACGAAAGAAAAAATAGAAACAAACAAAAGAAAAATGAGAAAGAAAGAAAAAGAAAAAATATAAAATGAAACAATAAAGAAAAGAAAAGAAAACGAACGAAAAGAGAAAAGACAAAACATAAGAAACAACTCATGCTGTTCGCATGAAAATTGCAATCCTCACGTATTCTCGTTGTAATTAATATCTGGTTTGTCTTATTGCTTCCCAGAACTGCGATAGCTCAGTGGTAGAGCGTTCACTTCTGGTGCATGGGGACCTTGGTTCGATCTCAGCTCGCGCCAAGTGAACTTTGTCGTGGACAAACACCGTGTGAGTGGATTTTCTCGGGGTTCTCCCGTTTTCTTCATTCCACCATTTCATTCATTTCTCATCATCACCATCTCCTTTAGCCTGGCCGGCATAACCATAGGACGTAAAACTCAAAGATTTAATTTAATTTTTCTATCTAAGACAAAGAGATTAATTTTCTTACAAATGGATGTATAAAAATACTTAATCAATTTAGATTTAGGTATAATTCTGAACAACATTACCTACTTCGTTAAAACTTCATTGTGTATTACGTGTATTAACATTTGGGTCAACTTCCATTTCTCTTTATGTCACATTTAACATCAGTTCAGAAAGAAATTTAGATGTTTCAAAAATCGGTCGTGGTTTTATGAAAGAAGCTTTCAACACATAAAGACTTGACAGGGCAGGAGAGATATTTTTGTGTCACTAGCAAAATGGTGGAGAGGATATTTGAATTTTCGTTTCCATACGGAATGTGTCAGCTGGCCATTGATATCATAGATATGGTGCGTCGCAGCGAAATTTGTTCCATGTCTTCAAGTTGAAGTGAAAAGAATTGGTTTCTCTGTTTGTATGCATGTCTTAACATGTTTTTATTATGTCAAGATTCCAGAACATGACACTTTCTGCCACACTGACAGGACAGTGTATTTCAATTTACAACTAAAACATACCGTTAAGTGATTTTGAAGAAAGTTATCACTAATGTTTGTCAAAGTCCACCTGACTCTTTCTATTATTATATCATGACAGTGTATTGCGAAATAGTTGAAGAATTCAACATTTCCTTATACCTCTTTATATATACCTATTTCTCTCTCTCTCTCTCTCTCTCTCCCTCCCTCTGGGAGAGAGAGAGAGAGAGTTTGTTGATACATGTGTGCTACAGAACTTCCATAAGTTAAACTGCTACTTTTAACCCATTAATGAAGCGACATTCTACAGGTATTCGAATCAAAATGCATCAGTGTGTGTGCGTCTCTCTGTTCCACGATAACTTTCGTAAAATCTATCTATTTGGTTTTAAGGAAAATTAGCGTGCGCTTTCTGCCAGATATAGGAAGTACGAGGGGTTATCGTAAAGTTTTAATTAGCACCAGGAAGTTATTAAGATATGATGATGAAATTTTGTCAGTGTTATGTTTCTTAGGTGTGTAATGTTAAGGAAATTAGCTTCTAATGATTGTTATTTTTTACATGGTGTGCCAAAAGTGATCAAAGTGCAACATGATAAGATTGAAGCTCACAATGTGATAAACTCAATACATTTGAAGGGTAATAATGCCAAACAAATTCACTGTAGTCTCCAGATCATACTGATATATCCACGTTTCATCCATGGTTACCAGACGCCCGAAGAAATTATCTTTATCCTCTTCGAACAGCGTCAACATCTGTTGGGAAAGGTTACACCGTGCTTGCTTCTGAAAAGGTGTCAGCGAACGAGGAACCAGTGCGCAGATACCTTAGACATATGAAGTTCGTCATGGACAATTTTTCACACACTACATGTCTGAAACCAGTCTCATTCATAATCATTTGGATGGTTAGGGACGTCTGTAATCGAGGATTAAACACTCCACTTTCTTGGCAGTGGCTGCATCGTCCGTCAGAGATTGTCTCCCAGGTCTTGGGTCGTCTGTAGGGGACATCCTTTTGTTAGCATGTCCCTGTGTAAAATGGCAAAGTTATGCAGTATCTGGGAATTTGTTTAATAAATAAAATAAATAAATTTTTCTACTTTACAATTATGGATGCGCACGAGACAAGATTTGTGGCTGTCTCGTCTCGAAAATGTGCTGTAAAAGTGATGTCTCGACTCGAAAAATGTATATTTCTCTATTCGAAGAGCCATGTCTCGACTCGAATTTTGTCAGGAAAATCCTGTCTCGACTCGTCTCGTGCGCATCCCTATTTACAATGATGTCATAAGATAGACAAATAGCGCCATGCACAGCCTTGATCTCGTCATGAATTTGTCTCGCATTATTACCCTTCAAATGCAGGACTTTATCACACTGAGGGTCTCAATCTTATCCATCTTGCATTTTGGCACACCCTATAAAAAAATAAACGATCATTAGGAGCTAATTTCCTTAACATTATGCACATAAGAACCAAAAATAATACTGACAAAATTAAATCATTATATCTTAATAACTTCATGATGATAATTAAAACTTCATGATGCCCCTCGTATACTTATTGTTTGGACTGAAGTAAGTCAAGAATAAGTGTAAGGAGAAACGTGTAACATCAACCCCAAGTTGAATATATGCAAGTATACTTCACGTAATAACACACAATTTTCGTCAACTAAAAATCAATCAATTTTGATTAAATATGGCCAAATATTTGATTTTTTGTTAAGGAGGATAAATTCACCTTCTTATATTTCAATGATTTTAACTCCATGACGCCGTGGAAATCGTTGGAATGTCTCCTAGATAATATGTACTTTATTGCTTCAACAAGTTTTTTTTAATGAAAAGAGGAATTCACCCTTGCACTTTTGACAAGCGTTTTAACCTCAAGCAGCAGAGAGACTGGAGAGACACAAAGAAAATATAGGGCTACACCATATCATATGATAAAATCGAATTAAATTATTTTATCACATTATTTAAATAAATAAACTTCGAATTTAACGGGGAACTTACTCCCTTTAAACCCATCTATCCTTGACCAGGTTCAACCACAACCCATGGGGTGATGGAGATTGCGTAAATAAAAAATGCACTACGTTTTATAAAGATCGAATATTTTTTATGCGTTTTATACCGGAAAATTGTTTAGCATTTAGTGTGCAAACTGAAACTACAAGATATGATCAAGACGTACGGTGAATCTAGTTGCACAAATGCCATTTTTCGATGCTGCATCTATTTCAACTAAAGCCTGTGACAAACATCTTGGCATTTCAGCTAAACGAATAAAACGCAAGCTCTGGCGCGACGTTGCCAAGTGCTAAAGGGGTGTGGCTACGGCTATGCAGACAAACTATAGCGCGATCAGGTGACAGGGTAATAGACGTGGATGTATACAAAATAAACGTGGCAATACCACTGGCCTCCCATTTGCTAGCAGCATTGAAAAGGATCTTGGAGCACCGCTTTCAAATGCCAAGATGTTTGTCACACCGTTTAGTAAGTCCGGCTTCCAGAAGCAGAAGAGTGCGGACGTGTTAAGAATGTCTGTCGCTCGTCAACATCAAGTTCTGTTCTAAGCTCCAAAGAAGTGCCCAAGAAGATCACGAAATGTCAAAATCAGTGTTTGCCGATGAAACGGTGGCATTGAAGACTGTTTACAAGTGGTATGCTCGATTCCTCCCGTATTCTCATTCCACCAATTCTTCTATCTTCATTCACTTATATTAATCATCGTCTCCCTTAGCCTAAAGGAAACAATTTCATCTTATTTCATTTTGTATTCCCTATCTGAATATGTTAAATGTTTGTTTATCCAATATCTTGCTCAAGTGGTGGTTAAACTCGAAAACTCCCTGGTGTACGCCACTGCTCACAGGTACTGTACGTTGTAAACACAATTCCTTAATTGTAGAATCCAGTATAACAAAACTGGATTTAAAAAAATCAAAAATCCGAAACGCGAACTTTTCCGGTATTTACCAAAAGGACCTGCTTTTAAGGTGGATCACTAGGTATTCTCAGTGCTATGCTGAAAATTGCTTGAATAGTGCGGCGTTGCCAGATAGTGTCGAGTGTTTACTGGTGCCAGATCATAAAGGAAGTAATCATGGAATTCTGCTTGGATACTTACAGGAGAAATTAGTTTCCGACCGTTACCGCAATTAACAGCTAAGTTCCACTTCTCGAACTGCAACGCTAGAATCCAGGAATTAAACGTACAAATTTGGCAACAACGCATTATGGCGTTCTGCGCAAGCTTCTTCTCAAAATCTATTTCCTTAAATGTAAATTAATATTTAAATAAAATGTGAAACATGACACGAAAAACGGTCAAACAATATATCTATTTCGTAATAAGATCATTACTTTAAAGTACTTTACACATTCAAATAAACATTTCATAAAATTGAGCACTTCTAGTAAGATCTAACAGCTAGTGCCATCTTGTGTGCTCATTGTAAAACGAATCAAATATTTTCTTTTATTTGTTACCTTTTTCGATATCAGAAGACACAAAAAATGAATTAGTGTCTTGTGTTGTAGCTGAAACATAACTTTATCTTATAGTACAATATTTATAATATGTAACATTTCAATGCGCAGTAGTTAACACTAGAAGGACCAAAACTTTTACCTCCCTAGGAGTACCGAGCCGTCAGTTTGACGGCTACTTAATTTCAAGAAATGTATATCATTTTTCTTTATATTTCTCTTATTTTAGCTTGAATTTAATCTGTTTAATCGAGTTGCTTAGGTTTTATGTAAGTTTTTCTCGTGGTATAATACAGAGTGATCCACTAAACCCCCGCCCACAGGACATTAACATGAAAAATTAAAATAAAGGAATAATATCTACATTCCTACGTATGAAATCCTTTTTATACTAGTCACGTGATCACCCTACCTGCCCTGTAGACACTGGCTGGGCTACTTTTCTTTAGCACAGCCCTGTGTATAATGCACCAAAATAATTAGTTTTATATCGAACTTTTTATTACATGGAAGTGAATTTACATTTTCAATACATTTTTATTTCAACTTGTATGCACTGAACTCAAGAAGCAACACTTTTCTTGCGTTTACGCTTGTGTACAGTGAGTGGATTTCCTAATTGATCTTTGTAGTGAACATATCCTTTTCTTTCTGATTCAAGCACATTTTGGGAAGTTCTCCTGTTTGGACGAAGGCTACCAATCAAGATAATCTGTTTCTTTTTGAAAGATTTAGCTCATTTTTAACCTGTAAGAAAAGTTACTGCAAGTAACATTCAGTCCTCTGATAAAAAAGGATCCATCGTTTTCAGAACAATATATTCGCCTAACTGTAAGTCCCGACGTCGTTCTTAGTAGTTTCCCAGGTAGAGAAAGACTTTTATTTCATACCGTGACTTTACAACTGCAAGCAACCAAATTTGAATCCAAAATTTTCGGGCTTGTTAGGCATACATTACATGAATTTGCAACTCATCTTAGTAGAGAATAACTGTTCATCCACACCAATTGTCGTGGGTTTTATAGTGCCTCATACAATTCTCAATGAAAAAGTTCTACACAGATGATGCCAAAGCAAACTTGTTTGCTTTTAGCATTGAAGAGCTAGGACATTTTTCACCAAATCGGAGATACTTCATTATTTCAAGAAATACCTTTCTTTCCATAATCTTTCTGTAAAACACTAGTCCATAGCTTACGTTCTATAGTTCCTTTATGGTATATCTGAAGCTACACGAAATATCAATATTGCTAGAAATGAAACGGGTTCTGTAATTGACAGTAGCCAAAGAGAATCTTGACGCTGTCTGAGCTTCAACAACGGTGCATTTCAGAATGTTTCTCAACATTGTTTCGTCTATGAACAAGCGAAAAGCACTACCAAAATCATCTTCAATATGATGTAACGCATAATATAATAAACAGGTTTCTCGCGAATGATGTCGTGCGAGGCAGTATGCCCAGCATTGTTCTGTTTGTCCACTTTACTCCAACGTGTCCCGTGAGCTGCTATAAAAATATTTGATCGATTACTTCTGGAAACTTCTGTATCTAGATATTTCCTTCCTCTTAGCCGAAGAAGTAGCTTCAAACACTGCATTCTCGCTACTACTGCTGTCTTCATCGAAGCAGTCTTCCTGTTGTTTTTCCAAGCGAAACTGATTTTCACTTAAATCTTAGAAAAGAACGTAACATTTTATCAGGTCTCACGTTGCTTTTGTAATTATTCATATGTGCCTTCAAGAAAACTTTTATTTCTACAGAGAACGATGTTACCAACGAGATACGAACATAATTGAAGAAGAAAATATATTCAAAGAAGTGCCATATATCTTTTTCCTTACAGCAATGAAAAGCAGAAATAAAACATATCAAATAGCAAACTCGTTGGAAAAAATAATGTAAAATATTTCAAAATTTATTATTACCAACAGAGATACTACCATATAGCGTACAACCTATAAAACAGTCCACATCAACAGCAAAATATAGATTTTTAAATGAGGCAGTCAAATTGACGGTCTGGTCCTTCTAGGGATATACAACAAAAATATGTATTTATTTAAAATAGACACACAATGTTTATATGCTATATCAAACCGCTCTTTAAAATAATAAAAGTCCTAAAGTATGGTTGCGTTAGTCAAAGAAATATATGAGATATAGAAAATTGTTTTACGTGATGCCGTCAAAATGACGGCTTGGTCCTTCTAGTGTTAAGGGAATGAGCTAAAATATGTATTGGGTTACGGGTGGTGATCCACCTTAAGTGAGAAAAACACTTCCATTACAAAAATTCAGCTTGTTTTTCACTCCTGTATCTGAAAGTTTCTTAAGTAAATAAATGAAATTAAGATAACTTTTTAGACTTTCAGTGTACGAATCTTTCAGTAAACATTTTAAATCCATCTTTTCTATGTGCGTTTTACAGTGTTAAAAAAAGTAATTAATGAAAACCTACAAAATAATTTCAAGATAAATTCAAATATTTGGATTCTTTATGAAGAACTACAAAATTTTTAATCATGAAAAAAGTATAAAAGATTCTGAAATCTTAATATATTGAGTTTATGATGACGTCCCCAGATATTGCTACAAACTCTTTCAAATTAATTGACTTTCAACGTAAAGAGAAAGTTTTTCACCAAATTTATTTTCATTCCTTTCCTATCTCTCTTTTTATTCTTTCTCGCTTTGTGTGTCTTTGTGTACGTGTGTGTCTGTGCGTATATGGATACTTTTTTTTTTTTTTTTTAACTGGAGCAGTTGTCATAATGAACACAAAAACAGCATCTTCGTTTCTTGTATTTGTTACTGTTCTTGTGGTCTTTATTGAGAATTTTTACTAGGCTATAAAATGTAATCTCAACTTTCAAGCAAAGATCGTAAATTCTTGGGGATGAGTAGACGTTTTAGAGAAGATATTACGTTGTAATATTGTTTCAGTTGAATTTTCTCTAATGATTCAGTTTATAACTGTCATCTACGTACAAAAGAATAATTACTTTATATCAAACCATATTATTCTTATTCTTATAAAAGATTCGGAAAAAGTTACCTTCGTCAACTTCCTCGTTTCTATTATTTTTTAATTAATTGAATCTTGAATCACCCTATTCTATTTAGGTTGTTAAAGAAATATGAGCAAAATCGTCCGAAACATCTTTTCTGTAAATTATAAGAGAAAAATTCAATCCATTAGGTATATATATAGGGTGTTTCAAAACAACACTGACAACGTTTGGGAGGTGATTCCTGACACCAAGATAAGACAAAAAGTATATACCAACCTAGGTGAACAAATGCTTCTTTTCGGAGTTATAGGCTTCCGAAAACATGAAAAACTGAACTTTAAAGGTCCATTGCTCTAAAACTATGGGACCTGGTGTAGTCGGGTCAAGACTTCACTCAGGAACTAATATGTGCTCTACCCAAATATTTAAGTTTCAGAATCCTGCGGCACTTCCGCAACAATTTTTATAGAGGTAGTTGACGAGTAGTTCAAATTATATTCTCGTAGCCAAACTCTCCCGCCCGAAATATGAACAAATCTTTGTCATTTAGGAGAATGGTCCTGGGAAAACTTTTCTCCAACAGTAAACTAACTCTTATATATTTTTTTCGAAGAGAAACGAATAACACTAGGTTTATTTATAGAATGTATAGTATACCAAAGTAATCTTACCTGGGCCCGGGCTGACAAACGAATTTCTTTTATATGTATAATTTTTTTTTTTGTTTAATAAGTACAATCATTTACAATTGCAATTTATGTATACACTAATAATTATACAGTAAAACCTGTCTTCAACGAACCCTTTATTAAACGGAAAACTGTCTTAAACGGAAATATTTCACGGTCCCATGAATTTTGGAGAACAAAACGTGTAAAACTTCCTTCATTAAGCGGAAACTGTGTTACGCGGACAACGGAAAGAAAAATAAACATTTAACGGAAAATTCTGAGTTCCGGACTACAGCGTTTAGAAGATGTTTAGACATTCTGTGAGACATACATTACACTGTCTGCGATAAAATGTTCGTTCTTTTGTTAAATATTTCTGGACAGTGTTGATCTTCCCCAATCACTACTCATATTCACCCCCACAAATTGTCCTTAATCCCCGCAACTTAATCAAGAATCATACGGAATGTCGGAAAGAAGAAAACAAGATAGAGGAAGAAGAGGAATACGATACCGAATTCCAAGAAGAGTGTAGAATAAATACATATCAAGATGCTCTCAGAAGTTTAAAGGAGCTGCAAAAATTTGCCTTACGAAAAAATGATTCTGATTCACTTAGTATAATTTCTCAGACTAAACTGTATGCGGAAAGTCAAGCAGCCAAGCAGCAATGTACACAGAAAACCCTACTTGACTATTAGAGAAATAAAGAAAACGTGTGCATAGCATATTTTGTATTCATTTTAATTTTCTTTTTCTTTTTGTGTGTGTGTGTGTGTGTGTGTATTTATTCGTAGAAGAAAGAAGTACTGTAATCGAACATTGTACGTACAGGAATTTTTTTTTTCAATATGCCCCTTTATAAGCATGTATTTTTTTTAAAAAAAGAAAGGAAAGGTCTACCTCCACTAAGCGGAAACCTGACTTTAACGGAAATTTTTGCAAGTCCCGCTCGATTCCGCTAAAGACAGGTTTCACTGTATATAATTTCACAACCATTATTCTATGCTATATATGAAAAGTTCAAGATCCTAAGATCGTCGTTATGCCATACAGTGGCGTACGCATAATGTTATCAAAAGGAGTTCAAGCATTCATAATATCATGCCAAATGGGTAGAAGGCTTAAAACTGCGAACCTTTGCTTTCCGTACGCCACTGATTCCGTTACAACTAACAGTTCTAGAATATAATGCTTTTGTTTTCATTTTCTTACTCTTTTTTTTCTCTCTCTCTCTCATTCTCTTTCTTTTGTTCGCTATTCTTTTCTGTATACCTCTTTCATATATATATGAAATTTGAAGTTTATTTGCCGTGATGCAGTTTCTCCCATTTTCTGCTTTTCTCGTTTCTCCGTGTTTCGCCTCACACAGTCGCTACGATCGTTGTTTTGTGTTTTTGTTGGGGCAATATCCCATTGATTGGCAGAGGCTTAAGTAGTAAGGCTGCCATTAAACGGGACGTATTGTGGGCTTTATGAGAACATCAAACGGCAACTTCAAGGCTGAAGGTGATCGTTTTAACTCCGTCCACACACACACACACACACACACATATATATATATATATATATATATATATATTGAGAGAGAGAAAGACGAACCTCTCCCTCCAGAAATAAGTCTGCATTAACGTTTTTCCTCTGTTGTAAAATAACAAGAGTTCATTTTATACTTAAAGTGAATCATTAGTTATCAAAATAGACTGAACTCAAACTCCCACACTCTTTAGGGGTGTCGTTCTTATTTCCTAATAAATGCAAACAATTTAATATATCTATATATTCTTTATCATAAAATATTTATAATATTAAAAATTTAAAAAAAATAAAAATAGTTATTCCTTTGCCTCTTGTTATAGCCTAGTGGTTATTTCTCTCTTTTTTTTATTTCTTCTAAAATAAATAACCCATAACGTTATACGTTTTTAAAGGGGTCATTGAGGTCGGGCAATAAAGTTTCGGAACCGGTTTTATAGCGCGAAATCAGAACGAGAGAGGATATGGGTGGGAGAAGAAAACGTATACACTCGTCGGTAGCTAAATTCGATACCGACTCAAAACGGAAAATGATAATTTATAGGAGTAATACAGAAATATTGGCATCTTATAAGACTATAACTTCGAGACGCTTCAGGAAAATGAATGAACAAGAAACTTAATATATCTCGTGTGTCTGTCTACGTATGTATTAATAGATATACTGCTGCATATAAGTAAATGCAATAAATTACGCGTTTGTATGTTGTAGCTGTTATAATGAATACTGTTGTTTAACGTTTATTTTCTGGAATATCACGAAAAAAATGGATTGGGTAAGGTTAAGTTAAATATTGATGGTGAAATACAAGGTTTTAAATTTGGCTACCGAAAGATGAAACGAAACTCACAACGATATGAATTACAAAAAGAACAACTTCAAAGGTTTAGCCGTTGGACGAGGATTGTGAACGATACAAGTATCCATCATATTCCAAGTGTCCATGATTAAAGAAACTTCTGATCTAAAGCAGCAAGCTAGTTAGTTATATACTGAAGAATTATACCGATACAAAGCGGCTGTTGTTCAGTTGGTAAAGCGTTAACTTTGTATTGAGAAAGTCATGGGTTCGATATCAGAGACCAGACACTGAGCATTTCCAGGGTAATTTCCTCATTCACACCATAGACGTCTACAGATATTTAAAAAAAATACAAATTTAATTCAAATACACTGGTAGTTATTGGTGCACCTCATGTCAGAAAATTCTGGATCCGGTCCCTGTACATCGCTGTATGAAAATCTCTTGAAGTCTTTTCCCATTACCATATCATCTACAGTGCTTATGTACCGCATTCTCGGCCTCTAGTGGGGAAAATAATGCACAGTAATATGTAATTTATTTCCTATCTTTCGGGTAATTCCTAACGTGTTCCTTGGTTTATTCTTTGGTCTCTAGATGGTTCAGGACTTTCTAAAAGTTGGACACTGCTTTTTTATTTTTTAAGAGGTTCAGCTGAACAGTTAATGCATAGGAATACTGTGTTCGCGAGTTTTATGAAAGTACTTTCATCTTCTTACACATGCTCATTACTTAAAGTAATTATTTTATAGTTTACACGTACCTCATTGTTTTCTTTAGCCCAGAAAGAACATGATACGATAAACTAAATAACTACTTTCATTTCATATAAAAATAACTAAAATACTTCTTTTATTAAGGTTTTTCTTTACTATCATCACCATTAAACGAAAATAAATAATGCAAGTTCAATATTGACAAAATGTTTTATCAATAAAGTTATATATTTTCTATGTCTACAACCAGTGCCGGATTTACGTATAAGCAAAACAAGCTATAGCTTAGGGCATCACTCCCTTGGGGGCCCAAAAAATAAAGAAAAAACTGCTGTAATGTAATTTCAAAGCAATAAAAAAAGCAAATACGATAGAACTCACATACGACTACGATGTTTTGTATTATGTACTAGTTTGTTATGAATGGGGCTCCTGTTTTCCAGCTTGGCTTGTAATTCGAGCCTGTTTCTCAGCCCCGCTTGTGATGGGATGGGGTCCCAGTAGCCCAGCCCCGTATGTAATCGAGACGTTTCTCAACCCCGCTTGTAATAGGGCCCATCTTCAATAGCTTAGGGCCCCATCAAACCTAAATCCAGCACTGCCTACAACCCAGATAAATAAATAAGGTAGATTTATTCCTATAGCCTAGATATATAAAATAAGTTTATTCTAATAGCTCATGTAGATAAGTAAACTAAGGCTATTCTTTTTGATTTTGAGTTTAACGTTCCTTTTAGCAGTGAGGCTATATGAGGCATGGACCTCGAGCTTAATGTGATATCCGAATCACATCTGCTTCCGTCGGGAATCGAACCCGGGTCTCCTACGCCTAAGGTACGTACACTAACCGCTTAGCCTCGAGAGATCTCCTTATAGTCAAGTTAAATAAGCAAAATATTTTTCTTATTGTTAAAATATTCTAAAAGATAAGAATTTTAGGAATGATCCAAAAAAAAAATGGATCAAAAGATTGCGATCTTGACCAATAATTAGATGTTGGGTCAGAAGCCACAAAATTTTTGAACGGCCTCTAAATCGAGTTTTCGTATTTTTTGCCAAATAAGCACATCATACTGAGTTAAGTGGTAGGTTTGGTTTGGCTACAGTATATGTAGTTCTCCAGATACAAGACCTACAAGAAAATTTATAATTGAATGAAAAACATTGGATTTTTTGGATCAGGGCCCATAAAAATTTTGAATGGCCCTAAATCGAGTTCTCGTATTTTTTATGGAATAAGCACATCATACTGAGTGAAGTGGTAGTTTTGGTTTGGCTACACTCTATGTAGTTCTCCAGATATAAGGCCTACAAGAAAATTTCTGCCTGAAATATATTGTATCTTTAGATCCAAAAAACTAGGTTTAATTTTAAAGCCCAAATGGATAAATAAATTAATCTATTCTAATAAGCTGCAGTAAATTTATTCTTATGGTACATATAAATAAATGAACTAACGTAAGTACATTTATATAGCAGAAATATATAAACAAACTAGATTTACTGTTACAGTGCACATAGATAAATAAACTAGGTCTATTCATATAACAGAGGTAGAGAAACTAAAATAGATGTATTCTTGTAGCTAAGATATATAAGAAATCTTGGTCTATTCTTGTAGGCCATATATTTAGCCTAAATAAACTAGGGCAATCATGTATTTCAGGTATATGAGAAAACTAAGTGTATTGATATAGCTCAGATAGTATCGTGGAGATAGATAAATAAACTTTGCCTATTGTTACAGACCAGTTATTTAAATACATTAAATGTAGCAAAATTTGCTCTTGGAATAGTGAAACGATGTTAAAGTTGAGTGGCTCATAACAGAAGATACAGTAGCTCGATTGTTCTTGCTTAACTTGTACTATGATTTTAGTCTAGCGTCCCTTTCAGCAGCGAGGCTATATGAGACGTCGATCTACAGCTTCAAGTGGGATCCGAAACACACACGAGCTCCCGCCGGGAATCGAACGTGGGTCCCCATGCCAAAGATGCGTAAGCTAATAGCTTAGCAACAATGGAGCTCAACATTAAAACCTTAAAGTAGTAATTCCCCACCACTTTCGGTCTTAGGAGAGAGATAAGGGTAGAGATGAGCCGCAATGGCTCAGTGGTAGAGTGCTAACCTCTGACGCGTGAGGCCCCTGGTTCGATCTCTGCTTTCCCGACGTTTTCCCAATTTTCTTCATTCCAAGATTTTGCTCATTGTCATCATCATCACTGCCTCATTTAGACTCTGCGCGTAAGTGTGGGATGTTAAACCAGAAAAAGAAAGAAGAAATCTGACGTACGTAGTGATTATTTCAAAAGGGTGACACAAGGGGGGATTCCTCTCCCGGAGCAACGAAATCGCCTCTAAGGCAAATCTCTGATTGTACTCAATAAGGATTACCAATATCTTCACAGCACTACTTTAATCCTCTGCGTATCGAAATCCCCCTTCCCCGGAAGATATCGTCAAAATCATCACTGTACGCAAGTTCATACTTCAGCAAGAAATTTCCAATATAAGTAAAAATTTTCAAACAGTCCTTATATCTGAAATAAGAAGT
Organism: Thermobia domestica; assembly: GCF_964235325.1. NCBI lineage: Eukaryota > Metazoa > Arthropoda > Insecta > Zygentoma > Lepismatidae > Thermobia > Thermobia domestica. Next base: position 266,261,981 of record NC_137462.1, read on the forward strand.
AGAGGCAGTATTGAATTTCCAAACTCTACTTTGAGAGCCATCTAGTGAGTGAGACAGGAAGTAATTAGATAATTAACTATTGTGCGTAAACTAGCAATAAAATCATTGAATAAAGCAATGTTTATTTACAAATAATAAGCGTTGCTTTGTTCAGAGATTTATATTTGAGGCGTTGGATGGTAAACTGGCGTAAGTAAGTTTTGAGACATTTTGAGATATTGAAATTTTATTAGTAGACCAACCCACATTATGCTTTATTTTTTGCTTAAGAGTCTTCATCCCGGCGAAATTAAAATACCGCTAATTTTACAGTAATTATGTGATATCTTCAAATAGATAAAATATAATCGAAATATGGAACAAGACAATATCATATTGCATGAGGCACCGTTATCACAAGTCACCTAGCGGCTTTCCGTTTTCAGTTGTTTAGAAACACGAAAATAAATGCTGATTTTCAAAATGGCTCGAAATCGAAAGCAGATACGTGAGTCGTGATAACGGTTTCTCATGTAAAATAATATTGTCTAGGGCGCTCTTGTTCCACATTTCGATTATCTTTTATTTATTTGAAGATATCACATAATTAGTGTAAAATTAGCGGTATTTTAATTTCGCCGGGATGAAGACTCTTAATTATGCTTTATATTTTTTCCAAATTATGCTTTCTTGTTAACTTCAATCATTGCTTAACATAAATCGTGTATAATGTATAATATTTACTATACATTAAATATTCAAAATATCTTGATCTATTTATTAATATTTTATGCAACCAGTTTCTTTCATATTTAATGAACTTTCTACTTAATGCGCTTATAAAGAGATATGCTTCACTCGAGTCAGTCTTTTCATCAGTTGTGTGCCCCTTAGAGGTACATATATGCAAAAAGGAAAAGTGAAAGATGCCACCGAAAGTTCAAGAGATACACATTTGGAGTTCTTGTGCACTTTTTCTACATTTTGAATCATCATGCATAACTGCGCAGTTACATTTTGATTAAAACTATTGTTTATTCATTGTTGGCGGAAAGTTTTCTTCCTGTTTTCCTTTTTTTTTCTTTTCTCCACTTCAAAGGATTACACCGAAAAGTTTACAGAAATAAAAATAAGCTTATCATTGTTACATTGTTATGTTCTCAAAGGTTTTGCACTGTAAATATTGGTTAAAAATATTAATACAGTATGTTAAACTTGCAGTTAAACAGAATTTTCCAAGAATTGTGCTATATATTTTAAATTATGCTTTATGCTTTATTTTCCAAAATTATGCTTTTAAAATTAGTTCCTCCTGGATCCTTAGACAACCACAACCATGTTGAAGGTACCAACCATATGTGTAAATTGCTGTTATGCTTTTTTTAATGTTTTTTATGATTTTGGGTTGCCCTATTTATTAGAATCGATACAGAAAAATCGGACAAAGTCGGTTCTTTGTGTTGGCATCTTTTGGCCTCGTCATTTAACTCTAAGACACGAAACTTTGCCATCCAACAGGTTATGGTTTCAAGTTCACGAAAATGACTTAATCTTATTGTCTTTTAAAAAATGAGTTACGTCACTTTGATATTCAACGTCTCATTTGTAGTTTATTTAAGTTAGCAAAGCTAATATGAACCAGTTAGTTACTGTTGCACTGTTTTTAATTAGTTATTATTACCATTGTCACTGTCAAAATATAAAGAAACTTGTTTGAGACAAATTTTAGGTTACAGGACCCACACACGGTCCACGGTTTGTGCAAACATCATGTTTGTGGAAACAACGTGTTTGCGCAAACACTCGGCCATATACGATTCAACTGTTTGCACAAACTCCAGTTCAATGTTGAGTTTAATCGCGTAAGCATGTCCACTGAAGCAGCTTGTTTAGCTATAGTAATTGCTTGTGCTTTGGAAGCGGAAATACCCGCGAAACCAAAAAGAAAGAAGAGAGTGTGGATGAAAGAATGGTTCAAGAAACGATCTATTTCCTTCATTTTATTCACTAACTTCTCATATGCCGCATTTTTCAAATTCCTGTTTTTATATTCACTCTTTACCTTTCACAGTTCAGGTAAATTTCGATATAGGTCAATAAATTCTCGCCAGGATTCTTGATTCCTATTCATTGACCCTATAACGCAAGAAATAAGCGTCTGTACACTAGACCTCTTACTCGGAAATAAAGCTCATGTTTGCACAAACATGCCCATACACGGTCGACGTGTTTGCGCAAACATCATGTTCGTGTAAACAATTTTCGAACGAGTTCGATGTGGAAAATGTTTGCACAAACGTTTGCGCAAACAGTTCATACAGCGCCACACACAGTCAAACTGTTTGCACAAATAGCCTTGTTTGCACAAACCGTGGACCGTGTGTGGGTCCTGTTATGTTAAAAATTCGACTTACATAAATTTCGATGTACACAAAGAGCCTTCCAAGAATCTATTTATGCAAGTCGAGTACAATCTGTATTTATGCTAGTTTATACATTCTATATAGTATAATATGTGAGTTTTAAATATTCCTGTACTTGATAGATACCGTAAGCAACTGCTGAGTATTGAAGAAAAATGTACATTCAATAATTATCTTAATTATTCTACGGGTAAAAAAAAAAAAATATTAAAAGGCACAAGAGGAATATTGCGCGTCATAGCATTAAAATTTGAACTTCTGCCTTGGTTTTATTTTTAATTAAACGTCACCTGCCCTCCACAATGGATTCTTTAATTTTAATCAATGTTAATAGGCAGTTGGAAACATTGCTGTTTATGCGAGAAGTTGATTCAGATATTTGAGGGAACGACATAAGGGCGACAATAACATTTTAATCCAGGTATCTGTCTCCACTTAGAACCACTAAAGCATACCGCAAAGATTAATGAATGCCTGTTGCCTTTGTGGCGGATGCGGCAAGTGTTCGTAATTTGACACAAAAGAAATCGTGTAACGAAAATGAATAAAGTGGGCACGCAGTGGGCCAAGGTGACACTATAGGGTTAACTGCGAGGGGATATTCCTTTCAAACGAAGAGAAAAGAAGGTGTGCGTGTGGAGCGAACTATGTCCGACATTTCTATTTTTGAAGTTGGACTTCTGTCAGGTATACAAACGGGCAATTTGTGTCCTGCAATTAATTCAGCAATGCACGGAAAAGCATTTGTGTCAGCGCGCACACACACACATACAGGAACACAAGCCGAACTTTGTGTGTAGTTTTGCTCTGCTCTCTCCCGAACGAGTAATGTTATGGTCGTTCTGAGAGTAAGCACTCTTCTCTGCCCGACATTTAACAACAGTTCCGTTTACTTTCGTGGTGGACAAGTTACCATGTCCCAAATGTAAACGACGAGTGCTGCCCTCCCTCGGGCTATTATGAAATTTCACGTTCGTCTTCTGTAAAGGTATACTATTTTAGTTTCGAGTGTATTCTGTTGTACGTTTTGTTAATGTTCTGTAAAGCCCCAAGGAACTTTCCGTTGCTTGACCACAAGAAGAACCCCTTTTTGATACTCAATTTCCACTTGAGGGATTTTAGCACCTAGCTCTTTTGTTCAACTTTCCAAAAGAAACTAAAACACGATAACTTAATAGAATTTCAAGGAACAAAAGTATTCTTATAACTTGCGTATGCTTTGTCATGATAATGCACATTACTTATGTTTCATACACCGAATACCAGAAAAAGAAAAATGAAATTCAAGTTCAATTTTATGGGAAGGGCTTTGTAAACACGCCTGAGAAATATACAACCCGTTTATCATAATGCTTTAATGGGTTCTATACAGGGTGCGAAATCATTTGAAAATGGTGGGGGGGAAGAAGTTCAGCGATCCACACTAATGCTTCGTGGAGCCTCCAAAAAATTGAAGTATTAATGGATTATTATTATTATTATTATTATTATTATTATTATTATTATTATTATTATTATTATTATTATTATTATTATTATTATTATTATTAATAATAATAATAATAATAATAATAATAATAATAATAATAATAATAATAAATGTTCAAACTAGTCGTAATTGTTATTTAAAAATACTTTAATGTTATTTATTCATTTAACCAAAATTGGTAACTTATCTACTGCATTTAATATACACTTCGGTGCGTATGGTCCAGGGTTAGACTCTAGTGGGAGCACAGTACCCTTGTGTTTACCATTATATTGGAGATTACATTCGCGAAAATAGCAGTAGAGATATATAAGTCAGAAATAATAGTCCCTGAGAACCGATGTCCTAACCAAGCATTAGAACTACTAACTTGAAGCGCTCCACCTGGCCAACCATAGATCCTCATGAGCCGTAGAGTATAGTTTTTATTATTTTTTATGAAATTCTCGTTTCTTCGCTACGTACGTAGTGTTTCAGTTTGGTCATTCAGATATACGGTCACCTTTGTAAGTCTAAATAATACTATGTATCTATATTGTATTATTAGCAAGAATATATTATTATAAATAATGATTTCAATACAAATACTTGATAGACAACAAAAAGCCGTGTTGCCTCAGTGGTAGAGCGCTCTCCTCAGGTGCGTGGAATCATCGGCTGGATCCTAGCTCGCGCCAAATTCTGCTTGCGGTATACAAACAATTGTGTGGGGGTTTTCTCGGGGTCCTCTCGCTTCCTTCCACTATCCTAATCAACCATTATAATTCATCTCATCATGACCGTCTTCCTTAGCCGTGGTGAATATTCATAGGACGTTAAACTTTAGAAAATAAAAGCACAAACACTATAATACGATTGATTTGCTGATTTAAGTTTAATGACCCTTTTCAGCAGCGAGGCTATGAAATGTGGACTTACAGTTTAAGGTGAAATCCGAACCACTGTAATCGTTCAAATTTTTGTCCTGCGGCATCTGTGACTGTCGCGATACTTGTTGCAGCTGTAGATGACTTACTGAACACCTGGTAAAGTTCGCCTAACAAACATGCAAAGTTGTGAACAGCATTCACAACACCAAAAACTCTTTCAGAAACAAGATCAATTCGATGTGCCATGCAGTGTACGCTAATTAGGCACGGGTTGACATTTCTTCTAATTTGAGCAGCAACACCTTCGTTTCTCCCAGTAAACACTGCATCCCCGTCCGAACTAAATCCAACCAGTTTTTCTTTAAGATTAAAAATATCTATGCCATCTTCGGAAAATGCTTGAATAATTTTCTTTTTCATCGGCATTTTCTACAGACACTAATTTATAAAAACGACAACAAGGTTTATTTTCTTCGTCCACATATGTTCATATAACAGCAAGTGCTTATCCGCAAACCTGTTTGTAGGTTCGTCCACTGAAATTGAAGAACAATCTGTTTGTTTGAGAAATTTTACCAATTTTGCATGCAACTGGTACGCTAGGGAATAAAGGTCTTCATCTCGTCAACAACCGAAAAAGTTAAACACCTGATCCTTTTACAAATAAACTACGTTTTTTAAAACAGCATGCATTTAAAATTATTGTTTGTCTGAAAATTTTCTTTATAGACCTACTTATATTTTCCTATTAAGGTGTCCCCCCTTACAGATTTTGGTGAGGGGGAAAAGCAAGTGTAAAATTTTTGGTGGGGGGGAAATCCCTCCCGTCCCCCCGGGACTTCGCACCCTGGTTCTATACCTTGTAGGATATGGCCAAAGTACGTGTTCGTAATTACATGTAAAAAAAAAAGTTTTCTACGTAAGAGGTAATAATACACGTAAAAACATGTAAAACGTGTAAAGTACGTAAAAAAGACTTAATACAAGTCTACATATTAAAATAAAACGTATTTCGCGCTCGTTACTGTTAGTTTGGCACAAAGAAAAAGGCTTTAGAAAATTCTTTCCATCTTGCCATGGATCTCGATGATTTTGCAATTTTATATATTGTCATATTGACTTCGCAAAGTAGCGTTGTCTGTATAAATAACAAATAAGCATTACGATTTGCATGTATGAGTATGTTCAACAAACATTTCATATATTTTTTTTTTTTTTTTTTTTACGTTTTAAATCCTTTGCGGTCGACAAGTTCTAAACAAGACAAGCCATAGTGAAAGGAGGGACGATTGTAAAATGTTATTTAGAGCACAAAGGAATCAAGTCAAATTAACAACACTGTGAGAATAAAAGACAAAGTTTGTACGGTACGCTAAGTATGTGGAAAATTAACTTTTTTTTTTTTTACATTATGAGAGTTTGTAATATCTGAAAATGAATCTTTTAATGCGCATTGAATCCGCCAAATACAACAATGCTTGTGGGGCCACGGTTGTTCAGCGGTAGAGCGTTCACCTCTGGTGCATGGGGTCCCTGGTTCCATCCCAGCTCGCGCCAAGTTGAACTTTGTGGTGGACAAACACTGTGTGTATAGATTTCTTCATGGTTCTCCCCTTTCCTCTTATTTTTTTCATTCCACCATTTCATTCATTTCTCATCATCGCCGTCCCCTTTAGCCTAGTCGGCATAAGTGTGGGACGTAAAACTTAGATTTCATTTCAATAGTGCTTGTTCTTAACATGCATATGCCTTCGAGGTCTCCGCATCTGGCGATTTTCTGTATTCACAAAAAAAAAAAAAAAAAAAAAAAAAAAAAAAAAAAAACACTTCACACTTGCTGTCAGCTGTTTTGTCGGTTTCAGTTTTCAATGCTTTGTCTCTCCGCAGTCTGCGATGAGGGTAAAACAATAATAAATATTATCTACAAGCTACACGCTTTCTTTTCCCAGTCTGCTACTAACATAAACTCTGAGGGCCTTATGCAGAGTCGTTTTGAGGAATGATTTGCATAATACTAAAGGCCTGACTACTGCAGGAAACATATGTTAGTCGAGCTCTTTAGTATGTCACTAATCATGCGTCAGAACGACTCTGCATAAGGCCCTGAAAGTTTAGGCTTCGGTTCAGTTGATGCAACTAGCAACTTTGAATAAATTTATTTTGTGTTATAGTTTTGATTGTGTCCTGATCTTGAGTGATCTTATTTTCCTTAAAGATTATTTTTTTACGTCCGCATAGGAAACGTTTCCTACGTGACGTAAATTACATGTAATTTAAGTAAAAAAAAAAGTTACATGAAAATTATCTTGTCAACTCTAATGGTATACACTGAGATATGGCACCAGTTTTTCCTTTCTCAGAAAAGTAGGAATGGAGCTTATCAAAAAAAAAAAAAAAAAAAAAAGGATGCCAAGAAAGAATGCATTGTTGCTCAGCCGATGGTCGTTAGATTGACGATCGTGTGGCCAAACCGAGATACAAAGTCAACCTGTGTTAATCACTCCATTTACCCCACTCACGGGAAGTGCCTGATTACGAACAGTACATTGTAAAGCTACAACTGCCTAAGGTCCCAGTTTTTAGACTAATAAACTGTAATGCCCTATGAAATTTTCAACATTGTCTTAGTTATGCACTTACTTCTTGCTAAAATACCAGAATTAAGAAAAGGTCAACACACACCAAAGTAAGTGACAGAGGGTAGATTATTGGAAGGGCCCGGCTCTACCATATGTGCAATACGTATATTTTCACGGGGGCAAGTTTTGAGAGGCTCCAAATTCTGTCATAACTATATTATTTAAAATAAATATTTCCTGTTGGAAACAGACTTCATGATGATGGTAGTTAAATTTACTAAGCTGACCTTCTATTTGAATACTACATTCATAAATCATTTTTACGTCGCATTAGTTTAAGGTCATATGGGCAGTGCTAAAGCCAAAAGTTAAACAAATTCCAGCACGAATCTCTTGTTTGCTGTCAAATACAAGAACTCAACTCGCGAACAGTAGCGAACACCTGTTCTATTTAGTTAATTATCAGAGTTTTGATATGAAAACTAGTCTTGTCTTTGTCACAAACAAATTCCTTATCAATGAAGGTGGAAACAAGTTTTATTTTTTTTTAAACAAATGTAGAAGGAAAATCAAGACATAAAGATAAAAGAGCTAGTTGCACTGAAATTGCAAACTGATATATTGAGATTGAAGCTCGATATTGAACTCTGTAAAAAGGATTACCATCTTTCCTCTGGAAGTGTGTTTACTTTATCTTTCACTAACATAATAGATTATTATTTAAAGAAAAAACAGACACAACGAGATTGTATGTGTAGTGTTAGGCCTTTCTGAGTGCGAGTGTTCTTTCCCTCGCCTTCGTTGTTCATGATGGGGTAACATACTTAAAATCGTGGCTTTTAAGATTTGTTCTTTCTGGAGAAAGGGGGCGGCAAATTATGCCATTGCACGGGGCGGCAAATTGTCTAGGGCCGGCCCTGGTTATTCGTATTGGTTGACTGTTGATGACTAATAAAAGAGGTTTCTTTTAAATATCGCACGAATCATAATTTATTTCTTTTAAAGAAAAATGAGAATATTACAAGTTTGAATTTGGGGGGGGGGGAGGAACGCTGCACCGTCTGGCTGTCTGTTTTCTCCTTATTTTTTTATAGATCAAACAAGATTTATTTTATTACTCTCTGTATCTTGATTGTAGGTTAAAGCAATTGTGTAACCAAAGATTTTTTTGCTTTTTAACCAGTATCTTTGATATCCTACTGTTCTGTTTGGTTGAATATTTAAACTGTTTGTTGTTTGTTGAAGCAATTTCGCTTTATCTTCCATAATGTGTTTGTGTTTCTGTCTAGAATACCAAATAGTGAGTCAATGCATGTAAGAACACCCACCGAGTAAACGGAAACTAATGTATTCCCATTTCTGTGTTCTTTTTTCAGGGACCGTGTCTAGTGGTTGCTTCTGCCTCTGTTTTGGCAAACCCAGGTTCTCCATCTTCGACAAGCCTGAAGGACGCTTAGGATCTTTCTGCGTCAACCTGCTTGTAGGCGTCGGTCAGTTCTTCACCATTATATTCTGCCTCGTTGGATGGGGCTGGAGCATCTGGTGGGGAACTATCATGGTTAAAGTGTCCAGTACGTATATATCTATTTTATCTGTTACTCCATTTCAGAAACAACACACACACACACACACAAGCGTAGAGAGAACATTTTTTGCTTTGAAGAGTCTAACAGGCGCGTGTTAGTCATTCCTTTGCAACCCTAATTTTAGGCTTCTTCCCCCCTCCCCCATTCTATTCCGCTGCCCACCACAACGAACGAGGTCTTCTTTTGCTGCTATTTCATGCTACACCTGACAACGGAATTTATCTTCGCACGCACACCAGAGTCCCATCCATCACTCGTGTAAGAGAAATGGACCGATTCTTAAGCATTGGTCGATTAGTTGCGAGGTTCGGGGTTCAGTTCCTGTCAGGCAACTTGCCAAGAATTTTCAACTACTTTTTTTTTTTGCATGTTATTTTATTGTACGGACGTTCAGCGACCTAGTTATTATTAAACACGTTTCTACTTCAAAAACATTTAACGTCAAACCTTTTTCTTAAAAAGAGTCACTAGATAAACTTCTTCGTAACTTTAACACACAGAACTTTAACTTGTGTATACATTCGTAAGTACCAAAACAAACAAGAGATCTTGAAAACACTCATTATCCTACATCAACAAAGGTTTTATGCATCAAAGAGTGCTTAGTAATATCTTAACGTTTTAAACGTTTACTTACGTGGAACAACGTTGGAAGACTAATTAATTAAAACTTGAATTTATGCAAGGGTTTTTACAAACTGTAATCCACAGTCAATGAACACAAAAAATATTCTAGGTAACTTGTTTGCAATAGCTTCCATGTAAATTATTTTTCAAGTAATTGTTAAGCAAAGAAATTGTTTTCAGCAATAATACAAATATGTTTACCAGCAAAATACCCGTTCTTCGCACAGGAACAATAAAGTTTCAGGAAATATTTCAAAGAAAAATAGCTAGGCCCTATGCAAAATTCTTCCTGCTTCCCAATACTTGATGAGCAAGTTCCCATTCACTGTAATTACGTAAATCTTCAAACAATCGCTTCTAAATTAGGGATGGCCGGAACCGATTTGATTTTACACCTTCCTTTCCTTACAAAAATTATCTTCTTCTATCAGATTTTCTAAGAGTGCAGGTGCTGGTAATTAACAATTACTTAACGTCTTTTCGGGTGCAGAATTATACAGTTTTAATATTACATAAACGTATTGGACCCTCTAGAAAAAAATAGACCTCTCCCAACAAAAAATTCTGTATGCACTCCTGTGTGGCTATACCTGCGTGAAAATAATTTATGAACTCTAAGACAGGCGCCAATTGCTCCGTGGCTCAAGCATCCATGAGAGATTTTTAATGAATGCTTAGCTTGATGGAACTATTTCTTTAAATAACCTGGAGTTTGATGTTCTTATTTTGTGTTTTTAAAAAGTGAAAGCAGTGGCGTATTTAAGGAGGGGGCTTCCGCGCTTAAGCCCCCCCAAATGTTATTTACTATATGAAAGTAAATGAAATATCTTGTAGAATTTTTACATTTCCAGGCCTAAAGTTAGCAAAGACCCACCCGAAGCAAAATCGTAAATACGCCACTGACTGAAAGAATATTTATTGGAATTTTTATTATTTATTTAAAACTGACGGATTTCATTTGCTAATACAATTTTTAACAGAAATCCGATTTCAATACTGCTGGCGGCAAATGATGAAGGAAGGACGGAAGATTTACGGCATTATGTTCACTAGTTTAAATTCATATAAGCAACACCTCAAGAGAAACAGCAAATACCCATCAATCCATCTTACTCGTTGAAGCGGTGTGAGATTTGAGTTTTCTCCGTTAGGTGGCAACCTCGTCAATGGAATTTGTTGAAAGGTTGGACGATATTGCATTCAAACAAGTTTTCTCAAGATCTATGAAGTGTGTATAATTCCATAAGTAACATTAGTCCTTCCATTAATTGCGTTACAGAAAGTGGTTTCCCACCTTGTACAGTAAGGGTCAATGCTGGATGGTACACCTATATGGAAATTTACGGCAAAAGTGTACCATCCAGAAGTGTCCCTTACTGTACCAAATTTCACATAAGTAAATCCCCACGCTAAGCGGGTTTGCATATCCAGGCTCCTAACTATGAAAATATTTACGATCACTCCAACCCCAATCATTTCACAGATTCAACCTGTTGTATATAAGTTATTAGGACATAAAATTGAATGTAATTTATACGAAAAACCCTTTTATGCATTGCAAGACCTGTAACGTCCAAATATTCACCACAAATTTATAGTTGTATCGACATAAACAAACAAACAAAATAAAAAAAAGTGTGGAGCAGGAAACCACTTTACACAAAAGTCAAAAGAGGTTATTGAAGGCATACGAACTGGTCGAGCGGTTTGGGTGACTAGTCTGTCAATCAGAAGTTTATGTGTTCAAACCCTGTAGAAAATATTCGTTTTGTTTTTTTTTTTTTCTTAAAAGTGTGTTCCTATTTTCATCAGAGGACTGAGAACATTTCTTTGAATAAATCTTTGGAAACTACTTTTCTCTCAAATTCGATTAGAAGCGAACATTATATGAATTGCAAATCTAACATCCACAGCTGAGAACAAAATATTAAGTATGTTCAATATGTCATTATTATCCTTTGATTTGTAGTGAAAAACTAATTATAAGCATTGACAATTTCAGAAGATTCTCCCCCGGTAATGGTCAAGATATGAATGAGAAAAAACTGATAAAACATTATTAGTCCATTTGAGCATGATCGAAGATAACTTATGGCCACGAAGAGGAAATTTATGTCGACAGGATCTCAAATTCTTCGACAGGTCATGCCCTGAAATCTTCACTGTTTGAAAGGTATCCTTAACAAATAGAATATTATATTTATTTCTCCTTCTACGTTTTGAAATGGAAAAATCATAATTTTAAATAGAATTATAATACGATAAGCTAAAAGATTTATACAACTAATGAAGTAAATATCCTTGTGTAAGTTATCGATTTCTATTCGGATTAAAACTCGAATATTCGTTTGCATCACACTTTAAAGTAAATCCTCTCTATATATAGTTCCTACTGGAAAGCATGTTTAACTCCAATTACTTAATCAATATTTTTAATAATATATTTTTATTGTAATACTCTTACTATTCAATGTTGTATGCACTTAATTTCCCAAAGCAAAACCTCACAAATGTATAATTGACTAGTAAATATTATCAAATAAATTATCATTTAGTTTACGTAAACATTGCATCGCCTGATTTGAAACTTCGTATTTTAAATAATAATAATAATAATAATAATAATAATAATAATAATAATAATAATAATAATAATAATAATAATAATAATAATAATAATAATAATAATAATAGTAATAGTAATAATAATAATAATAATAATAATAATAATAATAATAATAATAATAATAGTAGTAGTAGTAGTAATAAAATCATAGCCATATCTTTATCAGAATTTCAGGCTTAGTCAATAAATGAATTCAACATAGTCTCTATTCGAAGCTCTATTTAATCGAATCAGATAGAAATACGAAGAGGAACTTCGAGAACAGATAAAAGAAAAATGTTACTTTGGTGGGTTTGGATGTAACTTTTAAGAGTTAGTTTTTTTGTTTTTGCAAATTACAGACAAATGCCTTGGACACTTTTTTCTTTTCTTTAAGTTAACTGATTCACCGAACTTATCTGACATACGAGTAACATGTCTCTATATTCTACTCGGTTATACACGTTTTACAATCTTTTCCATTAACCTTGAACGACAAGAACACGAACACAAAAACATCCACATAGGTATGACAGTTAAAATTCCTAACCTCCCCCACGGGGAATCGAACCCGGGACCTCATACACCTGAGGCACACGTGCTAGCCACTAGACCAGCGGGAAGAGCAAACAAAATGTATTTTGTAGTGTCTGAAGTTTATAGCTATTTCACCCTGTTGTAGTATGTTTATTGATTTTTTAATGTTTACCGTATTCGTTACTTTGAGGAATGATATATATTATTGATATAGGTTTTATTACATATTCGGCCATAAATATTATATAAATTATCAGAATTATTCATGATCTTCCATGGAAATTCACTGGTGCATGCGCAGTAGACAGACAGTGTAATTGGAAGATGAGTTCAACAGAGATTATAGGGCTATATTCCGCCGATTATATTTTATTTAATAACTATTTAGAAGAGATAACGAAAACGAGTCTACATAATGAAGATGGAATTTCCGTAGAAGATAGAATGGTGAGGTGTATACGGTTTGGGGTTGATATGGTTGTTGTTGTAGAATCTAAAAAGAAAATTAATAAGATGTAGAAAACTTGAGAAAGGCTTGTGAAGAATATGGGATGAAAATAAATGTTAGAAAGACAAAATCCATGGTGATTGAAACGAAGCGATCGGTGTGAAATATAGAAGTAGGAGCGGGAAAAAACAACAAGTGATTAGTTTTCGATATCTGAGTACTATTACTAGTGATGATTTGACATGCGAACGTGAAATAAAAGCAAGGATAGAAATGGCGAAAAGAGCCTTTAGGATGGAGGAAATAGTATTTTGAGGGGTATGGTGGCAGGGAAGAGAGGGAGAGGACGAATTAGACTATATAGAAACAGAATTAGGCTATTGGCGATATCAAAACAGAAAAATCGTATGTGAAGATGGAGAGGTTAACAGAAGATCGTGGAGCATGGCAGCTTATCAGCTGCGGTAAGTGACCCGCTGGTAATGGCGGAATACTTCTGATATAATGATACTGATGATGCACAGTAGGAACAGAAATATCCACTTTACTGTCATTGCTAATACGAATCACAATGCAAATTTCTACAGGTTGTCAAAATACCTCGCTCTAAAAGCTGTAGAAAACTATCTGTTACTATGCGAGGGAAAATCATAGGTCGAGCAACAATTAGACAAATTGCCATTCAGATAGCTAGGGGTATGAGCTGTGACGAGAAAACAGTGAAGAAATTGATTTAGCGGTATGAAGAAGGTAGTGAATATTTCACATCTTGGCCAAGAAGTAGGAGACCAATAATAATAATAATAATAATAATAATAATAATCATCATCATCATCATCATCATCCCAGGAATTTATATTTATTTCCAGCAAAACTTTTGCATACCCTCCTAGTGCAATATGATGTTTTTGTAAAACGGCAATTATAAAATTGTCAAGCTGAATTTGAAAGTCATAATAAGTAGTGCTTTATTTACTTATTGCACAATTCTTTTATGCCAGTAGCTTTCACCACCTTACTCGCTCTTCATGCTTACTCAGGAGGAAGCTGCAGGTCCCTAGGTTGGGAACTACTGCTTTCCACCAAGGAATTCAGACAGCCTGTTAGAAATTTGCGTTCTGACCAACATCAGAAAATTGTGTTCTTCTGTTTCTACTGCGCATGCACCAGTGAATTTCCATGGAAGATCATGAATAATTCTGATAATTTATATAATATTTATGGCCGAATATGTAATAAAACCTATATCAATAATATATATCATTCCTCAAAGTAACGAATACGGTAAACATTAAAAAATCAATAGACATACTACAACAGGGTGAAATAGCTATAAACTTCAGACACTACAAAATACATTTTATCTGTTCTTCCCGCTGGTCTAGTGGCTAGCACGTGTGCCTCAGGTGTATGTGGTTCCGGGTTCGATTCCCCGTGGGGGAAGTTAGGAATTTTAACTGTCATACCTACGTGGATGTTTTTGTGTTCGTGTTCTTGTCGTTCAAGGTTAATGGAAAAGATTGTAAAACGTGAATAACCGAGTAGAAAATAGAGACAAGTTACTCATATGTCAGATACGTTCGGTGAATCAGTTAACTTAAAGAAAAGAAAATAGTGTCCAAGGCATTTGTCTGTAATTGTAAAAAAAAAAAAAAAAAAAAAAAAAAAAACCTCTTAAAAGTTACTTTCAAACCCACCAAAGTAACATTTTTCTTTTACCTGTTCTCGAAGTTCCTCTTCGTATTTCTATCTGATTCGATTAAATAGAGCTTCGAATAGAGACTATGTTGAATTCATTTATTGACAGCCTGAAATTCTGATAAAGATATGGCTATGATTTTACTACTACTACTACTACTACTACTACTATTATTATTATTATTATTATTATTATTATTATTATTATTATTATTATTATTATTATTATTATTATTATTATTATTATTATTATTATTATTATTAAAATACGAAGTTTCAAATCAGGCGATGCAATGTTTACGTAAACTAAATGATAATTTATTTGATAATATTTACTAGTCAATTATACATTTGTGAGGTTTTGCTTTGGGAAATTAAGTGCATACAACATTGAATAGTAAGAGTATTACAATAAAGATATATTATTAAAAATATTGATTAAGTAATTGGAGTTAAACATGCTTACCAGTAGGAACTATATATAGAGAGGATTTACTTTAAAATGTGATGCAAACGAATATTCGAGTTTTAATCCGAATAGAAATCGATAACTTACACAAGGATATTTACTTCATTAGTTGTATAAATCTTTATGCTTATCGTATTATAATTCTATTTAAAATTATGATTTTTCCATTTCAAAACGTAGAAGGAGAAATAAATATAATATTCTATTTGTTAAGGATACCTTTCAAACAGTGAAGATTTCAGGGCATGACCTGTCGGAGAATTTGAGATCCTGTCGACATAAATTTCCTCTTCGTGGCCATAAGTTATCTTCGATCATGCTCAAATGGACTAATAATGTTTTATCAGTTTTTTCTCATTCATATCTTGACCATTACTGGGGGAGAATCTTCTGAAATTGTCAATGCTTATAATTAGTTTTTCACTACAAATCAAAGGATAATAATGACATATTGAACATACTTAATATTTTGTTCTCAGCTGTGGATGTTAGATTTGCAATTCATATAATGTTCGCTTCTAATCGAATTTGAGAGAAAAGTAGTTTCCAAAGATTTATTCAAAGAAATGTTCTCAGTCCTCTGATGAAAATAGGAACACACTTTTAAGAAAAAAAAACAAAACGAATATTTTCTACAGGGTTTGAACACATAAACTTCTGATTGACAGACTAGTCACCCAAACCGCTCGACCAGTTCGTATGCCTTCAATAACCTCTTTTGACTTTTGTGTAAAGTGGTTTCCTGCTCCACACTTTTTTTTTTATTTTGTTTGTTTGTTTATGTCGATACAACTATAAGTTTGTGGTGAATATTTGGACGTTACAGGTCTTGCAATGCATAAAAGGGTTTTTCGTATAAATTACATTCAATTTTATGTCCTAATAACTTATATACAACAGGTTGAATCTGTGAAATGATTGGGGTTGGAGTGATCGTAAATATTTTCATAGTTAGGAGCCTGGATATGCAAACCCGCTTAGCGTGGGAATTTACTTATGTGAAATTTGGTATAAGACGCGTACAAGTTGTGCGGTATTATTATTATTATTATTATTATTATTATTATTATTATTATTATTATTATTATTATTATTATTATTATTATTATTATTATTATTATTATAGTTACTGTGAGCAGATAGAAGGGTGCAATTTATCTTAAAATACGCGAACATTCTTCGTGAATTTGTGATATTGAACGTTCAGCACCTAAAGTTCTTACAGCCACCGCTAGAAAATAGTGTTTTCAATACTACAATTAACAATATTTAGTGTGCAAGAACAGTGTGTGATCATCCGTTCTGTCCCCCTGGGAGGTACATTACCTATTCATAGTCTTCGACAAGTATATTAAATATGTGCTGAATGTATAACAACTGTGAAAAATGTTAGTTCGGGCGTGCGGAAATTTAAAAAAGGTCGAACGTCGTGTGATAAACTCAGGCAGTCTCGACAAAAAAAAAAAAAAAAAAAAAAAAAAAAAAAAAGAATGTGATTGGTCAAGTAGCTTAAATTGTTACGGAGTACCACCGATCAGGTGGTTAGGGTATCACCTTTAAACTTAGCACTTCCATGGGATCTTTTGAGACCATTGTGCATGAAAATCTAAATGTGAAATATTCCTTCAAAGTAGATTTCCCGAATATTGACTGTTAGCCACAAGGTCACGCGGGTAGCGAGTGTCAATCAGTGTTAAAAATAACCCGCTGTGGATTCAAATGAGACACTGTTTTGAACACGTATTATTCATGACACACACATCCGAGCAGACTGCTATTTGCACTGTTTCATACATTACACTCTTTGTTGTGTGATTACAGGCACTGTCAGCTGAGGAGACAATCAGCGGGAAATATGCAGCCAGTGCCGGAAGCTAAACAAGCTAGAGCTTAGGGCCCACTCTCATGGGGGCCCCAAAATTTAAGAAAAAACTGGATGTTTTCCAAAAAGGATGATGAAACATATATTGATATGAATGGGTATGATTTGAGTAGAGACATGTCGTAGTTTGAATCTGGTCACATTCCTGTTCTTGAATCCGTAAAATTTAAATTCAAAACTAAATTTCCACAGAAACTACTCATCTTGATGGCAATAAGCAGAAACGGTCATTCTCGGCCATATTTTCATAAGCAATCAGTGGGTGCAATTAATCAAAATATATATCAAAATCAATGCATTTTAAAGAAACTTGTCCCTCTATCAAAGAAACCTATCCTAATGGTGATTACATCTCTTGGTCTGATTTAGTTTCTTCTTTCTATGCAATAGGGACGCAGCAGCTGGTGGACCGAAAGGAAGTGAAGATTTTGCGCAAAGAGCATAACCCACTAAATGTGGCAGAAATCCGTCCCATTGAGAAATTCTGGGCTCGTTTAAAAGCAAAAATATTCCAGCCACCATATAACCCCCCAAAAAATATATCATGTTTGGAAAAATGAGCTCGAAAAATAATACGTCAATTCATTGCAAACTACTTCGAACAGCTGATAGGGAATCTGGGTCCAAAAGTCAGAGCGGCTGCTAATCAGGGTGTTCTTTCTGTCATTAACTGATTTCATATGGTTGTAGAATGTCTATTGTGTCATCAATACAAAAACTGTGAATTTTCATGTGCAAGTAAACAAAATACGGCAATTCAAAAATGTGTCTAATTTGAATCTATAGTAGGTTATGATGACGCTTCAATTACGCCGTGATGACACTTTCCTTTCATCAGTGGGGGGGCGCGGTGGCTCAGTGGTAGAGCGTTCACCTCTGGTGCTTGGGGTCCCGGGTTCGATCCCAGCCTCCGCCAAGTGAACTTTGTGGTGGACGAACACCGTGCTCGTGGGTTTTCTCGGGGTTCTCCCGTTTCCTCCCACTTTCTTCATTCCACCATTTCACTCATCTCTCATCATCACCGTCTCCTTTAGCCTAGCCGGCATAACCGTGGGACGTAAAACTTAAAGATTTCATTTCATTTTTTCCTTTCATCAGTGGTCATAATGGATGAGACATTACACCGCTTTTCAATCTTGAACCAAAACGGGTGTCATCACACCACAATAGAAATATACATATTCTCCGCCTCCAAAGAAATTATGGGTTGCCGCCAGTGCTCAGAAAAGAAAATAGTGATCATCTTTATGGAACAACCAAGGTGTAATCCTCACGCATTGTGTTCCGAGAACACTACAATGAATATGTTTTTAAAATTAAGCTCACTCCAGCCTTAGAAACAAAACGACTCGAAAAAGTTGCTCATAATTTTCTCCGCTCCTGTTTATCGGGTACTTCTAACTGAGGGTTTTCTTTGCAACAGCAAATTTGAAATGGTGTCTCATGCTCCCTACTCACCAGACCTCGCTCCTAGCGATTTTTCGGTAATAAAGGAATCTTTTTCTGGACATTCATTTTCCTCTCGGGTCGCTCCAGCTTAAGCCATTTTCCAGTGCTTGAAACAAACCCTTAAGAGTCTTCATCCCGGCGAAATTAAAATACCGCTAATTTTACAGTAATTATGTGATATCTTCAAATAGATAAAGGATAATCGAAATGTGGAACAAGAGCGCCCTAGACAATATTATTTTACATGAGAAAACGTTATCACGATTCACTTATCTGCTTTCGACTTCGAGCCATTTTGAAAATCGACATTTATTTTCGCGTTTCTAAACAGCTGAAAACGGAAAGGCACTAGGTGACTTGTGATAACGGTACCTCATGCAAAATAATATTGTCTAGGGTGCTCTTGTTCCATATTTCAGTTACCTTTTATCTGTTTGAAGATATCACATAATTACTGTAAAATTAGCGGTATTTTAATTTCGCCGGGATGAAGACTCTTAAGGAAGCGTTCTTGAAGGCACTGAAATCATTGCGTCAAGGTTTAAAAGATGCGTACATCTAAATCGTACTGACGTTGAGAAGTGACACGTACGTAAGTTTAAACTTCCTGAGCTAAGTACTTTGTAAAATAAAGCGTTGGAGACCTTGTTGAACATAGGGATGAGCACGAGACAAGATTTGTGGCTGTCTCGACTCCAAAATGAGCTGTAAAAGTGATGTCTCGACTCGAAAAATGTATATTTTTCTATTGGAAGAGCCATATCTCGACTCGAATTTTGTCAGGAAAATCCTGTCTCGACTCGTCTCGTGCGCATCCCTAGTTGAACACACCTTTTAACAAACCATTTTAATCGCACCAACTCCATATAATAATAATAATAATAATAATAATAATAATAATAATAATAATAATAATAATAATAATAATAATAATAATAATAATAATAATAATAATAATAAATTTAGGTAGTCATTTTCTTTATAAAAATAAATAATTTTAGAAATTCAATTTATTGAAGAAAAGACCCAGGTTATTTCAAAATCAATCTCTTATACATATCTGATGTATACATATAACTTGCAAATGATCAATACTGATGTTACAGGTTCTCCTATTCAATAATAAAATATCACAAATGAAAATTAGGTATATTTCCTATTGCACACAAACCATTTCATGAATAAATAATAATCACTTCTGTTCGAACACAAAGACAGTCGTAGCACGCACAAAATACATTAACAGTGGTTTAAACAATCACGCGTCACAACAATGGTTTGCCACAAATGGAATGAAAGTTTCCCATTCTACCTGTAGAACGCTATTATCAGCCATTTCTGTTGGAATTTCAAATTCATTAGGAAACAGAGGATTTCAAATGTTCGCCCACATTTATTGACAGAGCATGCTCAGATAAATTATTTCTTGCAGTACTGACACAAACATAAGACAGTAAACATTTTTTAAAAGCAGTGGCGACGTTACGGGAACATAGAGTCAATTAGCCTTTACTTTTGTCTTCGCCAGGGGTGCACCCACCGGGTGGTTTACCGGGTCCAGACCCCCCCCCCCAAATAAAACTTCCTAACTCAACATACATTAGTATACTTTGTTAATAAAACTATACTTGTTTAACAAAGAAGTGATTGATGTAGCATTTTTTCATCTTACACTTCATCTGTACTCTTTCTCTTATAACAACAACATAGTTCTACCATTTTTTCCCCCTGGAAATATAGGCGGAAGTATTTTATATTTATTTATCGGGTACAGAATAATACTTGTTCAATACTAATAGACGTTATGGCTTGTTGTATTGGACCCTTTCCCCCAAAGATTGGACTTCTCCGACAAAAATTTCTAGTTGCAGGCCTGAACCTTGCATTGCACCTTGTATACCAAGAGAAAGTAACACCAAGGGCGCCAATTTCTCTGTAAATTTGGAAAGCTCCATTCAGATGCAGAAGGCATATATGAGGATTTTAAGACATATTTCATTCAAATTATGCCAAATATTGTATATTCTTAAATACAATAAGGGAGCCTACGCGAGCTTTGGGGGCCCCCTCGCCCCTCCAGAATCGGCGCCCTTGAGTAACACCTCTTTGCTAGTGATGTTAAAGAAAAATTAAAATATTTAGTCTACAGCACAGTTTGCTTTCATATTGACGAGGTTCTACAGATTTCCTTAATTCTCTTTATCGTCTCTAACCGTTGTGATAAAGTCTGCTACGTGTTTCTACCACTATTGTTCTAGCACAACACGAAAAAAAGTACCCCACCCACTCCGAACATATACAGTGTGTGCCAGTGGCGGCTCGTGATTATATGAAGTGGTAATGCCAAAATTGTGCAAAATAAAAGAGCATCCGTAAAAAAAAAAAAAAAAAAAAAAAACTTGTAAAGACACAAATAACTCATTTTATAATTATTTTGTTACTCAATAATTAGCGATAAGTAGATATAGAGTGCTACCGACAAACTTATGAGATAATTCCTCATATGAAAATAAGAGAAAAAATGCATAGAGGTTTATAATGAAAAATACATACTTTCAGGGTTAGGGCTGCCGAAAATCGTGGAGGCCTACATTGCAACACGCTTTAATTCGAATTCGAGAAACTGAAGTGGCGGTCCAAAGCAGTGTTAAAAAATCACATATAGGCTTTTCAAAAATGTCTAATTCAGCAATGTGCAATGGGTGCTCAAGGAACCCCTAGGGTGCATAATTCCCAGACATACTCCTAGATCTAAATAATGTTTATCTAAAATAAAAAGTAAAATAAGGAAAATAAAGAAAGCGCTATAATGAAAGGCACAACAAAACTTCTCAAAAATACATAATTCACGCGTTTCTCTATGCAATTAATTGTTTCTCTGAATCAAATTCAAATGACAAAAAATAATAACTAATATTTAGTTAGACTGTAGCTAGCCTGGAAATACTAGAATGCAAACAAGTGAACCAAGAGTCACGTGATGCAATTCCAGTCGATTTCAAATCCGATAGAAATCTCCTGCTTGGAGCCTGCCTCGACGGTGGCACAAAAAGCTATTCATCCGTACTTTCGTGCTGATTCCCGAGTAACACGCATGCGCAAAAAGCAGTTTTCAGACCATCCTGGTGGGAGAGCCTGGAGAAATTTGGCACGCAAGTGCTTCTGAGCGCATTCAATCACCGCACAAATCAAACCAGCTTCTCGTAAGCAATGTTGACGCTGCTTTTAAAGTATCATGTTAAATTGAGTACTTGGTTCCTTAGTAGGTCAAATATATATATATATATATATATATATATATATATATATATATATATATATATATATATATATATATATATATATATATATATATATTGCATTATTTGTGGTAGTGCAATGGCACATTGTCTCTCTACCAGCGGCCGCCGCTGGTGTGGGCTAAAAGTCACGAAGGGGTTATAACTGTAAATAGTTTTCTTTTTATTTATTTATCATTAATTTCCATTGATATTTCTCAGACTCAAAGTTTAAGGATTGGAGATTGTTTACACCTATATGTGGAATATAATCTCAGGTAGACATCCACCATTATGTGCCGCACAGATACGGGGCCTGTGTAGCACATGATCCAGAATAGGAGTCAACACTTCTGGTCAGATTGCCCGTATTTCTGCTCACATATACTTTGTCCTTCAGATAGCCTCAAAGAAAATAACCAAGCATAATGAGCTCAGGCGAACAGGAGGGCTAGTTTACGCCAGTGTTTCTCGAGATGACGCGATAGCCGAAAATGATCCTCAGAAGCCCACTTGAGGCCCTTGAGGTGGGGTACTGTAGCCCCATCTTGTTGAAACCACATCTCAGGCATGTTCTTCACAGCAGGACGCACAATAGTCTCAATCATGTTTCGATGTCGATCACCAGTAACGTTACTGCATTGGATTCGTCATCTTCAAAGAAGTATTGCTGCTTGGTTATTTTCTTTGAGGCTATCTGAAGAATAAAATGTGTGTGAACAAACCACAAAGAATATAGCAGCTCAAGGACAATATTCGTGGAGAAATACAGGGACTCGGACCAGAAGTGTTGACCCATGTCATGAATCATGTGCTACACAGGGTACTTATCTGTGAGACCCATAATGGTGGAAACCTACCTGAGATTATATTCACGTATAAGTGTAAACAATCTCCCATCCTTGGTCTTTAACTCTATGAAATATCAATTGAAGCCAATGGTAAATAAATTTTAAAAAAGTTATTCACTTTAAACCTCTTCGTGACTTTTGGCCCACCCTATACTTAAAATTATCATTGAAATTGGCTATGGGATTATGAATTTCTCAAATCCCTATTTACTGTGAAACTGTGCTAATGAGCGAGAATGATAAATAAAATACCTTGTGCAAGTAGCAGTGTAAGCACTAAAACGAGAAGAGGATTATTAAAATAGACTTATTAATAGTTTTAAAAAAAAGTTTCGATTAGAAAAAGTATTCAACTATCGCTAAACATAAATGCCTAGAAATTGACAAATTTGAACTCAGAATTAGCCAAAATTATGGCTAATAAATGCAAATGATATGAAATCTTTCAGTTTAACGTCCAACGATTATGCCCTTTAGGCTAAGGGAGAGAGATGATGAAGGCAAGTGAATGATGATGGAAGAATTGCTGGAACGAAAAAAGTGGGAGGAAACGGGAGTACCCCGTGAAAACGCACGGGCACGATGTTATTCACCACAAACGTGCTTTGTGGAGGATCGAACCAGGGACCTCACACACCAGAGGTAAGGGGTCTACCACTGAGCCACCGTTCCCCCCCCTCATTATAGCTAATGGCTACAATACAATGTTACTAGTTTAACATCATCTTAAAATGGTTAGATTTACCCATAAAATTGTTAAACTAGCAACACATTACGTGTGTACAGTGGCAGCGATTGGGTGGCAGAATTGAGGAGGGGAAACGATTTGTCATTATAATGGGAGAGGAATTGTATTAATTATTGTAATAATAACACTTCATTAATAATCCTATGATGCTGCGTAAATCGCTTAAATGAAAATATCTTCGAGCTGGTTTACTCTTGAGGCTCAGCTTTTACTTTCAAAATGCCTTACAAGTTTGTATTTTACAAGAAAATGTTTCAGTAGTAACTGGAAAATAATACGATTTAGCTAAAATAAAAAGTTTAGTGCGGTAGCCCATACGTTTTATTTGTTTTAAACATTTCACCAGTTTCATTTTATTATTATCATTTGACATTTCTATATGTAAGATGTTTTTGAAGCAAACTTTTTTTTTGTAACTCAAAAGAAAAAAAAGAAAGAAAGAACAAGAAAACATCATATTATTAACCCTACAATGGCATATATCTTTTTGATGATTATATCTCTATATGTTGAGTGGTCATTGAAAGCTGTAGAAAGCAAAGAGCAAACGTTTGTTACTCCAGTTTTAAAACTGGTGGTTTTGTCAGAGGTCAAACCAGATCGGATGGGATGCTGTAACTTCAAAGGCTTTTTTTACAAATTTTTTTGTTTTTTGTTTTTGCGTTTACATTTTTTTCATTGCCTGTTTTTAAAACGCTTTGTAGAATGCATAGTTTCTACATAAATATATTCCACTGACTGATCATAGAAACACCACTCCACTTATTAAATCAACTCCGCTTTTGAATTGGGATATCGAAACAATGAATGGATTAATAGTCATTCATCCTAAACTAATGTTAGTTTTCAAAATTCGAGTTCCAATTCCATGCACACAAACAAACACTTGTGTGTCTTCTGAAGAGGGCAAACACCAAACACGGAACCTTTCTCTAAAATATTTCTCCGACTACTCAACACTCCAATGCTTAAAGGCAAAGTAGATGTAATTTTTTTTCCTTGTTAGAATCATGAGTTAAAAGGACTTGACTCTGCACCGTACACCTCTGTAACGGCCGTTGGTTGTTTACTTTGCTGTCGTTATATCACAAAGGCCTTTGCTCTACAGACAAGTATCAGATCCAAATATTTCTCTTTTATGTGTGTAATATAGCTACCTGTTTTAAGTAGTTCTAGGAATTCATCACAAGAACACTCAAACCTTATTTTACCCTATACAGAGAGTAAAATAGTCTCCTTTGTAAAGTCCGCAAGAATTCGTTTGACCCTCTTGCACGTGTAAAAGTTAATTCAAACATAGTGTGTCGTTCCCATGCCGCGGTCCATGAAGTTTATTTTCAGATTTCGACATTGAAAAAATGATTGGGTTCTCGTTTCTTAATTCACACATGACGTGCCATGTCTTGACAGGACGCCTTGAACAGAAACCAGCCCGGTCGTGGCTCGTCAGTTGTGATCCTTCGGATTTCTTCGGAGCACACGAAACGACACGAAGTTGACCCCTCCTTGGATCCACCTTGGGAAAGCAGCAGCGGCACGGCACAGCACTGCCCTGCATGCTATGTGTGAATGATTCCGGCCGGACAGATCATGTCAGGGGAACGGCATCGGCACGGGCACACTTTGAGTGAATCAGCCTTAAGAGGCAGAATATTGCCACGCACTGTTATCAGAGATAACGATATTTCATGGAGTTGCCCTGGTAGAGAGGGAATTCCCTCCGATCGTGCTCAATGTGTAAAGTTACCCACAAAACAAGACGAGTCCTAACCGCTGGTCTAGTGACTTACACACGCCTGCCTTTGATGCATGGAGATCCGGGTTCAATTCCTGGTTGGGAAGTATTGAAATTTGAACGCATTACTGTGGTCTAACACTGAAGATACAGTCCCATATACATCCTTTGTGCTGAAAAGAGACGCTGAACTTCAACAGAGAATGACATGAGAAGACACAAATTTCGTGGCAGTACGAGATAAGACGTGGCAAGAGCTCCTCCAATGGAAGCAGATATATTTTCCAAGACAATTATATTATGACCTTTTGGGGATGAGACAGCCTCAACTTTCGTCTCGCAGAAAATCCTATCAATGTGTGAAACCAATTAGAATTTTCGCATTACAGCTTTTCACCCTCCATATGATGAAAATCTCGCTTGGAGACATCTGAAATCACCACTGGTTAGATTATTGTTGAGAGAGAGTTGACAATTCTCATTCATTGATCACTTTACGTTACTTTATAAACTTGGCAACTAAGCATTGTAACCCCCTCCAAATGAGAATAAACTAATTTGATTGTTTGACTATAAACTGATGTCTCCTATAAATTATATATCTACTGGTTTGCCATATATGAATGTGTTGTACCACAAAAGTCATAGTACTTCAACTTTGAGATTTTCAGAGATATCAACATAAATCTCACCAATTCTAATTATTAATTTTACATGAAATTATGTTTAAAGGTTATTGACAGGTTTAGATATTAATATGGAACATTGGTAAACATCCTTATCAAAATTCTAGTTGAATATTATTTACCTTTAGCTTTCACGTCTCCAGTTATGCACTCAAAACTCTTTTGAAACCGAGTGAGTTTGAGGATCATCAAGTGACGTAATATAGAAGTAAAAGTGAGTGATGAATCCGGTAGGTTTCCAAGGGAAACATTCTCCAGAGATTCAAACTTTCCTTCTGGAATTATACTTTCTTATATTCTATAGATTTTATTTTTTGGTTAAGTAATTTGATTTACCAAAATTCATTCTTATATTTACTCTGTCTGTCTGTCCGTCCGGGACACAGAAACTCTAAAGAATTACTTGACGGATAACAATGAATTTTGACCAGGTTCTAGAAAGTCAAAAGTTTGGAATCAAGTTTGTAGATGAAGGTGATGTTCAAACCAACAATGCTAGAAATAAACTATTGTTGTGCTCTTAATGTGCTTCATTGTAGAACAAAAACGGTAATGCATAGCAAGAAGCGGTTTCCTCTATCAATTAAGCATCCAAAAAACGGTAATACATAGGAAGAAGTGGTTTCCTCTAATCAATTAAGCATCCAAAAAACGGAAATACATAGGAAGAAGCGGTTTCCTCTAATCAATTAAGCATCCAAAAAACTGTAATTCATAGGAAGAAGCGTTTTCCTCTAATCAATTAAGCATCCAAAAAACGGAAATACATAGCAAAAAGCGGTTTCCTCTAATCAATTAAGCATCAAAAAAACTGTAATTCATAGGAAGAAGCGTTTTCCTCTAATCAATTAAGCATCCAAAAAACGGTAATACATAGGAAGAAGCGTTTTCCTCTAATCAATTAAGCATCCAAAAAACTGTAACTCATAGGAAGAAGCGTTTTCCTCTAATCAATTAAGCATCCAAAAAACGGAAATACATAGCAAGAAGCGGTTTCCTCTAATCAATTAAGCATCAAAAAAACTTTCATTTGGATCAATTAAGCTGACTATGCTGAGCACCAATCAATTAAGTTTTTATTTACAACGTTAACTCTCTAGTAAAACCGGGGGGAACGGTAGCTCAGTGATAGAGGGTGGGTGGGTGAAGAACTTGGTTCGATCTCCGGCCAAGTAAGTTTGTAGTGGACAAACATCGTGTCCGTGGGTTTTCTCAGGGCCTTCCCATTTCCTTCCACCTTATCATTCCATCGATTCTTCCATTATTATTCACTTGCTTTAATCATCCGTCTCCCTTAGCCTCAGGGGCATAATCGTGGGACGTTAAACTGAAAGATTTCATTTCATTCTGTTGAAACCGGAAGTAATACAAATCCATTATAACTTTCAATATCAATATTCATCTATGTAGAAGAAAACAATAAGAGATATCGATTTAGCGTTCTTAGAATAGGTACCATACTCAACTGTCAACCACTTCCGGTTTATCGTTGTAAAGTAAAAACGATCACAGATAGGAAATACTGTTTTTTGCAATCAATTATAGGTCTCAAGAACATATTCCATATCTACTATAATCTCTCTCTACTTAAACCGGAAGTAGTAGAAATCTACTATTACTTCCGTCTCTAATATGAATTGATAAATGGTGTACACGTGACACTACTACTTGTTATAACACATAAGATAGTCTTTTTCCAAACTGTATATCACAGCATCTTCGTGTGCCTTGGCTGACTTATAAAGAGACAGCGATGTATTTGGAAAGTTGAGCTGAAATGATACTTAACCTATGTTGTTTTCGAGTTCGACAATAAGTAAGAATCGGGCAACAATCGAAGTGCAACAGGGAAGTGGTGGTGGCCAGGCGCACATTCAGAAATTTTTGTTAAGAGAGAAAGATTTTGGTGGCAGGACGAATCCTCGGGCAGGTTGTCTTTAGTCCTTGCTTTATCCTTATGTGGGAACAGTTGTACTCTATAGCCTTGTCCCACAATTTCACCACGCTGAGCTATTGGTTCGATTCCCGGTGGGGCTACTCGGTCGAAAAAGTGTAACAGCTTTTTCAGGCCAGCCATCTCGAATGAGGTTTTTCCTGGGTTACCCTCAATCACATCACGCAAATGCCGGATGATACCTGATATAAATCCCTGGCTGCCTCCTTCCTTCTCTCACCTCGGATAGTGTGATCGTCAAGGGACGTCATCCGTCATGGCTAACATGTCCATAGATGCCGAAAGCCCAGAAATCTAATTCCTAACCCTAATCCTAGCGACGGGCTAACATGGTCATAGATGCCGAAAGCCCAGAAATCTAATTCCTAATGCTAATCCTAGCGACGGGCTAACACGTCCATAGATGACGAAAGCCCAGAAATCTAATTCCTAATCCTAGTGACGGGCTAACATGGTCATAGATGCCGAAAGCCCAGAAATCTAATTCCTAATCCTAGTGACGGGCTAACATGGCCATAGATGCCGAAAGCACAGAAATCTAATTCCTAACCCTAATCCTAGTGACGGGCTAACATGGTCATAGATGCTGAAAGCCCAGAAATCTAATTCCTAATGCTAATCCTAGCGACGGGCTAACATGTCCATAGATGACGAAAGCCCAGAAATCTAATTCCTAACCCTAATCCTAGTGACGGGCTAACATGGTCATAGATGCCGAAAGCCCAGAAATCTAATTCCTAATCCTAGTGACGGGCTAACATGGCCATAGATGCCGAAAGCACAGAAATCTAATTCCTAACCCTAATCCTAGCGACGGGCTAACATGGTAATAGATGCCGAAAGCCCAGAAATCTAATTCCTAATGCTAATCCTAGCGACGGGCTAACATGTCCATAGATGACGAAAGCCCAGAAATCTAATTCCTAACCCTAATCCTAGTGACGGGCTAACATGGTCATAGATGCCGAAAGCCCAGAAATCTAATTCATAATCCTAGTGACGGGCTAACATGGCCATAGATGCCGAATGCCCAGGAATCTAATTTCTAATCCTAATCCTAGCGACGGGCTAACATGTCCATGGATGCCGAAAGCCCAGAAATCTAATTCCTAACCCTAATCCTAGCGACGGGCTAACATGGTCATAGATGCCGAAAGCCCAGAAATCTAATTCCTAATGCTAATCCTAGCGACGGGCTAACATGTCCATAGATGACGAAAGCCCAGAAATCTAATTCCTAACCCTAATCCTAGCGACGGGCTAACATGGTCATAGATGCCGAAAGCCCAGAAATCTAATTCCTAATGCTAATCCTAGCGACGGGCTAACACGTCCATAGATGACGAAAGCCCAGAAATCTAATTCCTAATCCTAGTGACGGGCTAACATGTCCATAGATGACGAAAGCCCAGAAATCTAATTCCTAACCCTAATCCTAGCGACGGGCTAACATGGTCATAGATGCCGAAAGCCCAGAAATCTAATTCCTAATGCTAATCCTAGCGACGGGCTAACACGTCCATAGATGACGAAAGCCCAGAAATCTAATTCCTAATCCTAGTGACGGGCTAACATGGTCATAGATGCCGAAAGCCCAGAAATCTAATTCCTAATCCTAGTGACGGGCTAACATGGCCATAGATGCCGAAAGCACAGAAATCTAATTCCTAACCCTAATCCTAGTGACGGGCTAACATGGTCATAGATGCTGAAAGCCCAGAAATCTAATTCCTAATGCTAATCCTAGCGACGGGCTAACATGTCCATAGATGACGAAAGCCCAGAAATCTAATTCCTAACCCTAATCCTAGTGACGGGCTAACATGGTCATAGATGCCGAAAGCCCAGAAATCTAATTCATAATCCTAGTGACGGGCTAACATGGCCATAGATGCCGAAAGCCCAGAAATCTAATTCCTAACCCTAATCCTAGCGACGGGCTAACATGGTAATAGATGCCGAAAGCCCAGAAATCTAATTCCTAATGCTAATCCTAGCGACGGGCTAACATGTCCATAGATGACGAAAGCCCAGAAATCTAATTCCTAACCCTAATCCTAGTGACGGGCTAACATGGTCATAGATGCCGAAAGCCCAGAAATCTAATTCCTAATCCTAGTGACGGGCTAACATGGTCATAGATGCCGAAAGCCCAGAAATCTAATTCCTAATCCTAGTGACGGGCTAACATGGCCATAGATGCCGAAAGCACAGAAATCTAATTCCTAACCCTAATCCTAGTGACGGGCTAACATGGTCATAGATGCTGAAAGCCCAGAAATCTAATTCCTAATGCTAATCCTAGCGACGGGCTAACATGTCCATTGATGACGAAAGCCCAGAAATCTAATTCCTAACCCTAATCCTAGTGACGGGCTAACATGGTCATAGATGCCGAAAGCCCAGAAATCTAATTCATAATCCTAGTGACGGGCTAACATGGCCATAGATGCCGAAAGCCCAGAAATCTAATTCCTAACCCTAATCCTAGCGACGGGCTAACATGGTAATAGATGCCGAAAGCCCAGAAATCTAATTCCTAATGCTAATCCTAGCGACGGGCTAACATGTCCATAGATGCCGAAAGCCCAGAAATCTAATTCCTAACCCTAATCCTAGCGACGGGCTAACATGGTCATAGATGCCGAAAGCCCAGAAATCTAATTCCTAATGCTAATCCTAGCGACGGGCTAACATGTCCATAGATGACGAAAGCCCAGAAATCTAATTCCTAACCCTAATCCTAGTGACGGGCTAACATGGTCATAGATGCCGAAAGCCCAGAAATCTAATTCCTAACCCTAATCCTAGCGACGGGCTAACATGTCCATAGATGCCGAAAGCCCAGAAATCTAATTCCTAACCCTAATCCCAGCGACGGGCTAACATGGTCATAGATGCCGAAAGCCCAGAAATCTAATTCCTAATGCTAATCCTAGCGACGGTCTAACATGTCCATAGATGACGAAAGCCCAGAAATCTAATTCCTAACCCTAATCCTAGTGACGGGCTAACATGGTCATAGATGCCGAAAGCCCAGAAATCTAATTCCTAATCCTAGTGACGGGCTAACATGGCCATAGATGCCGAAAGCACAGAAATCTAATTCCTAATTCTAATCCTAGTGACGGGCTAACATAGCCATAGATGCCGTAAGCCCAGAAATCTAACTCCTAATCCTAATCCTAGTGACGGGCTAACATGACCATAGATGTAGAAAGCCCAGAAATCTAACTCCTAATGCTAATCCTAGTGACGGGCTAACATGTCCATAGATGTAGAAAGCCCAGAAATCTAATTCCTAACCCTAATCCTAGTGACGGGCTAACATGGTCATAGATGCCGAAAGCCCAGAAATCTAATTCCTAATCCTACTCCTGGTGACAGGCTAACTGCCATAGCTGCTGAAAAGCCCAGAAATCTAATTCCTAATGCTAATCCTAGTGACGGGCTAACATAGCCATAGATACCGTAAGCCCAGAAATCTAACTCCTAATCGTAATCCTAGTGACGGGCTAACATGACCATATGTAGAAAGCCCAGAAATCTAACTCCTAATCGTAATATTAGTGACGGGCTAACATGACCATAGATGTAGATAGCCCAGAAATCTAACTCCTAATCGTAATTCTAGTGACGAGCTAACATGACCATAGATGTAGAAAGCCCAGAAATCTAACTCCTAATCGTAATCTTAGTGACGGGCTAAGATGTCCATAGATGCCGAAAGCAAAGAAATCTAATTCCTAATCCTACTTCTGGTGACGGGCTAACATGGCAATAGATAGTGAAAAGCCCAGAAATCTAATTCCTAATTCTAATCCTAGTGACGGGCTAACATAGCCATAGATGCCGAAAGCCCAGGAATCTAACTCCTAATCGTAATCCTAGTGACGGGCTACCATGACCATAGATGTAGAAAGCCCAGAAATCTAACTCCTAATCGTAATCCTAGTGACGGGCTAACATGACCATAGATGTAGAAAGCCCAGAAATCTAACTCCTAATCGTAATCTTAGTGACGGGCTAAGATGTCCATAGATGCCGAAAGCAAAGAAATCTAATTCCTAATCCTACTCCTGGTGACGGGCTAACATGGCCATAGCTACTGAAAAGCCCAGAAATCTAATTCCTAATTCTAATCCTAGTGACGGGCTAACAGCCATAGATGCCGAAAGCCCAGGAATCTAACTCCTAATTCTAATCCTAGTGACGGGCTAATATAGCCATAGATGCCGAAAACCCAGAAATCAAACTAATAATCGTAATCCTAGTGACGGGCTAACATGACCATAGACGTAGAAAGCCCAGAAATCTAACTCCTAATCGTAATCCTTGCGACGCGCTAACATGACCATAGATGTAGAAAGCCCAGAAATCTAATTCCTAATCGTAATCCTAGTGACGGACTAACATGTCCATAAATGCCGAAACCCCAGAAATCTAATTCCTAATCCTACTCCTGGTGACGGGCTAACACGGCCATAGCTGCTGAAAAGCCCAGAAATCTAATTCCTAATTCTAATCCTAGTGACGGGCTAACATTGCCATAAATGCCGAAAGCCCAGAAATCTAACTCCTAATCGTTATCCTAGTGACGGGCTAACATGACCATAGATGTAGAAAGCCCAGAAATCTAATTCCTAATCGTAATTTTCAACTTTCAACAACCACGTGGACGCGGCGTGGCTTTGTTTCTCAGAATGAATACTTTGGATGATATGCTGTACATAACGTGCATAACGTAACTGTACATATTGTAAGTAATAATTGTGTAGTCTCCTTACTTTTACTTTTATCCCTTAACTAAACTTCTGTGTTTTTTTAATGATCATACAAACTTAGTTTCCATCGTGAAAATTATATCATCAACAACGAAAACGTTTGTAATTTCTACCTTATTTTACAATAGTGTTGCCAGGGAGACGAGAAATTTACCGTCTCGTCTCGATTTTCGAAAAATTTTGTTTTTTTTTATATATTTAGTATGGTAATATTATTATATCTAGTATAGTAATATTATCAAAAATTACTATACTAGATAGAATACGAAAATGCTACTTTGTAGTTGAAAGCTCATCGAATATCCAAGGAACGAAGGAAAAATATGTAATTATTTTTCTTCTTGTGTACTTACTCTGATTTTTCTTTCACCTCCCTAGTAGGATTGAATATACTATTTAATCTATAATTTGTTGCTTGTGTGCTACATTACATCTGTATTACGAGTACATTTGAGTTTTTAGTAGGAGTAGAATGGCATTTTGTCGCTTGCGTATTAACAAAATCTCCTTAGGATTTGTTGATTGATTGATTGAAAGGGTTTATATGGGCGCGTCGACATCGAGGTCTTTTGCACCCTTCTCTGACAGGAAAAATGAAGTACCCAAGAAAAAAAGCATAGTATCATAGATATAATAAAGTAAAAGCAAAGTCTGGAGTACGTAAAAGGTGTTCGGTCATTTATGAATTAAAATGTCATAGCATTCAAGAAATGTGCAAACTCGATACACAAACACAAGGACGGGTTAGTAGAGTCCAACACACTTGTTTCTGCCGCGATCGTTGCACAGCACAGTGTTGCAATCTAAGTATCCAAAAGAATACCCAGACAACACGTACGTGTACGACACATGTGCCCTATCCATGCATACTCCGTACATGAGCACATGTGCATTTGTGTGGATGATGAACACATACATAACTCGTGCATAAGCCGTACACGTGAATTTGCGTGCACGAAGCACACATACATAACTCGTTTATGTGCACATGTGCATTTGCGAGGGTTATGCACACGCACATAACCAGTGACTAAGTCGTGCATGTGCACATGTGCATTTGCACGGATAAAGCACACATTTATATAACCCGTGCATAAGCCGTTACGTGCACATATGCATTTGCGTGGATGAAGCACACGTACAGAATCCGTGCTTAAGCCTTATGTGCACATGTGCATTTGCATGGATGAAGCACACATTTATATAACCCGTGCTTAAGCCGTTATGTACACATGTGCATTTGCATGGATGCAGCGCACGTACGTAACCCGTGATTGAGCTGTTTTGTGCACATGTGCATTTGCATGGATGAAGCACACATTGATATAACCCGTGCTTAAGCCGTTATGTACCCATGTGGATTTGCATGGATGCAGCGCACGTACGTAACCCGTGCTTAAGCCGTTATGTGCACATGTGCATTTGCATGGATGAAGCACACATTTATATAACCCGTGTTTAAGCCGTTATGTACACATGTGTATTTGCGTGGATGCAGCGCACGTACATAACACATACTTGAGCCATGCATGTACATATGTGCATTTGCGTAGATGAAGCACATTTAAATTACCAGTGATAAGCCGTTGTGTGCACATGTGCATTTGCACGGCTACTGCACGTGTGTATGAGACGTCCATAATACCGTGCAAGTGTATACTTTTACTTTCATTCTTTTACTCTCATTCTCATCAACAATATAAAGTAACCTCCATTTTTAGTAGGTGTCGTTTTTCCTTCATTCGGTGTTATAGAGACTTTTCGACGAATGATAGCTGAATGATTGTAAAAACTCTATAACGTCCTCTGAGCTAGGATACAATATCAACAGGTGGAAGCACTGTACCGTTGTAACTACTGTCAGACAGTTCATAGGTTTACAAAGTTTATTTTCGTGACCGATTACAGCAGAATATGTTGCGTTATTTGTTGCTTGGCAAACATGTCAAAGATACTACTTAAACCTTTGCTCGTTGCAAATAATAAACTCAAAAAGTAAAATTCTCACTGACAATTATCAGTTACTTGTGAAATACTTTGAAAGTGATGTCTTTGGTGTTGAACTGGCCACCTGGAATCTCTAACCAGGTAAAAAAAATAGGGTATCCGTAGCTGGCGGAGAAAAATAAGCAAGTCATTTAGTGTGTCCATCCCCATTGATTACATCGCGAACTTCATTAATACGGTTGGATTACTTACCTCTCGGAGGATTAAGGAAACAACCGTCGAATTGGTTTTAAGCCTCTACGGCGGCTAATACTCCTATTGATTATTACTGTTGACGAACTTGCTATTCTCTTGGTTAACGATTTGTTTTCGATATTCTCCTCTTCGGAGGCTGATAACACTAAAACTAGTTGACGACTTTGGCATATCTACCGGATAACGATTTATATTAGTGCTTCCTCTTCGGAGGAGTAGGCACCTTAAATAAATTCACCCTTAGAGCATTGCTCTAAGACACCACAGTATACAGGGGCGATCAGTACCCTCTTTTGTGGTAAGCTGGCGTTAGTTATTAAGATGGCTTCTCAGAAGCCAGGAGCAAAGTCAGATAAAAAAGTACAATCACCCCGGATTCCAGGTCTCAGGGGAAAATAGCAAAACCAACTTACAAACCAGAAGATTTTCTAGTTCCTTTAGGCAAAAAGAAGCAAGTAGCCGCCCCAGCGAAATTAAAATCCACTACACTTAAGCAGTCCAGTGCTTCACAACCATCCACTTCGAGTAAGCCTGAAGATATGGACTTCACGGTAGTAGGAACGCTGAAGCGACGTAGGTCTTCTTTAGCAAACATCAAGACAGAACACCTCACTAATAGTGTCTCCGACTATCCACCTCTTCCACTCAGTAATAAGTTCGAGGTCTTGTCCCCAGCACAATCAGATAATGCTAGTACCGGCACTAAAGCTGCCACGACCAAACAGCCACCCAGTTTCAAGCCTCCTCCGATTTTCATTTACGGAATTACTAACACCTATACATTTATTAAGACTTTGTCACGAGCATTGAAGGAGCCCACTCTAGCTCAGTCAACTAAGGAGCGCATTCGGATTCAAGCGGCAAACAAAGATGACTACAATTCAATCAAGGCTTACTGCGATCAAACGAAAACTGAGTATGCCACAGGGGTAGCAAAAAATGAAAGGCCTATTAAGGTGGTTGTCCGAAAACTGCCTATTGACACTGACTTAGACGA
Source organism: Thermobia domestica (assembly GCF_964235325.1). NCBI lineage: Eukaryota > Metazoa > Arthropoda > Insecta > Zygentoma > Lepismatidae > Thermobia > Thermobia domestica. The sequence goes on from NC_137462.1 coordinate 266,297,856, forward strand.
TCTGAAGGATGAATTTATCCGACTGGGCTACAAACCAACAAGCGTTCATCAAATGTCTTGCAAAAGCAAGAGAGATAAAAAGAAAATTATGATGCCACTGTTTTTGATTGCTCTGGAACGAAGTGCAGCTATTAAAGAGATCTATGCTATCAACAACCTACTTCATTACAAGGTCCAAATCAAACCATATAAGCCTCCCTCGGTGCTACAGTGTTACAGATGCCAACGCTTGGGGCATTCACAGGACACCTGCCAAGCGCATCCGCGCTGTCTCAAATGTGGTCAATTTCATTTTACCCAGTCCTGCAGTAAATCCGACTCCTCCACACCCGCCACTTGCGCAAATTGTCAGGGAGATCACCCGGCAAATTACCGTGGATGTCCAGTATTCAAATCCTATTCTGAGGCTCTTAAATTGCCGGCACAGCAGGCGAGAAAACTTCAAGATAAAGCGGAGAAAACTGTCAACAAACCAGCAGCAGAGACAATTCCCGATCCCACTATTATTAATGTCCAACCTATGTCTACGGACAATGAAGACGCTGCAGCCCCTCCTGCTTCTCACATCCAATCAGCTTCTGCTGAAAAACAGGAGAGCCCCAAAGAAGACCTGGACCTAAAGTCTATTCTTTCATTCCTCAAGGGGTTACATTTCCACAAAATCATAACGCATATTAAACGTGGTATTACCCGTTTCCGTCAAGCAGCAGACTCAGCTTCCAAGGCTGCAGCAGTAATAGAAACAATAGCAGAAATGGTTGACGATGGCTGTTTCTAACTCCAGCGTCCTACATCATACACTTATCCTTGCTACATGGAATGCAGATGGTCTCGAGGGGCAGAAACAAACGCTAATTAGATTTCTCACACACCATACAGTTGATGTTATGTTTGTGCAAGAAACACACTTTACTGCTCGGATCACTACTTGGCGTCTACCCAATTACATTGTCTATCGGCAGGATAGAGTGGGCAGACAGAAAGGAGGATTACTACTGATAATCAAAAAGGCTTTCCCAGTCAGGTTGGTTACAATACCACCCCTACTTACTTTGGAGGCACTTGCTGTTGAGCTAATAACTCCAGGCGTTCCATTAATATTGGTTACCGGGTACAGGTCCTCGGCCACACAACTACAGCCCACAGACTTCGATGTCATCGCAAACTTAGGGCCAAAGGTCATCTTAGCTGGAGATCTTAATGCTAAACATGGAGAATGGAACTCGATTACTTCAAACAGTGCTGGAGACGACTTACACCAATACCTCCTCACGTCCAACTTCAACATCAGTGCTCCACCAGACCCAACTCATCATCCAAAGTTCGGCGGACAACCCGATGTGCTTGACGTCGCTCTTTGTAAAGACGTATCCTTTACTGTCCATCCCTATGTCATCTCAGATTTAGACTCTGACCATGATCCAGTCATTTTTCACGTTTCACACCGCAGCATTGCCCATTGTGCCCCTATTTTTAAGCAAATAGAAACCGATTGGGATATCTTTAAACAAAAACTAAACACTATGATCGATCTCCGAGATCGGCCAGCTACTATTGAGGACATCGACCAAGCGGTTTCTCACATCACATTAGCACTTCGAACAGCAGAGGCAGCGAGCTCCACTGCCAAAATCTCTCCATCGCACACAGGACAATGTGACAGTCTACATCTGCAGATCTATCTCCATTTAAAACGTTGGGCTAGACGCCGATGGCAGCACACACTACATCCAGCATACAAAACATTATGGAATAAACTGCGTGCGAAGCTCAAGATGCTCACACAGCGACAAAATCAACAGTACTGGGAAGATACTTTTCGAAATATCACAGCAAATGATCGAAAAATTTGGACATTCTCTAAATCCTTTCAGCGTGCTACAAATGCTTCCAGAGCTAGAGTCCTTCAAGGCCCACAAGGACTGACTCAAGACCCACAGTCGCAAGCGGACATTTTTGCTGACTCCCTGGAAGAACAGTTCCAGCCTAACAGATCACGTCTTGATCCCTATCTCAAACAGCACATTCGAACCACACTACATAGCCTAACTACACAAAACCCTATACATGACATCATCTTAGTTACACCTCGAGAAATAGAAAGACACATCAAATGTCTGCCGGCGAAGACAGCATCCGGGCCCGACAGGATTAGATCTGATATCCTAAAACATCCAACCAGAAAACTACTGGTCTTCCTAACCTATTTATTCAATGCCATCTTTCACTTATGCTATTTCCCGAAGACCTGGAAGGAAGCTCGTATTATCACCATCCCCAAGCCCGGGAAGAATCCACTTCTCCCGGAAAACTATAGGCCAATAAGTCTTCTATCACACCTAAGTAAACTCTTTGAACGCGGGTTTCTTTGGAGGCTGAAACAGCATGTAGCTACTAGGGACCTTTTACCATTTCATCAGTTCGGGTTTCGTGCACAACATAGCACTACTACACAACTCGTGCGAGTAGTGGATCATTTAACAGTGGCTTTTAACAGAAAACAACACACCCTTGGAGTCTACCTGGATGTCTCAAAAGCCTTTGATAAAGTATGGTTAGCTGGACTTTTATATAAACTATACACGCAAGGTTTTTCAGATCGTCTTCTGCATTTACTGCGTTCCTACCTCATTGGCAGAAAATTCCACGTGTCTGTTGACGGTGTTAAATCCACGTCTAGACCTATTAAATCAGGTGTTCCACAAGGCGCTGTACTTTCACCGCTTTTATATAATCTGTACACAGCAGGTATCCCGACCTTACCCCATTGCTTTATTGCAACATACGCCGACGATACTGCCTTTTTCACGACCAGTAGCTCACTTGCACAGTGTTACATATACATGCAACGCCAACTCATAGCTTTTCAAGAATGGGCAAGACGTTGGAGAATCAAAATTAATGCAGACAAAAGCTGTGCTGTCATCCACAGTCGGAGACGCATCCGGGTCCATCGAAATCTAAACTATGAGAACACACGCATTCCTCATGCTACGCACGCCAAATATTTGGGTGTAACTTTAGATCGTAGTCTAACGTTCGCCGCACACATTAGAGACATAAAACAGAGAGCATTACGAAAAATATCAGCGTTCTACCCCATCTTGCGCTGTAGCTCCCTTTCTCATGAGGTCCGAGTTCACATCTTCAAAATGATAATCCTGTCTACCATCTCTTATGCATGCCCTGCCTGACAACATGCTTCCCATAGTCACGTACAAACTCTCGAAAGTGTGCAAACTCGAGCTGGTCTTATAATCACTGGTCACGACAGATATACACGAAACAGCCAGATCCTGGAAGACTTAGAGCTACCCATTGTCAGAGATGTTCTACGGCATCTCCACAATAAGTTCTGGCGTACTTTACCCAGACATATAAATCCAGCTATAGCTAATATCGGCACCGAATGCGCACTGCGGAACGTCAATCGAACACCACGCATTTAAAATCTCTCCAGAACTGGTAAAGAAGTCATAATCAGCTACTCTGCGACAGTTGCAGATGTAGTCTCCCATACATACCAAAACAATAGTAACACCCAACAAACCATCAGCACATCTTGATATATTCTTTATAGCATATTACTCATGGAGTCAGGGGCTCCGGCCCGATACTCTATACATAACCACAAAATTACCGTGACCGTGACCGTGACCGTTGGTGTTACATATGTTGTTACTACGTAAGGCACCAAATATATAAACTCTTTTTTACGTTGCATCTCGAATATGCTTTTACATCACCTCTGCATTAGAGAAAATCACATGTGTCGTACATGTAAGTCATCTGGATACTGCGCGTAAATCATTCCTATCCTATTTGTAAATCACCAGGGTTCTGCGTGTAAATATTCTCTGTCCTACATGTAAGTCACCTGGGTACTGCGTGTCAATCACCTGTGTGCTACGTGTAAATCACCTCTGTCGTACATGTAAATCATCTGGGTACTGCGTGTAAATTACCCATGTGCTACGTGTAAATCAGCTCTGTCCTATATGTAAATCATATGGGTACTGCGTGTAAATCACCTGTGCGTTACATGTAAATTATCTCTGTTCTACATGTAAACCACCTAGTTACTGCGTGTAAATCACCTGTGTGCTACATGTATATCACCTGTGCGCTACATGTAAATCACCGCTGTTTTACATGTAAATCACCTGTGTGCTACGTGTAAATCGAATACGTGCTACTTGTAAATCACCTGCGCAGTAGATGTAAATCACTTGTGCAGGACGTGTACGTATGCATTGCACATGTCCTGTGCACGTGAAGATGTTGAATAGGACTTGTGATGTATATGTGCATCACATGTACAGGCGTGCATTTATACAGATGATGCACATGTTGCATCCGTGCAATTGTGCATGTACTATACAGGTACTGTACGTGCATTGTGCTGTCTGGGTAACTACCAAGCATTGTACAAAAAATATACTAACGTAAATGAATAACATGTACAGCCTATTAATAAAGAGAGAGCTTACCTTATTCCAATGGCTACAAACATATTAAGGCTAAGACTAATGGCACACTTCACGCATTAATTAGTCTAATTCTTCTATTCCTGACAAGTTCTCCCCAATCTCCGAGGCCGTGTCAGTTGATTCAGGATCTCCTGAGAAGTTCTCAATCTCCGAGGCTATGTCAGTTGATTCAGGGTCCACGTAAATTATGAAAGGTGCCGATGCAGCATTATCTTCATATTCATCTATCAGGCCCTCGCGCTCCATAAACTCATTCTCGTTCTCTTCGACAAGACGACACCTTGAGCCCCATTCTTCGCTTGTGACACTCTCAAATTTGCATTGTGCGAGCTGCATGACCGCATCCAAATTAAAGGTTGTGTTGTGATATGCCACCCAGTTTTTCACTAGTGCCCATATTTTTTCTATTGGATTTAATTCAGGGTGATATGGTGGAAATCTTAATACACAATGTCCGTATTCATTTAGTAAGGAGTCAACTTTGTAGGTTACATGTTTAGGTTTGTGTAATTTGATTAATTCGTACAGCTCAGGTCGTGTCATGTCAGGTATGAAAGGTAACCCCTTTTCTTGAAGCCATCTCTGCATATCTTTTTTTTAAAGAATCTTGAGTGGGGGCAGGATTTAATTGCGCGTTGTGATCAGCGGCGTCGTTTCAGACTTCGCTTAAGGGGGGCAAGAGCACCACCAACATAAGAAGACTTTCACGTTTTGTACTAGTATATTAGTAGTCAATCGATTAAAGTATATGTATTATTCAAACTCTTGGGGGGCAATTGCCCCCTCCTGCCCTCCCTAAATGACGCCCCTGGTTGTGATACGAGGCATTGTCTAAAACAATAACAGATCTGGGTGAAAGATTAGGAATTAGTTTTTCTCGAAGCCATTTCATGAAATTATCGCTGTTCATGTCATCGTGGTAGTTCCCTGATTTCGAATTAGATTTAAACATTATAGTAAAGCATTAGGAACAAACCCATCCTTACCTCCGGCGTGAACTATCACAAGACGTCGTCCCTTGGACATAGCCACCCGAAAACATTTGCCAGAATCATCTGACCAACCATATTCTGGAGTATGAGAACTATGTAAGTATGTTTCATCTACATATATGATTGGTCGTCCTTCCCGCCTAAAATGCCTTATTTGTCTCAAGAACCGCGTTCTTTAAGCATAAATCTCTTGCTTTTCGCTTAAAATGGTTCTATTATTTGGTGTCTTCCTCCACTTAAAACCCAGCTTATGCAGTAAGCGTCTCAAACTCTGTTTACTACCCGCAAAATTTAATTCTTCTTGTAATGTCGTGTGCAATTTGCTAAGTGTTGGCAGTTGCTTTTCACGCATAGCATAGTCATACACACGCCTACGGATGACACATTCATCGAAATTGTCCACTGAAGATTTAGGTGCTAGTTTTGGTCTCCTCTTTCCAGGAGTAGAGAATGATGTGGAGGGCCCTTCTGACGACTCAAGAACTTCTCTTTCCTTCACAATTCCTCGAATTGTTCGTGCCGGGATCCTGGTTGCAGCTGCCGCTCTTTTACCAAAATGTTTAATTGGAATATTAACACCTTCACTAGCTTCCATCTTCAGAAATGAATGAACATTATTCACAATTTCTCTCGCTTGGCTATGTAAAGTCTTTGTTTTCAATTTAGACAACACTGGAGGCATTGTGCAAATAAACGTTTTTACAAGAGTAAAACTTAAAAAACTGGGAATAGGCTATCTACAAAACTTTCAACACTAGAAAAACACTCCGAGCTTTTTTTTTTAAAAAAAAAAAGGCTGTCTTCACCACAGTTCGAAAAACGCGCGCACTTAGGAAAAGGTACTTCAACACCACTAATCTTTGTTGTCGTATGCTAATAAGTTTTTTTTAACAATGATTTTTCTAGAAAGAAATCTTGCAGAATACTTCTGCTTCTGAAAGGTATATTTTTGTTGCTTTCGTCTGCCGTTGGCAACACTACACTTTATTCAGCGAATTATAGTTCAGCATGGAAAGAACGATTTGCGTCATAATGAAAGGTGTCATGCGCAGTTGCCAAACTTACTTCAGCGAAAAGGGGAGAGAATGATATGGAACATAAATTCGCATAGACTTTTAAATTATCTTTCCTCCTCGATGTGAAGAATTTAACTGACTATTGTGGCAACATAGCAAGTGCTAGAAACAAGGGGGCGAAGAAATGCATGTAAGAAGGGCGGGGTGTGAAGCATTTGTATCGCGGCAGAGACTTCTGTGTCGAGCTCTACACAACAGCATGTTAATCTTCTCTGCCGGGGCAGCTCGGCAATAGGTGCACACACGTGGGGCAGCCCATAATTAGTAATGAATATGACAGTGCAGTAAAGAAGATAAAAGCAAAGAAATGCTATGACAAGCATAAAAACACCATGAAAAAACACAAACGGTAGATAAAAGCAGAAATAAATTAATTAAAAGAAATGTGAGAAATGCACTCACAAATCACGCAAGACGTGCAAAAGCTGCAAGTAGGTGAAAACTCGCTGGATCATCTGGACATCGTCTCCAAGCAAAGTAGACAGATCAGCTGGTAAGCCAAGGCGGGCTCGCTCAGGAGCAAGAGGAACATATTCCACAAGAAGGTGGCGGATGGTCAGGAATGCACCACACTGGGTGCAGGAAGGCGGGTTCTGACGACGTAACAGGTAGCCATGGGTCAGATGGCTGTGCCCAATACGTAATCGTGCCAATCGTCGTTCTTCCAGTCTTGAAGGACGAGAACTCGTGGCCCAAACACCAAGTCGCGGCTTGATAGCATGCAGTTTATTCTGAAGGTGCTCATCCCAGTTTGTCTGCCAGCGATGAAGGAGAAGACGGTTGATTAAAGGGCGAATATCAGAGCTGGGGAGCGGTGACGGATACTCAGGTCCTGTAAGGGCAGGTTCTTTGGCAACACGGTCAGCACGCTCGTTCCCTGGAATACCAGCATGGCCAGGCACCCAACAAAATTGCACATCGCAACCTGCAAGTCGTAAGGAATGGCAAGAGAGTAGAATTTGCTGAAATATAGGGTGCACAGTTGACACATCCGTGAGACTATGTAAAGCGCTGCTGGAGTCAGAGCACAGGAGAACATGTCGGAGATGGCGTCGACGAATATAATGCAGAGTCTCCAGAATAGCAACCGATTCAGCAGTAAACACAGTGGAAGTAGGATGGAGCTTCAAGCCAGCGCTATGATCATCCGTGACGAAGGCACAGCCAACAGAATCTTCATGCTTCGAACCATCCGTGTAGAAGACAGCGTAGGTACGGTACGCATCCAGAAAAGAGAAGAACTCCTGACAAAATTGTTGATTGCTGGTAACAGACTTCTTAAATTGCGTTAGATGAAAGCTGACAACTGGTGGAAGAACTGTCCATGGAGGAATGGGCAGGAGGCCCAATGGATAGACGGCAGGGACATCGAGTCCAAGAGAAGCTCCAAGGTCTATAGCACGAATGCCAAAAGGCCGGGTAGCTGTAGGTCGTGCTTGATATGTCATAGCGAGCACCAGCCTCAAGGGCAAAGGCCAAAGGATGGTCAGGTACGGCACGGATATTAATGTAATAGCGCAGGAGCAGGCAGTCTCGACGGTGGGAAAGAGATGGTTCATGAGCCTCGACATAGAGACTAGGAATAGGGCTAGTTCGGAAAGCTCCAAGCGCCAAACGAAGGCCAAGATGATGAATAGAATCCAGATGACGTAGGATGGGAGGTCGAGCAAAACCATATGCAACACAGCCATAATCCAATTGGGAGCGGATGAGGCTACGATATAGACGCAACATCACCACACGGTCAGCACCCCACGAAAGATAGAACACCAAACGTAGTAAGTTCATGGAGCGGAGACAGCGGTACTTCAGGTCTCGAACGTGAACAGCCCAGGTAAGTCATCGGTCAAACTCCAAGCCCAGAAAACGAACATGATCTACATAGGACAATCGAGAACAGCCAAGGAACAGCTCAGGATCATAGGCACAGTGACGAAGGCGACAAAAATGTACGCAGTTTGTTTTGGTGAGAGAAAAGCTGAAACCAGTAGTGGTAGACCATCGGTGAAGGCGGTTGAGCGCTAACTGCAACTGGCGAGTAACTGTACGGAGATCACGTGAGCGACAGTAGATAGTAAAGTCGTCCACATAAAGCAGCCCATGAACAGAAGGAGAGAGCTGCGACATCCCAGTGTTCACTGCGACAGCAAACAATGTGACACTCAACACACTACCCTGTGGAACGCCATTCTCTTGTGGAAACAGAGCAGAAAGAGTAGCTCCAAGCTTGACTCTAAAAGAACGTTGTTGGAGAAAATTCTTGATGAAGAGAGCCAAGTGGCCACGTAAGCCCCAGAGATGAAGTTGCCGCAAAATGCCATTACGCCAAGCGGTGTCAAAGGCCTTTTCAAGGTCAAAGAAGATGGCTATCAGATGTTCTTGATGACGAAATGCATCCTGAATAGCACTTTCAAGATGCGCCAAATGATCAGTAGTGGAACGGAAGCGCCGAAAGCCACACTGAAAGTTGGAAATGAGGCCATGGTGTTCAACAAACCAGACTAAGCGGGTATTGATCATCTTCTCTAAAAGTTTACACAAACAGCTAGTCAAGGCGATCGGGCGGTAGCTTCCACTGGACGTGGCAGGTTTAGCAGGCTTCAAAATAGGAATAATGTATGCTTCACGCCAGGCATCGGGGAAGGAGTCTTCAAGCCAGATGCGATTGTACAGGTCAAGAAGATATTGCTTGCCATCATCAGGCAGGTGCCTGAGCATAGCATAACAGATGCCATCAGGACCAGGTGCCGTGTCCTTCGTAGAATCCAAAACAGCAGCAAGTTCAGCAGTAGTAAAGGGCAGATTATAAGCTTCAGCGGTTGTAGAGCGGAACTGAAGTGGCGTACGTTCGGTGCGTTGTTTATAAGTGAGGAATCCAGCTGAGTAGTGAGTAGAACTGGAGACATCCGCAAAATGACGACCTAATGCAGCAGCAATTCTGTCCTGATCAGTGACCATTACACCATCGATAATAAGGGATGGAACCGCAACGGAGGAAACACGTCCCTGTAGACGACGAATTTGCGACCAGACCGCTGTCATGGAGCTGCCAGCAGTAAGAGAAGAAACATAAGTGCGCCAGCTATGACGCTTAGCTTGCTTAATCAGATAGCGGGCTCGAGCACGAAGAAGACGAAATTGAGCCAAATTATCAGCTGTAGGAGCACAATGAAAAGTACGTAGTGCTCGACGTCGGGCCAGAATAGCGTCACGAATCTCCTCAGACCACCAGGGAACGGTGCGTTTACACCGGGAACCAGCATAGATAGGAATAGAGTCGTGTGCAGCTGCCAGGATACTCTGCTGAAAGGCCTCATAATGACCATCAACAGTAAAACGAGGTTCTAAAGTGAAATGAAAAGTGGCGGAAAATGATCCCAGTCTACTCGACGTAGATTGTAGGCAGTGAACGGAGCAGAATGGATGAGCGGAAGACCATGCACAAGAATAGGAAAGTGGTCACTGCCACAGAGATCATCATGCACGCGCCAAGTAAGATGGGCACCAAGTTGAGGACTGCAAATGGAGAGGTCCAAATGAGAGTAGGTACCAGTAGCAGTAGTAAAATGTTTGGGACTGCCATCATTGAGGAGCAATGAGTTTGTGTTGTCAAGGAAAGTGGCGATCTCTTGACCTCGCGACTCAGTACGAGGAGAGCCCCACAGTGCATGGTACGAGTTAAAGTCACCCACAAACAGAAATGGGGATGGAAGCTGTTGGGCAATCTGTTCAAGATCGACAGCAGTAAAGACGTCATGACGCGTAAGGTAGATACAACAAAAAGTAACAGGTTGTCTTAAGAAGACACGAACAGCTATAAGCTGGAAAGCACTATTCACATGGATGAGAGCAGAATGGTAAGCATCAGAGACCCCGATTGCTACACCACCTGCTGCACGACCTGCAGTAAGCTGATCATGACGATATACAGTGTAACCAGAGAGAACTGAGTTGCTAGTAGAGGTAAAATGCGTTTCCTGAAGACAGAATATGGTACGATGAAACAATGTCAATAACTGCTTAAATTCCTCGTAGTGAGTGGAATAGCCATTTAAATTCCATTGAAGAAGAGACATGTTCAACAAGCATCGAAAACAAGAAGCGAGTTACCGCGCTTGCCTTTTTCACGGCCACCCACAAGGGTAAAATTATCGAGCTCCTCCTCAACCATATCATCCATAAGAGACTCGTCATCACTAGGTGGACTACGTGACGTATGGTTCTGTTTCTTCGCCCCAGGTGGGCTAGAAGACTGGGTGCGTGAAGATTTCTTCGATGCCTTGGTAGAAGAAGCTGTGGAAGAGGGAGAGGCAGCCTTGAAAGCTTGAGCCTGGAGCTGTTTTTTCCGTTCCTTCTTAGTGAGGGGTTTGGTAAGAGGCTGGCTGTTTGGCTGCTTCAAAAACTGGGTTATGGAGTGATTAGGGGCAGACGAGATAGAGCCAGCTGCCGGAGCAGCAGGAGGCTGAGAAGCAGGAATTGGCTTAACAATTCGTGGAGGCGAATGATCTTTCAATGGAAGATTAGGCTGCGAAGCGGATGATGATAGGTGCTTCGTGCGGGATAGTCCTGGGTTCACAGAAGAAGCAGTGGTACGGGACGCCTTGGAAGAGACTGGCGCACTGGGAACCTCAACGTCAGTTTGAGTAGCAGAATTGACTGTCTGAGTACCTGGTGATCTGCTGGTCTTTAGAAGGAAAGAGGAACTGGTGCCGAAGGTAACTTTTGGCTGTAGCCTTCGTTTAACCTCAGCTGCGGAGATCTTCTCGATTACCATCAATTCACGGATCTTCTTCTCAGCCATAAAATTAGGACAGTCACGTGACCAAGCTGGGTGGCCACCTTTACAATTAGCGCACTTCGATGGGGCCGCACATGGGGCCGGACCATGAGCTACAGAACTACAATTGCCACAGATGGCAGAGGAATGACAAGAAGGGACTGAGTGGCCAAAATGTTGGCAGTTAAAGCACCGTAAGGGTAGTGGTATGTACGGGCGGAGCTTTAAACGGTGGTAAGCAACGTTCAAATGCATTGGAAGGTCAGGTAGAGCGAAAGTTATGATATAGGAATCTGTGGGCTGTACTGTACCATTTCTCTTCGTAGTAATACGATGGACGTCTGTCACATGGCTATCCGTAAGTTCGGCACATATTTCCGCCTCTGGTAACTCTCTCAAATCGAAGCAAGTAATGACTCCTTTGCTAGTGTTTAACTGCCGATGAGGCTCAACCAGAATAGGAACAGGTCCTAACTGCGTACTAGCTAGAAGTAATTGAGATTGTTTTTCTGATGTCGTTTGAACAAGTAGCGTCAAATTCCGTAATTTACGAATATGTCCAGGAGGAAACGTTCCTGTGGCAATATGATGAAGCTGACGATGAACTATAAAGGGTGACAATTTACTTAAGGCTCCAACTGTGTCAGTTGATCTGTCTTTGATAATTAAATATCTTGATGCAAGACCAAGCTTTTCCTCTCTCTCTATCCTGGGTGGGTGGTTGATGCGAAGCCATAACTGAAGAAAGCCCAAAATCCTCTCAGCTTCCCCGTCGTGGTTCGAAGCGGCCAACGAGGCTGGCAGGTCCTACCTGCATGACCCTTTTCAGCAAGCTAAGCTGTGACACCAAGTCAAAATGACAAGGAGGCAGAGCCACTTGCACCGCCGACTGATGGGTACTTTTGAGAGGACCCACGTCCCACCGTGTAAGGGGAGGAACCAATGGTTCATTGGAGATTCCCGCACCGCAGACTCCCAGCATTCCCTTTCAGGGCATCACTCCTTCCGGTCCTGCTGGGTGCGCATGCGCTGCACTCCTCCGTCCCACAGCCCCGGGTCCAGCGTCATCCAAGAAAATCCAAAAGCAAAACCGGTCCATAGCAAGGTTGTCTTCTAGAAAGAGCAGTCCATATCCGAGGCTTATATTTTTAACGACGCTCGATCGCAGGTTTTAAATGCCGGGTGATCGGCCCGGCACAACCCCCAACCTGGAGGACCAGTGGCTGATTGCAGTTCCGAAGAACTGGGCGCCACATCCCGACCCCGTTCTTAGGATTTGTGTCGGAATATTAAAGTTATAACCAGAGCACGAAAACTTACGGGTGTCAGGTCGCCATCTCAACCGGAAAGTCGAATCTGGAACCTTGTTAATTTACGGCCAAAATATGTGGGCCAATGTATCAAATTAGATTTCTATTATTATTACGCTTGGTTTTCAGAACTGGCGCCTAAATCGGAAGAAAATTTTTCAAAACACTGGTTATAACTATAACTATATTGGTTATAACCATACAAAAATAATTTGTTCAAAATTCTCCCTTTTTCGTATTTGTAAATATTGTAAGGTTTCATACCATTACATGTAAGTAACTACTATAAACACAAGTTTCAAAACGGGGGCAGCGGTGGCTCAGTGGTAGAGCGTTCACCTCTGGTGCTTGGGGTTCCGGGTTCGATCCCAGCCCCCGGATCAATTGAACTTTGTGCGAGGGTTTCCTCAGGGTTCTCCCATTTCCACCATTCCATTCATTACTCATCATCACCTCAAAAACAATGCGAAACTCAAAAACAATTTCAAAATATAAAAGCTAGCAGATGATGGAAGAGGGATACGAAGAAGGATCGGAAGAAAACCAAAGATGGCCGATCTTCCCTTCAAGAGGACGGGGGCATCAGTCTACAACACCTTTCTGCCGGGGCTGCAATGAATTAAGAAGAAATCTTATAATAGTCCCCCGAGGCTACAATGAGCGAAGGAAACTCCCTTAAGAGTCTTCATCCCGGTGAAATTAAAATACCGCTAATTTTACAATAATTATGTGATATCTTCAAATAGATAAAAGATAATCGAAATGTGGAACAAGAGCGCCCTAGACAATATTATTTTACATGAGATACCGTTATCACGACTCACTTATCTGCTTTCGAGCCATTTTGAAAATCGGCATTTATTTTCGCGTTTCTAAACAGCTGAAAACGGAAAGCCGCCAGATAACTTGTGATAACGGTACCTCACGCAAAATAATATTGTCTAGGGCGCTTTTGTTCCATATTTCAATTATTTTTTTTTTATGTATTTCAAGATATCACATAATTACTGTAAAATTAGTGGTATTTTAATTTCCCCGGGATGAAAACTCTTAATCACCTCCTCCGAAAGCTGAAATGAGCGAAGGAGTTTCCATCATAACATCTAAAGTCATATTGAACCTTTATCTCCGAAGCAACTGTTGTACGTGCTCAGGATTTGTTAAAATCTGAAAACATTTAGTGATCTTTATACAAAGTAACTTTGTAAAATTGTTATAGAGATTTATTTTGCAAATAAAATAGGGGAAGGGTTTTTTATTCCGGACTTTTATTAGACTATACAGAAAAAAATATTGAATATGGTAACGGTACAAAAAGGTTGCGTGGTCATGAATGACTTCATCTAAACATCGATAGATTAATGTCGGTTCCCGAACAAGATTAGTTTCCCTTGCCTCTGTGAGTATGTTCGAAATATGGATCGCTTTCGTAGCGCAGAAGTAACAACAATGTAGAGCAAATAAGGGTGGATTTCTTTGATTTTTGGTGAATTTATCCATCTTTTCAGATTTTTTTTAATTACTTTCTCCAAATGCCATAATACTGCCAAATGATCAACGCTCAATTTCTCTGCAATCTTTCGTGTCGTTTTCCGCGTATCTGCTTTGGGGATCAACTTCAATTTGTAATCTTCTACAACCGCACGACGTTAGTGATATTTCTTATTCTCCGATCTTAAGTAACTACGACAGAAGTTTTGGAACCAACCTTCCGTTGGATATTCGCTCACATTGCCTTTATCTTAACTTTCTCTAATCACCCCCACTTTCATTAATGTTCTGAATTGCTTACGTTCTTCTGTGACCGGATTTAAATAGCTGTGCTGAAGTAGATTTTATGAAAATCGTGTTTCGGCTTCCTATGAAAAAAGACGAATGCATCGATATATTTCTTATGACGTTTATACCTACATTGTGCTAAACTACATGGTGCTAAACTTAAGCTTTCGAACGATATTAACAAAGCATACATCCAGCATGTTTTATGCCCTGGTGTGTTTCAAACTAAATGTACACGAATTCCTACATTAATTTTGGGTAACCCCACTCAAATAGGACACGGAGAATCGTACAGTCCATCAGCTATATGCTTGAGAGCCTGCAGGAAAATTATTACTGTTTTGTGCCACGCAAGTCGTGCTGGATTTAGGCACAGGCACGGATTGCACTATTTCAAAAAGTCAAGTATAATTTCGACTATCCGGCTCACAATTATCCGGCCTAATAAGAGAAAAACAGATAGCCTAACTCCTTAACAAATGAGAAATATTTTAAAACAATCTACTTGACTTGTAACGCTTTCATAAAAATTCAACTAGGCCAAGGAGAATTAGTCATGTATCAAGGACATTTTCTAAAACTAAAATCTGTAAGTTTTGATTGTTTTAGGCCTAATACGTATTTTTTAAAACGCACAATACAATACATAAGTATTTATAGGGTACTAATTATTCTGTACTAACAAGTAGAGAAAATAGTAATAAGAGCTGAATTTGAAAATCGTGTTTTTAACGGTATGGGTGAGGCAAGAAATGAACAATTATAGATTTCCGCCATTTCCGGCCTACTCTTCTACTACATTATGCCGGATAATCGGAAGTCTACTGTATATACATTTACAGATTGAGACGATACAATAAATTTTCTAGACGAGATTAGAAGTTTTCTGAACGAGATGAGAAGAAACTTGCCGTGAATAGAGATGAAACGAGAAAGAAGTGTTCGCGAATCGAGACGAGACGAGATTACAAAAAATTACGAGACACCTCGTCTCGTGGGCCACACTACTCTAGATTTAAATATTAAAACATTTGGCCTACGGAGAATACTAAAAAATGGAACTCCAAATGAACACAGATGCCCAGTTTTCGATACCTGGATAGTATTATTAGCGATGATATGAAGTGTGAATGCAAAATAAATGCAAGGATAGGAATGGCGAAAAAAGCCTTTAGGAGGAAGAAAAGACTTTTTGTGGAACCTTGAATAAAGAGTTGAGAAAAAAAAACTCATATAGTGCTTTGTGTGGACTATTGTACTGTATCGGGCAGAAACATGAACATTACACAAAAGTGATTAAAAAAAGGATCGCTAACTTTCGAAATGTGGGTGTGGAGAAGAATCGATAGAATTAGCTGGGTCGAGCGGAAAACGAATGAGGGGTGTTATAAATGGTGGAGGAGAAAAGAACAATTTTAGACATTATTAACAACAGGAAGAGAAACTGGTTGGGACATTGGCTAAGAAGAAACTGTATCATAAGGGACGTGCTAAAGGGTATGTTGGTAGGAAAGAGAGAGAGGGGAATAAGGAGGCTACAATAGATGAACGATATCAAAAGAGAAAAATCGTACGTGAAGACGAAGAGGATAGCGGAAGACCGTGGAGCATGGAAGCTTCTCAGTTGCGATAAGTGAGCTGTCAATAATGGCAGAATACTTATTATGATGATGACGATGATGATGTCGACTTTTAGTGAGTTCTAACTACGGTCCTTCAGATTCATAATCGGCTGCCTTAATCTTCAGACCAAGACCACTTCGCCCTGAATGCATTGTCATTGATGTCGAATCTTCTATGGTATTTTTCTTTGTTTGATGGTTTCTTTTGCATTTCTCTTATGTCGTCGTGACTCATCTACACTATGCATTATTTTATATTGCAGCTCCTATCCTCTTACACAGGGCCGTGCCGTGGGGGGCGGGCGAGCGGGGTGACGTCCCCGGGCGCCGAAGTAAAGGGGGCGAAAAATTCGTGAGAAAAAAGGGGAAAAGATAGGAAAAATTGCTTGGAATATATGTATGGGGGCGCCATCGTATTCCCTCGCTCCGGGCGCTGATTTTCCACGGCACGGCCCTGCTCTTACATAAGGTATCGGGACTTCCATTACCTCTTCCCACAAAACTATAGCTTTGACTGATTTATTTTTCATACTCTCCACACCAGCCAGTGCAGAAATACCAGATACAAAACAGGTGTACATTTGCTTCCTTGAGAGATAGTACAAAAGATATGCACTTCAAAACTTTACTTTTTTTTTTTTTTGGCATTCCTGCCATATAGTGGCATATAGCCGACGATATATAAAACTGTATTTTTATAACTCTCGAATTTGTTTTATTAGATTTCACGTTTGAAAACATAACCTTCTTTTGTTTTTGTAAATGACATTTGTTTTTATTTCTCTTTTTCTTTTCTCTTCTTTTTTTAAAGACTAAACACCGACACTATTTGAAACAGGACCTACTGTTCTAAAAAGGGTCCGAGTCACTCCGCTGGTAAGCACTCCATCAGGGATCGAACCCAGCACCATCCAGAAAGAAAGCACTTGGCCACAAAAGGTATTTTTTTCTTTAAACAACATACTGATTTATATGTATTTATTTTCATTGTTAGGAGCGAGGCCATAGAAAACGAAACCCATAGTTTTAATAGAATCTGGACTAATTTGAGGGATCTCGACGACTCAATATTAGAATGTTCACCTTGTTTGATCTTGGGCGATGTGGATCTGCAGCATACAACGTCGTATCCGTGAGTTTTTCCGGAGTTTTTCTATTTCCTCTGACATTCTCAGACTTCCAATTTCTTCATAATCTTTCACTTTATTTATGAACTGCCTTCGTTAGCCTAAAGGGTATTAACCGTGGAACACTAAATTAAAAATTCCATTTCAAACCACTTTAATCTAGGATTAAATGACGTGGTCTTGCAATGCAACTTTCTATGAGCCGAGATAGTATCGTGAGGAACGTTAGAACCCACGAGACGAGATAAGATTTTCGTGACGAGATCTGAGAGAAATAACAATAAAAACAAATGCATTCGAGACAACACAAAACCAATCTTGGCTCGTAGGTAACTCTAGGGAACGACCTATACTGTGAAAGTTAATCTTACATAATATTCTATGCACCCACCAAATGTACTAGATTTAGTCCCCGGTCGTACCTCGGAGTTTACGTTAAAGTACCTAAGTAGGTTTAGTTCTTCATTACGTCGATGTTGCATAAGGGCGTAAAACACAGAAGATCAAACTCATATGCAATGTCTTCGTAGTTCGAATTGAAACTTGGACCTACTGCACCAAACGCGCCACTGGACCAGCGGGAAGAGGACGTCATTCGAAACGTTGTCGTTTGCTCATAGTATTTTATTTTATTCTTTATATATTCTTTGCCCTACTAAGAAAGATTTTATTATAAAACAATTAAAAGGAACAGTTTTAGCTATGATTTTCTTAAATGCGCTTCAACTGATCACCTTACCACAGGGTTTCTCAACCGGGGGTTCGCGAAGATAAGAAGAAGAAACAAATATAATTAGAATCTAATACCGGAAAATATTTTTAAGTATTATTTTGAATTTTGTTCTGATAGGCATATTTTTATTTTTATGCATACTGTTAAGAACAACAAAAAATAAGTCTACTGAACACTTTCAACAGGTGCAAAGTTTTTAAAAATTGATGTAAATGAAAGAGGTACTATATGAAACTAATGTGAACTGCGTATTGAAATGTCAGAAAAATACAGATGCAACAAAACCTGCACATTGAAATACAATTAAAATTGAAAGCTAATGAGATACCTGAACATGGTGTGACTTTACTAGTGCTACAATGTCCGGTTCAATCTTCAAGTGATGTACATTATCAAGTCATTTTTAACTGATAAGCGATTTCTTGTCTTTGTATGGAAGAAAAAACCACTTTCGCACAGGTACGATGTAGCAAATGGAATTATTACTTCTAAAGCAGCAAATACTAGGCTAGGATATTTTTCTCTCCTTTTCAGCCAGAACTTGTCCAAGTCTTCGTTACAGAAAACCAGTTGCAGGGACTTGTCGCGCGATAATTCTGTTAATTGGTAAAGAAATCGTGGGCTTAGATCAGCAACTTTGATGGAGGAGTAGGGATGGCACTTTTATCGTAGGGAATATATTACTGTTACTGTATCCACTATATACAAGAAATGGATTCTACTGGGGGGCGCGGTGGCTCGGTGGTAGAGCGTTCACCTCTGGTGCTTGGGGTCCCGGGTTCGATCCCAGCCCCGCCAAGTGAACTTTGTGGTGGACAAACACCGTGCTCGCGGGTTTTCTCGGAGTTCTCCCGTTTCCTACCACTTTCTTCATTCCACCATTTCACTCATCTCTCATCATCACCGTCTCCTTTAGCCTAACCGGCATAATCGTGGGACGTAAAACTCAGAGATTTCATTTCATTTCATGGATTCTACTATTATAGAAATAGAGGAATATCGTGAGATCTCCGCAATCTATCTATTAAAATGCTACAATAGCAACAAAAGCGCCTGAGATCAAACCTATAACTTTGGATTTCAAACTTTTGATTTACGGTTATTTGTGATTTCACGTTTAACAGAGACAACTGTTTCAAAAACTGTGTACTTTAAGTAAATTATTTAAATAGACCTTTTTCATAAAGTTTAATTTTTAAATTCTTGTTCAAAGCCTTTTTATTTTAAAAAGCATTCTCCAAAATCAACGCAAATGAATTGTGCTACCATCTTTAAATTGTACGTTTGTGGACGTTTATATGTTTGTGGCTAATCCTTTCGACAATGAGATCTCGGAAACTACAGGCTCTAGAAAGATGACGTTTTCACTGTTCGATTGCAAATTTTATGTAGATTGTCCAGATCTAATTGAATATTTTAAAAACATGGCCATAATTTCTTTATTATATTTTTACGAGTACACTAGAAGTGTTGAAATTGAAAAAAAAAACTAAAGCACCATATCCTACGCATTATACATTCCAACACCGCATAATTGTATAGGAGGTTGCATATCTCTTAGGAGTTTGTTTCATGGCCAAATGATAATGAAAAACGAAGGATTACCATTTCTCCACTCTAAGTGGAATCTTTATTGTTTGGAGTGTTTTGCCCAATGAACACTATATATCACTGACATTATAATTAATTGTGTGTGTAATGCATTTGCTTATTACGTACTGCATGCAAGAACAAAAAAAAAACACTAATCATACATGAATTAAAAACTCCAACCGCAAGTAGGTTCAAATCTTGCAAATGGTGCGAGATATTGAAAAAGTAATCGACAAAATCTCCCCTTTATGGTATCTCTTACCAATTTTTTATCAAGACGTCTTTCATTTGTGTCTGTAAAGGCTCATGTACAGATGTTGCGATGAGTGACAAGAAAATTCATGCTCATATGTGAATTATGCGATGTAGAGAGCGTAGGTTCAGCTAGTAGGTATTAAAAATCTCACACAAGCTTATTACAAATCAGAGATTATAAGGGGTTCACTGACAAGAGGATGTGATAAAATGGGGGTCGTGATACCAATTTGGTTGAGAACCACTGCCTCTTAGCAGTATAAACTATATGTTATTCTACAATTATTGCTACAGCTAATAGTAAATGAAAAAAGAGCTATTGAATGACTTATGAAGGCGAAACCTCATTCAACTATTATTTTATGATTCAAAGAATTTACGGCTCTACGCTTTGTGGGTTGTGGGTTCTTACTTCCGTAGCATAATTCATCAGACGTGTTGCCAATGTATATGAGTCAATTCGTCACATCTGAGAAAGAAATTAATTTTTTTTCACTTTCCCCTGCACTTTACTCTTTTTTTCTTTCTTTTCTGGCCACATTTTATAGTTTGTTCTTTTATTTTATACATTCCAAAGCTTACACTTTTATAGTTTTTTATTCTTTTTTTAAATGTTTGTTTTCTTTTCTGGCTCATAATTGCGTCTGCAAACTTCATTTTTCTCTTCTGGACTTCTGGCAACGCGAGAGAATAAAAACTAAATACACTTTTCTTTTCCCCCCTCTCTGCGCGCGCTAACACACATAAAAGCTCTTATTCACTTTTAAAATTTGTTTATTTAATATATATTCTTATTACTTCCACGTTCTTTCAACATTTATTTGCTCACGTTTCATCTATTTTATTATTTTCTTTCACTGTTATAAAACAGAAAGAAAGAACTAACATTATACATACTCACACGTGTGTCATGTAAGTATATATACTCCTTGCTTCTCTCTCATACATACATATATATCATCATCTGTCTTCCCTTTATTCAAGCAGCTTTTCTACGTCATCTTCCCTTTCTTCCAAACAATTGCTAGTTGTAACAGTTTTATGGGCTCCAACCTAGAAAAGGAAGACGCTCACCATTCCTCCATCTTTCCCTTTGTCTTTGTCTCTCTGCACCTTTTGTTACCTCTGTTCCTCGTTTCTGCTGGTTCTTTCCCTTTTCCTCCTGAACTATCAGAAAGGGAGGATTGGTTCATGCGTTAGAAAAATATCTTAAAAAGGGTTTGTAACAATGGCGGCTCGTTAGGGAAGTCACATTTACAATTCAATTTCTTCCATTAGTATAGTGTATTAGATCAATGGTTCCCAACCTGTGTGTCCGACACATTGAAGTGTCGTGAAGTCCCATATGGTGTGTCCCGAAAAATTTGAGAATTAAAAAGAAATCATAAAGCATTTAATAATTATAGTGATCGCACGGAGTCGTGAAGCTTGACCTAGATTTAAGAGTTTTAGCATCCAATCGAACGCGAGAGTGTGTCCTGGTCCTAACCCTCATCTATGAAATTTCGCCAGTATCGTGTCTCATGCCATACGGAAAACATCTCTCGAGTGTACGGTGTTGTCAGATTGCCGCTAGTTCCATTTTGTTTATTTTTGTTGTTATTTTATATTATTATTATTATTATTATTATTATTATTATTATTATTATTATTATTATTATTATTATTATTATTATTATTATTATTATTACCTTTAATTTGAATAATCGTTAGTGTTCGTGTTAGTTCTTTATTTTTCGTCGCCCGTTCGTCATGTCCTCTAAGGTGCGTTGCAAAATGATACGACCACCGGAGTTATTCAACATAACTCAAGACCCAAGAGAAAATGACAACGAAATAGAACGTAGAGTAATAGCTGCAAATATGCACAAGAAAAAGACATGGAGAACTCAGGTGTTTGTTCTGATAACGAGTAGCCAGGAAAGAAACAAACCAAAAAGGTGGATACGAGCTGTGGCAAAATGATACTATTACTATGTGATGGAGGACGTTTCTGTAGGCTGGTGAAGGTTGTTGGCGCTCGAAGCGTTTCCAAGCTGGAAACTAGATTTCATGTGATTGAAAAACAAAGCGTTTCTTATTCGGAACGCGCTCGGAGATTAGGAAAATGGGTCGAAGGAGCGTTCTCTCTGAGTATGAAAAGGGCCAAATTATGGCTTATAAATCTCAAGGAATGTCTTCCAGGGCTATAGGTAGTAAAATTGTGCGCACCGCGTGTGTGGTGAATAATTATTTGAAACTCGGAGCAAAGTACAATGTAAAGAAGTCGTTCGGAAGACTACGGAAACTAACACCAAGACAAAAAAGAAACGTAGTGCGTAAACTTAGTAGCGGCAATACAAGTCTAGACAACCTGTCCGGTGATCCTACCATAAACGTCCACAAATCAACCTTGTGCCGCGCTGTGCAGCAATGCAATGTGTTGCAATACAAGAAAAAGAAAGTTAAACCTCGACTCACCGCCGATCACAAGCGCAAGAGACTACGGTGGACGAAACAGCATGTGCACTCCCTAACAGCATAATTACATAGCAGGCATATGCCTATCATGTTCCTTCAGGTACATGGGAATGTGTCCAGTATGTGCCTTATATACCTCTGAGAGAGAAATCACATGGATGGCAAGTGATAGTCACAGTCTATGTCCGCCTCTACGCACATGCCTGACATATATCTGAGGAACGTGTCTAGTATGTTTTCCATGCTGTATCACAAAATTAGTCCCCAAAAATATGTTAAATCGCCTATATGCGTAATATGTTTACATTAAGGTGAGTCTAAGAAACACTTTCAACAAGTAAGAGAATGTACCTCTGGGTGGGCACGAACCACAAACCTTTGGATTACTAGCCGCGTGCTCTTCCGACTTGGCCACGGAGGCGATGAAGAGAACGTGGCTTGTAGAAAGATAAATTATTTTTTTTTTTTTTAATTTGGCTAATCAGAGTGCTCCTTTAACCGCGTATATTCGACGATAACCGTTTGGGATCAGATATAATCTACTCGCCATGTAATTTTATAACGAAATAACGAGTGCATATTTACTTTATTTCATGGTTCTTCTATATTCATTTTCAAATGATCGGCGACAGTTGCCATCTAATAAAGTTGATGCTTTTGTTGCTTTTAGTACACAATCGCTTAGAAAAAGAAGCAACAAATCCATCAAATGTGGAAGATGAATTTAGAACACTAAATGGTGCATGCCTGAGCACATCGTGTGCTGTTAGGGTATCTGAAACAGTATGTATCTAAAGGACGTACCTAGAACATGACAGATATATGTCCCAAGTGACGACATAAAAACAAATAATTGTCATGTGCGAAACTGAGCCAGGTATATAAATGCTATATTTGTGGTACATAGTTGCAAATATCAATTAGGTGTAAGAAGTACCTAAAACTGTAGGTAGCTGAAGTATGTACTTAGCACATGAATATCATATGTGCCAAGTTTCGGGTACCTAAAAAGTAGCTGGGACACCTAAGTGGCACATGCCTAGCACATCTTGTACTGTTAGGGCTGGAAAGAAGAATGGAAGCGGGTAATCTTTAGCGATGAAAAGAAATTTAATTTAGACGGGCTAGATGGGTGGGCCATTCATTGACATGATTTGAGGAAAGAAGAAAATATATTTTCCAAATGGCATCAAGGTGGTAAGTCTATGATCTGAGGTGGGTTTGGTGCTCATGGTAAAACCAATCTCGCTTTCCTTTCTTGCCGTATAAAGGCCACTGATTATCAAACTTTGCTCTAAGATAATCTGCTCATCTTCGCTACTGTAATTGTTGGACCTTTGTGGGTCTTTCAACAAGATAATGCCCCTATACATGTGGCCAATTCTACAAAATAATGGTTTGACTACAAAAACGTGGGCGTAATGGATTGGTCTGCAATCTCCCCGGACCTGAATCCAATGAAAAGTGTTTTTGGTGTGTTGTGTCGGCAAGTGTATGCTGGAGGTCGACAATACGATAGTGTCGAGTCTTTGAAAGACTATTATTGCTACAGGGGATACACTTGATATTTCCACGTTACGGAACCTAGTGAATACCATATTTGACAGCGTGTTTCAACTAGCAGTGAACAATGGTTCATACATAGGGTATTAAGTACAGTGGTCTATCATTTTGCAACAGTGCATTTGTCTGCATATCCATTGTTTCTTGTACACTGTGCCATACAATATATGTACTACTTGCTTGATTTAATGTGATTTATTATCAGTGTTACACTAACGATCCAATCTAATTAACTTCCCTCACTTTGCATACACTTTTCGTATCCTAATGCACTGGTCGTATCATTTTGCTACGCACCTTAATTTTTTCATCATGGTTGGTGCACTTCTGCCGTTTCACGTTTTCTCAAGTGTGCGTTCGGAAGGCAGCTCCACGAATTGTGCCGAATTCTTCCGATGCATCACACGTGATGCAAAGCTGTTCTATGATTGGCGTAGAGCCCGGACTTTATGAGTCCTCGCGGTCAATATAATTAAATATAATTTTAAGACAGACTTCACCAGTCAACGCTTCTAACGGAAGCAATAATGGTCAGTAATACAGAGAGACACTTCTTTCTAGAAACTTATAGGCTTATACTAGTTAATTCAAATGGTTATTTTTTTAAAAAAATAAACCGTGTCGCGATAATATAATCGTTGAGTAAAGTGTGTCGTGAGTCGAAAATGGTTGGGAATCGGTTTATTAGATAATAATAATAATAATAATAATAATAATAATAATAATAATAATAATAATAATAATAATAATAATAATAATAATAATAGTTTACATTTGTTCGTGCAGTTTGTCCAGGGCCGGACTAAGAATCTCAGAGTCCCGAATTAATTCCTCATTATGACAAAAATCAAGATATTTATCTCGCAATGCCATTTAAGACAAAAAATGTCAAACTCAATACAGACTGTTTCCAAACTAGATTGCTATTTTTAGTACGATTATTATGTCATTGGAAAGCATTTAATGAACTTACTACAGTAACTGTAATTTCAACTACTTTATTTGAGTATTTGTGCCATATCTATATAATGACGTCATATATTTTCTTCAACTTGCAACCTATCAATAGTTCGGTACAATTCCCACCGAAGTTGCACGGAATGCGTTCCACAGAAAAGATCATGTGATCACTGAGACTGCACAATGAAGTCCTCCATGGTGTTGGTCTGAAACCTGTTGTAGTAGATGTGTATGATTTCTCTAATTCTCCCAACACAATAACATCTAATGTGATAAGATCAGGTGACTATGTTGCGCATGGCCTGTTCCGTAAGACGTGTTAGAAAAATATCATGTCCAGTTGATAACATTGCCACTGATGATAACCTTGAAAAAAATTCACATGCAATAGTCTACAATCTACATGCCAGATCAGAATCCTTATACGAAAACCGAATTACTCAGTTAGCAAAACACAACGTCAGATACGTAGTTTCATTGCTTCATCTTTGATTGATAGGACGCAAAAAAGCTCAACTCTAGCCTGTAAGGTCACAGGACTTAAACCCGTACAGCAAGTATTTGCGCTGTATATAATTACTCAGTTATTTCAGTGTTTTCTTATAGAGATACTTATTTTAAGACACCCTGCATCAAAGCGCTTCATGACCCACTAAACGCTCCTTAAGGCTCGCCTGTAGGTCACGACCTATGCGTTGAGAATCCCTGTTGTAGGGAAAGTAAGTTCAAAGTAGTTGCATGCAAATCGTGAAGCGCTATTCAACTATTCTTTGAAAAGCTGCTCACGTAAAATTCGTGCTTTTTTTTTTCTGTTCTTGTTTTGAGGTTGAAGTTATTGACATTATTTACGGTCTATTTGGATAGGAAAAAATTACACGGAGAAAAATGCACAATCCAGTCGGCATGTAAATGCTGTTTTTACCAGGTTACGCGCGTCACCACATTAAGAAATGTTATTTCATCCGTAGTACGATCTACACCACCGTCCAGCGAAAATTTTGTATTGTGGGACCACCATTTGAGATCTAGAAATAACGCCATACTCATTCCGACGGTTGTAACTTACGTATATAATATTGTTACCACCTTCCTATGACTGTCTCCTCTTGGTTGTTTCTAAATCTGTGACTCCCTACCTTACGAGAGTAATAGTTTTTAACACGAAATCGATCATGTGAATAAAATTATCCCATCACAGCGAGTCTAGTTCGACGACGAACTCCAGACTTGGCATGGTGTTCCGACCTGCTGTACTTTTATACATGAAATTACATTACTTAAGGAGCGCACACGCGTAAATACGATGTATCCACACGGATATTCTAGTCCTTTTTTTTCTCAGTGTAGTAACATTTTCTAAATTACATTCATTGCCGTCTGCAGCGGGGCCAAGGGGGTAGTTCCATCTCCTTGAATTTTTCGAAGGGTGTTCTGTTTTTGAAAGTAGCTACTTGTCAAGACTACTTACTCACATACTATAGTACTTAGTATATTTATAGCACTATGAATACTATAGCACTATAGATTATTTACTGTGGTTAATTAGAATATTGCGTAAATGACTGTTGTTTTGTATGGTATATACAAGCGTGCATCAAAATATATTCGCAGCTGCGTTTGTGTGTCGGTGTCTCGGCCTCCTTCGGAAAATTTTGCTTCAATCCCTATCTCCATTTGTTTATTGCATGAGATATATTCAATATATTTAAAATATTTAAAAGCACCCTAGGCAGAAATGTACCCCATCAGGAAGTTGCGGTCGGAAAGAGGGATTGCCGTCGTCGACGGTGGCAGGCCGCGGGAGGCAGCCGAGACCCATCCGCGGCGGCACGACGATCTACTTGTTCAAATTTGCCGAGTCGGCAAGCGGCCGAAAATCGTAAAATAAAATGCCCTTAGCCGACTCTTTGCCGACTGTTGCCGACCGTCAGAGTCGGCAAAACAGTCGGAAAGGCCTCTTTCCGACCCTCTGCCGACTCCTTATGCCGGCCTCTTTTCGACGCATTTAATGCTCGTTTGCGGCTGTTTGCCGACTGCTCGGCAAGGCAACTATCTGTCGCAATTGAAAATCGCTCGGAAAGACGCCGGTGTCCGACGCCGACCGCGGCATCTGGTCGGCATGGACAAATTGTCCGACTGAAGGCGGCAGGATCCTGGTGAGGTTCACATACAGAAAAGACGTATACTGTTAGATGTCAGGCATCCTGCAGCGGCATAAGCGGGAAAAAAGGCAGTGCGTATATAACATATGGATAACATATGCTCCGTACTGATTTACGTTGAAAACATATGGATTACGTAGTACAATATACAGCTGTCCGGATAACGGATTTTTCTCAGTGTACGTAGGAATTTTATCTAAGAGGAGCCCAAAGCTTATGAGGCAGTTCCAAATTGTTATGAGGATAAATTATATTAAAAGTTGTAAAATCACCCCCTAAAAGTAAACTAAATTTACAAAAAAATAGAGATTTCGAGGGGACGGGGCTCCGGATCCGCAGAACCCACCTCCTTGCATTTGTCTCTCCTTGGAGGAATTAAGCCCTAATACATAAGCCGTTTTTATATACCAATTAAATCATTTGACGTAACAGTCCTTTCGGTGAGCCGAAACCGGTCCAACGCCATCTGTTAGCGATCGGCTGAACTACGTCCTGTCTAACGACGAACACGTCATCAGCGCGCTGCGTCGCCTTGTCTCTAACAGACGTTATCAAGAGCTTTCTAAATCTAGTGACCATCATGTCTTTTATTCACGTGACTCCTCAGTTTGCCTCATGACTCTAGGTGGAAGCTGAAAATTGGGAAGCAGCGGCCAGGAATCGAACCCAAGACCACTTGGATGTGAGTCTAACGTTCTAAACACTAAACTATTATGTCCACTCTTTTATATACCATTCACTACTTTTATATAAAATTTAAAACAAAATGTTCTGCGACGTCACCATTTACAGTTCCTACTCTCAGTAAACTACGCGGAGAGGGAAAAGAGCTGACAGCTAAAGCTGGAGTTGATAAAAGAAAGTGTTGACATGCAAAGAATAACACCGATAGCGTAGGCAATGGTTTCGCAGGAATACTTGTTAGGCACGCATGACTATATACGTACATTGCCAACACTAGTTTATTACATTCTCCTACTTCATCTTCTTTCTCTTTTTCTTTTCATCTTTCTCACTGCGATTTCTTTAATTTGTAAAAGCTCGCTCCTGCGTCATGCACCAGCCAGCTGGAAATAAGTACCAATGGCCAACATACTTTTCTCTGGGAACCCATAATATATATCGTCAGGGCCGGATTTAGGGGGGTTGCAAAGGTGAACGTGCACCCCCTCTTCGTTGTAAATATACACTACTTAAAGTGAGAAGTTAGCAGTGAGTTTTGCAAAATCAATAGTTTAAGTCAATTTTCTGAAGGTTGAAGGAAAAGAATTCATCGAGAACAGACACTTAGCATTTCCAAAGGAATTCCTTATTCACATCACAGATGCCTAAAGGCATTTAAAAAAACTCAAATTTAATTCTAATGTGTTGGTAGTTATTGGTGCACACCCTTATAGAATCTTGGATCCGGCCCTGTATATCGCATTAGTAATGGGCAAACTACGGCCCTCTGAAGGGTTCCATCCGGCCCGTGACATGATTCCTGATCTGCCAAATGAAAAGAAGAATAGAACTACTTCAAAAGAGTTGTATTAGAGCCACACTGACAGATGAACATGTAACTTTCCTGCTGAGAATCAACGCATCCCAGTTCGAACAAGATAATGAAAAGCCCCAATCACTATAGGGCGTATTATTACAAGAATTTTGTAAAACACCATAACTATTTTTAATATATATTGGCCCACCTAATTTTTTCCTATTTTCTTTGGCCCTCTCCTAAAAAGTTTGCCCATCACTCGTCATCACTGAATTATAGTTAGTATTGTACTTAGTATACCAAGGAAGAATAGGGAGGGGTCGTATTGATGGACTCATTTAGTGAGACCTGTAGTTGTAATTAAGGCCCCTAAAGCTCGGTTTACACCGCTCCATATTGCAAGGTTGTACGCGTGCTCCCAACACCACGTGCTGGCTGTAAACACCTTCAGACGACAACCACGAAGAAGGCGTACCCAATCATCGCCAACGATCAGCAAGTGACGAAGATTCAAGCAGTCTCTAACATTCCTGGATAAAAGGAGCCAGAACACCGCAAAAGTCGTCAATCTCCACCAAATGGTTATCACTCTCTAAAACACCTGGTCTCTGAGAGCTCCTTTATCCTTACCATTCTCTAAGACGCCTAGTTTCTGAGTGCTTCTTTATCCTTACCACTCTCTAGGACGCCAGGTCTCTGAGAGCTCCTTTATCATTACCACTCTCTAAGACGCCTAGTTTCTGAGAGCTCCTTTATCCTTACCACTCGCTAGTACGCCTGGTCTCTGGGTTTTATTCCCTCTCTCTAGGACGTTTGGTCACTGGGCTCCCACAAATTTACTAGCTATCCACCAAGATATCTAAAATAACTTATATTTTATCTAATATTTATTAATACTGTATACAAGAAGATATTTTTATAACAAAAGGTGATTGGGAAAATTCAAATTCCAGTGTAATATCTTGTAGCTAAGCCCTAAAAGAGAGAATTTTGCAGTATTTTCTGAAAGTTTTACAAAACTATTGATAAGTTCTTTCCATGATTTGATTGGAGAAAAAAAGAAGAAAAAAAGACCGGAAATATGTGCTTTACTCCAACAAGAATATTTTCACGGTGTAATTGAGGAATCCGTACAAATGAAAAATTCCTGAATGAATATTCTCGGCAGCTCTTTTACTATCGCACGCTTGGTTTGCTTCTGTTGGCACGCACGTTCGACGACGATGGACGTGGCTAATTCATAAAGAGCGAATGGATAGAGGACAGAAAGAAAGAAAAAAATGAAAGGAGCAGTAAAATATCAATAAATAGGGGATGATGTCATTCAATTTGGGATGTTTTGGTCACGCTAGTATTAATAGATCCAAAAAAAAAAAAAAAAAAGAACCAATCGAGACTTAAATATACAAAGTGAGTGTAGTTGAAAATAAACTTAGAAAATAGTTTCATTCGTTCATTAAAAACTCAAATTACTGTCCAACACATTAAAATATTTAATACTAGCTGAATACCTGTACTTCGCACGGGGAGAATATGCTTTATCTTGGACATAAAGGGCTAAATTTGGATTTAAACGGCATCGGAACTGTTACTGTTCGTCTAAACGATCCGGAAAACTATGGATTCGACACTAATATCGTTCATTTTCGATCTTATATGAGGGGTGTAGATGCAAAAGTGGCAATCTCCAATTTTTTGAAAAATTGACTTAGAGGTGGGACTGTATTGTTCTAAGTGTCCCCGATCGAGCGGTGAAGTCTGTTTGGATCAAAACCCACATCCTCCCAGTAAAAACTGAAGGTGAATATCACGATTTTTGCAAAACTTGCAATCTCCACTATCCGGTGCGGTTCAAAAGTGTCAATCTCCACTTCAGCCAATCAGAGGCCCGCTGGCATCAGACATTGCCATGGCGACCGTGTCGCTTGCCTGGAATCGTTCCAAACTTCCTCACTCAGTTTGTAATGAGTCAACAAGTCTGTACTAGTTCACTAGTCCACGTTCATTTTCAAAACTTGCTATCTCCAGTTTTGAAACAGTAATTACAAAAAAATGAGGGACTTTCTCTGGGGAAAATTTATGTTCAACCCTCTAATATTGCTACGATCTACTATGCCAAAAAAATCTGTACGTTAAAATCTTATAGGGTTTACGAGATAATCGATCAATTAATCGCTCGTCCTGAAAAATTCGGCAGAGTGGAGATTGCCACGTTTACATCTACACCTCTCATATATATATCCTTCCTCCCCTCCTCTTTGTGATCCCACGTAGCGTTGTCCCTAACGCTCTCGCGTTCGGTGCGAGCGGTCCCGGATTCGATTCCCGGTGTGGATACTCTGTCGAAAAATTGTACAAAAGCATTTTCAGACCAGCCATCCTGAATGCGGTTTTTCTCATTCACACCAGGCAAATGTGGGATGGTACCTACCATATAGGTTCCAGGCTGCTTCCTTCCTTCCCCAATCCTTTCTTCCTTCCCTTTCCGCGGATAGTGTGCTCGCCGAGAGACGTCATCTCTCACACGTGACGGGCTAAATGGCCATAGATGCCGAATACCCAGAATTCTAAATCCTAAATCCTAATCCTCCCGGTGAAGTTGCACTGTCAAAGTGAAATGACAAAAAAATCCCATTCTCTAGTCTCATTTATGTTGAAAATTTGATCGACATCGGTCGAGTGGTTCAAGAGTTATTAAGCAACAAACATAGTAACTTTCATTTTTATATATGTTCATAGATACGGGGCAAGGAAATAATGATGGATGAATTGGTGGAATGAAAAAGTGGGATGAAACGGGAGTACCCCGATGAAACCCACGAACAAGATGTCGTCCATTCACAAACTTACTTGGCCGGGTTTCGAACCAGGAATCTCACTCGCCAGAGAGAAGCTTTCTACCACTGAGCCACCGTGAAACTATTGTCATAATTGAAATTGCAACCTAAACGCTGCATTGTTTTAATTTAATTATTACAAAATCCGACAAAGGCAAGGGCGTCCATGTTGTGGTTTCCAGGGGGGGCAAGTATAAGCGACGTTTCAAATATAGGTTCAAATTTTGCTGTAATTAATGTAAAAATTCTGTTGGCTTTTAGATATTCTGAAGTACAATTTTCTCTAGGGGGCGAGCGCCCCACCTTGTCCCACCCTGATGGGCGCCCTTGGACAAAGGCCGTACAATATTTAAATTTGAACATGAATATTTGTATATTCGATTTAATTGGAAGTTAAATTCGAGGTGTCACATAAGGAGCGATAAAAAACAAACATGAAAATGATAGGATAACAATTTTATTGTGATTGATTTACAAGTAAACACCTTGGCTATTTTCCATCATGAACCTCCAGACATTTGTGTAGCTTGGTTCAAGCTTCTGCATACCCTCTATTTAAAACTCTGCCGTCTGGGAGTGCAACCAGTCTGGAACTGATGTCTTGAGCACTTCACTGTCATTGAAACGCTTCGATCCAAGCCACTTTTTCAGGTGAAGAAAAATAAATAAATCGCTGGGGACAATGTCGGGACTGTAAGGGGGATGATTGAATAGTTCCCATCGAAATATTTGAATTGCTTCAACATTATGAGCAGGTGTGTGTGGTCGAGCGTTGTCATGGATGAAAAGAATTTCACAACGTAGCATTTCTGTCTGCCAATTTTCAATTCCACGTCGCAGATCATTCAGTGTTTGGCAATACATATCTGCTGTAGTTGTTCGTTCTGGTTCGAAAAATTTTGGTCTGAGAGCATGACTGTTATGATTTTGTGAACTAATGGTGATTGTTTGAATTTTTTGCTTGAGGAGAATAAAATTGCCCCCATTGCATTCACTGCTGCATCGACTCTTCAGTGGCGTATGATATCCAGGTTTCATCCGCGGTGACTATGTGAAAAAAACAGGTCATCCCCATCTTCTCCTCAGCGGGAAAAATATTCACTTGCAGCTGTCATTCTTTGGTTTTTGTGAGCATCTGTCAGCATTTTCGGCGCACGCAGTTTGTAATAAGACAGCTTGTCAGTCGCAATTTGATGCACTGTTTTCGTAGACCCTCTTGGAAACTCTTTAGCAAGTTCAGATATTGTGAATCGGCGATTGGATTGCATTTTCCCTTTAGCGCTTTCCACCAGAGTGTCCGACCGTCTGAAGGCTAGGCTCCGAAACTTTCTAAACCACTACCTGATCTTACCTTCCCTCATTACTGTCAGTCCGTAAATGGCGTGCAATTCCCGATGGATACCAGCTGCGTTCTATCCTTGAGCATTCAAAAATTGTATAACAAGTCATACTTCTCATTTGGTAGAATTTTGTATTATGGCAGCCGTTTCACCTTATAGCTACTCGAACCCAAGGTTACTAGAGAACCTTGACTCGAACCTACGCAAATCCACTCGAACGA
Organism: Thermobia domestica; assembly: GCF_964235325.1. NCBI lineage: Eukaryota > Metazoa > Arthropoda > Insecta > Zygentoma > Lepismatidae > Thermobia > Thermobia domestica. The sequence goes on from NC_137462.1 coordinate 266,330,633, forward strand.
TTTTATCTCTGTTGCAAGCATGAAACAGTAGGGCATTTTACTGCGCATGCTCAACTTCATCAGTGTTGCCAACTCGAAACTCTTTGTTACATAGTTGCAATATTGATCGTCGCTATAATTAGTACGTTGTCATCGCCACGACTGTTGATCTTGTTCAACTATTCTTGTATAATCGCGGAAAGTGTTGCCAATGGAATATATGAAAGAACTACTACAGCGTACCAAAAGATTAGGATATAGTATTTCTGAGATTAATGCTTTTTATTCTCTGTTTCACAAATTGTTTGTTCTAAAAATCTATTACCAATAGCGTACTGTTTTTGTTTCTGGGGGGCGTGGTGGCTCAGTGGTAGAGCGTTCACCTCCGGTGCTTAGGGTCCCTGGTTCGATTCCAGCTCGCGCCGTGTGGACTTTGTGGTGGACAAACACCGTGCTCGTGGGTTTTCTCGGGGTTCTCCCGTTTCCTCCCACTTTCTTCATCCCACTATTTCACTCATTTCTCATTATCACCGTCTCCTTTGGCATAACCGTGGGACGTTAAACTTAAAGATTGCATTTCATTTCATTTCGTTTTGTTTTTGTTTCACCCTCTTTCTTCTGTGATCAAATAGTGTTTTTAGGTGCCGTTTGCAATACTGAATAGAACTTAATAAATAATAATGCTGTTTGAATGAGGATAAACTAATACGTCATCCAAGGTTGCCATGTGCACTTCAGTATGAGAGAGAGGGAATGATGTGCATCTTCTCTTCACCTATGATGTTCTGGTAAGAGTTTCAAGGTCTTGAATGACTCCCGTGGCAATGCTTGAGCAGAGAGGAACATAAAGATACAGCAACAAACAGTAAAAACAGTGCAATAAGGGCAAATACATTTTATGTGATTTTTGGGTTTCTCTCTACTTATTTTGATCGACCAAAACAATTATAACTGTTGTAGTCGTTTTTCTTATTATGTCATCGTAAGAGTTGTTAACTATGTGGAAGATGAAAATATTGCAATATCCTCTCATATTTACAAACAATTTTACGTGTTTCAACAGAAAGATCACCAAGCAGTCGACGGATGCCTTCTCTGAAGAAACACGAGAAGGACACGAAGAGTCGCGAAGAGGACCCCTTCAATCCCTCCATAAGCTCCGCCTCCAAAACTGGCTATAAAAGAGGACGCACAGAAACAGAAGATATTGGACACCGTACCGGACACAGTAGATGTCCCAAAAGACCTAGGGGAGGCCTGCACTCCACATACAGCAAACTACCAAACCTCATCAAAAACAGACCAATCAAACCTACAGCAGAAAAAAAAACCACCCCCGGAAGGAACACCAAGAAAACACACCAATCCAAACCCACGGTACAAGAAAAAGAAAAAAAGAAGAAGAAACGTACCAGCCAATCACAGAAGAATAGCAGCGACCAATCACAGCTGAGGAAATCAATTCTATCCCAGCAATAGAGAAGCACATCCAAAGTGCGATTAAGAAAGCAACAGAAGACATCATGAACTGGGTTAGCTACATACTGACATCAATAACCTCACCCACAAAATAACGTAGGTTTTTTTCAAAGCAGTTCAAACTGCATCTAAACAAATCCTACACAATAACCTGAGCATCATCACCTCTACTCATGGGGAAATATATATTTCACATTCACAGAACAAACCTAAGAAGCATGAAAAACACCTACGAAAGCGGCAGGATACACAACAGCAAAACTAACAGTACACAACTGGCTAATTGCACACAATCAGCATAGCAAACTCACAACATAAACCAAACTTAACCCCGTTTTCCTGCAGGGATATCTCCCTTGCCCTCTGAAATGTGGATTACTACAGCACCATTTGCGCACGCCTCATCTAGGATTCCTCAACGCCTTCGTCCTCACCCACACCGAAAAAACGCCTCAGTGAGAATGAGATTTACTGCCCAATGGGACAAAAAATACCAAATGAAATTACAATGGGATAGAGTAGCAAGTGTGGTAATAAATCCTCCCTCGTTTCACGAGGGGAACTTTCGGTTCGATGATGATGATGATGATGAAACAGAAGATGTCAGCCTCCAACTAATCTAATCCTACCTTTCTCTCCAAGCTGCTCTGGGCGGGAGAAACTCCCTAACATTATCTCTGAGCTGCTATAGGCAAGAGGCTCCTTAGTAATCTCCGCGCTGCACTGGGCAGGAGGTACTAAGCCACCCCTGCGATGCTAGGCAAGAGGTTCCTTAGTAATCTCCGCACTGCACTGGGTAGGAGATACTAAGCCACCTTTGTGATGCTAGGCAAGAGGTTCCTTAGTAATCTCCGCGCTGCACTGGGCAGGAGATACTAAGCCACCTCTGCGATGCTAGGCAAGAGGTTCCTTAGTAATCTCCGCGCTGCACTGGGTAGGAGATACTAAGCCACCTCTGCGATGCTAGGCAAGAGGTTCCTTAGTAATCTCCGCGCTGCACTGGGTAGGAGATACTAAGCCACCTCTGCGATGCTAAGCAAGAGGTTCCTTAGTAATCTCCGCGATGCACTGGGCAGGAGATACTAAGCCACCTCTGCGATGCTAGGCAAGAGGTTCCTTAGTAATCTCCGCGCTGCACTGGGTAGGAGATACTAAGCCACCTCTGCGATGCTAAGCAAGAGGTTCCTTAGTAATCTCCGCGATGCACTGGGCAGGAGATACTAAGCCACCTCTGCGATGCTAGGCAAGAGGTTCCTTAGTAATCTCCGCGCTGCACTGGGCAGGAGATACTAAGCCACCTTTGCGATGCTAGGCAAGAGGTTCCTTAGTAATCTCCGCGCTGCACTGGGCAGGAGATACTAAGTTACCTCTGCGATGCTAGGCAAGAGGTTCCTTAGTCATCTCCGCGCTGCACTGGGCAGGAGAAACTAAGCCACCTCTGTGCTCCTGCAGGCAACATGTTCCTAACCAAAACCACAAGACCTCCCCGCTGCTCTGAGCAAGAGGTCCAATTTACAGAGGAAGGATTACTTAGAGATATTACTTCTTTGCAATTCAGCGTATAAAGAGTATAAAGACTTTTTATAATTAAAAGAAGTGAGGGATAAACCCGTATACCGCTTCTCTACCATACATTACATCTACCAATTCACTCATTTATTTACTCCCAAACATTTATACTTCTGAATGCATTTATATCTGAATTTAACTGATCTGGTGAGAGTGGTCTGATTATATTCTGAAGGAGTAGTCTGATCTCACTGTCCGGTGAGAGTGTTGTGACGATGTTCTGAAGGGACTAGTTGAAGCTAATCCTTCCAAAACTGTTTCAGGACTTGCTGCTAAACTGGGAGTAGGCATAGCCACGGTTTCCAGACACTTTGTAGTTTTTGGAAAATGGGGAAAATTTAATAAACGTGTTCCTCATAAATTGCATGAAAGATACAAACTGCAATATTTGAAGATCACCACATCATCCAGTGTTAAAAATGTAAAAATAAGAATCCTTTCTGGCTCATCTAATCAAATGTGATAAAATGTGGGTATTCTCTGATAAAATCGAACATGTTATTGGCTAGATGCAGATCAAAAGAAAAAGCATGCACCCGACGAAGATAAAGCGGTAGGATCAAAAAGGAGTTATCCATTGCAGCTTCTTAGGACTGGATGAAATAGTTAATACGTAGTATTACTGTGAATAAATTGATGTTATCATCAGAGCCACTTTTGTAAACAGAACAGGTGTTATTCTTCTTCATGATAACGCACAACCATGAATTTCACGTGTGACCCTGTAGAAACTGGAAGAGTTGAAGATTTAGGTTCTATCTGATCTACCGTTCTTGCCAGACTTGTTTCCTACTGACTGCCACCTTTTTAAACATTTGGATGCTTTTTTGATGAACAAACGCTTTGTCAATCAGGAAGCTGTTATTTATTTATTTATTTATTTATTGTAATTATTGACGCTAAGACTAAGGCATTGTTTGAAACTGACATTAAAACACTTTGTAGTTGATAGGAGAAGTGTATTGGTATAGATAGAACATATTTTGATATTTGTTCAAAGATTGTGTTTATAACATACGTAAATGAAACACATGTGCAAAACAGCCATTTCATATGGAACAATCTAATACATAACTTGTACTGATGTTACAAATAATGTTTTAAAAATGGGGTCATAAAAGGTGCCTTATAAGTCAACAAGTATGAGTTTATGCATTCATGTTTGTTTGGTAAATATATTTCCAACCTCAATTATTAATTTTTTCCTTTTCTTTCTTTTAGGAAAGCATAAACGGTTGGCAAAGAGAGCCCGCGAGGAACAAGCAGCTGAAGCACAAAAAGCTGAAAATGCCCGAGCAGCAGCGGCGGCGGCACAAGAGGCCTCGGGTGACGTCGAAGCTAGAGGCTGACCTTTGCAGGAAACAGGGGAAACAAACTCTCGCGTAAAGGGGTAAAAAAAAAAATGAAAAAATAAATAAAATATCAAGTCAATGGAAAACTACATTGTTTTTGTCAGAAAATACATTAACCCTGTTGAATCATAATGAAGCTATTTACATGTTTATGTTCGTCCTAATTAAAAACAAATTAACATAAATAAACAATGAGTACTCAGCATTTCTTTATCGAATACATTACTACAATTATTACTATTAATTATTTAATATGAGATTCGTTTATTGTAATTATAATTTTCATGTCCTCAAATTACGAGTAGTAAGGATTTCTTCATTGTTATGTTGGTTTTGCCTACTAAACATGTTATCAATTACATTCATCAAAAAATGATTTAAATTTCAGACAATTCAAAATAATTTAAATTTATGATAACTTAAATAGAAATGAGGTAACTGGATCAAAAGGATCCAAAATATTTCAATCAAAAATTTTCTTATACGCTTTTATCTGGAGAACTACATATAGTGTAGCCAAACCCAAACTATCACTTAACTCAGGATGATGTGTTTATTCTGTAGAAAATACGAAAATTCGATTTAGGGGCCATTCAAAAATTTTGTGGCCCCTGATCCAAAATTATTGGTCAAGATCACAATCTTTAGATCCACTTTTTTTTGGATCATTTCTAAAATTCTTTTTTTAGTGCTGTTTTCGGCAACATAAAGGCAATCTATTCTGCTTTATGTCAAATTTGAAAGATACATAAATGGTGAACTTGCGCCGAAGTCATGGACAATAGAAAGATAATTCATGCGTTAAAAATTTGCCAGCGATTCAACCTCATAATAATTGATTTACAATCAAATCGCGTAATTAAATTTTAAAATATTAACAATCTAGAGCAAATTTTTATGAAGTACTCATTATCATGTAACTACTTTTCCATTATTTTAGTTCCGTTTTTTGTTTATCATTACAAAAATTGTTTCGAAGTCACATGAAGTTAACAAAATTAGTATATTGCTGTTAATGTAAAAAATAATAAGATTAAAGCAATGTATGCATTTAAACTAAACAATGTGTATATTTATGTATGTGAAACTACATTTAATCGCCTTTTTTCTAAATCGTAATACTTTTTAAAACAAATGTTTTGAGGACGCTTCTCTTATTTGAGAAATGTGTAGTTATTATAATAGAATATACATGTCACAATTTTATTAAAAAAATGAAATATGGTAATGATTTGTTAAAGCTTGATGGACTAAACATAACACAGAGTGATCCAAATTCTTCCGAATTTCAGCAAGAGCTTCCACTGTTTACGTTTATTATAACACTCCGTTGAGGGTATATCTGTGTAAAAGCACAAATGTAAACAATTTTTCTGTGTTAAAAATTCTTTCCAAAAAAAGACGAAAGCTTTTCAATCTGCCTACGAATTAATCTCAACCCTAATAGCATTTTAGACTTTTAATAGACCCAATTCAAACTTTCAAGGCAAACTCTATAGGCTTGCACAAGTTTGCATTTAAAGGACTGCAGACTTAACCAAGGCTATTGCAAACTTGCTAGTTCCTCGATTGCAAGTTTGTTTGTCTTGGCAATAAAACATAATATAGGGCTAGCCTTAAAATTCCCTTAAATTGACACCTGTCAAGCATAACTTAAAATTTACACTTGACAAACCCATACACAGAGAGAACCTCTAAGGCTAAGTTCAACACTCAAGCATTCTTGAGCAGACTTCATTCTTACATCTGGTCTAAGCATATACAGGTGTGTACATCAAAGCTATCTATGGACTCTAAGCATAACTTGAAATTTTCATTTGGGAAAGCCGTACATACAGAGGATTTCTAAAATTAAGTCTAACAAGGGAAATTAAGAACAAACTTAGGCTTACTTACTATAGACGTGCTTGCTTACTGAGAAATATGATTTGATAGTGGTGACGAAAAAGAAACTTAGAAGAGCCTTTAAATCTCCTAATAATTTAACATCTGTAATTTACTCAAGCCACTTTTAGTAGGAACTAGACTGAAAATATTGTCCTTATTTTTGATTAATTTTTATTAACTGTGTTGCTATAGATCCAAAATTAATCTTGTGCATAGGTACTGGGTTATTTTAGCTTTTTTCCGTGTCTATAGGATTGCGACTAGGGTTTATCTGGCCGTTTTATTATCTGAAATCATATCTGAAAATAATCCAGATGTTAAAAAAAATCTTCCTTTTTTCTTTCTCTGAAACTCTGTCAACCTTAATTATGACATTAGGAGATGATTCATCGCATTAATATTTATTTATGAAAGAAATACTTATACACAAGCGAACTTAAAATAAATATAAGCTCTTTAAATCGATATTTGGCGTTCCACAAGACCCTGTATAATTTTTGATCAAGAAAACAAGTGTGCACGTGAGTTACACTTTTTGCAAGAACTGCTATTGTCATCTAAGAAAAATAACAAAATTTAAACTCTTTGTAACTTGTTACGTAGACAAATTCACTTTTCATAAGCATGTATTTCGCAAGTATTCGTGTGTTTTAACGCATTTGCTATTGTTATGAATATCCGTAAATTTTCTGGCATCAAGTAGGTAATTTTCTTTTTTGCAGTATACAGTTCAATGATTTGAATCGTTCAATTCACGTTCAACGTCGATATGTTTATTATATGTTACAGTAATAGTAGCACATAGCAATTACAAATGTTTACAGCATCATAATATTTGGCAGATATTTCAAATCATCATGAAGAGTTACCATGAAATATCTATAACTAAAGATAATAGGTATTGTACAATTATTAGCATAGAATCAATATCAAAACTGCATTCAATGGAAGTAGGAGTCCAAGAATCATTTATCTGAAGGTAGTTTTTGTTAGCGAACTGTTACTCGGCTCGTAAGAGAAGTCACATCGGTTAAAATATAAGTTCTATTTCTTCATACTAAGAAAAACAAGTGACCTAATATTCTAATTCTCGTATCTCACAATTAGTACATTAGGTAACTTTTCTTCCCTGAGTTTTGATAATAAAACTTTAATTTTTACCCCTATGACTTCCCTAACGATACACACCTGGGGTAATATACACAAAAGTGTATCTTATAGAATCTTTAATTTTCTGTACTTAGGAGCAAGACCGGCTCTACCATATGTGCAACATTTGCACGGGGAGGCAAAATTTGTGGTAACTATATTATTTAAAACAAACGTTTGTTGTGAACAGACTTCATGATCATGGGAGTTAAATTTACTAAGCTGACATTCTGTTTGAGTACTACATTCATAAATCATGTTTAGGTTGCATTAGTTTAAGGTCACAGGGCCAATGCTAAAGCAAAGGTTCAAACAAATCTCAGCATGAATTGCTTAATTGTTGTCAAATCCAAGAACTCAATTCTCGAACAGTAGCGAACACCTGTTCTATTTAGTTAATTATCACAGTTTTGATATGAAAACTAGTCTTGTCTTTGTCACAAACAAGTTCCTTATCACTGAAGGTGGAAACAAGTTTGTTTGTTTGTTTTTGATGTATAAGGAATATCAAGAAATAAAGATAAAAGAGCTAGTTGCACTTGAATTGCAAACTGATATATTGAGACTGAAGCTCGATATTGAATTCTATAAAAAAAGGGTTATAATCTTTCCGCTGCAGGAGTGTTTGCTTTATCTTTCATTAACATAATATATTATTATTTAAGGAAAACAAACAGACACATCGAGATTGTTTTTTGTTGTGTTTAGGCCTTTCTGAGTGCGAGTACATTTTCCCTCCCATTCATTGTTCATTATGGGCTAGCATCAAGGGCGCCCATTAGGAGAAGCAAGGTGGGGCGCTTGCCCCCTAGAGGAAATTGTACTTCGGAATATCGAAAATCCAACAGAATTTTTAGAATAGTTACAGCAAAATTTGAAACTATATTTTAAATATCGCTTATACTTCCCCTCCCCCTTGGAAACCACAACATGGGCGCCCTTGGCTAGCATACTTAAAATCGTGGCTTTTAAGAATTGTTTTTTTTTTTTCTTGAGAAAGTGGGAGACAAATGGTGCCATTACACAGGGCGGAAAATTGATTAGAGAGTGCCTTGGCTAGGTGAAGTAATTTGGAAATAAATTTAAAAAAAAACGCAAACTGACAACACTTAAAAATAATAATAATCTTTAAAAATGTTATTAAAAATCGCTGAACTTGATTGCTTCTCACAATTTAACACGAAATGTTTGTCACACAAATGTCTATTTGCTTTGCATCTCTTACGCACGTACGTTGTAACTTTTTTTAAAATTCAGAAGCACAATACCGTGTACACTGGTGTGGAATTCTGTCATGAGAGAAATTCTGTTCGGTGTTTTCCTACTTGAAAGAACATAAAAATCAACCTTCAATATAATTTATGTGGCCGTAGATTTAGTGTTATAAAGAGAGCAAAAATTTATTAGTATGTAACTAGAATAGTTTATGGGGCTCTAAAAAAGAATGCTGCTCGTCGTTTTAGAAAGAAAGAATGCATTTTAATAAGATGATTGTTCACAAAAACAATTGAATGTTGATTCGGATATTTTAGGATCACTCTGTAACTCAACGTTCAATACGAATTATATAACAAATACCTCCATCTCTCGGATAAAACTTAAAAGTCGTACGAGTCCTTTTTATAATGCATTGCCAATTGTGAAAAAAACAAAGGATCTAACATTATTTTAAAAAAAATGCCTGTAATGTGACGTCATTTGTCTTCATTTAGTATTGTTGAACTTGTGCGGGGGGAAAAAGGTAGATTATTGAGGAAAAAATCATTATGAATATTATGGGTCATTCAGAATAGATTCTCTATAATTTATGGCTGCAAATACGATTGTTTTTCCTTGCATATTGCAAACGCGGACACTTTATTACTGAAATCAGTTCTGTTTTTTCATCGTAAACTATTGTTTTCAAAAATACATGGAAAGCACGTCCGTAACATATATTAAAAAAAAAAAGAGTACAATAAGCAATCATGTATGCAGAAAATTATTGAAATCTTATTCTGAATTATATATATCATCGTAAAAAAAGCATATAAAAATGTGGATTTGTGTGTGTATGTTGATGTATGCTTGTGAATATGTATATGTATGTATATAAATGTATGTATATATTATGAATGTACTATACGTAAAGAAGTGTGATGCCTGAAAGATTTATAATATTTTACGTTTCTTCCATTGTCGCTTTTAGCGTCAATGATTGAAAAAGAAATAAAAAAGCACAAATATTTTTGAATGGATATTCCTAATAAATAATAAGAAAAAAACTTTAATAGGACTAATTACTGCGAAATTAAAATACCGCTAATTTTACAGTAATTGTGATATCTCCAATCGAAATATGGAACAAGAGCGCCCTAGACTATATTATTTTACATGAGATACCGTTATCACGACTCATTTATCTACTTTCGATTTCCAGCCATTTAGACAACCGTTATTCACTTTCGCGTTTATAAATGGCTGCAAACGGAAAGCTACTAGGTGACTCGTGATAACGGTACCTCATGCAAAATAATATTGTCTAGAGCGCTCTTGTTCCACTTTCGATTATCTTGTATCTGTTTGAAGATAGCACATAATTCCTGTGAAATTAGCAGTATTTTAATTTCACCGTGATGGGGCCTCTTAATGACGAAATGTAAAATAAACTCTGCTGTGAATATATAATAAAGTAAACATGTATATAGTTTAAAAATCACCTTAAAACATATCATATGTAACGGGAGGTGGTATGAGTGATATTGTTGTACATATTGTATAATTTAATATTAAAAAGCGTGTATGAAGTGACAAGTGTGATAATGTATATAATGACGTAATGTTTTTTGAAATTAAATATTATTTTGTGCTCCGTCCGTGTTTTAAATAATAATAATAAAAAAAAAGAAGGATCGTGTATTATTTTTCTTGGCTAAAGAATTACTTATACAACTAACTGCCTGTTGCAGCGTTTAAAATTTTTAAATTTATCCGCTATAGTGCCTAATTATTATTATAAAAAATAAAATAACTTTATCTTTTAATGTTAAAATTTTTCTGTTGTTCAAATATACTAACAACAAACTTATTACTGGTTGTTTCTTTTACATTTTATTACGTAATTCCTATTTTATAATTTATAACGAATAATGAATGTTCCTGAAAGAAAGCCATTAGTAGACCATTAGGATTTATGTAACTTTTTGCTCGTAGCCATGCGTGGCGTAGCCGCTAACGCTCTCGCCTTTGTCAAGAGCGGTCCCGGGTTCGGTTCCGAGTGAAGGCACTCGGTCGGAAAAGTGTAAAAACTTTTCCAGGCCAGCCGTCCTGAGTAAGATTTTTCTGGGTTTTCCTCATTCACACCAGGCAAATGCTGGGATGGGACCTAACATACAGGTCCAGGTCGCTTTCTTCCCTCCCCAATCCTTTCTTCCTTCTTTTTCCTAGGATAGTGTGATCCCTGACGGACGTAATCCCTCATGCGTGACAGCCCCGACGGATGTTGCAAGCCCAGAAATCTAAATCCTAATTCTGAACTTTTTGCTCACCTTTCCCTTCAATTCTTTTCAAAAAAATAACCTATTTCATATCTTGGAACTAACAACAATGTAGCCACCTGTCTGTCTTTTGGAACTTTGCCACATTGAAACAGCGATGCTGCTATAATGTTAAATTTACCTGTGTGAAACCTGTTAACTTGGTCACCTCCCTAGGATGGCCACTAGCCTATGTTGACTTTTTTCCCTATAGAACCTTCATTTTGCAATAAGACATATTATTTTTCTATAATTTGGCCATTTGTCTATTTTGGGACTTGGTTATATTGAAGCAACGTTGTTCCTGTGCCGTCAAATCCATCTATGTAAAATCTGTTAACTTGGCCATCTCTCTAGGTTGACCACCGGCCTATATTGACTTATTATCATTTGGGCATAAATATATGCATTTTGCTTTTCATAAAGTATAGGGTGACCAGATTCTGGCAAGCGAAAAATAGGACAGAGATATAATAGTATATGATAGTTTATTGCGTTGGCAATACGTATATCCTTATTTCATTTAACGTTAACCTTAATTTAATAATTCATTTTTGTTAAAAAGAAAAGTACTGAAGAAAAGTATTGAAGCAATTCAACACATCTCCAAATGCTTTGATCAATGACAAAATACAGTTTATTTTTATAAACGTACAGTGAAACTCCTGTTGGGCTAAATACCTTTTTTTTTTCTTAAATCGATTTTCGGAAAGTCGTATTATTTGAAGGAATGAGATAAAATTTAGACAGGCACGAGCTAACTTGTACTTAACTTGGTTAGCATCACTGTCATAAGTTGGAAAAGAAACCTTTCCTACCTTACCGATATCTCAACAAGCCCTTCTCAGTAAAAACAATGTATTGCAAAACAATGATTTGTTAGTTGTTCTCCTACTCGAATCTTTCGAGGAGTTAAAAAAAAAAAAAAAAACCAGGTGTTCATTATTCAGGAAAATGGTGCCTGTGAATGAAAATGTTGTGAGTAAAGAATGAAATATTAAAATATTGTAAATAAGTTAACTCAGAACATTTTGCAGGACATTTTTAAAAACAAGGATATTTCTCGATTTTCTAGGCGTCTTCGCAACTCGTAGGACAGTTCTTTGAAAAAACAGTACTGTACTGCGAAAATCAGTACGTCTCGTCACTCTAATAAAGTAATGCATTTTTGTCTTTTGGATACGTTCGTCATATTTTCGTTATTTTACAGACATAATTACGTCATATGAGATTTGATCAAAAAGTATCTAAGATATCACAATATTACATTAATCTCCTTCAAGGTACTGAACTAACAGTAGTTAAGCTTCACATCAACCAAGTGCTTCAGCTTTCTCTCTGTCGTGTGCTTATAGTCGCTAATTCGCAAAGCATTAAAAGCCTGCAGAACGTGTTGCAATCACGCTACTCGCGTAGGACATTCTGGTGAGATGCCATAACTACAGCAACAGGATTGTATCATCATTGTCTTCTAAGTAAAAGGATATGTTGGCATTCGGGATAGGAATATGCAGATAGAAAAGAATGCTGCATTGACAGAGACTGCACTGGAACACTTTTCCTTGTGCTTCAATGGATGTGATCTCACTAGCTATTAACTTCGAGCCAGAAAAATGAAAACAAGATTCGCTATTTAGAACCTATTTTGGACAAATTTCAGATGTCACGTACTAGTCACCCAGATGAAGTTATCTAACTCACCTGCGCATAGAACTTTCTTACCTAACACTTTCCTATTTGATGTGAGTTCGGGGACATGGTGGCTCAATACTAGATTGCTTACCTTTGATGCGTGGGGCTCCTGGTTCGATTCTCTGCGAAGTAAGTTTGTTGTGGACGACATGGTATCTGTGGATTTCTCGGGGTACCCTTGTTTCCTCCCACAATCACATTCCCCAATTTTTTCATCATCATTTGTTTGCCTAATCCTCCGTCTCCCTTAGCCTAGCAGACATAATCGTGGGACTTTAAACTGAATGGTTTCATTTTTGTTGAAGAATATCCACAATAATCAGAGCTCAGAGAACGTTTATGCCTGCCTTAAACTCTTATTCAGGTTTTGAAGGATAACGTTCTCTTTAGTTACCACTTTCTCAAAATTGTTTCGTGAGATTAGAACGGTTAACGTTCTCTAAGGTTTTCTGTTAACTTGGACACTTCTCTAAGTTGGTCACCTGCCTATGTTGGCTTATTTCTTACGAAAGCTGCATTTTCTCATACGATATACATTATTTTTCTATAATTTCGCTACTTGTCTATCTTCGAACTTTGCCATATTGAAACAATGTTGCTCGTATGATGTTGAATTTATCCGTCTAAAACCTGTTATTTTTGTCACCTCTCTAGGTTGGCCACCTGGATATGCTGACTTATTTCCTATGGAAACTCCATTTTTCAAATAAAACATACATACATACATATTATTTCAACTATCTGTCTATCTTGGAACTTGGCCACAATGCAGCAACTTTGTTTATATGCTGTTAAACTCACCTTTGTAAAACATGTTAACTTGGCTACTTTTCTATGTTAGCCACCTCCCTATGTTGACTTATTTCCTATAGAATTTGTATTTTTCCAAAAGGCATATATTATAAAGGTAACCAAGAAAGTTCTGTCGCATTTTGTGGAGGCCTGTACTCAATTGACCCTTACACCGTGAGTTGAATGCGAATGGTCATAAGGAGAAGGTCAGTTGTTGCATGGGTATACCTATATCCAACATACTACCTGGTTGTGGCAGTTCAGTTACACCGTGAACTTTTGTAAGTACAGAGTGAACATGGGACCTCCACAGAGCATCATAAGGGCGTGTATGCTGTACTCGTTCAAACTGAGATCAAACGCCTCTGCAGCAGGGCGGAAGAAATGCCAGGTCTTTGGTGAGGGTATCGTGACTACGCGAACTGTGCAGCGATGGTTTAACAAGTTTAAGGATGGTGACGAAACACTCGAAGACACACCATATGCTGTAAAACTAACACATGTACATAATGAAGATCTCCAAGTAGCAATTGAGACAAACAGTGGCCAGACATGTGAGGAAGTGTGGCTATAATTCAGTGTAAATGGAGAAACCATTCGGCAGTGTATCCATCAACTTTGGAAGCACTACAAGTTGGGTCGATGGGTCCCACATGATTTAACTCCGGGCCAGAAGGTAACACGAGCATATACCAGTGTTTATTCACTATCTCCTGTGAGGAAGGAGACATTTCTGGACAGGCGTTAACATGTGATGAGAAGGCGGTCCTGTACAAAGCTCCATGGAACCGTCTTCATTGGTTAGCATCCCATAAACCGGTTCCAAAACAGTCGAAACCCGCACTGCACCAGAAGGTCCTCCTGTATGTTTGGTGGACTGCTCGAGGTATCGTGCATCCGGAGCTGCTACTAGCTGGTCAGAGCATCAATGCAACTGTGTACTGTCAGCAGTTGAGCTGTGTTCAAGATAAATTTTAAAAATCTAGTGCCAGCACTTCTGAATTGCAAAGGAGTCCTCCTGTTACATGACAACGCTAAGCCCCACGTGGCTAGGATAACTCGGTACACCATTCTACGCCTTGGATGGGAAACACTATTGCATCCGCCTTACTCCCCGGACATTGTACCGTCCAATTATTAAATGTTCCATTCCTTGGACAATCACTTTAAGGGATGCCAGTTCAAATCCCTAGCAGAGGTGCAAAATGCATTTAATAGCTTCTTCGTTTCACGGTCCACCAAGTTCTACCGCGATGGAATCCATGGCCTTCCCGAACGTTGGCCATGGCCTTACAGAACTTTCTTGGTTAACTCTAAATTTTTTTCTATAATTTGATCACCTGTACTTTATATCTAGGAACTTGGCCACATGGAAACAATTCTATTCCTGGTTGTTAAGTTCACCTCTGTAAAATCTGTTTACTTGGCCATTTCTCTGGGTTGGCTTATTTCCTATGGAACCTGCATTTTTCCATAAGGTATACATATTATTTTTCTATAAATGGATCACTTATTTATCTTGAAACTTGGCCACATTGAAAGAACGTTGCTCACCTCTGTATTTTGGGTACATGTGATAATAATATCTTAGAGTATCTTTTGCTGTTGAAAATTTCCGCTCCAAAAGTACTAGAAACCGTGATAGTTTTTATTATTGCTTTTTTAAACTATTCTTAGGAACTTTTTCTTTTTTACCAAAAGTTTTAATTTAATGATTCTATTGTGTTACTTTCAATATAGTTTTAGTCTTCATGTCGTTTTCAAGATAACATATACCAAAAATCTGTGAAAAATGTTTCTTAGTTACGGCAATATAAAGCTCCAAACAATGCAAGAATTTGTTGTTTACGTCATGACAACAGAAACAAGCTGCTTGACGTGACGTCACATATCAGGCCCTGTTTGAACCGCATTGAAAGCTTCAGGGAGTACTTTTATATTGCAGTTCCTTATCTACTGTAGAGTCCGAGACAAGATGGTATCAGGGTACGAAGGACCGTTTCGAACTCCTGCTTTGTACAATTCTTTTATTTAATACAAGTGCTCTTTTAGATTCATTTTCTTTTGTATTAAATGTTTATTATATGTAAACATACCTGGCGTCAACATAATTATCATCTTCAACTTTTTCACTTTATAACATGTGGATTCGGGCTTATGACCGCGCCAGTTTGGTTGCGACTTGTGCTGTGATTAAAATTATTTAGTGTAAACAAGTTTAGAGGCCTAATCACTGCGAAATTAAAATTCCACCAATTTTACAGTAATTTTGTCCTATCTTCAAATAGTTAAAAGATAAGGTATCAAGGTATATAAAATAACAGGTAACCTAAGTTCGCATTACGCGTTCTGATTAGATCCCTGTTCGTGACGTCATGTGGGGGTATCAGTGAAGATTTTCTCGTCTGCCTGCCTGTTACACTTCTAGTCCAGTGCATTTAGGCAGACTTTGAGCCAAACCTGGACAAAAATAATTACAAAGCGAAACCACTTTGGTTAGGTTCAGTATGCTTTCCACAACATATCTAGAAAATTCCCACGTTCCTACACTTTGTTAAATTCCGCCATCTTGGATTCAATATGACGACCAGACCGAAACATCGACTTATATTTAAATGGCAATATCTACTTACGGAATTAAGCTGGAAACTTCGTTCTTGTGTCAGTTTCAAGATAATAGCATAGATTAACGAATGCAAGTTTGCACTATTCTTTGTATTGCATCAATACTTAAAACTGGCGGATATTATGTAAAAATTATAGTTATTCACATTTTACAATAATATTTTATTGGTATATAACTCAGAAACTAACCGAGATATTAAAAATGCCTCGAAATAAACATGGTAGAGTATAATCGTAGCTTTCAAATGATGCAACTTATGTCGATCTATCTTAAAAATTAAGGTAGCTAGTCGAATTTTTGTGACACTGGGTATGCAATTTTCGATAATATAATATTATCTACAGGCGCCTGCTATAATGGTTTCGTGTGCACCCACATGTCTCCTCTATTTGACTTACGATACTTTTTTATTCTTAGAACATTAAAAAATATTTAGTTAGAAGATCTGAATATGATCAATAAGGCCGTCATTTTGGATTCAATATGGCGTCCAGATGAACGGCCACTGAAACACTTAGACAGCAATATCTTATTACAGAAGCAAGCTGGAAACTCCGTTATTTTTGTCAACTTCTAGATAATAGTTGCTTCCTTCTTACCTGTCGTTTTAATATTAAAATATGACTGTTATTATTCTAAAAGATTTTTTTTCTGGTGTCTAGATGTTGAATCAATGATTATTCTTTCTGCTTAAAAGGACATTGAAAATCTAAATCAAAGAGTAGTTGTCGTAACCTTTGATCGGTCAATTTGTCATAAAGCCTTTGAAATTCTGTCGTTGGTTGGTCGTGAAAGCTTCTTGTCTGCAGTTAAAGTCTGTCTGAGTGGTTTTCTTCTCTTAATGTAATTTCTGGGTTCAATCAGTATGATTATGGGAGGAAGTGGCTTAGTCCTAACTATATATAAAACTATATGAACTGACATAAAATAAAGGGGTACTTCCGGTTGACGTGGAAAGTTGAAATTTGGCATGATTGTAGCTTTCCGAGACTAACCCTAACGCATAGAAAAGTTGCCAAAAGTGATTATTTTTAATTTGGAGGGGATCTAATGGGAGCTGAAGAAATTCCCCAAGTAATTTAAATTTGCCTTTTTTTGACTTATAATCTCATGTTTTAGGTAATTGGAATTGGAATAAAAACATGAAATTCGGTATGCTTGTACGTTTTCGTTACCGTTACCTAAGTAAATCACTAAAAATAAAAAATTCCAACTTTAGAGTAGTTTCATGGGGAACTGAAAAATCTTCTCCATGTTATTTATATGAAACACCTTTTACACCCAAAAATTATGAGTACAGTGAAACCTCTCTAAAGCGGACAGCCGTGGGGAATAAAAAAATGTCCGTTATAGAGAGGTGTCCGTCTTAAAGAAGTTTCAATATTTTCTTACGTAAATTAGTAATCAATGTGATATGTAATTAGAAAAAATTTTTTTTGCATGAATCGTGTATTTACGAATATTAGCAAATGTTACGATACCTGCATTATCCTCCGCCATCCAATACTCTATGTTCTAGGCACAACATTGAAATAAGATTCTGTGCAAAGTGATAAGTGTAAAGTGCAAAGATGTATAGAATCTTTGCACTTTACACTTATCACTATGTCGCTTTAATATGTGGGTTAATTGCAGTACTGACGTGTCTCTTCTGAGACAATATGCATATCCGCGGGTAAAAAATACCAAACTTGTCTTTTGCTTGCTTAGAGATTCCAGAGGAACAGTAGCATAATATATCATCCCAAACAGCGGGCAACTGTCAATAACTTTTGTGTCTAAAACAGCTTGGGTAACAGTGAAATGCAAGCAAAGGACATGAGAGTGTTGTTAAACAGAGACGCTTCGTCTGGGTTGCTGAGCAGACAGTTGAGGAGGCAAAATGTTGTCACAATGTTTCCTTGGTGACAAATAAATGAATTAGTAAAAATGTTTTTTACTATACTTTTTTACTTGTTTCTAGATAAAGTGCCCATAATACCTATAAATAATACGTATAAAAGACAGAAAAGACTGTCCGTGTCCGTACTAGAGAGTGTCCGCTTTAGAGAGGTTTATCAATGTTTTTTTTTTCCTATTGCAGTGTTTGGGGATTACAAAATGTGTCCGTTAGTAGAGGTTTCACTGTACTTACTGTAGGGCTACAATGATTAAATTTGACATGATTGTAGCTCTTCGGAACTAACCGACAGAAAAATTGCCAAAAGTGAATATTTTTAAGTTTTAGGAGTCTAACGGAGCGATAAAGAGATTCCCCATGTTATTTAAATGGGCCATTTTTGGACCTATAATCTCATATTTTAGGTACTTGGAATTAGAATAAAAACTTGTAGTTCGGTATGCTTATACGTTTTCGTTAGCGTTAACTAAGTAAATCGCTAAAAATAAAAATTTCCAACCGTAGAGTGATTTTATAGAATACTGAAAAATCTTTCCCATGCTACTTATATGGGGCATCTTCTACACCCAAAAATGCTCAGGCACTTCCAGAAGATTAGAAAGATGAAATTTGGCTTCCGTAACTAATCCACAGGAATATTGCCAAAAATGGATATTTTTAGCTTTTAAAGAGTCTAAAGGGGGATGAAGAAATTTCCATGTTATTTAAATGGGCGTTTTCTTGGGATACAAAATATTATTATTATTATTATTATTATTATTATTATTATTATTATTATTATTATTATTATTATTATTATTATTATTATTATTATTATTATTATTACAGTGAAACCTCTCTAAAGCGGACAGCCGTGGGGAATCAAAAATTGTCCGCTATAGAGAGGTGTCCGTCTTAGAGAGGTTTCGATATTTTCTTACGTAAATTAGTAAATAAGGTGATATGTAATTACAAACTATTGAAGGTAATTTATCAAACCGTTCTATGACTGTGGGCATGTCGATATCTGCGGATTCTCCACAAATCGCTTTGAAAGAAATTTTGTCTAATCCGAAACTTCTCTAACCACTCGTTCGAGACCTTGAAATCTGAAACATTCATTTCTGTTGCTACCTCTAAATTCTTAGCTTTTAGCATCGACTCTAACACAGGATTTTTTTTTTTTCATTCCGCACTCTATAAAAACATTCACTTGCACACCAACTTTGTTCAAAGCAATGAGACACAATTTTCATTGTCATTTTCACACCACAACTTTATTAACTTGTCTAGGTTTTATATGATCTCAGGTGCTTGAGTTTTACCGATACAAAAATTTTCAGCTATCCTTCGCACACCTCAGTATTCTTCGAAAATTCAATCAATTCGATTTTAACATTAGCGCTTCTCGTGGCATTTCGAAAGCTCACAACAACTTACACCTTATTGCTTCCGTCTACAAATAGAGGCACTAAGACAATATGCGAATACGTGAACAAAAATTACCAAACATGTCTTCTGCTTGATTCCAGCAAAACAGTAAAATGACGTGTCATCCCAAATGGCAGGCAACTGTCAATCACTTGATTCTAAAACAGGTTGGGTGGGAGTGGAATGCAAGCAAAGGATATGAAGGTGTTGTTAAACAAAGACGCTTCATCTGAGTTTCTGAACAGCCAGTTGACAAGGAAAAATGTTATTACAATGTTTCCTTGGTGATATATGTATGCATTTCTGAAAATGTATTTTTTCTGTATTTTTCAACTTGTTTCTAGAGAAAGTGTTCGTAATATGGAGGTAAATAATACCTATAAGAGACAGAAAAGACTGTCCGTGTCCGTACTAGAGAGTGTCCGCTTTAGAGAGGTTTGTCAACATGGTTTTTCCTAATACAGTGTTTGGGGATTACAAAATATGTCCGTTATGAGAGGTGTCCGCTTTATAGAGGTGTCCGTTAGTAGATGTTTCACTGTATTATTATTATTATTATTATTATTATTATTATTATTATTATTATTATTATTATTTTGATAGTTGAAATACAAAAAAGAAACCTGAAATTTCATAGAATTGTGGGTTTAAGAGGTGCGAGGCCGTAGGCCGAGTAAATGCGGGGTTCAGGGGGGCGAAGCCCCCAGCTAGGCAAAATTCAGGAAATGTAATTAAAGAGCAAATGCACGAAATTCACCCTTGATGCAAATGATGATACATAAAAGATGCGAGGCTGTATGCCGAGCAAACGCGGGGGAGCCTGTGGGCGGAGCCCCCAGCTAGCCAAAGGCTAGATTTAATATTTAAACGATAGGGAAGAAGGAAATAGCTATTATCTAGAAACTGACAGAAAAACGAAGTTTCCAGTTTACTTTTTAATAAGATATTGCTGTCTAGGTGTTACATTGGACGTTCGTCTGGACGCCATATTGAATCCAAAATGGCGGCCTTATTGATCATATTCACATCTTCCGACTAAATATTTTTTAATATTCTAAGAACCTTAAGCAAGTATCATAAGTCAAAAAGAGGAGACATCTGAGTGTACACGAAATCATTATACTTCTAGGCACCTCTAGATAATTCATCTTATCGAAAATTGACACTTGCGCAAATCATGGGGGCATGAGGGGAAATGTCCCCTCCAATCTTGGAACTGGGGGGACTAACCCCTCAGATAATCTGATTTGAAATGTGTTCTTTTGGGGAGAAATGCGATGATTTGTGTCCGATTGCCACAAAGGAAAGTGAGATGAAATTGATGTGCCCCAGAATAAGCCTCAAACCTGCCCGCCTCCCAATGTTGAAGATAACTCTGCTCTCCTTATCCTGCACAGCATTGTTTTTCCACTTCACGAATATTTTGAACATCGCTTAAAAAATATGGGAATGGTCTTACCCGCCCCCCCCCCCCCTAATGTTGAAGACAGATTTGAGCAGCTGAAAATTGCACAGCCAGTGTCACAAGAATTCGACTAAGTACCTTAATTTTTAAGATAAATCGACATAAGTTGCATCATTTGAACACTATGATTATACTCTACCACGTTTATTTCGAGGCATTTTTAATATATCGGTTAGTTTCTGAGTTATATAGCAAAAAAACATTATTGTAAAATGTAAATAACCATAACTTGTACATAATGTTTGCCATTTTGAGTATTGATGCAATACATAGAATAGAGCAAACTTGCATTCGTTAACCCATGCTATTATCTTGAAACTGACACAAGCACGAAATTTCCACTTGCGCACTAACTCTTCCTAGACCTCTAAAGTGTTACGTAATCGTCTTTAGTGTGCAGGGGCGTCCACTGGGTCCAAATACCCCAAATTTCGTAACTTGGCATACTTGTAGGCTACAGTTGTTTTAAAATAATGATCTTGAACTTCATCATTTTTTCTGGAAATATAAGCAGGGTAAAAGTAAGGGGTAGGCGGGGGACGCCGTCCCCTCACTTCCAGAAAGTATGCGTGCCGTCTCCCAAATCTCTAAATAAATTACAATGTTCAAAAATAGACATGGGGACGACGTGCCGTCATCCGCTTTTCAGATCCGGTTTTACCCTGTAGGTGATAGTACTTAACAATTACTTATTGTCTTTCCCGATGCAAAATAGAAATAGTGTCCTGTATTATTTGAACTCCCTCCCCCCCAAAAAAAAATCTTTGGAAATATTCTAACAAAAATTTCTGGGTGTGCGCCTGGTGGTGTGTCAGTTGGAGTTGAAGCGGGCAATAAAGGATGATTGAAACTGAAGATCTCTCTGAATTTCAAAAACAGATAAATTGCTGGTCTGCAGTTACTTTGTGCCAATGTTCCAAGGTGACTAGCATGTTAGGAGTATTGCAAAGGAACGGTGTCAAGGTGATGATGACCTACAGAATTCATAGCACAACAATGTCGCCGGGAAGTAATATTGGACGGAAGAGAAGTCTTAGTGACAGAAATCGCCGAGCAATGGAGAGGATTGTCAGCAAGAATCGTAAAACGAAAGGATAACAGTGGCTGTGGAAATCAATTAGAACCTGCAACAGCCTACTGCGACAATCACAGTCCCCGGCATGGATTGTATAACCTGAATATCTATAGTAGAGCTGCAGTTTCCAAACCGCAGACTACCGCCAACAAGGCTACTGGACTACCGGTGGTTGAAAACGTACAGTATTCTCCTAAACCTTATTTCCAGCCAGTAGCATACACTGAATTTCATCAACATGGAGGGAGGAGAGACATCAAGCTCATAATCATTTCGTTTTATATATATATAATATATCTTAATATGGTAAAAGTTTTTGCACATCTTGTTCAAGGATGGTTAAAATCTGGAATCCTCGCTTGCGTAACTTACTCTTTCGAACAACATGGAGTTCCTGGTATGTTAGAAGAAGCTTAAACTTTCAACCATCTCCTCCTTCCTATCGTGAAATATGGTGGCGGCTCTGTGATGCTGTGGCCATTCGTGACAATGCTTCAAATAAACAACTAATCCTAGTAGCTCTTCTGTATGATGGATGCACGCCATATTAATAAAAATTTCATTTTCCTCAGGCATTTCTAAGAATGTGATAATCATATACACCTGATGGAAATGCATTTCCTGTTTTTATTATTTTGATAACCGCATATGCACTTTAGTTTGAATTACTATATTCCCTTTTTACAATAATTAACACCACATTATTAGTTGTTCTTAACCTTACTTAATGTTGTTATAATCGTGTGTGACTTCTATGAATTAAGTTATATAATATATATTTTTCTCTATTTTTCTCTAAATTTGGCTCATTGAATACATTTCTCAAGTTTCCGTTCATATGGTTATGGCTACAAGAGATAAATGTTCACTACACACACGATTATATTGCAATTACGTACTAATTTCAAGAAGTGCTTATTATTTAATACCATCTACAAACAAACAATATGTTACTTAATTCTCCCTACTATTTACATTTTTTGAGATAAAATTATTTAATTGGATGGCATCTCTGGTCGGATTTTACTTGCTAAATGTATCATTGCCTTAAGTTAATGGAATAAGGGATTCGGCGTTTTCCTTATTTTAACCCTGCTAGAAAATATAGGTGGAATGTTGAGTGAATACTTTGATACTGACACGACATAATAGAAATACTTTTCCAGAAATTGCAGACCTAAGCATCTGATGACCTCTCCATCCTGTTCCCAGTGGCGGATTCAGGGGGGCGATGGTGGCGATTGCCCCCCAGAAGAGCAAACTTTCTTATTTTATATATATCAATTAAAAACATCCCAGAGTTTGAAGCTCTTAAAAGTAGCTCTAAGTAGCAGTATGATAACCCACCGCCCCCCCCCCCAGAAGTCGGTCCTGGATCCGCCCATGCCTCTTCGAGCCTCTTAAACTTGTTTCCGACGAAAAGAATGTATTTTCCCATGAACAGGTGAATATTTCAAGAAACAAAAGTGTATGATAATAAACGTAACGACCTAACGGCTACAAGTAGATTAAGATGTGAGATATTTCATAAAACAGTTTTTAACTCAAATATAAATGTTCTTAAGTTTTGGTACTTAAAATAAATGTTGTATCTTGCATCTATGTTTATGACCATTTAAAGGAATTCAAGAATAGGGGGAAAATATCTCTTCCATTGATGAAAATTTTCTTCTCTAGAGGGGATACATTTTCATAATTAGGGGTAAATCTGTGGCATCTCCCCAGACAAGTCGCACACTTCTGTTGATTCAAGTAATCATTTACTCAAATGAATGGAAAACTAGTTTCCTTATCTTCCACAAATAATTTCTGAAAATAATATATAAACGCTCTCTTGCTTTGAGTATAAAAAACCCTTCCACCTCGCTTTACGTATATAAACTGAAGTTTCAGCACCTCTGAAACAAATGTTAATAAATGTAAAATAAATTATTATTGTTACACACCTGTTT
Organism: Thermobia domestica; assembly: GCF_964235325.1. Lineage (NCBI taxonomy): Eukaryota > Metazoa > Arthropoda > Insecta > Zygentoma > Lepismatidae > Thermobia > Thermobia domestica. Next base: position 266,354,475 of record NC_137462.1, read on the forward strand.
TCTCAACTTGACTAGTATTTGGTTTATTTTTCCCCCTAAACCAAGTTCGTATTACTAATGACGGAACAGCATCAGATCGTAAACACTTTTTATTGATTTATTTCTTTTTTGCTGCAAACCTAGAAGCTCATTTTCAAATCCCTCTGATAGTTCTTTGTAAGAAGTGAGCAGAATGCACTCTTTCATTATCCATATAAAAAAGCGTCCTTTTGCTTACAGCGGAAAATCTATGTTCGTCGAAGTTACCTAATCGATGATACATTATTACATTTTTCTTGCTTACCCTATTATTACAATGAGCCCTTCACAATTGGGATAGCTTTTGCCCATCTTGAAACAATATACCTGCTAGCGCACTTGCTTATGGGGTCTTCACTACAGCGAAATTAAACTACCGCTAATTTTAGAGTTTTTCTGTAATATCTTCAAAGCAAATAAAAAATATTCGAAAAGCAGAAACGTAATAAACTAGACAATATGACTTTGCATGTGATACCGTTATCACAACTCATCTATCTGCTATCGATTTTCAACTGTAGATAGATTTAGCATTTTTTTGCAGGTTCTGTAAACAGCGGTATACCAAAAGCAGATAGAATTGTGGTAAAGGTATCACAGACAAAATCGTATTGTCTAGTTCACTACGTTTCTGTTTTAAGAATATTTTTTTATTTGTTTTGAAGATATTACAGAAAAACTCTAAAATTAGGGGTAGTTTAATTTCGCTGTAGTGAAGACTCTTAAGCAGTATTCCACTTGTTCTCTTGAACGATACCTCCACATGACGTCACCGATTGCAATGTATCCTGGGAAAAAAAGAGCAAAAAGGCCAAATCGAGAGTCCCCTGAAATTATTTCTCTTCTCGTAAGCAACACTCAATGTCACAGAGAATACAGTTGCAAATGATTGCTATAGCATTTTCATTCATCGTTTTCCGTTAATGTCACATAAACATCAACATAAATGAGTTCTTACCCAATGATACTAAAAGTATCAAAGAACATTAATAAATGTATACACTTTTGAAGCATTACTTTCTTATACTACCTTTAAAAAAATCATTGCTTTAAAAAAAAAGTTTGTAAGAAATGATATTTCTCTGTCAAAGAATTTGTTCCGTTCACAAAGGATCCATAGACAAAAGACGATATAGAATGAAATGATACAAAAGCTCAGAAAATGAGAAGTAATATCAAATGGAAAATAGTACGCTTTACAGCGTTAATGCAGGATCAGTGATTGATATTTTTCCATTACAAAAGGACAAAGGAAAACTCTTTTAATAATTTCCTATTGCAATGGAGAAAAAGGAAAATTAATTAAAAATTAATTAAAGTGAACGTTCCATTGAAGCAGAAGTCAGAAATGCGAGATAATACAAAGCTATTACTAATTAAAGGAAAATTCATTTCTAATCAGGTTGGAATAAAAAGTGAGTATAATTGCAGTACAATGGTAGCCACAAATACGTTTGGGAATGTACTTTAAACAATGTTTTGAGTAGAAATTGTATGTACAATATTTTGTAAGGTAATAGTATCGTTGATTCTGTGTATGAAATCTGAGCATAATTTTTTGCACTTTACGAACAATTTTATCTCGCTCTTCTGTTTCTTTTTACTTTTTTATTGCAGAATTTATTCTTGGTTCTTTTACATTGTATTACATATATAGTATTGGTATATATATATATATATATATATATATATATATATATATATATATAGAGAGAGAGAGAGAGAGAGAGAGAGAGAGAGAGAGAGGATAGTTCAAAACAGGACCGATAAAGTTTGGAATGTGGTTCCTGACACTAAGATAAGACAAAAAAGAATAGTCCGGCTTTGGTGTTAAAAATGCATTCTTTTGGCTCTATAACCAGCCGAAAATTTATCGAAAAAATTCAAAAAATAGCCATAACAAAATGTCAAATTAAAATCAGTAAAAATTAACATGCATTATTTTGAACAGGTTTTAGATAGATAAATTCAACAGCATAGGAACAACGTTGCTTTAAGTTGGCCAAATTATAGAGAAATATACGTCTTATAGGAAAATGCAGCTTCCATAGAAAATAAGTCAACGTAGGTATGTGACCAAGTTGACAGATTTTACAGAGATCAACAGCATAGGAGCAATGTTTCTTCAATGTGGCGAAGTTCCAAGATATACAAGTGACCAAATTATAGAAAAATAATGTACATCTTACTAGAAAATGCAGTTTCCATGAGAAATAAGCCAACATAGGCAGGTAAAAAAAAGACTAGAGAATTCCTAGTATATTTTATCGAACGTTGAATAAAGAAAATAAATAACAATCAGTTACAAACATTTCAACAAACAAAAATAAGTAGCACATCGTTTAAGTTAGGAGAATACTGTTAGAATTCGAATGAAGAAGACATACATATTGTAAGGTTCTACGTGTTTCGTAAACACTCTTCAGACGACAACCACACTGAGAAAAATCCGTTCTCCGGACAGTGGTATATTGTACAAATATACTTTATCCTCTTGCTTACTATAGAAATCAGTACGGAGCATACGTTATCCGTACTGCCCTTAGATGTTACATCATGCCGTTGCAGGATGTCTGACATCTAACAGTTTTCCGTGTATCACATGCATATACTTATGTTACCTTCGTCAGCTATATGTTATATACGTCCATTTGTATGTGAGATCCTGTCCGCCTACATTGTTTCATACGGAAAGCACGTATAGATGGAACACTTATACAGAAAGTATTATAAAATATGCTTTTTCAGTTATACGTCTGCTGTACGTTAAGTCCAAAAAATACAGGAATTACTCATGTAACCTATCTTTTTAAGTACGTCACGTACAATTTTTTTCTCAGTGCACGAAGACGTCGTCCACCATCGCCAACGATCGGCAAGTAACGAAGATGAACGAAGTCAGCCGACATTTCAGGATAAAAGAGGACAGAACACGGCAGAGGGCATCAATTTTCACCGATTGATCAACCACCAACTCTCTGAGAGGCCTGGTTATTGAGAGGCAAATATCCAACACACCGTAAGACGCATGGTCATTAAGAGGCATCTATCCAACATACCGTAAGATGCATGGTCCTTAAGAGGTATCTATCCAACACGGCGTAAGAGGCATGGTCATTGAGAGGCATCTATCCAACACGGAGTAAGAGGCATGGTCATTGAAAGGCAAATATCCAACACACCGTAAGACGCATGGTCATTAAGAGGCATCTATCCAACATACCGAAAGACGCATGGTCATTGAGAGGCATCTATCCAACATGGCGTAAGACGCATGGTCATTGAGAGGCATCTATCCAACACGGCGTAAGACGCATGGTCATTGAGAGGCATCTATCCAACACGGCGTAAGACGCATGGTCATTGAGAGGCATCTATCTAACACGGCGAAAGACGCATGGTCATTGAGAGGCATCTATCCAACACGGCGTAAGACGCATGGTCATTGAGAGGCATCTATCCAACACGGCGTAAGACGCATGGTCATTGAGAGGCATCTATCCAACACGGCGTAAGACGCATGGTCATTGAGAGGCATCTATCCAACACGGCGTAAGACGCATGGTCATTGAGAGGCATCTATCCAACACGGCGTAAGACGCATGGTCATTGGGATCCTATAATTACACCAACAAACCTCCAAATAATTAGAGGAACTTTTACTTATTTGAAATACTTATTGTATACAGGAGGTAACTTTTATAATAAAAAGATGATGTTAAAGTCTAAACTCCCATGTACCATCTTTTAGCTTCACCCTAACGATTTCGGCCCTGACGGTAACATATATGTACATCATATTGTGAGATTAATGTAATTACTCTGGAGGATTCAAAATGGCTGGGTTTTCATGTCAATATTCTTTGAACTTGTCTAAATAACTTTCCGCTATTTGTCTGGAGCCAGCCATTTTCAATCCTCCAGAGTAATTATATTAATCTTAAAATATGACGTACACGTATGTTACCGTCAGGGACGAAAGGCTAAAATTCAGAAATCTTTACACTATGCTTGACTCGTCAACTCTGTCTCAGCACGTAAAAAACTCTTGGACTAAGAACTAGACTAAATCTTCATGGACTGGGATTGAACGAGGGGCCTCTCGCACAGAAATGTGCACTCCACCGTGAGAACCACCGTGTTCCACTTTAAAGGAAGAACTATAATTTTAATATATGTATCCACTGAGTATATGTTATGTGTAATAAACCAATGTACAAAAAAGTACTGATGCTCAAAATGTGAAATTCTTAAAAGTTTCTTCATCCGGAAATGATAAGTATGGTTTTCTGAGTTAGTTACTCTCAACTGATGGATCATATTCCTACAGGGTTTCTGAAAAGGATGTTTCCAAATATAAAATCAATCCACTTTGCGTAACAGCCCTTTTGTGGGTTTAAGCCGCTCCAACGCCATCTGTTAGCTGTCGGCTGAACTACGTAAAAGGATGTTTCGCTTGAGATAATTACAGGACGCCCTTCGTATTAGTGTATTTCACAATATGATGTACAGCATTTAGCAGTCGTTTCAAGATCAATTCTGCAAGACCTATGTAATCAACAATAGTGAATTAGGTTGCAAATAGTTTGGAAAAAACTTTTGAGTTTTGACCACAATTACATCTCTATGACAGTAATGACATCAATATCACTTCAAAACGTCGTCTAGCTAGAGCCACTTTTAGATTCGAAGAAATGGAAGTCGGGGAGGGGGCAAATATGGTGAATAGGGTGGATGTAGGACGAGTTCAAACCTGAATTCATGAATATTCGACATGGTTACTGCTGAGGTGTAGTCGTGTTGGTGGAAAACTTCTCTGCTCTGCATTTGTATGGTTTTTAGTTTTCTTGAATTCGAGCTTTGAGTCTTTTTCACAAGATCAACATAATATTGTCCTGCGATAGTATGACCCCTTTGAAGATCATCAATCAATACCTTGTCAATTCCAAAAAATGATGCCATCACCTTCCAACGGAAGAGGTATCCTTTGTTCTCTGTGAGATGAGGATTGAAGAGTACTTTGAATTATCGTTTGGTTTCGGCCTGATAGTGATGAACCCAGCATTCGTCCATAGTGATGAATTGAGACAGAAAATTGTCAACATCGCGTTTTAAAATATTTAAATTATTCAATAACATGGCATATCGAGTGTTCGAAAGTCAAAAGACGTGAGACCTATCGAGCTAAAACCTTTGATAAACCAAATTCATTTTTCAGAATGTGATCTGCTCGCTCCTGGGATATGCCCAGCCTGTCTGCTATCTGATGAGTTGACAATTGCCGATTTTGCATGATCATATTAAGACGAGGTCAATGTCTCCCTTTTAATAGCACTTGATGGTTCATCTTCAACACTTCTCTTACCATGCTTGAATTCTTGCGTCCAAATTTTCATTGTGGTATGTGAACAAGCGCTGGCGTAGTTTCTTAAAGCTCTGTCCAAATACAAAAATGATAAAATCATAATATGGTTCTCTTCCATCAATACAGTTTAGACCGTCTCTCGCCTCGGCACCCCCTTCACGGGTTCTGTGGTGCTGTAAGTTATGTCAATGAATAAACCCAGATTCACCTAAAGTATTGACCATATACTGGTGGATTCCAGAGGCTGACATTTCTTTCAACTGTAGTAAATTTATGACAGCCCTGTACTCGATTTTTATTCATTTTTCTAACTTCTGACTAAGGATGGTATCGAGACGAGACAGAACGAGACTGCATACAGTCTCAATCGAAAAACATCAGTATCAGTCTCAGTCTTGTCTCGGTTAAGAGATGCTTGTCTCGATCTCAGTCTCAAGGATCAAGTCTCGATCTCGTCTCGATACTCTAAAAAACAAGTGTAATTAAAAATGTATAAATAGCAACATCTTACAGTCTCTGATTTCCTTCTTATTTTTTCACATCACTCTTGACTGAAGAATTATTGTAGGCTGGGTGCTTCTTCTTAGCTGAATGTCTTAAGCTTGTACTTTCTGTACATGTGTTCGTGGGTTCAATCCTCAGTGAGTGTTATTTACCAAGTAAACCTAGTAAGGTTTGGGTACAAAATCTCGCGGCGACAACCTCGCGGATCAAAACCTCGCCGCCCAAAATTTCGCCGAGTCGAAACTTCGCCTAACCAAAACCTAGCCGTCCAAAACCTCGCGGGCCAAAATCTCGCCGGGCCAAAAACTCGTCTGTCCAAAACCTCGCGGGCCAAAATCTCGCCGGGACGAAACCTCACCTTGTCAAAACCTCGAGTCCCAACATCTCGTCATACCCAAAATCTCGCCTGGCCAAAACCTCGCGGTCCTGATCTCAGGGCACAGAATCTCGCCTGAACTAAACTACACGGATCGTAATATCGCCTGGGAAGAAATGTCGTCAGTATAAAACGTCGTCACTGCGATTTCTTCAATGTAAAATCTATCCTATATAAAAATGAAAATGACTATGTTTGTGACATCATACCTCTTGAGCACGTATGGCAAGATAGCCCCCCCACTTTAGAAAATTGAAACAATGACTAGGTCATTCGTTTGTACTACGTTTGTACCGTTTGTACCGAAAATATTTTCGATTGTACCATTTTCCTTATAGGGGTACCTGAGAGGTCAACTTGGGGGGCTATCTTGGCGCCAAGATAGCCCCCCGGTATCACAGCACAAAAAATTGGAATACACCATTCGAAAGCAAATCGTTTGTACCGTTTGTACTGAAAAGAGTTTTGTTTGTACCCTGATAGTTTTCGAGAAAGAGGGGATGATATTTGGGGCGGGGGGCTATCTTGGCGCCAAGATAGCCCCCCCGTATCACAGCACAAAAAATTGGAATACACCATTCGAAAGCAAATCGTTTGTACCGTTTGTACCGAAAAGAGTTTTGTTTGTACCCTGATAGTTATCGAGAAAAAGGGAATGACATTTGGGGGGGGCTATCTTGGCGCCAAGATAGCCCCCCCGTATCACAGCACAAAAAATTGGAATACACCATTCGAAAGCAAATCGTTTGTACCGTTTGTACCGAAAAGAGTTTTGTTTGTACCCTGATAGTTTTCGAGAAACAGGGGATGACATTTGGGGGGCTATCCTGGCGCCAAGATAGCCCCCACGTATCACAGCACAAAAAATTGGAATACACCATTCGAAAGCAAATCGTTTGTATCGTTTGTACCGAAAAGAGTTTTGTTTGTACCCTGATAGTTTTCGAGAAACAGGGAATGATATTGTGGGCGGGGGCTATCTTGGCGCCAAGATAGCCCCCCCGTGTCACAGCACAATAATTTGAAATACACCATTCGAAAGGAAATCGTTTGTACCGTTTGTACCGAAAAAAGTTTTGTTTGTACCCCGATAGTTTTCGAAAAACAGGGGATGACATTAGGGGGGCTATCTTGGCGCCAAGATAGCCCCCCCGTATCACAGCACATAAAATTGGAATACACCATTCGAAAGCAAATCGTTTGTACCGTTTGTACCGAAAAGAGTTTTGTTTGTACCCTGATAGTTTTCGAGAAAGAGGGGATGATATTTTGGGCGGGGGGCTATCTTGGCACCAAGATAGCCCCCCCGTATCACAGCACAAAAATTTGAAATATACCATTCGAAAGCAAATCGTTTGTACCTTTTGTACCGAAAAAAGTTTTGTTTGTACCCTGATAGTTTTCGAGAAACAGGGGATGATATTTTGGGTGGGGGGCTATCTTGGCGCCAAGATAGCCCCCCCGTATCACAGCACAAAAATTTGAAATACACCATTCGAAAGCAAATCGTTTGTACCGAAAAAAGTTTTGTTTGTACCCCGATAGTTTTCGAAAAACAGGGGATGACATTTGGGGGGGGGCTATCTTGGCGCCGAGATAGCCCCCCGTATCACAGCACAAAAAATTGGAATACACCATTCAAAAGCATATCGTTTGTACCGTTTGTACCGAAAAAAGTTTGGTTTGTACCCTGATAATTTTCAAGAAAGAGTGGATGGCGTTTGGGAGGCTATCTTGTACGCAAGATTGGCCCCCTAATATGTACTTTTTCCATGCCCATTAATAAGTATTATGTGTCTATTCATGTGAATTTATGTGAATTTAGATCTCTTGATGTACATATCCAAATGAAAAGAAGGACTTGTTGGGAATAACGCAACTTTAAAACTGAATCGGCGAGTGGGAAAACAGTGTGAGTTCAAAATAAGCCATTTTAAGTTAAAGGCGAAAATAACACTAAAGATGTAGAACTACAAGTTGTAATGAAGGGCAGTACAATTTGGAAGACCTCGCACGTTATAACGGAATGCTATAATGTCGACTGTACATTTGTGGCATTAACAAACGAAAGTTCTTTCTTCAAACATCTCAAAATGCGTTTTGTGCACTAGTAGTGTTTTTCCGCTCAACGATTCAATTAAATTTAATCTATTGTGCCCTTTTCCGTAAATAAATACCGTAAAAAGCATAACGAAGTGTGTACAAATTCAGAAAGAAACTGGATTTACAGAAATAATCATAAACAAAGAAATCTAAAAGATGAAATGTTTGCTCACCTAAACTGCGTCCTTCCACGTTTCAGCTTTACACCAACTGAAAAAATTAGCTGTTTATATCTGTCACATTAACGGCTCGAGAAGTTTGCCGCTTTCATAGACAATAGACGAAAGCAAATAGGCCATTGCTCAATAATACGTATTTACTTAAGGAAAAGGGCAGAAATAGAGAAAATTTAATTGAATCGGTGAGTGGGAAACTACTATAGTCCACAAAACGCATTTTGAGATATTTGAAAAAATAACTTTCGTTAGTTAATGCCACAAATGTACAGTCGACATTATAGCATTCTGTTATAACGTGCAAGGTCTTGCAACTTGCACTGCTCTTCATTACAACTTGTAGTACTACATCTTTAGTGTTATTTTTGCCTTTACTTCAAAATGGTTTATTTTGGACTCACACTGTTTTCCCACTCGCCGATTCAATTCTAACGTTGAGTTATTACTAAAAAATTCATTTTTTTTTTATTTTTATATGCAGAACCAAAATTCTAAATACACATCAATTCACATGGATAAACATATGATACTTATTAATGGACATGGAAAAAGTACACATTAGGGGGCCTATCTTGCGTACAAGATAGCCCCCAAATTTCATCCCCTGTTTCTCGAGAACTATCAAGGTACAAACAAAACTTTTTTCGGTACAAACGGTACAAACGATTTGCTTTCAAATGGTGTATTTCAAATTATTGTGCTGTGACACGGGGGGGCTATCTTGGCGCCAAGATAGCCCCCCGCCCAAAATATCATCCCCTAATTCTCGAGAACTATCAGGGTACAAACAAAACTTTTTTCGGTACAAACGGTACAAACGATTTGCTTTCGAATGGTGTATTTCAAATTATTGTGCTGTGATACGGGGGGCTATCTTGGCGCCAAGATAGCCCCCCAAATATCATTCCCTGTTTCTCGAAAACTATCAGGGTACAAACAAAACTTTTTTCGGTACAAACGGTACAAACGATTTGCTTTCGAATGGTGTATTCCAATTTTTTGTGCTGTGATACGGGGGGGCTATCTTGGCGCCAAGATAGCCCCCCCCAAATGTCATTCCCTGTTTTTCGAAAACTATCGGGGTACAAACAAAACTTTTTTCGGTACAAACGGTACAAACGATTTGCTTTCGAATGGTATATTTCAAATTTTTGTGCTCTGATACGGGGAGGCTATCTTGGCGCCAAGATAGCCCCCCGCCCAAAATATCATCCCCTGTTTCTCGAGAACTATCAAGGTACAAACAAAACTTTTTTCGGTACAAACGGTACAAACGATTTGCTTTCGAATGGTGTATTTCAAATTTTTGTGCTGTGATACGGGGGGGTTATTTTGACGCCAAGATAGCCCCCCACCCAAAATATCATCCCCTATTTCTCGAGAACTATCAAGGTACAAACAAAAATTTTTTCGGTACAAACGGTACAAACGATTGGCTTTCGAATGGTGTATTCCAATTTCTTGTGCTGTGATACGGGGGGCTATCTTGGCGCCTAGATAGCCCCCCCAAATGTCATTCCCTGTTTCTCGAAAACTATCGGGGTACAAACAAAACTATTTTTCGGTACAAACGGTACAAACGATTTGCTTTCGAATGGTGTATTCCAATTTTTTGTGCTGTGATACGGGGGAGCTATCTTGGCGCCAAGATAGCCCCCCCAAATGTCATTCCCTGTTTTTCGAAAACTATCGGGGTACAAACAAAACTCTTTTCGGTACAAACGGTACAAACGATTGGCTTTCGAATGGTGTATTCCAATTTCTTGTGCTGTGATACGGGGGGCTATCTTGGCGCCTAGATAGCCCCCCGCCCAAAATATCATCCCCTATTTCTCGAGAACTATCAAGGTACAAACAAAACTTTTTTCGGTACAAACGGTACAAACGATTTGCTTTCGAATGGTGTATTTCAAATTATTGTGCTGTGACACGGGGGGGGCTATCTTGGCGCCAAGATAGCCCCCCGCCCAAAATATCATCCCCTAATTCTCGAGAACTATCAGGGAACAAACAAAACTTTTTTCGGTACAAACGGTACAAACGATTTGCTTTCGAATGGTGTATTTCAAATTATTGTGCTGTGATACGGGGGGCTATCTTGGCGCCAAGATAGCCCCCCAAATATCATTCCCTGTTTCTCGAAAACTATCAGGGTACAAACAAAACTTTTTTCGGTACAAACGGTACAAACGATTGGCTTTCGAATGGTGTATTCCAATTTCTTGTGCTGTGATACGGGGGGCTATCTTGGCGCCTAGATAGCCCCCCCAAATGTCATTCCCTGTTTCTCGAAAACTATCGGGGTACAAACAAAACTGTTTTTCGGTACAAACGGTACAAACGATTTGCTTTCGAATGGTGTATTCCAATTTTTTGTGCTGTGATACGGGGGAGCTATCTTGGCGCCAAGATAGCGCCCCCAAATGTCATCCCCTGTTTCTCGAAAACTATCAGAGTACAAACAAACCTTTTTTCGGTACAAACGGTACAAACGATTTGCTTTCGAATGGTGTATTCCAATATTTTGTGCTGTGATACGGGGGGGCTATCTTGGCGCCAAGATAGCCCCCCCAGTCGACCTCTCAAGTAACCCTATAAGTAAAATGGTACAAACGAAAATATTTTCGGTACAAACGGTACAAACGTAGTACAAACGAATGACCTAGTCATTGTTTCAATTTTCTAAAGTGGGGGGGGCTATCTTGCCGTACGTTCTTGAGCCACCTGACCGATCTCGATGAAATTTTCAACATAGATGAGGTTCGAGCCTCGGATGTATTTTGTAATTTCATTTTGACGGCACAACGAAGGGGAGGGAGAGATATTTAAAAATAAATAAAACTTAATAACTCTTGAACTACGAAATCAATCTCGATCTAATTTGCCACACAGATCAGGTTAGAGCCCGGGATGATTTTCATCATTCCCCTTTGACGGGAAGGGGGAGACATATAGAAATACATAAAAATGAAAGTGGCTGCGTTTGTGATTTAATAACTCTTGAACCACTCGACTGGTCTCGATCAAATTTTCAACATAAATGGAGTTTGAGCCTGGGATGGTTTTATTTCACTTTGACGGTGACCTTAGGAAATTCTAACAAAATCGAATAATATTTATGAAAGTATAGCTGAGTTTTTAGGTCCCTCGATTATGTCTTGTAAGTTAAAGGAGACGTAGATGATCAGGATGAAGGAAATGATGGAATGAAGAAAAGTGGGAGGAAAAGGGAATACCCCGAGAAAGCATGATTTTTTGTATATTCTTCTTTTATTATTATTATTATTATTATTATTATTATTATTATTATTATTATTATTATTATTATTATTATTATTATTATTTGTAATATGGAATTTGTTTTAGCCAAGCGTTTGGCCAAGGTTTTGGCCAAGCGAGATTTTGGTCCGGGAGGTTTTTGGACGGCGAGGTTTTAACCAGGCGAGATTTTGGACGGTGAGGTTTCGGACACGCGAGATTTTGAGCGGCGAGGTTTAGGCCCGGCGAGATTTTTTCCCGCGAGGTTTTGGGCTGCGAGGTTTTGGCCAGGCGAGGTTTTGGCCCGGCAACATTTTGTCCCGCGAGGTTTTGGGCGGCGAGGTTTCGACCACGCGAGATTTTGTGCGGCGAGGTTTTGGCCCGTGAGATTTTGTGCGGCGAGATTTTGTCCGTATTCCAATCAAATCTTGCATAAAATAGGGCTAATGATTCAGATCCACTTTTACCAATAGTCTTGGTAATGAAAATGGACAGTCAATACTATAGTTTAATTCCTGTCCGTTGAATGTGTATTATTCAATACCACATGCCAGCTAACGTAGTATTTGGCACCAAAACTATTTACTCGAATTGTAGTGTAATTGTTTACGAATTTTCATTTATTACCTATCTTCTTTCACTGCTCTATTCACAACAGAAAGTGGGCGGCTGTGGCTCAGTGGTAGAGCGTTCACCTTTGGTGCTTGTGGCCCCGGGGTCAATCCCAGCCCCCGCCAAGTGAACTTTGTGGTGGACAAACATCGCGCCGTGTGCATGGGTTTTCTCGAGCTTCTCCCATTTCCTCCCACTTCCTTCATTCCACCCTTTCGTTCATTTCTCATCTTCACCGTCTCCTTTAGCCTAACCGGCATAATCGTGAGATGTAAACTCAAAAATTTCACAACAGAAAGTTAGTTCATTATCTGAACAAATATTACTACTAGAATAATACATTAATTATTTCAAAGGAATTACATTCAAAGGTAAAAGCTTCATCGTGTTGTTTCTGTAGTATCACCAGGGTTTGCAACCGTCCCGATTCTGTCGGGACAGTACTGATTTCTGACTTATTTGTCCCGTGTCCCGACCGGGAACTCGTCGGGACTTCTATTGTCCCCGTTTATCAATTTTCAAAATTAATTAATATTTTACTGGACCAAAAACTTTGTTTGATGATAGCCAAAAAATAAGCCTTGCTTTTAATAATACGTACCGTACTTATTGTCAGTAATTCCCTAACAATGTCGTGCACTCATTTGTGATCAAAAAAATTCTATATAGTTTTCTCTCTAAACTTTGTTTATATTAAATAAATTGCAGTTGTTCAGGTTTGAATTTGCTTATAATTAGTGATGAGCAGTGGGTGGGAAAATTAAAAAAAAAAATAAACCGCATTCATCATGTGATTGTTATTCAGCTGATTATTTACATTTTTCAGCGACTCGCCGTACGTGTAGTTGTCTCCGCGGCAGAGGGTGCTCCAACACTGATTCTCCCGTCCCGATTTTTTCTTAAGGAAAGTTGGCAGCCCTGAGTATCAAAGATGTGCGCGATCACCCACTTGAGCGATCTCCCATAACCCTGTAGCAGAGATCGCGCAAAATAGGGGTTTTAATAACGGCCAGCGTAAGACCCAGGCCAGTAGCCAGCCCCAAAATGTAGGGTGGACCGGTAGAAGTTAGGGGGGCCGATCCAACCATATTATAATTCATCCTTATATTATAGTTCATTTGTAAGTCTACCGTGAAAATTTTTTTGGGGGGGGGCAGTAAAAATTTAGGAAGGGCCCGGCTCCCTAGACCCCTTGGATTCGGGCCTGGTAAGGCCCATTTCGCATTATGCGGCGTATGCCGCGTGCCGCTTACGGCACGATGCTGTCATTATTTGATTACCATTAGTATATATGAGGCTTTTCAGAATATCTTGCCATGGCGTTTCGGCGCGCGCAGCCGCCGTAAACATCACTAATCAGAAACTAGTGATAGGTGAAATAATAATAATCATAAAAATTAGGGATGCGCACGAGTCGAGTCGAGACAGAATTTTCCTGAGAAAATTCGAGTCGAGACACAGCTCTTCCAATAGAAAAATATACGTTTTTTGAGTCGAGACAACACTTTAACAGCACATTTTCGACACGAGACAGCCTCAATTCTTGTCTCTTGCGCATCCCTAATAAAAATAATAATAATCATAGAAATGTCTTGGATTTCTTTGGAGGCCTAGGAGCTACTCTTATTGGCTTCTGATCAACGGTCCTATTGTTATTTATCGTGAAAACAAGATATCTACGCTGGACATGCAACCCCTTACGACACAGCGCGCGCTATCGAAGCGCCATGTCAAATTTTGTTAAAAACGATCCAGGCATCTCAGAGGAGTACTAATGCCGGTAACCGGACGCCTAACTCGATTAAAGAGAAGTTTTGCTCCAATACAATTTTTATTAAGATTCATTTTGCCCTTTAATTTCTGTTTATGGTAGGAAAAATTTTCTTCCAAATTATGTACAATTAAAGGACACATTTCACTGGAGTTACCTGATCAAGCCACCTTGCAGAGCCAAGGAAGTCACGAACAAATTGTCCCGGTGGACATGGTGGTTCAGTGGTATAGCGCTTAGGTGTGGCGTGAGGTCCCTGGTTCGATTTCCATCGAAGTAAGTTTGCAGCAGATAACATCCTGTATGTGAATTTTCTCAGGGTACTCCCGTTTTCTCCCACATTCTAATTCCGCCAAATCTTTTATCGTCATTCACTTGCACTAATCGTGGTCTTTCTTCGCCTAAGTGCATAGTCATGGGACGTTAAACTGAAAGATTTCATTTGGTTTCAACAAAATCTTCTCTGGTAAGAATGAAATGAAATGAAATCTTTAAGTTTTACGTCCCACGGTTATGTCGGTTAGGCTAAAGGAGACGGTGATTATGAGAGATGAGTGAAATGGTGGAATGAAGAAAGTTGGAGGGAACGGGAGAACCCCGAGAAAACCCACGAGCACAGTGTTTCTTCACCACAAAGTCCACACGGCGCGAGCTGGGATCGAACCAGGGACCCCAAGCACCGCACCGGAGCTGAACGCTCTACCACTCTGGTAAGAATCGAAGCTGACTGTAAAAGAATATTTATCATAAGTACGTATGTAATCTTTGTTGGTATGCGAGAACTGTCTTTGGAAAAAAAATGCAGTAAAATACTTATGTAAATATACTACTTGACGTGTACAGAGACACACAAAGAACACGAATGGAGTAAAATGCAAAAGCAAGTTGATGCTAATGAACATAAATAGTGGTTTTGTGTTATCTGAAGTAATCGATGCATCTAAAGCAGAGATGCTGTGGCAGTGTCACCATCACAGAATGAATCTAATTTATTTGCCAGGCAAAGCAGCTCTCTCTTTGGATTGACAGGCTTAGCTGCTGTAATGACAAACTTTTTAAGTGCAGTTAGTCCACTTCCACTAAAACCCATTCTGACAGTCAATGATTGATTGAAAAGATTTGTTTGGCTTCAAAAACGTTTCTGCTTATTGCGTCACTGTTTCAACAAAAAATTATATATATATATGTACACAGTATTTTATATGAAGTTGGATTGATGTAGGCATTGCTGTTTAAAAAAGAAAAACAACTATGAAGGTCATTGAGATGACAAAAATCGTTTATATGCTAATTAGAGTGCTTTCATAAAGCCACACCAAATAAAATGGTTAGTTCTTTGTTGATATAGTCTACAATAAGTAATGTTCTATGGCTCTACAGTAACAATCATAAAGATTGAATTGCGTCTTAAGAGGTCTAATCATTGAGAAATTAAAATACCGCTAATTTTACAGTAATTATGTGATATCTTCAAGTAGACAAAATGATAATCGAAATGTGGAACAAGAGCGCGCTATACAATATTATTTTACATGACGTACCGTTATCACGAGTCACCTAATAGCTTTCCGTTTGGAGCCATTTATGATAAGTGAGTCGTGATAACGGTATCTCATGTAAAATAATATTGTCCCGATCGCTCTTGTTCCACTTTTCGATTATCTTTTATCTACTTGAAGATTTCACATAATTGCTGTAAAATTAGCTGTATTTTAATTTCGCCGTGATGAGGCCTGGAGAGAACTGCTGCAGAAAACAAGAATGGAACGATTTTTTTTATTACTAACAATAAAACGCTGAATACTTGTGCAAAATGGAACAATAAATACTGAATATTTTTCAGTTGAATGTCCCACGATTCTGCTTTTTAGGCTAGGAGAGATAATGATTAAGGCAAATGAATGATTGGTGAAGAATTGGTGAAATGGGAAAGTGGAAGGAAACGGGAGTTCCCCGATCTTGTCCACAACAAACTTACTTGGCTGGGGATCAAACAAGGGACCCCACACACCAAATATAAGTGCTTTACTACTGAGCTACTAGCCTCCAAGAATGAGCAACTGATCGATTAGTAAAATTAGGTTGCTGTTCACGCTGTGAGTACTATGGATTCAATTTTATGTTTGTAGGATCATTGTTATTTAACGACCCGTTTTAGCACCAAAGCTATATGAGACAGAACTCACTATTCTCCCCCTTTGTGGGGCGGGCCAGGGTCCGCGGCTCTACGGCAGCTTCATTTCTAATTCATTTCATCATCGTCTCATCTACTTGTTCTTTATCTGCCCTATTAGTTACGACTACCGCTGCAGGATTCTTTAACCCTTTCATGCATGGATTATGTTCTCATTGACATATGATAATATTTTTTTTTTTTTTTTACAAATTGTTCTTGGTATACTATGACATGTAAATCTGAAATTTTGAAATTTGATATTTTCTTATCAGAGTTTAATCATTATCTTGATCTGTCCACTTGATTGGACCTCATGCATTTTGGGTAAAACAATGATTTCTGAATTGTGAAACATATAAATTGCAAAACAACGGTGAAAATAAATGGAATAAACATTATATTGTAGAAAACTTGACAAAGTGATTTTGGTGCAAGTAATAAGGGTTAAAAATCAACACATTCATCAAGATCGTAGGTATAAACACTACTCCCTGCCATTACCCAAAATTTCACGCCTTAAGCTTTCGGCTTCTTGGGTATATATTGCTTTATCCTAAGTTCACCATTGAATGGCATGATTTGCCCGTCAATGCATTGATACTTTTCATCATTCACAGCAAATTCGAATCTCCCAGAATCTGCCTCGAATTTCCATCTCGAGAATGCGAATTATCATAGAAATAATCTCCATATAAGGTCTAATCGGCGTACTAACATTGCGTCAGCAACGACTTTACAAAGTAAATCTTCATCTGAAGAGCAATAATCTCGTCTTCTAGGACAACAGATAAGTCATTACAAAATTTATTCAAGAAACACTTTGAGTTCACCTGGAGTCAATCCACAATGTTCCTTGCCATTTTGATTCTCATACAGATTGGTTTGAAACACAATGTCATTTACTACATGGTCATCTGTAAATAACTCTGAAAACAAGTCAGTTTGCTCATTTCCTGTAATATTTACATTGTTATTTCCAAGAAATGGAGGAACATTTTGTGAAAATTTATTGACACATTTTGACCACCTCACTTTTGCTTGTTGTCTTTGGTTTCTTCTACTTACGGGAGGGTCTTCATTTTCTTCTTCTACATTAGCTTATGATTCACTGCTGTCATTCTCAACATGATGAGTAACATGTGCTCATTGAAGTTTGAGTGTACATTCTACATGTTTTTGATTTCAATATGATTTCAGGTACGATGGTCTTTTTGAGGGGTGCTTTGAAGACACCAATTTTGTCTGCCATAACGTGTTGGAGTCAAGTATAGTGACATCAACTGGAAATCACCCAGATTTCACATGTATTAGTCATAAGGTTTGATGAGGCTCATTGGTTGCCACAAAGGCTCCAATTATATTTTTGTAAGTGGCAAGCAACATTTTTTGCAAAAACAATAATATTTTCGTTAGATGCATGAAGTGTCTGTTTGAATAATTTCTATAGATATAAGAACAATACCCGATAATATCATGATAGTTTGTTTCAGACATTGTAACAAAGAAAAAATAACATTTGCTTGGCACGCTCTCCTTAGAAGATGTCAGCAGATATTCCAGAAGAACTTCTCATGCCTCTTTCTTGCTTGTTTCAAGCATGCGCTGATGACCTTACACCCCTGCCTTCAGAGTTTCACGCTAGGTGGCTGAAAAATTCAGATCATCAGGCCACCCAGGTAACTTCTATTAAAATCAATGCACTTACGTTGCGAGTGGAGAATTACGACGGAACAGAATTGTAACCAATCAGGACTGTCCACTCCAGCAGACATTATGCACGAAAGGGTTAAATTTAAATGTTCATATCGCCAATACAAAGGATTATAACGTGGCTCTCAATTTCCACTCGGAATACCAAATATTGCTCTCAGGGATTGATAGTATATTTGATTACATGTTGCACAATATCTTGCATGAATATCAGGTTACTTTATTTTGGTTTTGTTTGCTTGTTAAACTTTAACGTTCCTTTTCAGTACCAGGGTTACCTGCGTACATAGTGCGTTCAAATTTTAATGTTTTCCCAACGGGAATCGAACCCGGTACCACATACACCAGAAACGCACGCGGTAGCCACTAGACCAGCGAAGAGGTAGAATCTCAGCTTGCTCTATTGCAACTATTTAGTCGTGAAGGTGACGGTGATGATGAGAATGAGTGAAATGGTGGAAAGCAGAAAGTGCGACGAAACGGGAGATCCCCAAGAAAACCCAAACACACAGTGTTTGTTCACCACAAAGCTAACTTGGCGCGAGCTGGGATCGAACCAAGGGCGCTATGCACCAGAGGTGAACGCTCTTCACTGAGCCATCACAGCTCCTACTATTTAATCGTATCTGGTATCGTATCTGGTATTTAATGGTATCTGGTATTTAATCGTATTTAACTTCTCTTCCTCGACAGTCTGAGGCTCTGGTAGCTACCGGTTTTAAAACCAAAGAAGACTGCAATGAGAATACGAGCTACAGATACATTCCTCTCACCAGTTAGGTCTATAAACTTTTTGAGTGCATGGTGGATAAGAGTATTTTGTGGTATTTTGAGTCATACCTTCTTGTTGAGCAATTATCAGTGTAAATTTTGTCATTTTGGGTCCACTTCAGACAATCTTACTCATCTCGGTAGCCAAATTCAAGAAGTTTTCTTCCATCGTGAGCCCTTTGCTACTACTCCTATATTCACAGACTTACATTGTTAGATAGTTTGTGCATGCAAGAAGACCTTGGAAATACGTAGCTCACCCAGTGGATGCTACAGAACTGAATGGGAAAAGATGCGAGGCTGGTCATATTAAAAATTGGTAGATTTTGTTGCGAGGCTGGTCATATTAAAAATTGGTAGATTTTGTTGCGAGGCTGGTCATATTAAAAATTGGTAAATTTTGTAAAGAACGATGTGGTGCAGTATGATGTCACAGTGAACGTGACACAAGATAGAAGCAGGTGGAGGGCAGCGATCCGGAAGAAGAAGAAGGAGAAGCAAGCTTTTGGTTTTCAAGTTATATGCTATCAAAGTTCGGGTTTTCACTTTGTCAAATTTTCAAGAAGAAATTACTAATTATTATTTAGAACAATTGAGTTGACTTTGAGTTTTTACGTCTCGTTCAGCAGCGAGGCTATATGAGACGTGGACCTACTGATTAACGTGGAATCGGAACCACATGAGCTCCCGCCGGGAATCGAACCGGGGTCTCCCACGCCAAAGGCGCGTACGCTAACCACTTAGCCACGAAGGAGCTCATATTTAGAACAATAAATAGTGGACAATACGAGGTGTGATCAAAAACACCGTGAATAGTTTTATTAGAAACAAAGTGATAAGTTTACATGGAATTGCATTTAACCTCCTTCCTCCTAGCTGTCCTTGGCTAGCAATGCATTTATCCTAACGTTGAATCCATGGCTGGAAGCATTTCCGAAAGGCTTCTTTTGGAAGGGCGTTTAGCTACTCTGTCGCGGTCCTCTCAATATCAGGAATGGTGTCAAAACATTCTCCTTTAAGCACGGTTTTAAAATTTGGGAAAAACCAGAAGTCTCATGGTGCTATATCTGGAGAGTACAACGAATGTGGACGGAAGGAATATTTTCTTCGGCTCAAAACTCTCGGTGCATTTTGTGGTGAAGAAGGAAGCCATTTGCGCATTTAATCGGCGATTAAAATACTTTTCACGGTTATATACGAGATAAAAGCTGTCGAACAGTCATTCGCCTGTTTGAACAAATCATTTGTGACACTTTTTGCACGTTGTTATCTGTTTTTTGAGATTAAAGGACGTCCGGATCGTTGTTTGTTTTCAACCGACTCCCTGCCACTTTTGAATCGCTTATAGCACTTGCAAACACTCTTCAATGCCACCGCTTTATCGCCATACACTAATTTTGATATCTTGTGAGCTTCTCTGGCAATTTTTTGCAGCTTAGATTAAAATTTAATGTTGGCGCGCGACAGATACGCTTAACACGTCCTCACTCTTTTGCATCTGGAAACCAAGATGTCAAACTCAATATCGACTTTACCAAAGGTTTAGAGCTATTGTGCTGCCAAAATGTCTTGAGCCGTGGCAAAAATGCGAACTAAAGCTCACACCCATGCTTTGAGCCAATAAGGGTTCAGCTGTTGTTAAGCGAGAGAAAGGGAGTGGAATTCCGTCATCCGATAGCAGCGCTTGCAACGGAAGACTAAGGATCAAGTCAATCTGGTAAATCTTTACCAGACTTACTACTTGAAATGGATACAACATTGATTGATGGTACTGTGCAACTGTATTCACCGCACTTTTTGATCACACTTTCTACAGGGAACAAATCTGTTAAAAGTTAATTTGGTTTTAAAAGTTAAGTAAACGAAGTGTGTCTTATAACAGATGCCCATCCAGAAATTTTTCTTGGGGGCAGGGTCCAATACTACAAGGAACTACATGTATACAGGGACGTAGCCAAGGGGGGTCTGGAGGGTCCGGAACCCCCCCCTCCTCGTCTATACCAGAAATGAAAAAAATAAGGAAGAATGAAACAAAATGAAATGAGAAAAAGAAGGATCAGCGTTAAAAATACGAGGGTAAGTCAACTGAAAACCATAAAAGTAGAAATAAAAATCCGCATATGGCGCCAGTGAGCTGTAAGTTGGCATGCCTGTTTACGATAGTATGCCGGATGTCTCCTAGGTGGCAGCAGCCGGCAGATGCACAAACACCGGCGTAACAACAGTTCCAAAATGGCAGCTCCACTAGCCACATGCACCAGCGAGGAGCAGCGTTCTGTGATTCGGTTTTTGCGAAGTGAAGGTGTGAAACCGATTGACATTTTTAGGCGAATGAAGGTTCAGTATGGAAATGCGTGTTTGTCACAGCCACAAATCTATGAATGGTGCCGGAAATTTGCAAATGGTGTTACGTCTGTGGCCGATGCTCCACGCCCCGGCCAGGCTCGGCGCGTAGTGACTCCAGAGACCATTGCAGCCGTTGAAGCCATCGTTTTGGAAAACCGCCGTGTGACAATAGACGAAATTGCAGCATGTGTACACATGAGTCATGGATCGGCACATCATAACGCGGTGCACGAGTGGTTGCGCCGTCGCCCAAAATACTTTTTTTCTGCAGGTATTCAGGCTCTTCCGAAGCGCTGGCGGACTTGCATTGAACGAGGAGGGGACTATGTTGAAAAGTGATTTATTTCTGTACCCTGTGTGACCAATAAATAATATTTTTAAAAAAAATTATGGTTTTCATTTGACTCCCCCTCGTAAACTACAGGAAGCTTTTGGTTACTCTTTCTTATGAGAAAATTTGTATTACTTGCAATACATGGTTGCGAGGTGAGCGATATATCCAGGAAGACTCAGGGAATTTGAAATTTCTAGAAAAGTTGCGGAATTCTCAAAATTTCTGCTACTAGTCAGGGAGATTTCAAGCTTCCGAAAGCATAGTGCCCTTGTGTAACAGCGTGGACATTTTTTATCATAATTTTTCGTCATTGTATCCTTGCAATATCAAACATGTTATTTCAAAAACATTATTGAGTATGTACTTTTTATAATAGTGAATATATACATTTTATAATAGTTGAGGTCGTAATGAAAGGAAAATTGTTACATTTGAATAAACAGAGAATGTAAATATTGTACAATCTTTTCAATACTTTTTTTTTTTTTTTTTTTTTTTTTTACTCGAGATTTCTTCATAGTTTATCAAAATACTTACCAACATAACCTCACAAGCCAATATATGTAGATAGTAAAGTAGTTTAGATTGATCGATCTCCTGGGCCTTCAGAATTTCCTGTCACGCCCCCCCCCCCCCCCGTTCACGCAATCCTGCCTGGTGTATATAGGATTGAACAGTTGTTGTTCTACATTCTAAAGAATGATAAATAACGTTTAACTACTGTTATCTGTAACCTCACAAAAAATAAAGAACTAACGTGTTTTTTATAAGAAGGTACAAATGAAGTGTAAGGTGAAATCTTTAGGCGACGTTAATAATTTCTCTGTTAAAACTAGTATATTTTATTAATAAAGTGAACAAATGTTTGTCGAGTTGTGAAACTTTCAGAAGCCGAAAACCAAAGATTCCGAACATCTTTCTGAGGCCGTAGAATTTATTTCACTATTTAGAACTTATGTGCTTGTGCATCACCGGGGAATAACAAGCCTTCAGAAACAAGGATACAAAGCCTGTGAATCACATATAATGCACATGACTCCGCAAAGTACCCACTGCGAGTCACGGGTGATGACCATGGTGGTCAACGTGTTAAAGTATATTGTTTTGATTTCAGAAACATTAATTGTTAATCATAACAATAGTATTTCCACAAATCTTTCATTAAATCATAGAAGATATTAGAAACCTTGTAAACTAAAAACATAGACTTGTTTAATAGCTTCTCGTGAGTAACATTTGGCCAAATTGCAACTGCATCTGGAATCATTCCTATATTTTGACAAGGGAATAAAAATATTGTCATATTTTCTGCATTTTATATTTCAAACACAAGATACGTTGTCAGAAATTTGCATTAAATATACGTATATATTTTACTGCAGAAATGCAAAGAAACGCATCTCAATAACTTTCACGTATTAAACGTTCAAGAGCCCGTACTTTATGCTGTACTTGTGTTTTTTAAGATGCAAATTACTATGTTACGGTTGCTTTGTAGATGAACTACCGTTGATTGCTTAAACCTTTAAATCCTTGGCACCATTTGAAATGACGTTTGTTAGAGGAAGAGAGATTCACTAAATCCTTCGTGTGTACTTAGTGTTGCCACGAGACGAGACATTTCTCGTGTCTCGTCTCGTCTCGTCTCGTAAACGAGACGAGACACGAGACGGGACAGAACCCTTTTAGACGAGACACGAGACGAGACAGACTGCTTGTCCCGTCTCGAAAACGAGACGAGACACGAGACGAGACGGGACGTCTCGTGAAATGTCTCGTCTCGTCTCGTGTCTCGAAAATGAAAATGCTGGCGGGAATGGCCAAGATTGAAATTGCCAGTGGTCATATAGATTGCAAAAGGAAAATCCCCTTTGTGAGAAAACATGTTGAAAAGCCTTCATAGAAAAGTGTCCTCGGTTTATTGAATGAAACAATCGTGATACATGAGCTTCCAGGAATATCATCCTTAATGTCTTGTCCGCAATTCCCCTTGCTGTAAACTGAGGAATTCTCATTTTTTTCATTTCTCGCTGGAATGATGACAAACAAAATCAAAGACAGGGAAGATTTTTTACAAGGTCAAGAAACCGAACTACCACCACCATCTATTCAATTTGAAAACTGGGTAAGGTCTATACTCATTACAGGTTGTAGTTCAAAGTTCTGGCTGAGATGGCGGAACAGAACAGAACAGACTATACTTGTCTTTATTCTCTGGTGACGGTATTCTTTTTGCTATATGAACCGAAATGAACCGAAAACGGCAATTGAAGTACGTCATCTTGCAACTAAAATTTTGTTTTTTTTTCTCTCTCTCTCTCTCTCTCTCTCTCTCTCTCACACACACACACACATACACATAAAAACACACTTTTACCATTTTACCAATCGCTCGCTTATTATACAGCAGTCATGTTGTAAAATTCACCTCTTCGTTTGGAAGGCGAGCGAAGGACAAAGAAAGCAAAGATATTATTGACGAACCCTTCAAATTGTTTGCTTTCAGCAAATTTATGATACTAACAATAACACTGGAAGTGAAGAGGTTTTACAGGGGGATCTTCGTTTTGTTACGCGAAAATGTTTCATCTGACCAGAGTGCGAAATTGCCCTCTGCTTCCATGTTGTGAGGAGGGAAATACTTCCCTT
The DNA here is from genome assembly GCF_964235325.1 of Thermobia domestica. NCBI lineage: Eukaryota > Metazoa > Arthropoda > Insecta > Zygentoma > Lepismatidae > Thermobia > Thermobia domestica. The sequence continues at coordinate 266,378,644 of NC_137462.1, forward strand.
TCCTAGTGAATAATATTCATTAGGACCTGAATTATCTTCAGAAATGGTTTCTTACAGAGTGTAAAGAACATTTGGTATAATATTCATGGAACTCCGTTGAAAGCAGAAAATATCATGAGAATGGTCAAAATTCAAACATTGAAGAACATAATTAACAGAAAAGAAATAGGATACCCAAACCATATTTTTAAACTTGCCATAAAATGTATATCCTATATTTTTACTAATTCCTTACTCCCATGAAAATATCCTGGGGAGGATATTCTCTCCAATTTTTTTCAGACTGAAATCCTTTTATCCCGTACGATTTCGCCCCCTGACATAATACGAAGAAACAAATGCTGTTAAAATCCATACACATGACCCTTCCGGGACTCAACCCAGGTCCTTCAAGCCGATGGTCTATCGCCGCAGACCGCTCGGCTTGGTATGAAGATGTACGTTGTATGATTGCAAATAGATCACGACAATATAAGAAACTTTAATCCAAAATGGCCACCCAAAAATCAACTTTTTTTAGACCACTAGCTAATCTGGGTGTACTGTCATGAGTTTGTTACACAAACGGGGCAACCACCATATAGTGTCACACAACCCCGCTGTTATGGGAACAGATTTGTACCATGGAGGTAAAGACTGGTCCCAAGCATTCTTTCGTCCGATGTGTCGTTCAGCTCCCATTACTATGGTACTTTAAGTAGAGCTTACTGTGCAGTAACATATAAAATTTCAATCAAATACTTTCCATTACTCAATAAAATTATTTGGTTCCGAGCTTTCTTTTTTTAAAAAATAATTGCAACAAATCTAAACATGCTAAAGTGGAAAGTAGTTTTTGGATTGGTGTGGTTAACACTGTGAAACCTAAAGGCTGGAATATATGAAATCAAAGTGTACACACATATCTATTTCTCTATTTATCTATATATCTTTCCATCTCTCTCTCTCTCTCTCTCTCTCTCTCTCTCTCTATATATATATATATATATATATATATATATATATATATATATATATATATATATATATATATATATACACTATAAAGCAAGTGGGCTGATAGTATACGATAGTGTCGGGGATGGTGACACCTTTAGATCGAACTTTGCTTGTCCTGTAAACATTATTTGACATTAGTGTCTTCATCTTCGACGTACCTATGAGCAACTTACTGTATATTCGTGTATTGAAACTGGTTAAACAAATTTCAATGTCTCAGAATGTAAAAAAAAAAAAAAAAAAAAAAAAAAAAAAAAAGCCAGGGTCGAAAAGCCTCAGACAACTAACAGCAGAGATATATTATCTTGTAAACTATTTGTCCTTGCCTTGTGAGCTTATTTGATTTTATTTTTAAGATCTTTAGGCAACTTTGGCCCACCCCGAATAGATGATGATGGGAAAATTAGTGGAATGAAGAAAGTGGTAGGATATTAGACAACTTCGAGAAAACACACACATTCGAAAAATGAAATGAAATGAAATCTTTGAGTTTTACGTCCCACGATTATGCCGGTTAGGCTAAAGGAGACGGTGATGATGAGTAATGAATGAAATGGTGGAATGAAGAAAGCGGGAGGAAACGGGAGAACCCCGAGAAAACCCACGCACACGGTGTTTGTCCACCACAAAGTTCACTTGGCGGGGGCTGGGAGCGAACCCGAGAACTCAGGCCCCAGAGGTGAACGCTTTACCACTGAGCCATCGACAATCTGCTTTTTAGACTTAAGTCTGATAACGATATTTCTTGGTCAGTTTTGAAATACTCAGCAAGAAGTGTCATCTCTCTATCACCATGCAACATCTTTTCCATATCGACCATGTTAGTTGGCAATTTCGACTCATGAAGAACAGAAACTTCACGCCTTCGATAGGGAATCTTGTGAATAAATTATCAATTAAAGCCTGATAAACTGATGATTTCTTATTTGTTTATAAATTTAATTTTTGTAATTACACATGGAGGTTTGATGCCATTCCCAAGTTCCCTCCCCCGTCTAGAAAGCGAAAGGGAACGAGGTTCCTGGAAAGGGTTCATAGGTGAATAGGAATTTCCCTCCTTCTTCCTGTTCAATTATCACATTACTGTTTGCCCTGTGCCAAATTACGATGAATTTCAATTAAATTATCATCGATACTTTTGAGTGGAACAAAGGATGAAATTTGAAACTTCCAAATTAAGGTAAGTGTACGAACGTAAAGAAAAAATAGTGTAAAATTTTCCATATAATTATGCGTACAATCCAAACTTAAAATTTCCGTGTAATTAATCTTACAGTACAAATTTTATGCCTATTTTAGTCACAACTTTATGGGTTGATTGTCCTGTGCTGTAAGCGCTCTATATAATAAACATAAGCTTCCGCAATTATTATAGTAGAAAGCAATGGATATATGAAGCCAAACACTGTATTTTTTGCTTCTGATTTTTTTTTCTTAAATAACATCGATAGTTTTCGATCATTTTTACAAACCAACTCACTACCAATTTTCCATATATAGAATGTGCCCCCCCTCCCCCATAAAGGAGAATTTTAAAAACTGCTAGGAAGTTTATTTTCAATAAACAGTTAATACACTGAATTTCAGCTCCGTAAGTTTAACGGCTTGCGAAATACTAATTTTGTTTCGCAAAAATTCGGATCCTCACTACCTCCTTAGGATATTATGCATTATAATGAAAGCAATATAACATCCCAGTTTGGATTAAGGCCTAACAATATACCAAAAGTAATTTCATTTGACTTTGCAATTTGACCGTGATGATCAGGCACACATAGTTACATTCACTTTTTCATATAATAATTTATATATTATAGTGATTCAAAAATGTATTTTTTCCAGTAGTTAGCTCCTCTAAAAGCCACAGGTCTCGAAAGCCAAGTAGTAGTATAAGCCCTATTGCTATTATTACAACTAAAAATATCAATATCCAAAAGTGCCTGAAGATCTTTTTTCACTTGGTTAGATTTACTCATCTCAGGTAAGTAGACAGAAATAAATGGAAAAGGAAGGGAAATGAAGATCTTGAAAGTAAAACGAAGAAAAATTTACATTCTTCAGAATATTCTGTCTACAGTGCAGTGAGCAGAGTGGGTCGGTAGATCATACTGAGCCGGTGGGCTGCAGTGGGTCATGGTGGGTGGTAGGTCGCAGTGGGTCACGGTGGGTGGTGGGTCGCAGTGGGTCAAGGTGGGTGGTGGGTCACAATGGGTCACATGCTGTTGACCCACGACCCACTGATCCACTTAGAAAACTTGACCCACTTGACCCACTGACCCACCGATCCACTGACCTAATCCATCTTTGTTCTTCTCTTGTGTGTCCAGGGTAATAACTTAGTTGTATCTTGATTAGCATGGTGCAGCCTGCTAGATTTTACTTTCGTTCCCATGGTATGCTGCTATATTTTTTACGAGACAAAACGAGACAAACGAGACGAGACGAGACGAGACGGGACAGAACCTCTCGAGACGAGACACGAGACGGGACGAGCACATTTTTTCGAGACGAGACGCGAGACGGGACATGCTTTGCACGAGACGAGACGAGACAGCCTGAAGTCTCGTCTCGTCTCGTCTCGTGGCAACACTATGTGTACTCCACACTTGAATGTTGGAAAAGAAAACTTCTAACGGAGTGAGTGGGACTATTTATCTCGATCTGCGTCTTGGCTGCTCGATCTAACTTATCTGCTGAAGGATTTCTGTTTTCAAGTTCAACGCAGTTGTGTCTGCGCTATATAAGTGAGGACTGATGCTAGACCATTATATTCTATAATTACAGTGTTACCATAATGCGTAACAAGTAGCTGACATATGAAAATGTAAAAGCAACATTAAATTCTTGACATTAACTCTTTATCGCATTACTGAAAGTCATGTTACTTTTATCTTTCATCATAACGGTTGGGCAATGATCCCAAAAGTAAAATTATAACAACAAGTAAAATCTGTAAATCAAGAATCTCTTGATGCAATCAAAATAATGAAAGTTGATTTTATCACAGATAATTGCAGATAAACAGAATGTGTTTAAATAGAATTACTGTGCATACGACGTTACTGAAAAATAACTCTACCGTATGTATCAAAAGTCAGAGCCAGTAGGCTCTCCTTTATGAGTAAAAATACCAAAAAGAAAAGAAATTGAAAGAAACAAAACTTGTTGGAAATGAGTGCTTTTTCAATCTACGAAGGGCGTTCAAAAATTTTTGCACAATTGGCCATAACTTACAACGATAACGTTGCATATTGTTTATTTCGTTTGTAATGAGGGATGCCGTGCTCAAGCATTATTTATAAAATAGAAGAAGAAGTAATGCTAGTAGAATGATGTGGATATTTTGTTTGGGCGTTGCTATTGTGATCTTACCCGTTGTCAAGGAGATGTTTATGATATATAATTGTGAGTGTCGCCATACATCAAGGTCATTAAGGATAAATACTAAAGTAATTTAAATCGGTTCTAAGGGAGAAGCAAAGGTACTATCTTTTAGAAAACTCAAAATCATGATTTACGAAGAATATATGGGTTAATTTATTTATTTATTTATTTTTTTTTTTTTGGGCCATTTCAAGTGTGTGGTCGACCTCTGCACTAATATTCAGATACTGGATACTAAGTAAGCATTATTGAAAGTTAATTGATAAACAATTAAGTTGAACTTTGTCATCTTCACGAACTGGGTCGTGGTAACCCCACTTGTGTAGTTGCCTGGATCCAGGTCGGGGTTGTATGAAGGAACATGTGTCTATTTCGGATCACCTTCACGATAAATCCTTATCCAATAGTATGTGGAAACGACTTTCAATTCAACAACTGTTTAAATTCCTTCCACTATATTCACCAAAGACATCCAGTAATCTTTTATTTTTTCTTTCTTCCTCTCACTTTCTTACTTCTCTCTTTCATTTCCTTTCCTTCTCTCCTAATTTCCTTTCCCTTTTCTCATCCTTTCTCCTATTTTCAATAAACTGAAAAGGGGTCGTGACTGGGAATCCTTACTATAGACATGGTCATTAGTTTAGTTTTAATTTCTCTTCGGAAGTCCGATACAAGCCAGTTAATCGGTTAAATCCATAGATATGTATCAGGAAGTCTGTTTACATTTACGTTGCTTAAATTTGATTGATTGGTTTCCCATTCACGACACTTTTAGCATTAAGTTGATATCCTCTCTCTCTCTCTCCTTTTATTTCAGGTTTAGTGGCTAGCGCGTGTGCCTTTGGTATACGTGGTCCTGGGTTTGGTTCCCGGTGGGAGAGAGCGTGTACCTTTGAAATTTTAACTGTCCGTAATATTTCTGTGCTCAGGTTCCTGTCGAGTGTAGTAGTCCTGTCCAATGGCTGAAAAGCTGATGGGTGTAGCCAAGCGGTATGAGGCGTTAGGTTGATGATCGTGAGGGGATTCCCGTCTCTGTGTAGCGGTAAGGGTAGAGTTTTAACTGTCCTCGATGTTTCTGTATTCGTATCCTGTGGTAGTCCTGAAAAGAGATTGAAGTAGAAAATAAGTCAGGAAGTTAAAAAAAAGTGGTAGAGCGCTTACCTCTGGTGCGTGGGGTCCCCGTTTCGACACCTAGCCAAGTAAGTTTGTAATAGAAAATATCGTGTACGTGGGTTTTCTCAAGACACTCATGTTTTCTCCTACATTTTCATTCTGCCAATTTTTCCATCATCATTTACTTGCCTTAAGAGTCTTCATCCCGGCGAAATTAAAATACCGCTAATTTTACAGTAATTATGTGATATCTTCAAATAGATAAAAGATAATTGAAATATGAAACAAGAGCGCCCTAGACAATATTATTTTGCGTGAGATACCGTTATCACAACTCACCTAGTGGCTTTCTGTTTTCAGCTGTTTAGAAACGCGAAAATAAATGCCGATTTTCAAAATGGCTCGAAATCGAAAGCAGATAAGTGAGTCGTGATAACGGTTTCTCATGTAAAATAATATTGTCTAGGGCGCTCTTGTTCCATATTTCAATTATCTTTTATCTATTTGAAGATATCACATAATTACTGTAAAATTAGCGGTATTTTAATTTCGCCGGGATGAAGACTCTTAATTATTTGTCTTCCTTACTCTAACTTCCAAATTTTGAATTTTTAACATTTTTTTTTTACTTATAAAGCGAAGAGGTGCTTCAAACCAAATTTACGCAAATATTTGAGTCCTAGAGAATATGTACGACGTTTTGTTCTTTTTTTTCTCAATTCCCAAATTTAAGGAATGGGCCAACGTACCACTCCAAAAATTTAAAACGAATGCATTAATATGCCTATGTCCTATGAAAAGAGAATTGACCCGCTGTACTCAACCGCGTAACCAAATGTTATAGAAACGCCTTATCTAGAAAGTTAAATTAGGTCAATAACTGACCACGTTGTAAGTACACAATATGAATATTTTGGCGATATTTTACCCATAGAGGGAGATAAGCAGGACCACCCAAATTCATCAAGTTTTGAATTCCTGTCCTGGAGAAAATTTACCAATTTTCCCCTTTTTTGATGATTCCGAAATTTAAGAAGTAGACCAAAACACCCCACCCATATTTTGAAAGAGAGGAACAAGGTATCCATGTCTTATGAAAAGGAAATGAGCCCTTGTACTCATCTCTTTAATCATACAGAGGATGATTCATTTGTATTGAAAGAAGTCAATGTGCAACTCTACCGCGCATACGCAACTCATTGTCATGAGATTGTCACGAGGCAAGTAACAATATCTCGTTAGTCTCTCAATATATCAATGTGATCGAGTGTAGTCTGATGCAGCAGAAACTAAACAGATTCTGGGAGAGGATCATCATTGTCATTTCCGGCACGAAGTTCATAGTGAAGCTCATCTTATAAATGTGTCAAGTGTATAATTTTCATGTAGATCTTGATATCGTGAATCGTTTTATACGGAAGTAAGAGTCCCTGGGTCCACCGCACTCACGCAAGCAGCAAGAAGCTAGAAAGTGTTATCTCGTGAAGAGGATCTCGCTGGTATTGCATGTAATTCGATGTATGGCGACATCCAAAAATTCACACACAGCGTATAATGGCCAGCTAATGCCGCACACTGCAGACGACAATCAACTTCACCATTCATATGGATTCACACACCTCATGGTCGTTTGCAAACGCAGTGTGCACACCCTAAAATCGTGTCAAGTGGCTGAGCGAAAAACGAACTGCAGGAGGTTGTATGAAGGGTATCTCACGGGTGATCTATAACAGTTTGTTGACACCTTTGATGAGGCGTGGATTTGTCTCACAGTCTATGGTAAAGTTCGTGCCGTTACATACAGACCTGTTGACGCTAAGGGCCGAAGCATGCTCTTCCGCCAGTGTGAAGAGAGTTTCCCAAAAGGGTTCATAATTGTGGCCTGTTTCTCGTACAGGGACAAACTGCGTCTCCGAAAGGTAGAGTGAAACGACAAAATAAATATTGAGTACTATCAGACTCATGCCTAGACAAAAATGTACCAGCATGAAATCCCAGCATTGTATGGACAAGATGAGAACCAGGTTGTACTGCACTAAGACAAGGCATCCAGTCACATGGCGGAAACATTGCTGGAATTCTATGGAACAGCAAATTTCGGTAATTTCCTTCTCTGATATGAATGTCAAGAGTCCAATGGATTATTGTGCTTTCGGACTCCTCAAGCCGCGCTTGCTCCTTCGTCGAGTCCACATCGTCTCCGGCCTATGGGAAGCTTATAAAGAGGAGGAAGATGCAATACTTTGGCTTAGCTGCAACGCAGTCTCCTACAATTGAAACTTCGATGCTGGACAAGTCAATGACCTGCAGATCGAACACAACCGCTGGTAGAAACATGATATATCCTAGGTAAGTGTTACATTCGAATTCAACAATGTAAGGCAATGTTAGACAATCACACATATGAGGATGACGTCCCTCGGCGATCACACTGCCCGGGGAATCGGATAGGAGAAAAGAATATGGAATGAAGGAAGCGGTCAGGGACTATTATATTAGGTACCATCCCAGTATTTGCCTGGGTGAATGAGGATTACCCAGGAAAATCCTCGCCTAGGATGGTTGATCTGAGAAAGCTGTTACACCATTTCGACCGAGTATCCTCACCAGGAATCGAACCCGGGGTCGCTCGTATCAAAGACAAACGCGTTAGCAACCACACTGAGAAAAATACGTACTCCGGGCAGCGGTATATTGTACAAATATACGGAATGCTCTTACTTACTACAGAAATCAGTATGGAGCATACGTTATCCATATGCTACATACACAGTACCCTTAAATGTTACATCATGCCGTTGCAGGATGTCTGACATCTAACAATTTTCCGTATATTACATGCATATACTTATGTTACCTTCGTCAGCTATATGTTATATACGCCTATTTGTATGTGAGATCCTGACCGCCTACATTGTTTCATACGGAGAGTACGTATAGATGGAACACTTATACAGAAAGTATTATAAAACATGCGCTTTCAGTTATACGTCTGCTGTACGTTAAGTACAAAAACTACAGGAATTACTCATGTAACCTACCTTTTTAAGTACGCCATCTACATTTTTTTTTCAGTGCACGCTACGCGGGGCCACTTTATATTGCTTGTACCACGTGCATGTGTTTATAAACAATTACACGTGCTCCTGTTTGTAAACAACAACCACATGTATTTACGATGGAATACTACATCTCACATTGGAGTACTTCAAGAAGCCGAACATACCACCAGTACTATCTACAAGTCACCAACATGGGAATAGCACGCGCCACCGCCGCCCGGAACGCCTATATAATGGAGAGGATTCAACGGACAGTCACCAATCTGAGATTGTCATCCTCTCTTCTAGCTTGCCTGGAGCTCTAGGAGAAACCCAACCTCAAAGTTTTTAGTCTGCCGCGGAATTCTAGGCTTCGCTTACAATTGGTTTAACTTGCTCGGAGCTCTGTCGGGATTCCAATCTCAGTTGCTTAGTCTGCTTCCGAACTCTGTGACTCTTAACCTCCTCACTGCTTGCTTCGAAGCATTGGGGTTTTCTACACCACACTACTTAGCTTGCTAGGAACTCTGTAAATATCCTGTTCTAAAGCTTTAAGGTCTTGGGTTACCTTTTTTACCTTGCATTAGAAAAAGAGTTATTTTGTAGGATTTCTTTAAATATTGTTGTATTATTAGAGGTGTTTTATAATAATAATAATAATAATAATAATAATAATAATAATAATAATAATAATAATAATAATAATAATAATAATAATAATAATAAACGATCATCGATTCCGGACTCTGATTTACTCAACCTAGCTATACCTACCCCTTCAAAGGGAATAACTTTTACAATATAAAAGAAAAGAGGCATTTAATTAAAATCCCGATAATCCTTTCAAAACAGGGGGCGCGGTGGCTCAGTGGTAAAGCGTTCACCTCTGGTGCTTGGGTCCCTGGTTCGATCCCAGCTCGCGCCGTGTGGACTTTGTGGTTGACAAACACCGTGCTCATGAGTTTTCTCGGGGTTCTCCCGTTTCCTCCCACTTTCTTCATTCCACCATTTCACTCATTTCTCATTATCACCGTCTCCTTTAGCCTAAGCGACATAATCGTGGGACGTTAAACTTAAAGATTTCATTTCATTTTTCCCTTTAAAAACACCCTGTACTAATTCTTGTATGCAATTTGTACCAAGGTAAAATGTATGCAATTCTTCCCTTAGCTTAAGGGGGTCGAGTTTAAATTTCTACAGATGTGATTTCCCTCAAGAACCGCTACTTGTACTATTTAGAATAGAATAAAAGCGAATAATAATTATTTGGGTATGAGATGACTTCATACTTATTTACTCTTCTGACGATCTGAGAAAAGTTGACAGAAAACTGTGTTAAAAGAAGTTAATCTAAGACCTTCATATCATAGAATGCAAGTAACGCCATCACCTTTCCCTTTCACCTTAAACACTAAAAGATAGTTAAACGAAGCTTTTTGAGATTCTAAAGGGAAATTACACCTGGGAAGAAGAAGCACAAAGAAAAGTTTGAGATGAATATTTCGTAGAACAGAATATTATAATAAAACTGAAAATACTGAAGTAAAGAAGAAGTTTTGGGAGTATGAAAAAAACTTAAATTATCAGTCTTAAATAGGAAAACTTTATCAAAGAGGATATTAACACCGTCTCACACAACTTGGAGAAGCAGCGAGGAAAGAAAAATCCAATTTATGATGCGATTACAAGAGATGAAAGTGAGGCCTATATCACACGGGGATTTTAAGAAATTTTCTAAAAATATTCTTTCTCTAAGTCTATCTTTAACCTAAGTGTGCGTGCAATGCGAATGAATAATGATTAAACGTAGCCCGTAACGTTCACGTTGTAACACTTCCGAGTTCCTTCTAATGAATGTTGAAATCTCTTTTCAATATTCATTATAAGCTAACACAGGGTGCTCTGAAAGTGTTGCCCACTTTTACATCAAGGTGCATTTTAGTTGACAGTCAAAGATGGGTCCATTGCTGAAAAAATAGGGAAATTTCTCTTCTTAAAAGTCTTTAGAAATTTTAAGACAAAATACTTCTTCTAGCACGTCAATTTTTTTTATATGCGGGTAAAACACTGAAATAATTAAATTTAATTCAATTGATTTGTTAATTGATTTGTTATACGGTGGTCCAAAAGTCAGATAACAGTCCTCTAACAGAAAAGTCTGTTGGAATAGAGGTCCACATTGGCCACAGATGATGAGTGGGGAGACCTAACAAACACACGTGACCACCACGACTGCCATCTAGGAGTTCGCGATTTTGAATATCACTTTACTTTTTAAATTAGAAGGTAAGCATGCATGTTATAAGACTGTTTTTTCATCAAAAATGCAACGATGCTATCCATTTTATCATATTACTAACCATTGATGAATTATGGCCTCTTTTATAGTTACAATTTCCAGTAACTGAACAATGATGCTGACGACCCAGGAACGTATTGAGATCATCCTGATGTGTGGAAATCGCAGCTCACATGTGGTGCCTGCGATTTTTAATGCGCTACATCCCGAAAGGGATCCCATATCCCACAATTGTCTGGCCAAACTCTCAAACAGATCCTGGGAGACGGGTTCTGTGGACGACAGTCATTGCAGTGGTCGTCCGGAAACGTCTACAGATGAGGAAACCAAGATCGCTGTTTCAGTAAAAGCCCCCAACGTAGCAAGCGGCGTTCATAGTTGCACAGGGAGCATATGTTGTGTTGGTATAAAAAGGGATTAAAAAGACCATAATTCATAAACGCTTAATGATATTACAAAATTTGTAAAAGCATTGCATTTCTGATGAAAAAACAGTCTTAAAACATGTACTGCATGCCTACCTTTCAATTTAAAGAATTAAAGTGATATTCAAAATTGCGGACTTCAAGATGACGGTCGTGGTGGTCACACGTTTTTTTTTTTTTTTTTTTTTTTAAGATACACCGCTCATCATCTATGACCAATGTGGACTTCTAACTCAACAGATTTTTTTATTACAGGAGTATCACTTGACTTTTGGCCCACCTTGTATATATGGCTGACAAAACAATCAAGTCCACTTTTGGAAATTTTGGACATAATTCATCTTTAAAAGGGGGGCACAGTGGCTCGCTGGTAGAGCGTTCACCTCCGGTGCTTGGGGTTCCTGGTTCGATCCCAGCTCGCACCGTGTGGACTTTGTGGTGGACAAACACCGTGCTCGTGGGTTTTCTCGGGGTTCTCCGGTTTCCTCCCACTTTCTTCATTTCACTCATTTCTCATTATCACCGTCTCCTTTAGCCTAACCGGCATAATCGTGGGACGTTAAACTTAAAGATTTCATTTCATTTTTTCATCTTTAAGATCTGTATCTGAAGCTCCCTTATTAGAATGTCCAGGTATTTAAATAACTTGTATAATATTTAAAAAATACAATGTTAACTTTTCAATCAAGTTGTAAGCTTGTATCGTACCAATTTCGTATTCCTTTTCCTCAGAACTTTGCTAATAATTGGATTAGTATCCATTTCATAAAGATAGGCCCCTGACTTCGCGGTGCTGCCATGGCATTCACTCAAAACTTATATTGCATTGTCGAACCTCGTTGGAATTGCTGGAATGTCTTTTCAATTCTTAAGACACAAACATTTTCTTTGTACCGTGTAGTGAGAAAAAATAGAAATTAATGAAAAAGTGTGTATTTTATAGTACTTTTTTTGGTAAATCAATGTTTATAGGACTATATCTCGGAAACAAGATCACGTGAAATAACTTCCTGTGCACGATATGTAGGTGCATCCATTAACTTTAAGTTGTGAAAAGTTCAATTTTCATCACTTGATACCTTTTGTGTAATTAAAATAAATGTATGACGCTCTGATCTCCTTTACCGTGGTAGGTAGAGGAACGTGCAAAACACAGTTCGAAAATTTGGAACTCTAGTGTTACAAATATTTGACACTTTTAACGAAAAAGGGTTTAGTTGGTAGAGTATTTTTTTTTTAAAGTTTATTCCTTCCAACATATTCTTAAGCGGAGAGTCATGTTGCAGCCCAGCCTTTAAATTCTTATAAGCACCCCGGACAAAAAAATTAGTCACCCCCGCGCGAGAGAAAAGCTGCGTCGGAAACAGGTACAGATGACGTATTTGTCGAATCACATGCCCAAACGTGCATACCCTGCCTCGAGGCGATCAGAGGGTATTAGTGTGGAGTGACACAGAACGATCCAAGCGGTGTGTGTGCGGCAAGATGGGGAAGAGCGCGGACGTGATGGAGTGGCAAAAAGGGACAATCGTGTTTTGCCGTGCCCATGGCCACACAGTGACGGAAGTTGCCCGATTTGTTGGTGTTTCGCTGCGGACTCTTCAACGTGTCTACAAGCAGTGGTGTAACACACGTGGCCATAAAACATGACGCCAGAACTGTGGTCGGAAAAAGATCCTCACAGATCGGGCCCGAAGACGGCTTTTCAGGTTCGTAAATCGAAATCGCTTCCAAACCCGCCAGGAATTACTGCAGTCCGAGAATGCAGGCCCAGTCCAACCTGTCAGCGAGAGGAACTGCATGCAATGAATATATGGAGTCGGGTACCTCGTAAAAGGCCACTGCTCACACATGCACATAAAGTTGCTCGTCTGCAGTGGGCCAATAATCATCAAACATGGACAGTAGCAGACTGGCGCCGTATCATATGGTCTGACGATTCACGATTTTGCCTGAATTCGAATGACGCCCGGCGTCATGTCCACCGACGACCACATGAAGCATTTCACTTGCAATGTGTGGAAGGTCAGTTGCAGGCCGGGGGTGGGTCTGTCTTGTTCTGGGGGTGTTTTTCTTACTATGGGGTGAGCCCACTCATTGAGGTGTCCTCGATCATGAACCAGCACGTTTAACATCCTGGACGAGCAGGTGTTGCCCTTCAGTCACTTTCTTCGCGATGACTTTGCTATAGACACCCCTATTTTTCAAGACGACAACAGCAGGGTTCACAGAGCTGGACCCATATGTGACTGGTTTGAGGAACACTCAGATACCCTCCCACACCTCGAATGGCCCGCAAAATCGCCGGACATCAACCTAATTGAGCATCTGTGGGACCAGTTGGAACAGCGAGTGAAACGTCGACATCAGCATCCCCGACGTTTGGTGGAATTGCGTGATATTATCCTCCGTGAGTGGGTTCAACTGGATGTGACGGCCTTGCATACCCTTGTGGACTCCCTTTCCGACCGCATCCAGGCGGTTATCCAGGCCAGGGGCGGTGCTACACGGTATTAACGTAAGCACAAAGGGGTGTGACTAATTTTTTGGCCGGGGAGCTTATGAAGAACAGAATACAGTAACTGGAAGTGTTGCAACGGTGTTGTGCTGTGTTGCCGCGTTCAGAAAGCTTTCAGCGCTACGCCTACTTTATAAGAATGTAATAGGAAAGGTACTTAAGATCTCATAACCTTTCACATCTTAGTATCTCAATGTAATCGAAATAAAACGTTGAAGTAACACATCCAAAAACTCATCTCTTAATCTACTTATCTCATTCACTTTTGTCACTTGTTGACTCATCATAGCTCCTGCTGTCTTCTTGGACACTTATTAACAATGGCTCCATATCTACCTCAAGATCTATCAGTATACACACTTACCAGCTTACGAACATGTTAAAGGGAAAAAATAGCCTTGGCAATCACATATTCACCCAAGTTGTTCTGTGATCAATTCCCCTGCTGAATGTAATAGAGAAACATGGGTCCTTTGTTCTATTTCAACGAAAGAAAACTATGCAATGTGTAGGTGACGAAGGCTGTTTTTGCGTCTAATCACGTCGCACTGATTACTTTTTTCAACACTTCCCTTCAGTTCGTAGGCGTCAAAAACTTACACACTCACATCATATGTGCTTATTGGAGTGAGACGAGCGAACGTGCATTTATATTTTTCCTAAGTATTTCTCGTGCATTTTTTATTGAGAAAAAAACTATGAATATTCCTTCTACGAGCGGCGTCATTACAGAAGCAAGTGGCAACATTTTGAGCTAAAATGAAATTGCAGAACTGATGAATAACTCCAAATCAGATGGTTATGAGTTAGATAGTAATGCATAATAATGACATTGATTATTCTGTGCTCGGTGGCGTATCCGGAAGTGAACAAGATAGCAACTCTGTTTCAAGTGAACCTGAGGTTGCGCAGGGAAAGAAAAACCGCGTCGTTCCTATTTGAAGGCAGATTTTGATGTAGCTTGGAGCGGCAAAATTCTTGTTTAGTGGCGTCCTGGGAATTAATCAAAATGCTGGGCTATCTATAGAGTATTCCCCACATAAAGTGTTTCAGCTGTTTTTGCTGATGAAGTTTTATAGTAAATAATTAAATAAATAAATAAATAAAAGTTGAGTTGATATTAATGTCACGTTCAGCATATGAAACGTGGACCCACTGATTAACGTGGAATCCAAACCACATGAGCTCCCACCGGGAATAGTAGAAAAAGAAATGAATCAATATGCAAAACAGCAAGTTGAAAAAAAGAAAAGCTACTAAAACAAAAAAAAAATGTTTTCTAAGTGAAAACATATTACTTCAATTGAAAACAATAAAATTATTACACATGTGCTTATTCACATCTGCTTTGTACGGAATCCAGCTTTACGCGATTTTTACAAATCAACTACGCTAGTATATCTGTCAAATGGTGGAAGAAGCTGTTTTTTCTGCTGTTTGACTTATCGCATGTCAATGCTCACATACTGTACAGGAAGAAAGCAGGAAAACATATCGCACTTCGAACTTTTTATGCGAACGTAGCAGAAAACCTGCTGCACTCAGGAGGCATTGAAGTACAGGGACTGTCCCAGTCTTCAGCCGGTTTAGCAAGGCTGGTAGCAAGGGGCCATTACCCATCCAGTGCTCCCCTAATATGAGCAAATCCTAATAGAGTAGGACAAAGGAGATGTAAAGTGCGTAGAATCCGCAAGGTGAAAGGAAGTTTTTAATAAAATATTAGCGTTTATTGTCTGATATATGAAGCTGGACTTTGCGTGGGAAAGTGCTTCGAAATGTACAACACTAAAGAGAAGTACTTTGACTTCCAGATCTGAAAACAGATTTTCTATGAAGTGTAAACTCAATATTACATATCAACTAAGATTGTGTCATATCATAAACTTTGTGAGTGTATTTGTTTCTGTGCAAGTGTATTTTGTACTGCGTGCAGTAAGTGAAGAAACTGACACAAAGCAACGAATCTTCGAGGACTAACACATGCAAATCCAAACAAGGTAAACAGTTTGTTTTCTTAATTTTAAAGAATTGGTACGTTTACTATACATTCTGTTAATTTCTAAGAAATTGGTTACAAATCTGTGGAGATATGCAATTTTAAAAATACCTCTAAAAAGTGCCGGACAATGTAAGTGACCCGTCGAGCTGAGAGTTACACGCCAGGAAAATGTGGGAACGTAGTGAAGGGTGCATAGAAGAGAAAATCATAATATCATATTTGTCATTGTTTACCTTTCAAAACAAATCGAAACAGTTTGATGGAAAAAGTTATTTTAAGATCTTTCTAAAAGTTTTTTTTTTTCGGATTGATAATACACCGCAGCAATTCAGAGATAATGATGTCTCACTTTTTACTGAATAACAAGAAAATTACTACGTGTTGAGTAATGAAATTTTCAGAACTTACAGGTAATAATGCACCTACATACCGTGCACAGGAATTTTTTTCACGTGATCTCGTTTTCGAGATATAGTCCTATAAACATTGATTTACCAAAAAAGTACGATAAAATACGCACTTTTTCATTAATTTCTAATTTTTTTCTTACTACACACTACAAAGAAAATTTTTATGTCGTAAGTATTGAAAAGAGAGCAATCCAACAATTCTAACGAGGTACGACAATGCAATATAAGTTTTGAGTGAACGTCACGGCAGCACCGCGAAGTCAGGAGCCTATCTTTATGAAATGGATAATAGTTTACCTGTGCTGTGAACGCCCCATTTGTGAACACGTATGTCTTTAGTACACTTTGTCCTGTGTTCGGTTCCCTCACGATCACACATTTGGATCTTTAGGCCCCTGACTTCACGGCGCTTCATTAAAAGGTAATTCATTGAAAGTGATTAATTATGAAGGGATGGTGGAATGAAAATGTGGGCGAAAACCGCAGAATCAAAAGAAAATCCACAAACAAAATATTACCCTCCAAAAACTCACATAGCCTCGAATCGAAATCTAAGACGCTTTACACCAAAGATGAATTCTCTACCACTAACCTACCATACCACGATGTTGACCATCGATCTGTATGGAATTATTCTTTCTTTTCAATACAAAATAAGATTTCTAGAAAAATCATCAGAAATTTTGAGGTAAAAATTTCGAATTAAGAGTGCAGTTATTAAGGTAGAACTTCATACAATTTACTTACGCGCAAATATAGTTGCTGACACATACCAGAGTAAATAAAAAGTTCGGGACACCGCACTAAACTTTCTCGTTCGAATTTCTTGAGCTAAATCATATTATGCTGTAATTTTTACTGAAACATTATTACACATTTTTTACGAACAAAATTATAAGCCATTTCTGGAAAACTTTGTCCGAAAAAAACTCATCCATAAAAGTATTTCTTGTATATTTTCTCATGAGAAATGACTTAAGCCATATACTAGGCTTACTAATTAAATATTTGTTTATGAATTAGCAATAAAATCACATCAGTCGTGTTTGAGGAATAAAATAAAATAAACGCATCTCCAAGAGTTAACTGCTCTTGCGGATATTTTCATGAAAAGTGATTTACACAATATTAGAAGGGTATTAACGAAATATTTATTTTTGAAATATGAACAAAGCCACTTGCTCGATTTTGATAAAAATCATCCGAAAAGGAACTCTTTTGCATGGGTAAACTAACATTTCTGAATTTTCAACGAACTTCGGTACTGAATTCTCTCTCTCTCTCTCTCTCTCTCTCTCTCTCTCTGTGTGTGTGTGTGTGTGTGTGTCTGTTATTTGCGAACTTTTCAATTTTGTGCATGTGTCTTCGTAAAACAATATACGTAGAACGTATTAAACAGAACTCTTAATCAAAACACATGGAAAAAATTGAGTACTCATGGAAATTATAAATGGGTAGGTATATTACAAGAACTGTTTAATAGGTAGAGATGCACGCGAGAGGCGAGAAGTCTTGTCTCGTCTCGCATTTGCGAGACGAGACACGAGACGAGACTGAAAATTTTATGCGAGACGCGAGACGAGACTAAACCATGCGAGACGAGACGCAAGACGAGACTCGGTTATGTCTCGCACGAGAAGTCTCGCGAGACTTCTCGCAGTCTCGCAACATTTATGAATTACATTTAATTCTATATTTAGTGATTTTACATTTATTGAGTTTTCTAAGTTGAGCGTTAATGCCTCCAGGAACAAAAAAGTGATTGGGGCAATAGACATTTTATGAGATTTATTATAATTCAAGATTGATTTTCAGAATTAAAGCCTTCTTTAGTTTCTAAACATCATTAAAAAAGAAAAGCTTTGTAAATTGGAAATTTATTACAGCATCAATTTAGGACTTTATTTTGCGACACAAACACATGTACGCGGGCGCGCACGAATACATGAACTTGTTTTTGATCTGAAAACCGAATAAGACTCCTTATTGCTGCGAAATGTGATATTTCTGTTGTTTCTGTCTTTTTCACATTACTACTAGCGATTAATTTTGGGGGATGGCGGGGAAATCCTTTCTCGTCAAAGTTTATCCCCGGCCCGCCTCGCAGAAATAATTTGATATTTTTACACGGAATAAGTATTTTCTTTCTATATATTTATCAAAAACATCCCCCTCTAGTTCGGAAGTTTAATTCAAAGACTGGTTTGGTAGGATGGTCCTATAGGCTTGGTGGGAGATGGTAGGAATGGCCCTATATCTGTCAGTAATTTTATTTTCTAGATCTGGCAACACTATATAAGTTGAAAGCGAAAGTTGATAAAGTGCGAATTCTGGCAACACTGCAGTTAGTTCAACTGCATAATCTGGAAATTGATCCAAAAAGGTTTTTTCGCATCAAGTATAGTTTGTTCGATATTCTGATTCTCGCAATTGTTTACATACTGCGTTATCCACAACTCCGTTGACATAAGTAATGTTATTCCTTGGTGGTTGGTGTAAAGGGAGATAGGCGACAATAGATAGCAGCACTGTTCTCCTACACAAGTAACGTATTTTTATATTTTCTCTGCTGCTTCCACAAATTTAATGCTAGAGAGTTTAAACTTTCTGAAAAGAAAGTTCAAACCAATTATAAGGGAACAATCCGTGTCAATTTTGGATATTGTGACGTTAGACCATTCCTCGGACTAGAAGCAGGCAAAGACAAGGTTGAAATCCGGTTAAATACAGACAAAGAAATTTACATATAAATATAGTAAAAGGATCCGGGTTTGGTTCAATGAGTTCAGAAAAACATATACGGAAAGGTTATATTCTTTATATCCTAATTACATTGGCGACTTTTCTTTTCGGGGCAAAAATGTGCCCGCATGGCATACTGGAAAATATTGCTGGAGACCTCTAAGCTGGAAAACAATGTTGGATCCAGTAACAATTTATGCTGGTTTTGCTGTAAATTATGCTATTAATTTGACGAAAATTAATGGTCCAACAATCAAATTCCAGCACAACTTTTCTTTTAATTTGGAGCGGAGGGAACACAAGTTCGGATACCATATTGAACTCTAGGTTCCGTCTCCTTAGGATGTTATGAACATTCATCCCATGGAAAGCAATGGCAAACCACCATTCACCTTGCCAAGGGACTTTTAGGTCAAATACCTGCCTTCGGAGAGAATATCACATCATTATTCATTAACAGCCATAGAGTAACACATTGCAAAATTTTGTACCAGAATATATGCGAGACTGCGAGACCATGCGAGAAAGTCTCGCGCGAGACGCGAGATGAGACTCAAAATTTTATGCGAGACGCGAGACGAGACTTCACATTTGCGAGACAAGACGAGACGCGAGACGAGACCTACAATTGAGGATGCGAGACGAGACGAGACTTTTCCATCTCTCGTCTCGTCTCGTCTCGCGTGCATCCCTATTAATAGGTATAATAATAAAGTACATAGAACAATTGATATAAAGCCTGTAGAAATTAATAAGAAAAATTAATTCTATTTAAGTTTCCTCTGGCAATTCTCTAGGAACATGATCAACTGGTTAAAGATGAATGATTTATGCCATATTGTCTGCCTATTAATAGAACATTATTTATGAAGTTTTAATAAAATCGACTGATTTGTGTTCGACAAAATCTTTCAGAAGGAACTGACAAACAAGGGTAAAATACGCCTTCTTAATTTTTCAAAGGGTATTTTAACACAAAAATAATTTAATTAATTGATATTTTGAATTTTACGTCCCTTTTCAAAAGCGAGGCTATATGAGACGTGGACCTACTGATTAACGTGGAATGCGAACCACACGAGTTCCAGCCGGGAATCGAACCCGGGCCTCCCAAGCCAAAGGCGCGTACGCTAACCGCTTAGCCACAGAGGAGCTCAACACAAAAATACAATTTTTAAGTTTCACGTAACACGGTTATGCCGGTTAGGCTAAAGGAGACGGTGAGAAATGAATGAAATAGTGGAATGAAGAAAGTGGGAGGAAACTTGAGAACCCCGAAGAAAGCCACGAGTACGGTGTTTGTCCACCACAAAGTCTACACGCCGGGAGCTGGGATCGAACCAGGGACCCCAAACATCGGAGATGAACGCTCTACCACTGAGCCACCGCGCCCCCTATTTTAACAGTATAGGGTTGTTAATAAAATATTAATGTATGAAATATAAACAAATTCGTTAGGGCCGTAAATCACTTTTATTTATTTATTTATTTATTTTCATTCCCTACTATATACTCAACTACTATACTATATACTATATACTAAACTATCCTTCTTTCGAGATAGGAAGAAGTTTCTAGAACCACCCCTGAGGAGTCTAATAAAAGACAAACTGAAAACTGAAAATCTTACGTCTTGTCGTAACTCGAAAGTAAACAAAATAGCCCGATGTAGAGTTAGCCCTTACTACCTGGAACCTCATATAATAGTGTAGATTGTATATGTAGAATTCGATAATGTTCTAAGTTCTGAACATGATAATCCTATCTAAAACATTAAAGAGGAAATTTGCTGCATTATACTGCAACGAATTTACGAAAAAGAAGTTCTTTGGGTAATTATTAAGTGTTGAAACTAGTTAACATTGATGTTAAAAAAAAACTTGAAAATACAGGTAAAATACCGTTATTTTAAAAATTATTTTGTTTTCTTCAGTATAGATAGTTTCGGCTGTGAAGAATCTTCCTCTTTGACACTCAGAAGCTCAACCGTCTTATATGACAGAAATATATGAAATGAAACAGTAATTATACAACATTTCAATATAGGTTGATCTCTAATACTAATGGTAAACCTATCTCTGTAGTGAGAGTTTAATTTCCAGTTTACCAATTATCTGTGTAAACAAGAAAGGAAATGAACTGGCCACCCTAGCCCTGTACTGCTGGCCTAGTAGGGTAATTGGGCTGGAACCTGCCTTTAGAAACAGTCAGACAAAGACATATTTAAATAGATGTATTCTCACATACAGGGTTTTCCAAAAGTCCTGCAAAAAGTAAAAAGCTGTAACTTTGTAACCATTTATTGTATTTGTACAAAACTTGAGTGGACTTGTAACAAAGTCTGAAATTTTGTTTCCAAGCATTTTTTCAACGCCAAGCCTCCAGCTGAGCACCATTTACGTCCAAACATTGTTGAAGTCTTTTCGGAAATCCAAGAATGGCATTTCGACGTGCTTCATCCGTAATACTCAGAATCACATCACGTATCTTCTTTCGGCCTTTATTTTCTTACGAACGATATTGTGTACCGTTGTCATTGACACTCGCAGCTCCAAGGATCTGCGTTTCAACGATTTCTTTGGACTTCGCAACACACTTTCCTGCACGGACTGAATCTCATCAACACTGGTTGTTGGCCTTCCGCTACGAGGCAAGTCTAAGACACTTCCGGTAGCTAGGAACTTATTGTACCATCTCTTGCTACTCGAACCTGCAGGTGGTTGTTTCTGATATTTTCGTCGGAATTTTCTTCTCACCAAAACACTAGATTTTAACTTACAAAACCACGCCACACACTGCGCTTTCTCTTGAGTAGACGCCATCTTTGTCACGTGATTTGCGGTTATGACGTCAACATTTACATCCGCTCATTGTTGCCAACAAAAAGTTTAACATTTCCACTAAACATAACAAACAAAATACAAAATTGTAAATAGTACTTTCAAAGTTACAGGTTTTTACTTTTTTGCAGGACTTTCGGAAGACTCTGTACAGTATTTAAATGGCTACCTCACATACTTAGTACAGTCAACCTTTTTTGAGTGACGTCAGAGTTTACTGAACATTCTTGACACACTTGTTTGATATTTTATTATTATTATTATTATTAATAATAATAATAATAATAATAATAATAATAATAATATCTATTATAATAGCGAAACCAACCAGTTTTTACAATGACTTTATAAAGCATTGAGCATTATTGCTACTGCTGCAGATGTTGACTGGTACGTCTGTCTCGATTTTAACTAATTATTATTAAATTATTCATGATTTTTTAAATTCTAAAATATCGCGACACACCTTAGGGGACTGCGTGACACACCACTGTGTCGCGACACACCGGTTGAGAACCACTGCTGTACTATGATAAATCCCTGGATCGATTCTTGACTGTCAGAATTTCTGAAATAGGCTCAGCATGTGAGATTTTTTTTCAATAGTCACAATCGTAATGTGACTACATTTGCAATAAAAGGAAGTGAATTCTGTTTTAAAAATCCAGAAGTAGCGGTGATATGTTGATCATATATAATCCAACAAGAGAAAAGCTCTCTAGTCGATCATGGAGCTTGATTTGTTATTATTGTAAGGAAATCTGTTTTAATCTACTTTAAATCAGGGTTTCTCAACCTGGGGACCGCGATCCTTACGGAAGTCACGGGAGAATTTCATGTGGGTAGCGAAGATAAGCGGAAGAGATAAATATAATTAGAATCTAATATCGGAAAATAATTTAAAATATTATTTCGAATTTTCTTCTGATATTCATATTTATTATACTTTTATGCATAATATTAAGAACAAGCAGAAGAACAAAAGCTTTTGTTTAGGATCTTTTTGTTGTTCTTTGCAGAATTTTACACGTATATGTGTGAGCGATTAGTCTTTTTTCAAGCAAGCTGGCCACATTGAAGGTAGATTTTTGGTGTGGGATTTTATTTGTTTCCTAAATTTTAAATGCAAACAAGTTGCCTTTAACAGTTTTTGGTGATACTTAACACATACACAACAATGTACCAAATTCACAACAATATGAGGTAACTCAAAGTGGCGGCCTATCGAAAATTAAAATAGTCAATAACTTTTTAAACAACTGTCCAAGTATTTTTTAAACCAAAATTAGAAATCATATTATTTTTTACCATATGACCAAAAATTAAGGGAATTATGAAATTTTAAAATTTTCAAACGGCCTACATTTTGTAACAGCATGACGGATCGTATTCGATATTTGTAATATGAATGAATTGACCAAATTTGGTTTTAATCCATTCGCTTTAAGGAAAGTTACTGTATCCACTATATACAAGAAATAGATTCTACTATTATAGAAATAGATGTTAATCGTGAGATCTCCGCAATAGGTATATTAAAAACTCCACATAAGCTTATTACATACCAGAAATTATAAGGGATTCCCTGGCAAGAGAATGTGATAAAATGGGGATCGTGATAGGAATTTGGTTGAGAACCACTGCTTTAAATAAACACCTGAGAAGTAGGAATTAAAACCACGTAATTATTCATCACTTCTATATCCTGTTTTCTTTTCTAAGAACATTATAACATAATATTTCGTCACTGTATGAAACATAACTAGGAAAAGTACCCAACGTGGATTGACGAATGAGTTTAGTGAACTATTAATAAAGAAAAGAGAGGAAAGGGAACTCAGGTATTACAAAACCAAAATTTCTGCTTCTGTGCCAGCAACGTGAAGAAACAAGTGTAAACAATTCTTAAATATTATTGAGAAAGTTTTTCGCTGACATCACAAAACAACAAGTTTCAAAATCTGGTTGTTTACAAATTCAAAGTTCAGATTAGAACCTAACTAATAAAGATTGCTATTTTTACAATATACTAAAAAAAAATACATGATAGTAAAATGAGTGAAAAATACTCGGAACCCTTTCCGTTTTCTGTAATTATCCCTCCCCCTCCTAATCTCTTTTGAGTTTCCAGCAGAGTTAACACAAAAAGAACCAAGGAATCAATATACGCTCAGATAGACATTATGAGACCCTAAATTTATTATGGAAACCTTTCATTTTTCAATTTACGCTAACTGTTTTTAGTGTGTTTCATGTTGCTGGAGTATGAAACAAAATTACGTGAGGATGTAACAACCATTTTACACGGTTCGTGACTGGCGCTCACTGGTCAGAGATAATAAAAATAACAACATGATTCAAGTACCCAACTCAGGGAAGTTCACTGTTGCCAACTAGTTACGCATTCTTTTTTCTTTATTTTATTTTTTTTTTTTTTACTGATATCCCCTTTTCAGATTTTTCTTTTCTTTTTCTTTTACTTTAAAATTTACCTCTTCTATCAGCACCAAGGCCTCATTACGCATCTGTTTCTGCCAACGCAACGCAACGCAAAATTGTTTTAGTTTGCGATAATCGTCATAGCGGCTATAATTGATTATTGGATTTTTTTGTGTGTGTGCTTTACGAAGACCGATACGAAATGAGGTCCAAGACCTGAGTTCACAACTCAACGTGGAATCTGAAACACATGGTCTAACAGAGGGATCGAAGTTATATTTTTTCAGGTTTTTTTTTTTTTTTTACTACATAAATCATAACCTCGTCTCCCTTCTTCCCCCAAAATTTATGTGTTCTTAGAGGAGTAGTTACTAAGCTTCTTTGACTGAATATCCAAGAGTTCGCGACACATCTTTTTGATATATATTAATACGAGGGTGATTCAGAAAGTAATGCCTCCAAGGTGATACCTTTATTTGTGTTTGATATATAGCACCGATACAGGTATCAGTGGAAAGCTTACATATTCATAGATATACGAGGGTGATTCAGAAAGTAATGCCACCAAGGTGATTCCTTTATTTGTGTTTGACAGATAGCACCGATACAGGTATCAGTGGAAAGCTTACATATTCATAGATATACGAGGGTGATTCAGAAAGTAATGCCTCCAAGGTGATACCTTTATTTGTGTTTTACAGATAGCACCGATACAGGTATCAGTGGAAAGCTTACATATTCATAGATATACGAGGGTGATTCAGAAAGTAATGCCTCCAAGGTGATACCTTTATTTGTGTTTGACAGATAGCACCGATACAGGTATCAGTGGAAAGCTTACATATTCATAGATATACGAGGGTGATTCAGAAAGTAATGCCTCCAAGGTGATACCTTTATTTGCGTTTGATATATAGCACCGATACAGGTATCAGTGGAAAGCTTACATATTCATAGATATACGAGGGTGATTCAGAAAGTAATGCCTCCAAGGTGATACCTTTATTTGTGTTTGATATATAGCACCGATACAGGTATCAGTGGAAAGCTTACATATTCATAGATATACGAGGGTGATTCAGAAAGTAATGCCACCAAGGTGATTCCTTTATTTGCGTTTGATATATAGCACCGATACAGGTATCAGTGGAAAGCTTACATATTCATAGATATACGAGGGTGATTCAGAAAGTAATGCCTCCAAGGTGATACCTTTATTTGTGTTTGACAGATAGCACCGATACAGGTATCAGTGGAAAGCTTACATATTCATAGATATACGAGGGTGATTCAGAAAGTAATGCCTCCAAGGTGATACCTTTATTTGTGTTTGACAGATAGCACCGATACAGGTATCAGTGGAAAGCTTACATATTCATAGATATACGAGGGTGATTCAGAAAGTAATGCCACCAAGGTGATTCCTTTATTTGCGTTTGATATATAGCACCGATACAGGTATCAGTGGAAAGCATACATATTCACAGATATACGAGGGTGATTCAGAAAGTAATGCCACCAAGGTGATACCTTTATTTGTGTTTTACAGATAGCACCGATACAGGTATCAGTGTAAAGCATACATATTCACAGATATACGAGGGTGATTCAGAAAGTAATGCCACCAAGGTGATATCTTTATTTGTGTTTTACAGATAGCACCGATACAGGTATCAGTGGAAAGCTTACATATTCATAGATATACGAGGGTGATTCAGAAAGTAATGCCACCAAGGTGATATCTTTATTTGTGTTTTACAGGTAGCACCGATACAGGTATCAGTGGAAAGCTTACATATTCATAGATATACGAGGGTGATTCAGAAAGTAATGCCACCAAGGTGATATCTTTATTTGTGTTTTACAGATAGCACCGATACAGGTATCAGTGGAAAGCTTACATATTCATAGATATACGAGGGTGATTCAGAAAGTAATGCCACCAAGGTGATATCTTTATTTGTGTTTTACAGGTAGCACCGATACAGGTATCAGTGGAAAGCTTACATATTCATAGATATACGAGGGTGATTCAGAAAGTAATGCCTCCAAGGTGATATCTTTATTTGTGTTTTACAGATAGCACCGATACAGGTATCAGTGGAAAGCTTACATATTCATAGATTTACGAAGGTGATTCAGAAAGTAATGACTCTAAGGTGATACCTTTATTTGTGTTTTACAGATAGCACCGATACAGGTATCAGTGGAAAGCATACATATTCATAGATATACGAGAGTGATTCAGAAAGTAATGCCACCAAGGTGATACCTTTATTTGTGTTTTACAGATAGCACCGATACAGGTATCAGTGGAAAGCTTGCAATGTCAGCTACAAATGGTGGCACTAGTTTTCAACAGGCAACACTTGCGCCAACGCGAAACGAGATTTTTCGTTCCGTCGGCAAAAAATTGTGGTGGCTGCTGGCGACACCATTGTCGAACTGTTGCTTCCACCTCTGCGTCACAGCTGTACCGTTAGCTCTTAAGGTGATCCTTAAGGTTGGAGAAGAGACAAAAGTCGCAGGGAGCAAGATCCAGACTATAGGCAGGAAAGGCAAAATGTCAACAACACTTTGCCAGCCACTTTGAACTTTTTTTTCTCGAGGAAGAGAACGTGTGGCGGTACTCTACCGATTGACGCTTCGTTTCTGGGTCCTTATGGTGTATCTACGACTCGTCGCCGGCGATGAATGTTCCTGGCAGTCAGAAATTCAATGAGAACCCGCTGTTTCAACCGGACATCACCACTGGATGCCATGTGTTGCTACATTACTCTGGAACATGAAGAGATAGGAAGGTGAAACAAGTGACATTCTATAGCTTAAACATCAGTGCATTAATGATAAACAGTTCGAATGTTTGCAGTACTATTGGCCAAGTAGTGAGCTGGAAGGCATTACTTTTTGAATCACCCTCGTAATAACAAATGCGATTCGTTTTACAGTGCAAAACTAAGACTTCCAAACTATGCGAATTCAATACTCAAAGTTCAAGTAATGCAACTACAACTACTAGTTGCAGTAGAGTAATAAGATACAGTTGCAAGATAGAGCCTGTTCCTGGGACGCTGAATGGACATCAAAAAGACATTACTTGCTATTCCTTACTATTTGTGTTCTAACTCGTCTTCCTTAGTCTAACGGGCATAATTGTGGGACGTTAAACTGAAAGACTTCATTTCATTTTTCATTTTTTTGTTCTTTCACGATAAACGTTGAAACCAAAACTCGTTTATTTCAACCACTTCTGGTTTGAATAGAGGGTTAAGGAAATAGATAGAACATATTCTTGCAACGCTGAATTGATTGCAAGGAAAATGATTCTCGACTTTTTTTTTTTTAATACAATTTCTACTCTATAAATCTGGAACCAGAAGTACTACCTAAACCATTTCTGGTTTCTATATATTGTTGTGGGTTCTAATATAGATACTTGAGACGCTGAATCGATTGCAAGAATCATTTGCCGCTATATATTACCATATCTATTGTATAGTCATACATTTTGAAACCGGAAATGCTTAAATTGAACCACTGAAGGCTTAAACAAACGGTTTACGGAAAAGATGGAACCTTTACTTGACCAGCTGAATCGATTGTAAAAAAAAACCGCATGTCCATATCTCTTAGTTTTCGTTCTTTATAAATCAGTGTTGAGAAAGGACGTAGAAGTAAATTTCAACCCTTGCAGTTTCGGTAGAGTGTTGCGAGTTGTGGTAGTATGTTGTCTTGAGACCTTGAATCGACTGTTAAATACTGTTTGTCGCTATTCATTACCATTTTCATTCTATTGTGATAAATGTTGAAACCGGAAATAATTAATTTTAACCACTTCCAGTTTGAATATAATGTTAATGGAGAAACGGAACACCTTCCTAAGAAGCTGAATCGATTGCAAACAAAATCCTCATCTCGATATTTTTTGAGCTACTTAAATCAGTATTGAAACCGAAAGTAATAGTAAATTTGAACAAGTTATGGGTTTGGTAGAGTGTTATGGATAGTCATAATATTGTCTTGAGACACTGACCGTTTGTAAATACAAAAATTGCTTCAAGCTATCTATTAGCGGTTTTCTTCTGTGGCGATTTACGTTGAAACTGGAAATGGATGATTTGAACCACTTCCGGTTTGATGGAGGGCAAACAGAAGAGATTGAATCTATTCTGGGGACGCTGAGCCGATTGCAAAAACCGCATCTTGATAGAATGGGCCGTTATTGCTCTAGGAAAAATTGAGACCGTTATTGTTCTCAGTATTGAAACCGGAAGCAATAGTAAATTTGAACCATTTCCGGTTTTGGTAGCGTGTTACTGATAACCATGATATGTTGTCTTAAGACACTGAATCGTTTATAGAAAATTGCTTCTCGCTATCTGTCACCGTTTTCGTTTTGTGGTGTAAATATAGAAACAGGAAATGGCTAACTTGAAGCGTTTCCGGTTTTAATAGAGGTTAACGTACAAGATAGAACCTATTCTTTGGAAGCTCAATCGATTGTAAGTAATCACTTCTCGATATCTGTTACCGTTTTTGCTCTGATTCCTGTGGACAGACGGACGGACAAAGCCATTTTATAAGACTTCCGATGCAAAGCGTAGTTTGGAAGTCTAATAATATAATAGTGTAGGGTCTAATACTATAAGTTTGTAGATGGAAGTGACTATGTAGCGTTAAGTATTGTTGCTGCTGAAATCGTTGATTGATCCAGTATGCCTAAAAATTTATTTTATCTTATTATTTAATTCTTCATGATTTTTAAGTTCTAAAATTTCACGATACACCCTATGGAACTGGACGATATGTTGTGTCACGGCAGTTGAGAAGCAATACCGATTGACAAACCGTCGATCGCGAGCTACTAGTAGCTCGCGAGGACATTTTTGGTAGATCACGCTAACGCTACGGTTGGCTAACCTTGATTACTCCACTGAGCTGACGCTAACGACAGGGGGCGCTGATGACAACAACTGCTTGTTTCTCCTACGCAACTGCCATTGTCAGCCTCATCTCACAGCTGATTATATACGCGTGGTGTTGTTTGCTTACTTCGATAGTTTGATTTCGTACTTATTAGATATGTAGGTTTATAGGCAGTAAACAAATTTACGATTAAAAAAAAAGTTTGTAGTTCTTTTAGTTGGTAGCTCATAGTAGTATTTAAAAACGGTATGGAGCTCAGAAGCTTCATAAGTTTGACTACCACTGCCTTAGAGCATTGACTGTAATAAACACCAGGTTCAATATGTTTAGCTGAAAAGAAAATCTAAGAGATCCTACTGTCAAACGTAATAATAATAATAATAATAATAATAATAATAATAATAATAATAATAATAATAATAATAATAATAATAATAATAATAATAATAATAATAGGGACCCGATTTCTCAGTGCTAGAACTTTCGCGTCTTGTGTTGTTACTCCGTGATACGATTACAAGCGATGTGAGTTTCTGATGAAGAACATCATATCCTTCTTTTCATGAAGCTACTCTGTTTTCCCCCACATTCTGTTTACATCAATTACGCCTTAAGAGCCTGCCATACTGACAAATAATACAAAATTTACCATTTTTCTTTTGCTTGTTTTTCATAAGTGAAAGAAAATAATGAAATACAAATTACCACAATCATAGATAATGTTATTCTACAACAGAAAATACGGACCTGAAGAATTTTCAATGTTTTTATCCATAGAAATTACAGTGTTGTCAACATAACATTTCCCCCAAAATCCAAGTTAACGCAGCGACTGGAGGAACCAACTCAACTCCACTTGATTACGTATCATGTTTTTTTTAGACTCCTGTGAATGCTTTTTAAATAACAGTATTGTTTAACTTTAATAACTGTATGTTAAAACTATTTTGTTTATTACAAATTAAATATATTATTTAAACTATTATTTAAAAAGTTGTTCTTAGGATTCCAAGACAACATAACACGTAATCAAACGCAGTTCAGTTCGTTCCTCTAGTCGCTGCTTTAACTTAGATTTTGGGGGAAATGTTATTTTAGCAACACCGTAGTTTCTATGATTTTTGTTGTAGAATAACGTTGTTTATGATTGCGTTAAGTTGTATTTCATTATCTCCTTTCACTTATGAATACACAAGCAAAAGAAAAATGGTAAATTTTGTATTATTTTAGTCTCATTTTCTTAAGTTTATTATTTTTTTATCTACCTCTGTCTTTTTTGGTCTACAACGAATAATCGTGGAACATTTAGTAAACATTTACTCTCTTAACGTTGAAAGCGATCGTGATAATTAAAGCGTTGTATATTGCATTTTAGGAAGGAATGCGGGCTCAAGATTAACAAAAACTTGTAGGTTTGATTAATTTCATGATTCTTTCAGAACAGAGGTTGCACGAGACACGGATCTTAAAATGAACATGAGATCGATCCCTGGATCTCCTATGTCGAAGACGAGTATGCTAAGCATAATTTTCTCGGTTTTGGACTTTTCCCGTTATTCTTTTTCCATATTCTTCTATCTTCTTCCGTTCACTTTTTTTTTCCATACCTACATCTCTACTAGTGCAACTCGCCAGGAATACGAGCACTAAAATTTCGAAATCAGATAATTTGGTGCGACTCGAACTCAATGGATTGCATTTGAAGTCTGCAACCAGGGGCGCAGCCAGAGGGAAGGTCTACCCCGTCCGCACCCTTTCCTCTGAAAATTTCCTAACTCAATATACATTTGTACACTTTGTTAATAAAACTCTACTTGTTTATCAGGGAAATGATCGATGTAGCATAAACATTTGATCTTACACTTCAGCTGTACTCTTTCTCTTATAAAAACAACCTAGTTCTATCTTTTAAAAAAAAAATTAAGTTGGAAGTATTTTACAATTACTTGTGGACTTTTTGGATGCAGAATAATACCTGTTCAATAGTACGTAGATGTAGTGGCTTATAGTATTGGACCCCAGCACCACCACCATCCCAAACCTTGGACCCGCCTTATCAAAAATTTTGGGGTAGGCACCTGCTCGAGGAATCCTCGCCTCGCCTCATGTGCAGTTTGCACTTGAATCTCTTTTGAGCTATAAGCTCGTTGATGAGGCATAGTTTTACAGAAAATCTACAAAAACTAATTTTTATGGCTCTACATGAGTATGACGTTTGTAAGCAATGAAAACAGTCCCGAAAACATGCCACCTGTTCAGGTAAAATAGATACTAAATTTTACCCAATCAAGTACAGATGGTGATCAGAAAAATGGAAACACCTCTAGTTGGCAACACGTCAGATGTATGGGTTGGCAGTGGTGTCGTGGCGCAAGCAGCGCCGGATCGCTGGTGATGGTGTGTTAGGTCGGTCTCCATACTACGTCTGACGCAGTGGAACAGCAGTGTCCAGTTGCTGCAGCAGACGTTGGTAGTGTAAAATGGGAGACCTCTTAGATTTTCAAAGAGGGCAAATTGTTGGTGTGCGGTTATGTGGAGTGAGTGTGGCGGCAGTGGCTACTGTGTTAGGTGTGTCGCATGGGACAGTGTCGAAGGTGATGACGACCTACACAACACACGGGAAAACCACATCGGGGAAGCGGAACAGTGGGTGGAAGAAAATCATGAGTGACAGGTCACGCCGGGTATTAAAGCGCATTGTCACGCAGAACCGTCGTGCCACTGCGGAGCAAGTGACGGAGGAACTCAATCAGCACCTCACCCACCCTGTTTCGACAATCACAGTCCGCCGCGAATTACATGACATGAACTTATGGGGTCGTGTTGCACGGGCCAAACCGCTCATCAGGGGCCATAACGCTTTCGCACGCCGCAAATGGTGCCGCGACCATGCAACTTGAACCATTGAGGACTGGAAACGTGTGATATGGTCGGATGAGTCATCCGTCACCCTATTCCCAACCACGGGCCGTGTTTATGTGTGGAAAAATGAAATGAAATTTTGAGTTTTACGTCCCACGGTTATGCCGGTTAGGCTAAAGGAGACGGTGATAATGAGTAATGAATGAAATGGTGGAATGAAGAAAGTGGGAGGAAACGGGAGAACCCCGAGAAAACCCACGCACACGGTGTTTGTCCACCACAAAGTTCACTTGGCGGGAGCAGGGTTTGAACCCGAGACCCCTAGCACCAGAGGTGAACGCTCTACCACTGAGCCACCGCGGCCCCCTGTTTATATGTGGAGAACGCACAAAGAAGCTTATGATCTGCAGTGTATCCGCCCAACTGTGAAACATGGCGGCGGCTCGGTGATGCTGTGGGCCGCCATATCATGGTTTTCATTGGCTCCTGTGGTCACACTTAGCGGACGAATCACTGCCAACGATTATGTCGCAATTAGGAGACCACTTGCATCCTATGGTCCGGATGTTGTTCCCGGACAATGACGCCATCTTCCAGGATGATAATGCACCCATTGACACAGCTGGCGTTGTTGCAGCGTGGTTTGAGGAACATCGGGATGAAGTTCAACACCTCCCCTGGCCCGCCCAATCCCCAGATCTCAACATAATTGAACATCTGTGGTCCGTCTTGGAAACACGACTCCGGCGACAATTTCCACCTCCATCCTCTCTCACAGAACTGGCCGATGCCCTGCACGAGGAATGGTGTAAAATTCCACTAGCTACCATTCACGACCTCTAAACCTCCATCCCACGTCGCATCAAGGTTGTTCTGAAGGCGAAAGGTGGCCCGACACCATATTAATCTGGTAAGTTGCAATTTCGTTCAGGTGTTTCCATTTTTCTGATCACCATCTGTATATAGTTATGACACTTTCGATTGCCTACTGAACTTTAAAAAATATGTAATTTATAATGCAAATGAAATCATTATAACGAATTAGAAGAGAGGAAAATATTGAATTGATCGTATTCAGACCAACGAAAAGGACGTATGAAGGACTTATAAGATTTTAATGTTAATACGTCCGTACGTTACTTCACAAAATAACACTTCAAGAAAAGCAATTTTTTAAAATTCAATTTCTTGGAATAGAGAGCTAGAATGATTGTCTAGGTAGAATTCGTTCCCGGAGTCAATCTCTTAACGTCTTTACAGATAATGATGATGTTAACAGTGGTTATCCATGCCCCATTTAAAATCTATAACATTCCCTTCCTTTTATGCAACCTGCACAGTAGCAAAGAAATGTTGGTTACCTACAATATAATGACATATTGCTTTTTCTCACAGCAATTATCTCGACCGAGTTC
The DNA here is from genome assembly GCF_964235325.1 of Thermobia domestica. Taxonomy (NCBI): domain Eukaryota; kingdom Metazoa; phylum Arthropoda; class Insecta; order Zygentoma; family Lepismatidae; genus Thermobia; species Thermobia domestica. The sequence continues at coordinate 266,412,056 of NC_137462.1, forward strand.
ATTAATGGAGTCAATTCGTTAACATCTTCACTGGTAACGGTGACATTAATGGTAGATATCCATATCCTGTTTAAAATCTATAACATTCCCTAGCTCCTATGCAACGTGGACGGTAGCAAAGAAATGTTCATTTCGTACAATGAAAGGAGATGGCTGCCCACCGTTACTATCCTCTTTATTGCCTGTTAGCAGAGTTTCTTATACCGGCTGTCCGAGGCTATTGGCTTTCTTCCGTATCAATAAAGATGCGAAAAAATAGAAAGAAAGGAAAGTTGTTGGAAATGAGTAATTTTCAATCTACAATGGTGGAATACTTCCAATTGCAGTAGCGGTTTAGGCTCTGCACTGATAATGCATCCAATGTTAAATAAAATACAATATTTGCCAGTTTAGAGGGATGAACAACCGGAACGTAAGGCTACACAAATGTACGACATAGGAAACATACATATTGTTGTTTGAGCGAGCTTTGAACACATGGAATCCATTCATCAACAATTCTGTATTATGGGTATGGTAACAGCCTAACGGGACAGTCTGTTGAGCTGGAAACATTGATTTATTTTTTAAGGAGTCCCAAAGAGCTGGTGCAATTAGAAAAATATCCACCACTGTACTACTAAGAACTTTCAAAAAGTTTTGTACAATAGACCATAACTTTTTAAATGATTTGATTAGGACCATCAAATTATGCGTGTTTGTATATATGATGCTACTCAGTATGTCTTCCGCTTCCGTAAATGCACTTTGATAAAACTTCCGACACTGACTACTACACCACTGCTTCACAAACACACATAATGAGTTCTTGGTCACTGAAAAACTGCTTACTGTGATGGTGGACTTTCAGAAGACCAAGCAGAAAGAAATCAAATGTGCCTCAGGTCCGGACTATAAAGGGGTTGAAGAACCACTTCCGATCCCATACTGCTGATTTTCTGCTGTGTGTCATTGGCAGAGTGGATTTGTTTCTGTTCTCCAGTGAGCAGATGTGGTATTCAACGGGTATAAAGTTATCTGTAACCTAATGACTGTATTAATGTTAAAATATTACGCACGAGCCCAGTCTTTTCAACAAGCTGTTGGGTGGTTACACATTTGTCAATGTAGTATCGTGTACAGTAATGGGTCCAGCAGACTAAATTACCACTGTGGAACCTTTGTACCCATTACTGGATATTAATACGGTCTAATATCTCAATCCTATATACACGAAGCAATTTGTGTCAAATGAATGTAATTGAGTAATTGCTGGTCATGTACAGAAATTCAATGGCCGACCATTGGTGATTGCGGTTGTCTACTTCCTTCTTCACTATCTTTAAACATAAGAAGAAAATTTGCTATACAACTTCAGCGTAAAGGCACAAGTACACGCACAAAAAATTCATGTACCTATTGCAAATATTTAAAAAAAAAAAAAAAAACTTATGGCCCATTGTACAAAACATTCTGAATGGCCTTTGTAGATTCCAAAGCACCCATTTTCAACAACTCTATTTTCTTTCAATCGTTTCGTATGTTTACTCGTAAAGGAGATAGCCTATATACATTTTTGATACACAGAACCGAATTCTTTTACACTAACGTCATGTGTACAGTAATTCTATTTAAACACATGCTGTTCATCTGCAATTATCTGTGATAAAATCAACTTTCATTATTTCGATTGCGTTAAGAGATTCTTCATTTACAGAATATACTTGTTATAGTTTTACTTTTGGGATCATTGCCCAACCATTATGATGAAAGATAAAAGTAACATGACTTTCAATGACGTTAATGCGATAAAGAGTTATAATGGATGTTAATGCCAAGGATTTAATGTTGCTTTTACATTTTCATATGTCAGCTACTTGTTACGCATTATGGTAACACTGTAATTATAGAGTATAATGGTCTCGCATCAGTCCTCACTTATATATCGCAGACACAACTGCGCTGAACTTGAAAACAGGAATCCTTCAGCAGATAAGTTAGATCGAGCAGCCAAGACGCAGATCGAGATAAATAGTCTCACTTACTCCGTTAGAAGTTTTCTAATGTTCAAGTGTGGAGTACACACGAAGGATTTAGTGAATCTGTCTTCTTCTAACAAACGTCATTCCAAATTGTGCCAAGGATTTAAAGATTTAAGCAATCAACGGTAGTTAAACATTTACAAAGCAACCGTAACATAGTAATTTGCATCTTAAAAACCACAAGTACAGCATAAAGTACGGGGTCTCGAACGTTTAATACGTGAAAGTTAGTGAGATGCGTTTCGTTGCGTTTTTGCAGTAAAATATACATACATATACTTAATGCAAAATATTTGACAACGAATCTTGTGTTTGAAATATAAAATGTGGAAAATATGACAACATTTTTATTCTCTTGTCAAAATATGGGAATGATTCCAGCTGCAGTTGCAATTTGGCCAAATGTTAATTACGAGAAGCTATTAACCAAGTCTATGATTTATAAATATTAGGGCTCTTATATCCTTCATCTTCGTCTTCTACAGTTTCTTGGTCAGTGGTTTTCCATGAACAAATCATCCTATAAAGCTGTTTGTGTTGGTCAGGTATGCATTTGATGATTTGAGAAGAATCGTACATCTTTTTCTGATTGAACGAGACTTGCCAATCGTATGCCTTTGACGTTGGCAGTGGAACGTTTGTGACATTACTTTTGAGTAATCGAAAAATATCAGTTCTCAGTCCATTGATAAACTTATGAGCTTGCACATAACCTACAGATTCTGCTTTATAAAGAGTGTCTCTATTTACTTACTTGGAATTTCACTGTTTTTTCCACATTGCTACCTGAAGATTTCTTGTAAAACGGTTACTACCATTATTTACAATCTAAGATTTCTTCATTGACAACTTCGTAAACCTGAAATGAAGTATCACTATTTCTTGCATTCGTAATCATGTGGTTATATTGTGCTGGTAAATAAATACGATTGTGTCGTTTGATTATAGCAAAATTTCGGTCACATGGTAAACACTGTGACCTCTGACAGGCAAATATTGCTGTATAGTGGTGAACCGTTATGACATGGTGAGGCTGAAAAGCATTCATGTCATTGTATGATTGCTGTTTTGGTATTGTATGATCACCACTTGTATCACTGAAAACACGTAAATCTGTAACTGATTGTGGCAAATATTTCTCTATAGATTGTGCAATGCGAAGACAAGGCGAAGTATCGTAACGTCAGCAGAGGGCTCTAATGGTTGTCTACATACACAGTCTCACAGTTATGGTGGTATCCTATAGTGACTGGAAGAAGGAAATAAGAAACGTAGTTATTCCCTTTTTCTAATCAGCGAGAAATTTTGTCTTCTACATTGGTCATATACAGTTGCCTAAACATTCCTATTTTCTACTAAACGATGTAACTATCTTAAAAGAACACATCTGCTATCTCAGGTTAAAATCGCAAAAAAAATGTACTTATTCCCTTTATCCAATCAGTATTTCAATTGCTTAAGGAAACATCATTCTAGCAATCTTTATTATAATTATACACCAAAGGCGCGAGGGTCTTCCGACCCCGAACACCCCTAAACTCCTCAACTTGGCAGTCATTTGTTCATTTTATTAATAAATATTCTATTTTTAGCAGAGAAATGATTCACGTCGCCTAAAGATTTCCGTTACACTTTATTTGTATTTTCTTTTCTTATAAAAGCACTTTAGTTCTATTATTTTTTCTAAGATTATAGATAACTAAGTAACTCTATGGTCTATGGAACCCGGAAGTTCAATACCGCATTCACTAAAGCTCTCCATTCACTTCCGTCTTTATCCCCTTCCGTCTTTATCCAACTTGATCCAGTTTCTACTTTGTACTTCTTTTCTGTGAGATCCGTCTTAATATTGTCCTCCCATCTGCGCCTAGGTCTTCCTAATGGTCAATTTCCGATTGGATTTCCAGGTAAAACTTCGAAAGCATTCCTACTTTCTTCTATTCTGGCTACATGACCTGCCCACCTAAGCCTCCTAGACTTGATGACGCTAACAATATTTGGTAAACCGTATAAATGATGTAGTTCCTCATTATGAAGTTTCCACAATTCCCCATTCCCGTTTCTCTTGGTTTCGAATGTTAGTCTCAGGATTTTATTCTCAAATACTTTCAGTCTACGTTCTACCCTCAGAGTAAGCGACCATGTTTCGCAACCATACAGAACAAAAGGCCGTTTTATATATTTTAAACTTCAAATTCCTCGACAGAATTCACGACGACAAAAAAATTTGAACTGAATAATAATACGAATTCGCTGCTCTCAGTCGATATCTGACTTCTTCGTTTATATGTTTTCGGTCTGTTAATATTGATCCTAGATATTTGAAAGTATTCACTTTGTCAAAAGTATTATTTGATATTTTAACGCAATCCATAGTTTGCAGTATTACGATCCCGACGAACTTCCATGTATTTAGTTTTCTCTACATTTACTTCCAATTCCATGTTTGTGCAAGCGTTTAATAAGATCTCTGCATTTATTTCTATTGTTCTCCTATCGTCCCCTATTAAATTTACATAATCAGCATACCCCATAATTTGATGAACACCATTCATCTCTAGGCCCGGTTGATATCTTTGCTTTTCCTTATAGCGTATTCCAGGTCAAAGTTGAATAATAATGGCGACAGAGCATTTCCCTGTTTCAGGCCATTCTCGATCTGAAAGTTCGTAGATAAAACTTTTCCTACCTGGACTTTACTTTGGGATTCATTTAAACAAATCTTAATTAATCTAATTAATCTAATTAGCTTTTTCGTATTTCAAATTCTGTAAGAATATTGTAAAGTATTTCTCTCCTAACATAATCGTAAGCCTTTCTAAACTCAATAAATAATTGATATGCCGGGGTATTGTAGGTATTCCTACTTCTTTTCGAGTATTTGTGTAATGGTAAATATCTAGTCGATAGTTGATTGATTTCGTCTAAATCCGCACTGATAATTTAAAATAATTTCATCTGCGTATGGGGTCAATCTTGCTAATATAATGTTTCAGAGGATTTTATAGGATGTTGACAGAAGAGAAATGCCTCGATAATTATTACAGTCAGTTTTGTCGCTTTTCTTGTGAATTACAACAATGATTGATTCTTTCCATTCTTGTGGCGATTTCTCGTTATTCCAGATGAGGAGAATGGGTTTCTGTATCTTGTTCCACAATTTTCCTGCTCCAACTAAAACTCGTAATTCAGCCGGAACTTCGTCTACATAGGAAGATTTGTTTCTTTAATTTATTTATAGCGATTTCTTCTTCTGGACGGTTAGAATCTGGAATATACGGTTCTGCGTTGTGCATTTCACTTTTTGCACGAACATTAAGTTTTGACTGCGTGTTAAGCAAATCGTCAAAGAAATCTTTCCATCAAGTCAACATGCTATCTATATCAGTGAGAATTGTTCTACTGGCTTTCTTTAATATCTAATCGAGATGTTGATAGCCTTTTTTAAAAAGGACCTCGCACTTTTCTTATGGAAAGTGGCTTTCGGCTAATGTTGTTGAAACTTCGCTGATTGATAGTTCTTAACATGTGGATCAAAAGTCTCAATGGGCACAAAGACCGAAATCCACTCCTTCCCCCCCCCAAAAAACCGCCTCCAAGTAGCTGGGGGGGATTGAACTGATTTCAGCATGTAAAACAATTTGTTGTTTTAATCAACTCAACAAGGACCCCAAACAACCACATGTTAGACTATCAAACTACCCCACTTGACACCGCCCTTTTCCCCCCACATATCTCCCCCCCCCCCGCGAATTACCTTACGGATGTTCCATATTACTGTAGTTTATAGTTGCGCGTATGTGTTGAAATACCTACAGTTTTGGTCTCACCGACGATATAATGGGTTTCAGGTATCGCTGATTACGAATCTGAGGTGAGAGTTCTAGAACTCAAGATGGAGGATCAATATGGCGGATCAAAAACACGAAACTCCTGAATGTAGCCACAAATAGCTGTTTACTAGGGTATTTTGTGTCGTTGGTTACGAATCTGAGGTCAAAATTCTTGAATTCAAGATTGCAGATCCAATATGGTGGATAAAAACGTCGAAGCCACAAATCGTAGTAGACTAGAGTGTTTTTAGATCGCTGTTTAAGTACGCAACATTCCTTGATACTTCAGCCACCATGTAGAATTATTATGCACCCTTGCCCTTTACCAAAACCCACCACAGATATCTTAATGCTGAACGGTGTTAAAATAATTCATCAATTATCTATTCATTATTTTCATCATTTCGGTTTGCAGCATCTAATGTGGTACTTAGCAATGAGTCATCGGGATATCTAATATTCTGTAAATGTCGTGCATGGCCTAAATACCACAAGACACTTGAAACGTGCGCAAATGTACCTAATGTACGATCACCGCTTTGACATGTACAGTAGTAACCTTGAATAACATTTTGATCACAATCCTGGTCATCTTCATCATTGGCTACATATGCTATGAAAACTTGATGCTTAGTTGCATTGCGGAACCTTGAGTAGAGACGTATGCGCAGGAATCCCGGTTCAGTTACGTTTTCGTCAAGCTGAAATTGCTCATCGTTATCTCGTATTAGTTTATCTTGGACGTAAGAGGATGAGAGATCTACTTGATATGTGCCTACAGTCAAATCTCGTAAGTAGTTTAAGTTAAGTACAGGGAAATCAATTAGGCCTTGATCATTCAGCGGTACCCATTGACCGTTCCTTCTAATAAGATTATCTACCTCCACTCTTGCTTTAACAACTTTCGGCATGATTGACCTATTTCTCATTTCTCTAGCTAATTCAATGGTTGCATCTTGCATGAAAATAACGGGATGGTATCTGTTCAAAATAGCTCCAGCTATGCGATAGAAACTATTCAGTTTCTTTGCATGTTGCAGATTCAACGATTGTGCTAGAAACTTAAAAACAGATCTTAGATGCCCGTTTCTTTCTTGCCTCGACTATCCATAGACTTTTAGTAACTAGTCGAGAAGTATTCGCATCTTCTGTTGATAGTTGTCTTTCACGTGGTAGTAGGAGTGCGGGCATTCTATGATCAATTCCTAAATATTCCAGTAAAGGAATTGCATCGCGGTATCCTCAGATTCGTAACCAACGACCCAAAATACCCTAGTAAACAGCTATTTGTGGCTACATTCAGGAGTTTCGTGTTTTTGATCCGCCATATTGATCCTCCATCTTGAATTCTAGAACTCTCACCTCAGATTCGTAATCAGCGATACATGAAACCCATTATATCGTCGGTGAGACCAAAACTGTAGGTATTTCAACACATACGCACAACTATAAACTACAGTAATATGGAACATCCGTAAGGTAATTCGCGGGGGGGAGATATGTGGGGGGAAGAGGGCGGTGTCAAGTGGGGTAGTTTGATAGTCTAACATGTGGTTGTTTGGGGTCCTTGTTGAGTTGATTAAAACAACAAATTGTTTTACATGCTGAAATCAGTTCAATCCCCCCCCCCAGCTACTTGGAGGCGGTTTTTTTGGGGGAAGGAGTGGATTTCGGTCTTTGTGCCCATTGAGACTTTTGATCCACATGTTAAGAACTATCAATCAGCGAAGTTTCAACAACATTAGCCGAAAGCCACTTTCCATAAGGAAAGTGCGAGGTCCTTTAAACATACTCTTATATATATGTCTCGAATGTTTTTCATTAGTATTGCCTTTAAGTTTATTAATTTTAACTTTGAAAAATTACGTTTCTTTGTTCTAAAAGTTTTGGAAGTTTCCCCGCCTGATGTCATTGACATTTTGTGTGGTTATATCGTTTGGATTTTGTAGTCGTCGCAGTTTTCCCTGATTTCTATTCTCTGCTAGTTTAGTGCATTCGTAATCGATCCATGGTTTGTTCCTATATATTTCCGCATGCCCCAATTTTTCTTTTGCATAAATTTTAGTACCACTCCAACTTCAACCCAAGTATCCTGACCAATAGTGAATTTCTGATCTTCTAAAACCGAAGCTGTATTCAATACTTCAATGTTTTATTCCCCTCTCACCTGGATCTCCTCTAATTTCTTTAAATTAAACCTATCAGTTTTTAGATATTAAGTATTTCCTTTATTCAACGATAGCATCTCTCTTATTATCGCTGCTACTAGGAAATGATCAATGATACAGTCAGCTCTTCTAAACGATCGAACATCAATTATGCTAGACTGTCTTCTTCTATCTGTTAAAACGTGATCAATTTGATTATGTGTTTTTCCATCTGCTAAAGTCCAAATATGTTTATGAATGTCGCGATATGGAAATTTCGTACTCTTCACGATATGTTTTCCGGATGTTGCAAAGTTCATGGGTCTAATGCCGTTTTTATTACTTTTCTCATGAAGATTTGCATTCCCTACAATCGGTTTTAAAATATTCTCTCGTCCTGTTTTCACATTAAAATTCAATAACAGAATTTTCATTTAGTATCCCAGAAATTAATCAAGTAAATGTTCTACTTCTTCGTAAAATCCTGTCCATTACATCGTCATCCTCATCTTTTGTTAAGGCATGGATATGCATTTAAAAGAATATAACACCTCAACCCTCAAGAGTAATAAAAGAAAGTTGATCATTAACAAATCAAACCCGTTTAATTGCTGATATTCATTTGTGAGCGAAAAACCCAGTTCCTAGTTGGTGATTTGTATTTCTTCCCCGTGAAAGAATGTAAACTTTACGGACTTTACTGCTCCCTTTCCTTCCCATCTAACTTCCTGAAGTCTTACTTGGTCCATCCTGTATTTCTCTAGCTCAGTCGTCACAGATTTTAACCTGCCTGCAGTGTAAATATATCTTATTTTCCATGTTCCAAATTTCATATCCATTTTACTTTGCTGAGATCGTGCAAAGCTAGCAGTCCTGGTCAGAGAGGCTTCTGTGATTGTTTCTGAACAAGTATCATTTTCACAGGATGAGGTCGTTAGCCTTATGCCAAACCCCCAACTTGGAGAACTACCCCATGTTGTCTGTCCACGATTGTTTTTCAATATCTTTGCAGTTAACCTTCATATATGAGGTCTTCTCCTCTATCCGCAACATGAGAACGAGCAATGTCGTGGTGACAAGAACCCATATTACACGCACAAATTTTGTGAATACTAGGGGTGTTAGTATTTCTTATTTCCCTTCCAAAATAGTGTGTTTTCTTGACCCAAAGATGGCATTGGAATGCATTTTTTGTAAACAGTCCCTGTTTCCAACTTTCACCCCAAAGACAACCGTTAAGGAAGGGAGAAGGGGGAAGAAGTGTCCTCGCCGAGCGAAGAGGGTTCGTCGCGAGGAACAGAAGTGAGCAGAGATGGCCAGTGCGCGGGTGGTTTTGTATAGTGCATAAAATTAACATTCAATATTGACATGAACAATCCAATTTCTCATAAAACATCTTGCAATACAAAATTGTGTATCAAGAGCAATCAGCGTATATGCTTATTCAGCCATCAAGGGCAATAGTGCAAGACAATGCGTTTTTGTCACGTCAATTTCGTGTTTCAATTATAAACAATCTATCAAGTGAAACAATAGATGCAATTATATATTGGTTTAACTTTATTAATCTACAATCATATATTTCTTTAATTAACTTATATCTTTTATTCAATTATTTATATATGTGATAAATTAAATTGCTATTGAATGCGAATGCGATCATTATTCAACTCGCGTATCCGTGGATGAACCTCCTATGGAAATACAGTTCTGTTTATAAAATAACAGTGGTCCTCCAACTATTGCGCATCAATCACACATACCAAACATAACAAACAAGGGGGTATCAAAAAATTCCGTGCAATCAATTAGAATGTGACAAACTACTAACATCCTCGGACATGCATTTTATAGTTAGGTTCTTGTATTAACCAGGCAAATTCTGGATTCGATAGAACTACTTTTTTTCTTTCTTTTTTGCACTTATATCATTGAAGGTGAGATGATTGACAAGTTTGAGGCACTGAGCGTCCATCTTCAGGAGAAATCAGCCAAGCAGATGAACGAAGAGATGAAAGAAGTCTATGGGGATGAAAGCCCATCCTATGAGATGGTATCCAAGTGGAAATGGCAATTCCAAACTGGACACACGACCACTGCGGACACCTCTAGATCTGGAAGATCATCTTTCACTGATGATGCCTTCTTGACGGAGAAAGTTGAGAAGATCATAATATAAAACAGGAGGATAACCATTGAAAGTGTTATGTGTGTAATAGGTATGAGTTATGGGTCTGTCTAGAACATTATTCACAACCAACTGCATCTTGAGGGGAGTGTAAACACGGTGGGAGACTCGACTGCTCACATCTTTCCAAAAGAGAAATCGTAAGGACGCTGCAAAAGAAATGTTGCATCGCTATGAGATGGATGAAGAGGAATTTTTCGGCAGACTAATTACAATGGATGAAAATTATCTTTATGACCCATAAACAAAGGAAATGAGAAAACAATGGAAACATAGTACCCTTCCTCCCCCCTTAAAAGATATGAGTGCAAAAGTCTGTCACTAAGGTGATGCTTTCCGTTTTCTGGGTCTGTGAAAAGGTCATCATGACAGATTACTTACTAAAGGGGCAAACTATTACTAGTACTTATTATTCCCATATCCTGACTAAGTTACGAGAGGAACTGAAGAAGAAATCAGGGGCAGATCCAGGACGGACTTCTGGAGGGGCGGTGGGTTGTAATACTGCTACTTAGTGCTACTTTTAAGAGCTCCAAACTCTGAGATGGGTTTTATTTATATATAAAATTTTTAAAAAAGTTCCTCTTCTGGGGGGGGGCGATCTCCCCGATCGCCCCCTGGATCCGCCACTGGAAGAAATGTAGTGGATTGGTCACAAAGAGGTGCTTCTGTTGACAGACAATGCACTAAGTCATTCCGCCCATGCATGCATGATGAATGCAATGAAATTAGGATATGAAATATCACCCCACCTCATACTCATAGGATCTAGCACCGAGTGACTTTTTTCTCTTCCCAGAAATGAAGCGTCCACTCAGAGGACGGCATTTTGATAGTAGGGATGATGTCATTTCTGAGATTGAACTGTAGTTTCAAAGCCAAACTGCAGACTTCAATAAAAACGAACTTACGGAAAATGAAGAACCGCTGGCAAAAATGTGTCGTTAGGCACGGAACTACGTAGAGAAGGACTTATACCACCATGGTGTCAAGAGTTCTCCAGAGTGGGTTTCTTCTAGGTGATTGCACGAAGTTTTTGATAACCTCTCGTAAATGCACAAAATGAAAGAAGAAATGGAGATGAGAAAGGCATTCTGGGAATCGAGACGAGACAACATGATAAAACCTTATTTCTCGTCTCGTCATACCTAGTGGGCAATACGAAAGAAAACGATTATATGATTCATCCTTTGCATGAACAACTGTGGAAAGTAAGGTAATTGGGGCCGCTGTGGCTCAGTAGTAGACCTCTGGTGCATTTGGTCCCTGGTTCGATCCCGGCTTGCACCAAGTGAACATTGTGGTGGACAAACACCGTGTATGTGGGTTTTCTTCGGGTTCGCTTCCTCCCACTTCCTTTATTCCACCATTTCATTCATTTATCATCAACACCGTCTCCTTTAGCCTAGCTGGCATAACCGTGGGACGTGAAACTTACAGATTTCAATTCATTTTCATTTTCATTTCAAGTAAGGTAGTTGGAACTCTTACATCAAAAATTGATTTTTAAACCTTCTATAATAGAAAAAGATGAAGAGTCGGAAACATAAGATGCCCAATTTCATTCAATTTGAAAAAACAAAGAGGAAAGAATTTCTAGCACTTCTTACCGAAAAAAATCACCAAATCTGATTCTTTTGTTTTGATAAATTTGTATTTATGTATGTCCCTTATCAGCTGCGAGGCTATATGAGACGAGATGAGACCTACAGATTAAAGTGAAATCTGAATCACTGTTCTGCGTTTGGTACAGGGAATAGAACCCGGGACCTCGTGCATTAAAGCCACACGCGCTAGTAATTAGAGCAGCAAGAAGGACTGTGACTTTTACAGGTTGAACGAGGAACTTTGGAAGGGACCAGCTCGTTACATTGAATGTTATCTTTTCTTTGGGAGCCACTCAGAGCAATATAATGAACAATACGGAAGTAGAACGGGTCGAAAAATTGAAAAACAAAAAAAATCAAGTCGTAACACGGCGGAAAAGTAGCAAATTGGAAAGAATAAAACGTAATAAAAAAAAGAAATAAAATCGGTTTATATCTTTCGGTCGCGCATGTGCTCTAAAGTTTGCCGAAATGTGAAAAAATTCAAATGTCTACGATTTTTTTTATTTTTATTTTTATTTATTTTTTTTATTTTTATTATTATTATTTTTATTTTTTATTTTTATTTATTTATTTATTTTTTTTGGCTTTTTAACTCAATATTTAAATGTAATAGATCTAGTTGAACCAACAATGATTCTGAAAAAAGAATTGTTCAAATCGGTTAAAGTGTTCCGTTCGCGCAATGGTTGTCAATTCTAAGAAATTCAGGCACTCGGTGGAACTCGCTCGGAGCTGAGTCTAGGAATGGTTTTAACAGAACGATTCTGCTGTCAAGATCAAGATACCTTCAACTACAAATCAGATTTTAAAGTACCTTCAGCGTAATGAGTGAAAACGAAAATGTACAGTTGTTCACACTGTTGAACAATCATTCTTAGCCGAAAGCATACCTATAATCAGTGCATTTTTCTGAAGAAAAAAAAATGCGGTACTCATAACGAACACGTTATATTACGTATTCTAGTAGTGACGACGCCAGCTCTACTTTCTTGCGAGAGGAGCAAGTCTAGGGTCGAAGGAATTTTGGAGGGGGGCAGCTAATTTTTTGTATACCGAAAATAATAATAATATATTACTTTGCCTACCTTAAAGTACAACATGTCTGGGGGCGACGATACTACCAGGTGGCTCAAAACCCCTTATTTTCCTCTAGCGTCTTCACTGCTAGAAATTCAAGAGTCAAACACTTGAAGAAAGTAGTAAATGCTGCCTTCTGTTGCTCATATTACTTTTTAAACGTATTAATTGTACTCCTATTTCAGTCCTCAAATCAATTTAGCCCTGTATTTATAATTTTTTCCTAAATTCCTTCCCTGGGTGTTACCCAACCAGGGGTACCCAAGGGTTCCCTTAGTAACGAAAATAATACATCACATTTATCATGTACCTAACTGGCAAGTATCTTGGTGATTACCGAACTGAGATGTGACAATGCCGTTTTGACGCTTAAACTGACAATCAGGTACTGTTAAATTTCCTTTAGTTACAAATATTTGAATTCATTCAGTTTTGTTAAAACTTACAAGTATTGGCAGTACCTATTTTCGTCTTCACTCGAGATATATTCAACAAAATTTATGAAATCAAAACAATCTTCGTTTTCCATATTGCAAATTCCCTTCTCTTTTCTCAGATTAATGAAAAAACATTACACAAATTGCTTCCTCTATCATGCTGAGTGAGCTTCGACGTCTCCTTAGGCATTGACTACACCAAGCATATTGCTAGGGTGAAGGTGAGATTTATTAATACTTGTTTCTCCACAAAGGCTGCTTAGGTGTTTCTCTCTAATGCTAGGAGATATTTATAAATATGGGCATTATATTGAAAAGTTCGTAATACGTATAAAGAAATGGCTATAGATAGTGCACACCCAGAAATGTTTATTGGGAGAGATCCAAGCTTCGGAGAGGGGGAGCTAAAATACTACAAGCCACTACGTGTATGTAGTATTGAACGAGTACTATTCTCCATCCGAAAAGACAATAAGTAACTGTAAAATACTTCTACCTATATTGTAAGAAAAAATTAGAAAACTACACCATTTTTGTACGAGAAAAAGTACAGATGAAGTGAAAGATCAAATGTCTATGCTACATCAGTCATTTCCCTGTTAAACAAGTAGAGTTTTATTGACAAAATGTACAGATGTGTGATAAGTTAGGGAATTTTGGGGGGTTGTACCCGGTGAAACACCCCCCTTCATGTTAGTGCGCCCCTGGTTATAGAAATAGTAACTTTTAAAACACTTTAGAAAAGTACCAGTACAACTAACCTACAGAAAAGAGCACTACATGCAGGGCCGTGCCGTGAAAAATCAGCGCCCGGGGCGAAAGTATACGGCGGCGCCCCCATATATAACACATGGGCTGAAAAGTCCCGGGCCTAACACATAGATGGCGCTAGTTGTATTGCAGTCACCTTGTTTTCAGTGAATACTAACCTTCACAAGACAGCTGTGAGAATTTCATGATATTCTATTCATTCGTCTGTGAGTTATTGTGCTAAGAGTGACCCTACTTGTGTTAGTTTCAAAACAATGGATCAAAAACAATTTCGTGTTTTAATTTTACACTGCTTCTTGATGGGAAAAAGTACCGTTCAAGCGAAGCAATGGCTTGAAAAGTGTTATGGGGACTCCGCTCCATCAGAAACAACAATAAAACGTTGGTTTGCTGACTTCAAACGTGGTCGTAGAGACACCGATGATGCAGAACGCAGTGGACGTCCAAATGAGGCAGTAACATCAGAAAACATAAAAAAAATCCACACACTTGTTTTGAATGATCGAAAAGTGAAGGTGCGTGAGTTAGCTGACATCGTAAAGATATCAAAAGAACGTGTTGGCTTTATATTGCATGAGCATTTGACTATGAGAAAGCTCTGTTCAAAGTGGGTGCCGCGTTTGCTCACTGTTGACCAAAAACAAGAACGTGTTGATGCTTCTGAGCAGTGTTTGGCCATGTTTAAACGTAACAAACCGGACTTTTTGCGTCGATATGTGACCATGGATGAAAGATGGATCCATCACTTCACTCCGGAATCAAAACGATCGGCGTCTGAGTGGACAGCAACTGGTGAACCTCGTCCAAAGCGCCCGAAAGCACAACAATCGGCTGGCAAGGTTATGGCCTCGGTATTTTGGGATGTGCGTGGTGTAATATTCATCGAATATCTTGAGAAAGGACAAACCATTAACAGTGACTATTATATAGCGTTATTGGAGCGTTTGAAGGCCGAAATTGCAAAGAAACGACCGCATATGGCAAAGAAAAAACTTTTGTATCATCAAGACAACGCACCGTGTCACAAGTCAATCAAAACAATGGCAAAACTACATGAATTGAACTTCGAATTGCTCCCACATCCACCGTATTCGCCAGATTTGGCTCCCAGCGACTACTGGCTGTTCGGAGACCTGAAAAAAATGCTCGCCGGTAAGAAATTTCGCACGAATGAAGAGGTTATCGCTGCAACTGAGGCCTATTTTGAGGCAAAAGATAAATCGTTCTACAAAAGTGGTATTGAAATGTTAGAGCGGCGCTGGACTGATTGCGTTGCTCTTCATGGAGATTACGTTGATGAATAAAGCTAATTTTGAACCAAAAAAAACGGTGTTTTCTTTGTTAGGCCCGGGACTTTTCAGCCCATGTGTTATATTCCAAGCAATTTTTCCTATCTTTTTTCATTTTTTCTTCCGAATTTTTGGCCCCCTCATTTCGGCGCCCGGGGCCGTTGCCCCGCTCGCCCCCTCCCCCACAGCACGGCCCTGACTACGTGTATAAAAATTCGAAGAATATCTTTGAGCCAAATAAATTTGGTGTTTCTAAACTCAGATCCTGTATTGGAGGGACATTTTCTATTCCTCATTCAGTCGCTTTCAAGTAGTTTGTATAGTGTAGAGGAACTATTACCATAAATAAATCTAGGATAAAGTTTTCCCAACAGAAGTAGTGAGAAAGCGCCGCTCCATCTCCTGCAACTTCACAAATTCCGAACGCTCTCCGTTGTCACTAAACTTGTCAATCAATACTGCCGCCGTTCATAAAAGGATAAGAATTCTGTCTGTTTATTTTGTACTTGCGCTGTCCTCTCCAGTTCAGAGACAGCCGTTAGCTCTCCCTCTTCGCCTATGAGATTCCGACAAAACGCACCAACACAAACACCAGGTTTATCATGGATGAATCTTTAAATTCTATATTCTAAAAAATTCGTAACACTCATTTCTAATGCAACTCAATCGCTGCTATGTGATTAATATACCTTTCTTTGGCGTCATAGGAAGTTCAAGAACAATTTCCGATGGAAACTGATGGGGTTCAAATCCCATGTTAAGCTGTGGGTGGGCTAAGATAAGCTCGAAGCTTCACGACACGCTAATCAATCAACAAACTAACTTCTAATAATAAAATTTTCATCGTGCAGACTGCAAATATGATCCAGACAATTCTGTATATTGAGACTTTTTGATACGATTTTAGACACAAAGAAACGTACGCAAAACCAGAGACAGAATGGGCAGTGGAAATGGTGCAACATACCGAGCACCTGAACGTAAGAACCATTCATCCGCTGTTTGATTCTCATATTGAGGTGTGTACATTTTAAAATTTCAGATTAGTATCAAAGTGCCTTTCCTAATAAGATTGTGGCCCATGATCCGAAGTGGGTCCTTATTGACCTAAAATATTAGTATTTTTTTTTACCTAAAACCACCCGAAAAAAGCTCACCTACCCCCACCCTTTACCAAATTATCATATCATACATGTTCAAAATTTAATATTGTTTCAATTCTGTTTGGATTGGTCTAAATAATTTGAAATTTTCACAGATTATAATTATAGATACTATGTAGGTGCAAATGTGAATTCTTTTTTTAAAAAATGATGTGTATTTTCTTGTTTTTTGCGTGTTAATAATTTCAAAAAATTGTAAAAAAAAAAAAAACATTTTTGAGGGGAATATATTGCTGAATTTTTGTTCATAATGTTGAAATGCAACACATATTTTTTCAGGGTCTGAAAGTGATGGCAACATTGTCAAAAAAAAATTAAAACAAAAAAAAATAACTTTCGACTCTCGAACTACAAATACTTCGAACATTTCTAAGCAAAACTTCACGATTTTCCTTTCTTTTTCGTCACTAATTTATTTAAAACAGGCACGAAAGTTGAAAATATTCCAATCAACGAAAATAGTGACGAAGATTGAATGAAATATCGCAAATTAGATATATGCTGTTTGGTTTTTGTTTTTGTTCTCATTATTAGAGATAACCTATTTATGTGTACCTTATTCCTTTGTATGTTAAAATAAATGTATATGTATAGTAATTTTACTCAAGCATATATATATATATGTAAAATGAAAAATTCATAAAGCTATAATCCAAATATTGTTTTCTCTTGATTTTCTCTTAAATTAAATGTGCTTTTGTTTTTGTTTTGTTTTTTTTTTTATTTATAACTCTTAAATTTTATTTTTGTATATTAAACCTTTAATTTCGTGATTCTTGAAATTATAAGATTTGATTCCATCCAAAATTGTGAATTGGAAAAAGACAACTGAAATTGTGTATAAAATAAATTTCAAATTGATCTTTTGAAATGAAGTATTATAATGGATAACATGTAAACTTGGGGAAAACTTGAAAAATGAGATTTGGTACCCAAAAATATACTACAAGGAGCGTTTCGAAATACTTTTTTTTAAATATTAATTCGATTCAAAGTTTTGACATTGAGGGTCCTAAAATGGTCAAAAAAATGTGGAAAAAGACTTTATTTCAGTTTTATATTTTTGACAATGTCATCATCACTTTCAGTTTCTGAAAAAAAAAATGTTGCATCTAAGGGTATCATATCATTTAACAAGACAGTGGCATCCCTCACCCAAAATTTTCTTGCGATTTTTTGACGTGCTAAGTCGCTGTTTTTTTTTTTTTTTTTTTTTTTTCAAAATTTTCAATACACACACAAAAAGGAAATATGCATCGATTTAAAAAAAACTGTTTACATTTACACCTACATAGTATCAGCAGTCTGAAATTATTTGGACCACCCCATCAGAATTTTAAAAATATTAAATTTTTAGCATGTCTAATACGATAATTCTGTAAGGGGCGGGGTAGGGGAACTTTTTTGGGGTGGTTTTAGGTCAAAACTAACATTTTGGATGAATAACGACCCAATTTGAATCAAGGGCCGATTTCACTATCCTACTAGGAACGGCCCTTTGTTTTAACTCCTTCCCGTGGGAGTCGATCCTGGGAGCCAAGGGGGTCCACTTCCGTAAACTTTCCTTGGACACTCTAGAATTTGGATATATTTCCTTGGATCAAATTATTGAATATCTAACAACCTGAATGCCCCACCCTCGAAGTTATACAGAAATTGGTGCCGCTGCCTGTTCCACCATTATTCAAGCAATGTTCAAAAAGAAATAGCAAATATTTGAATATTAAAACAACTCACTTAATACAATTCACAATATGTTGCAAACAACCAACTTAGGCTGGGTCTTTGAATGCAGAACGGAGAAAGAATTACCGAAACAATGGCGAAATTGATCAATATATCATTATGATGATTGTCAAAACCTGCGATATGTTGTTGATGAAATCGAAAGATATAGTAAGCTGACTTGCTTTGTCCCAATTGTGTTACACATCCATGGCTCCAAGAAGGAGAGAGCCATCCATTGATGCTTCAATGGGTCCCGAGAAGAGAAGACATCGTAGAACCAACCGTGGTACAGTTCTTGTCACCAAAACCTACACTGGCCTTCAGAGACGAAGTCCTATAAAATGACCCTAGATCCTTATGAAATCTCTTTGAGTCTAACTGATTTTCCATGTATTTTTGACATAATTCGGGCTGGAAATTGAACGATAATTTTGCAGTATGCATATAAAAATTTCGTTAAACAAAATATCTACAATACAGGAAATTATGGTAATTTTAAGTAGTAAATTTAATACATTATTTTTACTTTTAATCTAGAACAATTAATAAGTTGAAACTAACTCCCCGAGTTACAGTTACTCCACTGACATTCACATCGTCAGAGATCAAATCTGAGCCGTAAATACCATATGCATGGTTTTCCTAAGTGCTCTGCCGTTTCCTTCCACTTTCTTCATTTCACCATTATCATCTATCTTATCATCATAGTCTCCCTTAGCCTTGGTACATAAAAATAAAATGAAATGTTTGAGTTTTACGTCCCATGGTTATGCCGGTTAGGCTAAAGGATGATGATGAGTAATGAATGAAATGGTGAAATGAAGAAAGTGGGAGGAAACGGGAGAGCTCCGAGGAAACCCACGCACACGGTGTTTGTCCACCACAGCCTTGGTGCATAATCGAGAGATGTTAAATTTTAAAACATCTGAACAATGGTTTGGAAATTAATATAGGGTTACTGTGGTATCTTGCAGGGACATGGGCTTAGAAGTAAATGCAGAGAAAACTAAATACATGGAAGTTCGTCGGGATCGTTATCAGGCCCGTAGCCAGCGCGAAAATGTAGGTTGGGCTGGTAAAAGTTATAGTTCATTTGCAAGCCTACAGTGAAAATTTTAGAGGGGGGCAGTAAAAATTTAGGGGGAGCCCTGCCCCCTAAACTCCCTGGATAGGGGCCTGATCGTAATAATGCTAATTATGGGTGCATTACAATATCAAATGATACTTTCGATAAAGTGGATACTTTCAAATATCTAGGATCAATATTAACATATCAAAATCATAATCACGAAGAAATTAAATGTTGACTACAATCAGGGAATTCGTGTTATTATTCAGTTCAAAATCTCTTATCGTCTCGAAGTCTGTCGAGGAATTTGAAGCTTAAGGGGATCTGGTACCTCTTCGCTTAGGTTTCTAACTCTCCATTTGATAACATGTAAAATTTAATATGGTAATTTCTAACAAAGTATTGCAGGTAATGACTTGAAATTTTTAATACAAATACACAAGACCCATATAAATCCAACCACGGTCTCCAATTTACGTTACATGCGTTAGATTAATTGCAATATATTCTTCAGTAAGTTTGGCAACAGAGAATAAAAAGTATGCTGCAGAGGGGAGAGGGCTGACCATTTGTTTGCTTGTTAGCTGTTTTTAAAAGGACGCTCTTACCAGAAAAATCACGTTGTGATTCTCACTTCTCAGTGGTTAGAATGGTCTGGACTGTAAGAGCTCAAAACTACTTCTTTCTTCCTTTCACGACTTGATTGTTTCTTCCACCCCCTGCAGTCACAAGAAGACAACTTGTTTCGGAAAGCATTTAGAATTAGTAGCAAAAAGCAAAACTGCATGACACCACGGACGGATTAAAGGGAGGGCGGTTACTCCCTCCGAGAACATTTGAATACTTTGAATAATCGGAGTAAAAAACTAGAAATTGCGTAATCTAATAAGAAAAGTTTGTTGAGGTATACAGATCAAGACGCATTTCAAGTGTCACAGCATTGTACTCTCCTTCCCTCCCCTCCCCTCCCAATTCCTTTCTGAAGAAGTTCTCTTTTGTTTCTCTGTTCCATATTAGCCTTTACACTTACATTTTCAATATTCAGTATTGATTTTGACAATACCATCTGCACAGCAAGGCGAGTAAGGTTTACGAGTCCTTCCTGCCCCCCTTTTTAAAAATTGCTAATTACAATAAAAATTTATCGAAAACAATTCATCTCAACGATAAAGATTTATACACATTCATTATTGCAATCTTAAAATAAACTCGCCGCCTGTCTCGTATGCTAGCGATCTAATATATACGAATAGATGAAAAGTTAGTTTGAAGCCTTATGTATTGTTTTTCTGTAAATAAGTCCGAATTCATATTTGCTTCTATTGTTGCATCGACAAAAGTGAGTGCCAAATCGTTTTAGGCTCGTTGGTCTTTGCGAGGTCCCTAAAGATGCAAGGCCGTGGGCAGTCGCCCACCACTTGAAACGCCTCTGCACTAGAGATCTGCACGTGCTCGGGCCTACAAAGCATGCATCACTTCGGGCCCGGGAGGGGTTCGGGCAGTAGCGTCATTTCAGATTTGGCTTGGGGGGGCAAGACCCCTTGATATATGTAAAATTTAGCGTTTTTCACTGACTTACTACTATTCAATTGATAAAATCTATATAAATCTCAAACTCAGAGGGGCAAATGCCTCTCCCTGCCCCCTAAATGACGCCCCTGGGTTCGGGCTGTGAATTTTTAAATATACAACCATATTTCTCGGACTTTTTCTGGCCTAACTTTGTAAATATTGTGTAAAACGATAGAAATTGCACCTTTCTTTCTAAAGGACTTTTAAAACACAACTGCAAAATCAGACCTCGAATTGCTGTAAATAAAAATACAATTTTACATTAATAATTAAGTTTCTGTAATTCGGACTTATTTCGGGCTCATTTGATTATCACAGAGCTCAGTCCGGGCTCGGGCATAAATACTAAGACATATTTCGGACAGGGCTCGGGCCTCACATTGAAAATTCACGGGCCGGGCTGAAAATTCCGGCCCGTGCAGACCTCTGATCTGCACCCGCACACATTCCTTCCTAGTCCAGAAAATCTTCTCCCCTCCGCATTGTCAATAATGGTAAATTTGTTCCTCGTATATTTGCTTATTATTGTAAGAGAAGTTCAAACCAGAACTCTAAAATTTATTCGTTCTCTGGGGTAATGTGAGTAATGCAAATTAAGAAAGATGTGCGTAATATACACATGTCAGAAAAACTTGATAACAATTTGAATAGACCTTGTACGTAATGTTTATTTTAGAAATAATAAACTTATGCAAATATATCAAGACATCTGAAATTTAATGTTAAATAGTGGCGAGTGAGCCAGAAGGGGCGTGCACTATTCAGTTAGTCAAAAAACTTGTAGCTTGAAAACTACCTCTTAAACAAATATTGAATTAGACAAATTTGTAAAAAGTAAGATAACCATAGTTGGAAATAGTGTGTGTATTTTTTTTTTAGGAGGAAACCCAGAAGTACATTCTCGATAAAGCAATAATAATAATAATAATAATAATAATAATAATAATAATAATAATAATAATAATAATAATAATAATAATAATAATAATAAGTAATGTATTTAGGGGGCTTCCGGGCTTAAGCCCCCCTGAAATCTTACTTACTCGAGTAACGTATATGAAATATCTTGCAGAATTTTCACATTTTCAGGCAAATCCCCCCAAAATTTAGCAAAGCCCCCGAAACAAAATCGTAAATACGCAACTGATAATAATAATAATAATAATAATAATAATAATAATAATAATAATAATAATAATAATAATAATAATAATAATAATCTTCCTCACTTCAATCATAGGTTGATGGGCAAGAAGGAAATTTTAAAACTTTTCTCTCCCCTGGGAGTGCTGTTTTATAATTTGATAAGGTCTCTTCTTCGTTACTGCATTTATCCTTGGTCGGGCCGCGGTGGCTAAGTGGTATAGCGTCCAGCGTTCTTATTTCGATCTCAGCTCGCACCAAGTGAACTTTGTGGAGGACAAACACCATGTGTGGGGGTTTTCTCGGGGTTCTCCCGTTTCCTTCCACTTTCTGCATTCCACCATTTCCTTCATTTCTCAACATCACTAGCTCCTTTAACCTACCAGGCATAACTGTAGGACGTAAAACTTACAGATTTTTCTATCCTTGGTCTTCCACTTCCTGGTTTTTCTTCTGTCTTTTCCTCTATCAACACGGTGTCCGATCTGAGTTTTGAATAAGATAGGTAAGCATGCTCTTTTTTCTCTTTCCTATTATCTTCATGATCTGTCGTCCTTTACTAGCTTCCTTTAGTACGTCTTCATTCCTTCCCTTATTATTATTATTATTAATCTTTCTACGAGTACATCTTGCTTTTGTGGCAAGATTCGCCCATTCTAAGGTTTTAAACTTTCGCTCTTGATTATAAAAATTCATTATATATTATAAAAGTCTATACAAAGAAATGTATAAGTCTACATCTTATAAATAGTATACACACATCCTACCATTATAAAAATAGTATACATCTTACAAAAATAAATTATCAACGAAATACCTCACTACTGTCAAACAACATTTGTACTGTGTATATATTTATATTAATTATATAGACTGTCATGTCTTTTAATCACATGGCTACCCAGCTTGCCTCACGACGATGGGCAGACGCCAATAATTTGAGTATTCTAGCAGGGAATCGAACCTAGAACCAGACGATCAGGAGTCGAACGCTTTAAACATTAGACTATGAAACCCCATTGAATGACTATAGTTAAAATTCAAATGGTTCTACAAAAAAAAAAAAAAAAAAAAAAAAAGAAATTATCAACGAAATATTTCACTACATTTCTAACACTAACGATATTTATACTGTTGATACATTTATATTAATTACTTTATGAAAACGAAACTATATATATATATCTGAAATTAAAACGATCCTACAAAAAGCATTTTTTCCCAACAAAATACCTTACTATTGTCAAACAACATTTATACTCTGTGTACACATTTATATTAATTACATTATAGAAAAGAATAGAACAATTATATGCTTGACGTTAACTCATCCAAAAAACAATTATCAATAAAATATCTTAATATTGTACACTGATTACATGTACTGTACACTTTGTATATTACCAATATACTAATGTCTGAAAATTGAATAAAAATATTGTATGTATGAAATTATTACATTGATCCCACAAAACCAATTTTTGCCAAGTCTAATACCATCTTTCAAAGACATTACTTTTAGTTTTATTACAAAGTAGAGCATTTATAGCATCTTATACGAGAACAATATAGAACTTCTTATTATGATAAAGTACATTTAACACAAATACGTTATTTAGATACAATATTTTTGTTCGTTACAAATTTTTAATACAAACTACTGCTGCTGTTCTCTTTTTACATTTACTGTCTTCGAGTTTATTTTTGTTTGTCGAATCTAACACTGCGGCTCACGACGGAGAGGAAGTGACTGTTCCAACCGAGAATCAACAATTCCAGGGAGAATGACTGCTATTTAAAAAGAAAATTAGAAAGAAAATTAGAAAGAAAGGATCAGAGGCGACATTGGTTTTTAGCCTGAAGCGCTCATAAATCACTACCACGTGTCGCGAAGACTAGTAGGGCTAGAGGTTCCGAGGGCTCTCAATTCCTTCAAAAAGATCTATCCATATACTATATACAGCATAGTTGCCAAACTTACTGAAGAATATATTACAATTAATCTAACGCATGTAACGTAAATTGGAGACCGTGGTTGGATTTATATGGGTCTTGTGTATTTGTATTAAAAATTTCAAGTCATTACCTGCAATACTTTGTTAGAAATTACCATATTAAATTTTACATGTTATCAAATGGAGAGTTAGAAACCTAAGCGAAGAGGTACCAGATCCCCTTAAAATATATAAAACGATAATCATGCCTGTTGTTCTGTATGGTTGCGAAACATGGTCACTTACTCTGAGGCAAGAACGTAGACTGAAAGTATTTGAGAACAAGATCCTGAGACGAATATTCGGACCCAAAAGAAACCATAATGGGGAATGGTGGAAATTTCAAAATGAGGAACTGCATAATTTATACGGTTTACCCAACATTATTAGGGTCATCAAATCTAGGAGGCTCAGGTGGGAAGGTCATGTAGCCAGGATGAAAGAAAGTAGAAACGTTTTCAAAGTCTTAACTGGAAGACCAATCGGGAAACAGCCATTAAGCAGAGGTAGGCGCAGATGGGAGGACAATGGATCTCGCAGAAATAGGAATACAACATGGAAACTGGATTCAGTTGGCTGAGGACAGAAGTCAATGGAGAGCTTTTATGAACGCGGCATTGAACCTTCCATAGACCATGGAGTTAGTTAATTAAGATTATTGTGGTATAGCGCTTTTTATAAAGTCTTCTTTCTCGATCTATACGATTTAGCTTTTGAAAACGAAGTGTTCCAATCGGAATACTTCAATGTAAGGTTAATGGAATAAAACATCCTAATCGGAATACCTTGCTATTAATATACAAAACTTTTACTAAGGGTAACTGTTTTCAGAAGGAAATCTATGTACAGTGAAACCTGTCTACGTTGGCCACCATCGGTTCCATCGAAAAGTGGCCAACTTAGACAGGTGGCCAACTTACAGAAAATAAGTGTGATTTTTGTATTTTTAGAATAGGATTTCTAGTATTACTTGCTTGTAAAATTTTAATAAGCAATGGCACGACAGCTACTTATAAATAATGTATATAGAGTAATCATAAAAATATACAGTACTAGAAAATATTACTATAGTATGTTTAATATGTGTGCACACCTTTCTCTTCCTGAAAACTAGTCTGATACATTGGATTATTCGGATTGAACACAATAACACAAACAACCATGAAATAGAAGCGTATGTACGCAGTTTATTGAAATTGATATTGTAGCACACTGAGTTATTCAGATTGAAAACAAGAAAAGCTAAGTTATAAATTGAGAAATTCATATGCAATTTATATGACTTCTTTTCAGTTGTTACTGAATGGTGGTTCATTCTAGACGTATTTGTTTTTTTTTTCTTTCTTTTTTCTTTTTGGGAGATATGCACATTCTAACATTGTACATTAACATTGCACATTCTAATATTGTCTTGTTAATGAGCCAGAAGTGTTTCCCTCGGAGCAAAAGATGTTTTGAGAAAATCTTGAGGGAATTTATATTTCAAAAACTCCGCTATTTTTGACAAGCCGACAGGTGCCAATAGTTGACAATTGAGATGGTTAGTTTTAACCTTGAGAATTTTCCGGAATTACTAAAGCTCCCCCACTGATGAGAGGAGCTGATATAGCTAGCGGTTTTACCAAAACAGACAGGTAAACAAATACGTACAACCATTTCCTGAATTCCTGTACGTACTTTTTCTTATTCACATCTTCCTTCACCACCCCTTTATCAGGGTAGCCTTCTGGCCATTGACCTCCAAGAGCAAATCGCGAGAATACGTGCATTTTTCTCCAGTCACAAATACAGAACATCTGCCTCTCATATGGGAATTCGAAAAAGTTAAGGAAAATAACAAAACTATTTTTTGCGTGGCCAAGATACGCAGGTAAATTTATCATTATCATCATAGGATAAACATTGCTTCAGTGTGGCCAACTTCCAAGATAGACAGGTGGCCAACTTATAGAGTAGTAAGTAACGAATGTCTTATGGGGAAATGCAGGTTCAAGACAAACTAGGCCAAGATAAGCAGGTGGCCAACTTAGAGAGGTGGCTAAGTTGACAGGTTACACTGTACTTGCGTTTATTTTTATTTATCGCACGGAAACTATCATTCTTTTCGCGTAAAACAGGGTAAATATGCTTAATTTCGCAGAATATTGTTTTCACATGTGTTATTAAATTAGCAAATAATAAAAGACCAGATTATTTTATAGGCAACATCTGTTCTGAAACCCATGTTTTCTTGACTGTTTTGTGTTCACAATAACCTATTACTTCTTCTGTAGCCTGCTGCATGTAATGTTTAATATGCTTCCACCGTCTTGTACTACCTGCAATTATCTTTTCCTTGTTTGAGTATTTTTCTTCGAATCTTACAACGAAAAGACTTATTATTTGATTGTTCTTCAGCTTTTCAGTATTCAATTCTTGTTGCCTACCTTTCTGTCGGCTTCGAGAACGATCTTTGCGTTCTTCAAGCTATTTCGTTACCTGTCCTGAATCATAAGATACTCTACCTGATATTTTCAGCTGTCCATTGAGGATTTTCATGTATATCCTCTTCTCTTGTGCTGTTTGAACCAAGTGTTCCCAATTACTAGTGAATTTTTGTCTAGAAAAATGGACCGGTCCCTCTCCCTTTTCATTTCTTTCGCCCAAACCATATTTGCCTACGATACTAGCTTCCTGTTTTTCCCCACAGCTGTATTAAAATCTCCCATTACAATTACGCATGCACTCCTCTTCTCCCTGTCTTTTATTTCTTCTATTTTATCATAATTTTTCTCTACTTCTTCAATTGTATGCGAAGTGCAATCGGTGCATATGTTTGTATTACTACTAGATCTTTCTTTTATTCTTTAAGTCCTAACATCATAACTCTATCATTAACAAATTTACTTTCGCCATCTTCTCTTTTAAGAGCTGACTAACAATTATTTCTACGCCCTTTTTGTTACCTGAGTTAAACGTTTTATATATCTTTCCATCTTCACAAACTCCTACCAAATATAGATTATTGTGTTTCACTTAATCTTTAATATTTTCTAATTTCCCTGGGAACACGGTAACTCAGTGCTAGAATCCTTTCCTCTGGTGCGTAGGGTTCGTGGTTCGATCCCCGACCAAGTAAAGGAGCCCGCATAATTCTTACGGAAATTGGGTTTCGGTGAAATTGCTTGAAACCGTGATATGTTGTAGATTTTGTAATCCTGGGGAAAAGTCTCAATGGGCACAACCACGAATCACTGATCGTTTGCCCACTATAGAGCCAGTTAAAAAAGGAGAAAGTAACAGTATTCTGGACTTTGGTGGAATTGCTTGAAACTGTGATATATTGTAGATATTGTGATCCTGAAAAAAGTCTTAATGGGCACAACCACTCATCACTGACCGTTTGCCCATTACAGGGCCACTTTCCTGAAAATTTGCATAAAGTAACGACATTTTGGGATTTTGCTGGAATTGTATGACGCCCCGAAAATTTTGATCTTCTCATCCTATCCCACAACCTGGAAAGGGATGGGGAGAGTAGCGGCCAACACCATTCAAGCATAGATAAAATCCTGATGTTCATCATGTGGGACAGGATGACTGACCCGGCCCGAACCGCCCGAATGCGAACAAATTCTCTACTTGCTAACCTACACTTGTACTCATTACGATTTTTCTCAGAATCAAAATATCTACAACATATCACAGTTTCAGTCATTTTTACCGAAATCCAAAATATCACTATATTTGGCTTTTTTAAAAGTGGCCCCGTAGTGGCCAAACGGTCAGTGATGAGTGGTTGTGTCCATTAAGACTTTTTCCCAGGATGAAAATATCAACAACATATCACGTAGGGATGCGCACGAGACAAGATTTGAGACTGTCTCGACTCGAAAATGTGCTGTAAAAGTGATGTCTCGACTCGAAAAATATATGTTTTTCTATTGGAAGAGCTGTGTCTCGACTCGAATTTTGTCAGGAAAATTCTGTCTCGACTCGACTCGAATGCATCCCTAAATCACGGTTTCAGCTCTACTCCTGTTTCTGCGTTTTTTCCTTCATGCATGTTGTCTTTTAACATCATCATGGTATTAATTTCAAACTGTGAAATTAATACCATCCTCTAATTTAATACTGCTGGACATAGGGTTTATGTTAACCACAACACTGGCTCTATGTTAACCGCAACACCGGCTCTGTGTTAACCGCAATTCCGGCTTGTGTTAACCGCAACACCAGACCCTTGTTGTTAAATAATTATTAGAACACTAGAGTTGTAATTTTTCTGGGACCACTTAACTTGCGTTGAAATTGAGTTGAATTAACACCGCGACTTTTTACTGTGTAAATTACTGACCTCTAGGCTGATGGAGCCCTAGAGTAAGGTTCGCGAATTGAACATCTCTACTAAGACTAGGACTAGAGATGGGCCAACTGTGTTTTTCTGCCCAGATGCAGCACCCTGAAAGGTTCTATCTGGGATGAGCATTTGACTTCACTTTTGAGGATCAGTGCATTCTAATTCGAACGAGATTATGAGAAACATAAAACATTATTAGGGCTTACGACAAGTATTAGACGAATCCTCTAAAAATGTACCGTTGTATCTCGCATATAAATAAAAATGAAACTGACTACGTTTGTGACTTGATAATTCTTGAATCACCCGACCGATCTCGCTCAAATTTTCAACATAGATGAGGTTTGGGCTTGGGATGGATTTTATCATTTCACTTTGAAGATGCAAATTAGGAGAGGGAGAGGAGGGGATATATATATATATATATATATATATATATATATATATATATATATATATAATGATTGAAAATGACCAATTTTAGTTTTGAATTCAACACTTTGGGGTCGCTAAGATAAACAGTAACACTTCCCATGATGTTTAAATCCAAATTCAGCCCCTATTATCCATTATGTCCAAAATGAAACGTATTCTCCCCTTGCGAAAAGCAGACAATCTGCTAGTTTGTAATAAATCACATTGGTATCTGTAAAGGTTTTTTTCTTTCTTTCTTCTTTGGCCTTCTCATAAAAAAGTTTGCCTATCACTGAATTATACGATTTTTCTCACTATATATAGACCTTTCAAACTGTAATTGTTTTGAACGGGATTGTACAACAAAACAATATGACAATGTCAGTACTTCTTGTTTTTGAAAGATAATACATTATTTCAAAGAATATTAAAAGTTACGGCTTTCATCGAAAAGAATGGAAAAATGAGAAGTCGTCTTTTTTAAGATAAAAATTAAGTTCTCCTTTATAACTTCAAGAGCTTAGAGGAAAGTACCTAAATATGGAATAGGGTTGAGAATATGGAATACCACCATATCTACCCTGGTAGGTGGTGCACTTTCGTGAAGGTGCCCGGAAACGCTTGACTATGTATCCTGTCATGCGTTTCTGTTCAGTTTGTGGTGAAGTAAGCAGTTTGTTGCACGTAATACTTCAAGGAGTGGATGTTCGCAATTGTTGATTATCGAAGGTGAGTGTTTCAGAAGTAATTTTCTTAGTTACATTGTAATTTGAAATTATTGACAATGAATCACGCGGAAAGTTGGCGTTTTCTAGCTATAGGCTATGCAAGTTAGATTATTTTGTACAAAGGCTAACTACCATTTTTGTGGTTATGAAAACAAATATGGCGAGGCTTGCAATATGGAATACCATAAGGTTTTAAATATGGAATAGTATTCCATATTTAGAGTCTTATGCAATCTTTTTGTTTCGTTTCCCAGATGAATAAATAGCGGGAGACTTGGGATCACAACGCAATGAGGAGTGCAATTCAGATGTGAGGAAGAAGAAAATGGGATTTTTGAAGGCGGCCAAAATATACAATGCACCTCGGACAACACTCTTTCGCTTGGCGTCATCTAAATTGAGTCCTGAAGAAGCTGTTGTGAAGAAGCTAGGAAGAAAACCAATTCTAACACCGGAAATGGAGGAGGAACTGGTCCAGTACCTGTTAGTTATGGAAGACAGATTTTTTGGTCTTACTCCGAGGGATGTGTGAACTATGCCATATCAATTAGCCAAACAAAATGGACTTACATACTCATTTTCAAAGTGCCAGAAAAGACTTGACTGAAATTGTTTATGAAGAGACACAAGGGAAAACTTTCTTTCAGAAAACCGACACAAACCTCATACAATCGAACCGTTGGCTTTTGTAAAGATAAAGTGACCCACTTCTTTGACCTTTCTGCAATCGGAGGTTGATAATAAGAGGCCTGACTCATCAACGTTAAATATACGATCAGCAGAAATTTTCTGCTGATCGCATATTTAACGTTGATGAGTCAGGCCTGACTGTCGTTCCATCAAAAATTCCTCAAGTTCTTGCACACAAAGGAAAACGTCAAATAGGCGCAGTTAGCTCTGCAGAACGAGGCTCTTTAGTGACCGTAATAACGTGTATGGGTGTCACGGGTATTTATGTTCCTCCCATGCTAATATTTCCAAGGAAAAAGTGATCAAACCACTTCATGCGCGGTGCTTCTGAAGGATCTATTGGAACGTGTCAACCTTCCGGGTGGGTACAGAGTAATCTCTTCACTGAATGGTTCAGACATTTTATTAAACACACAAGGCCATCTGAAAAATCTCCAGTGTTGCTCATTCTTGATGGCCATTATGCCCGCTCAAGGAATTTAGAAGTTTTATATTTGGCGAGAAGCAATAATGTTTCCATACTTTGTATTCCTCCACATTCATCGCACAAACTGCAGCCTCTTGACAGAACCTTCATGGGTCCCTTAAAAACGTACTACAGTGAAGAGATCAGGGTTTGGATGAGAACTGTTAAGACAAAAGACGGTTGTGTGCGGCCTCTCTCTGCATTTGAGGTAGAAGAACTCTTTGGAAAAGCGTACGTGAAAGCACAAACTGCTTCAAACGCCATTAATAGTTTTAGAACGACGGGAATTTGGCCCCTCAATCCCCACATTTTCAATGATAGTGACTTCCTTGATACAAAGCACGCACAACAACATAGATCAGTACCTGGCTTTGAACCTTCACGAGATCTCTTTTCCCTTCCTATACCACTACTAGACTCTGAACCTTCATCTGGACTCCCTCCTCCTTCTACATCAATCATACCAAACATTTCTCCCTCATGTACTTCAGACAACCTTTCTACTACCTCTGCTTGTCCAATCGCAATTCAAGCTTCAGGAAGTGGATCATCTGGGAGCAGTATAACTCCATGGCAAATATCATCAGTGCCCGCAGTGAAGAAGAGGGAAGGCAGTCGAGGAAGAAAGGCTGGCTCTGCAGTCATAATTACTTTATCACATTACAAAAATCAGTTAGAGAAGTCTGTGAAAGCTGTCGATAGTGGAAAAAAAATTAAAAATGAGAAACAGTGCAAAAAACAAAGGTAAGAAACAGAAGAATGAAACAGAAGAAAAGGTAAAATTAACTAACAAATGTGATGACAGTCGTCCCCAAAGTGAAACTTCAGATTCCGAAACATCTATGTCCATCAGCGCATATGATGATCACTCATCAACGTTTAGTAGCATTCCCGATAATGATCAACCAGAGACAGGAAAAGATGCTGAGTGCCTCTTCTGCTTATCAAAATTTTCTGAAGATAAAGGCGGTGAAAAGTTGGTGATGTGTATGATGTGCCAATCCTGGGTTTACAATGAATGTGCTGGATATGACGAAGGTATTTATATCTGTGACCTCTGCAAATAGACATAGATTTTTCACTGGATATTTTGCAGCATATCTAACACTAGTCAGCGTATGTAATATTTTTCTTTTACCTAACTTTACAACTCCTCTAAAATATAAATGTCTCTTTGCAAATTTTGCTTCTATGCTTCCTTTTGTGATTTTACAGCTCATTTACTACATTTTTTGCATTTTTCAAATGATTTTTGGAATTATTTGCATCTTTATGTCATGTAATTAAAATATTTCTATTGTCAACTTCCTTAGTTTTATTTAGCATACCTATATTAGAAGCATGTAAAACATTCTGGTATATTTCATGAGAGTTGTCTATGGTATTCCATATTTAGAGCACTTTTTTTCGAGTAACAATTTTGTAGTATTTTGATTTTCATTTATTTTTGGGGTCTCTTTTTTATTATTGATTGACTTGAAATGGCAAAAGTTATTACCATATGTGTACAGAATGCACACAAATTTTTTCATATGTAGAAACGTGTAAGGTGAGCTACAGTTGCCAAAAAATGGAACGGTATTCCATATTTAGGTACTTTCCTCTACTGTTATTCTTAGTGGAATAATAATAATAATATTTCAATCCCCTTCTGCGTGCTTCTTCTTGGAAGGAAATCTTTTCTAGCTACCTGCTGCATTCATTGAATTTTCATTCTCGCATTAACTAAGTGGCTTCTCTTCTTTGCTCTGTCCTTCATCTTCTCATTCGAGACCTTATTATTATATTTCGGAAGGGGCTTTTGTCATTACAAAGTCCCTTTGAATCTATGCCCAGCTTCAACTTGAAATCTCTTCCAGCCAGAGATAAAGGGACACTTCACTATTCATGGATGAAGAACCCTCGTCTTAAGTTCTAATCCCTCGCTTTCACAAATACATTCATCTTAACCCCTCTCTCTAAGCAGCAATATTAAGCAGCAATAAGCCACAGGCTCATCAAATTTTTTATTTCATTTTTTTGTCTTCTTCTATGATTCTCATAATACGCATTTCGACTTCGCTTCTGTTATGTTGTGTTCCTTTCTTAGCCTTGAAAGAGGAAGTTCTATATTTTTTTAAAAGCTTTGTGCGGTAGAATAATAAGGAAAGAATATAAATAAAAATTTCATTCTAGGGACAGGAAAAGATGTAAGAGGAGAAATCAGTGGTAACTTTTACTTAGGGAATATGAACATTCTCCACTTAAAATATTTATAAAGAAGAATTTTTTCTTATTGTTTTCCTTATTATTATTTCAACAAACGAAATTTAATTCTCTTTTATACAGAGTGTATCAAAAGTCCCCTGACATAGGGTAGCTCTGTTATTATCAGAATTTTAACAAAATGTAAGAGGAGAAAACGCCTTCACATATGATGTTTTTAATTTAAAGTGAAGGATTTTTTTTTTATTCGGACGAGCCGTTTGGACTGTACGCTCTTTATGCGTGTAATGTTAAATGAAAATGCAACATTGACATTTGCCTGGACCCACAACATAAAGTGAAAGGGGGCTTGTTTGAAATGGGGGCTGGCCATCGACACGTTAGTGTAAAAGACAGTCACTTCATTCACTTATGTTGTGGGTCCAGTTAAATGGCAACGTTGAATTTTCATTTAACATTGGGCGCATAAAGAGCGTACGGCCCAAAATGCTCGTCCGATTAAAAAAGAACTCCTTCACTTTAGATTGAAAACATCATATGTGAAGGCGGTTTCTCCTCTTGCATTTTGTTAAAATTCTGATAATAACAGAGCTACCCTATGTGAGGGGACTTTTGATACACTCTGTATAAAAGAGAATTAAATTTCGTTTGTTGAAATAATAATAAGGAAAACAATAAGAAAAAATTCTTCTTTATAAATATTTTAAGTGGAGAATGTTCATATTCCCTAAGTAAAAGTTACCACTGATTTCTCCTCTTACATCTTTTCCTGTCCCTAGTTTCCCCCTCTTACATTTTGTTTTAACTCTGGTAATAACGGAGTTACTCTATGTCAGGGGACTTTCGAGACATCCTGTATATACGTAGACGCAGAATTATTCTAGTGAACAATTGACTACGTAGAACCACTATCTTCTTTGAGTTGATTTTAATTTTAGCGTCCCTTTCAGCAGCGGTGCTATATGAGACGTGACCTACAGCTTAACGTGGTGTCCGAACCACATGAGCTTCAGCCAGAAATCGAACCCGGGTCTCTCACGCCAAAGGTAGGTACACTAACCACTTAGCCACGACGGTACAATTTTTAAAGGTAAACTTCAGAGATGGTAAACAGGAATGACGATAAATACAGTGAAATAAAGCGTAGTTTACGCACTTTCGATGGACGGGGGAGTAAAATTTTTCTATGAAAATTTGTTCTATTAAAAGTTCTTTGCCCCCTCTTTTATCAAAATTGACGATGTACAAAAAATGAACATTGAGATTTTCTTTAATCGTAGTAACGGCAGTGATAATTTCTTTATGTTACCGCGTTTACCACTAGTAAACTAACAATATAATCATAACTTATTGTGATATTCCTCAAAATACAACTTGAAAACATCTCTCTTGCTTTCATGTAACGGTTTGCGTCAACGCAAAAACGTAAAATCTATCGCTTCAATCAACGTAAAATTAATTATATTTAGTATATTTTGTCATTTTCAGAATTTAAGTTTTCGAGTATTTGGTTTTCAAAAGTTTAAAGGAAAGAATAAATTGCAATGTTTTATGCTTTACATATGTTGTTGTTTTGATACTACTTTAGTCCGTTTTTGGATATTACTCTCTAAAAATAGAGGAGATCAGGTACAATGGGGCGAAATAAAAGAAAATGATTGATTTGTATTTAAGTCGTACATCAGCAACAAAAATATATAATACGAGACAACGTTTAAGCTCCCAAGAGTGAATTTTGTTGTTCATCGGTAGAATGCCAAACGTACTTACTTACATTATTTTTGTTTTGTCATATTTTTTTTTAAACATGATCTTAATGCTGAAACATAATCTAAGGAAATGTATTGAATCAGTTCGCATGAAAGTTGGGGGTCCGATCAGACCTACTCGTGTATTTTTTGTTTATGGGCAAGGAGATAAATTACAATTGAACTGGCAATTCTGTGTGATAGTCATTTGTTCATTATTATTATATGAAGAAGTGAGGTCATTCAGGGGTTCGATAGTGGAGGTTACGGCGAGTGCCTGGTATGTTGTGGTGCTCTGTAAGGAAGAGAGTGGAATGGGATTTCCTATACACCTACACTACACTTACAATTTATTTTACGTTTACACGTCCATACATCCACTTCTTTTTTATACTCTTTCTTCTTTTTCAATTTTACACTTCCCATTTTCCTCTAACTTTTTGCCCTTGACCTTTTCCTGACTTTGACATTTTTCCCGATTGTGTCCTTTCTTCCCAATTGTGTCTTGTATTTTATTCACTTTTGTTCCTGAATCACAAATCCTCCGTATGAGGTACACATAAGACAATTTTGCGTTTGTGGCACACATGACTTTAATGCTGGTGCACCTACCTATTTGACCGATAATGGTTTCAAGACAAAAAATGAAATGAAATGAAATCTTTGAGTTTTACGTCCCGGTTTCAAGACAAGACAAGCTTTGTGTGAGAAGTGTGGATGAGTTCCTGTTGCTTGTAGTACTGTAATAAGTAGTTTCTTTGCGCCAGGCGCGGATCCAGGGGGAGGGGGCGATCGGGACGATCGCCCCCCCAGAAGAGGAAACTTTCTTATTTTATATATATAAATAAAACCCATCCTAAAGTTTGGAGCCCTTAAAAGTAGCAGTATGACAACCCACCGCTCCCCCCCCAGAAGTAGGCCCTGGATCCGCCCCTACTTTGTGCAATGTAAAACGAAGAAATAAGCGCAGAACTTGATCTCATTTGTACAGCGACGCAATTAGGCTAGTTGTCGCCTGGGGCTTCAGCAACTAAACCGAAACGCTTCTCGACTACGCCTGATATTGGCATCAGTAATTTTTCCTATTCCAAGCTGTTGTCTTCGGACTATTGTATTCAGACATTTTGCAAATCTCTTAAATCAGTGGTGCCACCCCCCCCCTTATGTCCATGACGCACCCCCCGCAATTGTCTATCCATAGGTGTTCTTCCATGAAAAAAAATCTTTTCGATTAATTTTACACCCCCTCAAACATATTTATATAGATTTTACCCCCCCCCAAATATTTCAATGACGCAGTTTGCGTCATAGCCCCCCCCTTGTGGGCACTCCTGCTTAAATCGATATAAGTTAAATGAAATCACCTAAAACTGGAACTAAAATTTAACTTTGTGGGCTCTTTTGACTGCAAACGTTTTTACAGTGTCCTCAAAAGATAACTTTCAAGCTAACTTAAGCTCTATGGATATGATCCTAAAGTTGTTGAGTCATTGTTGTCCTGTTAAGTTTTTGAGATATTTTATGATTCTTTCCTTGCTTTATAGTCAAAATAAATATTTGTCCATCTTTGCGCTCCCTCCTCCAGTGCGGTGCCCGGAACACAAGCCCCGTTTGCATCCCCCTTAGTTACGTCACTGTAATAACAGTATAGTGATCTAGACCTTCCTGAAAATTTCGCAAATTGATGGGAACGTCACAATACAGGCATTTGTCAAAATAAATTACCGTAGAGTGTCATTCAAAAAGCAACACGTGCGATCGACCCTACAGAAACAGCAAATACTTATTAATTGATATTCAGTGCCTTGATATTCATCACTGAGATTTGAGAACAGATATTTCGTTCTACGAAGGATGGAAGATTTCTAAGAAATTAGATGAAATATAAAAAAGTAGTATAATTTTTCTGGCTGTTAGGATCTGAAATGCAGCTCGCCACTTCAAAAATTTATAATATAAAATAGATTTTAGAGTATATTAAATCATGTTTATGAAAATGGAGGAAAGAAATGATTATGATGGTGTATTCAAAATTGCTGTTGGCCGTTCCAAGCTTGATTTTGTTTAAGTTCTTTTAAGCCCTGGTACAGTGGGGGACACTTCTAAATGGTACAGCCATATGGAGATTTACGGCTAAGGTGTACCATTTAGAAGTGTCCCCCGCTGTACAAGTAAAAACAAAGGCAAGAATGTTAGATGATAAAAAGTTCTTACGCAAGTAACGATGACAAACATTACGGATCTTTTACTGTGGAAATATAAACCCTACAAGCGTTTGTAAACATTTACAATTACACAGGGCTGTGAAGAAAAAAGTACAAGGGGAGTGATAGCTGAACTTAATGTAGATTGTGGTGCTGATTTAAAACAAAATAATGAAAAATGTATATCACATCACGTTTTCTTGAAAATTTTAATTTTATTTGGATTTATATGAACATTTACCGTTAAACGTGTTTTTCGGCGTTGAATATCTTTCCTCCGTGCCTGATCATCATTCTACCGTGGTGAAACCTATAGAATACCCCTCTATGACACCTCCTCGTCGCAACCTCTTCCTACCAATAGCGTCCCGCGAATCCTGATCGCAGATCCTGACCTTGACTGGCTGACCTCGCAGGAACACTCGCGAAGCGAGCAGTAGTCACCTTCTATTTGCTCGAGTTTATATGGATTGATCCTGAACGTGTTCCCTTTTGGAAGACTGAATTCGCCCAATTGTTCTGGAATCATCAGAAAAGATATAAAATAGTTGTCCTCATGAGGGACTCAATTTATCTCTCTTGAACCCAGAGGATCGTGTATACACGGTGTTCGTAGTAAGATAAAAGACAAGGAAAGGTTTAAGTTAGTGTCAATGTTTCACTCATGTATAGTGTCGTGCGTGGGCTGATACAGAGACAAGTAGAAACTTCATAACAGGAACAATTGTAACCATTGCTTTTCTCTGTGCATTTCGTTAAACATGGCTTCAAGTTCGAGACGTGAAAAGTTACCAGATGACTTTTGTTACATATGCGGCGAATATAATGGTATTAAAAGCCGCATCGCGAGGAGAATTACACCCTATGTAAGACAATTGTATTCTGAGTATTTTGACATGCAACTCGGAGATCAGAACAAATCGTGGGCTTCTCATAAACTTTGTATGCAATGTACAATGATCTACGCTTATGGCTTAAAGGAAAGAAGACTGCTTTACTATTTGGAAATTCAATGATATGGAGGAAGCTGCACAACCCACTCTGATGATTGTTATTTTTGTTCCTGCCATGTCCGTGGGTTTAACTACAGAAATCAAAGCTAATCTCTTGTCCTTAGAACAATCCATCTGCCATACGCCTCATTCCTCATGGACTTGATGTGCCAGTGCCTTTGCCTTTGCCTCCGACTGAATTGCCCGTCATCTCTTCATAGTCTTCAGACTCGGAACATCCAAAAGTTCAAGACTCCGACACCAAATATAAGCCCTGCGGAGGTGAATCATCTCAGCCCTTCTCTCAGGTTGAACTTAATGATCTGACTATAGATCTGAGCCTTTCGAAAGAGGCTGCTGAATTGTTAGGCTATTAGCCAAAACGACCTCCTTCTCTTGGTACAGGAATCGGGAAAATGAATTTGTTAAGTACTTTGAGGAAGAGGAGCATCTGGTGTATTGTTCTGATGTTCTCGGATTGATGAGCAAATGTAATATCACGTACGGTAAAGATGAATGGAGTTTGTTTATAGATGTCTTGAAAATAAGCCTTAAAACTGTCCTTCTGCATCATGTAAGCCGGTATACATCTGTACCAGTTGAACACTCGGTGTATTTAACAGAAAACTATGAAAACCTGACTCTCACTCTCAAGAAAATGAAATGTGCCGACCAGCGGCTCGTGCTATCTGGCAACAGTGGTTTACATCCATTTATAAACTTATCATAATAAATCGAGTGCTGACAAATCAATTTGTCTCACCAAGTATCAAATGTTTTATACAGATTTAAATGGATAAAAACTACCGTATTCTTGCCAGATAGTACATGCAACATTGTTCGAGAGAATTCCTTTTCAAATAGGATTTTACAGGGTAGTTTTAATACTGATACTATGAGCATAATCGGGAAATGTATATTTGTGGAAAATTTCATAGAAAAAAGAATTATAAATACGAAAATTAGAATGAGCAAAACAAAATGTTGTTAAATGGACAAGAAAGTTTTATTTTCGTTTTATTGTTCTTATTAACTGCTCTTTTTACATGAAATTTTCCACATACATGTCTTTGCCGATTATATACCTACTAACATTATAAGAAGTACCGGGTGAATTCGTTATCAAATTATATTCCTACAACAGTATATTTATAGACATGCGACAATAATTTTGGACATGAGTGTACATACGTAAATGTACATAGTACAATAAATTGAAACAAAATACACAATAAAAACCTACTACAAAATGAAAGTTTGTATGTTTGTGTTCTTTAAATACTACAGTACAGTACCTTAATGTAAACAAGACGAGAACTGAAGGCCGTTTGGTGTAGCGCGGCGTTCGGAGTACTGTCCGTGCGGATTAATGAGTTTTCACTGTATAAAATTCTCTATTATGTTCTATGGTTCAATGGTATTTGTGGAGGCTTATTATTGTTGAATAGTTTTCTTGTGTAAATATATTTTATTTATGTTATCTAATTGGAATTTCAAGATAAAAGTTATGTTCTTTTAATAATAACGAGTAATAAAAACTGTATGAAGTAGAAAGTGTTCAAATGTTCAGACTTGTCCAAGTAATAAAAATCATTGTTAATTGGATTAGATGTACTATAAAACATAAATTGCAAAATAAATCGCTAAAGGATAACTTTGCGAAATTAAGCAACCTTTTTGCGAAATAAGGAAAGACAACTGCGAAATTAAGAACTATAGTCTGAAACTCAAGCAAAATCACTAAATTTCTAACTGAAAAA
This sequence comes from Thermobia domestica, assembly GCF_964235325.1. NCBI lineage: Eukaryota > Metazoa > Arthropoda > Insecta > Zygentoma > Lepismatidae > Thermobia > Thermobia domestica. The sequence goes on from NC_137462.1 coordinate 266,451,644, forward strand.
GTAAAGAAACTCACAACACATACGTATCTATTCAAGTTAGAATAAGCCTATAAAATAATATAGTCTGCTATTATTTGCTAATTTTATAACTGTTAACGTAAATGTAAACCATATACTGCGAAATTAGGCATATTTACACTATTCTACGCGAAACGGACTATAGTTTTCGTGTTATAAATACAACAGATGCAAGTACTGGTACATCTAATATACTGAGAAAAATTCATTATTTGGACAGCGGTATAATGTACGAATATACGAAATCTGTACGAAGCATAAGTTATCCATATACAACATACTGTCCCTTTTCCGCTTAGATGTTACACCATTCCGCTGCAGGATGTTTAAAATCTAACAGTCTTTCATATATTACATATGTATACTCATGTTACATTTGTCAGCTATATGGTATATATATGTCCATCTGTATGTGAGATCCTGATTGCCTATATACAGTACTTTCTTTCGTACGAAATTAGAGCGTGGTTCGGTAGTGGGTGTACCCCAAATAGGTGTTTTCTGATGGTTTTAGGTTTTAACCACAATTGTTTGGTAACATTGCTTGGCATTGTCTGGTGACATTGCTTGGCACTATTTGGCAACATTGCTATCCATGTTCATTTGTTTTCTGCTGTTTTGTACTTGGTACCGATAACAGTTATTTGCAGTGAAGTTGGAGTAATCAACAATGTGTGATCGAAGTCCATATAGCATTAAACAAAGATTAGTTATTGTTGTTTAGCTTCACGAAACGCGTTACACAGGTGGACACTATGGAAAGTGTTAAAGCGAAATTTACAGACCGCTTTGGTATTAATCTACCAAGAAAACCAACAATGTTGGGGTGAGAGAAACGTGCATTTTCTACGGGCAGTGTGAAAGACATTTCCCGAGGCGGTCGACCGATAAGACAGTATGGATGGTGGTCATACCGATGTTTATGACTATTAAGACTTTTAAGACTTCAAGGTAACTGTGTACAGACATTCTACCATAACTAACACTACTGTTGAAACTAAAGGGGAAGTACGCCCACTTCCGGACCACCTTCTACATTTATTTGGAACACTTACAAGAAAAGTATTATAACACATAGTTTTCAGTTATAGGTTTGGTACAGGGTGTTATATATAGCCGTACTTTAAGTCCAAAAATACATGATTTACGCATGTAAACTACGTTTTTATGTACGCCACATACGTTTAATTTTCTCAGTGTAGATTTCATTTCGAAAATAGTTGCCATTAGTAAAATATTTGTGTGTTAATAGCAAAGTATTTCGAATAGAATACTCTTTCCAATCAACCATACATGGAAGTACTTCGATAGGGAGACTTCGTCTTGCAAGGTTAAATCGTGTAGACCGAGAAAATAAGACTTAAAAAAACGCTCTAGCACAGTAGTCCAATATTTATCGATGAATTTAAAAAGTACGTTACTGGATTTTCTATGTCTGTGTGTGTGTATGGGTGTGTATTTGTCTGTCCGTCTGTCTGTTATTTGCGATTTTTTCCATTGTGAGCCCTCCCTTCGAGACTATCGAGAGCAACAAAGACTATCTGAGAAAGTAATGGAATTTTTCGAGTCATTCTTACCGTTCCCGAGATATTGGGCAAAATGTTGCGATTTCAGGAGATTTAAGAAGCTATATCTCGGGAACCATAAGTCATAGAGATATTATATTGGGTTGATCAATACCTAAGAGAATGGTGAACATTTTGATACCATATTGCAACTGGTGGCCACTGGCTAATTGGCGACCGTATCCCAGATATTCCCAACGTCTTTGGTTGCACAAAGATGAACTTTTCTCAACTTGACTTTGGCCCTTGTGCCGTGCGCAGACTGATCAACATACTTTTCAGGTAACAACTATCTCATTCCTTCTGAGGAATTCTTTTTTGGTTACCACACATGGCCATCCCTTAACCTTAAGAGTCTGGTGCAACTTTTGAGCCCGTTAGGTTTTCCACCTGTCAGCTAGATTTGTTTCAAGGGAAAACCTTTCCTAGCCCTCTATAAACTGCTGTTCTGGGCTCTATCAACACCTTGCGCCCAATGGTTCACTCTTGGATATCGCGCACATGGTGGGAGTACGCAATCGGACTGACCCAATTGGACATCCTTCCAGCTCTTGGATCCTACAAGGTCGTACTATCTAAACGGAGTCCACAATATATTAGGACCCAGAACTCCGAGTTTGACTCCTGGTAAATTTTTGCTGTCACTCTGCCCGACTTACTAGCAAAGTCATTCTATCTTATCCTCTTGGCTTACTTGGCACACTGTTTAATCCCGTTATTGATTCAATAATTACGAGTCATAAGTTATTGATTCAATAATTACGAGTAATAAGTTATTGATTCAATAATTACGAGTAATAAGTTATTGATTCAATAATTACGAGTTATAAGTTACTGATTCAATAATTACGAGTCATAAGTTACTGATTCAATAATTACGAGTCATAAGTTATTGATTCAATAATTATGAGTCATAAGTTATTGATTCAATAATTACGAGTCAAAAGTTATTGATTCAATAATTACGAGTCATAAGTTATTGATTCAATAATTACGCGTCATAAGTTATTGATTCAATAATTGTTGAATGAATAATTGGTATTGGTATTGAAAAAAACTAATTTCTTTTGAGTTCGTTCTGGCAATGTTCTTCAAGCATTCTTAAGAGTATTCATCCCGGCGAAATTAAAATATCGCTAATTTTACAGTAATTATGTGATATCTTCAAATAGATAAAAGATAATTGAAATATGGAACAAGAGCGCCCTAGACAATATTATTTTGCGTTGAGATACCGTTATTACAAGTCACCTAGCGGCTTTCCGTTTTCAGCTGTTTAGAAACGCGAAAATAAATGCCGATTTTCAAAATGGCTCGAAATCGAAAGCAGATAAGTGAGTCGTGATAACGGTTTCTCATGTATATAAAATAATATTGTCTAGGGCGCTCTTGTTCCACATTTCGATTATCTTTTATCTATTTGAAGATATCACATAATTACTGTAAAATTAGCGGTATTTTAATTTCGCCGGGATGAAGACTCTTAATTCGTTTTTTTTGATATGCAAAATTCTTTTCATCTTTTTTTTTTTTAAGTTTAAAACCAGTCGATTATGTACCAAGGGTAAGAGAGAGATTATGATGATGAGATTGATGATAATGCTAGAGAGAAGAAAGTGGGAACATACTGCAGAACGCCTAGAAAACCCATGCACATGGTGTTCGGGGTTCAGATTTGATCTCTGATATGTGAACTTCAGTGAAGTAACTGCATCCGTAGAGATTAGTTTCCTCCCAAGTTGAATCATTCGAGCAATTATATTTCACTGAATTATCAATTTACATTTAAAACTCGACCTGCTAGCCTGGAAGGCACATGAATGGCAGGTTAAAATTAAGGTTGCATTCTATTTCGTATAGACAGCACCGTAACCATCTAAAGGTTTTTGCTGTCAAAATATGGTCACAATTTACATGTTACACCTTATATGCCAAAGTTAACGTACTCAATATGAATAAAAATCAACAATGAAAAACTGACAGAAGAGAAAGAGAGACATGAAAAAAAATCAAAATTGAAAATTGAAATAAGCGGAGAGAGAGAGAGGAACGTGATAGATGACAAAATTTCAATGTATACAGCATCTGTTGTGTATCAGAAGGGGGACAAGAATTTGCAGAAAAACAAGTTCCAAACCGAAATATTGCTTTTTCGTCCCCTCCTTTTTTGCTTTCTTTATTTCTTCTCGTTCGTGTGTCTTCACCTCTTTCTTGTTTCCTTTTGTCGTGTTGGAAGAGGCGAGACTGAAATTGAAAAAGTAGAAAATAGAAAAGTTGAATAATAAAAAAAAGAAAGAAAAAATAAGAGACGGAATCGAAAGAAAGTCTTACAAAACTTTGCAAAGCTGAAGAAATCAATATAGACCTTAAAGGAAAGCATAGATGCAGAAAAGGAGTCGAAAGTCTTATTCGAAAAAGGGGAAAGAAAATTGAGAGACGGGGGAAAGAATGTGCAAAAGAAGTGGGATTGAAGGTTGACGAAATTTTTTGTCACCTTCCTCCTCCTCCCTGCCCCCCCGCATTCTTTTCTTGGATTGAAAAGCGCTTGAAGAATCTTTTAAAATCAGATGTGAACACATGACAAGGCAGTTGTAAAGCTTTTTCTCCGATTTAATCTTATCCACACGACCTCACGGAAATCACCAATAAAAAAAATTGAAGTACAGAGAAAGTACAGTAAGTGAAACATTCCTTTCTGCAATGCCTAAAAGAAAAAAAATCTTTTCGTTATTTGGAGAAATTTCTTTTCGTTTTTTGAGATTTCTTTTTCATTTTTCATTCTAACAAGAAGTACCTCGTTTTTGTGATGTTTTGGACAAAATATTTCATTACAAATTCTTTTAAACGTGAAGCTTGCTTGACTGTAGTTTTTTTTTTTTTAAAAAAAAAAAAAAGAAATTTGAAAAATGCAATAAGGAAAGCAACCTTCAAACGAACCCCCCTTCATCTCTCTTTAATATTTTCCTTTTATATTAAGAAAAAGAAATTTATACTTATGTATACCGTATGTTAAATCTAAAATTACACCAAACGTCAAAGATTAAATACCAATGGTGTTTACAAGGAAATTGAATCAGCAATTGTGTTTCTTTGTTTATCAGAACTATTTTTATTACTCTTTAACATTCAGTTTCAATGAATTTAAATGTTCAAGTGGTATTAACAGAGTTAAATAGAGTGTTTCATATTTTGAATACTAAAGCTTTGTGTCAACGCTATTATTTTGTATTAAATGGTTTGAAAAATGAAAATGAATTGTTTAAGACTTTTTTAAATAACTATTTACTTACTTTTTACAATAATAAGAATTTTTTTCTTAATAAAAAAATTAGTATTTGAATTTCTTTTATGCAACTATTAATTCACTGCTTGTCCTTGTGTAAGTTTTTTTTTTTCTATTAAATTCTTATTGTTTGAACAACATACACAAAGCCTCAACAAAATATACACACACTGAGAAAAAAATTGTAGGTTGCGTACTTAAAAAGATGCATGCGTAATTCCTGTAGTTTTTGGACTTAACGTACAGCAGACGTATAACTGAAAACGCATGTTTTATAATGCTTTCTGTATAATTGTTCCATATGAAACAATGTAGGCGGTCAGGACCTCACATACAAATGGACGTATATAACATATAGCTGACGAAGGTAACATAAGTATATGCAAGTGATATACGGAAAACTGTTAGATGTCAGACATCCTGAAACCGCATGATGTAACATCTAAGGGCAGTGCCTATGTAGCATACGGATAACATATGCTCCGTACTGATTTCTATAGTAAACAAGAGGATTCCATATATTTGTACAATATACCGCTGTCCGGAGAATGGATTTTTCTCTGTGCAGAAGCCACGAAGGTTAAATAGTAGAGCACTTACCTCTGGTGAGTGTGCTTCATGTTAGGATCCCATCTCAAATCAACTGGGCTTTATTTTGGACATGCACCGTCTGGATGAGTTTTCTCGGGATTCTCTCGTTTCCTCCCATTTTTTCACATTTCGTCATTTCCTTTCTCATCATCACTGTCTCCCATAGGCACAGTGAGAAAAATCCGTTATCCGGAAAGCGGGATATTGTACAAATATAAGGAATCTATATGTTTACTACGAAAATCTGTACGGAATATACATTATCCATATGCTACATACGTGATGCATTTTTCCCGCTTAGATGTTACATCATTCTTCTGCAGGATGTCTGACATCTAACAGTCTTCCTTATATTACATACGTATACGTTTTATATACGTCAGTTATATGTTATATACGTCCATTTGTATGTGAGAACCTTACGACCTATATAGAGTACTTTCTTTCGTACTTGAAGTACGTTTATTCGAAACGCTTATACGGAAAGTATTATGCTGTAAAACATACGTTTTCAGTTGTACGTTTGCTGCAAGATGTTACATATAGTTGTACGTTTGCTGCAAGATGTTACATATAGTTGTACGTTTGCTGCAAGATGTTACATATAGTTCTACCTTTGCTGCAAGATGTTACATATAGTTGTACGTTAAGTCCAAAAACTACATGATTTACGTGTAACCTACGTTTTTTGCGTAGTTTTTTCTCTGTGCATGAAACATAATTGTGTTACGTTGAACTAAAAGAGAACTCTAACAAAAAAGTATGTAATGCAACGTTTCGATACCATTTCAGAATCTTCATCCTAGACAAAAGTGTCTTTCGCAAACAAAAAAGAGAAGCATTATTGTGACTGATGAAGACATTTCGATAGTGTTGAAACGTTCTGTTTATTGTTTTCTGCTTATCATACTTATTCGTACTAAATACAACTTTCTTACAAGGCTGTCTATAATCTTTATTATAAATTAACTAGAAATGTTACAGTTTCAGAAGTATATCAATTCCTTCTTCAAACTACTACTCCAACTGAAATCATAAATAATATTACATCATTTGTTATCTCTACCAATCAGGAATCACAAATGATGTAATATTATTTATGATTTCAGTTGGAGTAGTAGTCTGAAGAAGGAAGTGATATACTCCGAAACTGTAACATTTCTAGTTAATTTATAATAAAGATTATAAACAGCCTTGTAAGAAAGTTGTATGTAGTTTGTTTTTAAGATGGACACAACGCCTTTTATCATATTATCCGTACTGTTTACAAATGAATGTCGTTTCACAGTGTGAAACTAGGATAGACTTCCAAACTATGCAAATACAAAACTAAAACTGGAAATACAAGGAAAGACCACAAAGGCATGATAGACATGATCTAGTGACCTGTAACGTTTCTGTGGACCCATCGTTCTCTACATATTCACCCCATATTGCCTTTACATTCCTCGTTGAGTTGATTTTGAGTTTAATGTCCCTTTCAGCAGCGAGGTTATATGAGACAGGACCTACTGGTTAACGTGGAATCCGAACAACATGAGCTTCCTCCTGGAATCGAACCCGGGTCTCGCACGCGAAAGGCGTGTACACTAACCGCTTAGCCGCTAGGGGCTCTACATTTCTCGTATCTGCTATGTTCTTAAAAGTCTGCGGAATTGACGGCGAACCAGTTTTCCTCTGCATTAATGACCTCCTTATCATCCGTAAAATATCTACTCCGCAATTGATTTTTTCATGTTTGGAAAGAGGACATAATTGGACAGACTCAGATTGAGAGAATATGGTGGGTACGGCAACGATTCATAGCCACATTGTCAAACAAAAAGTAAGTGATTCTGCTGCTTAGTTTGCCAGTGCATCGTCTGCTATCACTAAAACACATTTCGCAAGCGAACCCCATCAACTTGTTTTGATTACATTTTGTAACTTTTGTAGCTGGTTGCTCCTTCCGTAAGTAATCAGTTGAGATCTTGCCTATATGGTACGGAAAATGTGACCTTGTAGGATGAATGCTGCACTTTAGCCCATTTAAAGATGCGGGACGACGTACCTTCCATAATTTATTCATTTCTTTGATTTCAGGGTCAAAGAGCATTCATTCATAGTCTCTAATTTGGTTATAACGGCATCTTTGTCCTTGTGGTACAGGTCTAAATTGCTTTATGGGCATTGAACATGTTGCTGCTTTTGTAAAGGTGTCAGCAATCGGAGAGCCCACTTTCTTTATATGCAGAATGCCCATGTAATATGGTATGAACAGATCCCCTACTGATGTTCACCTCCCCCACTAAATAATTATTAATAGCCACGTCTATCTTCAAGTACTAGCTGCTCAACTTTTGTCACCATGGTTGGGTCTATAGCCGTTGAGGGAAATCCTTGTCTTGGTCCATTCAATAGACTTGTGAAACCACATCTGAATTTTCTCCCCCAGTGCTTCACTGTGTCATACGATGACCATACATAGCTGTCATCTTTCATGTATCGTTTGCGCCGATTTATCTTGAAGATGCTGTGACCTAATCATAGCTCGGTATTCCATTTTGACCAACACACTGATGCTGCCTATTTCTCTGGCTGCAACATCAGTTCAACAGTACTTATAGACACAAATTAGCACATGTTGGAGATTTGCCAACCTATCATTGTACAAGTTTTTCCATTACTAGCACATCTCTATCATGGTGAGGGTAAGAACGTTTTGGTTTTCCCTCATAGTAAATCTATAACTTCCGTTCGCAATACTGGGTTAAGATCATGGACCCTTTTCCTTACTATGGAGATTAGTATTGAAACCAGAAATTGTAGATTGTTACCGCTTCCGGTTTGAATACAGGGTTAAATGCCGATCCGAAACTTATTCTTGGGATTTTGAATTCACATCAGGAAGACACTACTTGCTGTCTATTACCGTTTCTGCGCTATGGAAATCTATATAAATAAAAATGAAAGGGACTGTTTGTAACTTAAGTACTCTTGAACCACCCGAATGATCTCGATCAAATTTTCAACATGAATGAGGTTAGGAACTGGGATGTTTTTTTTTTTATAATTTCACTTTGACGGTGCGACTTCGAGGAGGGGAGGGGGGTATATTTAAAATGATCGAAAATGACCGATATTAGTGCCGAATCCATAATTTGCGGAGTCGCTAAGATGAACAGTGACACTTCCGATGTCGTTCAAATCCAAACTCAGTCCTGGAACTTCGGGGAGGGGGAGATATATAAAAATGATCGAAAATGACTGATATCGGAGAGTGCTTCAGTAATAATAAAAAATGACAGATTAGCGGAACGTATTACTCATTTTTCTTATTTTAACCCAGAGAAACGTGTAATTGACGCTAGGGAATAATAAAACCGGAAGTGGTAATATATTTCTATCACTTCCGGTTTTAATAAAACCTATTAAAAACCTTTTTCTTTCTACGTATTATCTTTTCTATTCAATGGTGATGAACACTGAAACCGGACATTCTTTATTTCTACCACTTACCAATTGAATACGAGGTTAAGGAAGGTGGAACCTGTTCTTAGATTCTACATAAAACAACCGTTTCTCATTATTTCTTATCATTTTTGTTCTGATATTTCTCGAAATACGGAAGAAAACACTGATATAGGCGTTCTATAAGACTTCCTACAATTATGCATAGAATAGTTTGAAAGTAAAAGTCATAAGAAAGAAATATAAAGTTACAATAATTGTCAAATATGAGAAGAAAAGAATTATCAAGTTAAAATGAATCATCAAAAAGTAAGAAGAAAGGACTTCTAAATTAAAATGAATTATCAAAAGTCAGAAGAAAGGACTACCAAGTTAAAATAAATGCTGCAAAAAGTCAGAAGAAAGGACTTCTAAATTAAAATGAATTATCAAAAGTCAGAAGAAAGGACTATCAAGTTAAAATAAATGCTGTAAAAGTCAGAAGAAAGGGCTTCTAAATTCAAATGAATTGTCGAAAGTCAGAAGAAACGACTACCAAGTTAAAATAAATGCTGTAAAAGTCAGAATAAGGGTCTAGCAATTCAGGATGAATTATCAACAGGTCAGAAGAAAGGATTATCAGGTTAAAATAAATTGTCAAATGTCTGAGGAAAGAACTACCAAATTATAATGAATTGTCAAAAGTCAGAAGAAAAATCTAGCAAGTTAGAATGAATTATCAAAAAATCAGAAGTAAGGACTACCAAGTTGGAATGAATTATCAAAAAGTCAGAAGAAATAACTGCCAACTTAGAATGAATAAGAGTACTTTCATAAGAGTACGACCTATATAGAGTACTTTCTTTCGTACTTGAAGTACGTTTATTCGAAACGCTTATACGGAAAGTATTATGCTGTAAAACATACGTTTTCAGTTGTACGTTTGCTGCAAGATGTTACATATAGTTGTACGTTTGCTGCAAGATGTTACATATAGTTGTACGTTTGCTGCAAGATGTTACATATAGTTGTACGTTTGCTGCAAGATGTTACATATAGCTGTACGTTTGCTGCAAGATGTTACATATAGTTGTACGTTTGCTGCAAGATGTTACATATAGTTGTACGTTTGCTGCAAGATGTTACATATAGTTGTACGTTTGCTGCAAGATGTTACATATAGTTCTACCTTTGCTGCAAGATGTTACATATAGTTGTACGTTAAGTCCAAAAACTACATGATTTACGTGTAACCTACGTTTTTTGCGTAGTTTTTTCTCTGTGCATGAAACATAATTGTGTTACGTTGAACTAAAAGAGAACTCTAACAAAAAAGTATGTAATGCAACGTTTCGATACCATTTCAGAATCTTCATCCTAGACAAAAGTGTCTTTCGCAAACAAAAAAGAGAAGCATTATTGTGACTGATGAAGACATTTCGATAGTGTTGAAACGTTCTGTTTATTGTTTTCTGCTTATCATACTTATTCGTACTAAATACAACTTTCTTACAAGGCTGTCTATAATCTTTATTATAAATTAACTAGAAATGTTACAGTTTCAGAAGTATATCAATTCCTTCTTCAAACTACTACTCCAACTGAAATCATAAATAATATTACATCATTTGTTATCTCTACCAATCAGGAATCACAAATGATGTAATATTATTTATGATTTCAGTTGGAGTAGTAGTCTGAAGAAGGAAGTGATATACTCCGAAACTGTAACATTTCTAGTTAATTTATAATAAAGATTATAAACAGCCTTGTAAGAAAGTTGTATGTAGTTTGTTTTTAAGATGGACACAACGCCTTTTATCATATTATCCGTACTGTTTACAAATGAATGTCGTTTCACAGTGTGAAACTAGGATAGACTTCCAAACTATGCAAATACAAAACTAAAACTGGAAATACAAGGAAAGACCACAAAGGCATGATAGACATGATCTAGTGACCTGTAACGTTTCTGTGGACCCATCGTTCTCTACATATTCACCCCATATTGCCTTTACATTCCTCGTTGAGTTGATTTTGAGTTTAATGTCCCTTTCAGCAGCGAGGTTATATGAGACAGGACCTACTGGTTAACGTGGAATCCGAACAACATGAGCTTCCTCCTGGAATCGAACCCGGGTCTCGCACGCGAAAGGCGTGTACACTAACCGCTTAGCCGCTAGGGGCTCTACATTTCTCGTATCTGCTATGTTCTTAAAAGTCTGCGGAATTGACGGCGAACCAGTTTTCCTCTGCATTAATGACCTCCTTATCATCCGTAAAATATCTACTCCGCAATTGATTTTTTCATGTTTGGAAAGAGGACATAATTGGACAGACTCAGATTGAGAGAATATGGTGGGTACGGCAACGATTCATAGCCACATTGTCAAACAAAAAGTAAGTGATTCTGCTGCTTAGTTTGCCAGTGCATCGTCTGCTATCACTAAAACACATTTCGCAAGCGAACCCCATCAACTTGTTTTGATTACATTTTGTAACTTTTGTAGCTGGTTGCTCCTTCCGTAAGTAATCAGTTGAGATCTTGCCTATATGGTACGGAAAATGTGACCTTGTAGGATGAATGCTGCACTTTAGCCCATTTAAAGATGCGGGACGACGTACCTTCCATAATTTATTCATTTCTTTGATTTCAGGGTCAAAGAGCATTCATTCATAGTCTCTAATTTGGTTATAACGGCATCTTTGTCCTTGTGGTACAGGTCTAAATTGCTTTATGGGCATTGAACATGTTGCTGCTTTTGTAAAGGTGTCAGCAATCGGAGAGCCCACTTTCTTTATATGCAGAATGCCCATGTAATATGGTATGAACAGATCCCCTACTGATGTTCACCTCCCCCACTAAATAATTATTAATAGCCACGTCTATCTTCAAGTACTAGCTGCTCAACTTTTGTCACCATGGTTGGGTCTATAGCCGTTGAGGGAAATCCTTGTCTTGGTCCATTCAATAGACTTGTGAAACCACATCTGAATTTTCTCCCCCAGTGCTTCACTGTGTCATACGATGACCATACATAGCTGTCATCTTTCATGTATCGTTTGCGCCGATTTATCTTGAAGATGCTGTGACCTAATCATAGCTCGGTATTCCATTTTGACCAACACACTGATGCTGCCTATTTCTCTGGCTGCAACATCAGTTCAACAGTACTTATAGACACAAATTAGCACATGTTGGAGATTTGCCAACCTATCATTGTACAAGTTTTTCCATTACTAGCACATCTCTATCATGGTGAGGGTAAGAACGTTTTGGTTTTCCCTCATAGTAAATCTATAACTTCCGTTCGCAATACTGGGTTAAGATCATGGACCCTTTTCCTTACTATGGAGATTAGTATTGAAACCAGAAATTGTAGATTGTTACCGCTTCCGGTTTGAATACAGGGTTAAATGCCGATCCGAAACTTATTCTTGGGATTTTGAATTCACATCAGGAAGACACTACTTGCTGTCTATTACCGTTTCTGCGCTATGGAAATCTATATAAATAAAAATGAAAGGGACTGTTTGTAACTTAAGTACTCTTGAACCACCCGAATGATCTCGATCAAATTTTCAACATGAATGAGGTTAGGAACTGGGATGTTTTTTTTTTTATAATTTCACTTTGACGGTGCGACTTCGAGGAGGGGAGGGGGGTATATTTAAAATGATCGAAAATGACCGATATTAGTGCCGAATCCATAATTTGCGGAGTCGCTAAGATGAACAGTGACACTTCCGATGTCGTTCAAATCCAAACTCAGTCCTGGAACTTCGGGGAGGGGGAGATATATAAAAATGATCGAAAATGACTGATATCGGAGAGTGCTTCAGTAATAATAAAAAATGACAGATTAGCGGAACGTATTACTCATTTTTCTTATTTTAACCCAGAGAAACGTGTAATTGACGCTAGGGAATAATAAAACCGGAAGTGGTAATATATTTCTATCACTTCCGGTTTTAATAAAACCTATTAAAAACCTTTTTCTTTCTACGTATTATCTTTTCTATTCAATGGTGATGAACACTGAAACCGGACATTCTTTATTTCTACCACTTACCAATTGAATACGAGGTTAAGGAAGGTGGAACCTGTTCTTAGATTCTACATAAAACAACCGTTTCTCATTATTTCTTATCATTTTTGTTCTGATATTTCTCGAAATACGGAAGAAAACACTGATATAGGCGTTCTATAAGACTTCCTACAATTATGCATAGAATAGTTTGAAAGTAAAAGTCATAAGAAAGAAATATAAAGTTACAATAATTGTCAAATATGAGAAGAAAAGAATTATCAAGTTAAAATGAATCATCAAAAAGTAAGAAGAAAGGACTTCTAAATTAAAATGAATTATCAAAAGTCAGAAGAAAGGACTACCAAGTTAAAATAAATGCTGCAAAAAGTCAGAAGAAAGGACTTCTAAATTAAAATGAATTATCAAAAGTCAGAAGAAAGGACTATCAAGTTAAAATAAATGCTGTAAAAGTCAGAAGAAAGGGCTTCTAAATTCAAATGAATTGTCGAAAGTCAGAAGAAACGACTACCAAGTTAAAATAAATGCTGTAAAAGTCAGAATAAGGGTCTAGCAATTCAGGATGAATTATCAACAGGTCAGAAGAAAGGATTATCAGGTTAAAATAAATTGTCAAATGTCTGAGGAAAGAACTACCAAATTATAATGAATTGTCAAAAGTCAGAAGAAAAATCTAGCAAGTTAGAATGAATTATCAAAAAATCAGAAGTAAGGACTACCAAGTTGGAATGAATTATCAAAAAGTCAGAAGAAATAACTGCCAACTTAGAATGAATAATAAAAAGGTCAAAAGAGAGGACAGTTATCAAAAGTTAGAGGAAATAACTACCAAATTACAATGAATTGTCAAATATCAGAAGAAAGATCAACGAAGTTAAAACAAATGCTACGAAAGTAAGAAGGAATACCAAGTTAGATGAATAATCAGAAAACCAGAAGAAAGGACTGTCAAGTTAAAGTAAATGTTCCAGAAGTCTCGAGTATAAGGGCCCTCATATACTCCTTTCACATTTTTTGAAGAAAGCATTGAAATTTTAATAGTACTAAAGAGTATCAAAACATTGAAAGTAAAGTAGATAGACTTATAAAATACTTGTGTACGAATCGATAATGTATCTAGGTCTTTTCCTTATAGGTCGCAAAATTAGAGGTGATATTTATGACTTTCAGGCAGTCAATTTGTCTACTGTGTGGGAGGTAATCTTAACAGGGACACATATAATCCTAAAACTAACACATATAATCCCAACAGTGGCATACATAATTCTATCAGTGACATACATAATCCTATGAGTGACACACATAATCCTAACAGTGATATACATAATCATATCAGTGATACAAATAATCCTATCATTGACATACATAATCCTATCAGTGACATACATAATTCTATCGGTGACATAGATAATCCTATCAGTGACGCACATAATCCTAACACTGGCATACATAATAATCACAGTGACACATATAAGTGACGCAGATGATCCTCACAGTGATACATATAACCCTACTAGTGACACATATAATCCTAGCAGTGACACATAATTCTAATAATGACATACATAATCCTAGCAGTGACACACAAAATCCTATCAGTGACATACATGATCCTATGAGTGACACACATAATCCTAACAGTGATATACATAATCCTATCAGTGACACACATAATCCTATCAGTGACATACATAATTCTATCGGTGACATAGATAATCGTATCAGTGACGCACATAATCCTAATACTGGCATACATAATAATCACAGTGACACACATGGGTGACGCAGATGATTTTCACAGTGATACACATAACCCAACTAGTGACACATATAATCCTAGAAGTGACACATAATTCTAATAATGACATACATAATCCTATCAGTGACACATATAATCCTATCAGTGATATACATAATCCTATGAGTGACACACATAATCCTAACAGTGATATACATAATCCTATCAGTGACACACATAATCCTAACAGTGATATACATAATCCTATGAGTGACACACATAATCCTAACAGTGATATACATAATCCTATCAGTGACACACATAATCCTATCAGTGACATACATAATTCTATCGGTGACATAGATAATCGTATCAGTGACGCACATAATCCTAATACTGGCATACATAATAATCACAGTGACACACATGGGTGACGCAGATGATTTTCACAGTGATACACATAACCCAACTAGTGACACATATAATCCTAGAAGTGACACATAATTCTAATAATGATACATAATCCTAGCAGTGACACACAAAATCCTAACAATGACACACGTACTATTGGAATTATTACTTCTTTTATTAGATATCATTTTATAGTTCCTATCTGTCTATTCTAAATTCATAATTGCCATAATGATAATCAGATGGTGGGAGTATATTAAAGATATATAAGGAGAATACACGTACAAAAGTAAAAGTTCTAACGTCCAATACTTTTGTATACCTGGTGATGAGTTAATCAATGGATGGGCTTACTCTTTTGCAGACACTATGCAGCTTGAGTTGTATTTGTTGTTGTTAATTCTGATCTTTCCTTTCCTTCATTTCGTGAAGAAAAAAAAATTCAATTAGACTTCTTCAATTTGTAGTGAAAACCAATTTCCTGAAGCACGACCTGGTCAGCGTTCCTTTCATTTATCCGTGTCTCGGTATTCACGCATGTGTAGCTTGTAAGAAGAACATAGTGGAACATGAAGAAGAAATGCGAACACGAACTAATTGTTTACAAAATATTTGCAAGACGAAACATCTGTTCCAAGTTTTTTTCTGTTGCAATGGAACTTAGTACACAATTAGTATTCTAATCTAACTCAATTAAGTTTCGTAAAATAGAATGTAACAGTACCCTGCAATATTGAGTTCTTAGCAATTTTTGCTTCGTGATTCAATATCTAAGAATGTAAGACAGGGGAGTACCCACAAGGAGGTCCACCGGGGCCGGACCCCCCTAAACTTTGTAAGTCAACGTACATTTGCACAGTTTCTCAATAAAATTATACTTGTTTAACAAGGAAATAATAATTGATGTAGCATGGAAATTTGACCTTACTCTTCATCTGTACTCTTTCTCTTACAAAAACATTCTAGTTCTATAATTTTTTCTGGAAAAATAGGTGGAGGTATGTTACAATTACTTATAGTGTTTTCGGGTGCAGGATAATACCCGTTCAAATGAAATTTTTGAGTTTTACGTCCCATGTTTACGCCAGCTAGGCTAAAGGAGACATTGATTATGAGAAATGAATGAAATGGAGGAATGAAAAACGTGGGAGGAAATGGGAGAACCCCGAGAAAACCCACGCACATGGTGTTTGTCCACCACAATGTTCACTTGGCGGGAGCTGGGATTGAACCCGGGACCCCATGCACCAGAGGTGAACGCTCTACCACTGAGCGCTCTACCTTCCTGATTAAAACAAATGAATGGTGACGGAAGAATTGATGGAATGGGGATGTGGGAGGAATCGATAGTAAGCCGAAAAAACTCACTGATACGATGTTGTCCACCGCAAACTTATTTGGGCGTGGATTGAATCATCGAACCAGTGGTCCCATGTACCAGAGATAAGAAGTCTAGAAATGAGGAGCCGTGCCCCTTACAGATCGAATACAAGGGGTTTCCAGAACAGACTTGCCCCCGACGCACAAGAACAGACTGAATACAAGATTATTTGATTGGTTGGGTGCATCGGAGTTTAGCGTCCCTTTCAGCACAGAGGCTATATGAGACGTTGGTCTGCAGCTTAACATAGATACGAACCATATTAGGTTTCACCTGGAATCAAACAGGGGTCTCCAGCGCCAAAGCGACTACGTTAACTATTTAGCCATGGGGGAGCTCAGGATTATTTGAGCTCGGGATGCGCAAGAGACGAGACGAGACAGAATTTTCCTTACCAAATTAGAGAGGAGATAAAACTCTTGAAATATGCATTTTTCAAGTCGAGATATCACTTTTATAGCACATTTTTGAGACGAAACAGACTCAAATCTTGTCTCCAACGCATCCCTAATTTGAGCCACCTTAACTACTTGTCGGCGGTCATCACTGTAATCAGAACATCCGTCATCCTAGGCTCGGATAGCGGATCCATATGCCGTTTAAATTCTATAATATTTTCTGACTTTTATGCAACCTGCACTGTAGCTAAGAAGTGTTGGTTGCCTACAATAAAATTACATATTACTTTTTGTTACAGCAATTATCTCGGCAGAGTTCATTAATGGAGTCAATTCGTTAATACGTGACTTTAATGGCAGCTATTCATGTCCCGTTTAAAATCTATAACATTCCCTAGCTTCTATGCAACCTGCACGGTAGCAAAGAAATGTTGGTTGCATATACGAAAGGAATATTTAGTTTTTCATGCTGCAAATATCTTCATATCCGGTACGTAGAACAGCGCGATTCTTCTTTCTGTCTTTAGCAGATTTTATTTACATTTTTCTTTTGAAACCTATATTCATAAAAAAAAAGGCCAAAGACTTGATTGTGTCAAATTATGAGAGAAAAAGCTACATGATATTTGTAAATGAAACGAAATGAAATCATTGTTCCACAATTATGCCCGTTAGGCTTAAGGGAGATGGATTATTAAGGCTAGTGAATGCTGGGGGCAGGATTGATGGAATGAAGAAATGGGAGGAAAGGGGAGTACCCCGAGAAAACACACGAACACGATGTTGTCCACCAGAAACTTATATGATCGGGGATTCAACTAGGAACCCTTGCATCATAACAAAACGCTCTACCACTGGGCCACCGTGTCCCCTACATGATATTTGCATGTGGGATCAAGGGCGCTCATGTTGTGGTTTCCAAGGAAGGGGCAAGTATAAGCGACATTTCAAATGCAGTCTCAAATTTTGCGGTAACTATTCTAAAATATCTATCTTAGGGTTTTCGATCTTCCGAAGCACAATTTCCTCTAAAGGGGGGAGGGCAAGCGCCCCACCTTGCTCCCCCCTGATGGGCGCCCTTGTGTGGTATGATTTCTAATAAAGTAATTAAGAGAACAATAAAACTAGATCCAGATGCAACATACTTTTTAATGTCCCTCGTAAGTATGGGTTCAATTGTTTGATATGGGACATGAACAGTGGGGGTAGCTAACAGACTCGCAGAGCAGGCAATTTGGGGAGGCCCACGGCACAAAAGGGTCTGTTCAAATTTCGAAGATTATCTTTATAATGTTACGATGATAAAATTCACTATTCCGGTTGCATATTATTTCACATTTTTTACTTAGTATTGTTCTGTAGTTTTCAAACATTTTCAGGTTAGAGCTTAATTTACGAAAAGCATTCTGTATAGAGACCCGAATTATAAACAAAAAGAATTTGACAATACTCAAGAATTTTCACCTGAGAGTGAGTTAAATTTTACTTTCACGCTTGGTCATAATGAGAACAAAATGAAGTTAGGAATAATACGTAATATTAATGTGCAATGTTTTGGTAATATGAACAAGTAATTCCTGAGTAGATGGAATATCCAAAATCAAAATAAATTTTATATTGCAGTAGAAATTTTATGCATCTTCATAAACCTAGCAGGCTAGGGGAGTCCTTTTAACATTTTCACAGGGAGCACCATGTATCCAAACTTATTCTACTGGGCTCGCATTTAATAAGATCGCACGGTAGAGGTCTGCACTGGCCGGAATTTTTAGCCCGAGCCCTGCCCGGCCCGTGAATTTACAATGTGAGGCCCGACCCGAGTCCGAAATATGTTTTTAGCATTTAGGACCGAGCTCGTGTAATAATCAAATGAGCCCGAACTAAAGCCTGTGACAAACATCTTGGCATTTCAGCTAAACGAATAAAAACACAAGCTCTGGAGCGACGTTGCCAAGTAGTAAAGGGATGGGGCTATGGCTAAGGAGACAAACTACAACGCGATCAGGTGACAGAGGATAGACGTGGGTGTGTACAAAATAAACGTGGCAATACCGCTGGCCTCTCATTTGCTAGCAGCATTTAAAGGGAACTTGGAGCGCCGGCTTCAAATGCCAAGATGTTTGTCACGCCATTTAAGTCCGAATTACAGAAATTTAATAATTAACACAAAATTGTATATTTATTTTCAGCAATTAGAGGTTTAATTTTGTAGTTGTGCTTTAAAAGTTCTCCAGAAAAAACGATGCAATATATATATCGTTGTACAGTATATTTACAAAGTAAGGCCCGAAAAGACCGAGAAATATGGTTGTATATTTAAAAATTTAAGGCCGAAGTGATATATGGTTTGTAGGCCCGAGCTCGGCCCGCGGACCGGGTCGGGTTCAAGCTATTGATGGCCTTTTTCGAAAAATCTGTTTTTCGATTTTAGGAAATTTCAGTTTTCGTTTTTTCGCTTTTTCGAAAAATTTTTCGTTTTTCCTTTTTTCAAAAATTTTTCGTTTTTCGTTTTTTCGAAAAAATTTTCGTTTTTCGTTTTTCGAAAAAAATTTCGTTTTTTGTTTTTCGAAAAATTTTCCGTTTTTCATTTTTCGAAAAAATTTTCGTTTTTCGTTTTTCGAAAAAAATTCGTTTTTCGTTTTTCGTTTTTCGTTTTCGAAAAAGCCATTTTTCGAAAAAGTATTTTTCGAAAAATGTGGCCATCCCTAGTTCAGGCTCGGAGCTTGGCCCGAGCCCGTGCAGATCTTCTATCGCAAGATGTCTCCTATACTAATTAATGATTTCTCCAGGAGAAAGCTCATATCACATGTAGATCCAGTGGCGGATGATGGAGGGCTCTAGGCCCGCCTAGTTTTTTGAATGTCAAAAATAATTGAAGCTATTATTTGAATATTTTTGAAAGTTTATAATAAGCGTTGCCTTTTATTCTTTATTGGAAAATTTTTGAAACATTAGATAGTTTCAGTTGCAGTTTTTCTGTTCTGCAACGTGTAAAACAATACTTCAAACCCACAATATCAACGTCTAACCTAGCAATACAGTCTATCAGGAGAAAGGTAAGTTGGAAGCTTTTGCAGGACAATTGAAAACTTATAAACTCATTATACAGGGTGTCCGAGAAGTTCTTCCCTGATTACAGAAATTGATAACTCAGGCTAGAAATAAAATAGAAATATGAAACTGGTGTTGAATTGTTTACAAACTATAAAAGTTTTGGTCACATCAGTACACTTCCACATGAGCACCCTTGGTAGCACGTAGCACATCTAGGCGGTATTCAATTTCCATCCACACATTAGCCAACATCACTGGAGGGATCGATGCAACGACTGTGGTTATTCGTTGCTGCAGGGTTTCAAGATCTGGTGCACGTGTTCGGTAGACCTCATCCTTGACATAACCCCATAAAAAGAAGTCTAATGGGGTTATGTCAGGAGAGCGTGGAGGCCAAGCTGTACCGTCGTCGGGCAACAAGGCCTGAACGACTTGCACTTTGTAAGCACGAAACAATAAACCTTTGTGTAAAATGTCATGGATAGAGCTTTTTGGCATCTGTAATTCACGTGAGGCCCTGCGCACCGATTTCTTAGGACTTCTCAGAAAAGACTGCCGCACAGCCGCCACCGCGTCTGCTGAGGTTCTTGGTCGACCAGACCTCGGAAGGTCAGCAACCGACCCTGTGTTCTTGAACTTCTCATACCAGGCTTTAATGCTCTTGACATCAGGTGGAGTCCTCCCAAATGTTGTCTGGAACTGTCTCTGCACCGTGGTTGGTGATCGTGTCTCATGGTACCACAGGACACACTGTGCCTTCTCCTGGTTGGTTGGCATGGCTTCTTGGGCTTCTTACTTACGTACTACAAACCTAAAACAAACAAAATTGAGACTTGGTAAAACAGAACAAACCTAACACAGACAAAAACTTTTATAGTTTGTAAACAATTCAACACCAGTTTCATATTTCTATCTTATTTCTAGCCTGAGTTATCAATTTCTGTAATCAGGGAAGGACTTCTCGGACACCCTGTATACTTATCTAGTCCTGGATTCTGGCTGGCCGCCTCCTAGTTTTTAACTTCTAGATCCGCCACTGTGTGGAACTGAAAGTTCTGCTTGTTCCCATTGACCAGGCATGGTCTTCTGTATGTTATGACTACAGGTAGCTTACGCAATATCAACAACTGTGCGAGTGATGTTTCTGTGCCAACAGTTTTCCCTAATCAGTGTCACATAAACTTACTTATCCTACGAAACCAAACGAAGAAAAATGTAAACTTTAAAATGATGCCAAGGGCCACAAGGTGAATGCTCGAACACACACTTAAATCAAAAGGAAGACATCTTGTGGGAAAGTAGAGTATTTAGTTGACTTCTCAACTTAAACGTGGGTAATAATTTAACTTTTTTTTTTTACGTTACCTTTCTGAAAATTATTTATTCATACTGTGTTAAGTGAGTAATTGTGATTCTACTTCCCTTCAAAAATTGCGAAAAATGTGTTAAAGTTTAAAAATGTAAATGAAATGAAATCTTTCAATTTAACCTTCCATGACTATGCAACGGAGATGATGATGAAAGCAAGTTAATGATGATGGAATAATTGATAGAATGAAAATGTGTGAGAGAACGTGAGTGCCCAGCCAAAACCTACAGACACAATGTTGTCCACTACACATTTACGTGGCCGAACATAGAACCATTGACCCCACACACCAGAGATAAACGCTCTACCACTGAGCTACCATGCCCCATGTTAAAGTTAAAAAAAAAAAGTTTCAATCACACACACACACACACACACACACATATATATATATATATAGGGATGCGCACGAGTCGAGACATGTCTCGAATCTCGACTCGACTCGACTCGAATTCGAGTCGAGATTCGAGTCGAGACACACTTGGTAAAATTCGAGACGAGTCGAGACAAACGTATTTCTCGACTCGAATTTTCGAGTCGAGACTCGAGTCGAGTCGAGACAGCTGCTAAAAATCTCGACTCGACTCGAATGTCTCGAAAATTTTTCTATAATTTTTAATATTATTTTGAAGAAAGTGCTCGCTCAGAAACACTCGGCACGAGTATTTCGGAAACTGCAGGACTTGTCAGGTGTTCGAGGAGTACTGTGGTGATTGTCTTCAGCAAGTGGCGAAACCAAGGGGAAAAGAGGTCCAAATGTCGAGGGGTTGGGTGCCCCCACCTCATTACAGATGTCGAACGTTCTAGTCTGGGCAGATTGGTAAAACAGAACAGGCGGTGAACTGCGTCGGAACTAAGATCAGAGTTTAATGCTGAGCAAAGTACAAGTGTATCTGAACTAGTTTTGTCAAATTTCCGGAAATTTTGGACCTGTTTTTTTTAAAAAAAAAACGTTTTTTTCGATTTTCTGGAAAAATTGAAAAAAATAAATATGTTTGTATTAGGTTAATTTTACTAGTAATGATATCTCTTTTCTTTTCAAACACGCGACAAATGTAAGTTCAAAAATTTCAATATTGCGAATATTAAAAAAAAATAGCACTCGAAAATAAAACTATTCCAATTATTATCTATATATTAAAATACTAGATTTACGCGTATATGTTTCTCCTCACAGAAAAGTTTATATGTTTGTCTCCAATCCTTTCAACAATGAGACCTCGAACCCACAAGTGCTAGAAACGTGCCGTTTTCATTTGTCGATTCCAAATTTTATGTAAATTGTCCAGTTCTAATTAAATATTTTTGTAAAAAAAAAAAAAAAAAAAAAAAAAAACATGGCCATTAGTTCTTTATTGCATTTATAGGGGTACACAAGAAGTGGGGGCGCGGTGGCTCAGTGGTAGGTCGTTCACCTCCGGTGCATGGGGTCCCTGGTTTGATCCCAGATCGCGCCGTGTGGACTTTGTGGTGGACAAACACCATGCTCGTGGGTTTTCTCGGGGTTCTCCCGTTTCCTCCCACTTTCTTCATTCCACCATTTCATTCATTTCTCATCATCACCGTCTCCTTTAGCCTAACCGGCATAAGCGTAGGACGTAAAACTAAAGATTTCATTTCACTAGAAGTACTGAAATTTTTTAAAAAGTAAAGCATCATACCCTACGAGTTATATATTCCAACATCACATAGTTGTATATAGGGGTTGTGTATCTGTCAGGCGTTTGTATCATGGCCAAATGATAATGAAAACGAAGGATAACCATTTCTCCAGTCTAAGATTAATCTTCATTGTTTGGAGAGGTTTATTTTTTTCAATAAACACCGTTTATCACTGACATAATTAATTGTGTGTGTACTTTATTTACTTATTAAATAATGCATGCAAATGCATGCATACACGATATGGGCATTCAGTAAATGGATACTTGAAAATTTGAACTCAATTATCTATACAAGCCGGCTACGGGTGCAGTGCAAACTACTCTTTGGATTGAGCTTCTTACCGGATGTGTAGCCTACCGAAGGACCACACAGATGTTATCGAAACTATTGTGCTATTGTTTTTTTTTTTTTTTGTATGCTTTGGCAAAAAATTCTGTAGATATCGAAGCCCGCCAGTGAAGCCATATCTAGCATCTTGGTACTAGATCTAGCATAATTCACTCCCATCTAGCATCTAGCATCTTGACTTTAGCATCTTGGCAAAATCTCATTCTTTCCTCTGGAGAACAGAAAAAGAACGAAAATTTAGATGGCTCACTGAGCGTTGGGAATTACCCTTAGTTGAAGCGATGGTTGGAGTAATAAAACCAGTTAGTATTTCCGCTGTTGTATTGTTGAATTCACAGAAATGTTCAAAAATAAGCAAAACGTGACTCTGTACAAGATGTTTACTTACCCATAGTTTTATTATTGTCAACTGAACCCTGAATGTCTGGGATGTTTCTGTCCCTTCTCACTTTACAACTTGAGAGGGGAGGGGTGTATGACCGCTAAAAGAAATGCTTCAGTGCTGCGTCGGAAGCGGCATGTTTTGTATATATTTCTTCCCCTGATTCTCTTTCCAATACAGAGAACCGACTCTTTAAATGAAGAAAGAACCCTGAACCCTCCCGAAAATGCAAAAATGAATGATGCGTACAAATAACAAATCTATGGATGAATCAAATAATGCAGATACATGAGAAGATGATGACGTGTGTCTTGTAATTGTTATATTAATATCCACTGGATTAAGTGAAAGTATAAAATGGATTTGATGACTGCCAAATTGACGTCACCTTGGTAAGTCATTATTTTTTAATATTTAGTAATATTAAATTAGATTATAGTTTAGCGTCGTTTTCAGGAGCAAAGCTCTACAAGACGTGAACGTACAGTTTAAAGTCGGATTTGAAAC
Source organism: Thermobia domestica (assembly GCF_964235325.1). NCBI lineage: Eukaryota > Metazoa > Arthropoda > Insecta > Zygentoma > Lepismatidae > Thermobia > Thermobia domestica. Next base: position 266,475,832 of record NC_137462.1, read on the forward strand.
ACATGAGCTCCTACCATGAATCAAACATCGTTCGAGAAAGGCGCATACGCTAACCACATAGCAACGGAGAGCTCAACATTTAGTGATATGTATATTAAGTTGTAAAATTATATTCGTTTAATTTTCACTAATATAATCTTCACAATGTAAAACATTCGCTAGGCACGTTATCTTGTTTAAAAACAAAAAGCCTATCTCTTATGTTTCCGTCTCGGGGTTGGACTGCGGGATGATAGAAATCCGAAAGAGATGTTTTATTATATTTTGTGCAGTAGATCTGCTCCTTCATAATCTCCGTGTTTGATAAGAATGAACCTCCCTGGCTCACGAAAATGTACACGTAATATAACAAATCATGCACATTAAATGCCAGACTAATATAGCAAACATTGAAGATGCCCCCCTAGAAAATTTTCTTCGGCCGCCCATGTCTGGAGGTACACAATTTCGCAACTTAGTGGATACGATGTGGATGTATTCAAAGTATACTGATTTACCCACAAAATTTAAATTTTATAACAATATTCTCAGTGAATACTATTATGAACTATTTTTTTAATTCGATCGCTTTTTTTTCACCAGGTCTCGGTAATCGTCTGGCACGAAAAATGAAGTTTCTACAAGTGTTTCCCCAGCATTTTTTTTTTTTTTTTTTTTTTTTTTTGAGAAAGAGGTCCTCCAGGAGCGTTATTGAGGGTGTAATTCCTACGTTTGTTATATACATATATAGATATAGATAGATATAAATATAGAGATACTGCATATATATATGTATATATATATATATATATATATATATATATATATATATATATATATATATATATATATATATATATATATATATATATATATATATATGTATATATATATAAAGATAAGTAGGAGCGGGTCTTTAAAATTAGTTCGGAAAGATAATATGAAAATCTGGCATACTTTGCAAGAATCTATCTCGTCTAATATATATAAAATAAATAGTTTATTTGTGTTTGTCTGTTTGTATGCGGCCTGGGGACCAGACGAGTGGACCGAGAGTTACCAAATTTTAGTCAGGGGTACCCTGGTCCAGGCCCCAGATCAAGACGAATCTTTTTTTTTTTTTAATTCGGACCAGGAGGTCTCAGGGGGCGCTTACAGGGACATGTAAAAGTGGTAGAAAATGATCGATATTACTGTCGAATTCGTAGTTTTCGCGGTCGCTGAAAACTCTGATCACATTAACTTACAAGTTCACCCTATTCGGGCCGGGGGTCACCGGGGGGATCGGATACCGAGACAAGTAAAAGTAATCCAAAATAACCGATATTAGTGTCAAATCCATAGTTTTCGCAGTCGCTGAAATCAATGGTGACAATTCCATTAGCGATGATATGCAAATTCATCTATAATTGTATGCGGATCGGGAAAAATCTTTAAGTTTCTACGTCCCACGGTTATGCCGGTTAGGCTAAAGGAGACGGTGATGATGAGAGATGAGTGAAAGGGTGGAATGAAGAAAGTGGGAGGAAACGGGACAACCCCGAGAAAACCCACGCACACGGTGTTTGTACACCACAAAGTTCACTTGGCAGGGGCTGGAATCGAACCCGGGACCCCAAACACCAGAGGTGAACGCTCTACCACTGAGCCACCGCGGCCCCCAATGAGGTTGGAAGCTGGTCAGTCATGGCGGGAGGTGGCACATGCCATAGGAGTGGCACAAAGTGTGATTTCCCGATTGTGGAATCGATTTCAAACAACTGGAAGTGTTCGAAGAAGGCAAGGACAGGGCCGTCCACTAGCAACTAAAGCCAGAGACGATCGTTATCTGTTGTTAACAGCCCGTCGAAACCAGAATACAACTCTGCTACCGCGAGCCTTCCGAACAACAACAGGACGCATAATATCTACTCAAACGGTCCGCAATCGCCTTCGAGAAGGTAGTCTCTACGCACGTAGGCCTATGGTGTGTGTCCCATTAACTGCACGACACCGTGTTGATCGAAGAGCGTAGGCGGAGGAACATCGTGGGTGGGGACGCAATGAATGGGGCAATGTTTTGTTCTCAGACGAGTCTCGATTCAGTGTAGAGCCTAATAATCGACGTGTTTTCATCTGGAGAAAGTGTGGAACACGACACAATTCCATGTTTGTGCGAGAAAGATCCCAGTATCATAGTGGTGGACTGATAGTGTAGGCAGGAATCAGCATTGGTGAGCGTACTGAGCTCCACATCATCCGAAATGGCTCTTTGACGGCTCTCAGATATAGGGATGAGATCATGAAAACTCCTGTTCTTCCTTATGCTGGTGCCATTGGTGATTCGTTCCTTTTTATGGATGACAATACTTGTCCTCACAGAACTCGGTTAGTGGATGAAATGCTGAGGGTATTGCTCGGATGAAGTGGCTAGCATGCTCTCCGGATCTCGTTCCAGTTGAGCATGTCTGGGATATGCTTGGCAGACGAATTGCCGCTAGGCCAGTAAATCCAACAACCATTCCAGAGCTGGAAGTCGCTCTTCTGGATGAGTGGCACAACATCCCCCAAGAACTCATCGATAATCTGATTGAATCCATGCCACGCAGATGCGAGGCTCTGTTGGCTATTCGAAGTGATCATATGACATATTAAGGAACAATCAGTGTTGTTGCTTTGCCTGTTTATGGGCAGTTCGAGAGATGCACACATAACCGTCTTGTGTCATGAGCCATGTGAACAAGGTCCCCAACACCAGTATGTGCCCCATTTTTCTAGCGTGTCTTAAAGCATTCCTTCTTTTATGATATATATGAGTCATACACAAGCTTATTCATACACTATCTTAAGGTCTTGTGTGATATTTCAGCTGAACCTCTAATTTTTTTGAGCATTATATACAGTATATATATATATAGTGGCGGATTCAGGATATGATCTAGGGAGGGGCTAAACCATTGTTTGCAGTTTTATCCAGTGTAAAACAGGATTGAAGCCCATTTTATGCAGTGTATACTTGAGTGTGAAGGGGGGCTATAGCTCCCTTGGATCCGCCTCTGTGTATATATATACATATATATATATATATATATATATATATATATATATATATATATATATATATACATGATCGAAAATGGCCTCGAATCCATACTCGCTGAGATGAGCAGAAGATGCCGTTTAAATCCACAAATTCAGCCCCATTAGTACTCTAAGGAGGATGGTGACATGTAAAGATATTTGAAAATTATCGATATTAATGTCAAATTCATAGTTTTGGGGCTCCACAAGTTTATTAGTGACAGTTTTGGCGCCCTTTGTGTCCAAAATGAAACGTATTCTCCCCGTGCGAAGAATGGATATTCTGCTAGTCTGTGATAATAACTAACGGAAGTTTCATTTAATATATTTCTCGCTGCTCAAATTTACTCATTTGTGCGGTATATGTGTGTAAAGTAGAATTACAACCTGTTGCTTTAAGTATTTTACCGTTAGCGAAATACATTATATATACAGTAGGACATCGATAATCCTAACGTCAAAAATCCGAATGCGGTCCCTAGAAGCTTTGTACATTTTGTTTTAACGCTAGCGATAAACAAACAATAGCGTGTCCATCGACGTTATGTGAAGTCAGTGTTTTTACAAAAGTTCATTTATATGTAATTGTTTCTCATGTATTTTTATTTTTTCATAGGCCTATAAGTTTTAAGTGTGACTTACAAGAACAGTGTTATTTAGAGTACAAGCAAGTTCTTCAGAAACATTAAATGTAAGTAGCCTTACGTACGGTATTGTAATTACTGTATGTACTGAATAACCACTGTATCGATAGAAGAACATACCGTACAGTATGTAAGCCTAAATGGCATTTTCTTGGTCATTTTCGAAAATCCGAACAATTTGAAAATCCGAATACCAGTGGTCCCAATTAGTTCGGATTTTCGACTTCCCACTGTATATGTTGCAGACATGTCACAGCAAGTAAGATTACTAGTATCAGGCTAACAAATAGTTTTTAAACTACATTTTCCTGTTTTTGCCAATATTTCCGAACAAACGATTTTTTCTAATGGTTTCAAAATTTCCGGAATTTTACATAGAACAATCAAGATATCTCTATGAAATATATGTTTGATTTAACATATTAACTAAAATGATTCTGTGATTAAATGATGATTCTGATAATACCCAAATTTTCCGTTTTTTCCCCAGCTCGGAAAAACAGTAAAAACACTGTTTTTTAAACCCAAAATTTCCGTTTTTTTTTCACAGGCCTTCACAACACTAGTCTGAACACACACTCCTAACGATGGCGAATGTTAACACCACGACATCGGCAACTATAAATAAAATGAACACGTGACCATCGCCACTAGACCTTGGCATAATGGCAGAGCGTTGCATTGTCTGATGAATCCCGATATCTTCTTCATCATGACGATGTGAGGGTGCGAATCCGTAGTGTTCATAGGGAACAGCTCCTTGACATCTGTACTACGGGACGGAGACAAACTGGCTGCGGCTTAATTATTATCTGGGGAACATTCAGGTGAGCATCTATGTGTCTAGTGGAGCTTGAGCAAGGCACCATGACGGCCGAGGTATCGCACGCTGCTTGCTGACTACGTACACCCCTTCATGATGGCCATGTTTCCCATCCGTAGTGGCATTTTTCGACAAGATAATGCACCATGTCGCAAGGCCAGGAGTGTGATGGAGTGGTTCGAGGAACACAGGAGCGAGTTCCAAGTGATGTGCTGGCCCCCAAACTCTCCGGATCTGAACCCAATCGATCACATCTGGGATGTGATTGAACGTGACGTGAGGGTGCATCACCCCCTCCTCGGAATTAACGGGAATTAGATGACCTGTGTGTGCATATATGGTGCCAACTCTCTCCAGCGACCCACCGAGGAACATTGCGACCATGCCAAGACGCGCTGCCGTTGTTATTCATGCCAAAAGGTGGATATACTAACAATTAGGTAGGTAGTCATAACGGTCTGGCTGATGTGTATGTATATTTTAACTCGTATATTTTGTCTCGACTCGAATTTCGAGACGTCTCGACTCGAATTCGAGTCGAGTCGAGACAGAGACTGTCGAGTCGAGACACGAGTCGAGACAGCAACATATTTTCGAGTCGAGACACGAGTCGAGACAACATTTTCTCGAGTCGAGTCGAGACAGGCTTAAATCTCGACTCGACTCGACTCGAACGCATCCCTATATATATATATAGGCGGATCCAATGGAGGCTATAGGGGCTATAGCCCCCTCCCCTGGACGCTCAGGTGTACACTGGACAAAATGGGCTTCAATCCTGCTTTACACTGGATAAAACGGCAAAATATGGTTTAGCCTCTCCCTTGATCATATCCTGGATCCGCCCCTGTATATATATATATATTGATGTGGAAAATCGAAAAAAAAATATTGAGCTTTATTAGTTAACCATTTGCTGTTTACAACAGAAAACAAATGCCTAGAATAATGCGCTATAATGATATACTTCGCTTACTATCATTTCACCTTGTCTGGACAAAATGGTGCACATAAGGTTATACTTCGCTTAATATCATTTCACTTCTTGTAGACAGAACGTGCCTAAATAAGCTTTGATTTTATTAATTACGTAACTGAAATATGAAATACGTAATATAATGCATTTTTAATATTAAGATTTTTATTACTTTTTTATTGGTGAATAGCTGTTTATAAATGTATTTTTATGTAAATTGAAGCAATGTAAAAATACATAAAAATACATTTATAAACAGCTATTCACCAATAAAAAAAGTAATAAAAATCTTAATATTAAAAAATGCATTATATTATTTCATATTTCAGTTACGTAATTAATAAAATCAAAACTTATTTAAACACGTTCTGTCTAGAAGAAGTTAAATGATATTAAGCGAAGTATAACCTTATGTGCACCATTTTGTCCAGACAAGGTGAAATGATATAAGCGAAGTATATCATTATAGTGCATCATTCTATCCAAAAAAAAAATTGAAATGATTTTAAGCGCAGTATATCATGGTATATCATGTATGTGTACCATTCTATGCACGACTGGAATCCGGTATCGCCATCTCGTGGCAAACCGGATACATTCCACGATATTGCACTTTATCAAACATTCCCAAAAGATAATGCATCTGGCAGTCATAAACGTCTTGTGCAGGGATAGTTCAAGAAGCACAGTACGGACTTCCAGTATCTTCCGAGGTCCACAAACTCCTCGAATTTCAATCCCATTGATCGCTAAGGGACGCTAGCGAGCGACACATTCAATTCATCGAGCTTCTCAACCTCCATTTTCTCAACTAGCTCGCATTACACGCAGCGGTTATACCAGCAGACGGCTACTATCAGCATTAGAGACCGGATGTTTAGGCATTAAAAACCTAGAAAATAAGCAGGCAAATAGGCACTTAAAATTTAAAAAATAGGCAGTAAAATAGGCACTAAAATGTAACTCGAAATGATGAAGATAAATACTCAATACAATTAAACACTAAATTCAAGTCATAGATAATGTTCAAAGAATATAGACATACCTCTTTGTTAATATCTTCTTTTATTTTATATGTAAAAACGAAGCTTGAGATGTATTCCGTGTATATTTGGTAAATACATTCTATACACAACTTTATCACTACACATAACAGTCCAGATTTTATGCACTTTATCAGTACAGAGCAGTCCAAAGTTTTACGCCATCTTATTACAATAAACAGTCTCGAAAGAGGCAACATCCTTTTTTGAAATACTTACCATATATTTTTTCCCAATAAAGTCTTATTTTGTAGAAAATGCATAGAATAGGAAAAATTAGGCACTAAGGAAATTATTTAGACAGGAAAGGGCGTAATAGGCAAAATAGGCAAAATAAAAATGGCTTAATTTGAAACTATAAACCCCAATATATGCTTTAAAACGTTATTTTTGATCATACCTTTAATATTAAAGAATAGGCATATTGGGTGATATCAATAAAACGGAGAAGTTACTCATTACGCCCAATTTTGAAGTAGTTACTCGCATTGGTATCAATAAAAAGAGAACTGAGCACTAGTCGTCTCGGCTGACCTCGGAGAAGCCCCGCCCTTTTGAAGTAACCACACCTCTGTTCTCGAGCCGAGTAACTACTACGCGTTTGATATCAATAAAAATCAAAGACTCCTCTGTGATGCTAGTAACTTCTCCAAATTTGTGGAGCAAGCTAAATAGGTGACTCCGTGCGAAATATGGCAGAGTATATGATTGTTTTACTACGTAGAAAAAACTTATAAACTGCATAGAAATGTTGGAAATGGAGATTACAAAAAGCATTATAAGTTTATGAAAGAAAATGTAGTAATTAGCACATTTTTTAAGGAGAATCAACGGAAATTCGGGGTGGTGGACTACGTAATGATGAAAAGATGCGGGTTTTCTTCAAGGGCGCCGATCCTGTGGGGGCCAGGGGACCTGGGCCCCCCAAAGCTCATGTGGGCCCCCTATTCTATTTATGAATATACAATATTTTGCATAATTAGAGTGCAATTTGTCTTAAAATCCTGATATATATACCTTCTGCATCTGAATGCCCTCCCCCCTCCAATTTACAGAGAAATCGGTGCCCTTGGTTTTCTTGAGTTACGTGAGTGATCCGGGATTCAAGGTCGGAATGTCAGGGGATTCTGGTGTGGCTATGACTACCTGAAAATGGATTGTTTCCGGAAGTGTGCGTAATATACAAACAGCAAAGGCAGAGTGGCAAGAACAATATACATTTCCGGGTGCTATCGGAGCACTTGACTATACACAAGTGGCATTAAAGAAACCTAGTATTTTGGAGAGTAATACGTTAATAGGAAGAGCTATTTCGTGGCTAAGCGGTTAGCGTACATGCCTTTGGCATAGGAGACCCGCGTTCGATTCCCGGCAGGAGCTCATGTGGTTTGGATTCCACGTTAATCAGTGGGTTCTGTCTCATATAGGCACGCTACTGAAAAGGACGTTAAACTAATAATCAACTCAACTCAACGTTGATAGAAAGGGTGTATACATGAGAATGTATTTTGTTTATGTCAAGGCGTAAGGGGACACGTATGGTGCGAAAAACGCAATAAGATGGACGTGATTTATGACGTGGGTGGCTGGACTTTATTAAAAAGAAAACAAAGGAGCCAAGTGTCTGATTTCGTTCTTAAAAGCCAAACAATCTACAAAGACCTTGGACAACACGTGATATGCGCTTGTCGTGTTAATCTTGATATTGCTGGATTCCAATCAACATCCGTCAGCTCAAATAGGTTCATTCCCATGGTTTCAATATTACTTTCTTCTTTCCCGTTTTTTTAATTTTTTTTATTTTTCTCCTTTTTTATTTTTGTTTTATTCTCGCTTGAATATTAAAGATTCTCTTTTGAATTTGTGTCTCAGTCGTAGATGTATTTGATATTTCGTTGCATTTCACTGTAATTACCTTCAAAGTTTCGGCTTTCCTTCGTTTACTTTCTGGTAGCTGTGACTTCGAAAGTACCACTGGAAACTCTTTTAGAATATCCACAAATGCACTTTGATTGAAGCTATCGTTGTTACTTGCCCGTTTCATGGCTTTTAAGGTACACGCCATAGGTTAAAAACAACGAAATGACTGCGCGATGAATGGGAGAAATTAGTAATCACTTCTTTTATTGATACGACTCAGTGCTACGTGCAGAGGAAGCGCAAGTAAACGTTCATAAATCTGGAGCAGACTAGACCTGAGTAGTGGCTTGTTTTATTGATACGAAATTGAGGGAGGAGATTACTCCAGGTGTAGTTACTCCGATTCTCGAGCAGAACTTCTCAGGAGTAGTTACTTATTTTTATTGATATCACCCATTGCCTAACATCCGGTCTCTAATCATCATTAATCTCTGCATCACCGGATCGCTGGTATACAGATGCTATTATGTAGGTGGCTTTATGTCCACCTACATAATAGAATACAAAACATTATTTCATCTTCGGTACACAAGCGATCCGACGTGGCAGGGATATTTTATTCATTTATATGTCTGTAAGTTGCTGGTGGTAAGACTCATTTCTAAGATTTATGTATTTCACCTACAAAAAAAAAAAAAAAATAATAATAATAATAATAATAAAATAAAATAAACAAACAAATAGGGAAACCTATTGGCGTCAGTAGCACATAAACTTTCGGGGATGGGGACAGATTACCGTGGTGACTGGGATGTATGGAATACCCCCCTCCCCAGGAAAGTGGAGGCTCCGGATCCTCCCCCCGGAAAATTAAAAAAAAAATAGTCTTCGTACATTGCATTTTTAAGCATTTTTGACTTAAAAAGGAAACAAAAACTTAAAAGTTTTGTGTTTTATTTTTACTGTTGATAATTTAGCTTTTGGAAAATGTGATCCTTAAAAACTGTACATTTTACAGTTTGTTTATTTACTTAAACAGTAAAATTCAACCTTGTTTTACAATTATACTTAAATGACACAAAGTGTGTCAAAAATAAAATAATGATAAAAGGTAGTGTGAAGTGAACACTCAGAAATCATAAAGTTTTGAAAACAAATTTTAGGCTTATAAACCTACAACTGGTGTAAATGAAGTTCAACAATGTATAGTTAAAAAATTGATAGTTGATCTTTTTTAACTAAAATAAACTCGCTTTACTCCTCGCTATCTAAACAAAAAGTTTATTACTTTACAGTTTACTCCATCTTCACCTTCATAAAACCAAAAACCAGGCCTTTAGCCAACCCAAAAATGTAGGTGGTTTCGGTAGAAGTTAGGGGGGACCGATCCAACCATATTAAAGTTCATCATTATATTATAGTTCATTTGCAAACCTACCGTGAAAATTTTAGGAGGACTAGTAAAAATTTAGGGGGGCGCAGCCCCTCTAGACTCCCGTAGATACGGGCCTGCGAAAAACTTACTGACTTTTTTCACATTTCGAAACAAACTTTTGTGCTACTTTTTCCATATCAACTTTGTCTAAAATTATTTTGTGAACGTAGCAAACTGCTGCATGGTTCAGCCTCTTTTGGGTCATAGTTGACCTAAAATACTTGAAATATTGGGGGGACGATAACCGTTTTACAAATATTGTGAAGACATGTTCCCAATGAGATTGACGCTCGTGGGGGAACCATATTGTTGACAGAATATTACGACGAAGTTGTCGCCGTTGCAAAGTGTGAACCCACCACGTTACAACATATGTAAGTAAGAAAGGCTATAGTCCGCAGTTATGTTTTTGAAGAAAAAGACCTCCAGATATATATATGAGTTGAATATGTTTTATTGGTGTTCGCATTCTTTTGGGTGTTCGTGTATTTAAAAGATAATTTTTCAGTCTCTTTTGTTCTTAAGATATACGATCATTCCTCGTACATATGAAAACGCAAACGATAATAATTCTTTTAATATTAGATACCAAAAGAGAATAACATAATTGTTGAAAATTTTGAAAGAAAACGAACGCAGTTAAACGCACAAAAACTGCTGTGATTTAGAATCGTCTTTTGTAGCAAATCATTTTTGAGACGTATCTGGCGCTGTAATACTGGGCTGTGTTGCACCAAAATGAAATTAACTGGTCGGGCTCACATCTCCACAGAGAGCTATAAAACATTTTGAACAAAAGAGGTAAAGAGAAAAGGGGGGGGGGAATCATATAAAACCCTCTAAAACACAATGCATCTCTTCCCATGTTGACTGCTTTTCTTGTAATCGTGAATTTCAAATCTTTCAGCCTTTATTTCTTTTATCAAAACATAATGCTGAAACAAATTGACATGGACAATTTTCATTTCCAAGAAAAGCTCCCATGAACTAATAGCAGTGTCCAGTAATCATATTATTTTCACCTTATTTACTATTATTTGCTCATTGTTTGGTATTCAATGTTGGCACAAAATGCATTGCTATTTTCAAACAACTTACAAAAATAAACAAGAACATTGCTAGAACCAACTTAAAAAGGATTATTTTTCTTATTATCTTCTACAGGCTTTATATCAATTGTTCTATGTACTTTATTATGATATTATACTTACTAAACAATTCTTGTAATATATCTATCCATTTATAATTTCCTTTAGTACTAAATTTTTTCCACGTGTTTTGTTTAAGAGTTCTGTTAAAACGTTGTTGTTTTATGAAGACATACATATGTTCAAAACAGAGGGCTCAGAATTAAAAAAAAATCGCAAAATATCATCTCTCTATGACTTACAGTTCCCGAGATATGGCTACTTAAATCTCCCGAAATCCGAACTTTTATGGCCAATATCTAGGGAAAGGTCACCAGTTGGCCAGTGATCACCTGTTACTATTTGGTACCAAAATGTTTACCATAATCTTAGGTATTGATCAACACCAATATCATCTCTCTAGCTATGACTTACGGTTCCAGAGATATAGCTCCTTAAATCTCCCGAAATCCGAACTTTTTTGGCCAATATCTGGGGAATAGTAAGTGACGAGAATAATTCCATCAATTCTTTCAGATAGGTTTTTGATGCTCTATAGAAAGGAAGGCTCAAAATTGAAAAATTCGCCAATAACAGACAGACACAGAGAATTCAGTAACGAAATTTTTAAAGTTGGTTGAAAATAAAAATTTTGTTTAAAAATATATGAACGAACTTTTTAAAAGGCAAAAATAATGAAAGCGCTAAAATGCATTATTATTATTATTATTATTATTATTATTATTATTATTAATAATAATAATAATAATAATAATAATAATAATAATAATAATAATAATAATAGACTAATAATAATAATAACAACTCTTGAAAGCAGAAAAAATACTATTTTCAATAAAAATATTTTTTAAGTCCTGCCAACCCGAGCAAATTATTGCCTAGTGTAAAATTATTTCCATGGTAATTTTGTGAATCAATAAAATGTTTGGTTCGGCACGACTTCAAAAATTTTATAGATAAGTTAATAGTAATAAATTATTTTCTGCTTTCAAGAGCTATTATTATTATTATTATTATTATTATTATTATTATTATTATTATTATTATTATTATTATTATTATTATTATTATTATTATTATTTTCTGCTTTTTAGCTCTTTTATTGTTTTTTTGCCTTTTGGTACCTTTTTCGAAGTCGGTTCATATTTTTTAAATGTGTTTTGTTTTTGTTTTAGTGCTTTTCTGAAGTCGGTTGTTTTTTTTTAAAGTCTGCTTTTTAGTGAGATTTTGAAGTCAGTTATTTTTCTTCTACCTTTATTAAATATTTTCTTCATTTTCCCGTTATCCAGTGGTTTGGCTAGATACCTAAACTAAAGGTAGAGCACAGTTCCTATAAAATGAATGGGTATCCTTGCGAAACTTATGTGAAAAAATGCGTAATAATTATATATCGGTTTTCTGCACTTAAAGTTCATGAAATATGCATGCAACTATGCTCTTAAATGTATTAAAATATGCAGTTAATGTGTACTAACAACGCAATAAAGAAGATGATTTCCAAACATGCAAGAAACTTGTGACAAAGTTTTGAAAGTGTAATATAATACGGAAAGTGTACTGTATCTTTCAGGGATTTCTCTTCAGAATTAATTTTTATGACATTTACAGTTTATATACTTCTAACTTTTTAAAAAAAACACACATATATTGAGATTAAAATGGACACACTGATATGAAAACACGAATTCTAATTTTTCTTTACAATTGCATTTTAGACTGCATTTACTTTACAGGAAGTAATACAAGCCTCACTTTTCTACATGTTCCCACTGTACAAAAACTAAAATAAAATTAAATAAAATAAAATAAAATTAAATTAAATTAAATTAAAATAAAGATTTACTCTTTCCCATAATTACCCTCACTGTATATCACGAGATGCCTTACTATATTTTTAGTGTCAATTTGTGACGTTTGTAGCCCAAACAAAATGGCCTCTCAACATCAACGGGTGATACCGGACAATATTTATAGAGAGGAGCAAATTTAATGTCTATATTTTCTGGCAAGTTGAAATCCAACCCTTGAAGGTATTTTATAATTGCTTTATTTGTTTTATAGTTGGAGTTTCTGGAAAGAGCATCCGTCAATTTCTTTTCCACAAAGCGTCAGAATTTACTAGAACTGACTGGAACTCGTGCCGAACTTCATCAAGTGGAGCTAAGCATTCACTGAGCAGCAGCATTCCTCGCGTCTCTTGTTTCTGAATTCACCTCGACACAATATTACAACGAGTCTTTATTATTATCAAATTTCTATTAACGTTTTGACAATTGTAAGCCTCTATACTTGCTGATCGGAACTAACAATATTGGTCCTCCATAAACTAGATACTCTTCCATCCTCCCAAGTTAAAAGTTATTCTTTTGTATAGACATTTGAATGCACTGGAAATGCAAATAAGAACTGGGTTTATTGCATGCTATAAGCATATGTCTGAAATAAAATTTTATATAATATCCTGAATATGCTCTTAAGTACTAAAATATGCATTAATCTTTGAAATATGCAATTATATGCACCTCCAAATTTGATTTGTATTATTGTTGTAGAAACTCCTATCAAGTTTAACAGAGATGCATATAAGCAAACAATATATGCATTTGCATAAAAATCGCATGCCTCGTAATAATCAATTATCAAAGTATTGAAATATTTTTAATATTAATTATAAGTAACAGCCTTTCTTGAGAATAGCTCATTACGTTAGTGAAAACCACAACAAAGTATAAGGTAACCTAAAATGTAGTTAGTCTTCTACACATGGGATGGCTTTAGTGTCCCAAATTATAAGGCATATCAATCGCAGCGGGTTCGGCCCAACATCATTTAATAGTTGTTAGTTGAGGCTGGTCGATGTTCAAAGTGTTGGAATTCTTAAAACTAGACGTAAGATGTTGCCCCGTGAAGGTAAGTGACCTTTCCGAAAAACTGCGCTACATTTTATAATTTTATTTCGGTAAAGATGCAAGTTTTCTAAGCAGCCATCGATGACTTATTGCTTCTGTGACGTAATACACTTCTTCCATTCAGAGATAAATTCATCTGGATTCATTTACTTACAAATTACTGCTCTTCAATTACTAATTTGCTTTCTTTTTCAGAACTATATTCAAATGTTCATATAGTTCTTAAGTATTTTAGATGTACGATACGAGTATTCTCTAGAAAGTACCAGACGTTTTGGACTTTGCGACAGTGGGCGGAGCTACAGTCGCCATCTTGGTGTCAGAACGTTGCCACACTCAGTACACATCCAGCTGTGGCAGCGTAAGGACTGTGACACTCTTACTGCGCTTTCTGTGACGTGTTACAATGCGTGCTGCAACAGAAAATTCCGCCTCTTGTGAGGTGCATTCTTATTGAAAAAGTTAAGGCGCGCGATTTAAAACAAGCGCCGGGGAAAATTTAGGGCGAAGGTGTTGTTTTTTCATGACAACGCACGTCCACTCATGGTCAAGCGTACCCGAGACGTCTTGGAAGATTTTGGATGGGAAGTGTTCGATCACCCACCATACAGCCCGGATTTGGCGCCAAGCGACTACCACCTCTTCCTAGCGATGAAGACATACCTCGCTACACAACGCTTTGATACTGACGCCGTACTGCTTGCCAGTGTAAGCCAGTGGTTGAAATCCCAGGCAGCAGATTTCTAACGTCGTATGATAACAAACCAAAACAATCTCGACCTAACGACCGACCAAAAGCTGGTCGAACGACATGATCGAACGAGTGGAGAAAGTTGTTTTGGAGGATCGCCGAATAAATTGCGGAACTTTGTAGTCGACATTTCCATGGGATCGGTGCACACTGGTCAGATTGTCTTGTCCAAGACCGGGATTGTCTTGGTTTGTTGCTACACGACGTTCTGCCTTCTTTGAACTGTCGCACACACGAACACACATTAGACATATTCATTACACCATCATCACATGTCTCACTCAACTAGCGATGAATTTCAAGCGGTATCACTCCATGCAAATGGAGAAAACGAATGATTAAACGGTATTCTTGTGTCACTATTTTACGAGTATCGTTAAGTATCAAAAACAGTCATCACTCTCTCCGCCGACGCTATAGTTCTGAGTGCCGTACGGTGTTCCATCTCTGTCACTCATTGATACGAGTGCTAGCGTATTTTAAAACAAACAGCATGTTTCTACCTGTTACCAGTCCTGATTAAAAATGGAGGTGTTACAACTTGAATGCACCTCGTATAGTATTTACTTCTTCCCAAGGGCGCCCATGTTGTGGTTTCTAAGGACAAGGGGGGCAAGTATAAGCGACGTTTCAAAAATAGTTCCAAATTTTGCTGTAACTAATGTAAAAAATTCTATTTGATTTTCGATATTCTGAAGAACAATTTCCTCTGGGGGGGCAAGCGCCCCACGTTGAACCCCTGATGGGCGCCCTTGCTTCTTTCATAGAAGTATTTGACCTAGGTATTCTGTACCAAAGATATTTGAAAGGAACATGTTCCCCTTGTTCCCTCGCCAGGGCCGAACGTGACTATAACCTTTAGTATCAGAGTTGATCGTTTCACCTCCAGAGTACCATTTCTCTTCTGTCTAGTAAATGCGGAGTTTATTTAAAAAAAAAAAAAAAAAAACTTTGTCTATAGCTTCAATGGTCATCAATCATTATAGAGTTTCAACATTCTCTCTATGATTTCCACATTAAAAATACTACTAAAAATCATTGTCCGTTGGTTGTAATAACTGTTTTATACATAGTAAAATTTATGGATGTTCAGCAGAATATGAAGATAAATTACGACGATAAAAAAGTTATAATTACAAAAAGCATATACTCAACATAGGCTCTGTGTTTGAATGCCACATGTGCGCGTGCAGTTAGATGTGTGACGTGCTTACAAATGCATCGAATGATCCGTGTCGCTTCACGGTGACATGGCGGTGAAAAACAATGACCAACCATTGTTTGTATGTTCTTTTTAGAAATACTTCAAAGCGAATGCCGTTTAGGCTGTCCTCGTAATGGCACATTAGCATACTTCCACAAACGTATAAGTCAATCAAGAATTTTTACAGGAAAAGCTTCCAAATACCGATCCGCTTAAATCATGTCGTTGTTTTTAAAAGACAATAAAAATCTATTTTCTTCCAAGCGACCTCAGCAATAGTAGCCATAAAATCTAAATCTAACTTTCTGCAGTAAGTACCTTGCATTAGTGCTTGCTCTTGCATTTGATTGCACACATGTATGTACTACCATATGTTGACTGCTAATGTAGAAGGAACCGTATCTCGGGTTCTTGCCAAGAGAAATGTAGTTGAATACACACACAACGTACTCATGAATGAACCGAAGTTGGAAAGCACTGATAATAGGGCAGATCTCGCGTTCCCTAGTAAAAACTGAAGTTCTAATACATTATCATAGAGGTCAGGGCAGGATTAACCGATCTGGAGGTCCGAAGCTAGGAAAAATATGTAGCCCCTGCTGACTTCGCCTCATACATTTCTTTGAAAGTACAAAAGGAAAGTTAATGGAATACACTCAGGGCTGTATCGAGGGTACACGACGGTACACGCCGTATATTCTCTTCTTACTCTTAGTCATTAGAGTGTACCTCCTGCTTCAAAGCGTCTAGTACTTTCTTCTTTTGTTTTGTTTATATTTATTTATTTATTTATTTATTTGATCGTGTCATGATTCCAATGACGAAGTGACTATATCACCTTTTCTCTCTGGTATTCTTAGCAGATATTCAAATATATCAGTCATGAGGAAAAAATACGTGTTTTGTGTCACATCTTATATTTTATCGAAGGTTTTCATTATTGCTGTTGCTACTAGCTACTATTATTTGGGTGTTATTATACAGGAAAAAACCAAAACACAAAATTGTTAGTTTTAGGATGAGGAAATAGAATGCAAAATGGCGCATTTCTGTTCTGAGAGGATATGCAAGAGTTTTGAAGGTCGATGACTGTGATACTTCAATTGCTTAAAACTTTGTTCTCTACTGAAGAGAACCAAACTTGTTCAATATTTTTTAACTAAGGTGTGATTATTTTCAATATCACTCCAATATTAATAAGTAACTTTGAGCAATACAGAACGTATTAATTTAAAAAAAAAAATCATGTCTATGATTTTACAGAGTTAAATTTGGGCACAATTTTCTTACTTCTGGAACATCGGGCGCGACTTTTTCTGTTCCTTCTCGGAAATTCCTTCTCCATACCTAAGCTCATCTATGTTATTAATGGTGTGATTGAAGTAGTGTCGTCAAGAAAATGGCGTGAAATGCTTTTAGATTATAAAACAGTAATATATCTGTTATATTTTAATTGAATTAATACATGAGTTTCACATTGTTCATTGAAGAATGCATTCTATGTTTTTTTATGGCAATTATAGATGATTACAAAACAGCGTATACCCTCTGAAAATTTTAGGACTATACCACTGAACGTAGTTCTACATTAGATGCATTAGATGTCATGTCATACATTAGAACCATGTCATACATTAGATGATATTATACCGTACCGTATGGAACTTTCCAAGTGCATAGAAAAAACGTACAAAGCCTAATATATAAATATAATAAAAAGAAAAATGAGTACATCAAAAATCTTCTTTCCGAGCTAAATCCTTTATGACATCCTGGAAGTCAAGAGAACTGATCACCGCACAAATGTGTGTGAAATAAATTGCCTATTATTGCGGTCAAAAATTCTACCTGACTCCACGCATACAGAGTTTATAAACAGATGGAAGTTGTTGATATAAAAGGAACATAATCTATTATTGTACATTTACGCAGTGACACTTTTTCTGCTGGGTTCGGACTGGCTATTCTATAATTACATGAGACTGAAGAATGCTTGTATTCAACAAGAAAATATGAATCACGATTCTCATGCGATATATTCGATCATCTTTTTTTAAAACTGATTTGTGCAAATTTATTAAGACGGTGGATGTAACAAACGAAGAAATATGTTTCATATTTTTGGTCATATTTTATTTTATGATGATGATTGTATTTTGTATTTTTTTTTTTTTTTTTTTTTTTTTTTAGATAGCTAGCTGAGATTTTCATCAGAGTGCAGGCACTCGTACACCTCGAGGCCCGGGTCTACAGCCTCCCTAAGGCTCATTCAATCCTGCTCTGATAGAGGTGTACTACGGTCATCGAGAGACCAGCGTCTTAAAGTAGAAAACTTTCATATAAATCGGCTCTCAGTTAGTCTCTTCGTTTCTCTTCTTCGTTTAAATGCATTCTACCAATTCAAATCTGTGGTCCTTTCCCTCTTTTTCCTTCCACTGTACTTTATCACGTTCCTAAGACAATACGCTAAACCGTTTTCCTTCCTTTTTCTTATTATATTCAATATTGTTTGTTTCTCTCCTACTAGTCACGCCATTTTCCTCCATATTTACTCTTCAAAAGCTTCAGTTTGTTTTCTACACCGTGTAAGACCCGATGGTTCAGTGGTAGAGTCCTCACATCTAGTACAAGGAGTCCCTGGTTCGGTCTCAGACAATGTGAATTTATTGTGTCCATGTGTTTTCTCGAGGTTCTTCGGTTTCCTTCCACATCTGCATTCCACTAATTATTCCACAATAATTCACTTTCACTAATCATCTGTCTTCTTTAAGCTGGTCAATGAGGTGCATAAGCGAAGAACGTTAAATTAAACATGCTGTATCATTTTTTTTTAAAAAAAAATACAAGATGTTTTATAAATTATAAATATTTTTGGGACTTAAAGCATTCTCGGAAATAAGCAGAACAGCATTTTGGTGAAACATAGGCTGAAAATTGCTTCATTTGGGAATATTGCCACATGAAGAAGAACGAATTGGGGATAAATCAACCCGCCTAGAAAAGACATAAATATAAATGAGAAAAAACTGCGAGGATACTAAAAATGGCGAAAGAAATCTTAAGGAAAAAAAGAATAGAATTTTTTGTTTCTTTGAGCAACTAGTTAAAAAAAGAGAACTATTATATGTTCCGAACTGTAGTTTTATGTGTTTTATTCTATGCCATAAAAGTATGGATTCTACACAAAACAGTGGGAAAAATTTATTTATGGAGGCTTTCAAAACATGCATATGAAACAGAATGGAGAAAATTAGCTAAGTGGAAGACAAACAATAATCTATTGTTAAGAAAAGTAGAACAGGAAAGAACCTTTTTACAGATAATAAAAACGACGTATTTGTTTAGGATATGATTTAAGAAAACGATTATCCTAAAGATCCGCTGTAGAAGATGTGGTAAAGAATAAAAAGTTAAACTAAGAAACTACTCGTATTGATGAATGATATCAAAGTGAGAAAACTCTGCTCCAGACAGTAAAAGGGGATCGCGAGACTCCGTATATGGGATAAAAGTAGCCACTTTTATGCATATCCTGTTATTATAGGCAAAAAACCATTTCTTTGCTACTGTTCAGGTTGCATACAAACTAGGGAATGTTCTACAGATTTTAAAAGGGATGCAATTAGCAACTGAATTGCTGTAAAACAAAAGTTGTAATTTTATTGTAGGCAACCAACATTTCTTTGCTACCGTGCAGGTTGCATAGAAGCTAGGGAATGTTATAGATAGAGTATAGTTATAAAGTACTTCTATTCTTACTCATAGGAGGGGCCGCGGTGGCTCAGTGGAAGAGTTTTTCACCTCTGGTGCTTGGGGTCTCGGGTTTAAACCATGCTTCCGACAAGTAAAGTTTGTGGTGGACAAACACCGTGTGAGTGGGTTTCCTCGAGGTTCTCCCGTTTCCTCCCACTTTCTTCATTCCACCATTTCATTCATTTCTCATCCTCACCGTCTCCTTTAGCCTAGCCGCATAAATGTGGGACGTAAAACTCAAAATTTTCATTTTTTAAATTCACATAAATAAAGTTAAAAATAATGAACTTTTTAAAGTCAGAATATTTAAGAAATATTTGATGAAGCAGAAATTCCTCTATACTCTGTATAAAAAAAAGTCTTGACTGACTGATTGATTTGATTGGTCAATGCTCAGGGCAAACTGCATAAGCTAGAAACCTGAAATTTGAACAGAGTATTGACCTAGAAGTAAAGTCCCACTAAGGAAGGATTTAAAAAAAAAAATCGACGGGGAAGGGAGAAAAGAAGGGTAGTAATTATTATCTTAAAATGTCCCGTATCTCGGAATTTGAAGGTTAGAGACGTGAAATTTGGTATGTGGACTTATTTAAAATAAGTAGACAACGTCTTTCAGCGTTTTTGTGATAATTGACCTAGAAAAAAGGGTGTAAGAAGGAAAAAGGGTGGCAATTACAATTGTTATAATAAAATATCCATAGGCTGGATTTAGACTTCTCATTTAAAATAATTAGACAAGTATTTTACAGTTTTTTTTAAACTTATTAGCCATAGAAAGACAGAAAAGGATAGAGTTACAAGTTATAATTGAATCGCTATATCTTGAAATTCGTTAAGGTTAGAGACAAAATTTGGTGTTTAGATTTTTCGTTCAATATAATTAAGGAACATGATTCATCACCTTTTGATATTTCCCCTACAATAGAAGAAATAGGGTGAAAAGAAAGAAAGAGTCGAGGTTACAATTTTTAAAATAAGGTGGCTATATCTCGAAATCTCTTAAGATTAGAGGAATGAAAATAGGTGTTTTGGCTTTTAATTTAAAATAGTTAAAAAACGTTTCAGTGTTTTTATTAAAACAAAACAATACAATACACTGAGCAAGGCTATCTGATAATATGTAACAAAACACACAATCACGCAACAGTTTCGACACAATAACTGTGTCTTCATCAAACTTCCACCCCTTCTGGCTCTTTGGAAGTTGATCACTTCTTATATATTTTCCGGAGTTCAACTTTTAATTAGGCTCCGCCCCTTCATTAAAAGTAACACTAGTGTGATTTTCACTTTCACTTTTTAGCTGCATACATGTCCAATTAAAACTTCACCTTTTTTTCCTGGATACATTCCGTCTTTAATTATCCATATTTTTCTTATTATTTTG
The DNA here is from genome assembly GCF_964235325.1 of Thermobia domestica. NCBI lineage: Eukaryota > Metazoa > Arthropoda > Insecta > Zygentoma > Lepismatidae > Thermobia > Thermobia domestica. The sequence goes on from NC_137462.1 coordinate 266,496,804, forward strand.
TTCTCTTTCTTTCTTCTTCCTTTTCATTTCTTCTTTAAGCAGGAACTTCTCCCACTCTTTATTTATCAAGAATCCTGCATTCCAATTCATCACCTTGTCTCCTACCTTCATAATCTCCCTGGCTTCCTTCCATTTTCTCACCAAAGTTCTCTTTTCTACTTCTATGACCTCTGTTTCTTCCCACCCTATTCTGTGGTTTGTCTCTTTCTGGTGTTTATATATCGCATTATTATCCCTTTTCAATTTTACACCATCTTTGTGCTGCTTTAGCATTTCTTCCATCTTCTTCTTTGTTTCTCTTATGTAAATGTTTTTATTAGTTTCCCCTAGAAGGGAGGGAAAAGGCGGGAGAAAAGAGTGGGGGTCGTGATAGTTAATATACCATGACCATATTCCGAAATCTCTTAAGAGTAGAGACATGTTAATTAAAGACGTGTTTCGGCGCTTTTTGACATTTACCTTAAAAGGGAAGCAAAAAGCGTGGGAGTTGCAATTGTTATAAGATGATCATATCTCGGAATCCCTTAAGCTTAGAGGTATATTCGGGATAAGAGAAGTGCGAGGCCGTAGCCCGAGCAAATGCGGAACGTTCAGTTCAATTCTGCATGTTTCAAACACCGCTACTTCACTTCAGCTCGATCTCAGAATGCAAACGGTCGTTCCTGTAAATTGAATCTTTTATAGGCTAACGCATCGTCGTCAGAAGATCATGTTAGGTAGGTGCTGGCAAATAGTTTGTCCCCGAAGATGGATGGCGTGATTTCGGAGTGGAAAAGCTTTCAGAGGTTACAACTACACATAAGCACGACAGTATGCTAAATAACACCAGATGACATGAAGTTTGAACTATCCCCTTTTATTTGTTTTTCAAGTAGACGTACTAATTATTACAATTCATACGAGTTTCTGCTGTACTTACTAAACAAATGGAACGTAACAGAAGAACGCAAATGCTAACATACAATCACATACTTTTATGTTACACAATTTCCTAGGGTTCAGCATTGGTTAGGTCCTTAAACACATCATATTTCTAGGGGGCGCGGTGGCTCAGTGGTAGAGCGTTCACCTCCGGTGATTGGGGTCCCTGGTTCTATCCCAGCTCGCGCCGTGTGAACTTTGTTGTGGACAAACACTGTGCTCGTGGGTTTTCTCGAAGTTCTCTCGTTTCCTCCCACTTTCTTCATTCCACCATTTCACTCATCATCACCGTCTCCTTTAGCCTAACCGGCATAACCGTGGGACGTAAAACTTAAAGATTTCATTACAATTCATTTTACATCATATCTCTAAATCAATTCAGAACTATTACCATCAACTATTCTGGTAGATCCGAGATATTCTTTTAGTACCATCATAATTACATATACAAATGTGCTTTTACTTGGGCTGACCATAGGACTCCGTCTGGCTTAACTTAACGGCTGTAGATACGTTCAACATTAACACTTAGACCGCCGTATTGGCCACCCCGTGGGTTACCACTGTATTATATCTGGGCGTCAGTCAGCCCGCTATGTGGGCACACAGAGATGTTGCTCTTTAGGTCGAGCTGCCCACTGTGTGTCTTCCTGATCACCAGTTTCTCATGGTAGCTTCATTTAGTCGGCCTAGTGGTATAAGAAAAACCTGCGGCCTGGGGAAAAATTGGTGTAAAAGAAAAATATAGAGTTGTTTAGGTCAATATCTATTATTCAACCTATCGTGATAGATACTGCCTGTCCACGGCCTGCCTGTAAATGGCCTATACATGTCCAAGGCCTGGAAGAGTCAAAAATTTTTCTTATGGTGGCAGTCTAAGTTGATTTTCTCAGAAGTTCCTATAGTTTAGTATAGAAACAACATTGACATCAAATAGATATATTGGACATAATTGGTGATAAATTGCTGATAGAAATAGTGTTATGAGCGTAGGAGAGCCTAATTTTGTAGGGAACTATGCCACTGCACTTAGCAATACATTTTTCACATTACCAATCGTCCCAAATCAAAACTTTACTAACTTGCCTAAATAAGATAGAAATTAGCGACTCTGTAGACCTTGGGAGAGTTTTATCAGCCAATAGGCACTAAGCTAGATTATAGACTATACCACTGGTCTGAACAATTTAATTAGATATCAGTAGTTTTATAAAATATACGTATAAATGTTATGTGAATTTAACTCATCAGTGATTAGTGATTCGCTGTTATTAGTTAATTCACTACTTACTCTCTCTCTCTCTCTCTGGCCTGTGAAATTTGAATTTTATCTTTGAGTGAAAAGACTTACGTAATATACGATGGAGATAAGACAATGTGGACATCTTAATAAGTAATTTACTTTCAATTTGACTGTAATGCATTTTCCATTTTACTTATTTATTATATTGAAGAGAAGGTAGTGTATATCTTTTTGATTTGTATACTGATTTGTATTTTAATGATTCAATACTAATGATAAGAAATACTTTTATTTTAGGGATAACGTAACCTTCTTGAAGAGTTCATATTCGGTTTTTCACAAAGATATGCCTGTTACATTGTCCCAGTATCGTTGTTATGAGTCAAATCGTATTCCCTAGCTTCCTTGTGGATACATGATTAACACATGAGCCTTCTGCATGGGAGACCAGGATTCGATTTCCGGTGGGAACTCGGGTCTGTAGAGCCTACTTTAAGTTGTAGTAGATCCACGTCCCATATAGTCTTGGTGCTGAAAGGGATGTTACATGTCCAATAAATATTAACTCTAACGTTACTCACTGGATTTGGACTTCCACCTGTTTCCTGTAGGTATCATATCTGAACGGTTAGAATTTTAACAGTGACGCTGTACCAGAGTCGTGTCATTACGCAAACAAGTAGTAGTTTCTTCTTTAAGGGTTGATAACATTGCAGCACAACTGGCTTAAGTACATCACGGTCTACAAGATGTAGACCTAGCAAATTCCATTACAACTAAACTCACTACTTTTCAAGTATTTCTCGCATATATATATATATATATATATATATATATATATATATATATATATATATATATATATATATATATATATATATATACGAGGAGTGTTCGAAAAGTATCGAACCTTATTTTTTTTTTACGCGTAAACCAATGAAGCGCGGGACACTTTCTTCAGCGTAAATGTAAAGGGGATACTCATGCGCAGTCATGAAATTTCTTCCGGTCCGCAGAAAGTGTCAGTAGTTGGCACCGGTCAAGGAGTGCAGATGTTCAGTGAGTTGTCGTCAGATTTCAATTTTTTTGCAAAATGACCAAAAAACTTGAGCAGCGGTATTGATCAAATTTTTTTCCAAAAGCTTGGTGATATCCAAGCGGAAACCATTCAATTGGATCGGTACATTCAATTTTGAACCAAAATTTGGGCATGAAAAAAAGTGTCCGCGAAATTTGATTCTGTCTTTCATCGCGTAACACAACATTCCTATGTGTAGTCAGGCTTCCTACTCACCCAACATGGCTCCGTGTCACTTTTGGTCATTTTGCAAGCTGAAAATACCACTAAAAGATCCCCGATTTGAGTCAAGAGAAGATATCATGCGGAATGCTACGGTACGGTTGCTCGTCATTCCAAAAAACTACGTCCCAAAAGTGTTTCCAGCAATGGCGGGAGCACTGGGAGAAGTATGCGTATTACCAAAGAAACTACTTTGAAGGGGATTAGCGTTTCGGATTTCCAAATCACTAAGTGTATTTTTGCCAACCGAAGGTTCGATACTTTTTGAATACACCTCGTATATAAACAATGTACGTATACGTATACATAAACAATGCACTTTTATATATATTACATCATTAAACGCCCTACTTCAAATATAATATTTTAATTGTATACATGCATGTTTACGTATGAGAGAGACCAGATTGCTCCAGGGCCAAAACAAGTTAAGAAAAAGCGTTGTTTGTTAAGTGGCAATTCCAAACTCATCACTTATCAGAACCACCCGGTTGCTTTCCATAGAATTCGCTCAAGAATGACACTATAAAGAAATGAAAAAAAAAATCCTGTTTCTGAAATTCATAATGTCGTTCTGTTTATACATTAGGCACTGGCCCAATTGAGAAAGAACCATTCTTTCCATTTCCAACGTTAAGCTGTCATCACTACTACAAAATGCGTGGGAAACTTGGTAGCATTCACAGAAGCGTAGAGAGGATGTTTTAAATATGTTTCCGTTAGGAATTCCATTCTGAAGTTTTTATGGTTTAGGAAGGGGCATGTGAAAGACTATTCTGGTACTATTATCACGTTCTTAAACTGTATAAAACTGCAGCTTCGAAGGCATAACGTTTTACATCTTGCATCTTCACTTAATTATTTACCATTACACTTTACACTTATATGTAAGATTGTCAAATCTTACGTTTTTCCATAAGTTATACGTTTCTCTGATATGTTTTATGTGAAATTGTCGTATTTTCCGGGCAAAATAATTTCCTTCGTTTTCTAATTAAAATGGCCCCGAGTAGCGTTGTCGCTAATGCCCTCACCTTTTGGTGGGAGCATTCTCGAGTTAGATTCCCGGTGGGGACACTTGGTCGAAAATGTGCAACAGCTTTTCAGTCCAGTCATCCTGATTGAGGTTTTCCTGGGTTTTTCTCATTCACATCAAGCAAATGTCGGGATGGTATCTAACAATAATTCCAGGCCGCTTCTGTCCTTCCCTTCTTTCTTCCTCTCCAATTGGAGTCGTGACTTTCATAACCGCGCAAGTCCAGCTGAAGAGATATTGAGAAACTCAATAAAAACTGAATATTTGTTTAAAATATGAACTTGGAAATCAGACTTTTTTCATACTTACACTTTGCTGAATAACAAATGTCGCTAAGTATGAAGAAAATCTGATTTCCAAGTTTACATTTCCAACAAATAATTAAGTTTCTATTGAGTTTCTCAACGTCTCTTCAGCTGGACTTGTGCGGTTATGGAAGTCACAGCTCCAATTCCTCAGGCAGTGGGATCGCTGAATGACGTCATCCATCATATATGTGACAGGCTAATATTGACTATACCTATACCGGTATACTGTATGTCCAAAAGCCCAGAAATCTAATTGCTAATCCTAATATCTTTTAAATAAGTTAAACAAATTATAGAACTGGCTAGTTTTAAAATGTTTTCATAAGTTAGCGCGAAAAAAATACTGAAACTAATTTCTCACATATTGTTAACAACGCAACCCAACAATGTAAATTAGTATTTAGAGAGAAAATACTATAAATTCAATTTTTGTGGCCTATCTAATCGGCACCTCAAACTTATGTTTAACAATGATTTGTTTTTATCATCTTGGCCTTCATCTGTCAACGCCTTCTTGGTCATATCGCAATTTAGATCGATTATGGTATACTGATGTCAGGAGTAGAAACTACTGTGAATTAATAAAAGAAGAATATACTGATGTCAGGACCAGTAGCTATTGTGAACTAATAAAAGAAGAATATACTGATGTCAGGACCAGTAGCTATTGTGAACTAATAAAAGAAGAATATACTGATGTCAGGACCAGTAGGTATTGTGAACTAATAAAAGAAGAATATACTGATGTCAGGACCAGTAGCTATTGTGAACTAATAAAAGAAGATTATACTGATGTCAGGACCAGTAGCTATTGTGAACTAATAAAAGAAGAATATACTGATGTCAGGACCAGTAGCTATTGTGAACTAATAAAAGCAGAATATACTGATGTCAGGAACAGGAGCTACTGTGAACTAATAAAAGAAGAATATACTGATGTCAGGAGCAGAAGCTATTGAGAACTAATAAAAGAAGAATATACTGATGCCAGGACCAGTAGCTATTGTGAACTAATAAAAGCAGAATATACTGATGTCAGGAACAGGAGCTACTGTGAACTAATAAAAGAAGAATATACTGATGTCAGGAGCAGAAGCTATTGAGAACTAATAAAAGAAGAATATACTGATGTCAGGACCAGTAGCTATTGTGAACTAATAAAAGCAGAATATACTGATGTCAGGAACAGGAGCTACTGTGAACTAATAAAAGAAGAATATACTGATGTCAGGAGCAGAAGCTATTGTGAACTAATAAAAGAAGAATATACTGATGTCAGGACCAGTAGCTATTGTGAACTAATAAAAGCTGAATATACTGATGTCAGGAACAGAAGCTACTGTGAACTAATAAAAGAAGAATATACTGATGTCAGTAGCAGAAGCTATTGAGAACTAATAAAAGAAGAATATACTGATGTCAGGACCAGTAGCTATTGTGAACTAATAAAAGCAGAATATACTGATGTCAGGAACAGGAGCTACTGTGAACTAATAAAAGAAGAATATACTGATGTCAGGAGCAGAAGCTATTGAGAACTAATAAAAGAAGAATATACTGATGTCAGGACCAGTAGCTATTGTGAACTAATAAAAGCAGAATATACTGATGTCAGGAACAGGAGCTACTGCGAACTAATAAAAGCAGAACACTGATGTCAGGAAGAGAAGCTATTGTGAACTAATAAAAGAAGAATATGCTGATGTCAGAGCAGAATCTACTGTAAACTAATAAAAAAGAATGTTCTGGTGTGTGAAACAGAAGCTCCTGTGAACTAAGAAAAGCATAATGTGTTGATGTTGTGTAGTTTCGAAAGAAGTTTTTGACGTATAATAATAAAAAAAAAACATGTAGCTGTTAAGATATGCTAAATTTTTACCTGTAAACTGCTAACTATTGAAACTATTGCTCTATCAACGTGAGTTCGTTATGAAGTGAGCGGCTGAATAATTTGCGTCGTCATCTGGAGGTGCTTGAATCGAATCTTCCTACAAGAGATCTGACCGGAATTTTCTAAGAATTTTCTTCAGTTATATGCCAGGTGACATTTCAGAAAGCATCTCTAAACATATGTCCAATGTCACTCCATTCTTTACGTAGAAATCTACCTCATTTCTCAATGCTAATTGTTTCTAATATGGAAAGTTAACAATCCGATAGGATGACACGTGGGACAAAAATCAAGACTACTGCCCAGAGACTAAGCCTGAAAAAATGAGCCCAAGTCGTTACGAATTCTCTTGAGATCAGGCTTATTTTCTCCTACATTTTTGCCGCAGTCAGGTGTGGAAATTGAATAATAATATTGCAGTATACATATGAAAATTTCGTTTAGATAGTACAGGAAATAGGTGCAGTACAGGAAATTGCTGTACTTTTAAGTCACGAATTTGATATATTATTTTACTTTTAATTTAGAACGATTCAAGAATTAAATCCTGGGATGAGTTTTCAAACCCACGAGGAACGAGAATGGGGAATGGCGGAAACTTGATAACGAGGAACTGCATAATTTATAACGTTTACCAAACATTGTTAGGGTCTATATCAGGAACCGACAAACTTGACTACCTTCTAGATTTAACTGCTACTAACTTGTAACGAGTGAAACGGTAGGAAGGTGCTTAGATTGAGTTATTAATTGGAGAATGTACAACACGCTAATCTCAATGAGTGTCTGCAGAAAAGACGAAAAAGGTTTTTTTTTTCATGACGACTTTCTATTGTTAAGCTTTGTAGCTATATTCACTTAATGAAGTTACATTTCTTAAAAATATTTATTTGTCTGAACACGTATTAGGGACAATTCACATATTACATAACATTTTTGACAATTTTTTTACCCCTTTCCCCGCTTGTCATACTTCGTAACGCAATTCCGAACCTCACCACCTTTGTGACATAACGTTTTTTTCTTTTCTTTTTGTTTTTCTGCCATCTTTGGATGTTATTACAACAAAAAAAAACTAATTTTAATGACAGAATGTTTTATTACAAAATGCTTGTGTTCTGAACAAATTTGTAGTGTTTTTTTCGCTAATAAATCAAACCAGTAGAAAATCATAGTACCGTAATAAAATTTTTACCCATTAAGATTGTTTAATTAACCAGTCTTAATTTTCCGGAATTACATACTGCCGTTTTCCCAAGAAGATCGTCTATTCTTTTAGGTCACCAATCGTTGGCAAGGAGGAAATACTCTCGGAAGATGCAAGTGAAACAGGATTTAAAGAACTGACATTGAACTTTTCTTCCGAAATCCAGGATGTTTCCTGTATTTGAAGTTCGCCAGTTTCGACGATGTAAAGAAGTTCTCTTTCTCGTCGACCACATATTTGACACGGCTGCACACGTGAAGGAACAGGGGCATCTTGTTTGTGAACAAGCTTTCAAACTTCGGTAGGAGGGAAGATAAACGGGCCCTCGGATTTTCGATTCAAAATTGATCACAACGTCTTCCTTAGGTCCCAAATAGTGTTTCCTGAAAATTTCAGACCGCGGAAACTTCAGAAAGGTGCCCAAAATTACTATAGAATTTACCATATATGGATGGGCAGGGAAGATAAACGGGCCCTCAGATTTTCGGTTCAAAATTGATCACAACGTCTTCCTTAGGTCCCAAATAGTGTTTCCTGAAATTTTCAGAATGCGGGAACTTCAGAAAGGTGCCCAAAATTACTATAGAATTTACCAGATATGGATGGGCAGGGAAGATAAACGGGCCCTTAGATTTTCGGTTCAAAATTGATCACAACGTCTTCCTTATGTCCCAAATAGTGTTTCCTGAAATTTTCAGAATGCGGGAACATCAGAAAGGTGCCCAAAATTACTTTAGAATTTACCAGATATGGGCAGGGAAGATAAACGGGCCCTTAGATTTTCGGTTCAAAATTGATCACAATGTCTTCCTTAGGTCCCAAATAGTGTTTCCTGAAAATTTCAGACCGCGGAAACTTCAGAAAGGTGCCCAAAATTACTATAGAATTTACCAGTATGGGCAAGGAAGATAAACGGGCCCTCAGATTTTCGGTTCAAAATAGATCACAACGTCTTCCTTAGGTCCCAACTAGTGTTTTCTGAAAATTTCAGACCGCGGAAGCTTCAGAAAGGTGCCCAAAATTACTACATAATTTACCAGATATGGACTGGGAAGTAGTGGTCTCAAACGGCTAGTGTTTTTATGGTAAATGTTTATTTTTGTAATTGTGTGTACTTTAATTTTTAAATGTGGAAGATTGATTTTACCAATCGACTGTACTATTAATATCTACGCCAATATGGAGTCTCGATTTAGAACAAAACTAGAAGTTGTTTAAGCAAGGCCAAAATAAAGATTGGATATGGACGACCACGCCCAAGCAGGGCCGCGGTGGCTCAGTGGTAGAGAATCCATCTCTGATGCATGGTGTCCATTGTTCGATCCCAGCTTGTGCTAAGTGGGCTTTGTGGTGGAGAAACGCCATGTAGTGGGTTTTCTCGGGGTACTCCTGTTTCCTCCCACTTTCTTCATTCTACCATTTCATTCATTTCTCATGGTCACCATATCCCTTCGCCTCGGTGCAGAATCGAGAGACCTTAAAGTGAATATTTCATTTTATTTTACCCCGCCCAAGGACATCGATACAAGAACAAGATAAAGATTGGATATGGAAGACGAAGTGCATAGTAATCTTGCTCTTGGCCTTGTTTTGGTGACCACCAATTAGCGATGAGCGTATTTTCTTGCTTTCCGTATAGTATGAAACACCATAATCAAAATCACCCTTGTCTTCATTTGTACCGACGAGGCGAGCATTCTTGGCTCTTGTATAGCATCAAAGACCACCAAGACTACGAAATGCAGAACCAAGACTTGACTGCAACCCAAAGAATAAGACGCAGTATTGATGACCAAGACCCAGGGTGCGAATTGTTTGAATTTCATTTGTTGCGCTGAAAGTTATGAAATAAAATTAGTACTTTATAACTAATTATCATACTGATTTTTTAAATTTTCGGATCGGGTCAGCTCGGGTCGGGTTACGGGTCAGGCCGGATCGGGTAAACTCGGGTCGGGTTGTCAAGTCAGGTCAGCTCGGGTCGGGTAGACAGGTCAAGCTACTTGGGTCGGGTTGTCGGGTCGAGTTGGCGGATCGGGTCAATTGGATCAGATCGGGTCGGGTTGTCGGGTCAGGTCAATCAGGTCGGAACACGGGTTGGGTCAGTCAATTCCAGTCACGGGTCGGGTCGGGTCGGTCTTCAACCCGACCCGACCCGTTCAGAGCACAACTTTGAAGATAAACGGGCAATCGGATTTTCGGTTCAAAATTGGTCACATCTTCCTTAGGTCCCAAATAGTGTTTCCTAAAAATTTCAGACCGGGGGGGCCAAAGGAAGATGTGATCAATTTTGAACCGAAAATCCGAGGGCCCGTTTATGTTCCCAGTCCATATCTGGTAAATTCTATAGTAATTTTGCGCACCTTTCTGAAGTTTCCACGGTCAGAAATTTTAGGGAAACACTATTTGGGACCTAAGAAAGACGTTGTGATCAAGTTTGAACCGAAAATCCGAGGGCCCGTTTATCTTCCCTACCCATTCTGGTAAATTCTAAAGTAATTTTCGTCATCGTTTTGAAGTTTCCGCGTTCTAAAATTTTCAGGAAACTCTGTTTGGGACTAAAGGAAGACGTTGTGATCAATTTTGAACCGAAAATCCGAAGGCCTGTTTATCTTCCCTGCCCATATCTGGTAAATTCTTTAGTAATTTTGGGCACCTTTCTGAAGTTTCTGCGGTCTGAAATTTTCAGGAAACACTGTTTGGGACCTAAGGAAGACGTTCGTAGGAATTTTGAACCGAAAATCCGAAGGCCCGTTTATCTTCCCTGCCCATATCTGGTAAATTCTATAGTAATTTTGGGCACCTTTCTGAAGTTTCCGCGGTCTGAAATTTTCAGGAAACACTATTTGGGACCTAAGGAAGACGTTGTGGTCAATTTTGAACCGAAAATCTGAGGGCCCGTTTATCTTCCCTGCCAATATCTGGTAAATTCTAAAGTAATTTTGGGCTCCTTTCTGAAGTTTCCGCGGTCTGAAATTTTCAGGAAACACTATTTGGGACATAAGGAAGACGTTGTGATCAATTTTGAACCGAAAATCTGAGGGCCTGTTTATCTTCCCTGCCCATCCATATCTGGTAAATTCTATAGTAATTTTGGGCACCTTTCTGAAGTTTCCGCAGTCTGAAATTTTCAGGAAACACTGTTTGGGACGTAAGAAAGATGTTCGTAGGAATTTTGAACCGAAAATCCCAGGGCCCGTTTATCTTCCCTGCCCATCCATATCTGGTAAATTCTATAGTAATTTTGGGCACCTTTTTGAAGTTTCCGCGGTGTGAAATTTTCAGGAAACACTATTTGGGACCTAAGGAAGACGTTGTGATCAATTTTGAACCGAAAATCTAAGGGCCCGTTTATCTTCCCTGCCCATCCATATCTGGTAAATTCTATAGTAATTTTGGGCACCTTTCTGAAGTTCCCGCATTCTGAAAATTTCAGGAAACACTATTTGGGACCTAAGGAAGACGTTGTGATCAATTTTGAACCGAAAATCTGAGGGCCTGTTTATCTTCCCTGCCCATCCATATATGGTAAATTCTATAGTAATTTTGGGCACCTTTCTGAAGTTTCCGCAGTCTGAAATTTTCAGGAAACACTGTTTGGGACGTAAGAAAGATGTTCGTAGGAATTTTGAACCGAAAATCCCAGGGCCCGTTTATCTTCCCTGCCCATACTGGTAAATTCTGTAGTAATTTTGGGCACCTTTTTGAAGTTTCCGCGGTGTGAAATTTTCAGGAAACACTATTTGGGACCTAAGGAAGACGTTGTGATAAATTTTGAACCGAAAATCCGAGGGCCCGTTTATCTTCTCTGCCCATATCCGGTAAATTCTATAGTAATTTTGGGCACCTTTCTGAAGTTTCCGCGGTCTGAAATTTTCAGGAAACACTATTTGGGACCTAAGGAAGACGTTGTGATCAAATTTGAACCGAAAATCTAAGAGCCCGTTTATCTTCCCTCCTACCCAAACTACTTCTTCGGACTTTGGACTTCAGTTTACTCCTTTTTAAAAACTCTTCTTGTTCTAAATCAGTGTCATAATGCGAATAAACTCGATTTTTCTAAGAAAATTTAAACCTTAAAAGCAAAAAGTTCAGTACAAGATGAATATCCGACGAATTCGGTTTTTAATATTTTAATTTTTCCGTCGCGGAAAATAATCTTTCACAAGTAAAGAGTTTGTCCTGTTTCACGCATGAAACTCCTTAGAAAAATAGAGTGGTTAATGATTCAAATCAAAAATGTTGAGTCATATTCTCAGAAATAACAATAGAAATGGGAATTATTAAGCAGTGGTTATGATCGCTAACAACAAATTCCAGAAAAGCTTCGTGTGTCGTAAATACAATGTGGCGATAGCCACAAAACGGAAATTTTTATATTGTTATAGACGCAGGGTTTGTCACCTGTCATGTTGGTGTCTAGTAGCGTTCTCGAATCATTTCTGCATGATTCATTTTATATAGGCTATCCCAAAACAATAGAAACGTTTATTTATGTAAAAGAAGAAAACGACTGAATAAAGTTATTTGTTTAAAAGATTGCATATAAAACACATAAACCTGAAAATAAAAATAAAAATTACAGAGAAAATAAACATACGTTACGTAACCAAGACATGAACCCCCTTCTCCCCTTATCATACTTCGTAACGCAAGGTTAAAACTAGTGGTGGGCGCAAAAACCGGTTTTTCGGTTTTCGGTTTTTAGAAAAACCGAAACCGGTTTTCGATTTTTTTAAAAAAACCGGCTTCGGTTTTTCACCGAAACTGGTTTCGGTTTTCTCCAAAACCGGTTCGGTATTTCACCGAAACCGGTTATCGGTTTTCTCCAAAACCGGTTCGGTTTTTTACCTGGTCCGGTTTCGGTTTTCTTCAAAACCGATTCCGGTTTTTCTTTCAAAATTTGTTCTATTTCTGACCAGAATGGTGTTTCGTTGTTCTCCGGAAACAGAATCTATTTCCACAGAAATAGTTTTGTGTTTTTTCGAAAAGTTGTCACTGAAACCAGTTTCGCGGTTTTGGAGAAAACCGAAATGTCGGTTTTTCGCGTTTCGGTTTTTATAAAAACCGGTTTTGCCCATCCCTAGTTAAAACCCTCCTCCTCCCTTGCTGCGTTACGTAATATGTAAATGACTTCTTATATGAGATTTACACCTAAATAATGTATTTAAATAAATCATATTATTCTATGTATAACAAATAATAATGGAAAAGATTAATCATTATCAGATATATTAACATTTTGATGAATTATTACATACATACATACACACATACATACATACATACACACATACATACATACAAGTATACACATTCATATTTGTATATTGTCTTATAAATGAAAGATTAAACAACAAATGTAAATACTATGAAACAGGCACACTTCGTCTCTAAAGCTTTATAAAGAAACTAGCTAAAATGTCCGTTCTTCGCACGTGAAGAATCGGTTTATGGAAAATCTTTGGAATCCTTTCCCCCCGTTGTGAATGTTGATGGAAAAATTTGTGGAATCAGAATGTGGGAGAAAATGGGAGTATCCCAGGAAAACCCACGGACATGATGTTGTCCACTACAAACTTACTTGGCAGAAAATCGAACCATGGACCCCAAGCACGATAGGAAATCGCTTTACCACTTTTTTTAAGTTAACTGATTCACCAAACGTATGTCAGTAACTTGTCACTATTTTCTACTCGTTTTATAGTTATTTTAGTAACCTTGAACGACAGGACACGAACACAGACATATCGAGGACAGTTAATATTCCTAAAGGCTCTCCCACCGGGACTTGAACCTGGATCCAGTACACCAAAGGCACCCGTAATAGCCACTAGACTAGCGGGGAGGACAACCACTGAGCCACCACAGACCTATAAACTGCAGAATATTTGTCGTCGCTTTTTTATTTATTTATTTATTTATTTTGTGTTTTAATTGCAATAACCTTCGAAAAGTTATAACCATTAATGATTTTGACATGTTTAGTGTGGTTTTCATTTATCAAATCAACAGGAACGTGATTTAAATGACAAAATCTATATATCTCGAATTCAGGTTCGGACCAGAACCCAATTGAATACGGTTTTTCAGGTCTAACAAGATTCGGATGCGGCCAGACTTAGTGTAGAGCGAGGCTTTATGGACTTACATCTTAATGTGGAACCTTAAACCAAACCAGCTCCCACCGGAAGTTAACTTCAGTCCCTCGCATCGAAGGCACGAACGTCTGCCATTTATCCACGATCACAATTCACAAGGGAGCTCTTGTAAAAACACAGCATCTTGTTAGGTTAATGTTTTTTCTGGGCTTTCAACATCAATGACCATATTAGCCCGTCTTTTGAGGTTTACGTCCTACGTCTATGCCGGCTAGGCTAAAGGAGACGGTGATGATGAGTAATGAATGAAACGGTGGAATGAAGAAAGTGGGAGAAAACGGGAGAACCCCGAGGAAATGCACACACACGGTGTTTGTCCACCACAAAGTTCACTTGGCGGGAGCAGGGTTGGAACTCGGGACCCCATGCACCAGAGGTGAATTAGCCCGCCTTGTATGAGGGGTGATGTTCCTGGGTGATCACACTATCCGAAGAAAGGGAAGGAAGAAAGGATTGGGGAAGTGGCCTGGGACCTATATGTTAGGAACCATCTCGGCATTTGCCTGGTGTGAATGAGGAAAACCGAAGGAGACCTCACTCAGGATGGCTGGTCTGTAAAAGTAGTGTTAATAAGATTGATGCAAGTAGTTTTGTATAGAAATAACTTTTAACTTGAATGAAGAGCAATTGTTCACTACGCTTGAACGTGAATAGTAACGGAATATTACTGCAAAAATAGCGAATGTTAACTTTAGAGAATAGAAAAGATATTTTTGTATCCGCATTTCCTAAATAATGAGAGTAGCGCGCCCACAAATGTGCACATACCTTTGATATAGGCCTAACAACCGCTGCTTTCACATGCGACGAGTCCCTACTGATATTTTGTGTGTAACTTATTAGATGCAAAAATTGGCATTGATTTCAGCTTTCTCATTGCTAATCATTATTATTATTATGATTATTATTTTGCTATTTTAGCAAAACCGTAAAACCCCCGTATGAAAAACGTCATCGCGCCACTACTGGCGTGTAGATAAATCCGCAATAAAAAAAGAGACTTTACAAGTTTCAAAGTGGTTGTGAACTTTGGTTGCGCACGCTTGAAATCTCCCACAACAGAACAACATACGGTAGAAATGCAGAAGAGAAAATCTTGAATTGGTATTGCTGAACAGGGAACAAACACGGGGCAGCTGGTTTTGCTTTGCATGTTGGTCGGCCACGACATTTATAGACACAACAAATCACTTGGTCTCGTCGCTTTGAGAAAGATAAAAAAAGCGCGCTTTTGAAGATTTATTGGCTTGTTGTTCACACTACTACCGAACGCAGAGTCGTTGGTTCAGGAAAGGGTGGGGGGCAGTGGCTAGACATAGAGGGGTGTGGTGAAAAACGTTGTATTGGTTCAAATCCAGACATGAAACTATAGAAAATGGCGGGAAGGGAGAGGGAGGCAGAGGGCAAATGTGGTTAGTGAATCTCCAATAACAAACTAATCAATTTAGTTCTCGCGTCTAATGGATGAGGGTTCATTTTCATTTAATCAGATGACCTAAACGTACATATGACACACACTCGCGTTTTGCGAAATTTGACGCTGGAGAAATTCTGAATGGCATGCTGTGAGTTAAGAGAGGGAAAGAACAATGATATGCACATATATATAACATTTGGTCTGCCACGTGAGTGTACATGTATGTATGTATGTGATGCATATATGAACCTGTAATACAAGCGAGATGAATGGTACGCAGAGAAATCCATTGGCGTCCATGAGCTAATATGCCACCCGCTGGAAATGACCTCACCAAATGATGTATTCGGTAACGTAACACTATTGTTCCACTAGGCTTTGATGTACAAGTGTTGTGCCCCAGCTACACACGCACATGATAGGAGATACAAAAAATTATTTATATTTTATGTGGGCTAAGTTCCATAAAGCCTTTACTACTATTAATACAATGCTATATTCACTCATTATTAATATAATCAAATAAATCTCCTGACACAGACTCCCAAAGAACTTGAATGTTAAACAAATATTTGAAGGTGGACAATCTGTGGTCCGCAAATCTAGGGTGACCAGACATACTCTTTTTAAGAGTATTATACTCTTTTCGAGGTTCATATACTCTATACTCTTTTTTCCTCCCAAACATATCGAATTATACTCTTTTGTGGTATTTTCAATTTCATTTAACGTTTAATGCATTTTCCCATTGAAAATCGCATTTTTTTCTGTAAAAACTTGGACGTTGACAACACTGTTTAGTACTTCGTAGTAGCAGACCCGATGATCTGTGCTGCGTTTCTCGTCCTCGTTGCATTGTAGGGTTGCCAGATTTTCTTTTTGCAAAAGAAAGAAATAATAATATAACTAAACTGTTTTTATTAGTTAGTACTAAAACTATAGTAAAGACGGCAAAATTAAAGCGATACATTTGTACAAACTTTAATCGTTTTAATTATTAAATTGTTAATTAAATTGATTGAGTACCTGGAATGATTTATATTTTCGGAATTTATATCTGGTATTCGTACAGTTCATGGCACGGGGTTTTGTTTTCCCTTCAAAGTGAGTCAGTTCTTGGTAGTGGGAATCGCTCAGTGATTATTATTCTAATTAACGTGCGTAGTACACTCAATCAATTATATTATTCGAGGATTGGAAGGATTTATTTTATTAACAATGTCGCGAGGAAAATGTCAGTATAATCAAGCGTTTGAAATAAGCTATCCTTGCATTAAAAGGGCCCGCAGTAAGGATGCTTACAAAGCATGGTGCACGGTATGTAAGAAGGAGTTCTCTATAAAAAATAAAATAAAGGTAAATATGATAACAATATTGTGGATATATACGGTTTAGAAACATATTATTTTGGAAATAGAGCATCTTAATTATTAAATGTTGTATCAAAGTATAGTAATGAAATGTTGTCATATAAAGAATGAGTCAGAAAAAACCTGGCCACTTTCCTCCCTCCATATTTTCTAGTATATAAGATGAACATTGGCAGCACTGTGCATAAGCAAGGGCAGACTGTCGATCTTACTCACGAATAGATTGTCAGTTGTGAAGTGTGCATACTGTGGAAAAGAACGATGAGTCAGTTAGAAAAACGAAAACTAATTGTGAACAAATACCTCGAAAATCCAGGTATGTCCTTAAATAAATTAAGCAAACTCGTAAAATACCCTCGGTCTACTGTGCAAAATGTAATTAAAAAGTACGCACAAGATTTAACTGTTGAAAGAAAACCTGGCTCAGGTAGAAAACCGGGGACTAGCCAACCGAAGCTGGAGAAAAGGGTTACTGCATTGCTGCGTCAAAATCCTTATTTATCGGAAAGAGCAGTTGCTGGTGTGGTCAAAGCGTCCCAATCTACAGTGCACAGATTTAAGCAAGGAAAAGTTTACGATCTTTCATAGTCCAAAAGGTACCTAACCGAGACGAAAAGCAAAAAGTGACGGCAAAATCCAGAGCAAGAAAACTCTATGATCAGTATCTTACTCAATATGGATGTTGCATTATGGACGACGAAACCTATTGTGTCGCTGATTTCAGTCAAATTCCCGGAAAGGAGTAGTACGTGGCACTGAAGAGGGGAGATTTGCAGGATAAATTTAAACAACGGAAGGCATCCAAATATCCCAAACAATATTTGATTTGGCAAGCTATTTGTTCATGCGGTAAAAAAAGCAAAGCGTTCATCACAACAGGGACAATTAACGGCGAAATTTATACGAAGGAGTGTTTACAAAAACGCTTGTATCCATTTGTGATGTCATACAGTAACTCTGTTTTCTTTTGGCCAGATCTTGCTACCTCTCACTACTCTAAAGCAGCCACTGATTGTTATAAAGAAAAGGGTATCGTCGCAGTTCGAAGAGAGGCAAATTCACCAAATTGCCCTGAACTTAGGCCAATTGAAAAATATTGGGCCCACATTAAAAGAACATTGAAAACATCAAAAGGGAAGGCGGCTGACTTGAAAACTTTTCGTCGCAAGTGGACTGCAGCTGCCAATCAAATAACAGAAGAAGATGTGCGAACTCTTATGAAGCGGATTAAGAGTAATGTACGAGCATTTTTCCATAATTAGTTCTTTATAATATATTTTGTGTGTTTATTTTTTTAAACTTTATAGTCAACTAAAATATGCAAACGACCTTTCTTCTTTTCATTTCTTTACCTACTTTTTTGGTCAAAGTTACTGGCCAAGTTTTTTCTGACTCATTCTTTAGTGTAAACACGTGTTTGTGTTTATGTGTTTACGTCAATAATTTGTAAATGCGTTGAATGTTTTGTTTTGTTAAGGCTAGACGCTAAGTCGTCAGTTTATATGTTATTGTAATTTGTAATGTTTTGGTTAAAGAATTGAAATGTCATCAAAATGTAATGCTGTAACAGTAACACACTTTGACTGTGGCATAACCGTCAAGTTTGCAAAAATTTGTTGGTCTAAGAATTTGATCACAATGTAATTCGGGTGAAACCAATGTTTCACCAATAGCTAAGATATACAAAAAGTCAACAACGTAAATTCCAGAATGTCTAAAAACTGAATATAAAAACCTATGGTCCAAAAGGATTTAAATCAAAAGTAAATCATCAAAAGTTAAGTATCAACAACAAAAAAAAAAAAAAAAAAACACTTATACTCTTATCACAGTAGTCATTCAACTGTGAGCCTAGTCCATTCCAGGAATAGATCTAGGAAAATCTAACATTATCCAGTACAACCATTAACTTAAATTATGGTTGAACAATAGTCAGCGAACATAAACTATTGGCAACACAAACTATTCATCATCTAAAACTTCAACATCAGTCCAGGCGTCATCTACTAAAAGGTATGTGTATCTCAGCTATGTTCGAATTATTCGTAACTAACTTCTTAGATGCTTAAAATATGTGATCTAACGCGTTATACACAGTCTACATTAACAACATTAACACATAATATTTCATAGAATACAAATATTTAAATGAAAGTTTTATGTGATTTTCTTCTGTTCCCACTTCGTACCTACTCATTACAAATGGTAAGTAGTAGCAATCTTCAACCGTCACACATTAATTTATCCCCATGCAATTTAGGCACGACGGTTGAAAGTTGTTAATATATAAAATTTAAGTCGCACACTGAATGCTCATAAACTTCCGAAGCAGGTAAGTTGGATAGTTTTTTCACCACAGAATCTTCAGAAGCTAGATTTAATTCGACTAGAACTTGTGTGGTCATACCATAATGTTAAACATAACCACTCTTTTAGAAGCATGGACTGCACTAGCAAACTTTTGAAATCAACAGTGAATAAAAAATTTGCATGTGCGAGAACGAAAACGGAGGCTTTGTTAACAAATGTGGTGGGAGTGTGGTCAGAAAATATTTTAAGTAATAGTGTTAAAAAGGCTCCTTTCGTTGTTGTTGCTTGTGATGTTTCCAATCGTAAAGCAACCAAACTCATGCCTGTTTTGGTGCGGTACTGTGAAGTAGATACTGATATTAATGTAAAAACAACAGGAAACGTGCAAAGTGAACTAGAGTGCAGGTTGAAGAAAAATGTTTTGCCTATCGGGTGTGGGACTCATATCCTTCACAATGGAATCTCTGTGGCGTGTTCGAGAGTAATACCGATCGATGTTGAGAATTTGGTGTTTAAAATATACAACCATTTCAGTATTTTTACTGTAAGGACAGAAAATTTGAAAAACTTTTGTGAGTTCATTGGCTGTCATTATGAGGGTCTTGTATCACTCAAAGACGAGATTCTTGTCTCTGCTTCCGTGTGTAGAAAAAATTATACGTCAGTATGAACCACTTAAGAGATACTTTTTGAGTAATGAAAATGCTCCAATAGCTATAGTCAATTTCTTTCGAGACGAAACAAGTGAGTTGTGGCTGTATTTCCTGCATGCTCAGCTAATCTTGTTCACTGAAACAATTACAAAAATTGAAAGGTAGGATATAACAACGACTGAAGTTTCTGTTGAATATTTTGAACTTCTGAGGAAATACAAAGATAGAATTGAACAAAACTTTTTCCGTTTTCTGCTAGAAATTTACTTACGAAACTTGTAAAAGAAGGGAATATGAAAGAGGAATATGCCTACTCAGTGTCAAGAAGGTTTTACTTTGAAGTGATAACATACTTGAAGTTGTGGTCACAACGTTTTTTCGGAGAAGTAAACAAGATGAAACATTTACTGCTTGACACATCAGTTACCTATAAAGAATTTCAGGAGTCGTTTGCATATTTCTATGAGCAGGTAAAACATGTAGACAGTTCGTTGAAATTCAGTGATAATGATATTTTTGACACTTACTGTGCAATATCCAGATGTGTTAAAGAATACCTTGAACAATGGGGAGAGAAAAGAGAGACAATGATGGGCAAATGGAAAATAGTGTACAAAGATTTAGTGCGAGTGGGTCAAATTTAAAAAGTGATTGTGCCACTTGTGCAATTCTTGTTTACTTTACCGGGCACTACTATCCATTTCATAAAGATAGGCCCCTGACTTGGCGGTGCTGCCGTGACGTCCAGTCAAAACTTATATTACATTGTCGTACCTCGTTGGAATTGTTGGAATGTTGTCTTTTCAATACTTAAGACATACAAATTTTCTTTGTACTGTGTAGTGAGAAAAAAATAGAAATTAATGAAAAAGTGCGTATTTTTTCGTACTTTTTTGGTAAATCAATGTTTATAGGACTATATCTCGGAAAGGAGATAACATGAAATAATTTCCTGTGCACCATATGTAGATGCATATGTTACCTGTAAGTTCTGAAAATTTCATCACTCAACACGTAGTAATTTTCTTGTTATTCAGTAAAAAGTGAGACATCATTATCTCTGAATTGCTGCGGTGTATTAACAATCTTAAAAAACTTTTAGAAAGATCTTAAAGTAGCTTTTTCAACCAAACTGTTTTGACTTGTTTTAAAAGATAAATAATCACAAATATGACATTATGATTTTCTCAGCTTTGCGCTCTTCGCTATCGCAGTTTATACGGAGTGCTACGTTGCCACATTTTCCTGGCGCGTATACACTCTCAGACGGACGGGTATTTAAATTTGTCACGCACACTTTCCGGCACTTTTTAGAGATATTTTTAAAATTTTATCTCCACAGATTTTAAACCAATTTCTTAGAAATTAACAGGATATACAGAAAATGTGCCAAATGTTCAAAATTAGAAAAGCAAACTCTTATTTTGTTTGGATTTGCATGTGATGGTCTTCGAAAATTTGTTGCTTTTTATCAGTTTTTCACTTACTGCACGCAGTACAAAATACACTTGCACAGAAACAAATACAAGCATAAACTTTATTATATGATACAACCTTAGTTGATATGTAATATTGAGTTTACACTTCACAGAAAATCTGTTCCACCACTTGACAGACATACTAATAGCTCTTGCGTAGTTGATTTGTAAAACCGCGTAAAGCTGGCTTCCGTACAAGGCTTATGTGAATAATTAGTGTAAAAATTTCCTTGTTTTTAATTAAAGTAACACGCTTTCATTTAGAAAACAAAGATTTTTGTTTTAGTATTTTTTCTTTTTCTCAATCTGCTGTTTTGCGTATTGATTCATAACTTTTACTACTATTCCTGGGAGAAGCTCATGTAGTTTGGATTTCACGTTAATCAGTAGGTCGACGTCTCATATAGCCTCACTGCTGAACAAGACGTTCAACTCAAAATTAATTCAACTTTTTTTTACTATAAAACTTCATCGGTAAAAACAGCTGAAACACTTTATATGCGGAATACTCTGTAGATAGCCCAGCATTTTGATCAATTTCCGGGATACCACTAAACAGGGGTATGCATTTACTTGAATTTTATCGCTCCAAGCTACATCAGAATCTGTCTTTGAATAGGAACGACACTTTTTTTCTCTCTTTCCCGGCGCAGCCTCAGGTTCACTTGAAACAGAGTTACTATCTTGTTCACTCCCGAATACGCCACTGAGCACAGAATAATCAATGTCATTACTATTCATTACTAACTCATAACCGTCTGAGTCGGAGTCATTCATCAGTTCTGCAATTTCATTATCCCTAAAAATTTTGTCTCTTCTTTTTGTAATACCACCGCTCGTAAAGGAATATCCATATATATATATAATCAAAAGCCACGACATATACTAAGGAAAATATAAATGCCTATTCGTCCGTCTCATTGCAATGAACCCATATGGTGTGAGTGCATGTCTAAGTTTTTGACGCCTACGAACCGAAGGGAAGTGTTGAAGACGTAATCAGTGCAACGTGATTAGACCCAAATACAGCCCTCGTCACCTACTCATTGCTTTGTTTTTTTTTTTTTTCGTTGAAAGAAAACAAAGGACCCATTCTGTGTTATTGTACATTCGGCAGGGGAATTGATCGCAGAACTTAGGTGAACACGTGATTGCCAAGGATACATTTCTTTTTAACCTTTAACATGTTCGTAAGCTGGAAAGTGTGTATACTGATACAGGATCTTGAGGTAGAAATGGAGCCATTGTTAATAAGTATACAGGAAGATAACAGGAGCAGCGATGAGTCAACAAACCCATTACGAAAGTGAATAAAGTAAATAGATGAGTTTTCGGATGTTTTACTTCAACGTTTTATTTCAATTAAATTGAGATGTGTAATGCATTATTATTATTTTTATGATGTTGTGAAAGGTTATAATAAATACTTTTTCCTATTACATTCTTATGAAGTAAGCTTCGCGCTACAAACTTCTTGAACGCGACAACACTGCACGACAGCGTTGCCGCACTTCCACTTACTGTATGCTGTTTCTTCATATAAGCGCGGGGAATTTAAAGATTGGGCTGCAACATGGCTCACCGCTTAACGCAGAGAACATGTTGAAGTAAAAAAAAAAATAAAAAAATAAATACTCTACCAACTAAACCTTTTTATGTTAATAGTTTCAAATATTTGGAACACTAGACTTCCAAATTTTCGAACAGTGTTTTGTACGTTTCTCTAACTACCATGGTAAAGGAGATCAGAGCGTCGTACATTTGTTTTAATTACACAAAAAGTATCAAGTGATGAAAATTGAATTTTTCACAACTTACAGTTAATGGATGCATCTACATATTGTGCACAGGAAATTATTTCACGTGATCTCTTTTCTGAGATATAGTCCTCTAAACATTGATCTACCAAAAAAGTACGAAAAAATACGCACTTTTTCATTAATTTTTATTTTTTTCTCACTACATAGTACAGAGAAAATTTTTATGTCTTAAGTATTGAAAAGACAACATTTCAGCAATTCCAACGAGGTACGACAATGCAATATAAGTTTTGACTGAACGTCACGGCAGCACCACAAAGTCAGGGGCCTATCTTTATGAAATGGATAGTAGTGTTGATTGTGACAGGCTCTTCAGTGCCATTAACACTTACTGGAGCGAGGAAAAAAGTCAACTCACAGTGTCGAACTGGAACAAGTGATGAAAGTGAAGTTCAATGTAGGCATGACCTGTGACGAGTTCAGACTGGCAATAAAGGGTGACATTAACTTACTCAAGAAAGCAAGATCGTCGCAGAAGTATGAATGATGGTGAAGTATTTAACTCATTTGCATGCGCATTGGATAAAATACTGTAATTCATCTTGTCTTTATACTTAGTCATTTTTTTTCCGGATATACTCTTTTGGATTTAAAAAATCTGGTCACCCTAGCAAATCACTGCAGTTTTCTTGAGGGAAGTTTGCTGTTCTATCATTTCAGAAGATTCTTGGTCATCTTAGCAACGCTGCGTGAACGCTGAATTGCCAGCACTATTTGGTTTTATCCCTTTCGAAACACGGTCATTTTTGGCGTTTTCATAGACTTTCAGTTAATGAATTATAACTCAAAGACTATTTACTCGATTGATATGATTGATACTTCGATTTTAGAATATGGATACGGCAATTTTATGATGTAAGTTTGATTGTAGTGTTGTCAACGGGAGGGAAATGTAGGGGTGAAAATTCATTTTAAAAAATCCCTAACCGAATTTTAAGATTTTTTTGAGCTTTAACCCCTGTTGCCACATGGGTCCATTCACCTAAAAAAACTCCTTTTGTGTGTCGACAACGCACAGTGGAAACTTGAAGTTGTTGGCTGTCATACAAAGACAGAAAGAAAAATAGTTTGATCAGAAAAGTAAACAGAAAAGTAAAAAAAAAAATGAATGTTTAGAACCTAAATTCGAATTTTTCATGCGTCCCCTAATTATCCTTTCGTAACAATTTGTACTTTCTTCTGTTCAGTAAAGACTGATGTTTGACTGGCGTAAGTTAACTTGTGTTTGTACGTATAGGTACGGATTTATAAACGTAAATTTCGAAAATTTCTAATTTTTCTACCAAAAAGTAGGGAAATTTTAATTCCCCTAGTTAGCAAAACTGATCGCGGGATCGTAAAATTGGTCTCAACAATTAGGTATCCATACGAGGTGTGTACCTGACAAGCCCTAAGTGGATCTCTCTAAAACGAAAGAAGCTACGGGAAAAAAGGAAAATTCGAAATTTCTCGAATTTTTTACTTTTGAAATTTGAGAGGGAAATTCGACACTCAGGAAAAAAATTACCATCAGGATAAACTGTGATCCAACCATATTTGGCATAGAAAAAAATCATCCCGATATCTTAACCCCTTTCTGCCTGATTTTTTTTCTTTTAGCGAAAAAAAAATCAGTATTGGAAATCCTCATATGGGAACTTGAAAAATGAAGAAATAAAACTTAAATTTTAGATTTTTCACTTAATTCCAACGAAATAAGTAAGTGCCATATATGACACACTTACAATTCACAAAGAACATGCCAGATGACACCAAAATCTCTCATTCATACACGTGAATATCTCACACAGCAGACAAAACAGTCATTTGGTGCCTTTGATAAATCACAGAAAAGCTAAAGTGAAAAAAGGGTATGTGCCACATATGGCACGGCATGCGGTAAGGGATTAATTAGTAATCACACAGTAAAGGATTTAAAAAGTGGCCCACCCGTGTGTGCCACTTTCCCGTCTTGAAAGGGTTAATTTGGTGACTTGAGTTTATGTGTTTTCAGTATTAATGGAACACCGAAATTATGAAGGGCGGGGCCCACTATTAACGCCGAATTACTAACAGAACTTGAACCCGGTACAGTTGGCGGATGCATAGATCCTCATGTACGATCAACTCTTACAGTAAAGGCCACAAAAATCACCACACTTCTTGCCTACAGGAGAGCTTGGTTACAGAGGTTTTCCCTAGTAACTACTACGAGGGGCGTCCCAAAAGCAAGTTTACGAAGCATTATGCAGTATATTGTGCTGTACACAAATTAATGCATATTGTGTGGCACATCTTTGAAATCTTTGAGTTTTACGTTTTATGAGTGTCAACGCTAATTGTCAACATAGTCGCCAAGAGACGTTTCTCTAACCAGAGATGTTCTTTCAAGGCCAGAAAAGGTGATAATCACTGGTAGACCGTGGGCCAAAGGGATCATTAAAAAAATAGTTGTTGGTCAACACATAAGTGCAACACCTGGGTCCTGTGGCGTTTAACCCTTTGGCACCCGTGTATATTTATAGACATCGATGGAATCTCTTTAAATAACCATAGATCACACTGTCAGTGCAACACTGGAACAAGTTATATCTCGATCGATTTGTAAAGGTGTAGACTTTCAGTTTACTTAATGAACGAGACATTTCTGCGTACAAAGGAAAAATAATTGAGGAGTATTTAAGAAAATTTCCCTAAAAAAGATCCCATCTCGCGATTCTTTTAGTTATTACGTGGCAACATTGCGAACTAGGTGAATACTAACATGTATTTATGTGTCCTATTTTATGTTCAACTTAAAATGAAAATTTCATCTTGATCCATCAAATAGTAGCAAAAGAAAAAAATATTTTATAGTCTTCACATGTTTCATAATAATTGAATTTCATTATTGTACGAGTATGACTTTATGTCAATGTCCGTTTTATTTTTCTATAGAAAACAAGTGATACAAATTATTCTAGTTGATTTTCTCATTCGTTATATTATGGCAGATTCCCAGTACTGAGAAATTCCCCAGGAAGGTTTTATGGCTTATTGGTCCATGGTATAACAGAAAATATTTCAAAACAATAGTTTTACTATTGTGCGGTTACATTATGTTCCTTTGAAAATACGTGTTGTTCTGGTTTTCTACAATGAATACACATTCCAAACTGGTATGTGAATTTTTCAAAAAAACTCTCGAAGTTGTTGCTTACTTATTGTATATACACACAGATAATCGCACTACGTATGCAATACGTAGTTTTAAAAGAAATCTCGTAATACTAAACAATCTGTTATATTTTTGTGTTCTTGTCTGTCTGTAAGTTGATAATAGTACCACATTCGCACTTAGATCAACGTGTTCTCAGTTATTCTGAAAAAGAAGGCAAACAAAAAGAAGCCAGTCCACACAGACGACAATTGCAACAAGAAAAGTGATTGCTGTTGTGAAAAATCGAAAATTCTGTGTAACACACTACGCATAAAACAAAACTGACATGAGAACGAAAAATTTCACCGGAAAAATCTTCCGTAAAAACTTTCAGGTCAAAGAACTGCGGCAAGAAAGTGAAACTGTAAAACTGTTATATTTTTGCATCAATTTGCATCCAAATTCCTTCAGAATACGACACAAACAAACACGGTCTATCGCTGGCACTACCTGTTTTACAAAATTACCACGAGTGCTATGTCAGTCTGCTGAATCATGTGTGGCTGAAAATTGCACACTCTTACTCTATGGGTACTACATGAGAAATCTGTGCTGAATGCTGCACACACTCCCACAGCCGCACAGTTCTTGAGTGAGTCGCAGTGTGTGGAACATCCACCATACAACCCTGATCTAGTGTTCAGTGATTATCATCTCATCCTGGCCTTGAAATAACATCTTTGAGGGCTCAAATCCCATAGTGACGAATATATCAAAGCAGCAGCGTAACACTGATTCAACAATTAGGACTCTATATTTTACAGAAGTGGCATCGACAAGCTCGTAATCTAACAAATAATTTTATAGCCTCAAATAAAGAGCTCTTTATTCCAAATTTACGGTTAGATAGACCGTACGATACTTACATAAACGACTCAATCATCTTGATGACTACATTGAAAAAACAAACTGTTAATTACAGCTTACAACATGCACTGTTTTATTTACAACATAATATGTGATGCCTTATAAACTTACTTACGGAACGCCCTTGTACTAGCAGATCTTGTACAATTTGATTTTAGTGCTTCCACTGCAACCGGTAGCCCAAGCGTCTAGATTGTTATTTATTATTATTATTATTATTATTATTATTATTATTATTATTATTATTATTATTATTATTATTATTATTATTATTATTATTATTATTATTATTATTATTATTATTATTATTATTATACTCTTGCTTTTACGTGAAGCCCAGTAATCACCGAGTTTGTTTTTACTAGTCGTGTTCCTTGGTTAGATTCCAGCATTGTTAGAGTATGGATTTTTATGTAGCAATTAGAGGACTAATTGAATTAAGAAATTATTTCCAGGCTAGTTTTTAAGAATAATAATGCTGGGAGACGATACAATTATATGTGAGTTGACAGGAAACTGTAATGACAGGGAACTTATAATTTAACTTATTTTATCGAACTTTAAGTAAAGTTCCTTGAGACTATGTAGTTCACATACACGTCTTTGGTGCTGACAGGAACGATAAACTCGAACCCAGCTTACGAACTTAATTTACATAGAAATTCTGATATCGAAATTAGAGAGCAAGTAACCTAATTCTGAATTAAACGCTTAATGCGTAATTAAATAGCAATTAAAGTAATCAGTTCAATTAAAAATAATATATTGAACATCTTGAAAGGGTACGATATACCATGGAGATTGCAAGTTAGCGATGGAATACCGTAATAGAGTATAAAGTATGAATTGAAAAAAAAAAATGCTTAGTTATTTCAGAGTTAACAATAGAATGAAGAAAACGAACCCTATTTTCTCACCACTATATAAACTAACTTTACAATATTGTAAAGTTCCACGTTTTTCAACACCACGTGCTAGCTGTAAACCAAGGAAGTTATAAAACAGAGGATCTGCCCTTACAACAAAATCTTGAAGCCATATATCACAGTTTCGCCACATCTACTCTGCCCACTCCGCCCAATAAGATTGCAATGTTTTGAGCCAACAATCATGATGAAAACGAAAGTAGCCAATCAGATGTTGGCGGAAACGAGAATAGCCAATCAGAGGTGCCGATGCTCGGTTGTTTTGTGGCTTCATTGATTTAATAGGATGAAGATACATATGGGCAAATCCTCTATTTTATAACATCCTTGCTGTAAACACACTTCAGACGATATCTACGAAGAAGACGTCGTCCACCATCGCCTATGATTGGCAAGTAACGAAGATGAACGAAGTCAGCCGACATTTCAGGATAAAAGAGGACAGAACACGACAGAAGGCATCAATCTTCACCGACTGATCAACTACCAACTCTCTAAGAGCCCTGATCATTAAGAGTTCCTTAATGCCCTGTCTAAGACGCATGCTTATTGAGAGGTAGCTATCCAACACACCCTAAGACGCATGGTCATTGGGCTCCTATATTTCACCAGCAAATCACCAAGTTATTTAGAGGAACTTATGTTTTATCTGTGATATTTATTACTATTGTATACAAGAGGAAACTTTTATAGTGAAACATAATGGGAAAATCCAAATTCGCATGTAGCATCTTTTAGCTCTACACTGAAAGACAAAAAAATATTTACAATATACACTAAATTCACTTTACAGTGTAAAACTGTGTAAAATAAATAATATATTAAATGGTTTGAACATGGTCGTTTCCTGAATCGAATGTTTGTTTCCGCCAGAAGGATAATTTTCTTTAATTTGACTCTGGCCCGTCTTTTAGATCCGGTATCTGAATATTAAAACCGGAACAGGTTGTCATCATTGCCATTTCATTGTCCATTATGTTTCAGGAAAAGGGAAAACAAACGACAGCACAAAACACACGAAAACAACAAACAAACGACAGTAAACTATGAAAAATTAACAATAATTTCCCTAAGTGCTATATCCATTAATCCTATCCTAATAGTTTATCAAAATTTTAGAAGTTAGGATAGCAGACCGGCGCTTCTATCCATGCCATATGCCACTCCTTTCAATAACTCAGGTCAAAGGAACAAAGGTCAAACTGAGTAACATGAACCATATTCCAGTAAGATGCATGAAACTGAAAAAATAAAATGAAGAACTTAAGAGTAAAACAATGCTTTTATATAGTATAAAACCTTAGGTGAGAAAACTGTCCGAGATGAGTACTTTACTCTGTTAGAGACAATGATGTGTGGTAATACATAAGCTTGGTAGCATAGCCCGTAGTCCATTTTTAGATGAATATAGGCCTACATATGTATTCATAAAGATGATGCTTACAGATTGTTTCCCCGTAAACATATTGTCTCCAGGCCAGAATTAATAGTTTGGTAGTCAGTGGTGCTGTAGGAATCGTAAGTGATTGACGTACAAAAACACATATCACTGATTTGTCTTGTCCTCTCTCCTTGCGGATGATGATCCGTCTGTCGGAAAGTAATCTACAATTTTGATGGTATTATCGAAGTACCCTAATTGATTCTTATGTTAAGTTTGTGTGGAAGATTTTTCAATGATATAGATAAGTCTTTTTGCTTTACTGGAAGTTCTCGTGAGAGTGTTTGTGGAAAGAAATGACGGGTTACTATTTGTAGATTTCATCCCTATAGTAGTACTCCACGGTAGATTATTAGATTATTACTGTAGATCATTTATGAAATATAAACAAAAAATTGCCTAAGTGTTTTCTTTTAAGAAAATCATCCGGAAAAAGCTTACCTCAAAAGAAAACTACCACTTGGGATTTTAACATAAAATATTATTTATATCACATTGAAGATTCCTTAATTTTAAAAAAATTCATTCCAAGAGTAAATTACCCCTATGATTTTTCTTTAAATAACAAATTATCTATATCATATTATAGGTTGTTTTTTTTTTTTTAATTGGAGCATTCATTTATGAAATAGGAACAAAATTCATTCAGTTGTTTTTAAAGAAGTTGACAGGAAAAAACTCACACTCAAGAGTAAACTTCCTCTTATGGATCTTTTAAGGAAAAATTAGTAAGGCATATTGTCAGAGTATGGACAAAATCGCCCGAGTCGTTTTCTGAGAAAATCGTCCGAGAAAAAATCATATTCAAGAGTAAACTACCTCTTCTGATTTTTTTCCAAAAAGAAAAAAAGAAAAAAGAAAAGAAAACGATTTATGCCATATCATGCGGTTGCTAATTTGATAGATGAAATATAAACAAAATAGTTACAGCTGTTGTTTTAAGAAATTCGCATTTTTTTCATCCATCAGTAAATTACTCTTAATTTTGGTAGGAGAAAGATATTTTCAAAAAAAACTACCGTAGGAAATGTTATAAAAAACATAAGGTTAAAATTTGATGCGGATACGTTGAACGTTGTAGTCTCTCGGTGAATGCAGACATTTCCATCGGGGTGAACAGATGGACGGGCAGACGGACAGATATCCAAAAATAACTTTCTCGATTTGTAGGGCCATGACACCTTGAAATCTTTAATTCGATTTTTTAAAAATCAGTATCATCATGCTTTCTTCTCTCTTATTGTCACTTGAAAGGAAGAAATGGCTTTTACAATACCTTTTTTGTTTCTTTAGAAACATGTTTTGAACGGTAAGGACTTTCGTTTGTTTCACTAACACTGCTTATAAGGTAGCTGCAAGTAGACTATATATGCCAGTGCAGTTAAATACGCCAAGTGTTTAGTGCTGGAACGTTTCCGACGAAATCCGCATAAATGCGCCACCAATATGTGAAACGGTTTTGGGCAAGTCCGATTTGACGAATACTCCCGGAGACAGTGCTGAGACCGCCACGCCGTGCAGTGTTGTTTGTTTCGGGAACGTTCCGTGGAAGGACGTTATTATTTCAATAGAAGTAACAATCCGTTATTAGTACCGTCCTAACTCAGAGCATTGCGGATTGTTTACACCAATGTATGCCTTATTTTGTACACGTCTAGGAACACTTTGTTTTGTGAGTGTAGTTTCAATATTTGTTATTTCATAGCTACTAAATCAATACCATTATGGTGCAGCGAAATACGCCAGGGCTTGTGCATAATTGACTGCAGAAGACAAAGATGTTTTCATTTGCCCCACATGTTCCATGTAATATCGGTGTAGTGTAGGTTTTTTTTTGGGGGGGGGGGCAGTACAATGACACTATTTGTTTACCTTCTTATGGACTAAAAATTTTCAGTTTTGAACTTCATTTCAACTTTGAAGATTATCGTTTTTATATTTTATCTTTTTATCTTCATCTTGCACTTTAGTTATTCCATTATTTGCTTCAGTCATGTTGTATAGTAATATTTGAGTTTGCATAATACAGATAATGTAAGCAGTTGCAAAATTTATTATAGGTTTCTTGTAGTATTCCAGACTTGGCGTAATTACCTGCACGTGTTGGTAAATACGCCACTGTCTAACACTTTTTTTTACCTTGGGTACAAAATAGAAGTGAGTCGCTTCATTGCCACATTTTCTCTACACGCGGAAAAGACTACTCTGCAACGCACGTATTTTGTTCTTTGTGTTTCATGAAAATTAAGGCTATAAAAAAATATGACACCCTTAACATGGCGTGTTTACCTGCCTGCCTTAGATCTAGATAAGGAGCATATTGATAATTAATATTAATTGCATATAATAATTGTATTTTATTATAATACAAGTTGTAATTAAGTAAAATATTTATATCGTGTAATAGTCTATTTTCATATTCTAGAATGTTACTAATTATGCTCCATCTTTAAACATTCTAAATAATATTTTGATAATATTTATTGTAATATCCATTCTTATATATATATATATATATATATATATATATATATATATATATATATATATATATATATATAACAATAACAGATATAGAAACAGAGTAGTATAGTTATAAAAGTATAAAATTGTTAGAAATATATTAATTAAATACAAATATTCTAAAATTAATCCAATATCTAATACAAATAATCATGTCTATTCGCCATTCTAATTTGAAACCTTCCACCAACTTAAAACCATTTCAAATCAATACTCCAACATCCCTAAATTTCCACATAAACCAATAGATAAGCTGATAACAATGTCCCGAGCTATTTCCTAAAGCACTTTCCGCCCACTGGCTATAAACCAAATCATTTGGAGAAACTCCCAATACTGCTATTAATATTCTCTTTCTTCCCTAGATATTTTTGTTTTGTTGTTTTTATTTGTTACTACAGTGTGCCAAAAATGACTTTACAGTTGGAAAATGTGTAAATTAGTTTTATCACTCCCTTGCGAGTATTACATAGATGAACCCACGGAAAATGCAGTATAACGGTTATGTTGCGAAATAGTTTAGGAATCTAAGCAACTTTCAGTAACAGTCAGTACCTCGTCAGATGCAAGGTCATTGGAATGGATTTTTCTATATAAAGTCTAAATGCTTAAATGTGTGCTTTCCTTTATAGTATTGAACTGAGCGACCGAAGCTCCTATGAAACCATTTGCACCTTTTTGAAATATCATATCTATAACAGTGATTGAGATATGATGATGGCATTTTGTTCGTTAATAGTGGTGATATTGCAGATTGTTTTGTGATGAGATAGTTACAATTGTTTATATCCTAGAAAAATGTTGTGGTTCCATATACAATCAAATTTCCGCTAACGGGCACCATTCAACAACGGATACATCCAAAATACAGACAGATTTTTGTCCAGGCATAAATACACGTATTACTAAGGGACAGAACCCTCTCTTTTACAGACATTCGCCGATATAGACACAGACAATCCTTCGTTTCCTTTAACATTTTAGTATCCCTTTATAACAGATAGGAATTATTTTCAGTTGATTTCATCAGAAAATGAAATTTGACAATAAAAATGTCTTTGTTATAAGTCAGTGACTTGGTAAACCAGCGCACAAAACGTTTACGAGCTAAACTTGAAATTTCTGTATACACAACTTTTCAATATGTAATATAATAATGATGATGGATATTTTTATTCCGTCACTGTTATTTTTAGTACAGGTAGGATTTAGGAGTTTTCTTGAAGGAGATAATATACATAGAAAGAAATTACCTCACATGTAAACAGTGGCGTACACAGAATTTCATGAATGGAATTCAAGCTCTCAAGTTTGTATTATTTCAGGTTTTTTCTATACATATCATTATGGTATATGCTTGTTTTTATACCATATAAAAACCATACCATACTTGTTTTTATACTTATTTTAATATTCTGCTGAAGAAGAGAGTTAAAACCTGGACCTTTCCTTTGTATACGCCACTGCATAATCATACATGCAATGCAGTATATTTTGTAGTCTTTAAAAACATATTCCCCCGGGATATACTTACGTTCTTTTACAGAGGTACATATCCCCCTCATTCTTCCTAGTAGTTGGAACATTGAGTAAAGTACTTCGATATTAGGATTTTTTAACATTAATGACTAATATACAGGGTGATCCATATTATGTATATGATGTTCGACTGACTGTAGTATTTGTAATTGTGGACAAAAACATTCAATATAGCAACACTGTGTAGCCTGAGAGCGGGGATTTTGGTCACTGGACTTAGAACCATTAGTCTATGGCAGACAGAATGGTGAGGTTGAACATTTCCGAACCGCTGGATCGATCGTCATGGGTCTGTGGAGTGGCCAGTTGGAGCTCCTGATTTGTCACCACCTGACCTTTTCTTGTGAAGTGTTTTAAAGGATAAAGTGCGTCAACAGCACATTCGTATGCTAATTTGACCGAACTACGCGAAGCTATCACAGAAAAGAGATATCAGTGCGGGTCTGTCAATCTGCTTCTGACGTTTTTCTTCGTCTCCAGGCATGTAATAATTTAGATGGTGAATTGGTGGATCATGCCATGGAGAACACATTAAAATTCTTGTAAGGGAAGGTATGAGAGTAATGTGCTTATGTCCAAGGTATGTTGTTAGTTTCTTTGAATGTACATAATTGCGAGCCACCCTGTATTTCTGTATTCCTCAAATAGGTACAGAATGAGCAGTAAGTAATCTAAATTTCTGCAACCTCCTATAACTAACACCTCTCATTTACAGACAAATGATGATGTCCTATCGGTTTAGAGGTTTCACTGTATTAGCATTGGTTTATCCAAGACTATTTACGAAACATAGACTAAAGTTTGCATGTTGCTAATGTTCATAGTACACAAGAAGAGATAGAAAACACACATAATTTCTTTTAATCTGTAAGTAGCAAGTTACAAGTTTGCAGGCAACTAGTTTCACGCTAGACATCGGAGTAGTTGAATCGTTTGTCATCTTGCTGAAAGATAGATAGTATACTTATTGTCATGTGTTTTAGTGCCATCTACAAGAGAGAAGTAACAAGATGTAATGAGATTTTTCGGAGAAAACGGAAAACTTCGACCGAAATCTTCAAAGAAATGGTGGAAGTCTATGGTGCTGAATGTATAGAACATAGCAACATTGATAGATAATGCTTTTTTTTTTTTTTAAGATAATCTCGTAAACATTACAGCTTCTGTTTGTTCAAACTTACCTCTAATCGCTCTAAGACCAACAATTCTTAGTAAACTAAACGTAAACTATCCCATGTGGTTTTTTCATGAGAAATACATGCTACAGTATAGAGTCGTTACAGAAATGTTTATTTATGAAATATGAATAAAATTGTCTGAGACGCCCCATCCCCTAAGAGTGAACTACCCTTTGTGAAGTTTTTTAATGCAAAATAATTTGTATCATATCTTATGTTTCTTAATGGAGTATTTATTTATGAAATATAAACAAAATTGCCATAATTGCTTTTGAAAAATATCGTCCAGGAAAAATTCAACCCCAACAGAAAACTATTCCCTGTGAATTTTAAGAAAAATGACATATCATATTGTAAATTATTAGTGTAGATTATTTACGAAATCTCCATAGTATTAGAGTATAGCAGAGTATAAGACCGATGGTTACTATTTGCTAGTTTTTTTTTTTTTTTTTTTTTTTAAATTCACGTGCACCTCCTTAACAAGAATTTACAATGTCACATTCCGGTCTTCCATGATTATTGCCCTTGCTTTCTCCACCAATTCCTGTGTTCTCACTATACTTGCTGCATCCGGACCGGATGTTCATAGTCTTTAATTGACTTCCCTTCCTTGTTTTAAAGACGCCTTTGTCATGCAATTTCAAAGTCTAAATAACAAAATAATCTCTTTTTTACTTAAGAAAACATTCAATTTTGTTTTACATATCGAAGATGAATAAGCAAAGCAAGTTACTGTGTTTATATAAATCTTTGTTATTACCAAATAATCAGAAGTTAAGATTGGATACCTGGCAAATTTCTTCAAATTTGTAAAATTATACCAAACACAAAAACTAAATCAAAATTGACCCAGTCTCGATGATATTTCAATTTTTTTAAAAAAGCTAATTAATGTACTAACTGCTTTTTATTTTTCCGCAGACCTATGAATACGAGGGTGATTCAGAAAGTAATGCCTCCAAGCACACTAGTTAGCCAACAGTACTGCAAACATTCTGAACTCTTTATCATTAATGCGCAGCTGTTTAAACTATAGAATGTCACTTGTTTCACCTTCCTATCTCTTCTCGCTCCAGAATAATGGAGCAATCCATGGCATACAGTGGTAACGTCCGGTTGAAACAACGGACTGTCATTGAATTTCTGACTGCGGAAGATTGTGCGCCCAAGAACGTTCATAGCCGGCGACGAGTCGTGGATACACCATTACGACCCGGAAACGAAGTGTCAGTCGATGGAGTACCGCCACACGTCCTCTCCTTCGCCAAAAATTTCAAAGTTGTCTCATCTGCTGGCAAAGTGTTGTTGACATTCTGCCTTATGCTATCTATAGTCCATATCTTGCACCCTGCGACTTTTGGCTCTTCCCCAAACTTGAGGATCACCGTAAGGGCCAACACTACAGTTGTGACGCGGAGGTGGAAGTAGCCGTTCAGCAATGGTGGTGTTGCCAGCAGCCACCACAATTCTTCGCCGACGCCATAAAAAAAACTTATTTCGCGTTGACGCAAGTGTGTTGTCCGTAATGGGGACTATGTTGAAAAAAGATGCCACCATTTGTGGCTGACATTGCAAGCTTTCCACTGATACCTGTATCGGTGCTATCTATCATCACAAATAAAGGTATCACCTTGCAGGCATTACTTTCTGAATCACCCTCGTATATCTATGAATATGTAAGCTTTCCACTGATACCTGTATCGGTGCTATCTATCAAACACAAATAAAGGTATCACCTTGGAGGCATTACTTTCTGAATCACCCTCGTATATCTATGAATATGTAAGCCCTCCACTGATACCTGTATCGGTGCTATATGTCAAACACAAATAAAGGTATCACCTTGAAGGCTTTACTTTCTGAATCACCCTCGTATATCTATGAATATGTAAGCTTTCCATAGATACCTGTATCGGTGCTATCTGTCAAACACAAATAAAGGTATCATCTTGCAGGCATTAGTTTTCTGAATCACCCTCGTATATCTATGAATATGTAAGCTTTCCACTTATACCAGTATCGGTGCTATCTGTCAAACACAAATAAAGGTATCACCTTGGAGGCATTAGTTTCTGAATCACCCTCGTATATCTATGAATATGTAAGCTTTCAACCGATACGTGTACCGGTGCTATCTGTAAAACACAAATAAAGGTAACACCTTCGAGGCATTACTTTCTGAATCACCCTCGTATATCTATGAATATGTAAGCTTTCCACTGATACCTGTATCGGTGCTATCTATAAAACACAAATAAAGGTATCATCTTGGAGGCATTACTTTCTGAATCATTCTCGTAGGTAGGTGAAGAATACGTAGAATTTCAGGAAAGTGCACGTTGGTTAATATATTGAAAATTAATATTTCTGAGTGTTCTGGGCATTTTTGACCCTATCTTGGCATTAACAACTTCTCCCGCCATTAAGGAAACTAGTAGTCGAATGTTATACAGAAGTAAAAAATTTTATCTTCCCATGTCATTGAACTTGGCATAGCTTGGTGAGAGGGTAAATTCAATATGTCTTCTAGACTTAATGTTTCTCCAAACGCGCCAGTGTTTTAAAAGCTCATAAATAGAGAAACACGCTGTGCTCGTACGGCACCATATGTTCGTCTCGTTGTGAATGAACAATGCAGTGATTGGACTCGTTCCAGCTGAGAAATATCTGTTGCGAAATTCTGTTTCTTGTATCTCAGGTCGTAGATAAAAAAGAGAAGTTAAATACTGGTGACTCACGAGATGGGAAAGATGTTTACCATCACGTTTTTTGCTGTGTAGTTGCGTCAAGATCAAGTTTATTTAACAGAAGTAGGTAATCCTGAACTACGCCATCGCACTCAATAACCTGGACGCCTACAACGCTGTCAAACATAGGAACGGAGATTCGAGACAGATTGGATATCTTTCATGCGTGATACTGAAGTATAGTAGGTGGGATGTAAAGAAGAAGATTTACTGGTAGGGAACAGATAAAAAAAGAAAACTACGGACTTAATAATACAAATGTAAGAAATTGGAAAGCGATAGTGTAATAAGCAAAGCCACGTCAAAAAAAAAAAAAATCGAGATTGCTAGCTGAAAAAGATACCAGCAACGTACTCGTTTGAAACTATCGCGAAAACTTTAGAGATAAAATGAAATGAAATCTTTTAGCTTAACGATTGTGCCCCTTAGGCTAAGGGAGACGATGGTTAAGGTAATTGATGATGAAAGAATCGGCGGAATCAGAATGTGGGAGGAAACGGAAGCCCCTCGAAAAAAATCCACAGACACGATGTTGTTCATCGCAAACTTACTTGCAAGGGAATCGAATCAGGGGTCCCACGCACCAGAGGTAAGCCCTTTACCACTGGGCCACCGTGGCCCCAACTTTGGAGAGATTATTTTACGTAATTCTCTACATACGAGAGAAACAGAAATACATTCACATCGAGAATAATTCAGACTGTGAATTATAAACTCGATGTGGAATTCGGACACACCGTACACTGGGAAAAAAATTGTAGGTGGCGTACTTAAAACGATAGGTTACATGCGTAATTCCTGTAGTTTTTGGACTTAACGTACAGCAGACGTAGAACTGAAAACGCATGTTTTATAATACTTTCTGTATAAGTGTTCCATCTATACGTACTTTACGTATGAAACAATGTAGGCGGTTAGGATCTTACACACAAATGGACGTATATAACATAAAGCTGTGAAATGTAACATAAGTATATGCATGTGATATACGGAAAATTGTTAGATATCAGATATCCTGTAAGAGCATGATGTAACATCTAAGGACAGTGCGTATGTAGCATATGGATAACGTATGCTCCATACTGATTTCTATAGTAAGCAAGAGGATACCGTATATTTGTACAATATACCGCTGTCCCGAGAACGGATTTTTCTCTGTGTAGTGTCCATTCATGCCTGAGCAGC
Source organism: Thermobia domestica (assembly GCF_964235325.1). Classification (NCBI taxonomy): domain Eukaryota; kingdom Metazoa; phylum Arthropoda; class Insecta; order Zygentoma; family Lepismatidae; genus Thermobia; species Thermobia domestica. The sequence continues at coordinate 266,535,506 of NC_137462.1, forward strand.
TATTGGAAGTACTTTCTGTGTGTATGGTCTTGTTTTCCGTTGGAAGTACTTGTATTCCGTTGGATACAAACTCAAATAATGGTTCGGGTCCTACTTTAATTAGTACGTCCTTTCATTAACTAAGGTATTTAATAGGAGCGTCAAGTCCTAGGCTATTTGTTCCATTCACAGTAAAGCCAATAACAGACAGATACATTTTTTATATATACATACAGTGTGACCCATAACTATGTATATATGTATATGATGTTTGACTAACTGTAGTATTTGTAATTCTGGACAAAAAGTTTCTATATGGCAACACTGCGTAGCCTGGGAGTGGGGATATCGGTCAGTGAATTTCGAATCGTTAGTGTATGCCAAACACGATGGTGGAGCTGAACGAAACATTACCGAACCGCTGGATCGGTCAACGTGGGTCTGTGGAGTGGCCAGCTCTATCTTCCGATTTGTCATCACCAGACTTTTTCTTAGGTGGTGTTTTAAAGGGCATAGTGTATCAACATCACATACGCAATTTGGCCGAGCTATGGGAAGCCATCACAGAAGAGTTCCACAGGATACCAGTACGGTTCTGTCAAACTGCTTGTGACAACGTTGCCCTTCGTCTCCAGCCATATATCAACTTGGATGGTGCATTAGAGGACCATGCCATGGAAAACACAGATTAAAATTCTTGTAACGAAAGGTATGAGAGTAACGTGTTTATACTCAATTTTATGTTGTTAGTTTCTTTATCGCAGTCTTTGAAACACCATATACATAATTATGGTCTACCCTGTACAAAAACGTATAAACGAGTATAACATCATTATTATAACGAAACAAAACATCTATACCAGCCTTTGCGAACCTTTTCCACACTGCGGCTCTCTTTAGAGTCTACAATACATGTGAAGGACAACCAGTGGCGGCGGTTGGACGTTAAATTTGGGGCAGCAAGACATGATCTGAATATTTGTATAACAATGTTAGTCTTCCTGCTTGTTTCTAACACTGTTTGACGAAAGGTTGTATAACTAATAGGATACCGCCTTCTTCAGTTAAAATACCGTATATCGTATTTCATATTTTATTAAGTAAATTGACAAGAGAAACGGAAGTAGACACTTGCCCTTTGTACTCTTAAACAACGAAAGTGTAAGAAGAGATTTGATTCCTTGCTCATGAATATCTTAAAATTCTGTCTGGAAAATTGTGTGATCAGATTATTTAATAATGAATTTGCAAAACAAATAAATAGAAAGGATAATATTAATCATAGTAATGAATAATGATACTTGTTTTGCAAAAGTTATATTGAAACTGAGAATTAATGAAAAACATAATATTTAATTCCACACATGCCATTAAATGTATGTTATTACTCTTAGAAAATGAAAGACAATAAATACTGTACTACAAGCATATGCTACGACATTTAAAGAAATATTTGCTTTTGCAACTTCTCGAAACATGTTCGTTCCCATAAAGGGCAGTTTTCATTTTCTTGGAACACATCAAAACACAACAATACTTAGAATCAATCCACACTTCAGTTATACAAAATAACCTTAAAACCTAGAATTATGCTCAATTTACTAAATTTAATTGTATATAAACTCGTACACCCTTAAACACAACACTTTACTCGTATATTACACTACAAAACAATGGAAAAGGTAGAAGTTGTTTCTTATTACGCTCTTTTTAATCAATATTCCTTACTTTAGAAAGAAGAAAAGACATTTTAGGAACTGTAAATTTTTGTGCAATTAAAGAATAACTTGTGAAATATATATATTGCATAATGTTCTCTCAATTAGTTTCAAAGCGGCTGACTAATACATCGAGCCCTTGTAAGAACAAATGAAAGTATGCTGGATTGAATTGTGCTCCAATAGGTTACTTTTGGGGGTTATTTTCTGTGGCAATTAAAATGCAACTCCTGTAGCTTTCTTTACTCCATGGGAAGACAACCAATACGTATTCACGCAACGGCAAATATTATATGGCACCATTTTTTTTCTATTAACCAGTAACACATACAAAATCTTTACATTTCCAAATGAAATATACATTTGGAAACTATATACATTAATGGGTTACTTCAAAAAAGTGCGGGGGCAACTGCCCCCCTTTGTCCCCTAATCGCCGCCCATGAGGACAACTTGCAATATATACAGTTAGTATTTATATTTCTTCCCCATATTACTGCATATATATATATATATATGGGTGTGAGTGTGAGTGTGAGTGTTCTTGTTTTTGCTATGGTATAATCATGTTAAAATGGTATGATGCTTACTCCGTAATTGCGTGGTCCTTTGTTTCAAACTTGGGGCCGGACACCTTGATTAATATGTTGCAAATATATAAATAAATCCAGTACGTAAACACAATAGCCTACCCATCAGGAATAGAAAAAAGTATTTTTCTGAAAAATAAAATAAAAATTTATTAAGTTCAACAAGTTAACATGATAATAAAAAAACATAGAAGTACACAACTTCAGTCAATGTGATGTTGGTGTTTCTTTCAACTAAAAACTTGGAAATGTCAGGATCAAACGAAGAAACTTTTAAGCGAAGATCTGCCTCAGCATTAAATCTATTCCTGTACTTATTCTTCAGATAAGAAATTCGATCATTTAACTTTATTTCTCACCACTGTGTATGCCTTTCTCAGACTGGTTTGCGGCCCCCACGTTTGGAAAGGCTGATCTACACAAAAGAGTAAAATAAAGGCGGTGGAAAATCTAAAAGAATAAACAAAAACAAGTATAAATATACCACATTGACTTGATACGTTTGTCAAGTCAAAATCGCCACTTACTAATAATTAAATGAAAAATATACTAATCGTTAGTACTACATTAGTACTGGTTAGTACTCCAAGCACAACGTTAGTACTCACACCCATATAAAGTTATTAACGAATTAAAGTGGCGATATTCACTTGACGTCAAGCCAGAATCGCCACTTTTGTAAATATTGTCCAAAGTATAAAAAAGTAGTGCCAATCGTTAGTACTACGTTAGTACTGGTTAGTACTCCAAGCACAACGTTAGTACTCATACCCATATAAAGTTATTAACGAATTAAAGTGGCGATATTCACTTGACGTCAAGCCAGAATCGCCACTTTTGTAAATCTTCTCCAAATAATACAAAAGTGATGTCAATCGTTAGTACTACGTTAGTGCTGTTTAGTACTCCAAGCACAACGTTAGATCTCACACCCATATAGTTATTAACGAATTAAAGTGGCGATATTCACTTGACGTCAAGCCAGAATCGCCACTTTTGTAAATCTTCTCCAAATTATACAAAAGTAGTGTCAATCGTTAGTACTACGTTAGTACTGGTTAGTACTCCAAGCACAACGTTAGTACTCACATCCATATAAAATTATTAACGAATTAAAGTGGCGATATTCACTTGACGTCAAGCCAGAATCAGCACTTTTGTAAATCTTCTCCAAATTATACAAAAGTGATGTCAATCGTTGGTACTACGTTAGTACTAGTTAGTACTCCAAGCACAACGTTAGTTCTCACACCCATATAGTTATTAACGAATTAAAGTGGCGATATTCACTTGACGTCAAGCCAGAATCGCCACTTTTGTAAATCTTCTCCAAATTATACAAAAGTGATGTCAATCGTTAGTACTACGTTAGTACTGGTTAGTACTCCAAGCACAACGTTAGTACTCACACCCATATAAAGTTATTAACGAATTAAAGTGGCGATATTCACTTGACGTGAAGCCAGAATCGCCACTTTTCTAAATCTTCTCCAAATTATACAAAAGTAGTGTCAATCGTTAGTACTACGTTAGTACTTGTTAGTACTTCAAGCACAACGTTAGTACTCACACCCATATAAAGTTATTAACGAATTAAAGTGGCGATATTCACTTGACGTCAAGCCAGAATCGCCACTTTTGTAAATCTTCTCCAAATTATACAAAAGTAGTGTCAATCGTTAGTACTACGTTAGTACTGGTTAGTACTCCAAGCACAACGTTAGTACTCACACCCATATAAAGTTATTAACGAATTAAAGTGGCGATATTCACTTGACGTCAAGCCAGAATCGCCACTTTTCTAAATCTTCTCCAAATTATACAAAAGTAGTGCCAATCGTTAGTACTACGTTAGTACTGGTTAGTACTCTAAGCACAACGTTAGTACTCACACCCACATAAAGTTATTAACGAATTAAAGTGGCGATATTCACTTGACGTCAAGCCAGAATCGCCACTTTTGTAAATCTTCTCCAAATTATACAAAAGTAGTGTCAATCGTTAGTACTACGTTAGTACTGGTTAGTACTCCAAGCACAACGTTAGTACTCACACCCATATAAAGTTATTAACGAATTAAAGTGGCGATATTCACTTGACGTCAAGCCAGAATCGCCACTTTTCTAAATCTTCTCCAAATTATACAAAAGTAGTGCCAATCGTTAGTACTACGTTAGTACTGGTTAGTACTCTAAGCACAACGTTAGTACTCACACCCACATAAAGTTATTAACGAATTAAAGTGGCGATATTCACTTGACGTCAAGCCAGAATCGCCACTTTTGTAAATCTTCTCCAAATTATACAAAAGTAGTGTCAATCGTTAGTACTACGTTAGTACTGGTTAGTACTCCAAGCACAACGTTAGTACTCACACCCATATAAAGTTATTAACGAATTAAAGTGGCGATATTCACTTGACGTCAAGCCAGAATCGCCACTTTTGTAAATCTTCTCCAAATTATACAAAAGTAGTGTCAATCGTTAGTACTACGTTAGTACTGGTTAGTACTCCAACCACAACGTTAGTACTCACACCCATATAAAGTTATTAACGAATTAAAGTGGCGATATTCACTTGACGTCAAGCCAGAATCGCCACTTTTTTAAATATTCTCCAAATTATACAAAAGTGATGTCAGTCGTTAGTACTACGTTAGTACTGGTTAGTACTACGAGTTCAACGTTAGTACTCACACCCATATAAAGTTATTAACGAATTAAAGTGGCGATATTCACTTGACGTCAAGCCAGAATCGCCACTTTTGTAAATCTTCTCCAAATTATACAAAGGTAGTGTCAATCGTTAGTACTACGTTAGTACTGGTTAGTACTCCAAGCACAACGTTAGTACTCACACCCATATAAAGTTATTAACGAATTAAAGTGGCGATATTCACTTGACGTCAAGCCAGAATCGCCACTTTTGTAAATATTGTCCAAAGTATACAAAAGTAGTGCCAATCGTTAGTACTACGTTAGTACTGGTTAGTACTCCAAGCACAACGTTAGTACTCACACCCATATAAAGTTATTAACGAATTAAAGTGGCGATATTCACTTGACGTCAAGCCAGAATCGCCACTTTTGTAAATCTTCTCCAAATTATACAAAAGTAGTGTCAATCGTTAGTACTACGTTAGTACTGGTTAGTACTCCAACCACAACGTTAGTACTCACACCCATATAAAGTTATTAACGAATTAAAGTGGCGATATTCACTTGACGTCAAGCCAGAATTGCCACTTTTTTAAATATTCTCCAAATTATACAAAAGTGATGTCAGTCCTTAGTACTACGTTAGTACTGGTTAGTACTACGAGCACAACGTTAGTACTCACACCCATATAAAGTTATTAACGAATTAAAGTGGCGATATTCACTTGACGTCAAGCCAGAATCGCCACTTTTGTAAATCTTCTCCAAATTATACAAAAGTAGTGTCAATCGTTAGTACTACGTTAGTACTGGTTAGTACTACAAGCACTAAGTTAGTACTCACACCCATGTAAAGTTATTAACGAATTAAAGTGGCGATATTCCTTTGACCTCAAGCCAGAATTGCCACTTTTCTGAATATGTTTCGAAATGTTTCCTCCACCTTTCTTGATCTTCAGCTTCCTCTTTCAACTCCCAATTCGTTCTTCCGTTTCTGAAATCTTCGACCAGTTGCAATCTTCTTCTTCCTACTCCTCTCATTCCTTCCATGTTTCCCTGTATGGTGTTTCTTACATACAGTTTGTTCGCAAGATGTGTTCAATGTAATTAGTCTTCCTACGATGGATGTAGATTAAAAGCGTTCTCTTTAACAATTTGTTTTATATCGAATTTTTATTTGTTTATCTTAGAAATAAAAGGCTTTTTTATACCTTTTAAAAATATTAAAAATGTACAAAACGCTCGAATGAAACTAAAAATTAATGACAATCGAGACTGGTAAGGTAGGGGTATGGACACAGTTATAATATGGAAAAATTGAGACATTAGATTTTAGCTATTTACTTAAACACGTCCAAGAATCAGATTCATCGCATATTAGGATTAACAACCACATATACAGGTAATATCATGGTCAGTACTTCTTTACTTTTTCTTAGTATTACAAATCCTAACGTTAGTGCTTCATTTCTACACTTGAAATTGAGGGGCGTTGAAAGACAAAGTTAGGCCTCTTTCACATTGCCGGATCAGTTTCCGGCTGTTTGCCGGATCCGGTTTCGGCCCCCTTCATATTATCCGGCGTTTTGCCGTGGATGAAAAATATGCGAGCAGGGTTGCTGTGCAACTGAAGAAACAAAACTCTGTGACTTTTGTCGAGTTTTGGTGGTTGTAATGGACAGACGCAAAATGTGTTTTCTACTCGCCTTGTTAAGACACAGGCAGAAAAAAAAAGTCAGAGACACATATGGGTTCACCCTGATTTTTCTATACTGTTTCCACAATTAAGGGAAGACGAAGGAAAATTCTTTAATTACTTTCGTATGTCTATCGCATCAACTATTGTCATTCATTAGTTTTGTTTACGTGGCTGCAGTGGAGAAATGCAAAATAACATGCATTTTATTCGCTTTGTTACCAGGCCCGTAGCCACCCCAAAAATTTAGAGGGGGCCCGGTAAAAGTTAAGGGGGCCCGACGCAATCATAGTATACTTCATCACCATATTATAGTTCATTTGGAAGCCTACCGTGAAACTTTTAGGGGGCCAGCCAAAGTTTAGGGGGCCAGGCCCCCCTAGCCCCCCGTGGATACGGGCCTGTTCGTTATCGAAATGAGAGAACATGCCACATACAGAAAAGATGTGCACTTTTTATTAGAGAAGCGGTATTTTGGAAGAGATTTTTCTATACTGTTTCCACAATTGATAAACTTGGGCAAAATAGCGGCCCGGTTCTGCATATTTAAAATACCGTTCCGGTATTCAACTGTTGTGGCTGAGAAAACCAGGCTAAAGTCCTCTCGGGATAGTCAACCGTTGAGGTCTATCCGAGAATCTCAAGCCAAGATTCAGCCACTGACCCCAAGACTGGTCTGTAGGCATTATTATTACTAGCTGTTATGTCCGTCCTTCGCACGGGTCAGATAAAACATCAATGTAAACAAACTGAATAATGAGAGAAGAATTAAGAAACATTTCTAAAATTACATACATTTTGTGTGAATATATATCCAACAACGTACGTGTTTTCATTGGGAAGGCCGATGGGGGCTGAATTTGAACGTAAACACTATCGGGAATATCAATATACATCTGAGCGACCTCGATAAATATGAATTCGACACAAATATTGGTCATTTCCTACTACTTTTACATGTCCCGGTAAACGCCCCCTGAGACCCCTCCCTGGTTCGAATTGTGAAAAAATCGCCTCTGGCCTTCAGCAGATACCGCAAAAACTATGAATGTGACACTAACATTTGTCATTTTCTACTACTTTTACATGGAAAGTAAACGCTTCTGTGACCCTCTCGTTCCAATTTTGAAAAAACAACGCCTCTGGCTCCCAGTCGACGGGGGCTGTATTTGGAAGTTAACGCCTTAGGAGTATCACTATTCATCTCAGCGACAGCGAAAACTATTGATTTGACACTAATATCGGTCATTTTCGATTATTTTTACATGTCTCGCAATTCTCCACCCCGGTGACTCCCGGCCTGCATACAATGGTGGCTGAATTTGAAAATCATCGAAAATGAAAGTATCACCATTTATCTCAGAGACCGCGAAAACTGTGAATTTCACACTAATATCGGTCATAGTGGATTATTTTTACATGTCTCGGTGATGTCCTGGCCCAAGTTCCTTAGCTGATGGGGACTAAATGTGAAAGTAAACGCTATCTTGAGTTTCACCATTGAGCTCAGTGACCCCGAAAGCTATGGATTTGACATTAATATCGGTCATTTTCGATTCTTTTTACATGTCTCAAAATTCCTCCCCACCCCCCACCCCTCTGCTGACCCCCGGCCCGCATACAAATGGTGGCTGAAGTCATCGCTAATGGCAGTGTTACCATTGATCTCAGCGACCGCGAAAACTATGGATTTGACACTAATATCGGTCATTTTCTACTACTTTTACATGTCCTGGTAAACGCCCCCCTGAGACCTACTGGTTCGAATTTTGAAAAAAACGCATCGGCTTGATCTGGAGCCTGGGCCAAGGTGACCGTGACCAAATTTTGGTAACTTTCGGTCCACTCGTATGGTCCCCAGGCCGCACAAAGACAGACAGACAGACACATAAACTCTTTATTTTATTTATATTAGATTATTATTATTATTATTATTATTATTATTATTATTATTATTATTATTATTATTATTATTATTATTATTATTATTATCATATTATTATACTATTTCGGGTTTATTCTTTTGTTTTAAGCGTTCCGACTATTGACTCAAGTCTCTTTAAAGCACTGCTCTAGTCTCTGAATTCAGAGGACTATTCAAGAAATTACAGCCAGATAATTATATATAAAGTACGGTATATTTATCAAATATCACATCATTAATTCTCTCTTGCTTTGCGTAGCAAAATAGTACATAAATATATAGCAAAAGACTGTATTGCTGAAATATTTGATAGTGTATATTTCAATTTTGGGTCACCACAAATTTATAGAAGCTCATTTGTCCAGTGCTACACGGACATCTCCCAATCCTCTATTACATAGAAAAATAATAATTTATATTGATTTCGACACTTCGGTAGTATTGGTTGTATTCAATTAAATTTTACATGTCATCTTTCCCCATATATTGTATGTACAGGTTTGGTTAATTACTCCAGGTGTACTGGGCTAGAACATAACCACATACACAAACACACTACACACACACACAAAACCACACGCTCCCATTTTATAGCAGCCACTTTCTGCTCTTTCCTGGCAACACTTGCTTCCTCCCCCAACACCCATCCGGTAGTTTGCCGCGTATATGTGAAGAGCTTCATTGCTTGTAATGTCCCGCTTGGCTATACACGGCGATTTGCCGCGCTGGATTCTAGCAGGGAGATCCGGCTGTTTTTGCTCGCCGGATAAATGTCCGGCGACCGCCGCACATATGTGAAGAGCTTCATTGCTTGCAATGTCTTTCTACCTCGTCCGGCAAATCGTCGGATAATGTGAAAGGGACATTAACCCACAATTTCAAATTTTTGAGAAAAAGGAAGAAAATGAGAATTAACCTATAAGAAAAGAAATCCATAGTGGGAACATTATTATTATTATTATTATTATTATTATTATTATTATTATTATTATTATTATTATTATTATTATTATTATTATTATTATTATTATTATTGAAGTGACCAAGAATTCTGTTCTTCTGGAAAATGCTATTCCTATCAGCACAAAATATCCAAACTTATTATTAATGTACTATACACCCCACGGACGCTGCAAAATGTACTACACACTAGCGTTAGTGCTATCCAAGTATCTTATAATATAGAGGATCTGAAGTTACCTATCTTTATCCCCCTAACTCGATATGGCCAAAAAACATCAGAGATTCGCTACTTGGGTCCTCTTACTTCTTCTTACTTCCTCTTGTTTCCTCAAAAGTTGGTGGCGAGGACATTTGGAATGTTAATAACATCGTTATTTACATAGCAAAAACGTGCACATTCGAGCAGTTATCTGCAGGAACGTAACTGCAAAGATTCGCTTAGTTAGATTGCCAAATTTAGTAATTTTGCCTCTATATCTCGGCTCACTTAACGTTTATACATGATAATAGAAATACAATAATGGCGTTATTAACCTGGCAATAGAATTCAAATTTGAGTAGTTTTCAGCAGAACGGTAGGCAAACTTATATTATTCAATTTTGTGATTTTTAAGATTATGTTCCTGTTGACTTGACATCAAGTTGACAGGGTAATTTGAAACATGAATAACGGCGTTATTTACCTACAGTAACGTTCAAATTCGAGCACTTTTTAACAGGAACATAGAAGTAAATCTTCACGTAGTCAGATTATCAAATATAGTAAATTTGCTCGTACATTTCGGCTCACTTAACACAAATACTGAAAATAGAAACTACAACAACAGCGTTGTTCATCTAGCAGCAACGTCTAAATTCGAGCAGTTTCTGTGAAGAGCAAAACAAATACGATTTGCAAAGTCAGATTGACAATTTAGTAATTGTGCTTCTATATCCCAGCTCACTTAAAGTTAATACGTTATAATAGAAACTTTAATAACGGCGTTATTTATCTAACAGTAACAAATAAATACGAGTAGTGTCCATCAGCAACACACCAGAAACGATTTCCGTAGTCAGATTTTCAAATTTAGCAATTTTGTTCAATTTCCCGACTCCCCTAACATTAATACGTAATTATAGAAATAACAGCATTATTTACTTAGCAATAATGTTCAAATTCGAGCAGTTTACAGCAGAAATGAAGCAGGAACGATTGGCATAGTCATATTATTCAATTTTAAAATTTCAAGATTATGTCCCGACCAACTTGACGTCAACCTAGCCGGAATACTTGAAACGTGCGTTTATTTTTATTTATTATTTCTATTTTTAAATTATCGCAAAATAAATTTTTGTGTGCATAATACAAGCTGTTTGCGAGGTACTTTGTTTCATATTAATAATGAAAATGGAAGTATTTATTTTTTTAACATTAGAACAAAATTATATTAAATCAATTTTAGGTTATAAAAATTCAAAATAGAAATATATGCTTTATTCAACGTTTGCACTCAATTTTCTACCTTCCAAAATAAGCGGGACACTGCTGTTTATTACTATTCACAACTAACATTATGGACTATGATATTGTTGTTTGGAGGTGCACCTGGTATCCTTGGATGCTTGTCTTGGTTGCAATAATAGGGTACTGTTTGAAATTCTTGAAATTGGTAAAGGCAATGAAAGATATTTGGTGCATCTAGCAAGAAACACTTGATCTTAAACAGAAATGAGTAGAATTCGTAAAGTTGAATTTAATTTGGTAAATATAATCGGAAGAATTTCAGTGGTTTTGAGTCACTTTGAAAATTCTCTTCAGCGTTATTTTTAGAGGAAAAAAACGTAATTTATGTGGGGCAGTGCCCCCTCTTGCCCTTCCCTGGCTACAAGCCAGTTTCAAACAATCCGACACTCAAGAATATTTCGAGAGTATCGAACTTAGAGTGTCTCAAACATTTATATAGTCTCGAACACTTCCAGTGCCTCGAACAGTTCGAGTCTCGAACACTTCAAGTGTATTGAAAATTTCGAGAATCTGTTACACTTCGAGTGTCTCGAAAATATCGAAAGTCTCGAACTCTTAGAGTGTCTAAAACATTTATATAGTCTCGAAGACTTCAAGTGTCTCGAAGATTTCAAATCTCGAACACTTCAAGTATATTGAAATTTCGAAAATCTCGAACACTTCGAGTATCTCAAACATTTCGAGAGTCTCGAACACTAGAGTGTCTCAAACATTTCCAGTATCGAACACTTCAAGTGTCTCGAATATTTTGAGTCTTGAACCTTCAAGTGTATTGAAAATGTCGAGAGTATCGAACACTTAGAGTGTCTAAAACATTTACATATTCTCGAACACTTCCAGTGCCTCGAACATTTCGAATCTCGAACACTTCAAGTGTATTGAAAATTTCGAGAATCTCGAACACTTCAAGCGTATTGAAAATTTCGAGAATCTCGAACACTTCGAGTGTCTCGAACATTTCGAGAGTTTCGAACACTTAGAGTGTCTGAAACATTTACAGAGTCTCGAACACTTGAAGTGTATTGAAAATTTAGAGAATATCGAACACTTAGAATGTCTCGAACATTTCGAGAGTCTCGAACCATTAAAGTGTTTAATACATTTCCATAGTTTCGAACACTTCAAGTGTCTCGAACATTTCGAGCCTCGAACACTTAGAGTGTATTGAAAATTTCGAGTCTCGAACACTTCGAGTATCTCAAGCATTTCCAGAATATCCAACACTTCGAGTGTCTTGAAAATGTCTAGAATCTGGAACACTTCCAGTGTCTCGAACATTTAGAGAGTCTCGAACACTTCGAGTGTCTTAAACATTTCCAGAGTCTGGAGCCAAGTGACTTGAAAATTCCTAAAATCTCGAACACTTCAAATGTTTAACATTTCGAGAATTTCGAAAGTTCGATAAGGAGATAAAATTAAAATTTTTAACCACGAAACGGTTTAGAAATTTTATCAAATTGTTATCGATTACTCGATTATCGGAACAACCCTAAGAGGTAATTATAGAATCGTAAAATCATGCGTCCATGGTAGAATAAAATGCGTTCATGATAATTTCAATTTACGGTAGAGTTATCAGCAAGCCCGAAACCAGCCACAGAACTTTGGGGTGGCCATGAGTATGTTAGGGGGTGCCAAGTCATTAAAAATTCTCTTACAAATATCTAAATTGGGTTTCTTGTATTGAGGTCTGGAGGGGCCATGAAAAGTCCAGGGGACCAGGCCCCCTAGATCCCCTCTGGTTGCGGGCCTGGTTATCAGTCAGTACAGTATAACGCACGAAGAATAATATTAAGTTTCATTCAAAACTATTAGTTAATGTGCAGAAGTGCTTATACATCTTTTCTCTCATTCATGTAATAAAAATAGATATAGGTATGTGTTGAGAATTCACCAAACACTCATGTTGTTCCATCCTCATGAAGCAAAATAAAAGAAGAAAGAAAACAACTCTTTCCCACAGCTTGGTGATTTAAATATGGAAAAACTGACCGGCAAAGAAACTGAGTGTAGTGGGGTGTGGTCAATAGTGATTAGCATCGAGCATTTTACTACTTGAATCACACGGTCAAGTGGCATAAATTTCTTTTAACTTCTCCGAAAGAGATATTTTATAAAGAAGGGGAAAAAGGAATGTATAGTTCCATAAATCTAGCAACCAAATGTGCAAATGTAGAAAATGAATTTGAATAGACAGCATAGACATCAATGTATACGGTTCACATAAAAAGGAATAAACATCTGTAATTTTCAAGAGATTACATTGAATGGATAGATCCTTATTCCACCCTTCTTCCGCCAACAAGTTACATCTACTGGGTTTCCTGATTCAAGAGCAGTAATGACAGTTGGCGGGAATTGTTATTTCAAATCGGCTGTAAACAGGAAATTCTGACATTCTCATATATTGTATTATGCTTTGTAATTCACTCATTTTCCCTATTGATTAGGCTCCCTCACGCACAATTCTCTCACTGACTCATCTCAAGGATGACGAACTTTGCATACATCTAAGTTGGAAAGGAAGAGATAAAAGTCGGCAAAAACACAATAAAACAAAGGGTCTAGTACCACGGGTTCCTGCTGCGAACTGACCGTGAGAAGACAGCAGGTAATTTCGCTTTGCTACAATTTTACTCGCACCGTGGCATGAATTTGATGTTCCTTAAACAAATCTGTTACTTTTGCGCTTTAGCACACCCACATTCACACACACGGGCGACTCGATTGTTTCAATGATCAGAAAAATAAATATCATACTGATCCTATACATATAATACAAAACAACGAACAAATTAGGACAAAAATTGCAGTACACAAAGTTTACCGCTTATGCAGAACGAATCTTTCGATAATGTCACGTAGATGTGATCAAGCCTTGTACCATCTGGTCTTCAGTTTTCAGCAATGCTGGTTTCACGAAATTCTCATGAGAATACGTATGACATATTCCGGAGGTGTACTTTCTATCCAAAAATGTACATATTAAGAGCACTAAACGATATACATAAAGAAGAGAGAGAAGAATACTTACTATTTACTCCTATCACTTATCATAGTTCTATTTTTTTTAAATAGCTCATTCGTGTCACAAGGGAGTCTAATTTAGTCCTTTATCGTGCTAGGAAGAAAGATGGTGAACATAACAATAATAATAATAATAATAATAATAATAATAATAATTATTATTATTATTATTATTATTATTATTATTATTATTATTATTATTATTATTATTATTATTATTTTATATTAGTATTATTATCTTTGGTGGGTGCTTGCAGTCAGTGTCCGTAATCGAAAACCGATACCGAAGCTAGGTATAAGAACTGTAACATCGATCTCCTTTATGATAAAAGTGCACCTGAGAATCGCATAAAAGCATCAAATTTTGTGTCCATTATAAATATTATTACGGAGCTAAAAATTCAGGTAGTGTTCTCTCCTCAAATCAGGTATTTCAACATTCAAAAACATTCTAAGACGTTCTGTGATATTTATTTATTAAAGAAGGGGGCCGCGGTAGCTCAGTGGTAGAGCGTTCACCATTGGCACTTTAGCTCACTTGTTCGATCCCAGATCTAGTGAAGTAGATTTTGTGGTGGATAAACACCGTACCTGTGGGTTTTCTTGGGATTATTTCGTTCCCTCCCACGATACATTTCACCATTACCTTCATTTCTAATTATAACCGTCTCCTTTAGCCTAGCCGGTATACGAGTGCGACGTTAAATTAAAATATTTCATTTGATTATCATTTTCTTTATTACATAATTCTTTCAAGTAATTTTCTCGAAGGATGTTAATTAATTACGTAGTTTTCAAATACTGGGTTAACACACACATAAATCAATTGTTGTTGAGGTTATTTACACGTCATTCTTAGAGTCAGTAAAACGCTGATGATTTTCGGAAAAATTAGTCTCCTTACTCTGTTCAAATGAATATCGAATGATAGGTTTGACTGTAGAGTGACTCCAAGGTCGGTTATATAATCTCAATTGGTGTTTCTTAATAGTGTACACATTGCGTAACTAGTTCATTTTCCTGGTGTTTACAGTACTAACCAGTACTAACGTAGTACTAACGATTAACACTACTTTTGTATAATTTGGAGAATATTTAGAAAAGTGGCGATTCTGGCTTGACGTCAAGTGAATATCGCCACTTTAATTCGTTAATAACTTTATATGGGTGTGAGTACTAACGTTGTGCTTGGAGTACTAACCAGTACTAACGTAGTACTAACGATTGACACTACTTTTGTATAATTTGGAGAAGATTTAGAAAAGTGGCGATTCTGGCTTGACGTCAAGTGAATATCGCCACATTAATTCGTTAATAACTTTATATGGGTGTGAGTACTAACGTTGTGCTTGGAGTACTAACCAGTACTAACGTAGTACTAACGATTGACATCACTTTTGTATAATTTGGAGAAGATTTAGAAAAGTGGCGATTCTGGCTTGACGTCAAGTGAATATCGCCACTTTAATTCGTTAATAACTTTATATGGGTGTGAGTACTAACGTTGTGCTCGTAGTACTAACCAGTACTAACGTAGTACTAACGATTGACATCACTTTTGTATAATTTGGAGAAGATTTAGAAAAGTGGCGATTCTGGCTTGACGTCAAGTGAATATCGCCACTTTAATTCGTTAATAACTTTATATGGGTGTGAGTACTAACGTTGTGCTTGGAGTACTAACCAGTACTAACGTAGTACTAACGATTGACACTACATTTGTATAATTTGGAGAAGATTTAGAAAAGTGGCGATTCTGGCTTGACGTCAAGTGAATATCGCCACTTTAATTCGTTAATAACTTTATATGGGTGTGAGTACTAACGTTGTGGTTGGAGTACTAACCAGTACTAACGTAGTACTAACGATTGACACTACTTTTGTATAATTTGGAGAAGATTTACAAAAGTGGCGATTCTGGCTTGACGTCAAGTGAATATCGCCACTTTAATTCGTTAATAACTTTATATGGGTGTGAGTACTAACGTTGTGGTTGGAGTACTAACCAGTACTAACGTAGTACTAACGATTGGCACTACTTTTGTATACTTTGGACAATATTTACAAAAGTGGCGATTCTGGCTTGACGTCAAGTGAATATCGCCACTTTAATTCGTTAATAACTTTATATGGGTGTAAGTACTAACGTTGTGCTTGGAGTACTAACTAGTACTAACGTAGTACTAACGATTGACACTACTTTTGTATAATTTGGAGAAGATTTAGAAAAGTGGCGATTCTGGCTTGACGTCAAGTGAATATCGCCACTTTAATTCGTTGATAACTTTATATGGGTGTGAGTACTAACGTTGTGCTTGGAGTACTAACCAGTACTAACGTAGTACTAACGATTGACACTACTTTTGTATAATTTGGAGAAGATTTAGAAAAGTGGCGATTCTGGCTTGACGTCAAGTGAATATCGCCACTTTAATTCGTTAATAACTTTATATGGGTGTGAGTACTAACGTTGTGCTTGGAGTACTAACCAGTACTAACGTAGTACTAACGATTGACATCACTTTTGTATAATTTGGAGAAGATTTACAAAAGTGGCGATTCTGGCTTGACGTCAAGTGAATATCGCCACTTTAATTCGTTAATAACTTTATGTGGGTGTGAGTACTAACGCTGTGCTTGGAGTACTAGCCAGTACTAACGTAGTACTAACGATTGGCACTACTTTTGTATAATTCGGACAATATTTACAAAAGTGGCGATTCTGGCTTGACGTCAAGTAAATATCGACACTTTAATTCGTTAATAACTTTATATGGGTATGAGTACTAACGTTGTGGTTGGAGTACTAACCAGTACTAACGTAGTACTAACGATTGACACTACTTTTGTATAATTCGGACAATATTTACAAAAGTGGCGATTCTGGCTTGACGTCAAGTGAATATCGCCACTTTAATTCGTTAATAACTTTATATGGGTGTGAGTACTAACGTTGTGCTTGGAGTACTAACCAGTACTAACGGAGTACTAACCAGTACTAACGTAGTACTAACGATTGGCACTACTTTTGTATAATTTGGACAATATTTACAAAAGTGGCGATTCTGGCTTGACGTCAAGTGAATATCGCCACTTTAATTCGTTAATAACTTTATATGGGTGTGAGTACTAACGTTGTGCTTGGAGTACTAACCAGTACTAACGGAGTACTAACCAGTACTAACGTAGTACTAACGATTGGCACTACTTTTGTATACTTTGGACAATATTTACAAAAGTTTCGATTCTGGCTTGACGTCAAGTGAATATCGCCACTTTAATTCGTTAATAACTTTATGTGGGTGTGAGTACTAACGTTGTGGTTGGAGTACTAACCAGTACTAACGTAGTACTAACGATTGACACTACTTTTGTATAATTCGGACAATATTTACAAAAGTGGCGATTCTGGCTTGACGTCAAGTGAATATCGCCACTTTAATTCGTTAATAACTTTATATGGGTGTGAGTACTAACGTTGTGCTTGGAGTACTAACCAGTACTAACGGAGTACTAACCAGTACTAACGTAGTACTAACGATTGGCACTACTTTTTATACTTTGGACAATATTTACAAAAGTGGCGATTCTGGCTTGACGTCAAGTGAATATCGCCACTTTAATTCGTTAATAACTTTATGTGGGTGTTAGTACTAACGTTGTGCTTGGAGTACTAACCAGTACTAACGTAGTACTAACGATTGACACTACTTTTGTATACTTTGGACAATATTTACAAAATTGGGGATTCTGGCTTGACGTCAAGTGAATATCGCTACTTTCATTCGTTAATAACTTTATATGGGTTTGAGTACTAACGTTGTGCTTGGAGTACTAACCAGTACTAACGTAGTACTAACGATTGACACTACTTTTGTATAATTTGGAGAAGATTTAGAAAAGTGGCGATTCTGGCTTGACGTCAAGTGAATATCGCCACTTTAATTCGTTAATAACTTTATATGGGTGTGAGTACTAACGTTGTGCTTGGAGTACTAACCAGTACTAACGTAGTACTAACGATTAGTATATTTTTCATTCAATTATTAGTAAGTGGCGATTTTGACTTGACAAACGTTGACTTGATCCCTAGTCTTCCGTTGCAAGCACTGCTATCGGCTGAAGGAATTCTACTCGCTTTCTCTCGCTTAGCAACAGCTGAACCCTTATTGGCTGAACGCGTGGGTGTGTGAGGGTGTGAGTTTTGGTTCGCATTTTTGCCACGGCTCAAGACATTTTGGCAGCACAATAACACAAAATACACAAAATACGTAGAATTTGAAATTAAACTTCTCAGAGAACGTTAATTGTTTCAATGACGTAAATAAATGCGAGAAGGCGGTTATAGGTAGATTATTTTCAGAACAGCTGTGAGCATTCGTACGTGCATCTCCGAATCGAGTCGCACAGCATGACGTTTCTAGAACAGCGCGAAAACAAGTGGCTAACAGCTCACACATACTGACCACAGCGCTTGCACTGTGCGCAACTCATCACGTAACAGAACTTCCCCTCCCATATTCCGGCTCACTGACTAGGTTCGCTCCAGAAGTCATAGCTGTTCCGAAAATAATCTACCTATACAGGAAACAAGATTATCGTCTAAAAACTGACTTATAATAGTGGACAGTTCTAAACGTTCACTGAGGTCTGAGTACTCCGGACATCCAAAACACGTGTGAGTCCCAAGTATTAGGATGATGTTCAGTGTCGTCTGCTCCATGACAATGTTCCAAGTCTCAAAGCAGTGATTGTGAAAGATCTTTTTCTTCCAAAATAGGATCTATGTTGTACTACCATCTCTATTCACCAGACCTGACCCCGTGCGTTTATTCTTTCTTTTATAACTCAAGCCTGAACTCAAAGGTTCGTACTTTGATGACGTAACGGGTATCAAGAGGGCTTCGACAAAGGTTCTCAACAGTATTTCACAAAAGGACTTCTAACAATATTTCTATGCACTAAAGGCCAGTGCAACAATGTATGGATGCAAGAGGGTCATACTTTCAATGATTCAAAGTAAGAAATTTTCTATGTTCACTCTTTTCTTCTACAGTTCTAATTTCGATTTCAAATTGCCGCACTGAGTATTACGATCCGTCTCTTTTAGGTCTCCATTTTGAAGCATGTTTCAATTTTTACATTTCCTCTTTACGTACTATGGTTATTGAATAAATATTTCGGCCATAAAAAGCGAAGGGATCATACTCTAATTTACAGTAACAATTAATGCCCATAATGCAATAGAGATTGATCTATGATTGAAAGAAAAAGACCTTCCATATTATCACCTTCTCTATGATATGGTTTTGACATTAAAGTGTGTACTTGTATAACTATGCACTATTTATTTTACTGTCCAAAAAATCAATTTGTAAATATTGATAAACAGTATTTGATTTCAGTTTATTAATATGAAAGAAACTGTTATGAATAAAATATTAAATATACATTTGAAAAAAAAAACTTCGTAACAATATTTGCGTTCTACCAACTATAGTAAAAGCAAATGTAAAGTTCTACAATATTATTTAGCGTGTAACGGGAAAATGTGCAAAGATTGCTCATTTGTCACTAGATAAATCTTACTCTGCTGAACAAGCTGATGTGTAATCATAAATCCCCATGCGTAGTTTTTGAAACATTCGGGAAGAACGAATATTTTTCTAAATCTAAAAAATGTCGCTGTACAATAATTACACCACTTATTACGATTATTTTTTTAAGTATACCAGGGGCGATCTAGCTCAGGGGCAGAGGGCCTAGCTCCCCAGTTTTTTGATTGTGAAAAATAATTTAAGCTATTATTTATATATTTTTGAAAGTTTATTGTAAACTTATGATATATCTATCATAGCCTGAGTTGTGGCTGTCCCCCAGTTTTTACCTTCTAGATCCGCCAATGAAGTATAACTTTATGAAGCTTTTCATTATGGCACTACTAGGAAGACAGTATGGCTAAGCCTAAAATTATGATTAACTGTAAAACTCTTATTTTTGTTTCACTATCATAACTATTTGCTTCATTCAAACCTAAGCTTTCATCTAGTCTCCAAATTGTCTGGACGCAAGCACATCTATGGCGTCAGGTAGGAAGCAGCGCAGCTAGCTTAGGCGGCAGGTAGGAAGCGGATCAGCTAGCCTTCGTAACCGATGGAAAGCAGTGCTGATAATCTTAGCAACAGGTAGGAAGCAGTGCAGCTAACTTTGGAGACAGGTAGGAACAGCGCACCTAGTCTTAGCGACAGGTAGGAGAAATCTCAGATAGTGACAATTTAGCCTGACTACACTATTGGGAATTGGTGTGACTCATAGACTGAATCGTCGCGTTTGTAGCTGATAGTGATTAAGAATATTTCAATATTGTCTGCCGACTTTTGAAAATTGAAATACCGGATACCTTCCTGAAGTACGTATAACTCTTAAGATTGTGACATCATTGCTCGTCGAAAATGTGAACACGCTGTAAGTGGTTACTTCACGATTCCGAGTTCGAATTTAATAACTTTAGTTACTTTTGAACCACATATATATATATATATATATATATATATATATATATATATATATATATATATATATATATATATATATATAGAGAGAGAGAGAGAGAGAGAGAGAGAGAGAGAGAGAGAGGAGAAGGTCTAAATACGGGCTACCATTTTTATTTTTCGAATATCAATAAAATGTTCTAAGGTATGTACGAAACAACAAGTCCAAATATGTTGAGAGATATTAACTTCATAACAGAGTTACAAATATAGTTGAAAATTCCAAGACTAACAATAATACATACAGTTTTCTGAGAGAGGCCATAATGTTAAGTTTTGAAAGTATGGTCTAAATATGGGCTACCTTCGAAATTTGCTACAAAGATACTAAGAAAAATGACTGATGGTACAAAAATAAGGTGAAAGAATAATGTAGATGTGATGACTGTCTATTTACAAAAGTCACAGATAGTCTTCCTTTTCCGCACCAGCACATTCGTTATGTGCCCATATTGAACACATGATACATCTAACCCATAGCTCCCCTTGTGTTCTTCAGAAAATTTCCTATCGCAGAATATATAATTTTCATCTTCGTCATCATGCTATCCACTTGGATGCGCTACTCCAACGGATCCTGGAGGACTTCCTTTTATTAACTGACTACCCATGTTCGTTCGCGGAAATATTACCATGGGAGGCACAAATTGTCCAGCGGCGTTCATACAGGCAATAATTGTGATTGTTGCACCTTTCTCTGTAGAAGTTAGAGCTGCTATTTGTCTTTTACCTTTCCTTCCAATTAGAGACGGGAATTTGCTTTGAACAATTGTTGGGCCATTCACCATAAGCATCTTCGAGCAGACGAAAACTGCTGAATATCTTCCTTGTTGAAACCAAAAGCGCGAGCAAAAGACGTTCCACATGGTTTACGAAGCGCAATAACGTTTTTGTGCCGACGAAGGAAAAGATCAAACCATGATCTTCCAGCTTCTGTGTACCTAAATGGATGTTGAAGACCATTTCGTTATACTAGTTGATACGCCATACGTTGCAAGTCGCTCCTGGTGTATCCAAAGAAATTTTGCTCCATGAGAAGTAGATATTCTACCAATTGCTTTTCAAGCTCGTACTCTAATATAGGTTTTCTTCCAAGTTTTGTCGTTGCTGCTTCAATGGGAGTTAGATTATTTCTTCCTTAACGTTTGCAGAGTTTTAAGTGAGACATTAAAAATCTTTGCTGCCTTCAGTGTCCCCATGCGTGTTTTTCTTACGGCGCAAATAGCACTCGCCATGTCCACATCTTGCTTCCGCATCTTTCTCTTGCCTTTTAGAATGTACTTGGGTTTCGATCTTGGCATTCTGAAACAAAATACATAGTTTGAGAATTTTACAATGATGGTCCAAATATGTGCTACTAGCTTATATTTAGACCTAGCAAGGTAGCCTGTATTTAGACCATTCATAGATTTTGCTTTGTCGCTTAACAGTACTCATACACAATATTATTTACCTTTCATTTTATACTAACTACAAGTGCTATCCCTGCATAATACAACTTACCTGTTACAATTTTTCAAACTGGGTTTTCTTATGGTCAAAAATAATACAAAACACATACTTGATAAAGCTTTCACACGATTTCACACAGGCAAAATACACAAGTCGATCAACCAGACCCAACTGTTCATCGCCAACTGAATCACGCTACCGCCTTCGTCCTTGAAGAATGCTTTCACACATTTGTCACTAGGTTTTAGTACTAGACAAGCATACAGAAATCTAGAACGTCACCTAGCCCATATTTAGACCACGGCCCGTATTTGGACCTTCTCCTCTATATATATATATATATATATATATATATATATACATAACGAGAGAGTAGGTATAAAGGTAGAACTCTCTTAGGAAACAAAACATACAAGGTAGACCAAATCAAATTTTTTACTGGATACCACAAGTGACACGTAAAGTCCTAAACAGCATCCTAATACAAAGTGGTGTGACGACATTAGGTAGCACTGCGATTATCTTGGAAACGAATTATCGAAGATTAGATGGTTGTCAAAAAGTATTGGAAAGACCTTAGGCCTAATCCAGCAATGGATCGACAGTTGTTGATAATGGTATGTATGTGTTTCAAATATTAATAACTCTCACCACTGCATTCGTGTGAGCCCAGTTCTCATTCTTGATATTTTGAGCATTTGAGATTAAGAAATAAATGCTTATACCTTGTTCTGAGAGATCATATGTTTAACTCTGTAGCTTAAAGAATTTCTAAAAACAAAGATGGTGAAACTAAAATTTACTGTTCCTGCTATAACTGAGTAAAATCTACTCTTATGTCTGGGTATAACAAACGGTTTTGCTAATACAAAATATTTTAACAACCTAATGTAACTCACAGGTACGAACCGGGTAAATAGCACCAATGGTTTTAAAGCATTTATTAAAATTACTTATTGCAGTTTTCGTTGAGTTGGCTCATGTAATTTTTGTAGTCTATCATCAATAATACATCGTATTTAAAAGAGAAAATCAAATATAATTGCAATATAATTATGGCATGCACAAAATATACTTGAAAAATAATTCTTACCAGCTTCGCTGGGGCTGTAATGTCTCATAATGTTACTGGATGTGGATCATTATTCAATTGGAAGATGTAGCTGAGAATGAATAGGTGCCAGCTGTGCTATTAAAAATGTACTTTTATTGACAGTTAACATTTTTCATAAGTTCAATAAATTATCCTACCTTCAATTCTTCAGCAAATTACGGACACGATAGCTCGATTATTATTATTATTATTATTATTATTATTATTATTATTATTATTATTATTATTATTATTATTATTATTATTATTATTATTATTATTATTATTATTATTATTAAGTATTCTATCTTTCAGCACGTGATGTCAAAGCGAATTATAAGCTGTGCTTTAACCATGTTTATCAACAACCGATTCATTTCATCACTAGAAAATAATCTGAATAGAAATGAAAAAAATGAAATTTTTGAGTTTTACGTCGCACGCTTATGCCGGTTAGGCTAAAGGAGACGGTGATGATGAGTAATGAATGAAATGGTGGAATGAATAAAGTGGGAGGAAACGGGAGAACCCCGAGAAAACCCACGCACACGGTGTTTCTCCACCACAAAGTTCACTTGGCGGGAGCAGGGTTTGAACCCGAGACCCCTAGCACCAGAGGTGAACGCTCTACCACTGATAATCTGAATAGAACAGAGAATAGGACTAATAAGAAGAAAAATTACCGGATATTTAACGTTCTCGTTCAGTTTTGAGTTCGTACCGGACCCCGTACAAGGAGGTCAAAAGCCCAACTGTCTGGCGGCAAAATACCGGACGGTTGGTAATCCTAATTCTCATCCAGATGCTTATGCAACCTGTAAATTTTAATTGTTCTTATGTTTCCATATTGTATTGATTTGATTTTTGAGTTTAGCGTCCCTTTCAGCAGCGAGGCTATATGAGACGTGGACCTACAGCTTAACGTGGGATCTGAACCACATTAGCTTACTCCTGGAATCGAAGCCGGGTCTCCTACCCCAAAGGTGCGTAGGCTAACCACTTAGCCACAAGGGAGCTCATTTGCGTATTAGTGTTACACACAACCTGATTTTCTTTTTATTTATAATAATAATTGTTCTCAGATAAGATATATATTAGTGAACAAAGCACAGCAAGGTAGACCAATTGTTATGTTGTCAAATTGGCATGTAGTTTTCGAGAAAATCGAATTTTTATAGCGCTAATGTATTTGTTGCCCCAAAAAATAATTGATACGAGTTTTTTAAAATCCCGTACATGTTTCTATTTATAAATATCTATATCTGCTTTATTTGTAAACAATACCACATTCATTTTACTACAAGCTACTACACGAAGAAGACGACAGAAATCATTGTCTCCATTGATCATGTGATGGAAGAACACAAGCGCCACCGCTACTCAGGATTAGGAAAAAAAATCCAAGCATCACCACAACCAATATCAGTCTAGCGGGGTCACTCCTGGTCTCTTCGTTTGCCTGGACCTCTGAGAGTATCCCAACCTAACCCAACCTCTTAGATTGCTGTGGAGTTCTGAGAAATCCCTAACCACCTTCCCGCCTAACTTGCTGTGGAGCTTCGTGGTGTCCCTTTCGCACAGCTTGCTGTGGAGTTTTGTGGAACTTCAAGCTCTCTTTACTTCCTTTGGAGCACCGAGAATCCAAGTCCACTTCGCTCAGGTTGCCTGGAGCTTTGTGAAAATCTTTCCCTTTGTGCCTGGACCTCGGGACACACGCTTCGCTGGGTTAAATTAAAAAAAAAAAAAAAACTATCTGTAGTAATATGCTCCGTTACTCAACCACTTTTTACTATTTCTAAAGCGCTCCCTGATATCGGTCATTTTCAATCGTTTTTATATTTCTTTCCATCCTTCTTCCCCATGTTACGGCGTACGGCATCGGAAGTGTCACTGTCCATCTCAGAGGACCCGAAAACTATAGGATTCGACACTAATATCGGTCATTTTCGGTCATTTTAAAATGTCTTTCCACTTCTGCCTCTCCTAAGATCTGGCATCAAAGTGAAATGATTTTTTAAAATATCCCAGGTCAGAACTTCATCTATGTTGAAAATTTGATCGAGATCGGTCGGATGGTTCAAGAGATTAAGAGTCATAAACATAGTCCCTTTCAATTTTATAATCTAGACTACCTGGGGGCTCTGCCCCCAAGCCCCCATGTCTGCTCGGTATACGGTGTCGCACCTCTTAAACCCACAATTCTTCCAAATTTTAAGTTTATTTTTGTATTTCAACTATCTAAAAGGTAATATTTTGTATCCCAAGAAAACGCCCATTTAAATAACATGGGAATTTCTTCATCCCCCCTTTAGACCCCTTAAAAACCAAAAACGTTCACTTTTGGCAATTTTTCTATGCGTTAGTCCCGGAAGGCTACAATCATGCTAAATTTCATATTTCTAATCTTGCCGGAAGTACCTAAACATTTTGGCGTGTAGAAGATGTTCCAAATAAATAACATGGGAAAAATTTTTCAGTTCTCCACAAAGATTTTCAGTTCTACCACTCTACAGTTGGAAATTTTTATTTTTGGTGACTTACTTAGGTAACGATAACGTATAAGCATACCGAATTTCATGTTCTTATTTCAATTCCAAGTACCTAAAATATGAGATTATAGGTTCAAAAAATAGGTCCATTTAAATAACATGGGGAAATTCTTCATCACCCCATTATACCCCCTAAAAATTAAAAATATTAACTTTTGACAATTTTTCTGTGGGTTAGTCCCCGAAAGATGTAATCATGCCAAATTTCAACTTTCCACATCAACCAGAAGTACCCTTTTATTTTATGTCAATTCATGTAGTTTTATATGTAGTTAAGATAAGATTGGTTGAGGTACAAAAATGTTTCCCGTGTGTAACTGCACTACCTTCTACCCAGCAGTGTAATCTAATATAAATGAAATAAAGAGTTTGTTTGTCTGCGTGTCTGTGTGCGGCCTGTAGACCAGACGAATGGACCGAGAGTTACCAAAACGCTCCAGACTAGGGATGCGCACGAGACAAGATTTGTGGCTGTCTCGTCTCGAAAATGTGCTGTAAAAGTGATGTCTCGACTCGAAAAATGTATATTTCTCTATTGGAAGAGCCGTGTCTCGACTCGAATTTTATCAGGAAAATCCTGTCTCGACTCGTCTCGTGCGCATCCCTACTCCAGACCAAGACGAAGCTTTTTTTTATTTTTTAAATTTCGAACCAGGGGAGTCTCAGTGGGATCGTTTATTCGGACATGTAAAAGTAATCCAAAATGACCGATATTAGTGGCAAATCCACAATTTTCGCGGTCACTGAGATGAATAGTGATACTCCTACAGGCGTTGACTTAAAAAGTACAGCCCCCATGCAAAGAATGAGTATTTCAGCTAGTTTTTTTTTTTTTAATAAAAATACAGTGCTAAATACTAGTTTGTATCTATTGTTGTTTATGTTTTCCGAAGTAACACACACAAATACTTCTGAAATTGACACACATATTCTTTGTAAAACATAATAAATCACAATTAAAAAAAAAAAGATAAAGCATAATTATGAAACAAATAAAATCATAATGTGGGTTGCTCTAGTAATTATAAACAATTGATTAAGTTTTATTTTCAATCTCATTGTCCTTGACAATATTTATGTTCAGTAGGAGCTTTATTCGTGGTAAAAGGTAGCGGACATAATAATAATAATAATAATAATAATAATAATAATAATAATAATAATAATAATAATAAACATACGAAACATTTTACAACATAATGTTACGTTTATGTGTTACATTTTTATGTCACTTTTTACAACAAAACCTATCAGCAGATAAACAAAAGTCTGATCTATAAATAATATTATGTTTGCAAATATAAGTTACAGAATATAAACTGGCGATAAGTAAAACTGGAATTCTCGATTTTGTAGTTCAAGATAGATTCACAGTGAACGAGTAAACTTGGGATCTTGAAAGTTCTCGTGAAAGAAAACGAAATGAAATCTTTGAGTTTTAGGTCCCATGCTGATACCGGCTAGGCTGAAAGAAACGGTGATGATGAAAAATTAATGGAATGGTGAAATGAATAAAGTGGGAGGAATCGGGAGAACCCCGAGAAAACCTACGCACACGGTGTTTAACCACCACAAAGTTTACTTGGCGGAAGTTGGGGTAGTACCAAGGACCCCACGCATTACAGATGAACGCTCTATCACTGAGCCACCGCGGGCCCTGAAAGTTCTCAGTTGTTTGAAATCTTCAACTATAGTTTACTCTCAGAAGGATTACTCTAAAGATTGAAAGAGATTTCACTCCATCTTGAAAAAATAAATAAATAAATAAATAAAATTATTTTATTCCGTTCCTTGGACAATCAATTTAGAGGACGCCAATTCAAATCCGTCGTAGAGGTGCAAAATGCACTTGATACTTTCTTCGCTTCACTGACCACCAAGTTTTACCGCGATAGAATCCATGGCCTTCCACAACGTTGCGAGAAATTTGTCGATGCTGATAGGGACTACAGTAGAGCGTCGATTATCCAAAGTAATTGGGGGACATGGGTGTTCGGAAAACTAGTTTGTTCGGATAATCGAACTGTACATGTTTATTTGCCATGCGCGGAGCGGCACGCGTCAACTCTAAGCTGGCGCAGCTGTTGCTGTGAACAGCTTTGATACTGCCTCTACTTCTACAGCCAGTGCCAAACCGACAGAAGTGTGGTGATTGTTGAAACACAGCAACTGGCGGCTTGGCCGGTCAGCAGCGCCTTATGAAGGCCCCATTAGAAGCAATGTTCCGCCAGCGGTGGCTCAGTGCGGCGACTACTGTGAGAAACTTTGTTTGGAAGTGAGGGGGATGATGGACGGTAGGGTGGGAGAGTAACAGGTGCGAGCGAGTACACATTTCGGTTAAGCGGTCGTTCGGTTGACCGACGTTCGGATAATCGATGCTCTACTGTACTTTTAATCTTCCAGGTGGTGGTGGGTGAAAAAGTGACAGAACTTTCGTAGTTACCTTTATATTAAGTGTACAATCCAGAACACAAGGGGAGAACAAATATCACCCAACTGACGAGTTTGTGCGTTTGTCCCTATTGTGTTTCGTTGAGTCCCTATTGTGTTTTTATATGCTGTAATTGTTAGAAGAAGTTGCCGAGAGAGGAGGTGTGAGTGCTTTTCTGCTTTGCTTATCTCAAAGTACTTTACTTCTCGTAGAAACTGGAACATGCCTCTCAAATATGGAATTCGGAGTACACCAAATACACTAGCAAAACTGAAACTATACAATCGATTTTTTAAAAAGATTTCTTACTTTCAATCAGAGTTAGAACTATTTCAAATATGTTTCAGCTTCTAAACGCTAATTTTAATTCACTATTCGTGAAAAGAAAGTTTACTCATGATCTTGTGTTTTTACTTAAAATACTACACAATAGAATTAACTTTATTAACTTGTTAGAAAAGATCAATTTTAGGGTCCCTCATCCAAACACGCGAAATCGAAATAACATTCTGTTCTTTTGCAATAAAGGTAAAACAAACAAGGTCGCCCATGTTGTGGTTTCCAAGGGGAAGGGGGCAAGTATAAGCGACGTTTCAAATTTTGCTGTATTTAATGTAAAAATTTTATTGGGTTTTCGATATTCCCAAGTACAATTTCCTGTAGGAAGGGGCGAGCGCCCCACCTTGCCCCTCCTGATGGGCGCCCTTGAAAGCAAATATCTTTCACTAATAACGAAGTCTACGTGGTCGGTTCACTATTTTGGATCGACAATAGATATTCTTAATGATAACGAGAATAAATTAAAATTATAATATGATAAATTACGTTTAGATATATTAAAATCAGTATCTTGTGTATATCTTTTATATTAATAACGTATACGAATACTCTTAATAATATTTGATTTTTTTTATTTAAGAACATAATTCCAGATATAGCTGAACGCCAGATTACACTGGAACAGTGGCGTGTTTACGATTTTGTTTCAGGGGGGCTTTACTAACTGTCAGGGGGGGCTTTGCCTGAATATGTGAAAATTCTGCAAGATATTTCATGTACTTTACTATAGTAAGTAAGATTTCGAGGGGGCTTAAGCCCGGAAGCCCCCCTAAATATGCCACTGCACTGGAATATCTAAAAAAGCTAAGACATGATGACATAATGCAATAATAATAATAATAATAATAATAATAATAATAAATAACAACAACATCTAAGTAATAACAAGAAAGATTGACAATAGCTGACTAAACTTTATCCATTAAAATGACGTCATAGTGCAAAGTTATATGCAGCTCTGCACTACGGCGTCATTATAGTGGATACACTTTAGTCATTACTTTATTGAATTAATTAGATATCATGAATATTTATTAAGGTGGATCACTAGGTGTTCTCGATGCTACGATAAAAACTGCTTAAATAGTGCGGCGTTGCCAGGTAGAGTCGAGTGTTTACTGGTGCCAGATAATAAAGGAAGTAGTTATGGGATTCTGATTGGATATTTACTGGAGAAATTAGTTTTTGACCCTTACCGTAATTCACAGCTAAGTTCCGCTTTTCAAACTGCAACGCTAGAATCCAGGAGTTAAGCATACAAATTTGGCAACAACGCATTATGGCGATCTGCCCAAGTTTCTTCTCAAAATCTATTTCCTTAAATGTAAATTAATATTTAAATAAAATGTGAAACATAACACGAAAAACGGCCAAACAATATATCTATTTTGTAATAAGATCGTTACTTTAAAGTATTTTACACAATCAAATAAATATTTCCTAAAATTGAGCACTTCTTGTAAGATCTAACATCAAGTGCCATCTTGTGTGCTCATTGTAAAACGAATCAAATATTTTTCTTTTATTATTTGTTATCTTTTTCGATATCAGAAGACACAACCAAATGAATCAGTGTCTTGTGTTGTAGCTGAAACATAACTTTATATTATAGCACAATATTTAAAATATGTAACGTTTTATTACGCAGTAGTTAAGGGAACGAGCTAAAATATGCACTGACTTCCGGGTGGTGATTCACCTTAGCCTGTTGTGTTGTTAAATAAATGAATATTCACGTAATGTTTCTAGTTAATTGTAATTAATGACTGTATTAATTGTAATTAATGTCAATGTATTGTATATATTAATATATGCATTTGGAAAAATTTCAAAAATTACTGTTAACTGTTAATAAGTGAGAACTTTACAATTACACTTCAAGTAAACCCAGTTCTCAAATGTGAATGTTATTGACTCTCATAAGAAAGGACATAACGCAATATAAACCAATCAAATTTTAGGGGTTCGAGAAAAATAGTTGAAATATTTAAACCAATACACGATATAATTTACAGAAGGAAAGAACGTTTTAGTGAATATCATATCAGGAAAAGGGGAGGGAGATGGACGTTAGAACCAATCAGTTAGCTCACAATTGGAACTGTCTTTTCAGGAAGACATGTCTGTAGCATTATGTGTGGGATGCCTCATAAGGAAATTAGCAGGACCAGGAACGCAACCGAGGGTGGCCCACAGGGTCCGGATTCCTCCAAAAGTATTCCTAACTCAACATACATTTGTACATACTTTGATCTTACACTTCATCTGTACTCCCTCTCTCTTATAAAAAGAATCTGGTTGTATCATTTTTTTCTCTCATAATATAGATACAAGTATTTTACAATTACTTATTGTCTTTTCAAGTGCAGAATAATACCCGTTCAATACTACATATACTTCCCAAAGGTTGAGCTCCTCCGTGGATAAGAGGTTAGCGTACGCGCCTTTGGCGCGGGAGACTCGGGTTCGATTCCCGGCGGGAGCTCATGTGGTTCGGATTCCACGTTAATCAGTAGGTCCACGTCTCACATAGCCTCGCTGCTGAAAGGGACGCTAAACTAAAATTCAACTCAACTTCCCAGAGGTTGGACCCCTTATAAGAAAACTTTCTGAGTGCGCGCCTGGGAGAGCGCTGAGTGATTCCTACCTGGACAGGCTTTCACCGCTGGTCTAATGGCTAGCTTATGCACCTTTGGTAAACATGGTCCAGGGTTAGATTTCTGTTGGGACGGCACTGAACAAAGGACATGAAACCTCAATAAAGAAACCAGCAAACAGTTCATAAGCACGACTTACAAGTTGTAAATTGTTGCGAGGCAGAGAACTAGGGTTATGAAAGGCTTCTAGCACAGTTACCTCTCAAACGGTATACAGCAGTTTTAAAAAGTTCTAAATTTATTATTTTTACACTAGTATTTCTAGACTAATAGCCTGCATTCTGAGAAAAACATCACAGGTATCTTTAGGGAAACAGATAGCCAGAGTGAGCTTGAAAAGAAACCTTTGAACGGCTGCCTCTTGAACAAAAAGTACAAAGAGAAAGAGAGACAGAGAGAGAAAACGAAGATCTGGAAAAGATGAATAGATATAAAGGTCAAGGCTTACTTAAAAAAAAAAAAAAAAAAAAAAAAAAGAACTCAACGCTAAAGAGCTCTCGAAACGAAACGGTCAACTTCATTAGTTCTGCTCAAGATCAATAGCAGCAGTCTTCAACCAAAAGACAAGATCAAATTCGAATTACAGGCAACTCGATCTTGTTTTCTCAGTCTTCTGTTCGAAAGAAGATAAAAAAAAAGAAAGATGAACACGAGCTGTTTTATATTATTTTTCGCTTTTGTGAAAATATAACTGCTTCATTAATTTGCCTTGCATTGTCTTTAGCTACTTTTTTAAAAATTGATTCGTGAGAGCTTGTAAGCACCATCAATTCTTTGTCCAAATTTGGAACAAAAAAGTTTCAATAGAACTTCAATACTTTATATTATTTTCATCCATCTTGACTCTGGAACTATTACTCAAAGAAGTAATTCTTTTCTGACCAGGGTATACTTATTTATTAAATTTATTAAAATAAGCCGTAGCAATTTCAATAATTTAACGTTACCTTCATCAGACATTAATTTTAATAAATAAGTATATGCAGGGTTTTCATAAAGTCTGGACGGATTTAATTCGCTTATAATTTACATAAAAATGCTCATATTGAAATCAAATAAAGTGCAAACGGTAGCGGAAGGATTAAATTTTTACCTGTAATCTGCACCAGCTCAGTTCATTCACCGCCACACCTCCAACTGGGCGCCATTTACGTCCACACATTCGCGTAGGACCGTCTAGGAATCGACTTCTGTTGGCTGTTGATGATGCTTTCCCTTACCCTGGTCACTGTTGCAGGCGATGTTGGCGGCCTACCACTTCGAAGACGGTCCAGGACGCTTCCTGTCTCCAAGAACTTAGCATGCCACTTTCGGATTGCACTCTCAGTCGGTGCCGGCTTTTTGAACTCTTTGGTGAACTTTCGACACACCAGAATCGATGATTTTAGCTCTGCGTACCACAGAACACATTGCGCTTTCTCTTTCACCGACGCCATCTTTGATAAGGTTAAAAAAATAGTCTTCTCAGGAGTTTTTTCATTTATTTATTTCTTTAAAAGACACACACACCAATACAGCTTACAACTTACTTTTAACAGTCAACATTGAAACAACAATGGATGGAATTTGGTAAGAAACTTACCCTTGCCCTCCCTTTCCCTCCCTCAACGTGTTCAGAGTTGCCGCTTATCTAACAGTGTTGCCAACTAAAAATTTAATCCTTCCGCTACCGTTTGCACTTTATTTGATTTCATTATGAGCATTTTTATGAAAATTATAAGCAAATTAAATCCGTCCAGACTTTATGAAAACCCTGTACTTTGATCAGAAAAGTATTAATTATTTGATTTATATTATTATTTCTGATAATGAAACAAAATATATTTTCTACAGAATAACCTTGGCATAGAGGTAGACTTTGTCCGGTTTATTAAGCATGTAAAATATTTACCTGTGTAGACCTTTGGATCATGACTTATAGACTATCACCGTTGGGAATTGGACTTTAAGCATGGGTGCCGATCCTGGGGAGCCGAGGGTCCCCCCAAAGCTCATGTGGCCCCTCCAATTGTATTTATGAGTATACAATATTTGGCATAATTTGAGTGCAATTTGTCTTTAAAATCTTCATATATATACCTTCTGCATCTGAATGCCCCCCCCAAAAAAAATTTACAGAGAAATCGGCGCCCTTGACTTTAAGTACACTATATATCATACAAGATCTACAGACCTTATCCAATCTTGACATAACGTGGCATAGAGGTAGTTTCTGTCCTGTTTAATAAGAGCCTGCCTTACTAAAAATAATACAAAATTTACCATTTTTCTTTTGCTTGTTTATTCACAAGTGAAAGGAGAAAATGAAATGCAACTTACCACAATCATAGATAAAGTTATTCTATAACAGAAAATATGAACCTGAAGAATTTTCAGTGTTGCCATCCACAGAAATTACAGTGTTGCCAGAATAGAAACGCACCTATAATCTAAATTAAAGCAGCGCCAAAAACAAACAAACAAAAAAAAGAACTCAACTGCATTTACTTGTGTATCATGTTTTGGTTTCCTGTGAATTACTTTTTAAATAATAGTTGTATTTAGTTTGTAATAAACAAAATAGTTTTAACATACAGTTACTAAAACTAAATAACAATGTGCTAATAACAGTTTTTGTATTTTCACAATGTGCTATTAACAATTTTTGTTTTTTCCTCAATGTGGTAATAACTTTTTTTGCATTTTCACAATTTGCTAATAGACCTAACAGTTTTAGTATTTTCACAATGTACTAATCACGGTTTTTTGTATTTTCACAATGTGCTAATAACAGTTTTTATGTTTTCAAACTATGCTCATAACAGTTTTAGCTTTTTCACAATATAGTAAACAATTTTTGTTCTTTCAGAATGTGCTAATAACGATTATTTTTCACAAGTTAATAACAACTTTTGTGTTTTCACAATGTACTTGTAATCTTTTTGTTGTTGTTGTTTTTGCAGAATGTGCTAAACTAGATACAGAGATTGACAAGTATCAAACAAACTTAGCATGTGTTATGCCTCATTTCTGTCTGTAAACGAATATAGCAAAATAGTTTAAGCCACACCTGATCTTCATCAACTTCTCAGGATAATTATATTCAATTTTGTGAAAACATTTTAAATATTCAGTTTGTTACCAAATCTTAAACTCTACAGGCAATCATTATCGCTTCCATAACGCTCATGAGTACAATATAATTACTACAAAATTATACAGTATTTTAAAACTGTTCCTCGACCCTACTCATATGAACAGTCGATGTGAGTCAAACCGTGAAGTAGGTTTCAAAAATATATTTATATATTGTTAATTAGCTAGTGATTCATTTGCACTGGCACGCACCTTGATTATTCTTCCAACATTAACAAATAAGAGAAAAATTTAAGAACGTGCAACTAATAAAAAATTAAGATTCGCCCACATCATTCTCGTTTTAGCTATTGGAAGTCGTTGTCTTTTGTAAACGCTTGCAAGTTGAAAGGTCGCTCATGCCGCGCACGCGCCCACTGTCACGCGTGCGTTGCTGGCCATGAAATTTAATGAACCTACTACACAGCTAGTTGCTTCATGTCATGAGCATTTAAGAAAGAAGCCGCTAGCAGTCTAGTCTTTTCTTTATCATTCCCGTTTTTGTTGATTTTTTTTTTTTCAGGATTACCTGTTAGGTATACATACAACGCCTTTTAAGCGTGTATGTGTGTATCTTCATCAAAATCAATTTGGGTGGACTTGTACTCAGACATGTTAATGTAACAAGTATTTTGAATTGTACTACAGCCAAAATATTAATATTGTGCATTCATTTTATTCATATCCAACAATTTAAGAACATTTTTCTTCAATAATCGATTGATTGAATGAAATATATTGGATTTTTTGTATCAGAGGCCATAACAATTTTGAACGGCCTTTAAATCGAGTTTTTTTTTTTTTTTTTTAACGGAATAAGCACATCATACTCAGTTAAGTGATAGTTTGGGTTAGGCTACACTATACGTAGTTCTCCACATATGGGGCGTACAAGAAAATTTTTGATTGAATGAAACATATAGGATTTTTTAAAATCAGGACCACAAAACTTTTGAACGACCCCTAAATCGAATTTCCGTAATTTTTACGGAATAAACACATCACACTGAGTTAAGTGACAGTTTTCGTTTGGCTAGACTACATGTAGTTCTCCAGATATAAGACCTACAAGAAAATTTTTGCCTGAAATATATTGGATCTTTTGATCCAACAAACGAAACACAAGAAATCTTATTAAGCTTCTGGAAAACTAAGGAAAATTAAAACAAGGTCTGTGAAGATCTTATCAACCTTACAATGTTCATTCAGCTCAATTATATGAAAATGAAAATGAAATGAAATCTTTGAGTTTTACGTCCCACGCTTATGCCGGTTAGGCTAAAGGAGACGGTGATGATGAGTAATGAATGAAATGGTGGAATGAAGAAAGTGGGAGGAAACGGGAGAACTCCGAGGAAACCCACGTACATGGTGTTTGTCCACCACAAAGTTCACTTGGCGAGGGCTGGGATCGAACCCGGGACCCCAAACACCAGAGGTGAACGCTCTACCACTGAGCCACCGCGGCCCCAGCTCAATTATAGTGTCCCAGTGTAGTGTAATCGCTAACGATCTCACTTTTGGTCCAAGCGTTCCTTGGCTGGATTCCCGGTGGGAACACTGTCGAAAAAGTGTAAAAGCTTTTTAAGGACAGTTATCACGAGCAAGATTTTCCTGGGTTTTTCTCATTTACACCAGACAAATATCGGGATGGTATCTCACAGGATGATTCTAGGCCCCTTCCTTCCCTCCCATTTCTTTTCCCCTCTCAAGTTCCCGAGCAGGGTGATTGCCGAGGGACGTCATCCCTCACACATGACGGGCAGGGGCGGATCTAGGGGGAGCGATCGCATCCCCCAGAAGAGGAAAGTTTCTTATTTTATATATATATAAAACCCATACCAGAGTTTGGAGCTCTTAAAAGTAGCTCTAAGTATCAGTATTACAACCTACCGCCCCCCCAGAAGTCCGTCCTAGATCCGCCCCTGGTGACGGGCTAACATGACCATAGATGCTGAAAGCCCAGAAATCTAATTCCTAATCCTAATCCTAATAGGAATTTTAACGTGAGAACAAATAACTTTTAACATATGATTACTAATACTTTAATAGCCACTTATCAAGGTACATTGAATATCTAAAGGAAAGGAAACATTAGTTATAAGTAGTGGCCAGAGACACTAATTCTTTTTATTTATTTTGTGATAATTTGTGAAAGTATAAATTGGACATTGCAACTTATGAAGTATTAAATTAATTTATAAAGAACTGCATATCAAGGATCATATATTTTACATAACAAATTTATAATTTAATACAATAGCACTTGAGTAGACGAATTGGAATTACTTCTGCACCGTATAGGCCTATAGAGTGTTTTTAAACTTTGTTTCACTTGTGTGGAACGTATGAACTCTTAAAAAAAAAAAGAAAAGTGTTCAAGCCTGGTGTCTGGTTGATAAATAAATATTCTTTACAATGCAAATGTATTCTTTTCTCTCCTACTTCAACTTCGTTAGGACGAATAAAATAGATATGCGATAAAAATGGCTATTATAAAATTGAGTTAATCATATTTGATTCTTTTCATTACCGATTAGACTACTTATTTAAGTCATGTAACAAAACTATAATCCGGGTTGTCGCTAGATGGCATCAGTAGTTTTCATACCATGCGCAGCATACATACAACCTTTTTAAGATTTACTTTGGTAATACCTACAGCTTAAGCCTCTACATATGAACACACTTTTCCATTATATATATGGATAGTTTCACAATTGGGATAAAAATTGAAGGTTTAATTTATGCATTTTAAAATTTATTTCCAATCATTGGTTTTTCGTAAATGTGTTACATATAATCTGCTAATTTTGCCTTTTGAAGGGCAACACAATCATTTTTGTATTTTCTGAAATATTTTAGTTTTAAAAATATATTTTAAAAAATAATTAAACCTATATTTGTCATAATCACAACTAGAGATGCAAAAAAGCCGGCTTTTTTGAATCGATGTTTTTTTTTTTTTTTTACATAAAAAGCCGGCTTTTTTGGGGAAAAAACGAGAATTTTGGAAATTTTGGCTTTTTTCATTTTCATGATTTTTCTATCTAAATAGCTTTCTTATAGTATATTCTATAGTTAGATAAGAGTTCCATGACCTAAATGCCATATTTCGCTCTAAAATTCACCATCAAGATGGATGGAGCACATGTTTTACGAATTAAAGCTAACATGAAGAATGTAGTATTTGAGGGCAATTTTAGAGGCTATTTAACTTTATTTTAACTTTTGAGTTATCGATATTTTTTCTTCTCGATATCATTTCAGTTTGTCGTCTGTTTCATTTCTAAGAGCTTAGTACTCTAGCTTCTAACGCAGAAGTTAAACTTACGTTTTTCTATATATCCGTCAAAGCGTACGTTTTTCAATATATCCGTCTAACCGTACTTCCACATTTCTGTTATACTGTAGCTGTGCAACGATTTAGCAATAATTTTCCGGATACAACCTTGAATACTAATTTATACAAATAATCAGTAGCGGATTTAGAAACGTACTTTGGGACGGGTTTCTCTGATTGTTTCATTTTCTAAAATCTCCTAATTTTATTTGGGAGGAGCTTGAAGTTTATGAGTACAGGCATAACTAATATTTCGTTTCGTTTGTATATTTAGCAATAATCTTCCGGATACAACCTTGAAGATCATTTTATACTGAGAATCAGTGGCGGATTTAGAAAAGTATTTTGGGAGGGTTTTTTTCTTACTAATGTTTAGTTTTTCTAAACATTCGTAATTTTTATTTGACGGCAGCTTAAAGTTTATGAGTAAAGGCATAACTCATAGATATTTCGTTTGTTTTAGACATTCCGTAATTTTGGGGAACAGGCTTCAGTCCGAAAGACCGCCCCCCCCTATCCCTCGCAAAACCGTCACTGCTGGTAATTAGTAATAATAACGATTTAAAAACAATAAGAAATGAAGTCAGCCAACTCACAGTACACGCACTATTTCTACTTCATAGATGGAATGAAGAAAAGTTTTGTTAGAATGATCGAATGCTGAGTTGAATTCCGGACTTCTCGATAGAAGCGCAAAAGCTCCAGTCAATCATGTTTGTTGTGCAGTTGTATTTATCTTAACTTAAATATATTACGTAGTCCTTTTTTTTGTGTGTGTTGGTGGGGTGGGGAGAGTTCCATAATGATATGAAGGGTGTGAGCCAAGAACATGGTAACTAACAAATTTTCAATTGCTGAGTTACGCAGCATCAGATAGGCAGCAACGCATACCGCTTCGTTTAATCCCTCATGTATAGACTTATGTGAAAAATCAGCTTTCCGACTTTCAAAATGGATTGTGCAGCAGAAAATTTCTAATTTCTTAAAATAGTAAAATTATGGGTTACCATGTTCTTATCTCACACCCTTCATGTTTAATCCCTCTTGTTAAAAATACAGAGAACTTGAGGACTGAATAAACCGTGATGGTGCTTATATAAAACTGTAGAATTTCAAGAATATACAAAACCAAAAGCTCTAGGTGTGCAGCCTTCAAGTGTATCATATAAAACTAAGTATTTTTCTTATGTTTTATTTTAATTTTATTTTGTTCCAAAAAGAGGGTATGGAATATTTTGAAGTAAAAATACTACATAGAATTTTGCTACTTATTTGAGTATTTTTTTAAAAGAAGTATTTACTTTTAGGGTTGGCTGGTTTACACCAGCTGTTTTTCTTCTTTTTTTTAAATAAACAACTGGTTTAAACCGAAAAAAGTAAAAGGTACGAAAAATGCGAATCGTGTGAACTTCATGGTGACGTTTCCATATATCAAACCATCTGCATTAGTTTTATTTCCTTTTCACCTTTTAATCAAGGTGTCCCATGTTCAATTCTCGGTCGAACCACAACCCTTCTTTCATGCGTAAACAAAGTAGCGGTTCGGATGTCACTTTAAGCGAAAGTCTTCTCCTTGATAACCTCGGTATTACGTAAGGATGTTAAGCCTGAACATACGAAACGAAACTAAATTGTATATTTCTGCATGCCTGAATGCCTGTTGTTTTATAAAGAAGCCAAGTTGCTTAAATATACTGATATGAATTGACAAAATTTATCGATTGCCTACGTAGCTTCCAACATTAGCTTGGATTGTACTTTCAATGATATGTACGCACTAAATTTGTAATTTAATACCTCAGTTTTAGCGTACTGATTATGGTACGTTGACCTTTAAATTTTACATGCAAAGCAATATCAGGATTTTTTCCGTTATTGTTTTACATTTAGAGTAATGACGGGATTTTCCCGATGGCTAGGGCGGGAGTTTCTCAATTTAAGAAATTTACTGACCGGACTTCTTTAAGCTTATGTGACCTCTTCCAGCATAACCCCGTTGTTGCATAATACCACCAAGGCGAAACAAACTTATTTCTGTCAATATGTAATATAAATACATAAAGCAAAATATCTAAACCCAAAAAAACCTGGTTTAAACCAAAAAAGCCTAGTTTAAACTCCCCCAAAAAAACGGGTTTTTTGCATTTTCAAAAACAACCATGGCTCTTGCCAACCCTGCTTACTTTTGTATGTAGGAGGTTAAAAAAATCTTATTATATACATTGGTTAATCCTTTGGAATTCATAATGTAAATATGTTGAGAAGTAAAACTGTTTGAAATATCTTTTCGAAATTCATGGTTTATTTTCGAGGTTTTATATTATTATCGGCATCAACCACTAATTAAATGACTTTTTGTGTTGTAGAGAAGCGAAACAAAATCTGGTTTATCAATTTAAAGCAGAATTTTCAAAAAATCCCAAAATTTCCCACGCAAAAAAGCGAAGCAGAAAAAACCGAGTTTTTTTTTCAAAAAAGCCGGGTTTTTTTTCCGAGCCCTTGCATCTCTAATCACAACTAGTTTCTAAATTTTCGTTTAATTTCACACCTTTTTTATTTGCACTGCAAGATTGTATCACATATTAAAAGAGTAAGCACGGGAAGCATTTTACAATGCAACTACAAAGGTATCACTACAATGCAACTACAACTACCCACGTAACTAATTTTAAGATTTTTGTAAGATAATATTATGCCATGTCTTCGTAACGGTAATGGCTAATGACTAATGAGCAATGTATGACGTTAATTGTACATAGTTAATTGTGCATATCCACTTAATGTAGTTTTCATATTTTGACCAAACGTATTTCCTGATGGGAATAAAATTGTATTCTAACTCAGCCATGTGCAACTGCTCGAGCCGCCCCAGGGCCACTGAAGCCCTTAATCGTTATTGAAAATGAATTTATTGCGTAATCTCTTCAACTGAGCTAAAAGCTTTCCTTGAATAAACTGATGCCTGCCTTGAAAATACGTATCCTCCGAAAGTAAATAACTTCTTGCTTTCTTCAGATCCTCAGAAATGGCATCCTTACATCGAGAATATACATTCTTATATCAAGTTCACAGATGATGATGATGATGAGAACCATGAACATTGCATTTGAAAAATATACAGACTGGATTGCTTAGATTTTGTCTAAAAACTATAATTTCTTAGAAAGTCCTATCGCAAAACCTTAGTAAAAACTTGTTGATCATTCTCGTTTCAAATCCTGATACGTTCTTACGCAATGTTAATAAGACAATTACCAAATAACGGCTTCTACTTATTTGGTAAATACCTGTTGATATGGTGTTACATATCTCTTCTCGGGAAGATATTATATCCTTTGTATTATCTCCCTTCTTGTAAATATAGAACTTTTTATTCAACTTGGCATCTTTTCTTTTCTCCACTTCCAAATTCTTACCCAGTTGCTTTATTCCTTTGAATGTGCACGCTCAATCTTTGGAAACACGTTGTGATTGTATTACTGTAAGAAGAAAAATTTATTTGTTGAACCACTGTATGTTCAGTTCATATCAAATTTGAAACCTTTACTAAATATAATTTATTTCATTAAGCAGGGATAAATTGTTGGCAATTCTACAAATTTAAGATTTAATTTGAAATAAGAAATAAGAAAATTATTAAAACCAATGATTAAAAATATGCTCTCACAAGCAATCTCATTATTTTAAAGTGCTGATGTACGAGATAACGCTAATTAAATGTAATTTTATGGCTTAAATTTGTGTGAATTTAGGCAATTATAACTTAAAATTCAACCTATTTTTCCTATATAAAATTTTATTTGGAAATTACATGTAGTGTCGAGCACAGTTTTAACAATGAAAAAAACAATGTTTTAAAAATCTACCTTAGAATGTGTAGTAAAAAGCATGAAAAGCAAGAAAAAAGTTTTGCTAGAAATAAAAATTTGAGTTGTCGACCAAATAAGAAAGGTACACCCATGTTCAAAATGATTGTCGCATATCTATAACTATGTTCTTGTAAGAATATAATTTGGTAATGATTTGCAATGTACTTTTAATATTGATACTACGTGTATAATCAGGAAATGTATATTTGTGGTAAATTTCATAGGAAAACAATTATAAATACGAAAATTAGAATGAGTAAAACAAAATATTGCTAAATGAACAGCAAGAAAGTTTTTTTGTTATATTATTCTTATTTACTGCTCTTTCGGCATGAAATTTACCAATACATGTCTTTCCGATTATACATATATTAACATTATAAGAAATACCGGACGAAATCGTTATCAAATTATATTCCTACAACAATATATTTATAAACATGCGAAATCATTTTGGACATGAGTGTACATTGTTAGTATTATCAGTTTCTGGTTCGACAATTAAAAAAAAAAAGAAATATATCGTTAGAAAATTTAAGAGAAATTTCAATAATCTATATAGCTATACTGAAGTTTCCCAAAACGTTGTAGGGACATTTTCGTGATTCTGATAGCTTAAAAGTTGAACCTGAACCAATTGACGATCCTCTGTTTGTATTTCCATCACAAACAATGGCGCAGCTGATACAGGTACTGTTCGTAGAATTGATTTGAAACTACCCAAAAATCAATTTACAAGCCATATCATATCAACTACGAGGGGCAGGCTTAATCTGTCAAGTGGTCAACGAACAGCATTCATGGGAGCAATTCTTACAGAAGAGAGTTCCATTGGAAGAAAGCTACTCTTTCAATTAAAAGCACATGGACAGCACTCCAAAAAAAAAAAAAAAAAAAAAAAGAAAAGAAAAGAAAAGAAAAGAAAACAAAGAAAAAAAAGAAAGATGAGCGATTCTGGTATCTGGCATTCCAGCCTGTGAAGAAGGCAAAATTCTTGATATCCCAGTAATTACAAACACAACAGGTGAAGAACAAGCAAGAGCTACGTTTTCCCTTGCAAATGAGTGGAATGTTTCAGATAGTGTAAGATCCCTTGTTTTTGACACTACAGCTTCGAACTCAGGGTGGAAAAGTGGAGCTTGTGTTCGGTTATAAAACCTCTTTGACAAGAAATTGTTTATGTTAGCTTGTCGGCATCATATATTTGAAACAATCCTAAGTTCTGTTCACAAAGAATTGTTTGGTGCAACATCAGGTAATGAAAACTGCGAATTCATTCAATTCAGAGACTCTACTTGGTTAACTATTAACACAGAAGCTGGTTTTAGGATCCTGGAAATCAAAGACAGGAATCAGAAACTTACTATGAAAAATTCTAAACAAACACTAAAGAGAATACTTTCTACTTCAAATGAAAATAACTTGCTACCTCGTGATGACTATCGGTAGTGTGCTGAATTGATGTTGATACTTCTGGGTGAGACACCTGAAAAAGGAATACACTCGCTGAGACCAGGAGCAGCGCATCATGCTCGATGGATGTCAACTGCAAAGATGTTTGCTTTCAGTGCTCAAGCAGGATATGACAAGGACATGATTAGTAAACTGGAAGCACTATGTAAATTTAATGCCCTATTCTACGTTGTAAACTGGCTCTCTTCATTCATTGGGGCCGATGCAGCATATAATGATTTCAAGCTATGGCAAGACTTGAATAAGTATTGCAAGTATGATCCACAAGTTGCAAATGCAGCCATAAAAG
This sequence comes from Thermobia domestica, assembly GCF_964235325.1. Lineage (NCBI taxonomy): Eukaryota > Metazoa > Arthropoda > Insecta > Zygentoma > Lepismatidae > Thermobia > Thermobia domestica. The sequence continues at coordinate 266,578,728 of NC_137462.1, forward strand.
CTATGGAAAGGCACTTCTGGTATTTAACTGAAGAATGTGCTGTGTTCTCTATTTTCCAACAGACTTTCCTCTTCAAAACGACAACAGATTGCTCGAACATTACTCTGAATTCCTCATCCCCCCCCCCAAAAAAAAAGTTTGAAAAGGGCCATCGAATTTTTCCTATTCTTAGCCAAAGTACAAAACTATAATCCCTTATTGGGCCTAAATCCTGGCTTTTGTTTCACAGCACTAGGAAAACCTGTTAGTGAGTGGCACAATGAGCCCAATTACCAAGAAGCTGATATATATATATATATATATATATATATATATATATATATATATATATATATATATATATATATATATATATATATATATATGTGTGTGTGTGTGTGTGTGTGTGTGTGTGTGTGTGTGTGTGTGTGTGTGTGTGTGTGTGCGGTATGTCAAAGTGGTGAATGATCTGTCGGAACGGGCTGTGAAAGTAATCCAAGACTTCTCAACAAGTGTTACCAATGACGAAACAGAAAAACAGTGTTTATTGCAGGTGGTCGAATATCACCGCAAACACATCCGTAACTTTCCAAAAGAGACATTGAAGAAATTGACATTCTCCTCCACAAAACCTTAAACCAAGTCATTTGATGTGATTCTGTGTATTATATAGTACTCTATTACTAAACTTGTTTCTATATGTAGTTGATCTTCTCTGTATAAAAACAAATCTTATACAATACAAGTAAAATGCTGTATTTTTAATTTATGTAGAAAGATAATATTTTAAAATCAATACATCTCGCTAAAAGTAGCATTACAAAAATAAAATTAAGAAAATTTTAGCAAAAATCCTCCTATCGTAAAAATCTTTTCACTTGAAAATGGAATCTAAAGTAAAAAATGAAAATCTATAATTTCAAAATATTTAATGTTCATAAGGATATATGTATAAGTTAAGTAAATAGTTAATCGTTGTTGGGCGGGGGTCAAAGCATCACCAAATGACCTAAAATTTGGTATGCATTCATATTTTGCCAGTTGAAACAACATAGGAGGGGGGCACCATACAATTTTTAAACTTTCAATTTTCCCATACTTACATACAATGCCCTACTATGCATTATTTTTTACAGTATAGTTTTGTGTTACAGTATTTACATTGAGAAAACATACACACTTTATTTGTAGACAGCAACAGAAGCTAAAAGTCTTCAAACGCTTTATTCTCAGTGTCCATGTGAGTTCAAGCCATCTGAAGGATGCAAGACAAGATATGCAATTGTTTCGGATGCAATGTTGCCAAATAGAAGACATCATCGTGGGTATGCTTTCATTAATGGCAAGTCACTTGCATCAACTGAGAAGCTTCCAGGCTCTACGGTCTTTAGGTAACCTCTTCGTTTTCATTTACGATTTTTCTGATTCGATATCCTGCATCAATTTTAGTCTCTTTCGTCCCCTCCCTCTTTCCTCCCATAAATCCCTCTATTACACCCCTTATGATACTGTTCCTTCTTAGCCAATGCTCCAGTTAGTTTTTTTCTCCTCCATCATTTTCTAACACCCTCGTTTTCCGCCCCACATAGTTAATTCTCACACTATTCTCCATACGCACATTTCAAAAGCTTTCAGCCATTTTTAATCATTTTTGCGCAATGTTCATGTTTCTATTCCGTACAGTATAATATTTCACACGAAGCATTTTATGTGTCTTTTTCTCAATCCCTTATTCAAGATCCTACAAAGGAAATTTTCTTTCTCCTTTCTTCGCTTTTTTTCGCCATTCTTATTCTTCCATTTATTTCACGTTCGGACTTCATAACATTATTAATAATATTATCCAGATATCGAAAACTAGTCGCCTCTTCTATTTGCTATTTTCTCCTCCTCTATTTCTATATTTGACACTGACCGCTTCGTTTCAATCATCATGAATTTTGTCTTCCTAGCATTTATTTTCATCCCATAGCCCTATTCTTCACAGCTCTTTCTCAAGTTTTCAAACTATTGATTTCCTTTTCAGATTCCGCAACAGCGCCATATCATCTGTAAACCGTATACACTTAATCATTCTTCCTCCTACCGAAATGCCGTCTTCATCATGTAGGGTCTTTTTCATTATCTCTTATATATATATATATATATATATATATATATATATATATATATATATATATATATATATATATGAGAGATAATGTTGGCATCCTTGTCGAACTTCTCTTTCAATTGCACTCTCCATTGTCATTTCCTCCCTTATTATAACACTTACTTGTTGGTTCATATATCGGGTCTTGCAAAATAAGTGTTACAACTCTTGGGAGGTGACTCCTGCCACTGAGACAAGAAAAAAAAGTTCTCTTGAACTTTCGGCTATCGGATATAGTTTCGGATTTACAAGGTGCCGAAAGCGTGGCCACATTTCAATATCGATCATGCGACCCCACTACTGACGTTCATTTAGTTTACCCAGTTTCTTTGTGAGTCCCCTTGCACAATTTCAACTTGGCCTCAGTTGTTGCATCCTTATTGGTATGCATCAGTGCACATCATATTGCATCGGATTGATGGAATATTATTGGTGAATCGGCAATGGCTTTCATGTTCTTGATGCTATTCCTTACATTTCCGACGCTTTGAACTCACGTTTACTGAGTATGAGTGCATATCTGGGCATTTTTCGTTAAGTGTTTCCACACATGTGAATCGTCATGCATCTGTTGTTCTCTACCGACACTCCAGGTGTCTTTCTAGAGCATTTGAGTACAAATTCGCTACACTTAATACTCAGAACGTCACTGTTGGCAAGCATCCGTTCCTGGCGATTATGCAACCACACACAACGGACATGAAGGTGTCCGCCATTTTGTATTTGTTCCAGATATCGACTTAATACAAACGAATTATTGTTACCTGATAGAAATCCTATTAATTCATATCCATTTAGACCAATTTTCATTTGGCAGACTATCCAGGACTCCCTACGTTCCTTCGGGGAACACCTTGCGCGTGCATGGTAGGATTGTGAAACATGCAAAATTCAATACAGCAGGTATGAATTCTTCAGTGAATTTTTTACCCGTCCTCTCTACGTTGGATAGTTTCCGAACTATTGGAGTCCGAAAGTCATTTTCCCACGCTTTTGGCACCTTGTAAATCCGAAACTATATCCGATAGCCGAAAGTTCAAGAGAACCTTTTTTCTTGTCTCAGTGGCAGAAGTCACCTCTCAAGAGTTGTAACACTTATTTTGCAACACCCAGATATAAGTTTCTTATGAGTCTTTCATCTTTTCATTCCGACCTAACTTCCTTTAGAACTCTTAACAACAATTCCCAAAACACGCGGTCAAAAGGCTTTTTTAGATTAACAAATACAACATACACCTCTTTCCCTTTTTCTATACATTTTTCACTGGTTACCCTTAATAATCTAATTGCATCTCTTGTGCCCTCCTGAACCAGAACTTTTCCTCCTCAACTTTTAGCTTTGTTTTTCCATACAACTTTCTGTTCAGTATTCGAAGCAAAACTTTTGTGCATATGATATGAGACTAATAATTCTATAATCCTCACTTCCTTCTGAATTCGATTTCTGAGCCATCCGTACCATGATTGTCTTCAGGAAATCTTTTGGCTACTCTCCTGTTTCATATATTTCAATGCAGAGTCGGAACAATTCTTTCTCTCCCTTCTCTTTAATATTCATAATGAATGCGATTGGTATATTATCTATCCCGGTTGCCTTTCCATTCCTAATTCAGATATAGCTTTTCCAAGAATACCTTTAGGATATTCGCCTACTTCATTTTCTACTTCAACTTTTAGACCACATGGTCTATTCCTACTCTCATATAAGTGCTCGACGTATTCTTTCCATCTTTCTAAAACTTCATTTCTCTCGCTGACTACCTTATCATTCCTATTTTTTACTGCCACCATAATATTCCTTTGTTTCCTCCCAAGTCCCATAGATTTCACTCCTTGTATATACATTTCCTCATACTTCCCAACTCTTTCTAATTCTTCTATGTCCACGCATTTTACTTTGTAAAACTCTTTCGTTGCTCTCTGTTTCCCTTCGTAACTCGTTATTCAACTTTCTGTACATCTTTCTGACCTCTTCTATGCCAAACTCTTTCCACCTTTTCCTTTCTCTTATTTTCTCCTACATTTGTTGTGTAACTCATGATTTCTTAGTCGTTTTGTGTTCGCAGGTAACTACTACTTCTTCTGCAGCCTGCTGTATACAAAGTTTGATATGTTCCCACCCTTCGTTACTGCCTGCCCCTATCCTTTCCTCGTTTTTAGTATTTTTCTTCGAATTTTTCAACGAAAATATTTATTATTTCACTGTTTTTCAGCTTTTCAGTATTCAACTTCTTATTGCCTACTTTTCTTCTGCCTACATTTTTCAGTTGATATCCACCGTGGCCAGCACAAGGTTATGACTGATGAGAGAAATTGTCGATTCCAGGAAGAGGTTTCGCGTTCTTCAAGCTACACCGATATATTTTGTTACCTTATGCTCGGCATAACGTAACATGGCCCGGTACTTTTGAACACCTTGTATATTGAAAGGAATTTTTAACTTTATTGAAAATGTAAGAAAACATGTTTAATTTCTTGTAGTATAAAAAGTAGGTCGCAAATTTTGCGCAATTTAGTTAAGTAAATCGTTTCAACGAGTATTATATGAAAAATACATAGTTAGTAATTATATTTTGTATATTTTGCGTATTTAGCCAAAAATATAACATTATTTTAGAAAATAAGTATATATTTTAGCTTTTTTAATGGTTTTCAGTTTATTTCTATAGATATTTCGGCATAGGGAATCTTCAAAAGAAAACTAAAAATTTTATTTCGTAAATTTTCTTCAAAATTCCAAATTAAGAAAGTCAGCCATAATTTCTTTTTGGTGCATCTCTTTGTTTTCGGAATAAATTATTTGATTGGATCATCCGCAATCACAGCTGTGGTTGAGATTTTCGGCTTTCTTTGATCTCAGCAGAGAAGCCTATCATCCGATAGTTACGTCACAATTATCTTCCAATTAGGGATAATCTTCTCATTGTTCTTTGTCTTGCATCTTCAGCCATTATAGGACACAGACGTACAGTGTTCGTCGTCTGTATAAAATTGTGGAATTAACTAGTATTTCTAAACTTTGAGTTATTCTTGGACTGACATTAATGTTACTTGTATGGAATGGTGTTTCTAGAAAGTTTTACGTTCTCGAACAGCGAGGAATTGCAGTAGAAGTCGAATAAGACGGTGGCAAAGACTCAGGTCTTGAGTTTGGTGATTGGCGTCGTGGAAGAAGAGGTGAGTTGGTAAGCCATATTTGCAGAAGAAAATCTGTCCGGAGCTCTCGCAGCTATGTTATATTTTGGGACCACAAATAAATGATTCTTTATAGAATCATGTGGAATAAGTAGGTATAGTTTGGTAAAATGTTATGTTTTATCAGTTTTGGCTCATCGTTGGATGAAAAACAAGTAACTGTAACGAGGAAAATCAAGGAAACTGTTTAGGCACGATAACTTCTAAATTCATTGTCTTGTGGCAGAACAAACGAGTGTGGTGTTTTCTGTGCATGTGTAAATATTAACATGATGTGCTAAGTGCAGTAAGTTTTCAATCAACATTTCATACATATAGGTCTGGAAAATGTGACAGCTTGAATTCATTCAATGGGGGAGGAAGAGAGCTAGAATTATCTCAACGCAGAGCGATTGTCATAACAACAAGAAAATGTGTGTACCGCACACATTTTCCCCCAGTGAAAGAAATGTTAGATTCCCTAAAAACCTCAAAATTATTCATTTTCGGAAGCATAGTACTGCTCGAAATTATTTTTATAATTTGGCATGTTGTTTTCTTTGGTTTTAAAATAATTCTAAGCATTACAGAAATTTTGGAAGTAAGTGTGAGAAATCACGGCTAATGTCTAGTACAAGGGTACATGAATTTTGCGTACCGGTAACAGGAAACTATCGCCAATAGGTCAAATATCCGTTATGTTACTCTGATACCCATCGAGAAAGTTTAAAAAAAATACAGTCCTAATGAATACTAGTAGAGATGTTTCAGTATTTTTTTTAAGTAAAAATAGAATTTCAGAGCGACACTTTAAGAAATAGCCACTACGTCTTTTGTAGTAATGTGGTAGCTAAAATCAACATAAACTTTTATGAATGAAAAGGGTGCTTCATGTATATGTGTATGATTTTTTTTATTAGGTTAAGTTAGTATAGTATAGCTAGGTTAGGATAGGGATTTTAGGTTTAAGTTGTGCAAATATTTTCTCTGAGTGTTTACCTGTGCTAGTTTGTCCAGTGGGTCCAAGCTTCAAGAGAGGTAGCGAAAAGCGTAAATCCTCTATGCCGGCCGCAAATTTCAATGCACAGAAGGTTTTGAGTACCAAAATGATAGAGAAAGAAAAAAATAGCTAACCACAACAATATGTAGTGAAGATTTAAAAGTGTGATGTGTTCTGTTGACATTTTTTTTTATTTGTTTTGTGTCGATCTGATGTGAATGTTTATAAATGTTGAGAATATTAATGAATATGAATATTTCAGGAATATCTGTGGAAAATTAAATGAAAGTAAATAATGTTTTAGGCTCTGAAGATTTAGAAAATCTTTAATGTTAGTTTCTTTATTTCAATTCAGATGGGTATGTCAGTATGAGCAAGTGTAAAGCTTTCTTTTTATCAAATTTCTTGTTAAATCCACTTTCCATGAATAGTGTCAAATAAAAATTACTAGCCGTGAAAACATCTTTCTTTTCAAGTACAGAATATAAATTCTTTTGTAGTTTTAAGAAGTAAAATTTGAGTTACAGTTATGTTCGATATTTATGTGAAGCATGAACAAGGCAAAGAGCAGTACGCACATAATAATTTTACTGGGGAAATGAAATAGCTGTGAATCAAAGGGAAGAGATTTTTCCTTAGTGTGACCGGGGTTGGAAACAACCGAGTCTGCAGAAAATTTTCTTATTTTATCAGTTTTAAATCAAAATCTCAGTTCGGATTTTTTTATATATATTCCGTTGCGCGATAGAATTCGGTTTTGGGATTTGTAAGTTTTTTTTTTTTTTTTATTTAGACAGGGCTTTTTACAGACAACATTAAGATCTCCATTGTGCTCATTGCCAGCTCCACTCGTAGGTCGATGTCCTGTGTCTGTAGTTGTGGTTCACAATTTATTTCCTGATGGGATGTGGATAATGAACTGCAGGCATGAATACCGAACTGTGAGTTGAGATGGACGAAACTCTGGAATCTTTACATTTTCGGGCAAGATTTGAGTTCTATTTTCCGTAGATGATTGGCTTGGTGAGTGTGTCAGTGACTGTTGATGGCGAGCCCATACGGGCCCAGTAGGTTCGTTGTCACTAGTCAGTGATACACTCAGCATAGCCTGTAGTCTCAAGGAAAGGGAACATCATACAAGAAACACAACATTATTAGTATCATCATCATTATCATTATTTTATTATTTTGTTCATTTTATTTTATCTTTTTTTTATAAAGTTAAAATTTTCTGATTCATTCATAACATAGTCTATTTGATATCTTCGGTCGTCTATCGAGGATTTCCTATATCTTCTTCTCTTGTATTGATTGAAGCAAATGTTCTCAATTACTAATGAATTCTGTCTATAGAAATCGACCAGTCTCTTTCCCCATTCATTTTTTTTTCGTCTAAACCATATTTGCCTACGACACTATCTTCCTGTTTTCTCCCGCAACTGCACTGAAATCTTCCATTACAATTACGCATTCACCTCCTCTTTTTCCTGTCTATAATTTCTTCTATTTTCTCATAATTTTCCTCTAATTCTTCAGTTGTATGCGAATCTGTCGGTGTATCATCACTAAATCCTGTTTTCCTTCAAGATTAAACATCATAACTCTATCATCAATAAATTGTACTTTCACTACCTTGTCTTTTAAGCGCTTACCGAGAATTATTCCCACACCATTATGACTGCCCTTTTCATTATCTGATTAAAACATTCTATATCCTTCGCTTTTCAGCTCCTCATTAATTTCGCAAATTTTTACCACGTCTAGATTGTTTTGTTTCATTTCTTCTTTAAGATTTTCTAACTTCTCTCGCTATACAATGCCCCGTACGTTCCACGTCCCTATCCTAAACATATTGCTTTTGCTTGTCTTCTTTTCTTAGCTATGTTCCCCACATTATTACTCTCTTGTCCAATAGTTCTTCCTAAGACTTTCCTCTCCTGTAGATTCGAATGACGGAATATTTTACCTCCGGAACTATATTTTGACCTACAAAAGACCACCTTAAAAGACAAAACCCTTTTATGGCATTTTTAGAGACACACTCCTAACTTTTGTTCCGTAGGGAACCCTAATACGGAGAGACTCAGAGCGATCCCGGCATTAAAAATATCATTAAGAGAATCATAAAGTAATCCCGACATTTAAAATATCCTCAAGAGAACTATAAGGAAAACTAACCCCGTTTTAGCCTGCCAAATGATAACACTAGGTTTACGCGTTTAGATATTAGGAAATTCGTTTTATGCTGATCTACGTAGACTGTCTGAGTTCGCGGAGAAACAAGTTAGGTAACTAAGCCGATGATCGGAATAGTAAATGCGTTAAAAAAAAGTAATTAAAAAACGTTCAGTATGTCGTCTTGTTGACCTTTGAAACAAATAAAATGATTTGTGTCGACTTTTAAACAATTTGGTTTACCAAAATTCCTTTATATATTTACCTTATTTGTCCTTATACCCGTCCATTTGTCCATTAGGGAGACAAAAAAAATTGTTTCCATCTGTTCGGGACATAAAAAATGTGTCCATCTGTTCGGAAGACAAAAAATGTGTCCCTCTGTTCGGGAGAAAAAAGTGTCCGCCCGCTCGGGAGGCAAAAAAAGAAATAATAATGCGTCCGTATGTTCAGGAGACAAAAAAACACAAGAAATCGTTGGAGAGATTAGAGTGGAGATGGGATTGAGAGGCTAGAATGCAGACGGATAGAGATATTAGAGTGGAGATGAGATAGAGAGATTAGAGTGGAGATAGATAGATAGAGAAGTTAGAGTGAAGATGGGGTAGAGACATTAGAGTAGAGATGGGATTGAGAGGCTAGAGTCAAGGTGGGATAGAGAGGTTAAAGTAGAGATGGGATAGAGAAATTGAATGGAGATAGAATAGAGAGATTAGAGTAGAGATGGATAGATATATTAGAGTGTAGATGGAGTAGATAGATTAGAGTGGAGATGGGATTGAGAGCTAGAGTGGAGAGGGATAGAGATATTAGAGTGGAGATGGGATAGAGAAATTAGAATGGAGATAGGATAGAGAGATTAGAGTGAAGATGGATAGAGAGGTTAGAGTGGAGATAAGATATTCATGGGACGGTTAGCCACTTCTCGCTATATATTACCATTTTTACTGTGTAGCGGTCAACGTTAAGACAAGAAGTGGTTGATTTCTCTCCCTTCTGATTTGAATAGTGTTAAGAGAGAATTTGGTACCTATTCTTAGAACGCTAAATCGATTCCAAAAACAAATCAAGCTCGTTGATGGAGTAAAAAGGAAGTGATGGAACTCAGCAATTTCCTGTTTTAACATTGATCACTATAGAGTATAAACGGTAATAGCGAGAAGCAGTTTTGTATAATCAAGCACCTAAAGAATATATTTCATCTTTATTCTTAACTCTCTACTAAAACCGGAAGTCATAAAATTCAGTACAACTTCCGGTTTCAACATTGAATTACACAAAGCATAAACGGGAAGAGATAGCGAGGAGCTGTTTCTTGGAATCGATTTAGCGCTCTAAGAATAGGTACTAAATTCTTTCTTAACACTCTTTTCAAACCAGAAGGGAGAGGAATCGACCACTTCTATTGTTAACGTTGACCGCTACACAGTAAAAAACGGTAATAGATAGCGAGAAATGGCTAACTGTCCCATGAATATATCTCATCTCCAATCTAACTTGTCAATCCCATCTCCACTCTAATCTCTCTACCCCATTTGCACTCTAAAATCTTTATCCATCTCCACTCTAATCTCTCTATCTCATCTCTAACCCTCTGCACCCTAACTTCTCTATCAATCTCCACTCTAATCTCTCTATCTCATCTCCACTATAATATCTCTATCCCTCTTCACTCTAGCCTCTCAATCCCATCTCCACTCTAATCTCTCTACCACATCTCCACTCTAACCTCTCTATCCATCTCCACTCTAATCTCTCTATCTCATTTTCACTCTAATATATCTATCCCTCTCCACTCTAGCCTCTCAATCCCATCTCCACTCTAATATCTCTATCCTTCTCCAATCTAAGTTCTCTATCCATCTCTACTAAATATCACACCATATTGTACTTCTTCACGTATATACACATGATATACTTGTTATTTGTAAATGGCCAATAACAAATGGACGAGAGGCAACCATGTCCATTTGAAGGTTGAAATTGTATATATCGAAAGCTAATAATCGTTTTTACAATTAAAATAGATAGATGAAAACAACGTTAAATCTTAGTTTAAAAAAAATATATTATGGAAAATTAGATGGAAATCACCGTTAACTTATCGAGCGGAGTTTAACGTTCCTTTCTAGCAATAAAGCTATATGAAACAGTGCCAGCTGTATATACAGGAATATAAATGACTACTCGAATTTTTATCCTAGGTCATCATTGTAATCATGAACTAAACCTGGGATTATGCTGACAGAAAGCAAACTCTCTAGCAAATAAATATCGTAATACCCCGCGTGGTTGTGTTTACAAACACCTAAGATATGCTATTTACAAACATCAACCATGTGCGTCTTACTACGGAGTACTGCAGCTGTATACGACGCAGACAAAAGCAACACCGCTGGTCATATGACGACGGAGAAACAACAGTGCTACCGCCTCTCCTCGAACACCTATATAACAGAGAAGATTTCAACGGCAGACTCCAGTTTCAACTGGTCAAATCCCCATTCTTGGCTTGCAGTGGAGCCTTGGATGTACCTCACCTGAACCCAAAGTTTCTAGCTTGCACTAGAGCTCGTGGCTTGCAGTGGAGCCTTGCGGGAAGCTACCTCTCTCTCTAGTTGCAGTGGAGCATAGAGAGATTCCTTATCACAACACTGGCCTAGCTTGCAGTGAAGCTTGATCGGGAGTCTAACCCATCTCTGCTTGCACTGGATCATTGAGCATCCTACTCCTCCTCATGTAGCTTGCTTAGTGAGGATTTCTTCCCCAGACCGACAAGTCGAAGGAACACCTAATTTTAACCAAACATTAGAGAATTTGTATTTATTTTGTATTATAGTAGAATTTTTGTAATAAAATCTGTTAGTGGGAGAAAACAATTCTGGACTGTAATTTGCCCTATCTATGTTTTACCAACACCTGCTCAAGCAGAACTCTACAATATAAATTAGAATCTAATATCTAAATTAGTTATTTTGAACTATTGCCTGATTTGTTATTTAACTATACTATTTGTTACGAAAGAATGGTTACAAGTAGTCTATATAGTACGATGAGTACAAATGATAAATTACGTAAAAGTAATGAGATTTTGAGTATCTGGTTCCTTTCATCTGATGGCAATAACACACACACACACACACACACACACACAAAACTCGCTTGTTCACTTTGTTCTTTACAACGAAAGGATTTGTCTCGTTAAATCGATATGCAATTTCAGCTCATAGGATACGATGAATGGTTGACTTACTAACTATGTGGAGTGCACAGCACAGAGATACCAAAGATAAAAGCAGATAATTCTATGTGTAGGTTGCCTTTTGAACAGAGCAGTTTCTTTTGTTCTCTGCAGAAAGAATACCTGTGTCCATTTACATTTTTCTACGAAAAAAAAAAAAGAAACTTTGGAATAAAATTAAGTCATGTTTCATTCAGAGGACAAAGGGTTACATTCAAGAACTCAATGATGTTTTGTTCTATCGACGGCACAGGCTCCTATTAATTAATTACAGTGTCATTTTCCCCGTACTAACTCAGAGGGATATGGAATCAATATATCCTGGCTCAGAACTTGCAAATAGTTCGCCCTTTGAACCAAAGTTCTTGAGGTCTACTCAGTATAGATTTTTTAAAAAATCTGTGTAACTACAAAGAAACTTGCCTCCCGGCACGACAAGCGATAAATTTTGTTAGTGACATGAAATTTGAGAAATTAACGATAACTTGTAGAAACATGTGTATGTTATTAAGGATAATGGTCTGTATCTTAAGATATTTTCTATGGTCTGCATCGTATGGCGTCATTTGTGTGTGTGTCCGGGGGGGGGGGGGAATGTATGGCCAAACCTATAGAAACTTCTTTCTTCTGGATAGTTCTTTATGTGAGGAAGCCATAGTGAATATATGTAAGTTCGTTTAGGGTCAATCCATACGAAGTGGTCCAGAGGTGGTTGCTCGACCATTTCCGAAAATTGTAAAACTTTGAGTGTGACGAACCTTGTCTATGAGAAGGTCAATAACATCGTTCACGTTATCGTATGTACACTCATGTCCAAAATTATTGTCGCATATCTATAAATATGTTGTTGTAGGAATATAATTTGATAACGAATTGGTCCGTTATTTATTATAATGTTACTACGTGTATTGTGAAAAGAAAATCAATAAAATGTTAGAAAAAATGAGAAAGGGCTTTGAAGAATATGGCCGATGAAAATAAATGTTAGAAAGACAAAAGCCATGGTGATTGGAACGAAGGGGTCTGTGTCAAATATAAAAGTAGGAGGGGAGAAAATAGAACAAGTGAATAGTTTTCGATACCTGGGTAGTGTTCTTAGTAATGACATGAAATGCGAACGTGAAATAAAAGCAAGGATAGGAATGGCGAAAGAAGCCTTTAAAAGAAAGAAAAGTCTGTTTTGTGGGACCTTGAACAAAGAGTTGAGAAAAAGACTCATAAAATGCTTCGTGTGGAGTGTTGTACTGTATGGGGCGGAAAGGTGGACCTTACGTAAAGGTGACGAAAACCGACTGGAAGCCTTCAAAATGTGGGCGTGGAGAAGAATGGAAAGAATTAGTTGGATCGAGCGGAAAACGAATGAGAGAGTGTTAGAAATGGTGGGTGAGAAAAGAACACTTTTAGATATTATTAGGAAGAGGAAGAGAAACTGGTTGGGACATTGCCTAAGAAGAGATTGTATCATGAGGGACGTCTTAGAGGGTATGGTGGCGGGAAAGAGAGGGAGGGGGCGAAAGAGACTACAATTAATGGATGATATTAAAACAGAAAGATCATACGCGAAGACGAAAAGGTTAGCGGAGGACCGTGGAGCATGGAAGCTTCTCAGCTGCGGCAAGTGACCTGCCAATAAAGGCAGAATACCTATGATGATGATGATGATGACTACGGATATAATCCTCAAAGAGATGTATGCGGCAAATTTCATGTCAAAAGAGCAGCAAATAAGAACAATAAAACGAAAATAAAATTTTCTTGTCCATTTAGCAACATTTTGTTTTACTTATTCTAATTTTTGTATTTTAATTCTTTTTCTATGAAATTTACCACAAATATACTTTTCGCGGTTATACACATAATATCAGTATCCTGCAAAATCATTATCAAATTATATTCTTACTAGAAGACAGTTATAGATATGCGACAATAATTTTGGACATGAGTGTACAAGTGTTCCTGAATGGCGGCCACCTTTGTTGTCGGTGGAGTGCCATTTTTATTGCAGTTGCAAGCGTATACGAAAATTATAGTTGCTCAGAACGTACGTATCAGACGAACTCCAAACTAAAACGAATGTTTAGAGGAGAGACTGAGGTACACAGAGAATATATACTCTTGCTTCTAAATAAATATTCAGGGTTGCAAATCAATACATGAAATCACTAGAAAAAGTTCAGAAAATTACACTTTTGAAAGGGCCGTAATTTGGAATGGCACAAAGTAAAGAGTTCATAAATTTTGTGTTGAATACTGTTGCATGTAAAGAGTCTGTAGTATTATCCACACCTATGATACTACCGGTATCGTAGATTTATGGGGTCCGAAAGTTGAAGTTTGTGATTTTGATGCCATGTTTGGGGCGTAATATCTCAGGAGGGCAAAGTGCTTTAAAAAAAAAAAAAAAAAAAAAAATGCTGCTTATACCACAAAGTAATTCTGTATGTGAATAAACTATTGCAAAAAAATCATGACTGATATTACATGGAGAAAAAAGTGAGGACATGGTAAAAACGCAATGAAAGCACGCATGTGACGATGGTCGTGGCCCGGAAAAATTTAAATGTTTTGATATGTTTCATGCTAGATCTAAAAAAAACTACGCATGGTTCAGCAAATAGGGCCGTTTTGTTTATGTTCAGTTGCAGGGGTGCCCACAAGGGGGGGGCTATGACGCAAACTGTGTCATTTAAATATTTGGGGGGGGGGTAAAAATCTATATAAATATGTTTGAGAGGGTGTAAAAATTAATCGAAAATATTTTTTTTCATGGAAGAACACCTACGGATAGGCAATTAAGGGGGGGTGCGTCATGGTCATGAGGGGGGTGGGCACCACTGTTCAGTTGTGCCAAAGCGAGCGAGTGGCGTTTGTTCCATCTTTCTAGTTCCATTATCATTGCCATGTCTACAGGGTGAACGCCCGGAGCGATAAGTTTTTTAAAATTCTTCGCCCAAGCCCGGCCAGGGCCCGATAAATTTTAAAAGTTTTTGGTCCGACCCTGGCTCGATAATTTTTTAAAAAAAAAATTACCTCGAGACCCAATCCTTCTCAAAATTTAGTATTAAATTTGGCCTAACCCTCAGAAAAATTTTCTAAACTCTGATTCACAACCTGACGCTTGCCTCCCGAATGGTACTATTGCCTCCTAGAACTTTGCCTGTCATCGAGAGAACAAAAACTCCATTTCCTGTAACAAAAAAATCTAACTTAATTGATTTTTAGCAGAAAGTGAAGATGGTAATATTGTTTAGCGACAGGCAAAACTTTCCCACCCCTTCTTGTCATATTTTGGATACAGTGAAGGTCAAGGTCAGAGCTCAATTTACCTCGCAATACCTGCAATCCTCTATAGTGAAAGTGGAGCCGCTAAGCAACACAAACTGTAAATAGCTATTGCATCCTTTGTAACATTTTTTACGGGCACACTTCTTCAACGTTTGGCTTTATTCCAATTATCGTTTAACGAAAGTCAATAATTATTAAAGAATTGCAATTAATCGGCCCCAGCCCGGCCCGACCTGAAGAGAAATCAGTGTCGGCCCGTCCAAGCCCGTGCAGGTCTCTACTTTAGTGTTGGATAGCATGGTCAGGGTATGACTTGTTTCGAATGAATAGGAGCGAAGTTACCAGGGATTGAAAATTTTATTTGTTAAAGCATTTATTTAAACAAATGCTAAGTATCATATCTAGTTAACTTGTGTGGTTTGTAGTGAATGTGTAAATTATTGTGCTGTTTACAGCACTTCGATATCTCAAACCGTTCCGGAGATATGATAAACACTGCTGAAGTTTGCAACACTGCTTAAATCGTGTAATTGCGAGAACTTGTTGTAATTACAGCTACTAAAAGCTATTGCTGTAATGGGCTTTAGAAAAGAAGGGAAATAACAATCATTTTAAACATTTTCCACTAATACGACATTTTCAGCAGTGTAGGATAGATGTGTAACGCAACCTTGTGAACATATTAACTTCCGTAAAGGGGGTTGGATTTCAATGATACTTTGCTGATACATTAACAGCCTTAATACAGCGGTTCAGTTCGATTATGTGTGTCATGGGTACAAGGGGGAGCTAAGCTAACTCTCTTACCATATAGACGTGGCAATGATCATGGAACTAGAAATATTAAACAAACGCCACTCGCAAGCTTTTGCACAACTGAACACAAACAAAAGTGGCTCTAATTGTTGAACCATGCGTAGTTTTTGAGATCTAGCATGAAACATATCAAAACATTTAAATTTTTCCGGGCTACGACCATTGTCACGTGCGTGCTTTTTTTGCGTTTTTACCATGTCCTCACTTTTTTCTCCATGTAATATCAGTCATGATTTTTTTTTTTTTTTTTTTTTGCAATAGTTTATTCACATACAGAATTACTTTGTGGCATAAACAGCAATTTTTTAGAAATTTGCCCTCCTGAGATATTACGCCCCCAACATGGCATCAAAATCACAAACTTCAACTTTCGGACCCCATAAATCTACGATACCGGTAGTATCATCGGTGTGGATAATTCTACAGACTCTTTACATGCAACAGTATTCAACACAAAACTTATGAACTCCCTACTTTTTGCCATTCCAAATTATAGCCCCTTGAAAAGTGTAATTTTCTGAACTTTTTCTAGTGATTTCATGTATTGATTTGCAACCCTGAATATTTATTTAGAAGCAAGAGTATATGTTCTCCGCGTACCTCAGTCTCTCCTCTAAACATTCGTTTTAGTTTGGAGTTCGTCTGATACATACGTCCTGGGCAACTGTAGTTTTCGTAAACGCTTACAAATACCAAAAAAAAAAAAGCCACCGACAACAAAGATGGCCACCATTCAGGAACACTTCTACATACGACAAAGTGAATGATGTTATTGAGCTTCTCATACACGAGGTTCATCACCCTCCAATTTTTATAATTTTCGGAGATGGTCGAGCAACCATTTTTCCTATATTTGGACCACGTCAGATGGATTGACCATTTATAAAGAAGATTAATTATTAAAAACAACAAAAAAAAAGTGAATGCAGAAAATCCATGAAAAATACAGTAGTTCAAATCAGGGCTATATGATTTTTTTTTTTTTTACATTTGAATAATTTTAATATAATTAACTTAGAGCTATTATATAACCTAAATCGTTATATAATAAATTGATGCCAAATCCAAGGATATTTTTGAGACTAGTTGAAGTAAAGTAAGCCAGTCGCATATGTGAAATTAAAATTATATTTTGTGATACTTCGAAATAAGAAAGTGTATAGTTTTACCAGGCCACTTATGTAATGATAACTTGTAGAAATATGTACATGTTATTAAGGATAAAGATCTGTATCTTATGATATCATTTCCTATGATCTGTACCGTATGGTATCACTTCCTTTTTATGTGGCCAAACATGTAAAAACTTGTACTTTCTGGATAGTTCTTTCTATAATATGTGAGGAAGCCATATTGGATTTATGTAAGTTTATTTATAAAGAAGATTAATTATAAAAATAATAAGTTAAATGCAGAAAATCCACGAAAAATACAGCAGTTCAAATAAATTAGATTTCTTGTGTTATTGTTTGAACAGTTGGTATATGAATTATTTTTGAAATATTTCATAATTTTAATATAACGAACTCAGGGCTATTATGTAACATAAAACGTTGTAGTTGGTAACTCAGATTATTTGATTAATATAAATTCCATTCATGAACTAACTTAAGAGTGCAATAAAGCCTGTTTTTGCAGTACGGACAACTACAAGCATACGCAAAGTTTTAAACAAACCATAGTACTACCGGATACACGTCAGTGAATTTTATTCCCAACTTTCCAAGAAGGTGGGGCAAGATTACGATCTCGAAGTTAATTTAGAATTTGCGTTTAAAAGCGTTTCAGCTCATCAGACACACACACACACACACACACGTGGCATCACTGCATTGCCTATCGATTGGCTGTTGTGGATTTTCTATTAAATTTTGTGTCCTCTTTAATTTTTGGTACCAATAATAGTAGATTTTGGAACTAATGCATATACGTATTTTATTTCTTCCATTTTGTTTGTTTGTAAGGTAATTTTGGATTGAGTATAGCCCGCTCCCCCAGTGATTTTTAACGAATCATAGCGATTCTAACGATTCATACTAGTTCATAATGAATCGGAATCGCATGTTATAAAGATTTAAGATGTAAACCCTGTGGTAAGGAAGCTTTATTATAAGTAGTAGTGGTAGTAGTAGCGGTAGTAGTAGTAGTAGCAGTAGTAGTAGTAGTAGTAGTTAGAAGCAATAGTAGTAGTAGTAGTAGTACTTAGTAACAATAGTATACCCTAGTAGTAGTAGTAGAAACGGGTTAGAAGCCCCGCAGGGGTTGGTTGGGTTCTGTTCTCGATATAAGTAGTAGTAGTAGTAGTAATAGCAGAAGTAGTAGCAGTAGCACTAGTATTAGTAGTGACTCTTCCAGTTCCGGTGACAAAGAACTGGGAGGAGCGGGCTATACACAAGCCGTAATTTTTAACTTCATCTTCCCAAAGATATGCCTAAAGTTGAAAATAGAAGTGCCTAGGTCCAATATATTGTGCTTGCAATTATAGCATTTTCTAAAAAGAACGCTTTTAACAACTTCGTACCTGAAGGAACACTTTTGAAACGATGCATTTGGGACTTCTTTTCATGTTTCTTTTACGATCGTATATACCACAAAAGTTCATGTTTGTAGTGGCAGTCCGTATTATTCTTAAACACTGATAGCAAACGCCTTTACCTGCTCATGAAAGCGAAAGAGTTCATGCCTTCAAAACTCATATTCTGTTAGATTTTTAATCTTTCTCTCTGCCATCAATGTACCAGTTAGCAACAGGTCAGTATAGCTGTCGCAAGCAATGGGAATATTCCAGAAATTTATGTATATACAAACACAAAGAAAATTGCATTCTATTACTATATTATGATTTTAATATAAAATTCGTTTTTGTAACAGTACACTTATTACTGTTGTCTCCAGAGGATTCTTTAAAATGTATATTCTGAACGATATTATGTTGTTTCATTATGTTATTCTATTTAGAGAGTACGCATAAATGTACTACAATATGTTTTATGCGAGCAAATATATAGGGAAAACACGTGGTACAGAAAGTCTACGCTACACCGCTAAAACCAAGGATCTTATAAAATAGAGGACCTGCTCTTAGAACAAAATCTTGAAGCCATACGTCACAGTTTTGCCACCCCTACTCTGCCCACTCCACCCAATAACATCGCAATGTTTTGAGCCAACAATCATGGCGTAAACGAAAGTATCTAATCAGATAATGGCAAAAACGAGAGTAGCTAATCAGACTTGCCGATGCTCAGTTGTTTTCTGGCTTCATTAATTAAATAGGATGAAAATACATATAGGCAGATCCTGTATTTTATAACATCTTTGGCTAAAACAGTTTAAATTTATATGTAAGTAGATTTTCTAAACTTGACCCTAATATTACTAATATTATAATCATGAAATTTTTAAATGTTATAAACAAATTAGGTTGATAACTGCCAG
The DNA here is from genome assembly GCF_964235325.1 of Thermobia domestica. Taxonomy (NCBI): domain Eukaryota; kingdom Metazoa; phylum Arthropoda; class Insecta; order Zygentoma; family Lepismatidae; genus Thermobia; species Thermobia domestica. Next base: position 266,597,988 of record NC_137462.1, read on the forward strand.
AAAACATACGTAGTCTCTCGAAAAATTCGTAAGATTGCCAGTGTATGTAATTGCATATACAGAATAATGAGTTGAGTTACACTGTGCTTTGTTACTGTGTACTTACTATGTGATGTTAAATCTCTAATTTAGGAAGATAGGCTATTTCGAACAATATACATGGTGTTACAAAAATTCGCCAACAAAGCTTGGTGCATGAAGAAGCATGTAAGGAAGAAGCAAACAAATCCTAATTAACACAGGTCCGGTTTCCGGTACTAATGAAACATCCTGAAAAGCAACTCTAATTTTGATACGTAAACTTTACATTTTAAAAGTGTGTGTATTTACAACTACAGAGATTTTCTTTATTCAACATCTGATTCTTTCTCAGAGAGTGAAATTCGAATCAGAGACAGCAGACAGACCGACATCTATTACTGACGGTGGTTCGGGGTGTATTGATAGTACTTCAGCTCTATCTCTACAGAATTTCTGGATTACTTTACAAACGGGTTCCTTTTCATCATTTATAAATTAGTACTTTGCTACTTCCTGGTGCAAATGGAAATGGACATTTAAAAATCATATTATTAATTAGTTATATAAAGTACAGTCAACGAATTTCATTTTTTTAAAGCTCCAAATTATTTATTGTAAATATGCAGATAAAATAGAGAAATGAGGATGCTGTAGACAGTAATTTAAACGGTAGAACTCTCTGTTCGACATAATTAAATTTGTATTTACATGTGGCATTCAACAAGTTTTGCACAAATAGTTATAACATTGTTATTAAAGCTTGCGACAAACATCTTGGTATTTCAGCTAAACGAATAAAACGCAAACTCTGACGCGACGTTGCCGAGTGCTAAGGGGTGTGGCTATGGCTAAGCAGACGAACAATAGCATGATCAGGTGGCAAAAGATAGACGTGGATGTGTACAAAACAAACGTGGCAATACCGCTGGCCTCTCATTTGCTACCAGCATTTAAAGGGAACTTGGAGCGCCGCCTTCAAATGCCAAGATGTTTGTCACGCCGTTTAGTTGCAATATGATGATGAAATTTTAGCTGAACATATTTTGATTCTTTGGCTACAAGATCATGTTTCACCACGTAGCCTCCATCTCCTGTGACCCATTTCGTCCAACGTTCTTTCCATGCCTTGAATGCAGGTCAGGTGGCTGACATTCACACCATTGTTTCACACAAGAAATGAGGGCCTTGTCACTGTCGAATGATTTTCCTCCTTCACACGACCAAACAGGAAGAAATCCGAAGGAGGCAAGTTTGTTTTGTACACATCCACGTCTATCTTTTGCCACCTGATCGTGCTATTGTTCGTCTGCTTAGCCATAGCCACACCCCTTAGAACTCGGCAACGTCGCGTCAGAGTTTGCGTTTTATTCGTTTAGCTGAAATACCAAGATGTTTGTCGCAAGCTTTAATAACAATGTTATAACTATTTGTGCAAAACTTGTTGAATGCCACTTGTAAATACAAATTTAATTATGTCGAACAGAGAGTTCTACCGTTTAAATTACTGTCTACAGCATCCTCATTTCTCTATTGTATCTGCATATTTACAATAAATAATTTGGAGCTTTAAAAAAATGAAATTCGTTGACTGTACTTTATAATAACTAATTAATAATATGATTTTTAAATGTCCATTTCCATTTGCACCAGGAAGTAGCAAAGTACTAATTTATAAATGATGAAAAGGAACCCGTTTGTAAAGTAATCCAGAAATTTTCTATTTTATCTGCATATTTACAATAAATAGAAGTATTTCTTTTCCTAACGAATTAGTAACAAGCTTCTGTGAATTAGATGTGCATTCGGCATTTTCGTATTTCCATTTGGCAGAATAACCTTTCCATCCGGATACCTTTCCGCTACAGTTACTATCTAATTTAAAAGCTTAGATTCTAGATCGTTTATTTTTGTATTCGTTTCCTGGGTTAGTATGGCAGTGGCAGTGTTTTGGCACGTTTAATTTATTCGTCTAATTTGTCACTCACTTTTCTACTGGGCACGTCTTTCAGAATCGCCTTTAAAACATGGAAAGCTTCCAAATCAGTACCTGCACATACATGTTACATATAAGCTTTGGTATTTGTATCATATAGCCTCTTTTATTGTCCGAAAAAAGAAATACAAAAAGTGGTTGTGCCTCAAACACTATGAAATGTTATGGACGGAATGCCTTGAAGACAATTTGCAGGGGTGAAAATGATTCGTTTTGGACTTATGGGTCAAACAGTGCACAGAACAACTTATAAGTCTCAATAAGTTTGTTTATGTTAGTCCACATTATTCTTAATATTTCATGCACTGCAAATAATAATAATAATAATAATAATAATAATAATAATAATAATAATAATAATAATAATAATAATAATAATAATAATAATAATAATAATAATAATAATAACATTTAAACATTTTTATTACAGATGTTCAGGGGGAAATACATCATGTGTGTGTTTGTAAAGTGTGCTTCGCATGTACAAAAGCGAATTCTCTAAAAGCAGTATCTAGTGTCACATATTTAAAACACTTCTCAGCAAACAGTTCGGAAACAAACTGATGACACATATGCACATTTTGTACATACTTGGACAACATACGTACTATAGTATATACAAGGGGTGAATATGTGTCATCTGGAGGAGTTCAAAGAATTGTAGATAATGTGTACAGGTTTTACTGTGTCTAAAAGTAGATTCTGCATTTTTTGCAGTGTGTGTAATCAGATGCTATTTCTCAGAAGTCGTAATTTTACGGCGTAAGATCTGATCGTATCCGTTACTCATATGGTAAAAGAAGCATGATTAATAGAGCAACCCACATTATGCTTTATTTTTTGTGTAATTATGCTTTATTTTTTCCAAATTATGCTTTATTGTTAATTGCAGTCGTTGTTTTATATTAATCGTGTATAATCAGTAGCGTATCCAGGATGTGTGTTTGGGGGGGGGGCAAGTGCTTTTATAGGTACATATAGAAAAATTACAAACAAAAAATATATAAACATAAAAATATATAAAAAATTACAAACATCAAAGTACCAAAGTACATTGTCGGACCCCTTTGGGGGGGGCCCGGCCCCTCCGGGCCCCCCCTTCCCTACGTCACTGTGTATAATGTAAAATATTTACCATACATTAAATATTATAAGTATCTTGATTTATTTATTAATATTTTATGCAACCAGCTTCTTTCATATTTAATGAAATTTCTACTTAATGCATTGTAAAGAGATATGCTTTACTCGAGTCAGTTTTTGTTTCACTTGTGTGCGCCTTAGATGTGCATACAGAAAGGGAAAGTAAAAGATATCACCTAAAAATACAGAAAGTGCTCAAGTTCAAGAGGTACACATAACAATATAGTGTGGAGTTATTTTGTACTATTCGTTGTTGGCGGAAAGTTTTCTTCATTTCCTAAACTATTATTGCATTTAGATACGTTCGATATAACACACATATCTACATATATATTACGAGTATTGATATTCCAGGCAACACCGTGTGCGTGGGTTTTCTCGGGGTTCTCCCGTTTCCTCCCACTTTCTTCATTCCACCATTTCATTCATCTCTCATAATCACCGTCTCCTTTAGCCTAACCGGCATAACTGTGGGACGTAAAACTCAAACATTTCATTTCATTTCATTTTGATGTTCCAGGCAGCGGTATACTGTACAAATATACAGAATCCTTATGTTTAGTACGAAAATCAGTACGAGACATACGCTATTCATATGCTACATACTTTTCCCGTTTAGATGTTACATCATGCTGTTGCAGGATGTGTGATAACATAACAGTCTTCCGTATATTACATACATATACGTACGTTACATACGTCAGCTGTATGTTACATACGTCCATCTGTATGTGAAATCCTGACCGCCTATATGTAGTTCTTTCGTTCGTACAGAAAGTACGTATATTCGTAACAATTATACGGAAAGAATGTATAAAATATACTTTTTCAATTATACGTTTGCTGTACGTTAAGTCCAAAAACAACACATGTAACCTAAGTGTTTACGTACGCCACATACCTTTTCTCAGTGTAGTATAAGCAATGTGTGTATATGAGTTATAATGCCTGAGGCTATAGTTAAAGTTAATGACTCCAGAAAGTAGGCAGGGGTAAAAGTGAGGGGGTACGCCGTTACCCCACTTCCTAAAAAAAATTACAATCGGCAAAGATAGGTATAGGGGATGGCGTAACGTCATACGTCCCCCTAATTTTGTATATAGGAAGGGCAGGTGTCAACCGTGTTACAACGATGTAAATGTAACATGAACTATTGTTCGGCGTAAGAAAGGTCTGCAATCCTGGATTTATTTTCAACAAACTTAAAAAGTTCGTTACTGAATTCTCCACGTGTGTGTGTGGGGGGGGGGGGTTCTTTTATTTGTGAACTTTTAAATTTCGAGTTCTTCATTCGATAGAGCATCTAAAATTATTTGAGAAAGTGATGGATTCTTTCGTGTCACTCTTACCATTCCCGAGATAATGGCCAAAAAATGGCCGATTTCCGGAGATTTATGAATCCGTATCTCTGGAACCATAAGTTATAGAGAGATTATGTTGATGTTGATCAATACCTAAGAGGATGATGAACATTTTGATACCAAATAGTAACCAGTGGCCACTGACTAACTGGTTACAGTTCCTCAGATATTGGCCACGGTTTCGGGAGATTTAAAGAGCCATATCTTGGGAACATAAGTCAAAGAGAGAAGGTATTTCACGATTTTTTAAATTTTGAGCCCTCCATTTTGTCTAAGGAATTTTTTTTTTTTTTTTTTTTGGCAATAGATAACGAATTCAATTATAAGAATGGTAAGGTTATAAGCAAACTCCAGTTATTCACCTAATGAAGTTGATGGACAGCTTACACAAGAACCCTTAAATTTACTTGAACTGAAAAACATGTGTTACGAGTTACAGTTACCGAAATGCAACACTACATAATGTTTAAACGAAATCAATTAAATCCGAGTAATTAAGTAGAAACATTTGCTAAGGAGGTTTTTTACTATGGAAATATGGCTGTATTATTCAGCATCCACGTAGCATATTTAATTTATGATCGTTTCCTTAAAAACTGTTCTATTTTAGTGTCTATCACTTGCATTCATAGCTTCAGGAGAGGAATGTTGTGCCTGGCAATTTTTAATTGCATTAGTTAGCGACACTGAAAATAAATTTGACGAGATGCCCACACACAAAAAAAAAAAAAAAAAAAAGGTCTGCTTGAGACCATGTTATGAGTCACTTGGCAGCGTCTGTTGGAAAAGGGGGAGAAGAAGGACTCTGCAAGGGTTCTCGATGCGTGGTGAACTTACGTGCAGAACTTTTGCAAGAGTCCAAGTATGTCTCCGCTCCCCTGGCTTCTTTATTCCTCCTACGTGTTGAGTTATCTGAACAGCGGAAAGCGCGTTTTGCGGAACACTTAAAAACGTGTCGGAAGAACAATATGAAGATAATTACACGCTGAAAAGCGAAGTTAATTTGCGTTGGACAGAGATATTACTTGTGAGATAATTTCACAACCATTTTCTTCCGCGTGGAGAAGCTTGAATCTTTCATGGAATTTCGTCATAAAATAGCACTCCATAAAAACGATGCTTTATGATTTGTTATCTCGTAAAGAACGCTGAAAATTTCTGTTTACTGCAGTGGTAAATAGTTGTCATCGTATCTCCATACTTGGAGTAAGTGCATCCAGTCGCTCATCGTTGATTTCGATCATAAATTACCTTTTAAAAAAAATCATAAACCTACATCCATTCTGACAACAGGAAATCATACATCATTACGTTTTAAGAGCGTATACTCTTAACATAAATAGGAATATCGATCAAAAACATGTGATAAAAATTTAGAACTTACAGTTTATTTTTACTACCTATATGAGAAACATTTTCATCATTCGTATGTGTTCGAAAACGCTAGACTTCATTAAATGTTGATGCTAACCTCGTTCAAAAACAGTTACCTAATATATTCATAGGGTGATCATTTTCAGAAATGCCAAAATAATGACTACTGGCTAACTTGTTGTATATACTTAACTATTAAGATGTACTATCCTCTTTACTTGGTTATAATAAACATTAGGCCCGTATCCATAGGGGTCGGGCCCTCCTAAATTTTTACAGACGCCCCACTAAAATTTTCACGGTAGGCTTGCAAATGAATTATAATATGGTTCGATTGGGCCTCCTAACTTCTAAAGATCCCCCTTAACTTCTACCGACCCCCAGGCCCGTATCCAGGGGGGGGTCTAGGGGGCCGGGCTCCCCTAAATTTTTGCTGGCCCCTAAAAGTTTTACAGTAGGCTTGCAAAAGAACTATAATATGGTGATGATCTATTATATGGTTGGATTCGCCCCCCCCCCCTACATTTTTGGGCTGGCTACGGGCCTGATAAGCACAATAAAAAAGAATAGAATTACGATGCCCTAGGCAATATGTTTACAAAACATTATTATAGCAAGCAGGCACTAGGCAAGAATTTATTTCGAGGGTCCAAAACCTTTCGCGGAGGTAGAAATTCAATATGAGGCTAAATTATATTAAAATATGCAAAATTAACTGTAGACTTAATTTACAGGAAAGTCCAGATTTCGTAAGGTCCGGACCCCAGGACCAACCCGCTGCATACGTACCCCAACGAAAAAAAGAAAGCCGATGCTACGTGCTACAAGTTATGCCAAGATAACCGTTCCCTATATTCCTCATTGAGTGTTTTTACCTATATGATAGACTGCATTAAGAAGACGCAATTAAATTTAGCAAATGAGGAGAAAGCAAGGAGTTCTTGAAAATGTATGCGGACGCAGTGCCATGTTGTAGGGGCAGCGAGAGGGGCGACGGCCCCAGGCGCCAAAGTAAGGGGGCGCAAAATTCGAGAGGAAAAAAGAAAAGAATGAAAGAAAAAGAGAGAGGAAAAATTATTTGGAATATTTTAGATCAATAGCAGTATTTTTCAATCTAATATTTAATGTTTCTGATGTTAGGAAAATGCATGTGCATATATATAAAATGGAAGGAAAAAAAGTAATAAAATATCTCAAAATAAAGGAAAAACAGGTTTTATTTTTGAAAATTTTCTTACGTTTCGCGCCCACCATATGGTGGTGCTTCGCGGCTGATCTGTCGACCTCACTCATAGATACGGGGCCGCCGTCGTATACTCTCGCCCTGGGCGCTGATTTTCCACGGCACTTCACTCGACGGAAGCTTTGAAGCTTGTCGACGGAAACTTTAACTCTCAAAATGCGGATATATCCGCATAAAAGTTAACCTTGCATATATAGTCTCCAAAATAATATGGATGATTAATATGGATGACTGTGAAATTAACTTCTTTGTATTTTCCCTTCGGAAATCGAACCCTGGACCACATGCACCTAAGAGTCAAGTGGAGGGGCAGATACATTTCTGGGTGGCAGTTTTTCTTTCTTTCTTTTTTTTATACCGAAAATAAGAATTTTATGTTACTTAACATGCATCACAATGCAACATGTCTTGGGCAGAGCCGTGGCTACGGAGGCACACAGGAGCAACTCCTCCCCCAAAAGATTTACTCATTCTCTCCAAACGAAAGATCAACACCAGTGGTATATTTAAGGGGCCTTCCGGGCTTAAGCCTCTTCCTGAAATTTTAGTTACTACTTTAAGACAAATGAAATATCTTGCAGAATTTTCATATTTCCAGGAATAAGTTAGCAAAGCCCCCCGAAACAAAATCGTAAGTATGCCACTGATCAACACAAATTGCTTGATATGTTTTATATTAAGTTTATTAGTTCAGAAATAACGTTAATTGGTCGGTGCTAGTTTTAATCATTTCGGGGCTTCAATAGGGCAACGGTTGAAGTAACAAGGAGAGTGGAGGGCACAAAAAGAACTTTTAATCTAATCTCAACATTATTCACTGATGTTTACGCTAGGCGTGGCTTGATTCACAAAAGCTTTTAGAATAAATTTTATAATGTATTACATCAACAGCATACATTCTGAATCAAATCTTTATATATTATAAAGTTTATAGTAGAGTCTAACAAAACAATCCGGAATATAAACCCTTCATCTACTTATTATAGAAATAGATTTCTATAATGAATTTACAAAGTTTCTTTCAAAGTCCAGTGAATCCTCAGCACACAGTAGTAACTTCGAAAACATATAGGTTCAATTTGTCTTAGATTAAATAGGAACCCCTTCGCTCATTGCAGCCTCCTGGGGGCCGAGGGGGCCCCCAAAGCTCATGTGGGCCCCCGTATTGTATTTCTGAATATACAATATTTGGCATAATTTGAGTGCAATTTGCCTTAATATCTTCATATATATATATATATATATATATATATATATATATATATGCCTTCACTTCTGCATCTGAGTGCCCCCCCCCAAATTTACAGAGAAATCGGCGCCCTTGCCTCTGGGGTAGGTAATTAAAAGTAGTCTCCTTTATCCACTGCGATCTCGGGAGATAGTTATAGGATTCCTCAGTCAGTCGGGAGGAAGGTGGTTATTAGGATATATCTTTCACTTACTGCAGCCTCCAGAAATAAGGTTTAGAGGAAATCTCCATACACCATTGCGACCCCGAGAGACAGGTGTTGATATTTTAATAATCAGGTGTAGCTCTAGACTGACACTTCTGTCCACTTGTGGTCCTCTTTCATGGGTGTCATCTGAAGGGGCAGCTTAAGAGGAAAGGGTTTTCCGTCTTCAGCTTCCTTCCAAATCAATTTCGTGATTTCCTGGTGTTCTTGTTTCACTGTCTGTTAGTGACAATGATTGTACACAATAGCACGTGGTTCTGAATGAAGTATTGTGAAGTATCTGTCTATTGGAAATGAAGTGAATGTGTATTTGATATAAAGAAGCATGAACTTTTGAAAACTTATGAAAGAAAACTTTGACTAGAAGTGTACATTCTCAGACACTTGTTGTAAATGCATATTTGTTAAATAAACTCGACCAGCTTCCTTCTTTCCTTTCCGCATACCTTCGAGCACAGCCTGATACTTCCCGATTAAGTCATCATTCTTGAGTTGGACAAAACTAGGAGGAACAGAACAACAAGGGGTATTCGACACGCGATCAAGAGAGGTGCAGGATCATCGGAGAGAAGCGGATCCCACCATTGGAGGACTACCGACTCCACAAGACAAAGAGTACCATTCTGACGGTTCATCGCCGCAGACACCTTTAAGTTAGTCACCAGAGTAGTAGAATGAAGATGTAGAAGGACAACATCGCAAAGACGCATCATCGACGCCCCTAGCAGTTCAACAGGATTAAGATCCAGATGTTGACTGTCACCAGCTAATCCAGATTTCTCCAGATATTCATCATTCCAGATGACCAGGACGACACCAGCTTCGTTGGATATGTCAGGCTAGTGCTCATTCCTATTCTTTAATTGCAACCTTTCTCTTTCTCTCACCCTTTTCCCCAACTAGTCATTTTCTAAATTAAAAACATTTGAATTTTATTTAAATTCAACCACAATTTTACAGTTAAGTACCGTGTTGTGCATCAGTTCCATCCCCATTTGATTGCATTTATTCATTTCATATTCTGAGCTATAACTGATGACACAGCACCGGCACATGGTGGAGATGTTGTGAGGCTTACGCCTTTGTTACGATCCTAAAATTTCGATAAATTACGATTCTAAATATTTGGTAGATGCTTTAAGATCCCAAATTTTGAGTAATTTGTACTGTGTAATTTATAGTTTGTTGAGAGAAATTAAGTAGAGTTATTTTTTTAACCCACCCGCCCCACCCTCGATACTTTATTCATTTGCTCTGTTAGAGTAATTTTTTTTTCTGTTTCTTAATTGAATGATAAGTGGGTGAGAAGAGAAAATTTTGCCAAGTTATTATATTTTGTTTTGTTTTTTTGTGTTAGTACATAAGAAAGAAGTGTTATTTACATTTTGGTGTTGGATATATATACATAGTAGTGTAAGATATTTATTATAAGTGTAATTTTAAAAATAGATATAATGGAGAATACTAGTGTTATGTCTTCTGCTATAGATCGTTTAGTAGAACCCCCCAAATTTTCCGGCAAATTGAACGAGTCAGTTCAATCATTTTTTAGTCATTTTGAGGATTTTTCTGTCCTTCATAACCTACGTGATGTACAGAAACGTCATTTGTTGCCGTATTGTTTAGAAAACGGGGCTCGTGCTTATCTGCTAGCTTTACAATCAACCGCAGAATATGATAATCTCATGTATGTACAGATTAAGAAGAAATTAATAGAGGCTTATGAAGATAATATAGTTTCGCAAGTTTTAGAGCAAGAAATGAGAAATAGAGAGCAGTTAAATTCTGAATCTGTCTTAGATTACATTTTTCATAAGTGGAAATTAATACTCGAGTACAATCCGAAGATGCCAGTGACCGAACAAATTAACTTGATAATCGATGGGTTATTGCCTTCATTTTATTCTGTAGTTGTAAGAAAATCGTATAAGACTGTTATTGAGTTAGCAAAGTCCTTAGGTCTAGAGGAAAGAGTTAATTTTCTTGTCAGCATGCGTAGTCAGCAATCGAAGTCCTTGGCAATAACAAACGAATACAATATACATCCTGTTAGTAAGAATGCTATACAGCAAAAAGAAAATACTTTAGATGTTAATATTCAGAACGAAAATGAAATTGTAAGTCAGCCTGAAGAAAAAAATACATTGATAGCTCAGTTAGAAGGCATCAAAGTCCAGTTAGAAGATCTTGTGCAACGAACAGCGGCCGCAAAAGTTTCTCACGCACACAAAGGAAAATCTGTGTGTATACAATCTTATGAGCGTTCGCGTTTGGAGCGAAGAAATCCATCCAACGCATCTTTCTTTCACTCTTTCACTCACAGCGTTTTGCTTCCGACAATGCAGGCAATGTAAATGAGAATGTTAAATCGAATAATAGGAATAAAGTAGACAATAATATGTGTAATAATGTTAGAAATAGTAAGCGATATTATGTTCCTATTCAATATGAAGCTGATTTGCCTCATGTTAAAGCATATATTGATAATAAGCCGCATTTATTTCTATTGGATTCAGGCAGTACTGTTAGCTTAATTTCTGGTAATAGTTTAAGTAAGAAGCATAAAATACTTAAAGGAACTACTTTTATTCGTGGTATCACTGGAAATTCTCAAGGAAGTGATCAAATCGCTTTAGTGAAATTTAAATTAGGAGGACAGTATTTTACGCATCCTTTTCGAGTGTATAATAATTTTCCGTATAATAGCATAATTGGCCAAGATTTTTTGAAAAGTCATCTTGCAATGGTTGATCACAATAAGAATTCTTTTAGTTTTGTTAAATTTGGTATTCCTCCAAGAATTGAATTGCCGCCATACGTATCTTTTGAAGAAATTTCTAACCATATAGCAAAATTATATAAACCTCAATTTTTAGTGGCTCGCTCTGTTGTTTTGCCTCCAAATTCAAGTGTTCAAGTTACATTGAAAAAAGTAAATGATCTTGCAGGAAATCGCAATTTATTAGTTCCCAATGAGTTAATAGATACGCAGGCAGAAATTTTTGTGCGTAAATCAGTTGTAGACGAAATTCATCCGGTAATATCTGTGATTAATCCTACCAAAAGTAAACTCTACTTGAAAAAAGATGTTGTGTTGGGTTCTGCCGAACATGTTATCAGTGATACCAACTTCAAGAAACAAAATAGCACTAATAATAAGGTTCATCAGGTTAATGCAGTAGATACGAAATCTTTTCCTGAAGGTTATGATAAATATAGAGTAAATGTTAACCCTGAATTGTTGCCACATCAACAGCAGCAATTATATGATTTAGTAGAGGAATTTTATTCTAGTTTTTCTTGGAATGAATTTGATTATGGTTGTGCTAAAGGATATAAGCATAAAATTGAATTAGTAGACAATATCCCAGTAAATCGACCACAATTTTCGATACCATTTCATCTACGGGATGAGATCAAAAAACAAGTAGATATTTTATTGAAAAGTAAGATCATTGAACCTAGTATTAGTCCGTATAATTCTCCGGTAATGCTTGTTAAAAAGAAGAATGGACAGTATAGATTTATACAGGATGGGAGATTTTTGAACAAAAAAATGGTTCCTGACAGTTTTCCGGTTCCTCCTATCCAGGATATTTTGACTAATTTGGCAGGACGCAAATATTTATGTTCTAGCGACGTTTTTGGAGCGTTCTTTAATATTCCGCTCACTGAAGAATCTAAACCTATTACAGCTTTTTCGATTCCGGGCGTGGGATCGTACCATTTTAATTTTTTGCCCCAGGGTGTCAAGACATCTACTAGCGGTATGAACAGATTAGTGAAACTCACCTTAGAAGGTCTTCCACAAGATAAAATATTCGCCTATGTTGACGATTATTTTTGGTCTAGTGATAGTTTTGATGAAATTGTGCAGTTAACTCGTATGTTGCTTCAAAGAATAAAAGAAATTGGTTTAAAGCTTTCCCCAGAAAAAACAAAATTAGGATATTTTTCATTAGATGTTTTAGGTCACACTGTTAGTAAAGATGGTTTGTCTATTTCGAAACGAATAATTAACTCAATTTCCAACTATCAACGTCCCAAAACAAAGAAACAAGTTAAAAGTTTTTTAGGATTGGCTTCTTTCGTTCGTTCGTATTTACCTAATTTTAGTCAATTAGCAGAAGCGTTACTTTCTTTGTTGAAAAAAGACGCTCCTTTTCGTTGGAAGGACGCACACGAGAAAGCATTCAATAATATCAAACAAGCCATCATTTCAGCACCTTGTCTCATGAGATACAAGCCTGATTATCCTCTGTATCTCTATTTTGATGCCAGCAAAGTCGCTCTTTCTGGACTAATCAAACAACCTCAAAATTCACCTGACGACACAAATCTAGTTCCCATTAGTTATTGTAGTCGTGCAACGTCTCCTAGCGAGAGAAGACTACACCCTTATCAGCTTGAATTACTAGCATTATTGTACTCATTACGTTCATTTAGGTATTTTCTTTTGGGGCGTCATTTTTATTTGAAGACAGATTGTCATAGTTTAATTTATTTGAAGCAAACAAAGAATGTAAGTAAGATTTCTAGATGGTTGAGTGAGATCGAATCGTATAATTTCACTATTTCACATATCAGTGGCTCCAGTAACGTAGAGGCAGACGCCATTTCACGTTTTTCTAACCCCCCTAGAGATTTGGAAGACGAGAAAAAGAATCAAGAAGATCCGAAAATTTTGTTTACTCAGACCACAAATTCATTTTCAATTTTAAATGAGCCAAATCTGGCAACAGAACAGCGTAAAGATCCGTTTTTTAAAGATATTTTTTCTTGGTTGGAACAGAAAGAAAATAGAAATCCTAAAATAGAACGCCAAGCATTATATTTTACTATTAAGGATGGAATTTTGTATAGAAAACAGAAAACTTCTCAAGGTATAAGATTTTTAGTTGCAGTTCCTATTTCTTTGCGTTATAAAGTTTTTAATGCTTGTCATACGTCAGCATTGGGATCATCTCATTCTGGCTATTCTAAAACCTATGATATGTTAGTAAAAACAGTGTATTTTCCCAACATGAAGAAATATATATATCAGAAATGTAAAGAATGTACGATTTGTCAAGTATCGAAATCGAAAATTGGTTCTCCGTATGGTACATTGCTTACTTATCCCTCCGTTCCCCCCTTCTATCGCATCCACATAGATGTAGCTGGGAATTATTCCCCCAATAATATGTTAAATCACAAATATATGATAGTTGTAGTAGACAGTTGTACTAGATACATAATTGCAGATTCCCTTCCTGATGTTACAGCAAGTACTTTGGCTTCATTTCTTTATCATAAAGTAATTTTAAAGTTTGGAATTTTTTATGAAATTGTCTTAGACAAAGGCAGTGCATTCACTAGTGGACTATTTAAAGAATTATGTGCCATGATTGGTGCTAACATGCGTTTTGTAAATGTACATGGGCATTATAGTAATGGTGTTTGTGAAATTAGTATTAGAAACATAGAACAACGATTGAAATCAGCTTTATGTGACAAAGATTTAGGAGAATGGATTGACTTATTACAACCTATAGTTTTTTCGCTTAACGTCACCAAGAACTTATCGTCTCAAATTTCACCATTTGAATGTCTTTTTGGCTTCAAACCTAGGTTACTTCATCAGGCAATTTTAAATACCCCGTGTCAATACGAGGATAATGCCATTCGTTTACAGCAATTACAAGAGATTAGAGATAAAGCGCAAGAAAATCTTTACAAACGTCATAAAACGGCGACAAAATTTTTTGACAAGAGACATACGAAACCTGCTTTTAAAGAAGGAGAAAAAGTTTGGATATTAGACACCACAAGAAAAAAAGGTCACGCCAAAGCATTCAGCGGAAAGTTTATTGGTCCAGGCATAATTGAACGTGTGGAAAATCCAAATTCGTATTTTGTTAAGTATAAGACCGCCCGAGGATCATACAAGATAGACAGCATAGCAGTTCAGAGATTGAAGAAGTTTTATGAGAAAGAAAACCCGGAAGAGGAAGACCACCTTGAAGACTCTGACGAAGAGATGCCTATCAACGTCTGCACGGAAGACCATACGATGAAAAAGAAGAAGACGAGACGCGAAGACCATCAAGGACCACCAACTGAAGAGATTTTCAACCCCAAGAAACAGTGTTTGGAAGAAGAAGTTTTCATCCCTTCTCTTCATATTAAGGATGTTGTAATTGCCGAAAATCTACCAACGTGGGCAACTATAGGGAAGAATTCTACAGAAGAAAAACCGAAATTTGCCTGTAATACTGCCATCAATCAGAAGATTAGTATTTATAAAGGTAATATAGTGGATATAAAAGCAGATGCCTTAGTAAATCCGACGAATGAAACCTTAACTCCTTTAGGTGGTGCAGATAAAGCCATTCAAGACGCAGCTGGATCTGAATTTTTAGAAGAATGTTTGACCATATCATCATTGAAGCCAGGAGAAGCGAAAATTGCCAATGGTTATCGTCTACCAGCTAATTATGTAATTATGACATGTGGACCACGGAATTCAGACAAGAAGATTTTACGAGAGACGTACAAAAATTGTTTTAAAGTGATGTTGGAGAATGATCTATCTACAATTGTATTACCTAACATTTCCACTGGAGCATTTAAATTTCCGAAGTTAGAAGCTGCCAAAATTGCCTTGGCTACAACAAGAATATTTTTAGAGGAACATCTTGATGACGTAAACCGTGTCGTATTTTGTGTTTATGATAGAGAGAATTGGGACATTTATCAGCGATTACTCCCCATATATTTTCCCATTGATGAAGAATCTGTTAGTCCGTCTGTCCGTACGTAACTTGTATGTGGATTACTTTTCTTGAAGATTGGATTGTGCATAGGAACACCTTGTAGATGGATGATGAACTTTCTTTTAGCACTGGCCACGCTTAGAAGTTAGTTTATCTTGGTTTTGATTTGTGCATCCAAATCTACCGGTAGAACACTTCGAAAACTTAGAACACTTTGAAACTTGGAATACTTCGAATTTTGGAACATGTTGGTATCTTCAAGAATTGTGCCATTTCGTTTGATTGGACAGCGTATCACTACAGAACTTTCTTTTATTTATTTTTTTTCAAATGTGAGTATGTGAAGAATGAAGAAAATCAACGACACGCGTATGGATAGATATTTCAATGGATATATTAAGAAGATGTAAGAAGATTGAAATCAAGACTGCAAGAACCATGCTCCATCCCTTCAGATGTCTAAGATTCGATGCCATGATTGATGTTCAGTATTCGATGCCCGAAGAGGACAAGATTAAAGAAGAAAGAACATGAAGATAAGAAGAATTTATATGTTAGTTAGGGTTGTAGGTTATATGTGGTGAATAGTTCTCTCGTGCTGATTTCATATAGTTTGATTACAGCCAGTATATGGGGCTATAACCATATCTTGGAATTCTTTTCCAGTCTACGGACGCTTTAAGCCTAAATAACTTAAAGCTTATTTTTCTCAAACTGAAATCAGTACCCTTTTTGTGCAGTCTAACTTTACTATCTTTGGTTAGCTAGATAGTATTACACCGTTTTTTCTTTTCGCGTATTAGTTACGTTTGATATTGAAGTTATTTTTTTTTCTGCATTAGAGGAACATATATATATAGAGGTCTACATTGGATTATGAAATATTTATTTATTTGATTATGATTTTTTATTATACGCATCTAAGTTTTGATAATCTGTGTTAGTGATAATTAAATTTAGTATTATTGCTACCTTTCATTTCCCTTCCCTGAGCACTTAACGGAACTCCAAACTAACACATGTCACTCACAATGATATTATGCAAGCACTAATGTTTATTTTTCTTTTTCTTATTTTCCATTTTCCCAGAGACGCTGTCGTCATATCTTCAGGTTACCTAGTAAACTATATGAACTGTCTTAGGAACGCACACTCAGCATTTTGCAGTTTGTGGTCAAGGATTAATTCAAAACAAAAAATATGTTACACAAAGAACTCTCTTACCTTTAACGAACAATTTTTTTTTTTTTTGGACTTTCTTCAATATTTTTATTTTTTCTTTTTCTACTACGGAAAATTAAAATTTTCGTGTATTTTGATTTCGAGGAGGGGGTGTGAAGTATCTGTCTATTGGAAATGAAGTGAATGTGTATTTGATATAAAGAAGCATGAACTTTTGAAAACTTATGAAAGAAAACTTTGACTAGAAGTGTACATTCTCAGACACTTGTTGTAAATGCATATTTGTTAAATAAACTCGACTAGCTTCCTTCTTTCCTTTCCGCATACCTTCGAGCACAGCCTGATACTTCCCGATTAAGTCATCATTCTTGAGTTGGACAAAACTAGGAGGAACAGAACAACAAGGGGTATTCGACACGCGATCAAGAGAGGTGCAGGATCATCGGAGAGAAGCGGATCCCACCATTGGAGGACTACCGACTCCACAAGACAAAGAGTACCATTCTGACGGTTCATCGCCGCAGACACCTTTAAGTTAGTCACCAGAGTAGTAGAATGAAGATGTAGAAGGACAACATCGCAAAGACGCATCATCGACGCCCCTAGCAGTTCAACAGGATTAAGATCCAGATGTTGACTGTCACCAGCTAATCCAGATTTCTCCAGATATTCATCATTCCAGATGACCAGGACGACACCAGCTTCGTTGGATATGTCAGGCTAGTGCTCATTCCAATTCTTTAATTGCAACCTTTCTCTTTCTCTCACCCTTTTCCCCAACTAGTCATTTTCTAAATTAAAAACATTTGAATTTTATTTAAATTCAACCACAATTTTACAGTTAAGTACCGTGTTGTGCATCAGTTCCATCCCCATTTGATTGCATTTATTCATTTCATATTCTGAGCTATAACTGATGACACAGCACCGGCACAGTATGAATCTATGGAGGTTGCTTGCGTGTGAGAGGTATGGAACCTTACAATATTTTGTTCACCTGTCCTTTTGAATCTCACTAGGTTACACTGAACATGTAAAACGTACCTTTGTTGAGAGCGATCACAGAATAAACAAAATACAGGCTTTCATATCTACTCTTAATTCGATACTTATATTCATCCAACGATATTTTTCCTTTTTAATTTTTAAATAGATACTCCACATTTGTTCCTGCATAACATTAGATAATGAATAGCTTCTGTTAAATAGTTTCACTGGAGAATTTTAGATGGCGCAAAAAATATTAAATTTTAAATTCCAACAAGCAGACGCGCACCTAGAAATTTTTATTGGAAATGGTTCAAAGTTTGGGGGCTCTAGAACTACAAGACATTACATATATGTAGTATTGAACTGGTGTTATTCTAGAACCAAAAGACGATAGGTATTAGCACTTATATATAGAGATAGAAGTAGATTGTTTTTATAAGAAAAGTGTACGCATGAAATTAAGGTAAAATGTATGCGAACTCCATCATGTCCGTGCTTAAGTATAGTTTTCTTTTAAATAGTGAGCCAATGTAGAAAGTTCTTAATTTGGAACAAACTAATGTTGTCTAAAGACAAATTCTTTGAAATTCTCTCAATGTGTATTGTTTTATGTCGATGTTTACATTGCTCGTCTAAAGTGTGAGTGTCATTACGAGAAATGAAAATATTGTGTTTGAAGTAATGGTGTTTCTTTTCAAGATAATATGGGTGTTGTTCGCCGGCTGAGAGAACCCCAATATTCCCCTTGATATAGGATACATTTTTTCCCCGCTCAAACCAATGATTCACAAGTGACCAATATGAATAGCCTTTCGTTGAAAATTCAGTAGATTATAATTTGAGCAAGTTGTCAGGTGCAAAAGCCATAACCTCGAATTGCATTACACAAACGAATGTCTGCGACGAAAGACCTGCTCAGCCCATTGTACGTGAGTATTTCGAAACAAAGTTCGGTGAAAAGGAACAAAGTTTCCAACGTCAGTGGCATCACACAAGACCTTGGTTAGAATATTCCGTTTTAAGGGACCAAGTATTCTAGAGGTCTGCACGGGCTGGAACTTTTAGCCCGGGCCCGGCCCGGCCCGTGAATTTATAATGTAAGGCCCGACCTGAGACCGAAATGTGTTAGCATTTAGGCCCTAGCTCGTATGATAATCAAATAGATCTCTGCCCTAATTATAGAAACTTAATAATTAACGCGAAATTGTATATTTTTTTTTTTTAATTTACAGCAACTAGATGTTTAATTTTGCGGTTGTTCTTTAAAAGTTCTCCAGAAAGAACGGTCCAATAAATATTGTTGTACAGTATTCAAAAGTTAGGTCCGAAAAGATCCGAGAGCTATGGTTGTATACTTAAAAAGATTATGGCCCGGGCCCGAAGCGATATATGCTTTGTAGGCCCGAGTCCAGCCCGCAGGCCGGGTCGGGCTTTGTCCGAGCCCGTGCAGACCCCTAAAGTATTATTCTGCTGTCTTTATAGAAGTTTTTAGGGAATAGTGTACGGGATCAGACTTCCACTGTAACAAGATTCTGCAATTAGAAGTCATAATTGGAAAAGGGCAAAGGATTTGACAAACATGTTTCCTCTAAAAGTCAAAAAGATGTTAATATATAATTCTAGGTGCAACAGAACCATACGAAGTGTGTATCTGGGGTAGTGCAGTTTCTCGCAGTAAATCAACTATAATATCGTGTGAATTAAGAATGTGGACTCAAAGAACTATGAAAATTAAATCCTTATGAATAGTGGACTTTTTACAGCGCTGTTTAAGTACACAATGGAAAATAATTCCAAACCGAAGTCTACATTTACAATATTTAACAGAACGTTCAATATAGCCTATGTCACCTGAACTTCAAAACAAAATAATAAATGAAATGAAATGAAATTTTGAGTTTTACGTCCCACGGTTATGCCGGTTAGGCTAAAGGAGACGGTGATAATGAGTAATGAATGAAATGGTGGAATGAAGAAAGTGGGAGGAAACGGGAGAACCCCGAGAAAACCCACGCACACGGTGTTTGTCCACCACAAAGTTCACTTGGCGGGAGCAGGGTTTGAACCCGAGACCCCTAGCACCAGAGGTGAACGCTCTACCACTGAGCCACCGCGGCCCCAAAATAATAAATGAGTTGGCCGAGATAGTACTGTACAAAATAAGAACAGAATATGATGAAAGTGAATCATAGTTTCTTTGCTTGAAAGCATGTGAAACACGAGACTCCTTTGGTGTGGAAAATTTGTCAGTGGTTGTGAAATTTGTGAAAGAAGAAAAGATACACGAACAATTACTGGGTCGTTTTCAATTATCGGATTTACCGTCTAAAGGCATACCAGAAAAAAAATCTTTGAAGTTCTTTCCAAAGCAGGATTTCGAAAAGGAAAAAAATAATTTGTGAGTGTTATGACGGTTCTAATCTGAAGGCAGGTTGAAAGGGAGTTGTTCAAAAACTATTACAAAAAGAACTTCAAAAACCCGTCCTTCGTATTCCTTGCTATAAGTTAAACATCAAATTCATATTGTGATAATTCATACTTGTACAGCGATCTCTAATTTGAAATAGTATTTTGAATTAGCCACGTAGCTGTGTAAATTTTTCAGAAAATATCGAGTGTCACAAATGTACAAAGACCAGGAGGTTGATGGATCAACGCTTGGAAACAGTCAAAACTATTCAAGAGAATTTTGATGATATAGAATCTCTTCTGGAGATTTTTCTCAAGGGGCTAAGTTGAGTTGAATTGAGTTGATTTTGAGTTTAACGTCCCTTTCAGCAGAGTCCCGTTCGGATTCTACGGGATCTACTGATTAACGTGGAATCCCAACTATATGAGCTCCCGCCGAGAATCGAACCCGGGTCTCCCACGCCAAAGTCGCGTACACTAAAAGCTTAACCACGAAAGAGCTCTTTTCTTGAGGGGGAGTTAGGTCATGTGTATAGATGGTGAGTTATCTATTGAAGTTACAGGACTTTTAAAAAAGTGCAGCACATTAGAATTCTATTTCATTACTGTTCTAATGTTACAAATCCTATCAATATTTGAGCCACCTAACAGTGTATTACAAGACAGAGAAATGCATCTTGGAAAAACAAATCAAGTTGTTTCGTGTTGTTAATCAGTTTTGGAGCAGAAAAGACAGTGTAAATTTGACAACATGCTTGCTAAATCAAAGGCAAATTACAGAAGTTTTGCACTAAAATATCAAATCTTAAGTTCCCTCCGTAGAAACTAATTCGGAAGATTCTCACCTCTTTGAAGAATCTCTAAATATGACTCAAGATGAAACAATTCATTTAAAGCAAATTTTTAATTTGAGGTATTCAACAATGTTATAAACTAAAGGGAGATTTGCAGGAAATAATGAAATTATTTGAAATCCCTCGATTGTAAGAAACATTTTTGAACAGTTCCGAAGTATTGCCATTTTTGAATTTCGTTGCAAAACATGATAAGTGACAAAATTATATTTTCTGTATTAAATACATAAGTAATACAAAATAGATCGCAAAAAAGATTACAATAATACTAAGACAATCAGACGTAATCGTGAAGTTACTTCAGTTACCTTGACAGTTTTTTACACAGTTCTTCACTTGAGGCAAACAAATCAATTACTTTGTCTACATTATATGGTTTTGACTTATCAGTGTACGCATGCGACAACAGATGAAAGTGAATAAGCGCAGAGGCCGTTACGGATTAGAGGAGGCCTTTGCTAAGAATGAAGTTTTACTCGATTTCTTTCACGACTTGCTTAACACATAGCCAACACATAGCCAAAAACTAATATGCGTAGAGAAAGGGAAATACATATTGCAGAACCGTATATCCCAGACCCTAACCGAATAGAAGTAGAAATCGCTATAAAGAAATTAAAGAAACACAAATCTCCGGGTGTAGACAAAATTCCGACTGACTTAATTTTAGTTGGCGGCGAAAAATTATGGAACAAGATAAACAAAATCATTCTCCTTATCAGGAACAAGGAAGAATTGCCACAAGAGTGGAAAGAATCAATCATTGTTCCAATTCACAAGAAAGGCGATAAAGCTAACTGTAATAATTATCGAGGCATTTTTCTTTCGTCAACATCCTATAAAATCCTTTCAAACATTCTATTAGCAAGATTTACCCCATACGCAGATGAAATTATTGGAGATTATCAGTGTGGATTTAGACGAAATCGATCAACTATCGACTAAATATTTACCACTCCCGACAAATACTCGAAATGAAGTGGGAATACAATACCCTCGTACATCAACTATTTATTGATTTTAGAAAGACTTACGACTCGGTTAGGAGAGAAACATTCTTACAGAATTTTGGAATACCGCAAAAGCTAATTAGATTAATTAAGATATGTTTAAATGAATCCCAAAGTAAAATCCGAGTAGGAAAATTTTTGGCCACGAGCTTTTACGTGGAGAATAGGATGTAACTAGGAGATGCGTTGTCACCATTATTATTAAACTTTGTCCTGGAATACGCTATAAGGAAAATCAAAGATAGCAACCAGCGCCTAGAATTGAATGGTATTCACCAGGTTATGGCGTATGCTGATGATGTACATTTAATAGGGGATGATAGGAGAACAATACAAAGAAATGCAGAGATCTTATTAAACGCTTGCACAGACATGGGTTTAGAAGTAAACGCAGAGAAAACTAAATACACGGAATTTTGTCCAGATCATAATACCACAAATTATGGATGCGTTAAAATATCGAATAATACTTTTGATAAAGTGGATACTTTCAAATATCTAGGATCAGTACTAACATACGAAAACTCTATTCACAAAGAAATTAAACGTCAACTAAAAACAGGGAATTCGTGTTATTATTCAGTTCAAAATCTTTTGTCGTCGCGAATTCTGTTGAGAAATTTTAAGCTTAAAATATATAGAACGATAATCATGCCTGTTGTTCTGTATGGTTTCGAAACATGGTCGCTTACTCTGACGGACGAAGCCTGAAAGTAGATCCTGAGACGAATGTTCGGACCCAAGAGGAATAGGAATGAGGAATGGCGGAAACTTCATAACGAGAAACTACATAATTTATACTGTTTACCAAACATTGTTAGAATCATCAAATCTAGGAGGCTCAGTTGGGCAAGTCATATAGCTAGAATGGAAGAAAGTAGGAAGTTTTAATTGGAAGTCCAATCGGAAAACGACCATTAGTAAGACCTAGGTGCAGATGGGAGGACAATATTAAGATGGATCTCGCAGAAATAGGAATACAAAGTAAAAAGTGGATCCAGTTGGCTAAGGACTAAAGTAAATGGAGAGCTTTTGTGAACGCGGTATTGAACCTCCGGGTTCCATAAGCCATAGAATTAGAGAGAAGTTTTACTGGCTCACGAGGCCGTACTGATATGTGCAAGGGCGGGCCCGAGAAGACTTCTTTCGGATAGACGAACTTAGGCTTCCACAACGTTTTTGGTTGGAAGACTTAAGAAAGCATATGAGATCGCAAAAATTGAACCAAGGCCTACAGGTCCTGCGCTTCATGATCCCTGCGGGGCCCCCGCAGGCCTCGGGCCCTTGGCGATCGCCAAGTAGCCAACATGGCCAGTCCGGCATAAAGAAGTTTCCTAATTAGAAGCCGAAGTTGTTAAACTAAATATTTTATAAAACAATAAGAGCGAGAAAAATACTTTAAAGACCTTAGATATGTTGTACCCGTATAAAACTGCTTTTCTCTGTGTATAAATTATATCCAGGAAGTGTAGCAATTGGTGCTTGAACAGTAACTGTGAGAACACATTTTCTTGCCTTAGAAAGGATTCTTACACCACAAAGAGAATAAATGCTTCTTGACAGGAAAAACAATGCTTCTTGACAGGAAAAACAACCTTGTTCTATTGCCATTCAATGAGATGAAATAAAATCTTTGAGTTTTAAGTCCTATGGTTATGGCGGCTAGGCTAAAGGAGACGATGATGATGAGAAATAAATGGTATGGTGGAATAACGAAAGTGGGAGGAAACGGGAAAACCCCGAGAAAACCCACGCACATGGTGTTTGTAAACCACGAAGTTCATTTGTCGCGACCTGGGATCGAACCAGAATCCCATACATCAGAGATGAACGCTCTACCACTGAGCCACCGAACAATATTCAAGCAGTTTAGATATTGAGGTCTTTGTCGGCAAATTTTGAAGACACTCTCGACGATTATAACTGTAGAAAGTTTGTGGAAAGTGAAATAAAACTTACAAATGTTTTAAATGTTTTCTAAAACAGGTATACACAGCATCCTATCAATGAGCGTTATTTCTATTACTTCGTATGTTATAGAGGCTCAAAAACCAATCCTCGCTGTTTAATTTTTCATAGTAGCCTGTTAAATAAATATACGTATTTTCAATTGTTTAATTTGAAATAAAATAACCTAATCCTACTTCATTAGATATTCACAGCGCAAACAATAGACGTTCTCAACTGTGCTAAGGATGTATACAGTGTTTATGGTTGTGGTTATCTGAAGTGTTTATGGTGTATGGCTTCATACGAGGGTCATCCAGAAAATAAAGACCGTTTAGTTATACAAAATGAAAAATACAATAAAAACAATTCTGCTACATACCTGAAGATTCCCTCACTTCTCTACAAAATCACCACCTTTATTTAAGAATTTGTCGTATCTGTTCACTAGCTTTAGAATTCCCATGTTATACTCTTGTTGTAGTTGTACTCTTGTCAGTTGTAACAGAATCCATTACATGGAAACAAAAGTAGAACTTGAACAAGAAAGAAATAGAAAGTTTAAAAAAGAAAATTTTCAGTTCCGCCCAAAAAATCCTGCTTTTCATGAAAAAAAAAACTCCGTCCAAAAAAAAGCCAAAATTTTTGCATCTTTTTTAAATAATTACTTCATCTCTCAGCTGATTCTTCAACACAGTACCCCATGCCGTACAAGTCGCCAATATCTAGTGGCCCACTTGCCGGTAAATGTCGATCTTCGATATAGCGACGCGTCAAAGGATTACCGTTGGTGTGTCACTCGTGGCACAGTTTCGTCAAGTCGAAATAGATATCTAGAGTCGGGGTGTTGAAGTTAACACAGCGTAGGAACAAGAACTTCATTTTGGTCCGCGATCCTTCGATTCGTCGCGGAGAATCGCGATGGGATCAACACGAACTATCGTCAGTCATATGCATGCGGTCATTTTTTCCTGACGAATTTTTCCTAAAGTAAGATCCGGGATCAAGAGTAACTCCTGCCTCTACATCATGAAGTAAAAAATATTGAGATAAGTGCTTATAATTGTATGAATTTAGATGGCAACTGACGCCAATCATTAGAAAGTGAATATGCGAGAACTGTGAAATAAAGTAGGTAGACGCGCGTCATTTTGTCATAAAATTACACGATGAACGAATTTTGCCTGACCCCAAATGGTTATCGTCGAATATACACGGTTAGAGGAATACTCTGATTAGCCAAATTAAAAAAAAAAAAAAAAAAAAAAAACACCGATTTATCCCTCTACAAGCAAGGTTATCGTCATCGTTGCCGTGGCGAAGTTGAAAGAATACGCGCCTAGTAATCATAAGATTGGTGTTTCGCGCCCATCATGTGGTACTTTCTTTTAGTGTTTTCAAGACTCGCCTTAAAGTAAACAAATCACGTACATAGGCGATTTAACATATTTTGGGGCAAAAACGTGGTTCATTGTCGTTTCGTCGGGTCTGCCTCTGGTGGTATAATTTTCAAAACGAAAGTGAGGTCACCGCGGATCGTCGCTGCGGGGCCGCCATTTTTTTTCGAGATGTCACTAGTTGCCTATCGGTGATCCACCGACGCTTACTGCATGGCGTAAGCCTGTTTAATAGATACGGCCGAACGAGACTTAAGTTCATATGGCTGTTTGTTATACTACAATACAGTACTACAAAACTAGAAAATAATACAAAAAAGTAGATCTCACCAAAAGTTCTTGTTTTGCATATTGCTTTCAAAAATCTGTAGATCTGGTAACTGTGCGCTATTACTACGCACACTTACTGAACTGAACTGAAGAGCCCGCTCATTGAGCCAAGTAATCAACGACCGCTCCAGAACAGTAACTGACTGAATCAAGAACGAAGAAGCAAATGAGTTATCTGTTCGTGACACACATACAGGATCCACGTTCCTCATAGAACTGTAGATTCCGAAGAATCATGTGCCCCAAAGAACGGTCTCTCGTTTCTGGTAAGCCGCGCTGAGTCGCTAATTCAAAAGTGCCGTTCAGAAGATGCTTCTCATTCGCGAACGGTACATCACTAGGTAAGACGTGTTGAATAGGTAGATCAGTTGAACGTGCGAACCAAAGATGTAGTGAAGCATGGTATCCAACACCAGGAATAGAATCTATGAAGTGTAAACTCACCTTATCCGGAATTGAAACCATGAGATAAGCATTGAATTCAATAAGTCTTTCAGTGGTATGTTCGTATCCATAGAAGCTTCTATTAATATAATTCTATTGTTGGATAGTTCGAGAAATAACTATTAAACGCAATACTAACTAAATTCATTGTTTGATTTGCAGGAGTTTTCCTGTACCTGATAAATCACTTTATACTATGATGTAGATAAGGCAAATTTTGAGTTTAATGAAGTCAGCTGACGTTGCGTTCTACTGTTGTAGCGAATTATTTCCTTGAAAGTGATAATTTCAGGAACTACATAAGTGAAACCACAACATGTTTTAATATTCCCAACGATGATCAACATCCTGTAAATCTGAATCAGATGCATGCAAAACGGAATTCAATAATAGCCCACACCATAATGGCCAGCACCGCACTGATATGGAAACACTGAATGCATGCTTCTCCCAGTCTTTGGTAGCGGTACTGCGTTGCGGGAGAGTGGAAGAGAATCCCTTGGCATTCTACCTGCTATGCGTGATGTTCTCGCAGTTTTTCAGCCACAGCTATCTAAGCTGTGTACTCAAAAGGAGCTGCTTCGGCACTTCAGATGACGTCAGTGTGTCTGCAGGTACTGGTTACTGTTACGTCCCATATAATTCATGCATGTGTTAGTGATGTAACCATACAATCTTTGATAAGATGCTC
Organism: Thermobia domestica; assembly: GCF_964235325.1. NCBI lineage: Eukaryota > Metazoa > Arthropoda > Insecta > Zygentoma > Lepismatidae > Thermobia > Thermobia domestica. Next base: position 266,624,586 of record NC_137462.1, read on the forward strand.
ATCTTCTTGTTCGGTAGTGTGACGGAGTCGAGATCCTTGAAGTTGGTGTTCACCGATTCTACATTTGTACAAACAGAAGCTCCAATTTCGCGCAAGAATAAATCCTCAATAAGCCTGCTGGTACAAGAGCTGCATCTGCCAACAAAGAATATTTCAACCGACGAAACATAAGAACATCGAGAAAATATACTTCTCTACTTAAGTATTTTCACTTCTTCCTTTGCGTACTATTATTAGCCCTTTGCTTACCAAAGTTAAGTCTCACTAAAGGCAAGGATACCAACTTCTTTCATGACTTGACAAACGCTTAATACCATTTTTTCGTGCTTAAAATGTACAGTGAAATCTTATTATTCACTGTTTATTAATATACAAAGGTATATCAAACCCAATAAAGTGAATTTATCTCCAGCTTTTGTGTAGCTAATTTATTTGTATGTTTCAGATACCAAGGTGAGAGAAGTCTGATGGTAATTATAACCTTCTTTCTTAACCTGTGTAATATCTAGAGCAATTTAAAGATGAATATTACTTCAAGGAGGAAGTAAGTAGTGTTATTCGTTTTTTTATGGGTGAAAGGACAGAAACCATCTCACATACTTCAAGAACTGGTGGAGGTCTATGGAGAGAATGTTATGCCGCAGAAACAAGAAGTGGTGCAACGCACTTGCAATTGGTAGGGGGACTGTGACAGATGATGGCAGAAGAGGCAGACCAGCAAGTTCATCACCGACAGGAGTGTGTGACGTCTATGCGATGTTTCGTGAAGACAAAAGAGTGAGATTATATGACATTGCAGATGCGCTGGATATCTCATATGGTTCAGTGAGGAGCGTCGTCCATGGCCAACTTGGCTTTAGGAGAGTGTGCGCAAGCTAGGTGCCAAAACATCTGGTTAGGTAACCTGGAGCAACATTTCTTTGAAAAGCGGATGGACGAGTTTGTGTCACGTTGGAACGCATGCTTGGCCCGCAATGGTTTCTATGTCGAATGTGAATGTAATACCATATGTTAAACATGATATAGTTTCAGATATTTATCTCTACACGTTTTTTTAGTAAATCGAAAATTCATTTTACTTTTTGATACACCCATGTACTTTCTAAAGAAATAAAAATGTTAAAAGACACTGTAAAGAATACGTATATTGCAATACTATTTCTGTAATTTTGAATTTAAGAATAACTTCTGTGGAAATATCCTGGAGTCCCATCAGGCGCCTCCCCAGGTGGTGGATAGGGGAACGGTCATCAGATATGGTGGATACCGGAAGAATCCGGGGCGGACCAACCCAGTACTGCTGCCTTGTAGTTAGTAGAGAGATCTACAAAGGCTAAGGGAAGAAAACCTTGACAGAAAACCCCGGTCCTCCTGGTATGGGTTGGGTGTGATGCTAACAACTTCACCCTGGAAGAAAATTAGTAGTTAAAAAACAAACACACCAGCCTCGGAGTACGGATGGACGTCATGGAGATCAAAACAAGGGCAAGCCATGCCAAAAAGGGTATTCCAAGAAAAGTTATACGTAATGAGGAAAAGAGGAAGACCAAAGACAAGGTGGAATGCAGATGTAAAAGAAGATCTGAGGAAACTCAAGATAAAAGGATGAAAAAAGAAGATGAATAACAGGAGAGAATGGAAGCTGATTGTGGAAGAAGCCAAGGCTCACAAAGAGCTGTAACGCCGGCTGGTAAGTAGGTAGGTCTGTGCAAATATGCGTACTTGGGGTTAAGAGGCGTGGCCACTGAGTGTGATGAGCAGGAAAGGTGAGTCGCTAATCATGTCACTGGCTTTCCATTCTGAGCCCAACATGTCGGGTCGATCATATACCTCTTTCCTCCTGTTGCAATTTTAATTACCAAGAGTGTATGTTCACTTTGTGCGTTTCCCTTCTGGAAAAATACTTTACATGTAAAAGTAGTTTATGTATGGTACCTATTAATATTAACGTAGCTACCTTTTATATCACGGTTCGTTTTCTGTAATTGGTTTATTTGGAATACTTACCATGATTTTTAACTCAATAGAATGTAGGTTGATATTTTCCAACAGGCTTAACAGTTGATTGAAACCAGAGAAAAAATAATAAAGACGTAATTGAAGGGTTTAATATAGTATGCTTATCGAAGAAAGTAGGGTCTGCAGAACATCAATCTCTGCTCTGAACTTCAAATATATCAACTTCCTGTATACTTTATGTAACCTTGTACGGTTATTTGTATCATCATCCATGCGTGGTGAGATTTTGATTCGATACTAGAGAATAATAATAACTTTTCTCTCTCCGTAGATTTTCAATTATGACTTTTGTTTGCGAAACTTCTTTCAAAGAAAATTGGACTCTATCAAAAATATCGTCTGGGAAGATTTATGTAATATGCTTCTTACAGAAAGATAAAATCACACGAGACACATGATCTCCATAGATTTTATTTTCTGGTAACATTTTTTTTTCTCTGCGAATATATTTCAGGCAAAAATTTTCTTGTAGGCCTTATAACTGGGGAACTTTCGCTACGTATAATGTAGCCAAATCCAAACTATCACTTAACTCAGTATGATGTACTTATTTCGTATGAAAAGTACGAAAACGCGATTTAGGGGCCGTTCAAAAATTTTGTGGCCCCTGATCCAAAAACTAATTATAGGCCAAGTTCGCAATCTTTTGATGCATTTTTGGATCATTCCTAAAATTCTCGTTTTATAATCATACGAACATATGACCTTTCGTATTACTGCAGACTATACTTACCATGCCTTCGTCTCCTTGGTTCCAATTGAGGCATTGAATCCAAAAAGGGGTCATGTCACCTTTTTGACGATATAGGACTTTGTTATATCGTTGGAAAGTACATTTCAAGACGCATCGAATGGTGGTATAAGGGACCATGTCAGATTCACCAGTCAAAAGTCGTTCGCGAATGAAATTTTTGTTGAATGCACAATGAGAACATGTCAAATGACTTGATCCCTTTTTGAATTCAAATAGCATATAAACAAACATATACAGCTGTTGTTTGATATAGTGAGTCAAGATGGCGGATACTGGCATAGCTCGGATGTTTCAGTTGATGAATTTGTTGTTATAAAACGCAAAAGAGATCCCAGTAAGTAGAGACGTAATGTTATCAGAGACAAGAAAGTTCACGGAGGAGAGTGTATATACTAACTGGAGTGGTAAAACTGTCCGTGAAAGGAAAACAGGAGAAAATTGCAGGTATGTGCGTAGGGAAGGCTTGTGAATATTGTGATTATACGATAAAAGTCAAGTTTATCCCAGCACAGGGATAAACTCGATTAGAAAGAGGTTTATAAATAATGTTTGAGGGAAAGTTAGGCTGAGTTAGCTTTGGGTATATTAACCCTGAAACATGGCCAAACTCACTGCAGCGTGAGCCTACATTTTGATCATCGCTAACCTAACTACTGTACGAGACCTGACACTGGAACATTGCTAACCGAATAGCTGTGCGAGGCCAAACCATCCTAACCTCAGTATGGAAATTAAAGCGCTTTCAGATAGGGACGAAGTCCATGTGCTTGGATTCAGATGTTCCACTAACGATGTTGTTATTATGTTTTGATGGGTTATGATAATCTAACTGCAATAAAAACCGTGCATCAAGCTTTTTACGAGAATATGAAGATGATGGAGCAAAAAGTGAAAAATGAAGAAAAGGGTGTTTCAGAGATTATATTTTTTGACTACATGCAGAACATTCAAATTCCACACACAGCCGTTTCATATATGTTTTACTACAGACAGCCATGGGTGTTTGTTTTTGGAATCCATCGATTTTCAGATGGCAAGCCCTTCATTTACATGTATGATGAGTTAACAGCGAAGAAAGGGCCTAACGCAGTAGTGTTACTTTTGGTGCGTTTTATTGACGAGAACATTCCACTTACAGTGAAAACTTTATATGTTTTTTTCTGATGCGTGCACAGGGCAAAATAGAAATCGCACAGTTACACAGTTCTGGCATGCTCTTTCTAAAACGGGAAGGTTCCACAACATTCATCACATATTTCCTACAAGAGGTCATTCCTATTTGGCGTGTGATCGCGATTTTGCGATCTTAGAACTTGCAAAACGTAAAGAAGATCGTGTGTACACACCAGAACAATGGGCGGACATTTTTTAAGAAAAAGTCGAAGAAGACGAGAATAGAACTGTGTAAACAAGATGTTTTTCGGGATTACAAAGCACATTTGGATAAAGTTTTCAAGAAATCAGTAACTGTTCGTGGAGTAACGTGGAGTGTTACTTCATACAAAATGTTTCACTATTCCCCCACATCAAAATCAGTCGAAGTCTCTAAATTTGATAGTGGAATATTACGGCAAACTTTTCCTCTTTTGAAACCGAAAGCTATACCAACCCCCTCAAATGTGCCTCAGCTTTACTTTGCTCCTTTGGACATTAAGCCAGCAAAAGTTGATGATGTCCAGAAGATGATGGACATAATACCAGTGAAGTCCTTCCCGTAGTTTTACAATATTGTAAAAAAAAAAAAAAAAAAACAGAAACAGCACCAGGGCAACGGAGGACCATGAGCCAGAGAGCGAAGCATGGGATTCTGAGTAGATATTTTCTCTTGTAACAGGTAAGTAGCATTAAAATGTGTTTCTAAATACCCACAAAGTATTATTGTACTCAAGGTCTAGCACTGTCATCACAAGAAAGTCCAAACTTGATTGAAAACAGGTTTCCAGATTGTATTGAATACTAAAAGGGGACATGTCGACAATTTTCAAATTTCTTTTACCAAGTTTCTATATAAACGATATGATTTTTTAAAATGTCACCAAATTTGTATTATCCGACTGTATGCACAGTTCAAAGAGTTTTTAAAACTGGCAAGTACCCAAGTTATACAGTTTTTCTCGTTTTCTTCAAAATTTTGGTTTGATGACTTGACCCCTTTTTGCATTCAATGCCTCAATTCCTCTTCGTCTTGGATATTAAATACGTGCAAGTAATTAACACAATTTCATGTTTTTGCGCTCAATATATTCAGAGTCCGGATGAACAAAACGAAATCTCCTCTTAGAAGTTGCACTTCGCGAAACACCATATAATTCAAAGCCTAGGACGGAAATAAAATATTTATGCAAAATTTCTGTACTCCTATGCCTGATATTTTCGAAGATGTGAAAAACGGCAAACATCGTCCAAGTTTTTCAAGTCCGCTTAGAGGGTCACAGTTTGCAAAGCCCCGTCTTGCCTGCAGTCTGGGGTGCAAGGAGAATATTTATACAAAGTTTCACAGTCAAATAGTTTTGGAGATCTGAAAAACGGCAAAATAATCATTTAAACTCCTATAACCTTTTTAAGGGACGTATTTTGGAAAACCTCGTCTTATCTACAGCCTAGGATGGAATGAATACGAGGAAGGATCAGAAACTAAACTTACGAGTCCGATATTTCTAGAGTTTATTTATTTATTTATTTATTTTAATCCGCTGACTCCAACAGGAGAATCCCAGTTACAGGAGTCTTACATAAAACATTACATCTATGTTGTTAATTTAGAACAAACACTAAATAAATGAAGACACCCGAAAAACGAATATTAGTCCAGGAACTTTAGTCAAAAAATGGGTGTTTCTTCGGAAAAATTAGAAGCCAAGGTTTTTCTTCACAAAAACGTTCATTAGGTCATTCTAAATAACATATCAAAACTCCCCGACTTTCTGTTGTACGCTTCCTCTTTTTTCGGGGGTGGAAGTGGGGGAGGAAAACTCAATTTAAAATACAATCAAATGCAGCTTATTTGCATGTTAACCTAAATATTCCGAATAAAAAAAAATTACCGGGAACGCTTAGCACATTTGGTCGTAAATGTTTCACATGAAGTCCCAAAGAATATCGGGTTGGGTTTCGGAAATATGACGTCATCAAAATGTCCGACACCAGAATATGTAGTGTTTTGTGGGAATGGTTATAACTTTTCGCAGAATAGTGGTAAAACCGTCGTTTTTGTTTCAGATTGAAGATAATTAATTACCAAATGTACGGAATGAAACGTGCTGTCTGCATTGTTAATTTCTTTTGAGATACAATAACAAAAAAATTAGTTTTTGAGTACCTGGTTTTAAGTGTAAATGCAAATAACTCAGTAATCATAAAATATTTCAAAATATATCTTCAAATAAAGGTTGTAGAACATTATAAAGAGTAGTGATGATTTAGTATGGTAAACATCAAAAGACTTGCGACAGTTGATAAGATAGTTTATCGCTTGTTTAATTAAGGATAAAGGCAGATAGTGAGTATCGAAGGAGGTGATGCAATAGGGTTAGGAAAGGGGAAAGGTCAATTGATTGATAAAGAACACGTGATGTGTTTCACAATGATAGATGACGAAATAATGTTAGGAAATGTTGAATGACCACTACGAAGGTCACAGTGGATGCTCCCTATTGCATGGTCCCTGGTTCCCAGGACCACAATGGATGACCCCTGGAAATGACCCCCAGGACCCTTGGTCCCTATGCAGGACCCATACGAACAGTATGTGAGAAGTGAAAAATATAGCAAGCCATACTCCTTGCTAAAAAGGTGGGAACAGATAAAAGGAAATGGTCCCTGGTTCCCAGGACCACAGTGAATGACCCCTGGAAATGACCCCCAGGACCCTTGGTCCCTATGCAGGACCCATACGAACAGTATGTGCGAATATTTTAATGTTTTGTATAGCAAGCTATACTCATACACTATGTGTGTGAACAGATAAAAGGAAATGGTTCCCTTCCCTGTTTGCAGGGACAGTAAATGACCCCCAGGACCCATAGCCCCTGTGCAGGACCCATATTATTTATTCCTACGCTTCATTAGAAGCTAACTGTTAAAAAGATGTGAGAATATTTTTATTGTTTCGTATGGCAATCCATACTCCTTGCTAAAAAAAGGTGGGAACAGATAAAAGGAAATGGTTCCCTTCCCTGAATGCATGACCCCTGGAAATGACTCCCAGGACCCATTGCCCCCTGTGCAGGACCCATACGAACAGTATGTGAGAACAATAGAAGCTTGTTGGTAAAAAATAGGACCCATACGAACAACATGTGAGCATATTTTAATCCCTCGACTTGAACAACGTGAAAAGTTAAAAATAAGCCCCTCCCCCTCCTACCCCCTACTACAAGTATACTATGAAAAGGGTAATATTTATTAAAAACAATTTTTCTTACTTGCGAGCTGAAGACTGAGTGGCATAGACATCCTTCCTTGAGAGCCGTTGAAATTGAAATGAACGAGCGAAAAGCCGTTTGGCTTGGCTTTAGTGACGTCAAGATTAACTTTGTACCGTATCAGAATGATAAAACTGATTGACCTATATGATTATAGACTTTACTTATTTACAAGAAACATAGATTACTTGCAATCATCTACAAACATTTGTATGATTTGAACTTAATCAGAACTTTGAATAACAATCACGTGCAAGGTTAAAAACCTTTATTATTGACAAGCATGAGTGATATCTAACAGAGTTAATCACAGATGGATCACGAGTTCATGTGTCTAAGTTTAATTGATATTGACGATAGAGAAAAAATAAACCGATAATCACGAGAACTGATGGGTTATTGAACGCTTGCCCTATTACAAACTGAACTTGTATTTGTAAATATATATAATCAATTTGGATACGTTATTACTTAGAGATAACCAGAGAACGGCAAAAAACATTTATTTTGTTATTACAATCTAATACGAAAAAAAAATAAACTGCAACTTTAGAGATTAATGCCCCGAACTGCACAATTATTATTATTGTATGGATTTAATGTCCACGGTGAGAACATTGAGCATGCACCACCTATATGCAATAAAGCATATGGACTTATGGAAAAAAATGGTTCCGCCTATACTAAATAAAGTACTTATATATAAATTCCTATGTTCCTTTTTTATATATTATAATTGTTACTATTGAGAATGCCTTTTATAGTAATTAATTGTGTGATTTTACGTGTGTGTGTGTTTGCGATTTCTAAAAAAGTTTGGACGACCAGCGAAAATTGTAAGTTATTATTGTAGTTGATATATATATATATATATATATATATATATATATATATATATATATATATATATATTTACACATATTCACTGACGCGCCTTTTGTACATTAATATTTAAACCTAGGGCTACCGAACAAATGTAAAATTGTAATTTACTTTAAAAGTATAACACATAATCGTTAACGTGCCCCCACAGGCATTCACATTGAAACGTGAGAAAAAAGTGATTATTTGTAAAATATTTTAGCATTAATGCTACGCGTTTGTTTGAAATGCTATTTATGTTGCGCGCTTACACAAAAGATTTCTTTTTATTATAGCAAGCATTTACGGAAATAATTTTAAAATACCATTCCCCATAACACATGTTGGTTACGCCTTTGTTATAATTGCACGTACGCGAAAGCGAAATAAAAATTACTGTGTTCACTTAACACATGTTGGTTGTACTTTTTAAAATAGCACGTACGCGAACATAAAATAAAAATTACTGTGTTCACCTAACACATGTTGGTTGCACTTTTTACAATTGCACGTACGCGAAAGCGAAATAAAAATTAATATGTACACCTAGCACAAGCTGTTTGTACTTTTAAAATTGTACGTATGCTAATACGCCCACCAACTTATATTTGAGAACGCATTATAAAATAGTTCGTGTTATATAACTTCCGCGGACAAATTAGTTGCCTAGCACAAAAATTAAATTGCCTATCTATTATTAAGCTAAGCTAAGATGGCTATACTTGCTAACGCGCCTTTACTGGAAAACCACATTTTTTTACTAAGCTATTGTAACGTAACCGTCGCTAACGCGCCTTTACTTGAAAACCATATGGTTCCTTAATAAACTAACCTAAAATGCATATAGTCGCTAACGCGCCTTTACTGGAAAACCATATGGTTCATTACTAAACTAACCTAAACTGGTTATACTTGCTAACGCCACCTATTGTAATGTAACCGTTGCTAACGCGCCTTTACCGTATAACCTAACTTAACGCATCATTGTTTACCTTTGATAATAATGTATAAATTAATAATTATTTTGTTTTAACTTGTTGCTACGCGTTTGCTAATACTGAATAATTGCTTGGAAATGCACACCGACTTTACCCTGCCCTGAACCACTTGTTTGCGCGTATGCTTTACCCTGCCCTGACCTGCTTAAATGTTGGGGCGTATGCTTTTTTTTATAGATTAAGCGCAACTGCCATGTATATACCTTGAACTTATTTGTGAAAATAACTTAAATGTATACTTGTTTTGCACGCCCCCGCCCACATGATGGCGCGCAAGGTTTTTTTATATAATTGGACACCGACTGCCACGCTTTTTAAATCTATTTATTGTAATTATTGTACACATGCTTCCGTATAAATGCAAGCATCATTTGCTTAATGAACATAGCGACGTTTATATTTTCATAAGTATTTATAAAATAAATGTAGAAAAAAGATCACCAATTTGAAATACTTCATTTCTAGTACATACTAAATAATTTAATGCTAAAAATGATATTAAACTTACCTTTATATATATTCTTTTAATTTCCAGCTGTAAACCACTTTTTAAACTACACGTATTCCAACATGCGCGTCGACAGGAAGTGACTCAACTTCCTGTAGCAGTGTTGGTAAATTTTTATATTTTGTGTTTAGTTAGAGAATGGTAATGGAAGATTTTTGATTTAAAGAGATTAATAAATAAGAAATCATTATGAAATGGGGAATTGTTTTTGGTATACTTTAATTACAAGTGCAGAAAAAGTATTTGTGTTGCCTAGTTTGTAAAATAAAAATAAATGAAAATGCTTTAGGTCATTTTGTAATGTAGCCTATAGGAATATGAGCCGATTCACTACCCTTTATGATATTTAGACTGCAAAACACAGACTACAATGTAACACATTTGCTTATTTTATGGATTTTGCGATGGATTAATTACGCAAACTAGAATGCGAAGACAATTTAGTAAGACACATTGTGTTAGTAACAGACAAGATAGGGGGCAAACTAAGAATAGTCAAGGGGGTAAACTAAGAATAGTTAAGGGTGTATACTAAAGATAATCAAAGTATAGTTAACCCATACTAAGGATAATTAATCACTATTTAGGGGATATCAAGAATAATTAAAGGGTAGTTAGCCCTTACTAAGGATATTCAAGGACTATTAGGGGATAATTAAATGGTAGTTATCCCATACTAAGGATATTTAAGGACTATTAGGGGATATTTAAAGGGTAGTTAGCCCATACTAAGGATAATTAATCACTATTTAGGGGATATTAAAAATAATTAAAGGGTAGTTAGCCCTTACTAAGGATATTCAAGGACTATTTAGGGAATAATTAAAGGGGGGATACTAAAGATAGTCAAGGGGTATACTAAGAATAAAAAAAGGACTATTCAAGGAATATTCAAAGGATATTCAAGGAATATTTAGGGGATATTCAAGGAATATTCAGGGGATATTAAAGGAACATTTATGGTATTTTGAAGGAATATTCAGGGGAAGTTTAATTATAGAGTGCAGAATGAGGGCCTTTTCTTTTTTGCTATACTTAGTTTGAGAATGAATATTGCGGTGGGGCGCAGTACAGAATGAGGGCCTTTTCTATTGGTATATTTAGTTTGAGAATGAATATTGCTGTAGGCAGCATTACAGAATGAGGTCCATTTGTTTTGCGATACTTAGTTTCAGAATAAATATTACGGTGGGGGCGCAGTACAGAATGAGGGCCTTTTCTTTTGGTGTATTTAGTTTGAGAATAAATTTTTGCGGTGGGCTGCAGTACAGAATGGGTTCCATTTGTTTTGGTATATTTAGTTTAAGTATAAATTTTGCGGTTGGCCGCAGTACAGAATGAGGGCCTTTTCTTTTGTTATATATAGTTTCAGAATAAATTTTGCGCTTGGCCGCAGTACAGAATGAGACCCTTTTCTTTTGGTATATATAGTTTCAGAATAAATTTTGCGCTTGGCAGCAGTACAGAATGAGACCCTTTTCTTTTGATATATATAGTTTCAGAATAAATTTTGTGCTGGGCTGCAGTACAGAATGAGGGCTTTTTCTTTTGGTATATATAGTTACAGAATAAATTTTGTGGTGGGTCGCAGTACAGAATGAGGGCCTTTTTTTTGCTATACTTAGATTGAGAATAAATATTGTGAAGGGGCAGAATGTCCCTTAGCTTATTTTAGAATTGAAATAAGGCAACATACAGGTATACTGTTAACGCAAATGTGTATAAAATGGGCTTTAGGATATTTTAGAATTGGAATAAGGTTACATACATATGTACTGTTATTGGAAACACGTATAGAATGGGTCTTAGGATATTTTAGAATTTTGGAATAAGGCTACATAGATATGTACTGTTAATGCAAATGCATATAGAATGGGAATTGGAAAAAATGGGCAGAGACATATTGTTTTATGAACCCGTTTGCAGACGACTTAATACTATACTGAATGCTTTTTGAATAAGGTCACTAAGTGGCAATACTTAACATATGACTGCGTGAAAACATGGGTGAACTTGTTGAATATAATGATATATATATATTAACATAATATTTTATTTGGCATTATTTTGTATGTCTAGCCATATTTGATTACAGTACTAAAGACGGAGTCTTGTTTTTGTACATCCATTACCGAAGAACTTAAGACATGAACTGAGGTTTAGCGCGCTTTGAAAACCCGGATGAATTGACCTTTGTACGATTAGATAAACTTGTTGAACGACGAAACATCATGTGACGATGTGTAATTTTGAACATTGATACTTGACTAAACACCATGTGATGATGAGTAATTTTGTTCCTTGATACATGATTAAACATCATGTGATAAGTAATCGGAGTCATTGACGTATAACAAGTAATTGTAGCTACAACCGTATGAATAAGTAACATGTGATTGATAATTATCCACGTTTGATTATACATAAGGTGAACACGTGATGGGATGCTCAGCAACACATGAATAAGCATTATGACACTGCCACAAGTAATTATGATTTCACATATTGTGAACATGTGATGGGAACGCTATGATAAGATATTATAAAAGAAACTGTTGACGTACTACGAAATAAGATAGATAGGGTATTGAACTTATATGATTAAAGAACCTTGTCACTAATTAAGATTGGCAGAGCGTTGAATACACAAGCGAGAGATTACCAATGATAAATAAAACTGAATTTAACATTATAGATGTTTTGAACTTTGAAAACTTGTAGTTTTCGAAATAATATTTGTTTTAATAGGTCGGTTTAAAATATCATGTGGTTTGAGTACAACATGATAACATATTGTTTACATGTTTTCCGTATATCATGTGCTTATGATCACGGGTTGTTTTTGAAATTATATTTAAAAAATATAATGATCATGTGATATGACGTTGGTGATAAAATGTTTCCTTATATACTGGGGTTTGAAGAGAAGTTGTTCATAGAGTCATCAACGCTGTAGAGACGATTAAGAGTTAAGTAGAGAGGCAGATTTGAGATGGATTGTAATTCGTCGTATTTTAATATTGAACCGCCAAAGAAGAAGTTTAAGTCTTTAGACACTCCGGAATCTCCAGAAATAATTATTGAGGAGGAGATTATTGATCTTAGGGATGAACCGGTTTTAATTCCAACATCACCAGTGGGATCACCTTCATTATTGAGAGCATCAAATACTGGACCATTGTTTGGTACAACATTAAAAGTGCCATCAATGAAATGGACCTTAACGCTGGATGCTGAGGAAGAAGAAGAAGCAAGACCACAACCATCGACATATGTGGAGAATGAGGAAGCAAGACCCCCATTACCAGATTTATTTATTGAAGAGGAGGAAGAAGAAGGAAGACCACCAGAACAACAACCATTGATATATGTGAAGGAGGGAGAAGCAAGACCCCCATCACCAGATTTATTTATTGAAGAGGAGGAAGAAGCAAGGTTTCCATCATTATATGTGGATGCGGAGGAAGCAAGACCATCATTGCCAAGTTTATTTATTGAAGAGGAGGAAGAAGCAAGACCACCAATGTCATATGTAAAGGAGGAAGAAGAAGTAAGGCCCCCATCGCCAGACTTATTTAGTGAGGTGGAAGAAGAGGAAATTCTTCGTTTATTTCAGGAGTTGGACGATTTTAAACCTGATACACCAAATGCAAGTGTTACACCATCACCACAAAAGGAACCATTAGATTTATCAGTGCGACGAAAAGAAAAGTGTGAGTGCGGTTTTGATATTGTGGACAAAAACTGTATATATAAAAGTATTTTAAATTGGAAACCTGAAAATGTATTATTGTGTCAAGGCTGCGCCTTTAATTATTACAATCAGCTTGCACATCATTGTTTGCTGACAAACCAACTATCATTGGAGGCGGAAGCATGGCTTATTATGTCAAGTGAAAATGTAAGAAACGACGTTTATATTAATTATTTGATTTCACATACTAATATGTATGTTAATGAACAATTGTTTAACAACCATTATAATGAATTATTACAAAATCCGAAATATATTGAGGAATTACCCAATATACTTTTGGAGAAAGACAGAAATGTAACATTTAAAGCATGATTTTTGTATACATATTTTTTTATACATATATTGTTTTGTACACATATTATTTCTTTGTATTATTATTTTGCGTGTATATATATATATTGTTAGTGAAATAAATATTTAACCAAAATTTTATTTTTGATTTTTATTTATTATTAAAAACTTTTCCTGAATAATAATAAAAATAGGTAAATATACTATTATTGGATATAAGAATTGGTATTTACAATGAGCTTTAATTCGAAGAAACTTATTTTTCAAATACACAACTTGTAAATTATAAAAAGTTATACGTTAATTAGAAATGCAATATGAAAACTGTAGAAACTTTTTCATATACATATGGTATAAAAATTCGAAAAAAACAAGTTTAAAAAACTAAATGCAAAAAAAACGCAAACTAAAAAAAAGTTTTCTCACATGCATGCATTATAAAATGCACAAGTAAATTTTATGACATGTGAATTTTGTCTTCTTATATGCACATGTTAAAGCTTTTCTTTCTCCTTGAATGAATTAATTTTCACAGAATAGTTTAAGTATAATGTAAAACGCATTTACACAAAAGAAAAAATACATTTAAGGAAATAATAAAAAATGAAAACAAGTAATATACACTGATAAAATTTTATTAGCAATAAAATATACACACAGATACATTTGTATTTTTAATAATGTTAACATTCTTTGATATATTGTTTAATACATTCAAAATTTATATTAGTATATGCACAATTACATATTGGACAGTTTTCTGCTAATTTATACACATTGTTTTTATTATTTACAAATTGATTAACAGAAGAGTTTCCATTACAACTTTTTAAAATGCGGATTATATAGTAAATCTTTTTGTAAAAATAATTTGGTAATTAATTCAATGTTGTCTTTGTTTAATAACATGTTATATAATGTACATGTAAATTCCCAATCATCAATTTCAGTATCAGAATGCACTGCTGCAAATTGTTCATATAAATCATCAAAAGTTTGTGCGCTTACCATTGTACGCCATGCATTATAACATAACATATTATAGTCCGAAGTAATACAATCGTGTTCTTCTATTTTGCTTCTGTTTTGAAAACATCCGTAACATAAAAGTTCTCGATGTGGTTTCCAACGGGCAATACACATTAACACACAGTGTTCTTTTATAGAAAAAGAAGAACAATGATATTCACATTTGTCGTATTTATTTAGGAAAATACACCGGTGTTTACAATAACGATTTTTGAAACACATCTTTATCCTTTTCAAGATATGCTTCTCTTAAATCAAAAATATGATAATCATTAAATGTAATTTTCTGACATGTATAGTTAAATCAAAAATATGATAATCATTAAATGTAATTTTCTGATATGTATAGTTAAATTTGTTTATAAGATTTGGACTAATGTTGGTATTTATATACTTTACATGAATTTTCAAATATTGTTTTAATATTTGATCACGTGTTGATTTTTAATTAGGAAATTCCACACAACAGTATTTAATTCCTCAGCGGTTTCAGTTAAACATTTATGTGCAGTTTTATTTTCACTACGATTTGCACAACCTTCACAAAGTAAAGGTTCAAAAAGTTTATAATTTTCTAGTAATTGTTTTACACAAATTTCACTTACGTTATTAGGAGTACAATTACACTTTACTTCGTTAAATATAAGATTATCATTAAAAATTGTATTTTCACATGTTACTTTCTTTTCAAATGGTATTTCACTTAATTCTTTGAAACTTCTTCTATACACTTGTTCGGGTATTGGTTCCTGTGTTGGAAATATTATGCGGCATGTATCATCCTCTTCAGGAATTTCAGGATCATTTGGATTAACAAGTATAATTTTCTTTTGTTTTTCAAGTTGAAACTGTTTTTCACGTGGTGAAATATACTTAGAGTCTACAGTATTACTTTTGGATAATAAAAGATTAGTTTGAATTTCACCTTTTTGTTTTTTATTATAAGAAGTTGAAAATGGTTTTATATGTAGTGATGTATTTCTTTTTCGTTTTGCACTAGCTGAAACAGACGGCCTTTGACTGTACATTTTATCACGGTAGAATCCGCTTTATATCAGTATGAGCCATGACCTGATTTGTAATCACAAACCTGCGCAGAAGATTGAGCATATGCTTCTTTTTCTAGATTTCCAGGAAATCTTATGTAAAAAGGCTTATGCTCAATCTTCTGCGCAACTTCTCTTCAAACCCCAGTATATAAGGAAACATTTTATCACCAACGTCATATCACATGATCATTATATTTTTTAAATATAATTTCAAAAACAACCCGTGATCATAAGCACATGATATACGGAAAACATGTAAACAATATGTTATCATGTTGTACTCAAACCACATGATATTTTAAACCGACCTATTAAAACAAATATTATTTTGAAAACAACAAGTTTTCAAAGTTCAAAACATCTATAATGTTAAATTCAGTTTTATTTATCATTGGTAATCTCTCGCTTGTGTATTCAACGCTCTGCCAATCTTAATTAGTGACAAGGTTCTTTAATCATATAAGTTCAATACCCTATCTATCTTATTTCGTAGTACGTCAACAGTTTCTTTTATAATATCTTATCATAGCGTTCCCATCACATGTTCACAATATGTGAAATCATAATTACTTGTGGCAGTGTCATATAATGCTTATTCATGTGTTGCTGAGCATCCCATCACGTGTTCACCTTATGTATAATCAAACGTGGATAATTATCAATCACATGTTACTTATTCATACGGTTGTAGCTACAATTACTTGTTATACGTCAATGACTCCGATTACTTATCACATGATGTTTAATCATGTATCAAGGAACAAAATTACTCATCATCACATGGTGTTTAGTCAAGTATCAATGTTCAAAATTACACATCGTCACATGATGTTTCGTCGTTCAACAAGTTTATCTAATCGTACAAAGGTCAATTCATCCGGGTTTTCAAAGCGCGCTAAACCTCAGTTCATGTCTTAAGTTCTTCGGTAATGGATGTACAAAAACAAGACTCCGTCTTTAGTACTGTAATCAAATATGGCTAGACATACAAAATAATGCCAAATAAAATATTATGTTAATATATATATATCATTATATTCAACAAGTTCACCCATGTTTTCACGCAGTCATATGTTAAGTATTGCCACTTAGTGGCCTTATTCAAAAAGCATTCAGTATAGTATTAAGTCGTCTGCAAACGGGTTCATAAAACAATATGTCTCTGCCCATTTTTTCCAATTCCCATTCTATATGCATTTGCATTAACAGTACATATCTATGTAGCCTTATTCCAAAATTCTAAAATATCCTAAGACCCATTCTATACGTGTTTCCAATAACAGTACATATGTATGTAACCTTATTCCAATTCTAAAATATCCTAAAGCCCATTTTATACACATTTGCGTTAACAGTATACCTGTATGTTGCCTTATTTCAATTCTAAAATAAGCTAAGGGACATTCTGCCCCTTCACAAAATTTATTCTCAATCTAAGTATAGCAAAAAAAGGCCCTCATTCTGTACTGCGACCCACCACAAAATTTATTCTGTAACTATATATACCAAAAGAAAAAGCCCTCATTCTGTACTGCAGCCCAGCACAAAATTTATTCTGAAACTATATATATCAAAAGAAAAGGGTCTCATTCTGTACTGCTGCCAAGCGCAAAATTTATTCTGAAACTATATATACCAAAAGAAAAGGGTCTCATTCTGTACTGCGGCCAAGCGCAAAATTTATTCTGAAACTATATATAACAAAAGAAAAGGCCCTCATTCTGTACTGCGGCCAACCGCAAAATTTATACTTAAACTAAATATACCAAAACAAATGGAACCCATTCTGTACTGCAGCCCACCGCAAAAATTTATTCTCAAACTAAATACACCAAAAGAAAAGGCCCTCATTCTGTACTGCGCCCCCACCGTAATATTTATTCTGAAACTAAGTATCGCAAAACAAATGGACCTCATTCTGTAATGCTGCCTACAGCAATATTCATTCTCAAACTAAATATACCAATAGAAAAGGCCCTCATTCTGTACTGCGCCCCACCGCAATATTCATTCTCAAACTAAGTATAGCAAAAAAGAAAAGGCCCTCATTCTGCACTCTATAATTAAACTTCCCCTGAATATTCCTTCAAAATACCATAAATGTTCCTTTAATATCCCCTGAATATTCCTTGAATATCCCCTAAATATTCCTTGAATATCCTTTGAATATTCCTTGAATAGTCCTTTTTTTATTCTTAGTATACCCCTTGACTATCTTTAGTATCCCCCCTTTAATTATTCCCTAAATATTCCTTGAATATCCTTAGTAAGGGCTAACTACCCTTTAATTATTTTTAATATCCCCTAAATAGTGATTAATTATCCTTAGTATGGGCTAACTACCCTTTAAATATCCCCTAATAGTCCTTAAATATCCTTAGTATGGGATAACTACCATTTAATTATCCCCTAATAGTCCTTGAATATCCTTAGTAAGGGCTAACTACCCTTTAATTATTCTTGATATCCCCTAAATAGTGATTAATTATCCTTAGTATGGGTTAACTATACTTTGATTATCTTTAGTATACACCCTTAACTATTCTTAGTTTACCCCCTTGACTATTCTTAGTTTGCCCCCTATCTTGTCTGTTACTAACACAATGTGTCTTACTAAATTGTCTTCGCATTCTAGTTTGCGTAATTAATCCATCGCAAAATCCATAAAATAAGCAAATGTGTTACATTGTAGTCTGTGTTTTGCAGTCTAAATATCATAAAGGGTAGTGAATCGGCTCATATTCCTATAGGCTACATTACAAAATGACCTAAAGCATTTTCATTTATTTTTATTTTACAAACTAGGCAACACAAATACTTTTTCTGCACTTGTAATTAAAGTATACCAAAAACAATTCCCCATTTCATAATGATTTCTTATTTATTAATCTCTTTAAATCAAAAATCTTCCATTACCATTCTCTAACTAAACACAAAATATAAAAATTTACCAACACTGCTACAGGAAGTTGAGTCACTTCCTGTCGACGCGCATGTTGGAATACGTGTAGTTTAAAAAGTGGTTTACAGCTGGAAATTAAAAGAATATATATAAAGGTAAGTTTAATATCATTTTTAGCATTAAATTATTTAGTATGTACTAGAAATGAAGTATTTCAAATTGGTGATCTTTTTTCTACATTTATTTTATAAATACTTATGAAAATATAAACGTCGCTATGTTCATTAAGCAAATGATGCTGGCGTACACAATTTAAAGGTATTTCACCCATGTGAATGTTAGCCGATTGCAGGCTAATTTTCTTCTTGTTTTAAAATCAATTATATTATGTATTTATTAATGTAGGTGCTTAAAATATAGCAGTAATTAAAAATATTTAGCAAATGATGTCCATGCGTGTCTGCATTTATACGGAGGTATGCGTACAATAAATAGTTTAAGGCGTAGCAGTCGGTGTACATGTGGAAAAAACGTGCGTGCATTTATACGGAAGCATTCGTACATTTATTAATATTAATGCGTAACAGTCGATGTCCATGTAGAAAAACGTGCCTGCATTTATACGGAAGCATGCGTATATTTATTAATGTTAATGCGTAACAGTCGATGTCCATGTGGAAAAACGTGCCTGCATTTATACGGAAGCATGCGTGCATTAATTACATTTATTAGTTTTAAACGTGTAGCAGTAAAAGTCCATTCGGGAAAAATACTTACATTTATACGGAAGCATGTGTACAATAAATAGTTTAAGGCGTAGCAATCGGTGTACATGTGGAAAAACGTGCTTGCATTTATACGGAAGCATGTGTACAATAATTACAATAAATAGATTTAAAAAGCGTGGCAGTCGGTGTCCAATTATATAAAAAAAACCTTGCGCGCCATCATGTGGGCGGGGGCGTGCAAAACAAGTATACATTTAAGTTATTTTCACAAATAAGTTCAAGGTATATACATGGCAGTTGCGCTTAATCTATAAAAAAAGCATACGCCCCAACATTTAAGCAGGTCAGGGCAGGGTAAAGCATACGCGCAAACAAGTGGTTCAGGGCAGGGTAAAGTCGGTGTGCATTTCCAAGCAATTATTCAGTATTAGCAAACGCGTAGCAACAAGTTAAAACAAAATAATTATTAATTTATACATTATTATCAAAGGTAAACAATGATGCGTTAAGTTAGGTTATACGGTAAAGGCGCGTTAGCAACGGTTACATTACAATAGGTGGCGTTAGCAAGTATAACCAGTTTAGGTTAGTTTAGTAATGAACCATATGGTTTTCCAGTAAAGGCGCGTTAGCGACTATATGCATTTTAGGTTAGTTTATTAAGGAACCATATGGTTTTCAAGTAAAGGCGCGTTAGCGACGGTTACGTTACAATAGCTTAGTAAAAAAATGTGGTTTTCCAGTAAAGGCGCGTTAGCAAGTATAGCCATCTTAGCTTAGCTTAATAATAGATAGGCAATTTAATTTTTGTGCTAGGCAACTAATTTGTCCGCGGAAGTTATATAACACGAACTATTTTATAATGCGTTCTCAAATATAAGTTGGTGGGCGTATTAGCATACGTACAATTTTAAAAGTACAAACAGCTTGTGCTAGGTGTACACATTAATTTTTATTTCGCTTTCGCGTACGTGCAATTGTAAAAAGTGCAACCAACATGTGTTAGGTGAACACAGTAATTTTTATTTTATGTTCGCGTACGTGCTATTTTAAAAAGTACAACCAACATGTGTTAAGTGAACACAGTAATTTTTATTTCGCTTTCGCGTACGTGCAATTATAACAAAGGCGTAACCAACATGTGTTATGGGGAATGGTATTTTAAAATTATTTCCGTAAATGCTTGCTATAATAAAAAGAAATCTTTTGTGTAAGCGCGCAACATAAATAGCATTTCAAACAAACGCGTAGCATTAATGCTAAAATATTTTACAAATAATCACTTTTTTCTCACGTTTCAATGTGAATGCCTGTGGGGGCACGTTAACGATTATGTGTTATACTTTTAAAGTAAATTACAATTTTACATTTGTTCGGTAGCCCTAGGTTTAAATATTAATGTACAAAAGGCGCGTCAGTGAATATGTGTAAATATATATATATATATATATATATATATATATATATATCAACTACAATAATAACTTACAATTTTCGCTGGTCGTCCAAACTTTTTTAGAAATCGCAAACACACACACACGTAAAATCACACAATTAATTACTATAAAAGGCATTCTCAATAGTAACAATTATAATATATAAAAAAGGAACATAGGAATTTATATATAAGTACTTTATTTAGTATAGGCGGAACCATTTTTTTCCCATAGTTCATATGCTTTATTGCATATAGGTGGTGCATGCTCAATGTTCTCACCGTGGACATTAA
The DNA here is from genome assembly GCF_964235325.1 of Thermobia domestica. Classification (NCBI taxonomy): domain Eukaryota; kingdom Metazoa; phylum Arthropoda; class Insecta; order Zygentoma; family Lepismatidae; genus Thermobia; species Thermobia domestica. Next base: position 266,645,635 of record NC_137462.1, read on the forward strand.
ATCCATACAATAATAATAATTGTGCAGTTCGGGGCATTAATCTCTAAAGTTGCAGTTTATTTTTTTTCGTATTAGATTGTAATAACAAAATAAATGTTTTTTGCCGTTCTCTGGTTATCTCTAAGTAATAACGTATCCAAATTGATTATATATATTTACAAATACAAGTTCAGTTTGTAATAGGGCAAGCGTTCAATAACCCATCAGTTCTCGTGATTATCGGTTTATTTTTTCTCTATCGTCAATATCAATTAAACTTAGACACATGAACTCGTGATCCATCTGTGATTAACTCTGTTAGATATCACTCATGCTTGTCAATAATAAAGGTTTTTAACCTTGCACGTGATTGTTATTCAAAGTTCTGATTAAGTTCAAATCATACAAATGTTTGTAGATGATTGCAAGTAATCTATGTTTCTTGTAAATAAGTAAAGTCTATAATCATATAGGTCAATCAGTTTTATCATTCTGATACGGTACAAAGTTAATCTTGACGTCACTAAAGCCAAGCCAAACGGCTTTTCGCTCGTTCATTTCAATTTCAACGGCTCTCAAGGAAGGATGTCTATGCCACTCAGTCTTCAGCTCGCAAGTAAGAAAAATTGTTTTTAATAAATATTACCCTTTTCATAGTATACTTGTAGTAGGGGGTAGGAGGGGGAGGGGCTTATTTTTAACTTTTCACGTTGTTCAAGTCGAGGGATTAAAATATGCTCACATGTTGTTCGTATGGGTCCTATTTTTTACCAACAAGCTTCTATTGTTCTCACATACTGTTCGTATGGGTCCTGCACAGGGGGCAATGGGTCCTGGGAGTCATTTCCAGGGGTCATGCATTCAGGGAAGGGAACCATTTCCTTTTATCTGTTCCCACCTTTTTTTAGCAAGGAGTATGGATTGCCATACGAAACAATAAAAATATTCTCACATCTTTTTAACAGTTAGCTTCTAATGAAGCGTAGGAATAAATAATATGGGTCCTGCACAGGGGCTATGGGTCCTGGGGGTCATTTACTGTCCCTGCAAACAGGGAAGGGAACCATTTCCTTTTATCTGTTCACACACATAGTGTATGAGTATAGCTTGCTATACAAAACATTAAAATATTCGCACATACTGTTCGTATGGGTCCTGCATAGGGACCAAGGGTCCTGGGGGTCATTTCCAGGGGTCATTCACTGTGGTCCTGGGAACCAGGGACCATTTCCTTTTATCTGTTCCCACCTTTTTAGCAAGGAGTATGGCTTGCTATATTTTTCACTTCTCACATACTGTTCGTATGGGTCCTGCATAGGGACCAAGGGTCCTGGGGGTCATTTCCAGGGGTCATCCATTGTGGTCCTGGGAACCAGGGACCATGCAATAGGGAGCATCCACTGTGACCTTCGTAGTGGTCATTCAACCTTTCCTAACATTATTTCGTCATCTATCATTGTGAAACACATCACGTGTTCTTTATCAATCAATTGACCTTTCCCCTTTCCTAATCCTATTGCATCACCTCCTTCGATACTCACTATCTGCCTTTATCCTTAATTAAACAAGCGATAAACTATCTTATCAACTGTCGCAAGTCTTTTGATGTTTACCATACTAAATCATCACTACTATAAAGCCTTTCAAACGGTATCTGTACCTGCATTTTTTGTAACTAAAACCAACTAAAAGAGAGAGGTTCAACTGCACAATTATGGGAACAGTATTTAGATATGGTGTTAATTCTCAAATAGTTTATTAGGGCAGAGAGGGGGGGTTACTGTAAGGCATATTTGTCTGCAGTGAAGAGGATGATTCCGTATTTCACGCCGCAGGACATTTTTTGTACGCTAAAAGTGCCAACTTGTTTGTACAAGACATGGTAAAGTTGGAGAACATAAAGGATGGAGACATCTATAGAAAATTTACTGCAGACTTTTTCACTGTTAAGCGATCAGACAAATTGTTTAGTGGAACTCCAACAAATATGGTAATAGAACAGTCACTCATGAAGTCTTCAAAGATACGAGGAGGCTTTGTGCATGGGAGAAGTACAAAAGAGTAATGTTTTAATTGAATTTGTTTTGCAAGTGAAGGACAGCATATAGATGCACGAGAATCTCGAATCAAACGGGATCAAGATAATGTTAGGAAAGTATCAGAGTGGTTCACTGCCCACAACCCTTTCCCAAATGTACAAGTGATAATGTCTATAGCAACAGCGGTTACAGGTAATGTGGAGAAGATAAACTGCTACGATGCAATGAACATTGGAGCAACTATGATGGAAAGAAAAGTTGGTGACAATTTTCATGATATAAAATATTCTTGGAATGAAAGGGTTCTTTCTCTTCAAACAGTGAACAGTCACCTTACGGTAATGCTGTTACTGTGCCTGTCGATCCACTGCTGTTGTTTCAACGATTCAGCGTAATCAAAAGATCAGATGATGACCTTAGAGCATGTTTAAATTTCGAACTGGCTCCTTAAATTTCGAACCCAATGAATCTTTTTCATGCAACTGGATGAGGAAGAAATCATTCTTATTCAACATCTTCAACCCGACCAATGTTCATCCTGATCTCGGAAACGCAAACTACGTCGTTGACGAAGGGTTCCTTCTTCATCGAGTGGTGTGGCGTCAAAACGATTCTTTCATGGATATTTGTGACAAATATGTGGCATATGTGGAAAAACACTTCAGTCAAAATACTGTCATCGTATTTGATGGTTATGGTAATCCTCAGAAAAATGTAAAAGGCATGGAGCAACTTCGACGGTGCTCGAAAGCAGCATCAACAACAATTATATTTGATGGAAACATGGTTGCGACCACGAGCCAAAAAATCTTCTCGCCAATGCAAACAACAAAAGTAGATTGATTGGTTTGCTCACTGATAAATTCAAGGCTGCCAATATTGATGTCAAACAAGCAGAGAATGATGCTGATGTCCTCATTGTAGAAACCGCACTCACCATATCAAAAGTTAATTCTAATTCTCCAGTTATTGTTGGTGAGGATATTCATTTGTTAGTAATCATGACAGCTCGATCTCCGCCGAATTTAGAATTTTTTCTTGAAGCCAGGAAAAGGAAACACAGAGCAGAAGATTTACTCATCAAGGAGTTTAGAAGGTGTATGCAAAAATCACATTTTATTTCTACATGCTTTTTGAGGCTGTGATGGAACATCTGCCAGTTTCAGAAGGGGAAATCAGCTTGTTTGAAATTATTACAAAAACGTCAAGATTTAAAACATGTCGTAGAAATTTTTAATCAAAGTAATGTTTCCCATCCAGAAATAACTGAAAATGGCATACAGTTTTTTTGGGGGGGGGGTTATACGGTGCATCTGCAAATGACATTTCACCAAATAATTACCGTTATCATTATTTCACCAAATCAGTGAAGAGAAATAAGTCTGTCGATTTAAAAGCCCTACCACCGACTTCAGCTGCAGCACAACATTTGTTTCGGGTTTATTACCACGTACAAACATGGCTCGAAAACCAACTAAATCCTGAGGAGTGGGATTGGGTTATGAAAGACAATTTGTTAGCACCAATTCGATCAACGCAGCCAACTGCTCCACCGTCCCTTTTAAAAATGATTTTCTGTTCATGATTTAGAGGATGCGGCAATGTGAGTGGATGTCGAAAGCTGGGTCTGTTCTGCTCTCTTGCTTGTGCAAATTGTCACGGGCAATCCTGTTTGAATGTCACTCCAACCGAAGGAATCTCTGAACGTGAAATATTCATGGACGCGAAGAATTGAGGTGACAAACCAGGTGGACACGCTATAATTACAATTATTATTTATCAATCAGCAAAGGAACTCAATAAGTAAACCATTTCAGGTAAGTTGAATAGTTTACATTTCTTATTGATTATTACTCTGAATTTTATATTTCTCATTCTACAAACGATGAGAATCTATCGCCGAACGTTGTAAATCCTCATTTTTGTATCTGTGTTTGGGGTGTGTGTGACTTACGGATTCTAATGCGATATTGAATCTTATATCCATTTTTTCATAATTTAATAAAAGTAGGCTTATATTGTCTTTACAAGAGTCGGTCTATTAAATAAAACAATATACCTTCCTTATATTTCAAAATACAAAAAAATGCAGGTACAGGTACCGTTGGAAAGGCTTTATAATGCCCTACAACCATTGTTTGAAGTTATATTTTGAAATATTTATGATTACTGAGTTATTTGCATTTACACTTAAAACCAGGTACTCAAAAACTAGTTATTTTGTATCTCGAAAGAAATTAACGATACAGAATCACGTTTCATTCCGCACATTTGGTAATTAATTATCTTCAATCTGAAACAAAAACGACGGTTTTACCACTATTCTGCGGGAAGTTATAACCATTCCCACAAAACACTACAAATTCTGGTGTCGGCCATTTTGATGACGTCATATTTCCGAAACCCGACCCGATATTCTTTGGGTCTTCTTGTGAAACATTTACGAGCGAATGTGCTAAGTGTTCCCGGTAAATTTTGTTTTTTTATTCGGAATATTTAGGTTAACATGCAAATAAGCTGCATTTGATTGTATTTTAAATTGCGTTTTCCTTCCCCACTTCCACCCCCTGAAAAAAGGGGAAGCGTACATCAGAAAGTCGGGGACTTTTGATATGTCATTTAGAATGACCTAATGAATGTTTTTGTGAAGAAAAACCTTGGCTTCTAATTTTTCCGAAGAAAAATGCTAAAGTTCCTGGACTATATACCAAAAAAAAAAATACAAAAATGCAATTTACAAACAGGAATTCAAATATACTCCAAATTTACATAAGTTTCCACCAAATTACAATAATTTTTCATTTTAAAACTAAAATCCAGATCACATATTTTTACTAATTTGTTGTATACTTCACACATTGCAAATAATGGTGAATTTTTATATCCCTCTGTTTTAGGTGTTTTATTTATCAAAAATTCCTATTTCTTAATTTACATGGGATAGCGTTAAAGCATATTCTTTCCAAAAACTTACTATCATCAATTAATCCATTGATAACTTTATATAGAAACATTTGCTGGGCTACAATCCTTCTGTTTGTTAATGTGACATTGTGAAATTTCTTTAATAACCACGTGTACGAGATTTTTCTCTGATATAATGAAACAAAATATTTTTTGAAATTTAAGTATCTTAAAAATTTCTTTTGTATTGCTTCAATTTATTTTTTTTTCTTTGTGACTTACAACTTGGTGACCATACTATTGACGCAGACTCTAATTTGCTTCGAACTATTGAATTATATAATATTTCAATAACTGATAGATCATGTATATTTTTTTTGTACTTCTTATATAGAGTTTTGTCTGTTATAAAGAAATGAGGAGTGTGCGGTAAATGTAATACATGGAGTTGGTAAATGTGCAGAGTTTCAGCCGCCCGCCACTTGCGTCGCTAATTGCGGGTAAACACAAATGGCGACTCGTTTGGAAAACTGGTCTCGTGAAGATGTCCTCTCAGTTACTCGATTTTTGTGGGCGAAACATACAACCGCGGCTGAAATTCAGCGGCAACCAGTAGAAGATTAAGGCCATTACTTCTCATCGAGCGAGTCATCTTTCTTCAGGACAACGCGCACCCGCATACAACCCAGAAGACCACTACGCTGTTGAAGCAGTTTCGCTGGGACATCATCGACCACCCTCCCTATAGCCTGGACCTCGTTCCACACGACTTTCACCTGTTCCTACACTTAAAGGAGCACCTAGGAGGCCATCGGTTCGATTCAGAGGAGGAGGTGAAACACTTCGTGACAACGTGGCTGAACACGCAAGAACAGGATTTTTACCAGGATGGAATCTTCAGAGTCATCCCACGATGCGATAAGTGCCTCAACCAATATGGAAACTATGTCGAAAAATAATCTAATATATGTACTATCTGTTGGTTGCATTGGTTGTATGAAATAATATACATACGTTTCACTGTAGGTTTTGTAACCTTATTTTCTGATCACCCCCCGTACATTTATACCAAATGTCAAAATCCTAACTCTAGTAGTTTCTGAGATCTATTGATGAGCCAGTCTGTGAATTTACTTTTTTTAAATTTAAATTTAGATAAAAATTTGTCAACTTTCAATTAGAGCTTCCTCGTGGCTAAGAGGTTAACGTACGTGTCTTTGACGTGGGAGACGACAGGGTTCGGTTCCCGGTGGGAGTTCATGTGGTTCGGATCCCACGTTAAGCTGTAAATCAGTGTCTCATATAGCCTCGCTGCAGAAAGAAGCGCTAAAATCAAAATCAACTTAAATCAAAATCAAGTTACAACTAAAAATGGAATAATATAATTTCAGATATTCCATATCATGAGTATTCGATAATTCTACAAAAAATAATTTTATAAACTAATGATAAATTACTTGTCTTGGTCGGTACCTCATCGTTGGTGCTACTTTTCTTGGTCTTAAGGGCGCAAACAAAGAAGGAAATTTCAGTAAATCTCGGGGGGCCATGAAGAAAATATCTTTTTTTTTTTTTTTTTAAGTTTTCTTCATCCAAGTAGTTCACGAAGTTTCAAGTAGTTTCCCAATTCTCTTCATGGAGCTGATGAACAAAATTAATTGTTTTGTGTGTACTATTTACATTTACTGTATTTAGTATTTTTGTTATTGTTATATCGTGTACAATAAATTCTGAAAAAAATATATAAGGTCATTGCGTCGAATATGTGCCCCCTAAGGATAAAATGAGCTCTCAGGCACAGGTGGAAAAAAGAATCCCGAAAGTCACTATGCAGTTGCAAAGTTTAATACTTCTATAAATAATACCACTAGTAAGCATGGGGAAAAAATGTTTATAGAAACCATCATACACCAAAATATGCCAAAGTGTGGAAAGGGCGCATATTTCCCGACTCTGGGGTAATATGCATACCGTCAATAATTACATTTTCAAACCAATACATCAAATATCTGACACCCTAATGTAGAACCACATTATGAAATCATACACTGAAGCAATACTGCAAACTTACATTATAAAAATACCAAGAAATTATGAAGAAACGTTCATGAAAGGAAATGTAGTTTTTTTTTCTTTGTAACACAAAAACGATCGTTTGTTACAACTGAAGTATTTTCCATGTATTAATAAATCATTAACGTAGTTCAAAATCCTTCTTTCAAGCATTATAACTAGGTACCATGAAACGAAAGATTACGTAGAAACTTTTCCTAAAGTCATACCGTGGTAACGACTGTAATAAGTAGTACTTCTTTCGAAATCTACCTAAAAAGACATTAGTGGATTTTTAAAGATTAATCCCACCTTCTGCACTGATTACAATAGTTATCTTACAGTTGCATAGGGCAATATTCTCATCTTATTGTTTTGCATCTCTCCATAGATTACGCATAGGGTGCGCGTTTTCCCCCAAAGTAGCAGGGCGCGTATTTCCCAATCACAGTACACACATACATACAGTATGTTGTCCTGCAGCAAGACTAGCACGCTGCTCTGAAAATTACCAGCTCCCTGTGTAACCCATGAATTACTTTCACGTTGGTTACGGGAATCGCAATTCTCTTTGCTTTTCTTTCTCTTTTAAAGCACAATACACAAACACTCAATACTACATTAGGCACATTTTTTTATGCCACACGCACATATGCATATAATAAATTGTCAAAAACATACATGTAGTTGTGAGCGAAATTGTCCTTTTTGTGCAGCAATGCATAGCAGCGGTATGAACATCCTCCTATCTGTTAAGAACAACAGTTCAATATGGCAGCTTCTGCCACATACTGTCCGTTTACTTACAAAGTGCACATTTTCCCCCGGGCGCATATTCGACGGAATGGCCTTATGTTTATAATGTATGGTGTTGTCGAACGAATTAGTGGGATATCTAAGTTCAAAAATGATTTGAAATGCAATGTTCACTTAGCATTATAAAATATTCTCAATATGATTATCTGTCTTCTGTTGAGTTCAACAACTAATGGGTCTGATTAAACAATAATCGAAATAAATGATGGCATATTGCGAATAAAAATGAAAAAGAATATGATTTGTTCCTTTGTAAAGAAAATTTCATGAATGATAGGAATAAGTGTGAAAACATGATGGACGTTAAATAGTAAAATCATACTAATGGCTGTAGAGAAGACTTTGGATATAACTTAAGGAAAGAGTACCCCTGCAGAAAAAGAATCATGGTAGTGAAATGTGAAAGAGTAAGAAACTATTTACGTGAATAAAGAAGCAAAGAAAAAGTTGAATGTTTCTGAGATAGAAGAGGGTAAATGTGACTCAAGGCAGCGAAGAGGACTGTAACTAGATTGAATGTGCAGCCCTTGGATTGCGAACTTGCAACATCTCGTGAAATGAAGATTATATATAACTAACTAACTAACTCTATGGCCTATGGAACCTGGAGGTTGTGCCGCGTTCACAAAAGCTCTCCACTGACTTCTATCCTTAGCTAACTGCATCCAGTTTCTACTTTGTATTCCAATCTCTGCGAGATCCATCTTAATATTGTCCTCCCATCTGCGCCTAGTTCTTCCTAATGGTCGTTTTCCTATGGGTCTACCAGTCAAGACTTTGAAAGCATTTCTACTTTCTTCCATTCTAGCTACATGACCTGCCCACCTAAGCCTCCTAGAGTTGACGACCCTAACAATGTTGGGTAAACCGTATAAACTATGTAGTTCCTCGTTATGAAGCTTCCGCCATTCCCCATTCTCGTTCCTCTTGGGTCCGAATATTCTTCTCAGGATCCTGTTCTCAAATACTTTCAGTCTATGTTCTTCCCTCAGAGTAAGCGACCATGTTTCACAACCATACAGAACAATAGGCATGATTATCGTTTTATATATTTTAAGCTTCAAATTCCTCGATAGAATTCGCGACGACAAGAGATTTTGAACCAAATAGTAACACGAATTCCCTGCTTTTAGTCGACATTTAATTTCTTCGTGAATATGATTTTCGTCTGTTAATATTGATCCTAAATATTTGAAAGTATCCACTTTATCAAAAGTATTATTTAATATTTTAACGCCTCCATAATTTGCCGTATTACGGTCCCGACGCACTTCCATGTATTTAGTTTTCTCTGCTTTTACTTCTAAACCCATGTCCCTGCAAGCGTTTAATAAGATCTCTGCATTTATTTCTACTGTTCTCCTATCATCCCCTATTAAATTTACATCATCAGCATATGCCATAACCTGGTGCATGCCGTTCAACTCTAGGCCCTGGTTGCTATCTTTGATTTTCCTTATGGCGTATTCCAGCACAAAGTTAAATAATAATGGCGACAACGCATCTCCTTGTTTCAGGCCATTTTCGACGTGAAAGCTCGTGGACAAAAATTTTCCTACCCGAACTTTACTTTGGGATTCACTTAAACATATCTTAATTAATCTAATTAGCTTTCTCGGTATTCCAAGTTCTGTAAGAACGTTGTATAATGTTTCTCTCCTTACCGAGTCGTAAGCCTTTCTAAAATCTATAAATAGTTGATGTACCGGGGTATTGTATTCCCACTTCTTTTCGAGTATTTGGCGAATGGTAAATATTTGGTCGATAGTTGATCGATTTCGTCTAAATCCGCGCTGATAATCTCCAATAATTTCATCTGCGTATGGGGTTAATCTTGCTAACAGAATATTTGAAAGGATTTTATAGGATGTTGACAGAAGAGAAATGCCTCGATAATTATTACAGTCAGTTTTGTCGCTTTTCTTGTGAATTGGAATAATGATTGATTCTTTCCACTCTTGTGGCAATTCTTCCTTGTTCCAGATAAGGAGAATGAGTTTGCGTATCTTGTTCCACAATTTTTCGCCTCCAGCTAAAATTAACTCAGCCGGAATTTCATCTACACCCGGAGATTTGTGTTTCTTCAATTTCTTTATAGCGGCTTCCACTCTATTCGATTGGGTTCTGGAATATACGGTTCTGCGGTGTGTATCTCCTTTTCTCCACGCACATTAGTTTTTGGCTGCGTGTTCAGCAAATCGTCAAAGAAATCTTTCCATCTATTTAAGAGGCTATCCGTATCGGTGATATATATATAGACTAGGTAAAAACTAGACATGGCAACAAAGAATATTTACATATTAGGGAAACCATTGGTGCTTACCGATAAAGACAGGATCAAATAGAGATGTACCAGTTATTTCGAAATGCTTTTAAATGAAGAAGTCCGAGGATAATTTTCAGCGATGAAACCCCAAATTTCACAATAATGCTGAGAATAAACCAGGAAGCAGTAGAGAAAGCGTTAACGAAAATGAAAGAGATAGGCTCAGATGATATCCAATAGAAACATGAAAGAGGTTGGGGCCTGAAGGTATAAATATCATATCCAGATCAGTTGCAGAAGATGTATGAACAAGAACAATCGTCGCATGAGAACTAGAGAAACGTAACTCCAAAAATACGGTTTTCGTTTTCTCCATGTTTGGACATAATTTTGAAAGCCCCACTTGGTGTAAATGGAACGTAAGCCGTCTATTCTCCTCGTCCATCATCTGTTGTAATGTAGCTCAATTACCATCTTATTAAAAACACATCTTTCTAAGAAAATAATATTTTTGTCCTGTCGTCTGTAAGCCTACGAAAATGGAGTTACGTTCCTCTGGCCCTCATGCGACGAAATGTCAAGTAAATGAAGGGATAGTGTTATTACATCTATTTTAAGGAAAGTTTGGCCAATCATTATTTGCAAAATGTTCTAAATTGCATAAGGTTATAGTAGATTCTACTCGCTATTTGCAAACATGATATTTTCTCACTTTTTAATGTTAATTAAAATTAATTTATTTATATATATACCTACTTGATTTATGCATTTTTAGTTATATGTAAGAGGTAGACAATTTAGTACGGTCTTCATGATACTTAGTTTCGTTTAAAAACATGTCTCGTAGTCTCTTAAGAGATTATTTTCTTTATGCAGGTATGTTGCCCTTGTTTTTTAAGTAAATGGTGATTATGTATTATAATGATTTCATTATTGATGAACTATCATATGGATCGTTCACAGCACAAGGGAATCAAATCCAATTACCAAAATTGTGGGGAAAAGAGACATATAATTTGTAACGCACGCTTAAGTACGTGAAAATGTGAACACTGTTCTTTTACATTATAAGAGTTATTAACAACATTTGGACAGGAATCTTTGAAGTATTGAAAGGAGCCACAAATAGAGATCTTATATATGAAATATGTCCAAAATAATCAGAAAGTGGACTTGAACGCTTTATGCACTGAGCATTTGATAAATTATAACAGAATGAAATGCATATATTGCTACGCTAAACCCACACAACTCGTCACGTCATTTTGAAGCCTTGAATCTTTGCTTTACACTTAACACAAAGTACAATAACAAACAATCTGTTTGCACAGTCAATTTCTGGACAACTCAAGTCTCGGTATATGATTAATGCTCAAATACTTCCTACTGTTGTGTAAATTTGTTAGCAAATGGAAAACTTTATTTCTTATGTATAAAATAAAGTATATAGAAACAATACAGGTCAAACACTTATATAAAAATAAAACCTTGCTCTGGCAGCCCACTAAACAAGGATGAGAGATATTTTAAAAACCTGAACAGTTTGTTGACACAGCTATATCTCTCCATAAAAAGACTAACAGGCTATGATCAGTATGTATATTATTGCTCAGTATTTACGCTATAAAATGACAATGGACTTCAGCAGTATATAAACTGAGAATTTTTTAACGGTGATTATTCTGATTTTTATTTTCGTGCAGATTTGATTCATGGTTTAGCATCTCGCTAGATTTTGATGAACTTTAGTTTGACTGTTTGAATTCTTTACAACAACATACAGTAAAACCTGTCTTTAATGGAATCGAACGGGACTCGCAGATATTTCCGTTAAAGATAGGATTCCGGCTAACGAAGGTACACCTATATTTTAATAGAGGGGAAAATATGTATATAGATATAATGTACGTACACAATGGGAAAAATAAAATCCTGTGCGTACCTTACAACGTAGTGAATTGTATACTCCGCATCAAAAGAATTGCGACAGCTAACGCCTGCAGTTAGGCCACCTAATATAAACCTTCTTATCCCATAATCGTGTCAGGCAAAGAGATCCTCTCGCTCTCCTCCTTTCTTCTCTCCCATACTAAAATTAGCTAACAATATGAGCTCAATTCTAATTTCAAACTACACATGTATTAGTTTCGATAAAATGAAATAACAAAACAGAGATGAAACAAGATTCATAAGTTGATATAGGGAGAAACTGAAACATCCACAATTAAAAATTGAAATTAATGGATGTCTATTACACAGAGATTCGGAAATGAGGCAGAGAGAAAGAGAGAGAGAGAGAGACAGAGAAGAGGAGAGAAGAAGAAAAAGGAAAGGGAGAACAGACAAAAATGTGGAATTCAAACGTAGTAAGAAAAGAACCTAACATTATAAAGTTCCGTTTCCAGAAATCCAACAGTAATATAGAAATAACGTTTGTTTTTACATATTTTTTCAGAACTATTCGAATATATAGACAATCGTTTAAATATTTATTATGTTACTTTCATAATGGATAGCATACTCAATTTCCAGTAGAGCTGTGGATCTCCAAGACACATCAAGGATAATGTCAAAAGTTTAAAACACATGCTTTGTTTCCGCGTGGTTCGATTGCAAATTCGGTAGTGTTCATTGGACGTACTGATCCAAAATACATTCTAATGAACCCAGTAGATAACGTTGGTCATATCCTCAATTTCAAACTACTAATGCAAACTGAACAAACAAACAAACAAAAAGAAACAAAAGAAAAAGAAAGAAGGAAAGAGAAAATTGAATGAGTTCTATTTTACTGCTAAATTTCTCTCAGAAATACCTTATATTAAAAGTCTAAACTGTATCATAATGAAAAGTTACAAATATTGGAAAGGAAAAGTTTATGTTCCTCATAGATGTAGCATGTTTCAAATTTCAATGTGAATAAAACACGTTGAATTATAGGATGGAAACAAATTTTGTGTCGAACTAGTATAAATAAAATTTTCTTTTCAAACAACCAAAGAGGTTACCATTTTCTAGTCTTTTCCGAAGATTTATCTGTTCCAAACATCCAGCATTGATTTCATCTCTTGCGAATATAACATACTTTGCACGGATTGAATGAGCACGCTAGAGCTTTAACGGATAATCGTGTCAGTCGAAAGATGTTAGTTAGGTTATAGACCAGAAGTGGATCGAGCGTTCAAATGCGTAGTGACCCGGTAATTCGACTGAAACTCGGTAACCCAGAGAATAAAAAAGAGATTTTTACTTATTCCCTTGCGTTTAAACAGTATTTCTGTCAGAGATGACCAGGACTGGAGATCTTATCCCCAGAGCACGAAAAACACGACGCCGAACTTCCCAGTGAACTAGATTCTCCAGACCAGGTATATCGGGCGCTTGTTCCGTCGTAAGTTTGGAACATGAAGTGCGTGTGTGTGTGACAGAGAGAGAGGGAGAAGTGAAAGATGCAAAGACAGGATAGGAAATGTCAAGAAAGAGAGAGAGGGGGACGAATATAAATATTAAACGTTGGTTAGAAAGGGCAAGGGAATTACCAGGACATTTCAAAGACCTCATTGATCTGCAGTATACACTTTTCGTGTTATCGTTCTCAAAAAGAAACACTACACCATTTGTTAAACAAAATTTGGCTAAAGCAATCGATGGTGTAGTGGTAACGCGCTAGACTTCCAACTGGAAAATCTTGGTTCGATTCGCAATCAGCTAATATGATTTTTTCGCATAAAATAATGGCTGCAAACAGATATTCATCTTCTAATGGAGAGCTTACAAGGCATCACTGGCGATATTTCGAGTAAACAGTCTGTGCGCTCTACATCATACACTGCAATGATAAGTATGTTTCATATTTATATAAAGAAAGAGAAAATTTTATTTATACTAGTTCGACACAAAATTTGTTCCCATCCTAGAATTCAATGTGTTTTGTTCACATTGAAATTTGAAACATGCTACATCTATGAGGAACATAAACTTTTCCTTTCCAATATTTGTAACTTTTCATTATGATACAGTTTAGACTTTTAATATAGGTATTTCTGAGAGAAATTTAGCAGTAAAATAGAACTCATTCAATTTTCTCTTTCCTTCTTTCTTTTTCTTTTGTTTCTTTTTGTTTGTTTGTTTGTTCAGTTTGCATTAGTAGTTTGAAATTGAGGATATGACCAACGTTATCTACTGGGTTCATTAGAATGTATTTTGGATCAGTACGTCCAATGAACACTACCGAATTTGCAATCGAACCACGCGGAAACAAAGCATGTGTTTTAAACTTTTGACATTATCCTTGATGTGTCTTGGAGATCCACAGCTCTACTGGAAATTGAGTATGCTATCCATTATGAAAGTAACATAATAAATATTTAAACGATTGTCTATATATTCGAATAGTTCTGAAAAAATATGTAAAAACAAACGTTATTTCTATATTACTGTTGGATTTCTGGAAACGGAACTTTATAATGTTAGGTTCTTTTCTTACTACGTTTGAATTCCACATTTTTGTCTGTTCTCCCTTTCCTTTTTCTTCTTCTCTCCTCTTCTCTGTCTCTCTCTCTCTCTCTTTCTCTCTGCCTCATTTCCGAATCTCTGTGTAATAGACATCCATTAATTTCAATTTTTAATTGTGGATGTTTCAGTTTCTCCCTATATCAACTTATGAATCTTGTTTCATCTCTGTTTTGTTATTTCATTTTATCGAAACTAATAATACATGTGTAGTTTGAAATTAGAATTGAGCTCATATTGTTAGCTAATTTTAGTATGGGAGAGAAGAAAGGAGGAGAGCGAGAGGATCTCTTTGCCTGACACGATTATGGGATAAGAAGGTTTATATTAGGTGGCCTAACTGCAGGCGTTAGCTGTCGCAATTCTTTTGATGAGGAATGTACATAACCTGATCTCTCACAGGATGTCTATAAATTTTCTAAATACAGCATTCTGGAACTTGAAATTTTACATTAAATGGTTTATTTTGATTTTTGTTTTCCGCATAACACAATTTTCGTTTAATGAAGAGCGTTTAACATGCTTTTCACACCTAAATTCATGCGACCGTAAAATATTTCCTTTTAAGATAACTTTCCGTTTAATAAGGAGGTCCGTTAAATGCAAGTTTTACTGTAAGTCGTTATATTGTCAATTATGGTATTTGTGTTTAGAGCAACAGTAGTACACCGACGTTGCACCGTATTCCTCTGACAGACAATTTTCGTACATTATATAAAAAACGGGCATCTAATTTAAGATTCAATTAAATGTAATACTATTTGTATAATCTTTTGAGATGTCAATAATAAAATTATCATTTGTTTTTTTAAAACATTACGGGGCTTATGTAGATTCGTTTTGATGTATGATTAGCGCTATACTAAGTGTTTGACTAACGTGTGTGTATCATCAGAAATGTATTCAGAATCTCTGATTAGCACGTAATGTAGTTGAGTAAGTTAATCACGTGTGACTAATTAATTTAGAGCAGAGGGTACCTTAGTTTAGGTATCGTTTAGCCACAATAAACTTACATTATGAGAATACAAAGGCAATTAATTATCTCTCCTTCTCTGTTTCTTTCCTTTCACCTCATCGGATTAATTAACTATGAAGCAGCTGTTTAGCCAAGTCCTCTACAATAAAAGAACTATTTCTTAAAGTGAACAGTGAGAGATGAGTAGAAAATTTCCAGTTTTCTTAGGTATACATACAACTGATCAATAAATTATTTTTTCCTTATAATTACAACAAAATCCTTAAATTGTCACTAATATTAATTGACTTCTACTTATTACTGCCATAAATACAGTACATCCGTCTGACATCAATAAGTTCATAATCCAATTACATAACTCTTTATTTATAAGCTGTTGTGATGCCAACAAACAAAGAAAATATTTCGAATCTCATATTTCATATATTTTCATTTTTACAAAATACATATCTGCACGTCTAGATTTCCGTAGTTGCCAGATTTATTTTTCTCACTCGATGTATTGGAGCTATAGGTATACTAGTTAATCATACCCAAATCAACTTATTAGCTGAACTTCAAGCAGACTCTGAATACCAAAAAGTACACCCTCCTTAGTACAGAAATAATATGGCACTAATCGCGTAACTAAGGGTTGATTAACGAATTCTCTCTGAATACCATCCATCATCTTTTAGTTCACATAATTACTGTCCTCATTTTCATATTTAAATATCACTATACTACCATTATTTAATAGGTCTTATTCATAACCAATGTATTTGCATATTCAGAAAATATGTTTCTACTCGTAGTACAGTTATTTAGGAAAAATATAACGTCTAATCCTTTTCCTATATCACATCTTCGTCTCATAAAAATACAATGTTAATTGCGACCAATGAATTGAATAACATAATCTTCTATATATACAGAATTTCGGAGTTATAGGCTGTAGAAAACATAAAAAAAATGAACTTTAAAGGTCCATAGCCCCAATACTATGAGACTACCGTGGGCAGATCAAGACTTCACTTAGAAACTAATATGTGCATTATCCAAATATCCATATTTCAGATCCTGTGATACTTCCACAACAATATTTATAGAGATAGTTGTTGAGCACTTCAATTATGTACCAGTAACCAAACTCTCTCTACAAAAATTGTTGCGTGAGTACCACAGGATTCTGACACATGTATTTTTGGACAATGCACATATTAGTTCCTAAATGAAGTCTTGATCTGTCCATGGTAGTGTCATAGTATTGGAGCTATGGACCTTTAAAGTTCATTTTTTTTCATGTTTTCGGCAGCCTATAACACCGAAAGGAAGCATTTCTGCATCCAAGTTGGTCTATACTTTTTGCCTTATCTTGGTGTCAAGGAATCACCTCGCAAAAGATCGGTATAGTTTTGAAACACCCTGTATTAAAATGTAAGTAAATATGTTTGTGATTTTACAACTCTTGAATCACCCGACCGATCTCGATCAAATTTTCAACATAGATAAATTTCGGACTTTTATCATTTCACCTTGAGGGTGCAACTTAAGGGATATACCGTAAATACGCGCGTAGTTTTCGCCCTCGCATAATTTTCGCATCCCAATTTTGAAAGGCATTTTCTGTATATTTTATTTTCCTCGTGTAATTTGCGCACGCGAGGATTTGACAGTGATTTGTAAGAAACCACACGATTTCTTAATCAATTTTTTAATGTTATTTTTCTACAAATTTAGAATTAGTTGTTTGTTGTCAATTCTTGCTACAAAGAAAATGTGTACCGGTATTTTCGTGTTATTTTGACTGGGAAAAGAAAATAGAAGATGTTCAGTGATGTGGCTAATTTTTTTTTTTTCGCATAATTTACGCAACCTTGTTTCGAAACAACTTTTCTCCTCTAAAAAAGTGCGAAAATTACGGTATATATATACGTACGGCATATATATATATGATCATCAAAAGACCGATATTAGTGTCGAATCCATAGTTTTTGGGATCACTGAGATGAACAGTGAAACTTTCGATGTTGTTTAGATTTTTTTAAAAAATCAGCCCAGAACAGTAATATTTAATTTTTAAGACGAAAAAAAAATATCAGAGTGCTTCAGTAATAGTAAGAAGCGACTGACTAACGGAACATATTACTAATTTTTTCTTAATTTAAGATTCTTCATCCCGGCGAAATTAAAATACCGCTAATTTTACAGTAATTATGTGATATCTTGAAATAGATAAAAGATAATTGAAATATGGAACAAGAGCGCCCTAGACAATATTATTTTGCGTGACGTATCGTTATCACAAGTCACCTAGTGTCTTTCTGTTTTCAGCTGTTTAGAAACGCGAAAATAAATGTCAATTTTCAAAATGGTTCGAAATCGAAAGCAGATAAGTGAGTCGCGATAACGGTGTCTCATGTAAAATGATATTGTCTAAGGCGCTCTTGTTCCACATTTCGATTATCTTTTATCTATTTGAAGATATCACATAATTACTGTAAAATTAGCGGTATTTTAATTTCGCCGGGATGAAGACTCTTAACCCAGTGAAGCGGGCCAATTGACGCTAGTTAGTGTATATTCATATAAGATTGAGATGGAAACGTAGTATTTTTGTTCAGAGAAACAAAACAATTCCCTTGCAAAAATAACGTCCAAAAGTACGTCGCGTATGACAATGTCACGTACGTCCACATGAGGAGAAACCCTGGCACTCATACGTCAACAGCTTCCATATAGGGGAGTAGATTTCCCCATCGCAGTGGAATAAAGAAATACGAATAAAATTTACGAGTGTTGTCACTGCAAAGGAGAGGAAATATTGGAAGCTAATGGCATCGAAGGGAGAGCAGATTCGCGAGTTGCCGTTGAATGTAAACTCCCAAGAGATGAAGGATGTGTTTCTTTTCCTCCTTTAAAAAAAATAATATGGAAGTTTCGTGTTCTGCACCGTCGGACAAACACTTCATTCGCCATGGCGTGGATGAAATTTTATGAATTTATAGCTATAGCTAAAGTGTCATGTTTATGTGGCATTATCAGCAGAACACAATTTGTTTTATGCTTCTTACAACATCAAACATGAAAATCCTCTTTTCTCCTTTCCTTCTGTTTCCTTCACTTCTTTCAAATGCACAGAGTACATCAAACACTTTTTTCTTCCATTTCCTTTTCTTCTGCAGAAGATTCTGAGATATCATTCAACTCAGAGCAATGTGTGAAGTTTCGTGGGAAATGATTCAGGCGTTTTCAAGCCACCTCTTCCTCGAGATCACCTTAATTCCGTATCATTTCATCACGTCTCTTTTTCCTTGAATTCAAATTCTTAATTTTACGCAAAGGAAATTTTTGGGCACTTATCCGTGAACTTTTCCAAGATGAAAAGAATTTACAAATCTATCATTAACACTTGATAATTAGAGAGATCTTTTTAGTTGCCGTTGAAATTCATCTTTTCTCTAAAACTATTACCCTTGCCAAAATCTCACACTGATTTTCTTTCCGGTTTTTCAAGCTCTATACAGCACATCATTCACATAGAGCATGAATCTCCTTCTCATATCTCACATCTGTACATGTCTCTTTACAGACACAATTTAAGGATGTCTTGATAAAAATAGGCAAGGGGTACCATAAAGGGAAGATTTTTTCGATTATTTTTTTTCAATATTTCGCACCGTTTGCAAGATTTGAGCCTACATCCGGTTGGAGTTGAGTTGAGTTGATTTTAGTTTAGCGTCCCTTTCAGCAGCGAGGCTATATGAGACGTGGACCTACTGATTAACGTGGAATCCGAACCACATGAGCTCCCGCCGGGAATACATCCGGTTGGAGTTTCTAATTCATGTATGATCAGTGTTTTCTTTCTTCTTCCACGGAGTATGTAATAAGCAAATACATTACAGACACAATTAATTATAATGACAGTGATATATGGTGTTCATTGGGCAAAACACTCTAAACAATAAAGATTCTTCTTAGACTGGAGAAATAGTTATCCTTCGTTTTTCATTAGCATATGGCCGTGAAACAAACAGCGAAGAGATATACTAACTCTGTATGCAAATGTGTGGTGTTGGAATGTATAACTCGTAGGATATGATGCTTTACTTTTAAAATTTCAATACTTCCAGTGTACCTCAAAAAATGTAAAGAAATAACGGCTACTTTTTCATAAAAAATACTCAACTAGAACTGAACAATCTACAGAAAATTTGCAATCAATCAGTGAAAATGGTATCTTTCTAGAGATTGTGGTTTCCGAGATATCATTGTCAAAATTATTGGCCACAAACATATAAACTTTTCTTGACCACAAACATATAAACCTAGCATTTTAATATATAGATGAATCTTTTTCATAATTCGTTCCATTCTTTTCTACAGCATTTGCTATACTTACAACTCAATATTACTGTAAATGTGAGTTTACAAAAGTAGTCCTCCTTGAAGTATGTACTGGCAAAAGTTGACATCAAGGGTAAATGTACTTCAATTATTTATTGCATTCTTGTATGCTCACTAACGATATAAAATTGCATCCCCAGTCGCACAAAATTACTTGTGTTGGTATTAATGAACTGGTGGAGATTAGAAGATGAGTCAGGAAAATGTAGTATGTCGCCCCAATTACACAACATTTACAGTGAATGTTTAATGAAGGAAGCATTAGAAAAATAATGGAAATTAAAGATTTCAAGATTGGAGGGTAGGTCATTAACAAGATCAGGTATGGAGATGATATGGTTATTATAGCTAGAAGCGAAGAAGGACTACAGGAGATGATTGACAAAATAGTTGATGCCGAAAAACTGTATGAAATAGAAATTAACACCGAAATACCGAAAGTTATGAGAATATCCCTTAGAAACGTGTCCTTACAAGTCAGAGTACAACAAAGAGAACTTGAAAGTACTGGTAATTTCAAGTATTTGGGAAGTATTTTGACGAAATACGCTTATTGTACCAAAGAGATCAGGTCAAGTATTGCCATAACCAAAGAAGCATTCAACAAGAAAAGATCACTCTTAACTAGCAGACAATATTGGACTTAAGAAGAAGTTGGTCAGATGCTACGTATGGAGCATTGGACTGTATGGTTCAGAAATTTATACACTACGAAAGTTACAGAAGAAATACAGGGTGTCTCAAAACTCCATTTACAAAAGATAACTCTGTTATTACAGAGTTACGGCAAAATGTAAGAGGAGAAACCGTGTCCAAATATGATGTTTTCAATCTTAAAGTGAAGGAATTTTTTAAATCGAACAAGCCGTCTGGGCTGTACGCTCTTTCTGCACCCAATACTACATAAAAATACAACGTTGCCATTTACCTGGACCCACAACGTAAGTGAATGAAGTTACTCTCTTTTACGCTAACATGTCGATGACCAGATCCTATTTCAAACGATAACTTCATTAATAATAATAATAATAATAATAATAATAATAATAATAATAATAATAATAATAATAATAATAATAATAATAATAATAATAATAATAATAATAATAATTGTAGCTAAGTACTCTGACCTTCCAGATGATCATATACAGATAATTTTATATCTGCCTTGGACATTGAATCTTGCATCATAAATGTTCTCTGAGCATTTAGCTAAACGCTAGTAGCATTGTTCCTTTCCTACTAATTCTAATCAATAGCGATAACTAACTTGATGGACTTATTGGTATGTGTCATAAAAAGGTACACTTGATCGCCCTGGGTTTAAGTACATCAAACTTCGTTGTGTTTATTTTAATTTGAGATCTATGTACAGTATTCGCCCGGTCTGCTGCCACTTTGGTCTGGTAAAACAAAAGAAAAAAAGAAAAAGAAAAAAAGAAAAAACAGAAAATATAGCGAAAAAGGGCAATTTTTAACCAAAAAATTCTGGCCTCCCAAAATCCAAAAATAAACCCAAATAATTAACGAAACATACTTACTTTGTTGGAATTTTTTAGTATTATTATTTAATTTTACTTGATACTAGACTCACAGATATAAATAATAAAATTGAAAGATTACTTAAAATTAATTATCTAATTTAATCTATCTTCTAATATAAATAAAATAAAGAGTTTGTTTGTGTATTTGTCTGTCTGTCTATCTGTGTGCGGCCTGGGGAGAAGACGAGTGGACCGAGAGTTACCAAATTTTGGTCAGGGGTACCTTGGCCCAGGCCCCAGATCAAGACGAAGCTATTTTTTCAAATTTCGAACCAGGGGAGTCTCAGAGAGGGCGTTTACCGGAACCGGCTTGGGAACCAGACAAATTGACCAAGAGTTACCAAATTTTAATCACGAATACCTTGGTCCAGGCTCCAGACCAGAGTTAAACGTTTTTGCCAAAATTCGAACCAGGGGGGTCTCAGCGGGGCGTTACCGGGACATGTAAAAGTAGTAGTAAATGACCGATATTAGTGTGGAATTCATAGTTTTCGCGGTCGCTCAATCAATGGTGAAACTTCGATCGCATTAACTTCCAAATTCACGCTATTCGGCTCCGGGCCGGGGGTCACCGAGGGGGATACCGAGACGTAAAAGTAATCGAAAATGATCGATATTAATGTCAAATCCTTAGTTTTCGCCGTCGCTGAAATCAATGGTGAAACTCCGGTCGCATTAACTTCCAAATTCACGCTATTCGGCTTCGGGCCGGGGGTCACCGGGGGGGGGGGGGGTGGAAGAGATACCACGACATATAAAAGTAATCCTAAATTACCGATACTAGTGTCAAATCGATAGTTTTTGCGGTCGCTGAAATCAATGGTGACACCTCCATTAGCGATGACTTGCAAATTTAGTTACAATTGTATGCAGGCCGGGAGTGGGGTACCGAGACATGGAAAAAATAGCCCAAAGTGACCGATATTAGTATCAAATCCATAGTTTCGCGGTCGCTGAGATCAATGGTGATACTCCCACACGCGTTGACTTGCAAATACAGCCCCCGTGCGAAGCATGGGTATATTCAACTAGTATAAAATATTTAAAAGTTTTTCTTTCTGGTGAATAATATTTTACAAACGCTTGGAATCAAGATCGCTATCTAAATACTGTATGTTAGGCCTTATTTGAGAGGAAAAACTTGGACCTGAATATTGAATATATTTAACTGAAATTTAACGCTTACTTTTTAAGCCTATGATAATTGTTTTGTTTCTGATGTTTACATACGTATAGGTTGTAATTACTAAATTGAAATGATTATTCAATACAAGCTATCAAGTTGCTGTTACTAATTGAAATGTAAATAGTCCGTTGTCAAGTGAATCCAAATATTTAATAGTTACCACTGTAAACTTTAACTGTGCAAATACATCCAAACGCTTTCCACAATATTTGCAATCAATACCAAAAAGCTATACAAATTTATCGCATTCCAAACACATAATTTTATCCAAAAAAAGAAAGTATATACATCATACACACGAAACTAGTTGCTAATCTCGTAATTCATGAACAAATAACCGCAGATACCTATCACACATATAGTCTACCTATCAACAGTTTTCAGAATAAAATCTGTATATAGCTTAAAGTATATATATATTTAGGGTGTATCAAAAACGAATTTACAACTTTGAAAACTCATACTTACTTATTCACTTATCTTGTAGACATGGTTTTGGTGTCTTAACTAGCAAAATGCATCAAGTTTTGACTGCAAGCGCTAGCGGCGGTTGCAGCAAAGATGGCTATCTTTACTGGTCTCGAGTGTGCCACCTGTGTGTTTTGGTTTGAAGAAACTAAGGCTGAGACAACTGTGCAACATAATGGGCCCTGCCGGGGGAGAGCAGTGGCCACGGCCCTTCTCCCAAATGGCGACTTACACGTGCTGTTGGGTCTGGGAAGAGATACTGAGCATCTCAGCGTGTACGTGGTACCTCAACACGTAAAAGAGTGGTAGTCCCGTATTGCTTGGACGATCCTACCGGGAGGGGAGAGTCGGATTCCTGCCTGCTAGGAGTACCAAACGGAAGTGGGGAAGGACCAATCCCAGATACCTGGGTAACGGCTCTAATTCCGCGAAAGGGAAGAAACCCTGTAGGACATGGGTCGACTCCAAACTCAAATGGTGACTTAACACGTACCATTGGATCCGGGATGAGGTGTGAAGCACCTCGACGTGTGTGTGGTACCTCTACACACGGCGGTTGCCAGTTGAACGATAGAGGTAGACAGGGCCGGGACGCAAGTTCCTCGGGCATTGCCTGGGGTTCCCGGATTGGGTTGGACTCTGCCGGGTTGCGGTCATACCGTGAGATTCGGTAGCATATGGGAACTAATCCCAGGAACCTGGGTAACGGTGAACATGTGCGGGAGGTGACCTTGCCTTATAACGCTCGGGCACCATGCCTATAGAGCATGGTAGGGCCTGACTAGCTAGCAGGAGCGCCTCCACCAGTAGGTAACTGGTAGGCACTTAAGACTTCGGTCTGGCCGCGCAGTGGACGTCCCACTCCCTCAGCGAATGGGGGTTACACACTTACGTGTCAAGATTAGGGGACAAATCTTGGCGGTGCACATCGTGCACGAGGATCTAAGTCCGATTATGAGCAACTACGGGCAGGGTTCCTTGTTTGGCAGTACCCGTCCATCAAATAGACCGAACGGTCGCGGGCATGTTCTCCATGCATGCAATTAAGCGTGGATTAATAGACAACTAGCATCAACGTGTGCAACATAATGTTTGTACAAAGTATGGTAAAGATCTCGTGTTGTTTCGCCCTTCTCTACCAGAGCTCAGATCTAGGATCTACCTCGCAACTGAACAAGTCACACCTGACATGTTGCAGCGGGTTTGGCAAGAAATCGACTTCAGAAGGGATGTGTATTGCATCATCAATGGAAGCCATATTGAACTTCTTTAGGTATAAGGTTTACAAAATGAGGTGTTGAAAGAACACAAAATGACTACCACTTTAGCATGTTACTTCTGTGTTAATTCAGCACCAAGTTTTTTTGCTAGCCGGAGGCTAGCACCCTATTAGAGGGCTACACCCTCTTTGAGGGGGAAGAGTTATTGAGGATTAATGGATAGAGGGTTAATAGGCAGATGGGCTAAGTGATTTTATCTATTTATTTATTTATTTATCATCGAATATCTGGACATTATGACCTTTGCGATCATAATCATAAATTAAGGAGAGGTGAAACTACTTAACTATATAAGTATAAATTGATGTTACACAATGTTATATACACATAGAATGAGTGAAAAGTGAAATAACACTGAGAATGAGTGAAAATATAAAGTGACCATAAACATATAAGGAACTTAATATATAGAAAACTTATGCATAAATACTTAAACTCCAAACACAACTATATATATGATTTGATGATTGAGAAATCCTTATAGATTAAACGACTAATAATTGGAAATTATAATAGAGAATGAAGGTGAATAATGGGATGAGGTGCGATACACGGGACAAACACAAGGGAAATTAGTATGACAAATGAGGTTATCTTCTGCCTAGGGGCTGCTCTAGGCTGATGAAGACGTAGGGAGCCCTGTTAAAGACAGTATGTCTTACTGTGCAGAAAATGAGGGAAATACATGCGGTAAGTGGGCATGAATTTGATAGTCTTCGAGTAAGAGTAAATCGGGATGAGTAGGTGGCAGCGTATAGCAGTAGAGAGTGAAGAGCAGACTAAGTGGGGAGTAGGCATAGCGGGGACGGACAGGATGAAGAGCATGATAGTGCATGGTATCGAGGAGTAATGGCTGATGGGAAATGTATCTGACAGTGATGAACTTCTGCCTAAGAGCTTCAAGATGATGCGAGATGTCGGGGAAGTTGACGAGATTATACAGCTCACGGGTTGGGCTTGGTAATTGAATACGATGTGCGATGCAGAATGCATGTCGCTCTAGAATGCGTAACTTTTCATAGTAGCTTGGAAGGGCGGAAATCCACGCAGTAAACCCATACGTAAGCACTGGTCGCATGAACGCTTTATATGTATTCAGAACTGTTTTAGGTTGTAGGCCCCAGGTTGTGCCAGTCAGGCGCTTTAGAAGGTTAAGGCGCTGATAAGCTTTGGCAGCTATTTTCTTGAGGTGTGGTTTCCATGTGAGGTGAGAATCATAAAGAATGCCCAGATAAGTAACGGATCGAGTTTGAATGATTGGAGTATCATTAACTGTGAGTGAAAGCAGCGATGGGTTACGGTGTACTCTGGTGCGCTTTCGTGGGGGTATAAAGGTAATGGCCTGAGTTTTTGCTGCATTGATGGAAAGACTCCACTTTCGGCACCAATGAGTGAACTGGTTGATGGCTTCTTGGAGATCTCGAGTGATCTGACGGATAGTATTTCCTAAGGCTAGTAAAGCAGTATCATCAGCATACTGAAGTAAGTACACATCAGGAGGAAGTGGAGGGAAATCGGCTACAAAAATGATATATGACAGCGGAGATAGAGCAGAACCTTGTGGTACTCCTGACAGAAGGAAGATGGGATGAGAAAGCTGATTATTGATGCTGACGTAAGACAGACGACATACAAGAAAGTGATAGATAAAGCGAATATATGTAATGGGAAATGCAAAATGGAGAAGCTTATGAAGAAGTGCCAGGTGCCAGACTTTATCAAAGGCTTTTTCGAGGTCGAATAAAAGTAAGCAAGAAGGTTTGACAGAATTATAATGATTTGTGATGAGACTGGTGAGGCGAAGGAGTTGATCATTGATAGAGAATCCAGGGCGAAAATCTGCTTGATGAATAGGAAGGATATTTTTAGATTCTAAGTATGGGTGCAATCTTTTAACGATGATGCGTTCGAGAATTTTGCTAAATGTGGATGTCAGTTGAATAGGTCTATAAGAAGATGTGGCGGTAGGGGGCTTGTTTGTCTTCAGGAACATAAGTGTTTTAGAAGTTTTCCAATCCGTGGGGAAGAATCCGGTACGGAGAATGAAAGTATAGATGAGGGCGAGAAGCGTCAGAAGTACAGGAGGACTTTCCTTAATGTGCCGATATGTAATACTGTCAAAACCTGGGGCAGAGTTTCGTTTGCGGTTAACAACAGTGATAATTTCGGTTGCAGAAATGGGTGTTGTAAGCGGATGATTTGGAAGCGTATGATTGCTACTGGGCTGTAAATGAGGAGAGTCAAGAGGTAGGTTGGCAACAGGATGCGGAGCTGTGAGATTGGAAAGCGGTGTAGGTGTGAAAATTTCCTGCAGGTAATCTGCAAAGACGTTGGCTTTTTCCTCATCACTTTGAAGTGGTGTGTTATTATGGAGTAGAGGATAATGAGGTTTTGTATATTTACCGCAGAGTGCGTTGAAACGTTTCCAGAATTTAGAAGGGTGGCCGGTTTCATTGAGGTTATTACAAGTTTTTACCCAGTTTCTCAGTTTATATGCTTTGAGATAATTACGAACAGTGCGTTGCAGTTGATGATGGTGATGAAGGGTTTCTGGGTTTCTAGTACGAACGTATTCGCGATATAGCTGTCGAGAGCGGCGAATCATAGTTAAGTATTGAGGCGGTAGTTGTGGTTTGCATGGAACAGAAGCTGAACAGGGAATATAGAGTTCGGATGTGTTAGAAATGGCAGAGCTGATTGTAGTTATGCTGTTGTATAGCTGCTCTTCCGTAGATGGTAGTGCGTGATTTTGAAGTGAATGGATAATATGTTCACGATATTTGTTCCAGTCGGCCTTGTCGTAACGAAGGGATGTGCGAGGAGGTGGTGCATTGACAGGGTTGTTGGCGGTATTGTGGTGATAAGTAAGTTTGAGAGGTGCGTGATCGCTGCCAATGAGATCAAGAACTTCGACTGTGCAGTGGGAAGCTATGGTATTAGAAGTGATAACAACGTCAGGCGTTGTCTGAGAGATAGGACGGGACGGTGTGGGTAAATCGTGTATAATTCCTGTTTTATGCGAAGAAATAAATTGGAAGAACGCAGTGCGTTCATTATCTGTTCGACTATGGAGATTGATATCTGCCATAATTAAATAGTGCTTATAGTTATGTGAAATGTGTTGGAAAAAGACATGGGGAATCTGATGTCCAGGACGGATATAGATGGTGATGACAGTGATTGCGATATTGGGAAAATACAATGTTGTGATAACATGCTCTGGAAGATTGGTAAGTGGACAGGTATGGCGTCGAAATGGTAAAGCGTGGTAGAAGCCAATAGCTGCTCCACCATTAGCTCGGTGAGCAAGAAGCTGGCTGTCACAACGAAGTATGTTGTAACGGGGTATGTGTATAGTATCACGAGGTTTTAAGAAGGTTTCGTTCAGAAGGAAGGCGTTCACCTTTTCTTCCAGCAGAAGCGTGTCAAAAAGCAGCCTGTTTTTGGATAAGGATCGAATATTTAGAAATAAGAACACAATACCCATGATATGAAGTATGCGGAGGTAGTTAGGAGTCGGACGGAAGATTTGTTGTGTAAAAATAGACATCTGTGTTAGAGTACGTAGCATTAAAGGAAGCATGGAAGATGATCCGGGCGGCATGAGTAATTTGTTGTAGGATATGTGGGCGTATAAAAGGATGGATATTTTGTAAGGCGAGAGTTGTGAAAGCCAGAAGTTTATCGATAGTGACTGGTGTGGATTCCACTGGAAAGTCTGTGTTGGTGGATGAATCATGTGTTCGTAATGGAGCTACTAATTCAGGATGGGAAGTTTCTGGTGGAGGTTTCCCTTTGCACTTATAACTGTAAGTGGGATGTTGGTCATTGCAAGTAGCGCATCGAGGTGGTAGGTTTAGATTAGTACATGAACGAGTAGGATGAGTGCCACTACAGTAGCCACAGATGGCAGTGTTGCGACAGTTTGCAGTTGTGTGTTGGTTATAAACTTGGCATTTCTCGCAACGAATTGGTAACGGTGGTGAAGAACGAGAGGGTTCGACTCGATGTCGTTGCTTATAGATGAAAGCACCATTTGCAAGTAAGGTATCGATTGTTTCTTGGGATGAAGTTAATATCCGCACCATAAATGTCGGTCCTTGATCATTGCGAATGCGAAGTGCTTTCGTGATGGTAAGTCCCTCTGCCCGCAACTCTTCTGAAATTTCCTCGTCTGTATACGACGGCTCAACTCCCCTAATAACCACGGACAAAAGGGGAGGCTTCTTAGGAGGTGGTGGTTGTTTGCGCCGAGATGAACTAAGAGTTTCCATTGTAGCGTTCTTGCCAAAGATTTCAAACGAGGCTTTGTTGCATACAGTAATGGCAAACTTGGGATCAGTTGATTTCAGAAT
Source organism: Thermobia domestica (assembly GCF_964235325.1). NCBI lineage: Eukaryota > Metazoa > Arthropoda > Insecta > Zygentoma > Lepismatidae > Thermobia > Thermobia domestica. The sequence goes on from NC_137462.1 coordinate 266,674,404, forward strand.
GATTCCGTTGCGAGTCTTAACTACTCTAGTGACGTTTATGCTTGGAAGATACTTCCGTAGCTGGAGAACTACAAACTTAACATTTTCAAATTTCGGGTCAAAATTCTGGAGTAAAAATGAATGTAGGTGATTTTCGGATGATGGAGTGATCATAGGTGGATGTGAAGATGTGTGCGCAGCATTTGATGCTGAAAATGATGTTTCTGACAAATGTTGTCTCTTAGCCGGCGGTGAGTTTCTTACACGCTCAGCATAATTCTCAGTGCGATGTGGCGATCTTGATCGACTGGAGGCGTTCGAGATGGTGGAGGCATTGGAGTGCTCTGAGGCTCTACGACGTCTGCTGCCCTCTTTCCGTTTTTCCACCTTCGTGGCATGAGCCAGTGGAGCGAGAAAGACTGGGGGTAATCCTCCGTGACGACCATCCATCGAAGCCCCAGTGATCTGAGGAGGATCCGCCATGGAGATCAACAGGTGGGCCGAAGCCCGAACTTAAGGTACTAAAGCAGTGTACAATGATGTGATGAGAGATGATGAAGGTGAGGTGACCCGTTTGGATAGCCACCAAGGTAGGAGGAAATTTCCGGACAGACCCGTAGCACTACACACCCTTGGCTTGATCAGTCTGGAGTGCAGGGCTCGTAGGAATGACACAGAAAAGTCTCCGGGATATGGAATAGGAAGATTTCCAAAATACACAATAGCCACGCTATTGCGGTTGTCACTAGCAGACACGCTTGCGACCGATAGTGTCAGCACCAAGACATCGCCTTCCGAGCATATCGGAAATAACTAGTTACTACCTGAGAGAATTTGCATTGGTATTTATCGTTTAATATAAGCAAAGCTTTGCGAAATATCTTTGGCACTTATGCCAAGTAACGAATAATGTTCTGTTTTCTGTAATCGGTCACAATAATATTGTTGTAAATTTGAGAATCGTCTGACAACAGTTACATAGGCAACAGTTCTGCCATCTTATGTTCATATATGCTAAGACACAAGAATAACAGATAAAGAAAACAGATGGAAGCACAGCTATCTGTCTAACTGTTGTCAGATGGTTCACAGGTTTACAACAATATTATTATGACCGACTACGGAAAACATAGAATGTTATTAGTTACTTGCCATAAATTCGAAATATGTTTCGCAAAGCTTTGCTCATACTAAACAATAAAAAACAATGCAAATACTTACAGCCAGTAACGAGGTATTTCTGATATGCTCTGAAGGTGATGTGGCTGGTGTTGAGGAACTGGCCACCTGGAATCTCTAACCAGGTAAAAAAAATAGGGTATTCGTAGCTGGCGAAGAAAAATAACCAAGTCACTTAGCGTGTCCATCCCCATTGGTTTATTTTAGTCGCGATCTTCGTATATACGGTTGGATTACTTACCTCCTAGAGGTGAAGGAAACAACCGTCGAATTATTTTTAAACCTCCACGGAGGTTGGCACACCAAATTGATATCTGTTGACGACCCTGCAATTACTCTTGGCTAAACGATTTATTAAGTTACTCTCCTTTTCGGAGGGTAGCTTATATTTGTGACATATTATTTTTCACTCATCATCTCTGCTCCTATGATGGCTACGTCCAACCCAGTCATCTCGAAAAAGAAGACTAAGATACCCACGAAGAAAGTCAGCAGATCTCAATACCGACCTGAGGACTTTCTTGTCCCACTGGGGCGGCCCACCACCTCCGGCGCTACTACCGAACGACGACCATCTTCAACTAACCTGTCAGTGCCTGACGTTCCATCTGTTGCTCCACCGCAGGACGACAATGCTATGGATTTTACCCTGGTTACTACACCCAAGCGACGTCGCTCGTCCTTGGAGTCCACACTGAGACAACGACAATCATCAGACTTCCCTCCTTTACCAATGAGCAACAGATTTGAGCCTCTCTCTACTGTCACAGCTGACGGGTCTCCTGTGATCGAGCCAAGACCCAAACCCACGAAAGAGGTTAAACCACCACCTATTTACATTTACGGCATCCAAAATACTTACAACTTTACCAAAAGCCTTTGCAAGACCCTCAGAGAATCACCTCAGGTTCGGCATAACAAAGAACGTATTGTGATTCAGGTATCTTCTAGGGACGATTTCACAACTATAAAAAACTACTGCGAACAGACGAAAACTGAATACGCTACTGGCATCGCCAAAAGTGACCGACCCCTAAAGGTTGTCGTTCGCAAATTACCCATCGATACCGACGTCGCTGATCTTCAGTCTGCACTATTCACTTTAGGTTTTAAGCCGCTCACGATCCATCAAATGTCTCGTCGGGGCCCCACTGGTGGAGATAGAGTCCTCATGCCACTTTTTCTCATCTCCCTCGAGAAAACTCCAAATATACAGGAGATCTACAACATATCAGGATTGCTTCATTATAAAGTTTCATTTGAGCCTTATCGGCCGCCGAGTGTTCTGCAGTGTTACCGCTGCCAACGTCTTGGTCATTCACAAGACACTTGCAAAGCTCAACCTAAGTGTGTCAAGTGTGGGCAAAGTCATTTTACGAAAGCCTGTGCCAAACCAGATGCATCTACGCCAGCAACCTGTGCAAATTGCGGAGGGGACCATCCAGCCAATTATCGCGGTTGTCCCGTCTTTCGCTCATACTCAGATGCTCTCAAGAAATCAACTTCTTCTGGCCGCAGCTCCGGTCCTACTGTATCAACTTCACTGGACAATAAGGCACCTCGCATCGACCGACCTCCACAACCAAATCAGGATGCTCCCTCTACGTCCAGCACACCAGATAGTGCATCTACACCATCCGTTAATGACTTTAATCTCCATTCACTCCTCACATACATCAAAACCTTCAACTTTGGCCGCATCATCTCTCATATCAAGAAAGGATTTACTAGACTTCGGGAAGCCACGGATCTTGCGTCCAAGGCTGCTGTCGTCATAGAGACATTTGCTGACATGATTGCTGATGGCTGCTTCTAACCAACCACGCATTCATCACACTATAACTGTTGTAACCTGGAATGCAGATGGTCTTACCGACCAGAAGCGTCTCCTAATTCGTTTTCTAGCAGAACATCAGGTCGATATCATACTTATACAGGAAACCCACTTCACTGCCCAGGTTACACACTGGAGACTGCCCAACTACCAATTATTTCGCCTCGATCGAGTTCAAGGACGGAAAGGAGGGTTACTGATTGCCCTGAAACGAAGTTTCAAGGCTAGACAACTCCTTTTACCCCCGTTACACACACTAGAAGCTCTTGCTATAGAAGTCTTCCTCCCCGGGATTCCTCTCATATTGGTCACGGGCTACCGTTCTCCAGCACATGACTTAGATCCCAATGATTTCGACGTCATCTCGACCTTGGGCCCCAAGATCATCTTGGCAGGGGACTTCAATGCAAAACATGGGGAATGGCACTCCAGACGTTCCAACGAAAACGGACGAATATTACACCGGTATCTGCACACATCTCCATTCATTGCCTATGGGCCACCTGATCCAACTCACCATCCTAAAGCAGGCGGAGAACCGGATGTGTTGGACATAGTTCTAAGCAAAGATACCATCTTAGCTACACGTCCTTACGTGATCTCAGCACTGGACTCAGATCATGATCCGGTCCTTTTCAAAATTTCGCATCGTCATATCTCCCGTCCTGCACCCGCTCATATCTCCCGAACTACGAACTGGGATGTCTATAAGCAGGAATTAAACTCTTTGCTCGACATAGCCGCTCGTCCAAATTCTCCTGCGGAAATTGATCAGGCGGTCGCCCATCTCACAGTTGCTCTACGTACGGCTGACTCCCTCAGCACATCAATGATTCCTGACTCGCAGTCCGATCCACACTGTGACTCTCCAGTACTTCGTCTTTATATCCATCTCAAACGCTGGGCTCGAAGTACTTGGCAGCGCACTAGACATCCACTCTACAAAACACTATGGAACACCTTAAGCCGCAAAATCAAGACAATCACTAGAAGACAAACCGAGCAGTACTGGGAGACACTTTTTCGTGGGGTCACACTTAATGACACTAAAATCTGGCAGTATTCCCGCCTTTTCCAGCGCCGAGAGACTTCTCGTCAAACTCAAATACTGCAAGGTCCGCATGGGGTCATACATGACGACCAAGGGCAAGCAGACCTATTTGCTGCATCTCTAGAGCGCCAGTTTACACCTAATGCGACTCCTATCGTTCCTCACATTCGGCAGGACGTTCGGGCCAATATGCGCATGCTCCATTTTCAACCAATACTTCCCCTGCCTGAGGTCGTAACACCAAGGGAAGTTGAGCGTCAAATTTGTCACTTGCCCAACAAAAAAGCGCCTGGAGTTGATCAGATCCGCCCAGAACTACTGAAACATGGGACACGGAAGCTACTCCTCTATCTTGCTGCTTTATTTACAGGTATCCTTCAGGTTTGCTACTTTCCCCGTGCTTGGAAGGAAGCGAAAGTCATTCTTCTCCCTAAACCAGGTAAAAATCCGACTCTCCCAGAAAACTATAGACCAATTAGCCTATTATCTCATGTGAGCAAACTCTTCGAACGAGTGCTTCTCGCCCGACTTCACGAGCACGTCACCACTCTAGATATACTCCCCCACCATCAATTTGGTTTTCGTGCTAACCACAGCACAACAAGCCAATTAGTGAGGGTAGTCGACCATCTGACTACCTCTTTTAATCGACGACAATATGTTGTAGGTGTATACCTTGATATCTCGAAGGCGTTTGATAAAGTGTGGTTACCAGGCCTCATTTATAAACTTCGCTTACAGGGTTTCTCTTTACCTTATCTCAAACTCCTCACTTCATACCTCTTTCATCGCTTTTTCCATGTCTCTGTGGGACGGACCAAGTCTGCTCCCAAACCAATTCAAGCTGGTGTGCCTCAAGGCGCGGTTCTTTCGCCTCTGCTTTACACCTTATACACCGCAGACTTACCCATTGTGCCACACTGTTTTCCTGCAACATACGCCGATGACACAGCTTTCTTTACGAACAGCAGCAATCTTCGTCTTTGCTACCACTACATGCAGCGCCAACTCAATGTCTTTCAACGTTGGGCTACCATCTGGCGCCTAAAAATCAACGCGGATAAGAGCGTTGCAGTCTGCTATAGCAAAAGACGCAGCAGAGCCATCCATCGTTTATACTATGACAACATTGAAGTTCCGCACCGTCTGCATGCTAAATACTTGGGAGTTATATTAGATCGAGGCCTTACTTTTGGTCTTCATATCAGGGACATTAAACACCGAGCCCTTCGAAAATTGTCTGCCCTCTATACTATTCTGCGTTGCAGTGCCTTAAGTCATGAAACAAGACTCCACGTCTTTAAAATGGTAATTTTGTCCACAATCACCTACGCATGTCCAGCATGGCAACATGCGGCACTCAGTCACTTGCGCACGGTCGAGAGTGTGCAAACCAGGGCAGCTCGTATCATAACAGGCCATGACCGATATACGCGCAATCGTCAACTTTTAGAGGACTTAAACATATATCCTATCCGGGACGTGTTACATCAACACCATACTCGTTTTTGGGCCAACCTTCCCCGCCACGTCAACCCCGCTATAGCAGCCATTGGCACAGCGCATACACACCGACGAACTTACAGGACGCCACGGTTGTAGCATAACTCTTTACCCACACTCTCCCCCTCACTGCGACAGTTGCAGCTGAAGGTCACATGACGTCGTCGTATCTCATATTCTAACTCACCCCCCACAGGTCTAATCATTTTCTTTTCTATAGCTGTCATCGAGTCAGGGACTTTTGTCCGATACTCGACACAAAACCACACTTTCAAGCTAAGCTAAGCTAAGCTGGTGTTGAATTAACACACAAGTAACACGCTAAAGTGGTAGTCATTTTGTGTTATTTAAACACCTCATTTTTTGCTGTGTAGGCAGGACCTGTCAGGATGTGAATGGGAAAAACTTTACCGGAGCAAAGCTCTTTAATTTTGTGATCCTCAGGTAGTCAGCATTAAAACGTGATATGGCTTACAGTTCGATTCAGGTAGAATCCAAGATGGCGGCCTAAAATTCAAGATGGCTTCAGCTCGGACTGGCAGAACTTACATTTTGCACTGTAAACTAGAAACGGTTGAGGATAATGAGGTTATTCTTGGCGAAATTAGTCAGAATGACCTAAGCATTAAAATGACACCTTATTTATAAGTTTACGATGATTAGTTAACATTTTATCTCTGTTTAAAACTTTAAATCTAATTAAGACGAGTAAACTGCCCACTTCCCACAATATAGGCCTAATTTGAAATATCTTATGAACATTGTTCTTAATTTTTTTATTGCCTCTCCCGATCCGAATACATTTTGTCAATACTGTACTTTTGTTATTGTGAGATCCTTCATTGTGATATATTTTTATATAATAATTTAAATTAAGCATACCGCGATGTCTATACTGAGAAATTGGAAAGGAAAAATACCGAAACGCAGATAAAATGACAAATGGAAAACTAAATTAATTTTTGGAAATATTAGTTTATTAATTAGTAAACTTGAACGTAAGTGTGAAGAGTAAAGGAATACAATGCGTCAAATAATGGACTGAAAAAGTAGCAATAAACCAGAAACAACACTACTCATATTTTTTCGCTGCTATCCATTAAACGTCTTATCTACCATTGAATAAATTCTTGCATTTTGTACCACAAAAGCAATACTGGTAACAACTGATCTGATTTCTTTTGCACGCTAATGTTTTAATACAAGATAATATTTGTAAGGATCTATTAGACTTGTTGGATTGGGTGGACCGGAAATAGCCAGAAGTTTCGATGTATTATTTTCTGTGATATAATCATATTCCATAGGATCTAGCTTCGAAAGGAAATTTCATCCATCGTGCCCACTTTGCTAGTGGTATCATACCTTGTGAGTGTGTGAATTGCTGGAAGACTGCCACACATGCGTTTCCTAGAGTCTTAGCTGCTGAAAGTAACGCGAGTAAACGTGTTTCTTACCCAGCGTCAGTCTTCATCCACAGCGACAAAGACCGCACTTGTTTTAAGTTTTTCCAGGCATGTCGTCCAAATCGTTATGTCGGTGTCGGGACTTTGAACAATTATTGTAGATTTCTAGTTTTTAGCTGATTTAATTGAGTGTAATGAATGAAGAAAAATCCATCCACCTTATTGCTGCTTGGTAGTTTCTCCTGGTCCCTATAAGCATTCCGCCAGCGGGCCGCCGTAGGCCCATCGACGTGCGAATGGCGGGCCGCTGGCGGACGCCGCCGCCGGGCCACCTGCTCGATTACACTAATTACGCCTTCGTCCCGCCGGCGGGGTATCCTCCATAATCCCGCTCCTTCCCCGCCTTTAGCCGATACCCAGCCGCTGAAATCCCCCCACGTATTTTCCCATGTGCAAGACGTAATCGGATCTACCGCAAACCACGGCGGATTGCCCCCAAAAATTTCTCTTCATGCCGCCTTTAATCATCTACTCTCAATTTTGGAAACGTATTGGCACTTAAGCGCTGAAACCTTTTTGCCAATACATGGTTAAAATACAAAGATTTAACATCATTTTTTTTTCAAGAATTCCATTCCCATTCGGGGATGGGTGGGCTGTAGATTTTTTTTAACAACGCTAGCATGCTGAAGGCATACTAGCATACTAGCCCCTTACAAGGGTTACGCGCTTTTCTCGGGAAGAGAAGGAATATTAATATGGAAAGGAGGCAGCAGGGATGGTCTAAGTGATTTAATAATTTATATTAATTTTATTGATCATAAATTATATAGTATTGAAGTACCATAGCAGACATTATGGCCTTTAGCCATAATCATTAGGATGGGTGATCAGATGGAGATGAGGGTGAGGTGACTGAACGCCACAACACAGTAAAGGGAAAGGTCAGTTAGACGAATACATGTTATCTTCCGATCCTGGGGCTGCTGAGGATCATGATGAGCCCTGTTAGAAGAGATGGATTACTGTGCGTATGATGGGAAGATGTAGTGAGAATCTGAATGAATTGCAAAGACAGCTGCGATGTCTTTAACTGGATGATTTGGTGGGAGTGAATAACGGTATAAAGTAAAGAGGAGGGAGAGTGGCGGGTGGTGAACAGGATATTGTGGAGCGTAGTCGATGTTGTGGAGCGTAGTCGATATCACTGTGTAGAATATCAAGGAAAATGGCATTCTTCTGAGCCAGTGTATTGGTGATGTAGGAAAGTCGAAGTTTTTCGATGTGGTAAAGGATGTGAGGAAAGGAGATGCGATCATACAGATCTTGTGTAGGGCTGGGTAGCTTGATACGATATGCAATACGCAGGGCGTGTCGTTCTAGGATCTTGAGCTTGTTGTAAAAGGTTGAATGTGCAGCGATCCAAACTGTGAACCCATAGGTGAGGACGGGTCGTAGGAACACCTTATATGTTGTGAGAATGGTATCTGCTTGTAGGCCCCAGGTTGTGCCAGTGAGTCAGCGAAGAAGATTCAGTCTATTGCAGGCTTTAGTGATAATCTGAGCTAAGTGAGGACGCCGTGTGAGGTTAGTATCGAATATAACACCTAGGTACTTAACGTGTTTGGTAGGTTTGATGGGAGTATCATGAAACAGTAAGGTTCAGGCGTGTTGGGTTTCTATGGACGCGGGACCGTCTCTTAGGGTCAAGAAAAACTATTGCTTGAGTCTTCTCAGAATTTAGGCGTAATCGCCATTTCGAGCACCAACTAACAAAGATATCGATGGCAGATTGGAGTGCTGTGTTCAATTGATGGAACAAGAAAGGCTGTGCCGTCTGCAAACTAGAAGAGATGTACGTTTGGAGGAAGATCGGCAACGAAGAGCAGATACAGAGGTGGAGATAATGCTGAGCCCTGTGGAACGCCGGAATGGATAAAGACAGGGTATGACAAGGTGTTGTTTACAGATATGTATGTAATGCGACATGATAGAAAGTTGAAAATGAATCGGATGTAGCACATTGGTAGTTTACAGGACAGAAGCTTAAAGAAAAACGCAAGATGCCATACCTTATCGAAAGCTTTCTCAAGGTCGAATAGAAGTAAACATGATGGCTGTGAGCGGTTAAAGTGATTCGTAATGAGATTGGTGAGGCGTAAGAGCTGGTCATGAACACCAATGCGAGGACGGAAACCTGCTTGGTGGAGTGGAATGATGCGATGGCGAGAGAATGTGGATGAAGTCTGATAACAAGAATGCGTTCGAGAATTTTGCAGAAAACAGTGGTTAATTGGCTTGGACGGTAAGATGATACTGAGATAGCTGGCTTGTTAGGTTTTAGAAACATTAAAGTATTGGAGGTTTTCCAATTGACGGGAATGATACCGGTACGTAAAATGAAAGTGAAAACATGGGCTAACAGGAGCAGTAAACTGAAAGGACTCTCTTTAATGTGACGGTAGATGATAAGGTCCATGCCTGGAGCAGTGTTACGTTTGCGAGCTGTGACTTCACGAATTTCTGGAACTGTGATAGATGTGGTAAGTTCGTGGTGAGCTGGAAAGTTATGCTCTGTACTGGGTTGAAGATGAGGAGAATCAACATTAAACGTATATGCAGGATAGCGTTGTTCAGATCTTTCAGGAGGAAATGGCGTAAAGATGGTTTGGAGGTGATTCGCAAAGGCATCAACTTTGACACTATCTGAGATGAGTGAATGATCACCGTCAATGAGGGGATAAGGTGTTCGAGTGAGTTTGCCAGTCAATGCATTAAATCTATTCCAGGACTTGGTAGGATGTGAAAGCTGTAGACGGTCACGGTAATTTTGGAGTTGTGAGTAGAGTATCGGGCCGAAGCCCCTGACTCCATGAGTTAGATGGTATAAGAGATATATACAACAGGTGCAAATGGTTGGGTGGGTAGTACTATTGTTTTGTTTGGTGTAATAGGCTACATTGGCAACTGTCGCAGAGTACCTGATGATGACATCAGTACGAACGATAGGAAGATATTAAATGCGTGGCGTGCGATGGACATTTCGTGGAGCGAATTCGGTGCCGATGTTAGCTATTGCTGGATTAATGTGTCTGGGTAAAGTACGCCAGAACTTACTGTGGAGATGTCGTAGTAGTTCTCTAACAGTAGGAGCTCTAAATCTTCCAGAATCTGTCTGTTTGGTGTATATCTGTCGTGACCAGTGATTATGCGACCAGCTCTAGCTTGCACACTTTCAAGTGTTTGAAGATGACTGTATGAAGCGTATTGCCAGGCAGGGCATGCATATGAAAGAGTGGACAGGATTATCATCTTAAGTATGTGAACACGGACCTCATGAGAAAGTGAACTGCAGCGAAAGATGGGATATAACGCTGAGATTTTCCGTAAAGCTCTTTGCTTTATGTCACTGATGCGTGTGGCGAACGTTAGCCCACGGTCTAAAGTCACTCCCAAGTATTTGGCGTGGGTGGCGTGAGGAATGTGTGCGTTCTCATACATAAGATGTCGAGGGGCGCGGACGCGTCTTCTACTGTGGATGACAGCACAACTTTTGTGTGCATTTACTTTAATCCTCCAACGTCTTGCCCATTCTTGAAATCTTGTTAGTTGACGTTGCATATAGATGTAGCATTGTGTAAGGGAGCTACTGGTCGTGAAAAAGGCAGTATCATCGGCGTACGTTGCGAGAAAGCTATGTGGTAGTGTCGGAAGATCTGCTCTATACAGAGTATACAAAAGCGGTGAAAGTACAGCACCCTGTGGAACACCTGCTTTGATAATCCTAGAGGAGGATTTGGCACTATCAACAGACACATGAAATTTTCTGCCAATGAGGTAAGAACGAAGTAAATGCAGAAGACGATTCAGAAGACCTTGGGTATACAGTTTATATAATAGCCCTGCTAACCAGACTTTATCAAATGCTTTTGAGACGTCCAGATATACGCCAATGGTGTGTTGTTTTCTATTGGAAGCTACAGTTAAATGATCTACTACGCGTACGAGTTGCGTAGTAGTGCTATGTTGTGCACGAAACCCAAACTGATGAGATGGTATGAGATCATTATCGAGTACATGCTGTCTCAGTCTCCAGAGTAACACACGTTCAAATAATTTACTTAAGTGTGACAGAAGACTGATGGGCCTATAGTTTTCCGGGAGCAACGGATTTTTTCCAGGTTTGGGGATGGTGATGATACGTGCTTCGTTCCAGGTCTTTGGGAAGTAGCATAGTTGAAGGATGGCATTAAATAAATAGGTTAAGAAGACCAGTAATTTCCTTGTGGGGTGTTTTAGTATCTCAGTTCTAATCCCATCAGGCCCAGATGCTGTCCTTGCCGGCAGACGTTTGATATGTCTTTCTATTTCCCGAGGTGTTACTAAAGTGATATCATCTGTAGGGCTTTGTTTGCTTATGGTATATAATGTGGTTCGGATGTGCTGTTGGAAATAAGGATCAAGAATTGCTCTATTGGGCTGGAACTGTTCTTCCAAAGAGTCGGCGAAAATATCCGCTTGCGACTGAGGGTCTTGAGTCAGTCCTTGAGGTCCTTGAATGACTAGCTTTTGAAGCGTTTGTAGTGTGTTGGAATGACTTGGAGTACGTCCAGATTTTGTGATCATTTAGTGTGACATTTCGAAAAGTGTCTTCCCAGTATTGTTGGTTATGTCGCATAGTTAGCATCTTGAGCTTTGCACTCAGTTTGTTCCATAGCGTCTTATATGCTGGATGTAATGTGTGCGGCCATCGACGCCTAGCCCAGCGTTTTAGATGGATATACAGTTGTAGATGAAAACTGTCGCATTGACCAGTTTGGGTGGAAGAGATTTTGATGGTGGTGCTCGCTGCCTCTGCAGTACGAAGTGCTAAGGTGACGTGAGAAACTGCTTGTTCGATGTCCTCAATGGTGGCTGACCTATCTCGTAGATCGATCATATTGTTTAGTTCCTGTTTAAATACATCCCAATCAGTTTCTGTTGTTTTGATGAGAGGGGTGGTATGTGCGAGGCTGCGGTGTAAAACGTGGAAAATGACAGGATCATGATCAGAGTCTAAATCCGAGATGACATAGGGATGTACAGTAAGGGATACATCTTTGCAAATAGCGACGTCAAGAACATCGGGTTGACCACCGAATTTTGGATGGTGAGTCGGGTCTCGTGGAGCATTGATAATGAAATTAGATGTTAGAGTATATTGGTGTAAGGCGTCCCCTGCATTGTTAGGTTTAATTGAGTGCCATTCGCCATGCTTAGCATTAAGATCTCCAGCCAAGATGACTTTTGGTCCTAAGCTAGCTATGATATCAAAGTCTGTGGGCTCTAGTTGTGTGGCTGGTGACCTTTACCCAGTGACCAATATTAGTGGAACGCCTGGAGTTATTAGCTCAACAGCAAGGGCCTCCAAAGTAAGTAGGGGTGGTATTGGAATCAACCTAACTGGGAATGCCTTTTTGATTATTAGTAGCAATCCTCCTTTCTGTCTGCCCACTATATCCTGTTTGTACACAATGTAGTTTGGTAATCGCCAAGTATTGATTCGTGAAGTAAAATGCGTTTCTTGAATAAACATAATATCAACTTTATGTTGGGTGAGAAATCTAATAAGCAGGTGCTTCTGCCCTTCGAGACCATCTGCATTCCACGTAGCAAGAATAAGGGAGTGATGGAGAACCTTGGAGTTAGAAGCAGCCATCGTCAACCATTTACGCTATAGTTTCTATGACAACTGCAGCCTTGGAAGCTGAATCGGCTGCTTGTCGGAAACGTGCAATCCCACGTTTGACATGCGTTATTATTTTACGGAAAGGTAATTCCTTGAGGAAGGAAAGAACGGACTTTAAGTCCAGATCTTCTGTGGAGTTCCCTTGTTTGAGGGTTGATGCTGACTGGATGTTGGAAGAAGTGGGGGTTTCAGAATCATTATCTGTAGTCACTAATTGTTTATTAACAGAAGCGGGAATGGGGGTTTTCTCTGTTGTTTCTTGTAATTTTTTTTGGGGTGCTTCTTGATTTTTCTTCAGCTGCTGGGCTGGTAATTTTAGTGCTTCAGAGTAATTTAAATACCGGGCAACCACGGTAATTTGCCGGGTGATCTCCCTGACAATTTGCACAAGTGGCGGGTGTGGATGTGTCTGGTTTACTGCAAGACTGTGTGAAATGCTGTTGTCCACATTTGAGACAGCGCGGGTGTGCTTGGCAGGTGTCTTGCGAATGGCCCAAGCGTTGGCATCTGTAATATTGCAGCACTTATGGAGGCTTATAGGGTTCGATTTTCACCTTGTAATGTAGCAAGTTATTAAGTGCGCAGTTCTCTCCAGAGCAAGCAACCAAAGCAGTGGCATCATTATTTTCTTGTCATCCGTCTTGCTTTTGCGAGACATTTGGTGGACACTTGTTGGTTTGTAGCCCAATCGTATAAGTTCTTCCCTCAGGTCATCTAATTCTGTGTCGATAGGCAGTTTGCGGACAACTACCTTAATGGGTCTTTCATTTTTTGCCACTCCTGTGGCATATTCAATCTTCGTTTGCTCGCAATAAGCTTTGATAGAGGTATAGTCATCTTTGTTAGCCCCTTGAAGTCTAATGCGCTCCTTATTGGGCTGTGCTAAGGGAGGCTCCTTTAATGCTCGTGTCAGGGTCTTTATAAAGGTATATGAGTTTTTAATTCCATAAATAAAAATCGGAGGAGGCTTGAAATTGGATGGCGTGTTAATAGAAACATTGTTGTTGTTGGCAACAGCGTTATCTGTTTGTTCTGATGTCAACACATCGAACGTGTTGCTGGTCGGAAGAGGTGGATAGTCTTCGACGCTAGTAGTTAGCTTTCCTGCCTTGTTGAGGTTTTCCAAAGAAGACCTACGTCGCTTCAGTGTCCCCACTACTGTAAAATCCATATCCTCCGATTTGTTCGAAGTTGATGGTTGGGAGGTACTTGGTTGCTTCGTTGATTTTGATTTCAGCTCCGCTGGAACGGCTGGTTGCTTCTTTTTGCCTAAAGGCAGAAGGAAGTCTTCTGGCTTGCAAGTTGCTCTGCTTAGTTTGCCCCTGATACCGAGAATCTTGGTTGATTGTGACTTTTTCTCAGATCTGACTGCTGTCTTCTGAGATGCCATCTTGATAGCTAGAGTGGGAGATGGCGCCAGCGTACCACTAAGTAGTGACGTTTACGATAAATGATATGGTCTTAGAGTAGTGTTCTAAGTTTACAGATTCGAAAGATGTCTGTTCCTCAGGAGAGGAAGCACAAAAGGTAATCGTTCGCCGGTGGAGATGCCAAAGTCGTCAACTAGTGTTAAGTACCTCTACCTCCGAAGAGGAGAGTATCAAAATAAATCAACAAGCCTAGAGAATAAGCCAAGGTTGTCAATAATTAAGATCAAATCAGCGTGTCAACCTCCGTGGAGGTATGAAAAAAAACAATTCGACGGTTGTTTCCTTACCCTCAAAGAGGCAAGTAATCCAACCGTATATACGAAGATCGCGATACAACTCAACAAATGGGGATGAAACACCAAAGTGACTAGTTTAGTTTTCTCTGCCAGCTAGGTGGCCAGTTCCGGTTGTAGATTTTTTTTTTTTTTTGAGAGGAAGATTTTAGGTTGAACAAGGAATAGGTTTTCTTATGGGATTTTTTTGATGTAGTATTTATTTATTTATGGGGGCAAAATTCATTCCATTGGTATTAATCATCAATTATTTGCATATGGAACTGCCACTAGAGGGTTACGCCCTCTCTCTCGGCATGTGATGTGCTGTAAACAAGTGCAAACATAAATAATATTAGTCGTACAATGTGATATAAAGAAAACTATACGTGCGAAATAAAACAAGTACTAACAAAAGTGCTTAATAGAACAATATGCATGAACACATATAATAAACACTAAGATACTGAGCATTGCACAAGATATAACATGAGAAATTTATAAACAAGGAATAAGCGAAAAAAATAATGAAAAAACTGAAAGGATATATACTATGTCGAATATAATTAGAATTTTTATAAATATATATTAGCATGATTGATGAGATGAAAGTTCATTATACGCCACAACACAATGAAATGGTTAATATTAACGAATGCATGTTAGGCTTCTGTCTTGGGGCGGCTCAAGACTGATGTAGACATGGAGAGCCCAGATTAGTGTTGAGGAAGAACTGTGCAGCTATGGAAAAAGATGAGGGATGACTGGCTGTAGAAGGTTTTTTTTTGTAAGTGACTAGCCTGTCCGGCTAGAACCCTGTTAGAGGGTTATGCCCTCTCTTAGGGAACTGAAGTATGAAATGGTAGCTGTGTGTGACTTTGTGAGGGTCTCAGAGTTCTGTACTAAAGCTTATTATAACTATCAAAGACTTAATGACCTTTGCGGGCTTTAACATCAGGTAGGGAAAGGGTGGCAGTTGTGGATGGATTTATTGTGCAACATAGGATGGAAATATGAGCGGAAGATGGTCATGAATTTGATAGTCAGCAAGTAACTCCAGGTCTAGTGCATCAGGAGGTAGTGTGTAGCAGTACAGAGTATACAGGAGTGAGAGCGGTGGATGGAAATATCGAAATGCTGCTGGGTGGAGTGCCATATGATGCATAGTAGTCAGAAGTAGAGGATGGTGTGCTTCATAACGATTGTGTATGTAGGTGAGACGTAACTTTTCGAGGTGAAACTGTAGAGATGGAAACTCAATACGGTTGTATAACTCTGCTGTTGGGCTAGGTAACTTAATTCGAAATGCAATACGTAGTGCATGTCTTTCTAAAATTAAGAGTTTTTCGTAGAAGGAGCGTGCAGCAGCTATCCAAGCAGTGTGACCATATGTTAGAGTCGGTCGTAGGAAAGCTTTGTAGGTATTTAATACTGTAGTAGGTTTCAAGCCCCATGTTGTTCCGGTTAACCTCTTTAGGAGATTTAGTCTATTGTAAGCCTTGGCGGTGATTGTTTGAAGATGAGGTTTCCATGTTAGATGTCTATCGAATGTAATGCCCAGGTAGGTCACTGTTGAGCGTGCCTGTATCGGTGTATGGTTGACATGAAGTGTGAGGCGGTTGGGATTTCGACGAACTCGTGAGGTTTTCTTAGAGGGAATGAATACAATCGTCTGGGTTTTTGTGGCATTAATTGTAAGTTGCCATTTATCACACCAGCGGAGGAAATCGTCAATAGCTGTTTGCAAAGATTTGTTTATTGATTGGATAGTCGATCCCAAAGCAAGGAATGCAGTGTCATCGGCGTACTGAAAAAGATGGACTTTATCTGGTAGTGGAGGCATATCTGCAGCGTAGAGAATGTATAGAAGTGGCGATAAAGCCGATCCTTGAGGAACTCCGGATAGCAGAAAAATAGGGTGTGATAGGCAGTTGTTAATAGAAACATAGGAAAGGCGACCCACTAAAAAGTTGTAAATCAGACGGATATATGTGAGTGGAAAACGGTGCCGTATTAATTTATAGATAAGTGCTAAGTGCCAAACTTTGTCGAACGCTTTCTCTAGATCAAACAGTACAAGACATGATGACTTGACGGAATTATAATGATGTGTGACCATAGTGGATAAGCGAAGCAGTTGGTCGTTGATAGAATAGCCTGGTCTAAATCCTGCTTGATGGATGGGAAGAAGGTGGCGTCTGTCG
Organism: Thermobia domestica; assembly: GCF_964235325.1. Lineage (NCBI taxonomy): Eukaryota > Metazoa > Arthropoda > Insecta > Zygentoma > Lepismatidae > Thermobia > Thermobia domestica. Next base: position 266,690,990 of record NC_137462.1, read on the forward strand.
ATGTATGTGTGTAGACGTCGGACAAGAATGCGTTCTAAGATTTTACTGAAGGTAGACGTTAATTGTATTGGACGATACGATGATACGCTTTCAGGTGGTTTGTGAGGTTTTGGAAACATTAACGTCTTTGAAGTCTTCCACTGGATAGGAAAATAGCCTGTTCGAAGAATGAAGGTAAAGATGCTGGCAAGCAGAGTAAGCAATGGGAGCGGACTTTCTTTGATATGTTGATAAGTGATATTATCGAATCCTGGTGCACTATTACGTTTATTTCGAACAACAGTGATGATGTCCTGAACTGTAATTGGTTCTGTCAAAGGTTGATTAAGTGGAAGAGTATGGTGTGGATGAGGCTATAAAGAAGGAGATGAAGTATTGACTGTGTCTGCTGGATGGTGATAAGTAGGAGATCCGTTAGGTGTGAATATTGTTTGAAGAAAATCAGCGAAAGCGTTGGCTTTGTCTGTATCTGTTTGAATGCGAGATTCCCCTTGTAATAGTGGGTAAGGTGTTTTGGTGTACTTTATTGTTAAAACGTTTCCAATACTTCGTCGGATGATTGACATCAGAGAGAGAATTACATGTTTTAACCCAACAGCGTAGTTTGTAAGCACATATGTAGTTTTTGATCATCCGCTGAAGTTGCTGATAATGACGAAGTGATTCATGATTGCCAGTCCTTTGAAAATCTCGATAAAATTGTCGAGAGCGAGTAACGAATGTGAGATATTGCGGAGGTAATGTAGGCCGGTATGGTGTGGAAGTAGAAACTGGAATGAATAGAGAACTTGCCTCCTGAATTGTGGTGGTGAGATTGTCTATGTGAGCATATAGTTCGTCTTCTGTAGTGGGTGGTTGTAATGGCTCTATAGCTGTCGTGAGATGAGCTCGATACTGATCCCAGTTTGCTTTGTCAAAGCGGGGACTAGTGCGCTGGAAATGATTAGAGGAATTCATACTAGTTGTACGGAGCTGAAGTTTAATGGGAACATGGTCACTGCCGACTGGATCAAGAACATCGATATGTACTTGGGAGACTAGATTAGCTGAAGTGATGACGATGTCCGGAGTAGTTTGTGAGATGGGTCTTGTATGATTAAGCAGATTATGAATGATGCCAAGTGTATGAGTTGTAATGAAGTTTCGGAATGCGGTTCTGTCGTGCTCTGATCTACTATGCATGTTGAAATCGGCCATGATTATAAATCGTTTATAATTATCAGAAATATACTGAACAAATGAGGTAGGTAGTGGATGGCCGAGTCGGATATAAATGGTGGCAACAGTGATGGCTATGTTACGGAAGTATAATGTGAGTAGTAGGTACTCAGGAAGACCAGGTAAGTTACAAAGATGTCGGCGTGATGGGACACGATGAGGAAAACCCACAGCTGTTCTCCCATTAGCTCGTTTGGACAGAAGGAAGCTATCCTGTCTGATTAGTGTGTAGCCAGCAAACTGACAAGAGATGGATGGAGTAAGGAATGTTTCATTTAGAATAAAGACTGTGGCTCTTTCCTCTAGTAGTAACGCTTCGAATAAAGGTCTGTTTTTGTGAAGTGAACGAATGTTAAGAAATATAAACGTTAAAGCCATGATGAAACAGACAATGCTAAACTGTGGTTTCCAAGCGAGAGGTATGGAAATATACATTTTGTCCTGAATAAGTCGCATAAAAATTAACATGGAAAATCTCTTTCGCTGCATGAGTAATTTGTTGTAACACGTGAGATCTATGAAATGGTTAAATATTTTGTAAGGTAAGTGTGAGAAAAGAAAGAAGATTTCGCACTGTTATAGGTGAGACCATTGTAGAAGGTTTTTTTTGCTAGCCGTAGCTAGCACCCACCCAAAGGGTTACGCCCTTTATTTGGGATGTGAAGTTACTATTCACTTTTGATTTGGGGGTATTTTACGAGGGGCAAGGAGGTTCTATATAATCTTTATTATTATTAAATGCATTTAAGTACAGGTCATTATGGCCGTTAACCATAATCATCAGGAAAGGTTAGGAATACTGTCGTTCAATTCATTATGACATTAGTGATAGCAAAGCAGTGATGCATGATGAATCCATGAGGTGCACTTGACAACACAACACAACATAAACAGGATTAGAAAGACGAATGTAGGTTATCTTCTGTCCAGGGGCTACTCTGGACGCAATGAAGACGAGGGGGAGCCCTATTAGTATTGGAAGGTCACAGTGCAACATATGATGGAGTGATGTAGGGGGTGGAGTAGGAACGAGAAAGTCGTCTAAAAGTAGTAAATCGGGACTATTTGGCGGAAGAACATGTTGATACAAAGTAAAGAGCAGGGAGAGTGGAGAATGTCGGAGAGTAACAGAGGGTTTACGAAGAGTGGCTTCGTGGTGCATTGCATCAAAGAGTAGTGAATTGTGGTTCTGGAATCGCTTCGCAACGTACCTGAGCCGGAGATCTTCGAGATGATAGAGTATGTGCCGAAAAGGCGTTCTCTCGTATAAGTCTCTGGTGGGGCTTGGTAATTTAATGCGAAACGCAAGGCGTAGGGCGTGACGCTCAAGAATCTGGAGGCGGCGGTAAAATGACTCAGGTGCGGAGAGCCATGCTGTAAAACCATAAGTTAAAACGGGTCGTAGAAAAGTTTTGTATGTGTTTAGAAGAATGTGAGATTTCAAACCCCAGGTTCCAGTGAGGCGACGGAGTAGGTTCAGGCGGTTAGTAGCTTTGAGAATGATACCTTTGAGATGAGGAGACTATTTGAGATGAGAGTCAAAGGTAATACCAAGATACGTCACCGTGGGACTAGCGGCAAGCGGCGTTCCGTCAATCGTGACGTGGAGGTTAGATGGATTTCGATGTACACGACTGCGTTTGCCTGGTGGCAGAAAGACTATTGCTTGGGTCTTGCTTGCATTAAGTTTGAGACGCCACGTTTCACACCACTGAAGGAAATCATTTATGGCCGTTTGAAGGATGCGGTTAATATGTTGAATAGTATTACCTATCGATAAGGTAGAAAGCCGTATCGTCTGCATACTGAAATATACTGACATGTAGAGGAAGGGCAGGAAAGTCTGCAACATATAGTAAGTAAAGCAGCGGCGAGAGGACAGAGCCTTAGGGAACACCAGAGTGGATAAACACAGGGTGTGAGAGAGTATCATTAATGGAAACATAAGTGAGACGGCTAGAGAGAAAATGGTACACGAAGCGAATATAGCAGAATGGAAGTCTGAAGGAAAATAGTTTGTATAGAAGGCCTAGATGCCAGACTTTATCAAAAGCCTTTTCTAAATCGAAAAGGACGAGACAGGAAGGTTTGGATTGGTTAAACTGAGCAGTGATGAATGTGATAAGACGAAGGAGTTGATCATTAATGCTATAATTCGGTCGGAATCCTGCTTGATGTATGGGAATGAGGTTGTGATCGGCGAGATGTGTGTGGAGGCGTGAGACTAGAATTCGTTCAAGTATCTTACTGAAAACAAGGGTGAGTTGAATAAGTCGATAGGAGGACACAGATGGAGCTGGTTTGTTCGGTTTCAGGAACAATAAGGTTTTGGATGTTTTCCAATCATTAGGGATAAACCCAGTGCGAAGAATGAATGTGAAAATGAGAGATAAAAGATAGTGGAGAATGTACGGTCCCTCTTTGATATGGCGATATGTGATTGAGTCCAGTCCGGGAGCTGTATTGCGTTTACGGGCGATGATAGTGATAATATCTGTGACGGTGATAGGAACTGTCAACGGCGAATCGTCTGGCAGAACATGTTAAACATTTGGTTGAAGTGAGGGTGAGTCAAGATTTAGTCGAGCCGTAGGATGAGTACGGAGTGAGAAAGTAGGTCCAAGGGGCGTGAAGACGTCTTGGAGTTGGTTAGCAAAAGCATTAGCTTTTTCTTCGTCAGTGAGTAAGGGCGTATCGCTAACAATTAGTGGGTAAGATGTGCGGGTGGTTTTGCCGGTGAGCTGATGAAACCTTTTCCAGTATTGTGTGGGGTGTGCTGTATCAGATAGATTATTGCAAGCTTTTATCCAGTTTCTGGTCTTATATGCAATGATGTAATTATGGACTGCCCGTTGGTATTGGCGATGTTGCCGAAGCGATTCCAGGTTTCCTGTGTGAGTGAAATCTCTGTAGAACTGGCGGGAACGGCGTATTAAAGGGAGATATTGTGGAGGCAGCTTAGGCCTGTAAGAAGTAATTGGGATCTGAGGAATAAATTTAGAGGATGCCTGCTGTATACTGTCGGTGATGGTATGCAGGGTATGATATAGTTCTGTTTCTGTGGTAGGAGCTGGTACAGATTCAAGCCTATTGGAAAGAAATTCTCTATATTGTGGCCAATTCGCACGATCGAAACGTGCTACTGAGCGGGGGTGAGCTGGTTGAGGTAATTGAGGAGGTCCTTTAAGTTGAAGAGTAAGTTTGACAGGTACATGATCGCTTGTAGAGCAGAGCAGAGGAGAGGAGAGCAGAGCAGAGATTTCTTGGCGTTTTTTTGTGGTTGATTTAAGTACCGGGCTTGGGCCCTTGCCTTCCATTTGTGTTGTTGACTGTCGTTTGTTTTCCGTGCGTATTTGTTGTGAGAGAGGACGCAACTGTCGCGCTCCTCTTTTGCTGTTCCTATGTCAGTTTAGTGGTTGTGCGTTTTAGGGGTGCGGCATCTTGTAAGTTCGTCTTCTTGGGTTGGCCGTTCCTATGGTGGCTATGTGTTGGTGTGGCGAGGCTCTGATTGTCCTCCAGAAGTTGGCTGATCTGTGAATTCTGTAGTCATGTAGAAATGGGAGTTCCAAATCTTCATGTATTTGCACGAGGCGAGTGTCTCTCGAGTGTCCAGTGATGGCCCTGGCTACTCTGTTCTGGATGACTTGTAGTTGGCTGAGGTGCGTTTTTGCTGCGTGTTGCCATGCAGGGTGGGCATACATCAGGATGGGACGAATGCTCATCTGATATATATGGCGTTTGGTTTTCAGGGTGAGGGATGGGGAGAGGAGTAGCGGTAGCAAGGCTTGATGGCGTTGACTGGCTTTCTTGGCGATGGAATGTATGTGGTGAGCAAATGTAAGTTTCCTGTCCAGTATTATTCCGAGGTATTTGGCATCATCTCGGTTCTGGAGGGGTGTTCCAGCCATGGTGATCCTGACGTGAACCCTTCTTCTGTTTCTTGTGAAGTTTACTACTGAGGTCTTCTGTTCGCTGACTTTGATCTTCCACTCTTCAGACCATCGGTGGAGAAGTTCGGCGTGTCGTCTGAGGTATAGTTCAGCGTATCTGATGTTTCCATGGCTGGCAAAGATTGCCGTGTCGTCTGCGAATGTTGCTACCGCTGTGTTGGGGTTGTGGGAATGTCCGCCGTATACATGGCGTAGAGGGTTGGGAATAGGCAGGATCCTTGTGGGACTCCTGCTAGGATAGGTCTGGAGGGTGTTAGGTGTCCTGCATGGGCAACACGAAAGGTTCTTCCTTGAAGAAAGGATTTGATGATTCTCAGAAGGTAGTGCGGAGTGCCCTGGAACATCATCTTGTGAAAGAGGCCTTCGTGCCACACCTTGTCGAATGCTTTTTCTATGGCAAAAAAAAGCCCCAAGGTGTGGCCTCCCTCGTTGAATCTGTCACATATCTTCTCTACCACCCGTGCCAGCTGCTGATCCGCGCAGTGTCCTTTCCTGAAGCCGAACTGGTGGTCCGGGATGATGTCATGATCTTCTATGAATTGCTGAAGTCTGCTCTGCATTACTCTTTCAAACACCTTGCTGGTATGCGAGAGCAGGCTGATAGGGCGGTAGTTGGCCGGGTTTGATCTTTTCTTACCTGGTTTGGCCAGCATTATGACTTTTGCTTCTTTCCAGGCTTCTGGGTAGTGTCCGGTTCTCATAATGGCGTTGCACAACTTACAGAGTAGGACCAGGGCCTTTCTTGGGAGGTGCTTCAGTGCTTGCGGCGTCACTCGGTCTTGACCTGGAGCCCGGTGTGCATTGATCCTCTTGATGATTGCTTGTATCTCCCGCGGTGTTGTGAGGGCTTCTGGAGGAGGTGGGTCTTCTATTCGGGAGTGGTGGTAGGATCTATGTACTGCTGCAGTGGTGGTTGCTGGCGTGTTGGTAGCGTTGATCTGGAAGGTGGTTTCCAGGGTCTGGGCGAAAAGTTCTGCCTGTTCTTCCGGTTCGTGTATTGTTCCTTGTGGAGTTTGAAGTGTGAGTGTTCTGGAGTTTGCTTCTGGTCTTGTGATATTTTTCACTAACTTCCAGAATTGCCTGCTGGGTGCATCTAGCTCCTGGAGGTGGAGGTTCCAGTTTCTGATTTTGATTCGAAGGAGCCTTTTCCTGACTCTGGATACTAGGTGGTTCCAAAGTGTTTTGAACTGGGGAATTCTGGTACGTTGCCACTGCTTCCGGGCCCAACGCTTCAAGTGGATCAAGGCTGAGGTGCGTCGTTCTTCTGGAGTGGTCTGGTGTGATGGATGAGTCGTTGTTGAGGTGGTTGAGGCGATGGCTATGGCTGAGTTGATGGCTGCGGTCAGGGACGCAGTGGTGGCCTCTATGTCTTCCGTTGTTTCAATTATCCGGCGTGGATCTAACATGTCGCTGAGCAAGGATCTGTAGTGGTCCCAGTCTGTTGTGCGCAGAGTTGGAAGGGTTCGAGTTGTGAAGTGGTAGCTGATTGCGATCGTTTGTAGAACGGGTAGATGATCCGAGTCGAGGCCGTGGATAACCTGAGGTACACCTAGGATTGCCAGGTTCGCTGTCAGTACCATGTCCAGTACATCAGGCATCCCGCTGTTTCTTGTATAATGCGTGGGTTCCGTTGGAGCCGTGGGAGTGAAGTCTATGGTGGTGAGAGCGTGGTGGAGGATCCTTCCGTTTGCGTTTGACACATTGGAGTTCCACGCCGGATGTTTACTGTTGAGGTCTCCCCCTAGTAGAATCCGGTGTCCTAGCTGTCGCAGGGCTTGCAGATCTGTTGCGTTGAGGTTGTTGTTGTGAGGCTTGTAGGCTGCTATTATTATTATCGGTCCATTAGCTGAGTGGAGGGTGATTCCTGTAGCTTCCAGGGATTGTAGAGGTGGTAGAGGGAGAGGGTCGTACGGGATACTGTCTTTGATTAGAATTGCTGTTCCTCCAAGGGGTCGGTCGGGACGGTCGTTACGGATGGTGGAGTAGTTGCGGATTTTTAGGGTAAGGTGTGGTTTTAGGTGGGTCTCTGACAATAGGGCTATGTCCACTTCTTCTCTGCGGAAAAAGGCCTCCAGGTTGTTCTTCTTCTTTTGGATTCCTTGTGCGTTCCAGTGCAGCACTTTGACTTGTCTGTTGATTCTTCTTTTAGTCGGTGCCATCGTCAAGGATGGACGCGACTACCTCAAACATGATGGTGATTTTGCTTAGTGGGTCTGTCGTTTCTTTCACCTTCCGGAGTAATACTCGCAGCTTTTCTAGCATTGAACGGAGATTGAGGCCCGAGAAGAGTTCTCGGATCTCTTTGAATGTGTCTGCCAATGATAGTTCAGTGCGTTTGTCCTCGGTGTCTTCTTCTCTGGATTGGGAGTTGTCCTGGGTTGTTTGATTTTGCTTTGTTTCTTGGTTGGGGAGCCTCCTGGTTTTCTGGTTGGTGTTGTTCTTGTCTTTCGGCGTGACTGCTCCTGCGTAAGATGTAGCGTTGTTTCTTCTGCGGCTGGTATCAGATTTTGAGGGAGGGTCCGACTTAGCTGGTGGTTGGGTTGGCTGTTTCCTCTTGGCTTTGGCCGCCTTGAGCGTGGGACAGCCCATGTAGTTGGCGGGGTGTTCGCCTCCGCAGTTACAACATTTTGCCGGAGTGTCCCTCGTTTTCTTCGGACATTCCGTGGAGAGATGGGATTCTTCGCATTTGATGCAGCGAGGGGTCGCCCTGCATGTTTGCGTGGTGTGCCCTACTCGTTGGCATCGGTAGCATTGGAGAATTGACTGACCCTTGTAGGGTTCCACTGCCACTCTGTAACTAAGAAGGTACTTGAGATCGTAAATCTTGTTGTTCGTTGGGTCCTTGGGTAAAGTAACAAGGAATAGCGGAAACAGGGGCCTGTTGCCAGACGGGTCACTGCGTCCCCTCATCTGGACCACATTGGTTGGGGAGAACCCCTGGTCCTTCAATTCCTGTAGTATGTCAGCCGTTGGAGTGTCGAGTGGCATCTTCCGGATGACTACTTTGATTGGGCGTGTTTGTTTCGGAAGTTCTGTGGCAAATGATTGTCCGGTCTGGATGCAGAAGGCTTCCATCATTTCAAAGTCGCGCCAGGTGGTGCAGTGGATTTTTATGTATGCACTCGGTTGCAGAATTTTGTAGGGATCCTTGCAGTTTGCGGTTAGCGTTTTTATGAAAGTGTGTCTTTTCTCGACGTCATATATGAAGAGGGGGGTATCTTCCTGCTGCGGACGGTGTCCTCCGGATTTTCTTCTTCATATTCGGTGGGGGTTTGACCACCCCCAGCGTTGGATGGGTCGTTGGTGGTGTCCAGCGCCGAGAAAGAGTTCCTGAATTCAACAAGTGGCGTAATGCTACTTTCTGGTCTTCTTTTCGCTTTCTTCTTGGTGTGTTGGAACTCTCCTGCGCTATCGGTAGGGTCGTATTCTTCATCACTGGACCCTGCCATCTCGATGGACTGATCTTGGATCTGGGGGGCATCCGCGTGGACGGTTGCACTGTCAGCTGTTTCGTTCATGTGAGGGGTAGAAGTGGTTTGAGCCGTGACGGCGTGGAGTTCCTCGAGACTCATAGGAACCAATTTAGCCTGACGGGTTGTTCTGCGGCGTTGAACAGAGCCTAAGTTACTAAAACTCATAGCTTTTAGTTGTTTCGCAAGGCTTGTTTCCGGTCCTGCGGGTGGTTTCCTGACGGGAGGCACTTGGTTGGTATGTGGATCACTGCTTCTTGGGGGGGGGGGCGACCTGAGTGTTTTGCTTCATTTCTTGGCTGACGTCTAAACGCTGTCTAGGAACGTATTGGACGAGCTCCTAGCGGCCAGTTTTTCTTTTAGCCGTATTGCTGGGATCTTTTATTATTTATGGGAACAGGACCTAATTTTTATTTTTCCCCAGCCTATGAGCCGGGCTCCCGCTCCAGCGGGCAACTGAGCTAGTTGACGATGGTCCTGCTCTTTTATGTGTGCTGCTAGCGAATGCTGGCTTCTGATTGGCTCTCGCACCTGCGTCTCTCCGACCACTCAGAAGCAGGTTCTTGGTTTCTGTCGTCTCGGGGCCACGCAACTTGCTGAACAAAACTGTTCTTGTTCGTCGAAATGGCGGTTATAGTGCTGCCGTGCTTTGTTGCTAACTACCAACTCTACTGCTAGCTACGCATGCAACATGCACACTGCACCGCACTTTCACAGTCACTAGAGTTCGTCACAGCACTTAAATGTTCGCAAACACTGTAATAAATGTTTATTTCAATGTTTATTTAAGGTGTGGGGAATAACAGTTTATATTTTCACGAAAACACGAAAAGATGTCAGGAGCACAGGCACTCGCGTGACGCGCGGCAATACCTTCCAAGCATATCTGAAGTATCTCGTAATTGTCAGTGAGAATTGTAATTTTGGAGTTGATTGTTTGCAATGAGCAAAGCTTTAGGCAGTATATTTGACATTTAGCCAAGTAACAGATAACATAACATGTTCTGCTGTAACCGGTCACGAAAATAGTTTTATGAGCCAACGAACTGTCTGACAATAGTTACATGAGTACAGTGCTGCCACCTTTTGTTCTTATATCCTAGGTCAGCAGACGTTACCAAGTTCCCTTCTGGTCATAAGAAAATCAGAACAAATGACGTTCACCATGCAAAGAGTGAAGAATTGTGGGTAATGCAAAGCCAATCCGTTCCCGCCACACGACCGTAAGCAGGGACAACCGCCACGATCAGCGTATGGTCCGAAGGCTACATCCGTCGCAGTACCGCGTTCGCGGGTACCCCGACAAAACCGTCATCGGTCCGCCAGTGGTTGCAGTTACTCAACCGACTCGATCTCCCGCCTCGTTCCCGCTCGAAATCCGCTTATATACCGCCATAGTAGCGATCGGCCCGATGATGTGCGGCGGACAATTGCTCATGGGGGTGTGACTTTGTCAAGTAACTTCAATTAGGGATGCGCTCGAGTTGAGACATGTCTCGAATCTCGACTCGAATTCGAGTCGAGATTCGAGTCGAGACACACTTTGTAAAATTCGAGACGAATCGAGACAAACGTATTTCTCGACTCGAATTTTCGAGTCGAGACACGAGTCGAGTCGAGACGGCTCTTAAAAATCTCGACTCCACTCGAATGTCTCGAAAATCTTTCTATAATTTTTAATATTATTTTGAAGAAAGTATTCACTCAGAAACAGCCTTGAAACCAATTCCAGCTTTTATTCCTTCAGAAAGGTACAGAACGCATAAAATTAATAGTTAATCTTTAAAGATCAAGATTTAATTTTCATCTCAATTCAGTTAACTAGAACTAATAGTTAATGTCGTTGTATTTGGTTGTACTGCAAATATAATGATAATAATAATTGATTATCTAGTTTGTATAAAACTATTATCCGTAGTCTAAATCTAGTTTGTATAAAACTATTGCGATAAAGTGAACTTCATAAATTCTCTGAATGAGCAGTTGGCAGTCTATAGTAATTTAGCATAGTTATAATTATTGTGTTTTTGTTCCCATGAACGGAATAGGGTTACGTAACTTCTGGATTATTCGCTTGCCCAACTATTTTGAGGCTTTAATATGTTGCAGCATATCAAGAGCTACGGATAATATATAATGTAACATTTGTTGTACATCACATATTATGATACGAGACTATTTTACACAGTATATCTTATCTAATATAAATAAAATAAAGAGTTTGTTTGTGTGTGTCTGTCTGTTTGTGTGCGACCTGGGGACCAGACGAGTGGACCGAGAGTTCCCAAAATTTGGTCACGGGTACCTTGGTCCAGGCCCCAGATCAAGACGAAACGATTTTTTTTAATTTCGAACCAGGGGGTCTCGGGGGGGATGTTTACTGGGACCGACCTGGGGACCAGACAAGTTGACCGAGAGTTACCAAATTTTTGGCACGGATACCTTGGTCCAGGTCCCAGTCTAAGGCGAAGTGTTTTTTTTGTCAAAATTGGAACCAGGGAGGTCTCAGGGGGGCGTTTACCGAGACATGTAGTAAAAATAATCCAAATTGATCGACATTAGTGTCAAATCCATAGTTTTCATGTTCGCTGAGATCAATGGTGACACTTCCATCAGCGATGACTTGCAAATTCAGCTACCACTGTATGCCGGCCGGGTGTCAGCGGGTGAGGAATACTATGACATGTATAAATTGCCCATATTGATTGATACTAGTGTCAAATCCATAGTTTTCGCGGTCGCTGAAATGAATGGTGATGCTTCCACAGGTGTTGACTTCCAAATACAGCCCCCATGCGAAGAATGGGTATATTAAGCTAGTATTAAAATAAATGGACTGCTTGGATGCCAAGAACTAGTACAGATAAGTACCTTTCACTACTGTGAATAGGTATTTTTTTTTAAGGATTTTTGTAAACACTAAATTATAAAACAATGAACTACATACAGTAGTTATGGTTTTGGTTACCAACATAAAAGAAATATGGATTGTTCATGAGATATTGAACTTTAACTTTCACTCCTGGAAAATTTCAATTTTGGAGTTAGGCCACTTGGCATCAAAGCAGTTCACTGTAAGATAAATACATTCCGCACATTAGTAACATAGTTGTTCAGGAGCCTTCGATTTCCATCCTCTCAAATGAAAGCTGAACGATTGCTTGATACATGCTGACTATATAGGAGAAATAGTGTATTAAGTTTTCGAGCTTTGGTGCGTATCCGTATTTACACTCTGATATAACTTTAAGTTCACACTCAAATCGAGATAATTGTTTAATGTATTTCGAAAGCTTTTGTTTTTATGCAGCTCATTAAGGAAAATCTATTTCATAATCGTAACATTTATGTACTAAGAAACTATGAACGTAAAGTGGACTCGACCTAGCCTCGTGGCTGCTGTGACTCAGTGGCACAGCTTTCACCCTTGGTGTGTGAGGACTCTGATTCTGTGTGTGTGTGTGTGTGTGAACTCCGTGGCTAGTGTACGCGTCTTTGTCGTGGAAAACTCGGGTTCAATTCCCGGCGCGAGCTCATGTAGTTCGGATTCCACGTTAATCAGTAGGTCTACATTTCATATATCCTCGCTGCTGAAAGAGACGGTAAAGTCAAAATCAACTCAACAATATATATGTGTGTGTGCTTATGTGAATTTCCCCGTGGCTGTATGGTTAACACATACACCTTGATCGCGGGAGACTCTGGTTCGATTTACGGTGGAAGCTCGTGAAGTTGTTACCGGCATCCCACTTTAAACTGTAGATCTATGCCTCATATAACCATACATATAATATATATGCCTTTGATACACTTTTTTTCCGACTTGAAAGCCATCGAAAATTTCCGGACACAGAGTCCCGTAGGCCTAAAATGAGAAACATGGCTACAGAGTAAAACTGCCATAAAAATTTAAGCTTTTTAGGCTAACTTAATCCTTATATATAAGGTAACTAGCTTGGCCAAGTTATAATGGAGGAAATGCTATCATTTGCAACACTCTGAGAATAGAAAATGTTCGCCAGGTATTACTATCCTCCTGCAGAATAAAAACCCTGACTAAAACTCAATATTTTATATATATATATATATATATATATATATATATATATATATATATATATATATATATATATATATATATATATATATATATATATATATATCACTATTTTGTGTAATGTAACAAACAGTGGCGCATAGTATTCATATTTTCTTGCAGAGGTCCTTACGAGGGTTCGCTTCCATCTTCCTCTCCCCAAGAACTAAGATAAATTAAAAAATTGCGATTACTTGTTAATCTTGTACAAAGGACGCAATTAAAGTCCCAGTGTAACACCCCTTCACATTTAGATTTTTGCTCTGGAAGAAAACCAGTTATTATTGTTTCTTGATTTCTCAGTCTCACCTACAAAAACATACGAATAGAATTAAAGGAAACATGTTTAGAGTGCTTGCACGTGACATCTAAATATATTTCTCATCAAATGTGTCACAGATTAAAATGTCCGTTTATACTGTCTCTATTTTCTGGTACATATGTTTCATTTATGTTATGTTGCTAAAATTCGTTAGGAAACAAGTACAGACTGCGCCTGTGTGCCTGACAAAACGTAAATGCACTGGATAATTATTTCTTCACTTTCTTCCCCCCCCAAAAAAAGTAACCCATCTCATGTCGGCTAACAAAAGGAGGTAGCGGACCAAAGATAGTCGTTGTTTACCTAAGGTCGTTACACAGCAGGAGTTTCATTCAGTGAGACAGAAAAGAAAAAAATAACTTAAAGTTTCTACTTTTGTTTTGAACTGCAATATACTGCTTCCTTTTATTTTAAGATCCATTTCCTTGTCATTTTTCTGAATCAGAAAAAAATGCAAAAAAATCACTAGAATGTGCCTATTTACCCAAAGTACGTACTAGATCACTAGTTCAATAGTAAAATCACTAAATCTAGTATTATACGAAATCATAAATGTGGCATCCCTGGGTTGGAGCGAAAGTAATGGTTGGAGTAAAAACTAGTCCGTATTTCTACTGCGTTCTGTTGTTGAATTCACAGAAATGTTCAAGAATAAATTCAAGAAGTAAAACACGATCCTACAAAAGACTATTTACTTGCTCACTGGTTTTAGTATTGTGAACTGAAACTCAAGTGCGCAGTCATGTTGAATACTTCTGTCCCTTTCTACTTTACAACTTGAGGTTTGATGAGGGTCAAGATAGATCTAGTGATATACCGCTAAAGGAAGTGCTTCAGTACAGAGTCAGAAGCGGTATGTATTGTTTATACTACTTACAATGTTACCCCCCCATAAAATATAAATTCACCCTTTCTCCCTTCCCTTTTTCGAATACAATGAACCGATTCTTTTGCTGAAGAAAGTTGCTAAGAGAAAATTGAAACATCTGTGTCTAAACTTTCTTTGAAGCGCAGTCTTTTGTCTTTTGTATTTGTAGGGTTTTGCGAGTGTTTTCACATCAATATGAAGAGATAGTTAGCCAAATCTTTTACCATGGACTCCTGCTGCGAACTGACCGTGAGTAAACACCCGATCTCGCTGTGCTCAATTTCTCTCGCACACGTGAAATGGGTGTTGTTGTTTCCAAAACAAATAGGAAGTTATCTTGTGCTTTTGCATTTCTGCACGCACACAGGTACCATTGCTATGTTTTAATGATCAGAAGAAATATCAAAACCATCCGATATATATGATACGAAATAGCTAACAGAGGGAGGCAAAGATTATAGTATACCAAGTTTTCCGCGTAGTACGATTATGAAGAATAAATATTTGATAAAGTCACGTAGATGCGCTTAAACCTATTCCATCTGTCCTTGTAATTTTTCTGGTCTCATCAATTTCTCAGGAGAATACGTACAACATTTGTCCAAATTCCATATATATTCTTTCTAAACTAATGAGTAAACTCATTAAGAACACCAACTGATATCAATAAACAGGAAAGAAAACAATTCTTTATACTTCTATCATTTGGTACACATCTCTATGAAGCACGTTTCTTTTCGAAATAGCTCCTTCGTGTCACAGCTGTGGTTAGTTTTGTTTTGTGTTAGGATGAAAGAGAGAAATGCAACATTTGCTTCGCGGGGAAGTTATATATATTATTAAGATGAGCGGTGATAAGCGAGGTTTAACAAAGAGTGCCTTTCGGACGCACAACTTAACGGGTAGTTGCAGTCCGTGTTGAGAATCGAAGCAAAGCTATGTAAGACATGTCAATATTGAGCTCTTTTGTGGTAAAAGTGAACTTCAGAAACACACAAAAGACTTGAATCATCAAGCTAATGTAAAGCAAGTGAAAAATAGCCTACCTATCGCTGCATCTTTTCTGTGGCAAGTAGCATGCAGTGTGCAGCAACAAGAATCGTGTTAAGGACTTTTTTTTGAACATAAAATTCCCTCCCACACCATAAAAGACAATATAATGTTTGTTAAAAGAAAGCGCACATAATATTTTTAAATTTTGTTTGTGATCCTATCATGCATAATTATAAATAATGCCTTTCATACTACGAGAATGAGTTCAACTATACGTCATGGCCCCTCTAAAGCGGGGCCGCGGTGACTCAGTGGTAGATCGTTCACCTCTAGTGCTTCGGGACCCTGGTTAGATCCCAGCTCGCACCAAGTGAACTTTGTGGTGGACAAACACCGTGGTGGACGGGAAATTTTGCATCTAATCGGATAATTTCATGGCTTCTAACAGGAATTTGCAGTTACGAAATTTGCATCACTGTCTTTTGAAAGGATGCCTAGAAAAAATACTACTAGAAAATAACTGAAAACACAAAATGGATTTGATAGCCAAATGCACGTCATCTTGGTGCGTCATCATTTTTCTTTAAATATTTGTATTTAGTATTAGATTTCCATTTCAGTGTCCATTTCAGCATCAAGGCTATATGAGACGTGAACTTACAAATTAACGTAGGTTCAGAAGCACATGAGTTCCCACCGGAAATCGAACCTAGGTCTCCCGCACCAAAGACGAGTACGCTAATCATATGGACAAGGGTGTTCAATATTTAGTAATGTGTACATAAAGTTGTGAAATTGAGCTTGTATAATGGAATGCAATTCCTTCTACTGACATAAACCTTCACTATACTCAGCTGGACAAAGTATCTTTAAAAAAAATGTCATTCTTTATGTTTCAGTTCCTGGTTCGACTGAAGGATGGAACAAATTGCAATGAGCGTTTTTGGATCCTACTTTGTGTGGTTGATTCATCATAAACTTGGTATTTGATACGAACTAAAAACGTACAAATATAAATTTAAGTCATTCAAATACCTTTAAACAAAAATTGAATATGAATATATATATATCGTTCGTGAAAAAGTCATGTTATTTCTTTAATACAAGTACATGAATACAGTTAGCTTCTTTTAATGAAAATAAGTGGTGGTTGGTCTTTAAAACTAGTGTGGAAAGATTAGTAAAGAATCTGGCATAATTTAGAAAAATATATGGTAATTCAGGCCCGTGTTTGGCATCATCGATTGTCTCAAGAGTGGCAACTCTGAGTTAAAGGTTTCGCTTCGAGAATAATGGATTCTCTGGGATATATCAGATATACAACTCGAGTTGGAGCAGTATTCTCTATAACAAACTTTGAAGCAGGCAGCATATCTGTTGAAATAAGTTATTTCTGAGTATATGAGTGGAATTCAGAACTATTTTGAGTCAGTTCGACTTGTTTCTAGTTAAGGCAAGGTAAATCAATCTCCGGATAGAGAAATAGATTACTCTTATGTTATTTCTTAGTAGGGAACATCTAACATTTTCACGGGAGACAGTGTCTTTTTATGGATATTGACATTTCCACGTATATTTAAGATTGCTAGGAATACCTGGTTTCCATAGTAACGGACCAAGTAATAGGGATTTTAGAGTGAGAGCCTTATTTGAATTGTGAGCAAGAAGGATGCTTGTTTACGAGGTTCAAAGACTGTTTTTAAACCACAGTCTAACTGTATTCAACTGAGTGTAAACTTAAAGAATACTGGACTAGTTCTCGATGCGAACCTAACCTCAAACGAAGATTCTGCTGAAGGCGCTTCACTTCTCTGGTGAGAGGAATTTTCTTATATTCAACCAACTCAATGCTATAAGTAACAGAATTAGCCTTTTTGATGGAGAGTCTGTTTATAGACCATTCCATGTTTAGGACTTTAGGCCAGACAGCTTTCTGATTATTGAAATTGTCTTTTACATGTGAGGGACTATGATGTGAGAAAACACATGTTCTGCTCTCTCATGATTAAAGCACAGCTTAGCTGCGTTAAAGAAAATCGATTTGAAATTATAGTTTTATGAAGGCTTAAGTAGGCGACTTCTTCTCCGGACTGAAAAGTTGGTCTTTTATTTCATGGCAGTTAACTTAAAGGAAATTCTTCTCAAATCAGAGCACCATTCTTAAGCACCAAAATATCCTGTATGGACTGTGGAAATGCTTTATTTATCGGTTTCCCTAAACATGTGGTATGTACCACTCTGTGCTTGTTAATTACCCTAGACAAACTTACCGGGCAGTTCAAACTTTTACAGTTAAAGAAAAGATTACAAGACTAATAGTTATTTACTATATGTTATTTTAAATGCGACACTAGTAGCAATAAAAGCCACAAACTCATTTTCTTTTCTTTTCTTTCTTTCTTTTTTTAATCGCACACACAAGAACACCTGTACACCAAAACGATCATGTTCGACAATGTTCCTGGGTTCATTGCGTGTTTCTATCTCTTGGTAGATGAATGTTTGTCCAGAATCACTATTGGAAATCGGGTTTCAGACCGCGAAATGCATGTTTAACCCTTTGAGACCTGGTGGTAACATTTGCGTACAACATATTTGCGAGCACAAAATACTACTTAGTAAATAACCAGTGGATAGTCTTTGTTACTACTTAGTTTATTATCTAAACAAATTAGATGGAGCACTATGGCTCAGTGGTAGAGCGCTTACCTCTGTTGCGTAGGGCTGTGGTTCGATTCCCCGCAAAGTAGTTTAGGAGTGGACAACATCGTGCTCGTGGGTTTTCTCTGGGTACTCCCGTTTCCTCCCACAATTTCATTCCAACAATTTTTCCATCATCATTCACTTACCTTAATCATTAGCTCCCTTAGCCTAACAGACATAATCCTGGGACGTTATACTCAAATATTTCATTTCATTTTTTAAAAAACCAATTAAATCATAATTAAATTGAAGGCTTATTCTTTTAGTATGGGAAACATATTGATACCCATGGCCGTAATCAGGCTTGAAGATTTGGTCGGACAGACATCATTTAGGGTCAGGCTCTTAAGTATTCTTTTAATAACAATGCTGAACAAACTAGACAATCGTGTTTTAGGATTTTAGAAAACGACCGTGAATTATGTTCAAACACAATTATTATTATATTTATTTCTCTGACTATTGGATCTTTACATTACAGTGTTAACAAAAGAGAATAATTGTTTGTATAATAGTATTCAAGAGTTTTCTCATCATGATTAGTTTTGTAAACAATTCAATTACACTTATTTGGTGTTTATTTCTAAATAAGTCCTAATACAATTTCATAAAGTTGTAATTCTTCTTTAGTTTGTATCACTTTACACAATGACAAATCCAAAAGGTGTGTTGTATCGGTGCAGTACCAGTTTTTCACGTTTTTCAAAATTTTCCAAAACCCAAAGAATAATCTTTAATTTCTGATATTTTAGTCGTCACAAATTACAATTTTATAATGTAGTCAATGTTTATAATTACTGGGCAGTTGGGCATTTAAACTAATGACATCATAATAAAGTCAAAACCATAATTTTGAGTTGAATTGATTCTGAGTTTAACGTCCCGTTCAGCAGCGAGGCTATGTGAGACGTGGACCTACTGATTAACGTGGAATCCTAACCACATGAACTCCCACTGGGAATCAAGCCCAGGTTTCCCACGCCAAAGGCAAGTATGCTAACCGTTAGCCACGAAGGTGCTCCACCATAATTTTAGTGGGCGATAAGAAATATCTCGCCAGTGCTTTTACAAGAAATAAAATTTTATAGGTATTAAAGAATAGTGGTAAGAGATTTTATAGTAGCTCTTTTATTTATGAGATATGAGTATTTTGAAAGAAAAAAACTAAAGAATAGGTTGGCGGAACCACAAGAGACTCGTAAAATAAACTTTGTTATAAATACATACGCACCTTACTCACCTTTTATAATTACTATGCTTACGTTCTCCATAAAAACAGAAATTCTCTTTTAGTGATACTTTACACAAGATCACGAAGTGGATTCCAATTTAATTAAAGGCAAAATACAATACAATAATCCACAAATATTGCCTCAAGTGAGTTTAAAGATTTCTAAACATTAGTGGGTTTGCGCTCTGTCGGGGCTCTGTCGTTGCGATCCATTTGCAGGTCTTGAGAGGAAAGTAACAAGGGACTTACGCACATAGTAAGTAAAAACAATTAATATGCCTGTAACTTTTCCCCAAATGGGTGTATCTTAAAACTAACCTCACCATTGTTTTCCTAATTAAATTCTAGCCCGAAATTATGTATCATATTACCCTATTCCCATTTTGAAAACTTGACCTTAATTCAAAATGGCGGATTTCAAGATGGCTGCCGTCAAGGTCATACTTACCATACGACTTCCCCCTAGAACTTATATGTATCCACATGGTTGTTCTTTACTTTTCTTCATTAACGCTCCGTTTACAAAGGGTAGTAAGGGACTTCTGTAGTAATCTCTAATAAACACATCACAACTCTTAAAAGTTATTAAAAAAAAATAAATAGAAAACATGCACCATTGCAAAAAAATTTGTCGTCACAAGTAATGCATACATGCCTTCTATCAGCAAAAAAAAGTTTCATTGAAATTTGAGCCGGACATTTGAGTGATGTCCCTTGTGGGAAGTGATTGAACGTGACGTCAGAACGCATCGCCCCCCTTTCCGGAATTTACGGGAATTAGGTGACCTGAGTGTGCACATGTGGTGTCAGCTCTCTCCAGTGACCTATCAAGGATCATTGCGTGTATGTCAAGACGTGTCGTCGTTTTTATCCATGCCAAAAGTCGACATACTGACAATTAGGTAGGTAGTCATAATGGTCTGGCTGATATGTGCGTATATTTTAACTCGTACATTTTGTCTCGACTCAAATTTCGAGACGTCTCGACTCGAATTCGAGTCGAGTCGAGACACGAGTCGAGACAGAAACATATTTTCGAGTCGAGACACGAGTCGAGACAACATTTTCTCGAGTCGAGTCGAGACAGGCTTAAATCTCGACTCGACTCGACTCGTGCGCATCCCTAACTTCAATACAGTCAAGGCTTGCATTACCTGTGCCCATTTTTTTGTTATTATTATTTTATTTATGTATATCACCAGTTCAAGTTTATTTCTAATGTATATATGTTCATGTCTTTAAAATAATGAATAAAGATAAAAACCCTTAGACCAACTATAATTGTTATAGCCTCCACAATATCAATGCAACACTTCCCCGAAGAAAGTGCGCAACCCTTGAAACGGGTAGACTGTAAAAAAATTACCTGTGCCACTAATTACAAATACCATGTTACCTTTCAGTTTTATATTAGCCACAAAGACGCTGCTTGTTTGATGTAATTGCTAGAAACCTCCCCCACTGCGTGGGAAAACGTGTTGCTGAATTCTGCACGACAAGTTAAAGAGGTTTATTCCTTTACTTTTCCTTCCAGTTTCAACGATTTTTGGAAAGGCTGGATCGTAGCAATCAAAAACATCTACACGATAAACATTCTGATTCTTGAATAGATTTTTCAAAATTTGTACACATGTCGTAGACCTTCCAATAAGGAATATGAAAAGTCTAAAGACAAGAAATGGCTTGGATTGGTTCTGTGGATGGGAGAATAAGATTTGCTGACCGTAATGATCAACTAATAGCTTCTTTATGACTTTGTTATCGAATATTCATTGACTCTTCTTCATTTGCAGAAGCGGATACCAAATCTTTCAGTCGGCGAGATAAGAAAGCTAATTCAAAGGCTGTAGTTTTAAGTTGGTTGTCTATCTCCTTCGGAAGCATCTCGAATGTCTTCATTAGAACGTCACACTTTTTGTCAGATGAAACAAAGATCCCTTTCTGATTGAATACTCCCGACGACAAGCAAAATGATCAAAGATATCAGCAGCAAAAATATCATTGACATCATTATACATGCATAGCCGAGTGAATATTTTATCCTGCTCCCGTCTGTATGTTTCGAATAGTCTTTGAGCCATAGTTTCTTCACATAGCCTGTACAGAAGATATTTTTTTTTCTTTTTGTTAGTTTTTGCAACAAAAAATATCAGTTTTCTAACCCATTGATACTCTACTCGCAACAGTTGATGACATTTCTTTGGAGCTGCATGTAGATTTTACACAGGATTCGTCTTTGGAAGTTGCAACCTTCTCAGCGATGGACACATTTCGTTCGTTGGCGTAGCTACGAAAGCATGATCGATATCATAAGGGTGTGCAGTTTTCTTCAGTAGCTGCTTTTAGACGATCACATAGCCCAGTGTCCTATCTTGTTTCAGCGCTTGATTTTAATTTTTCTAAATGCATCAGTTTCGGATTTTGTACAATTTCTTCGTTGGAGAATGTTTGATAGGCCTATACGATTCACAATGATAAGTCCTAATATTTCTACTGCTTTGTAGAAGGATTTGTTAGTTCCCGAGACATTTTGATAGAGTGTGTATATGTGTTACTCCAAGATCACTCATGCTGTCAGTCCTGAAAAGCACATAACACAAGAGAAATTATTAGTGTTGATTCAAGAAAATATATAACGAATTTGTTATAGCAATCACATCACAGAAGCGCAGGTTAAATATTTGCTAGGGTGTTTCTGACAAAAAATTTTAAAGTTTAAACAGAGACAAATAGTTAACCGATCATCGTAAGCACATAAATAAGAAGTAATTTTAAAGCTTAGGTTCTTCTGACTAGTTTCGCCAAGAATGATACCATTATCCTTAGTCGTTTCTAGTCTACAGCCCAATATGTACATTCTGCTTGTTAGAACGGCGTCCATCATGAATTTGAGGCCACCATCTTGGATTCTACCAGAATCAAACTGTAAGTCATATCATATGTTAATGCTGACTTACACCTAATGTTCCTCCCACTTTCTTCATTCCACCATTTCATTTATTTCTCATAATCACCGTCTCCTTTAGCCTAACCGGCATAACCGTGGGACGTAAAACTCAAAGATTTCATTTCATTTTTCATATTTTCTTATCCGTTGGATCATTCCGACGAAAAATTCAGAGAGAGAAACGGGTGGTGTTTTACGTGTGTCCATTCCTTATCTTTCTATCTGATTCCTTTCAACTATCTCTTCTTGGAGACGGAATTGTGCTCTTTCGTGGACTCTTGGAGTGTGTCCTGGCATTTTACCATTGCTCCTAATTCACTTTTCTCCATTTGTAAAAGCTGGTCTTCGGACATGCTGCTCACAAAACATTAACTTTAAAGTACAATCATTTTAAAACTGGCAAGAGACACAGATAACCAATTTTTGGACACTTCTGCAAGTAGTTATGATAACGAAACATTTGGAGATCATGCGAGAATAGCACTAGATGAATATTTTCTCCAAAGTGGAAGTGACGTTCCAAAGTAAGCTATAACCGTTGCATCCTTATTCTAATATCTGTCACCAGTTCATAACTGTTTTCGTAATAATAGTAATAATAATAATATATTTTCGTTTCTCCTCAATCTATCTCTTCTTGCTTATTCTTTAGCTCCACTCCGAAGAGAGATAGTGAAGGAAAGCAAACATGAAGAGAAAAAGAGAGAAAGAAAACACAGAAAATAGATTTTTAAAAAAGTTCTCTCTTTCTTTCTCTTTCCTTCTTCCGAGAAAGAGAGACAGATTCTTCCTTTCTCGTTTTTTTTTTTGAAAGAAATAGAGAAGAGAGAGGAAAGTTTTCCTTCCCTCTTTCCCTCTCTTTCTTTTTTTCTTTTTTCTTTTTGACTTTTCAATTTGTTCTCTGTCTGGCTATCTTTATGTGTATATGAAGAAAAATAAAAAGGATATATATATACACAGAGAGGAAGAAAACCACTAATCAAAATGAAAAGCTATGAAGAAAAAGAAGATTTTATTCATTTCTTATTTTCTCCTTCTATCCCTTATTATTATTATTATTATTATTATTATTATTATTATTATTATTATTATTATTATTATTATTATTATTATTATTATTATTATTATTATTATTATTGCTGCTCCATGGTGCTGTATTTTCCCCTACTCCTAAAGAGGTATGAATACTTGCATTTAATTTTGCCCAACAAAATGTCATTACACACCGTTTTAACAAGGAGAAGGGAGCTGCTGGGAGGAAATGGCTTCGATCATTTTTGAAAAGACATCCGAATTTAGTGAAGAAACGCCGACAAGGGTTATCGATAGATAGGGCTGTAGCAATGAATCAAAAAGAAATAAAGGACTATTTTGAACTTTTGGGTACGATCTGTGAAAATAATTAACTTTTTAATAGACCTGGATTCATATTTAAGTCGATGAAACCGGTCTCCAGATGAACGCACGTGTAGAACATGTTATTGGTGTTAAAGGGTTTCCAACGAACCAACTTACGTCTGGCGAAAAGGTGAAACCATTTCTGTTATTCCATGTTGCAGTGCAGAAGGTCTCTTTCTGCCTCATATATGCATTTTTAAAAGTAAAAACAAGAAGCAGGAATGGGAGAACTCTATGCCCAATGATGCAATCATAATAATGAATCAGAAATCTGCGTACGTCAAATCTGCCATTTTCATGATCTGGCTACAGCATTCCACATAATCCTGCGCAGACAGGGAAGGTATTGCTCATTCTTGACGCTACGCTTTCCACTGTGCAAACCCAGATATGGTCCGTATAACATCGGAACATTATATTCTAGCACTGTATCTGCCAAGCCACTCAACGTATTGATCGACCGGTTCTTTAAACTGTTGAAACATTATTTTTACAACGCAGTGCGAAATTAGAGCAAAGTCATCCAGAGTGCGAAAGGTGATACGCAATCAATTTGAATTGTTTATACAGGTGGTTTGGCAGAAGTCTGCAACAATTGGGAAGCTACGTCAGGATTTGAAGCCAGTGAAATTTTTGGATATCTGACAGACTTGGCTGTAACAGTTCAGTCGCAGAAGAAACTAACACCTCTTCTACTCATGCTGAAGTGTAGTAGGCCTTCTCGCCTTCCTCAGCACGAACGAAGAACTACAGATACACATAGGTCTACGTAGACATCGTCTGACCAGCTTTCACGTCAAGATACGCCAACACGCTCTGCTTCTTCTGACCGGTCTTCGGCCAGTATAGAGTTGATGTCTGCAACTCAAAGGTCTTCGCACGTATCTTTGAATGATAATTCTCCTGTACCAGTTCTCGTACCAAGAAACGTCCGACGTAAACGACAGGCGTCTGTATTGAATTTGGATGTTCCAAATGTGTCTGCTAAACAATCTTCCACCAAAACCATGAACACCAGGGGAAGAAAGAAAAGTACTTGTGCTGCACAATCGGATAACTATTGCAGTGTTTGTGGGTTGTATTATTTTGATCCAGATTGTCTTAAAGTGGATTGGATAGGATGAATTGCCTGTCAGAAATGGTTTCATGCTACATGTTTTGAAGATCACGCTAAGTGCCCCAGTTGTTTGTAATCGTACAGGCCAAGGAAATCTTAGACCCTACTTGTTTTTGCTTACAAGTTAAAGAAGAGATAAGGTCGTACTCATATTACACTATGTTCCAAAATAATGCACCACGTTACGTTTGCCAATGCCTGTTCCGCTTTTCCCTTTAAATCAAAACATTCACTTCAATAAAATCCAGTAACGAAACAAAACGAGAAATCGACTACATCTGCTAATTTTTTCTGCTCATATTTTGGCAACCCTGTAGAGTAATGCAGAAAACCAGTCATGTCTCCTCATAACAGTACGTAAGCACAACATAACAGTAGGTACTGTAGTGAACAAATGCAGTAACTCATCAAATATTCAGTGGCGTATCTAGTCCGTGGCCGGGGGATTATTTGTATGGGTGCTGGAGCCCCGGAGTATCTATGTAGTTGGCGCGCAGGATTACGTTTATTTGGTTCAGAGTGCAAATGAGGGGCTACGCGAGGGAACGCCATTACCTTAGCAATAGTTCAAGAAAGAAAGGAAAAAAAATGATTAGAATCACACAAAGATGTAGACAAAGAAACAACTTTGTTTTATTTTTTATTTTTTAAATTTATTATTATTATTTATTTATTTATTTATTTATTTATTTATTTTTTGCTTTGTTTCGTCTTAGAACATCCCGCCCTTGCCTCTCTGAGCTGTGTTTTCATTACATAGCCCGATCAGAATATCTATAAACGACCGATTCCTTAGTTCTTGAATTATATTTCCAACCCTGATTTGGTTCCACAGCATTACTTCAAATTACATCATTACAGCTTAGGGTTGCCAGATGTTACATTTTCCCGTAACCTATACGTTTTTCTATAACATTATACGTTGTACGTTTTATTTTTTCATAAAAGCATTTCTTCCATTTTTTTTTAAATAAATGAAAGATATTGTAGTTCTAGATACTTTTTTTAAAAAACAATATAAATTAGTGTGAAAAAATAATTGGAGAAACTGATTTTTCACACACACTGTTAATAACAATGTAACACATGAGGTTATAAGAGAAAATGTAACAAGTTGTTTTTTTATCTCCTATTTAACAGGCACCGCAATCTACAACGAGATACTTTGCATCGTTTAATAATTACCTGTACCTTGGGCAGAAAGTGCTCATACTCAAGTACTATACTTGATATAATGTTAATTTAAAAAATAACAAAAGAAGAATGTTTTTAATATATGTAAAAAAATATACATTATTGTATAATTCGTTGCTATGTAGTTGTTTATAGATACCTAACTTAACATGTGTGCTTACAAGACAGTTTGTGTAAAAATACGTTAAAAAGAGTATCAACTAATAAATCATTTAATACCGATCATCGATTTGTAATTTCGATAGAAAAGGTGAGAATAATAGTGTATATAATTATTGAAGATATTTTTATGTGTAAACAATTACTACCACTCAAGATTTACTTATATCATTAGCCGAACCAGGTTGACGACTACCTTTGGTGAGTCGTTATAAAATTTTTGGTTTACCTCACCCGGGAACTTTGTAAATTCATATCCTGAAGTATAAAGTAAGGGTGAATTTACTTCTGTAATAAGGTTCATGACTACGAACTTTACTGTACTTAGAAGTGGTAGAATAATCACAAGAAAAATGATGATCGGTGAGGCAATGGAAAAAGAAACTGGTGACAGTGGTAACGAAGAACAAAATACAGCTCCTGTTGTATCCGAAATGTTAACGTTAGAAGACAAAATCTTAATGGCTTTACAGAGACAAGAACAACGATTGGAACAAAGTTTAGCCCAGATGTCGGAAAATTTAAAGCAGACTTCCAGTAAACAGTATGAAGAATTAAAGCAGACTTCCAGTAAACAGTACGAGGAATTAAGTAAACGATTGGAGCAGACATCCGGAGAGACGAAACAATCTATTATCCAGGCGGTGAGTGACATTACATCACAGTTCGATGAAAAGCTAAGAAGAGTATCTGAAGATTGCCAGGATAATTACAACCATACAATTCAAGAAGTCAACTGTGTAAAAAAGGATTTGGAAGTAATAGAATCTTCTATACGGCAACAAAAGATTCAGGTCACGGATAATTCTACCAAAATACGTGCGAATACTCAGTTGATATCTGCATTACAAGAGGAAATCAGGATGCTACAGATTAAGGACAACGCATACCACAACAACATGGTTAATGTTCATCTGGAGTTCCCTTGTTCACAGGAGATGACCTCGCATTCACCCGTAGCAGATCAATGTGGACCTCACATTATCTCATCTTCAAGTAACCCATCCGATGAGGACATTATTTTGGAAGGAATTCATCCAAGGAATACAGATGGGCGAAAAAGAGATGGTGGAACTACACATCACGCAGTAGGTAGGAATTGTCACTCAACACGAACACGGAAAGGTGAAAGAAAGGTAAAGTTAAGTGTAAAGATGAGTGAAATACGTGCTATGAGTAAGTTCAGTGGTAAATGTAACGAAAATGCTACCTCTTTCCTAGAAAAATTTCAGGACGAGTGCAATATAATGTGTATAGATAAATCGCAATATATGAAACTAATCCCTCATTTATTACTCCCACCATGTTCTTTATGGTTTAAAGCCGTACGAGATCACGTCAATACATATGAAGAATTCAAAGCAGCGCTGATTGCAAATTACGAAAATGACTTTTTGCTTGCAAACAGAGATGCCACAATTAGAAATCAACCTTTCAATCCTCGTTTGCACAAATCTGTTGTTGACTTTGTTGTAAATACATATAACGAATTAAAAGTCGTTAATCCGTTGCAATCGGAATCCAGAGTAATTGCATCAATCCGAAATTTGCTACCGTTTAAGCTACAACAGATCCTGTTTTCTACCCAGTGTATGAGTTTTAATCATTTATTAATGCTTGTACAATGTTATGAAACTCAATACCATGCTCAGAATCATCAAGCGGGATCAGGCAAAATTAAAAACAATTCAGATCATTTTGTACCTGTTCGTAATCTAAATATCCGTAATGCGAACAATACTGAACACAACCTAAATCGAGTGAATTTAAGTAATCCGAACGAGCAAACTAGGCAAAGATATATTGGGAATCCACCTAACCTAATTAATCGTGGCAATCCTTATGTTAGACCATATAACCAAAATAGATTCAAAAATAGACGAAATACATGGCGAAATTCAAGGAATACAGTAAACTACATGGATAGACGTAGTCGTAATTCAAGAGATGGCACTTCGCATCAAAATCAAGAGAATGACCCAATTCTTGTACAGAATAACAATACGGGACATAATCACGATTGTGCAGTACAATGTACTTTATTGGAACCATACACGAGTATGAATTTAAACTAACTGCAGCTGATGTGGTAGGGGTTAAACCCATATCAGCTATAGATTCTCATGAACATTTACCTTCAAATTTATGCGATAATGTCAAACCCATATCAGCTATCGATTCTTATGAACATTTATCTTCAAATTTTTGTGTTCATGTTAATGATGAAAACGATCTTTTACATGACATATCTGTAAATAATTATTCGGAAATAGCAATCAATAGATGTCAGTATCAATTTATGCCTGTAGTAAATCGTTGTTGGTCCGAAGATGATAATGTCAATGATGGTTTTGATGTTGAAGAAAATTTTGTATTTTTAAAATCATACAGTACAGCTAAAATACCTGTCAAAATCAATGGGTTAAGCACCGAAGCTCTACTTGACACAGGCGCAAACGCCTCTCTATTATCATATTCGTCATGGAAAGCAATTACTAGTAATTACTCGAATTCTAAATTACAAAAGGCTGAGAATCTTATTATAGTCGATTTTACTGGCAAACATAAAAAGAGAGTAGCTGGAATTACTCGTGTGACAATATCTATTCAAGATTTTGAAATATCAATCCCTATTCTAGTGATAAAGGAATTGAATGAAAAATTAATTATTGGTTTAGATTTATTATCTCAATTGCGTGTCATGCTTGATTTTAGAAATCAAACGTTAACTATACCCGGCATACCTCAGGAAATCGTTCAGAAACTGCTTCCAAAATCTGATGATATTGCTTGTCAATATAATAATGTTCCTAATGTATTGAATAATGTTTCTGTAAGTTCAGAAAGCGATAAATTAAATGATCAACTAACGCAAGTCACACAAAATTTGATGGATTCTAAGGATGATGTATTGTTTTCTGAGTGTGTTAAGTCACTTGAAAGTAGTCTTGATTTTATAGATGATACAGTAAAAACCCACTTTAAAGATATTCTATATAAACATAAAAATGTTTTCTCAGAACGTCCTGGGTGTTGTAAGGATTTTGTTTATTCTTTTAAGGTTAAGACAGATAAACCCATTGTGACTAAGCCCTATATAATTCCCTACCGATACAGGGAAAATGTACGTCAGCAAATTACAGATATGTTAAGAGATGGGATCATTAGGCCTTCAAGAAGCATTCACCTTAATCCATTACATGTAGTTCCTAAGAAAAATGGTTCTCTACGTGTGGTTTTGGATTTGAGACGCACGAATTGCCATATTGATCTGGAACAAGTGAGGTATCCTCCAGTGGAAGAAATACTAGCCTCTTTACAAGGGAATGCAGTCTTCGGAAATTTAGATCTCGTAATGGCTTATAATCAGGTCGAATTGCATGAGGATTCGAAACCGTACACAGCATTTAGTTTTGAAGGTCACTTATATGAATACAACCGTGTAGTTTTTGGGCTTATCAATGGTAGTGCGGCGTTAGCTTCCTGCTTAAATAAAGTCTTAGGACAAGACTTACGCAGCAACGTGATAACCTACGCTGACGACATCTTGATAATGGGAAGGAATCCGCAGGAATACTTGAAGTACTTAGATATAGTTTTGGATAGATTGGAAAGTTCGGGTCTTACTATCAACCTACAGAAATCAAAATTTCTACAAAATTCTATAGAATTTCTTGGATACCAAATTGATGCCTCGGGTTTACAGTTCAGTCAATCTAAAGTACAAGCCATAGAGGATCTGCCCGCGCCGTTAAATGTGAAACAGACACGGCAAGTATTAGGGCTCTTCAATTGGTTTCGCAAAGCCATCCCGCGATTTGCTGAGATAGCCCAGCCTTTATTTATGATTATAAAGAAAGGAGTACCATGGCAATGGGGTCCGATTCAAGAACACAGTTTTAATAAGTTGAAGGAGAGCGTGAAGCGAAACATCCATTTGAATCACCCTCGATATGACGTTCCTTTTTATGTCCAGTGTGATGGTTCTCAACTTGGAATCTCTGCAGTACTCTGGCAACCAAATCCAACCATTAAGGAACCGGCCGTTATCCATTGCGCTAGCCGTACTTTGAAGAAAGCTGAGAAAGGATACACCACGACAGAAATCGAACTTTTGGCCGTACGTTTTGCGATACAAAAATTTGCTCCATACCTCAGCGGATGTCATTTCATAGTACTTACCGACCATAATTCATTACGATACCTTAACAGTATACAAGGATATAATAACAGACTACTTTGTTGGTCGTTGGAGCTTCAATCTTATGATTTTGAAGTACAGCACATTAAAGGGGTAGATAATGGACCCGTAGATACCTTATCACGTCTGTTTCCTGGAGAAGAACAACATATTTTGTCCATCAACGAATTTAAGGTCTTGCAGGATGAAATAGCTACCATTTCAATGGAAGATCTAAGAGAACATCAAATGAATTATCCGGAATACAACCAAATCATGGAACATTTGTCTTCATGCAGTGAGGGATGTAATTGCCCCAAACATTGGAATTCTAGATTTAAATTATCCAACGGAATTCTACTTATTAAAGATTTCAAATTCAAGTCTAGAAACAAAATTTGCATTCCACCTACGCTGACAACCCGTATATTAAAAGCCTATCATGACGATTTCGGTCATTTTGGTTATGTAAAGGTATGTGCATTGATTAACAAATCCTTTTATTGGAGAGGAATGAGAGTTCAAATCAAAAATCACATCAAGGACTGTGTTGAATGTATGCGAATCAAACATAACTACCAGGCTGTACATAAACCTATGCTCTCAATAACACCAGAGAGACCACATTCGTTTCTATCTATCGACCTATATGGACCGTTACCAAGAGCAGCTACCGGAGAAACTTATCTACTTACTACCATGGATATCTTTTCGCGTTATGTGGTAGCTTATCCTCTGCGTAGAGCAACTTCCGCTGCTATCGTAAATAAAATCTTGAACGTATACATTCCACATTGTGGTCCTATCGAACACATATTATGTGACAATGGTTCACAGTTCAAAAGTGATGTGTTTATCAAAGCTATGAACAAGGCTAACATTAAAATTCATTTCGTAACTCCGTACCACCCTAGCAGCTCTGTTGTAGAAAATGTGCATCGTAATTTTGGTATGTTGTTTCGACACTTTTGTAAAGATAAACATGCCGAATGGATTAAGTATGTCAGTCAAATCACGTATCTTTTGAATCATTCGATATCAGACACTTTAGGCGTGTCTCCTGCTAATGTACATAACGGTTCAGATTTGATTTTCCCTGTGGAACGACATTTTAATGTCAAGTTAGAAAATTCAACAATCGTAGATTCTTCCAATTTAGTGAATATGGTAAAAATCCGAAGACATAACAAATTTGTGAAATGTAATTCTCAATTAGAGTCTTTGCAAGAAGGAAAATATCGAATCAAGATCAATGACTTAGTTTTTGTTAAACAACATCCACTAAGTAATGCGTTGTTAAAGAAGATTTATAAATTTTGTGACATTTTCTCAGGTCCTTATTTATGTTTTAAGGAAATAAACCCTAAAGTTTTTGAATTGTTGAACGCTAAAACGGGTACGTCAATTGGACTTCGTAATATAGACGAGTTGAAGGTTTGGAGGCCTACCCAGTATACAAGAGAAAAATGGATGCGTTTAGTGAAGAGACTAGTTGCACCTGACATTCTTGCTCAAATTAATAAGAATGAAGGCGACTAAAGAAAAAAAATTAAAAAAAATAAAAGGGTGTTTACTGTTTGTGTAAAAATAGATTTATTTTCTTCCTTTTGTTCGTCTGAACGTAGGTTACGTTTAATTTTTGATTTTTACTTAATTTAATTTTCTTTAATTCTCATTAACCAATGATAATTTTCAAATGATTTTAATTCTCTCTTGTTAACCTCCTGAGACCCAAGACAAGACTAAAATGAATTTTGTCATCAAAAATGCATTTCTTAGATGAAAATCAGATGTAAAAGTCAATTCAAGAAAAAAAATATCAACTCAGTATTTTTATGGTGTCATAATTGAATGTTCCCTATAGGGAACATTGGGCCTCCAGCTCATGTTTTCTGAGAGTATTTTTTAAACAATAAATCAATATTTATTTCAAATATTTTGCTATTCTTTGTCAATTATAAGTACAATATATCATTACAAGGATTAAGAATAGAGTGTAAATTTTATACATACATACATAGTTATAGATACACATTTAAAATACGTACAATAAACTACCATTTTATGATATCCTTGAAATTTGACCTTTTCGTCTACTTTTATATATATTGTTCTCAATAATTACAGCATGTTGTGGTACTCTTTGAAGCAATTCCTATTAGCTACCAGGCACAAGTGAACATTGCATGCCTTGCACATAACTCTGGCTTTATTGCTCTTACATCCAGGAAGTCGACATCTATGTGCTTCGCTATCCACAATTTCGGGCATATGAAGAGAATCTTTCTTCCTGAACTCAGCTGAGGGATGGGGACTTGTTGCTTGTCGTTTACGTGGATTTCTTGTCATTTCAGTTTCTTCATCGGTTTTGTTCTCTGGCTCTGGCTCTCCATAGTCCTTCATTTTCGTTGTATCGTGGAGAAGGGATTTTGCAGAGACATTTTGAAGTCAAGAAACTGGAATCTGTTCTTTCTAGGTGTGCGTCTTACTATTTCATCTCGCCTCATTTCTAACCAGCTGGCTGCAATGGCAAAGTCACAGAGATGCATAATAATTCTGACTGTTCATTTCCTCGTTCGTGTTTGAATTCTGTAGTATGAGATAACTCTGTCCAAAAGATCAACATCTCCTATTCCGGAATTCTAACTTTTTACAACTTTTGACCTCTGGACAGTCAAATACTTTTTCTCACTTACACCATCTTTTACACTCATCGAATGGTGAGCAACCATTTACGGAAGATGCCAAGAGCACAGGCTCATTATCAAACCATTTTGTTATGCATATTTGTCCATCATTTCTAACCACGTGATCAATTAATCCCCTACCTAGGGACTACAACTCCCTGTCAGATTTCAAACGTACAGCTTGGGGAATATTTTATTTTCTTATGGTACCAATTCCCTGCATCTTGGCTTCCGAATGAAGTAAATCAAGGAGTGTAATGGACGTAAAAAATCGATCCATATATAATGTACAACCTTCCGGAAGAGATGAAGTTAGTTTCATAACTGCCTTTTCACCAATGATCAGATTCTTCATTTCAGGATTATCTGATTTTAAAATTGTGTCCAGTGAAGGATACTTCAAATACGACATCATAACTATAACTCCAAATAATGTTTTGATCTCCTCAGGCGTAGCGTTTAAGATCTTACCAGTCTTAACATGATATATTTTGTTAGTTGCTTTACTAACGTCTTCGTGAAAAACACCAGGAAAGTACTTTTCAAAATGTTGGATCGGGTGACATTTTCTTACATCGGAGACGCCTTGTTGAAAATCAGGAGCAGGGGCCAAAGGTTGGAAAACATCTGTATGCTTCAACCATGTAGGACGTCCTATACCTTCTAGGTGAACTGGAGAGTCTTGTTCTTCAAAATCTGATTCATCTTGATTTACAAATTGAATGCTGTCCTCTATATAATCCCGTGGAATCAGGTCCAAGTACTCCTCTTCATCAGAGAGATCCAAATTTGAGTAATTTCCATCGACCAATAGTTCCTCTTGAATTTCTTTGTCAGACCTACAAAATAAAAATAAATTACAATATATTAGGTCGGATATATTCGAAACGCGTCAGATTAATTTGCAAAATAAATTTTTCAAATCCTAGGAGCTCAGTTTCCATTTAGATTGGGTGAACATACTATGCAACTTAATTTGAATTCATTGTGTATTTTCTTAGCTGCGTAAAGACAAAATACTGAAAAATAAGCCTTGAATTATAATCAGAGTAAGTAACGCCGAATTGACTAGAATAGGGATTTCCGCTCAGATATGGATTATGGAATCAATTTTAAAAAATATCCTAAAACAATAATACAAAGTGTCTCACAAAATATTTATTTCACGTTCGAAGAAATAAGTGAGATATTTTAATTTTGAAACAATGTATGCAACAAACACTGAAAACGTCCCCTCACCAATTTGATTGGTGTGGTGTTAAGATCAGCTTCTGCATATATGCAAGTTGTATGAGAATTGAGTGATCCATTCACTATTTTCTAGTCAGATGTCAAATGTGATAGTTGAATTCCGATCCAGCTATTGCATATATACAGAAGCTAAGTAAGGCAATTTTGAAGCCAATCAAACCAAATTTGCGCGGATTCGTTTCTAGTATTTTTAGCTTATGTCATTTTCAAATTTTTATATCACTTTTATTTGTGTGAACTTAAAAATATCGATATATATTTATTTATTCCAGAGACTTTCAAATTGAAATAAATTTTTAAAAATAGTGGAAATCACCATTTTAGGTTAATCTTATGCACGATATTCTATCATCATTTCTGTCAATTCATGCAGTAAGCGTGCTTATCCAAGATAGGGGGACATTTCTCTTGGTTGCAATCGTCACCTCTGGTTACAGAATTAGACCATGTGGAAATAGTGGGAATTTACCATTTACCAGAAAGGAATTTTGGCTACAATAGTTCTTTAATTAGATAAATTTTAAATAGTTTAAAACATAGCATGAATTTAGACCATTACTTACGTAAATTAACGTATTGCATAGAGGTAGGCTAAGTATATATCAAGGACATACACATTACTTTCAGAAAATGTACTCTATCATCTATAAGTACTTTCGTCAATTTGGTGACCCAATGTTCCCTATAGGGAACATCGAAAATAAGAACTCGTTTTTTACATTTTGGTAAGTCGTAAGAAATGACTGTTACGATAATTCAACAATACACTACTTTTGCGTACATAAAGCAACAATACATAAAATCAAATGAAAGAATCATATTTCTAAACAAATATTTACCTTTACGAGATGCAGCCGCGAAGTTTTCTGCCATCTTCGTTGACTTTCCACTGTCTGATGTCCTAAGAAAACAAATGAACATCGATATTCGCTATGCTGTCACATAGTTGCAAGCTTCTAGTACACGTTCAAGAAAAATACCCACCTTCCTATTACTGCTATAAAGAAAAACACCAAACATATAGATGTTCCCTATAGGGAACGCTGGGTCTCAGGAGGTTAATGTGAAGAATTATAATTCGATTTATAATTGATTAAAGGCAAAGGTTATTTATATTATAGGTATTTGTGTTGAGAATTTGTTGTCAAAGATTATGTTAAGAATAAGGTTCATTCTATTAAGCTATTTATTCGACGACTGTCTTTATGCGCTACTTTATATATTACCCGAATAAGATTCTTCTATATTCTGATGCCTTATGGATACAATGTATATTTTGAAACATCAGCTAATGTTGTTATTATATAATGCGCCCTGGAGAGATCAAATATTATTTTCTTAACATCACCGTTTTAATAATGATTGAAACTGCTAATCATTGTGGTTTATGTTTTAAAAAGGTAATTTGTCTCTTACGATTTTTAGCTTCGCACCCTTCATTAATTATATTATTAAGCGACGACGTTTTTGTAATAAAAGATAAATGATAATGGAATAAAAAATTTATTATAAATGTATTTATATATATGAAGCTTAATGAAGATATATATATACGAGGGGCGATCAAAATGTAAAGGACATAAGTAATGTAACATCATTATTGTAAACGGACCAGTGGTTCTTAAATATAAAAGCCAAGCTCGCTTGTAACTTTTATAGTCAGTCCCATCGTCGGGCGACATTTTTATACAACGAGATACTTTGCATCGTTTAATAATTACCTGTACCTTGGGCAGAAAGTGCTCATACTCAAGTACTATACTTGATATAATGTTAATTTAAAAAATAACAAAAGAAGAATGTTTTTAATATATGTAAAAAATATACATTATTGTATAATTCGTTGCTATGTAGTTGTTTATAGATACCTAACTTAACATGTGTGCTTACAAGACAGTTTGTGTAAAAATACGTTAAAAAGAGTATCAACTAATAAATCATTTAATACCGATCATCGATTTGTAATTTCGATAGAAAAGGTGAGAATAATAGTGTATATAATTATTGAAGATATTTTTATGTGTAAACAATTACTTCCACTCAAGATTTACTTATATCATTAGCCGAACCAGGTTGACGACTACCTTTGGTGAGTCGTTATAAATCTTATGTTCAAGAATAGTTTCGTTTCAGCATCTTAGCCTTCTTCTGTCAACAACCTCTTGATCATATCCCAATATCATATACGAGGGCTGGAACTTTAATAGTAGCAACTATTTATTCACAACCGATACAAAAGAGTTACATGTTTACACCTGTTACTGTCCTTCAAAGTAGTCATCAGCGTTGTGGAGAACCCGTTGCCAGCGATGTGGAAGGCGTAGTATACCGTTAGCAGAGCCTGCTCTGTTGATGGTGCGAATGGAGCGGTCTACTGCCTGTCGAATCTCTGGAACAGTTCTGAAGCGAATGCTGGCGTTCCTTCAGGATGCGAAGCACAGTCATATGCGCTAATCCGGTTTCGTGGGCGAGCTCACGAATCGTCAGGTATCGATCACTGTCCACTAATGCGGCAACAGCTTGGACTTCTTCTTCAGAGACGCTAGGACGACCTGCCCGATGCATGTCTGCCATAGTTTGCCGACCTTCGTTGAAGGCTTTTACCCACCGTCAGGGCCGGCGAGAGCGGTCGCGGGCCCCGGGGCTGAGCAATCCCGGGCCCCTTACACGTTCCCTTATAACTTTTTACGAACTTACCACTTTGGACGAAGGTAAACTAAAATGAACATTAAGGCTTAGTTTGAACTCTTTATTAGACCATTAATTTACATGGTAAACAGTATTGCTATATCTCCAAATAAGTGAATAATAAGAACTCTGAACCTAGCCTATGTTCACTGTTCGCTGAAAGCAAAGATAAACAAAACAAAACAAAACAACTCATTAATTTACTATTTATGATTTTGTTTTGACCCTATAGTTGTTGGTTCTAAGATTTTTGAAGGCTTCAAAACTAAAATGAATAAAAAATAATATATTTAATACAACGGTATCAAAATACAGAAAAAAGTAACTTATCTATTTGTAATAGCAAAAGTTCTCCTACAATGCTCAAAACAAACTAATTTGTGAAGGAAATAGAAAAAGCACGTATTAAATAGTTAATAAAAGTTGAGAAAGTAAATGTTCTCAACCATCCAACCTACCCTGTACTATGAATATCTTTGCACAAATTGTTGCTAGAAATAATTAGATAGAAGTAAGGTATGCAGTTAGTCTTCCTTAATTAGAGACATGAGGCATTAGGCCTAATTTAGTTATTTCAATGAAATATTGCTCAAATAACTATAGTGTGATTAATAATGTGATATTAATAGTAATTGTCTGTAGGAGAAATTTATTGTGTGTGTTAATACTAGACAACTGTTACAGTTACAATGTATCCTTTTCTACGTATAGTTACAACAAAATTCCCTTTCTGGCCTTTTTCAGGGCGAATTCATCAATGATAGCTTTCAGTTTGGTACACTTGACAAGTTCTGTCTCCACTGCCAACAAGCCTAAGCTTGATAATCTGTCTTGACATACTGTAGAGCGTAAAACGTTTTTTACTCTATTTAACAGAGAGAAAGAGCGCTCTGCACTAGCAACGGTAGCAGGGATTGTGGGGAATATACGAAGGGCCACTGTCAGATTTGGAAATAAAGTTTCTAGATTCAAAGTTTTGATGTTATCTAGGAGATCCCATGGTGAAAGAGTTTTCTCACCAAAATTGGCTGAATATATCAATTTCAGGCTATGCAGTTCATCAGAAAGATCATCTCCTAAATCTTTTGGGTATCGCTGGACTAGTGCAGCTGCTTGTTCTTGGATCTGGTCCCCTGTCATTTCTTTGCAAGACCACAGTACACAAAAATTTTTACACAAAGAGCGCACTGATTGGAAGCGAACTGAGCAAGAATATACAACATTTAGTAATTTTTTACCCTCGGCCGCCGGGCCCCCTTTGGGGCCCGGGCCCCAGGGCTCTGGCCCCTCCTGCCCTCCCCTCTCGCCGGCCCTGCCCACCGTGCCATTGTTCTGTACGGCAATGCCGATTCCCCACACTCCTCTTGAAGCCCTTGATGACACTGTCGTGCTGTACGACCTCTGGAACATTCAATCTTGATCCAACTCCGTTGTTCCTGTTTCGAAAATATAGTGACACCTTTACGTTACACCGTTCGCTCACAAGTGACTGTGCTTCCCTCGCTTGTGCGCCTGCCGATGACGTGGGACGGACGAGTCTATTTGCTCGGAGGTTAGGTAAGTATGTCAACAACGTGCGCTATCAGCGCCACTAGTACATTTCATTGCATAGTGTCTCCACAGCAGTGTTGCCACTATTTAAGTTCAACCCTCGTATGTGGGTTTTCTGGGGTATTCCCGTTTTCTCCCACAATGATATTCCACCAAATTTTCAGTTATCATTCACTTGCCTTAATCATCAGTGTCCGTTAGCCTAAAGAGAATAATCGTGGGACGTTAAACTCTAACGGCCTTATGCATAGTCGATTAGTGCCATACTAAATAGGTCGACTAACATGTTTCCTGCAGTAGTCAGGCCTTTAGTATGACGCTAATCATACGTCAAAACGACTGCATAAGACCGAAAGATTTTATTTCATTTCGATCATGTCAGAAAAAAAAACAGCTACTGTGAACGAATAAAAACAAACTTTCATGTAATTGTGGATTTCGATATGTAATTCAAGGATTCTTTCATGGCTGCCAACTGTAGGGATTTCACCCCTATTGTACGCGTTTAACAACTCATATACGGATGTACGGGTTGCTGTTCCAAATGTATGGGTGAACTATTAATTTTGACACTAGTTTCTTCTGTTGGTTAAAAGCAACAATATGATCATTATTATCATTTAGCAAAATAAGTACAAGTAAATAAAATAAATAGTCTCGTTGCCAGGTCGCAAGAGATATATCTCACATTACGCATTCGAGAGTTGGTAACATTTTCAATTTAATTTAAGAGATTACGTGAGAAGTACAGTCACGAAAGAAAGAATTTTTCAGTTGACAAAATTTCTTTTCATAAAAACTTAACAATAAATTAACTTATTAGAGCACCGATATTGGCAAGTTATCAAATTATAACTATTGTAAAGATAACAACAAAAAAGAAATTAATTAATTTTTTTTTCAGAGTTATTGGCAAAAGAAAATTTGTAAATTGTCAAATACTTTCTTTTCTGGGTGTACCTACATTTTAAATACTGAATTGAAGGGTTCAGTGGGCCAGAGCTGTCCCGGGGGCCGAGTGTTGCACATAGCTGGCCATAAATTATCGTATATCACGATAAATTATCGTATGGTTGGCAAGTCTGAGTTGCAATTATTTTAATGAAACTGTTTCCGTTTCAAATTACAATTGTTCTAGGTTTGCTGTGTGAAGTCGTATATGTGTATGTTATGTATCTTCCTTTTTTCTTCACTAAAAATCGTTAAAAAAAAACTTTCCCCTTTCATTTTGAAAACTCTATTCCATCCTATGATGAAGCATTTGGTTCTTTTATTTATCTTCGCACATCTTCAAAAAGACTTCATAACATGGAGGCTTAATACTGTCTTTGTAGGTGATAAAATGAAAACTATGTCAGTTGTAGTGTAATGTTGAATATAAATCCTTTGACAATGAATATTGACCATCGTATATAATCCTTCTAAACAATGAGTACATAAAATTGATGATACAATCGTAAAATGTTCCAACTTTGTAGCAATGGATTGAAGAGTTAATACATTTGTCAGCAAAGGAAACTATCTTTTAAGAAATGCGTGATTTAAGGCGCATAATTTTTCATTTAATATCTCAATAGAAACAGGAAAACAAATGTTAGAAATAAGCACTTCTAATTCTTAAATTTTATTAGACTCACACAGTAAGGCTTATAACATTGTGTTGTTATACTAATGCCACATTGACTTGATCCCTAGTCTTCCGTTGCAAGCGCTGTTATCGGCTGAAGGAATTCCACTCGCTTTCTCTCGCTTAGCAACAGTTGAACCCTTATTGGCTCAACGCGTGGGTGTGTGAGCTTTAGTTCGCATTTTTGCCACGGCTCAAGACATTTGGTAGCACAATAGTACGTCTCTCCGTAACTCCGCACGGCAACTCTTCAAAGGATGCGATTTTTTATAATTCTGTTTCTCGCATTAGATAGCTTGGCCGAATTCGTTAACGGGCTCAATCCCAAGGTGAATTGCTAGGAAAAAGACATTCTTATTGGTTCTAGTGAACTTCGTGTCGTTTCGAGTACTCCGAGGAAAACCGAAGCATCGCGGCAGTCGAGTTGCGAGTGAGGTTAGATTTATATCGAAATTACACACCCGAGCGTGACGTAATGTCATGTTGCATGATCAGGGGACAAAGGTGGAATAAAACTAGTCCTGCGGGGCTTCTGACCCCCTTCTCTCGCTGACGCTCCCTCAGCTATCTTTCGTAACATAAGTAAATCACTTTTTTATCAATAAAGTTGTGTGTGCAAAGTGGACTGATTAACACGTGACATTACGTCACGACCGGCTGGTGCAGCTTTAATGTAAATTTAACTATTCCCGTCGAGTTGCGACCAAGGTAGTTTCTCTTGAAGATACACTGTCAGGGCATGACAGGAGAGCGGCCCGGGCACTGCACGTCATGTGTAAATTTAAAAATAATAATAATAATAAACGGATGAATTTTTAATGTCAAACTTTGAAAAGAAACTTCGAGGACTACCGCACGGGAACGGCACGCTATGTGTAAGTTAACTTTGAATGATAAATTAAGAGCAATGAAAATTATTGAGTTCACTTAGCATAATGGGCGACAAGCATTCTTAAAATGGACCGGAACACACAGGAACTTCATTCTAGCACATGTGTGTGTGCGGCATTTGTTTCTTACCAACATTTGGACATTTCTAATAATTTATTTGTATGATTACATTATAGATTGATCTATTAAGATAGGCTACCATGACATATTAACACTAGAAGGACCAAAGGGGTCATTTTGACCCCTGACGGAATTTAAAATATTGTAGTTTTAAGAATAATTATCTGATGGCCAAGATATGCCGTCACTTTTACTCGTGTGTTATAACATGTCCATAGCTGAAATATTTATAGGCAATTATTTTTAATTTTCCCGAAAACTTAAGTTCTACCTAGAAGGACCAAAGGGGTCAATTTGACCCTTAGCGTTTTAAACAAAGTTATATGAATGAATGGTTTAAATATTTTCTGTCGTTGCTATTTTATGACTTTTTTCTTGAGTACCGAAATTTTGCACGACGATGTTCTTCTCTGAAGTAAGAATTGTGCTATGTTTAGATTATACGTAGTGGAGTAGAGGGTATTCCGTTTTGAGTGATATTGCAATATAATATTAATGGGGTCGTGTGAAGGAAAGGACTCACGAGGTGTAGATTTATACAGTTTATGGGTAACAAACCAGATAAGTATGGTGTGAAATTTTGGGTGTTAGTTGAGGTGAAAAACAAATATATAGTGAACAGTTTTCCTTACTTAGGAAAAGATGAACAGAGACCAGCAAACATTCCACTGGCGGAACACGTAGTTTTGCAGCTTGTAAAAGCTTTGAAAAACTCCGGACTTCATGTGACCTGTGATAATTTCTTTACGTCGTTACACCTTGCAAGAGAATTTCGAAATATGAAAATAAGCATGCTTAGTACTTTACGAAGCAATAGAAGGGAAGTACCGGCATCAGTTCACTCTATTAGGAATGAACTGTATAGCACAAAAGTACTCAAAACAGCTGATGACATCACACTCACATCGTATCAGTGTAAGAAAAACAAAAAATGTCCTTCTGTTGAGCAGTCTTCATTCGGATGTACTGTACGTGTTATGAAAGGTGAGAAGAAAAAAGAAACCAGAAACAATATTGTTCTACAACAAACAAAAGGTCGGAGTTGATATTGTTGACCTGATGTCACGAAAATACTCTGTGAAGGCAGGAAGCAGGAGATGGCCTGTGCAGCTATTCTACAATGTGCTGGATTTGGCCGCTATCAATGCCTATGTTTTGTACAAATGTGCTACAGGGAGGAAAATCTCTCGACATACATTCATTCTCAAATTAGCGGAAAAACTTTGTCAAGCGACAAGACAGAAACGAGTGCGGAACGAGCCTAATTCTGAAGAGTTGCCAGGTTCGATCCCAACCAAGAAACGAAAGAAGTGTCAGATAGGAAAATGTAAGGGCAATAAAACACAAGACGTGTGCTTTCTCTGTAAGAATTTGCCTGTGTCAAGAAATATGTTCTCTGCTCCATCTGCCCTGAATAAAGATACGGGATTCGTGATGGCACATATGTTGTTTTCAGGTAGGAAACTCAATAACATGACTGTTTCATTGCTCCTGTACGAAAATTACAATTCCAGCTAGATAGTTGTTTCAAGCTGTTTTATTCCAAAAAAACTAACATTGATATTTTCAGAAATAATAAAAATTGTGTGGTTCTATTCAAGAAAAATAGTTTCTTTAGTTATGCATATGATCCAAAATTTCTTTAATTTCAATAAACATTCATTTAAGCAACTTGCATTAATATTTATTCATTAAAACTTAGTAGGAGTCAAAATGACCCCTTTGGTCTTTCTAATATAAGAAAAATCTTGGTCCTTCTAGTGTTAAAATAGATCTGGAACTTCCGCTCTTTATTTACATCTAATAATAACTGCATTCTAGCAAATTAGTGTGATAAGCATTCTAAATACTTGCTTTTTCAGACTGCTAATATTTGAGATGGTTGCTATCACGGTATGATGTTGATCTTTGTTGCTCATCTTCAATTCTAGCAGTCAACTAACTCTTCATATCCTGCAATGGAAGTTTCATGCTACATCATCAGTGCTGGAAAGCTCTCAAAATGCTGTTACTATTTTCATACTTTGCACTTCCTTTTATTTTCTTTACCATCACCGTAGAATAGTTACCGTATTTGTGTTTAAGAAACATTAATGCTTTTAGGTGGAATATGCATATGCTGTTATTTAAATTCCAAGAAATGTGCCGTTGGACGTTCGTAAACGATTTATTAAGATAGTTTTAAAAAGTTCTTGGGCCATGGGGATGGAAAAAGTTAATAAAAAGATCGTTATTTTCCTGACTGATGTCTTTAATTTTTCCAATCCACCATTTCTCGTCGTAAATACAGGATACGGTACGAGTATCATTAGGTGCAAATGACACCATGCTATGTTCTTCATAACATCTGAATTGTGTTTGCGTCAGAGGTATAAATCTATGATATGATCTGGCAATGATAATTCTTTTACAAGTAGCAAATCTCGAATTTCTTGCTGTTTGACAGCACTTCTTCTGATGAAACATAGATAAATTGTATATCTGAGATACTATCAACACAAAACCTGTACATCTGTTTAGCTGTTAAAATTGCGAATTTCACATCATTGCAACAACTTATAACTCCGAAACCACTCAAGTCTCAGTGATGCATTTTTATCCACGTTTTACTGCACAACTATAGTCTATTTTGTGCAAATTTGAGGTTTTTCACTTCTGTCCTTCTTGAGATATTTGATGGTGAAAATACACGATTTTCGAAAATTCGCAATGTTTAAAAATTTCCAGAAAATCAAGTATATGGTTCTCAGATCTGAAACTTGTTTGAAACGTTGTTTTTACTATCTAGTCTCTATGTAGACAAAAAATTGAAGGTGAGTCTCATTTATTTCGTTTCAAAATGAACATTCCAAATTGGTCATTTCTAGGTTTCCAACCGCAATGTTCGAAGCTTTTTCTTTCAACGTTCTGAAGTACGTCCCAATGTGCACAGAACGCAGAATGCTGTCCATTCAGAGGCGTCCGAAGAAAATTTTCTAGAAGGAAGGGGGGGCATCTCCATGGTTGTTATATTGCGTCTGGTATTTCTGTTATTTAATATACGTGGTTTGCTATATTACACATACATTTTCGTGAGCCAAACGGGGACCCGGGTCCCACCCTGCCCTCCCTTTCGGGCGCCCATGTATCCATTCCATTAACTTTGATAGGGTTTTGATTTTGAACTCATTATCTTTTTAAAAAGTTACAGCATTTAACGGAATTCTCTGAAAAGTGCAAAATACGCACACGCGCTTATACAAAATGGCCGCTACAAACAAACCTGCGCGGCTAAAGAATAAATGAATACCCGTTTTCAACTCCCTGAATGTAGTACAATCTTAGGTAAAAAATTTAAAAATAAATAAATTTTGTCAGCAACTTTTAACCTGGAAATTGGTCGATTTTATTTGGACTGCCCCTAGCCTTAGTGGTGACAGAGATGAATCTGGATCTTATACATGATCCAATAATGTTTTTAAAAATCGCTCACTTGTTAGTATATCTTCATTTCGTTGCTTATTCAGATAGATAATTCCATAGCTTTATACACAAATAAAGAGGGCGTAGCGTGTCTTTGCAATGTACCAAAGGGAAGCGATAAAATTTAATGCATGGAGACTACGCGTACTAGCATGTATTCATAATCTTACTGTCTAGAAATGAATTACACTCTGTGTTAAAGCACTGAGAATATGTATTGTTTGTAACTGTTACGTGATTATCACTATTCAGATAGTTCTACATCAATATGGATGAATGTGATGAAAGTGGAAATTTAAGTTCAAATATGATTCTAAAGATATTAACTATGCTTTTCATTTGTTTTCTTTAAAGCGAAGTTGGATGGAAATAGAACATAACATCAAGTGTAGTGTGTGACCCAAAAATATCATACAACTTAATATTGTAAGCGTTTTGGGATGCAAGCTCGATCTCTCCTGAT
Organism: Thermobia domestica; assembly: GCF_964235325.1. Classification (NCBI taxonomy): domain Eukaryota; kingdom Metazoa; phylum Arthropoda; class Insecta; order Zygentoma; family Lepismatidae; genus Thermobia; species Thermobia domestica. Next base: position 266,735,576 of record NC_137462.1, read on the forward strand.
GAAAAAGATAATCGTGCCTAAACTTACTTGAAGTTAAACAAATTTTGCAGGTGGTAAACAATGCGTATGCCGTTTATATATGAATGTTCACAGTAATTTTGACATAAAAGCGAAAGGATTGTTATTAGCATTTCTTATCATAAGTCTCTTTTGGGATTTGAAGCTCATTCATTTATTTGTTGGTTTTATTTTTCTTACTTTAATTAACACTCTCCTCACGTAGTTGTTACTGTCAGAGGCCGAAGTTCCCAAAAAAAGAATCTCTTTGGTGATTCTCGTCATGTCTTATTCAGTGCCTTACTTCTTTGAGATAACTTCAAGGATCTAGCGGATTCCAACAACGCAAGAAACCAGCAAAAGGCACTAAAAACTTTAGACCTTTTCGTTTGCACGTGTGAAGCGCATACGTGGTGAGTACTTAGTTTATAACTAAATGCATGGACGCGGATATCCACATTAATATAGCTTTTTCAGTTTTTTTTTTTTTTTTTTTTTTATCTTCTTGGTAAATGGGGGATAAAATTGTGGATGCTCGCGAAGAGACACACATTCCTGTGATTGTTTTTCGAAGCAATGTTAATTATAATCTTGTGTTAATAAAGTGTATCTAGTACTGTGAAAACCAGAACAGTATTCCATTCGATTTTTTATTTTCTCTTATATTTTGAGTTTTTTTTTTTAAATTCCAGTTTATATTAAGGTTACTTTCTCAGTGACCTTTTACCCCTTTCTCGTCTTTGAGTTCTGAACAAAGATGCTCATGTCTTCCGTAGGTACCGAGTTCTTTTTTATTTATTTATTTATCTTAATGAAATATGGTCTGATGTTATTTTACAGAAATGCTATTATCAAATTGTAATTTTCTTGCCAGAATGCATTTGAGAGGACCTCAAGTACAGATATATATATATATATATATATATATATATATATATATATATATATATATATATATAAATTATTGCATTAGTTTTGTAAATGAAATGTGAACGTGAAATAAAAGCAAGAATAGGAATGGTGAAAGAAGCCTTTAGGAGGAAGAAAAAACTATTTTGTGGGACTTGAATAAAGAGAATTATATGGGTCACAAACATGGACATTACGCAAAACTGATAAGAACGACTGGAACCTTTCGAAATGTGGGTATGAAGAAAAAAGGAGTGAACCAGCGGGTCGAACGGAAAACAAATGAGAGGGTGTTATAAATGGCGGGGGAGAAAAAAACAATGTTAGCTACTATTAAGAAGAGAAACTGGTTGGGACATTGGATAAGAAGAATGGTATCATGATGGACGTTTTAGAGGGTATGGTGGCAGGAAAGAGAGAGTGGGGAGGCGAAGGAGACTACAATTAATGGGCGATATCAAAACAGAGAAATTGTACGTGTAAAGACAAAGAGGTTAGCGGAAGACCGTGGAGCATGGAAGCTTCTCAGTTGAGGCAAGTGACCTGCCAATAATGGCAGAATATCTATGGTGATCATGAATTTTGTAAATTGTGTCTGTATAAATTTCATTGCATTTTAGTAAGCGTAATTATTCACAATCACAGGGGATTAATATTATAGGTGGATTTTCATGCAAGTATTCGTTACGTTCTTTGCTTGCGTTGTGGCTGAATAGCCAATTGAGAAAGTTGTTTAAGTACGGTTCTACATGTAACACAGCTTTCTGTTGACTACACATAGAAATCGCAAGCAAGAAACACAAAGGACGCTTGCATGAAAATCTGTCCTTAATGTTTATTTGAAAGAGATAGATATATAATAATCTCATGAGATTCAGAAAAGTACAAAGAAAGTATTTATAATTATTATATTAGGAACTACTTTTGAAATCATAATTGGTGTAAAACAAATAAGCTGACTGTTATCTCATTATCAGGGGTTGTGCTGACGCAGATAGAAATCTTGGGATGCAGTACTGATATGATATTTTGTATCCGCACAGATCCTCACTAATAACCGTACTGGTTTACTTTAGGCGCACCACTAGAAAAACATTGTTGAAAATTATAATTCTTTTACTAATTTCTTTCTTATTACCCCTAAAAGGTTTCCGCTGGGCCGCAAAAAATATCTCACTTCGCATAGATAAAATTCAAGGGGGCCATCAGAAGTAATTGTTGAAAATTTACAATTCTTTTATGATTTGCGTATAAATATGGCTTCCGCATATATGACATAAAAACTACCTTGTAGGAAACAAAAACTAAACTGTGCTAGTGGTGGCCACTACAAAGAACGAATACTATCTAAGCAAGTCAGGGCAGGGCGAAGCTGGTGGTAGCGTAGGGTGCGTCCGAAGGAATGGTCAGCTATGATAAGTATGCGCGTAATCGAGGGCAGTGAAAACAAGTGGGTTTTGGCAATAAGAGTTTCAATAGCACTTGTCATGATTTCATACTAGTAATGTTCCACTTGTAAACATAAAATATATATTTTGTAAACTGTGCAGAAATATACCGCCGGTGGAAAATAGCATCTAATAGAGTCATCTTTCGTATACATTCACTTATTTCATCCGTCATAAAGTACTTGAAATGATTTTACACTAGTGACTCTACACTTGTAAACCTAAACTACAGTTGTATTACTTTGTATTTTATTCCATCGCCTGCAGAAATTTGTTCCTTACAAACATGTCTTTTCATGCAAAGTATCGAATTTTACGTGTAAATATTCCAAATTGTGGTATGTCAAAACTACATCAGCACCTTCATAACAATAACCCAACACGCTACGTCCCCCCCCCCAAAAAAAGAAGTTAGGCCTACCTATATTTATACATAGCACCTTTCATACAGGATTTGTCATTTTTCGTGTGTCTAACTGTGCAGCAATTGATGAATGGCATGTTTTTCATCAGTACTACAATCTCGGCTTAGCTATTATAAGTTTGTGATTCGATAAAGGTAATAGTATACAACAGTTCCTCATCGTGTTCCGTACTCGAGGATAGTTCTTACTCTTGCGCCACGTACAGAAATGGTGGTATGTCATCTACAAGTGTTTAACTTTAAAAAAAAAGTAAATAATAAATAAATAAAATAAAATGATGGTAATGATGATACTGATGATGTGTTTCTTGTATGATGTTCCCTTTCCTTGAGACTACAGGCTATGCTGGATGTATCACTGACTAGTGACAACGAACCTACTGGGCCCGTATGGGCTCGCCATCAACAGTCACTGACAAACTCACCAAGCCAATCATCTACGGAAAATAAAACTCAAATCTTGCCCGAAAATGTAAAGATTCCAGAGTCTCTTCCATTTCAACTCACAGTCCGGTATCCAGGCCCGCAGTTCATTATCCACATCCCATCAGGAAATAGGTTGTGAACCACAACTACAGACACAGGACATCGACCTACGAGTAGAGCTGGCAATGAGCACAATGGAGATCTTAATGTTATCTGTAAAAGTCCTATCTAAATAAAAAAAATCTTACAAATCCCAAAACAAAATTTTGTCGCCCAACGGAATAAAAAAATCCAAACTGAGAATTTGATTTAAAACTGATAAAATAAGAAAATTTTCTGCTGACTCAGCTGTTTCCAACCCCGGTCACACTAAGGAAAACTCTCTTCCCTCGATTCACAGCTATTTCATTTCCTCAGTAAAATTATTATGTGTGTACTGTTCTTTGCCTTGATCATGCTTCACATACATATCAAATATAACTGTAACTCAAATTTACTTCTTTAAAAAAATTGTTATATTCTGTACTTGAAAAGAAAGATGTTTTCACGGCTAGTAATTTTTATTTGACATTCTTCATTGAAAGTGGATTTGACAAGAAATTTAATAAGAGAATCTTTACACTTGCTCGTACTGACATACCCATCTGAATTGAAATCAAAAGAAACTAACATTAAAGATTTTCTAACTTTTCAGAGCCGAAACATTATTTACTTTTATTTTATTTTCCACAGATATTCTTGAAATATTCATATTCATTAATATTCTCAATATTTATAAACATTCACATCAGACCGACACAAAACAAATGAAAAATCAACAAAAAACACACCACACTTTTAAATCTACATTACATATTGTCTGTGGTTAGCTATTTATTTCCTCTTTCTATCATTTTGGTGCTCAAAACCTTCTGTGCATTGAAATTGCGGCCGGCATAGAGGATTTACGCTTTTCGCTACCTCTCTTGAAGCTCGGACCCACTGGACAAACTAGCACAGGTAAACACTCAGAGAAAATATTTGCATTACTTAAACCTAAAATCCCTATCCTAACCTAGCTATACTATACTAACTTAACCTAAGGAAAAAAAAGTCATACACATATACATGAAGCACCCTTTGCATTCATAAAATGTTATGTTGATTTTTAGCTACCACATTACGACAAAAGACGTAGTGGCTATTTCTTAAAGTGTCGCTCTGAAATTCTATTTTACTTTTAAAAAAATACTGAAACATTTCTACCAGTAATCGTTAAGACTGTATTTTAAAATTTCTCGATGGGTATCAGAGTAAAATAACGTAGATTTAACCTATTGACGATAGTTTCCTGTTACCGATACGCAAAATTTTATGTACCCTTGTACTAGACATTAGCCGTGATTTCTGACACTTGCTTCGAAAATTTCTGTAATGTTTAGAATTATTTTAAAACCAAAGAAAACATGCCAAATTATACAAATTAATTTCGAGCAGTACTATGCTTCCAAAAAATGAATAATTTTGAGGTTTTAGGGAATCTAACATTTCTTTCACTGGGAGAAATGTGTGTGCGGTACACACATTTCTTGTTGTTATGACAATCGCTCTGCGTTGAGATAATTCTAGCTTTCTTTCCCCCCCCCCCTTCATTGAATGAATTCACGCTGTCACATTTTCCAGACCTATATGTGTGAAATATTGGGGAAAAACTTACTGCACTTAGCACATCATGTTAATATTCGCACGTACACAAGAAAACCACACTGTTATTGTTATGCCACCAAACTATTAATTTCGAGGATTTCACTATCGGAACTAAATTTTGTTTCACTGGTTTTCTACTTACATGGATCCATCCATCGTCGACTGACTAACTGAGGTTAAAAAAAATATGATGAAAATATTCCACGAAATCCCCTTAAGAGATTTTCCTTCGTGGTATCTAAAAAATATATTTAAATGCACAAGCAACTGCCATGACGTTCCAATGTGGCAATGAAGTGCCACTCACTTCTTCTTCTCTGATGTTAACACACCAAACTCAAGACCTGAGTCTTTTGCCACCGTCTTATTCTGCTTCCGATACAATTTCTAGCTGTTCGAGAACGAAGCACCATTCCATACGAATAACACTGATGTCAGTCAAAGAATTAATCACAGTTTTAAAAATACTAATGATTTTAACAATTTTGTGCAGACGACGAACACTGCACGTCCATATCCTATAGCTGTTGATAATGCAAGACAAAGAACAATGAGAAGATGATCCCTAATTGGAAGATTATTGTGACGTAACTATCGGATGATAGGCTTCTCTTCTGAGATCAAAGAAAGCCGAAAATCTCAACCACAGCTGTAATTGCGGATGATCCAATCAAATAATTTATTCCGAAAACAAAGAGATGCACCAAGAAGAAATTATGGCTGACTTTCTTAATTTGGAATTTTGAAGAAAATTTACGAAATAAAATTTTAGTTTTCTTGTGAAGATTCCCTATGCCGAAATATCTATAGAAATAAACTGAAAACCATTAATAAAGCTAAAATATACATTTATTTTCTAAAATAATGTTATATTTTTGGCTAAATACGTAAAATATGCAAAATATAATTTCTAACCATGTATTTTTCATGTAATACTCGTTGAAACTATTTACTTAACAAAATTTACGCAGAATTTGCGACCTACTTTTCATACTACAAAAAATTAAACATGTTTTCTTAGATTTTCAATAAAGATAAAAATTCCTTTCAATATACAAGGTGTCCAAAAGTACCGGGCCATGTTACGTTATGCCGAGCATAAGGTAACAAGAGGTAATAGAACACACAGAAGAAACCCAGATCATGTTGTACTCACACTGGAATATGCAGTGTGAGTAGTACACCGTGATCTGCGTTTCTTATGTGTGCTATTACAACTTCTACATGAAATACCATCAAATACCATGAAATAGCACTGTCGTAACTTGGCCACCTCTCTAAGTTGGCCACCTGCTTATCTTGGCCTAGTTCGTCTTGAACCTGCATTTTCCCATAAGACATTTGTTACTTACTACTCTATAAGTTGACCACCTGTCTATCTTGGAAGTTGGCCACACTGAAGCAATGTTTACCCTATTATGATAATGATAAGTTTACCTGCGTATCTTGGCCACGAAAAATACAGTTTTGTTATTTTTCTTAACTCTTTCGAATTCCCATATAAGAGGCAGATGTTCTGTATTTGTAACTGGACACAAAGAGCATAGGTTCGCACGATTTGTTCTTTGGAGGTCAATGGCCAGAACACTACCCTCATAAAAGGGTGGTGAAGGAAGATGTGAATAAGAAAAAGCACGTATAGGAATTCAGGAAATGGTTGTAGGTATTTGTTTATCCTGTCTGTTTTGGTAAAACCATTAGCTATATCGGCTCCTTTCGTCAGTGGGAAGCTTTAGTAATTACCGAAAATTCTCAAGGTTAAAGCTCAATTGTCATTTATTGGCACTTGACTGCATGTCAAAAGGTAGCGGAGGTTTTGAGATATGAATTCCCTCAAGATTTTCTCAAAACATCTTTTGCTCCGAGGGAAAATTAGAATGTGCATATCTGCCAAAAAGAATAAAGCAAATATGTTTAGAATGAACCACCATTCAGTAACAACTGAAAAGAAGTCATATAAATTGCATATGAATTTCTCAATTTATAACTTAGCTTTTCTTGTTTTCAATCTGAATAACTCAGTGTGCTATAATATCAATTTCAATAAACTGCGTAAATACACTTCTATTTCATGGTTGTTTGTGTTATTGTGTTTTCAATCCGAATAATCCAATGTACCAGACTAGTTTTCAGGAAGAGAAAGGTATGCATATATATTAGACATACTATCTAGAGCGCCGATCCTGGGGGGACCGAGGGGGCCCTGGCCCCCCAAAGCTCATGTGGTCCTATTTTATTTATGAGTATACAATATTTGGTATAATTTGAGTGCAATTTGTCTTAAAATCTTCATATATATATATACACCTTCTGCATCTGAATGCCCCCCCCCCCAAATTTACAGAGAAATCGGCGCTCTTGCATACTATAGTAATGTTTTCTAGTACTGTATATTTTTATGATTACTCTATATACATTATTTATAAGTAGCTGTCGTGCCACTGTTTATTAAAATTTTACAATCAAGTAATAGTAGAATTCCTATTCTAAAAATACACAAATCACACTTATTTTCTGTAAGTTGGCCACCTGTCTAAGTTGGCCACTTTTCGATGGAACCGGTGGTGGCCAACATAGACAGGTTTCACTGTATATCCTAGATAAATACAAATGGCGGCGGACTCTCTTATCTATATCTTATAACAATGGACAATGATAATTAAATACTACTAACTATAATCGGTACAATTAATAATCATGGACAATTAAAAAATATTCACTGCTACCATATTCTTCTTATAGATTAATTACCTATATTTAACAATTCAAGCCTAAAACATTTTTGCATAAAACGTCAAGCACACTAGGACGTTATATGTCGGTACACCTACTTTTTCACCGATAAAGGTATTGAATGAATGAAATAAGCATGTACTCTTTATGAATTTAATATTATTCTCTGAACTTACAAGCATGTATTGGTTTGTGGATAAGTCTCTAATTAGATAACGGATATACTTGTTTGTATGGTTTAATATCTTTGAGAAATTTAGTTACTCTCACTTGCAGTATAATAAAAAAAAATATTATATTGTGTGTTATGCTTGCAGTCAAGGTTTGCAGTAGTGTGGTTATTATCTTCTAGCCCTTGTGCGTTTTAATATATAAGTAGCCGCAGCTGCATACGCCCAATCAACTTTATCGCTGAATTTGCTTTAAACTAAAAATTGATTTTCAAAATGGCCCGTCCATGAGGACGAAATGACCGGGTATAAGTAAACTTGATATAACTAATAAATGTGAAATTTGAGAGGATAAGAGCCGTCGAACATAATTATTTTATGCTAAATATCTTGATAATTGTATCAAACAGTAAATATGTCTAAAAGTAAAATTGATTAAAGTTAAAATTGAAAAGGAATTAGAGTTTGACCCTCAAATACTTAACTGTCCAGCAGCAATCTTGATTCCTCATGCGGTTAAGTTAAAACACTACATTTATGAGATTAAATTACAGAGATCACAAACTTCTTACATGGTACAGATTAACTATATTGGCTCACAATATTAATAACAACAATTCGCGCAATCTAAATTTTAAGATGTCTGATTCAAGTATTTTAGCAATTTCATTCATTATGCTCTCACAAATAGTTAAGTACAGATCTTACTCGATGACGCGTTTACGTACCAACTTCTGTCCGGCAGAACTGACCTTAAGAGGTGCAAGGTTCATTTGGGAACACTTTTGGTCGAATCCAGGTTCCCAGTCAACTTTCATCAAAGCCCGTAAAAATACAAAAAAAAGTCCTTTTTAGTGGACCTTATATCCCTGTGATAGAATGATAAACAATTAAAATGTTCACTTAAAAGATGCATGTGAGCTAATTCACCAAACATGTCTTTTTGTTTGTTTGTTTGTTTGTTTGTTTTAGTATCCAGGAGATTCAGACTATACCTGAAAAGTAGGCACATAACCAACCATGAATATATTAGAATAAATATATATATATTACATGTCATGAAAGTAACATTATCGTCTTATCACAATCTAAGAATACATTCTACTTAAAAATCAAGAAATAACACGGTTAATGAAACTCATGGATCCTTAAGATAAAGTATACTTCGAATTATCTTAGTGCTACCAGAGTAATGCGCACACTCTGCAAAGAACGTCTTTAAAGTTGCATGTCCAAAAGGAATCTATCCAAAATTCAATGTATAAATGTTTTTAACGGTTTCCAAGCAATGAAATTTAAGATATTTAAATAAGACGCCATTTTGAATTAGCTACGTTGCCAACCTTTTTATCCATCACAAAATGTGACCAAACAAGTAACCACGAAAGGTAACCAAGAAAGTTCTGTCGCTTTTTGTCGAGGTCTGTGTTTAATTGACCTTTACACCATGAGTTGAATGCGAATGGAGATAAGGCGAAAATCAGTCGTTGGTGTGGATATTTCCAACATAGTATCTGGTTGTGGCAGTTCAGTTACACCATGAACTTGCATAAGGACAGAGTGAGCACTGGACCTCCAGAGAGCGTCATAAGGGCGTGTATGCTGTACGAGTTCAAACTAGGGTCGAACACCGCTGCAGCGGTGCGGAAGATAAGCTAGGTCCTTGGTGAGGGTGTCGTGACTACGTGGACAGAGTAGTGCAGTGGTTTAACGAGTTTAAGGACGGTAACGAAACACTCGAAGACGCACTAGTGCCGGAAGACCAACACATGTACAAAATGAAGATCTTCAGGCAGAAATTGAGGCGAACAGTGGCCAGACATGTGAAGAACTCGGACTACAATTCAATGTGAGTGGAGAAATCATTCGGCAGCACCTCCATCAGCTTGAGAATAAACCACAAGTTGGGTCGATGAGTCCCACATGATTTGACTCCGGGTCAGAAGGGACTCCGGGACTATTGATTTGACTCCGGGACTATTGACTTCTATTCTTAGCCAACTGGATCCAGTTCTACTTTGTATTCCTATTTCTGCGAAATCCATCTTAATATTGTCTTCTCATTTGCGCCTAAGTATTCCTAATGGTCCTTTCCCGATTGGATTTCCAGTTAAAACTTTGAAAGTGTTCCTACTTTTTTCCATTGTCGCTACATGATCCTCCTAGATTTGATGACCCTAAGGATGTTTGGTAAACGGTATAAATTATGCCTTCCCTCGTTATGAAGTTTCCGTCATTCCTTATTCCTGTTCCTCTTGGTTCCAGATATTCGGCTCAGGATCTTGTTCTCAAATACTTTCAGTCTATGTTCTTCCCTCAGAGTAAACGACCATGTTTCGCAACCAACCATAGAAAACAACAGGCATTATTGTAGTTTTATATATTTTAAACTTTAAATTCGTCTACGGAATTCGCCAGGACAGAAGGTTTTGAACTGAGTAATAACACGAATTCTCTGCTTTTAATTGACATTTAATTTCTTCGTGACTATGATTTTCATATGTTAATGTTAATCCTAGATATTTGAAAGTATCCACTTTATCGAAAGTATTGTTTGATATTTTAACGCATCCATAATTTGCAGTATTACGATACCGACGAACTTCCATGTATTTAGTTTCCTCTACATTTGCTTCTAAACCCAAGCCCTGCAAGCACACCTGAACTAAAGCGAAAGTTAATTTTAGATACAGTTCTAAGAACATTCCAATACTAATCTTCACTAACTTTTTCTTAGCAAAAATTCGCCATAATTTCAAATAATTCTTTCTTTATAACGATCTAACGTTTGGAAAGAAAACCAAAAGTCTATGCTAGTAGAGTAAGCAAACCAATAAATGAAGAAATAAATAAAAAGACAACGAACCATAAAATGGCACTTTTATGTGTGCGATGATGATGATGATGATATTTAAAACCAGCAAACAACTAGAATTAAGTGACAATAATTCTAATGGGGTCGAAACAGAATTGAAAACGCTATCTTGTCACTGTCAAAAAGTAATGGCGACAACCCAAGTGAAATGCCAAACACCTGTCTTTGGCAATTGAATATGACATGTCTGCCTTAAAATAAACAACCAACAGCGGCTCATTCCTTCCGTCGTCAGCGAAATAAGCAAGTCTATACATTAACACTGGAAGGATCTCCATTATCCCCCTCTGCTTCTTTGGACCATTATTTCACCATGCATTATGAAGCTCTTGAGAAGTTCAACTCTTTTAAAAGACTTGCTTACACAAAATAACAAATCACTACTCGCTCCTTTTTTTTATATGTTGGTTCATCGTTCTATATTCTCACACATGTTCAACACTTTCCGACCGACTATTACACGTTTCAGTGTGTCAGCTACACATGAGATTTTTCTCTTCTGTTTCAGTTTTTCATACGTGAAAAAAAAAGGAGAGAGAAGAGTGGAAGGGATTAAAAGAGATAAACGAACACCGTGCCTACAAAATACGGAGCTTTGCAGATCATTTAAAAGCATTTATTGGGAAATCCAAATAGGCGTAAATGTACTTTACAAAGAGTTACACGTATCCATTCTATCTCTTTTAACAAATACATACTGCTGCAGATATTTAATTTTGCAGCAGTCGGGTAGGTGGATAGTGTACAGCAATCAAACATGCAAAAGTTTGCAAATTCGAACAGTAATACATTTTTTATTAGTCTTTCTAATGCAGAGTACTGCTGTATTCTTCTGTTAGAAGAGCATTATTTTTAGTCTCTAAAAGGAAAACTAATACGAACTAGATATATCGTATTTCAGAACCAAAATGAAGCAATTAATACGTTTAACTTTACGTGAACCATAAATAAGTTTTCTCAAAAATTGAGTCTACCTAGATTGCTTTCTCGCTCCCAATAACTGTTGATTTTTTTTTTTTTTTTTAAGAATGACTTTCGAGATGGATTTTGTAGGGATTTCTGAACTTCCTTCCCCAATAATAAAATAATGTTGCAATTGGACACCTCGATAGCAGTTACAAGTGGAAAACTAAAAATTTTGCCTACGAATACTCTTGGATATTAACGATTGAGAAATTTGCGCACAATTAATTACGACAAAATTGGCAAAATGTAGGAAAATTTTATTTCTGATTAAATCTAAGAGGCTTACGTAATTTTCATGGAAGAGTTAACGTTAGGAAGTTGTTTGCACCCCAAACAACACTTCAGGCATTATCTTCAGTAAATTAGGGGGGGCGGTAGCTCAGTGGTAGAGCAGTTACCTTTGGTGCGTTAGGTCCTTGGTTAGATACCTGGCCAAGTAAGTTTTTGGTGACGAACATTGTGTCAGCGGGTTTGATTGGGGAACTCCCGTTTCCTCCCTCTTTCTCATTCTACTAATTCATCACACTTGCCTTAATCATCGTCTCCATTAGCCTAACGAGTATGAGTGGGACGTTAACCTGAAAGATTTCATTTTTTTTCGGTAAGTTGTTCGATCAACTTAGAAATTTTGGGTATTATCTTCGGTAAGTTGTTGCCAACGCTTACCGGAGTGTCAATCCCTTCTATTAGCCAACTATTGGACTGCCAAGCATTATGCTAATCGTCAAGGACGTACGCATGGGGTGGGTCCTGGGGGCCGGACCTCCCCCCGAAATTTCGACTTTTGGGTAAATTTAGCCTAATTATAGGAACAATTTTAGAATTTTTTAAATAAAATGTCCTCATACTGACTTTTGACCCCTCTCGAAATAAATTCCTGCATACGCTACTGCTAATCGGGCCCAAATTCATCGTTCAATAACCTTTCTAACGTCAGGATTTAGCAAAACCGTTTCATTGCTCGAAAACGGTTGATTCCACTCGTTCCTCGTAAGGTTCCTGGAGTGACTTTCCCCGAAATCATCGTCGGCTCGCATCTTTAGTAACCATTACTGTAGGGGTGTAAGTAGTGCTCCCTTGTGAGTTCCCAAATTCCAACCTCACTTCCCTGTTAACTGTATTCATTATAATCCACGCTAATGAGGTTCTAGTGACACCAGTGTAAACATGTTATAATGAGAGGGAGTGGGGAGGATGTTTCTTGGGTTTGTTTTGTTTATGGCTAGTGTTGTAAAAAAAAGTGTTTTTTCTGTGAAGTTGTTTTTCAATAAAAAAAAAACATCGTTCTTTTTTGTTTTTCAAATGTCTGTTTTTCTGGCAATTATTATTTATTAATTTATGTTGCAGATTATTGAAATAATCAACAGAACTTGAGTCGAAGCCCTCACAACTTACAAATCGTTTGTTTCTTTATACCTATTACAACGACTCACCAAAGGTAGTCGTCAACCTGGTTCGGCTAATGATATATATAAATCTTGAGTGGTAGTAATTGTTTACACATAAAAATATCTTCAATAATTATATACACTATTATTCTCACCTTTTCTATCGAAATTACAAGTCGATGATCGATATTAAATGGTTTATTAGTTGATACTCTTTTAACGTATTTTCACTCAAACTGTCTCGCAAACATACATGTTGATTAGGTATCCATAAACAACTACATAGCAACTAATTATACTATAATGTATGTTTCTTACATATATTAAAAACATTCTTCTTTTGTTATTTTTAAATTAACATTATATCTGGTATAGTGCTTATGTAGAAGCACTTTCTGCCCAAAAATACAAGTAATTATCAATTTATACAAAGTATCTCGTTGTATAAAAATGTCGCCCGACGATGGGACTGAATATAAAAGTTACAAGGGAGCTTGGTTTTTATATTTAAGAACCACTGGTCCATTTATAAGAACAATATTCCATTAATTATGTCCTTTACATTTTGATCGACCCTCGCATATATATAACATTATTTATTTTCATTCATATAAATATATTTATAATAAATCTTTCATTTCATTATCATTTATCTTTTATTATATTAATATATATTTTATTATTAAAACGTCGTCGCTTATTTATATAATTAACGAAGGGTACAAATTCAAAATAGTAAGAAGCAATTACATTTTAAAACATGAGTCACCATGATCAAGGGCGCATTATATATTAATTACTTTAGATGATACTCTACAGTATGCATTGTATCAATTGGGCGTCAGAATATAGAAGGGTCTTATTCCAGTAACATATAAGATTGTGCATGAAGACAGTCGTTGAATAATTAGCTTAATAGAATGGATCATATACTTAACATAATCTTTGACAATTAAGTTTCAACATAAATCAAATATACTATAAATAACCTTTGCTTTTAATGAATCGAACTATAATTCTTCATATTAACAAGAAAGAATTAAAATCATTTGAAAATTATCATTTGTTGAAACAAATGTGATAAAATATCTTTGAGTCCATATCGAAGTCATAAGAATTGTTTTCATTATTGATATTAACACATAAACTTAAAAATAAATGTTCACAAGAATATATAGCTGGTATGGGTTTAACCCTTACTTCATTAACTAGAGTCAGTTTAAATTTGTACTAGCATATGGTTCTAATAAAGTACATTGTACTGCACTATCATGATTAGGTTCCGCAATATTTTGTACATGTATGGCGTCGTGATTCTGATTTTGATACGAAGTGCCATCTCTTGAACAACGATTATGTCTATACATAGAATTTGTAGCATTTCTAGAATTTCGCCATGTATTTCGATTGTTTTTATGTCTACTTCGGTTGAATGATCTGACATAATTATTGTCACGATTGTTTAGGTTAGGTTGATTACCAACATAGCTTTGCCTATTTTGCTCGTTCTGATTGCTTGGATTTACTCGATTTAGGTTGTTTTCCGTATCATTCACATTACGGATATCTAGATTCCGAACAGGTACAAAAGGATCTGAATTATTTTTACTTTTACCTACTCCTGCTTGTTGATTCAGAGCATGGTATTGAGTTTCATAACATTGAACAATCATTAATAAGTGGTTAAAACTCATACACTGTGTAGAAAACAGGATCTGTTGTAGTTTAAACGGTAGCAAATTTCGAATTGAGGCTATGATTCTAGATTCCGATTGCAATGGATTTACAACTTTTAATTCGTTGTATGTATTTACAACAAACTCGACAACAGATTTGTGCAAACGAGGATTGAAATGTTGGTTTCTAATCGTGGCATCTCTATTTGCAAGCAAAAAGTCATTTTCGTAATTTGCGATTAACGCTGCTTTAAACTCCTCATACGTACTAACGTGATCTCGTACTGCTTTAAACCATAAAGAACATGGTGGGAGTAATAAATGAGGGATTAGTTTCATATATTGTGATCTATCTATACACATTATATTGCACTCGTCCTGAAATTTTTCTAGGAAAGAAGTAGCATTCTCATTACATTTACCACTGAACTTACTCATAGCACTTATTTCATTCATCTTTACGCTTAACTTTACCTTCCTTTTATCATTCCGTGTTCTTGTTGAGTGACAATTCCTACCTATGGCGTGATGTGTAGTTGCACCATCTCTTTTCCGCCCATCTGTACTTCTCGGATGAATTTCTTCCAAAATAATGTCCTCATCAGATACGGGTGAAGGCGAAGTCATCTCTTGTGAACAAGGGAATTCTACACGATCATTATCCATGTTGTTGTGGTATGTGTTGTCCTTGATCTGTAGTGTCCTGATTTTCTCTTGTAAGGTAGCTATCAACTGTGTATTCACACGTATCTGGTTGGAGTTATCCGTGACCTGAATCTTTTGTTGCTGTACAGAAGATTCTATTACTTCCAAATCCCTTTTTACACCACTGACTTCTTGGATTAGATGGTTTTGATTATCCTGGCAATCCTCAGATATTCTTTTTAACTTTTCATCAAACTGCGAAGTGATGTCATTCATTGCCTGGATAATAAATTGTTTCGTCTCATCTGACTTCTGCTCCAATCGTCTGTTGGATTCCTCGGACTTCTGCTCCATCGTCTGCTTTAATTCTTCATATCGTCTGTTGGATTCCTCGGACTTCTGCTCTATCATCTGTTTTAATCCTTCATATTGTCTGTTGGATTCTTGCTTCATGGCTTCCATATCGTCTTTTCGGCTTTGTTCTTGCCGCTGTAAGACTAATAAAATTCGGTCTTCTAATGTCATTCCTGGTGCTGCATTTTGTTCACCGTTATCACTATCACTGGTTTCTTTCTGCATTGCCTCACCGTTCATTTTTCTTGTGATTATTCTACCACTTCTAAGTCTTGTCAAGTTCGTAGTCATTAACCTTATTACAGAAGTAAATTCACCCTTACTTTACTTCGGGATTTGAATTTACAAGAGTCCCGGGTGAGGTAAACCAAAATTTTTACAACGACTCACCAAAGGTAGTCGTCAACCTGGTTCGGCTAATGATATATATAAATCTTGAGTGGTAGTAATTGTTTACACATAAAAATATCTTCAATAATTATATACACTATTATTCTCACCTTTTCTATCGAAATTACAAGTCGATGATCGATATTAAATGGTTTATTAGTTGATACTCTTTTAACGTATTTTCACTCAAACTGTCTCGCAAACATACATGTTGATTAGGTATCCATAAACAACTACATAGCAACTAATTATACTATAATGTATGTTTCTTACATATATTAAAAACATTCTTCTTTTGTTATTTTTAAATTAACATTATATCTGGTATAGTGCTTATGTAGAAGCACTTTCTGCCCAAAAATACAAGTAATTATCAATTTATACAAAGTATCTCGTTGTACTATACGAGCAAAATTGTGTGATTATTCCTTTCGGATCCAGGTCATTTTTGGCGTTTTCTTACATTTTCAGTTAGTGACTTATTGCTCAAAAACCGTTCATTCAATTGAAATGGTTAAGACCTTGTTTCTTAGAAAAGAAATGTGGATATTTTTTGGTGTACGTTACATTACAGTGTTGCCAGCGGATGAGAAATTACTGAGGTTAATGTAAGGGTGAACATTTACAAAAAATTCCCTAACCGAATTTCAAGATTTTTTGTATCTAGCACCACTGTCGCTATATGGGTCCAAGTCACCTTAAAAAATTCTTTGGTGTGTTGACAAGGTACAGTGAAAACCTGAAATCGCTGGCTTCCATTCAAAGAGAGAAAGAAAAAATATCTGTTTCCATGCACATGAAATTTTGACACTTTTTACGCCTCAGAAGCAAAAATCAAGAGATATGCCGGGACTACAGCTTCTCTAATTATCCTATTAAAACTTTTTATGGTGCGTTCTGTAGGCCTAAAGAAAAGGTTTTTAGGTAGTGGTACATTTGTTCCAACGTAGCGAGCAAGAGGGAAATAATAGAGGGGAAAGGGAAATTTGCCGAATTTTTCACCTAAAATTGGGAATTAATTGTTTTGGCTGGAATCACTGCCATCAAACAGACGTAAACTGTCTGAAAGTACACCTTGGTACCCCGAGAATATATCCTACAAGTATCATGGCGATATCTAACAAAAGGAAGCATGAATTTTTTTAAAAAAAATCTCATTCTGCCTCAGAAATTCACAATTTTCTTACCATTTACAGAACATGGTTTATTATAAGCCTCAACTGTACTTCCCCTAATTATTCTACGGAAAGTTTTTATAGTGCGCTGTGTAGGCTAAGAACGAGGCTTTCAGACAGCGGTACGTTTGTTCGAATGTAGCCAACAAGAGGGAAATAATAGAGACAAAAAGGTTTTTTTCAAAATTTCCCCCTAAAATCGGAAATTAAAATTTTCTGTAGCTGGCAACAGTGCAAGCAGACACACACAAATTATCTTAAAATAAGCTTTAGTATCCCTCTAATATATCCTACAAGTATTGTAACGATATCTAATAAAGTAAGCAGGCCATTAAAAAATATTTCATTCTACCTAAAAAAAATCACAGTTATCTTTCCACTTAGAGAACAAGGTCTACTATAAACCTCAACTTTACTTCCGCTAACTATCCTATTGAAACTTTCTATAGTGCGTTGTGAAGGGCGAGGACAAATCTTCCAGATTCTGGTATGTTTGTTCCGATGTAGCCAACAAGAGGGGAAATAATAATAATAATAATAATAATAATAATAATAATAATAATAATAATAATAATAATAATAATAATAATAATAATAAAAGTGTAAAAAAAAGGTTTTAATGTCGGTTTAGCACTATTGTGGTTGTTGAACTCAAAGAAAAAAACTTATGCATGATTACAAAAATCTTCATCTGCACTCATCCAATAATTAGATTATTTTGGTTCTTAAAAAGAGGAAAAAGTAGTAAACAGTTGTACATACAATTGTAGTAGATAATATTAGTTAAACCTTGGCTTTATTCCCAAATCAAAACACTAGGAACAATAATAATGCATTATTCACGGAGAGCAAGAAGAACAAGATGGCAAACATGAAAACAAAAATTCCTCTGACATACTGTTTACGTACCAGAGAATAAGTGCACATCATAGTTATTAATAATGGTAGACAGAACTGATCTCAAGGGTCAGAGAGTCTCAAGCATGGGTGTTTGTTATTAGTAGAAATCGAAGTTTATAAACGCATGGAAGGAGCGGAACTAGCAAGTAAAAAACTGGTGGGACCAGTCAGAACCCAAACTATGATAGGTATATCATGAGCAGGGCCCGGATTTTGTTGACCTACAATTTTCTTAAAAGCGACCTATAAAATGACACTAAAATTCCTGTAAAATGACCCTAAAATTCACAAAAATTGACCTTAAAATTTACGTTTTTTAAAAACGTTTATTACGTTAAACCTTGTCATTTTTTGAATATCTATCGGATTTTAATTATCATTTCTTACTCATTCTCAAAAGTTTTGTTTCAGTTAGCTGCAGTCTATTGATCAGTCCATTGTACAGCATTTTACGTATTGAAAGCGTCAATTCACTCCCGGATTGAAACTAAGAGCACACTTAAAGAATAGAAGTTCGCAAGTGTAGACTGAATACATGAGAATAATAGATTTAAAAAACTGTTTAAAATCTCTGTAAGTCTTCTAATCCACTTTTAGTTATTCTCGTAATCACATCCTTTGTGGTCAATAATCCAAAGCCATCTATTTGGACAAGTACCAATCCTTACCCCTAATCAACCAGCTACAGCTTAGTGTTCATTAGCTTTTTAGAAATGCAGTTTTCCACCCCAATAGTCAGGAAGCAGGAAAAGATATAACTTTGTATTTTCAAATCCGTAAACAGTGTTCATTTTAAGAGTTTCTTATGTATAAGAAGAAAGATTAAAAAGATCATAAGTTACTTGAAAGTTACCTTAAAATATTAAAAAATGACCTGAAACTTCAAAAAGGCAAAAACTGACCAAAAGTTGACCCTAAAACAATACACTTTTAGAACCTTGAGTTGACGGATAACGTTTTTATTTGAAGTTGCATTGTCTTATGCGTAACAGAAAAAAGTTGACTTGTCAACAAGATCCAGGCCCTGATCATGAGTTTACAATTTTTTTATTGATCCTACAGAAGTTTGCGACTTAACTTTCTCCTGGTGGATATTATGGTTAAGTTGAAAGTTGACATTGTGGACCTCAAGTATTATTTTACACATTGCATAACAGAAAAATTGCAAAAATTTTCCAATCAACAATAAAATGCAACGCTTACTATAAACTTTTAAAAATATGTAAATAATAGTTTCAATTATTTTTGTCACTCAAAAAACTGGGGGGATGGCCCAGGGTTAGATCCGCCACTGATAATGTACGTAGAGATCAGTAATAATTTGCCACCTGTCTCAAGTAAAATATTTTGATTATGCAATAATGTCTAATGTGCATATTAATTACATTAAATTAAATCTTGAACAACCATTTACAATTCGTTACACTGTAAAAAAAAATCATAGGTAAATTTAGAAAAAACGGTGGCAATCTGTTTGCCACTCCTCTATGTAAATCAATTTACACTTATAAAGTAAAATTACTAATATGAAATGGTGTAAAATTACATTTTTATCAATAAAAATATCGTACTTTCTTAGAAATTTACTGTAAATGTTTAAAATAACACAGCAAATTTTGTAATTTAATCTAAGAAAATGTGTATCAACTTACAACATAAAGGGTAAATGATTTTACATTGATGTTTGGCAATTTAATTAATTTTTTTTTTTCAGTGTAGTATTGTTCAACGGTGAAATAATTTTTAAAGAGTAAGATTTTGGAATATCTTGATGGGTAAATGGTACCATATTACCATTCCTGCAATGTTTAGTGCTATACTTAGACCAGTGGTTCTCAATCTAATTCCTATCACGACCTCTATTTTATCATATCCTCTTATCAGCGACCCCCTTATTACAATTTCTGGTTTGTAATAAGCTTGTGTGGGATTTTTAATATACCTGTTGTGGAGATCTCACGATATCCATCTATTTCTATAATAGTAGAATCTATTTCTTGTATAACAGTAACTTCTCTAAAAGCAAACGGATTAAAAGATTAAAACCAAATTTTGTCAGTTCATTCATATTACAAATGTCGAATCCGAACCATCATACTGTTACAAAACGGAGAACGTTTGGAAATTTTAAGACTTCATAACTCCCTTAATTTTGGGTCATATGATAAAAGTAAAGCGATTTCTAATTTCGGTGTAAAAAACTTGTCGAGTTGTTAAAAAAAAAATTGTTAAATATTTTAAATAACTTGATAATGGACGTAACAAAGGTTGGACCAGACATTGCAGCACTAGTGAAATCACACCATGCTCACGTATCTCATTAGCTTTCAATTTTAATTGTATTTCAATATGCAGGTTTTGTTGCATTTGTATTTTTCTCGTATTTCAATATGTAGTTCTCATTAGTTTCATATTCTATCTCTTTCATTTAAATTGATTTTTATACAACTCTGCAACTGTTGAAAATCTTTAGTAGCTATTTTTTTTTTTTTTTTGTTGTTGTTGTTGTTCTTAACAGTATGTATAAAAATAGAAATATGTCCATCAGAAGATAATTCAAATTAATCTTTAAAAATATTTTCCGGTATTAGACTCTAATTATATTTATCTCTTCAACTTATCTTCGCTACCCCAGGTTGAGAAACCCTGACTTAGACGATTATAAGTCTAAAATGAGAAAATCAAATGAAATGAAATCCTTGAGTTTTACATCCCACGGTTATGCCGGTTAGGCTAAAGGAGACGGTGAAGATGAGAAATGAATGAAAATGGTGGAATGAAGAAAGTGGGAGGAAACGGGAGAACCCCGAGAAAACCCACGCACACGGTGTTTGTCCACCACAAAGTTCACTTGGCGGGGGCTGGGATCGAACCCGAGACCAAGTCTAAAATGAGCTTAATGTAGGGAGAAAATAGAGAAAATTAGGGTTAATCACGGGACAATTTCCTGACGAAATACGAAACGACACAGTGCTTTTTCGAATAGAAACAGATACGCTTTTCAAGACGAGACTTTAAATTTTACGACAACGTTTCGAGACGAGACAACCTTAACACTTATCTTGTAGGCAACCCTGCCAAAAATTCTGCAGACGTATATACAAAATAATTGAGGCTGTGAATCATAAAATAATCTGAAACAATGCAAAATTTTTCAAATTTGAAATTTTATTTCATTAATAATTTTTTAAACCATAGTCCAGACTGTTAGAAAAAATCTTCCTTGTGGTACTATATATAGCATAGAAGTCAGAGTTCGATTCCCAATGGGAGAGTGTGTTCGAATCGCATGTTAAGCTGAGGTCCATATCCCATACAGCCTCTGTGCTGAAATGACATATATATATTGAGAGAGACAGAAAGAAAATGAAGTATGTTTTACCTACGAGGAGCGCTCAATAAGTCTGCAGAAAAAGACAGAAAACATTTTGGGTAACTTTCTGTTTACTTTTCAATATAATCTCTTTTTAGATAGACATATTTTCCCAGCGTTTGTCCAACTTTTTAAAATCGCTCAAAGAGTAGGATTTCGGAAATAAGCATCTGCTTCGGCGATGACCTTGATGTGAATCTTTTTCCACCGAGCCATTTTTTCAAGTTCGGAAATAAAATAGTCACTGAGGAACAAATCTGGTGAATATGGTGGGTCTTTAATAATTAGAATTTTAATTCCATAATTTTTGCCATCAAAACTATTTTTTCTTTGCCTCATAAGGGCGTTTTTTTTTCTTGATTTCGTCTTGCAACCGGTGCAATAACAACGCATAATACTCTCCATTTATCGTTTGTCCTTTTTCCAAGTAATCAATGTAGATGATTCTGTGTGCAACAAAAGAAAACTGTAACCATCACCTTGTCGGCTGATTTCACCTCTTTGCCTTCTTTGGAACTAGATTAGGGTGACCAACCGTCCCGTAAAAACGGGATTGTCCCGTTTTTTCACTACCATTCCCGGTGTCCCGAGAAATTCTCCTGGGACGCCAAAATGTCCCGTATTTACGTACATTCGGTACAAAAAACCTTTCGAATCGCTAAAACTTCCTGTGATTATATTGGAGTATGTCGAATTACTGAGCAACGTCAGTATGACGTTTGCGATATTGGATGTGGTGGCTGCACTGTTTTCCCTCCTAGGCCTCCCCACTCCGCACACGACAGTGCAAGGGGATGAAAGTCTTATGAAGAACAATGTAACCTGTTTTTACTCTCTGTTTGGGCGCATTGAGGCGCTGTCATAAGTGTTTCCGTGATTTGCTTAAGATGTAACATACTACGAAAGGGTAACAAAGGTTTATAAAAGTAAAGGTAAAAAGAAAATCAATTGTAAGTGAAATAATGTTTAAAAGTAACAAAATGCAAATAAAAGGAGTTGGAATCTGATGCTGAGAGTAATGTAAATCCTGTCGGTGACAGATTTGAGCGCTCATATATTTTTAGTAATGTTTTTCAATTATTTCATTTTTTAGTTGCTGATAGTTACTTGTTATTTAATTAATTCCAGAACCTTTTAAATATGTTTTAAAACTAAAAAGTGTAAATTTACTCTTTTTTGTGGGGGATACAGAGAGAAAGACAGAGATAAGGAACGGAAAGGCAAAACTATATATTTAAGGGAGCAATTTATCCAGAAATAAAAGGTGTCCCGTTTTTTCTAGTTGACGATTTGGTCACCCTAAACTAGATCACCTTTAAACACCTACCGTTTCGATTGTTCCTTTGTTTCTGGAGTGTAATAGTGTAACCACGTCTTGCTCACTGTTATCTATTAACGTAGAAACATATTAACTATCAACGGGATTGTGACGAAATAGCACCAAACCAGCCTCCCAATCGATTGCGTTTATTCTCCACTGAGAGCACCCATCTTGTCGAAATTTCTTTCAAACCCAAATTTTCGTGCAAAATTGAAAACAGCGTACCTTGTGATATGCCTGTGGTCTTAACTATTTCGCACACTTTGATTCGTCGATCACTTATACTATATCGTGGATTTTGTCAATAATTTAGGAGGAAGTCACTTCCACTCGACGCGGACGTCCCGAACAATGTTCATCATTCGTGGATGTATGGCTAAATTTACTTACCAAATTGTAAACAGTCACAAACACAGGAGCAGATGTGCCATGAAATTCATCCAACTCGCCTTTGATCTCTTTCGGTGTTAAACCTTTTAAATAGCAGTGTTTAATAACCGCACGAAACTAATTTCTTTCCATTTTTCGAAATAAACACAAGTTTGTTTCTTCGATCGACTTACAAAACCAAATCTTTTTCGATACTAAGCGTCATCTTTCGGATTTTCTAAGGACTTATTGAACGACATTCTATTTTGTAAATGCGGAATAATTCAATTCTTCGAACATTATAGATCTAGGATATAATTACCTCTTCCACCATCAGTGGGTAAGATACATAAATCCAGGCTCAATTTCCCGAATAAATACTATGAATTAAAGAAGAAAACAAACAAACAAACAAAAACTTATACAGACACTCCTCGACATGCGTAAATACATCGTTCAAGGGCTCTCCAAAGAGGACTCCAATACTCACAACTAGCTGAGTATTAATGTCTATTCATTTTACAACATAATAGCCAAATGAAACATTTTTGAACTGATTCAATTTTGTTTGTTAATTTTGTCTGTATGTTATTTCAAATAACTGCACCAAACTCTAGTCTTGATTTTGTAAGTAAATTGTATACAGCAGGCAGGGCCGTGCTGGGATACTAATGAGGGCGGTGGACAAGTCTACTAAAAGGGCGCCCATACAAACAGGAATATATATATATATATATATATATATATATATATATATATATATATATATATATATATATATATACAGGCCCGTAGCCAGTCCAAAAATTTAGGGGGGGCCCGGTCGAAGTTAGGGGGGGCCCGACCCAATCATATTATACTTCATCACTATATTATAGTTCATTTGCAGGCCTACCGTGAAACTTTTATTGGGGCCAGCCAAAGTTTAGGGGACGTGGATACGGGCCTGTATATATATATATATATATATATATATATATATATATAACTAACTCTATGGCCTATGGAACCCGGAGGTTCAGTGCCGCGTTCACAAAAGCTCTCCACTGACTTCTATCCTTAGCTAATTGCATCCAGTTTCTACTTTATGCATATATATATATATAATATATATAGAAAGAGAGAGAGAGAGACTTTGAAAGAAAGTAACACCAAATTTGTTTTAATATTAACGTAAATAGCTAACCTCGAATCGAAATCTTCTTTACTACGGAAAAACTCTTTAGTTCCTGTAATAATATTTCTGTCAACTAAAAAGAAGCTAAATGTATCAACAATTTAATATGGCACGCCAATGGACGCAGGAGGTTCAATGCCGCGTTTGCAAAAGCTCTCCATTGATTTCTGTTCTTAGCCAACTGAACCAGTTTCTACTTTATATTTCAATCTGCGAGAATCATTTTAATATTGTCCTCCCATCTGCGCCACGGTCTTCCTAACGGTCATTTGGATTTCCAGTTACAACTTCGAAAGCGTTTCTAATTTCTTCCATTCTGGCTAAATAACCTGACCATTTGAGCCTCCTAAACTTGATGACCCTAACAATGTTTGGTAAACGGTATAAAATTATGCAGTTCCTCCTTATGAATTTCCGCCTTTCCCCATTCCCGTTCCTTTTGGATTTCGAATATTGGTTTAAGAATCTTGCTTTTAAATACTTTCAGTCCGTGATTTTCCCTCAGAGTCAGTGACCATGTTTCGCAACGATACAGCACAACAGGCATGATTATCGTTTTATATTTTGAGCTACAAACTCCTCAACTGAATCAGCGACAGCAAAAGAATTTTAACTGAATAATAGCACGAAATCCCCGCTTTCAGTTGACATCAATTTTTTTTACTGATTATGGTTTTGGTTTGTTAATAATGATCCTAGATATTTGAAAGTATCCACTTTGTCGCAAGAAAATATAAGTTGGTATTTTAACGCATCCATAAAATGAAGAATTACGATCCCACCAAACTTTCGTTAATTTAGTTTTCTCTGCATTAACTTTTAAGCCTATATCACTGCAAGCGTTAATTAAGATTTCTGCATTCCTTTCTATTATTCTATCATTCCCTATTAAATTTACATCACCAGCATACGCCATAACCTGGCAAATACAATTCAGCTCTAGAACCTGATTGCTATCTTTGATTTTCCTTATAGTGTTATCCAGAACAAAGTTAAATAATAATGACGACAACGCATCTCCTTGTCATTCTCAACGCGAAAGCTCGTGAACAAGAATTTCCCTACTCGAACCTTACTTTGGGATTCATTTAAACATATCTTAATTAATCTACCTTTTTCGGTATTGCAAATTCTGTAAGCATGTTGTACAATGTTTCCCTCCTACCAGAGTCTAAAGTCAATAATTGATGTGTCAGGATGTTGTATTCTCTCATTTCTTTTCAAGTATTAGTCAAATGGTAAATATTTGTTCGATAGTTGATCGATTTTACCTAAATCCGGGCTGATAATCTCCAATAATTTCATCTGCGTATGGAGTCAATCTTGCTAATACAATGTTTAAGAGGATTTATTGGATGTTGACAGAAGAAAAATGCCTCGATAATTATTAAATCTGTTTTACTGCTTTTCTTCTGAACTGGAACAATGATTGATTCTCTTCATTCTTGTGGTAATTCCTCATTGTTGCAAATAAGGAGAATTAGTTTATCTTTCTCTACAATTTTTCCCCTCCAGCTAAAATTAAGTCAACCAGAATTTCGTCTACACCCGGAGATGTGTGTTTAATTTTTTAAAATAGCGATTTCTATTTCTGTCTGCTTAGGTTCTAGAATATACGGTTATGTTGCATGCATTTCACTTTCTCCACGCCCATTAGTTTTTGGCTATGTGTTAAACAAATTGTCAAAGAAATCTGTCCATCTATTTAAGATGCTATCTGTATCAGTGCGAACTGCTCCTTTGGGTTTCTTTAATATATAAGCACGAAGTTGATAGCCTTTCTTAAGTTCGTTGATGCATTTATACATGTTCCGAATGTTTCTGTTTTCACTATTATCTTCAAGTTAATTAATTTTAACTTTCAAAAGTCGCGTTTCTTTGTTCTAAAAGTTTTAGAAGTTTTCCGCCAGATGACAATGAAATTTTATGTAGTTATTTCATTCGGATTTTGTAGCCAACGCTGTTTCTTGTTTTCTCTTCTCTGCTACTTTAGTACATTCCTGGTTGAACCATGTTCCTACGTATTTCTGCGTGACGCAATATTTCTTTTGCTGTAATTTTAATGTTCTCTCATTTCAAAAAAGTATCTTGAACACTATTGCACTCCGAACCTTCTAAAACCGAGAATCTATTCGACACTTCAATCTAGCTCCCCTCTCACCTGACTCTCCTCTATTTTTTAAAAAAATAAAATAAACCGCTCCGTTTTCAGATATTGAATATTTCCTTTATTCAACGATAGTCTCCCTCGTACTATCACAATCAACTCCTGAACGACCGAACATCAGTTGTGCTAGACTGTTCTTTTCTGTCTACTAAAACACGATCGGTTTGAATGTGTGTTTTTCCATCTAATGAAATCCAAGTATATTTATGAATTTCGCGATGTTGGAATTGTGTAATCTTCACGATAAGGTTTCTGGATATTGCACAGTTCACGAGTCTAACGCCGTTGTCACAACCTTCCTTATGCAAACATTTGTTTTCTATAATCAGTTTGAAAATACCCTCTCGTTATACCTTCGCATTGAAACCGCCTAACAGAATTTTCATATGATATTGCAGGAGATGATCAAATACCCGTTCTATTCTTTCGTAAAAACTGTATTTTTTTAATCGCCATCCTTATTTCCTGTTGGGGCATGTGAATTTAAAACAATAATATTACACCACCGACCTTTAAGGGAAGTAAAAGAAAATCTATCATTAACAAATTCAACCTATGTAATTGCCTATTGTGAACGGAAAACCCTGTTTCTAGATGGTAATTTTAATTTGTTCCCCTAAAAGCACGTAAAATTTCCCGACTTGACTCCTCCATTTCCTTCTCATCTAACTTCCTGATATCCCACTAGGTCCAACCTCTATTTCTAAACTCATTTTTTACAAATTTTAACGCGCCTGTCCTATAGGAACTACTTATATTTCATGTTCCAGATCTCATGTCGATTTTACTTTCCTGAGTTCGTGCCAAGTTATCAGTTCTGATCAGAGGATTCTGCGAACTTATCTGAACAATCTTTTTTTTACAGGTTGAGGTTGTTAGCCTCATACCAAATTCTCAAGCTGGATTATCACCCCTTGTCTGTCCGCGACTGCTTACTCAGTATATTCGCAGCTAACCTCTATATCCCAGAGGCCTTCTCCTCGATGCACAACCTGAGGAAGCGCCGTGCCGTGGTGACAGGAAGACCACATTTTATGGAAATTAATACAGCTATATTTCAGAAACACAGAAGGTACTGATTATCCGAACACTGCTTTAAAACACACAGGAATAATCAATATGCTCGAATATATGGATGCATATTAAGACTGTGAAAGCTTCGATGCCGTGAAAATCGTAAATTAGAGACTAGTGTCAGTGTAGTATTACATAAATGCATCGTACGTTTGACTATCCGAACTATTCTTGATGTATCACATTGTTTTGTTTCATAGATATATAACTTTATAATATTTTTGTAAGTGATTATACTCTTTACCCGTTCTCTGCCAATAGCAACTGTATGAATTAATAATACAAAACTGAAATACAGAAGAATAAAATAAAAAAAAAACAATAATGTGATATTTCGCAGGGCATCTTATGTAAAGGGCGCTTGTATTCTTCACAGGTTCTGTACTACCAGTCAGTATTTGAATTTATTATACAAAGCTCGTATACAGGATAACTAAAATCACTCATCTATAATGTGATGTTTCTTAGGGCGCCTTATGTAAAGGGCGCACTGTACCTTTCACGGGTTCTTCGCAAACAGTAACTGTGTGTATTTATTGTACAGAACTGTGCTATACAGAAGAGTAAATAAAATCGTTCATCCTTGATGTGGTCTCGGAAGGGCGCCTAATGTAAAGGGCGCACTGCACCTTTCACGGGTTTTTTACCAATAAAACTGTAAGAATTTATTACTAAAAACTTGTAACTTTATTTCTACTGTGATATTTCGGAGGCTGCACCGGGACACGTCCCGGTGTCCCGGTGGGCCAGCACGGGCCTGACAGCAGGCCATTGTTTGCATATGAATCCTATTATTCTACTAGTCCCTTGCACCGTGCCCGTATCCAAGGGGTCTAAGGGGGCCGCCCCCTAATTTTTTACCGGCCCCCTAAAATTTTCACGGTAGGCTTGCAAATGAACTATAATATGGTGATAAACTATAATATGGTTGGATCGGCCTCCCCCTAACTTTTACCGCCCCCCTACATTTTTGGACTGGCTACTGGCCTGCCTTGCACTATAGCATTATGATTGCTAAATCTTATTCCTATCAAATACTATGCCTAAATCTTTAATTTGTTTGTCTTTCTGTAATGTGACATCATTAACATTTTTAATAACATAGTATTGCCTTTTGTTAATATATGAAATATATTTTGTTTCTTACAATTGATTTGTAATATCTAAATTGTTTTTACATGCTAATAATGTATTAATAATACCATGTACTACTACTACAAATAATAATAAATATAAAGACATAGGAACAGCCCACGTGATATTGGAATAATAATATTTACCTACTTATATTAGACTCTCTAATACAGTTGGACGTCGATAACTCGAATTCCTTGATAACTCGAATTTTTTCACATTCCATTGGACTCTCCATAACATTGAATGTTAAAATAACCACTGTAAGTCGAATGTTTAAAAACTATAAATACAACCTCGATAAGTCGAATTTTAAAGCTTTCATAATCATATTTAAAAATCCTCAATAACTCGAACTTTTTCGTATCTGTGAACCTCTACAGTTTGAATTTTACTTCTGTAAATCCAATTTCTCTTGATGTGAGCTCGATAACTCGAAATTATAGCTGAGGCTGAGGTCACTCAATGGTAGAGCGTTCACCTCTGGTGTATAGGGTCCCTGGTTCGATCCCAGCTCGCGCCAAGTGAGCTTTGTAGTGGACAAACACCGTATGCGTGGGTTTTCTCGGGGTTCTCCACTTTCCTTCCACTTTCTTCATTCCACCATTTCATTCATTTCTCATCATCACCATCTCCTTTAGCCTAACATACATAATCGTGGAACGTAAAACTAAAGATTTGATTTCTTGATAAGTCGAATTGGATGATAACTCGAATTTTTCACATTCTTGAATTCTCCATAACATTCAATGTTGAAATAAGCTCTGTAAGTCGAGTGTTTAAAAATAACAACTTCGACAAGTAGAATTTTAACAGTTTCATAATCACATTTAAAAACCTCGGTAACTCAATTCGTAAGTTTCGTATATGCAATCTCTACGAGTCGAAGTTTACCTCTGTAAGTCGAATTTCTCTTGATGTGACTTCGATAACTCGAAGCTATGGCTGTATGCTTATACGTAATTGTCATTGTTCCTAGTCCTATCATTGTTCTACTGTAATTGTGTTTTACTTGTATCTAATATTTTATTTTTACTAGCCATCTTATTTAATTTAAGGATCTTTTACAACTTCGAGTTATAGAGGTTGAATGAATAAAACTTCGAGTTATAGATGTTATATAGTCACTTTCCATTATGAACGCGGAACCTCGATATCTCGAATTTTTGTTGTGACCACCTTTATAACTCGACCCTTGATTACTCGAAAAACTCGATAACTCGAAATTTTACCTATTTCCTTCAGCTTCAAGTTATCGAGGTCTCCCTGTATTATAATCGTCACAAACGAACATGTTTCTACTGAAGCCTTCTTGTTGATTGCAGTCTTCGATTAGATTGAAAATTTTAAATAGGCTAATAGGGTCTAGATTCCACCAGAAATAGAGGGGGCGCGGTGGCTCAGTGGTAGAGCGTTCAAATCTGGTGCTTGGGGTCCCGGGTTCGATCCCAGCCCCCGCCAAGTGAACTTTGTGGTGGACAAACACCGTGCTCGTGGGTTTTCTCGGGGTTCTCCCGTTTCCTCCCACTTTCTTCATTCCACCATTTCACTCATCTCTCATAATCACCGTCTCCTTTAGCCTAACCGGCATAGCCGTGGGACGTAAAACTCAAAGATTTCATTTCATTTCATTTTCCACCAGAAATAGAATTCTGGGCAGCGTGCACGTAAAATTAGAATACCATACACCTTATGAAGAATCAGAAACTAATCCATACACAAAATCTTGAATACGTCTAAATAGGCATATATATGAAGAAAATTGACAGAACCATTTTTTTAAAACCTTTAATATTTAGTTTCTTTTTTTTCTTTTTTCTTTTCTTTTTTGTAGGGGGCACACCCTCTTTTAGAGAAGAGTTGAAAGGGAAACTATTTGGATGTGGGTTTACTGACATTGAGCTATAGGACATTTTTTTATTAAATAAATACTCTAGTTTGAAGGTCATTTTGGTCTTCGCAACTATTATCATTATTGAGGAAGGTAATACATAAGACATGTAGGTATTTAGTCTCATGTACGTAATTATTTATTTCCCTTCGTGATACAATTATGTGCACAGAGAAAAATCCGTTCTCCGGACAGCTGTATATTGTACAAATATACGGTATCCTCTTGCTTACTGTAGAAATCAGTACATAGCATACGTTATCCGTATGTTACATAGGCACTGCCCTTAGATGTTACATCATGCCGTTGCAGGATGTCTGACATCTAACAGTTTTCCGTATATCACATGCATATACTTATGTTACCTTCGTCAGTTATATGTTATACACGTCCATTTGTATGTGAGATCCTGACCGCCTACATTATTTCATACGGAAAGTACGTATAGATGGTACACTTATACGGAATGTACTATAAAACATGCGTTTTCAGTTATACGTCTGCTGTACGTTAAGTCCAAAAACTACAGGAATTACGCATGTAACCTATCTTTTCAAGTACGCCACCTACATTTTTTTTTCTCAGTGTGCGAGGCCTTACAAAACTTAGGCACCTTAATCACAGACAATCGTTCAACTAACTCTAGAAATTGCATGATATATTTAAGCAATTATTTTTTAATGCTACAACATGCACCGAAATGAGAATGCATTGTAATTAAAGTGCACAATGACCATGAAATGATAAATCATATATGCTCTCAAGTGTAAATAAAAATTTAGTTATTTTTCTACAAATGGCATACGTAAGCATGTTGATCCATGCACTTATTTCAAAATGTTACTATCCCAAACGAAAAAAACAAAAAAAGTCGGATAGCATATGAGTTCATATTTGCTGAAAGATTAATATTTGATAGATTTGGCAAAAGTGTGGATACTGTGTCTCGAGATAATACGTTTTACCATACACGAATTCGCCTACAGAAAACAAGTTTTGCCGTAATAACATAATGACTACAATTTACTGCAATAATAATTAGAACTGTTTTTTGGTTATTAAAATGCAAAAGTTGCATAGATTATTTAACATCACTGCATTACATACATGACATTGATCCTTTGCAAAACAGGAAGCAGTCTAGAAATATTTAAAACGCCTAACACTGAGCTGTGTTAATAACAGACAATTTCAATGGTCTGGGTGCTTTCTGTTTTAGATGGATATTTTTTTCGTATGATCCTCTCGCATGATTTGCGTAATATCAATCATGAAAGTTAGATTTTGAAACATAGTCCTATTTCAATGTTGTCACCTATAGGAAACAAACAACTGGTCGAAATACGTTCTTTATAACGTAACTATCTAAAATACCCATTCTTCGAATGGATCAGATAAAATATCTATGTAAACAAACTGAACAACGAAAGGAAAACAAATATATCGGTCATTTTATACTACTTTTACATATCCTTGTAAACGCCCCCTGGGAAACCCTGGTTCGAAATAAAAGAAAAAAAACACCTCTGGCACCCAGCTGATTGGGGCTGTATTTGGAAGTCAATCCCTGTGGAAGTATCACCATTCACCTCAGCGACCGCGAAAACTATGGATTTGACACCAATATCGGTCATTTTGGATTATTATTATATGTCTCGGTAACTCCCCCACCCGCAGGTGACCCCCGGCCCGAATACAATGGTAGCTGAATTTGAAAATCATCATTAATGGAAGTGTCACTATTGATCTCAGCTACTGCGAAAACTATGAATTTGACACCAAAATCAGTCATTTTAGATTATTTTTACAGGTCTTGGTATCTCCCCCCCCACCGGTGACCCCCGGCTCGCAACCGAATGAGGTGAATTTGGAAGTTATTGCGATCGAAGTTTCACCATTGATCTCAGCGACCGCGAAAACTGTGAATTCGACACTAATATCGAACATTTTCTATTACTTTTACATGTCCCGGTAAACCTCCTCCCTGAGACCCCTGATTCGAATAAAAAATAATTTTAAAAAACACTTCGTCTTGGTCTGGGGCCTGGACCAAGGTACCCGTGACCAAACTTTTGTGGCTCTCGGTCCAGTCGTCTGGTCCCCAGGTCACACACAGACAGACACATAAACTCTTTATTTTATTTACAATAGGTAGATTCAAGCTAGTTAAGTTTTAATGAAGAAATTATCAATGTCTGAAATATCAATTATTTTTCAATTGTTACTAGTTCTTTGGGGCTTCAAGAAAAAATATGACATTTCAAAAATATTAGGTAGTATTAACAAACAATCCTAGGCTATCGCGAGCATGATTCTATAGGGTTAGCATATGATTTGGTTATACTTGGGAGAGTTCAACATGGTGAAAGTACGAACCCTCGTCGCGGAAGTCTCCAGCGGGAACTTGTATAGTTCTATCCCACATTAAGCTGTGGGATAACATTTGATATGCTGTTTGCGCTGAAAAATAAAATCAACCAACGAATATGGAATTAAATAATGTAAGGTTCTCATACTAACAATGTCTAAAGTTGTTTCTATATTCTTATTATTCCACTCTATATCGCTTCTAACCAGTTTTCACCATCAGGTGAATTCAATAGTCATAGTTTACTCATTGTCAAGCTACAGGGAAAAAAAATGGTGCAAGCAGTTTTGACGTTAAGCTAAAAAAACACTTTAAATATAAAAAGTGGGAAATCTGGAGGCTACCGGTTTCTAATTAAATATCTCTTATCAAATATAATACCTAAGAAATTTGGATATCCAATTTCCGAAGGAAGTGGGAGGAAACGGGAGAATCTTGAGAAAACCCATCCTCATGGTGTTTGTCCACCACAAAGCTCACTTGGTGTGAGCTGGGGTCCAACCAAGGACCTCATGCATCAAAGATGAACACTCTACCACAGATCCACAGCGGTCCCATGAAAACTAGTGAAATACAGACTAATATAAAAGTCTAAATCAAATTCCCTGAGCACCCTGATGGCTATATGCTTCTTCTGTG
This sequence comes from Thermobia domestica, assembly GCF_964235325.1. Classification (NCBI taxonomy): domain Eukaryota; kingdom Metazoa; phylum Arthropoda; class Insecta; order Zygentoma; family Lepismatidae; genus Thermobia; species Thermobia domestica. Next base: position 266,769,251 of record NC_137462.1, read on the forward strand.
TGAAAGGCTAGGGTTCGATTCTCAGTGAAAACTCACAGGATTGAGATTCCGTATTAAGCTGTATATCCAGTCGTATGTATCCTCAATGCCGAAAGGGACACTAAACCCAAAACAATTAGGCAATCTAATTCAAGTTTTCAACTAAGCAATCTAAATCAAGAATTTTGTTAAAGCAGAAAATAAGACGAATTTGTATTAACATTTTTCACAATGCATTAAAGAAACCAAATTCTTTTCAAGGAGATACTGACACATTCCGTATTTTTCAGCTAACGTTGTCAAAATTTAACTTTTCCTTGAAATGTTTGATCATATATATTTCAGAGATTTCATTAATTGAAGTATATAACCAAAATACAACTAAATTGAGAGTAAAGATGACAACAACAGAATGAAATATTTCATCCTAAAGTTACAAGTCATAAAGAGGTCTTTCTACCCACACGATGCAGTAATAATACTCACTGGAGTTGTAAATGAAACATGGAAACTACAAAACTCATTTCTCTAAGAGATGTTCCAAATATCTTGGGGTGGAACGTTGAAGTGTGTGTCAGGAAGAAACTTCAAAATATAATTATGTATTCTCATTCGGAGCTATAACACATAATTTCTTAAGCTCATTACACTTATATCTCCTTCAGTTCTTCTACCTCTTAATGCTGTGCCTTTCTATGTTGTTTTCAAACATCTTAATACAAGGTATGATCAAAAGTACACAGGAGAATGTAGTTGCACAGAGCCATCTATCCATGTTGTATCCGTAAGCCCGCTAGCCTAAACCTTTGGTACAGTCAGCAGTTTGAACTATTTGTGACATGTTAGTTGGCTTCCAGAGGCAGAAGAGTGAGGACGTGTTAAGAGTGTCTGTCTCGCGCCAACATTAAATTTTGCTCAAAGTTGCAAAGAAACAAAAGTGCCAAATAAGCTCACTAAATATCAAAATCCGTGTATGCTGTTGACGCAGTGGCATTGAAGACTGTTTACAAGTGGTATGAGCGATTCAAAAGTGGCTGAAAATAAGCAACGATCGACGTCCAAAATGATTGAAAACATGAAAACAGTGGCATAAACGATTTGTTCAAACAAGTGAATGACTATTCGAGATCTTTTCGAAGAACTAAACACCTCGTATGGGTCCGTAAAAAAATATTTTAATCGCCGATTAAATGCACAAATGGCTTCCTTCTTCACAACGAAAATGCGTCGTGCCACATCTTGTTTCTTATCCTCCAGTTTTTGGCCGAAAAAATGTTCCTGTCTGTCCATATTCACTGTGCTCTGCAGATACAGCTTCATGTGACTTCTGGCCCTTCTCAAAACTTAAAACCGTGCTGAAAGGAAAACGTTTTGACACCCTTCCTCACATTGAGAGGGCCACGACAGAGCAGCTAAACGCCCTTCCAAAAGTAAATCCTTTCAGAAGAGCTTCCAGTCATGGACTCAACGTTGGAATAAGTGCATTGCTAGCAAGCAGGGGTGTACGCAGAGGGTGGGTCCTGGGGGTCCGGACCCCCTCCCCCCGAAATCCCGACTTTTTTGTAAATGTAGTCTACTTTTAGGGACAATTTTAGAAATTTTCATATAATTTAGGCCCCCAAAACGCTTTAGACCCCTCCCGAAATAAATTCCTGCGTACATCCCTGCCAGCAAGGACAGTATTTTGAAGGAGATTAAATCAAATTCCATGTAAATTTATTACTTTGTTTCTAATAAAATTATTTATCGTATATTTTGATCACACCTCGTATTTAGAGCAGGAATTTCCAAACTTTCTGAGACCGCAACACTCTTCACATACCGTAAAACATTTTTTTCAGCGATATTGAGAAGTTTTTTTTTAAAGGAAGGAAAGATATTTGGTTATATTGGAACGTTGGACTTTCAGCTGTAAAAATAAGTTAATGCTGGTATATGGTCATTCAATACCGGGTACTAATCCACGAATATTGTACTATACAACACAAAATATAAGAAATAAACAAGTTGAAAAATGAAAAGAAGCTAAGCCAAACGATAACGAAATTACCCGAAGGAAATGGCAGTTTTCTACAACGGTTTAATATTTATTTTTAGCGAAACTGGGAGTTACTCAAATTTTTAAAATTATTTGTTAATTTAATAAAGAGCTTAATACTTCTACAATATTATTAGCATTTAATTGTTAAAAAAAACCGTCCAAAGACGAGATAAAGGGTGTCCCATAAAGAACAGCATCTTCCTAAATTGCGCGCCATTTCTGTTCTACAGGGTGTTCGATAGACAATGCAACCCGGAGTTTGGAATAATAGAACTTTTGAACCTGAAGTGATACACAAATAATGGTTATATCAAAATGAAGCTTTGTTCATGCATATACCTAGTACAGGGTGTCCAATATACAATGCAATCCGGAGTTTGGGATAGTAGAACTTTTGAACCTGAAGCGATACACAAATAATGGTTATACCAAAATGAAGCTTTGTTCATGCATATACCTAGTACAGGGTGTCCAATATACAATGCAATCCGGAGTTTGGGATAGTAGAACTTTTGAACCTGAAGCGATACACAAATAATGGTTATACCAAAATGAAGCTTTGTTCATGCATATACCTAGTACAGGGTGTCCAATATACAATGCAATCCGGAGTTTGGGATAGTAGAACTTTTGAACCTGAAGTGATACACAAATAATGGTTATACCAAAATGAAGCTTTGTTCATGCATATATTTTTAAACTAGGAAGATATAATTGAAGTACACTAGAAATCACACAGTGTTGCCAGATGTAACCGAAGGTGTAAATCAATTTTTTGCAAGATATGTAAATTAACTCATGACTCATAGGTATGGATGTTCTGTCGTTAATTTTCAGTTTGTTTAGTTGTAGTAGCTTGGAAACTATGGAGCAGAGAAAATAATTTTTCATTTCCGTCCATAACTAATCTATAAGAGAGAACTAGGAAATCGTAGTTTTCGTAAATCAACACTCTGAATTGTCAACATTGCTGATGTTTCAGTGCATCAAAAGGTGTGTTAAGGATCTGTCTACATTATGCAATTTCTGAAAACAATGAAAAAGAAACTTTGAAATTATCATGATAAAATTTTTACATACATGCACCCGGCAACACTCTATTATCACGAAACGAGTTATCAGCCCTACAGCAATGCTGGAAGCATTTTTGCCGATCCCAAACGTTTCAGCATTCTTGCCAATTTGATGTCGAGAACATAGTCCAAACAACCCCTGCGGGGCTTCTAACCCGTTCCTACAACTACTACTACTACTACTACTACAACTACTACTACATTAGCTGTGGATCTATATAGTACAAGGGCAAACGTACTACTACTACTACTACATTTGCTGTGGATCTATATAGTACAAGGGCAAACTCATTTTAATGAAATTTTTTTAAGAAATGATCGTTAAATCACTTTTTGAATATTATTTTTAATCTTATTTTAACGAAAGAAGTGTTATAAACATTTTTAAAAGTAGTAAAAAAAACTGTCCGTAGGCAGGATTCGAACCCTCGCCAAAAACATTTCCGTTACTAGCATGGTACGCTAGACCACCCGGCTACCAGAGCCGACAACAATTCTCGTTTACTTTGTGCTATATGTAGATCATGTCTTGTGATATCGCATCTGTATCGACCAATCAGATCAGAGGATATGCTGAAACGTTTGGAATCCGCAAATATGCATGCTGGAAGTGCCCCCTGTTTTGACTCAAACACTGGTTCACATGTTTCACCATGTTGGCAGCAACTTTACGAATAGTAGAAGTGTTAATATTCTCATTGGCACTGCGAATGTTCGTTTGCAGGTCTTGTATAGTTCCAGAATTCTTCTTGTATACCTCTTGCTTTAAGTAGCACCATAGAAATGAATAGCAGTGTTGCCGGGTGCATATAAGTAAAAATTTTATCATGATAATTTCAAAGTTTATTTTTCATTGTTTTCAGAAATTGCATAATGTAGACAAATTCTTAACACACCTTTTGATGCACTGAAACATCAACAATGTTGCCAATTCAGAGTTTTGATTTATGAAAACTGTGATTTCCCTAGTTTCCTCTTATAGAGGCCTCATCCGATTTGTTATGGGTGGAAATGAAAAATCCTTTTCTCTGCTCCATAAATTCCAAGCTACTACAACTAAACAAACTGAAAATTAACGACAGAACATCCATACGTATGAGTTATGAGTCAATTTTCATATTTTGCAAAAAAAAAAATTGATTTACACCTTCGGTTATATCTGGCATCACTATGTGGTTCCTAGTGTACTTCAATCATTGCTTCCTAGTTTAAAAATATATGCATGAACAAATCTTCATTTTTGGTATAACCATTATTTGTGTATCGCTTCAGGTTCAAAAGTTGTACTATCCCAAACTCCGGGTTGCGTTGTATATTGGACACCCTGTAGTAAGTTGGCATCACTGAACGTTACACGATTTTCATCTATTATCTTTGTGGCTAGTAGTTATGGAGCGTTGAACAGCGCATCGTCGTCATCATGAAATATTCACTGGCCTCTGCACAGCACTAGCCACATTACCGAGAAAGAAAAATCAAAGTGGCACGGGTCCGGGATCATAAGAACCTATTTTGAAATGAAAGTTGAAGGGTTGGAAAAAATCACAGGTGTTCTCCTGTTTCCTCAACCATTATCATTGTAGTTAAACGATTTCCTTTTGTCTCCGCCAAGAGACTCTTGCTACTGCCTTCCGAGAAGACCCCCTGCCGTCCGAGCAGGTGAGAATACTGATCTTGAAGAAAAATTTCGTCACATAGAACTAAAGCAAGAAAAAAAAATTCTCCCACGTCGGACATTGGTATTAGTTATAAAAAGAAATAACCAAACCTCAAAAGTGCCAAATATTCATTAAGATGCATATACAAATCCCCCGCTTGAGTTAGCAAGTGGTTAACATGTAAGACTTCGATACACGTGCTCCGGGTTTAATTCCCGTTGGGAGTGCATTTTGGCGTTCACCCAGTGTCGTGACCATAGTGCTCTCAAACGGGTCGGGTTGACCCGACCCGACTCGGATCGGGTCAGTTCGGGTCAGGTCAGGCTACTCGGGTCGGGTTGTCGGGTCGGGTCAGTCCGGTCAGCTCGGGTCGGGTCGGGTGAATCGGGTCAGCTGGGGTCGGGTTATTCGGGTCGGGTTGTCGGGTCGGGTCAACCGGGTCAGCTCGGGTCGGGTTGTCGGGTCAGGTCAATCAGGTCGGATCACGATTCGAGTCAGTCGGGTCAGGTCGGGTCGGGTCGGTCTTCAACCCGACCCGACCCGTTGAGATCACTAATCTTGACCCATTAATAGTTCCAAATTTCTACTTAACTTTGAAGTATGTTAAGAGACCAAAATCATATCCACGAATAAATTAAATGTCAACTGAAAGCAAGGAATTCGTGTTATTCAGTTCAAAATCTTTTGTCGTCGCGAATTCTGTCGGGGAATTTGGAGCTTAAAATATACAATATATAAAACGACAATCATGCCTGTTGTTCTCTATGGTTGCGAAACATGGTCGTTTACTCTGAGGGGAAAACATAGACTGAAAGTATTTGAGAACAAGATTCTGAGCCGAATATTCGGAACCAGAGGAACAGGAATAAGGAATGGCGGAAACTTCATAACGAGGAAAGGCATAATTTATACAGTTTATCAAACATTATTAGGGTCATCAAATCTAGGAGGCTCAGGTGGACAGATCATGTAGCGAGAATGGAAGAAAGGAGAAACGCTTTCAAAGTCTCAACTCGAAGACCAATCGGAAAACGTCCAGTAGGAAGACCTAGGCGTAGGTAGGAGAAAATATTAAGAATCTCGCAGAAAGAGAAATAAAAAGTACAAACTGGTTCCAGTTGGCTAATAATAGAAGTCAATGGAGAGTTTTTGGAACCCGGAATTCAACTTCCAGGTTCCATAAGCCATAAAGTTAGTTAGATTGAAGTATCTAAGCATCAATAAATCAGACAATATCTTGGTTGATACGTGTTGAATAAAAATCGCTTTCAATCCGGATCAGTTAAAATAGAAATCTGCATGTACAGTCGTAATACTTTGTTTTCCTTAGTGTGTGAGTAAGAACCGAACATTGTATATATTTGTTTGGGGACAATTCGAAATATTTCATGTTATGCGGTCTCTGTCTCCTCGAGAAATTTCAGATCAGAAAAAAATGTGTATTGATATGATAGCGTAAGAGAAACAAAAACAGTGAATTTCCTTCATATGTCTTTAAAATATGATTGGATAGAATATGTTTGTACGGTAGACTGTTGAATTAAATTCAAACGATTCAACATGTCATATTTTCAAAAAAAAACAGCCTGTACTGCACTAGTTTTCTTGTATCTTCCTTGCATAAGACTATCAAAGATTCGAAGAATCTAGCAATATTGATCTTATGAATGCATTGCTAGTGCTTTTGCATAATTCTATGTCACTGCTTAACCTTAGGATATACCCAATTGTTAAATATGCCTATTATATTGTATTGAATGTTTTATACCGAAGAGTAGACCTATTGTTATCACAGATTTAGAAGAAATGCATTATTTATATATATATAAACCTATAAATAATAATAATGAAATGCTTTCATCGTTAAGGACAAATACCAATGCTCTCAAACAGATTATTAGCAATTTACCGTCTCAGACGGTTCTACTATACAGGGTGTTTCAAAACAACACCGACAACGTTTGGGAGGTGATTCCTGACACCAAGATAAGACGAAAAGTATAGACCAACCTGGGTGCACAAATGCTTAATTTCGGAGTTATAGGCTGCCGAAAACATGAAAAAATGAATTTTAAAGGTCCATAGCTCCGAAACTATGGGACCTACAGTAGTCGGGTCAAGACTTTATTTAGGAACTAATATGTGCCCTATCCAAATATCCATGTTTCAGAATCCTGCGGTACTTCCGTACCAATTTTTATATAGGTGGTTTGTGAGTACTTCAAATTATAAGACCATAGCCAAACTCCCTCTCCAAAAATTGTTGTGTGAGTACCTTAGGATTCTGAAACATGTATTTTTGGATAGCCCACATATCAGTTCCTAAGTGAAGTCTTGACCCGACTACGATAGGTTCCATAGTTTCGGAGCTATGTGCCATTAAAGTTCATTTTTTTTTCATATTTTCGGCAGTCTATAACTCCGAAAGGAAACATTTGTGCACCCAGGTTGGTCTATACTTTTCGTCTTATCTTGATGTCAGGAATCACCTCCCAAACGTTGTCGGTGTTGTTTTAAAACACCCTGTATAAGTATGGCCAATTTAGATTTAATTTTATGTGGGGGGAGAAACTACGTTTTTGTACTAGTTATGGTTTTCTAGGAGACAGCATAATATTTAAATTAGAAAGAAAGTACTAATCATACTATTAACTGTCTTTCAGAGTTGATTATATTATAAAATCTACGCCGCGAAACTACATCGTGACGCTCCCCTGAGTGTATTAGGAGGCGCTCCGAAAAAGGATCGCAGTTTGATATTTGGTTGATGAAAACTTATTCTGAAGTGTACTCTAATATGTACTTGCAATATAACTATCAACATAACGCAAATTATAAATTTTACTGATCAGCTGCTATTAATGAATAATTGAAACAGATGCAATACCACATTTCTTTGCTAATCTTACTAATACTCCTATCATCATAGGTATTCTGCCATTGCTAGCAGAGCACTTGCTGTAACTGAGAAACCTCCATGCTCTATGGTCTTCTGCTGACCTCCTCGTCTTCACGTACGATTTCTCTGTTTTGATATTGTCCATTAATTTGTAATCTCGTTCGCCCCCTCCCTGTTTTTCCTGCCACCATACCCTCTCTAGCACGTCCCTCATGATACAGTTTCTTATCCAATGTCCCAACCAGTTTCTCTTCCTCTTCTTAATAATATCTAAAACTGATATTTTCTCCCCTACCCTTTCTAACACCTTCTCATTCGTTTACGCTCGACCCAACTAATTCGCTCCATTCTTCTCCACATCTACATTTTGAAACCTTCCAGTCGCTTTTCATCATTTTTTAATAATGTCCATGTTTCTGCCCCATACAGTACAATACTCCACAGGATGTGGGAGACCCGGGTTCGATTCCCGGCGTGAGTTCATGTGGTTCGGATTCCACGTTAATCAGTAGGTCCACGTCTCATATAGCCTCGCTGCTGAACAGGACATAAAACTTAAATTCAACTCAGCTCAACTCAATACTCCACAGGAAACATTTTATGTGTCTTTTTCTCAACTCTTTATTCAACGTCCTACAAAATATTATTTTCTTCCTCCTAAAGGCTTCTTTAGCCATTCCTATTCTTGCTTTTATCTCACGTTCACATTTCATATACATAAATATGAACGTGAATGATATTACATAAATAAAAATCTGTTTTCTTCTTTTAAAAAATAACAATGGATTAGAATATTAGGTAGAGAAGGAGTAAAATAAAATAATAAAAAGAAGGGAATAAAACTTAAAACAAAACAGGTATTTAGGAATAGGTCACACTAAGAGATAATGTCATAAAAGTTATTTTGCCATATTAACGCATTAGCTTCTATCATCTGGTATCGTCCATGCCTTATTCTTGCAAATGTTTTCTTCTACATATTGTTTTCAGGTGTATCCTTTATTTTTATTTCTTTTTATAGTAACTTCCATTAACCCTTTTAGGATTTCCACTTTTTGAGGCAAATTTTAGACTTTCACTCAAACAGCTTCTGCTTCCTTACTATTTATCGTAGAATCGTGGTTTATACCTCGCTTTTTTCAGGATAGAGCATACTTACCAGCTGTACCACTACTGTATTATGCACCAGAAACGGGACAATCGGGAAAAACCAGAAGGTTTTTCGAAAAAAAATGAAATTTTTACGCCCCTCTGGCTCGAGTCTGGGTTGACGTAGGGATCTGAATTTTTAAAGAAATATACGTTCTTATGTTCATAATATGTGTGCAAAATCTCAATCTTGTATCTTGAAAACTAAGGTCGGGAGAAAATTTTGAAACTGTGATTTTTCATATATATATACTTCAAAAATGTGCTGCGTCATTACTACTTGATCTAGAGTTATGGAACAAACGCCATTTTCTTCCGTATAACGAGCCCTTTCCAATGATATAATTCACATGTCCGTATCATACACCTAAGACGGAAAATTCGGAGAAAACCCAGAATATTTTTGGAAAATCCTCCCTGAGTTCACGTAGCGATCTGAATTTTAAAAAAAGTTATGTACACTCATGTCCAAAATGATTGTCGCATATCTATAACTGTCTTCTTGTAACAATACAATTTGATAATGATTTTGCAGGGTAGTTTTATTACTGATACTATATGTATAATCCGGAAATTAATATTTGTGGTAAATTTCGAAGGAAAAGACTTATAAATACGAAAATTAGAATGAGTAAAACAAAATGTTGCTAAATGGACAAGAAAGTTTTATTTTCAATTTATTGTTCTTATTTACTGCTCTTTTGACATGAAATTTGCCACATGCATGTCTTTGCCGATTATACACATACTAACATTATAAGAAATACCGGGAGAACTCATCAAATTATATTCCTACAATAATATATTTATAGACATGCGACAATAATTTTGGACATGAGTGTACATAATAAGTGTGGAAAATTTCAATCTTGAGTCTTGAAAACAAAGGGCGGAAAAATTGTTGAAAGTCTAAATTTAGTCTGTATATATATCGTATGTTAACACCCAATGAAAAATAAAGAAAAGAGTATTTTAATTTAATTAAATGGATCGTCAGAACTACTAGATTCTTTTTATTTTCATCGATACAGAATCAATAGACAAGTGTTACTCGATCTCCATCGTGTTTTGGATACCTCTGCGAGTAAGTCGTTGGCAACGGTCTGGCTACGTTTCCACTGCTTTACAATATTCACATTGCGCATGCGCTTCGTGTTTCTCTCCTTGTGCTTCTGTGATCCAAGGCGTTGTTTAGAAAGTCAACGTCTTGAGTTTTCTGCTTGTCCTAAGCGTTGCCAAGTCTGTAGATTTATGTGTGGATCTACAGATTTTTTATACCAATACGGAATACATTTTTGGGGGTGGGGTATGATCTACGGACTTTTTTTTTATTGTTAACATATCATTCATTTCAGAAGTTAAGGTTACAATCGACTTCTTGCTAAAAATACATGTAAGGAACACAGTGAAAAGAAACATCATCATTTTTCTCTGGATCCAATGAAGTTGTGTTCGAAGGGTCAGTAGATACAAAAAAAAAAGTTTTGACGTTGAGCTACAGAACCGTTTTCAATTCTGCCTTTTTCTTTCACTAATTTTCATTTACTTTGTTGTTAGTGAGTCATCCTCTAGACTTATGGCTTCGGGTCTCCTATTACTGTCTTCGACTGCTTCAAAATTCTAATTTAATAAAGCACTAAGCCACAGGTTTCTACGTAAAGAAAGGCGACTCGAGTTCAAGAGGTGTAAGTTAATCGAATTCCCGATCAATACTGATTATAAATCTTACAAACATGAACCATCGACAACAATCGCTAGAAAACGAATGACTTTTTTGTCTGACTCGCTAAAAAATTGCCATAGAAAATAAATAAATAAACAATATAGAAATAAATATAAAACAAAACAAAAGACCATTGATTTACACAACAATCATATTTCGTTTTCCTTTTTTAAGTGCATTTTCATTTTATTTTTCGTCTCATCTACTATCCATTACAAGCTACGTCTTCGGTATTACCTGAATGCAAAGTTGGAGTTGTTTCGTTGTGTGATAATTCATGTCAGTAAACGAGTTTTTGAAGAGCAGGTATAGGATGTAAATAATTACATGGCATAGGAAATAAATAATTACATGGCAAGTCTTCAAAATTCAGAAAGATTGTTAGATGCTTATCCCAACACCATTCATGAACTGACAAATCGCAACTCTTAAGAAAATGTAATAAATTTAGAAAATATGAGCCATGGCAACAATTGCAAAGTGCCAGTTGGAATCTTAAAACATGCTGTGAAAATTAGGAATGTTCCCAATTTGAAAGATCGAATAATGAACGTTTGGTGCACATGAGAAGTCTTAAATTCATACTGGTTAATTTAGAACAAAAATAAACATATCATTGATTTTTAGAGAAAATTTGCTATTCAAATGAGGTGTCTCTGGCTTTTATTTTTCAAAATTTCACTTTAGTTCAAAATGGCGGATTTCAACATGCCTGCCGTCAAGGATACCCTTACCGTATCACTTTCTTCTAGGCCTAATATGTATTACTGAAGCTTTTATCCACTTATTATCATTAATACGCGGGTTAGAAGCGGAGATAAGGGATTTACGCACATAGTAAGTATAAACAATTAATATGCCTGTAACTTTTCCTCAAATCTGTGTATTTTAAAACTAACTTCACCATTGTCTTTCTGATTAAATTCTAGCTCGAAATTATGTATCATATTACCCTATTCCCATTTAAAAAACTTGACCTTAATTCAAAATGGCGAATTTCAAGATGGCTGTCTTCAAGGTCATACCCACCATGCGACTTCCCCCTAGGCCTTATATGTATCTACATGGTTATTCTTTCATTAACACTCCGTTTACAAAGGGTAGTAAGGGACTTCTGCAGTAATCTCTAATAATCACATCACAACTCTTAAAAAATTATTTAAAAAATAGAAAACATTCACCATGACAAAAATTTCTGTCATCACAAATAATGAATACGTGTCCTATATCAGCAAAGTTTCATTGAAATCGGAGCCGGACAATTGGGTGATATCCCTTGTAAGTTCCTTGAAATACCAAAGCTTTGGAACATACACTTCCTCACCTCCAGTCCCCAATTTCTTGGATTTCACTTTCCACAGTTCCTTCCTAAATGCCGACCGTAGTTTGTTTAATTTTTGATAACAATATCGCATGTCGACTGAGGTTTCGACTCTTTTAATTTTGTAAGTAACATATCATATGCCTCTCCTCTTTTATACCTATCTGAATAATACACTTATTACAGATTCCAAAGGACGGGATGAGCTCGCAATGTCTCACTTTTACTAGCTACCGTGATGACAGGACCTGATCTGAGACAACTGCGTGTTACCTTCAGTTAATAGTACAGTTATCGTAGCAAAAGACGGTTCATTTGTTCAGTCTAAAATAACCGTACTTCAGTCCAAATAACCACATGAAGAACTGACTGAACTGAACGAATTCCTTCAGTTCGCACAGTTTTTCCTTCAGTTATGACGTCACAATCAGATTATCCTTCAGATAAACTGATAGATAGTGTATGTGCTCCTTATGGGCCTTATATATAATAGCCATTCTATATTATAAATTTTCTGGTCTGTTTAAAATGATTATATAGTGGTTTTAACATAGTGTTGTATTTCTGCCTATGTTTACAGCACTTAAAGTTATTATTATTATTATTATTATTATTATTATTATTATTATTATTATTATTATTATTATTATTATTATTATTATTATTGAATATATGTGTGCTACATCTTAAAATAGTAAAAGGGATCAGATCAACGTTCAGAACGGAGGAGGAGACGTGAAGTATGCAAGACTCAAAAAGGGAGCGCCAGGTAAAAAAGTTGGAAACCACTGCTTTAGATTAACTACTGTACTAAATCATGTATTGATTCTATTGATTTACATCCAGCATTTTAATCTTTCGTGCCATCTGCAAGATATGAGTTTGTCTAACGTCAAGAAAAATGATTTAATTCTGTTTATAAAATATTTTGATCATGCGCAGAGTTTCCTAGCAATCACTGTTATTCCGAATGCTTGCAACTGCAAAATTTCCGTGGTTTTAAGAACGAAAGATGTTACGACAAGCGATCAACTACTTGAGAACTTTCCATGCAAAAAGATAGACCAATTTTTCTTCATTTACTGCGAAGAAGACATTGTCATGCAGCACGAGCAGGCCACTCGTGACTGTCCTTGTCTCTGAATAAGGGTCTTCTTTTCTTCATCAAATAACAGCAACCCGCCGGTGGAAATCGATATAATACCTTCTCGGGATTGAAGTGCTCTCAAACATGCAATGCATGACATGAGAACTTCTGTAATTGGAGATCATGGAAGGTCGCTGGCGCTGAGCTGACAGGAATTTGTCAGTAACATAACGGAGAGATTTTTCAAATGTCATTTAATGGCAAGTTAAAATAGGAAATCACATCTTTAATTATTATTATCGCTACAATTAAAATACTTACAGGTTATATGACACTTAAACAGATTTGTTACAGACAATAGTACCTCATTCTCTCACATGAGAAGAGCTCCTCCATGGCTAAGTGGTTAGCGTACGCGACTTTGGCGTGGGAGACCCGGGTTCAATTCCCGGCGGAAGTTCGTGTGGTTTGGATTCCACGTTAACCACTAGGTCTACGTCTCACATAGCCTCGCTCTCACATGAGAAGCTGAATTGGCGAACGTGGAAGCAGGAAATAGGCCATGGGGCAGGCATCTTGCCTGAAACAACCCAATAGATTAAGGGTTACCCACGACAAGAGACGAGAAAGAATTTTCTTGACACGAAAGATGGTGTTACTAGCGAAATGAGAAAGTTAGTTTTCGAGACGGAGATGAGAATCGGGACAAGAGGAGACATTTTTAAATCCGAGACGAAACATGAAATTTCATAAGTCTCATGAGCAATACTAGAGACAGAGCTCTTTTTACGAGAAACAGATATAATTTCCGAGACGAGACATCACTTTCAACACATCTTTCCGAAACGAGATACCATCTACTCTTGTATCATAGGATATTTTAGAGGAAAATGGAATTTTTCAGTTTAACATCCCACGATTTTGCCCTTAAGGTGGATCACCACCCGGAAGTCAATACATATTTTAGCTCATTCCCTTAATTACTGCGCAATGAAACGTTACATATTATAAATATTGTACTGTAAGATAGAGTTATGTTTTAGCTACAACACAAGATACTGATTCATTTGGTTGTGTCTTCTGATATCGAAAAAGATAAATAAAAGAAAATATTTTATTAGTTTTACCATCAGCACAGGAGATGGCACTTGCTGTTAGATCTTACTAAAAGTGCTCAGTTTTATGAAATGTTTATTTGTATGTATAAAGTATTTTAAGGTAACAATCTTATCACGAAATAGATATATTGTTTGACCGTTTTTCGTGTTATGTTTCACATTTTATTTAAATATTAATTTACATTTAAGTAAATAGATTTTGATAAGAAACTTGCGCAGAACGCCATATTGCGTTGTTGCCAAATTTGAACGTTTAGTGTGGTAGCCATAATAAGAACATTCCTGGATTCTAGCGTTGCAGTTTGAGAAGCGAAACTTAGCTGTGAATTGCGGGAAACGTCGAAACCTAATTTCTCCAGTAATTATCCAAGCAGAATTCCATCACTACTTCCTTTGTTATCTGGCATCAGTAAACACTCGACACTATGTGGCAACGCTGCACTATTCAAGCAGCGTTTAGCATAGCACCGAGAACACCTAGGGATCCATCTTAAAGTTAAAGGAGACGGGTGATTAAGGCAAGTGAATGATGGAAGAATTGGTGGAATGAGAATGTGGGAAGAAACGGGAGTACTCAACAAAATTAACGGACACAACGTTTACTACAAACTTACTTGGTCGGGGATCGAACCAGATACCCTAGGCACCAGAGGTAAGCGCTCTATCACTGAGCCACCGTTCTACCGTTCTTTAAGTTTGACCTCGCACAATCATGCACCGAGGCTAAAGGAGAAGGAGCTATTTGTAAGTCCCACCTTGTCTGGGAATTTCTTATGAGCTTTCAAGAATCCTTTACCCTTCCACTGCACTTTGACGAATGTGCAGTGGCGGATCTAAAAGGTAAAAACTGAGGGTAGTCAGAACCCAGACTATGATAAGTACATCATGAGAGTTTACTATAAACTTTCAAAAATATATAAATAATGCCTTAAATTATTTTTATTAATTAAAAAAACTAGGGGCTAGGCCCCACGACCCCGGGCTAGACCCTTTCTACGTATGTGTGACTTCCTATACATACATTGATTGGGACCGCTACTCTACGGCTCCTCGTCTTTGAAATAAAGCCTGTTGGAATGTCTTTTTCCATGGTTTTGGACAGCCTTAGCCCAGGAAATGTATTTCATTTTCTCCCCATAGGTCCATGTGGGACACATTTCAAATTTAATGTTGCACAGGCGTGGAGTGAGTTGCAGCTTTGGGATGGCAAGTGGATAGAATGTCATTTCATAAGAACACTACAACAGCCACAATGGACCTTTGGCATAACGTCAGGTAACAATGAAATGTCTGAACAGTGGCCGCATTTTAATGACTTGACTTCGTTTCGTAATAAGTACAAACACAGAAAACACACTGTTCAACGCTCCAACGATGTCCATGGTAATTGTAATGATATTCCTATAAAATGGCATCCTATTCTCTTTCAATCTCTCACCTGTAACTCACACTCCGAGCTATCGTGATTGCGCAATGCTTAACTGTAAAAGTGTCAGTCAACTACGTGCCACCCTGTATATACTGTATATAAGTTGCTCGATTAGTTTTCGATTTAACGTCCATTTTCAGCTTTGGAGGTATGAGAGGAGACATGGATCTATACCAGCGTTTCCCAACCTTTTTCAACTTGTGGCACACTACGGGTGTTACTTGGATTCTCGCGGCACACTTATAGATATTATTTGTAAATATAAAACAGTGGTATTTTTTCTGATTATTGATATCCTTCTTACAGAGAAGAAAGCTCGATCACTGGTTTTTCCTCGTAGTAATTCATTATGCTTATTTTTCATTCTAATTTAAAAATATAAAACAATTGCAATAAAATATTGGACTCAAGTTTTTAAAAATAAGCTTTCTTTTTTTAAAACTGTATCCAACCTTTTACTAAGAAGGAAGACCACTAAATAACGAACGAATAAACAAATCTCTTTTACTTTTAAAACACAAATGTAGATAATTTGTCCGAAGGATTCAAAGGGTTGAATGCGTATTTTAAATTTTCAAGTTGCGAAATAGTCTGCAACAATAAAGAAGCAATAATTGTCATAACAATGACAACAACTACTTTTTTCAACATTAGAAATGTACAGAACAGTAACACGCCATGAAACTTAAAATTGTAGATTCATAGCAGAGGTTCATAGTAATGTGAAATACAAATATACATTTTCCCCACGTTTTACAATTTGATTGCTATAAAATTAATAATTTTGTTTCGATTCCTCGCGGCACACCAGCGGCCCATTCACGGCACACCGGTTGGGAAACGCTGATCTATACCTTAACGTGTGATGAACTCCCACTGGAAATCGAGCTTGGGTCTGCCACGCCGAAGGTACAAATGTTAACCATTTGTCTACAAACGATATATCAATCGAACAAATCTGTACCCTGCATTGAAAGAGAGGAAAGAAAATGAAGTAATCTGGCAGTCAATATGTATTGTATAGTATAATATGAAATTACTTTTTTTAAACAGAATATGTACGATACTCTTCATACAAATACTATGTACAATAGTGTAACAATATTTAGTATTTAAAAACGTTACAGCAGTTTATACTTCATTTGTTTCTAGACAAATACACCTGACATGTGGAACAGAAATCGACACTGACTGCTGTGTAAATAGATACTCGCATCAAAAACCAACATGGCGCAGAAGCGTTATTGTGTTAAATGAGAACAAGACATCCCATGACACAACTTCGCTTTTGGCGGACAACGAACATCACCGATACATAGATACGAGTTAGAAATTTACATAGAAGCCCATTTACACATGCTAATCGAGATTATGCCTCCGTAGGTTACATATGCACATCGATGTGTTCTCCTCATACTCAGTAACTGAGTGCATGTGTGTTTGAATATAGGAAGAACAAAGTACATACGTTGTATTGTTGTGTAAAATAATGTAGCATTTTGTCATACTTCATTCTCCTTTGCTCTGCTAAATTTTCGTTTTGCGTTTTATTACAATCTGTTAATGTTGCTCAGTGACTATGAAACATGCAACAATAGTGCAGACTGATGTTTTGTTTTAAGCTTTTGTGTATTCACGTCCTAGAGTCAACAACTTTGAAATGAACAGATCGAAGCACGAAGTAGCTATGAAAGAGGATTCTTCTTGTAAAGAGGGATTCAATCTCTCCTTTTGCTCAGATTTTTTTTAAAACCTATTGCGCACTGCAAACATTTTGTCGCGCAACTATTCTGTTGCTCTGGCTAAAAGCATTGAATCTTATGGAAGAGCGCGCACACTGCGGCGACGGAGACACAAAAGTCGCCGAAGTGTCTCCAAGCAGCGAGTTAGACGACAGAAATAGCTCAAAATGCATGGAAGCAAATGGCAGCGTGCACACCAGTGACAAAACAGTTGTACAGGGCTCCCTGTCCAGTGAGTTAGAAAAATGTAATGGAATAAAGCATATTTTTAATTAGTAATTAAGTCAATACAAAGCTAATTGAAGAAATACAAAACAACATTATATAAAAATGTTTGTAAGAATATTCCAATGTATTTGGAGAAGAAACTGAGGTGTGAAGTGTATTTCGCTGTTGTGAGAAAGTGGAATGAGCTTTCCATCGAAGAAGAAGAAGATAGATAGGTACACTCATGTCCAAAATGATTGTTGCATATCTACAACTATCTTCTTGTAAGAATATAATTTGATAATGATTTTGCAAGGTACTTTAATACTGATACTATGTGTATAATCGGGAAATGTATATTTGTGGTAAATTTCATAGGAAAAGAATTATAAATACGAAAATTAGAAAGAGTGAAACAAAATGTTGCTAAATGGACAATAAAGTTTTATTTTCGTTTTATTGTTCTTATTTACAGCTCTTTTGACATGAAATTTGCCACATACATGTTTTTGCCGATTATATACATACTGACATTATAAAAAATACCGGGCGAATTCGTTATCAAATTATATTCCTACAGCAACATATTTACAGACATGCGACAATAATTTTGGACATGAGTATACATTCAAGAATGTACCCATTTTTTTAAAACTTTTTTGTTTTCAAAAGCTTAACATGTTTTCGATCATTTGTTTCATTTTCCACTAGAGCTTCGCAAAAGGAGATTTAAGCCTAAGTCTAACTATTTGGCACTGCGTTAACAGACGGTTCTATCAAATATAACTCAATTAACACAGTAGTAACCAACTTTTACTACCTTAAAAAGTGTTCCTGAACAATGGGAAGTTTATTATACACCCTGTAACTAAGCTACAAAAGGAGTAAATGTCGTATCCACCGAGTTAACTTTCGGAATATTTCATTCTATAGTTTCTCAACGAAGCTAAAGGCAACGTATATGAAAAACTGCGTAGAGTTCCCCGTTGCTGAATAGATAAAGTCATATTTCGCTAGCTAGAAGATTCGTGGTTCGAAACCCGTCTCAGAAGCTGAAGATGTTTTCTAAAATCTTAATTCCCCACATTTTAAAGATCTTTCTCTTTTTTCTACTCAGCTGATGCTCTAAAAAGAGTTCTCCACCTTAATTCGACAACTGCCTGATGTGATGCTCGCAGTTCGGAAACTTTCCTTCTTCTGTTTCAGAAAATCCCAACTTTAGTCATAATATGGATGCTGTCCGATCATTTTTTCTCCAATTCTAAACTTGCACATGTAAATCATCCCTCTCTCTCTCTCCATATTTGAAAATCAAATGAAATCTTTGAGTTTTACGTCCCACGGTTATGCACGCTAGGCTAAAGGAGACGGTGATGATAAGAAATGAATGAAATGGTGGAATGAAGAAAGTGGGAGGAAACGGGAGAACTCCGAGGAAACCTATGCACACGGTGTTTGTCCACCACAAAGTTCACTTGGTGGGAACAGAGTTTGAACCCGGGACCCCACTGGGGCATCGCGACCCCTCTCTCCATGTTTGAATATATATATATCAATGTCGTTCACTATGAAAGCACATGGCTTGAGATCAAACCTTCGACTCTTGAAACCAAATGTAAAAGCTCTGACAATGTGCTACCTAACTCTATAGGTTTGTTGCTAAAAGCAGTGTCATTTTAGATTTTAGCCTGGGGGGGATTCTCCGCCGACATAAAAGTTTCACTTTTTGTATTAGTATTTTACTATACATTCGATCAAAAATGTGATATGAGGGAAACTTTAAAGAAATACGTATATGTTTGAGAAAACCTCAAACTTTTCGTTTCAGAGCCAGAAATCACGTTTATATTATCGCGAATTTTTGAGAAATTGGGCATTACTTGCGATACATGCGAATGAAAACGAAAAAGTGGAATTGTTATTAATTATTGCTAATAATAACTAAAAGCGCATTTCCAATATTATTTAACTTAAACGTTGTATTTACGAAAAAGCTCTGCGAGTTATTTGATACAGAAACTCTTTCACTTTATAAAGATGAAGACATCAACAAAACTGAACAATTGTTTAAATCCTTGACTGTGTTTTGTGTTGAAAACGTTCATGATCTGCTGGTTGCTTACCATGAATTTAAAAGTAAGGTTATTAAAGTTATCAACAGTGAGGACAGTTGACATTCTATCATTGTTGAACAGTTTAAAAGTTAACCACAGGTCTTTTGCTGTCAGTTCGTTACGTTCAATATGGTTGCCAGTCTCGAGTGTTGATGCCGAGAGATTCTTTTCCAAGTATAATATGATTGTTACTGACAGGAGAACAAACTTAAAAATGAATACATTAGCTAGAATGTGCACCTAATCGAGGTACATCCTTATTTTTGCATTTGATGTATACCTTATTACCAAAAATATACTATTTACAAGTTTAATAATTTAAAAAAAAAACTTGTGCTACATTTAAAAAATAAATGCGACATAAATGCGAAAAATGTTATAATTAATGCTACAAACTATCAAAATTGTTGAGAAAAAGTTTCATCTCTAAATAGGTGTTTATCACATTTAAAGGGGGGGATGACCAATTGTCTCTCCTGGAACATTTGGTTGCAATTACTGAAAAGAAATGAAATTAAACATTGAATAACACTCACTTCTGCCAGTAGTTTTTAGAACTCTGCACCCGCGTTACAGATTTTGTGATGCAGTAAATCTACTGCCGTGATTGACAATTTCCATAGATTTCACAAGGAGCATCTTCTTAGCTTGCAATCTTTGATGAAGGGAAATAATAAAAATAAAGGCATTTATGAAGCTATGGGAAGATTTTGTTACATTATATATCTATATGTATCTATATGTATTATATATCAATATATATTCAAGCTCTAAAAAGGGTATTCCAGAACAAACGACTGAAAGAGACGGTTTTAGAGCTATAAACCTTGTAAACTTGGTTAATGTTTTTTCTTCTTTCTGAATGGAAAGAGTGTATTACGTCACACACTGCTTTAGACAAGAAGAGGCGGAGGAGTGAGTGAGTTGGATTGAATACCAGAAGGAAGCACTCGATCGAGACGTGTGTTTCTGAATGCATAACAAACGGGGCAAGAGTTTGTTATTCATTTGGAATTTTTTGGTAACGATTTCTATGCCGCGAACTATACAAAGAAAACTATGGATTTTACACTGATATAATTTGTTTTGGATTATTTTTACATGTCACCATTCCCACAGGAATGATAATGGGAGCTTAGCCTGGACTTAAACGTCATCAGGAGTTCCACTATTCATCTCAGCGGCCCCAAAAGCAATAATTTCGACACTAATATAAATCAATTTCGGTTATTTTACATATCACCCCCTTCCCATTCCTCACTAGGTGTGCCAAGGAATGTTATCCCCCCACAGTATTGTTTCCCAGGCTGTAAGTAATATGTATACCAAGTTTGGTCAAAATTGTTCCAGGAGTTCCAGAGTTATGCTGGAACATACACACATACGTGCACACATTCATGTGTACTTTTATATATAGGATGAATCATTCATCTTGGTACACTCTTGTAACTTTTAAACTAAAGGATAGAAAACGCTTAAATTTCGTACCATACTAATATAGAGATGGTGATATTGTTTTTAATACTCTGCAATACAATTACAATAACAGTATTGCCAACCTTATATAAAGTTATGCAGATGATGATGTGATGTGATGTTTTTCAAATAGCATTACTTCAGGTTATTACATATTTCAAATCTACATTTAAAATGAAAACATACAATACCGCCCTTATTACGCAGTGTTGCAAACTAAGGACGCTACAGTATCATAAACTTCAAATACTGATCCCGGATTCGATTCCCATTGGGGACACTCGGTCCAAAAATGTAAAAAGTTTTTTTCAGGCCAGCCATCCTGAATGAGGTTTACCTGGGTCTTTCTCATTCACACCAGTCAAACGCCGGGGTGGTACCTAATATATGGGTCCCAGGCCACTACCTTTCTTCCCCAATCCTTTCTTCCTTCGAATAGTGTGATCGCAGATGCAGAAAGCTCAAAAATCTAAATCGTAAATCCTAAATCGAAAACTGACCAAATTTTGGAGGATTCTACAACAATAAGAACGAAATATAACACGGACGGGGTAATGCATATCCAAAGTAGTTTAGTCGGGCTTCTCATACGCAGCGATCGATTCCAAGACCTTGCGAATGTGTAGCGAAAACTCTACTAATATTTTTAAAAGACATTAGGTGGAGATGGGAGTCTACCGTTTAGACATCCCTAAATTAATTTTTGAATATCTTAAAATTGTTTTGTGCACAAAGTACAAAAGTGATGCCCAAATACTTGAGACTATTTTTGTGAAACTCAGGAAAGTTGGGGAGAAGAGGAAGTCTGTCTAAATCGATTAAAACATGGGGCCGCGGTGGCTCAGTGGTAGAGCGTTCACCTCTGGTGCTTGGGGTCCCGGGTTCGATCCCAGCCCCCGCCAAGTGAACTTTGTGGTGGACAAACACCGTGTGCGTGGGTTTTCACGGGGTTTTCCCATTTCATTCACCACTCATCATCACCGTCTCCTTTAGCCTAACCTGCATAACAGTGGGACGTAAAACTCAAATATTTCATTTTCATTTTGGATTAAAAGAAACAGCTGATAGATAATAGCAAACTCTAGAAAGAGTTTTTGATGCTCTTGCTATTATTCTTACTTGCAAGACAAATTAAATATACAGAGGGTTATAAATTTAATGGAAACACCGACGGGCGTCAATCCCACCGGGAACGTCTTCTCTCCAATATTTGTAAGACGGTTTTTCACCCCCCCCAAAAAAAAAAAAATTTCAATTATCTTAGGTCAACTATGACTCAAAGTAGGCTCACTCATATAACAGTTCGCTACGTTCACAAAAGAATGTTAGACAAAGTAGATATGAAAAAAAGTAGCACAAAAATAAGTTTCCAATTGTGAAAAAAAAAATTAGTTTTTGGCCCTATGGTGATGAAGGTGGAGTAAAATGTAGAGGAACAAACTGTTTTTGTTAAGACAGTGAGCAGCAAAGCGCGAGTTTAGTTTAGCTTTAAAAATTCAACCATTTTTTTTTAACTCTACATTGTTGAGTTGTCACATTACCTGTAGACCTAAAACCTGTTTTCAAAATTTTATTGTTTCTGGGTACTTACTGTACATTACATTTTATCATTATTTTATTTTGACATATCTACACTTGGTATCAGGAGTAAAAGTGAGGAGAAACGCTGGGGAACGCCATCACCCCAGTTCCAGAAAATATCTTTGGAATCCACCACTTTCTTAAAAAAAAAAAAAAAAAAAAAAATACAATGTTCAAAGATAGACACTGGGGATGCGTGATGTCATGGGTCCTCCTACCTTTTCAGATCCACTTTTATACCAGCTTGGTATCATTTAAGTTTAACTAAAATTGTAACAAGGTTGCATTTTACTGTTTAAATAAACAAACAAACTTTAAAGTGTCTGTATGTTTTCTTTAGTGCCACATTTTCAAAAAAAAGAAAGAAAAAAGAAAAAAGAAAGAAAGAAAGAAAAAAAGAAAAAGAAAAGAAAAGAAAACTAGATTATCAAAAAAATTAAAGTTTTTGTTTGCTTTCTAACTCAAAAATGCTTTAAAATGCTATGTAAGAAGACTACTACTTTAAAAAAAAAATTCCTGGGGAAGACCGCCACTTCACTTAGGGTATTTCATACCCCCTAGTCCCCCCGGGTAGTCTATCCCCGCCCCCAAAGCTTATGTGCTGCTGACGCCAATGGAAATACCCGAAGGGGCAAATATGTCAAATATCAGAGTTTGCAACGATCAGGCGGTGAATACAACACAACGAAATTTCGTTATTTTTAAAGCGCTACCAATAATGTTTTACTTTAATCTTATTGGTAAAGATTGCGTTCAATGAGAGCAAAGAAAACTAACAGTTTATTTTAGGTTTCAGAGAATTTCTCTCCTTCTTGTGTCACACAATCATCAATCCTGTGTTTTGCTTTTGATCTTTATCATCTTGCCTTTCATCAGTGTCCTCTACGCGTACAATGTATTACATCTCCAGCACTTGTGATAAAAAGTCCTCTTGGTTTCTCTTCCCTTCATAATTAATATATAACAAAAGAGGGAGAATTGTAAGGAGTGACAGTGTGTCAGGTATATTTCCTGTGAAAATCCCTAAATCCCAAAGACAAGAGGGCACAGAGAGAATAAACGTCAACTGTAGAATAGTGAGAGTCAAGACTGGAGAATTCTTGTAGAGAGAATTGCAGAAATGCATGACTGGAGAGGAGAAACAGCTCAAATACTGAAAAACAAATATAGATTTGTGTTTAAACAGTGTAAGAGGGTATTTATATCATAGTACTAGTAGAATTACCAACGATTTTATGGCGGACACAACATCTCTATTTGTACACACATCGTAGCAAATATTTACATTAAAACTTTGGCAAATACTTCTTTCTCTAGTAATTTGCATCGTTACTTTAGTTCTTATAATTAAATTATGCTTTTAACTTAATTAAAATTGCATCGTGACACAGTTCCAGTCAACAAATGAAAAACCTTCTTTATTTCATTTTATTATTATTATTATTTTTTAACATCTACGATTCAATAGCCTTGGAAACATTTGGACTCGAGGTGTGGTTTCTGCCTCAAAGACAATTATTGAAGAGTTCGTGGAAAATAGCTCAGACAAAACAAAGTTCCAGCTTCTGCACTGGCGCAGACGAATATACAGCCGATCACGAAACAGGTTACAGAGATTTGCTAATTTTACGGGAGAACTAAAAGAAGAGTAAATCATCGGCTATCGTAAAAGAAGAGTAATACCGTATGTTACGGGCTATAAGACGCTACAAACTATAAGACTTACCATCATTTCTAAGCATTTTTTTTTAAATACCGTAACATTTTACCATTTTTATTATTATATTGCAAAGCTATGCTAAAATAATTGAAGCGCTTGGAGGATAAAGGTGTTATGTTACATTTTTCGAAATGTTGCATGCTGACTGTTCATGCACGTGTTATATGCTACTCATACTACCTAACACATTATTTGGTGAGTCCTCGTCCTAGTGCAAGTATTTAGAAACAATGAAGGTGGTATGTTGTAACGGACAAAGTTGTGAAAGTTAATTTTCCCATCATATTAAATTTGTTGTATACCACCTTTATTTTCCAAGCGCTTCAATTCTTAGTTTATAAAACCGGACTGGCCTTTAAAATCCCTCACAAAACGTCATAGAGACAGTATATTAGCAAGCTTGTGAATCCCCGCAACTCATGTTCGTCGCATGGGTGCACTGCTGCTGCCAGTTGAAACCAATGTTGCCAGATAGAGATAAGTTTCCCGCAGCATCGAATATATGGCCATTTTTAAGACTGGCGGGAATTTTAAATCAAACATTGCACATTTTTATATTAATTTCAACGTACCTGAATTTTGGAGGCAATTTTTCGAAGGAAAAAGTGCGTCTTATAGTCCGTAAAATGCGATAACCAATAAATTTTGTATTTGTATTAGTGGCGTAGCGTGGTTTTCTGCAAAGGGAAGCTGTCATTTTCAAAATATTGTTCTGAACATTTAATGCATTGCTCTAAATATTCTGTTATTCTTAAAACATGACTGCATTATTTATTTTAATACACTATTCTGTGTATGCAGTGGAACAATTCCGATGAACCCGATTTATACATTCATGAAGTGTTGTTGACAGTCCAGGAAACAGTTTACTAACCCCCATTGTCAATAACATTCTAAGAACCGAAGGAATGTAACACTGCTGCTGTGACGAACATTGATGAAAACATGCTATTCAATGCATGGAACGAAGTGGTTTACCTTTTGCACATGTGCGTATGACTAGGACTGCCAGGACATCAAATACAGGATTGTTTTTTTTTATTTTACACTCTGTTCTCTTGTCCTGTATAAAGGTTGTAAAGGACGCACATTTATCCTATATTTGGTTGCTAATAGCAGTAGTTCAAATTTTAAGCCATTCTAAAGAAGACACTATTACTATATTTCATGACTTCAAAGAAAAACCGGAACATTACATTATCTGATAAATGATGTGTTACTCGCGAACGACCTGAACGGTTCGTTTGGATGATCAAGTGATTAGTGGACAATAGCAGTCGCAACTGCCAAAAATTCAGCATCGCAGCACATAATACTAACGAAGAACATAGTATATTTTCACTGATGAATGAAAGTGGAGTACATATGGAAAAAAAATGTTGAGAAATGCCAAATCAGCCTATAAATATACTAATAATGACCGTTGTTAAATGTCATTTGATGTTAGAAAGACTTATGAAATTCATGAAGTACCTACTAATCAAAATTGCCAAGCAATTAAGTGTACTGTTAAATAAAAACTGGACTTAATGTATTTTTAAATATCAAAATAAATTAGATACTAAATGTACTTAGGTATATTTAGAAACTACTTTCATTTTTTGTCAGCATGCATTCTGTATTTACAATGGAGAAATACCTGTATGTCAACCCTACGTATGACCAACGGCTCACACATTGAATATCTTTAATATGTACCTGAAACTTGGTGACTATGTATCTTTTCATATATTACTCATCTTTGTAGGTTTTATATTTTTAAATACATTGCGTTATACATTAAGGGTGAAATCAAATACTTTCATCCTTAATCCATACTTAAAATATTTTACAGTACACTTTTCTTACATCATTGACGAGGAGATATACACACAGGCCCGTATCCAGGGGGGTCTAGGGGGAGCCGCCCCCCTTAAATTTTTACTGGTCTTCTCTAAAATTTTCATGGTAGGTTTGTAAATGAACTATAATATGGGATGAACTAATATTTTTGGATTGGGACCCCCCTAACTTCCACCGGCATCCCTGTACATTTTCAGGCTGGCTACGGGCCTGTATACACATCCCTTGAGTTATTTTCTTCGTCCCTAATCTTTGCAGTAATGTTCGCTAAATGTCGTTTGCTCTGTTGTTCTAGGTTAGCACAACAATAAAAGTACCTCATCCACTTTGAACATACACTCAAAATTCTCAGTCGCAAATTGGTAACATGTTACAAAATGAGCTTTGAGAATGTGGGATTTACAGAATCCTTATTTCCTATGGGATAGTGTTAATAAGAGGCAACTATAAATATGACACGTAAACTAGATTGAAGGGTCGTGATGTTCTATAACGAACAGAAGGATTGCCAAAATAGTAAATCATACTTTATTCTCTGTCTATTCATAACTTCAGAGGAAGTTTTCAATGGACACAAACGCCTAGAACACTACCGTTGAAGACAAATGTCTGGAAATTAACAACTTCGAACGTAGAATTAGCCAAAATTATAGATAATAGCAAAATTACATATTTACTCGGTGGAAAAATATGTAACAGCTTTTTCAGGCCAGCCATCTTGAACGAGGTTTTCTTCGATTTTCCTCATGCACACAAGGCAAATTCCGGGATGGTACACTGTAAAAAAATCGTTGTGTTATTTCAACGACATGCCTATGTGTTAACATGATTGTGTTAAAATATAACACAAACAAGTGGTTAGAACAACTCACTCTCCATTTGGAGTTGTGTGTCAAATGCCGATAGTTGAAATGACACACAGCCTGTGTGTTAAATTAACACAAGTGTAGAATCTTCGGTGTTGTTTTCTGCGTGATTGCCAAATATGTTGGGCATCTAATTATAAAGGCTTATGAATTGAAGCTACAGACAAACACAGTAGAAAGAAGTACTTAAACAAATCCAGGTATACGCAAAATCTCAAAATGAAAACCGCGCGATGTGTTTTCAATTGTTTTACATAATGTTTCTGAAGAAACCCTAACAGCACAAGATGTGCTAGGCATGTGTTCTTTAGGTATTCTAAATTATTCTCCCACATTTGATGCAGTTATTGCTTCTTTTTCTAAGCGATTGTGTACTAGAAACAACAAACGCATCAACTTTATTAGATGGCAACTGGTGCCGATCATTTGAAAATGAATATGGAAGAACTATAAAATAAAGTAAATAGACAGTCGTCATTTTGTTATAAAATTAAGTCTACATAGCGAGCAGATTTTATCTTATCCCGAACGGTTATTGTCGAATATACGCGGCTTAAAGGAGCACTCTGATTAGCCAAATTCAAAAGACCTCAACAATTTATACCTCTACAAGCGACGTTTTCTTCATCGCCTCCGTGGCCAAGTCGGAAGAGTACGCGGCTAGTAATTGAAAGGTTGGTGGCTCGTGCCCCCCCCCCTCCGCCTATGGTGTACATTCTTTTACTTGTTTAAAGTGTTTTTTTTTTTTTTTTTTTTAGACTCAGCATAATGTAAACATATTACGCATATAGGCAATTTAACATATTTTGGGAACTAATTTTGTGGTTCATTAACGCTTACGGCACGGCTCAACACCGGTTGTGTGTTAAAGACGTAACACACCCACTGTGTTAAACGCCAATACCGCGGGGTATGTGTTGAACTAACACCGCATAGTGGTAGTCACGCTGGAACCACTGCCCTGTGTTAAAATTGAGTTGAGTTAACACAACCATTTTTTACTGTGTACCTAACATACAAGTCCCAGGCCGCTTCTTTCCTTCCTTCCTTTTTCCCGAATAGTGTGATCGCTGAGGGACGTCTTCCCTCATACGTTACTGGCTAACATGTCCATAAATGCCGAAAGCCCAGAAATCTAATTCCTAATCCTAATCCTAACATTTCTATCGGCTAAATATTGTGAAAATGGCTAAATTGGCAACACGGGATTAACGCAATATATTACACGTTTGCTAAGTAGTAATAGTAATGTAAGTAGTTAATAATAGTGGTTATAATAGTAACGGTGGTAACAACATGCAGAAACTTTCAGTTTGAACGTCTCTCCATAATTACACAAATGCCGCTGATCTCCGGCCTTGCATTCAGTTCAGAATGGCAACCCTACTTCATTATCGAACTAGTAACAAGAAAAATATTATTTGAAATTGACATATGCAGTTCCATGCTTAGCATAACGTATACTCACGCTTTGATTAGTGTGAATAAATCTACGATCGTAGATAATAGTCTGCAGAAATAGTGGATCCTGGAAAGCAGCCACCCGCGTCTCAATGTTTTCTCTTAGATGTTTCCCAATTTAGAGAATTAAACGAACAGACGAAGTAGACCCTTCAGAAGACAATGGTTTAATTCCGAGCAGACATTCTGTGCAGGTTTCCCTCGTTTTTGTTACTTCGGATGTTCTCTTAATTGGAAGTGCTCAGATGTTGCTCCCCGCACCACAAAATCCCACATCAATCACGACAACGCGTGGCAGAATGAGTGGCTCAAACGTATATACGCGGAAACTGCTTCTCCTTCGGTGTTCGGTGAAATAAGAGTGAACGAAATACAACACAATTCCAGTTTGTGGTATACAGCGGTCTTATCATTTATAATCTTGAGCTTTCACCAAGAATCAAGAGTAATTAGGTTGCGGAAGAATAAATGATTTGGCTGGCGTTAGTTTGTTATAATACTGGTAACTCATTAAGTGTCCTTAACAATGTCCTGTCATTAAAATGAGTGATTTTCTAACAGGAGTTGTTTGATTTCTAAACCTGTAAGACGTAATCCATATATTCATACCTCAATAGAACTGTACTGGATATTCAGAACAACAATCTTCGTCTCTCTCCCTCTCTCTCTCTCTCTCTCTCTCTCTATATATATATATATATATATATATATATATATATATATATATTATGTTCCATTATGTACCATTATTTATTTTGTTTATGTACCATTTTTGTTTCCTTGTAGTGGATTATGTAATTAACAACGTGCGTTTAAAACATCCAGTATTGGTTCGTTTTATGTACAGTCTGAGTTCGGATATTTTTTATTTGATTTGATTTTACCGTTCCTTTCAGCAGCAAGGCTATATGAGACTTGGACATACAGCTTCTGTGGGATGTGAAGCACATAAGGTCTCGCCGGGAAACGAAAATTGATTTTTAAACCTGCATTGCAGCTGTTGCCGGCAAAGTGTAACTTATGCAACCACCATATGCCAAATGTCGGTTTGGTTGCCTAACCACTTTATCAAGTATCTGAAAATAGATTCAATCTGCCAGGCAAAAAAAGAGTATCATAAACCAGGAAACAAATACAATATCATTTATGTTTTGATATAAAATCTTGTTCTCCATTCAGGAAACATTTTATGCTGAGCTTGAGGGATTTCAGTTTACAAAATTAAAGCTAGAAGCGGATATTTTGGTTATAATGTTAGTTTTAACATCATTATTCACAGAACTCCTTCTTCCTTTGTCTTATATCGAGTCAACATTTTTGAAATAAACGAACTTGTGGTAAATATTTTTTCCTTTCGAACTTTAGGCTTAATAAGTGTAATATACAAAGCCACAATGAAGTTTTAATTTATTCATAAAAAAAATTAAATGATAATTTTATTTTACGAAATTTACTACATTTTCAGAGTAATTATTGCTAATGTTGTTAACTTTCTACTAAAATATTTTTCTCTAATAGATTTATAAACAATTCGTTGGAACTAGAAAACCCGCTACGACCACCGATTTGCTCATTTATCTTCTATCGTAGGGATGCGTTCGAGTCGAGTCGAGTCGAGATTTAAGCCTGTCTCGACTCGACTCGAGAAAATGTTGTCTCGACTCGTGTCTCGACTCGAAAATATGTTGCTGTCTCGACTCGTGTCTCGATTCGACAGTCTCTGTCTCGACTCGACTCGAATGTTCGCAACGTTCCTCGGTGGGTCGCTGGAGAGAGTTGGCACCACATATGCACACACAGGTCATCTAATTCCCGTAAATTCCGGGGAGGGGGTGATGCACCCTCACGTCACGTTCAATCACATCCCAGATGTGATCGATTGGGTTCAGATCCGGAGAGTTTGGGGGCCAGCACATCACTTGGAACTCGCTCCTGTGTTCCTCGAACCACTCCATCACACTCCTGGCCTTGCGACATGGTGCATTATCTTGTCGAAAAATGCCACTACCGATGGGAAACATGGCCGTCATGAAGGGGTGTACGTAGTCTGCAAGCAGCGTGCGATACCTCGGCCGTCATGGTGCCTTGCTCAAGCTCCACTAGACATATAGATGCTCACCTGAATGTTCCCCAGATAATAATTAAGCCGCAGCCAGTTTGTCTCCGTCCCGCAGTACAGATGTCAAGGAGCTGTTCCCTATGAACACTACGGATTCACACCCTCACATCGTCATGATGAAGAAGATATCGGGATTCATCAGACAATGCAACGCTCTGCCATTGTGCCAAGGTCTAGTGGCGATGGTCACGTGTTCATTTTAGTTATAGTTGCCGATGTCGTGGTGTTAACATTCGCCATCGTTAGGAGTGTGTTCAGACTAGTGTTGTGAAGGCCTGTGAAAAAACCGGAAATTTTGGGTTAAAAAAACAGTGTTTTTACTGTTTTTCCGAGCTGGGGAAAAAACGGAAAATTTGGGTATTATCAGAATCATCATTTAATCATAGAATCATTTTAGTTAATATGTTAAATCAAACATATATTTCATAGAGATATCTTGATTGTTCTATGTAAAATTCCGGAAATTTTGAAACCATTAGAAAAAATCGTTTGTTCGGAAATATTGGCAAAAACAGGAAAATGTAGTTTAAAAACTATTTGTTAGCCTGATGCTAGTAATCTTACTTGCTGTAACATGTCTGCAACATATACAGTGGGAAGTCGAAAATCCGAACCAATTGGGACTAACAGCTATTAGGATTTTCAAATTGTTCAGATTTTCGAAAATGACCAAGAAAATGCCATTTAGGCTTACATACTGTACGGTATGTTCTTCTATCGATACAGTGGTTATTCAGTACATACAGTAATTACAATACCGTACGTAAGGCTACTTACATTTAATGTTTCTGAAGTACTTGCTTGTACTCTAAATAACACTGTTCTTGTAAGTCACACTTAAAACTTATAGGCCTAAGAAAAAATAAAAATAAAAATACATGACAAACAATTACATATAAATGAACTTTTGTAAAAACACTGACTTCACATAACGTCGATGGACACGCTATTATTTGTTTATCGCTAGCGTTAAGACAAAATGTAAAAAGCTTCTAGGGACCGCATTCGGATTTTTGACGTTAGGATTATCGACGTCCTACTGTATATATAATGTATTTCGCTAATGGAAAAATACTTAAAGCAACAGGTTTTAATTCTACTTTACACACATATACCGCACAAGTGAGTAAATTTGAGCAGCGAGAAATATATTAAATGAAACTTCCGTTAGTTATTATTACAGACTAGCAGAATATCCATTCTTCGCACGGGGAGAACACGTTTCATTTTGGACACAAAGGGCACCAAAACTGTCACTAATGAACTTGTGGAGCCCCAAAACTATGAATTTGACATTAATATAGATAATTTTCAATTATCTTTACATGTCACCATCCTCCTTAGAGTACTAATGGGGCTGAATTTGTGGATTTAAACGGCATCTTCTGCTCATCTCAGCGAGTATGGATTCGAGGCCATCTTCGATCATATATATATATACAGAGGCGGATCCAAGGGGCTATAGCCCCCCCTTCACACTCAAGTATACACTGCATAAAATGGGCTTCAATCCTGCTTTACACTGGATAAAACTGCAAACTATGGTTTAGCCCCTCCCTTGATCATATCCTGAATCCGCCACTATATATATATATATATATATATATATATATATATATATATATATATATATATATATATATATATATATATATATATATATATACTGTATATAATGCTCAAAAAAATTAGGGGTTCAGCTGAAATATCACACAAGACCTTAAGATAGTGTATGAATAAGCTTGTGTTTGACTCATATATATCATACAAGAAGGAATGCTTTAAGATACACTAGAAAAATGGGGCACATGCTGGTGTTGGGGCACGGAAAACCTTGTTCGCATGGCTCATGACACAAGACGGTTATGTGTGCATCTCTCGAACTGCCCATAAACAGGCAAAGCAACAACACTAATTGTTCCTTAATATGTCATATGATCACTTCGAATAGCCAACAGAGCCTCGCACCTGCGTGGCATGGATTCAATCAGATTATCGATGAGTTCTTGGGGGATGTTGTGCCACTCATCCAGAAGAGCGACTTCCAGCTCTGGAATGGTTGTTGGATTTACTGGCCTAGCCGCAATTCGTCTGCCAAGCATATCCCAGACATGCTCAACTGGAACGAGATCCGGAGAGCATGCTAGCCACTTCATTCGAGCGATACCCTCAGCATCTCATCCACTAACCGAGTTCTGTGAGGACAAGTATTGTCATCCATAAAAAGGATCGAATCACCAATGGCACCAGCATAAGGAAGAACAAGAGTTTTCATGATCTCATCCCTATATCTGAGAGCCGTCAAAGAGCCATTTCGGATGATGTGGAGCTCAATACGCTCACCAATGCTGATTCCTGCCTACACCATCAGTCCACCACTATGATACTGGGATCTTTCTCGCACAAACATGGAATTGTGTCGTGTTCCACACTCTCTCCAGATGAAAACACGTCGATCATTATGCTCTACACTGAATCGAGACTCGTCAGAGAACAAAACATTGCCCCATTCATTGCGTCCCCACCCACGATGTTCCTCCGCCTACGCTCTTCGATCAACACGGTGTCGAGCAGTTAATGGGACACACACCATAGGTCTACGTGCGTAGAGGCCACCTTCTCGAAGGCGATTGCGGACCGTTTGAGTAGATATTATGCGTCCTGTTGTTGTTCGGAAGGCTCGCGGTAGCAGAGTTGTATTCTGGTTTCGACGGGCTGTTAACAACAGATAACGATCGTCTCTGGCTTTAGTTGCTAGTGGACGGCCCTGTCCTTGTCTTCTTCGAACACTTCCAGTTGTTTGAAATTGATTCCACAATCGGGAAATCACACTTTGTGCCACTCCTATGGCATGTGCTACCTCCCGCCATGACTGACCAGTTCCAACCTCATTGGGGGCCGCGGTGGCTCAGTGGTAGAGCGTTCACCTCTGGTGTTTGGGGTCCCAGGTTCGATTCCAGCCCCTGCCAAGTGAACTTTGTGGTGTACAAACACCGTGTGCGTGGGTTTTCTCGGGGTTGTCCCGTTTCCTCCCACTTTCTTCATTCCACCCTTTCACTCATCTCTCATCATCACCGTCTCCTTTAGCCTAACCGGCATAACCGTGGGACGTAGAAACTATAATCTAATTTAATATTACTAAATATTAAAAAATAATGACTTACCAAGGTGACGTCAATTTGGCAGTCATCAAATCCATTTTATACTTTCACTTAATCCAGTGGATATTAATATAACAATTACAAGACACACGTCATCATCTTCTCATGTATCTGCATTATTTGATTCATCCATAGATTTGTTATTTGTACGCATTATTCATTTTTGCATTTTCGGGAGGGTTCAGGGTTCTTTCTTCATTTAAAGAGTCGGTTCTCTGTATTGGAAAGAGAATCAGGGGAAGAAATATATACAAAACATGCCGCTTCCGACGCAGCACTGAAGCATTTCTTTTAGCGGTCATACCCCCCTCCCCTCTCAAGTTGTAAAGTGAGAAGGGACAGAAACATCCCAGACACTCAGGGTTCAGTTGACAATAATAAAACTATGGGTAAGTAAACATCTTGTATAGAGTCACGTTTTGCTTATTTTTGAACATTTCTGTGAATTCAACAATACAACAGCGGAAAATACTAACTGGTTTTATTACTCCAACCATCGCTTCAACTAATGGTAATTCCCAACGCTCAGTGAGCCATCTAAATTTTCGTTCTTTTTCTGTTCTCCAAAGGAAAGAATGAGATTTTGCCAAGATGCTAAAGTCAAGATGCTAGATGCTAGATGGGAGTGAATTATGCTAGATCTAGCACCAAGATGCTAGATATGGCTTCACTGGCGGGCTTCGATATCTACAGAACTTTCTGCCAAAGCATACAAAAAACACAAAGCACAATAGTTTCGATAACATCTGTGTGGTCCTTCGGTAGGCTACACATCTGGTAAGAAGCTCAATCCAAAGAGTAGTTTGCACTGCACCCGTAGCCGGCTAACAAAAGACTCGTAGCCGGCTTGTATAGATAATTGAGTTCAAATTTTCAAGTATCCATTTACTGAATGCACATATCGTGTATGCATGCATTTGCATGCATTATTTAATAAGTAAATAAAGTACACACACAATTAATTATGTCAGTGATAAACGGTGTTTATTGAAAAAAAAAACCTCTCCAAACAATGAAGATTAATCTTAGACTGGAGAAATAGTTATCCTTCGTTTTCATTATCATTTGGCCATGAAACAAACGCCTGACAGATATACAACCCCTATATACAACTATGTGATGTTGGAATATATAACTCGTAGGGTATGATGCTTTACTTTTTCAAAAATTTCAGTACTTCTAGTGAAATGAAATCTTTAGTTTTATGTCCTACGGTTATGCCGGTTAGGCTAAAGGAGACGGTGATGATGAGAAATGAATGAAATGGTGGAATGAAGAAAGTGTGAGGAAACGGGAGAACCCCGAGAAAACCCACGAGCATGGTGTTTGTCCACCACAAAGTCCACACGGCGCGATCTGGGATCAAACCAGGAACCCCATGCACCGGAGGTGAACGTCCTACCACTGAGCCACCGCGCCCCCACAGTACTTCTTGTGTACCCCTATAAACGCAATAAAGAACTAATGGCCATGGTTTTTTTTTTTTTTTTTACAAAAATATTGAATTAGAACTGGACAATTTACATAAAATTTGGAATCGACAAATGAAAACGGCACGTTTCTAGCACTTGTGGGTTCGAGGTCTCATTGTTGAAAGGATTGGAGACAAACATATAAACTTTTCTGTGAGGAGAAACATATACGCGTAAATCTAGTATTTTAATATATAGATAATAATTGGAATAATTTTATTTTCGAGTGCTGTTTTTTAATATTCGCAATATTGAAATTTTTGAACTTAAATTTTTCCCGTGTTTGAAAAAAAAAAGATATCATTACTAGTAAAATTAACCTAATACAAACATATTTATTTTTTTCAATTTTTCCAGAAAATCGAAAAAAACGTTTTTTTAAAAAAAACAGGTTCAAAATTTCCGGAAATTTGAGAAAACTAGTTCAGATACACTTGTACTTTGCCCAGCATTAAACTCTGATCTTAGTTCCGACGCAGTTCGCCGCCTGTTCTGTTATACCAATCTGCCCAGACTAGAACGTTCGACATCTGTAATGAGGTGGGGGCACCCAACCCCTCGACATTTGGACGTCTTTTCCCCTTGGTTTCACCACTTGCTGAAGACAATCACCACAGCACTCCTCGAACACCTGACAAGTCCTGCAGTTTCCGAAATTCTCGTGCCGAGTGTTTCTGAGCGAGCACTTTCTTTATTATAATATTAAAATAATATTAAAAATTATAGAAAAATTTTCGAGACATTCGAGTCGAGTCGAGATTTTTACCAGCTGTCTCGACTCGACTCGAGTCTCGACTCGAAAATTCGAGTCGAGAAATACGTTTGTCTCGACTCGTCTCGAATTTTACAAAGTGTGTCTCGACTCGAATCTCGACTCGAATTCGAGTCGAGTCGAGTCGAGATTCGAGACATGTCTCGACTCGTGCGCATCCCTATTCTATCGAATCACCGACAGTGATGCCAAGCTGAAACGTTATAAAATCCCACTTGGAGAGGCAGAAATCCCCATTTCTCTCTTGAATTTCCCACGCTTTATAAAAAATTAAATTTATAAAGTATGAAAGTGAAACTACTGAATGGCACTCATTTTCTTCAATATTTTACTGAATTCGTATCTTCTATGTTTTTAAAACAGTTTATGAACAAGTAATTGTGAGATAATTGAAAATGTTGACGGAAACAAATACATTTTGTTGTTAGAATTTAATATTTGCATCACATATTTGTGTCGTAGTTTTCGATGGAACGTAACGAAACTAGATAAGAACAAGCTATAAACTCCAGTAATTTCATGTGGAATGTTTTGGAAAATGGTTGCTTCTCATTTAGTATATTTTTTAAAATACCAGAGTTGTTAATAAGTTCCATGGTGCTTGTTTTTTGAGATTCTCAAGTCACTGTATAAATCACTTCCATATTAGCATGTATTTTACTGTAACAAATTTTGACAATTAGCTCTGATTTCACGTTTAGTGAAGACTTATTTAGTTTGCTTCGCGCTCATAGAGAACTTTATTGGCGTCGATGAAGTATATGTATGAAAAGATCCCTTATATATTGTCAATTTCTACCAAAATTCCATTTATCCCTTTTGAAGGAATTAATGTCAAAAAATCCCACAATATGGGATTTTTCCCACAGGTTGGCTTCACTGATCACCGATTTTCTTTTATTCTGGTTTGGTTTTCTTTTTTCAGAATTCTCTCTTCAGAATGCAGTATTTTGTTTGTTTGTTTGTTTGTTTGTTTTTGTTTTGTTTTCGTGTTATAGTGCGAACACAAAGGTAGAACGTACTGTTATCTCTCCACTAAACTTGATTTTTTTAGAGGCCAAGATTTCGAATGCAAAAAAAAAAAAAAAAAAAAAAAAAAATCGCAGGAAAACTTCTTTAAAAAAACTAAATTCTTTCTGTACAGACGCGTGAACTCGACAACAATATAATATTTTCACATAATAATCTCCGTAGCTTAACGTTTAACTTCAAAGCTAATAAATCTAATTGTTTTTGAAACAATTATTAAGCGCCTGCTGCTTATACAATCCAGACTGTCATTGAAGTTTTGTTGGTTGCAGACGCCTAGACGTTGGGTTGACCATATCAACATTTGCTTTTGTCCTTTTTTATAATAGTCCCAGGAATGAGACTATTGGCTTCCATAATGCAAATCACAATATTGAATAAAGCGTAAAAAGTAATAATCATTATAAAGTATCAAGGACAATGCTTTTATAAAATGCATTAAAAGTGAAAAAATTGGGTGAGTAAAATTAAGAAATAGAACTACCCAGATTAAAATTATTGAGTAAGATTAAAACCATTGGTAAAATCAAATATCCATAAAACATTAACCTTCAAACTTAAGAAGAGCGCTCAACAATTTTAATGTTAGTCTGATTCTTCCATTTAATTCACACCAAAATACGCTTTTTTAGTATATACAGGGTGACCCAAAAGTAGGTACACCCCTATCAAGTATAACATTCTAGTTTATGGATTTATTCGCTTTGACTATTCCGGGCTTAAGTTATAATGTAAAAAGATGTTTAAAACAAATGATAATAAAAAAATAGGTCTACCTGTTTGATAATAAAATACAGTGAGCTGATCGGTACAGGACTGTATACCTAGTTTTGGGCCACCCTGTATTTTCTAAACTTTTGTTAATGAAGTATTAACACTGAACTGCCCCAACAAAAAAATAGTGCATTTTATAATAGCACTAGCATAAGTCCCCGCTTTACTTCGTGAAGAATATGTTTAAGCACACTATTTGTAAATAAAGAACTGAGTACGACAAACAACATAATCAGAGTTGCCTCTGTTAATACCTAGGCAGCTGACATGCGTAAACACTCAGAAAATAAAGAACAGAGTGTAATAAATAATGACTAGCGACGTCTTCGGCGTTGCCCATGTCAATTCACGCGTTACCTGACATGTAGGTTCTTGCCTAAACTTGGGACTATCACCAATCATCTCAGCGGCCCCGGAAATTTCTGTTTCGATAGTAATGTCAGTTATTTTGTCATCCCTTCTCATTCCCCATGCCGATGAGGATTAACTTCGATATATATAAACTGAGAAAAAAATGTAGGTGGCGTACTTAAAAAGATAGGTTACATGCGTAATTCCTGTAGTTTTTGGACTTAACGTACAGCAGACGTATAACTGAAAACGCATGTTTTATAATACTTCCTGTATAAGTGTTCCATCTATACGTACTTTC
Organism: Thermobia domestica; assembly: GCF_964235325.1. Lineage (NCBI taxonomy): Eukaryota > Metazoa > Arthropoda > Insecta > Zygentoma > Lepismatidae > Thermobia > Thermobia domestica. The sequence continues at coordinate 266,807,716 of NC_137462.1, forward strand.
CGTATGAAACAATGTAGACGGTCAGGATCTCACATACAAATGGACGTATATAACATACAGCTGACGAAGGTAACATAAGTATATGCATGTGATATCCGGAAAACTGTTAGATGTCAGACATCCTGCAACGGCATGATGTAACATCTAAGGGCAGTGCCTATGTAGCGTACGGATAAGGTATGTTCCGTACTGACTTCTATAGTAAGCAAGAGGATACCGTATATTTGTAGAATATACCACTGTCCGGAGAACGGATTTTTCTCTGTGTACGGCATTGGGACTATTACTAACCTCCGTGTCTTTGGATACTTTATCTTTTCACTCATTCTCACCTTCATGCCGATGGTAGCCGAACGTGGACTTGGGCGGCATCGGTAGTGTCGCTATTCATTTCAACGAGTCGACACTAATATAGGTCATTTCGATTATTTTTTACATGTCTCCTCTTGCCATCCACCTAAGTATATCTTACAGCACAGTACTTTTTGTTTCTAAATTGTAAGTCATATGTAAATGTTCTTTTATTTTTAGAAATGAGTTTACATACGGAGTTTCATCTTCCTAAGATGACTAGGTCCGTGAGATACTCTATTTTTGCCATAAATTTTAAAATACCTCTTCCCCTTTGAGTCCCCCTTCTCCGCCCTTATGATACGCACGTAAAATTTTCAAACAATCTACGGTCTCTTTTCATACTTCGGTTTCTTTGCCACAGTTACTTAGAAGTATGCCACACCAATGAGGTGGGTTTGTATACCAGACAAACATACATACAAACAAACATTTTTATGTATAAGATTGTTTCTTAATAGTTCCGTTTACTGTTTTCTGATTGTAAGTAAATAGTATTATGAAATTTTCAAGTATTGAAACATCAATACTTTCATTAACAGGGAATACTTTCATTTCTATGTCCAATAAAAACTGGAGTATGCTGCTGTGTTCTGGAATGCATTGCAATAGTAATATCGACATGAACTGGAAAAAATCCAATCTAAATTTATCAAATACTTGGCATACAAGAGGACTGGGATCTATCCGTGTTATGAAAACTACACTGAGAAAAATCCGTTTTCCGGACACCGGTATAGTGTACACTACGCATCAAAAAAATAGCAACAGCTAACGCCCTGCACTTAGGCCATCCAATATACACCTTCTTATCCCATAATCGTGTCAGGTAAAGAAGCCCCCCTCTCTCTCTCCTCCTTCTTCCCTCTTATACTAAAATTAGCTAACAACATGAGCGCAATTCTTATTTCAAACTACACATGTAATAGTTTCGATAAAATGAAATAAAAAAAACGAGACGAAACAAGATTCATAGGTTCATATACGGAGAAAGTGAAACACACAAAATGAAAAATTGAAACCAATGGATGTCTATAACACAGAGATTCATAAATGAGGCAGAGAGAGAGAAGAAGAGAGAAGAAGAAAAAGGAAAGGGAGAACAGATAAAACTGTGGAATTCAAACGTAGTAAGAAAAGAAACTAACACTATAAAGTTCCGTTTCCAGAAATCCAACAGTAATATAGAAATAACGTTTGCTTTTACATATTTTTACAGAACTATTCGAATATATAGAGGATGCTTTAAACATTCATTATGACACTTCCATAATGGATAGCATACTCAATTTCAAGTAGAATTCTAGATCTCTGAGACATATCTGGGATCATGTCAAAAGTTTAACACACATGCTTTGTTTTCGCGTGGTTCGATTGCAAATTCGGTAGTGTTCATTGGACGTACTGTTCCAAAATACATTCTAATATACCCAGTAGATAGCGTTGGTCATATCCTCCATTTCAGACTACTAATGCAAACTGAACAAAACAGAAAAAAGAAAGGAACGAAACAAAAAGAAAAGAGAAGGAAAGAAAAAAAGAAAACTGAAGAGTAATATTTTACTGCTAAATTTCTACCAGAAATATCCTATATTAAAAGTTTAAACTGTATCCTAATGAAAAGATACAAATGTTGGATAGGTATATCAAGCTCTTGCTCCGTTTTAACTTTGGAACATGAAGTGCGTGTGTGTGTGAGAGGGGGAGAAGTGAAAGATGCAAAGACAGGATAGGGAAACGTCAAGATAGAGAGAGAGGGAGGGACGAATATAAATATGAAACATACTTATCATTACAGTATATGATATAGAACGCACACACTGTTTATTTGAATTATCGCCAGTGATGCCTTGTAAGTTCTCCATCAGAAGATAAATCTATGCAGCCATTATTTTATGCGAAAAAATCATACTACCTGATGGGGAATCGAACCTAGATTTTCCATTTGGAAGTCTGGCACGTTACCACTACACCACCGACTTCTTTAGCCAAACTTTGTTTAACAAATGATGTAGTGTTTCTTTCTGAGAAGGATAACACGAAAAGTGTATATTGCAGATGAATGATGTTTTTGTAATGTCCTGGTAATTCCCTAGCCCTTTCTCAACCAGAATTCGTAAAGCGTCTCAATCATGATACAGGTGTTTGCTTCCACATTCTTATGTATTGCTTGTCCAGTATGATAAGTCGATTCTTCACAATTACTTTGTAAAATGTTTAACTTTGGTTTGAACAGGATTTGAACTTACGTTCGATAGCTCTATTATTCAAAAGACCATTACGTTACCTCTACACTATCACGCCATCTGAAATTACAAGCCAAATATTACTTACTTTATCCCTGATCTTTGGAACGAACCGGCTTCTTTCTGTAACGTTATTTGCACCAAAGTGCACAACGAAATTAATTTATTCGACGGCCTGAAGAGAAATTGGTGTCCACTGATAAAAGAAAAACATACAATCGAGGAAAATATAAAGAAATAAAACATATTTTGCATTAATTTTTCCATGCAAGTTCAAAAGTATGCAAATAATAATAATAATAACATATATTATAATATTGAAAGTAACTGTGTTTGTGACACCTAATCTCTTGAACCACCCGACCGATCTCAATCAAATTTTCAACATTGATAAGGTTCGGGCCTGGGAAACTTTTTTTTATCATTTCATTTTAACGGTAAAACTTAGGTTTATGAGAAGAGGAGGAGGGTTGATACATAAAAATGAATAAAACGTAATAACTCTTGAACCACCAGACCGATCTCTACCAAGCTTTCAACATAGATAAGGTTCGGATCTGGGACGACTTTTATCATTTCAGTTTTCCGGTGTAACGTAGGGGCCGGAGAGAGGGATATATATATATATATATATATATATATATATATATATATATATATATATATATATATATATGAAAAAAATGAAAATAAAAGTAACTTTTCTGACTTCATCACTCTTGAACCACCCGACCGATCTCGATTAAATTTTCAACATAGATGAAGTTCGGGCCTAAGATGGCATTTATTTATTTACTTTGACGATATAACTTAGGGTTTGAGGGGAGAGAGGAGTTAAAAAGAATAAATATAACTTGAAAACTCGTGAAACAAAGGATCAATCACAATCAAATTTTTAACATAGAAGAGGTTCGGGCCTGAGATGATTTTTATCATTTCACTTTCACAGGAGAACTTGGGAAGGGGAATAGGAGAGGGAGATATATAAAACTAAATAAAACTTACTGAACTTTTGAACCACCAAACCAATCTTGATAAAATTTTCAACCTAGATGAAGTTCGAACCTGAGATGGTTTCTGTCATATCACTTTGACGGTGCTACTTAAGAGATGGGGAGGGGGAGCGACATAAAAAAGAACCAAAAATTACCGGTATAAGTGGCGAATCTATAATTTTCAGAGTCGCTAAGATTAACAGTGACACATCTGATGCTGTTTAAATCCAAATTCAGCTCCTCAACTTGAAGGAGGGGGATACATATAAAAATGATCGAAATAACCAATATCAGTGACGAATTTATAGTTTTCCGGCTCGCTGAGATGAACAATGACACTGTAGATGCCGTGTCCCACAACATAGGGTAGAGAGGGGATATATAAAACACATCGAAAATGACCAATATCAAAGAGCGCTTTAGTAATCCTAAACAGTGACTGAGTAACGGAACATATTACTATTTTGTCTCAATTTAACCCAACGAAGCGGATAATTGATGTTAATAATAATAATAGTAATAATAGTAATAATAATAATAATAATAATAATAATAATAATAATAAGATACTACCATACTATGAATGTGAACATTTATTATTAATTATTATTATTATTATTATTATTATTATTATTATTATTATTATTATTATTATTATTCACGTACTTTTGAACTTGCACACGAAATTACTGCAAAATATAATTTATTCCTGTACTTTTTCCTGGATTGTATGTTTTTCCTTTATTGGTGGGAACTAATTTCTCTCTAGGCCGTCGAATAAGTCAATTTTGTTGTGTACTTTGGTTCGTTCCAAAGATCACGGCCAAAGTAAGTAATATTTGGCTTGTAATTTCAGATGGCGTCATAGTGTAGGGGTAACGTAATGGTCTTTTGAATAATAGAGCTATCGAACGTAAGTTCAAATCCTGTTCAAACCGAAGTTAAACATTTTACAAAGTGATTGTGAAGAATCGACTTATCATACTGGACAAGCAAGCAATACATAAGAATGTGGAAGCAAACACCTGTATCATGATTGAGACGCTTTACGAATGCTGGTTGAGAAAGGGCAAGGGAATTACCAGAACATTACAAAAACATCATTCATCTGCAATATACACTTTTCGTGTTATCCTTCTCAGAAAGAAACACTATACCTTGTTAAACAAAGTTTGGCTAAAGAAATCGGTGGTGTAGTGGTAACGTGCCAGACTTCCAAATGGAAAATCTAGGTTCGATTCCCCATCAGGTAGTATGATTTTTTCGCATAAAATAATGGCTGCATAGATTTATCTTCTGATGGAGAACTTACAAGGCATCACTGGCGATAATTCAAATAAACAGTGTGTGCGTTCTATATCATACACAGTAATGATAAGTATGTTTCATATTTATATTCGTCCCCCTCTCTCTCTCTGTCTTGACGTTTCCCTATCCTGTCTTTGCATCTTTCACTTCTCCCCCTCTCACACACACACGCACTTCATGTTCCAAAGTTAAAACGGAGCAAGAACCTGATATACCTGGTCTGGAGAATCTAATTAACTGTTAACTTCGGCGTCGTGTTTTTCGTGCTCTGGGGATAACATCTCCAGTCCTGATCATCTCTGACATAAATACTGTTTAAACGCAAGGGAATAAGTAAAATCTCTTTTATATCCTCTGGGTTACCGAGTATCAGTTGAATTACCGGGTCACTACGGATTTAAATCCTCGACCCAGTGGTGGTCGATAACCTAACCAACATCATCCGACTGACACGATGATCCGTTTGAGCTCTTAGCGTGTTCATTCTATCTGTGCAAATTACGTTATATCCGGAAGAGAAGAAATCAATGCTGGGTGTTCGGAACAGATAAATCTTCGGAAAAGACTAGAAAATGGTAACTCTTTGGTTATTTGAAAACAAAATTTTATTTATACTAATTCGACACAAAATTTGTTCCCATCCTATAATTCAATGTTTTTTTTTCACTTTGAAATTTGAAAGATATTACATGTATGAGGAATATAAACTTTTCCTTTTCAACATTTGTAACTTTTCAATACGATACAGTTTGAATTTTTAATATAGGGTATTTCTGATAGAAATTTAATAGTAAAATAGAACTGTCTTCTATTTTCTTTTTCTTTTGTTTTCTTTTCGTTTCGTTTCGTTTTTTTCTGTTTTGTTCAGTTTGCATTAGTAGTCTGAAATGGAGGATATGACCAATGCTATCTACTGGGTTTATTAGAATGTATTTTGGAACAATACGTCCAATGAACACTACCGAATTTGCAATCGAACCACGCGAAAACAAAGCATGTGTGTTAAACTTTTTACATGAACCCAGATGTGTCTCGGAGATCTACAGTTCTACTTGAAATTAAGTATGCTATCCATTATGAAAGTGACATAATGAAGGTTTAGAGCATCCTCTATATATTCGAATAGTTCTAAAAACATATATATGTAAAAACAAACGTTATTTCTATATTACTGTTGGATTTCTGGAAACGGAAATTTATAATGTTAGTTTCTTTTCTTACTACGTTTGAATTCCACAGTTTTATCTGTTCTCCCTTTCCTTTTTCTTTTTCTCTCTTCTTCTCTCTCTCTGCCTCATTTATGAATCTCTGTGTTATAGACATCCATTGGTTTCAATTTTTCATTTTGTGTGTTTCACTTTCTCCGTATATGAACCTATGACTCTTGTTTCGTCTTGGTTTTGTTATTTCATTTTATCGAAACTATTACATGTGTAGTTTGAAATAAGAATTGCGCTCATGTTGTTAGCTAATTTTAGTATAAGAGAGGAGAAAGGAGGAGAGAGAGGGGGTCTCTTAACTGACACGATTATGGGATAAGAAGGTGTATATTGGGTGGCCTAAGTGCAGGGCATTAGTTGTCGCAATTTTTTGATGCGGAGTGTACAAATATACGGTATCCTCTTGCTTACTACAGAAATCACTACGGAGCATACGTTATCCGTATGCAACATAGGCACTGCCCTTAGATGTTACATCATGCCGTTGCAGGATGTCTGACATCTAACAGTTTTCCGTATATCACGTGCATATACTTATATGTTACATTCCTCAGCTATATGTTATATACGTCCATTTGTATGTAAAATCCTGGCCGCCTACATTGTTTCATACGGAAAGCACATGGAACACTTATACGGAAAGTATTATAAAACATGCGTTTTCAATTATATGTCTGCTGTACGTTAAGTCCAAAAACTACAGGAATTTACGCATGTAACCTACCTTTTTAAGTACGCCACCTACAATTTTTTTCTCAGTGTATCTAACATGAATAGATAACTTCTGCATCTGTACACTTGAACAAATGCGAAACGTGATAGATCTGATTTTTCCCCATAAAATAGTTAAAAATGAGTTTAATTGTACAGATCTGATATCGACAATAAATTTTCGTGTCCCGATACTTAAAACTAGTGGTGATAACTGTGGCCTGTTCTATTGCAAAAAAGCTAGGACCAACGTATTACTGAAGTCACGAATCTGGAGAATATGCTCTTCTTATAATAAAATATGTGTCGAACACAAAGAAATTGACATGTGAAATATGAACTATATGCTTGAGAAAACCATTGTAAATTTATTTTGTAATTCTCCAACACTATAATTGGGCTTATGCCTGGTGTGTTGACGACAAATCTATATAGACCTATATATAATTGAAAATCACTATGTTTGTGACTCTAAATCTCCTGAACCCCTCGAACGATCTTGATCAAATTTTCAACATAGTTGAGGTTCAAGCCTGGGATCGTTTCTGTTACTTAAATTTGATGGAGCAACGTGGGGAGAAGAAGGAGGGGAGATATATAAAAATCAATTTATATAAGATTGAAAGTGACTATTTTTGTAACTTAATAACTCTTAAACTATCTGACCGATCTCAATCAAATTTTCAAGATACATGAGGTTCGGATCTGGAAACATTTTTGTAATTTCACTTCAACGGTGGATTCAAGGGGGAAGGAGGAGAGGGGAACGTATACATAAAACTAATAAAACCTAATAACTTTTGAACCATCCAATCAAACTCGATCAAATTTTCAACATATATGAGGGTCGGGCCTTGGGCGTTTTTTTATCATTTCACTTTGACGAGCCAACCTAGGAGCGGGGGAGGGGGAGATATATGTAAAACAAAAATAATTAAAATGACTGTCGTTGTGACTTCATCACTCTTAAACTACCTGACCGATCTCAATCACATTTTCAACATACATGAGTTTAGGGGCAGGGATTACTTAAGGCTATTCACTTGGACGATGCGACGTAGGGGAGGGGGAGGGGGAGAGGAAGAGAAATTTAAAAATTATCAAAAATGCCCGATATTAGCCCATTACTGCCCCTTGGCAACTTAAGTTGCCATGGCAATTTTTCGTCATAGCGTAAAAACTCATGGATTGGCATTGCTAGTTGTAACCGTAAAGTAACTTTGGGGTCTGTTTCGTTATAGAATTGTTGAATTTTCTTTGTATAATATATTGATGCGGGATTAGCACTGTTGTTTGGGTACAATGTGTTTAGAAGAGAAAGACGCAACTTGATTGATTTGAAAGACTCCAGAAGGAAGGATTGAGGGTCTGCAAAGAAAAGATTGATTTGATTTTGATAGTTATGATTTTCCCGTGTATTTTCTCCGTGAAGATTGTAACTTTTCAAAATGTTCCCTTTTTTTGAATATGTTGCCTGTTGGGAACTTAAGTTGCCGGGCTAAAAAAACAAGAAAAAAAACATAAATATTTTTCAAAAATATTCTAATATATATTTTAGAGTACTAGTAAGACCAAATAGGCGAAAAAACTTTTCAAAATACCAGTGGGAAATTCTGGGCACTAATGGGTTAGTGTTGAATCTATAGTTTTCGTGATCGATGAGAAAAACAGTGACACTTCTGATGCTGTTTCAATCCAAGTTCAGCCCTGATAGTTGGGGAGGGGCAGGATACAACGTAGGGGAGGGGGATAAACATTTAAAAATTATCGAAAATGATTAATATTAGTGTCGAATGCATAGCTTTAGGAGTAGCTGAGATTAACAGTGATATTTCTTTTGCCGTGTGTCGCAGAACGGAGGATGGGAAGAGGGAGCTATATATACCGTAAAGAAGGGGGAGGGGAGAGAAATTTAAAAAGGATCAAAAATGCCCGATATTAGTGTCGAATCCATGGTTTTCGGGGTCGCCGAGATGATCAATGATATTTCCAATGCCGTTTAAATCGATGCCATTAAAAACGAAAACCATATTTCACGGGTATTAAACACATGAGATACGGAATTGTGCATTTAAATTTTCATTTCAACCCAGCGAAGCGGGTAATATATGCTAGTAAATAAATAAATAAATAAATAAATTTATAAATGAGACTGTTTCCTAGCAGCAAAGACAGCCTTTAATTTTAATCACCAGTTCTTTAGAATTTGTTATATTCGGGGAGCAATATCTTAAGTAAATTAATTTCTTGAATCGATGCTGCTTCGCACAACACCCAGGAATAAGTATACCTTTGCTCTTAACATTAATTAAAGTCTCGAGGAGAACATCCATCTCATGAAAATTTAATTTTGGCAAACAAAATGGAATACTTGAGACTTTTTTTTTTTTAAATCTAACATAGTTGAGATTAAGTCTTAAAATTGTGGAACACATAACACTAGTCTCGTAGCCAGAAAGGAAAACAGGGAAGCTTACAAAAAGATAAATAAATATATAAATAAATAAATAAACTACACATTTATTGAAAAACTGAGCAATTACCTAATACTTCAGACGTCACTATAATTATAACACTCACACAACTACTTTAACTACTTGGTTCTTATTATAACTATTTTAGGAAAGAGGGTAATGCTTTGTGGAATTAAAGTTTGTTATGCAATTTCTGCAATTAAATTCTTTCCGTGTCAGCAAGCTTTTATGAGATATTACGCGATCTCTTTGTAACTAGAACTGAAAACATTTTGTTTCCATACGTTGGGATAGCTGCAATAATTATGTTTTTACCCAAGGAAACATATTTAATATTCTTGTTGCGTTGAAGATACACAAGCAAATTATTTATATTACTATTAGAATATTCTGCGAATAATGAAAATCAAAGAATGGAACTGAGTTTCTAAATGTAGAGTATACTAGTGTAAAACTTTACCACACCGCAAACTGATTCTTCTCATAGAAAGAATAAAGTGTATGGGAAATATTTCAAAGTTAATTTTGAACTTCTTTCCCCTGTTAGTATACGTATTTCAATTGAAGTGAAAATGATTTTTATAAAAGCACCAGTTCGACCCAAGTGCAAACCATGTTCTAAAAATAAATTCAAACTATCAGCTGTTTACGGCACTGAGCATATTATGAATACGAAATCGGAAATTAAAATGCTATAGAAATTACCTCCCCTTTTTAGAAGCAGAAGTTTCTAAAATGCTGAGACACATGCTCATTTAAATTTGATGTGTTTATATGCCGAGTTAATGTACCTAACTTTCGGAGGCATTGAGATATTGTTTTTTTTTTTTTTTTTTTTTTTTAAACTTTGAGCCCCCTTAGTTCATCAAAGTGATATGACAATATCCTGGTTCGAGATCTGCGTTATGTTTAAAACTTCGGTTTAAACGCTCAGCTGTTTTCTCGTAAAACGACCACTACTATCCTGCTCATATTTATATAGATATATTGACAAGATAATATCTTTACAAAAGGAAATTAATCTTTCAAATACTTTGAGTGGCATTTACCTAACTACGCGTCTATAGCTATGTGCAAAATAAGAAATGATGATGAGAAATGAATGAAATGGTAGAATGAAGAAAATGGGAGGAAACTGGAGAACCCCGAGAAAACCCACGCACACTGTGTTTGTCCACTATAAAGCCCATTTGGTGCGAGCTCGGATCGAACCAGGAACCCTGCGCACCAGAAGTGAACGCTCTAATACTGAACCACACCGACCCACATAGCTATGTGAAGTTACTAAACAGGGGAAGATAGAACTGACTGAAAATACCATCTTACATTTCGGAAGATCACTGCACGGAAGAGCACGGAACTTTAGCATACCTACTGCCGTTTTATCCTTCCATAGTTGTTTCAAGCTCTGAGAAGAAGTATATAAATGACGCATTTAATTGCTGCATAACATTGAGCCAGAAATATTATTTTTGCTAAGTCCCCTTCAGTGGTGTAACTAAAGACTTGGGGGCCCTCCTGCAGACAGCGTGGAGCGGGGCCCTTCTCTACATCCCACTTCTCGATTTTGGGCTCCCTGATGGCCTGAGGCCCCCACAATGCGGGGTCCTTATTACGCCCCTGGTCCCCTTGCTCTCCACTGAAAATGGAGAAAGAGGTGTTTGGTTTAGAACTATTAGAAAATGGATAAATAAACTGGTTATATTTAGCATTTGACTATAATATGAGTTAGGAAATGAGCATTTGGGTGAAATTAACTTATTGTGTCTTAATCATAAAAATGAAGGTTCAGTTCGTAGACTGCATAATTCCAATTCTCCTTTTCTTGACTGCTCAGCATTACAAATTCAGTAGTAAACTCGATATACAGTAGACGCATTAATCTTTACATAACAGCTTAGACAATCTCAAGGACAAAGGTAGCATTTTCTTACATATACAACTGACATTACTTTTCCTTTGCGTTCCTTTTCATTATCATTCTTGTTTGTGATCTGCAAAAACTGTTACGTAATATGGTTTCCTATTCACATAAATCAGTAATATAAAATAATTATCTCTATACTGCCGAAAATGCGATACAAAACCTACAAATTCCTACTCAAATTTAAATTTATTTAGCAATTTGCGACACAAAAAAAATAATGAAATTTAAAAAGTTCTTATATACATGGTGACCACGTTATTATGTATATGATGTTTGACTGATTGTAGTATTTGTAACTCTGGACAGAAAGTTTCGATATAGCAACACTGTGCAACCTAAGAGTGGGGATAACGGTTACTGGAATTAGAACCGTTAGAGTATGTCAGACAGAATGAACGGAACGGTTGTCTCTGGAACAGCGCAAGCGTTGTGTACGTTTGTATTCTGCAACAAGCAGTTATAGTCGAGAGGTTCTATTGGTCCCCAACCGGCTTCCTTTGTACTCAAGCAGAAAATTTACCCTAACCGCCCTCATAAATAACACTCCAAATAAGCCATAAATGGCACGTGTTCGGTGTCGAAGTAATACGTTGTTGCCATAGTTAAACTTTTATTATCGATGGATACATTATATAATAATAATAATAATAATAATAATAATAATAATAATAATAATAATAATAATAATAATAATAATAAAACACAACAATCATTAAAGGAATTCAGTATAATAGTATGGACAGGGGCGGTCAAGGACGAATTTCTGGGAGTGGCAAAGAAAGATTGTATTTTTTTCTCATCGGGTTTCTACGGCACTGCCTTGCGGGGGGGAGGACAGGGGCGAACCACTTAACATGTTTGGTTCGTACAAGCGTTATCGTTATGCAAGTTACATAATATTAACAATATGCTATATTTAAGAGTAATATAAGCACATATCATGAAACTAATGATTGATTTCTTTTTTCTCTTCATTACAACATATCCAAATTGAATTCAAATTAAATTAAATATTTCAGTTTAACGTCCCAAAATTATGCCCTTGAAGCTAAAGGAGTCGGAAGGAGGAGGATGCAATGAAAACAAAAGTAACGAAAAAACTAGATAAATCTTGTTTTTCTGCGAAGACTACTGAAGAATCAGTAAGCAAGAGGATGAACATTGCAACATCGCTTTCTTTTTCAGCAGGTCAACTGGCAGGCCACCCTCAACTGGAAGGACATGTTCAATTATCCCTCCAATGTAACAAAGAAACATGCAGTTTCCTTCAGTGATGTTCCGCTTCTTTTGTAGCCGCCTGGGGACGATTTGAGCGATTTTACTATACACGGAGGTGAAACTGAGGATGGCAGTCGGGTTTGGAGGAAAAGGCCCTCCATAACGTGTTTTAAAGGACAAAACGTAATTTGGCCGAACTAAGGCAAATTATTACTGAAGAGTTTCATAGCATACTGGTATAGGTCTGTCAAGGTGCTTGAGGCAGCGTTACTCTTCGTCTCCAGGCATGTATCGATTTCTATGGTGCATTGATAGACCATTGCATGGAGAACAGAGATTAACATTCTTGTTAGGAAAGGTATGAGAGTTCCCACATAGCACACTAGTCCCTTGGATGTCCCATTTTGATTCCAATCATGCCATTCGGTTCCCGGGATTATCGGGACATTGAGAAGACATCCCATGGACGTCCTGCATGGGACGTCCTGAAGGATTCCCATGTAGGATGTTCACGGGACGTCCCAGATGGGACAGCAGGTCCGAGGGAAAACCAATAGACATTCCTTCGTGGTCCCGTTGAATATCCCGGATATTAGCGGACATCTGGATCTCCCGCGGAAGTCCTGTGGATGTCCCGGGAGCACATTCATATAATCCCGGGATGTCCCGTCGTCCGTTGCGGGCTCAGTCTCGGACATACCGTGGACGTACTTGTGCTATGTGGGTTATGTGTTTATATTCAATTTCATGTTTAAGTTATGTTGCTAGTTTCTTTACCGCAGTCTTTGAAGTATTATATACCTAATTATGGGTAAAGTATATCGTGGAATGACAATCTGGGAGGAAACGGGTAAACCTCGGAAAAACCCACGGTCACGATGTTGGCCACCACAGACTCACTTGACCGGAGACTGAACCCAGGACTCGCACCAGTATAGGTTAGTACTTTCCCACTAAATCACCCTGTCTCCACGTCCCACGGTTATGCCGGTTAGACTAAAGGAGACGGTGATGATAAGAAATGAAATGGTGGAATGAAGAAAGTGGGAGGAAATAGAAGAACCCTAAGAAAACCCACGCAAACGGTGTTTGTCCACCACAAAGTTCATTTGGCGCGAGCTGCGATCGAACCAAGGACCCCATGCACCAGAGGTGAACGCTCTACCACTGAGCCATCATGGCCCATCCAATTAAGGTATTTGTGCAATAATATAGTTATTTCTGGAAAATCTAAAACTGTTCTAAATTTTAATGTCTGTCTGCTGGCAACCCTACGTGAATACAAATCATTGTTGTTACATACGACAAAAAATAATAGATCATTCATAAGTGTAATTCGCAATTTCCTTTGGCACATTGTTTTGCAATTTGACATTTGTACACAAGTACACAATGAAAATACTAATAAATTCTGAAAGTACAATGTTCAATTTCTTTACGCACATGAAAGTTATACCTTTTAACTAGTAAAAACAAAGAGCATGCAAACAAAACAGAATTATTGTTATGATTATTGAGGTAATGAACAGCAGAATTATCCCAATGACCGAGCGAGATCTATAAGAAAAAAAATACGTTTTAAATTTCAATGAAACACATCTGGCAGTATATGCGTTATGTTCGTTTCTTTCGTAGAAGTTATACCGACGTTTCTTCACAATAGGGAATAAATATTACAGCAGCATAAAGCGATCATGCTTATAACACAATTCATGGCGTACCATATCAACATGCAAAAATGAAGTCACAAAATCATATTTTTTCTACTCGTTCTATCGCAGCAGAATATAAGATTGTACAGTATGCTAAGTCTAGGAACGTTAGCTTTCATTGTTGAAGATAAGCGTAAGCGAAAAGAAATGGACAACTGTTTGTTGTGTTTCTTGAGCCAAAACATCACGTCGTCACATAGTAAAACTTATCATTAATGATGTGATCTTTCATGATGTTTGTCATTTCCTTTGTGATTACGATATGCGTAATGACAGCGAGCATGTAATCTGTGTCCAATTCTGATGGACATTAAAGAAGAAATCTCTTGTGTCGTAAATTGTGGAGTCTTCTCATCTTCATCATAAAAATCTTCATCGCTATCTTAACATGCGCTCTTCATTGACTAACTAGTAATCATACGAACATTCGCAATTATACAATTCCTGTCTTGTTCCATTACAGGTTATTGAACGTTATAAAATTACGCCATGTGTTGCCTAATATATATTTAATGATTTCAGAATATTTTTAAGGCTACCAGACTCCCAATTTAGTCGATTCATTTCAATACTAGAGACCATATGTTGATAAATCACTATGTTCTTGAGATACACGACATTGCTGACACTTAGGACTGCCGTTATTTTTGTCAGGTTCAACTGCGAGGTGTGATCAAGAAATAGTGTGCAGCCGCCCCTTGTCGGTCTGAGAGCTCAGATGATGCACTTATAAATAACGTAATTGGGGATGTTAGAACCGACAAGTTGCGCCCAGGATTTTGTATACATTGAACTTGACAGAGCGTAAGGTACGGGATCTGACCTGGGTTGCACTTAAATAAAATCAAACATATGCCAAAGAAACAGACTGTGATGTTGAAGGGGATGAGAGGGGTGAGAAGGGAGCAACTTTGAGGACAGGTTAACCTACTTGCACTTACTTGTAGATCTGGATGTTGCCTTCTTGATGATTCTCCCAATGGGCTTACGTCCGTCCATCTCTCTATTTGGCTGGCTGGTCGTTCAAGCAGTCGAAGGTTAAGGGTTAGCGAAACCCGGACAGGAAAACCAACTTTACGAAGACCGCAAATTCAATCAAAGTGGAAACTTCTTTTTAGAAAACAATTCATCATCGTTAACAGCTATGCAACGTTAGCTGAAACAAAAGTGCTCTTTAGGACAGAGCAAGGCTAAATTTGTCGTAAACTTGAAAATGAAGTTCGTGGTCTACATCTTAACTCGTCTCTAATTCCATATCGACTGTCCTTCAAAAGTCTCCCGATCGTTTTTGTTTAGCCTCCCTTCCGGGTTCATATCCTCGGTTATTCACTATGTTTTCCGTCTTGATGAAAAAGTGCGTGCTCGTAGATTAACCAAGGTAAAGTGATGGTAGGAATGGGGACGGGGAAGCAATCTGTTGTTTTTGTTAATTGAGAAATTACAAGTGTAAGAAGGAAATAACAGACAGCAATAAGACTTCCTAGTAGGAAAGGCAAATGAACTTAGAAAAAAAATCGAAAAGTGATTCAACATTAAATGAATGATTATGCTTTTCACTGTAATGAGTTTTAAAATAAAATGTCCCATAGTTCAAAATAAAATATTTTGTTATGTGTCTAAATACACATATCTTCACAATAGGGTGAATAATTTTATTAAAAATAAAGTAATAATCTTACATAGAATTTAATTTAATCTCCTTCAAAGTACTGTCCTTGGCTAGCAATGCGCTTATCCAAACGTTGAATTCATGACTAGAAGCATTTCTAGAAAGCTACTTTTGGAAAGGCGTTCAACTGCTCTATCGTAGCCATCTCAATGTCAGAAATGGTGTCAAAACGTTTTCCTTTAAGATGATTCTAATTGTTGAGAAGAACCAGAAGTCCCATGGTGCTATATCTGAAGAGCACAGCGAATATGGAGCTGGACATACAGAAATATTTTTTTCCGTCCAAAAACTCGCAGAGCAAAAGCAAGGTGTGGCACGGCTGGTTTTCGTGGTGAAGAAGAAAGTCATTTGTCCATTTAACTGACGGATTTAATGATTTTCACGGGCCCACACGAGATGTTTAGTTCTTCGGAAAGCTCTCGACTAGTTATTTGTCTGTTTGAACAAATCAGTTGTGACAATTTTTTGCACGTTTTCATCTGTTTTTGATGTCAAAGGACGTCTTGATCGATCATTGCTCGTTTTCAACTGACTCCTTGCCGATTTTGAATAACTCATATCACTTGTAAACAGGCTTCAATACTACCGCTTCATCGCCATACACTGATTTTGACATTTCGTGAGATTCTTTGGCGCCTTTTTTCAGCTTAGAATAAATGTTGGCGCGCAACAGACACTCTTAACATGTCATCATTATTCTTCCTCTGGAAGCCTACTAACATGTCACAACTGGTTCAAACTGGACACGGACTGTATCAAAGATTTAGGCTATCGGGCTTACTAGTTGAAAATGAATACAACATCGATAGATGGCGCTGCGCAACTACTTTCACCGGACTTTTTGAACACACATTGAATATTGGAGTTTACTTTTCAGAGTGGCAACAATACCGAGCAATTAAAACAGACAAAACGACTGTAAAAGACGTTTCATTCTTACAGAACTGGTAAAGAATTACAATTATAATTTTGTCATGTTGGGTGATAAGAAACAAAAATGAAAAGAATGGCCCAAGAGTCTTTGCCATTTCTCCAGTTATTTATGTAATTTCTCATTGCAGATCATGATATGTAAAGATTGCTAAGAAAAAATGTGCTCCTGTATATCGTAGAAGAATGAATGGCACTGACCACGTGGATTCACAGACAAATGGACAAAGGACATTCTAATAGTTTTCAGAGGATAATTTAATAAATCTGTGCCGATGTGGACAATTGCCGAAATAAACAAATTCACGGTGTGAGAAAAAACTGTTTGAAACTGTTAACAATGGAGCATCAGCCAGTGTTACCATTGGGGAAAAAGTAGCTAAATCTGGAGGATTGAGCTTTCAAGATAGCGACGAAAAATCACTTTTCCAATTGGCGGCGTTTTTCGTGATTTTTAAATGACAACTTGGCGACTAATTTTTAAATATAAAGACTGCTATACTACTAAAACCTTGTCTTTCTGTAATCAAACTGAAAGGAACTGAATTTAGAGACACTAATGACGTCATAGTAGGTGCTGAAGCATAGTTGGCAGCACAAAACAAAATGTCTTATTATTATGGGACGGCTAAAATTAAGAACCATCCTTTTGAAAATGAAATGAAATCTTTGAGTTTTACGTCCCACGGTAATGTCGACTAGGCTGAAGGAAACGATGCTGATGAGAAATCAATAAAATAGCGGAATGAAGAAAGTAGGAGGAAACGGGAGAACCCAGAAAAAAAACATGCATGTGGTGTTTGTCCACCAGAAAAGCTCATCACTTGGAGTGAGTTGGAATCAAACCAATGACCCCATACACCGAAGTACCACCCTTTCCTGAAATTTGTTAAAAACATCAGTAATGCTTCAACATTATCTGACCATTCATTTTGGAAAAGTCTGTGTTTAATTTAAAATAAACTGGCTAAACCTGCGCATTAGCCATTACACAGCGCATTATTCACATTAGAGCATGAGTCTCCTTGTCATTCCTCACAACATCTATACCTGTTCCTTTACAGACAGAAGTGAAAGATATCTTGACAAAAATCAGCAAGGGGTACCATAAAGGGGAGATTTTTTCAATATTTCGCACCATTTGCAAGATTTGGGCCAACTTCCGGTTGGAGTTTCTAATTCATATATGATCAGTGTTTTCTTTATTCTTGCGTGCAGTGTGTAATACCCAAATACATTACACACACAATTAATTATATTGTCAATGATATATGGTGTTCATTGGGCCAAACACTCCAAACAATAATGATTCGTCTTAGACTGAAGAAATAGTTATCCTTCGTTTTTCATTATCATATGGCCGTGAAACAAACACCGGAAAGATATACTAACCATGTATACAAATGTGTGGTGTTGGAATGTATAACTTGTAGGATATGATGCTCTACTTTTAAAATTTCAATACTTCCAGTGTACCCCAAAAATGTAATAAAGAAATAACGGCTACTTTTAAAAAAACAATATTCAATTAGAACTGGACAATCTACATGAAATTTGGAATCGACTAGCGAAAACGGCACGTTTCTAGCACTTGTGGTTTTCGAGATCTCATTGTCGAAAGGATTGGAGACAAACATATAAACCTAGCATTTTAAAATATAGACTAGCTGAACCTGCGCTCTCTACACAGCGCATCACTCACATATGAGCATGAATCTCTTTGTTATTTCTCACATCTGTACATGTCCCTTTACAGACACAAGTGAAAGACGTCTTAATAAAAATTGGCAAGTGAGATAAAGGGGAGATTTTTTCAATATCTCGCTCAGTTTCCAAGATTTGAGCCTACTTTCCGGTTTGAGTTTTTAATTCATGTATGATCAGTGTTTTCTTTTTTCTTTCTTGCATGCAGTATGTAATAGGCAAATACATTACACACACAATTAATTATAATGTCAGTAATATATGGTGTTCATTGGGCAAAACACTCCAAACAATAAAGATTCAACTTAACAGTGGAGAAATAGTTATCCTTCGTTTATCATTATAATTTGGCAATGAAACAAACGCCTGAGAAGTTTGCAACCGCCGTATACAATTATGTGGAGTTGGAATGTATAATGCCTAGGATATGATCCTGTAGTTTTTTTTAAAGAAATGGAATCTGAGTTTTACGTCCCACGGTTATGCCGGTTAGGCTAAGGGAGACGATGATGATGAGTAATGAATGAAATGGTGGAATGAAGGAAGTGTGAGAAAACGGGAGAACCCCGAGGAAAACCACGCACACGGTGTTTGTCCACCACAAAGTTCACTTGGCGGGGGCTGGGATCGAACCCGGAACCCCAAGCACCAGAGGTGGACGCTCTACCACTGAGCCACCGCGGCCCCAATTTTTTTAAAATTTCATCACTTTCAGTGTACACGTAAAATGTAATAAAGAAATTGGGGCCATGTTTTTTTTTAAATATTCAATTAGAACTGGACAATCTACATAAAATTTGCAATCGATCAGTGAAAATGTCATCTTTCTAGAGCCTGTAGTTTCCGAGATCTCATTGTCGAAAGGATTGGCCACAAATATATAAACGTCCACAAACGTATAGTTTAAAAGAACTCCAAAGATGGCAGAACAATTCACTTGCATTGATTTTCGAAAAGGCTTATTAAAATACAAAGGCTTTGAAAAATAATTTAAACAATAAACTTTACGAAAAAGGTATATTTAAATAATTTATTTAAAGTACACATAAAACATCTGTCTTCGTTAAACGTGAAATTACAAATAACCGTAAATCAAAGGTTTGAAATCCAAAGTTATAGGTTGGAGCTCAGACGCTTTTGTTAATATTGGCATACAGCGTTAAATGTTCCTATCACGTTATATATCAAAAACGCACATCCTACAGCTGAAGAACACTGCCATAGTCTCGAGTCGCCTTGAGACAGAAGAACTAAACTGCATTCGTTTATCTAACACTATATTTGTGACTGTGGCGAGTAGGCACTGCATTTCATTTTACATCATCAGGTTTATTTCATAAAGCTCAACACATTGCTTCTATACCAGTTCCCTTTATACTTGCACTATTTATATTTGTATTTTGTTTTCTTATATCCATATTTATATTTATTAACTCACGTGATGTTTTTTGTTTGTTACTTTTCAGCACTATTTGTTTATAAAACTGCACTTAGACCATCATACATCATTTAAAACAACAAAGTCTACAATTCTGTGCCAAAGAGAGGGCGTAGCCCTCTAATGGCTAGGGCTAGGAGTCATACACCAAATCATCTAATTTTGAAAATAAAAATGAAAATTGATGAATAAAGTACAACCTACAACTCCCTGACCCTTTACCTTTAAAAAACGCCTTTTTTCGCATAATTTAGCTGTTTCCAGCTTTCTTATTTGAGGCATAATGTATAGTGTCAAGTCCAGACTGAGGATATTACGAGCATGTGAGCGCAAGCCCGGCAGTTCTCAGTGGCGGGAGAGATGGTGAGGAAGATAGAGGGTTTCACCCGAGTGGAGACTGCACTACCGTACACGCTAGTGTGCATATTTTTGGAAGCTTTATC
Source organism: Thermobia domestica (assembly GCF_964235325.1). Classification (NCBI taxonomy): domain Eukaryota; kingdom Metazoa; phylum Arthropoda; class Insecta; order Zygentoma; family Lepismatidae; genus Thermobia; species Thermobia domestica. Next base: position 266,828,062 of record NC_137462.1, read on the forward strand.
ATCCATTTCATCATTTCTCGTTCAACATACCACTGTTCGATCATTGGTTTTCTATCCACCATCCTCATTGACCACTATGACCAGCGGTCAATATCCGAGTCTTCCTGCGGCTGCTCCTACACCATCCGTGTTAGCTCATAAAGTAGAGAAACGGAAGAGCTACAAGGATGTATTTGAATCACCAGTAATTGCGACTCCACGACCAGATGAGAATACCAGGACTACAGATGATGGCAACATTGCATCTACATCTACATCTCCACCTCACAAGAAGCACCACGACGACAGCTCCAGACTCATGATAGTAGACAGCATCCAGCAACTCTCTCACAAACCTCAACCGGACGTACATAATTTTCTACTACAAAACTTTGATCCAATAATCCGCAACATCAAACTAATACTTCAGCAAATTCTTAAATACCGACCACGCAAAGAAATCTTACAAATTGTCCAAACTCAAAACGGCTATATCATAAAGTCACCTCTACCGCATTTTGCTACAACAATCAGAGACAAGCACAGTTTCGAAATCTTCGGCAAGACTGCAAAACTTACGAAACTCCAGGACCAACGTACCAAACTACTACCTCCACCAAGACGAACTCCTACGCTATCTGTGGTCATTCGCGGAGTGGATCCATCGTACAGCGACGAAGAAATTGAGAAGAAATTACGTCAAGAAGGGTACGCATTCAAGAAATGTCTCCGCATCCGCAACAACCAAGGAGCTACTTACATGGTCCGGGTTTTAACCGAATCGCAAGATATTATTGATGATCTCTTAGAACACGGGGCATACACCTACAAGAAACGACACAGAGTCGAACCTTCGAAAACTCCAGCCCCTTTACCAATACGCTGCGACCGCTGACAGGAATATACGCACCCAACATCAAAGTGCATCAATTCTTTCATATGCGGTTACTGTGCTGGTCCCCACCACACCCGGACCTGTCCAAACATGCAACAACCACCTGACTGTCCTACCTGTCACGGACGTTACAAATGTAATTCGAAACTTGTTCCTCAAGAAGCACAGCCTGAATTAGTTGTTCCTCTCCACATGCACAATACACAAAATCAAACCACTGAAACCTGTACCACATCCGACCAACCTATAACTATTAAGCAGCTCTTAGCTTTCATCACTCTGACGCTTCAAAACATGCATCCGTTTGCACAATCGATGATACCGGTCTTCAACTCAGTAAATCTGTCAAATACCTCGGCCTCACCTTAGACGCACATCTCACTTGGAAACCACATTTACAGGATGTCATTGCCAAAGCTTCAAACCGTCTCAATTTATTAAAACGTCTCATGGGTACTACTTGGGGTCTCAGTTACACAACTGTGCTAAATACTTATAAGGCCTTTTTGCGTTCAGTTCTAACATATGCTAATCTGGCTTGGGTCGCTGCACCTCCTTCCTTCTACAACAAACTGAAGATTTTGGAACGCCATGCACTTCGCATTGCATTCAGGATAAAATTGACCAGTCCGACATACGAATTGTACGAAAGAACGCCTTTATCACCTATTATGTTTCATCTCGAATCTCTCCGTCTCAAATATATTGATAAACATCTGCATGAACGCATCCGCTCCTTATCGACACCATGAACGCCCACATAGACTTTCCGATTTCAGCTCCTATTATACATACACCGCTATCTCTTCTCTTCACGATCTACCATTACACTCTACCCCCAAACCACAACTATCTCCCCTTACCAGAAGAATTGAAGACCGACGATCCCCAGCCGCTCATTTGTCCATCATTCGCACTGTAATACCTCTGTCACTAATCTGGGCTTCCTCTTGTCTTTTATCAATGCTTGGAGCAGCCCCCAAGCGAGAAGATTAACCAGCATCTGTCAACTAACATAACCCAGTGATGTATTGTCTTTTGCACTTCACAACATTACATTTCGCCTTTTCATCTTCATCTCATGATTGTGATCTAAAGATCACAATGTTTCACCTGACAATATTTGAAATAAATAAATAAAAATCTCTCTCTATAATTATCCTACCGTCTTCCCTTAATGTTTTCTTTACCCCTCCTAACTAAGTATGATACTATCCCATAGACCAGCTACAATTACTCCTATTTCTTCCTATTATGCTACAACAAACCTTCCCATAGATGGCGTAACCCTCGAGGGGGTAGCTAGCTCCGGCTAGCAAAAAAAAAAAAACGCTTTTGTTGCTATTGTGGCATTTTAATAGATAGATTGTTCCTTGTCACTTTGTATATCTTATCTAATTTAATTACCAAATCCCTTCTTCTTTTATTTCAAGTAAGTAATTTAGTTGCAAAAACCTTAGTCGGAAGAGGTGACACTATTGTGTATGGAGATATTTAAAGCAAAAATCATGTTTTTAAATCATTGTTAAAACAGTCTTTGTGAATACAAGTAGATAAATAAATTCCATCCTGCATTTAGAGAACTTTTGATAAACTAACAGAATGTGGTTCAGGATCCCTTTGTTTTAAGTTAATGCAAACATTGTTTTAGAACAATCACAATTTAGATTTCAACTTCAAAGCACAAAACTATGTTAAAATTAATGAACAGAATATAGAGACGGAAAAACAAAAACCGTTTTGAACGCTATAACAAAACTATTAAAATAATTTCCTACTTTTCCTTTGGTGCCGATACCAACAACAATTGTATTTTTAAAACATTAATTGCCTGCTTCATTATACATGGAATGAAACTACTGAGTAATATTTCCATTTGGTTCTACGACTAGCTATACAATAGTCGTTGGAATTGAAATGAATAATTCATTACAACCAACAAACAATATGTTCACATATCCTCTGTCTTTCGTTCGACAGAGAACAGTATGTTATAAAGATAAACGCAATGAGGCAGTAATCGTTATGCTTTCGCTGGTTATTACAGCAATTACGTACGAGCTCTCTCAAGTATTTCAGTGGTAATATCTAAACGAAATATTGATGACATGACAATATTACTGTATTACGAGGGTGGATTGGAAAATTCGTGGCCTGAAGGAGGGAAGCAATTATTTTGGGTTCGTATACATTAACTTCAGAAATAATAAACACTTCTGACCAGAGTATATACACTTGTTTATTAAAAGCTAAATTCCAGTGTAACAGTTTCGTCAACGTAACGTTGTCTTCATCAGGCACTAACTGCTAGCAGTTAGTATCTGATGAAGACAACGTTACGTTGTCGAAACTGTTACGCTGGAATTTAGCTTTTAATAAACAAGTGTATATACTCTGGTCAGAAGTGTTTATTATTTCTTTAGTGAGTTCCAGAGTCGTGATGGATAGAGTTGCACATTAACTTCGTAGCTATATCTGGTGTTAGTCATTGTGTAAAATTTCATTTCTCTATTGTTTCAGGCGAGGAGTTTGTAAGGCGCTAAGTCAGCGGAAGTGACGGAAATGTGGAACATGGAGAAAATCAAGCATCGGTCTGTCATTAAGTCCCTGTATAAAAAGGGCTTAACACCACAGGAAATTCATATGGACACTGTAGAGACATTAGGAGACTCCGCGCCCTCGTATTCCATGGTGAAAACCATGGTAGCTGAATTTAAGTCTAGCAGAAACAACACTGAAGATGACTTCCGTAGTGGTAGGCCTTCAACGTCGACCACTACAGTAAATGTCCATAAAATTTGTGATTTGATTTTGAATGACCGCAGAATCAAAATCCGAGAGGTAGCTGAGATTGGGTGGGTATTTCCCATGAGTGAGCACAAAACATTATCGTAAACGAATGATTGATTGATTTTGAGTTGTACGTCCCGTTCAGCAGCGAGGCTAAATGAGACGTGGACCTACTGATTAACGTGGAATCCGAACCACATGAGCCCCCGCCGGGAATTGAACCCGGGTCTCCCGATTTTCGTAAACGAATTAAGGTTTTCTAAGGTGTTCCGCGAGATGGATATCCAAGCTGCTTTCAGTTGAACAAACGCAATCGACTCACCCTTTCCCATGATTAATTGCAACTGTTTGAAAGTGATCCGGAAAAGTTCATTGGCTGATTTTTTACTGTAGACGAGACATTGGTACACCTTCATACACTGGAATCAAAACAACAATCGAAACAATGGACCTGATCTCCTGTCCCAAAGAAAGCCAAACAAGTTTTGTCGGCAAACACGGTTATGTCATTATTATTATTATTATTATTATTATTATTATTATTATTATTATTATTATTATTATTATTATTATTATTATTATTTTGAGATGTTAGGGGCATTATCATGATCGATTTCTTGGAAAAGAGAAAGACTTTCAATTCTAAATACTACTGCAACCTTCTGCGACGTTTGCTTGAGGAAATCAGAATTAAAAGGCCAGAAATGCTGCGAAGAAACTGTTGTTTCACCAGGACAATGCGCGTGTTCACATGTTCCTTGCATCCATCGTAGAAATTCGTTCCTGTAGGTTCGAACTGTTGCCGCACCCACCCTATTCGGCTGATCTGACCTCCTCGGACTTTCAATTGTTTAGAAACTTGAAAACAGTTTTTGGGGGTGAGATATTTTCTTCGGATGCAGAGATGAAAAGTGCTGTACTGGGATATTTTGCAGGACTCGAGGGATCATCTTTTAAAAGTGGTAAAGAAGCGTTTTCGAAGAGGTGGTGTAAAATGTATTTTGGTTCCTCAGGTGTCATATGTAAATAGTTGTTTTCAGGCGTCATTATTATAAAACAAAACATATTTAGTTCTGGAATGAAGAAACCATCTAGTAGGTAAATATATCTAATATATTAGTAAGTAAGTTGAATAGGAGTTTAACGTCCCTTTTGGCAGCGAAGCTACATGAAACGTGAGCCTACAGTTTAACGTGGAATTCGAACCACCGTAATGCGTTTAAATTTTTCCAATCTTTCCCACCGGGAATTTCCCACCGAATCCATTAACGAGCTTTCGGACAATTGGTCCATTAGACTCGCTAGGGAAAGCTCTGTCGTCTATGGTTTTCGAGAGCATGTCTGTTTCCTTTCAATGTAGTTATTCCACCGTTTCATCATCATTTGTTCGTATTACGTAAATTCGTCTGCTTTAATTCATAGAGTATAATCGCTTCCAGGATAGTCTAGGGGACAATGAACTAAACTTGTTATCCATTTTAAATATAGCTGTTTTTTCAACAAGGTATTACACAGTGTTGCTATCTGTAATTTTACGAATTAGCCAGTATGAAAATTATTGAACGATAAAGATATTAATATAATATTAATTTTAAAGTCCTATAGGACTCGAAACTTTCCACTCAACTATTCGAAAATCACAGGACGAATAAATAGTATTAAGTTAGTGCGATTGACGTGTACGATTTTTACATCTGGTAGGACATCACCGTCTGTAACGCAACACATGAATAACGCGTACAACGTTATAAATTCCCTGCATATTCATTCCCTAGGCGCTCACCCAGTCGGACAGGATGCAGTCTGTTGTTAAATTGTACCATGAAGAGAACACAATTACAAATGATTCTCTTCTATTAGGGAGCTCGCAATATACTACACCACTTATATAGATAGTGGTGTACTTAGGTATATACTACACTACTTGGTGTACTTAGGTATATACTACACTACTGTCATTCGGTGGATCTATGCAATCGGTACACTGAAAAATATCCATTAGCCAGGCAGCGGTATATTGTATACACGACTCCAAAAGTGCATTACCACCTGCAATTCTCCCTTTCCTGCAATAGCAGGCAACCCAAAAAGCTCAGCGCTTGGGTTGGTTGCACATTCGAAAGGCGTTGGACCAAACCTCAATTTTGTTACAAATATATCAGTGTGGCAAACTGCAAATAAGAGAATAAAATAAATTGTTAAGACTTACCATTTTATTATCGTGATGGCAATGGATGACATAAAAGTTACAAAATCATCTTACCTAAGCAGTTCAAACAAGGTGAATGGTAAGAAACACACATAAGAGGAAAGCAGTTTCTTTCCTTTTTCCAAAAGAAAATCTCGTGAAAAAGAAAAAGATTATATAATGTAAAGGTTTAATTTAAAAGCCTAACAACCCCAAAACAAACATCCACACGACACAGAAAGAGAGAGAAACACAGAATAAGGAACACCAATGGCTTAGCTGACTAGCGGGCCTCTCAGACAAGATAAAGAGATGGGATCCTAGTTGTAAACCTAATTGTTATAATAATAATAATAATAATAATAATAATAATAATAATAATAATAATAATAATAATAATAATAATATATAATAATAACAACAATAATAATAATAATAATAATTATTATTATTATTAAAAAATCGTCTACTTTCCCAATCTCTGACCGTACCTAAGAGCATGTCTGTATATAGCGGTCATGTGAGTACCTTTTTTCAATGAGTGGCCCTAAAGGTCAAAAGGGATGCAAATCTCTGAGAGAAAGGAACAAAAAAACTTTCTTATGATAAATTCTAGGAGAAAGTTTGAGGAATTGCTTTTGATGGGTGCTTTCTTGTTTCTTGGGGACAGAAAATTGTATCGGCTAAGAAATTACAGTATATAATATTGCAAATTTGCAAGTGCATTTATTTACAATGCAATTTGAGGTAATAAAGAAATTGAAGACTTCGGGGCAAACGACCTGTCAAGTCCAAAAAGTGAAAGTATAAAGGAGATAGCTTCACAAGGATTTCTCTTCATCTGATTTTCTTCAAATTTGGCACATATATACTAGACCAAAAAGAAATGCACATGTTTTTTTTCGTTTCCTTTTAAAAAAAAGGTACCTTTGATTTAAAAGGACCAAATTAAAGAAACTATACTCTGCCGATGCAAAGGTGACTTCAAAGTATAAAATACGGGTTTTGAAGTTTTTCACAGAGAAGTTTTGCAGAGGCAATGCTCCTTCGAAATGAGAAAGGACCCCGAACAATCTTTATGGAAATTGGATTTCGGTGGAATTGCTTGGAACCGTGTTGTTGTAGATATTATGTTCCTGAGAAAAGTCTCAATGGGCACAACCAAAAATCGTTGGCCGTTTGGCCACCACGAGGCCACTTTCTTAAAAAAAAAAGCCGAAGAAAACGACATTCGAGATTTTGGACAAAAATACTAAAATCGTGATGTTGTAGATATTGTGATTCCGAAAAGGTCCTAATGGCCATAACCACCAAACACTGATATTTGGCCACTACAGGGCTACTTTTTTGAAAACAGCCAAACATAGTGATATTCTGGATTTCAATGAAAATCAGTAAAACTGTGATGTGTTGTAGATGTTGTGATCTTGAGAAAAAGTCTCAATAAGCACAACCACCAATCACTGACCGTTTGGTAACTACAGAGCCACAGCAGAACTTAACGTTATTTTGGATTTCATAGCAATTGCTTGAAACGGTGATATGTTGTAGATATTGTGATTCTGGGAAAAGGTCTTAATGAGCACAACCATTAATCACTGATCGTTTGGCCACTACGAGGCCACTGTTTTGAAAGTAACCGAAGATGGCCATGTTCTGGATTTCGGTAAAATGACTGAAACTGTGATATTTTGTAGATATTGTGATTCTGAGAAAAGGTCTTAATGAGCACAACCACTAATCACTGATCGTTTGGCCACCACGAGGCCACTTTCTTGAAAGTAACGGAATATGGTGATGTTCTGGATTTCTTAAAAAAATAACTGAAACTGTGATATGTTGTAGATCTTGAGATTCCGAGAAAAGATCTTAATGGGCACAAACACTAATCAATGAACGTTTGGCCACAACCAGGCCACTTTCTTGAAAGTAACTGAAGATGGCATATTCTGGATTTCGGTAAAATGACTGAAGCTGTGATATGTTGTAGATGTAGTAATTCTGAGAAAAGGTCTTAATGGTCACAAACACTAATCAATGACAGTTTGGCCACAACGAGGCCACTTTCTTGAAAGTAACCGAAAATATTGATGGCCTGGATTTCGGTAAAAATGACTGAAACTGTTATATGTTGTAGACATTGTGATTACGACAAAAGGTCTTAATGGGCACAGCCAATAATCACTGGCCGTTTGGACACTACGAGGCCAATTTTTTGAAAGTAAGCGAAAATGGTGATGTTCTGGATTTCATTAAAAATGACTGAAACTGTGATATGTTGTAGATATTGTGATTCTGAGAAAATGTCCTAATGGGCACAACCAATAATTACTGACCGTTAGGCCACTTTTTTGAAAGTAACGGAACATGGTGATGTTCTGGATTTCGGTAAAAATGACTGAAACTGTGATATGTCGTAGATGTGGTGATTCTAAGAGAAGGTCTTAATAGACACAACCATTAATCATTGACCTTTGGCTACTACAGGGCCACTTTTTTGAAAGTAACGGAACATGGTGATGTTCTTGATTTCGGTAAAAATGACTGAAACTGTGATATGTTGTAGATATTGTGATTCTCAGAAAATGTCCTAATGGGCACAACCAATAAATACTGAGCGTTTGGCCATTACAGGGCCACTTTTTTTAAAGTAACGGAACATGGTGATGTTCTGGATTTCGACAGAAATGACTGAAACTGTGATATGTTGTAGATCTTTTGATTCCGAGAAAAGGTCTCAATGGGCACACCCACTAATCACTGACCGTTTGGCCACTACCAGGCCACTGTTTTGAAAGTAACCGAAGATGTCCATATTCTGGATTTCGGTAAAAATTTCTGAAACTGTGATATGTTGTAGATATTGTGATTCTTTGAAAAGGTCTTAATGGGCACAAACACTAATCAATGAACGTTTGGCCACAACCAGGCCACTTTCTTGAAAGTAACCGAAGATAGCCATGTTCTGGATTACGGTAAAATGACTGAAGCTGTGATATGTTGTAGATGTAGTAATTCTGAGAAAAGGTCTTAATGTTCAAAAACACTAATCAATGACCGTTTGGCCACAACGAGGCCACTTTCTTGAAAGTAACCGAAAATATTGATGGCCTGGATTTCGGTAAAAATGACTGAAACTGTTATATGTTGTAGACATTGTGATTATGACAAAAAGTCTTAATGGGCACAGCAAATAATTACTGGCCGTTTGGACACTACGAGGCCAATTTTTTGAAAGTAAGCGAAAATGGTGATGTTCTGGATTTCGTTAAAAATGACTGAAACTGTGATATGTTGTAGATATTGTGATTCTGAGAAAATGTCCTAATGGGCACAACCAATAATTACTGACCGTTAGGCCACTTTTTTGAAAGTAAAGGAAATGGTGATATTCTGGATTTCGGTAAAAATGACTGAAACTGTGTTATGTTGTAGATGTGGTGATTCTAAGAGGTCTTAATAGGCACAACAATTAATCATTGACCTTTGGCTACTACAGGGCCACTTTTTTGAAAGTAACGAAACATGGTGATGTTCTTGATTTCGGTAAAAATGACGGAAACTGTGATATGTTGTAGATGTGGTGATTCTAAGAAAAGGTCTTAATAGGCACAACCATTAGTCACTGACCTTTGGCCACAACCAGGCCACTTTCCTGAAAGTAACCGAAAATATTGATGGCCTGGATTTCGGTAAAATTGACTGAAGCTGCGATATCTTGTAGCCATTGTGATTGTGAGAAAAAGTCTTAATGGGCACAGTCAATAATCACTGGCCCTTTGGACACTACGAGGGCACTTTTTTGAAAGTAACGGAACATGGTGATGTTCTGGATTTCGATAGAAATGACTGAAACTTTGATATGTTGTAGATATTGTGATTCTGAGAAAATGTCCTAATGGGCACAACCAATAAATACTGAGCGTTTGGCCATTACAGGGCCGCTTTTTTTAAAGTAACGAAACATGGTGATGTTCTGGATTTTGATAGAAATGACTGAAACTGTGATATGTTGTAGATATTGTGATTCTGAGAAAATGTCCTAATAGGCACAACCAATAATTACTGATTGTTAGGCCACTCTGTGGAAAGTAACGGAACATGGTGATGTTCTGGATTTCGGTAAAAATGACTGAAACTGTGATATGTTGTAGATGTGGTGATTCTGAGAAAATGTCCTAATGGCACAACCAATAATTACTGAGCGTGTGGCCACTACAGGGCCACTTTCTTGAAAGTAACAGAATATGGTGATGTTCTGGATTTCTTAAAAAAATAACTGAAACTGTGATATGTTGTAGATCTTGAGATTCCGAGAAAAGGTCTCAATGGGCACACCCTAATCACTGACCGTTTGCCCACAACCAGGCCACTTTCTTGAAAGTAACCGATGATGGTGATGTTCTGCATTTCGGTAAAAATGACTGAAACTGTGATATGTTGTAGATCTTGTAATTCTGAGAAAATGGTACAACACCTAATCAGTAACCGTTTGGCCACTACAGGGCCAGTTTTTGGATAGTAATCGAAAATGTTGATGTTCTCGATTTCGGTAGAAATGATTGGAACTCTGATATGTTGTAGATCTTGTGATTCCGAGAAAAGGTCTGAATGGGCATACCCACTAATCACTGACCGTTTGGCCATTAAAGGGCCACTTTTTTAAAGTAACGGAACATGGTGATGTTCTGGATTTAGGTACAAATGACTGAAAAGTGATATGTTGTAGATCTTGTAAGGTCTCCATGGGCACACAAACTAATCACTAACCTTTGGCCAAAACCAGGCCATTTTCTTGAAAGTAATCGAAGACGATGTTCTGGATTTCGAAAAAATAAAACTGTCATATGTTGTAGATCTTGTAATTCTGAGAAAAGGGCACAGCCACTAATCACTGAACGTTTGGCCACTACAGGGCCACTTTCTTGAAAGTAACGGAACATGGTGATGTTCTGGATTTCGATAGAAGTGACTGAAACTGTGATATGTTGTAAATCTTGTGATTCCGAGAAAAGGTCTTAATGGGCACAAACACTAATCAATGAACGTTTCGCCAATACAATCCACTTTCTTGAAATTAACAGAAAATGTTGATGTCCTGGATTTCGGTAAAAATTACTGAAACTGTGATATGTTGTAGACTGCTGGTTCTGCGGGAAGGTCTTAATAGGCACAACCACTAATCACTGATCATTGGCCACAACCAGGCCGCTTTCTTGAAAGAACTGAAAATATTGATGTCCTGGATTTCGGTAAAAATTACTGAAACTGTGATATGTTGTAGACTGCTGGTTCTGCGGGAAGGTCTTAATAGGCACAACCACTAATCACTGATCATTGGCCACAACCAGGCCACTTTCTTGAAAGAACTGAAAATATTGATGGCCTGGATTTCGGTAAAAATGACTGAAACTGATATGTTGTAGATATTGTAATTCTGAGAGAAAGTCTTAATGGGCACAGCCAATAATCACTGGCCGTTTGGACACTACGAGATCACTTTTTTGAAAGTAAGCTAAAATGGTGATGTTCTGGACTTAGGTAAAAATGGCTGAAACTGTGATATGTTGCAGATGTTGTGATTCTGAGAAAATGTCCTAACGGGAACAACCAAAAAATTACTGACCGTTTGGCCACAACCAGGCCACTTGAAAGTTACCAAAGATGTTGATATTCTGGATTTCGTTAAAAATGACTGAAACTGTGATATGTTGTAGATATTGTGATTCTGAGAAAAGGATTTAATAGGCACAACCACTACTCACTGACCGTTTCGCCACTACAGGGCCAATTTTGGAAAGTAATCGAAAATGTTGATTTTCTGGATTTCGGTAAAAATGACTGAAATGATGGAGTGTCAGTGGATCAATTGGATTAAGATTTTTAAGTGGGTTGTGGGTCAACAGGATATGACTCAATGTGACACACAACCCACCGTGACCCACTTTGACCCAACAATCCATTCTGACCCACGCTGACCCACCGAACCACTGTGACTCACCAACCCATTCTGCTCAGTGCGTTGTAGACAGCTTCTTCTGAGCACTGGTGAATTTGTCTACGTTTTACTTTCAAGGCCTTCTTTTTTCTTCTTTTTTCATTTGTTTCTATTGAAGAAGGAACTTCAGACACTCTTGTAGAACTTCAGGAATTTGATCATATTTGCAATTGTAATAATAGCAATAGGACTTACTTCTTGACTTTTCAAACACAGCCTAAGAGTTTTTAGAGGAGCTAACTACTGGTTTTATTTTTAATCACCTATAATGTATGAATTATTATATAAAAATTTAATATAACTATGTATGTGTGATCATCAACATCAAAGTCAACTGAAATGACACTTGGCATATACATAGTTAGGCCCTAATCTCAATATCATTTTTTAAAACTCCCTTTTGTTGGGGGGGTGGCATTTTCTATATATAGGATGGATTTCTAAAAATAATCGAAAACGATCGATATTAGTTGACTGCCTAATATTGATATTAGGCAGTCCTTGATATGAACCACCGTGACTGCCATGATATAAATTTAACTTCAACTGCTTCTTCAATGTTCTTCTTCTTTTTATTTTTTACTTTCTATGGCTAGAGTCGAGGGTGAAAAAAATATTCTGTTCAGAAAATGCTGTTTACAATGCAGTGAGCAGAGTGGGTCACGGTGGGTGGTGGGTCACATGCTGTTGACCCACGTCCCACTCAGAAAACTCGACCCACCGACCCACTCACCCACTCCAACTCTGGTTAACGCTTCGGCGTCTGGAGTAAACAAGTTCTGCCAGGGGAACCTTTTTCTTTCAAAATATATTTTTATATGTTCATATTTATTATTATTATTAATTACTTTCTTGTATTTTTTCCTACATTATCTTAGATTAGTGACCACGGTTTAGGATAGATTATGTAAAGTCAAATACGGTTATATATGGTTACATTTTCGTTTCTTTCTTTCAAAATGCACTCCTATCTGTTCACGTAGTCCAAACGTAGGCACACACCTCTGTATTAATCAACTATAACATTCTAGTGTATGAGTTTATTTGCTTCGGCTCTTCTGAGCTTAAGCTGTAAGTAAAACATATTAAGAAAAAATAATAAAGAAACTAAGTCTACCTGATGGATAAAAATAAGAAATTATATAAAATGCAATGAGCTGATCAGAACGGTACTGTATACGTACTTTTGGGCCACCCTGTATATTATTAATAATTTATTTCTTGCATTTAATAATAACTAGCTGAAAATAACCACTTTTTCCATGGGTCAGATAAAATATCTATGTAAACAAACTGAACAACGAAACGAAAATATATCGGTTATTTTCTACTACTTTTGCATATCGCGGGAAACGCCCCTTGAGACCCCCTGGTTCAAAATTTAAAAAGAACGTCTCTGGCTCCCAAGCGATGGGAGCTGTATTTAGAATTCAACGCCTCTGGAAGAATTACCATTCATCTCAGCGACCGTGAAAACTAAGGATTTGATACTAATATAGGTCATTTTGGATTATTTTGACGTGTTTCGGTACATCTCCCCCCTCCCGGTGACCCCGGCCCGCACGCAATGGTAGCTGATTTTGAAAGTCATCGCTAATTGAAGTGTCACCATTTATCTCAGTGACCGTGAAAACTATGAATTCGACACAAATATCGGCAATTTTCTAATATTATTACATGTCTCGGTAAACGTCCCCTTCCCCTGAGACCCCTGGTTCGATTTTTTAAAAATAAAAACCACTTGGTCCTGGTCTGGGGCCTGGACAAAAGTATCCGTTATTAAAATTTAGTAACTTTTTGTCAACTCGTCTGATCCCCAGGCCGCACACAGACAGACACACCGGCAAACTCGAACAGATAGAACAAACAGCGTTCTTTCGCATAGAATGTTGTTGCTTCCACCCAGCCTAAGTGCCGGAGGGCTTCTTTTATACGTAAACACGTCTATTGAATCTGCCTCTTCTATCGAAGTAATCGGTCGCGTGTAGTCCTATTTTGTTGTTATTGACCTTGAAGAAGTAACAAACGGTTTCTCATGAAGTCACAAGTCGCTTTGGTCCGTGAAGTTGATATACAGTAGAAATGACCTATGCATTACTCACCCGTTGTGAAATAGAAAGATTATGTTGGTTTTGTGTGAACACCCACAAATCTGTTATAGCAAGAGGCCTTTCCACAACTACTTCCAATCTAGATTAAATTTCACGGCTAACGTTTTGAATCATACACAAGAGTATCATTGATATGTTAGTGTTAATAATATTTATGGAACCAAAGACAGGTTTTAAACTTCCAAACTGTGCTGTGCATAAAGTCGGAAATCTTATAGAGTGGTTTCATCCGTGTGTCTGTTGACAGATACCAAAGCAAAGAGAGAAAGTGATATAGAGAAATGGTTTTCTGCTATTGATTCTTCATCCAATGAATAGAATAGGTTCCATCTCATCCGTTAACTCTATATTGAACCCAGAAGTTTTCCAAATTAGCAATTTCCGGTTCTAACATTTAACCCATAGATGAAAACGGTAACATACATGAAAACTTTTTTTTTTTTGTAAACGATTGCGCGTGTATAGGCAACATATCATGGTCATTCACAATCTCTACTAAAATTGAAAATGGTTTAAATTTATTATTACTTCCGGTTTCAACAACAGTTTCAACTTTTATCGTCATAGCATAAAACGGTAACAGCGAGAACTGATTTTTGAAAACGAGTTACCATCTAGAGTCAACATCATGGGTACACAAAATATTCTACCGAAATTATAAATGGTTGAAATTTACTATTACTTCCGGTTTCAATTTCCAATTTCCGCCTAATAGAAATAGTAAATGCTTCAAGATGTGGTCTTTTGCAATTAATTCAGTATCCAAAGAATATATTTTATTTCCTCCGTTAACCTTCTACTCAAACCGGAATTGCTTCAAATTAGCCATTTCCGATTTCAACGTTTGTTGATATATAAAGGAAATGATAACGGATAGTGAGAAGTGGTTTCTGCAAACGATTTAGAGTCTAAAGACAAATATCTACAATACTAAATTCGGCTGTAGTTAGAATTTATTATAACTTCTGGTTTCAATAACGGTTTCAACGTTTATCGCTATAGAATGAAAACGGCAGCAGATAGCTAGAAACAGTTTTAAGCAAACGATTCAGCCTCTCAACAAACATATCGTTACTATCCATATAACTCTACTAAAACTGGATATTGTTTAAATTTACTAGTACTTCCTGTTCCAATACTGATTTCCGTAGAGCAAAAATGGTAAAAGATATTAAAAAGTGGCTTTTTGCAATCGATTCATCGTCTCAAGAATAGCCTCCTCCATTTCTGTGGCAGCTTTGATCAAAGCAGAATTTGTTAAAATTAGCCATATTATGTTTGAACATTCCTCGCCATAGAGCAAAAACAGTAACAGATAGAACATTTTTGTTCAAACGATTTACCGTCTCTAGGCAACATACCATAATTATTGTCAACACCCTATCGGAACAAGAAGTGGTTCAAATTAACTATTACTTCCTATTTCAATTCTTTTTTCCATAGATGAAACAATAGGAGATATCGGGATACGGCTTTTTTTTACGATCAACAGGAAGTGGTTCAAATTAACTATCATTTCCTATTTCAATTTTTGTTTCCAGGAATCAAAACAATAGCAGATATCAAGATACGGCATTTTTAAATATATCAGAGTCATAAGGAAATGTTCCTCCAAGAATTCAGCATCCCAAGCATACTCTCCACCAATTCCTATTCAAAACAGAAGTAGCTGAAGTTAGCCAAGCTCGTTTTCAACGTGTATTGCTACATGTTTAATCTATGACTAAGAGTTTCAACTTGTTGCATATATTAGAGGAGTTACCAGTACCAATACCAAACTAAAAGAAGTGAGTATCGTTTCACAGTGTGAAACGAAGATTTCCAAACAATATGAATTCAATAGTGAAACTTGAAGTAGTGTTATCATCTGTCACAAAAGAAAATGTACGTTTTTCGCGGGATAGTATGTTTCTATCACCTCTCGATTTAATTAAATGTTTTAAAGGATCAATCCCTAACCATAAATCGATAAATGTATTACCTCTCGTTTTGCAGCTCAGACAAGATACGATAGAAATATCGTAAACCTTAATAGAAAGACAAAACAGCTACGTTCTTTTACAAGCTTGAAACTTACGAATATTAGCAGTATATATTTACAGAGTAGGGAGTTTCTGCTACGTTATTCCGTAGTTCATTGGATCCGTACACAACTACCACCCAGATGCTATGTGAGCTTTGTGGTGGACAAATACCGTGTGCGTGGGACTTTCCGTTTGGTCCCGCTTCCTCCCACTTTTCATTCCACCAATTCATCCCATCATCATCCATACAGCCTGAGCCGTAGTTACCTAAAGAACGTATGACAAAGTCAAGTACTTGACCTACTAAGTAGAATTTGGTACGCTACCTTTAGACCACGGAGGCCAAAACCGTGAACTGGCGTGCTCATAAGACAGTGCAATTTGTAGTTATGTTCAATTAGCAAGCCAAATACCAAATGATGTTACATGTTCCTGTATTCTTTATATCATAGTATGATACTACAAATATAACAAAATATTATGATGAAATAAATAACCAAGACGCTAGGGACGATTAGGTGTTCCTGGAACGGTGGCTCAGTGATTGAGCGTTCACCACTGGTGGATGGGGTCCCAGGTTCGATCCCAGGTCTCGCCAAATGAAATTTGTGGTGGACAAACACAGTGTGGGGAGGGTTCTCGACGTTCTCCTGTTTCCTCCCACTTTATTAATTCCACCATTTCATTTCAATTATTCCACCATCATCACCGCCTCCTTTAGCCTAGCCGGCATAACTGTGGGACGTAAAACTCAAAGATTTCACTTGCATTGTTTTGTTTTCGTATTACTAGTAATAGCAGTAGTGGTATTCGCTGTCGTTTTGGTATAGTAATAAGTAGTAGCAGTAGTGGTAATAGTAATAGTAGTAGCAGTGGCGGCAATAGTGGAATTAGCACTAGCATTCGTAATCGCAATAGTAATAATAGTATTAGCAGTAATAGATGTAGTATTAGTATCACATACGGTGTAGAAGTTTTACATATCTTCTCTGTTACTCGTAATGCATTAATGAGTGTAGTATAAGACTTTTACGTCCATGAGCTGTATTATTGTATAATAAACATGGCTGGACAGAGCAAGCACAAATAACAAATAGACAGACAGTATAGGGATATAGAAAACAACCCTTGGGTAACTTTTCACACGATTTTCCTATTTGAGAAGGACAAATAGACAGTGCAATATTATGACGACACATTTCTCATTTTCCATTGCATATTGAAGGATTGACTTGATTTATCAACTTCGTTGTTCTCAGGCCGGTTACGCCCAGCCCGTTTAGAGCCTGGCTCGTTTGTGCCCGGCCAGTTTAGAGTCCGGCCCGTTTGTGCCCGGCCCGGTTACAGCCCGGCCCATTCCCTGCCCGGCTCGAGATTCGGGCCGGATCGGGTCGAGCCGGACACTGAATACAGATCCATCCGGGCCGTCTTCGGGCCTGGCTTTGCAGGGCTCTGGTCTACAGACACACGGATAAAACCGTTTTATAAGACTTCCAGCATTTATGCACAGCATAGGTTTGACGGTCATTTCTATAGTAACTTCATGAATTAAAGGGAACTTGTATTCCTCGAAAGGCCTTCAAGGTCAATCGAACAATGAAAAAACTGATACTAGGAGTATTTTAACACGCCACTCACTACAACGATGTAACAGAATGCTGCCTCCGGCTGTTAATAAAAGGCTTAACTAGCTGGAACTCGCTAGTACAGGAGCAACGTTATATGCCAAACAACGTTGTACTGTGTAAGAAATGCTAAGGGTTGTTCTGTCAATGCGCGCCGCCTCCTTGGTGTTCCCTGGTTCCAGCACTCACACAAATAATCTTGTCAGGGCGCTGCAGGCAAGATTTTTACTTTCGAAACATAATAAACATAATAAAATAAATATTTCTCGGTTGACACTATCAAAAAATAAACAATTAAAACATAGAGATGGGAGTTAAAATTTCTAACCTCTAAAACATAATTGATTGTTTCAAATGTGTTTGTGCAAAAGCAACCAAGGAACACACTAAGTTAGTCACTTTATACTTTATGTAAACAACAAAATCCTTGCAGGAGGCACGGTGGCTCAGTGGTAGAGCATTCACCCCTTGTGCTTGGGGTTCCGGGTTCGATCACAGTCCCCGCCAAGTGAACCTTGTGGTGGACAAACACCGCGCTCTTGGGTTTCCTCGGGCACTTCCGTTTCCTCCCACTTTCTTCATTCCACCATTTCATTCATCTCTCATCATCACCTTGTCCTTTAGCCTAAACGGCATAACCATGGGACGCAAGACTCAAAGATTTCATTTTCAGAATCCTTGCAAGTTCTTTTTGCAATACCATTAAAATTATTTTTTCTTTTATGATGATATTTTCATTTTAATTTGTATGAATGTAGTATTTTCTTTTAGTAACGTTTAATAATATCACTGCCTTTTGCACTCATTGTGCATCATGTAAGTTGTTGAAAATATACACTAAATACCACGATTATATATGTTGGGAATATGCATTACAGGAATTAAACTTGAACCCGGGTTTCAACCTGTTTCTTTACGTTTAAGTCAGCCGTGTTACCGACTGAGCTAGGACAGTCCCAACTTATCCTTATATTACCGGTATATTTTACTTTATCACAGCACAACCCTTTATGACAGTGTTCATAAAAGATTTTAACTACAAAGAAATCAATCAAAAAAAATCGAGACTCCCCTGAAAACATATAACACGTCCCGCCATTTATATGCACCCACATACATTTTAGAAAGTCGGCGCCGTTGGTTCTATCTGTTGGGTTTGAAATCAGTGTTTCTTTCAGAAACTATGTTCCGGGGGGCACACTTCGTATTCCGGGGGCACTATTGATAACTTTCTATTTTTTTATTATATTATAGACGTATTATTTTGGTTTCTTCCGGGGGGCACTCTCAGAGCTCCGGGCGGGCAGTACCCCCTAAAAACACTTCTGGAAGAAACACTGTTTGGAATACACCTAATCTAATATAAATAAAATAAAACGTTTGTTTGTGTGTCTGTCTGTCTGTATGTATGTATCTGTGTGCTGCCTGGAGACCAGACGAGAGGACCGAGAGTTACCAAATTTTGATCTTGGGTACCTTGGCCCAGGTTCCGGATCAAGACGAAGCGTTTTTTTTAAATCGAACTAGGAAGACTCAGGAGACGTTTACAGGGACATGTAAAAGTAGTAGAAGATAACCGATATTAGTGTCGAATTCAAAGTTTTGGCGGTCGCTGAGATCAATGGTGAAACTCCGATTGCACTAACTTCCAAATTAACCCCACTTAGTTGCGGGTCGGGGTCTTGGAGAGGATAACTGACATGTAAAAATAATCCAAAATGGCCGATATTAATGTCAAATCCAAAGTTTTCACACTCGCTGAAATCAACGGTGATACTACTAATAGAAGCATTGACTTCCAAATACAGCCACCATGCGAATAATGGGTTTTTCTGATAGTTATTAATAAATGCAAGAAATAAATTATTAATAATAAATGGGAACAGATAGGAATGCATTTTGAAAGAAAGAAACGAAAGTGAAAACATACATAACCATGTCTGACTTTACATAATCTATCCTAAACCACGATCACTAATCTAACAAGAAGAAAGTAGACTTTGGTAAATTAACTTCGGGTCATTTTTCGCGAGGTAGTATTGCACATTTAAAATATGAATATTTATGGATGCGCACGAGTCGAGACATGTCTCGAATCTGGACTGAAATTCGAGTTCAGACACACTTTATAAAATTCGAGACGAGTCAAGACAAACTTATTTCTCGACTCTAATTTTCGAGCCGAGACACGAGTCGAGTCGAGAGTTTCGTAAAAATCTCGACTCGACTCGAATGTCTGGAAAATCTTTCTATAATTTCTAATATTATTTTGAAGAAAGTATTCAGTCAGAAACAGCCTTGAAACCATTTCCAGTATTTATTACTTTAGAAAGATACCGAACGCATAAACTTAATGGTTAATCTTTCGAAATCAAGATTTAATTTTCAGCTCAATTCAGTTAATTAAAACTAATAATTAATGTCGTCATATTTGATTGTACTTTAAATATAATAATAATAATAATAATAATAATAATAATAATAATAATAATAATAATAATAATAATAATGCTCTGGGGGACATACACGTCAGAATGTATCTAGTATAGCTAGAGCAAGGCACGATGACGGCAGACGCGTATCGCACACTGCTTGCAGACTACGTACACCCCTTGATGACGACCATGTTTCCCAACGGTAGTGGCATTTTTCGACAAAATAATGCACCATGTCACAAGGCCAGGAGTGTGATGAAGTGGTTCGAGAAATGTTCAACAATGTTCTATATCTGTTGACGATGTGCGAATTATAAGGAGGATGAGGGAAATCCCCATTGGTAATACTATATGCTCCTATAACCAAAGGAGATTTCCCTCCATGTCAAAGAACTATGTGCTTTGTAATTAAAATGTATGAGTTGTTTTATCTGTTGTGTGTATGAAATAAATTATTAAAAAATGCAACAAATAAATTATTAACAATATATGTGATCAGATAGGAATGTATTTTGAAAAAAAGAAAAGAAACGGTAAACATACCTAACCGTATTTAACTACACATAATGTGACTAAATTAACCGATGGTAACTAATCTAGAATAATGTAGGAAAGATGCAAGAAAGCAATTAATAATAATAAATATCAATATATAGAAATATATTTTGAAAGAACAATGTTCCCCAGAAGTAACCTTGTAAATTTAGGATTTAGGATTTAGATTTCTGGGCTTTCGGCATCTGAGTCATTTAACCCGTCACGTTCGAGGGATGACGTCTCTAGGCGAACACACTTTCCGGGGAAAAGGAAGGAAGAAAGGATTGGGGAAGAAAGGAAGTGATCTGAAACCTAAGGTATCACCCTGGCATCTACCTGGTTTGAATGTGGAAAACCAAGGAAAATCTCATTCAAAGTGACTGGCCTGAAAAACTTTTAAATTTTTCGACCGAGTGCCCCCACCAGGAATCGAACACGGGACCGCCTTTATGTAACCATATAAACGTATGTTTGTCTATTCCATTACATTGCGAATAGGCGAAATTGGAACAATGTTGCATCGGAGTCAGTCAATTAGTTCGAATAAAATATGTTATTCGTAGCACAATCCCTTCGAGGCATTTCCAAGATCGGGGCAGTAACCCACATGGTCGAAAGTAGTGTTTCCACGAGATGGGACGAGAGAAGACTTCAAGCTGTCTCGCCTCGTCACATATCTCGTCTCGTAGACGAGATACGAGAAATGTCTCGTCTCGTGGCAACACTAGAGCGGATGAGGCCCACAAAAAGGAGCTGTTATACAAAGTGGTTAAAATTACAGCTTTTAACCACTTTTGTTTGGTTATCAGCACAACACACAACACGGCTACAATCTTCCAATCAGTCTTTCTTTCAGAAAACATGTTCCTGGGGGGTATATTTAGGATTCCGGGGGTACTGCTGGTATTATTCTATTATAGATGTATTATTTTGGTCTCCCCGTGGGGGGTACTCTCAGAGTTCCAGGGGGCAGCACCCCAAAAACATGTCTGGAAGAAACACTGGTTAAAACAACGACTACTTAGTTTCGACCACGGGCGCCCGAAGGGAGGGGGAAGGGGCCCGGCCCCTCTTGCTCACGAAAATGTATGCGTAATATAGCAAACTACGTATATTAAATATCAGGCGTAATATAGCAATCAAGGAGATGACCCCCTTAAAAATTTCTTCGGGCGCCAATGGTTTCCAGTAATGAATTATTACGACAGGAATATTTGTCAATATCGTCGGTACAGTCGAAAGGCAAGCCTTCCCCACTTATTCTGAAATCCTTTTTTCAAAA
Organism: Thermobia domestica; assembly: GCF_964235325.1. Lineage (NCBI taxonomy): Eukaryota > Metazoa > Arthropoda > Insecta > Zygentoma > Lepismatidae > Thermobia > Thermobia domestica. Next base: position 266,849,926 of record NC_137462.1, read on the forward strand.
CCTCTGGCGCCACTCCAAAAAATAAGAAGGCCTGTGTGACTTTCTGATTTCAAAAATGACTTTGGTTCGAATAACATCATAAAACAATAAAAAGAAACTAAATTTTATTGTCAAACCAGCATCCTTTCAAACTCAGTACAGGAAAAGGCCTACACGTTTCTGTCTTTGTTCGGAACGAGAAAACTCATGAAACAATGGTTAGTTGCTGATGAAACTGGCACTAAGAGAACTTGTATTTCTATAAAGGATTTTTATACATAGATATAACCACCAGCCCTCGGAATGAAATCTTCTGAAATACTGATCTCAAAGAATGGTGTAACATTTTACTTGAATCTGGAACAGTATCACTAAATATTTAAACTTGAATCGGTTGGAAAATAGAAATGAAAGCTGTTTGTAAGAATCATTTAAAAAATAAGTTTAGGTCTTCCTTGTTCTTTTGGGATAGTCCTCATTTCAAATAATAAACGCTGGTATACCTTCGAAGGCAATAATTTATTCCGAGTTAATACATTTTTAAACAATTTCAAAAACTGTCTTTGCATTTTTGAGACATGAGACGATACGAGGCATTTCAAGAGACGTCTCGTCTCGTCTCGAAAACGAGACGGGACAAGTAGTCTGTCTCGTCTCGTGTCTCGTATCAAAGGTTTCTGTCTGGTCTCGTGGCAAAACTAGTTGAAAGAAAGAAACAAATGAAATCTTTGAGTTTTACGTCCCACGGTTATGCCGGTTAGGCTAAAGGACAAGGTGATGATGAGTAGTGAATGAAATGGTGGAATGAACAAAGTGGGAGAACCCCGAGAAAACCCACGCACACGGTGTTTGTCCACCACAAAGTTCACTTGTCGGGACTGGAATCGAACCCGGACCCCAAGCACCACAGTTGAACGCTCTACCACTGAGCCGCCGCGGCCCCAAGAGAGAAACAAATATGTAAAGATACATATATGAGTACACACACACGGATAAAGTAGTCATACATGTATTTTAATCTTCTGACTACTTAACCCCGACTAATTTAAGATTGCAAGAAAGTAATTATTAAGAAGAAATATAAACATATAGAAACGTATTTTGAAAGGGAAAAAAAGCAAATCGTACCAGCCGTGATATGAATCTGGGTTGCCTACTCAACAAGCAGACACCTTACCGAATTATCTGCGGCAGAACTTGCAATTTGTGGTTTCGAAGCTTTATTTATACTGTGTGTGTTACGTAACGACGCTACGGCATGTCATTACTAGTGCGACCACCTCATTCAAGACCCTTTTTGTAAATTGTTTGAGAAAAAAAGAGTGATTTCGTAAATCAACCAAACGGATCTTGTATATAGAGGGTGTAACTAAAAGGTACGACAAAACTTCATAGGTGGATTCCTTATTGGTAGACAAGCAAAAAAGTTCCGATGGCTATATGTCGGGAAATGCATCGTTCCAGAGTTACGGCCTTTGAGCCGACTAATGGTGTGAAATAGTCACATTCTGGTCGCTCCTTAATGTGTCTCAATTTAAACCTCAATATATCAAACTCTGATTAAGATAGGAAGGTAATTTTAGTAGCAACGTGTTCTGCAAAAATTAAGCTTTCCGCTGATATGCATTTTATGAGTGTATCCCCAAGGAATGCCATCTCCAAAATGCTGATGCAAAAATCAAACAAAAAACAAGTAATTACCCTCCCATGTTCATCGTGGTACTCCCACACATAGATAAAATATACAGGGTGAGTGAAAAGTCCTTGGACACCTGCATAAGTTTGAAAATCGACGGGAAAAGTAAAAAGTGATGATGGGAACAGAGGTTTGATGAGGGGCCGCAACTTTGAAGTGTATGTCATTCATGGCCGCCATCTTGAATTCCACCATTTTGGATTCAAGTCATTTTTTTAAATGGGAAGGGGTGTATGACCCATCAAATAACACTAGCTTGAGCTCAGGAATTTAGTGGTGTAATTTGTTTTTCCTATCTTGTACAGTTGAGAAGTTATTAATGTTCAAAGGTGGGAAATTACCTTGATACTGAATGCTACAACACATGTTCTACGTGTTGTCCATTTCGTGCAATGCACAACTGTAGTCGCTGCAACCACTCTGACTGCACACCGAGGAGATGTCTCCTGAAGTTTGGTCACCTGAGGCTTGTTGGATGCATTCCTCCAGGTGTCTCAAATCACGAATTGTCTCAGCATACACTATCTGCATAAGATGTCCCCATAGATAAAAATCAAGGGGCGTTAAGTCAGGGGATCTGGGCAGCCACTCCACGGGACCACGGCGACCAATTCACTTCCGTGGCAGTTGTTCACCCAACCATTGACGGACACCAAGTCTATAGTGTGGAGGGGTTCCATCGTGCTGAAAATAAGATGGGAAAATGCCCTCAGCGTTCAGTGTGGCAGGGAACACAAAGTCATGCAACAGCATCAGATACTGTGGTGCAGTTAAGGTGTTGTAAATGAAAAATGGCCCAATGATGCGGGTGTCCCATATGCCACACCAAACCATCACCTTCGGTGGACTATGTTCTCGACTCGGGTCAACCCAGTTCGGATTTGCGTCATACCAGTATCGACAATTATGTCGATTAATCTCCCCGTTCAAAGTGAAATACGCCTGGTCACTGAACAGTATGCTCTTGAAAAACGCAGGATCCAGTTTGTGTTGTTCAGTAGCCCACATGCAGAACTCCAACCGGCGATCAGGGTCATCCTCGTTCAGTTTATGTTGCATGTGCAGCTTGTAAGGATGCCACTGATTGGCGTGCAATATCCGGATAACGGAGGATTGGCTTATTGGACATGCTAGGGACACACGACGGGTACTTCGTGTAGGACTTTTCACAAACGACGCAACAACCGCCGTTGCAGTTTCGTCATTGGTGGCAGTCTTTGGTCGCCCACTACGTGCCCTACCTTCAACAGAGCCCGTCTCTCGGAATTTGGTGATCACGTGAGCCACCGTGCTGTGCGATACCGGTTCTCTGTCTGAGTGCCGTCGGTTGTAGTTAGCTGCTATTGTTCGGTAGCTGTGTTCCACTGATATAATGATGATTTCGATCTTCTGTTCACGTGTCAGACCTATTTTAGATCACCTGGAACAGAGAGAACTGGGTCAGTATCAAGGTAATTTCCCACTTTTGAACATTAATAACTTCTAAACTGTGCAAGATAGGAAAAAACAAATTACACCACTAAATTTCTGAGCTCAAGCTAGTGTTATTTGATGTGACGTACACCTTCTTCTCATTTAAAAAATGACTTGAATCCAAAATGGCGGATTTCGAGATGGCGGCCATGAATGACATACACTCCAAAAGTTGCAGCTCCTCATCAAACCTCTTTTCCCATCATCACTTTTTACTTTTCCCGTCGATTTTAAAACTTATGCAGGTGTCCAAAGACTTTTGACTCACCCTATATATATAGGCGGAAAGCATCGTCCTTTAGAAATACATAGATATCAAAAATATCTTCCTAGGTTAATAGGGTCTGAGTTATTGAGGTTTAAATTGAGTCACATTAAGGAGCGACCAGAATATGACTATTTCCACCATTAGGCGGCTCAATGGCCGTAACTCTGTAATGATACATTTCCCGACATATGGTCATATGAACGATTTTGCTTGTCTACCCATAAGGAATCCACCTCTGAAATTTTGCCGTACCTTTTTGTTACACCCTATTATTATGTGTGTTGGTGCAACAATAAGTTCCCAAGAATATAGATTAATTCATTTTTGATTTTAATCTACACAACAAATGCTTTTTATGAAAGCAAGGAGCCTGCGAGTTAAACATGGTTAAAGACCGTAAATAAAATTGAAGATCTGAATTGCAGAACATCCGAAGTCCACCGGAGTACTTTTTTGTTTTTAGAAGAAAAACAAGAAGATTATACTTGGAATGCTATTCTGTTTAGCTGAAATTATTTTGATTTTTTTTTAAAGTTTTGACTTGGACTTACGTATTATGCAAGTGAATAGCCCTAAAACATAGATGCTAACATAAAAAACAGAAAACGAAAAATGCGAAGAAAAAGAGTGGACTTGGGATGTTTTGTAATTCAGGTTTTCAATTCAAACTTCAAATGGAACTGGGGTAACTCGCAGACAATGGCTGACTTAACACTTTGATAATAGCGGGTGTAATGGCTGATTTGAGAACACAATTGATATGGCCTCTGTAGCTAAGTAGACTCCCACCCTTCCCCCTCAACATTGGATACGGAAATGAAAAACTTATTTAGAATTTGATTGTTGATTCCAGTATATTTCAAGCATCACTTCTCGGAATCTGGGCCTGTGATATGTCGATATATCGCTATCATCGATATCTATATTATCATATATCAACATTCGATATCGCAAATATATGGACATGAATATATCATTCTAAATTTTCGATATCGATATTCGGGGAGTGGGGATGCGAGGTATAAAGGTCCCCTAAGACTTGCGATGGATGAAGAAATTAAACTTACTTTTTGCAAGATTGTTTTCTAATCATAATATCTTTATTACCAAACATTGCAATGTAAATACATCCACTTGCAAATTTGCAATATTATATGATGTAATTTCTTAGGCGCCAGAACTTTTTTGTTCCCTGAAGAAAGAAACAAAAAATCACGTGCAAAAGCAAGTACTTCGAACTTTGAACTAGAATTTGCCGTAATAAACTTTTTGTTTCTCTCTCTTGGAGATTTCCATCCCTTTTGGCCTTTGGGACCGCTAATTGACAAAAGGTGCACACATGATCGCTATATGCATTTATGCTCTGAGGTAGAGTCAGAGATTTAGAAAAGGAAACGACTTTTTAATAATAATAATAATAATAATAATAATAATAATAATAATTATTATTATTATTATTATTATTATTATTATTATTATTATTATTATTATTATTATTATTATAACAATGGAGTTTACAACTAGGGTCCTGTCTCTTTATCTTGCATGGGAAGGCCGCAAGTCTGCTACGCCACTGGTGTCCCCTATTCTCTGTTTGTCTCTTTTTCGTTTCGTGTAGATATTTGTTTTTGTGCTGTTAGGCTTTTATATGAAACTTTTATATTATGTAACTTTTTCTTTTTATGAGTTTCTTTTTTGGGTGGGGCGGGGGGAAAGAGAGAAATGCTTTCTTCTGATATCTGTTTCTTACCATTCATCTTGTTTGAACTGCTTAAGTAAGTCAGTTTGTAACTTTTGATGTCATCCAACTCCGTCACAATAATAAAATTGTCATTCTTAACAATTTGTTTTATTCCCTTATTTGCAATTTGCCACACTGATATATTTGTGACAAAATTGAGGTTTAGTCCAACGCCTTTCGAATTCGAAACCAACCCAACCGCCGAGCTTTTTGGGTTGCCTGCTATTGCAGGAAAAGGAGAATTGCAGGTGGTAATGCACTTTTGGAGTCGTGTATACAAATATACGGAGATCATATCTTCACTACGCAAATCTGTACGAAGCATACATTATCCATATGCTACATACGTGATGCATTTTTCCCGCTTAGATGTTACATCATGCCACTGCAGGATGTCTGACATCTAACCGTCTTCCTTACATTACATATGTATACGTATGTTACATACGTCAGCTGTATGTTATATACGTCCATTTGTATGTGAGATTCTTACCACCTATATACAGTCATACGGAAAGTACCTATAGATGGAACACTTATACGGACAGTATTATAAAACACGTTTTTAGTTATACGTTTGCTGCAGGATATATAGTTATACTTTTTTAAGTCCAAAAACTACAGGATTTACGCATATAACCTACGTTTTTACGTACGTCGAATATGTGTTTTTCTATGTAAGATGCCATGCGGGTTGGCACTAACCAATAAGGTCCACTGTTTGGTGTGTGAAGTTCACTGAGTGTAAGGAATAACCGGGCTAGTTTTCTGCACCGAAATGACACATCTAATGAAAAATATATGTGGTATGACAATCGTGAAAGTCAAAAGAGTGGTTGGGATTATGATGAACAACCGGTACGATTTCCATAACCACCACTCGACCTGCAGACTTTCTTGTTGCTCCTATGGTGGTCTATGTTGGAATTGATCCATTATCTCTGTTTCTCCGAAAACGTCACCATAAATCATTACGGAGATTAACTCCATGAAATGCACAACAAAGTTGTCTACAAGCATCCAGCAATTGTCTGTCCTCATGCTGCACGCCCATATTTCACTCAAAGGACGGTGAAAACTCTCAATGTATTACTTACAGTATTAAACTCTTCCTCACTCATCATGTTCTCGTGATGCCTCTTCCACTGACTACCACCTCTTGACAGGGCGGTATAACGTGTGGTTGAGGACATTTTCGCATTAACAGACTCTAGACTTCCTGCGTCGTTTATTCCAATTACTGGCTGAGCGATGCAAATGGTGTGCAGTTGTAGCCGGAGAATACGTTGAGTAACTATACGTTATAGTTTCGAGTCTTCGGCCTTTGAAAATAACACATGCATATGGACATTTCAAACGAATCAGTCATGAAGAATCTATAGGATTGTATATGTCCCTTCGTAACCAAGTGACTAACGCAAGATATTTCAATAAGCGTGGTCCTTGGGTTCATGCCCAATGAGGGTACGTTATACAAATCCGAGTAGTGGTTCGAATATCAGTTTACACAGTTGAACCGTCTCATAAAGCCTCGACGTTGAAAATTGATTTTACATCTGAATTAATCAGCAAATCAACATAATTAAAGGGTATTATTTTGGATCTTGGGGAGATATTTTCACTTTTAGCAAAATTGTTTTTCCATTAGAATTATTTGTTACCTATCATGATTAGGTAACCATTACCTATCTGATAATAAGTTACAATTACCTTAAAGGAATTTACTTTTCTCCACAACTGTCAAACAAAAACAAACCAGCAGCTTCTATTGATTTGTCATTCAAGAGAGAAGAAGTTAAAAACGTGCCTTTTGGTTGTTCTGTGGTGATTTGTCTCTTTCAGAAGCAGAGGAGCTTACGCTTGACATCGATGAGACAATAAAAGCAAAGACGGAAGGAAAAGCAAAGCGTGCGGAAGAGTTTTCGTCGATCGAATCACGAGGAAATGACTGCAAGATAAGAGAGCAGAGACGTGTCATGGAGACTTAGCATTAACTAATCGTCACCGCGACGCGATCGCACTTGGAAGGCATCGTCGTTTAATTCCACTTCTCACCTTCTAATGAAACAGCATTACAAGATCTGATTCAACATTTTGCCAGTTCTTTGTTACCTCAGAAACAATGCGCGCAAAAGTGACAAATCATGATTTCTTGCACAAAACACAAATGTTCTTCGATGTGACAGCTAGATCTTTTAGTGTTTGAAATGAAATGAAATCTTTAAGTTTTACGTCGGTTAGGCTAAAGGAGACGGTGATAATGAGAGATGAGTGAAATGGTGGAATGAAGAAAGTGGGAGGAAATGGGAAACCTCCGAGAAAACCCACGAGCACGATATTTGTCCACCACAAAGTCCACACGGCGCGACCTGGGATCGAACCAGGGAGCCCAAGCATTGGAGGTGAACGCCTTTGTAGTGTTTGAGTACCTTATTAGCATAGCATGGGCTGACTTTACTGGAAGACAGTTGTCTTAGAGTCTTAGAAATATACCACTAGAAAAACTTTCTTATATTTACTAGAAAAACTTCCTTAAAATGTTAGATATTGAGTCGGTGCATAATTCGTAGCGTTTTGTAAATCTAAGTATCTTTATTCACCTACCTTTTCCAGTACTATAACAATTAATTAAACACAGGAAGGTTACAATTCATGACTTTGTTGTCATAATTGAGTGGTCAGAATTAACTTGATCCAATTCACGCGTTCTTTGACGCAAATTTTCGTGAAGAAGCTGATTTAAGTAATCTTAGCCTAAACTTTAGTCTTTTCTTCTTCTTCTTCTTCTTTTTTTTAACGTGGAACATCACATAGTTCAAAAAATCAGTTTTTTCCGGAAAGAAGAAAATCATTTCTTTCCGATAGATGCTGTCAGTCAGTGGCGTATTTACGATTTTGTTTCGGGGGCGGCTAAACCCGGAAGCTCCCATAAATAAGCCACTGCTGTCAGTAATGGCGTTAATTCCATACACAGCCATATTGTTTTCGCAGCTCCTGTTGCCTTTGATCGTGTTAATCTTGATAAGCGGAATGTAGCAGAAACATTTAACTTTGTCCATTTGGCGCTGCATTTTCTTTCAACTGCAAAATGTACAAACTATGTTCATACACCATGTTTTCACCAAAACTACAAAGGATTAACAATGAAGTAACGGACAAATCCTTGACAATCCATTATTGATAATCCATAAACAAAACAGGCTTAAGAAGCTATCAACCTTACAATTTTTAACAGAATGACTATTCAAACTCAAAATCTCAGCCGAGTTCGTTAATGGATTCAATCCGTTAAAGTATTAACGGGTAAAACGGGCTATCCGTTAATATTAATTGCAATCTATAACATATACACCACAAATGTAAGTGAATTTTTGAATTGTTCTTTTGGAACAGATACCTAGACCGATTATCTCGGCTGAGTTTGTTAATGATTCACATATTAACGGATAACGGTGACTTCAACGGTGGCTATGTACATCCCATATTCCATATATGTAAGCAAATGTTTAAATTCTGTTTTTTGCATTAGATAGCTATAACAACTATCTCAGTCGAGTTCGTTAATGAAGTTAATCCGTTAACATCTTAACGAATAACAGTAATAATGAAATAAATTCGTTAACACCTTAACGGGTAAGGGTGATAATGAAGTCAATCCTTAACATCTCAATGGGTAACGGTGATAATGAAGTCAATCCATTACCATCTTAACGGGTAACGGTGATAATGAAGTCAATCCATTACCATCTTAACGGCTAACGATGATAATGAAGTTAATCTGTTAACATTTTAAGGGGTAACGGTGATAATGAAGTTAATCCTTTAACATCTTAACGGGTAACGATGATAAAGAAGTTAATCCGTTAGCATCTTAACTGGTAATGATGACAATTTAAATTAATTTGTTAACATCTTCACACGTAACGGTGGTTTAACACGTAACGGTGTCAATCCATATCCTATATATGAAAAAAAATTCGCGCTATCCTCTCTACTGTTTTTTACCAGAGTTTATTGTTTAAAAACAATAATGTAGATGCAGTATATTTGCTAATTATTCATTGTTATTTAACTACGTAAACCTTACGGTATATCGGTTTATTGGTGCTCCTATTAAAGATATTTAGCAGCTTCAGGTCTAAATTTATTTATTTATTTATTTTACAAAATATTCTAAAGGCAAAGAATATTTTTCCACTTAATTTTCTAGGAAGTACTAAATACTATTTAGTAAAAATACCCAATATCTGAGATTTTATTCGTTTTTGCGCTGTCATCCAAGCCTATATCAAAGATGTTTTCTTTCACCGTGGACAATTTACAATATATCAATGGCGGCTCTTGAGAAATGACTAAGAATTTCATTTTATCGCTAAAAAGAAAGTTTCATACAGCTTCAAAAAGCAGTATACAAAAAATTATGTTACGTTTCCTGATTTGAACACTTATCTGGGGAGGGAAGAACACTTATACAATTCTTATCTCGTGAAGCATGTTCGTGTCCATCCATTAATTTTTCTTCCAAGTTGTTATATAGTTGTAAACGTATTCTCCACCGACATTCGCATTGAGTCAAGAAATTGATTTGCTTAAGATATTGCTCCCTCGAATGTAACAAATTCTAAAGAACAAGTAATTAAAATTAAATACTATCTTTGCTACTAGGAAACAATCTCATTTATAAGATCATTTATTTATTTCTTTGTCATCAAAACAACAGATGTAAGCCCAATTATAGTGTTGGTGTTTTGCAAAATAAATTTACAATAGTTTTTTTAAACATTTAATTCATGTGTCAATTTCTTTGTATTCGAAACATATTTTGTTATAAGAAGAGCATATTCTCCAGCTTGGTGACTTCAATAATACGTTGATCATTGCATTTTTGCAATAGAACAGGCCAGAGTTATCAGCGCGAGTTTTAAGCAGCGGAACATGAAAATTTAGTTTCGGTATCAGATCCGTACAATTAAACTTGTTTTGTACTATTTTATAGATCAAAATCAGATCTATCACGTTTCGACTTTGTTCAAGCGTAGGGATGCAGAAGTTGTCTATTAATGTTAGATGGTTTTCAAAAGAAGAATAGATTACAGTTCTTTTGTATGCCAAGTATTTTGATAAATTTAGATTGGGCCTTTTTCAGTTGGTGTCGGTATTTCTGTTGTGATGGGTTCCAGATCACAGCAGCATATTTCAGTTTTGATCGGACATAAGAATAATACATGTTTGTTGGTGTGAAACTCCTTTCCAGTTCTAATTATGAACCCTAATATTTTGAGAGATTCATTAACTATGTTGCCTATATGGTTATTAAATGTCAGTTTCGTATCAAACGTAACTCCAAGATCTTTGACTGAATTTAATCTAATGTGACCATGGTGGCTAAGTAGTAGAACGTTTACCTCTGGTGCATGGGATCCCTGGTTCGATCCAGGCTCGATTTTTTTTTGAATTTAATCTATTTAGTAAGACCTGATTAACTGAATAATTAAACTTTATTTTATTTTAGTTTTTAGTGAAGATAAAATGTTAGATTTGTTTATATTTATTGAAAGAACACCAGTTAGCAATACTTCCTGTGTCATATCGTAAATTGAGACAGCCATTGATGGTCTTTATCCTACCGTATATTTTGAGTCATCCGCAAAAAGCAATTTGTCACTTAAAATTTATTTTGCACCAAAGGTCAATAGAATTGGTTTACTGAAATAATACTTTTAATACTTAATGATCATTTTTGGGAGACGTTAAAATAGGGGGGTTACATTACCATGAAACCTAAAGGTGCAGCCGCGCCTGTCTAATATTACGATTCATTGTAATTTAAACAAAGGTGGTGGGTCAGCGAATTTTATTGATTCATTGTAAAGTTACTACACAACAAATCCGTGGGGAATATTTTAAATGTGGTAAGAGTTTTTGCATGTGGAAAAAAAGATGACACAGCTATTGTAGTCTCTGACTAACAGAGATTTTAAATCCATCCTGGGATCTCGACGCGGTAATTGAAAAAAAATCTCTCCAGAGCGGAAATGAAAAATACATGTATAAAAAGAGGATTTTAAGTTCAGGGGCTGCATCAGAGTCATGTTGGCAGTATCACTGACATTTTAACTGACTGCTGATATGTAGAGAAGCAGACACGATATAGTGGTGGCCCGATATATCGCTTGCCAGCCATTATCAAACTTAATCAGATGTGAAGACCGCTGTGACATTATCCACTTGTTTTATTTCTGGAGCTGCCTTGTTCTTTTGGCACACAAACGCAACGTCTTCCCTTGTTTTGTTGTCCTCAGTGGAACGAACACACGTAGCAAAGACAATCCATTGTCCGACATGCTTCCCAACGACTGTGAAATTGCTATCAACCCTTCTTTCATAACTGGATTCAAAAATAATACCAGAAAACACATGCAAGAATTTTCTCATCTTGTCCACTTCTTCTTCTTCTCTTCATTAAAGGAAACCGAACGCTTTTATGAAGATGAGAAACCAATAAAAGTTTTTAATTTTCTTCTCAGATTTAATCAACTGCAGATAATGTTCTCATTAAGGTAGATTTTAAAAACTTTTTTTTTTTTTTTAGCTATATAGCACCAGACGCTATATCGTATTTTTTATAGTATTGATTATTTCTGTTTTTATATTAATATTTCAACTAAGTTAATTGGATAAAACGTATTTAAGAAGAACGATAATGCGCATATAAAACTCAGATTTAATTCTGATAGATATTTTTGTCTATAGACTGTATGCTGCCACTAACTATCATTTACCCGCATCAATTACCGATAGATGGCACCATGTTTTCCAATTTCTTGAATTTACTGTACTTTCAACACATCAACATCTTATTAAAGTGGTATCGCATCGCAGTTTGCTACACAATGTCATAAAAATAGATACAAACGAAATATGTATCGTAATATGCGATGCAAAAATATGGCAGAATGAATTGGATCCACGCATGAGTATAGAGAGTGGAACATTTTTATTATTATTATTATTATTATTATTATTATTATTATTATTATTATTATTATTATTATTAGCAGGTCCCAGGACTAATAGGATATCATCCTCTTAAATTAGGGTCTGAAAACTTTTTCCCAAGCCTCGACCTTGAGCTTCCTCCTTCAACTCTCGATATATTCTTCTGTTCAGGGCATTCCAGGTATTAAGAGCAAACTCAACACCATGTCAGTTTTCACTTTTAAGTGACAATAGGAGATAAGATTTTAAACTTAAAATCATCATAAAATTCTCCCATTGAGAATTTATAAATTTTCCTCTTACCCCCCAAAAGTAAAGGTAGTTTACTAAAGATTGAAATATTAAAAAGAAAAGAGAAAAGACATTCTGTATTTTAGAATCTAATATAAATAAAATAAAATTTGTTTTTGTGTCTGTCTGTCTGTGTTTGTCTCTGTCTGTCTGTCTGCCTCTGTCTGTTGAAGATTTGTGCCTATCTGTCTGTGTTTGTCTGTCTCTGTCTGTCTGTCTGTCTCTGTCTGTTGAAGAGTTGTGCCTGTCTGTCTGTGTTTGTCTGTCTCTGTCGAAGAGTTGTGTCTGTCTGTCTGTGTGCAGCCTGGAGACCAGACGAGTGGATCGAGAGTTACCAAATTTGGGATATGAGTACCTTGACCCAGGCCCCAAACCAAGACGAAGCGTTTTTTTTTTAATTTCAAGGGGGAGCATTTACCGGGACATGTAAAAGTAGTAGAAAATATTAATGTCGAATTCATAGTTTTTGCGGTTGCTGAGATCAATGGTGAAACTCCGATCGCATTAACTTCCAAATACACCCCATTCGGCTGCGGGCCGGGGGTCACCAAGGGAGGATACCGAAACATGTAAAAATAATCCAAAATGACCGATATTAGTGTCAAATCCATAGTTTTCGCGGTTGCTGAGATGAATGGTGATATTCTCACAGGCGTTGACTTCCAAATACAGCCCCCATGCGAAGAATGGATATTTCAGCGAGTTAGTATTAAAACTTTATTTATGAAGTATGAGCAAAATCGACTAAGTTATGCTTGTGAAAATGGGCCAGAAACAACCAAATTGCAAATTTCCCCTTTTGAATTTTTACCAGAGAAATTACCGTATTCTCGCGTATATAAGCCACACTCATGTATAAGCCCCACCCTTAAAATTTACCTTTACATCCGTTTAAAAAAATCTTTTGTTCGTTTACCGGTAATTATTGATTCAAATCAACAATAGTAGTATTTGAGTTAACGTGTTTGTTCCTGTGTTGAATTGTTGTTTCGTCTGATTGTGGCCTTGTGGATTTGTTTTCTATACGTGTTTCTTGTGATGTACGGTAAATACCGTACAACAAATGCAAAAAATTAATACCGTAATTATCTTTAAGCCATTTTAAATCATTCGCGTGTATAAGCCGCACCCTACATTTTCGTTTGCTTTTTCGTGAAAAAAGTGCGGCTTATACACGCGAGAATACGGTACTTATACCACAGTATAGGGTCGTTAATCAAATAATAATGTATGAAATATAAACAAAAAGCGTTAGGTCAGTAATTAAAAGCAAAAAAGTTAGGTTTGAATAATGGTGTATGACAGCATAAATTCAATTTCCTATCAATTTTAGAGAATTTTTAAAAGACGATGTTACTTTATGTTGAGTTAATATTTAACACAAGGATTTTTTTTTTTAAATATATACTACAAGTGTTAAACATACAGTCACTCGAAAAAAGTATTCGTACAGTTACTATTTTTTAAGAATGAACGTCTGTTTACGATTGTTTAACGACTAAATAAAGTTGAGATTATATATGTCGTACATATGAACCACATGCATTTACATCCATATTATCTTGCATTGCGCCATCTATTCAGTGTAGTTGCTGATTTTACGTCTTACTTCCATCGAAAAAGTATTCGTACACTGTAGTTTTGTTCGTAGTAAAGATACCTGCCAAGCACTGTTAGTATGATTACTCTTGCGTTGGTGCTTGAGAAGGTTGCCAATAGAAATAGTATCTCAGATTCCGTTCATTGCAAACATTTAGAAAAATGTAAGATCAGGCACAAATGAAAAGAAACAACGGTGGAAGAAAGAGAAAACATTATCAGGGTTCACAATTAGATTAAATCAGTGAATGAAATATCTAAATCATGGAACGACTTCCCTCAATGATGAAGTTGATGTTGGATAGATTCAGTGTTACGAAGTAAATTAGAAACGAACGTAGGAGTGGTCGTCCAGAAGAACTATCAAATAGATACAACAATGTAATAGTGCATATTATCAAAATTAATCCGAAGATAAGTGTCCTCCAGGTTGCAAATGAGCTGTACAGACGACGAGTAAAGGTGTCATTAGCTAAAGTGAGGAATGCGTTGGAAACACAGCTAAAGTGAGGAATTGCCGTATCTCAAGAAACAAAATTTGGAAAATTAATAGTAATCGCAAGAAGCGTCTAGAATTTGCTCTGAAGGACGTAAATAAGCCCTTTGAAATTTGAAACAGTTATTTTCATCGAAAGACTTAAGTACACCTTGTTTGGATCAAATGGAAGAATAACTATGCGAAGAATGAAGAGAACAAAGATCGATCCCAAAAATCGTACTCCCATAGTGAAAAATTGCTGGAGGATCTATGCGTGTTCGGTAATCAATGAGTGTTGTTGGTGTCGGGAGTTTGTCTTCTGTAGAAGGGACGATGAACCAAAGGAACTATACCAATATTTTAAATGACAATCTTCGACAAAGAACTGCAGAAATGGGACCAAATAATGACTTCGTATTTTTGCACGATAAAGATCCAAAACATGTCACAAACAATACTGGGATGTGGATTAGGGTGGCCACAAAAATTCAGATTTATCCCACACCTCTGGGCACCTTTTCATTTTTTTTTTTTTTTTTTTTTTTACTGCAGCTGATAGTAGTAAATTGCCAGAATTTCAATATCCTAGGTGGAATAGAAGACAGTGCTCAACGTTTTACAAATTTGGAAAATTGCGTTATTTTGTTTATTTTTGAAATATAAATTTCTAATCATATATTTCTTTTCCCAGATGCTGTTTGTGAAGTACATCAAGAAAACTGTATAAAAAAATGAAAAAAAATAGAACTGTCAATATTTGGTCGTAAGGACTGTTGTGTTACACGTGATTGTTGTGGAATTAGTGATGAGCGCAAGCGTCTTGCATGGTGGAACTCTATCACGGACAGTTGATTCCGATCCAGACGACAAAAGAAGCAGTTGTCGACAGTTTGAAGCCGTCAACTCCAAAGGATTAATCCATGTTTACCTTTTCTACTACATTCCCATATAAGATTTGTTTTTATTATTGCATTATTTGTTGATATTCTACTAGAAAATACACGCCATTTACTACTTCCCAGCTGGTTGTACTTCATTGAAACTAAGCTAAAAAATAATCCCTATTTTTGTATTTCATTTTTAATATAATATGCCTTATATAATAATTAGAGGACTGTCTTCCAATTGGAGTATGATCTAATTTTGCCAGCAGACTTGTTTTATTACTAGTAAAAAAACTAGAGGGTGCCTAGATGTGTACATTTTGAAAATTTGATTATATAATATGAGCCGCCCTAATGTGGGTGCTAATAATGTACCCAAACAAATTCACACACACGCGTGGTGACCAGACATCAATCCTGTAGAGCATTTATGGAAAGTTTTTGACCAAAAATTAAGATATAGGATTACAGTACAACCCCTCAAATCCGAACCCCGGAAATCCGAAAACCCGGCAAATCCGAACACGTTCTCAGGAGAAAAAAATAAGTACAGCTGGAAAATGAAAAAAAAAAGATTTAATCACACAAATTTGTTTTTTTTTTTAAGGTTTTAACATTTTTAGACTTAATATTTATTCAAAATCATTTTCTAATTATATTCTTACAAGAAGACAATTATAGATACCCGACAATCATTTTGGACATGAGTGTACACCCGCCAGTGAAGGTCACTGCCCTTTCGACCACTGGGCCACCCTGTCTAACCTCAGTCGTTGTTTTACCGCAAATTCAGTGACGAAATAAGTAAATAATATTATTTCCCGGGTAATCCGAACGCCCCGAAATCCGAACAGGCTTCAGCCCCAATTAGTTCGGATTTGAGGGGTTGTACTGTATTTCTAACAAAGTTGGTTTCTACAATGCTTGATTGGAAGATTGAAAATATTTCACCTAAAAATACAGCGAACTTACTCGTTCCCATTTAATGAAGATTTCAGGCAATTATAGCTTCTAAAAGGAGCCCTACAAAGTGTTCATCAATTGAAAAGTAATGTTATTATTACTATTATTTTCTTGAATATATCAGCTGTACGAATACTTTTTCCATGCATAGAATTATTTTGTTTGTACAGTTTGTTACAGAGAGAAAATAGCTTTTATTTGAAAGTTACTTCGTTAACATATTCATAAATGTGCACACCAATACACGTAATTTTATCACTCACTTTGCATCCTTGATATGAATAGTACCATTAAAATTATACGAAACCTGGGACTGTACGAATACTTTTTCGAGCTACTGTATTTAAAATTTAATATAATTTTCAGTTTATAAACCTATATGTACATCGCAACGAAAAAACTCTGGTTTAAGGAGGAGGGAATATAATGTTAGAATAGTGCAATGCAGATTATAATCTACTTACTTGGAAAATTTGAATTTTCTGCCGATTATGGCTTTTTTTAAAATTCTAGTTGCTTCGTTTCAAACAAACCAGATTAGAATACTATAATTTCTTTTTATGACTAAGCAATAACTTACTTAATGTAATTATATTTGATGATAATGTAATATCCTATTCAAATTTCGGTGTCAAATATTTTTGTGTTCGCAATTTTTATGAAAATGATAGTCAGAAACCTGACTAGAAATAAATAACTACATTTAATCATAATGCATGCCCATTTAAACAGGGAAAGAACAGCTCCACAAATTACAAATGTTGAGTCGATGTGGCAATACAATTTTTCTCTTAAGACCTAACCTAATCAGGTTGCAATGCTGATGAGAAGAAAAAGAGAATGCTTCTTCAGCAATAAACTACCAGTTCTGGACAGATATGAAGGGCAATAGTGATTCGCTGAACCAGAAACCTGATTAATTATTCAGAATGTATTTGAAGATTATACAGATAATAAGGTGTCCCGTTCAGGCAGACTTTACCCATCAAATTAATTTCACGTAACATATATAAAATGTTTCTTCATACGTGTATGCATGGGCGGCGATTAGGGGGGCAAGCGGGGGCAGTTGCCCCCCCCCCACTTTTTTGAAGTGACGCCCTAATTTATATAGTTATATTTGGAAATGTAAACAGGGTGTCCACACAATTTGGAGAAAAAATCTCTAATTTTTCCCTGACTCCATGACGAAAGTTCAATTTCTCTGACCCCTGGATAACTTAAAAATATAAAAGAAAGAAAGAAACCCCAGCCTCCACACTCCCCAAATTGGCCTTGATCTCTTCCGCTTCTGTTTCTTTCTTTTTTCAAGTTTCTTTCCAAAGGAATGTAAATTTACAAACATGTGCATTAGGCCGATATTGATTAGGCCTACATATTACAGAAAATATAAAGATACAAACGAAAGTGTGTAACACACACTCACACACACACACACACACACACATTATGCAACACATACTTTTGCTGGTGCAGTTGTTAAATGCGACTCATTTAGAAATGTGTTTTCATCCTTTCTCGCATAGTTTTCTTCTCATTGATCTGAATATTCTTCTTGTTGTCTCCGCAGTTTAATTTTCTTCTCTTCTTCCTCCAGCTCCTTTAGTTGTTGCTGAATCTTCCGTTTTTCTCTCCTCTACTCTCCTCCAGCATTTATTTCTCTTTTCGTTTCCAAAATACACCTGATATTGTCACATTGAACTTCTCACTGAATTTATCATACCTCTTGTAATTATTAAACCTGATGATCCATCTATTCTCATCACAGAATATGATCCACTGAGCCATCAGAGATTCTTCTTGTAAGTTGTCAACAATGAGAATTTTATTTATTGTGACACCACTTTCAAAAAATGCGTTTCCGTGAAAGAAGATAAAACATAATTTCATAAAACTGACCATAAGTCTACGAAGTTCTTCCGATTTCCTAACACTAAGTAAAAAAACTCATCAAGTCCAATACCATCTCTGTCATTGGCTATGAATTCATTCGAATATTCGGGGGCGCGGTGCCTCAGAGGTAGATTGTTCACCTCCGGTGCTTGGGGTCCCTGGTTCGATCCCAGCTCGCGCTGTGTGGACTTTGTGCTGGACAAACACCGTGCTCGTGGGTTTTCTCGGGGTTCTCCCGTTTCCTCCCACTTTCTTCATTCCACTATTTCATTCATTTCTCATCATCACCTTCTCCTTTAGCCTAACCGGCATAACCGTGGGACGTAACACAAAGATTTCATTTCATTTTTTTTTTTCATTCGAATGTTCCTTAAATTCTTCAGTCTGAGCTTTCACTCCGAGCTGGAGATACTATTTGTTCGCGTTCTCAGCCACTTGTCCAGATATCCTCTTGGCACCATGCAATTCTTCTAGAACAGCGTCGTCCCTTTTTGAGCAAATATGTCAGGATGCACTTAGACGTGTTTCTCGCAGAAAATTAGTTTCAAGAACTATATCAGAGAACACTGACTCCCTCAATATCATCATTGAGAACGCCACATTTTGCATCCAGTAACAATAAAGAAATCAACCCTATTTCATATATTCAGTAACTGAACAATGGACCTAAATAGATTTTTCCCTGACCAATCTGCCATTTCCCTAACTTACTTGATACATTTTTACTTCCCTAACCTTTCCCTGACTTTCACTTATTCTCCAGAATGTGGACACCCTGGTAAAGATTTTGTATGTATTACTGTTTCATAGAAAGAAATGGTGCCATATATTTGCCATTGCGTGAGTACGTATTGGTTATTTGTCTTAACGTGGAGTTAAGAAGGCTACAGTACTTACTATATTTCATTTCCTAAGAGTAAAAACATTCATTTGGTGGCATGTGTAGAATTAAAAGGTATAAGTTGTTCATTAATTCCCAGTTTCAATATAACTTTTGCAAAACAAGCGTCATTAATCATTATTATGATTAATATTATCCCTTCTATTTATTTGTTTTGCAAATTTATTAAATAATCTGATCACACAATTTACAGTCAGAATTTTAAGATGTTCATGAGCAAGGACTAAAATCTCTTCTTACTCTTTCGTTGTTTAAGCGTATGAAGGACTAATACCTACCTTATTGCTCTTATGAATTTACTTAATAAAATAGAAATACGATATACGGTATTTAAAGAAAGATACTATATCCTATTAGTTATGCAACCTTTCATCAAACAGTGTTAGAAACAACCAGGAAATCTAACACTAATATACAATTGTTCACATCTTGTCTTGCCCCCCCCCACTTTTAATGTCCAACCGCCGCCACTGCGTGTATGTATACAAAAGGTTGGAAAAATGGACGTACAAAGTTTAATTACAGTAGGAGAATTTTTAGTGAAAGTAATCGTGGAACAGATAGACGGACAGACACATAATCGCCAATCAAGTCGAATGGTAGAAGTTATCAATGCTTGGTTCAAAAGCTAATTAGGTTTGTATTCCATATTATAATATACAGGAAAAATTTGTCACAATATTTTGGCAACAGACTCCTTACATCAAAATAAGAAAAAAATAAAGTTCATATGGATCTGTGGTCAGAAGTCCATAGTTTCGAAAACGTAAAAAACTTAAATGTCCATAGTTCCACTACTATAGGACCGATGTAGTCGGGTCAAGACATCACTGAGGAACTTAAATGAACTATCCAAATAACCATCTTTCAGAACCTCCGGTACTTGCCCAATCATTTTTAAAGAGGCTGTTTGGGAGTATTTCATCACTCTCCACTTACCTCGCTAAAAATTCGTGTCCAAGTACTGGAGCATTCTTAAACATTGATATTTGGATAGTTCACATACCAGTTCCTCAGTGATGTCTCGACCCGAAAAATGAAAATGAAATGAGATCTTTAAATTTTACGTCCCATAGTTATGCCAGTTAGGCTAAAGGAGACGGTGATGATGAGAGATGAGTGAAATGGTGGAATGAAGAAAGTGGGAGGAAACGGGAGAACCCCGAAAAAACCCACGAGCACGGTGTTTGTTCACCACAAAGTCCACACGGCGTGAGCTGGGATCGAACCAGGGACCCCCGGAGGTGAACGCTCTACCACTGAGCCACCGCGCCCCCTTGTCTTGACCCGAGTACGATAGGTCCCATAGTAGTGGATCTATGAACTTTTAAACTTCACTTGTTTCACATTTTCGGCACCCTATAACTCCAAAACTATCCACTTTTAAGCACTGGTCCATATGAACTTTTTTTCTTATTTTGATGTGAGAAATCTGTTCCCAAAACATTGCGACACATTTTTTATAACACCCTGTATATATGATTCAAGTACAGAGCTAATTAATAATCTTTTGGCATAGGTTCAATAAAGCTCATGTTAACTTTTAAATTCTTAAAACACGCCACGAAAAGAAAGAAAAAAAAATGAAACTTGCTTATACAATATATTTGTGAAGACATCATCTTCAAACACACATTTCTAACCCAATGTTTGCTTTGTAAATAAGAAATGTTTGTTCTCAACATGCTTTTCTCGAGACAAGTTTCACACAACAGATATATACACACAATGAAATATATTCTCACTTTTAAGTTTTCATTTCAAAAGCCAGTACACAATACAAATAAGACATTTTTCATTGAGAAAAAGTTGTCTTATTTCTTTTTATCACAAGTAAGACAAATATGCATGCATACTAGAATAACATTTAGTGCTTTCTGTTGTTTGGGTACATCATTTCTTTTCTCGTCTTTTGTTCATTTTTTTATTTGTCTTTGTTCAAAATAAAGTAGAAACGACAAAACTAAATGCACATTAAACAATAATAGTTGCTACCTTTTTTACACCTCCTTCTGAATGAGATACAATTTTTTAGTCCAGCTTCTTATCTTTATCATCTGTAGGTTAGAAACTACAGGTTGTAAATGGAAGTCAATAATTACGAAAGAACTGGCGAAAGCAGGGCCAGCCCTACACAATTTGCTGCCCCGTGCAATACCATCATTTGTCTCCCCCCCCAATCTCCAGAAAGAACAAATCTTAAGGTTAGTGTAAAGGAACAACTTTTTCCGATAGATGTCACTACATTTTTCCTATATCTCCCATGTATTTTTTACCTCTCACAAAAATTTACAATTTCTTTTATAAATTTCAACCTAGAGACTTCAAATTTTTAGAGAAGGAACTTCATAACCTATTAAAGAGAACAATCCGTGCCGATTTTTTATTTAGAATTTTCTTCATTGTTGAAACAGTTTCATTGTTAAAGATTTGGACATCCATTTGAACAATCAAGCCATTTCAACAATGCGGAAAATTCTAAATAAAAAAATCGGTACGGATTATTGCCTTCGATAGATTATGAAGTTCCTTTCCTAAAAATTTGAAGTCTGTAAGTTGAAGTTTGTAAGAGAAATCGTGAATTTTCGTGAAAGATAAAAAAAATACATGGGAGATACGAAGACTGTAGTGCCATCTATCGGGAAAACTTTTCCCTTTAAACCAACCTTAAAAGCTACGATTTTAAGTATGCTACCCCATTATGAACAACGAAGGGGAGGGAAACAGCACTTGCACTAAGAAAGGACTAAACACTACAAATACAATCTCGTTGTGTCTTTTTTCTTTAAATAATAATCTATTATGTTAGTGAAAGATAAAGCAAATACACTTGCAGAGGAAAGATGGTGGCATTCAATACTGAGCTTCAATCTCAATATATCAGTTTGCAATTTCAATGCAACTAGCTCTTTTATCTTTATTTCTAGATTTTCCTTCTACATGTTTAAAAATTTTAAAAAAATGAACTTGTGTCTACTTTCAATGATAAGGAACTTGTTTGTAACAAAGACAAAACTAGTTTTCATATGAAAACTGTGATAACTAAGTAAATGGAGCATGTGTTCGCTACTTTTCGAAAATTCAGTACTTGTACTTGACGATTAGATTTAGGGCCGCCCCTAGGCAATTTCTGCCCCATGCAATGGCAACAATCAAGCATTTCATGTTAGGATTTGTTTGACCATTTGCTTTAGCATTGTTCATGTAACCTTAAGCTAATGCGACCTAAACATGATTTATGAATGTAGTATTCAAATAGAAGGTCAGCTTAGTAAATTTAACTACCATCATCATGAAGTTTGTTTCCAATAAGAAATGTTTATTTTAAATAATATAGTTGACTATACGTCGGAATTTTAGGCACGAAAAACTTACGTTTTAGGTGCCTAAAATAGGCCCTCAAAATACGAGACTAGGTGCTAAAAATTAAAAAATAGGCTCTAAAATTTCAATTGTAAATTTCCCAAACATCTTTACTTGTGTCTTTCCACAATACATATACATATCACAATAGTAAGGTTTTATTTATAGTTCACGGAACAACAAATGACCAAAAGTCTTTCCAAGTTTTCTACAGTCAGTGTGTGTCTTTGGTCTGCTAAAATCATTTTCGCTGAAGAGAATGATCTCTCAACTAGTGTTGTAAAAAAACGGTTTTTTTTCTGTGAAGTTTTTTTTCAATAAAAAACATCGTTCTTTTTCATGTTTTTTTTCAAATGTCTGTTTTTTTTTCTGGCAACTATTATTTATTGATTTACGTTGCAGATTATTGAAATAATCAACAGAACTTGAGTCGAAGCCCTCGTAACTTACAAATCTTTTGTTTCTTTGTACGTATATATTAGCAAAATTGTGTGATTATTCCTTTCGGCCCCAGGTCATTTTTGGCGTTTTCCTACATTTCCAGTTAGTGACTTATTGCTCAAAAACCATTCATTCGATTGATATGGTTAAGGCCTTGTTTTTTAGAAAATAGATGTGACTATTTTTTGGTGTAAGTTGCATTGCAGTGTTGCCAATGGGTGGGAAATTATTGAGGGAAATGTAGGGGTGAAAATTTACAAAAAAATCCCTAACCGAATTTCAATTTTTTTTGTATCTAGTACCACTCCTGCTATATGGGTTCAAATCACCTAAAAGAATCTTTGGTATGTTGACAAGGTACAGTGAAATCCTGAAGTCGCTTGCTTCCATCCAAAGAGGGAAAGAAAAAATTCTGTCATACACATGAAATTTTGACACTTTTTACGCCTCACAAGCAAAAATCAAATATGCCGGGGCTACAACTTCTCTAATTATCCTATTGAAACATTTTATGATGCGTTCTGTAGGGCAAAGAGGAAGCTTTCAGGTAGTGGTACGTTTGTTTCAATGTAGCCAGTAAGAGGGTAATATTAGAGGGGAAAAGGGAATTTTTTCCGAATTTTCCACCTAAAAGCGGGAATTAATTGTTTTGGCTGGAAACACTGCCATCAGACAGACGAAAACTATCTAAAAATAAACCTTAGTACTCCAAGAATATATCCTACAAGTATCATGGCGATATATAACAAAGTAAGCATGAAATTTTTAAAAAATCTCATTCTACCTCAGAAATTCACCATTTTCTTACCACTTACAGAACATGGTTTATTATAAACCTCAACTGTACTTTCCCTAATTATTCTAGTGAAACTTTTTATGGTGCGCTGCTTAGGCTAAGAATGAGGCTCCTAGACACTGCTACGTTTGTTCGAATGTAGCCAACAAGAAGGAAATAATAGAAATAAAAAAGGGAATTTTTTCCAAAATTTGCCACTAAAATCTGGAATTAAAATTTTCTGTATCTGGCAACACTGCTATCAGACACACACAAACTATCTTAAAATAAGATTTGGTATCCCCCTAATATATCCTACAAGTACTATGACGATATCTAATAAAGTAAGCATGTCAATAAAAAATATCTCATTCTACCTTTAAAAAAATCACAGTTATCTTCCCAATTAGAGAACAAGGTCTACTGTAAACCTCAACTGTACTTCCCCTAATTATCCTATTGAAACTTTCTATAGTGCGTTGTGTAGAGCAAAGACGAGACTTTCAGATACTGGTACGTTTGGTCCGATATAGCTAACAAGAGGGAAATAATAGAGACAAAACAGATATTTTTTCCAAAATTTCCCCCTAAAATCTGGAATTAAAATTTTCTGTATCTGGTAATACTGCTACCAGACAGACGTAAACTATCTTAAATTAAACATTGGTACACCACTAATATATTCTACAAGTGTTATGACGATATTTAAGGAACAAAACTTGTAATTACCAAAAATATATTACGGTAAACAGAAAAGTAGGGAAAAACTAGAAAAATCAAGGGTTAGAACATAAATATGAATTCTTCGTGCGTTCCCTAATTATCCCATTGTAACGATCTGAACTTGCGTTTCTTAAGTAAGGACAAATGTTCGATTGGCGTAAGTTGACTTGCACTCGGACGTATAGGTACGGATTTATAAATAAAAATTTCTAATTTTTGCCCAAATTTAGGAAAATTTTAATTTCCCTAATTGGCAACACTGCGCGCAGGCCCGTCCAATTGATGTCATCAGTTAGGTATCCATCCGAGGTATCTACTTGGCAAGTCTTAGGGGGCGTTTACACTTAGTCGATTTGCGTTCGATTCAGTTGAATTGACGTCACTTTCAACTTAATCGACCGTGTAAACGGGAATTCAACTTAATCGCTTGTTGATCGAAAGCGACTAATCGACTGGCAACTGAATTAAAAGACGTTCTATTTTCTGTGGTTGAAATAATTGAACACATCCATCGATCTGATTCGGCCTAGTTGCTTCGATTTAGTGGCAAATGCAGCGAGTCGATTTAGTCGTGCGACTGAATCGATTTAGTCGTGCGACTAAATCGACCAAGTGTAAACGCCCCATTAAGGAGGTCTTTCTACAACGAAGGAAGCTACAGGGAAAAAAGTAGTAGAGGAAATTCGTAATCAGAAAATTCTCGCATTTTTGACTGGGGTAAAATTTGAGAAGGAAATTCGACACCAGAAGAAAAAAATTAATATAATAAACTATAGTCCAACCATATTTTGCAAGAATAATATCCCGATATCTTAATTAGTGTCCACACAGGAGTGGATTAAACAAATGACACACCCGTGTGTGCCACTTTGGCTACCTGGGCCACTGAGTATACATTTGATTACATTTTGTTTTACTACTAACTCGTGTTGTTGTTGTAGTCATAGTCTCGACTAATAATACTATCGTAGTTGTAAACAATAACTTTATAAGGAAAATTTTCTCCTTTTTACATCTTAGTTCCAACACTGTTGGTGAGAAATGCAGGGTGTTTCAAAATAAATTTTGGGGTTTTAAGTCTTCGTAGTACTTATTACATTTTAAGTACAATTATAAACAATGCATCAAGTAAAAGAGCACCTCAAACAGTCTTTGCTACAAGTGTTCAATGTGAGATTCATTCGTCACACGGCACACATCTAGTCGATAGGCGAGAAAGGCCCATAAACTTTCCGCCATATGGCACAAAACACATTCAATTTAGGAGAGTCTCGTTTCAAGTGTACCATCTCCTGAGGATTTGCTGACGGCCAGATACAAACATTATGAGTGTTCACTTTAGCTCTTAGGTGAAATGTCGATTTACCACTGAAGACGACACGATCCAGAAAATCTTCATTGTTATGCAGCAATATTTCACTTGCGAAATTGGCATGTAAACCGTAGTCTGTAGACTTTAGACCTGTACCAACTGCAAACGATAAGGACGTAGTTGCAAGCGTCTCCTTAATATTCTTCACACAGACCGTTGCACTGTACAGATTCAGTCTTTATTAAAACACAAAAAACTTTCTGCTCTCCAGTTTACATCTTTGCTGCTTGCTGTTTCTAACGGCAGACAGAAGAAACAATGCATATACATGCGTGCGTACAAAACTGTTTGAGTTGCTCTTTCATTTGATATAATATTTATAATTGTAAGTTAATTGTAATAGATACTACAAAGTTTCAAAACCCTAATATTAATTTTGAAACATCCTGCATTACTTCAATTTGAGTCATCCTATATTCGTGTCTTTTATATACATATCATCAGGGCCGGTCCTAGTCAATTTGTCGCCCCATGCAATGGCATAATTTGCCGCCTCCCCCTTTCTCCAGAAAGAACAAATCTTAAAAGTCATGATTTTAAGTATGCTACTCCAGCATGAACAACAAAGGTGAGGGTAAGTGCAGTTGCACTCAGAAAGGCTTAACCCTTATCCGGGCAAGACATTTTTGTAACGTAAACGGGCAACCGGGGCCTGTGAGGCCCAGTATATATTTTAAGTGCAGAATACACAAAATCAATGCCTATTGTCACTTACTGTTCAGACTAGTCTAGAATGTACCGGTATATATTTTTGTCAAGTAGCGAAACTTCGTGTCACGTTTTTGTAAGCCGACCAAGCAGAATATCAATTCCGGTCCAGACATTTTTGTAACGTAAACGGGCAACCGGGGCCTGTCAGGCCCAGTATATATTTTAAGTGCAGAACACTCAAAATTCAATGTCTGTTGCCGCATACTGTTCCGACTAAAGGTTACAATAGTCACGTGTTCAATATATAATTATGTGACAATTTGATCTAATATTTGACAGGAATTTTACTAAAGTTATACGGGGCCTCCTAGGCGCCGGTTGCCCGGTTACGTCAGGAAAAGATTTTCAAATTAAAAAAAAAAAAAAGCTTTACCAACTCCATATGTTCATGATTTTAACTTCGACGAAAGATAGAAGAATTCAGTATTTTATGTCTTCGAAATATGTATGGTTATTGAGAAATTTTAGAAAAATGAAGCTACTGGGCCTGGGAGGCCCCGGTTGCCCGAATAAGGGTTAAATACTCACTAAAAATGCAATCCCGTTGTGTGTGTGTGTTTTTTAAATATTAATCTATTATGTTAGTGAAACATAAAGCAAACACACCTGCAGAGGATAGATGGTAATCCTTTTTATAGAATTCACTATCGAGCTTCAATCTCAATGTATCAGTTTGCAATTCCAGTGCAACTAGTTCTTTTATCTTTATTTCTTGATTTCTCTTCTATATCTGTTAACATTTTCTAAAAAAACTTGTTTCTATCTTCAATGATAAGGAACTTGTTTCTGACAAAAGCAAGACTAGTTGTCATATCAAAACTGTGATAACTTACTAAATGGAACAGATATTCACTACTATTCCAGAATTGAATTCTTGCATTTGGCAACAATCAAGCAATTTGTGCTCGGATTTATTCGACTATTTGCTTTAGCATTGTCCATGTGGCCTTAAACTAATGCATCCTAAACTTAATTTATGAATGTAGTATTCAAATAGAAGGTCAGCTTAGTAAATGTAACTACCATCATCATAAAGTCTGTTTCCAACAAGAAATATTTAATTTAAATAATATACTTATGACAGATTTTGCCGGACCATCCAAACTTGCCACTCCATGCAAATGCACGTGTTGCATATATGGTAGAGCCGGCTCTGCATATCATATGTATCTAGTCGACAAATTATTTATATATGACATTTAGAAAAATACTATTAGGCAAATTATTATTAGTTTTTATCTTTAGACAACTTATATGAATTTTATACTGTTCGTGACATTATTTTCGTACTTATTAAAGGCCTGCTTTCACGAAAAAAGAAAATTTCATTTCTACTTTTATTTCTTAGTTGATATTGATGAAAACTGCTGAAACCCGAATTGTTAATAGGTATGGTATTCATGTAAATTGTAAAATATTTGTAGCGTATCAGTATCTAGCGTTTAATTTATGTTGCATTTTACGGTGATTATACCTACATAAAAATATTTAATACTTAAATAGACGTAAGATGCATTAGAAATGACTATTTGAAAAAAAAACGAAATTTAGAAAAAAAACGAGAGGCAATGTTTTTTTTCTAAAAAAAACGTACATTTCTGAAAAAAAACGAACGGTTTTTTTTCTATTTACAACACTACTCTCAACTGGAACCATGTTATAGGTGCATACTTGAATTTGCTTGCATTTGATAAAAGTACTTCTCCCGGAAGCATCTCGTTCTCCTCCGTCAAGACTCGTGCCGTGCGATCCAACACATCAAATTCTGGGGTTTTCTCAATCATAGTTTTCCATTTACACTTCACTCTTTCCTCAACTTTTCCCGAAGCACTTTGAAGTTTTCTTTCTATTTTCTTTACCACTGTCACCTGCTTAACAAGTGTTCTTTCCTTGCTGTACAATTTGGCAATTGTTACAGGCAAGAATGAAAAAATTACCTTTATGTACGCAAGATCTCTCTTTACTATTGAGTCCTTCACAAGCTCTTTCAAAGCTGTGAGACACGCACTACTACCCTCACCAGGAAGTTCTTCAACAACAGGCCCAATAGCATGCAAGTTTTCAGCATAGTACAGAGCTGCCTCAATCCATGTTCCTCAGCGTGTTAGAGGGATATCGGGAAGTTATTTTCCTGAGAAAGGCAATTCTGGACGGAGCTTTACAGAATATTTTCTTCATGCTTGAAATGAGGTTATTTACTTCAGAGAATTCATTTCTCATAGTTTCAGAAATCCTGTGAGAAGCATGTGCCATACAGGTAACATGAATTAGGTTGGGGTAGAAGGTTTTCAGATGATTAGATACAGCAATCATGTAGGAGGCAGCGTCAGTACAGAGGAGAAATTTGGAATCACCTACACCACCGACATATAAGAGTTGCAAACTTTTGTTTATAAGGTAAACAATTGACTGGGCATTTACTTTCTGAATTTCCTTTCTACTGATCAAGTGGAGAGGTGAAGGTCCATCATCATTGAGTTTTCCTACAACGACATTGCTACGTTCCTGTTGCATGCGTCTGTTGTATCGTCGATGCCTATTCAAATGCAGGAATC
Source organism: Thermobia domestica (assembly GCF_964235325.1). Taxonomy (NCBI): domain Eukaryota; kingdom Metazoa; phylum Arthropoda; class Insecta; order Zygentoma; family Lepismatidae; genus Thermobia; species Thermobia domestica. The sequence goes on from NC_137462.1 coordinate 266,879,031, forward strand.
GCCAATGTCTTCCCTAATCTTAGCGGGTGCACTGTTGTATTCGGCCTCTTTCTGAGCGTTGCTTGAGACGGAATCGGCTGCTTGCACCACTTCTAGAAATTATTGAAACACATTATTTTGAAGGACATTCCAATGGACGTTGGCAGCAACTATAAAACTTTGGTAAGTTCTGCATTAAATGTCCTCGTAGTTGAGGATGTAGATTAGGGTGACCCACCCTCACCTACATGTATGTTGATCTTGAAAAAAATAGCCCATGGGAAATCATGCAGCTACCAACCCCTTCCTCAGAGTACCTAGAATATGTTTACCTTCTGCTCTGACAAGTTTCTGATGGAGTATTGAACAGAGATGAGATGAATCATTTTATGTTGTATTTGCTACAATGCTTTCACAAAAGCTATTCTCTAAACAAAATATCTGTTTATATTTTAATTATTAAGAAAATACGTGAACAAGAATTTTAGGAATGATCAAAAAAAAAAAGGGATCAAAAGATTGCGATCTTGACCAATAATTAGTTTTTGAATCAGAGGCCAGAAAATTTTTGAACGGCCCCTAAATCGAGTTTTCGTTTTATTTATTTATTTATTTATTACGGAATAAGCACATCATACTGAGTTAAGTGATAACTTGGGTTTGGCAACATTACATCTAGTTCTGCAGATGTAAGACCTACAAGAAAATTTTTGCCTGAAATATATTGGATCATTCGATCCAAAAATGCTTTTTTCTTGTTTTAGGTTATTTGAAGCTTTTAAAGGACAAAAAAGGCAAAAATAGGCGCTAACATCTCTTTTCGGACATTTTAGGTCACTAAAACATTCTTTCAATACTCTTAAATTTTCATAATTCGTAAAGATCCAAAGTTTTATTGCGGTATTGTGAAAGGGGAAAAAAATAGGCATTTGCCCTAAAATCCGAAGTCTAGTTACAGGTATGACAGATTTTGCCGCTTCGTACAAATGCATGTGTTACACATATGGTAGAGCCGGTAGGTAATTGGTAAGGCAAAACGCGGATTAGGCCAAACGATGCAAGATCTATTTCACTGTGCCACAGCCATAATAAGAAATGTAATGAAAATATATTATTTTGTGCTAGAGTCATAATAGGGACTTAATGAGAGTATATTTCTTTGTGCTAGAGTCATGATAAGAAACTTAATGAGAGTATATTTCTTTGTGCTAGAGTCATAATAAGAAACTTAATGAGAGTATATTTCTTTGTGCTAGAGTCATAATAAGAAACTTAATGAGAGTGTATTTCTTTGTGCTAAAGCCATAGTAAAAAAAAACTTTCTATGTATATTTCACTGTGAGTTTTATCGCATTAAGTGGTGCGGTTCTCGTAGAGCATCAGTTTTTAGCTTTACTAAGTAATTGATTTTTCTCTTTTTTTTCGAAAACTACGCATGTGTATAGTATTTATACTCACACATCTTGTTAAGTTCTATCAGATTTGTCGATTGGTATATGCCTAATCGTTGGATTTTTGTTGAAGGTTACTAATATCGTAGAATTTCTAATATTTTTTCTTTCTTGTTCCGTTATTTGTGATGTCTCTTACTTTCTTATCTTCTCCCTAGATTATTTTTTTTTTCAATCCCTTTTGACACTTCCCCTGTCTTCAAATATTTCCTTAACATTAAATGTCGAACGTCTCCTAACATTAGACGTCATAAAAATTCTTTCCCGCGCTGTATGACATAACTTATATTTTCCGTCTCTTATAACCAGGCAAAAGACCTCGTTTGTACCCGTTCTCCCGCCTACTTTCAGATTTATGTGTTCTCCGACATCTCTCTTTCCCCTTAGTAGAAAACATGGCTTGTAAATCCAATTTGCTTAGATGAAAGGCGCTCCAAAATATTTACTCTCAGCTCCCCATTTTATTTCAGTCAATTTTGCACGTCATCTAATTTCAGAAGCTGCGTTATTTATGATCAAAGCGTTGAATTGTTCGCTTCTAAATGAATGAGAGCTGTATCGTTACTATATGTGAAACCTTAAAACGAGTTTTAATCGTCATTCTACTTAAAAATAATTAGGAATTGCATATTTCTGCGCATAGGAAAAAAAAACTGTGGCGCGTACGTAAAAACGTAGGTTACAGGGGTGCCCACAAAGGGGGGCTATGACGCAAACTGCGTCATTGAAATATTTGGGGGGTTAAAAATCTATATAAATATGTTTGAGGGTTTATAAAAATTAATCGAAAAGACTTTTTTCATGGAAGAACACCTACGGATAGACAATTGAGAGGGGTGCGTCATGGACATGAGGGGGGGTAGGCACCACTGGGTTACATGTGTAAATCCTGTAGTTTTTGGACTTAACGTACAACGAACGTATAACTGGAAAAAGTATACGTACTTTCCGTGTAAGTGTTCCGAATAAATGTACTTTCCGTACGAACAAAAAACTGTATAGGTGGTAAGGATCTCACATACAAATAGACGTATAACATATATGTAGTTGACATCTGTAATATAGTATACGTATGTAATATACAGAAGACTGGTAGATGTCAAACATCCTGCAGCGACACGATGTGACATCCAAGCTGAAAAAAGGCAGTACGGGTGTAGCATATGAATAATATATGTTCCGTACAGATTCCCATAGTAAACTTATGAATCCGTACATTTGTACAATATACCGCTGTCTGGATAACGGATTTCTCTTAGTGTGGGCTTCCGGCATTTATAGCCAACTTTAGGCCGTCATGTATGAAAAATGACATCTTTTGGTGATCACACTAGCCAGAGATGTGGGAAAGGAAGGAAGCGCTTTGGGGCCTTTGTGTTAGGTACATCCTAACATTTGCCTGGTATAAATGAGGAAAACCCAGGAAAAACCTCATTCAAAATGGTTGGCTTGAAAAGGCATTTACGCGTTCGACCGAGTATCCCTACTGTAAAGATCCGTACACCCACACCTACTGTAAGCTTCATATTTTTACTATAAATAAATGTTTTCACAATTTGAGTTGATTTTGAGTTTACCGTTCTTTTCAGCAGCGAGGTTATAGGAGACGCGATCTACTAATTAACGTGGAATCCAAACCACATGAGCTTCCGCCAGGAATCGAACCCGGGTCTCTTACAAGGAGACTTACGGAAGTGTCACTCATCAATTTGAATGAAACTTTGCATACTTGTAGAACATCATCGAAAAATAATCGACACGTAATTTTTGTTTCGGCAATGGTGAAAATTTAAGGGTAGAAACCACCCTTTGAACGTTAGGGGTGGTCTCCAAGCATAGACAGACAACAATAATTTAATATAGAAGAAAACATACTGCCAGAGGCGTTTTAGGACAGATGATTCAGAATCTGAAAATTCAAAATGGTGAATCAAATACAGTGATTACAATTACAAAATATCTTCAGGTTTGAAATTCTCTGCAGTTAGCCAAGAACAATTATAGTTAGCACGGTTAATATGAGAAGGTTGCAGACCAATTAGAAATCCCTTTTTATTGATTTGAAACCCCTTTATTTTAACGGAATGCTTGATTAAAGTGAGTCTCTGCACCTCTCCCTATTCGGGGTGCTTATGTATAGTGAGTTGCTTCTCCTCTTACTATGTCAGAATTTCACATATCCTCAATTGTTATAATTATGAATTTATTGAGAAAACCCTTCACAGTAATGATATTTCGTAAAGAGACGTGTGTGATGCATAAACATTGTTTACACCAAGCTCATTTTATTATAGCAATAACTGACAAATCGCAAAATGCAACACAATCTTCTTCCAAATAACTGTTTTTGTATTACGCATATCTAATAAGATTTGCAAATCTCAGAGAAGAAAACTGATTATGAATCGGTGATTTGGATCTAAATTATATTATTACGGAAATGTAAATCTATGTTATAGTTGTAGGGGACAATATCAGTAAAATGTCTCAAGAAGTTTTTCCACGTCCTAAAGACGAACACATCAAGAGGCAGAATCCTACAAGTTGTTAGTGCCGAATGGTTTCTATTTTGAGGTACCGGTACCCTTTTGTTCGTAAAATAGGTTGAAAAGTTGATTAATTGTGACCATTCCACGAATCTAATAACAAAATGGACTTTGCATTAGACGCTGGAAGAAAAACCTCGAAACCATGATCTCACAAGACCTGACGTTAGTTTTTCCGATTTTGATGCTTTCATAAGGACATTTTCAGATTAAAAGAGGTTGTTTTGGACTGTAGGACCAAATGTTCCATTCTTTTCCTGCAAAATAATTAACAACGGTGATAACAGAACAACATTTTCAGAAATTAAAATCTGTATGATATAGCTGTGAGTCATAGATTTATTGAATGTGCCGCACTTTCTACTGTTTGTGTCTCTGTAAACGCTCTGTGAACGCAGAGACTCACTTTAATCAAGCATCCCATTAAAATGAGTACAGAAAGGAGTTTCAAATTGGTCTGCAACCTCCTCGCAGTAATCTCTGCCAACTGTACTTGTTCTTGGCTAATTGCAGAGAATTTCAAACCAGAAGACATTTTGGTAATTGTAATCACTATATTGGATCCGCCATTTTGAGTTTTGTAATTTTGACGTCAGATTCTGAATCAGCTGTCCTAAAACCCCCTTGGCAGTATGGTTTCTTCTAAATTAATTTTTTTTTTTCGATCTATGCTTAGAGACCACCACTAACGTTCAAAGTGTCGTTTCCACCCTTAATCTTCACCATTGCCGAAACAAAAAAAAAAAAAAACAAACAAACAAAAAAAGCGTTATTTTTCGATGTTCTACAAGTGTGCAAAGTTTCATTCAAACCGATGAGTGACACTTCCGTAAGTCTCCTTGTTAGTGTTTTCACGATTTGTAAATAAATAGTAGCAGACGACAGTAGAAACTACGCTTTCAGAAAGAGACGGAAAGGGCACGGAGAATCACGAAGAAATCCGACAACCCCTCCAAAGGGCGGCTATAAAAGAGGACGTCGAGATCAGGAAGCTATCAGTGCCTTGTACTGGCATCTTCCTACGATACTACTGCTGAGACCGCTATGGGATAAGGAGTCATCAATCCAGTCTGAGGCCGCTTTGGGTTTGCACATCTTCCTACCAACCCGGGGAACATTATACGTCGAGGGGACCCTTTTTATCCAATATTAAAAACATTTGGAGCGATGAGAGACTTAGAGAAAGATTTTATTAACACTTTTTATATATACGACATTTTTGTAATAAGAAGGTGAGACGTGTTACGTTATTGATTCTACCTACAGAATATTACAATAGAAAATAGAAAACATGTTGCAAATTGTATGTGCATAAAGGAATATGTGAGAGTAAAGAAGTGTCACGAAAAACAAGAATATAATCCGCTAGTTAATAATGTATTTTGACACATACCATGTGCGCCCGGGCTTACCAAAATGTATACGTAATATAGCAAACCACATATATTAAATATCAGAGGTAATATAGCAGCCATGGAGATGATCCCCCTAGAAAATTTTCTTCGGCCACCCCTGACACACACATACTATATACATTAAACAAATAATAGTTTGTTCCAGTGGCCTCATTTGGGGCTTGAGGGGAGAAACTGCTCCTCTGAGTTTGAAATGTGCATAAATTTTAATCAATAATATAATAATATAAGGTAGGTACAGGTAAATACAAGAGTGTTGTATTTTTTTTTTTTTTATTGCCTTAATTTACATGAAACGCAAAGAACAAGACGTGTGCGTTGGAGAGTAACCTTTTCCGCGTGTAGAAAAAAGTGGTAATGATGCGACTCATTTCTATTTTGTACCCAAGGTAAAAGAAAAAAGTGTTACAAAGTGGCGTATTTACGAACACATGCAGGTAATTATGCCAAATATTACTACGCACCATGGCTGAAGCAAAAAATAGAATAACCAAAGTGCAAGATGAAGATAGAAAGATAAAATGTAAAAGCTGTAATCTCCAAAGTTGAAGTTCCAAACTGAAAAGTTTAAGTCCATAAGAAGATAAACAAACAATGTCTACTGATTGGTATGTCTGATATTTGGACAATTTTCTTCCGTTAAATGCTAATAATGTTAAGTTACATGAATTTTGCTTCTTTAACTGGTTCTAATATGGAACTAAAGATAGGCTGGAAATAATATTCGAAATATCAATATGCGTCACATAAAACTGTTTGATTTCAAATCCAATCTTTAGTTTTATGTCTTACATTACGTGCTGTGAGATATGGGTCTTCAGAGCACAAGGGAATCAACTCCAATTTCCAAACTTGTGAGAAGAAGGGACATTAAGGTTAGTGTAAAGAGACAAATTTTGCCGATAGATGGCACTACAGTCTTCGTATCTCTCTCGTATTTTTTACCTTTCACGAAAATTTACAATTTCTCTTACAAATTTCAACCTAGAGACTTCAAATTTTTAGAGAAGGAACTTCGTAACCTATTAAAGGGAACAATTCGTGCCGATTTTTTTATTTAGAATTTTCTTCATTGTTGAAACAGTTCCATTGTTAAAGGTTTGGGTATCCATTTCAAGAATCAATGCATTTCAACAATGAAGAAAATTTTAAATAAAAAATCGGCGCGGATTGTTCCCTTTAATAGGTTATGAAGTTCCTTCTCTAAAAATTTGAAGTTTCTAGGTAGAAATTTGTAAGAGAAAGTGTAAAATTTCGTAAAAGGTAAAAAAATACATAGGAGATACGAAGACTGTAGTGCCATCTATCGGCAAAACTTGTCCCTTTAAACCAACTTTTAAGTTCGTAAGGCGCGCTTAAATACATGGAAAAGTTAACACTGTTTCTTTACATTATAAGTGTTTTTAGCAATATCTTTTAAGCTATGAAAGGGTCTTCAGATGGAGATGTTAAAAGATTATAAAGGACTAGCAGCGTTCACCCCGCTTCGCTGGGGTCACCCCGGAACGCAATAAACCTTGTTAATGAGATAATTTTTACTTTTTCGCTTTGAAGTGATATGATAAAAACCATAGTAGATTGCAGTAAATGTTAACATTATATCGCCTGTCATTTATGTTAACCCGCCGAGTGACACGGTCATGCGGGTTGCATATAAATACGTTTATTTTTACCTATGATGAACTAACAAAGGATTTGTACGTTATGGACACTTGAATGGTCAATTATCTCAAGACACTGGTAATTGAAAATTAAAGTGATATGATAAAAACCAACTAGGGTCCAAATCCTAATAACCCCCCAAAAATAAAAGAAATTGGTTCAGCCGTATTAGCGTGATGAGGGAACAAAGGATTTGTACGTTCTCTTTTATATATATAGATGTGCCGTAAAGAACGTAGCTTTTGAAATGTCTGCCATTTCTGTTCTAGTAAGTTGGAAGAACTGAACGCTACGCGATTTTCACCCTTTGTCTTTCTGGTTAGTAGTCACGCAGCGCCGAATAGACATGGTCGTCATCTGTATTAAATGCTTATATATGTGGGTACAGTAGAGACCTGAGGCCCGGCCCGCGGACAGGCTTGGGCGGGCCGATTCTGTTATTTCTTTGGGCCGGGCCGGGCTTGGGCTGGCCGACACTGATTTCTCTTCAGGCCGGGCCGGGCTGGGGGCGATTAATTGCAATTCTTTAATAATTATTGACTCGTTAAACGATAATTAGAATAAAGGCAAACGTTGAAGAAGCGTTTCCGTAAAACTGTTACAAAATGAACCTTTTAAAATTTATCGGGCCCGGGCCGGGCTTGGGCCAAGAATTTTAAAAAAGTTATCGGGCTGGGTCGGGCCCGGGCTGGATTGGGCTCGGGCCCGAAAATTCGGCCCGTGCAGGTCTCTGGAGTACAGGAGTCAATTCTCTTTAATAAGACAGAGGTACAATGATGTTTCGTTTCAAAATTCGGGAGGGGTACATAGGTTCACCCCTTAAATTTGGGAATTGTTATAAAACAAAATTTGATAAACATTCTCTAGAACTCAAGTGGTCCTGCTTGTCCTCTTCTATGGGTAAATATTGCTAAACTATTCATGTTATCATATGGATGGTTATTAACCAAATTATCTTCTTACATGAGACTTTACTTCAACATATGGTTATGTGGTTCAGTACAAGGCTAGTTCTCAGCGCAGTAACTTCTGGAGGGGAAGCACTAATACGCGTATTTGGGCCCCCTTGAAAAAGTTGTTTTTCTAATTCTTAGGTCCCTCTTTCCATCTTTCTCTTACTCTTTATGGGCCCCCGGAACCTGTGAGCCCTCTCGCACGGCAAGGTCTGCGAGGCTGTTAGTTACGCCCCTGGGCCCTTTCCATAATGACAAATTAATTAAGGGGACAATATTGATAAATCTCAAAGCCATACGAGTAAATATTATTTCTAGGGCCCCTAATAGTGGACATTTTTTTTACTGAAATGGGCCTACGACTCATTTTTTTTTTTTTTTTTTATCTTTTGTGTGCTGTTTTGTTTATATATATAATGAATTTGTTTGATGCTTCATGTTCGCATCGTATATGGAGTAAGAAAATTTTGTCTTAAAATGGGCCCCGCTCGAACGACAGGGAGTTTCCCTGGGGGCAGTTGCCCCCTGCCCCCCACAAGTTACGGCCCTGTCAGTTCTCTTTTTATAGGACATAGAATGATGCACTCATAAATTTTGGAAAACGAAATCTTTAAGTTTTACGTCGCTCGGTTATGCCGGATAAACTAAAGGAGACGGTGATTATGATGAGAAATGAATGAAATGGTGGAATGAAGAAAGTGGGAGGACACAGAAGAACCCCGAGAAAACCCACGAGCACGATGTCTGTCCGCCACAAAGCTCACTTCGCGCGAGCTGGAATCGAGCCAAGGACCACATGCACCAGAGGTGAATTCTCTATCATTGAGTCACCGTGATCTTAAATTTTGGGAGGTATACATTGGCAACCCCTTAAATTTTGGAAATTGTAAAAAAATAAAATTTGGTAAATATTCTCTATGACTTTGGCTTATATTCTTTGTAAATTTGAATGGTTGGGTTTATGTGAATCTCTTGCATGGGCTAATCATTATCAAAATTTAAATTTGGATATTTTGACCTCATCTAAAATAAGATACTTTATTATATTATATGATCATTGTACATGAATACAAAACATAGTTTTAAGTCGTTGTTGGAAAGGTATCTTTGCTAAAGAGCCTATCCGGTTTGCCATAAGGAACGGACTGTGTCACGTGATCAGGTCAAAAGTCACGTTGCGTGCTAAATCGAGTCTAAAGATTACAAATCCAGATGTCAGATATTTCAAGCACGTATCTCCACGTGGGGCGCCCTGGGTAATTCGCAGAAGATGCATATACTTTAACATTATTAGATCTATTGATTTTACTCAAGCAACTTAACTTTTGATAATGTTCTATCCGTATTTACCTTACGTGCTATACATCATTTTTAAGCTCTTCATTATGTTTCTGCAATAAGCTTTCAATCAGCCATATCTATATTATAGTCTTTGAGATATGTGAACGACTTCTTTTTTCATTAATTTTCCATTGACTTTAATGTTCATGTTTCGTGATATTTTTGACTACGTTCCATCCATTTTAGAACAATTTCTTTTTTGAATTAGAATCTACATAGTCTGTTCTATATTTAAACTGAATTTCAGCTATCTCCCCAGGCCGGTAGCTAGCCCAAAAATGTAGGGGGGACGGTAGAAGTTAGGGGGGGCGATCCAACCATATTATAGTTCATCACCATATTATACTTCATTTGCAAGCCTACCGTGAATATTTTAGGGGGGGCAGTAAAAATTTAGGGGTGTCCGGTCCCCCTAGACCCTCCCCTGGATACGGGCCTGTATCTCCCTCTTTTGGTTTTTGAGATAAGTGGAGGAATTATTTGTTTTTCATTGATTTTCCATTGGCATTAACGTTAATATTTCCTACTTTTTTGACTATGTTCCTTCCATTGGAATATAGAATGTACATATTCTCTTCAACATTTGAGCTGAATTTCAGCCATCTCCCCCAAACTGGATAGACCATTTGGGCTGTAAGGTATATGCTGAAGCCACAGTCTTTCACATTATTCTTGTCAACAACAGCCATATGAACTAGGACATTGTTAGGCAATATGCGAGCTGAGCGTACAGAGTGACTGATTCAAATGACTGCCTCCAACGACTTGACGCAGATAGACAATTGAAACTGATACGTCATTTCTACCATAGATAGCACTATATGTCACGAACGGCTTGTTATCGTTGTGCCGTACTTTAATGTCAGACCGCAAACTTTTGAAATACCCCCGTATATAAGGCTTAACGGGCACAATACGAATTATTAGACCAAGGTGCCTGGGTTAGATGCGATGTATCATTCGTATGGTACATTTGGTCGCGGTGAACAGACTGAGCCTTTGGGAGAAAGACCTCTGTTAAGAAGACACGACAATAATAATAATAATAATAATAATAATAATAATAATAATAATAATAATAATAATAATAATAATAATAATAATAATAATAATAATAATAATCATAATATATTCAGGAAGTCGGATTTACTTACCCGTTTTGCATTGGTTTGGTACAGGGTAGAATTGGATCATACTAGTGGCCTTATAAGATTGTAATTTTAGTATATCCGTCCGTTACTCCACACGATAAGCTAGGAATTCTGCTTTTAGACAGCTAGAGCGATTATTCCGGTCGGTTTCGTTAATGGAGTCAATCCGTTAGCATCTTCACGGGTAACGGTGACTTTAACTGTGGCTATCCATAACCCATTCAATCATAAATGTACGTTTTGCGTAACCCTCAAAACATTTAAGAGTTGTGGGTTCCCACATAGCACAAGTACGTCCACGGGATGTCCGAGACTGAGCCCGCAAAGGACGACGGGACATCCCGGGATTATCCGAAAGTGTTCCCGGGACATCCACAGGATTTCCGCGGGAGATCCAGATGTCCGCTAATATCCCGGGATACGGGATGTTCAACGGGACCACGAAGAGATGTCTATTGGTTTTCCCACGGACCTCCTGTCCCATCTGGAACGTCCCGTGGACATCCTACATGGGAATCCTTCAGAACGTCCATGGGATGTCTTCTCATTGTCCCGATAATCCCGGGAACCGAATGGGATGATTGGGATCAAAATGGGACATCCCAAGGACGTAGTGTGCTATGTGAGAGGCGACCATATTGAAATATTCTTAATCCTTATTATTAACATAAGCCCATTGAATTATAATGTACGTTTCCGTGATCGTCTTTACTATCTTCAGTAGAACAGAGTTTATTTCGTATCTGCGGCAATGAATCTTCGGTTTTCTAAAAAGACGACAAAATCTTTTCGAGAATTGAGACGAGACTTTTATAAAAGTTACGAAACAAGACGAGAAAACCTTATTTGTAGCCAACTCTATTAATTTCTAACAAGAAATGAATACTTCTCCAGATAAACTTAAAGCTAAAAAGATGGTGGAGATAGGCCTAACCAACATACTCGCAAGAATTAGGGTATTACGAAAGTTTTCTAATCTTGGCTTGTAAGGATAAAGTTGTAATCTCAGGAGCCGCCACTGTATTAAGACAGAATCTGAGCTGCAAGAAAGCATTCAGTGTAGTACTTCAAGAGAATGAAAGGAAGTCAATGTATAATAAATATATCCTTAAGTAAAAACAGTAATGAATGAGCCAAGGTCAAATTTTTGTTTCAAACTTGTCTCTTAACAGTCCTTACACTGATTTACCATCTGTTAATGACATCATATGCCAATGAGAAGATTCGATTGAAGCACGTTCTATTTTTTATATTTAAAAAAAAAAGGTTAAAACGAGCTTATGAGCATACAACGATTAAAAATGAAAAATTTCATCTTGTCTAACCAGTTAAGTATATTATGGCACAGGAAGACATTTTTTTTTTCTTTCTTGAATCTTCTAGTGAAAATATGAACAACACATTTACGATCTCTATGTTGTCAAAGCGCAACTAAAGAAAAAGCTCTTTCTGTAAACATCTGTTTCCGCATTCTTGATGTATGCATCCATGACATATCGTTTTGACATGCTATCACAGTTTGTTCATTATCAACATTACAGCATGAACATTAATTCCAACGATAGAGACGACAGCGCCACGGTTACTAAGCTTCTGCCACAGTTGCCAGAACACATTTCATGCCATCAAATTAGGGCTCTGTGGTTATGAGGCATTATTCATCGCCACGTAGGCCCAGTGATATGAATTTGCTTCTCAGTAAGAGCATACTAATGCATGGATGATGTAAATATAGGTTCGTTAGTTAAGTATCAATTAAAGTACTCAGACGGGGGAATTAATGAGAAGTTTCATTTTCGATCAAAATTGAGAAAATAGTTTTTGAACCATTTCACCAAATTAAAATTTTAGGTCATCTCTAGTTGTAAAAATAATTAAACGTCCACATATACGTATTTGCCAAACTAAACACAACAACACACTCTCTGGAGAAGGAGTGGAAATTTGATGAAGACACAGTTATTGTGTTGAAACTGTTACATGTTTGTGCTTTTATAGATTTTTATCACATAATCTTGCTCAGTATGTTGTATTTAATTTGACAATATGGTAACAAGACCTGATATGTATTTGCGTACGAAATGTTTAATTAGAATGGGATTTATAAGTTTTATCTATTTTCAAGCTGTATTTCTTCGATTTTATCATTACTGGGCTTTTGTATTTTATCGACAGGTCTCTTCAATTAGTAATAATGACTAACAAATTATGCATGGAATTTTAAGAATGGAATCCCGTTAACTAAATTGTATGTATATTTCGACAATTGTTTGAAAAAAAAAAAATCATGTTCGAATTCAAATATTTTTACTCAACTTTGTGTTCTGCCTGTTAGATTCAAAGCTGTTCGATAGAAATTTCTTCACATAAATCAAGTACATTTTATACTCGTTCTGTTTTATTTCCCGATTCCAATCCAAACGACACAGTCTCCGACAGGCATTAAACAACGTAACTATTGTACATGTGCAATACAAAATATAGGTATCCGCAAGTTTTGTAGAGAACTTAAAAGGAATTAAAGGTTTACCAATTTTGAAATACCATACAATAATCGTTAATACTATAGTTTCCTCGCAACAGTCACATGGGTCATAAATTTTGTTCGGATCATCCGGTCTAGTTGTCACTTCAGTGACCCAAAGGTTCATACCGGCACCATTATTTCAGATTTCATGTTCTTTGTCAGTATATTACTATATGGGAACACCGTAGTCCAGTGGATAGAGCGTTTGATTCATGTCCGCGTGATGCCGGGTTCGATTCCTAGCCGGTGCTTCCCAATTTTCAGCTTCCACCCAGCGTCGTGAAGCAAGTTTAAGGACAGTGACGAAACATTCGAAAACGCACCACGTACCGGAAGACCAACACATGTACAAAATGAAGATCTTCAGGCAGTAATTGAGGCGAACAGTGGCCAGACATGTGAGGAACTGGACTACAATTCAGTGTGATTGGAGAAACCATTCGGCAGCACCTCCATCAACTTGAGGAGCAATACAAGTTGGGTCGATGGATCCCACATGATTTGACTCCGGGCCAGAAGGCAACACGAGCAGGCACCTGTGTTTCTTTGCTGTCTCGTCTGAGGAAGGAGCCATTTCCGGACATGTTGTTGACATGTGATGAGAAGTGGGTCCTGTACAAAGCTCCACGGCGCCATCATCATTGGTTAGCATCTCATGAACCAGTTCCAAAATAGCCGAAACTAGCACTGCACCAGAAGAATGTCCTCTTGTGTGTTTGGGGACTGCTCGCGGAATCGTGCATCGGGAATTGCTACCAGCTGGTGAGAGCATCGATACAACTGTGTACTGTCAGCAGTTAAGCCGTGATCAAGAAAAACTCAAAACACTGGAGCCAGCACTTCTGAATCGCAAAGGGGTTCTCCTGTTACAGGACAACGCTAAGTCCCAAGTGACTAGGATGACTCAGGACACCATTCTACGCCTTGGATGGGAAACACTATTGCATCCACCATACTCGCAGGACATTGCACCGTCCGATTACCACGTGTTCCATTCCTTGGACAATCATCTTAAAGGATGCCAGTTCAAAGCCCTAGTAGAGGTGTAAAATGCACTTGATACCTTCTTCGCTTCAAGGCCCACCAAGTTCTATCGCGATGAAACCCATGGCCTTCCAGAACGTTGGCAGAAGGTCGTCAATGCTGATAGAGACTATTTTTGATCTTCCAGATACGTCTTAGGTGACATATCAATGTTCGAAAGTGGTGGGTGAAAAAGCGACAGAACTTCCTTGGTTACCCATAACTCTATTACTGAGTAACATTTCAATAATACGAATATACTGTATGTGAAGATACGTTGATGCATAATCTTGTCAATTACTACACTATAACGTTGTTCTTAGGTACTCAAGTATATTCAAATAAATAGATAAATTGTTTACATTTTAAAGAAGCATTAAATCCTGTTACATTTTAGACTTCCAAACTATGCTATGCATAAGTGTCGGAGGTCATATAGGCTACTCCTATGTAGAACGGTTTTGTTTGTCCGAAAATATTATAGCAAAAACGGTAAGAGATATGAAGATGCGGTTTATTGCAATCGACTTAGCGTCCCAAGAATAGCTTCCATCTCCTCCGTTAACTTTCTATTCAAACCGGAAGTGGTTCGAATTAGTCATTTTCCGTCTCAACGAAAACGATAACAGATAGCGACAGCAGTTTTCTACAAACAATTCAGCGTCTCAGGACAACGTATCAGACTATCTCGAACACTTTGTAAAACCAGAAGTAGTTCAAATTTAATATCACTTCCGGTTTCAATACTGACTTCCACAGAGCAAGAACGGTAAGAGACCTCAAGATGTGGTTTTCTACCAGTGGCGTATTTAGGGGGGTGGCTTCCGGGCTTAAGTCCCCCCCCCCGAAATCTTACTTAGTATAGTAAAGTAAATGAAATATCTTGCAGAATTTTCATATTTTCAGGCAAAGCCCCCCCCCGAAAGTTAGCAAAGCCCCTCCTGAAACAAAATCGTAAATACGCCACTATTTTCTACAATCCATTTATTGTCTCAAAAATATGTTTCATATTCGTTAATCCTTTATTCAAACTGAAAGTGGTTCAAATTAGCGATTTCCGGTTTCAACACTTATTGCCATAGAACCAAATTGGTAATAGATAGTGGCACGTGGTTTTCTACAATCGATTCAGAGTCTCAAAAGAGCATATTGTCACTACCTATAAAACTCTACCAAAACCGGAAGTGGTTGAAATTCACTACTTCCGGTTTCAATACTGATTTCCGTAGAGCAAAAGCGATAAGGGACTTCGAAATGAAATTTTTTGCAATCGATTCAGCTTCGCAAGAGTAGATTCTATCTCTTCCCTTATCCCTTCCTGTTTCAATCGTTATTGTAACAGAACAAAAACATTAAGACAGAGAATAATGGCTCTTTTCATTTGAATTCAGCGTTCGAGGAATAGGTTTCTATTTTTGATCTTAACAATTTATTGCAACCAGTAGTTATAGATGTACTACTTCAAGTTTGTGTATTGAATTACCATAGTTTCGAAGTCTACTTTAGTTTCACGAAGTGAAACGAAACTCATTTGTTTATTCTACGTTTTATTAGCAACATCGTACATATTCGAAAATCGTGCTTCGTAACTTTCTCTAAGCCATTTCCCTACTAGACGGCGCAGACAGTTTACCCTGAACCAACAAATGATGTATCAGTGAAGCCATATCTAGCATCTTGGTGCTAGATCTAGCATAATACACAAGCATTTGGCATCTAGCATCTTGACTTTAGCATTCTGGCCAAATCTAGCATAATTTCATTTTACCCTTTGTTAAAAAGAAAAAGAACGAAAATTTAGATGGTTTAAAGCCCGTCGGGAATTATTCTTTTTAGTTGAAGCGATGGTTGGAGTAATGAAACCAGTCAGTATTTCTGCGGTTGTATTTTTTTGTTGAATTCAGAGCAAACGCAAATGTTCAAAAATAGCAAACGTGACTGCAAAACATATTTACTTACCCATAGTTTTATTACTGCCAACTGACACCTGAATGTGTGATTATCTGGGATGTTTCTGTTCCTTTCAATTTACAACTTGAGAGGGGAGGGATTTGACTAGTATTACACTAAAAGAAATGCTTCAGGGTTGTGTCGGAAGCGGCATGTTGTATATATATATTTCTTAAAATGTTATCCATTCATAAAATATAAATACGACCATCCTCCCCTATAACGTACCATTTATCATCATTCCTAACAGCGTCATATTAAATTTGTACATGAATACAGTTAATACACTTCATTAAAATAATGAAGATAAGTAGGGGCGTGTCTTTAAAATTAGTTAGGAAAGATAATTTGAAAATCTGGCATAATTTACAAAAATCTAGCATAATTCAGACCCGTGTTTGGCATCATCGCGAGTCTCGAGTGTGGCAACCCTGTGATGTATATACAAACATGGCTGTCATTGTTTTAAGCGCACGAGTAAGGGACTGAAATTCAATCGCAAATTTCGACTAGTTAGAATCAACTCATAAGCGGAATGAAGTGTTTTCAGTAATTAGTTAGCTCTGAAGTATTTTGCAGCGCAATAAAAAAAAAGAAAGAAAAAAATGAGTGCAAATATCCATTGAGACAATTATTGTTGTTTTGTTGATGGCATTGGTAACAATGTTCGATGATAGCTTTATTGTTGACTGTCAATAAGCTTACATGTATTGTTATATGCTAGGCAACTTTTTAGCTTGTTACTAGAGGAAAAAATGAAACAGAGAATTTACATTAAAGTTTGCTTAAGAATGGAATAAAGTGCAGCACCTTCTTGAAAATATTAAATGTTGCTTTTGATGTCTTACGGGTAGTACAAACGTTTCCGGAAGGGCTGGAAAAACAATTAAAGAGGATACGCTCCAGCACATCAAGAACCAATAACAACGTTGAAAATATGAAAAAAATTGTTATGGACAGTCGATCATTCACTATCAGAGAGATTGCTGATGATGATCACTTGGCTCATGCGAATTAATTGTTTCGAGACGTTTTTGGTATAAGACGTGTGGCAAGAACTTGCTCCGATTATGTTGAATTTCTACCGCTTCTTTGTGATTTTTTGGGACGAAGAACAATATCGTTACTACACCTCGGCCTCCACATTTAACGTACATGATCTACTGCAACTTCCTCTTATTCCCGAAAATAAAGAAAATCATGAAAGCACTTCACATGGAAAAGGTGAAGACAAGATCACTGAAGAAGCTAAATGCGTTCCAGAAGTGCTTCGAAGATTGGATAAAGCTCTGACACGATGTATTATGTTTGAAGGTGACAAGGTTAGTATTTATAAGTATATATATTTTAGAAAAACGAAAATTCCGCGTATTTTTTGATCAAATCTCTTATTCATCCCAAGCATTTAGAATAAGCGACCTTGCCCACGAAACGATTCGATACAAGACAGAGCTCTTCCAATATACACAGATATAGTACTTCCTTATATGAGACACCACATGGATGACACCTTTTTAAGAAGAGGCAGCTTCATCTCTTATCTTCCAGGCAATCTTAATCTAAACACATTTCAATCAGGAGACCGTAATTGCACACCCCTATATAATAACTCTAGTCTTTGACTATTAAAATTTTCTGCAAAATTGTCATACAAGTTATATTGAATTATAATTACAAATTCTAAATTATGAAACTTAGAAGGCAGTGTCTTTCAGTCCCTTTTCTGGGGGCACTTAGTGACTCGAAAACAGTATTCGTAGGTTTTCGTAAGAAAATTTCCCTCAGTTGACTCAAAAATTTCCCATTTCTTATCAAATTTTGCCTAGTTTGTTGTATGTCCAATTCCTATCACAGAAGTCATGTGATAAGATTAATTTAGCTATATTGAAGGAAGTGCCAACCATGTTTGTTTTATTCATTTGCTTATTACTTCTATTTTATTAAACTTTCCATTTTTCTTTTCTTTTCTTCTTCTTCTTTTTACAAAAAATATACCAAGGATCTTATAAAATAGAGGATCTGCCCTTACAACAAAATCTTGAAGCCATACGTCACAGTTTCATCACACCCCTACTCTGCCCACTCCTCCCAATAGGATCGCAATATTTTGAGCCAACAATCATGGCAGAAACGAAAGTAGCCAATCAGACGATTGCAGAAACGAGAGTAGCCAATCAGACGTGCCGATGTTCGGTTGTTTTTTGGCTTCATCGATTTAATAGGATGAATATATATATGGACAGATCCTCTATTTATAACATCCTTGAAATATACACAAATAACATCCAGCCAAGAATGGGTGCACATTATATTACTTTGAACAAACACATAAAACTATTGCTAGTGTATTGGTTTATTTCTGAAGGACAAAAAAGTATTTATATCGTTCAATCAGTCAGCGTGAGAATTTCCCTGGATTTTCATGTTTTATCGAAAAATTCCCTTTTTGCTAAATTTACCTACGAAATTCCCCTCAAACTACGAATACTGCTCGGTCGGAAGCAGTCAGACTCATGCTCATAATACCCGGTGACAATGAAACGACGTCATAGCATGGAGAGTGAGAGGTCACTAATATAAATCTCACAAACACGATTCTCTCCCCTATCTTCTCAGTAAATGGATAATTAATTATCTCTCTTTTATTTCTGTACGGTACCAAAGAGTTACACTGAATGATAACTACAAGGTAATAAAGAGTACAAACGCGTGAGAATCACAGAAAATCTATATGGTTTACTTATTCGGAATCGTCAAAAAGTAATGGAGTGAGTCTGTAAACATTGTTGTGTAGAATGTACGCGATGCCGTTGAGCCCAATAAGTTTTTGTTACATCTTTTTGTGTAGTCTGTGTTCGATTCCACTGTATTATTTATCAGTATGGGGAGACAAATGGCAAACGCCTACTCATTAAAATGTTGCCTAGTTACTGCCAGAACACCCATTACAGTAGCCTACACTAGTTACACATAGTAAAGACAATTTTGTCTTGTTGCTACATTGTTTATCAAAATTTTTAAAAAATCTATAATGTTTGTTAATATGCAGACTACCGGATTATAAATGAGAGCACGCACGCTCAAACATCTTTCATGTATTTCAGAATAAGTTTGGGTGGAATTGAGCGAACACTTAAGTTCGGTTATGTTCTTTCATACTAAATGCAATGCTAAATTTTGATTTCTTTCTTACACTTTTTTAAAAAGTACTCCCCATGCTATTGGGCGGTATGACAGGGTGTTAATGAACTAGACAGACAAACTCTTGAGAGGTGATTTCTCACATCAAAATAAGAGAAAAAGTTCATATGGACCTATGGCGAGAAGTGCATAGTTTCAGAGCTAGGGCTGTCCAAAATCGCGAAAAAGCTAAATTTCAATAGGCCCTATTTCGAATTTCAGAAACTGTGGATGGTGGTTCTTATCAGCGTAAAGGAAGTCAGGCATACACATTCCAAAAGTGCATATGCCTAAGTTAAGGCTAATAATGCCTTGTCTCCCACTTGACCATGCAATGATCATGAATTTGTAATACAATAATAATAATAATAATAATAATATATGTATAAAATATATAAAACACTCCCAATCACACACATACACACATGCATCACATCACCTGCACACATGGATTATAACAAATAACCACATAATATAGTCAAATTCATTTAGTGAACAAAAAGAGCAAATAAATTGTAGGAACAATAAAAATCAGCATTTTTTTCAGATGTTAGTAAGCCTTGATTGACTTATGAAGGATCTGCTCAACCAACTTCTTAAATAGATTGACTGTCTGAGATTGCTTTGTGTTGGATGGGAGGTCACTCCATGCACGGATCTTGGATGCAAAGAACGCATTCGAGTAGAATTTTGACAAATATAGGGGAAGAGAAAGGAGTTTATTTACACCTGATCTTGTATTGTGATCGTGGTGAGCATTTAGTGGTTGCAAGCGATGAAATAAGTAGGAAGGTTGTTCAAACCGCAAAGCGTTAAAGAGAAGTGTGAGTCGATGCAAATAACGTCTATCGGCAAGTTTCAAAAGGCCCAGCTTTCTGTAATATGGAGTTAAATGATTTGATCGTTTGAGATTATAAGCAACCGTATACAGGCATTTTGGATACGTTACAAACGATACGGTAATTCTTCATTTAAGTCTGATAGAGGTACATCGCAATATTCAAGGTGAAGAAATATTAGAGATTTTGTTTCAGTGGGTAGAATTTTCTTTAGTCTAGTGAGTGAATGCAAAGACCAGAACGCTTTCTTACATACAGCGTTAATGTGAGGTTTCCACTCAAGAAATTGATCTATTATTACCCCGAGATTTGTAACAGTTTCAGAATATGGAATAATTGTTCCATTTATCTGTACTGTTGGTATATTCGAACGGTGCATTTGCATCAGTCGTTTAGAGGAGGAGTCGTTTCGATTTAAGTGGATTTATGGTTTATATACATTAATAGGTCACTTCAAAAAAATGGAGGGGCAACTGCCCCCCCTAATCGCCGCACATGGCTTTTATTTTCCGTCTACATTTCAGATCATCAGGAAATAATACTTGTAGATGCCACACACTGTTCATCTATTCGACAGTTTCTCCTTGGACTTCTATAGTTGTCACTATCCCTTCATTCGCCATTGCTTTCGTTTTTCTTTCCTCCTCTTTAGTAGTTATTTTTATTCCGTATTCTTTCAACTTCCCACGCAATGCACAAGAGTAACGGCTTTATATATAGAGAAGGGTGGCCACATTATTTTGAACAAGACTGTACCTTCTCTATACATTATTTATGACCAGAAACACATGCTTTACGTAAAACATGCAGGATGTGTCAAAACAACACCGACATCGTTTGTGAGGTGATCCCTGACATCAAAATGAGACGAAAATATAGACCAACCTGGGTGCACAAATGCTTCCTTGCGGAGTTATAGGCTGCCGAAAACATGAAAAAAAAAAAAATGAATTTTAAAGGTGCATAGCTCCAATACTATGGGACCTACCGTAGTCGGGTCAAGACTTTACTTCGGAACTAGTATCTGCTCTATCCAAGTATGCACATTTCAGAATCCTGTGGTACTTCCGCGACAATTTTTATAGAGGGAGTTGGTGATGTCCGTAGGCAAACTCCCTCTATAAAAATTGTTGCGGAAGTACCTTAGGATTCTGAAACTTGGATTTTTGAATAGGTCACACATTAGTTCTTACGTAGTCTTGACCCGACTACAATAGGTCCCATAGTTTTAGAGCTATGGATCTTTAAAGTTCATTTTTTTTTTCGTGCTTTCGGCAGCCTATAACTTTGAAAGGAAACATTTGTGCACCCAGGTTGGTCTATACTTTTCGTCCTATCTTGGTGTCAGGAATCACTTCCCAAACGTTGTCGGTGTTGTTTTGAAACACCCTGTATATTTACTATTCATCAAGAAGGCCTAAATCACGCAATATTATTATCTTTGTGTATAGTTTTTAATGACTATGCTGAATAGTGCACAATAAAGAGCGTATCGTCATAAAAAAAAAAAAACGGACTTATGCTATGAGAATTGAATGTGATGAAGAGCGTATTGTTTACTTTGTGTGTGTCCGTAGACATACAGCACAAAAGAGAAGCTAAGTGCATATACTTAAAATGATTTTAAAGTTCTTCAAGTTTACTTAGAAGATTGTCACGTATCGTCTAAAACGAAAAGCTAACTTTGAAGTTGTTAACAGGTTTGAAAGAGAGCTTCACCATTCGGAAGTTATCCTGTTTCATTGTGATGTCACTTGTTATAATCAGCTGCTCTCTAAAACATTTTTATGTAATTGATTCAATTTATAGCCTGATATACGGGGGCACTCAAAAAGTTCGAGGAGTTCTGTTGTAGCTCTTTATTACCACAATATAAGTATACATTTATTTTATCACCTTCAAAGTTGACACCTTTGGAACATACACATATTTGTTCCACCGCTCCTGCGATTGGTGAAAACACCGATGAAAGGCTTTATATATATATATATATACAGGGTTTTCATAAAGTATGGACGGATTTAATTCGCTTATAATTTACATAAAAATGCTCATATTGAAATCAAATAAAGTGCAAACGGTAGCGGAAGGATTAAATTTTTACCTGTAATCTGCACCAGCTCAGTTCATTCACCGCCACACCTCCAACTGGGCGCCATTTACGTCCACACATTCGCGTAGGCGGCGCTGGAATGATGCTTTCCCTTACCCTGCTCACTGTTGCAGGCGATGTTGGCGGCCTCCCACTTCGAGGACGGTCCAGGACGCTTCCTGTCTCCAAGAACTTAGCATGCCACTTTCGGATTGCACTCTCAGTCAGTGCCGGCTTTTTGAACTGTTTGGTGAACTTTCGACACACCAGAATTGGTGATTTTAGCTCTGCGTACCACAGAACACATTGCGCTTTCTCTTTCACCGACGCCATCTTTGATACGGTAACAGTGTTGCCAACTAAAAATTTAATCCTTCCGCTACCGTTTGCACTTTATTTGATTTCATTATGAGCATTTTTATGAAAATTATAAGCAAATTAAATCCGTCCAGACTTTATGAAAACCCTGTATATATATATATATATATATATATATATATATATATATATATATATATATATATATATATATATATATATATATATATATATATATATATCTTCCGAAGTTCAAGTGTCGCGTTGGTTTTGATCTCTTCTGCATTAGGAAACGGAGAAGGCCCATTTTTAATTTTGGGAAGAACCAAACATCCGATTGTGCTAAACGGTTTTTAAGGCTATCAAAGTCTCCGAAGCACAATTTTCCCCAATTTGAACACGATGATTGCGCGTTGCTCGATCTGTGAAATTGCACCAACAAATAAATAACCACACACTCCTTCGTTCAGCTACATTACTCGTACACTGCCTGTTATGACCTGTTGACACTTGTCAATTTCATAATTAGACAACCTAAGGACTGTACTATACAAGATTCATTGTGACAGCATCACAAATGCCAAAACTAGAACATTCCGGGAACCTTTCGACTGCCCCTCGTATTTTTTTTAGTAGTGTTTATTATTATTTTGCCACATAACTTTTAATGGTGGAGAATTTTCAATGTACTTAAAATATTGTTGACAGTGAATTCTATTTTTTCATTTGTGTTATTAAAATTATGATTCATTTGTGTTATTACTTAAAATCAGGGTTTCAAAGATGTGTTCTTTCTACACTATGCGGAAAAACAAACAGTACTGAAATTCGCGTACGGGTGGCGCTCAGATGCAATGTGGTATAAGCTGAGAGTCCCACATGTGTGCTCAGTTGTCTGGACTAGCGTAGTGTGCAGTTGGTGCGAAGATAATGTTACTCACAACAGAGGAGAAGGTACTTATTGTCGAGCAATATTTCCGCTCATATGGTGTGGGGCAGCGTCTCACTGCAGATTTGCGTGGACATCTACTGTATTGCTCTGGCATATGAAGATGTAGATTTCATCAGTAACATATGGTTCAGTGATGAAAAGCCATGTGTACTTTGATCGCCACATCGACGGTTGATTATTGACCCTGTCTTGCACGATTTGTGCGGCTTTTACCGCACGAAAAATCTGTCGTTATAACAACAATGGATGCAGCAAGACTGAGCTATTGCCCACACTGCAAGTGAGTCACTTACCCTTCTGCTCACAAGAGTTTGGGCATCGCTTGATTTCCTGTGGAACGGATTTTCCATATCCTTCCCACTCCCCTCACGACTAAAGATGCCTACATACGGGGTATGCTGAAGGAAGCAATTTTCCGAACAGATAACTTCCTACCACTATACTGGAGTTAGGAGAAAAGATTCGGTTATTTGCTTTGTCATTCCACCAAACCGTGTTCACTAACATGTTCATCGATCTACAGGACCGCTATGAAGAATATGTGCGACCATAATGTTCAACATTTTGAACACATGATGTACAGGAATAACTCCTTGTAAATTACAATATGTGTTGAGTAACATTTAGTTGCCATCCATTTGCCAACCTTTCTTATGTTTCATCATGTTGTATAAAAAATAAAAAATGTCAACGATGTGATTTCAGTTCTGTTTGTTTTGCCGCATACTGTAGGAAGGAGTGGCGGCAAATTACCTAAGGCCAGCTTTGTCTCTTGGTATGTTATCTATCCTGGTAATAAAGCAAGAATATAGCCAATGCGTAACGCTCATATGCAAACTTGAGAACACTCAAGAATTACAGGTTGCATAAACATATAGGAAAATATTTAGATTTTCTTATTATAAACGGGCGATACCTCAATCTAATTCCTAATCTAGTCAGGTTAATAACTGTCGCTAGCTGCACTGCCTCTTAGTTCACGTTTTTTACACGTACAAGCGTCAAATAATCATAGCACGAGGCGTTATTCTAACCTATTCTAAATAACGCCTCATGCAATGTATTATTTGACGCTTACGTGTGTAACAAATCGTGAAATATACCGTAGAACAATACATCCCAGTACGCGTTATTTCCACATTTTTGGGCAGCCCTAACTATGAAATTAGCACTTCCCCCCGTAGATCCATATGAACATTTTTTAATGATCTTGATGCAGAAATCACCTCCCAAACGTTGTTGTTTTGAAACACTCTGTATATAAGTAGAATCGGCTTTCCCTCCCGCTAACTCATTTCATATTTCTGTCAAGATGATAACAAGGTAAAGATACCTTTCGTCTACTTTGGACTCATTTTTAAGTCAGAGCATTCTGAGCTTCGAGAATTCTATTGAGAGTATGTTTAGGAATTATGTCCTGTAGGAAATCCTTTGTGCACACATGACACATCAATAAATATGCATTTTTGGATGGCATATGTATGACTTCCTTTACACTGATATGAAACGCCACTTCACGATTTCTCGTGTTCGAAATTGCGTTTGTTGACAGCCGCAATTTCGGCTTTTTGGACAGCCTTAGCTGCGAAACTAAATACTTTCCCCATAGAAGCATATGACGTTTAAAATTATCTCGGTGTCAGGAATCTTCTCGCAAACGTCGATGTTGTTTGGAAACACTCTACATTACATTGATGGCAAGCAATTTATAGATATAGATCTCATAATTGTTTACGAGTTGAGTTGATTTTAACGGCCCTTTCAGCAGCGAGGCTATAAGAGACGGGACCTACTGATTAACGTAGAATCGAAACCACATGAGCTCCTGCCGGGAATCGAACCGGGTCTCCCAGTACTCAGGATTAAGGCTCTGTTCGAAAACACGATTTTTGTCTGAACTTGTAGGGCAAAGATAAATCATAGTCATTGATACTATAATACTAAAGACTGTCACGAATATCTTAAAATCTGTGAATCTGCTCCTTTATATCACGTATTGAATTTCAAAACTGTGAAGTGCATTAAGAAAGTAGTGTTTTTTGCCGTTCATAATATAAACAATTTGTGTATAGGCGACGTAAAAGTCATATTTCAAAAATCTACTGCCGGGTTCTCTCTGCTCCAAGCGAAGAGGTCACTACTTGTTCCGACCTTGAAACAACATGAGCCAATCTATCTTAGTACTCGAAGCAGAACAAGGTGGTTTTCTCCCTTCCTATGAATAAGTAGGCACAATGCGTATAAGAAGAGGTCAGAGGATTTGCTCACAGCCTATGCCTAGTTTCGCCTCTCTGAGGGCGTGATTATGATGTACGCACGGCCAGGTGATTAAACGAACACGTACCTGTCAGTATACGTACAGCACTGTGTATACTTATGCTGAAGGCGGGTGCTAATTCAATTGTTTTGCCTATTATTTAACCCCTTCAGTGCGTAATTTTCAGATGCGAACCGCTGAAAAAGTGTTTTTTTTTTTTTTTTTTTTTGAGAACTTTGGATGTTGATTCTAAATCTGTTTCAAAATCACTTACATCAGAATCACTAATTAATAACTCTTCCTCGATGTCAGCATCGTTGAAATATCGTTTTGAAGCCATTACTGTGCCGTCTGCTCTCAAACAAAACAAAGAATGAAAACTGTATTTGATGAAGCCCAAACTCTATTTTAATTTCTTTCTTTTTCTTCTTCTTTTAATTAAGCAACAATTGAAACCAGCTGAGCGCAAACTCGCTAAATATTGTCGGGATAACATTACTCATACTATGGGCAAGCATATTCGCCATACGCAATACAAAATAGCCAAAGCAAAATGAAAGCGTATATATACGCCATCCGCACAGCAGGTGCGTTTTGAAGACACGAGTTAACTCGCCACCCACACTGAAGGAGTTAAATAGTTTTCTTCATATCACTAATTGGAAAGGTACGTGACTTCGTGACTATATGGTAGAACCGTCACTGTATATAAGCATAAAGACTTACTGAAACCTAACGGATTCACCTAAGTTTGCCAACAACGGAGACAGTCAACTGATTTTTTTTTTTTTTTAAATAACAAAAACCTACTAATATGCAACTTATCAGTACCAGTCCCTAAACTTTCTTGCTTGGAAATTTTCCTTACTAACACTGTACAATACTGACTTTGTGGACAGTGTAGCAATAAAATTTTGGAATGATTTTCTCAAGTGAAAAATGTTACACCGTGGAAGATGGTTCCCTCAGCTTTCTAGGCTTCCATATTTTGTCTCGTGTCGGTGTTCGAGAAAGAGCGTGCCTAGATAGCACGTGTTGCACACACTATTGTGCACGGATCTCTGTTGCTATTTCGTGCAACGGTAGGCGGATCGGAGCCGAGCTTCACTAAATATAATCTCTTTTGGGCAGTTGGCAGATGTCATCGAGATATACAGCTCCTAACACACTCTTTTTTAATAAATCCTTGTTTAGCACATGGCGCTACCCGCCTACGTTGTGGGGACTATGTAGTCTCACTAGGTGTTCGACGCTTTCTTGTGAATGTCTGGAACACCCTGACCTCAGAGAACGTCTGAGACTAAGGATCTTAGGGAATAATGCGGTCTTTGTTCATGTGTTTGGAATGATTTTTATATTTTGTTATTTATTCGTTAGGCTTTTTCGCAACCTTTGTTTCAGCTTTTACTATATTTTTATTTTAATTTTTTAGAAGTTTTATTGTGAATTTTTAATGTGCAGCTTCTCACTCATTGCACATACTGTAACAGGGATAAATAGCCTCGCTGCTGATGTCTCCATAAAACTGGAATCAATCAATCAACACCCTCTCTCAGTGCAAAACGTTGCTCATTAACTCAGCAACTGCAAGTTGTTGGAGAATTAGTTTCCTTGTGTGTCCTTCAGTCTCCTCGTTCGTCTTGATGGTCTCCATATTTTCAAACACGTTGCCCTTGAGGTGAAACAAATTAGAGCATTACGGTGGATGGCCAAAGACATTGTCACCGAGTTGATCACAAGTCATTTGCTGGAGAACCTTGTGTTCTTGGCCTTCTTAAATTCGATACGTACAGATGTTAGTTTCTATCATACTCTGAAGTTTTGCATCTCTATTTTCCCAGAACAGCTATATCTTTGAAATGTGGACTCACTGTCTCACGTTAGGACGAGAAGTGAGATTTAGAATGTGAGTTATCATTGAGAAAATAGAGGTATTCTTCTAATTACCAACTGCTCTATCTGTCAGTACATGGAGAAATTTAACGGATTTTCAGGCTCTGAAAAAAAAAATTACGTGTAGGAATGTAAACCGCAATCCATGCGATTTTTCAGGTGACATATTTTGTATAAATATGACTAGTATATAATCATGCATAGTTGCAATACAGTCACAGTTAATAAAATACTATTTGTTGTTTTTAACCAGCACAAAGACACAAACCACTTTCTTAAGTAATCGCTAACGATCTTGCCTTTGATGTTGCCGGTCCCGGGTTCAATTCCCGATGGGGATACTTGGTTGAAAAGGCGTGAAAGCTTTCTCAAACCAGCCATGCTGAATTTTTCTCATTCACCCGGCAAAATGCTGGGATGATACTTCACAATGGTCCTAGGTCGCTTGCTTTCTCCCCTAGTTCCAGGGTAATGTAATCACAGAGGGATGTAATACGGGCTAACCTGGCAATGGATGTCGAAACCCCACATATTGATTTATAATCCTTCTAAAGGAGATATTTCATAGCCATTTTAGTATGAATTTAGTTATTTATGGAATAATACCACTGCAATGACATGACAGTATTCAGGAACGCTATAATGGCTTACTTTTCATATTAAGTTACTGTACCCATTGAAAATTTTAAGAGAAAATTGCTGAGACAGTAGTAGAGATAGGAATATATCCTCGGTGTCTGTTGGTGACTTATAGGTTGAATAGTAAGAAAATTTTGGCTCTTGCTTCAATTTAATTTTTCAGGACCTCTAAACTTCAACTTCAGGGGAAATCTGTATTTTCTTTCATATGGATCCATGCTTCACTGCAGTACCATGTGCTTATAAATTTTCATTAAAAAAAAAAAAAGTATAACAGATCATAAAATAAGAGTAGGTGGAAAAATGAAACTAAATTCTGCTTTAAAAAAATTCTTACGTCCTTGTACATATCAATTTGTTGTCTATATTTAAAATGGAAGTCTAACTAGCAATGGAAAGTGTGTTATTGTCAGGGTTGGCTGGTTTAAACCCTTTCTTGTTTCCAATTGGTTTAAATAAAAAATAATGAATGGTAAAATAAGATAAAAACGCCACAAATCGTGTGAACTTCATTCGAGATTGCTCTGAACCATCTAGATATCACCCACATTCTTAATAATTAATTTTCAACGATAGTTAATGAATTCTCTATGTTTGTTATTGTACGAGTATACGTTAGATCCTTTGTTGTATAATCTAGATCCTTTGTTGAACACATGCGGACTAAATTAGATCTTCTGTACTCTGTAGTCTTCTGAAATTGTCCACTAATTTTAAAGATGTATAATTCCGTATAGCAATTTAACTTATGTATCTTTTTGTCTTTCTGCAGTGACTTAAAATATTCACAAGTATGGTACATTAGTAGAAGAGATTTCTATCAGGAACCCTCTATGGACGAGTCCGTAAATTCGTCGCCTTTGTAATCAAGGAGTCCTGGGTTCGAATCTAGGTGCAGGAGTGAGGTAAACCCAGTAGGGGTTCGGATCCTACTATGAGGTGTACGTCCCATGCTTCATAAGGACGTCAAGGTCAAACTTATTTCTATCCATATGCAACTTAAATAAACAAAACTAATTTTATTTAACTAGGGTTGGCAACACTTTTTATTGTTTGAAACACACGAGGGACTTCTCTTTTTTCTTTTAAAAAATATAGTTTTCTGATTTCTTCTTTCTTTATTCAAGGGCTGTTACCTCTGTAGTCACTATTACGTCTCTACTAGGCATATGTTAATATCTGGAGTCGGACAAATGTACGTTTAAATAACTTTCATGTATGCATATGTGGATTTTTTAAAAAAGGAGTATTAAATGTGCAATGTTGGAGTGAACCAAATCGTGTTTTACAGTACCATTATGATGATTACCTTATGTACTAGTTCGTAGTTTTCTTCAGGTAGACAAGATTCATCACAAGAACATAGGATTAGATACTAGAAGTCAAGGCAAGGTACAAGAAAAAAAATTATATGTAGGAACCACAACATTTTTATTTTAATAGATTCAGTGCCATACAAAGTCATTTTTGTGTCAATGGACAAAGCAGTGACGAAAAAAAAAAAAAAATGTGCCGATAGATTTACACATATTTTTTTTCTTCCTACAATTCTACAATGAAAAGTTACTGAGGTAAGGAGTTACACTTTCTAAATCTACTCTCTATCAACTAGCATGATTCTGATCTTTACAGATTACTTCACTGCACAGACTCATACTCCCACAAGTACTCACAGTAAAAACTTCTTTTTGTCTTTTACCACTCTTAACATGACTCTCTAAACAATGCCAACAATTACCTAATAATAAAAAGCAACACTATTTTTCAAGGACCAACTATCACATTTAGCGAATTAGCCAGAGTATGACACTAGATGTTACAGTTGTTTTTTTTTCTGTTTTATATAAAAAAAAGTGATAGCACTAGTTGCTAATCAACTATGTCACAAAAGGAAAAAAAAAAACAATACAAAATTCTAACTGAATCCAATAATATGCAGAAAATGAAAACAATGTTACAATGACTCTACATAATTGTTACATTAAAAAGGAAAATGTGTAACAGATGAATAACTTAAAAAATATATATGATTGTAGTTTCTACTACAGAAAACGAATTGTTTTACTAATTGTTGTACACTTTTCAACTTTTGCATATTGACATTCACCAAACAGGGCACTACAATTTGGTTGGCCATTAATTAATCACATTAAATGGTAATTGACTTCCTCAATGGCTGTGTATTTATATTCTACGTTATAATAAACTATCAGACCTAAAAACAGCGGATCCCACTGAACAGCATAAATGGAACTTTTATTTTTCTCAAAGTCATTGCAATACATCTAAACTACATGGACTTCTGTTGCCATAATTAGTTATCTCTTTTATATTTGCATGATCTAAATATACTGAAGAACACCTACAATCATTCACTGTACAAAATACTTCAAATGCACTATAACCAGTGAAATATTTGGCAGGATCTTTTAAGCTGGTGACAAAGACTAAAATGGGACCAAGAAGTCGATGGGATGCTGGTCACCTCCTAGATACATTTTGGTGTTTTCTTTTTTTCTTTTCTTTTTCACACGAAGCTTCACAATCACATCAATGTACTATAGGAATTCTTTCAACTCTCATTTTCCAGAAAATGACAGCACCATCTTCACTTTTTGCCAAAGGGTAAACAGAAATAGTTATGTACTGTTTAAATTAAAAAGAAAACAGCCTATCTCATGCAGGTAATAAAAGCAAAATTACTCCAAAAGAAAACATACAATAACTTCACTAGTTTGCTGTATTCACGGTTTAAAAACGCACGAATACGACATGCTATTCTGAGGATAGCTTTAGTTTTTGAACGCTGAGTTTACTCATTTAAAAAATAGGGGATCTGAACACGACATTTCACAAAGAAAAAATAGAACACAGAAATTCACACTGGTCTGTAAAATGTTTTAACTATTCTACATAGATGAAGTAATGACCAACCTACAATCTAATGACATCGATATAACACTATTCATCATATAAACATTACTCTATAATGAAAGAAATGTTTCAACAGCTAAATTAAACAACGCTTGCATGAATGTCTTTCAAAGTCCTAATTTCATATATTAAAAACAAAAATGGAAAAGTGGGGCGGGTTGATTCTTGAGAAAAGAAAGAAAGTATGATCCTTGTGCTACTAAACATATCTCCAAACACAATGGGGAAGACCAAGTGCGTCAACTGTAAACTTAGGAAACGTCACAACTAGAATTGAGTACAAACAGTAAAGAAGATAGGTGTCATACAATGTGATTTTTTTTTAAAAAAAAGAAAAAAAAAGATTAAAATGGAGGAATGATACTTCAAAATAGTATTCTTCCATTTAAGCACTAGATGATATGTTCAGGTCGCCTTATATATAATATATATATTTAACATAGTAGTATTTGCTTTATGTCCAAGAACTAGTCTTGGCTTCCCCAGTTGATTTACTCTTTACTTTTCATAGCTGATACCGAAGTACAGTCTATTATCCTTCACTACAAATAACCTTGTGATATTGACATGGTTTTACCTGAGTGCAAAAGGAGAGTCTCTTGTAATGATACAATACTAAGAGGTACTTTCTCCCAGGAGAATTCATGTCTTTATTACTTTTATTAATTTTGGAATCCTAATGCGTGTTCCACATCTCAATAGTAAGATCCACGTTATCAATCCCAATATCATATCTTGTACTAGTTATCCAATGTTTTTGTTCAGGCCACATCACAGGTACTTCATGCATAGCCACAATAGTTCACTGCACGCAACTGCCGATTTTTTTCTTTTTTCTTTTAAAAAAAAATTAAGAAGTCTTACCAAGATGATATGTCTGTCCTTTGGCCATCGAATTTTATCCTCCTGGGGCACAGCCCAAAGTCAGGTAAACACATTCTAATTAATGCCATGTTGTAGAGTTGAGTTTGGACTGGACATAATTTTTGTTGGTATGGTATTGAGACTGACCACCCACTCTCCTGGACATATCTGTACGTAGCGGTTGCTTGGTTCAACTATTGCTGACCTTGCAGAGAAGCTGGAATATGTTTTGAAGACGAAAAGCAGAGCTTCATGATATAAGGAAATTTTCCAGCTGCAAAGCAAAGAAAGAATGTCAATCAGTAATATTATGACTCATGCAAATATAGCAACGCTCATAAATATTGGGTAGGGAGTCTATGGTAGGTAGCTCAAAATTTTGCATTCAGTGTGAATTAATCATTGAGCTAAGTGCATATTACAAATTAGCTGAAATTGTAGCTGCTTTGGGGAGCTAAAATTTGTACTTTGAAGCGGAAAGATGTTCTGAGGTGGTAACACAGTCACTAGACAGGTAAGAGTCATCTTACATGTTGTCAATTAAATTTGGATCGAATTGAAAACTTTTACTTCACTTTTCTATTGCAATGCACTGAAAAGCCTACTTCAATCAATTCGTTCAAGAGTTAATAAAAACATATGTACTACTTTTATAGTTACTATACTACTTGGATATAAAGCTCAACAATCATTGAAATTACCGCTCTAACTGTATTCAAAGCATTAGTGAATGTGTGGATTATAATCCGACATGAGAAGGGGAAGAGATTTTTCTTTACTTTCAATTTTTTCTTCTTTCTGTTTTGTTATATCAAGTGTAATATTTTGGTATATAATCTGAAAATTATAATTGATGTGATCACGGTTGGGTTGTCACTAAGCTTAACTCGTTTCAACTCAAGTTTTAATAAAAACACTACTACTTCAATCCATAGCGAAAAATATTAGGTATTGCTATAAGATGTGATTATTTTGTTCTCTGAAAATTTTCCAATAGAACACAAATTATATTAGTTTCATTTTTACTCAAAGTGAGTTTCACTGTAAATCAAACTAGATATATAATCTAATTCTAAAAAGTGATGAGTAAACTGTCAGGCATCCTACCCTAACATTTTGCGACAAGACAATGTATGAATTCGTAAATAGGAGCAAAAACTAAGTTCACACTCATAAAACAGTGCGATATAAAAGTACGTATATACAGAGTAATCAAAAAGTCACGCAACCATGGAAAAGGAATGTACGATTTCAACCGGACAGCAGAGCCTCCCATACCGCTTATGTGAAATGAGTATTTGGAATCTGTGTTATAAAGCTACACCACTTCCAAGCCAATGGGCCACCTTACTCTCCCAATCTCATTCCAGACTTTCTCTTACTGGAATATCTAAAGTCAGCAACTTAATAAATTTACTCACATACTTTGGAAGATCGGGAAACAAACAATCCACTAACTGTGGCTAACATCTCACGTGCGTGCGCATCCAGGAACAATATCAGAAGGATGCACATGTGTGAAGGGTAGAACCTTCACGGATTACGTGACATTTATCACTCTGTATGTGAAACTGACTACAAAATTTATACAAATTCAAACACTTCCTAAAACAGTTAAAATACTATGGAAAGAATCAACATTCTACTTACATGGGTTTGGAATTGGAGAATGATTACACATCATGAGAGCTTCAAGGGAATCTTGGTTGCTGTCGAACTCCAACAACCCAGATGAACTTCTTTCAGCTAAAGAAAATCAAAATGCTCATATTATCCTTCAGCACAAATGTGTTTTCAATTTGCAAAATGAATTACATAGTACTTTGCTCGCATGAATTAACACTGGCAGTTTCCAAATAAACAATTTATCCTTTCTCCAATTTACTGAAGCCGGATTTTAAAAGCTGGGTATGCATCATGTACTTCAATATATAAAATATTACATTTTTGTCTTTATATGTAAATATTACACGATATACAGGGTGGTCTGAAAGTAGGTATACAGTCCCGTGCTGATCAGCTCATTGTATTTTATATCATTTCTTATTGTTATTCATGAGGTAGACTTAATTTCTTTATTATTTGTTCTTCAAGTGTTTTTACTTACACCTTAAGCCCGGAACAGCCGAAGCAAATAAACCCATAAGCTAGAATGTTATACAGGGTGGCCCAAAGTAGGTATACACCCCTGCATTGATGAAGCATAACATTCTAGCTTATAGGTTTATTTTCTTCGGTTGTTCCGAGTGAGATATAAGTAAAAAGACATTAAGAACAAACTAAGTTTACCCGAAGAATAACAGTAATTATATGAAAAGCAATGAGCTGATCAGTACGGCAATGTATACCTACTTTTGGGCCATCCTGTACATTTTATATCATTTGTAGTATTTTTAAATGATTTCCTACCTACTATGAAAATTACATCGAATCATTTATATCACAATTATATACAGTATACACGTATTTACAGATATGAAATGTTTGTAAGCTGTACATTTAAAAAGGATGGCTCATTGATAGAGCGCTTAGCTCTGGACACTGAGTTTTGAATATCTTTGGACTTAGCTTGATGGTGAACAAAACTACATGCAAATTCCTTTTATCACTATTTTCGTTCATTTGCATTTACTACTTCGTAAATCAAAGTAAATGTCTCTTTTCTTTCGGTACAGAGCCTCCTTTACTTCCCCAAATATCCATCTCAAGAGAGAGTAGGTGAAACTCAGCGGCATTATTGCGAGTGAAGAACGAGAAAAAACTCGAAGCCTTATCGACTACGCTATTGAGACTACCTTACGATTAAATAAATATCTTTAAGAAATTAATATTATTCCCTTAACAATTCACTAATTTTGCGAAGATATTCAGGAAATAGTGTCACCAATAATTGTCTTTTCCCACTCTCTCTTACTTGCTACAAACCTACTTCGCAAATTCACTGCTACCACATAATGTTCATTTACAATATTACTTATTCAGGTTTAAAACCATTTAAAATATGGAGATGGCAGATTTTCACTTACTTTTCGATGGAAATAACTTGATTGTTTTCGGTGGTTTAACTTTCGCATCTTCGAAAACCTTCCTCATCGCATCCTCTGTCAGATTAGGTGGAGTATTAAAGAAGTGGAGTATCTATGCAGGGAAATAATCATATTAGTAACATTAGCATCCTGACATATATTGTTTAAACTGTAATTTTTGTTAACTTCCCATTCGTCACAATACGAACCTTCGTTTACTACTGATAGCAATAATTTATATTTTCAATTAAAATTGTTACAGTTAGCAATAAAATAATGAATGAGTATTAGAATACAAAATAGCAAATGATATACTCAACAGTACGTATGAATTAATTTACGCGATTTTTATTAATAGGTCCGATGCCGTTCTAATATTTTAACATGAAAATACTTAGATATCAAATACTATATAAATATCCACTATACAGAACATCAATACATTTGGAATAAGCACTAAATTTATTACCTTTGATGGTGGTTGAATTCTATTTTTGCTTGCCATTGCAGGATTAATAAATCTGTTATTTTTGTTTCCCATGAAATCCTTGAAGGAAGGAGAACCATCTGGTAATGTATACGGTTGCATAACATCACTTAGGAATGCTTGTTTGGAAAACCTATTTAAGACAATCATCACTATTAGAAACAATGTAAAACAATATCGACGATTTATTTACAGAACCAAGAGCAAACAGAATACACGCGTGCCTTTGGGTTCAACTCCCAACAAAAGTATCTAGTACCAATACTATATTTTGGTCTTTACTCTGAAGATACGGCAAATTTGAATGAAGAGAAACCAATAACATTATTATCACAAACTTCGTATCACTATAATGTAAGTTAACTTGAGATTGAATGTTACATCTTGTGCACTGAAGCAAAGCCAATTACATAATTAATAATTCATAAAGTACAGGAACAGAAACATTAAGAAAGCACAGACGTGCACAAGCAAGTTGTTTTACATCCTATGCCCCACTCAATCTGATTTATGTAATTTTAATTCTTTTTCTCGACTTACATATCAAGCAAGCTACATTCGTGTAAATAACGTACAGGGCATGTTCCAAAAATATCGAGAAAAAATTCAGAGAAAAATAATATTTGTTACAGATCAAAACAAAAACTACTACAATTCTTCATAATAGCACACCTGTGCATTGCTGCCATTCACGGTACTTATACCTTCTAGAAGTCGTAGAGGGAAACCTCTTTGAAACAACGCATCGAAGCCGCTTTGGCGATCCTCCACCGTTCCGAATAGTCTCTCAAGTTCCCCTTGATTAGAAGCAAAAAAGGTACACCGTGCGAGAAACTAGGTGACATGATGTGTTGTTATGCAGCACCCAGGTGTATGCGATCTTCCTGATGAGTTGTTCCTTTTGCCGCAGCCGGTCGAGAATCATTACGTAGTACTAACTGTCCGGCAGGCACATTTACTATGGATTACGCCATTTGTATGAGAAGACAATAAATGGTCTTTATCTTCAATTTGCCCACGCGAACTGTTTTCGGGTGAGGAGAGGCTCTTGTGTGTTACTCTGAGCTTTAGCTTTTGATTCGAGATCGTATTCGAATACCCGTGCTACGTCACCAGTTCACGGTTTTCCTTCCATTTATCACACAACACTTTGGGAACCATTTTGGCACACAACTTCCTAATGTGCAAATCATCTTGTCAGAATTCGATGAATAATGGGTTCCGGTAGACTAGATGCGTTCGCTATTATTCTGACACTGAGGCGTCGATCCGACTTCAACACTTTTCCTTATGTTTTTATCAGTTCCGAGCTGATCGCTCTTGACGTCTTCTCGGCCTTCCCGGACCATCTTGTGCCACTCCTACATTCTCGCTATTGACATCCTCAGTGGCGGCGATTGGACGTTAAAAGTGGGGGGAAGGCAAGACGACGGAAGGCTGTATAACTAATAGGATATTATCTTTTTTTTTTGTTAAAATACCGTATATCGTATTTCATATTTTATTAAGTAAATTGACAGGACCAACGCAAGTAGGTACTAGCCCTTTGTACTCTTAAACAGAGATTTGACTTTTTGCTCATGAACATCTTAAAATTCAAAGCGGCTGATTAATATATTGAATCCTTGTAAGAAGTAGGCTGGAATTATTGTGTTCCAATAGGTTGGAATTTTTGGGTTATTTTTCGTGTCAACTAAAACGCAATTTCTGCAGCTTTCTTAACTCCACGGGGGGATAACCATCACGTAGTCACGCTACGGCAAATATTATATGTCACCATTTTTTTTCTGTGAACCAGTAATACATACAAAAACTTTACATTTCCAAATGAAACTATACACATTAGTGGGTTACTTCAAAAAAAGTGGGAGCGAATCTGCCCGCCCTAATCGCCGCCCATGGACATCCTCGAAGGCTTCTTTAATCATGTGGAACGTCACAACTTCTGATCTTTTGAGCGATCTAATCGCGTAACGCTTTCCCTGAAAAGCTGTATCTTTATTCTCGACGCGATTAACGAACTGACCTTTATCCCAACTGCGATCTTCGTTGTCACGATAGGCACGTGGCCGAGCCGGGTAACATTCTATAGCTGGGAAAAAAGCTTTCTCGGTATTTGTGGGACAGACCCTGTATAGAGTATTAATTAATATAAATGATAATACATACCCTAGCTGAAGTTTTGAGCCGAATAATTGGGCATTATTCAGATTCTGAATAGCTCTTTCTACTGCCAGGCTATCACCCATTTGAATCATAGCACAGCCTTCTTTGGTTTTCAAAAATTTAACCTAAAAAGAAACGTATATATAAATTTCTGGTCTTCTCCATTGAGATAGACTACCACTCATAGAAAGATTAAAAAATAGTCAATAATATAGGAAGTGTTTTATAGATTTTGACACCATCTATATTATATCCAGCAGAACAAGGAGGATTAGGCGCAAGTGCGTGAATCCACTGAAATGTTAACTAATTATTTAATATTAGAACTACGGATTATTACACAAAATAACTATCGAAGCATTAACGACTTCTAAATCCAGCACCTCAACATTTTTCACATTTATCCTGTCACGGTTGACTCGAAAATATTAATGGTTTTAAGATGTGCGATCTCCTTACGCTAAAGGACATGGATAATGAAACAATCGGTGGATTTCAAATGTGAGAGAAAATCCACTGACAATGTTGCTACCACAGACTTGCATGACCGGTGATAGAACCAGAGACCTCTTGTACCATGGGTGAACGCTCTACCATTTACGAGCCGTGACCTCTATAGTTTATTGAAGGTTCACAGTCTCTTGTTTTTCGTGAAATAACCTAAAGAATAGATTATTTGATGGCTGATTAGACAGCACACTCGTCTAGGCCCGAACTCTCTCGTTCTTACGTAAAAACACAATTAAAAGTATTTTCATTATATATAAGTCAGTGTTTGTGACTTACCTCTTGAACCATTCGAACGATATCGATTAAATTTTCAACATAGATGAAGTTCGGGCCTGGGATGTTATCATTTCACTTTGATGTGCGACTTAGGCGGAGAGGGGATATATATATATATATATATATATATATATATATATATATATATATGATATAAATGACCGATACTAGTGTCAAATCTATAGTTTTCTGAGTTACTGAAATGAACAGTTACAGTTCTGATACCGTTTAAGTCCAAATTCAGCTCTGCAACTTCGAGGAGAGGAAGGGCAGATATAAAATAATGATCGAAAATTACTGATATTAGTGCCAAATCCCTAGTTTTCGGGTTTGCTGCGATGAACAGTGATACTTCCGATGCCGTTTAAATCCAAATTCAGGTTTTTATGTCCAAAATGAAATGAATTCGACCCGTGAGAAGAAAGAGTATTTTGCTAGTATATAATATTTGGCTACCCCAGATTTAAACTTCTCACCCTGGTGTAGTGTAAAAGCTTGGTAGAAAGAAGAGTACTGTAATAATGGTACGACATTCCTACATCTCTTAATACTATACATATGATAAGACATGCATTATACGTTAAGTTTGGGAAGCTGACTGAAGTAAAATGTAATTTGTGAAAAAACTCATCTGACAAGTAAACCTTACGTTTGGGTGAATCGAGTTGCTGACTGAGACACATATGAGAAAGTAGTACTAAATGTGGTCAGTATTTCAGTGAAGTTGTAGGTGCGAAGCTCCAGGGGTTTAGGAGATACAGCTACCAGAACATCACATGGAAGTACAGAATAGTCTTCATACAGTTGGAGGTAAAAGCTCTGTAAGACCTCTTGTAGCGACAAAAGGTGAATAACAAATATATGGGTACATATTAGGACTAGGGGGAAGTCATATAGTAAGGGTATACCTGACGGCGGCCATCTTGAAATCCGCCATTTTGAATTAAGGTTAAGTTTTTAAAATAGGAATAGGGTCATGTGATACATGATTTAAGGCGCAAATTCAACCAGAAGAACAATGGTGAGTTTAATTTTTATTTACGTGCAATTGGTAAAAAGTTACAGGGAAATTAAATATTGTTGCAGCATATGTATTAGTCCTTCACCCCACCTTGTAAATTTTGTGTTAATGATAATAATTAAATAAAAAGCAGGTGGATAAATATTAGGTCTATGGTAAGAGTTGCCTTGATGGCGGCCATGTTCAAATCCGCCATTTTGAATCAGACAAAAGTTTTAAACAAAACGCATATCAGTGACACCTTATTAATAGCAAATTTTACCATAAATCCAACGGTATAACCATTTTTGCTTTATCATTAACCAGCACAAAATTAAATGGGAATAGAGTAATGCAATAGATGACTTGGGCTAGAAGTTAATCAGAAATACATTGTTGGCGTAACAAATGCTGGTTAATGATAAAGCAAAAATGGTTATACCGTTGGATTTATGGTAAAATTTGCTATTAATAAGGTGTCACTGATATGCGTTTTGTTTAAAACTTTTGTCTGATTCAAAATGGCGGATTTGAACATGGCCGCCATCAAGGCAACTCTTACCATAGACCTAATATTTATCCACCGGCTTTTTATTTAATTATTATCATTAACACAAAATTTACAAGGTGGGGTGAACGACTAATACATATGCTGCAACAATATTTAATTTCCCTGTAACTTTTTACCAATTGCACGTAAATAAAAATTAAAGTCACCATTGTTCTTCTGGTTGAATTTGCGCCTTAAATCATGTATCACATGACCCTATTCCTATTTTAAAAACTTAACCTTAATTCAAAATGGTGGATTTCAAGATGGCCGCCGTCAGGTATACCCTTACTATATGACTTCCCCCTAGTCCTAATATGTACCCATATATTTGTTATTCACCTTTTGTCGCTACAAGAGGTCTTACAGAGCTTTTACCTCCAACTGTATGAAGACTATTCTGTACTTCCATGTGATGTTCTGGTAGCTGTATCTCCTAAACCCCTGGAGCTTCGCACCTACAACTTCACTGAAATACTGACCACATTTAGTACTACTTTCTCATATGTGTCTCAGTCAGCAACTCGATTCACCCAAACGTAAGGTTTACTTGTGAGTATCAAAGTACCATACTGAAGTTCAAATTATTAAGTGATCAGTGTTTTCTAAATGTACTAAATGAATTCAATTTTGTACTTACCCTAATGACGTTTCCGTACAAACAGAATATGTTGAAAAGTTTGTCTGGATTAACTTTGTCTCCATTGAGGCCATAAACCATCATAACAGAACCAGTCTGTGGAACAGGTGGATTAGGAGCATGTGGCATAGTCGGGCCATACCCTGGTCGAGGAGGTGAAGGACGTAATGGCTCTCGAATATCACGACCATAATCGTTTTTTAACCCATATCTGTGAATTAAATTGGCAAAGGAAAATATTAAGAAAGATTTTCAACTCGTGCATACCTATTTCGAATTAGTTTCTGCTTTGTACATTTACAATGATATATAATTGGATTTTCTTTTGTACGAGGGGTGAACAGAAAGTAAGGTTACAAAGTCTGCAGTGAAACGTGTATATGTTATTTCATACAACCAATACAACCAACAGATAGTAAATACATTAGGTTATTTTTCCACAGTTTCCATATCCGTTGAGGCACTTGTTGTATCGTGGGATGAGTTTGAAGATTCCCTCCTGGTAAAAATCGTGTCCTTGCGTCTTCAGCCACGTTGTCTCCTCATCTAAAGCGAAGCGACGGCCTCCTAGGTGTTCCTTACATTCCCAATTCTGCAACCAGATACGTAACGTGATCCTCCCGTTGTCCTGAATCAGTTCCTCCACGTGATCTCTGTTCAAATCTGTTGATACCGTGATGGGTTGGTCACGGTGCTCCTCGTTGGTAACGTTTTCTCTACAAACTTTCGACACCATTTTGTGTCATGCTGAAGAGACATTACAGCAGGAATGCAAATAAGGTACAAAATTTAACTTGCCCAAGAAAAAAGCTACTAGCCCACACCCCACAATAGAAATCATTTACTTACCTTCGGTTGACACTAAATACTCGCCCGCACCGATGAACCACTCACCCTGGGCGAGTGGTTATTTGCATCCCTGCATTCCAGTCTCTCCGTAAACCTCTACCAGCTGCCGGTGAATTTCAGCCGCGGTTACCTGTTTCACCCACAGAAATCGAATAACTGAGCGGACTTCTTCGCGAGACCAGTTTTCCAAACGAGTTGCCATTTGTGTTTACATACAACTAGCGCTCTAGGTTGCAGGTGGCTGAAACTGCACAGTTGCCAACTCCATATATTACATACGCCTTACACTTCTCTGTAACAGAGGAAACTCCAGAAATATCAGCCTTGTAACCTTAGTTTCCGATCCTCTCTCGTATATATAAAAATTATCCTGTTTGGATGATTTGGTTTAACAGTCCTCGTAAACAGTGCTGATTCCATTTTCCCACGGGGAAATTTCAAAACAACAGGGGTTAAAAATGTACTACGAAGGTACTGAAAAACCACACTGAGCACAATGGGAGTGAGGCCCGGGGATTTCGTAGCTTCGGGAAAGAGCTCCCTTCCTCCGGGTCACCCACTGAAATCATCACTGATCATAAAATTAAAGAAACAGCCAAAACTAAAATATCGATTTCCGAGAGATAACACTTCGTAGAAAGGCAAGTCTTAACATTATCCACAATCACGTTATTAAATAATAATAAAATAAACCATTACATGTACTGACATGTGCATAATTCCACAAGAGCACGTGGAATTCTCCATTTTATAATTCATTAGATACAAAATATAGACGAAAGCATTTTAAATGTGATTATACATACATTATCTCATTCACTTTGGAACAGAGAGAATTCTCACTGAATTATTCTAATCTAAGTTAAATTGTTTTCTTAAAAGTACAGTATTCTCTTAAATCATCCAATTTGCTGTGTACATTATTTTATTTCTTAAATTTGTTAGCAGCTGCAAGCTTCCTACAATTACTGAATAAGTTACGAATTTTGTCTTGAAAGACACGCGTTATTTATCACAATTACAATTCCTAGCTCAACGGTTGTTAAGTATTTTCATAGTTAATTTCCCTTATATCCGAAACATGATATGTAATCTTATCAATTTACGTATCCAAATAAAGTGGCGAACTTCTTGCACTCAGTTTTTCAAAGTAATGGGAGTTTTTTTTTTTTAAATATATTTTTCGTAAAACGATGTTCGAGGGCAGCTATTGATGATGCGTACTATGGTTTCTGAACAAACAAAAGTACGCTTTCATTTGTCCGCTGAAACACCAGAATTGTTGAGGCGAAGCAACAAAGGCAACAGTTTTAAAGTAGTAAATGTTCCGCAATCGCTTTCCCTGATTTACTTCTCTTGTTAAACTACAAAGAAGCAACAATAATTCTGAAACAGTTGTAACTGCGGACGGGAAGTGTTTGTTTTGAGCTGCATCTTCAGTAACGATACCATTGGGAGCTTTCCGAGCCAATGAGGCACGCGGGACTACTTTTTCAAACAGCACTGTATGTGATTTGATCACACGGCAATCTCCAACGTCTGATCACAACTTCAAAACTTCGAGGATCTCAACTGCCACTTTTTCTTCCATGCAGTTGCCATGGACATACATACGATCGATGCATTCGTTATGTATTGATATTGGCCTACTTAGAGAAGGATTTTTACAGAGATATCCGTCGTCAAATTTCATAACCACGTGAAAGACAGTCGAAATCACACTAAGTGTAACTTCCTATATTCAATAATCAGTACCCTCCTAATAAGAAGCAGTACACATTAACGTGTGACTTACTGCTTATATGCATAAAATTTGTGGCTGATAAAAACCAACTACAAAGTCAATACTTTCTATCTCAAGCGCACATATAAATAGACTTCTACATAGTCTCAAACTACAGATATATTATACGAGGAGCAGTTAAAAAGGTTCCCACAATGTAAGTACACACTAATCACCTACAAAGTTGACACCTTCGGAACACATTTGTTCCACCGCTCCTGCTCATTATTAACTTGGGAAAGAGTCAAACATCCTGTGGTTTTTAATTGAAATGTTTCTAAGGCTATCAAGTTCTCTGAATCAGATTTTCCTCAATTTGCACATGAACTTCATGTTTGAGCGTTGCTCGATCTGTGAAATTGCTCCAACTGATTACTACACTCCTCCGTTCATCTACACTACTCGTACACTGCCGTTATGATCTGTTCACACTTTTCAATTTCATAATCGGGCAACCTAAGGACTGCACTGTACAAGCAAGATTCACACTTAATTGTTATTGCACTACAAATGCCAAAACTACAACAGCATTCCGGGAACTTTTCGACTGCCCCTCATATTATTTATTTGTTTACTTCACACTAGTGACAAAGCAAATGAATTCTTTTACGTCAAGTTATCATCTGTTGTGGAAATTGATCATACGTGTAAATTAATGACGAATAAAAAGAGAATCTAAACATTCAACTATAATGCTCACCAGGTCCTAATAACCTCCATAATAAACCTGAGTATTCTATATTACGTTATTTTGAATTTCCTTATACGTTACAGTAACTTAGTTGATTTGGGGTTTAGCACCCTTTCTAGCACCGAGGCTATATGAGGCGTGAACCCACAACTTGACGTGGGATTCGAACCAAGTTAGCTTCCAGCGGAAATCAAATTCGAATCTGCCGCGTCTTTGGCACATGCGCAAGTTTCTGATCCATACAGTACAATAGTACACATGAAGCACTTTATGTGTATTTTTCTTAACTCCTTACTCAAGGTGCCACAAAATATTTTCTTCTTCCTTCTAAAGGCTTCTTTCGCCATTCCTATCCTTGCTTTTATTTCAGAATTTAACAGTCCCATTATTAAAACCTATAACTGACGAAATTATATACACTGATGATTCAAGAGGGTGTAGGTATGAATAATAGATTTTTTTGCAATAATGTCAATTTTTTGTTCATAATATGAAATATAGATTTAGAACTGACAAGCACTGAATGCGACGACTCAACCAAATCGTACACTTGAGATTAACTGTTACGTAAGAACAACACAAATGAAAAGGTTCGATTTACCTGTCCAGCAGAGGTGCAGGTCCACCGTACCTGTCACCATAATCATTGTACGATCCAGGTCCATTCTGATGCCCTCCATACCCATCCTCATATCTGTCGCCACCGCCACCATAAGGAGGCTGGCCGCGAAGAGACTCTCCTGCAAAGATTTAAAAAAAATCTGAAAACAGATGCACCTGAAACATTTTACATCTAAACACACAGAGATACTTTCTTTCCCTTCTCTTCCAATCAATGGTCAGCGTATATAGGGTGAAGGCAAATTTGTGATTGGTTTGTTACTTCTTACTATCTACTGTTGCAGTTCTATAGTAATTTCTTCGCATATTAGGGTACATCCCAATCACACTGCTGTCAATATAAAACAAGCGCAGAAAGTTATGGGTTTTC
Organism: Thermobia domestica; assembly: GCF_964235325.1. NCBI lineage: Eukaryota > Metazoa > Arthropoda > Insecta > Zygentoma > Lepismatidae > Thermobia > Thermobia domestica. The sequence continues at coordinate 266,923,966 of NC_137462.1, forward strand.
CAGACTCAAAATTTCTGTTATGATTACGAGTATGGAGCACATGCCAATTCCTTGTAAAATTTGATTATGAAGGGCTGTTTAATAATAGATATGCAAATGTTAAGAGTAATTTCACAAAAGGTGTGCGCATAGCAACGAAAGAAATGTTGGAATAAGACGTTGTAAGAAATAATCATGAGTTCATAAGAAAACAGCTGGGACTCCTATATGCACCTGTAGAAGTTTAATCGCACTTCTACACGATAAAGAGTTAATACAGTCACATTTTATACTGGAATCTTTGAAACTCAAGATTTAAAAAAAAAAAAAAAAAGTACATTTTAGTGATAACGGGATTCCGACTACAACTGGTTCGAAGTTTTGTTTTTATAAATTTCATAAATACTGAACTACTTTTAGTGGGTTTTAATATACTTATTAGTAATTCCACCATGAAACCTCCTATATTAGTATTTTACCTACGTACAATCTGAGTTACGAATACTTTATGTCATCACAGTATCTGAGACCAAGATCCTAAGACGAATATTCGGACCCAAGAGGAACAGGAATGGGGAACGGCAGAAACTTCATAACTACTACATAATTTAAACCGTTTACCAAACATTGTTTGGGTCATCTAGTCTAAGAGGCTCAGGTGGTCAGGTCTTGTAGCCAGAATGAAAGAAACTAGGAACGTTTTCAAAGTTTTAATTGGAAATCCAATCGGAAAACCACTCTTAAGAAGACTAGGCGCAGATGGGAGTACAATATTAAGACGGATCTCGTAGAAATAAGAATAAAAAGTAGAAATTGGATCCAGTTGGCTAACGATAGGAGTCAGAAGTCAGTGGAGAGTTTTGTGAACGTGGCATTGAACCTTCGGATCCTATGGACCATAGAGCTAGTTATCTTTACTACAAAAGAGAGCAACGATGCAATAGTTTCCAAGGACACTACCATTTTTCTTGAATTATGGTACTGACAATGCCATTAAGCTTAATTCTGGTATAGTGGCCCCGTGTAGCGTAGTCGCTAACACTCTCTCCTTTGGTGCGAGCGGTCCCGGGTTCGATTCTCGCTGGGAACACTCGGTCGAAAAAGGGTCAAAGCTTTTTCAGGCCAGCCACGTTGAGTGAGGTTTTTCCTGGGTTTTCCTCATTCACAGCAGACAAATGCCGGGATGGTACCTAACAAAGGTTCCAGGCCGCTTCCTTCCTTCTCTTTCATCGGATAGTGTGCTCGCCGAGGGACGTCATCCCTCATGCACGTGACGGGCTAAATGGCCTTAAATGCCGACAGCACAGAAATCTAATTCCTACTCCTAATTTTGGTCTAGTGCATGCTTACAGAAATCATGCATCATCCCCAATATTACAAGTACATTACTCGACGAAATCAGACTGACTATTCCCAAACGTAACTGATAACCAAATAACAGGACAATTGCATAATATTTTCATGTTTTCAATAGTAATGATCACTGCACTTATTCCAGAGAAACTTATGCAAATTAAGTTGCGGTATCTATTACTACCTGTGTGGGTCGAAGAGCGAATCAAATATTTACGTTCAACACACTGCCCCTTAACCATCATGATCCTTAATGTCGGATTCAATTGCGGGGAAACAAGGCAACAAGAATCCCATCTTCAGATTTACGTCTTATACAATCTTGGAGCTGAAAACCCTTAAGCGGGGGAAAGGTATGAAGAGAAAATAACATTTATTCCGATAGTTCAGTTCACCAGTCAAGTTTCAGAAAATAAAGATCACTCGCATGCAGATAAAATAGAAGCATTTCATTTTTTTTTCTTTTGTTGTCGATGCTAAATGCACTGAGCGTGTAGGGATGGTTTTTGATCGTCTATCACTGGGGGAGTTCACGTTTTTTCGCGCGTGTGCTTTCGACTGGCACAGTACCAAAGGTCCACCTCAAGTAAGAAGGCAGCGTTTGTGGTTGGAGGGATATTGATGAGGGAATCCTGGCACTCTTCCATGGTGATGTAATTACTATTCTATGTGGCTTTTGGTAGCAATCTCCCCGACCACTCGCCAACAAGGAATCTATCGTGCTTCACCGGACACTGCACTTCCTGTCGTTTTTTAAAATAGTACACAGTATCGTTTTGTAATGCTCACTGTAATGGGGGTACGTTCAATTCTAGCTATTGTGGAATTTTTGAGCTCCATGATGGAAAAGGATGGATATCAATAACGAATAAATAATAGCATGCCCCTTTGTGGCTAAGTGGCTAACGTACGTATTTTCGGTAACAGTGCTCTGAGTTTGATCGCCGCTGACGGTATGCAACCTTTGGTTAAAATAACAATAATCATGGCTTCTGTGTTGAAAAGGGAAAGTTAAACTCCACCTAAACCATACTGTACTTTCATTAACTTCGGAAGAACATTGTGAGGATGGTTTCTGTTAAGCTGCAGAAAATTACGTTCTCTCTACGTCCAAAAAACTACTAAAATTCATTATTTGTTTCGAAATCACTGACAAGAACATGAAGAACATTTACAGCTTTTCTAGCGATAGTACAATGCAATAAAATCGAGTAAATTGCAACACTGTACGCCTTGAGTTTTATTGTAATTTAAATATTCACTACTTACATATTGTTCTAGGACACTATCTCCTCAGATGTTAGCGTCACACGTTATTGCTTGGCACTACGCATTTCGATGAACATTGATCTACCGATGTCAAGGAATACTTGCCACATGTGCCATGAAGGGAAAAAGGCTGTTTATATAAAGAGAAAATATCAGGTTCCACATTTAACTATGTTGAAGTTGAGAACTTACGATCTCTCAGGTCGTATGGTGTATGTGAAGAAAATTACGGTAAGAGGGAATACATTGAAAGTAACAAACTAGACAAAATCACGTGAGATCCTCGAGATCTGGCGCTACAGTATTCGCCTCCGAGATTCCTCTCCCCCTGATTCATCATGCAACTTTTTCTTGAAGGGTTATGCCAAAGTGTTTTCTGCCGATATTATCACCAAGTCGCGCATCGTGTCAGGTGCGTAGCTTTCGTGTAGGTCGTGCCACTATGAATCGTATACGGAATCCTGAGTCCATCACACCGACCCAAGCTGGATGGTCGGATGGAAAGTAGATTGCTGAAATTTCGCTAGCAGAATCATATAAAGATTTCGTCTGAAAAGGTTCGTGGAGTGACACTATTTAATTTATATTTGAAGGAGAGAAGGTAGGCTTCTTCAAATGCTTCCACACTCTTCGCTGCCAAGACAATTACGAATATATCAATTTCTTTAATTAGGCGTAACCGAACATTTTAACACGCCGATTTTGTTTCAAGATTTGTTTAAATTTTACGAAATCAAAACCATCTCGTAATTTATTGCAAAGCTTCTGAGTTTTAATGTTAAGTTTGAACGTTTTGAAGACAGAACACTATCAAGAAGGAAACTAAGATTCTTTTAAAATAAAAGGTTCCTGACGGTGAGCATAACATGAACTTGTACGACAAATTGCTTTACCTCTGTTACGACGACGGAAGGAAGTTTTTGTCATGCCGTGAATATTGACAAAGTGACATTCACAACCAGAATAACTAAGCACCACCTGTGGCGATGAATGAATCGAACAGGAAGTAGCTGCTACGCAAGACGAATCACAATCTCTATAATGGGATTCATGTCCGTTGAAACTGTGCAGTGTTGATAAAGAAAATATTAGGTCACTAGCGTATCTCGATTACATTATATTTTCCTATTCGAACTCATCAAATACTATTTGGTCGATATGCACGATCACAATGTCTAGTCACAGACATCAAACTGAATGCTTTTAATTTATGTCTATTTCCGCATCAGAATATTTCGTTTTGAAGTGGGATTAAAAAAAAATTAAGGAATCAATAAGATCTAAATTACTACGAAAGCGTTATTAACGTTCAACGAGTCGTCAGAAAGTTACTTTTGTTTCATGTTGGCAATGCTTACTAAATAAAAAGTACGCTCGCACTAAACTTTCTCGCTCCAACTTCCACCTATATTTTCCGAAAAAAAAAATAATAATAATAATTAAAAAAATGTTTGTTTTTATTAGAGAAAGAACACAGATGAAGTGTAAGATCAAATTTCCATGCTACATCAATCATTCCCCTGTTAAACAAGTATAGTTTTATTGAGAGAGTGAACAATTTTTGTTAGGAATTTTTGAGGTGGTCCGAAGCAGGTGAACGCCGCGTGGGTGCGCCCCTGCCTGTTAACTTGAATCTTTAATTTCTTTTAACACTGCATATTAATCGTAACGGAGCTACTATTCCCAGATTCATTCTGGAAGAATCATGCTACGTACACTACCAAAAACTGCAACACCATGAAACTGTTTTCCAATCTGAATTACAGTTATTCCATAGACAGTATATAGTAAGGGTTTGAAATGATTATAACATGCATTCCATATATACAACAGTAGTTTGGGAACGACAAGTATATCATTACATTGCCACCTCCACATTAGTACCGTATATAACCTTCGTGGACAGCAATGCTGGCACGGATTCTTGGATGCATTCGATTACAGAGATGACGGATCAGTCTTATGGTACATTTTGCCATGCCTGGTTGCGCAAATCAGCTACAGTTAGTTGTAGGTGGACTTAGAGCAACTGTCAGTTGTCGACCTATGATTTCCCCTGTATGTTCGATAGGATACGAGTCTGGGAAGCTTGCTGGACAGGAAGTCGTAAAACACCTAGCAGAACACGTTCTGTTGCACGAGCAACATGTGGCCATGCATTACCTTGCTGAAACAGTACATGACCCTCCTGCCTGAAGAAAGGCAGTAGAACAGATTCCACCACATGTTGCATGTAAGAGGAGCTAATGGCCCATGCACAAACTGTAAAGGCGAACGAGAGTTGTAGCTGATTGCACCCCACATCATAACATTTGGGTGGGACTACACACTGTCCCTTTCACGAACGCACCGGTAGCAGACGCTCTCCAGGTCGACGTCGCACTCGCAGTCTATCATCACTTGCATACTAACAAAATCAGCTTTCATCTCTAAACACAACGGAACGTCATTCTCCCTCCAGGTGTTCCTTTGCTGGAACCACGCAAGCGGTATACGGCGATGATGTGCCATCAGTAGCAAGCAGACGGACAATTTTTATGTATGCCCGAAGTTCTATCACCAAGAACCGGTTCCCTGTAGTACCTGTGGACACTTAAGGGGCGAGGGGTCACATTTGCTCGGATGTTGGAAGTGGTAGCTGTGCGGTCTGTCAATGCTGCTCTTCATGCACATCCGTGCTACGAGGAAATCCAGAATCTTCCCTGTGGGTATAGGAATGGGTTGATATCCACCAATGCCAACACCGCTGCACAACAGATGCATCACAGCCAACGCGGTGGTCGATTCGACGAACGGACCAACCAGCCTCTCAAAGGCCAACAACAGGACCTCGTTCGAACTCGCTCCTTGGAGCGAGTGGAGCACGATTGTGTCTTCGTGGCATGTTGTCTTGCTTGGCTTTACTGTTTGAGTCATATTAATTTACTTGCTTCTGCCTCTGCTCATTCACAATACAGAGTCGACAGAGATGCGCCAATGTCACTCTGTGGTGCTGCTATCTGTTGGTCGAAACAAGTATAACACATCAATAACCCTAATGTATTACAGTGTGTTGCAAGTTTTTCCGGTAGTGTATATAATGGACAAAAGTAGGATATACTGAAAATAATAAACTAGTGTCTATATATTTTGGTTATGATGGAGCAAAGGAGGAAAAAACATTACTACAGTCTGAATCAGAAGGACTTAATCTGGCCTTTTTTTTTTTTTTTTTTTTAATCAAACTGCGAAATATCTTCCTAATTCGCTAAAAGTTACTTATAAGTTACTCGCGGGAAACGAATTCTGTAAAACGATATTCCAAACAGCTTTAAATTTTCTAATTTTCACAAAAGTTTCGGAACCTCTGGAGTAATTTAAATCCTAGTAGGCTTGGCCAAAATAGGATTGAACAGGAAGCTTAAGTTTCAGCAGCTATGAGCTTTCAAGTTTTTAAGACCATATGATAAGTTAATGGTTCTAAAGCATTCTCCGTTACTCCACTGATAATTGTCATGTTACTATTTATTGGAAATTACTGAACATATAAGTTGTCCGTTCCGAAGCTTCATTCAAAATAAATATATATAGGGTGTTAATGAACTATACCGACAAACGGTAAGAAGTGATTCCTCACATCAAAATAAGAGAAAAATTTCATGTGGACCTATGGGGAAAAGGCATAGTTTCGGAGCTAGGGCTGTCCGAAATTGCGAAAAAGCTAAATTTTAGCAGGTCCTATTTCGAATCCGAGAAACTATGGATGGTGATCCTTATCAGCGTAAGGGAAGTCACGCATACACAGTCCAAAAATGCATATTTTAACAATGTTCAATGGGTGTGCAGGGTATTCTCTACAGGGTGCTATTCTCAGATATGCTTACAACAGTGTTTTCAGATATGCCCTGATTACAAAGTGGGTCCAAAGTAGGCAAGATGTAAGCCTTGACAACAATGGACACCCAATACTTTGGAGCGAAGTCGGAAGTTTTAGGAACCGGCACCTCTGCGGTCTTTTGTGTTCGGAATAACGTGTGCTGCGATGTACTTCGTCACGTATATTCCACGTTTTTTGCACTTATAAGCGTGAAAGAAAACGTCACAGCACGCGTCTTCCCGAATACTAGAGATCGTGCTGCTGACGGCTCACTTCCGACATCCTACCAAAGGATTTAATGTTCACTCCTGTAAAACCTTATCGTTTGCCTACTTTGGACCAAGCATAAAGTTTGAGCACATCTGAAAAATCGGTTCATGGCATGTCTAGGAATTACATCATGCAGGTAATATTCTTTACCCCCATTGAACATTGATGAACTATGCATTTTTCATTGCGTATACGTGACTCCCTTTACGTTGATAACTGCCACCATCCATGGTTTCTCGAATTCGAAATAGGGCCTGTTGAAATTTAGCTTTCTCGCGATTTTGAACAGCCCTAGCACTGAAACTATGCACTTTACCCCCATAGGTTTATATGAACTTTTTTTCTTATTTTGATGTAAGGAATCACCTCTTTCAGTTTGTCGGTATAGTTCATTAACACCCTGTATATACACACACTGGTCCTTAGATATAGGTTAAAATAGCTTTTAATAGCTCAAAAGAGAACATTCTAAATTTGCTTGATTGCCGCTTTGTCTGTCTCTCTGATATAGAATTAAGGCTCGCCTGTACAGGCACTGGAAAAGGAATATTTTCAGAGATGCCAGTGGAGCTATAAAATGCTTTGATGTATTTTTGTCCCAGTCGCATGTGTAAACTGAAAACGAGAGTTCCACGTGGGCTTGAAGGCAGCGCTGTACAACTCTTTGCCATTCATAGAGTAATTGATTATTTACGATCCAACTGCATACTAGGAGAAAAAAAATGAACTTCTGATATAAGTGTTACAGGACTGATGTAAAACAGAAATGCAAACTTTACGACTACACTTGGAGAGCGCAACGATTTTAAGCTGACAATCTCTTTTAGCCACGTAGTCATGTTAATCATTTTCAATAAGTTTTGTTTGTTTATCAATTTGAAGATATGTCCGAAGTTTCTTTGTTTTAAGTAGTTTTAATATGAGTTTTTATCGCAAGTGATTTAGAATGTTTATTTTATTGTATTAGATACACTTTTTGATAGCTCATTGTGCTGGTCGAGGATATACTAATAAATTACTCACACAAGCCGCGTGGTTCATGTTCCATAAAAGTTTGGAACACTATTGTCCAACAAGACATATACCCACGGAAAACTAACGTTATAAAAAGGATTTACCTTTCTTTGTTCTTGAGAAAATATATAACATGCAAGAATAGCCCACAGTAAAATGAGCTAGCTATAGCCACTTTCATATTTTTCCTACAACTTCTAAAAACATGTGACTTTTAGCAGTTGTGATATATTTTACAAGTAAAAAAAAAGTGTTTTTATTTCTAAAATAGTTTCTTATCCAATAGTTTCGATTAAAGTGCATATTTGGAAAAAAAAAATACTGGGTTTCGAGACGGCTCAAATTCATAATTTTGTACATTAGTATTATGCGATAGCTTCAGATTTATATATATATATATATATATATATATATATATATATATATATATATATATATATATATATACACAAAGTATTCCTTTCTTGAAACCAAATTAAAGACGCGTGGTACGCTCAAAAGTATAGAACTTAATTTTTCCTGCGTAAACCAATCAAGCCCGGGAGACTTTCTTCAGTGTAGATGTACGAAGGACACTTAAGAGGCCTCATCCCGGTGAAATTAAAATACCGCTAATTTTACAGTAATTATGTGATATCTTCAAATAGATAAAAGATAACTGAAATGAGGAACAAGAACGCCCTAGACAATATTATTTTGTGTGAGGTACCGTTATCACAAGTCACCTAGTGGCTTTCCGTTTTCAGCCGTTTAGAAACGCGAAAATAAATGCCGATTTTCAAAATGACTCGAAATCCAAAGTAGATAAGTGAGTCGTGATAACGGTATCTCATGTAAAATGATATTGTCTAGGGCGCTCTTGTTCCACATTTCGATTATCTCTTATCTATTTGAAGATATCACATAATTACTGTAAAATTAGCGGTATTTTAATTTCGCCGGGATGAAGCCTGTTAAGCACAGTCGTGATTTTTTTCCTGCCCACAGACAGCGTCAGTCGCTGGTTAAGCGGTCGTCGGGATTTTTTTTTTTTTTTTTTTTTTGACAAGAACCTGAGCAGCGATATTACATCAAATTTTCCAAAAGCCAGGTGCCAACCAAGCGGAAACCATTCCATCGGATCGGTACATTTGATTTTGAACGAGAATTTTGGGCATGAGGAGTCAGTCCGCGAAATTTGATTCAGGCTTTCATCGCCAAACACAACATTCCTGTGTGTCGTCACGCTCCCTACTCACCCGCATGGCTCCGTGTGACTTTTGGTTATTTCTCAAGCTGAATATGCAACGAAAAGAGACCCAATAGAGCCATGAGAAGACATCACGTGGAATGTGACGGCAGAAATGTATGTATTACTAAGGACACTACTTTGAAGGAAATTAGTGTTTCGGATTTCCAAATCAATAAATGTATTTTTGTCAATCAAAGGTTCTATACTTTTTGAACACCACATATATTTAAATTCGAATTTTTTCTTTTCCTTGCAAGCCATATTGTATTAAATTTCTATTTTAAAATTAATAATAACACGTACGTTGTTGCAGTAGAAAATAAATACATTTTACTTTTGTACTATTTATTTTGAGTAACCCTGTACTGCATTTTTGCGGTGTAAAAGCCGCAATTAACCTAAAATATATTTCTAAATTTTCTTATGAGTTGCGTGTAGAGCTGAAAATCTAAACTTGGAGCTTCTATAGTACTTACACAAAACTTGATTCTAACTCAAGGCCGCGGTGGCTCAGTGGTAGAGCGTTCACCTCTAGTGTATGGGGGTCCTGGGTTCGATCTAACTCGCGCCAAGTGAACTATGTAGTGGACAAACACCGTGTGCGTGGGTTTTCTCGGATTTCTCCCGTTTCCACCATTTCATTCATTTCTCATCATCACCGTCTCCTTTAACCTAGCCGGCATACCCATCGGACGTAAAACTTAAAAGATTTCATTTCATTTTTGATCTAATATGAATGAGCTTTCATTATAAGAAAAACTCGCCTTGCTGATCTGGCAGCTCGCGTGCATGGTTTTGGTGAATGTTGTGTTTGGCGATGAAGGCCTAAATCAAATTTCGCGGTGCATAGCAAGATTCTGGATTCGATTCACGGTGGGAGAGCATTGAAGCACTACAAGTTGCACCAAATACCTTGTCGGATATGCTATTTACCTTCACGTGTACAAGCCGCATCCTTAATTATCTTTTTATTCATTTTTTCAGAACTGGATTGTATATGCGAAAAAACGGTATTCAACGTCATAAAATATAGTAACGTAACCCACATACACTGTTTATTGATTCCATGAGAAATTTTAGTTCCCGAAGATCTCTCAAACAATTTTTACATTAGGAAGGCAGCAATAAACACTAATCGGGTAAATATATAATTTGCTCGACGGTAAAAAAGTCGCCGAACAACAACGAACGAAGCCTTGGAAAAATCAACCGTAAAACTACTACTTTATTTTTTCAATTCTTATTCACTACCACTTCTAACGCATTAAAAACATGAAATACATGATACTTACTGTAAGGCTGAGGACCGGCCCCAAACCGAGGTTCTGGAAGCAGTGGTGCAGGCCGACCGGGAGAAGGATCCGGTTTGCCTGAGAAAAGAAAAATAATCCATAAACTAAAGGTAATATTACACCAACAAACACTACAAGCCCATAGTTCAACTTGCATAATAACTTTATTTTAACATTAAGTTACGGCTTACTGTCTATATTTCTTACAACAGGTCATTTATTATGCCTAGACTTGCTACTGTTTTCGGTAGCGAAAACGAGGAGTTGCGTGATTGCATGTCAATAAAAACGAAGCGTGCCACGTTTAGCTTGAGGCCAAAATACCCGTAACTTAAATTCAGCAAAGTATCCACCCTTTTTATTAATGCTCGCTCACGAAATTGGGAAAGAGAAGTTTATCAGTGGATCCACATACGGGAAAGATGATGAAAACATTTCTGTTCTGGCATCAATTAAATGTCCAATATTATTAATAAAAATTCCTATATACCATCGCCAATGGTATACACAAATTCTGTAATTTCCATTAAAAAAAAAAATCTCGCCTCAAGAACACTGCCAAATTATGACCCTAACATACTACCATTTATTATTTGTCGATTTCCGAAGAACTTTCAAATTACTGCACTGGTTAGCTTTTTACCAATATATTATCTCTCTCTCTCTCTCTCTCTTATATATATATATATATATATGTGTGTGTGTGTGTGTGTGTGTGTGTGTGTGTACACAAAACAACTACAGTTCCAGTCACCAAGTTAACTTTACAGCCGGATATGTGAAGTATTGTGTTTGTTTTGTGAAGCAGTCTCTCTCTTTTATGAATGAGAAAGTGTTCATTTAAACTTGCAGCGCACAGTCTATGAGGATCATCTATGGAAGTCACTAAATTACAAACAAACGAAAAGATCATGAAAACAGCAGCTCAGTATCTACGTTTACAGATACCACCCCAGCATTCGCCTTGTGAAAGAAAACTGTCCAGAAAAAGTTGATCAGCAGCAACCAGATTTACATCCAGAAGTTTCCAACTGAGAAGCAAGAACTTTCACTCGTTTTCGATTAGGTTGTGTAAAATACCATCAACTGGAACGGTTAGCAAAACTGATTGCAGATGAAGGAATCAATCTGAGTAAGAAACAGCAGTGGACATCTGGTTACATTCAATGACATTGTGCTGTGATTATAATTTACAGCACTTTATAATGATATACCTTGAACAACAAGAAAATTCAAGATTTTGATAGCACTGCTGTATTTATTTTAGTATTCCAGACATTGAACATCACACTATTTCAGTGAATCTACTAAGTTCCAGTGAATCTTAGTAAGAGAATCAAATTAATGTTATTTATAACCAAGGTAACATTAGCACTCCAATGCGATGGCTTTATTGTTCTACTTAAAAAAAAAAATAATTATTGTTTGAAAAATACCAAAATATCACACCACAAAAAATAATCTAATATATTTGGTCTAGGAATTAATTCGTGCGATTGGTACGCACACATTGAAGCTGTAGTACAAACACAAAATACATAAATACCTTAAGAAAAATATTGTCCATCGCTAGCCACCACTTTCGCCCATCTGTCAGGCAATGTACGGATTCCGTGGCGAAAGAAGTCCTCATCCTTGGAAGCGATCCAGTCAGAGACCCATGTTTCGATATCTTCTGAAGAAGTAAACCGCTGTCCAATCAAATCGTTGTTCATGCAATCGAACAAGTAGTAGTCCGAAGGAGCAACGTCTGGTGAATACGGCGGGTGGGGTAAAACTTCCCATCCGACATTTTCTAAATAGGTTTTGACCGGTTTTGCGACATGTGTGCGAGCGTTATCATGTTGAACAATAAGTTTATCATGTCTGTTCTGGCCAGAGCTTGCTTTAAACGCATTAATTGTCGTCGATAACGTTCTCCATTCATAGTTTCACCCGGTTGCAGCAGCTCATAGTACACCACACCTTTCATATCCCACCATATGCACAGCATAACCTTTGCACAGTGAATATCTCGTTTTGGTTGTGATGGACCTGGTTCACCTGGTTTCACCCAGGCCTTTTTTCGTTTAGGGTTCTCGTAATGGATCCACTTCTCATCACCCGTAATAATTCGATGCAGAAACCCCTTTCTGCTCTGTCGTTGAAGCAGCAATTCGCAAATGGTTTTTCGTCTTTCAACGTCTCTGTCTTTCAATTCATGTGGAACCCAATGTGACATCTTTTGAATCATTCCCATGGCTTTCAAGCGTTTGGAGACTGTTGTTTGATCAACGCCTAATGCTGCTGCAAGTTGTTCCTGCGTTTGACACGAATCCTGCTCGAGCAATGATGTCAATTCTTCGTCTTGAAATTTTTTTGGCTGTCCAGCTCGCTCTTGGTCTGCCAAGCCGAAATCACCACTTCTAAACCGTGCAAACCACTTCTGACACGTTCGCTCAGCTAGAGCATGGTCACCATACACTTCCACCAAAATACGATGACTTTCAGTCGCACTTTTCTGCATGTTAAAGTAATGCAGCAGGACACCCCGCAAAAACACTTTATCAGGCACAAATTGCGCCATGTTCACTTAACTACAAACTGGTGTTGTTGACGCCTTAATCCACTGCCCTATACTACGAACGATACGCGATGACAGGGGTTTGCAACACATGTGTGGATACACGGAACTGTGGGACGCTCCGTTCGTTGCGCCATCTCTTGTCCACCCGCACGAATTAATTTCTAGACCAAATATATAAAATTGAAAGTAACTATGGGACTTCGTAACTCTTGAGCCAGCCGACCGATTTCGATTAAACTTTCAACATAGATGACGTTCGGGTCTGGGATGGTTTTCATTATTTCACTTCGACGGTGCAACTTAGGGGAGGGCGAAGGAGAGAGAGAGAGATTTAAAAATGATCGAAAATGACCAATTTTAGTGTTGAATCCATAGTTTTTGGAGTCGCTGAGGAAAACAGTGACACTTCCGGTGCTGTTTAAATCCAAATTCAGCCCCACAACTTGAGAGAGGGGGAGATATACACAAATGATCAATATTAGTGACGATTGCAGTCTTCGAGGTGGCTGAGACGAGCAGTGACACTTCCGATGCCATTTAAATCCAAATTCAGCCCCCACTGATCTTTGTCCAAAACGAAACATTCTCCCCGTGCGAAGAACTGGCAATCTGCTAGTATTAAATACAAGTGTTCTTTGTATGTGAAATATACTTACAGTGTTACAAACTATCAATACCACATGCTATGGAAATAGTGATTCTTATACAACTGGCCCAAAGAATTGGTGGTGCTCCCGCAATCGATGATATAACCGATCACAATTAGAAATTAATAGGTGGGCCTTATGGTGTCGATTGTGTGTACAGTAACAGGTGGAAGCACAATTTATAACGCCAAACTGATTTATAACTATTTCTGAAACTGTCATCTCTAATGGATGTCTCTCCCAAGATTTGTTCCCTCCCCGTCCCCTCATCGGCACAGCCGGTGTTTCTTTGTGTGGGGTTTACTGAAGGACATGAACAACCTTTATAACTTACAACAGTTGAGAGAGTACATTTCAGCTAAAATTAGGAACATCACTGGAGAAACAAACACTCCGGTGAATCAGAAAGAATATGTAATAGCTGGTGCGTACGCTTGTTCTGATTACAATAAACAACAAAATTCAAAATACGTTTTCTGCATACTAAATGACATACTACTGCGTACATTTTATATTACAGCTAATTTTGTCAAATCGATTGTATGTGTAAGAACTATCCTATAGGCCACTATAATGCTTTAAGAAACTGTTGAATAATTGAATTGGAGTTTAGTCTCTCTTTCAACACCGAAGATATATGAAACATGGACCTACGTTTCCAACAGAATCCGAACTACTGCAATACATCCAATGCTCTATCTCTGAGAATCAAACCGTGGACCATATGTACCAAAGGCAGGCGCGCTAACGGCTACACCGGCGGCGAGGGTCACAAAAAAACATTATAAATACCTGTAGTTTGCAACGCTTAAGATATTTTAAGGTGGTGATAATGAGAATGAGGACTAATAGCGCCTGGCCGTTAGCAGCATTTAAGGTGAGTATCTGTAGTACACCAGGCGGGCCGAACAGATGTCTCTGTTGAAGCGGGGCAGATGATAGTGATGCAAAATGAGAGAGAGAGAGAGAGAGAATCTCAGTTTCAAAGAAGCCGAATTCCAGGCGCGCGGTTAGTTGGTAGTAGCCAGTGTGTTAAATGTGTTGCAAAGTATAGCGTTCAAGGTGACCGATGCCTCCGAAACCCATGGCAAAACTCAGCAGAAGTAATAATGAACGGAAGAAAAGTATGTGATAGGGAGGAATGTCACCAAGGTCAGTGAAGCAAATGCGGCGAAAGGGATTAAAGAACTCAGAACACTTCGGAAAGATTGCCATAATCACAGGCCGACACAAATTACATAACCTGAACCTCCGAAGTTAGGTTGCAATTTCCAAACCGACGATCACCAACAACCCTACTTAAGCGCGAAAGAAAATGGGCCAAGAATCTGAAAAGTGGATTGCTGATGACTGGAAACGTGTAACATGGTTCGATGATTTATTTTCCATCTTATTTCTAACACGGTATGTTTACGTATAGTACGCCCAAAGAAGCTTATGCTTCGAACTTTTCCCTACGTACCACAAAATATTGTGGTGTGTCTGATGTAGACCACAATTTCCTGGCATATTCTGGGTCCTTTGATTACCCAAGCATCTGGAAAAACCACGCGAAAGCGACTTATTAATTCAGGTATTTCCGACCAATGATGTTACTTTCCACGATGACAATGCGACAACTGACACTCCGAGCAGTTAAGGCATGACTTTACATCGAAATGATTCTGGCCTGTCGAATACCCAAATCTCAACATTAGTGAACACCTGTGGTTACTTCTGGAGCTCAGGGTCACGAGCACATAACCACCTCCATCCTCGTCGACGGATCTGCGTGTGCAACTGGACAATATTACTCTGGAAATAATTCATGATGTATACACTTATTCCATAACGAACTAAAGCTGTTCTATAGGCTAACGATGGCCCGACCCCACGGCATTTTAATGGAATAAGTACATTTTGTTTATAATCTTATTTCATGTGAAGACATTTAGACAATTCTATCTGGACTCGAATTAACGAAGTACGATCGGCGCTTACAGAAAAATCAATCATAACACCTGCTAGTTTTTGTATAAGGCTGGTCAGCACATCTATCTTATAGTAATTAATCAAAGATGATTTCTCAATCGTTCAAATACACACCAATTAACACTACAACTGACAAATGGTTCGATCAAAAAGTGAAATCTTTAGTTCAATATTTCATAGGCAAAATAAAACACGAGCGTTAATATATAAGGGAATGATGAAAGGAGTGGCGGAATAAATGTAGGGAAGGAAATCCTAAACAAACACGATGAGCTGAAATCGAACAATAAGTGTGTGGCCTGGCATTGACCCTAAATGTTCAGTCTAGGAATAAAAAAAAAAAAAAAAAAAACTCCTCTTGAGAAGCATGTATTTATACTCCAGCAGAATTCCGAGGTTTCAATGGTATTACTTCCTCCTCAGACTCTGCAGTCTTAGCTGTAAGCTTTCGAATCATAAGATTCCATTTGCTGACCTCAGTGGTAGAGCGTTCGCCTTTGGTGCGTGGGGTCCTTGGTTCAATCCTCGCTCGGAGCTTTGTGGTGGACAAGCATCGTATGCGTGGATTTTCTCGGTTTTCCGTTTCCTCCCACTTTTTTCATTCTTTTCTCATCATCACCGTCTCCTTTAGCCTAGCCAGCATAATCGTGGAACGTAAAACTTAATGATTTCATTTTCTCCCCCCATTTGCCGATCTATTACTATAATTGTTATTATTAACAAAAATAAGTCTCACAAAGATATTACAAAAACATTCAACTCGTCTGTACAAAACTATTACCTGGTATTCTTGTAGTATTTTTCCACCACAAAACTGTCTACAATTAAGTCATTTCTATGTTGAAGTGGGTTACTATTTAAAGGAAATAAAGGCCAATGCGGGGATTACCCCCAAGTTAGTTTTCATCCACTTCCCAACTGTTTCCGCGTTTTCTAATGAAATGCATACAGATACTGTAGGTGGTTCTGTGAAAGGAAGACAGAAGAACCTTAAGATGATGCTCAAGACAAGCACCTGGCACGCTAAGGGCGTGACTTAGGTATCACGCGAATAACTCGCATGTAATGATCTGAAGAGGCTTATTGAAAAGTTTTTGAGAAGCGTATACGAACTGCTGCAGCAGCTAGAGCAAGCAAGAGCTTCCCTTTCTATTGATCCACATCGTGGCGCCATGCCGGCATTTTCCCGCACTACAGCCGACTCCCAATGTCATAAATTCACTTCTTATTTGGTAACCACCTCTTCAGACCTGTTCAGTGCCTGTGGCGATCTTTAAACATCCACCAACTATCCAGTTGCCTATGCGAATGAAGAAATCCGATCGGGAGGAAACTCTCAAGGTTGCTCCTCAAGTAACAAACGTATGTACTTTTCTGCAACTCGAGCGTCAGTCATCAGTGAAACCGGCTGGACTCAACAATAAAATATACATTGGATATAAATATACGGTATTTACAAAGGTTCCGGTCAAAATTAAAACAGAATTTAAGTATTTTGAATAAGCGTTAGCATCCTTATCGATACTAATCTAAGACTTTTTCTATCCAGCAGAAAATGGTGTAGGTAAAAAAGTTAAATTTCAATCATGTATATACATACAAAACGCACAAAAACCTTTACTGAACTCATTTATCGTAAAATCGTTGCTTTGTAAGCGCTAAAGGACAACTATGTTACTTTGTTAACCACTGACCACATGCATATCTTGGTATCAATGACTGCGTCATATGCTTTGGGATTTAAATAGTTAACAATTAAATGCACTTCGCGAAAAAAAAAAAAAACTGTCAATGTTTGGTATTGGTACTACGCAACCATGCAGGGAAACTGACACAATGGTCTTTGATTTTTGCAATATTTGCGAGACTTAATGCTCTTGGTTGTTTAAAATATGACAGAATTTGGCATGGGAGCCCCCAAAGGCATGAGAGCCATGAACCGGCTGGCCCTTCAAGGATTGTTGCGCCAAGAAGTATTTTTCACTTCCGTACGAAATAATAATAATAATAAAAAAAAAAGTCCATCGTGTCTCCCAACACCTTGCTGTCGAGCGAAAAATGGACCAGAAAATGCTTTCATATGCAAAACGAGCACCATCGACATATCGGCAGTTTTCACTGTGGAATGTTCTTTCTATCAGTGGCGATGATTTCTCTGGGGGTGGGCTTCGCTTCGACTAAAAGCGTTCTAGGCTCCGTGCAGAAAGGGAACTTAGCAGTAAGGCCGCGCCTCCATTGTATCCGAATGCGAACTCAATAGTGTACACTGCATCCGAAAATCTGCGAATACGAACTACCTTTTTTAAAAGATATAATTTTTAAATTGTATGCTTCAAAATTCGTATCTGAAGCTTTTGGGGAAAGCAGTAACAATATAACACCATTTACCACGTAACTAGATGGAAATAAATTTCCACTTGCTGCCATACGGTGCTGTAACAATAAATATAATTTTGCTGCTGATTAAGGAATTCATATTTCGTTTCTAGGGAATTAGTGACACCACTTCATTCATTTATCTTACACTATAATATGCCTGCGTAGTGGCTCAATGGTAGAATGTCAGTTCTGGTGCTTCGGGTCCCTGAGTCAATACCAGCCAGAGGTAAATTAGATTTGTGGAGGTCAAACATTGTGTGAGGGGGGAGGGTTCTCGGTTTCCTCCCACTTCTATCATTATCACCCTATCTTACAGAGTATCGCTGAGGATACAATAAATGTTGGTTCTATATATATATATATATATATATATATATATATATATATATATATATTTCTATTAGAATTATGAAAACGCATTTTTTCACAATTCAGCAGTCATTGGAAAACTACTTCATAGTAACATCAGACAACTGGTACGAAAATTTGTTGATGGAAACACTGCTTCAGCGCAATTACGTGAGTTTCCTTCTGTTGGATAAAAAAATGAAATGACATGGAATCTAACTTTTAGTACCACGGTACGCCGGCTAGGCTAAAGGAGACGGTGATGAGAAATGAATGCAATGGTGGACTGAAGAAAGTGAGAGGAAACGGGAGAACCCCGCGGAAACTCAGGCTCACGGGGTTTGTCCACCAGAAAGCTTACTTGGTGCGAGCTGGAATCGACCAAGGACCTCATGTACCAGAGGAGAACGCTCTACGACTTACAAATTTTTGCTGGATACGGAAGGACCGACTGAACTGGCTCATACCTTGATCCACTGTACAGCAGACTGTACCTTGAACCCTCAGCATACTAAAAATACAGCATTATTCGGAAAAGGATTTTTGAGGTGTTCTGGGCCCCTTACACAATAATGTGAACGTACAACATGTCATATTTTGGGAGAGGGAGGGGAAGTTCTCTTGCGTTCCGTTCGAACAGCTTCCTGAACTAGAAACTTCATGAAACATAGGGTCTTATCCGCAAGAGCCCAAATTACTGGTATAATTAAAACCATAGCTGCAAGGATTTGATGAAATCCCGTCAGGACTCAGTGATGTCTCGAGAGATGTCCACTTCAAGGCTAACCATGAGTGCTCAATAAGGACCTGGGACAAAGCCTACAAACAACACACAGATCATATCCTTACTGAAGCGTTACGTCAGCAAAGAGTGATGAAAGTCCCCTCAAGCATTATACAGGAAATGGTCACAGGATAATTCTCTTTTCTTACGAGAAGCTGTTCACACCTAAGCAACCATTTAATGTTCAAAATCACGTATCATTGGTGCACGAGTTTCTAGGGTGCGAAGGTCCCATCATCCAAGCATGAATTATGCTGTTGTACGTAGAGTGTAAAGCAACGACACAGCACGGTTTCAAGTTTGTGAAGAAGGTGTGAAGCAGAGCCCTGCACGGGCCGGGCGCGCCCGGTTCGGCCCGGACACACTGAAAGACGGATCGGAAACTAATGTTAGCCTATGCTAATCGTAATGTGTTTGGGAAACTGACTTTATTCAAAACTGCAAGGTACTGTAATACTACTTCTACTACTAATACTACTACTACCACTGCTAATACCACAACTGCTACGACTTCGCGTTAGAGTTGACATGTCTGGTGGTACCGAATTTACCTTCTAAATACAGAAAAAAAGGAGAAATACTATATGGCCGGTCTGCGTAGAATGTGAACCGATGTTTGATCTACGTGGGACAACGGTGCCTCATTAGGAAAAGCACTCACATCTGATGCTAGTGGTCGTCGGATCAATCCCTGCTCGTGCTATGTGAGCTTTGTGGTGGACAAAAACCGTGCGCGTGGGAGTTCCCGCTTCCTCCCACTGTTTTCAATCCACCAATTCATCCCAGCATCATCCATACGCCCTGAGCCGTAGATACCTAAAGAACATATGATAAAGTCAAGTACTTGAACTACTAAGTAGAATTTGGTACGCTACCATTCGACCACGGAGGCCAAAACCGTGTACTGGCGTGCTCATAAGATCAGCGCAATTTGTAGTAAAGTTCAATTAGCAAGGGAAATACCCAATGATGTTACATGTTCCTGTATTGTTTATAGTATGATACTACAAATATAACAAAATATAATAATCAAATAAATTACCAAGATGCCAGGGTCGATTAGGTGTTCCTGGAACGGTGGCTCAGTGGTTGAGCGTTCACCTCTGGTGCATGGAGTCTCTGGTTCGATCCCAGCTCTCGCCACGTGAACTTTGAGGTGGACAAACACCGTGTAGGAGGGGGTTCTTGGCGTTCTCCCATTTCCTCCCACTTTATTTATTCGCCATTTCTCCTTTAGCCTAGCCGGCATAACTGTCGGACGTAAAACTCAAAGATTTCATTTTCATTGTTTTGTTTTCTTATTACTAGTAATAGCAGAGTGGTAGTAGTAATAGTAGTATTAGCAGTAGTCGTTATAGTATTAGTATCACATATGGTGTTACTGGTAATGCACTAATGAGTGTAGTATAAGACTTTTACGTCCATGAGCTGTATTATTATATAATAAACATGGCTGGACAGATCAAGCACAGATAACACATAGACAGACATAATAGGGATATAGAAAACAAACCTTGAGTAACCATTCACACGATTTTCCCATTCCAGAAGGACAAATAGACATTGCAATATTATGACGACACATTTCTAATTTTCCATTGCATATTGAAGGATTGACTTGACTTATCAGACTTGGTTGTTCTCAGGCCGGGCCGGGTCAAGCCGGGCACAGAATACAGATTTATCCGGGCCTGGGTTTGCAGGGCTCTGGTGTGAAGTAGGGATGGCCAGAACTGGTTCCTAGCGGAACCGGTTTTCGGCTCTAGGTCTGGAACCGGTTCCGGTGGCCATCCCTACGCTTATCCCGAGCTGCTGGCAGGCTGTGAGCAGTGTGCTAGATGAAATGGTGGAAACGACAGGCAGGCGACGGCCGCTTGTCTCATTTGGCTAAACACTCACTAGTGGACCAAATTGTTTTTCTGGGGGGCAAATAGTGCTCTGGGCGGGGAGGGCACAAGCGTGTGGTCCCCTTTGCAGTGTTTTGAAGGTGAACTTTGTGCCTCCTTTACGGTTCTTTGAGAGCTTTCGGATCCAGGTCTGGAACCGATTCCTAAGATCCGTTTTTACGGATCAAGGTGTGGAACTGGTTCCTAGGATCCGGTTCTGAAACTGGGTTTTCAGATCCAGGTCTGGAACCGGTTCCGCCGGAACCGAAACTTTGTGGCCATCCCTAGTGCGAAGACATCGGCTACTGTGTACCAAATCCAGTGTTGGAGCCCATTGTGAAACTACTGAGTACTACCACGTTTCCCAATTAACAGGAGACCTTCCAGCAGAATTCTACTGTTGCGCACAACGCACGATCAACATAAGAATAGTTACGAAGCAAGAGGTCTATTCCAGATTTCATCTTTAGATCGGAGTCGCCCTCTAGCAGTCCGGATCTGAAGCTGCTTGAGTACAAACTGTGGTAAGTGCTTTAATCAATGGCCTGCAAGACACACCCTAATGTGGACTCTCTGTAGCGTGCTCTGCTAGATTCCGGGCCTGCATTCAGACTCTAGATATTTTGAAAACTAATTTGTGCTCTTCATTCTCCATATTTCCATATATTTAGTATAATTTTGCAAAAGGATGTTAATATATCGTGAACACCGTTGTGTTTTATTTCCAAACCTCTGACCGTGTTTATGAAACAACGATTTTATATACATATAAAAAGGCTTTTGCGTTTGTGTAACATTTGAGATGTCACTGATCCAGGGACCAAGTCTGTCGTTCACGGAGGCTCACTGAATAGGACCTCTCCTTCCAATCCAATTATTGTGGAAAGAATTATCCAGGAAATCTCGCATTACAGGCGTAATGCGGCAGATCCCCGTCTAGTTGGAACATGTATTCCTGCGAAACATCG
The DNA here is from genome assembly GCF_964235325.1 of Thermobia domestica. Classification (NCBI taxonomy): domain Eukaryota; kingdom Metazoa; phylum Arthropoda; class Insecta; order Zygentoma; family Lepismatidae; genus Thermobia; species Thermobia domestica. Next base: position 266,945,779 of record NC_137462.1, read on the forward strand.
TGCAATTTGAAATTGTACATTACCACGCCTCACTGAAAAGCTTCCCGAACTGTCTTTCCTCTTCAGCAGGGAATCAATTTCCAGCAACTCTTTACAGCACGAAACAATACATATAATGGTGGTCTGATGGTTCCTATCCATAATGTTATCTAAGTTTTCTCTGTACGGTTGCATGCGACTTAAATTAAGCCATCTGTAAACAGTTCTCAACTGTTTGAGGCACAATAAACGATGCCATATCCCGCACTTTTAAACACGTGCAATCTTCCGTCTCCTGGTGATAAAACCCGATTATTTTCTCTTCCAGAAAATCTAAACTGAAAGATCTTATCGCTACTGGTTACTGAGATTATTTCATTTCTTTATTGGTACATTTTGAATCGGGCACTGTATTTACGCAATACCAGCAAAATCGCTTACGTAGTTTGAGAAAATTGTTTCTTGTAGGTTTTCTTTCTTCAAGGGAAGTTACTGATGCCATATTATAGAGTTGTTAATGAAGGATTTATTAGGTATGAACAAATTCACCTTAGCAGCGGTTTGGCAATATTATCCAAACAACTATGAAGGGAATTTTCCAAAACCTGCCAAGTCCATTTTGAGCAAACACAAAAATTGGGCTTATTAAAAGTTTTTTCCGCTCTCCGCAATCTAAAACGAGTTTTTAAAAAACCCTTAAGTACTCGCGCGGGGTGTTCACAGACCTCCAACCAGGTAACTTCTGTATTGCTAGCCGGAAGTCCTGATGAAAAAATATTTTAAAATATCTCAAAACGAGTTTTAAAAAAATCTGATTGATTGATTTTGAGTTTAACGTCCCTTTTCAGCAGCGTGGACGTTAATGAGACGTGGACCTACTGATTAACGTGGAATCCGAACCACATTAGCTCCCGCCGGGAATCGAACCCGGGTCTCCCGCGCCAAAGGCGCGTACGCTAACCGCTTAGCCACGGAGGAGCTCTAAAAAAATCTGATTGCAGCAAATACTTTTTAAAACATGTCTAGAGTTACGCTACATGTCTTAATTATTAAAAAAATATTTTTATTGTAATAAAACAAATATCAATTTGGGGGTCTACTGGACCCCCGCGCGAGTACTAGTGTCACAAAAAGGGCGCGAGTACTTACGGGTTAAAAAAAAAGCAGAACTCATTTAAAAAATTGACAACAATACTGTACAAACAATTATCAATTTAACAGTCTTGAATGAACATTACACTGCATTTTTTATATATATATATATATATATATATATATATATATATATATATATATATATATATATATATATATAAGATCAAAACCAACAAAGCACCTGTGCTTTGCCCCTATCCTAGTACAAAAGAAACCTCCGGGCAGCCGCAGTCTGCGGCCATAACCAGGAAATCGATTCCACGCGGAATCTCCAGGGGAAAAAAAAAGTGGCGAAAAGAAAACAACGAATACAGACAGAAAACCATTAATAGGAAGACAAAAAGAAAACAATGGGCAAATTGTGGAACATCTGTATCTTGTCTTAATCCCTCAGAAAGTTGCTGATAGGAAGTGTTACTTACACATTACATCCAGTTTCGTTAGTTAAGAGAATAGAATACTATTGATGTCATAGAATAAGAAAAGGAGTTCTGCACGATAATGATGAATGAATTTCAGTGTGTGTTGATAAGTTTAGGATACTCTTTTTAATGTATTACTCGTATTGTATAAAAGGTTCTGCTCGAAGTAGTTCTATTTGAGTTACATTTACAGCGTTCAAATCGTCCCCAGCCAGCTTTCTTTGTACAAACAGAAAATTTAACCTAACCGCATTCATAATACTCCAAAACAAGGTGTCGATTGGAGGGACGCATTGTTACCATCGTTAAACTTATATTTTTTAAAAAATGATGGATTTTGTTACTATCAATTTTAATAACATATCACTAACAAATACTAACGTAGTCCCCTTAACGTAATCAAACATATTCCTTTCCAGCAGATCAACCGCAACACTACCTTCAACTAGAAGGACTTGTTGAAATATCTCTCTCATGTAACAAAAACATACGCGTAACTTCAATGGTGTTCAGCTTCTTTTGAAGTCGTCTGAGGATCATTTGGCCGCTTCAACTTCATCTATAGTTAGCTTGCCACTCTACAAAAATCTTGTAGCTGTCATTTAAAAAAAAAAAAAAAAATTGCAACCCTACAATATTTTTCCATATAAACACAATCTGGGAAGAGATATGCAACATTTTTTTCATCTTGCTAGGAGTTAAACCATGTACAACTTTCTTCTGGGTCGCCTTGCTCGCTACCTGCTATCGCCCTCCCACTGACAAAGAAAGAAAAAAAAATTCGCCGCTTCCGAAAGGAAAGATTCTTTTGGACGGGGAGAGGAAGCGTGTCAAAATACACGTTTTTAATGAGGTTCACTATTTGTCCAGAAGATTGCAGTGCTCCAAGGTGGAGATATATTCCTTGCTTTCAGAAAGCTGTACTGTGTAAACGGTAAATAGAAAGATGGGGTTGCACGATTTTTTTTAATGACAGTTACAAGATTCTTGAGCATGACAACCTAGCTTAACGTAGCAAGTGGACCATTAGCCGTAAGAAAGATGGATAGTTTCATCCCTTATGATTTGTTTTTTAAGTTTTAGTTTTCTATACATAGTGGCGGTTCCCGATTTGTCCAGATAAACCGACTTTGTACCCTTTTCCTGAAAAATCAATCCCTGTCTTTTGGGCCTCTAGCGATTTTTCACTTCGAAGATACTCTAAATAAATATTACAGTGAAAACAATAAGCTTTGATATTGCATAATCATATCCAGCATGTGTTCTACAAAATTATTTAACTTAATTTTAAATACTTCCTACAGAAACCAAGGATGTTATAATATTGAGGATTTGTCCATAGCTCTATCTTTGTTCTCGTAACTCGGTGATGTCGAAATCCAAGCGAGCATCGCTAAACCTAATTGACTTCTCTCTTTTCCTACATTAATGTTAGCTCAAAACATTTGTGTTTTCCATATGTGAACATGTAGTGTTTAATGCGCTTATTTTTATTTTTGCCTTAACCTTCAAAATGATTACATGTACTGCTTACGAGCTAATGTTCATCATTTCAGTGCTGCTCGCGCGTACACCCTTCAGTGAGGATTGCACTCACTAGACTCTTTGGAGCTCGCACTCACTAAAATGGGGCTTGAACTCATTTGTGCTCCGGTTCATTACCTTCAGTGGGGGAAAAGTTCACTATAGTCGTTGATATTCGCGCTTGCCCGGACTCCACATTTTTAAATGAGGCTCGCATTCTTACTTGGATTCGGGCTCATTACATTCAGTGAGGCTTGCGCTTACCCGGGCTCGAGCTCACATCCATTGATAAGGTTAGTGCTCACTATTCTTTTTCGGCCATACGCTTACTTGGGCTTGGAGTTACATCATCCAATGAGGCTCGCGCTCACTATATTCAGGGGCTCAGGCTCAGTAATAGTTGATCCACTCGCGCTCACTATCTTCATTGAATTTCGCGTTTACTCGGGTTTGGGTTCGAATCAATAAGACCTGCACTCACTAGTCTCATGGAGCCCACGCTAATTTCATTTGCCCTCGGACTCGCTAACCTCAAATGGGTTCGTGCTCACTACCTTCTGTAGGCCATGCACTCACGTTCAATTTCGATCAGGCTTGCGGTCATTTACCTTCAATGAAGTTCAGGTTGTGGGATTCGTGCTCACTCGGGATCGGGTTCACTAATTTAATTTGTTCTCGAGCTCACTCAGGCCCGGGCTCCCTACCCTCAACTAAGCCTGGGCTCATTATCCCGATATGGACTTGCTCTTTCTTGAGCTCAAGCGCCATAATTTCGTTTGAGTTTGGAGTCATTACCTCCAATGAAGCTCAAACCCATTACTTTCAGTGGAATTCGCGCTCATTCGGGTTCGGGCTTATTAATTCCAATTGGCTTCGCGATCATGTTCTCTTCTGACTGTTTGCTTAACACTGAAGAAATAACACGTAAGATATTGCAATTTTTAACTTTAAATTTTGGGGTATTGATTGTAAGCTGAACCAACAAAGATGGCAAAGTAAGCGTGACGAAGCTATGACGTATGGCTTCATGATTTTGCAATACAGGTACATCCTCTGTATTTTATAACATCCTTGTTCGAAACGGATACAAAAAGCTAAGCAATGATGAAAAGTTAATCAGCTTCATTTCATGTTTATGATGAATTAAAATTCAAGAATTCATTCGACCATTTACTTTCAGCACCAAGATGTAGATGTGCTGTTTAATGTTGGATTCGAATCACACGTACACCTACCGGTAATCGATCCTTGTATACCAATCAGAAGAAGTGCTTGCTAACAATATATGCACATAAAAGCTTCAAAATATGCGTGAGATTATTCAAAACGAGTGGAGACCGAATTTACTAGACTCTCCGAGTGTTCTCCGTCTTAAACCTCTTCTAAATGACTTGACAATGAATTCGCATGCTCGCTTTCAAAAGAACATTTCTGATACGAATCCCTTCAGCAAAATCACTTCCAAGGTAAATCAAAATATAGTTCAACATTCGTTTAAGGTTGTTTTAAATGTAATCCATATTCAAAATGCTTACACGAAAGTTTTAAAAAATCAAGTGCTTTTAAATTACGAGATCACAAAATGCATTAAAAAGTATTTTATTATTTCTCCATAATAATTTACATGTACGCGTTGTAAAGAAAACACAATCCGTCAAAAATGTATTGAGAAGCTGTCTCCTTTGAAACGATATGAGTCACCCTCTTTCTCATGACTACTAAGTTTTCCTTCCTACGCTCACTTTCATGTGAATTGTGGAGTGCGCAAAATTGAGAACTGACTGCTCACCACCTTTCCCCTCTTGGCTGCCACCTCTTTTCAACCACTGGCCGGAAGGAGGTAATTAGAAAGCGTTTTTTCATTACGTTAAGTGTGATTACCTTGTATGTAAAAGCATCTAAAGTAGGCTAAAATGCGAAAGAGATAAGCGGGAACACATAAACAGAAAATAATATCAAGCATCGTGACTTACGCTATGTTGCAAAATCTCTCATGGACATCAGGGTTGCAGACTCTCCGTAATTTTTTTTTTTTAATGAATTATTACTTTCCATATTAACTGCCAGTGGCGTATTTAAGGGTGCTTCCGGGCTTAAGGCCCACGAAATGTTATTTACTATTTTAAAGTAAATGAAATATCTTGCAGAGTTTTCACATTTCCAGGAATAAAGTTAGCAAAGCCCCTTCCGAAACAAAATCGTAAATACGCCACTGTTAACTGGGAAGGGACGTGACTGAATACATTACAGAGCCGCATCTTATATACAATGAAACTGGAGTGAAGGGAAATTTTGGATTAGAGGTAATACAACATGCACAACTGCTGAGTGATTATACGCAGCTGGAATTTCGGCCTCTAAATATGTATGATGTGCTTTGTTATTCCAACAAATTTTAGAATAGGAACTTACATTGGAAAGGACACACAAAACTGACTAATAAATCCATCAGCAGCTGTGACTGATACGATCCTCTCTTGCAGTAACGGCTAACAAAATGTATGTTAAAAACAAGATTATTGCCGATTTATTCACACAAGTAACTAATACTAAATATTTTTACTTGTAAATGCAATTACGAAAGTTAGTTAGCTCAGCAAATGTACAGTGTGGTGCAGGAAATGTTAAACACTGATATAGTTTTATATATATATATATATATTCATATATTCATTTTGGACACCACATTTGTAAATTTTGTGGCGAAATGCATGTCTTAGAAGGTGGAAGTATTTGATATGGTGTGTAATCACTTATAGTTTATATATTACGGCGGGCAAACAGCTACGGACTTTCGAACGTAAGGTAAAAAACTTTTTCACAGAAATTACACTAAATAAATAAAAAGTAGCAATAAACTTTCTGCTAACACAATTTATAGGCTAGTCCAGAAATCTGAAACTTACGACAGTAACGCTCTGATAGCAAAACGTGTTGCGTTAGAAAATGCAGAGTGCGAGTACCCACGAAACATCCCTGTGACTTCTCACGTGGGTCCTTGAAGAAAAGCGTCAACCACTCAAAATCAATGAATAGTGCAACTGCGAGCTGCCATCCGACTTCACCACTGATATACAAAACGAGTTATCCTAAACAAAAAATTGAGGTATAGCCGAGTGGATACACTGAACACACCTTCATAGTAGCTAACACTGCACATTCTACTGAAAATTTTAGTATAAACTTTTATGTAACATTTCATATAATAAGAATGTTATAATTCACTTTCACTGTTCAACATTACGTGCAGCCCTGTAAAAATTAATACACAAAAGGTCGAAACAATCATCCCAAATTGATTCTGAACGGTATGCATTGAGTCCATACAGATATTCTGGCTGCTATTAGTTAAAGTTCTGGTGTGTTACTTTTAGAACACTCGGTATATTGCTAGAATTCTCAATTACAAGTGCTTTCTTGACTGCCAATCATGCAGAACGAGCATGAGGTTCTAACCGTTCGGAGCGCAGAAAAATGTAATTAAGAACATTTCCACACGAGCAATTAAGAACACTTAACGACCCCTTCGCATTTATCCAATACGTTAATCATGAATTTAAATTATACATTCATTCATAAGTTCTCTATTGCCATTAAAAAAAAAGTTAAAATAATAAAGTGAAAAGTTTTAAAATAAGCAATAAAATGTACTTACAATTAACATTTGTAACATATAAAACATATCTCAATAGTAACCATTATGATTTATGGCTCATTGTTCAAGTTGAATATTTTGAAACAAGCAAACGATTAACAAAATTAATTGAACAGAACTTATTGAAATACGTGACAAACTCATTATTTTGTCCACTTATTTTTTTTTTTAAACTTATCAACGGCAGTTTGGAAAAACTTCACTCACTCCTTTCTTTCAAAATAAAATTCCTGAAAGCAAATATTCTGGTAATTAATTCATTTTGTCCCAAGAATAATGTACCTTACTAATTATGTAACTAATACATCATTATCATTGGAATTCTGCAAGTATTGGCAGGTCTCTTACTGCAACTGAGAAACTTCCATCCATGCTACACGGTCTTCCGCTAACCTCTTCGTCTTCACGTACGATTTTTCTGTTTTGGTATCGTCCATTAACTGTACTCTCCTTCGCCCTCTCCCTCTCTTTCCTGCTACCATACCTTCTAGCAGGTCCCTCATGATACAGTTCATTTTTACCCAATGTCCCAAGTAGTTTGTCCTCCTCTTAATAATATCTAAAATTGTTTTTTTTTTCACCATTTCTAATACCCTTTCATTTGTTTTCCGCTCGACCCTGCTAATTATTTCCATTCTTCTTCACACCCACATTTCGAAAGCTTCCAGTCGTTTTTCATCTTTTTTGCGTAATGTCCATGTTTCTGACACATACAGAACAATACTCCACACGAAGCATTTTATAAGTCTTTTTCTCAGCTAAGGTCAAGGGCGCCCGATTGCTCTAACTCTGGGGGGCCCATTCATAAAAAATGCATAAAACAATATATATATATATATATATAACAAGAGAAAATACATATTCATAAAAATACACGGGGGCCCGCCCCCGGTTCCCCAAGATTGGCGCCCTTGGCTAAGGTCCCACAAAATAATATTTTCTTCCTCCTAAAGACTTCTTTCGGCATTCCTATCCTTGTTTTATTCTACGTTCACACTTCATATCATCAGTAATACAACAACCCAGGTATCGAACACTAGTTCTGTTCTATTTTCCGTTATCCTACTTCTATATTTCTCATTGACTTCTTCGTTCCAATCAGACCTGGCTTTAACATTTATTTTCATCTCACATTGTTTACAGCCCTTCCTCACGTTTTCTAACATCTTACTGATTTTCTTTTCAGATTCACAACAAGCGCAATTATCATCTGCAAACCGTATACACCTAATCATTGAAACTCCTACTGAAATGTCATCTCATTTTGTATGCTCTTCTTCACGATCTCTTTTAAATAGATATTAAAAAAATAGATGAGAGAGAGCACTCCTGTCAAACTCCGTTCCAACTGCACTCCCCTCTGTCATTTCCTCCCCTATTCTAACACGTACTTGTTCGTTCATATATAACTTTCTTATGACTTCGATCTTTCCATTCCAACCAAACTTTCTTTAGAACTTCCAACACCAATTTCCAATTCACGCGGTCAAGTCTTTCCTAGTCTTTTACCATCATTTCTCATAATTTATTATACTAAAAGCAACCGTTTTGTTAACTAGTTTATGCTTAATATACCGAAATTTGCATGTCCTGGGACTTCTATGACATAACCGCAAGATCAAATTTGTTCTGAACTTGCAAGTAATCCGAAAACATACGGAATGTAGGTTCTGGGAAAAGTTGTACCAAAACTTGTACCCTCTAACAAACTGGTTTTCAGGACGGCGACCAAGATCGTCCCCTGCGACTTTGTGAAATTGCGTTAATCAAATTTCTAACGATTCACACTTTCTCGGTCAAGTTTCAAGCTGTAAAGTCAGGTTAACATGGATAATTGTATTGAACAGATAATCTCCAGCAAATGTGGCACAACTGAAAACCAGGATTTACTTTGATTAATTGTTCTTCCAACAAAGTATGAAGATAGAGCGTATGAGGCTGTTACCAAGAAATGATATGCATCCTGATAAAATATTAATATGTTACCACCTTAAGTTCACAATAAATTGAAATTTCTGTACCGATGTGTTTTGAAATCAGTTTGCCTCATTGGGATCACGCATAATAAAAACTTTTTTAATTTTCTAAGCAAATATACTCAATTTTCCCTTATTTCCAGTTTAAGTATCATTCTGCCTGATTCTTCCAAAATTTCCCCAATTTCCATATTTGTAAAAATTGTTTGATGTGCGTGATCTGTTTTCAAGTCATTTCCAGACCGAAATTCAACTTGTTCCAAGTTGCCGCATGGTGCTGATTCAATAATGATTATTCTGTACCCCGACTGGGAATTGAACCTTACCAGTACGCACGCCAACTACATCTTTACAAGAAACTAGCATCTATGTATAAATACACTCGTTTGGATTTTTCAATATAAATACTCTCATTCACTAGAAAGAAACTGCCTTCCTTTATCCCGCCAAGATACCACGCAGTTATACAGGGTTATTCAAGAAGAAAGAACATATTTCAAACATATAATTCTTCCAAATTACAAAAGATAGAAACATGATTCGAACGTTACTTGATTAAGAAAAGTACAATTTAAACAGCCCGGATAGAAGTTCCAATCACGGCCGCATTGGCGCTGTTGTTTGTAGTGAAATGACGGCGTCACCACAAAAGAAGTCTTTTTGTGTGCTACAATTGGCAAACTTGAGTCCATTGTTGCGGTTCAGCGAGCATTTCGCCGTCATAAGCAAATTTACGAGTGGCATCGAAAATTCGTAGAAGATGGTTGCATCTGCAATGGGAAAAGCACGGGACGTCCACGCACATCGAACGAGAATGTCGAGCGTATTCGTACACTTTACGAAAGGACCTTAAAGCAATCCACATCACGAGCAAACAAAGAACTTAACATTCCTCAACCAACGGTATGGCGAGTTCTAAAACATAGTCTGCAAATGAAGCCATACAAACTGCAGGTATTACAAGCATTGCAACCTGACGACCACAACAAAAGGTTCGAATTTTGCATTAGCACCGTTTTGACATTTGTTGTGTAACACACGGTGCTCATATTGAATGCACACCATAATTACTAACCATAAATTGTAAACTTTTCTTAATCAAGTAACGTTCGAATCATGTTTCTATCTTTTGTAGTTTGGAAGAAATAAATGTTTGAAATCTGTTCTTTCTTTTTGAATAACCCTGTATTTACTAATAAGCTGGTTCAAAGTTTTCATGACTGATTTTATTTTAAAAACACGATACATTCGGAATAAACTTACTTCAGTTCCCCTACAACTAAATCTATTTCCGAAAAGCGAAATCAACTTATAATGTGGAATCGCCACCGGCATAGTTGGATGAATAAGTCGTATTCAGTAAGTTGAATATTAAATGTGTACTTCAGTAATGCAAACTATTACGATAATTTTATGTACCTTTTAAAAGAAGCCTAAAGAATTTCCTTTCTAATTCATCGTATTGTTCAACTTTATACCTTTACCTGTCATTCAGCCATCAACTCATTCAGTTCATGTTAATGGTGATATTTCCAGAATACCGCTTGACTTTCTCTGGATATTACTATTGATACACACTTCTATAGGTGCTGCTTCAAAAAACTCGGTAATTTGGCAGACTTTCAAGACTTGAATATCACTTTCAAATGTTGGCTATGAAGCTTGAAAAAAAAAAAAATGAATGGTTTATGAAAGGAAAAACTAAACTCATTTGTATATCGGCGCCTTCATTTATGATCAATGTCGTTCTTTCTTTAATGATGCCCGCAATGATTTCAGTTTAATCTATCGTTGTTTTCGAAACCCTCTTGTGCTGAGAGAAATGAACAATGAAAAATTAAAGTAAGTATCTATACTTGCATTTATTGGAATAGTTCAGCTCTGATCTACTATTCAAGCAACTTTAATTTTTAAGCGAAAACAAAACAATCTTATAGATTAACAATTTTCTATCGCTGTCAATTTTTTTAAAGACTACCATAAAATATCCACATGGCATATTCAGTATGCACATAATTACTTCCATATTCGTAATGATCTGTTATAAAACAACGCGTGGCCATTGGGGACAATACCATGAACATCGATATACAAACCTACTTAAGTCTCAAGGTCAATTGTTTCCCTTAAAATTTTAAGTCATAGCAGATTCTTTTAGAAATATTGCCAAGCTTCAATCTTGACTAACAAAACAGAAGCCCAAACAACAGTTTCGAATTAGGCCTAACCATACCCTTATTTTTGGATACAACCTACTCCGTATGTTTGATACTCATAACTAAATGAACTCCCTTATATGAAGACCTTAAGGGTGGTTTTACTATGAGGGATGCTTTCATTATTTGACCAGGCTTTGCTACTTACGCTTTCAATTATTTGTCAGACTCGCACACCTTGACCAAGAGCCAACTAATAGAAATTAAAACTTTCAATGTTTACTTTCGAATTCAACAAAAGAGAGACAGTTTAAAAAAAAAAAAAAAAGCTTTGTACTTACGATATTTCATCCATTTTCAAATACAACTATTCTACCACCAGAAAAGGCTATTGCAATTTTGATGGTTCAGTTATGTGTGAAACGAAAATGCGAACAAAATACAGAAGCTGTTGATTAAATTTCGCATTTTCAAATTACTAATTTCGGAATTATCATTTAGTAATTACCAGATTACACGGAAACCCTACTCTTTTTTTTTTTTTTTTTTTTTTGGTCACTCAGCAAATATTCTATAAAGAACGATTACAAGTATATATAATCTGCATACATATTTACTTTATGTTAGTGTTGTTAGAAAGTAAGAAGACTGAAATCCCAGGGAAAACTCGTTTCATTAGGCAAAAGTTTCACGTCATTACTTGCAGACTTGGTTAAGATATTTTTGTGGTTTAGAGGATCGTCCCTGCTCTTTGATAGTCACATTTCAACCTTCTGCTGGTAATCCTTTACAAAAAAAGAAAAACTGTTGGAAGTTAAAGCGTCGTAGATCCAGCCGACCCAAGACTTCATCGAGATTCAGACTAGGATTCAGAAGCAGCACGTTCTCTTGAATTAGACTATGTACATCGGCTTACACTCCAGACAAATTGCTTGGGTCGGCACTAAAAGCAAAGGCGATGTACTAAAGCGCATGTCAAGAATTCTGATGATTCCAGAGCTTGCTCACGATCGACTTCTGCACTGCTCTCCTACTCCCATTTTCTTCTTTCATTCTTCCTTCTTGTACTACAATGGTGATGGGCAGAATTTCGTCTACTTCTTCCCTCTCTTTACAGGCAACTTACTTTGTAAAAGACAGCAACACCAGGAAAGATGTTCCGGTATCATCAAGACATTCGTATAATAAAGTTAGGGTCACTGACTGAGATTAAACTATTCGAACTGTCGTCACTAATGTGAATGAAAAGCTATTTATCTGTTGAGTTCCAAATCTATGACAACCATATTATTATTATTATTATTATTATTATTATTATTATTAATAATAATAATAATAATAAACTAATTTACTATTCAACGGGTGTCCATGCCATGCCGGTCGTGAAGTATCCACCTAAATTCACCTGATCCGAAAAAGCATTGATTACTTTGAATCACCGTTGCCGGCGTCACTCAAAGAATTATCTGACGATTCGAAGGTATAAATATTATCTTACTACAAAGATTCCATGCATTTTTCTTTCACTCCCGACGATTTCTGATTATTCCTAATAAGGTGAAGAACGGGATATACGTACTTAAGGTGTTATCGGAGCGGAGTTATTATAGGACTGCAACCTAAATTATACTCATTGCCATACTTCAATTCCAATAGGATTCCCACTTATTTGGCGAGCACAAATTCCGTGACTTTTCCTGGCTTTCCAGGTACATCTATAACGTAAAAAGCAACTATGCTTTCCCCCATCAGGTTAGTCATCTACTACGCAAGTACATGCATATGGTGTATGTGTGTGTAGGTAGAGAAGTTTTGCAAAACAAACTATTTTATAAAATATATCCTCTCAATAGCAGGATAAGAAAAAAAAATAGGATGTTAATATTCCCTAACTTTTCCGGGTTTTTCTCTATCTTTTCAGGACTTTTTACCACTAATTAAATTCTCTGATTTTTTCTAGTCAGTGGGAACCCTGTTTTAATCCCTCAAAGGAGAGAACCGAGATCCTTCTGATTTCATGACTCAAATGTCCTTTGTCAACACAACAGTCCCACGATGCAAAATTTCTTGACATTGCTAAATTGCTTCGCAACCATAAATAGTATTCTAGGCAAGTTCAGTACATACATAATTTGATCAATTTTAATGAATTTTTAAATATAAGTACCTAAGATACAATGCACAACAATGCATTGAATTTACGCACAAAAATACCAATGATTTAAGATAACGCTTCTATACTACTCTCGAATAATGTGAAAGCAGACGGTTCAATGTAATTACGTAATAATGTATTACAACAATCTAATCGTCGTTGATTAGTTCTCACACTTTCAGTTAAAACAATAATTTCCCTTTTACATCATGAGATAATCTTTACACGTTGTTGTTTATAAACCATTTACCGAAAATATTTATAAGCAAGAAAAAGAAAGAGGAAGCATTGCACCGTATTTAACACACGAATACACTGACGGAAAGGACGATTGTCTTACTAACATAATCAAAGACGTGATGTCAATATAATATGCTAATTACAAGAATAGCTGTGCAATACAGACAAACTGGTCGAGCAGCAGTATGAGATTAAATTCTATTAGTAGCCTATATAACCAGGAAAGAAGTACAAGTATACACCGAAACAAATCCCACGAATTTTCGCTTCTGTAAAATAAATTACTTACCTAAGCACATCTACATAGTTTTGCTACTTACAGTTACATTAGTTCTATCGTTTATACAACAAATTAAAAGAATTCACTATAAACATGCTATTTCTTACACTTGATAAAAATAACTGTAATAACAGTTTACACTACCTTAACCAAACATATTTCAAAACCAGCAGTCCTGAATAAATGATGCACAAAAATAAATAAATTAGAATAATGAAAATGTATTTACGAGTTCGTAAATATCAGAGCTGCTGCTTTTGATAATATTACACAAAATCCGTATGTAACAGTAACAAAATACAACATACAAATAAAATTCAAGTAATTGACTCAGTGTCTATGGATAAAGGTGAGCATGGAGAATTTGAAGTATGACTAATTTCGTGTATTTCTCTCTTCGTGTTTCTAATTTAAACATTGTATGTTTATTGCCAATGTTCTGGAAAACCATGCATGGGCGCTACTTTCTCAATGTTGACATACTGAAAATGAATTTAGTTTGCATGTTTACAATCGTGTTAATTTCAATTTTCTATTGCATAAACCAAATTATATATGGTGCTCACGATTCTATCATGGACCTGTCGTATGTCTCATATGACTGTGTTGCCAGTAGCGCCACGGTGATGTCACTGTTAAAAATGAAACCGTCCCAATGAGATCTGAGTTCCCACGTTTGTCGCGCCTGAACCGTGTCCTGTATGTGATGTACATACTTTGGTAAACTGACTTAAGATGTCTGTTGTGTTGTGTTTGTATTTAATCCAATCAGAATTGAAAGACGGATTTATATTCATTTACCTGGGTGCGTGTGGTGGAGCCTTGCAGACCTGGTACATCCATCGCTGCAGATCAGTTAGCCACGCCCACGCACCGAACTAAGGATTTGCTTCACTTCAGCTGCTCCTGTACAAATGGAAACATTCACATGTATCAGTCTCAGATCATTCATTAACTGCACATTACGAAACAATGCTCACAGCTTTTAAGTAAAACTGGACACATCTTGCCCCTTTAATGGTTTTGCTTTTCTAATAAGTTATCAGTGGCAAGAGAGATTTGAATGCCGTGCATATTTCTTCTGTTCCTTATTGTTGCACTAATGTGACATGCATACTGCCAACACCATTCCTTTGTGCTCTATGGTGCTGTCCATGTGTCTTGTTGACTGTGGAGTGCCTCAAACTGCTTGTTCTGTTTTCTGTGAGTGAGTAATTTTATTTTTCTGTGTCCTCTGTTCACTGTGCACAAGCATACTCTTTGCCTTGTTTTTGTTCTGTGTCCTTACAAGAAATGTCTCATTGTGCTGTGTCCTGTCTTGTGTTCACATGATGCTGGAAAGAATCAGTCACGTACTCAATTTGACATTAGGGGGAAGTAACACAATACACCATCTTGACCGAGAATAAAATCTTGGAACGAATAATAAAAAGAAAAAAAATCAACACCTGCTCTCTCTTCATCCTACACCTTCTTCTAATCTTCGTGTATTAATGACGAATTACCCAAAATTAAACCCATATTCTATTTCTCTAATTAAACTAATTATTTTAATCAAAACCCCTTCCGTCGCTAATACATATCCCACGAAAAGCAAAATGTGCTCCATCAGTTATCCTGCAACAGCACATGCTACAAGGCACAACCCATTCAGTTACTGGCATAATCGAACAAAAGTTTTAATTTATTTTAAAAAAACAAAGTGTAAAACTTTTAACATAACTAATTCCGCACGGTTCTTAATAAAAACAAAATTAAATGGAACACTAACGACAGATCCATGATGAGTTATTCAAATTAAACAAAATTTCCTCTCTGCTCGCCTTTATTTACATGTCAAACTGCCATGAAGGTTTTTTCACTTACATACCTATAAGAAGGCCTTGAATACAAGCAGTTTTTGAATTTAAGATATTAAAACATAGTTAATGATTATTGACAGTATTAAGATATAACTTTCCTTTTAATCTTACACAGTGGGTGATGTACAGTGTGTTTCATATCAGTTAAAGACATTAAAAATTAAGGAAAAATGGTTAGCATGATAAAAAAAAAAAAAAAAAAATGCATGTACAACATGAAAGCACTGTAATGTATTAATTATGTGTTACAATAAAGCAGTGTACACTTATTGGCATGTCATTCAATGTGCATAATATATACACAATTAGCTCCTACAAATTCCCCTATTCAGATGAACATATTCCACAACTGCTAACCCCTCATTTGCTTGAAAGTGACGTCATGCAATACCAAAATCTGTCAGCTTCGACTTTGTGTAGTTTTAGTAGCTTAGGCCATAGGAAGGAACCATGCAAATTGAAAATGTATAAGATGTATATGCTCCTATTCTGTTGTCCATTAAACAAATAAAAATCAGTTATTTAATTATTTAGTACCCACTCTCCCAGAACGTCTATGCACTAATGTGATCTATGTATGTTATAAATACTGTTCCCATAATTTCAAAATAATTGTAAACCAAAAATTATTAATTCGTTTGTGCGATATTTACATGTAACGAAACAAACAATATTAAAAAAAAATCTAAATTGTAATATAAATTTCCATATATTTAAGATGAACACGACCCCTTCTTTACTAATTGGTACATTGTTTCAAAGCAACAAATGCCACTTTAGATAATATTCAGAAATATTTCGAATTGAGTTCTGAATTCTCTACATTAGTAACTACCCAAAAAATTACAATATTTCAAATAATTCCTGCCTTATATTATTTCAAATGTCTTATTTCATTCATGCAGATTTTGCATGTAGATCAGCACATGTATTTCATTTTTTAAATATCTTTTATATATATACTAGATGATACGAAGGCTAGATATTTGCCCAGCAACAAATCTAGATGTGAAAAATTAAACCTCGGAAGTGATTTTCTCTGAAATCTACCAAACTGGGTCAAATTATCATAATAAATTTGGTAGCTTTTCCCTACATATTATATTTTAATTATATTTTATTTGTTTACGAAGTTTTAGGTAAAAGTTTACGAAGAACCATGAAGGATTACAGTCTGTAAATCTGTGTGTTTATGTTGTGTTATTACGAAACAAACCAAAATCCAACGAAGATGTTCCGTATCATATTAAATTAAAACCGAACAAGTTATTCAGTGTGGTACGAAGTCGTAACAATACTGAACTGAATAAACTAGCATTACTTTCAAGATTTATGAATATCAGATAACAGATCTTCATGGAGTACTTTTTACTTTTTGCACAGAACTATTATCAATCATTTTCCTAAAAACTGCAGGTAATATTAAACGTCAGAATTCTGTTAAAAAATAACAGTAGGGATTTTTATTAAATTGAAGATAAATGTGTAGTGAAACGCAAAATCATCACAGCAATATACGATGCCCACAACAAACGTTAACATTCTCATTTAGTACAAATGATTAGAGCGACCTACGTCAAAACAAGTTTCCAAATAAAATGCAATGATGGGCGGGCAACCATAATGACCATGACTTTTCCAAATAAGGATCCATCACTGCTGAAGAAAAAAGGTGGAGCAGGTTTACTTACGAGGCTTCAGAAAAAGTATAGCAAAATGTAACAATTTTTGAATTCATTCTGTGCCTAACGAAGTTTTACATTTTTGTACGAAAACTTCATAATCTACTGCAAAATGAAATTTCATTTAACAATGTGCTGAAGTATTTATTATTTACAAAGCATATTAATATTAATTATCATCATAGGTATTCTGTTATTATTGGCAGGTCACTTTCCGCAACTTAGATTTTCCATGCTCCACGGTCTTCCGCTAACCTCTTTCGTCTTCACGTACGATTTTTCTGTTTTGATACCGTCCATTAATTGTAGTATCCTTCACCCTCTCCCTCTCTTTCCTGCCACTATATCCTCTAGCAGGTCCCTCATGATGTAGCTCCTTCTCAGTCAATGTCTAAACCAGTCTCCCTTTCCCTTCTTAACCTTTTACCGCATGCCGTGCCATATATGGCACATACCCTTTTTTCACTTTAGCTTTTTTGTGATTTATCAAAGAGATCAAATGACTGTTTTGTCTGCTGTGTGAGATAGCGACGTGTATGAATAAGAGATTTTGGTGTCATCTGCCATGTTCTTTGTGAGTTGTGTGTCATATATGACAGTTACTTATTTCTCGTTGGAATTAAGTGAAAAATTTAAAATTCAAGTTCTAATTCATTTTTCAAGTTCCCATATGAGGATTTCCAATACTGATTATTTTTTTTTTTTTTTTGCTAAAAGAAAAAAAAATCATGCAGAAAGGGGTTAACATTTAAAATCGTTCTTTTCTCCCTATTTCTGACCCATATATTACAATACTCCGCACGAAGCATTTTATAGTTTTTTTTTTCCCTCAACTCTTTATTCAAAGTCCCACAAAATAGTATTTCCTTCTTTCTAAAGGCTTCTTTCGCCACTCTTATCCTTCCTTTTATTTCCCGTCCACACTTCGTATCATTACTAATAATACTACCCAGGTATCGAAAGTAGTCACTTGTTCTACTTTCTTCCCTCCTACAAGACAACATAAATACGACATTCTTGGGTCTTGTTGTAAAGAGGAAGCAGCTTATTTATTTTTATTTTTTTTACACTATGTCATATTTAGTGCAGAAAAAATATATAGGTTGGTGTAAAATAAAATTAACTCGAAGCTATGATTTGTCGTGCAGCATCAAATTGGTATTCTTTCATAAGACACTATATTTTTCTGAACCACATAAGTCAAACTGAAACAACTGCTTTTCGCAGCAAGATTAAATTTTCAAACTGTCCTAGAATTGTTTGTTTAAGGGAGTGATGATGTGAAGTCTTCGAAACCCTGTTAACTGCTGTTTTGTGAAACGATAATAGAAGAGGAGTTTTCTCTTGGTAAAAGAATTTCCTTCCTCATCACAACAACTGTAAAATTCATTTATCTTTCCAACCATAATTACGTTAGTGAAACAACTCGACATTTCTCTTCAAGGTCACAACTACCACCTCCAGACGAGTACATAGTCCTTGCAGAACTCTGACGCATAAGAAATATCAATTAAGTATATGTAGCATAGTGTTTTCATTTATTTCTTCATCTTCGGACATTTCACAAAAAAAACAATGGAATTACTAATATTTTTATGGCAGATCAAATTTATATTCTAGTCTATTTTTTTTTATTATTATTATTATTATTATTATTTTGGAGTGAATATATTTTTATAGATCATGTTGAAGTGTGATTTAATTTAAAACTGATATTTTGTGATTTTTTTTAGGTTATGCGCCTTTGGAAACTGCAAAAGGTGTGTTTAATTGTACTCTTCAATTTATAACATGGAAACAACACTACTATATTGTCAGATTTTTTACCGCCGTTTGACCATGTTCGGTATAAGTGAATGTACCTAGGTACCATCTGGGTATCGTGGGGCAAAGTTGTCCCTGAGCTGTTCATTCCATGGTCAGGCGGGAATGTGTAACAATGGAATGGGATTGTCTAAAATGGCGCTGCAGCCATACATGCATTGCTATTTCGTACCCTGAAACGGAAAGTGTCAATGACCGGCAGTGTAGTGGCAGACCGCGCACAGTGCGGGCATTACAGGTAGTTAAAGCCGTAGCTGCAAGAACCTGACAAAATCCCGTTAGGACTCAATCAGTGATATCTCGAAAGATGTCAATTTCGAGGCCAACCATGTTACGAGTGCTGAATCAAGAACAGACTCAGAGCCTATAAAGAGCGTACAGATCGTTTCTTGACTGATGCGTTACGCCAGCAAAGAGTGGTTGAAGTCAAACGTCCCCTTAATTATTACACAAAAAATGGTCACAAGTCAATTGTCTTTTCCGACGAGAAGCTGTTCACAGTTAAGCAGTCCTTTCATGTTTAAAATAACCGTACGTAAGCATCATCATCCGCATAGACTACTGAATGTGTTTCCAGGGTGCAAAGGTCCCAACATTTAATATCAGTCATGTTGTGGTGGGGTGTGGACTTCCAACGACAAAACACGGCTCTATCTGAACAAGAGGTGATACATCTGATACCGTGTACCAAACCACAGCGTTGGAGTTCATTGTGAAACCCTTGAGTGTCACCACTTTCTTCAACCAACAGTGGACCTTGCAACAGGATTCTGCTCGCGCGCAGAAGCATGGTCAACACAGGGATGGTCTCCTAGCAGTCAGGATCTGAACCCATTAGACTACAAACTGTGGTCGGTGTTACAATCAATGTCCTACAAGAGAGACCGCAACGTGGATTCTTTGAAGCGCGCCTTGGTCAAAGCAGCCCGCCAAACTCCAGGCTCAAGATGGACATTTTGAAAAGTGATTGATGCTTTTCCTGCTTCACACTTTCATGTATCATCTTGCAAAAATAATATTTTATTGTCGCCTGTGTGTCTGAATTTCATTTACAGTAACTTTTGACAGTATTTAAGAAAATTAGGTAGACATAACTGGATAATTTTTTGATACTCATTTTTTTTTTCCCATTAATGAACTTCGAGCAGAATTCTAAAACCATAACAGGACATTAATCTGTTTCAAGATGTTGCTTACAAACGACAATGGTCAAAGCATTGTTCGTGAGCAACGGTTTTGCGCCATCTATATATCGAATTAACACCCCCCCACACACACACTCACGGTTCTTCGATAAGTTGATCCCTCTCCCCACTGTAAGTTTTTCATTAAATTAAAAAAAATGAATATTAATATATATTGCAACTATGTCAGGTAGTCTCTACAAAGTGCTATGAAGTAAATTAAACTTTACGCTTTCAAACACTTTCTTATAGCGTAGAAACGGGTGTGCACTTCATGATGTCAATTTTTACCACTGAAATTTGTCAAATTAGTCATCCAGTTCCTAAATGGCTCTTGTCCATTTACAGCAAATCCCAGAAAAAAAAAAAATGCAGGATCTGCAAGTTTTGTAGAGCTGGAAATACTCCAGTGTGTTAATGTGAAACACTTAGAACATCAGTAATTCCAGTTGTACAAAACGCATCGATTCTACAGTTTTTGTTGGTTTTCTGGGATTTGATATAAATGGACAAGGACAGTTTCGGAACTGGACGAATCATATAGGCGTTTCACAACCATCTTTCAATTCAGGGCACTTTCATTGGTCAGTATGTTCTACACACAATCCTATCCTGTCTCTTTCGAAAGCAAATTTATTCACTCTAATGTTTTGAGCATATATCGGTATATTTCAAGACCTGTCATTAACTAAATTGAATATTAATTGTTAGTGCCACTTAGAACAGCGACCCAAGTTGTTGTTATTTCATAATTATCAGATTGCCGACAGGGAACTTTACAAGCGCGGCTACTACACAACACGAAGCATTCGGTCACCCTCAAACTAGGCACTAACAGGAATTAAAAGTGATACATCGTGATATATTGTTCGGGGTCCTGAGCATTAGTGGCGCAGGCAGTATCAGGTTAATCTAATAATGAAAATGGATTCTCCTTACATGCATTATATTCCTTTATTATTCTCGATGTTACAATGATTTTTATAGTTTATTCAAAAAATAAATGTACAGCCAACCATGCTTTATTAAAATTTCCAGAAGTTCTGCTTTTAACCCTACACCAGATTTCGGCAATTTAGTTATATACAGTGTACTATTGTTTTCATGTTCAATCAGGGAATTGAAAGAAAATGTATATAAAGAAACAAGTATAATTTATAGACATACCTGTCTAGTTCATTTTAGCTTCATTAGATATTAATCAACATTCTTTTATGGTAAGAAACAATGAAACTGCGCACTAAATTCACTAAGTTTATACATCAGAAAATCGCCTAATTTTCGAGCCTTATAAAGCAGTCCGTTGATTTTGAAATTATTAAAAGTAAAATTACTATCTTACGTGGAAGATGCTACATTTATTGAATTTGCTACAATGTTTATATACGCTGACCAGCCAAAACATGGCGCCACACTACTTTTCGAACGAAGTCGTTGGGTTGACGTAATAATCACGGGGTCAACAGAACCGCTTGGCAGACGGTGATAGGGATATCACTCGATCAGTCAGTGTGATGCTTGTGCGTAAAATGAAGGCCGAAAAAAAAAAAAAATCAGAATTTGATAGGGACCAAATTGCGATGGCCAGACAGCTGGGGGTTCACTAGCTGCCATTATTAGTGTCTTCCAAAGATGGGGAAAGGAGAAACAAACTAGCACCACACCACAAAGCATGGGACGATCACACCCCCATTCAAGATGTTTGACCTCGCAGACTGTCGAGATTGGTATAACAGGATAGGACGCAAACTGTGACACAATTAGCAACAGACTAGTGGAACACGTGTGTGTGTGTGTGATCATTAGACATCAGAGTTTTATATGCACTTAAAATGTATAAAATACGCATGCAATTATGCTGTCAAATATGCAGGAAAGTTGTGACAAAGTTTTGTAGGTAAAAAACAACACCGCAAATGTACTTTATCTTTCAGGGACTTCCCTTCATAATTTAATTTTTATAGTATTTAGTTTATATATTTCTAATTTTTTAAAACACGCACAAATGAGATTAAAATGAACACGATCTCTAGTTTTTTCTTCACAGTTCGCTTTTAGAATGTATTTACTTTACAGGAAATAATATGAACCTCACTTTCCTATACGTTTCTATTATTCAGGGGAAAAAAGTTTTTAAGGATTTACTTCTTCCCGTAATTATTAGTCTCACAGTACATCACGAAATGCCTCTCTAGGTTTTTAGTGTCAATTTCAAACGCTGGGGCCAGAAAATGGACTTAACATCAACAGGTGTTATTGGATAATATTTATAGACAGAAGCAAGTGTAATATTTTCTGTCGAGTTAAAATCCTTGAAGGTATTTTCCGATTGCTTCAATTGTTTTGTAGCTTCTGACAAGAACAGCCACCAATTACTATTCCACAGAGCGCCTGTATTTATCAGGAACTGACTGAACTTCAACTAGAGCTCTTTCACTGAGCAATATTCCTCGTGTCTCTTGTTTCTGAACTGATGTTGAGACGATATTACAATGAGTCATTATCATTAGATTTGTCTTGACGTCTTTGTTCTGCTGATCGGTTGCTAACAATATTGGTCTTCCATCCTCCCACGCAAAAAGCTATCCTGCTGCATAAACATTAAATGCATTCAACATACAAACCAACACTAGATTTATTGTATCTTATGTGTCTGATATAAAACTTTTACAATAGGGTCAATGTGCTCTTAAGCACTAATATATGCATTAACCTTTGAAATATGCATTTATATGCACTATAAAACTTAAAATTCGAGCTATGTTACTGTAAGAAACCCAAAGTTTAACAGAGACGCATATAAGCAAACAAAATATGCATTTGCATAAAAATTCAATGTCTAGTGATCACACAGTTCACCGTACATTGTCAGATACGGACTTCTGCAGCCGACGTCCTATACGCGCACAAATGCTTACTGCAGAGCAGTAGCATAACGTTTCATCGTCCGATGAAGCATAATACTGCTTTATCACATCGATGGCTGGATCAGAATCGAGTCTTCCTGGAGACAGCTGCAAGACGTGTATAATTAAATGACGACAGACCATTGGTGGTTCCATTACGATTTAAAGAACCTTTACATGACCTGCATGGGTCCAACAGCGCGTGTGGAGCACATTGTGACGGCCCTTAGCTATCGGCAAGTCATTGCTGATTATGTACACTCATTTATGCCCATCATACTTACAGCTGGGAATTGCATCTTTCAACAGGACAGCACTCCTTGTCAAAGCCAACGTTATGCTGGAGTGGTTCAAGGACCACAATGATGAATTTCAACTGCCGCAATGGCCCCTGAACTCACTCGATGTGAATCTAATTGAAATCTTTGGGATGATAATGTCAGATCCGAGATAATCGACCCTTCCGCGGAATTGACAGGAATTAAGTGATTTTTGTGCGCACATTTAGTGCGCCATGCCTCAACAGCTACCAAGGTTTCTTTGCTTTCATGCTAAACCGAAGCGAAAGGTGGCCATATCAGATATTAGGTACATAGTAATAATGTTCTGACTGTCAGAGCAAACAGTATATGTAATGGTAATTAGTAGCTTCCTCACGATGTTTTACTTGCTACGCAACTCCTGTGGTTAGGGTTTTATCTGAAATTAAGAGGAAAGCAACAGGATGCAGAACCAGGATACTGAATTTATGTATATGTCGAACATACCTTCAACTGACATTCCTTCCACTAGTGTTCTTCGAATTTACAGTAACACCGGGTGTCCGGCTTAAACGTCCAAAAGAAAACATATTAAATTCCGATCTCGTTATTATACTGCTGCTAAGTCTAGCCCTACAAGTGGAGAAAATGTTTTCCCCCCTCGAAGGTGACTGCCTTCACACTGCACTGTGAACGAAGGCGTTGGTAGCGATGAACTGTGTGCTAGCTTTGGTCGAGCTGAAGTCTTGTGGAATACTTGTGGAACACCGTTTTCATCTTGACTACTACCAATGTATCTACGTTCAAGTCTATAAAGAAATGGGATATAATCCTTCATGAAACCGGAAGTTTGCTGTCATTGTCGGGCTACCACACAAAACCATGTTATTCCAAAGAAAAATGATACAAGAAATTCGTATATCCTTCCAACAAAGTCTAACCGACGAAAAAGTGGGGAATTGCAGGTTCCTAAGGTTGACAATGAAATATGTTATCCAGAAACGTTTGCGCTTACGGACTTACAAATTGCAGCTGTCAGAAACAAACCCATGACAAATTGCTAAGGAAAGCACTTGAAGCAATACTTGAAAAAAATTTACGCAAACTAGTCACTTCTCCTTTTTCCTTCTGATGAGTGCACATTCCATGTTCCTGGGAAAGTGAACAACTACAATTATTGTCGGATATGGGGAACGAACTACCCAATACCATGAGAGAGAACGAACGAGATTCTGAGGAAATAAATGTCTGGTGTGCACTGATGAACAACAGAAATATCGGGCCGTACTTCTTTGTGGAACGTACTATAAATGGAGAGACTTGTTACACCTTTGCGCATTGACACAACTCCTCCACATCAGCCAGTTTTCGAGAGAGCGAGAGAAAAGGGGTACCATATCAATGTGAAAGAATTTTGCGTAAGATTTGGACAGAATTTCTAAACGGTGGATTGGTAACGGTTATCTAATTTCGTAGCCCCCTAAAGACCCTGACCCCACGTCACTTTATTTTTCCCTTTGAGGACTTGTAAAACTCTAGTCCGTGATCCTCTGATTTGCATGAGCGCATTCGTGTTATCCTAATATTACAGTAGAAATGCTGAATAACACGTGGCGAGAGGTAGAATACAGATTCCAGGTCTGTCGCACGATGAATAGTGCACATATTGAAGTTTTATTAGGCATGGAAAAAGAATAAATTGTACAGATAAATAAACGGAACAAAAGCTCAAATAGGAAGTCCCATGGGGCACATAGAATGATGATGTAGCGGTGCTCCCAGGGCCATCTTAATGTGGACTCAGGGCCCAACTTTAAAATTTTAAATGAAAAAAGGGGCGAGTGACACCTTGTTCGATAGATCTTTAAAAACTAAAAAGCTTTGTGGCAAAAGATTTTTCATATGGGTCATCGTTTTCAAAATGACCAAGAATATGGTGGCTGTATCAGATAAAACGTCCAGTGCCTATGGAATGAAAACAGTTAAAAATAAATGAACAGAACAAAAAATCCTCTTTGACTTCCTATACGAGTTTTATTCTGTTAATTTATCTCCAACCGTTTTCATATTAGTGGTACTGGACGTTTTATCTGATACAGGCACCATGTCTTGGCGGCCATCTTGAATACGGTGAGCGATATGAAAAATCTTTTGCCACAACGCTTTTCAGTTTTTAAAGATCTATCGAACAAGATATTACTCGCCTCATGTTTGCATTTAAAATTTTAAAGTTGGGTCCTGGGTCCCCATGAAGGGTGGCCCTGAGGGCACCGCGACAGCACCATTCGATGTGCCCTATGGCATTCCCTAAAGTTTTTGTTCCGTTCATTTATGTTCAATTGTTTTCGAGATAATTCCGTGAAAAGATTAAAATGTGCCAATATACATATCTTTTATTGAACGTTTAAGCCGGATACCCTGTATTGTGGATCTCGCGCTAAAAAACAATCACACATCGTCAGTGTTTGCTACGTTTAGAGCATGACTTGCTATAGCTTAACGTAATTCTTTATATAGTACAATGGCATTAACAATGACTAATTTCTATAGCTCCAAACATTCCAGAATTTAAATAACTTAAAAAAACACTAATATTTGGTAAAAACTAGAATTGACACTCAAAGTCTTCATGAACACGTAACTCCTATTGAAATTTTTATTTTGACGTTTTCTTTGCGGTCTAACGAGAGAATTGAGAAGCAGAGGGAACAATCGATTTCACGTGTAGAAGCAAGCTGGTAGCCCCACAACACCGCGGTTATAGATCGTCGTCATATTATTGCATTATTAATAAACAAAACCAAAAATCGTTACGTGACTGATGAACTCTGTGTGAATAAACGCACAACACACTCACTCGACATCTAATTTCTTAGAAACAATGTTTTGCTCAAAAGCATAACATATGTATCACTAATTTTCTAAATCCTACAAATAATGGTTCAAAATAACAACTGTTTGACACTCGCTATACTACCACACTATTAAAACATACCTCCGCATTTATTATTTTGTTTGCATTGACCATCGAAAAATAATAATCGGTAAAAATATGAACACATTGAAGACCAACCGTCATATGAACTGTTCTGTGACCCTACATCTACTTACAATACACAAGCGGTAATATGCTTAACAGAATAAATGTACATCTCTTTCAGAATTTATTTAAGTTGGCGTACAAGAGCTAAGCATTTATACGTATTATGAACAAACACTTGAGCTCACTAACCGGGACAGATTTTACTGAGAGGGGGGGGGGACAACGTCGTATAATATGTCATTATGTTGTATATTATGTCGTTATATAATATACGAGGGACTTCGTTAGTCAAAGCAACTATGCTAGTCGCCAAAAAAGTTGCAGCAATAGACATACAGTAGTATGAATTTGAAAGCTACAGGACGGTGCTTCTCAACGCTAGAGCAAAGAAGTTTGTGTGCAAAAAGTGTTTACGTAAGCCTATCAGCGCACGAGAACGACAGTACCTTTCCGTAGTGCTCCAAGGAATTATAAAACAAAACATCATACGTGAAGATTGCTGTTCTCGTAGCAGAACAATATGCTAGGGTCATAAGGAGCTACTAAAACTGTTGTGTGCGCCCGAGTTCTCTGATCTATCGAACTCTTGCTCATTGGGTCGAGGCATTCAAATGCGGATACGTAGAAACTGCTAATCTGTCAAGCTGTGACCGTCGGTGTCGACTCACACCGAGTGTCTGTGGCCGTAATCAAAACAGAAGACAAGCGCTTGACTGCGGGAATTATTCACGCATAAGGGTGTTCCTGTGTAGATCTTAAAACTATGAGGCTGCCGAAAATTTTATGTCTTTGCGAATTATTAATGATAATCACAGCAAGATATACATGAAAATGTTGTACTATTACTGTTAACTTCCGGTCACAACGGAAGAAAAATGTTTGGAATATGTAATTATGAGGCATACTAACTACTGTCGCATACTTTTAGTTGATCACGTCAATATTTCAGCTTGCTGCTTCTAATGCTTCTCAAGACACTCGTGCAATACAAATCTGGATCAATTCACGAACTGTCAGTTTCACGCCTCCAATGGGGAAACAGAAGTGGTATATGAGCACTCTTTTCCCTTTCATCCAACAGCTACTCGAAACAGACAGCACAAGAAAAACCTGCGCACGGAAATATTTTAAAATATTACTGTCTACGAAACAGAAATAACTACGGTTCATTTTCTATGACTCGAAATCTTTGAAAACACGTACCATTTACGCCCCAGAAGTGGCAAAATATGACTAAAAACCACCAAAAATTTCATATTAGAGCACTCGATTTTAGGCTTGATGCTATACTTTCTCAGATGAAATCTAACGAATGTCAAATATTCTTTATACTTGAAAGTATACCTACGTACATTCGGCAAAAACGGAGAAACAAAAAGACGGCGTCTTAAAAATACTAGTTATAATTTCACGGGTGGCTAGGAAGGAAATTCTTCTGGGGTCATATTTTCGATCGTGCTCAATGTAGATTACTGTAATTTTCACAGTACTATTTCATACCTCGTGAATTGAAGTCCCCCCCCCCCCAAACGTAGATGGAAAAATTTCATACTACTTTAAATGCAACAACGAAACTCAATTCGGATATCAATGTAAGGGAGGAGAAAGGGGCTAAGGTGGCAATTTCTCTTGTCGAAGTGGTTAATGGTAAGTCAGGTCACCTCTGACATTGTACAGTATTCCTTCAAATTCTGTTACACTAAGTCAAATATTTCTAAGAAAGGGCGTTCCTAATATCATCATTGCCAATATGGCAAATGTATTTCTGAGCATGAAGTGAAACTCGCCTAAAATATGAGCACATTACCAGTTTGGGTCCAAATGTGACCGGAAGTTACACCATAGTTCAAATATGAATTTATATGGCCAATAAAAAGCTGTGTTCATAAGAGCCAGAATTTTGTTTATATTTAATTACATTTAATAGATGCAAGAACAAAAATATGGAATGTCATAGAAATCCGAACCTTACTTATAACGAACCAAGAACGGGTGAAATCTATCTAAAATAATTTCAACATCAAAATTTTGTTACTGTTTTTTGCTTCCTTTATTATTTACTCCTTTACGAAGAACTTCAAACACGTAGTGGTAGCTTATACTGTACTGTGGTGTACAAATAGTTATTAAAATAATGGAAACACTTGTAGTAAATAGTGTGTTGACTAATTTTCACACTTAAATCTGCGCTCTGTGTATCTAACATCAAATAAAGTAATTCCCAACTCTATTTACCTAATTTTAAAATAAAATTACTCAATTGCAGCGAATACGGTGGTAAGAAGAAAGGTAACCACTGAAAAGCAATTCAATTTTTAATTCAACCCTGGTCCGTGAAAATCTCTGCACGTTGCCAATCATGGAATATTAAAAGATTATGATCTATATGTATATAGTTCAAATACATAATACCGGGTGAGTCAAAATATTGTTGCCGATTTCGTTATTTGATGTAAATTTTATTTACATCAAATTATATATATACTAGGGATGGCCACAAAGTGCCGGTTCCTCGAGGAACCGGTTCTCGGAGATTCGGTTTTTAGAACCGGGTTTGAACCGGTTCCAGAACCGGATCTTAGGAACCGGTTCCAGAACTAGATATTAGAAACCGGTTCCAGATCTGGATCTGAAAACCCGGTTCCAGACCTGGATCCGAAAGCCCCCAAAGACCCGTAAAGGAGGCACAAAGTTCACCTTCAAAACACTGCAAAGAGGACCATGCGCTTGTGCCCTACCCGCCCAGACCTGCTTGTGCCCCCCCCAAAAAAGTTGGTCCACCAGTGGGTGTATAGCCAAATGAGTTGGCCAGTATGCCTGTTGAGCCAATGAGTTTGCCAGTTACCCAGCTTATTTAGCCAAATGAGACAAGCGACCGCCGCTTGGGCGCCTGCCTGTCGCTTTTACCATTTCATCTAGCACACTGTTCACAGCCTGCCAGCAGCTCGGGTTTAGCGTAGGGATGGTCACAAAGTTTCGGTTCCAGCGGAACCGGTTCCAGACCTGGATGTGAAAACCCGGTTCCAGAACTGATCTTCGGAACCGGTTCCAGCCCTGAATCCGAAAAAACGGTTCCAGATCTGGATCCGAAAAACCTGTTCTGGCCATCCCTAGGGTATTCCCTACAGGGTGTAAGTCTCAAATATGCTCTCAATAGTTTTCAGATATACCCTGATTTCAAGGAGGGTCCAAAGTAGGCAGAAGGTAAGCCTTCACGACAATGGACATCCAATGCTTCGGAAGGAAGTCGAAGTTTTAGGAACCTGCAGCTCCATGTTTTTTCTGTGTGTTCGGAATAATGTGTGATGCGATGTATTTCGTCACAGTATATTTCACGTTTTCTTCACTTATAAGCGTGAGGGAAAACCTTGCAGCATGCGTTCTCCCAAATACGAGAAACCGTGCTGCTGAGGTTCCTTAACACTTCTGACATCGCGCCAAAAGATTCCGTGTTCACTGCTATCAAGGCCTATCGTTTGCCTACTTTGGACCAATCATAAAGTCAGAGCATCTCTCAAAATTCGGTTGATGTCATATCTAGGAATTTCACCCTGTATGGAATTCTCTGTACACCCACTGAAAATTAATGAAATATACATTTTTGGATTGCGTATGCGTGACTTCCTTTACGCTGATAAGGACCACCACACACAGTTTCTGGCATTAGAAATAGCGCCTGTTGAAATTTGGCTTTTTCGCGATTTTGGACAGCCCTAGCTCTGAAACTATGCTCTTTTCGCCATAGGTCCATATGAACTTTGTCTTATTTTGACGTAAGGAATCACCTCTTCGAGTTTGTCGGTATAGTTCATTAACATCCTATATATAATCATTGAAATCTGAAACATCACTTCAACTCACCCTGTACAAAATACATCTAACACATTTCTCGCCTTATTAACGAAGTGTTCATGATATGTATTCAAACTGGTTGGTTAGAGTCTAGGATCTCTTTTTGGCACCGAGGATATATGCGACGTGGATCTACTGTTTAAGGTAGAAGCCGAACCACCATAATGCAACCAAATTTCAAGACTTCCCTACCTGGAATCAAATCTGGATCTCGTGCACTAAAAGCGCGCGAGCTACCAATTAGGTCAGCAGAAGGGGTAATGTGTATTCACGCAGAAATCACACTCGCTTCTGTTGCAAATTGCCTTGGGTTTCATTTCCACAGTATATACAGAGTTGGCCCAAAAGTATAGAGTCCCGTACTGATCAACTCATTGCTTTTTATATAATTTCTTATTGTTATCCATCACGTAGACTTAGTTTCTTTATTATTTGTTTTCAATGTCTTTTTACTTATATCTTAAGCTCGGAACAGCCAAAGCGAATAAACCTATAAGCTACAATGTTATACTTGATTAATGCAGGGATGTATACCTACTTTTGGGCCACCCTGTAATTAACTGAATTATCAACGCCAATCTTCGTCTCCGTAAGTTATTGAAAAAGAAAAAAAAAGTGATGGTATTAATCACAAATTAGAAGTAGCCGTAAACTAGCAACACGGTCGTAACAATGGAATTATCATTTAAATCGCATCAATGTAGAAAATTAATATTCTAACAACGTGTACATACATTATATTCAGTGGAATAATGGTGTTGATTCTAGTATATTCAGTAATAAAAATGTACTTATAGAAAATTTATTTAGCAAGAAATTCTATAAATGATGCAAGACCAATTAACATGAAACATTTGTACCACTCGTAATAGTCAAGCACTGTTGTATGGAGTTTCACAGTTGTTGCAGGTTCGAAATATGAACAAGTATGATTGTCTCGTAAGTATGATTCAAACGAGAAAACCAAAATATAATTACATGATCTGTGAGGAGAAAAAAAAATGAGGTAAGTATTATCTTCCAAAGTTACCTTCAAACAGTTCAACAGTTTTCCTGTGATGAAATCACAAATTAGACATCTCTTTCAAGGTGGTGAAAACAATATAAAGTGCTCCTCTTAAAAACGCTGGGACACGTATCTGTTTATTTTATTTTTTTAAAATTTATTTATGAGTTCAACTTCCTAACTTTACGGGTTCGTGAGATGGTAAGTTCTTTGCACACATTATGCCCAACTCTTCCCTTGGGATATGAATTTCAATCAAACTGACATAATAACTATACAGTTCGAGGTAGCTGATATGATTATATATATTATATATAACAAGGGGGGAAGAGAAGCACGAATATGTGGCCACAGATGGCCATTTTGTAACAGGAGCTTACCCGTGCAGACGTCCATTACATTTCAGTGGGTTTTATGTTCATTAATATCAATGAAGCTTATGCCTATTCAGCTTCTCACTCGACTGAGCTCGGGCTAGCTTTAGTTAATATAGCTCCTGCTATTTATTCTCGCACTCATTACTTCAGAGCTCGCGCTCGCTTAGACCAGGGTCCTGACTCGTAATCTATTTATAGGATTAGTGTTCACACGGGACTCGATCTCAAATATTGACCTCAAGGTTTAAAGCCGGGTGCGCGAGTTTGAACATCTCAATACAGTGCATAGGGTTACCTCTCATTTGACGACCATGAATTCCCTGATTATTTTTTCCCAAGGTTTTAGGTTGTGATTTACGAATCTTTATATATTTATACATATTTCAGGACATTACCAGCATCCATGGTCTTAAGCCCGTGACGACGTCCCTCAGTGAGCGCACTATCCGGGCAAAAGAGAAGGAAGCAGCTTGTTGACCTATGTCAGATACCATGCTCGCATTTGCCTGATATGAATGAGGAAAACTCAGAAAAATCCTCACTACGATGGCTGCCATGAAAAAACTTTTATACCTTTTCGACCAAGTGTTCCCACCGTGAATCGTACCCGAGACTGCTCGCATGTACGTAGTTTTTTTTTTTTTTTTTTTTTTTTTTTTAAAGTTTTGCAAAACTAATTTACTTTATAAAATATCACGTACGAAATAGCCGAGAAAGAAAAAAAAAATGAGAAATAAAAATCCGTACCGATACTTAAAATTCATCTACTTTTCCAAGTTTTTGCAGTTTACCATGAAATTTCTCAACCTTTTCAGGAGTTTTTAGAGTAAACTGAATTCCCTGACTTTTATAGGTCTTTCAGGTTGGTGAAAACCCAGGTATACGTCTACTGTAAATTTCGCACAAAATATCAAGTTTTATTAGTGTTTTAAAAAAAATCACTCAATGTTAAAAATTGATCTATTTTCTGTTGCAATCCTTTTCGCTTTTAGTATAATCTTTACTTCCAAGTCAACGAGGGGCCGTTCTCACTTCTCTTTAATGTTGCTCTACAATCAAGTAGAGTGAAAATGACAACTATTGTATCCTGCAAACCCTCTTTTCAGAATGAAATTCAAAATATGAAATCATTAAATAAATTACACACCTTGAATTCCGCCACCTCTTTCTTTCCTTACCTCAAACAAAACAAAACAAACAAACAAACCAACCAAAAAAATCATAACTTTCAGTGACTAATTATCAACATTCTGGAAAGCTAACCAAAACAAACCACGCGAAACTCTGTTCATTAAGAGTCTATACATTTTATTCACATGAAAGCTCTGTTGCTACTGTTTCCTGTCTTGCGTATGTGACCAACAACGACCAAACATGAGTCGTCTGAAGAATCATGTGTTTGCCGCATCACTTGAAAAACACACGAGAGTAGGTGAAAGGTGTGCAAAACATGCTGTCAGCACCCGTAATCAATCTCTCGGCCTTTTTCACGAAAAGTCTTGGCAATGTGAAACACTTGCCGCTCACCCACACCAGCACCCGGCTCAAAAAGATACGGCGACACATATGGCAGCGATCCCACATACTTACAAACTGACGCATCTCTCAAAAAGCTCTATTTAGAAAACACCATTATATGAAAGAGCTTTGTGCCAGTCAAACATAACTACACCTGACAATATGAGCTAAAAACAAATACTCGTGAGATGAGCGCTTTCTTTATCTTATGATGCATGGTCATGATGTAAATTTTTCCCTTGGACTCCTGCCTTGGGTTGTTTCATTCTGCACTGGAAAAAGTTATTCTACTAAACGGTTTTCATTTAAAAAAAAAGCCCATTTAAACGGAGATTTCTGAAAATTCTTATGCTTGATATGCTGATATGACAAATGAACAAATATTGTCGCGAGGTTTCGCGAATTTTAATCAATTTCACGAATGAGTTTTCCTCAATTTCTTAGAGATAATTTACAAACGATATTTCAGAGTATATTACACTCAACATTCAATACATTTATTCTGTTATTCAGAATCAAAAACGCAACTAGTTCACAAAGCATAACTATATACCGACTTGCATCACGATCCTAGAAAAAAAAAGGGGGGAGGGACTATGGTTATGATTATGTTCAACGTCACAAACCCAACACACTTCGAATAGTCATATTCTTTATACGTGGCCAAAAAGTATTCAGCTTTCGGTACTGCTTATTTTTACGAAAATGTAAATGGTTTAACAAGTATTTAACACAATGAACTTTGTGACTTGTGAACCATTTTTCATTTCCCATCAAAAACGGAAGTTTTTCGGAATCAAATGATAGGCTTGGCCAGCATATTCGGATAATCTCTAAAAAAATGTTTAACAGGTCTGTTTCGCGTATTTCCCCTTATTCTAAATAGCAGTTAATCAAAATGATACATAAAAAAAAAAAAAAAAAAATCCAAACTACAATTTTGATAGCCATAGCTCGGGAATTAACGTTTGTGCAGGAAAATAGTTCACGCCAAGTTTGGTTAAGATGAATTTTGTAGATCGCGAACGATATACACTGTCCATATGATTTCTTTCTTTTTCAAAGGAGGGACACGTTGCCAATAGGTAGGACTAACCAGGGGCGTCATTTCAGACTTCGCTTGAGGGGCAAGAGCACCACCGATATAAGACACGTTTTGTACTAGTATATTAGTAGACAATCGATTAACCCTTTAAAGTTCCGGCTTTTTTTTTAAAGGTAAATTACAGACTATCAGTCAAGCGGCTGCAGCATCATTCCTATTTATCGTAGGATTCATACCTCTTCCCGCCCCCCCCCCGCCACACACACACAATAGAGCAACCTTTCAAATGGTACCATTCGCATTTCACTATCATGTCCCTGAGGCGGGGAATATTCATTGAAATCGGGATTTTTCTATGATTTTTTTTTTCAAATTTTGACCCCCCCCCTTGTGTTAACGCAGAGACCTGAAAATCAACTGAAAATAATAAGGGGTGTACTGTATGTACAAAATTTCAAACTTCTATCTTGAACAGTAAGGGCGGGAAAAATATTTATGAATAATCCCCACAATGCCCCACATAACCGCAAAAGACCCTGATCTCAGGTTTAAAAAAAAAAAAAAAAAATCTGAGACATCCATATTCATCCTAGAATCATGGTTCGTCTATCATTCTCTTCAGAATAGAACTATTTTCAAACGGTACCATTCACATGTCTCCATCGTGTAACTGAGACGGGAAAATCGCAATTCAAGGGATTTTTTTTTGTTAAAATCTCTCTTTTTTTAAAACTTTTTGCCTATCTGGACCCTCCCTGTGTTAACGCAGATTTGAAAAACTCTCAATATTCACTGGAGTGAATGTTTGTGCAAAATTTCAATCTTTCTAGGTGCAAAAGTAAGCCCGCCAAAAAATAAAAAATAGGCCTAACAAAACATATTTTTTAGTTATGACGTCATCACCTCCTATGTCTCGACGCAGAAAGACGTGAAACCACCCGTAACATGTTCTACAACGCCTCTACCCTTAAAAAAACTGAAGTAAAAAGCTTTAATGGTTCTTTTTTAATCGAATAATGAAGACTACTTTAGTACCTAAAAATAGGTGCTAGAATTCCAGACGGTTAAAGCAAATGTATTCCTCGAACTCTTGGGGAAGGGGGCAACTACCCCCTCCTGACCCCTAAATGACGCACCTGATTGCAGCAGGCGAGGATAAATATTCATCACCCTATTAAGGATGATTTGAAAACCTATCGGTACGTAAAGTCAACACAAGCTACGTATAACAGTTCTTAAACAAATCAAATTCATGGCTTTCTCACGGTGCAAAGTTTTTCAATTTCACTGTCGAACACTCCATAAAAATACCTTTACTGACTACATAACGACAATAAAAAACCCCTGATGTGGGACCGAAGCGTTGGCAGGACCCAAGACGCGGCACGACGGTCGGTACGTTGGAGTGGAATAATTTAATTTTCCCTTGTTCAACTTTACGTTAATTTTACATACAAGAAATTGAGAGAACACTAAAAAATTTAGAATTTTCTAGATTTTAAGGGTTTGATAACGAAACTCACGACTTGGTGGGCGCCCTGTGCAATGTATATAGAGCGTTCTTGTAACAAATGAATTAAAAAAGATGGCATGTATAATTCACATCGTATGTAATTCACATCATATGTGGTATCTTAACCACGCATTACCCAACTACAAGCCATTTGACAGGGCACAGCCTTACCGCCACGACGTTAGAACTTTTTACTCACTGAATAGACATACTGTTTCCAAAAATCAAAAATGTGTATATATTAACAAACAAAATGGTAATAAAACTAATATCTGAAGCATAGATTTAATATTTCCTACATATCTGATACGAAGCAGATTACTGACAATTTTATTCTCACACAAAAATCAGGTGAAAATGTACACTACATTTAATCGGCGTTCTCTTTACAGGAAACCCGGAAAGCTACCAAAACATCACGCACATAGCAATGCGATATGAAATCGAGAGCGTCTGGTTTTGAACGTATTGGATTTCTTGATATTATTTATTCACCTGCCACTAAACCATGCTGAAGCAGAACAATGCTCTGTTTCCTCTCCTCACAGCATGGTTTCCATTGATTGTCAGTAACTGATGACGGTCCAACACAGCGTCCCCCATTCATGACCAGATCTGCCTGTGACAGCGAACATGGCCTTGGCGTTACCACACAATTAGAATCAAGCGTCTACGTTCCAATAACGGATGGTTTCACTGAAGTTATACCATAAAAATGACAGAGGGATGAGGACATTTTTACTAAAAACACGCTGGAAGTTGTGAGCGAACTGGAAATTTTCCAGAAGAGTTCACTTTTCTCATGTACTTTCTTATAACCGTGATTTTCATGCAATCGATGAACAAGAAGCATCAGCAATATCTTCGACAGACTAGACTTCAGCATGGGGTACAGTAATTTTTACTTATAATACAGCAAATAAGATTTTCTACAATGTCTTAAATTAGAGACATACGAGGAACTATCAAAAACTTCATCCAATCATCCAGGAGACAAACCACGAACCCCCTTGGATGTATGTCCTATGCCTTGTTTCTTCTAAGCATACAAAATACTGATTCGTACGGATATACAGTGGACTCTTTTTAATTCGAAGTCCAAGGGGACACGAAAAAAACTTCGAATTATCCAACAACATTCATTTTCACATATATAACAACAAACAAACCAAAATACTGTGCATCAAAAACATATTCATGTAGACTTTACCTTTAAAGCAGCTTATTATTTGCGTGATCGAATACCGCAAACTAACAAACGGAGAGTACGTGTACAATGGAAAATATATTTACGTACAACACTACAACATACATTGAATAGCCCAAACAATTAAACATCAGTAACAATTTCAATATTCTGTTCTCACTTTTAAGAAGTCGTAATCATCATCTGCTTAAATTTGATTGTTTTTGTACGGTCAATAAATCTTGAATTTAATGTATTGTGTGGAATACGATATTTATAACATTTAGTTGACTTTATCAATAATTCATCTTAAATTTTCAACCAATTCTGAAACAAGATGAGATTGGCACACGTTCTCTATCTTTACTTCTTCCCCAACTCACCTTCATCTTTATCATTACATAGATTTACTAATTATCTTTTGTATTACTCTTCCCTATGGCTGCATCTGGATAACGGAAAACAATCTAAAACTGCATTTCTCTGTTTACATCTGTCCAACATTAAAAAATTGTCAACTGTGTTTACTTCGAATTATCCAAAACATAGGTTCAGAAGTTCGATTTATCCACTATTTTTTACTGTTGTTTTCAATTCAGTTTTCAAGGGGAATGGACTTCTGTTCGAATTATCCACTATTTCGAATTATTGAAGTTCGAATTAACGAGACTCCACTGTATATTTTTTCCACAGATAAATCACTCAACGTGGAATAAATAACGAAACTGAGGCACGCACTTTATGAAGTTCCTGCACCTCGAACCGAAAAACAAATTCAGAATGAGATGAAAGCAGTTAATTGAAATGAAAGCCAATATGAGATGGTATCAAGTAGGAAACGGAAATTTCAAACTGGACACATGAACACTTCGGATGCCCCGGCATCCAAGAACCACCGATCATCTCAGCAACCCCACAAACTATGGATTCGACACTAATGTCGGTCATTTCCGATTATTTTTAAACACCTTTCCCCCTCCTCAAAGTTACACCGTCAAAGTGAAATGAAAACTTCTCAACCCCGAACCTCATCTAGGTTGAAAATTTGATCGAGATCGATTGGGTGGTTCAAGAATTACGAAGTCATAAACATAGTCACTTTTAATTTTATATATCAGAGAGCAATGAATGAAATGTGTACAAATATTATACCTGTATGTATGCAGTGCTAAGTGAAAACGTCAACTGGGTTGGCCAATGACTCAAAAGCAGAGAAAAGTATTACACATCTGTAGTAAGAAAGTCAGTATCTACGTAGTTTGATGAAAATTAGATGAATTCTGTAAATTGTGATATGTCCTGTTCTTGTGAATTGATGCTTTTAAAGAAAAAAATAAAAGGACGAAAATATTAGTAAAAATAAAGTTTAAGATCCGCCCTCATTTTGTAAAATTCTTCGGTAATCAAACAATGATACTAATATTTCTCTGAGTAATTTTTTTACTCACAAAATAACACAAGTTTCATTCTTATATAATTAGCAGTTTACAAGCTATAACATTTTGAAATCGGTTGATGACTTCAGAGACCATTTCTTTTAGTATTTGAAATGGAACCTGCCTTTAACCGTTATCAATTATACCCCTTTAGGATAAAGATAAATAAAAATAACAGATAATGAGAAGAACTGGAGGAATGAGGAGAATACAAGAAATAAAAACTCCCGAGAAAATATTTTCAGAGACTCTCGTATCAGGAGAAAGCGCTATTGCTTTCATGACAATGACCAAAGTACTGTATATTACCACAGACAACCCAGACGCACAATCGGTGATTGAGGTGTTGTCTGTCTCTGCATACTTATTTGATATAGGTATTGTGTAGGCGACACTAATATCTACGTCAATTATTAGTGTACATTTCTCAATTAGTAATGCTGAGAAAATGTTATTTTCGATCTTGTCAACATACTTTTAAACAGTTGAAACTTCTAGGCGTGATCCTTTGCACTTTCTTTAGCAGAGTTTCTTTCTTTCTTTAAAGCTTAGTTCTAATATTGCCCGGTAGATGTCAACCGCTGAAGGATGTTTGTTATCAGCTAACGGTGCGATGTTGAACTTTCAGCATGTTACCATTATACGTATGTAGTTTTATTTCAACAGTAGAAAACGAGATTTGGATTGCCACAACTACCCATGAAGCGTTAACAGACTGACTCATATTAATGAATTCGTCTGAAATAGATTACCTATCTATTGCAAAAAACAGATTTCTAAAATTTACTTTGGTTCACGAATTATTGTCCGGAGTAACGTACCAACACTACAATCGCGTAAGGCCCACCAGTGTGATCAGAGCAAAATCTTCAGTCCATTGCCTCTATCAGTAACAACTATTGATTTGTTACAATAAAGTCATCTGTATGATAATTCTATAAAATATTTGTTGCTTATAAATGGAAGGAGCTAAATCTGTATTGTTCATCTGGGTTGTCTGTAGTACTACCATCAGTGAACAACTGAAACGTGGACGACAAATGAAAGCTAACATACACAAGAGAGAAAAAGCAGATAGCTAAGTGGTCTGAATGGGTTCTTGTACTAAACCGAGAAAAAACATAATGGAAAAGTGATGAAAAATTGATAAGTGTAACTCGAAAGGAACAAAGAATTAAATAATAAAGAAAATGCAATACTGAACATTAGAAATGCAACACCAAAAAAGAGAAGTGGAACCCAGAAAGCGGCAGGCAGACAACGTACGGAGGAGTGAAATAATTTCACGTACTGCTGTGTCCAACATGTGACAGTGGCAGAACGTCCACACATCAGTAGCGCCTGAGACTACCACGAGCGTCCAGAACGGCTGCGAAATGAAGAGAGAGAAAATTAGACTTTAGATGTATAGTAAATCACGCGTCTGTAACGTTATAAAACCTACCAACTGGAGCTCAAGGTCGTTTCTGGTGTGACGCATTGTGCAATCACGGACTAGGTTTGTTCAAAAGACAAGAAATCTAAACATACCAGTCAAGAAACGGAATCAATAGAACATTGTGTCAATCTAGAAAATGTATTATGTCATATACAGTCGAATATTGTCTTGTTGGAAAGTGGTTGCATGCAGGATAAACCAAACCAAACCAAACCAAACCAAACCAGGTACAACACCTCACTCACGTACCACTGTCTGATCAAAAATCCGTAACTTATTTCACGTGAACAGGTATAGAATACATTCGCACCTCAATGCCTAGTGTTTCAGCGGTGTGGCGATGCAAAATGCAGGCCAGACCATGTAGCCATCATGCCGCAGAAAGCGCTGTTCTTTCAAGATGTAGTGCCATTTGACTACACGCGCGACGTCCGCGGCGCAATCACGAACTAACACATTTATATGCTGTAATCACAGTTACAGTAGCGAGCGTTTTGCAAATATGCCTACTGTGCCTCACACTGCCTGACTATCTACTGTTCGTGAAGACACTAGTCGTAATGCCGAATTCCTTTGCCAGTATTCTGGATATGGCTCTTTTACCCGCCATTATCAAAGCACAAGAAGTCTATAGTATGATACGTCATTATATATTGCTTTTCTGGAGCCATTGATTGCGTACTCCCAACATTAGAGTTGCACTCCGTACAACACGGACAGCAATATCGCTGAAGAATAATTCATAATCGCGATATAACACCATTCTGATGCGGTCAAAGGTGGTAACATGCTAGAATTCCTAACGCATACAATGACAAGGTACTGTTCGCCTCCAGAAACTTCCATCGTGCCAACACTCAGTCATTACTGAACTGTCGCACTCGGAAGTATAGTCAATTCAGCCTATACATGTGCAGTTTGTATCTAAAGGATTTGTCGTTTTCTACGTGGGGCTAGTGCCATAAGTAAGTCATCATCCACGGGAACTTGTGGAAAACATCCCCGATTACTAAATGGCCAACCAGAACCCTCATTTCCAGCATTTGACAACTACTCGCCAAGTCCACGTGGACTATTTAGTTGCCACAGTTCCAAACTCTGTCCTTTCAGTCAGTGATTAGAAGACTGCTGTTCAACATATGTAGTTTTCTTTATATAAAATACTCGATTGTAGCAAAATGTGGCGGCCTGACATGTTTCACATTAGCAATAGTATTGGAAGAAAGAATGAGACACAGTCGGTGCTGCGACACTGCAACCCCGCAAATACAGTCAAAAGAACGATGGGGAGAGGAAGAGATGCTGTTGTAAAATCCAGCACAAGTAGTTCAAAGAATTTACCGAACTGCCCATGTATAGAAGAAATCGACTTTACTTTTGATTGTTACTTCAAGAGTCTACGTAATGAAAATGAAATTAAATCTTTAAGTTTTACGTCCCACGTTTATGT
Organism: Thermobia domestica; assembly: GCF_964235325.1. Lineage (NCBI taxonomy): Eukaryota > Metazoa > Arthropoda > Insecta > Zygentoma > Lepismatidae > Thermobia > Thermobia domestica. The sequence goes on from NC_137462.1 coordinate 266,986,903, forward strand.
CGGTTAGGCTAAAGGAGACGGTGATAATGAGAGATGAGTGAAATGGTGGAATGAAGGTGGGAGGAAGCGGAAGAACCCCGAGAAAACCCACGAGCACGGTGTTTGTCCACCACAAAGTCCACATGGCGCGAGGTGGGATCGAACCAGGGACCCCAAGCACCGGAGGTAAACGCTCTACCACTGAGTCACCGCGCCCCCCAGTCTACATAATGAATTCTGAACCTCACCGGCAACATTTTTATGTCCTACCATCCTCTACACGTTCTGTAAATGAACGGTTAGACCGATGGTGTCGCATTTTTATTATCGAGCAGAGTACACTAAAAATCAGGTTAATAGTAAACACACTAGCTGAGAACAATATTGAAAAGAATAAGAGTGATGAACTCAGTCAGTCTAATGAATGATTAGTATTAACTTGCGATTTCAACGAAGTGGACATGCTAGATTATTCAATTTAAAAAACAAAAGAAGAATACCACCCGACCGGCCGTTAGTCACGAAATAAAAGCAAAAACGCGTACACACATTGGATTAATTGTAAGAATACAAATCCCAAATTTTTATTGATATATTTTAAGTACTCTGTGTGAAGCTGAACTCTCAAATTACTGTAAATGTCATTCCTCACTTAAAACAATAGTACTACCTTCAATTATTTATTACCTAAACGATACGTTATTTAGAAGCATGATGCTGTTGGGACAGTTCATAAGTATCAAGCTTGAAACAAAACCGAAATACAGTTCAGAACTGATTTACTAAAGCAATTTCGAGTTATTGCAGGATTAAATAATAATACAACTATTCCTCCACTAATCCAGAAGACACATTGTTATGTCAGTCCAAAGTCAATCATTTTAAACGTGGAAATAAAAAAAGAAAAAGTGATGTTAAAATCAATATGATGATGTGCTTCTATATTTAGTTTTCGCAATTGTCTAGTGATTTTCTCTGTTGAATGGATGTTTGTGATGTATCGACTGAGATGCCTGACTGCCATGCCAAGTAAAGAGAAGAGTGTGTACATGTTAAGTGACTGCCCCTGAATTCACCAGATTCCTCACACCCGCTTCATTAACTTGCAAATGACAAAATTTGAGTTCTCAGTCTCTGCTATCGATTTTTCGTCTAGTGAAGTCGTGATGCTGGCATGAGGATCTCTGGTCGGGTGGTGTGTGGGCTGTGTGTACTGTGTACAACGTGTTGAGTACACTGTGCTCACACAAAGGAATGGCGGTCCATTTCAAAGATAGCTAGCTTTTAAAGTAAGCAGAATGAAATAGAAATAGAATGCAAAATTTTCATCTGGTTAAGAAATATACTTACCTAAGTTAGGATTTGTGTAGTCCCAGCTCTCATTATCATTCTTGTGAACATTCAATTTTGAGGGCTGCAAAGAAACAAACAATAAAACTTCAATGCTTTTATTTTTTTATATTAGATATGAACAATTAATTATTTATCTACTATCTGTATCAGGGCAAGAAATTTTAGGTCTAAATCTACACTGTGCGCAAGGAATGGTGGCTTCTAACAGTTGGGTAGAACAGGTGGAGTACTGTAGGCGCTGTTGCCAGCGGCTCCGCAACAGAGATAGCAACTCTGGCGACAAACTTAAGACATTTAACAAGACGTCTCAACTACCGGCAACAGCGCGACCAGTGACCTTCGTTGCCTAGCAACAGCGTGCGAACAATACTCCCTCTAGTTTTGTTTATAACATGTGCAGTTATCTGTCAGAAGCCACCTTTCAGTAACTAGATGATAGTAGCAAGACCAGAGAGTTTGGTCGTCATTTGACATCTGGCAAATGAAGTAAAGACCAAATAACTATCACCAAATAAAGAAGTTGATTCATTTATATTAAACCGAAGTCAATGTGCAACTATACCACATATGCATAATTCATCGTCGTAAGATTGTCACGAGACAAGCAACAGTATCTCGTTAGTCACACAGTGGACCAGTATGATCGCGCGTAGTCTAATGTCGCCGAAACAACAAATTCTGGGAGAGGTTCATTGTGCCCCTTTCCGACGCTAAGTTCACGACATCGCACTGTAGAAATGTGTTAAGTGCGTAATTGTCGTGCCACTGTGAATTGTATTATACGGAAATATGCAGCACAGAGTCTTGAACCAAACCATTACCGACGCGAGCAGCTAGAAACTAGCCTCCAAGGATCCCACCGCTATTGTGTGAGGGTCGTCATATGCTGGCCTCCAAAAATAATCCAAACAGCGTGCGATGGCCAGAAAATGCCGCACATTGCAGGTGACAATCAACCGCGCCATTCACAGGAACTACGCCTCACAGTCGTTTGCAAGAGAAGGTACACGCCCTGAAACTATTATGTGGCTGAGCGAAAAAAGAACTACAGGAGTTTGTATGAACATTTTGTGAGTGATCGGTGGAAGTTAGTTGTTACCCTTGGTGAAGCGTGGATTTTCCTCACAGATTGTGATAAACTTCGTGCCATTACATGCAGACCTGTTGACGCCAAGGGCAAACGCACGTTCTTCCGCCAGTGCGCAGTGTTTCGCTAAAGTGTAGCCGGTTAATCGTACACAGGAAAACTGCGTCTCCGAAAGGTGGAGTGAAACGTCAAATCAAAGCTGCATACTACCAGACTCATGTCCTAACTGAACTCTACCAGCATCAAATCCCAGCACGGTACGGACAAGATGTGAGCCACGTTGAACTCCCAAGACTAGCCACACAACGAAAACATCACTGGAATGTTATCACCATATGGAACAGGAAACTGGAATTTCGGCAATTCTTTTCTCTGACATCCCTAAGAGTCCAGACCCCAGCCCAATGGATTGTTGTGCTTTCGGATTCCTCAAGTAGCGCCTGTCCCATAAACGAGTTCGCAGTCTCCGGCTTGTGGAAAGTCTGTAAAAAGGAGTGGGATGAAATACCAACGGTCCAGCTGCAACGCAGTATTCTGCAATGGAAACTGATGTCAGGCAATATCAGTAGCAGTGGCCTGCAGATCGAACACAATCGGTGGTGGAAACATGGCATTTCTTACGTAAATGGCACATTCGAATTCAGCTCAATATAAATGAACCTTTGCATTTGGTTGCTAAGAGTGATCTGAAATTGCACGACCTGATATAGCTCTATTGTCCGTATATTGTGGACATATTGCCAATATATAGTTTTTTCTTCTCGTTCTATACATTGTCATGTAACATGCTAGGCAAGCGGATGCTTATGCCATCAAATGCCATGATTTGCTAAAAGCCAAAATATATTATTCCATTAATTCTTGCGGTACGCATTACCTGTATGCATTTATCCTATTATACCTTAGTTAATAAATAGCACTGCACATAATTAAACATAGGTAACCAAGGTAAACAACAAGCATTTGGATCACATTTTACTTATCTGTACAAGTCTTCACAGTGGGATTCAGCGGAAGAGCTTTCTTTTTACGTATTTTGGTGGTGCGAGATAAAACTAATGTTACCGATGTTGAAAAGTAACTGGTTGAACCGAAGTGGAATAAGTCAGTGGGAGTAAGAAGGTGTAACCACCCGAGGAAAATGGAGATATAAAAAGTTCAACCCAGAATTCAAGGGCGAGAGAATACATGGGAAATCAAAACTGACAGTGAGTAGTAGATAGGGTAATCAGAGAACCTGGAAATGGAGAATGCAGAGAAATTGGTCAGATGGAACTTAGGGAGTGCAGGAGGATGAATAAATCAAAAACAAAAGGGGAGGGGAACTGTAAAAAAAAAAAAAAAAAATAGAATGAAGAATTTAACCTGGCGTAAGAGAATCAGGAACATGGCAAGAAATAAAATACGTCGAAAGAAGAAACTCGACGTTGCTAACAAAATTTTTCATTTATGTTGTTTAGTTTTAAAGATACATCAGAAAGTTGGTGCAACAATAGGAGTTTGTGTTTCTAGTTGTATGTTGATGTTTATGTAATTGTATATTCAAGTAAGTAAATAGGCCTAATCAGTGGCGTATTTATTTTGTTTCGGGGGTATTAACACGAGAAATAAAGGGGGGACTCGGGCAGTAAATTTTTAAATATACAAACATATTTTCGGACCTAACCCTGTAAATATACCGTACTGCGGTATTTAGCGGACTGTTCTTTCTGGAGAATTTTTAAAGCACAACTGCAAAATTAAACCTCTAACTGCTGTAGACAAAAACACAATTGTGTGTTAATTATTAAGTTTCTATAATTCGGGCTTTTTTCGGGCTCAGTTGATTACGACACGGAATCGAGGCGGGCTCGGGCCTAAAAGATAAAATGGATTTCGGTCTCACGTCGGGCCTCAACATTATAAATTCACTGGCCGGGCCAGACCCGGGCTAAAAATTCCGGCCCGTGCAGACCTCTTATCACACGGACAGCGAAAACAAACCAAGTAAATTGAAAACTCGTTGTTTAGGAATGCACTCACATTGGTCACAACGGATGAATAATATTACGCCCTCCACTCTTTTCATATTTCTTTTATTATCCACCTCATTTAGCCTAGGATGAAACACTGTGAAAAGTTAATTTATTTCAAACAAATCTAGGAGGATCAGTTACCAACTCTTCTAGATATTTACCTTCTCAACACGACCTTTCCTCTTATTTTGATGTAAGGAATCACCTGTTCGTCGGTCTAGTTCATTAACACCCTGTATATATATATATATATATATATATATATATATATATATATATAAAATTTCATTCTTACGAATCTCACATAATTAAGAGAATCCCCAGCGGACTAACGCAGTTATAATCAATAAATCAAGCTGATTCAGCAAAATCTTTTAAAACTTTTTACTTCTACGTCCCACGTTTATGCCGGCCACGCTAAAGAAGATCGTGATGAAAAATGAATGCAATGGTGGGAATGAATAAAGTGAGAAGAAACGGGAGAATCCCGAAAAAAATCCACGAACAAAGTGTTCGTTCAGCACAAAGTCCATTTGGTGCGAGCTGGGATGGAACACGGGACCCTACACACCAGAGGTGAACGCCCTACCATTAAGCCACCGTGTCTCCCAGTTAATTCAGTAATCTGGTTCCGCTGTAGTTTACGCCCCCCCCCCTTCTACAATTCAGAGTTAGGGGTTATTTTCGCTGGTACAATTTTTTTTTTTCAGAACCATTTTTCCTACATTCCACTAGATGTTTGGCCTAAATCGTCCTGAATTCTAACTACGATCTGATTCGGATTAGGCTGGTGAGAGATGAACGTCCACAATTATCAAGTTTATTCAACATAAAGATGTACATGCATAAACAAGACTTAAAAAAATCATAAACCACGATTGTGAAATACGACTAATTCCCAATAGTACTTTGTATGCGGGATAAACTATGTTACGACAGACTTTTCCAAACTTAAGTTAGGGGTTTAGGTAGCAAAAAGTTCATACTCTTTATATACCCTTTTCACGTAACAAGCTAAATATTGTAGAAAGTTGCTATGGCAACAGAGTATGGAGAGCCTCTTTCCCAGAGGTAATCTTGTTTGATCCACGCCTGCCGTGGCGACGAACGGCTCTGTTCCCAAGAAGAGAACACTTCTACTGCTGATGACACATCACTGCTCCGCGCACGTACTACTCTTACCAAAAACAGAACTTCCTTCGGCTTCAACAAGCCCAACTACGCAGAACAACGCAAACAAACGTATAGCAATTTTATTTTTACAGTTGTGACTACTGTCGTTTTAACACATAACGTATATTCATTCTATTCAGTGCGAAAATTATGACTCGTTCATAAACGTCCAAATAACAAATTAAAAGTTAACCGCAGAACTTACGATACATGAAAAAAAACTGAGACAACCAACATTTATACTCTGGCAGTTTGTAAATCAGTCAGTGGGAACTTACTTCCTGCATCTTTCGTCGGGACCAAGACTATATCAAACGAAAACTACAGTTTAAAATGGATCGGAACCACTTAGGTACTTTTCCACCGAACCCGGTACCTCCTCACTAAAGGTACACACACACACACACACACACGATAGCAATTAAACCAGCAATGAATGAACTCGAAGCAGACGTCAAAGGAACATGAAAATCTAATATCATGGCCCATAAGGGCGTAAATCAAGGCCCGCAGACTCCGTATTGCAGGGGCTCCAAAAGCCATTAGTTACGTCACTGCACTGACAACCAAACAAAGATTCCAAACCGCCCTCCTGAAGAGTGGGAATAAACTGCGAAATGACTACTGACGAACATCCAAGTTTTAGTGTTCTTGCTAAGAAGGTGGAAATTTCCAGACATTCACTATATGATTTCAATAGATAGATAGATTGATTATGGGTTTAATGGGGACGTCAGTAGCGAGGCTATTTGTCCCCGTGACAATAAGGCCAACAGCTGAAGTTCATTGATTTTTTTAAAGGCAATTTCATTATGTGTACTGGATATTACCAAAAATTTACGACACTACAGTAACTTCAAGATTACTTCTCATCTTAGTATTATCTATTCAACTCAAAGATCAATTTTAAAACACAATTACTTTTATCCACAAAAATTCGTAGTCTTCACATAACCTACATGAAATATGAAAAAATATTGTTCAGTTGTTTTTTCTCCCTTCCCCCACTCAACTAATATCATATTAAAATGTTTAATATTCCGTGATAAATAGAAGGCTTGTCTCACGTAACAGCACGTATTACAGCGACAGAAGTTTCCAATGGTGCTCAGGGTTAAAATTGAATGTGAGTAAGGGAATACCTCGTAAAGACCATCTTCAGCTCTGATCTCTTTATCGGTAAGGTTCGCATAGAAAGCTCACTTTACAAAAGACGCCAATTTCCTTCTTTTGATCTCGAATCAAGAATGACAAAGGTTTACAGTGTTCGATGAACAACGTGATCCATATGATACAAAGTACTTCATCCTTCACATACACATGCATCAAATTATGAACACTAACGATACATATATAAAATGTCTCTAAGACTGAACTGAAGGAAAAAAAAAAAAAAAACAATAAAACCAAAAAGAATTAAGTGCATGTCCTTGGAACGAACATTTTATTATATAAACTAGCTGAACCTGCGCTCTCTACACAGCGCATCATTCAGATATGAGCATGAATCTCCTTGCTATTCCTCACATCTGTACATGTCTCTTTACAGACACAAGTGAAAGATGTCTTGATAAAAATCTGCAAAGGATAATACTATAAAGGGGAGAATTTTTCGATTATTTTTTTAATATCTCGCACCGTTTGCAAGATTTGAGCTTACTTCCGGTTGAAGTTCCTATTTCATGTATGATCAGTGTTTTCTTTCTTCTTGCATGCAGTATGTAATAAGCAAATACGTTACATACACATTTAATTATAATGTCAGTTATATATGGTGAAAAATACTCCAAAAAAATATTCATCTTAGACTGGAGAAATGGTTATCCTTCCTTTTTCATTATTATTTGACCATGAAACAAACGCCTGAGACATATACAACCCCTATATACAATTATGTGGTGTTGGAATGTATAATGTGTAGGATATGATGCTGTAGTTTTTTTTTTTTAAATTTCAGTATACCCGTAAAAGTGTAATAAAGAAATAACGGTCATGTTTTTTAAACATTCAATTAGAACTGGACAATCTACGCAAAATTTGCAATCGATCAGTGAAAACGTCATCTTTCTAGAGCCTGTAGTTTCCGAGATCTCATTGTCGAAAGGATTGGCCACAAACATATAAAAGTCCACAAACCTATAGTTTAAAAGAACTCCAAAGATGATAGCACAATTCATTTGCTTTGATTTTGGAGAAGGCATATTAAAATACAAAGGCTTTGAACAATAATTTAAAAACGTAAAGATATATTTAAATAATTTATTTAAAGTACACACACTTTAAAATACTTGTCTTATTAAGCGAGAAATCACAAATAACCGTAAATCAAAGGTGTGAAATCCAATGTTAGAAGTTGGAGTTCAGGCGTTTTTATTGCTATTGTAGCATTTTAATAGACAGATGAATAACGTAACACAACAATGTAACATATTGGAAAAACATGTGCGAAGAAATAACCTCTTAACTAAGGATCCTGTGAGACAACAGACCACAAACAAGGGATCTACTACAAAGCTTGTACGTTAAGATCTATATCAAACTTATAACCTTTCACTCAAGGGCAACAATTCATAGTGAAAGAAAGTAATAACATCAGAAAACCACAATTTAAATACAGCTGCCCTTCACACAAATACAAGGTACCAAGCGACTTCAGCAGTGTTTACCAGAATTTAGAAATACAATAGTGAACTTTCCTTAGGCTGAATATGAAATTTCACATTTCCCGTGTCTCTCTAACACAATAACGACAATTTCATTTGCTTAAAGATAAATAAATACATTTGGATAAACTAAAAAATATTTTAGTTGCTATGAATATATTCTTAAAATCATGGAGGCATGTAAGAAGTACAAATTCCATTTTTCTCAAATACATCCCCTCGGGGCTGAAGCTCCACACAAGGATATGAGAATGGAACAGAACAAGAATGGTGCAAGAAGCTGTCGATTGAGAAATCTGTTTCAGTTACAATGTTACTTAGTGAAGGACTCAAACGTTTTGCTTGAATAACCTCAGACATACGAAGAATGTCGAAATTGTGTGGGATGGGAAGTTAATCTGAATCTGATTGATATTTTCGAACAAAACAAACAGGACTTCCACTCAAGCTAAATAATTGAAACCAGGGCGATTTTCACGATTTTCAAGGTCCATTTTTTCACAACCGGAAAGTTTATAAAAATAACCTTTAATGACCGGACGACAATAACTGCCCGATTTGAGACCAAAAGCACATTGCAATGAAATAATCAACTTGATTCAACTTTACGAAGTCAACTGTTCATACACGAAACGGGAAAATAAAAATTAGAATTTCTTTGGAATTATTTTCTTTTGATAAGTTTTTCCAATTTGAAGATTTTTCGATTTTCAAAGTTTGATAACTAAATTCACGACTTACTCGAGGTTTTTCCACGGTATATGAAATCCACGACTTATTCACGCTTTTCAAGTTGGGTGGGCACCCTGCCCAAGGGGGAAAACTATACAATTTGCACGGCCAGGGAGAATCTCTTTAATTAAAAAGTGTTCCCTAACTTACGGGATTCCCATTAGTGTCGTCATAATTTATCTCTATTTGCGTCCTTTGTCAACAGCGAGACTATACAAGGCGAAACCTACAGCTTAAGTGGAATCTGATCTGCTCTACTACGTTCGATGCGTTCTCACGGGAATCGAGTCCGAAGACTCATGCACAAAACGGACATTCGCTACTCAATCAAAATTCGTTAATATAGCACTCCCAAGTTTTTAACACGATTTTGTAGCAGTAGTATAACTCATGCAGAGAACAAAATCTTTCAGTTTGATGTCCCACGATTATGCCCTTTAGACTAACGGATACTACAGGGTGTCCAATATACAATGCAACCCGGAGTTTGGTTGGGATAGTAGAACTTTTGAACCTGAAGTGATACACGAAAAATGGTTATACCAAAATGAAGCCTTGTTCATGCATATAATTTTAAACTAAGAAGCAACAATTGAAATACACTAGGAACAACACAGTGTTACCAGATGTAACCGAAGGTGTAAATCAATTTTTTTTTTTTTAAACATTTAAATTGACTCACAACTCATACGTATGGATATTCTGTCGTTAATTTTCAGTTTGTTAAGTTCGAGTGGCTTGGAAACTACGGAGCAGAAAAAAGAATTTTTCATTTCCACCGATAACTAATCGGATGAGGCCTCTGTAAAGGGGAACTAGGGAAATCATAGTTTTCGTAAATTAACACTCTGAATTGGTAACATTGCTGATGTTTCAGTGCATCAAAAGGTATGTTAAGGATCAGTCTACATTATGCAATTTCTGAAAACAATGAAAAACAAACTGAAATTATCATGATAAAAAGTTTATTTACATGCACCCGGCAACACTGCTACTATCAGAAATGAGTTACCAGCTCTACAGCGGATGCTGGGTATGTCCTGTTTTGATTCAAACACAGGTTCTCACGTTTCACCAGGTTGGCGGCAACTTTACGAAGATTAGAAGTGTTAATGTTGTCAATGGCACTGCGAATGTTCGTCTCCATGTCTTCAATAGTTCGAGAATTGTTCTTGTATACTTCTTGCTTTAAATAGCACCATAGAAATGAATAGCAGTGTTGCCGGGTGCATGTAAGTAAAAATTTTATCACGAAAATTTCAAAGTTTGTTTTTCATTGTTTTTAGAAATTGCATAATATAGACAGATCCTTAACACACCTTTTGATGCACTCAAACATCAGCAAAGTTCAGAGTGTTAATTTACGAAAACTACGATTTCCCTACTTCCCCCTTAAAGAGGCCTCATCCGATTTGTTATCGGTGAAAATGAAAAATTCTTTTCTCTGCTCCATAGTTTCCAAGCTACTCCAACTAAACAAACTGAAAATTAACGACAGAACATCCATACGTATGAGTTATGAGTCAATTTACATGTTTTACAAAAAAAAAAAAAAAAAAATATTTACACCTTGTTACATCTGGCAACACTGTGTTGTTCCTTGCTTCCTAGTTTAAAAATATATGCATGAACAAGGCTTCATTTTGGTATAACAATTATTTGTGTATTGCTTCAGGTTCAAAAGTTGTACTATCCCAAACTCCGGGTTGCATTGTATATTGGACACCTTGTATTATCTTCCAGAATAAACTAAAATTTTCAGTTATACCTAAACGTTCTCTGCAGTCTAAGTATTCTAGGAATTCTACAAGAATGTGCCGAATACTCAGTGGGATGATACAGTCTTCGCAATACGTACAGTTAATGTCACGCACTAAATAGAAATACACAAGCGTATCAGGATCACTTCATCTCGGAGACTTGTAGGCGACGCTGTCTGCCAATTGTCCAAGAGGTTTAAATGAATGCAGCTTATTTTCGCTAGACTGATATCACTGAGAGCGCACCCTTTGGATTATAGCATGGAAAAAAATATATATATATATTTAGGGCTCCAGTGCAACATCTGCCAACGCAGCGTTCTTGTTGCTGTGTCGGCACGCTCGTTTTGACTTCAATTTAGGATTTTCTGTAGGCGCATCGATCTGTTTCATGGGTTTCTTACCATCTGAGCTATTGACCATACATTCAACAGTACATTTAGGAGCGCAATCCGCCAAACGCAATTTATATTTTCGCATCTCGCCTTATATCGAAATATTAGTTTTATTTTAAACCAAATAAAAACGAAAAACTGATGATTTTTGATTTCATCAATGGCGTTGGAATATATAATGATAAGTATCTTATTATTAAATTTATGGTTCATTCAGAAGACAGTGCAAACAATTACAGTAAAATATTAAATTAACAAACAGATGCGGTGACAAAGATTAAAATAGGAAGATTTCAAGGTTATGAACGCGGACACATTTTAGGCTACTATTCTTTAACGACACGATCTATACTTACCGGCTCACAAATATTAGAAAGATTTGATAAGCATATCTCAGAAGTTTGTAAATGACAAATCGCACTTCTTCTCGCAAAAATGTTAACACAATTTTCCAGCTCAATTAAATTTACAAAAAGTTAAAACGTGTAAACAAAACTAGAACATAAGAAAGCTACTTTTAAGAAGAAAATAGGAAAATAAAACTTACCTTTGCGAATTCTATCTTCAGTGTACAGCAACCGGAATAAATATCAGCTCCATGAAGAGCTTCCTTCGCTCGTTTTGCTGCTTCAATACTGTCAAATGTGAACTATGAGTTAAGGAAAATACTTATGCACAATCGGATTTGGAACCATACAAACATTATAAAATTTAGAACGAAATATAAAATCATATACCTCAGAAACAATACTCTCAATATATAAAAACTAACTAAACTAACTCTATGGTCTATGGAACCCGGAGGTTCAATGCCGCGTTCACAAAAGCTCTCCACTGACTTCTATCCTTAGCTAACTGCACCCAGTTTCTACTTTGTACTCCAATCTCTGCGAGATCCATCTTAATATTGTCCTCCCATCTGCGCCTAGGCCTTCCTAATGGTCGTTTTCCGATTGGTCTTCCAGTCAAGACTTTGAGAGAGTTTCTACTTTCTTCCATTCTAGCTACATGACCCGCCCACCTAAGCCTCCTAGACTTGACGACCCTAACAATGTTGGGTAGAGCATATAAATTATGTAGTTCCTCGTTGTGAAGTTTCAATATATACTCTCAATATATACGTATCACTAAATACACAATATACAGGGTGTTAATGAACTAGACCGACAAATTCTAAGAGGTGATTACCCACATCAAATAACAGAAAAAGTTCATATGGACCTATGGGGAAAAGTGCATAGTTTCACAGCTAGAGCTGTCCAAAATCCCGAGAAAACCAAATCTCAAAAGGCCCTATTTCGAATTCTAGTAACTGTGGATGGTGATCCTTATGAGTAAAGGAAACCACGCATACACAATTCGAAAGTGCATACGTGATCAATTTTCAAAAGGTGTACAGGGATTCCCTACAGGGTGTATTTCTCAGATATGCTGTTAATAGTTTTCAGATATACACTTATTTCAAGGAGGGTCCAAAGTAGGCAGGAGTTGAGCCTCAACAATGGACATCTAGTGCTTCGGAGAGATGTCGGAAGTGTTAGGAACCAGCAGGTTCATGCTTTTCTTTTTTTTCTTTTTGTATTCAGAATAACGTGTGATGTAATGTATTTCGTCACGGTATATTTCACGTTTTTCTTCACTTTGTGTGTTTTCTTCAGTAGGAGAGACCGTGCTGCTGATGAACCTTAACATTTCCGACATCGCGCCAAAGGATTCTGTGTTCACTGCTGTCAAGGCTTATCGTATGCCTACTTTGGAACAATCATAATGTCAGAGCATATCTCAAAATTCGGTTGATGGCAAGTCTGGGAATTTCACCCCACAAGGAATACTCTGTACACCCATTGAACATTAGTGAAATGTGCATTTTTGGACTATATACGCATGACTTCCTTTACGCTGACAAGGGCCACCATCGACAGTTTCTCGAATTCGAAAGAGGGCCTTTTAAAATTTGGCTTTCTCGGGATTTTGGACAGCTCTAGCTCTGAAACGATGCACTTTTCCCCACAGGTCCATATGAACTTTTTCTCTTATTTTGATGTGAGGAATCACCTCTCAAGAGTTTGTCTGTCTAGTTCATTAACACCATGTATATGCAGTACTCTCAATAATCCGGCAGATGTCTTAAGACGAGGTTGATTATCGAAATCGATGAACTGGATGTCTGTCTTGGTGCAGGTTTGAAGACTTCGGTTTCTGTTATGTATACCCGAGATGTGGACATTAAAAATTATGACGCGTCTGGAAAATTGGTGAAGAGTAGAAGTCAAGATAGTAGCGCGGTTCCAGTGTGCCAAAAACACTACACATGCTGACATTCACAGACAGATTGTAGATGTGAATGAGAAGGGCTAAATTTTAAAGCAACATGTAGATGGAAGTGGTGTCCTTGCAACGACTAGAGCACTCCTTCTACAGCCCTGACCTAGCCCCAGTGACTCACTTTTATCCTGTTCTAAATCGAAAAAAAAAAAAAGGATGGCCACCATTATCTGGCATGTGATTATGTCAAAACCACTGCCTCATGGTGGCTATGAGAACTTGACGCGGTTGAACAAAAACTGTGTTTACATAGAGGGCATTCAACACTAGTTCTCGATCATTACGTGTATCTTCTGTCTTTCACATAATACATAATAGGCTTTGTAACCTTTTTATCATCCCTCGTATAATACAAAAAAAAAAAAAAAACTACTTTAGAATGTCCGCATCCCTCTAACCTCCAAATTATAATTCATTATTAATTTGCTTTGACTGAATTGTGTACGCAAAATGCAGGATTTTTAAGTATGAGTACACTGCCGTGTACACAGTACTAATTCCGGTAATAGACAAAATGTGGAAGTTGGCGAGTTAAAGAAGCGAAAAAGGAAATGGTGAGAAAAAAATATCCGCATTGAAGATCCAAGATGAAGAAGGCAAGACGAAACCTCTTGGATAACTGAGTCATCTATCTTCCCACCAGCGAGAAACTTCCAGATGGTCAAGACAAGTGGCGACAATTAGTTCATTAACGTCTTTCACCATCTCCCGATCTCCCAACCACAGAAAGGTCTCAAGGGAATGAGAAATAGATCTCTCTCTCTTTTGAAATATTATCTCAATTCGCGAAAGTCATACGCAATATAAACCCCCAGAGTTTAGGTGCGCAAGAGACGCCAATATAATAATATACAATTAATAACTTGACTTTTTTTCTCTTATTATATGCAGTACAAATGCTGAATAGATTGTTAATAAATATCTATAATGAGCCTTATTTTATCTTCCAATTATAATATTGACATTTCCCGACTTACATTTCGGGGCTCGCACACTAAAAATTAAAAAAGCAAGTTGTTACCACAACTCTCCGCATTGCCGCAAATAGATATGAAAAATTACGAAAAATTCGGAAAAAATAATATTTAATAATACTGTGATTTAAAAACTCTTAAACTTTATAAATAGGGTACAGAATCTATATATATCCTATCGTGCCAATGGTGCAAAAATAACTAATCAATAGCACATCAATAACAGTTAATTATCTCCTTAGTTCATAGCACACTTGTAGATTTTCGAAACAAAATTTATTTCGGACGCAAGTACCGCTTGTAAATTTGACACATATCGGACATTTCTTACCTAAGTATGATTTTACGTAACTCGAGGACAATCTGTACGATATGACCTTAGAAATTTCCTGAGTTCATATCCCCAAATTATATCGAAATACTTCTTTTTCACGCATTTGATTTAATAGGTATCTCTCAATACTTTCTCGCGAAGGATTTAACATTGATTGAAAGTATATTTCTTAGTTTGCTTTCCACTTTTTATCAGTTAGAACCATTGCCATTCATACTTACATATCTTCAACACCTAAGGAAAACTATTCCTTCTATTCTTTCTCAAAAACGAGATTTCTTTAGATTAAGATTTTTCATGCCCATTCAAAGACTACAGCTATCCACACAAGGTTATTTTTAACTGCTGCACGCTCTCTCAAAATCCATTCACTTGCAGTAATTATATGAGCGTGAAAATGCGCGTACACGCGTTCTTTAACAATGCACAAAATAATTTCATTACGAAACGCGGCATTTTGATTTCAAACCAAAGCTATATTTCAATTTGTTGTCATATCTACGACGCACATAATACTTTTTATTGCATAGTTCTACAAACAAAAAGGCAAAACAAAGCTCGAACTAAGTACCGAAAGTTTATAAACGAACTTTCTGCAAATTTCGATGGCGTGTGTATGCGACTGATGAATGTTAACATACACATACTTCACCAATGAAGTAATTTTTCTTTTGTGAAACTCGTCCAAGTTGTTACGTAATAGCCCAATTCAATAGTTCCATATATATTATATATATATATATATATATATATATATATATATATATATATATATATATATATATATATATATATATATATATATATATATATATATATATATATATACACGCGCTAATTCAATTTTGAAAGTCAATGATTTTCAAATAAAGGCATGTTTAAAATTAAATTACCTTTACTTCTTTAAGATACATTCAAACGTTCATTGTGGGCACACACCTGACACTTTCTCCTTATGATGGACACCTGACACTTCTTCTTATGATGGCATTCTGCATCCCCAGACAGAACTAAGAAAGAAAGTTCCTAATCAGAACAACATTCGGGATATACTGAAAATCGAATCCGGGCCTTTCACATGAAAATATATACCAATTAGTTTCACCTCCCACGTTTTTGTCCTTTTGGATCATTAATATTTTCTCTAGTTTTGTCATCAAGGAGATGACGAGAAAACGGATGAAAAGGACAATACGTAACATCCATGTCCTCATCGGGATTCGAACTCACGACAAACAGGTGTTGCGATCGCCAATTTATAGTTTAGACCGTTCGATCATGCCGGTCAGCTCCTACACCGAAGTGAAGGACATAATCTGCACAATTGTTTTACATTATTATCGAACACAGACTTCTTAATGATGGAAGAGGACTGCGAACCACTCTAAACAGGGTCTGAGCCCAAACAAGAGGTTAAGGTCGGCCGCCCATTGACCAGATGTAAGACAGCCTAGCAGAGAAAGGCAAGAGAGGATGTCCTAACCATATATATCTCAATCACAATGTTGGAGATGCTTTTGCCTAGCAGGTCTCGAGTGACTATGAAATACGAGGCTTTGTTGCATTAATCGAAGAACTCAATTCTAGAACAGTAGTGAATACCTGTTCCATATAGTTAGTTGTCAGTTTTGATATGAAAACTAGTCTTGATTTTGTCGTCACAAACAAGTTTCTTATTATTGCAGATATTTTTTTTAACCAGATATAGAAGGAAAATCATGAAATAAAGACAAAAGAGCTAGTTGCACTGGAATTGCAAACTCATACAGGGTTTGTCCGGGAAGTAATAGGACTGATTTTATTCCGCCATGACTGTACTTTGGAGCGTGTGCGCACAGACTGGATCCGGTAGAGGGCGTTCCTAGCTAACGAACGAGCGGCTGGTCAGTTGTCTCCGAGCACACGGAGAGTCAGGACAGGCTTTTTCGCGCGACGTGTTTCTGTGAGTGGTGCAAGCCGAAAATGCAGCGTTCGTTAGAGCAGAGGTACGCGATTAAATTCTGTGTTAAACTCGGTAAATCTGCGACAGAGACGTTTGGTATGATCAAGCAGGCTTACCCAGATGATGCTTTAGCAAGAAGTGGTGTGTTTCGGTGGCACAAGGCCTTTTCGGAGGGCCGGGAAGAGGTCGCCGATGAAGACCGTGCTGGAAGACCGACTTCGACAAACACCGACAATGTGACTCGTGTGCGCGAAGTTTTGAACTCAGACCTTCGACTAACTATTCGTTTAATTACCCAGATGTTAAATTTATCAAAAACTGTGGTTCATGAAATTGTGACGGAGCATTTGAACATGCGCAAGGTGTGCGCGAAGATTGTCCCAAAAGTGCTCACTGACGACCAGAAATTGCGGCGAGTGGAATTGTGCCAAGAAAATTTGAACATGTGTGAAAGTGACCCCCAATTTTTGAATAACATAATCACAGGTGACGAATCATGGATCTTTGAGTATGATTTCGAGACAAAGAGGCAATCTTCCGAGTGGCACACGCCGGAGTCTCCTCGCCCAAAAAAGGGAAGAATGAGCAAATACAAAGTGAAAACAATGCTCATTGTCTTTTTTGATATCAAAGGCATCGTCCACCATGGAGTTGTTCCTCCTAGACAAACCGTCAACGCCAAGTTTTACGTGGAAGTGCTCAAGAGACTCAAACGAAGGGTCAATCGGGTCCGTCCAGACATCGGAGCCGACTGGAAGCTGCACCACGACAACGCCCCGGCTCACACCGCCTTTCTTGTGAACAGCTACCTGACCAAGGCCGGCATCCCAACGCTTCCGCAGCCGCCCTACAGCCCAGATGTGGCCTCCCGGACTTGTTTTTGTTTCCTCGCCTGAAACGCCCGATGAAAGGCAAGCATTTTGAGACGACAGAGGGGATCCAAGCAGCTTGCACCGCGGCTCTCAAGGCTATTCCGGAGAATGACTTCCGTGACGCCTTCAATGCTTGGAAATCGCGCTGGCAGCGCTTCATCGACGCAGAAGGAGCCTATTTTGAAAGTTTTTAAAGAATTGTAACGATTGGCTCAATATTTTTCTTTAAATCGACTCAGTCCTATTACTTTCCGGACAAACCCTGTATATTGAGATTGAAGTTCGATATTCTATAAAAAGGATTACCATCTTTCTTCTTCTTGTTTTTATTTTACTAACATATAGATTATTATTTACAGAAAAGAAGATGCAACGAGATTGTATTTGTAGTGTTTAAGCCTTTCTGGCCCCGGGTGTTCTTCCCTCCCCGCCACCTTCGTTTCGTTGTTCATAATGGAGCAGCATACTTAAAATCGTGGCTTTTAAGATTTGTTCCTTCTCGAGAAGAGGGGACAGCAATGCCATTGTACGGAGCGGTGCAAATTGCCTACGGCCGGCCCTATCTGTAAGGATCTAGCAAAAGCAAAAAAGTCAAACAATACACTAATTAGTATATATATATCCATATAATCAGATTTCATAATGACATGTTATTTACAATCAAATACGTAAGAAGTTAGACCTTAATCCGCTAGCATCGTTGAAATACAATAAGGTATCTGTGAAAAATGGACAGGAAACTTTATAATCGAAAACCAACGAATGCTCAGTTAAAGATTTATGCATTTCTCTCTGGATTTGCATTTTAGATTCAGTTCTAATTTGGGGAGAAACTACGTAAATTTGGGTTTTTATTCGTTTCAAGTGAACACAATATGCCATGAAACAATGGCACCTGCAGTGCGCGAAATCTCTGTGGGCCACAGCCATGTCGCTTGCCATTTAATCCCGTTACCAGAAAGAATAACTGAATTACAAGTATGGTCAGGTCGAGGAATTCCGTCCTTCACCTGACATTTAAATCACGCTTTTAACTCGGAACAACGTTCGCTTTTTTTAAAAAAAAAAAATCCTCACAAACAGTGTCCCATGGGACTCTTTTGTTTCACCTAAAATGTCACTTGGAACGCTTTTTCCTTTACCCTATGATGAAAATTTGTGCTGAAGAAAGTCCATCACGCGTAAAACCCAATGTTACTAACTACTAGTACATCAAAATATCTATATACACACAACTGTGACAAGTAAAAACAAGACCGTTCGATTGACTTTCTTGCTGCGGTTATCAGGATTCCAATAAACCCAAACGTAACTTATTCTCTTTTTATAATAGAGACTGAGTGAGAAATTATATGCTACATATCTCTCTCTCTGTATGTGTGTAGCTACGAGGGATAATTTTTTTTCAATCTCCCGTTAGCCAGAGAATCACGTTTTATGACGGAACTAGGATAATGGAACACTGTTCATTGAACGTCGACTATTCCCGCCCTGATAGACACACTGTTGTTCAGTCGCATGGAAAACATGTCTAGTGTAATCGAATCGCCCGCCAAGTGTGAACTACTCGCTTTCTCCAAATGGAACGCCATATTACAACAGCCTTAATCGTCGAATAAAGAAGGTTTACGGCAAGAATTTTACGTAACAGTTGTGCATGAGAATGGTGTAAGAAATTTAAAGAAAGACATACCGATGTATATGACGGGGGCTGTCCACGACCAAAGTCTGGGGCAACAGATGACCTAGAAAAGCATAGCTTCGATTTCTGAACTGTTTGGTGAGTTCTCTGGAATTTCAACATCAACTCCCTATATGGCACTTTACAGTAACACTTGATTATGTCCACTTATCACACGAAGAGAATGGCCAATGGTTTGGAATTTTTTAATTCTACCACGCAGAAAGGGAACACTTTCTGGACAAGATTGTTACGGGAGATAAGGTATGAGCGTAGTACGAATCTGTAGATGCGAAAAAGCAATCCGAAAAGTGGATATACACTGTCTCTCCAGGTAAACCAGTGATGAGAAAGCTACTCTCGTCCAACAAACTTACGGCGACCGTAATTTGAGAACGTAGAGGGGCTTCATTACACGAATGCATGAAGCGTGGAACATACGTCTGCATACTGCAGCATCATATGAAGTAGAACCCTCTTCAATGACTGCGAGTATCAATACAACACAAAAGAAGAATGTTATATTACTTTTATCCTTTTCTACAACAACACTCGTTCCCATGCTGCAACACAAACTAGGTTCTGATCCAGACACTCAAACAGGAGCACAGCTGAACCATCCATCATATACCCTCCACCTGGCTCCCAGTTAATTTATCCACACAGATGAAGCTGTGGTTTAGGATAAGGTTTCACAGTAACAAGGAGTTGAAAATCATACTGAACGGGTGGAAATAGTTGCGGAGAATATACGAAAAATCGTACCAAGGTACACCTCTCGCTCATTCTTCCAGACATAGAATTACGAAATAACTAAAAACGCACATGTGATTACTTCGCCATTACAGTGCTTGCTTCAACCTTACCGACGCTCGAAAGTGGAATACTTCAATTCTTTGGTAGAATTTGGTTTTATTATTTTATTTTTTTTACAAAAGAAAAAGAAACAGCACGAAATAACCATTCACATTTTATTCCTACTGATTAAATTGTCGTCCGTTTTACTTTCTATACTTGAAAATATATGGACATAGTATCCGAACTGAGCTAATTGCTCTGATAGGCATTATTAACTAGTATATATTCAATATTAGATTGTTGAAGGTTTGAAGAACTTAGCGGCAATTCCAAAAAATCAAAATTTATTACAGGTGATATAGCAAACAAGACATGACAATTTCGAAGTTAACAACCTACGTTTAACTTCCCTATCAATAGGTTACAAAGAGAGGAAAGATAATAAAAATACTCAGGTACAAAGTAATCAGCCAAGAGTACCTTCCTTATACTGGACTATTTCATTCTTACTGAAATCTATCTGTATAAGTAATTCTCTTCTTCATTACTGAGTCAACTTCAAAAGCCTAATCGAATTCGCCACTTTTTACTTCGTAAACAAAAATAATCATTTCAACAAGTCAGTGAACAAAATGTCCATATCAGTTGCAGGTGAATTCGATATCTTTAGTTGAACGGGAACATGCTGAAGGAAAGGAGGGGAAAGTGGTTTAGGATGCGGCATCCAATTTCTCAAGAACGGTCGATCCACATTCCCTGGGAAAAGGTTGCTTTAACAGAGAATGCTGGAATGTTAGGCATTTCGTCATCTGCTTGCTGCTCCTCCATCCCGTTTTGAAAACCCGCAGACAGATAGCGTTGCGGCTATTAAATTCGAAGCACATCCGCAACAATATTCACATCAATGATTTCGTGATATTCGATTGGAAGAGGAAAGCAACTGTAAAACCATTTAACTCATGTACTGGATATTGTCATGCATTGCACAGTTTATTTCCATGGAAACCTTTACTTTTCATTGGTACATAGAATGAAATTTAATCAATCACGAGTTTCTATCTTCTCTACGAATAAAGAATATACAGTGCTAATATGTTCTTTACAATAACACGATCATTTCTAATGATTTATTGTCTGTTGTATGGAACTTGGCAATATTAGAAAACATAATTCTTGAACATCCACGTATACACAGGGACAATTTGCCGCCCTGTGTAATGCCATCGGCCCTCCCGCCTTCTCCAGAAACACACAAATCTCGAAAGCCACGATTTTAAGTATGCCACACAATCATGAACAACGAAGGGGAGGGAAAAAACATTCGCATTCAGAAAGGTCTAAACACTTGTTTTTTTTTTTTCTTTAAATAATAATCTATTATGCTAGTGAAAGATAAACACACCTGCAGACGAAATAAAGTACTTCTTTTTTATAGAATTCAATCTCAAGGTATCACTTTGCAATTCCAGTGCAACTAGCGTTATTATCTTTTTTCTTAATTTTCCTTCTACATCTGTGAAAAAATTAAATAAAAAACTTGTTTCCACCTTCAATGGTAAGGAAGGAAATTGTTTGTGACAAAGACTAGTTTTCATATCAAAACTACGATAACGAACTAACTGAACTGAGTTATTGTATTCGACAACAATTAAGCAATTCATGCTAGGATTTGTTTGACCATTTGCTTTAGCACTGTCCATATGACCTTAAACTAATGCGACCTAAACATGATTTACTCAAACAAAAGGTCAGCTTGGTAAATTTAACTACCATCATCACTAAGTCTGTTTCCAGCAAGAAATATTTATTTTTAAATAATATAGTTGTGACAGATTTTGCCACCCCGTGCTAGTGCACGTGTTGCACATATGGTAGAGCCGGCTGACATTTTTATCATTTACTAAAATACGAAAATAATGTGAGTTCTCCACTTCTTTTTCCTTTTAAACATTGAATGGGCACGGAGGTTCAGTAGTAGATTGCTCAATCTAGTATGGGGTTCCTTTGTTCGATCCCCGAGTGAGAGGTCTGACAAAAAGTGTTCGTCGGTTTTCTCAGTTCTTTCCTACATTCTCATCTAGTAAGTCTTTTAAACGCCATTCACTATCGTTAATCATCCGTTTCCTACAGTCTACAGGGAATAAGTATGAGACGTAAAACTGAAAGATCTCATTTTCTTTCGACCTCGGGAAATATCAATGCACCCACCGATATGCGACCAATCACGGGTTACTCTGCTAGATTTAAAGATGTTAATTTTCCGCTGGCACCGCAAGTGAAATAGAACTAAGTCAACACTCTGACTTCGGCACGACTAGAACTTTCCAAAACAAATTCCTACGAGGGTGATTCAAAAAGTAATGCCTCGAAGCTCACTACTTAGCCAATAGTACTGCAAACATTCTGCACTGTTTATCATTAATGTAATGATATTTAAGCTATAGATTGTAACTTGTTTCACTTTCCTATCTCTTCTCGTTCCACAGTAATGGAGCAATCCATGGCATTCAATGGTGACACCCGGTTGAAATAGCACGCTGTCATTGAATCTGTCACTAGGATTATTCAAATTTGTAACCTGACACTCTAAAGCGACTGCGGGCCAGATTAAGGATCTAAACTTAAGGATCACCTTAAGAACTAACGCTATAATTGTGACGCGGAGGTGGAAGCAGCAGTTCGGAAATATTGTCGCCATCAGCCACCACAATTCTTCGCCGGCGGCATGAAAAACCTTGTTTCGCTTTGGCGCAAGTGTGTGTGTGTTAATGAGAACTATGTTTTTAAAAAAACGATGCCACTATTTGTGGCTGACATTGCAAGCTTTCCATTGATACCTATATCATTGTTATCTGTCAAACACAAATAAAGGAATCACCTTGCAACCATTACTTTCTGAATCACCCTCGTACATCTATGAATAGTGAATACACATCAAGCTAAGAAAGTTACGTAACTTTGGATTTTATTCTTCCACGTTTTCGTTACTTAAAAGTACGTTCGATAATTAAATGCAATTCAAAACTGAAACACACGTGCGACATCCTTTTGTATAGTGAAAAATAACAATATCTTTCTAGGTAGAACCTTCCATGCTGAATTTGTTCATCAAAGATAAAATATCGATGAAAATCTCTAAATTATACTAAGAAGTAATTATAAACGGAAGTAGTGGTAATTAGCTAACAATAATTAACCCCCGACAAACATGCTAGTAATATTCTTTTTTGCCAAGTTAGTCACGAAACCATTCAGTACCATCCACAGCTGATTTTCGCGTATCCTCTGGACAATTGCATGTTGAAAATCATGTTTTATACCTGCCGTATTTTCCATACATTATGGTACCTTCGAGCAGAAAATTGATTGAAAATTATGGATATCAATTTATGCAATACCATAGCAATTGTTCCAGGCTTCTGAATATTCATACCTATGTTTGGTTCAGGTACTAAAGTCAAGAGTCCTGACTGGATTCTTGTATGATATCAAGCGCAATATATCAATCACGGTTTTAAGTGCCAAGTGAGGTAGTGTCAAATTTCGTTGTAAGAGCTGCAGTCGCGTAGTCGAAAGACATTTTGTCATGCAGCCAAATGGCCCGGGTTCAATCGCCAGTAGGTAGAATTTATTTCTCGTTCTATCTTTGTTTCAACACAGCTCAGGAGTTAACGCAGCCTCTCTAAAATGGGTTCCTGGGGAAACCTGAAAAAAGAGAGCGTCCAACTGACTTGATAACGTTCTGACGTACCGAAGTAAGCTTTACTCCCATACTGCTCATGGGCCTTATAACCTCCTCCCGGCAACTGAACAAACATTACACAACTACGTCACACACAGAATTAATTTATAATCAGGGTACTCTTGTTGTCACTCGATTTCAGCATTGGATTAGGTACGAAATAAAAGGTAATTTTGAGAAGATCTTCACAACTACACCTTCTGTCATTAATGTAATGCACAATATCGCCCCTCGATAAGGGCACCTTTTGCCACGGTGTACGATATATCGATGCGACGGGTGAGCAAGTCTGCATCGGGACCAGCAGTAGGTTGTCGCACCTCCAGCAAATATCACGCCAAAATTGAAAGTATACAAGAACTTTTTACATTATGTGTACAACAATCTTTTCCGGGAGAACTCGAATTATATACAATGTCTTGATCTTTCTTATGCTGCTGTGTCGCATACGAAAATTACCAGCCACGCAAAATACGAAATAAACTTTAATGTTTGCTTCTTCTATCGTTGCAAATCAATAGGACTGAGCTCCAAAACTAAAAGAACAGTTTTGAATTAATCTAATTCTCTTACATCAACAGTCGATACATATTCCTAACTCAATAGCACGTAAATCACTGTACAAACCCAGAATTAGATGCTACATTTTTTTTTTATAAGATTCACTACCCAGATATTTTACCATTCAACTTTTAACAATAGTTAAGATAAGAAGTAGTTAGTACGTATATAAACAGCAGAGGATATTAGCAACGGTACTGGATGCAACGTCGGGCGTAGAGAGATTGAAAAGACAGATGAAAGGGTGAACGATAAATGAAAGCACCTATTTCTATCGTTCCTCGTCGTGAACTCGGAACATATAAATCTTTAAGAGAAAACAAAGAAATTGGTGCAGAAACGTGTTTCTTTGGGAGAAAGCTTAAACACTGTTCAAATTCGCGTATATTGCAACTGCTCCTTTGTAATATACAAACTACAGTATTTTTCACTATAACATGAGCTTCCTGTTTCTGTACTGTCGTCAACACAAGAAAATACACACCTACACACACTTTTGTCAACAGTTTAGATACATATGAATTTAATGACAACTGTTTTCTTCACGTTAGAATTCAGTTTTACTTTTAGAAGAAAGTTATTTCATACTATTGAAACCCGAGGACACACATGCATTTTGAGCAAACAGCTAGTTTTTACTTGCATATAAATACTGCAGTAAAGGATATTCAACCATTGCTTGGACGCCATTCTTCTTAAATATCACTATTCGAAGAACTTTTCCACTAGGACTACTGATCGTGTGTAATACATCCTGCAAAGAGAAAATTGAACAAGTTATAAGGTTACAGAACAAAAATGTTACCAATGTATTTTTCTCATTAAAATTATTAGCATTTTAATAATTACAATGGTTTGTAAAGCAATGATACATGAAATCCAAATGAATTTCAATCACGAACATACAAAGTTAAAGGCTGCTGATAAAATACACAGGACCTTGCTTCCAAAATTCGACAAAACGTGGACTGAAGCAATTTAGTGATGGAAAGCACAATTTTGGGGTAATTTTAGTTAGAAAGGTACTTTTAATTTTGATAATTTTGACAGTAGGTTACTTTTTTTTTTGTTTGTTTGTTTGTTTGTGTGTTTTAATGAGGAATTTACATAGTTCTCACCAACTCTTGCCGTTTCGTTATTGTCTACATCAGCGTTTCCCAACCTTTTTCAACTTGCGGCACACTACAGGTGTAACTTGAATTCTCGCGGCACACCCATATATATATATATATATATATATATATATATATATATATATATATATATATATATATAATTACCGTGGTATTTTAATGTGATTACTAATTTCCTTCTTACAGAGAAGAAAGCTCGATCACTGATTTTCACCCGTGCTAAATAATTATACTTATTTTTAATTCTAATTTTAAAATAGAAAACAATAGCAATGAAATATAGGACTCGGGTTTTTAAAAATCCACTTTCTCTTTCGAAAACTGTATCTAACCTCTAACTAAAAGGGAAGATCACTAAATAACGAACAAATAAACAAATCTCCTATACTTTTAAAACACAAATGTAGGTAATTTGTATGCATGCTTGCTTTGTTGAATTTATTGAATGATATGTTAAAATTTCAAGTTACGAAATAGTCTGCAACAACAAAGAAGTAATAATGGTCATGACAATGATAAATACGTTTTTCAACATTAAAAATGTATAGAAAAGTAACACAGTATGAAATTTAAAATTGTAGATTTATAGTAGAGGTTCATAGTAATGTGAAATATAAATATACATTTTCCCCTGTCTTGCAATTTGGTTCGTATAGAATTAATAATTTGTTTCGATTTTTTCGCGGCACACCAGCGGCCCATTCGCGGCACACCAGTGTGCCGCGGCACACCGCTTGGGAAACGCTGGTCTACATGCTGGATAAAGGATTAAGTTTCTCATCGTAACAAATATTTCAGCATAAGTTATTCGATGTGCATGTGTAGAATAAATCAACAGTGTTACTTTAAACGAATATTTTAATTATGACAACACTCAAGCTGTTCTCTTGAGTATTATACTTAGATATTTCAGATTAAAAAAAAAAAATCGATGCAGTTAAATGGCAATTTTTTAAAAAAGGAACCAAAAATTAACTTCACGAATTCTTTTGGTTACAAAGGTTTTTACAATGTTTTCAAAAGATAGCAATGAAGCTAAGGTATGCTCTATGGATATGATCCTAAGGTTGGCAAGTCGCTGTCCTGTTCTTTTTTTTAATCTTTTGTCTGGTAAAACTCCTTTCCTTGCCTTATGGTGAAAATAAATATTTGCACTTTTGCGGCCCCCAATTCGGCGCCCGGGCAACAACCTCCGTTTGCCCCCCTGTTAGTTACATCACTGGTTGTGGAAGACAACCAGAATGTGAAAACACTAATAGTCGGTATCTAATCAATAACGAACGGAATAGCTGAGTCTTATTGTCAGTTAATTGTAGTAGCAACCTACAATTCAAATAAGTTGAAACATTATTTTGTTATTTGTGATACCGTGGGGCAGTTATATGTCGTCAACTTTAAATGATATGTTCAAAACAATTGAATGCTGAGTACTGACTTTCATTTTCTTTCTTCTGAATGAATATGCGCTCGTCTATGAAAAAAAAAAAAATACCCGAATATGTTTGCTGAACATACAAGCTATGCTTCGAATATGCCGAATATGTAAATAAGTGGTTAGTGTTTTCGCTTGGCAACCGGCAGTTTCCATTCTGGTCAATGACGACGCTCAAGGGGGAAAGGGTGGGGCGACACCCCGCATGGCATCGTCTGCCTCACCAGACTACGACCCACACCAGATCCGTAGCCAGGATTATCGGAATTATTTCACTGGCGGCACACCTTGTTATGGCCTACTAAAATTTTCATGATGTAACAATTAATGTAATTATATATTTCTTTTAGATTTTGCTTCTTGCGTAGCAATTTGCGAATCCAATTTAAATTTGCATCGCAATTCATTATTGCATTTTCAGACGCGAAAGAAATTATTGTCTATGCATGTTAAGGGAGCAGACTACTAAATATTTTTCAAAAGCTAACAATTTTTGTTTTCCGTAAGTGGAGAGAGATAATGAAATTTAACTTATCACAATAATAGATAATGTTATTCTGTACCCAAAAATACAAATCGGAAGAATTTTCAGTGTTGCCATCTACAGAAATTACAGTGTGACCAGAATTTGAATTATCCAAAAATCTGGTTTAAGGCAGCGACTAGAAAAATGAACTCAACGGTACTTGATGACTTATCATGTTGTCTTGGTTCCTTGTTAACTACTTTTAAAATAATGTTTGTATTTATTTTGTAATAACTTACATAAGTTATTAAAAATAAGTAAGTTATTTGAAAATAAATACAAACATCTATTAAAATGCTATAATAGCAATTAAAAGCGCCCGAGCTCCAACGTATAACTATGGCTTTCAAATCTTTCATTTACGGTTGTGTGAGATTTCACGTTTAACAGAGACAAACATTTTAAGTACGAGTACTTTAAATAAATCAGTTAACTAGATCTTTTTCATAAAGTTTATGATATAAAATTGTTGTTCAAGGCCTTTGTATTTTAATAAGCATTCTCGAAAATCAATGCACGTGAATTGTGCTTCCATCTTCCGAGTTCTTTTAAACTATATGTTGTGGAAATTTATATGTTTGTGGCCAATCCTTTCGACAATGAGATCTCGGAAACTACAGGCTCTAGAAAGATGACGTTTTCACTGATCGATTGGAAATTATGTGTAAATTGTCCAGTTCTAATTGAATATTTTAAAAACATGGCCGTTATTTCTTTATTACATTTTTTAGGGTACGCATGGAAGCGTTGAAATTAAAAAAAAACTAAAGCACAATACCCTACGCGTTATACATTCCAACACCACATTGTTTGTATATAGGGGTTGCATATGTCTCAGGCGTTTGTTTCATGGCCAAATAATAATGAAAAAGGAACGATAACCATTTCTCCAATTTAACCAGTAAGACGAATCTTTATTTTTGGAGTGATTTGCCCAATGAACACCATATATAAAACTGCGATTATAATTAATTGCGAATGTAATGTATTTGCTTATTACATACTGCATGGAAGAAGAAAGAAAACACTGGTCATGCATGAATTAGAAACTCCAACCGGAAGTAGGCTCAAATCTTGCAAACTGTGCGAAATATTGAGGTCCCCTTTATGTAGACCTTTGCCGATTTTTTTAAATCAAGACTTTTTTCACTTGTGTCTGTAAAGGGACATGTACAGATATGAGGAATGAGAAGGATATTTATGCTCATATGCGAATGATGCGCTGTGTAGAGAGCGCAGGTTCAGCTAGTTATTTAAAAAGTAGTTAACAAGGAACCAAGGAACTTGAGTAGTTAACAAGTCTTACTTAGAAGCGATCCTGTTTCCTGCAATTTATTCACTAACGACCATATTATGTTCCTGTCTGGGGCAGAACGTGAGGCAAAGTTGCGTGTAAATGCCCTTTGAACTTATAGTTGTAATTGTTTCATTTCTGACCAAAAGTGAAAAAACGAAATGAAATTTTGAGTTTTACGTCCCACGGTTATGCCGGTTAGGCTAAAGGAGACGGTGATAATGAGTAATGAATGAAATGGTGGAATGAAGAAAGTGGGAGGAAACGGGAGAACCCCGAGAAAACCCACGCACACGGTGTTTGTCCACCACAAAGTTCACTTGGCGGGAGCAGGGTTTGAACCCGAGACCCCTAGTCTGACCAAAAGTGTCAGCTTCATTGTGTGATGAAAAGTAGTTTATAGTAATACCACGCCAAAGACATGAAAGAGGCATTGGACTCAAGGAAAAAAAAAAATAATAAATTTGCTTTTCTTGAAATAGGTAATAGAATTTTATTCGTTACATTATATGGTTTTCGTTTTCACAATATGAAGTGTCGTAAATTATAGTAAGTGGTAATATTCAATATGTATTACACCGAATCTACCTTACACCGAAATTTCCCCACACCGAGTTTTCCGTACACCGAATTTTCCTAGACCCGGTCAACATTGAAAAAATAACGTAGCGGTGTCATTTATGAATTACTTACCAGAGCTTCGAACAACATAGTACAGGAAAAGCGGATACTGTTAAAGTTACCTGTTTTCGCTAGTTATTTAATTTCCAAACAGTAATTTTGAAATACCATTTGAGCACTTTATTTTCATTATGTTATAAAATGTCAAGTGCATATTGTTTCTTTGTTGTCCACTCGAAAGCCACTCTCAAGTAATCCACAGTGCATTGGTATGTTAGTGATAATTAAGGAATCTAAAGGAAAATATCTTATTTTCGAGGGGTGGTTTAAATCAGATTTAAAAAATGGTTTAAATGAAAAACAAAATGCGAATCGTGTGAACTTCCTAGTGACGTTTCAACATATCAAACCATCAGCATTAGCTTTATCTCCTTTTGATTTTTTGATCAAGGCGTTCCATGTTCAATTCTCGGTCCGGCCACAACTCTTCTTTCAAATCGAAACCAAGTAGCGGTTCGAATGTCACTTTAAGCGAAAATCATCTTCTTGATAACCTCGGTATTACGGAAGGATGTTAAGCCTGAACATACGAAATGAAACCAAATTGTATACTTCGACTTGCCTGAGTGCTTGTTTTATAAAGACGACAAGGTTGCTTGAATATCACAGAAATTGGCAAAATTTATCGACTGTCTATGCAGCTTCCAACATTAGCTTGGATTGGACTTTCAATGATAACTACATACTAAATTTGTAATTTAATACCTCAGTTTTAGCATAGTGATTATGATAAGCTGATCTTAAAATTGTACATGCAAAGCAATAATAGGATTTTCCGGTTATTGCTTTGCATTTAAAGTAATGATGGGATTTTCCAGATGGCTAAAGCGAGACTTT
The DNA here is from genome assembly GCF_964235325.1 of Thermobia domestica. Classification (NCBI taxonomy): domain Eukaryota; kingdom Metazoa; phylum Arthropoda; class Insecta; order Zygentoma; family Lepismatidae; genus Thermobia; species Thermobia domestica. The sequence goes on from NC_137462.1 coordinate 267,017,192, forward strand.
CCCAATTTCTGAAATTTACTGACCGGACTTCTTTAAGCTTATGTGATCTCTTCCAGCATAACCTCGTTGTTGCATAAGAACAAACTAAGGAGATACAAACTTATTTCTGTCCATATGTAACAAATAGATAGAGCAAATTATTTAAATCAAAAAATCTGGTTTAAACCAAAAAAAAAAAAGATTTAATTAAAAAAACATGTTTTTTGTTGTTTTTCAAAAACAACCATGGTTTCTGCCAACCCTGACAACAACTGAGTAGCTTCCACCCTCCACGGTCTTCAGCTCTCTCAGTCTTCACGTACGATTTTTCTGCTTTGATATCGTCCATCAAAGACATTGTAGAATCCTTCACCTCTCCCTGTATTTCCTGCCACCATACCGTCTAGTACGTCCCTGATGATACATTTTCTTTTTAGCCAATATCCCAACCAGTGTTTCTTCCTCTTCTTAATATTAAAAAAAAATCTCCTCCCCCACTACACCCTCTAGTTTTCCGCTGGACTCAGCTAATCCTCTCCATTCTTCTCCATACACACATTTAAAAAAGTTTCCAATCGTTTTTCATCACTTTGTTTTATGAATATCTATAAAGCACTTCATATAGAATATTTAAGAAAGAACGTTTTTTTTCAGAGGAAAGGCTAGAAAAGACAATACAAGAGTATTTGTCCTTTTAAAAAAAATACATCACGCCATTAATAAATACGACCATTTATATATCGCATTTTGCGGTGCAATTTTTTCCGGCTTCATCGCAATTCTATGATTTTGGGTAGCGAACTACAATGTGATACCAGGTAAAATAACACTGATACCGGTTTAAAGGAGACAGAGCAGAAAGCTAAGAAACATTATTTCTAATTTGTATTACTGCTCCGTTTAACCCTGTATTATTTGAATATCTTAAAAAGCAGAGGAGTTCTCGGTTGATCACAATCCAATTGCATACTTCAAGAATGTATGAAACTATACACCATAAACCAGGAATGCAAATAATCACTCGCCCGGGGCGAGTGGCTCATCGGTGCGGGCGAGTATTTAATATCATGCAGAAATAAGTAAATGATTTGTATTATGGAATATGGGCTAGTAGCTTTTTTCTTGGGCGAGTAAAATTTTGTTGCTTATTTGCATCCCTGCCAGAAATACTTCAGAACAAGATGTATACATGCTTAGTACAGTTGAGAACATTATTGTTTGCGCTGTGAATATCTAATGAAGTAAGATTAGGTATTTTATTTCAAAATAAACAATTGAAAATACACTTCTTTAACCAACATACCATAATGAAAAATAAAAGATACGCGTTTTTTCTGAACCTGTATATGACAAGTAATAGAAGCCACGCTCATTGATAAGTTTATGAATTGTTGTTTTAAGAAACACTTAAATTTCACTTGACTTTCCATAAACCTTCCGCAGTTGTAATCCTTCAAAGCGTCTTGAAAATTTTCGAATACCAATAGAACAAGGTTGTATTTTCTATCGTGAATCATTGATTCTCTCTGTGACGTAAGAACCCTTTTTAAGCCAAGGAAAGGTGTTCTCACAAAATTTGTTGGTGCACTAATTGTTACAGTTGCTGCATATAATTTATACACATTGGGAAAAACATTTCTGTACGCATACAATATATCTAGGATCTTGAAATATTATGTCGCTCTTGTTGCTGGATAAAATACTTAAGGTGTCTACTAAAATTCCAAAATGAAATTGTGACCTTTTCTTTCCCAAACCATAAAATTTAGTATCATCTGAAGAGTGAATTTGGGTGCGAATTGGGCCGAATTTTCATGCATGGGATTTGGTAGCGCCTAAAGCCGATCATGGACATTTTTGGTGGTGAATTTTGACGTATTATAGAACAAAAATTTCAGTCTCTACTTACACTTATACAAATAATAATAAAAAAAAAATCGTCACCCAAAAGCCAAATTTCTTGATTTCATGACCGTTTTCATGACTTTCGTGACCGAGACACCCTGTTACTCGAACGGCTTTTAATTCGAAAGCTTGTTGATTCCAGCAGCTCCTGATGGTTTCCCCGAGTTCGTATAGGTGGCGCATTACAATGCAGTGGGAAATGCCGAGTTTTACATTTGTCATGTCCTAGAGAATGGGATTTCGTCAATGGCGTGTCGAGATCTAAGGATCTGTTACCCTGGGGCGGATCCAGGACGGACTTCTGGGGACAGGGTTGGTTGTAACACTGCTACTTAGAGCTACTTTTAAGAGCTCCAAACTCTGGGGTGGGTTTTATTTATATATATAAAATAAGGAAGTTTCCTCTTCTGGGGGGGGAAGCGATTGCCCCCCTGGATCCGCCACTGGCCGGATCATCGACACTTTTACAAATCGCACGAAATTTCTAGGAGCAAGGAGTTGCTATGCACATTTCCCTTTCGCATGACGGATGTTTAGGATTGCTACCGCAGCGTAACGCGCGAGTTTGAACTCATACAATAGCAGTTCACGCATGAGACATTGTTGAGCACTCATCGTCACTGCCGCTAAAAACTAACTGAAGATAGAATGGCGACCTCGGTGTTTAACCCTTTTAGGATTTTTACTTTGAGTCAAATAGCTGCTGCTTCCTTACTATTTATCGTAGGATCATGGTTCATACCTCGTTTTTGTCGGAACAGAGCATTCTTTCCAACGGTACCACTCACTTGTCCGTATTATACACAAGAAAAGGGGAAAATCGGGATTTTCGAAAATTTTTGCGGCCCTCTGGCCCGGGTCTGGGTTCACGTAGGGATTTGAAAACCTCTTGAAAAATACGTAGTTGTGTACACACTGCATGTGCAAACTTTCAATCTTGTATTTTGAAAACAAAGGGCGGAAACTTTTTTTTTTTTTTGAAAATCTGAAGGCGACTATAAATATTCTAAAAATTTACTGTATCATTACTATTTGGCCTAGGGTCATGGTTCGAACGCCATTTTCCTCAGTATAACGCGCCCTTTCCAAAAGTACCACTCATATCCGTATCATACACCTGTAGCGGGAAAACCGGAAATATTTCTGAAAAAAATCACCCCCTCTGAACAGTTGCGCCCCTCGGGCCCGGATTCACGTAGGGATCTTAAAAAATTGAAACTCAAAGGTGCACACAATCCGTATATGCAAAATTTCAATTTGATATATCGAAAACTACGGGCGTGAAAAATTTTCGAAACCTGCTTAAAAGAAAAAAAATGTCACGCCCTAACTTGGCGCCGCCACGTTGACCAACCGGTTGCGAAACGCATCTGGGGTGTTCTTTGGTCCATGCTTTATTTGGCCAATAATAATAATAATGACTTAAATGCATGTTAAAAAGACTTTTAAATAAGCGGTCAAAGACGAACACTACGCTATGGTAACGAAAGATACCATAAATCCTTTTAAAAAAAACTAATAGTCCACTTGGCATGCTACCTCTCTCTGGCCACTCTGACGTTGTCCTAACGGTGCTGCTTTGGGTTGTGGAAATATTGCAAGACTGCCAAAAGTTTGGGAAGATAGCCTAATAGGGATTTGGTAGTCTTAGTTTACAAATATGCTACTGAAGTTCAAGTTTGGGGACTGCCAAATTCAACAAAAATAGACCTTTTACACAACGTAAAAACAGCATTTACATCAGGATTTTAGGAATCTAAAGAAGATAACAGGTTGGATTACAGACACATACACACACAAAAAAAATTAGCAATGTTATTGAATTGTGAGTACTTTTAGTAACAATAAGCTGATAATTACAAACGAGAGAATTCAAAAACCTATTTCGGAAAATATTACAACTGCTTCGTCGTATCTATTTTGAACTCAATTATACAATTAACTGTTTATATAGCGCAAACGAAACCAGCATTTTGTGTTAAGTATAGTCTTCGTCACAGAACGTGTAGATCAATAACTGACTTTCAACGACATAGATAAGAAGTGAACACAGTGTAAAACATTTTAATGCAATCCGAAAATAGAAATAATAATAATAATATACTCTAAGAGTGATTTTGACTTTTTTCACCATGAGTTGCTACAAGAGTAGGTAGGATCAGCTGTAGTACATACCGCATGTTGAATTCCCACGCAAACAATGGAGCCAAGGTAGCTCAGTAGTAGAGCACCCACCTCTAGTGCGAGTGGTCACTCGTTTCATCTCAGGCCATGCTGAGTTTTTCCGTGGGTGTTCAGTTTCCTCCCTCTTCCTTAATTATTACCAATTATTTTGTAAGCATTCGCTTTCATCATCATCAGTCCTTTTAGTTAGGGATGCGCACGAGACAAGATTTGTGGCTGTCTCGTCTCGAAAATGTGCTGTAAAAGTGATGTCTCGACTCGAAACGTGTATTTCTATATTGGAATAGACGTCTCGACTCGAATTTTGTCAGGAAAATCCTGTCTCGACTCGTCTCGTTCGTATCCCTACTTTTAGTTTACAGGGCATACTCGTCGGACGTAAAACTCTGATTTTATTTCGAGTTTTCCAAGGAAAGAAATACAGTAATCATTAATGGGAAAAAAAGTTTACTTCGTACAAGATGAAGGTATTTCCTGCAAGAAGATCAGGAATTTTATTAGCTTGTAATCAGCATGAATTTCTCTTTCAAATGTCATGCTTACTTTCTCTGCAGGCGAGTGCTTTTTCCCAAACTTCCCTTGTTTGAGTGTACTGTCACCAATCAACTTAGAGAGTTCGAAAACTATGGATTCGACACTAATATCGGTCATTTTCAATTCTTTTTTCATGTTACCATTCTCCCCATCCCTCAGGATTAGTAATGGGGCCTGAATTTGGATTTAAACGGCATCGCAAGTTTCTCCGTTCATATGAACGACCCCCCATATATGGTGGTGAGCGTGGTGGATTATACGCTTCTTTGGACGTCCGTCGCACATGAACACATCGCATGATTTGAAATAAGATGAATGATAATTCATCAGACCATAACTGTCACGGGCTAATATTTCGTGACTACTCTACCTACTCCTAGGTCCTCGGTTTAATTCTCCTGCTTTACAAACGCATTACTTATAGGAACAACGATCTAAATTAATGTCATTTCCTTTCTTTTACCTTTCCTAAACGAGTGAGTCAAAAAGAGAGGAAACAGGTAAGAGCTGAATGTTCAATACATTCTAATTTCACCCAAACCTGGAAATTGTGTAAACGTTTTGTTTTCTTCCTGACTCAAAGATATCGGATGACTAGTCAGAAAAAAAAAGAAACAAACACAAACAACTGAAAGTTGCGTTATACGATAAGTGCATACCTTACCCAATTCTACCAGGGATTCAAATGATTTTTTTTTTTTTTTTTTTTTCGCAGGAGTTTGTCTTGCCACTTTCCGAACCAGTTCCCTTTCCGCATCCATCACATGCGACCCCCCAGCGAATTCCCTAACCTTTAATTCGTTTTTGCATTTTGCTCACTTTTTCGATTTTTTTAAAAACAAGTTTGCACTGCTCAAGCACTTCGTTAAGGGCGGCACACTATATTCACTTCTATCATCTGCTTCGCCGATTGTCCTCCCTTAGACTGAACTGTGTGGTTCGTCCAGTGTTTCTTATCGGTCCGGATGTACCTCGTTCGCGTTTGCTTCTTCATTTGAGCTCGTAGCTGTTTCTGTTCTCTCATGTATTTTTTCACGACTTGCTTTGCTGTATTAATGTTCGTTATGCCAAATTTGTATTTTCGTTTTCTGCCATGTTTATTTTGAGGACTAACTTGTACCTATACCATGCCCTACTGTTATTACTCCCGATTTATTTCTTTCCATGTACTAATGGCTTCCTTCTTTGCGGTTCACAACCTCTGTCTCGCGGACCAGCTCGACTGCAGTATGGTTTTCTTTTCCTCCTGGAAGGGGAAATCGTCACTGTGGGGTGCGAGCTATGGCCTCTCCTGTTCACTATGGAAGCTACATCCTCATTGGCATGCTTAATGTTATATCGCTATCTGCTATGATCTTTATAGACCTTTGGATCTTGCAACCAGATGTCACTGCTAGACTACAACGCTCCACCAGTGCGACGTAACACTTCGTCCAACGTATGATATGCTAATAAGGCCTACTTAGTGATCAACTGCCATTCTGTCAAGTTACTGTATTAGCTGTATTACCTTTGTTTTGATAGGCTACCAACATACACATGTTTTAAGTAATCAACGGTCCTCGGAAGACGGCTGTGGGGGGAGGTGCTGTTTGTGTTCCTTCGTTACTTGCACTATAGTTGCACGACGGTTCTGAGAGACAATGTATTATAATGCTTGGCGGAACCTGTCACCGAGAGTTTTCTTCCGATCAAGTTTATCTTCGCTGATGTCATTTTACCGTCAGTTTTGCAGTCATTATCTTGGACACTGTACTTCCTGACCCTCTTTCGTCAAGCTCTCACCACATAAGCGATAGCTCTCCTTGGAAATCAGAGAGGTCACCCAACTTACACTATCACCATCCCAATCCACTCCACACAGCCGTTCTACTCCACTGGCGCTCCTCATATAGTACGGAGTTGGCTCTAGCACCACTAAGAGCGCGACGTTGCTGTCACCGCCTGACTATTACTGGCCCAGACATCGTACGTGTTTCCAACTTCTGGTGTATAAACCAAATTATTATGCTTCCACTTACGAAGCTGAAAATATTTCTGTATTGTACTGATTTGGAGTTTCACACACCTTTTCAGCACCAAGGCTGTACGAGACGGATCTAATTTAACATGAATCCCAACTACACAAGTTCCCATTAGAGACAAAAGTAAGATTTTCAGCTACGAAGGCATGTACGCTAACCACATATCCAAGCTAGAGTATTAAGGGACCCGCAGACACATGCATGAAGGAACCTTCCAACATGCACGAAAAATGACAAAAGCACAGGCAAGTTGATCGTGTATGGCCTCGTTCATGCATGCTGAAAGTTTGCAAAATCTTCTGTAAACATGCATTCTGGATTTGCCGTTCTTCATGCATGTTTATCGTGTATGTGCTCGTTCATGCAAGTTGGTTATTTTATATTTAGGTCCGCCAATCAGGACAGCGGAAGAAATCACGTTGACTCCTCCGATTCACTCTTCTAGTAAGTTGGACAGCAAGTTGTACGTGTATGGGCAAAAAATTCTTCCAACATGCATGATGAAACAAATTTTTCACGCATGTTGGTTATGCAAGTGTGTGCGTCTATGGCTCCCGTTATACCGACTCTAAACATTTTTTTAATGGATAACAGAATGAATATAATCTGAAATGACAGAAGCAAATTGGATCCCATTTTGTCACTGAATAAATACTTTTGACTTGGAAGTGTATAGAATATGGAAAACTAATCAGGATGTTACGACTGGTAGGGAGGAAAAGTACGATGTTAGATGCAATTAAAAGACTAAGAGAGACTTCTCCGTTAGCCTAACGGCTAGAGGATGCGCCTGTGAAGCATGGGATCTCAGGTTTGATTCCTGGCGAGAGTATTGAATTCATTATGGTGGTTCAAATTCCATCTTAAACTGGTTCCACACTACCTCCAACAAATCAAAATACGAACAGGAACTGGTTAAGGGTACAGTAGAAGGAAAAAAGGGAAGGAACGAAGCTTAATTCGTAACTATTAAAATTGGTACTTGAAGACGAGGAAAATTACTGAGGACCATACTGCATGGAGGCATCTCACAGTCAGTTGGCGCCAAGGACCTGCGAGTGATGATAGAATATCTATATTGATTACTTCTGCGCTTTTTGGTCTTAAAGCCGTTAATGATATTCATCCACGCCAACCATCACATGATATTAGATGTCTCACTGATTTTTATATGGAAGAACTTTTATTCCCGCCAGTGTGAATCTAAATTGTAAAGACAAAAAATCACGACAAAGTCGATCTAACTAGACTAAGAGCAGTATATCTACAGATCTCTTCGTGTTATACGTTCGAATTACTAAGGCCGAAAGAGTTCCATTTTGTTGCCGTGATAACTGCCACGTTCACTACGCTCTTAGCATAGTTCATCCTGTAATACTCCAAAATAAAAGTTTTTTTTTTTAAATAAATAAATAAACTCTTCCCTTTAAGAATATAACTGCAAGTAGAAATTTAAAGAAAAGTTTGGGGATCGAAAGAATAACTTCTCTCTCTTTGTTAAACTACCAATTTCCTTTTCTATAACAAAAATATCTACAACTAATTAAATATTTTTACAAGATTTGTAACAATCTAGATTCGGTAAGTTTTCAAACCGTACTACTGCTCCTTGGTAGGTATTACAAGGGAAAATGGAAAAGTAAGTTACCTCTAGCGGGTATGGACAGATGTGTCTACGGAATATACTGCGAAAATAAAGAACAAGGCTTATTTTAATTTTCCACGTAAGAATCGAGGACGTTGATGCATTATTCACACCGCTTTACAAAGTTTAAAATGCGTTTCTTGCATACTGTACAATTCCTTCACGGCTGTCTCCACTTTGTCATTGGTTCCAAAATGCCTTCTGCTGAGAGCCTTCTTCAATGCCGGAAAGAGATGGAAGTCACTGGGCGCTACATCAGGACTGTACGACGAATGGGCAAGGTGCTCCCAACAAAGAATTGCAAGATGTTTTTGCTTGCTGCCATCACGTGGTCTCGCATTGTCATCGAAAAAGACACCGCCAGATGTTAGAAGGTCGAATCGTTTTCGGCACACTTTAGTCTTTATTTGTCAGACAATACAGCTAAGCATTCATTATTCCAACCTTCATATTTGCGGGCAGAGAATGCTGCTAATAGGAACTTCCTACTAGCACACCGATGGTGTCATCTGCTGGATCTTTGTCGTGCATCACCAAACAAATGGCTGGTTGGTTCTCACATAAACTGATGTCTTGTCTGCCCGACTGATTGAAGAGTTTTCGAGAAAAACGCAAGGGAAACTTATTTTCCGGCTTCTCCTCGTAGATTCATTCATGTTCATTAACTTTTACTTCACAGAATTTCAGAATCCTTTACACCCTTTGAGGTAGTCCGCTCCGCCACTATTGAATGATTTGGAACTGTATATTTCAATCAAGCTGTGTACAAGACTAGAACATAGCGCCTCAGTTCTATGACTAGTAGCCTTGACGGTAATCAGTTAATTTTTCCAGGTTTAATTTTAAGGGAAGCGATACTAGACAGATTCCACGACTTTTATTATTATTATTATTATTATTATTATTATTATTTGATTAGGCCTATAAGCCCATCAATTTATTATTACAATCACGAAAACACTAAGGAACCTTAAAATTATTCTTTTGAGGTTCGCTCTTTCCCATTCACGTGTTTCGTATATTATACGTCAGAAGATTATTTAAAAAAAAAAAAAAAACATTCTGCGTACTTACCACTGTGATAGGATAGACTGGATTTATGATAGTGTACAGCAGTATGTGATTTGGCTTAACGTCATCTGTCGACCTGAAATGAAAGTAACACACCGATTACTTTAACTGTGTATTACCACTTAGTAGAGTTCATAGGAAAAAATGCACACTACGCAACGAAAATGGAAGTTCAGATAATTAACTGGTCACGTAGCCGGCAACACAGAAAACAAACGACAAGTTCAACATTCTATTATCTACAGTTAACAGCTAACTGAGAAAAACAGCTAATAGGAATTTTCATTTACAATAATATGGCTCAACGTGTCCTCCTAACACTTTTCTTTTGGGGAGGAGGCAGGAACAGGGACAAAATTTCTCTTGTCAGAGCAGTAACTATGAGTGTGAAATTTCGTGCGCGGGACTTATCCAAATACGTTAAGCAATCTGCGTATACAAGGTAATTATATACTAATCTGCATCCAATTCACTCATTTAGCACATTATCCAACAATTGTACATGGCCATTTAAAATTTTATATGTAGCTCAAGAAAACATTTACCTCTTGCCATTCTGAAAGGCAACTGCATTTGACCAATTTACGTATGATTTTAACACATTTCTTGGCCTATTAAAAAAATCCAAGTTAACCGGTAGAAAATTGCATTTAGCATACCCATTGCGACTACGTTACCTTGAAAATGTTCTGCATAGATACATACATAGTGCCTGCCCTCACTGCTCATGTTTCTTGAGTATGAGAACAAAAACTTTATTAGTTTTCTTTCCGAAGTCTCATTCGCAAAAACCTTATAGCTGGCCAAATGACTCGTGTGAATTGTATGAATTGTAAGTGTATATCTATATATATATATATATATATATATATATATATACAGTTTTATACTAAGAACTAGCTGGGGGCTCCGCCTCCAGACCCCCACGTTTGCTCGGCCTACTGCCTCGTGCCTCTTAAACCCACAATTCTACAAAATTTCAAGTTTCTTCTATTTCATCTATCTAAAAGATAACATTTTGTATCCTAAGAAATCGCTCATTTAAATAACATGGGAATTTTTCATCTCTCCTTTAAACCCATTAAAAATTAAAAATATTCCCTTTTGGAAATTTTCCTGTCGGTTAGTCCCAGAAGGCTACAGTCATGCCAAATTTCATCGTTTTGATCCTGCCAAAAGTGCCTAAACATTTTGCGGTGTACAAGATGTTCCATATAAATAACAATGGGGAAGATTTCAGTTCCCTATAAAATCACTCTAAAGTTGGAAATTTTTATTTTTAGTGATTTACTTGGGTAACTCAAGAAAACGTACAAGCATACCGAATGTCAAGTTTTTATTCCCATTCCAAGTACCTAAAATATGAGATTATAGATATAAAAAAAAAAAAACGCTCATATAAATAACATGGGGAATTTCTTCATCCCCCTAAAAATTGAATATATTCACATTTGGTAATTTTTTTGTAGGTTAGTCCCGAAAAATTATAATCATGCTAAATTTCACCTTTTCACGTCAACCGGAAGTACTCGTTATTTTGTCAGTGAATTCGTTCATTAGTTTTATATATTATTGATAATTTACGCATGTTCAGACGTTCTTTAGTATTTTTAATTTTTTTTTTTTTTAATTTAAACGTTCTACAATCTGCTGGAACGCTTATAAAAATGACCTCTATCCGGGACAAAATCAAGGGCCACGAACAGCAAAGGCAAACAGCACATATTCGGTTAGTGGCAAGCTCTATTGGTTGTCGCATTGAACAGCCCAATAAGGTTTCATTCTATAACTGTAAAACGTTAATAACAAAATCTATCTCCAGAACCTACTATCTCCTAGGAAATAAAAGACAAGACATTTTTAATATGCAAGTTTATTTGTAAAGAGAGACAATAACTGGCCGTAAACATAATGAAGTTCCGGCAACTATTATACTGCTCCCACCACAAGCTCCCGCTTTCCAGAACCCAATAAAACTTCTAAAGCAAAATTTACTCCTTGTTCTTAATTAAATGCTCTATTGATTACCCCAGTTGTGAAGCGGATGCTGCAGTTCTCCACAATGTTCAAAGCCTTTCACACAGCATTTACACCAAAGTCAAGAGACAAAGCCTGTCGACTTCCTGAAGATGGAAGTGACAAGAGAACTGGCATCACACGAGGAAAACTAGACTATGATTCTGGAATGAAGGGATTCTACATTATTTTACCATGAGGATATAAATTCAGCATCTAGTTATCAATAAAAGGCTGCGGCTTTCCGGCAACGAGGAGAAATTTAGAATATATTCCAGCAATAATTAAAACATCATGATATATACATTTTTTTTCAGAGGAAATTCAATCCTACTTCCCTATCGACTCCTCCAATCTAGCTCCTATATCCAATTTTCCCCATACAGCTTTTTAACCCACAGGGGGACAGAAAAATAAAATGAAATGAAAATTTTCAGTTTTCCGTCCCACGTTAACGTCGGCGAGGCTAAAGAAAGGGTGACGATGAGAAATAAATGAAATGGTGGAATGAAGAATGTGAGAGGAAATAGGAGAACTCCGAGAAACCCCACGCACACGATCGTTTGTCCACGTAAGTCCACTTGGCGCGAACTGGGATCGAACCAGGGATCCAACGCATCAGAGGTGAATGCTCTACCACAGAGCCACAATAGTTCCTTCTGGAGAACTTTTAAAGCACAACTGAAAAATTAAACCTCTAATTGCTGTAAATACAAATACAATTTTGCGTTAATTGTTAAGTTTCTGTAATTCGGGCTTATTTCCGGCTCATTTGATTCACACGAGCACGGGCCTAAATGCTGAAACATATTTCGGACTCAGGTCGGGTGTCATATTATAAATTCACGGGCCGGGCAGGGCCCGGGCTAAAAATTCCGGCCTGTGCAGACCTCTACCGGTAAGATGGTGTAACATTCATACGTCATGAAAACATGGGCAGAACTCGTAAATTTTTGTTTTCTGCAGTTTAAGAGTTACGTTATGTTCTATTCACTTCCTTTAATTCTAAAATTCATCAGTATCATACAGAATTGCAACAGTCAAGTTACGAACACAATCAATTCCAACATATATATTAGCAGTGCTAAATTATTATATATATACATTCTACATTTATACATGAACATAAAAACTTACTTCAATTGTAAGAATGAGTTGCTTCTTTTCTTTAATTACGTGTAGGTTATTTAAAATATACATTCCGTACATATCTTCACACTATTTTAAATGTTCTCATTATGCTACTTACTAATCACGTCCACCGACTTCATAAAGGGGTAATCAACGCCTTGTCAAGAGGGGATTGATTTCTCGTAAAGTCGGATTAATTTGTCAATGGACTGTGCCATCAGAAATACACATTTCTTTACCAGAGAAGAGAAACTTTCGTTCTTTTCGGCTGTCACAGAAAATATTAGCAGTAAATATTACCGAAACACCTTTAAGATAGTAGTACTTCATTGAGGTACAATCTACTTTTTCTCAATTTTTAAACATCTCTGCAATCCACGGCATTCTTGATATGGATGCGATGGTAATGAGACAAGGTTCTTTTCTTCAGAGCTTATGCATTTCAGGACTAGTGCACGTAGGTATTTTATTTATTTCTTTATTATAATAATAATAATTATTATTATTATTTTACTTCAGAACCAGTGCATGGGAGGTTAAATACAGTTTAGGAACTGAAATTATACTGCTGAGTCCCCGACAGAATGAATCGCCATTATGATAACTCTATGGAAGGCAAAGTATTAACTGTGGAGAGTTTAATTGTTCCCGTGAAACAAACTACTCCAACAAAACTAGCCAAGACTGATCCAGCGGGAAATGTCAGTGGTATATCGTTCTAATCGATCTGCAACGAATATCTGCCATTCGTGAGCATTATTGCATTATTGGGCCGCGGTGGCTCAGTGGTAGAGCGTTCACCTCTGGTGAATGGGATTCCAGCTTGCACCAAGTGAACTTTGTGCTGGACAAACACCGTGTGCGTGATTTTCTTCGGGGTTCTTCAGTTTCCTCCCACTTTCTTCATTCCACCATTCATTCGTTTCTCATCATCACCGTCTCTTTAAGCCTAGCCGGCATAACCATGGGACGTAAAACTAAAATAGATCGTAAGCATTATTGAATTCAAGCGTATCTCAGAACATTGTACCATTCACAGTGAAATGGTAGAAGAACTTACGACACTCGTCAAATAACATGTTTCATGTTATATACCATGTTTCATTCAAACTGGTGTGGTAATTTAGAAAGAATGGCGAGACATACGAGTAGATGACAAGGCAGATTCATTAACGATCTCAATTAAATGATACTCTATTATTGCTGAATCGAAAACTTATTGTTTTTCCACCTACGAGTAAAAATGTAACATGGCAGAAGGAGAAAACATTTAAATAGAAAATCAATTCTTTATTTCACTTTCAGGAAGGCTCTTCAAAAGCTGATCTATAACAACACGCATTCGAGTACTTAATATCGATCCTTCTGATGGAGAGGGGGGAAGAATAGATATCTAAGCGACTACAACTTCCGCGTCACTGCCAACCCTCCCTCTTCACACACTTCCATGACATCAGCCATCGCGACGTTCCTGAGCCTCAAATCTCAAGTAATGCCTTCTCAAAGAGCGTCACAAATAGAAGGCTCAGAAAATGCATACTCAATATCTGAGACTCAGGTTACCAAGAAGAACTTTTAGTTTTGAAAAAGCCTCATACAGTAAGGATATTTATTTCACTTACATTGACAGAGTTTAGGGAAAGATGGCTGAATCTCGCTCAACTGTTGTTGACTACAGAAGACTTTTTTAGGATTTAAAGTATAAGCACACGCAACTATCATCCACAACAAGCGATCTCATTTCAGAAATAGTGATACGCTGTTCTAAATATTAGTGATATGACGTGACTGATCAATGGAACTTTCTTCTGCAGTGTTTAAAATTACAGCGCACGAGAAGGATACATGCATTTGTAGAATCATTACAACTTTTTACAACAGAAGTTTACAGTAGTGTTCAAAGGCACGGGAAATCCTCAACGTCCTATATTCATTCAACTATTCAAACACACGAACGAAGTTTTTCTTTCCGTTCAAATAACCTACTTATACACCAATATTCCATCGATCTGAATACTTTTTTACCTTTCCTGACCTGACTGCTGACGAACAAATGTTGACTCTGCAAAGCCCTTAGCCGTCCTGACCTTTACCAAGGAATCAAATCTTTTCAGTTTTATTTCTTACGATCATGTCCTGTAGGCTGTGATGGATATAATTATGAAAGGATGTAGGAGGAAACAGGAGAACCCATGAGAAAAAACACGGACACGATGTTGTTCACCACAAACTTCCATGGTCTGAGATAGAATGAGAGATCCTCGCACCAGAGGTGAGCACTCTACCGCTGAACCACCGTGGTCACACCCCTTCACTAAGAATTTTTTATTTATTTATTAGTATAACTTTCCACGATTATAGTGCAAGGCTAAGATGATGATCATAATGAACGGAAGAATAGAATTGAGAAAGTGAGAAGATAAGGAATAGCAGAGAAAGAAAGAGAGAAATATAAGAGAAAACGCACGTGTACACAATCTGTCCACCACAAAACCTACTTTGCGAGGGCTGGAACTGAACCAGAGTTTCAATATTTGCCCTAAATCACCCGTCTTGTGTGCACAAATTCACGTTTAGCAAACCAAAATTACAAATTTAAAAAAAAAATGGAATTTTATAATAATGAATATGAAAAAGCAAAGGAATGTCCTTTCTAGAAATACACCAGACCATTGTCCTGTTCTCCTAGTAAACTCTGTAAGATTTATCAATCAAAAACACGAGTATCAACGACATCACTGAATCCATTTCACCACGGGAGTATCTTAAAAAAAATAGCTGTATTAGGTAAAATCTAAACATTAGTAGCAAGGGGCAAGGCTAAATATAATTTAAGTATTACAAAGGAGCCCAAAATCTTTGCATCCAACTCAATTTGTATTCGTATTATTTTGATCATCTGCAATGTTTACGCAATAACAGAGTGAACTTCTCCAGAAGTCAAGTGGTTCAACGACATGCTGGCACACTCCCAAAAGAGCACACACATTTATTTTGGCAACTTCATGTTACGCCATTCAATTCCACTTAACCTATGAGGGAATGGAATGGTTTAACGTGGTCTTAATTCTCAACATTCTCCACTAAAATAAAAGTATACATTTCTACAGCTGTAACTCTCAAGTGCTTCAACGACTAATGAGCTAGAGGGTTATGATTCGAATTACCAGAAATGAATACTACTATCTTATACGTTGTAATAGTCTCTAGTGCGTTTTAGTAATTCATATACAGCATGTTAAAGGTGTGCGCAGTTTTGTACGTTCTTATATTTCTATTATTAGTACTAGTTCTGTTGGATATTAGAAATAAGATTGTTGGGTATAAAGTGTTCATGAATTTGGGAACTGTCTTATGAGTTGGTATATGTAGTAGCCTATGCTAATATTAGTTAATTAAAATGTAATTAGAATTACAGATAGATTGATTGTGTTAAGATTACATGGAACAGTAAGAAGTTGATTACGAAGATTTAATTATGATCTGGAGTTATGTATGAATATACATGAATGAATAAGGGGGAAGCACAGAATGAGAATAAAGCAATCACTTACGATATGTTGCTTAGCGATTAGAAAGATTCAGCGGTCACCCCACTTAACTCTTAATTGTGTAAACAAGGTTCTCTCGTTTAGTAAACTGTGATTAAGTATTTTTAGAAAATACTGCATTATTTGATTGCATTATTTGATTCTAGCTAACAAGTTCTAATATTCAATATTTGCACATCGAACTGATTAATACTAGATTGGTTATGACAAGCGTATTTTTTTTTATAAGAGCAAGTGTAATAAAAACAAGTCCATATGAAGGGTAAGGGGAAAAAACAAGGAATGTCCATGTGTGTGCTTTGTCCTATCTGTTGGTGACTCTTGATGCTATTTGACTGTATATGCCATGCATACGTAAATGTAGAAATGTCTATGTAAAAAGGAGCAAAAGATTTGACTAATCCTATTCTTTTAGTATGCAGTTTCAATATTAAAACGCAATTTTCTCCAAAATCCAGTTTTGTGACATTCCTTCTTTTTCCCCCCTTACACTTCATATATGTATTATATGAGGTTCGGTCCTGGGATATTTTCATTATTTCACTTTGACGGTGCAACTTAGGGAGGGGGAGATATATGAAAATGATCGATATTAGTGTCAATTCCATAGTTTTCGGGGTCGCTGAGACGAACATGACACTTCCGATGCCGTTGAAATCCAAATTCAACCCTGCAACTTGGGAAAGGCAGAGATGTATAAAAGTGATCGAAAATGACCGATATTAGTGTTGAATCCATTGTTTTCGTGGTCTCTGAGACGAACGATGACACTTCCAATGCTGTTTAAATCCAAATTCGTCCGCCCTTAATGTCCAAAATAAAATATTCTCCTTGTGCGAAGAACGGGCAATCTGTTTATATATAAATCGAGAACGCAAATACGATTGGCCGAAAAAGAACACAGCATAGTTTGTTTTTTAAATATATATTAAACGCATGTGTCTATATAAGAATGATGTATTTAATTTATTTTCGCTTTAAACAGAAAACTGTTAAGACGATGAAAACGACGAAATTAACACCTATCGCTTGGAAAACGCCTCAAAACAGTCTACTTCCACTTAAGTTTGCGATGTCAATCTGTACTGGAATCCTTCATACCATGAGTAACAATGAGAGAGGAAATCCCTAACGGGTATATTTAGAACATACTATTCAGGCATTCTCCTGCTAAGTCGGAACTGTGAATCGCGGCGTTTACATCCGATTGCGAAGTAAGAAAGTAAGTTCTCCAGTAGCCAAGTTGGCGAAAATTATAGTGATTGGTATGGCAACTTGGACATTAGTTCCATTCGTAGAGTAACTTGGCTGAGATACTGCGAGGTGGAAGGCAACAGGAAACAACCACTATTTTGCTCAGTTTGGAGTATTGTATTGTATGGTCAGAAACATTGACATTACGCAAAAATGTTGAAAAACGACTGGAAGCTTTCGAAATGTGGGTGTGAAGAAGAATTAGCTGGGTTGAGCGGAAAACGAATGAGGAGGAGGTTAGAAATGGCAGGGAGAAAAGAACAATTTTAGATCATTATTACTGAGAAGAGAAGGACAAACTGTTTCGGACATTGGCTGCGAAGGAAGTGTATCATGGAGGACGTGCTAGAAGATATGATGGCAGAAAAAAGAGAGAGGCGGTGAAGGAGACCAATTAATGGACGATGTTAAAACAGAAAAATCGTACATGAAGACGAAGAGGTTAGCGGAAGACCGTAGAGCATGGAAGCTTGTAAGCTAAGTTAAGTGACCTGCCAATAATGCCAGAAACCTATGATGATGATGGCTGGAATATTAGGACGTAAAAAGAAAAATCTTAATTTTGGAAAGTCCTAAAAATGTCTCAAATGCTGACAATCAACGACGAGATAACCAAAAATCAATTCCATTAACAAAGTAATCAGCAATTCTATGATAAGTGACCTCACTCCTTACAAAATTGTGATGAAAATATGGTTGGTGATCTCCTCTCTCTTATGTTCTAATGTACGCTCATGTCCAAAATTATTGTCGCATGTCTATAAATATGTTGTAGTAGGAATATAATTTGATAACGAATTCGCCCGGCATTTCTTGTAATGTTAGTATGTGTATAAACGGCAAAGACAAGTATGTGACAAATTTCATGTCAAAATAGCAGTAAATAAGAATAATAAAACGAAAATAAAACTTTCTTGCCCATTTAGCAAATTTTTGTTTTGCTCACTCTAATTTTCAATTCTTTTCATATGAAATTTACCACAAATATACATTTCCGATTATACACATAGTACCAGTATTAAAAGTACCCTGCAAAATCATTATCAAATTATATTCTTACAAGAAGACAGTTATAGATATGCGAGAATCATTTTGGACATGAGTGTACATTATTTCATTGTCAAGTTTGAATATGCATTCACATATTACACGCGAAACAACTGCTTTAAGCAAGATTTTATTCCTTTTTGTTGTTTTTTAAATACGCAAAATTACGCTGTAATTAAGCTAATGGTAACTACATATCGTCATCTACGTATGCTGTGAGAAAGCTAGAAACTGACATTACGCGCGCACACACACACACAACACTTGGACTTCAGTATCTCAGCTTTAACATCATATATTTCTACAAATTGACGTTAAAACCACGTTTGAGCTCAATACAGCTAATGCGTCTAACCTTGAATCGTTCACTGTTCTTGTGGCCTTGAAAAATGAAGACTGTTTAGAATAAACTGGATTTTATTGTTATTGTCTTTAAATTAGCAAGGAAGAGAATAAAATTAACAATAGCTCTTTAGCCTTAAAGATCTTATATTTTTAATTTTAATGACTTAACTTTTAAAACTGTGGCAGAAAATGAAGAATCGGGCACTCAACTCATGGCTCATTACGTTTGTTATGCACTACGTTACCAATACGTGGGTCGTTCAATATATGTTTCCCTCAGTTGTGAAATAATTATTTTTTACGATACATTTGTGAACTATACATATATATGTGTAGGTGGGCTCTTCCTCATCTCTCCATATAATCCTCATTGAGATTCAGGCATTTGTCTCACCGTTTGCACCAATTTGTCCAGCCCTTGGCAAAAAAGACTTGCTATTTAGAACTGTTCTCACATTCTGCTTCACTTCATCACCAGTTGACAGGAGACCAGGTTACTTATGTCGAACCTGAACTCTTCTTCAGGGAAACGCAATTCGACATAAGCGACCTGATCTCTTGACGATAACAATGAAGTTAGCGCCAATCGCACTATCCAGAAAAGCATAGCAAAGTGTGACTGCCAGTTTTTACAATTTGATTATATAATTTAATATTTAGTGTAAAGGGACTTCCTGGCCTTGCTGTCGTCTTCATTAGTGTTCATTTGTGTTTACTGCCGGTATCTAAGACCATCACTCGGTTAGAAGAGCAAGAGTCACAGTTTGCTACATTAATGAAGCTTTTAGAGTGTCGTACAACAAACCACACATGGGCAGGTTGGACTTTATTTTTTTAAAAAAAATAAAAAAGCAGCTTCATTAATAATAATAATAATAATAATAATAATAATAATAATAATAATAATAATAATAATAATAATAATAATAATAATAATAATAATAATAATAATAATAATAAACTATCTGAAATTCTTATGGAATGTGAATGCTAATAGGTATACCATACCAAGTTTGAGAAACTTTCATTCAGCAAGTGAAACAGCGTCTCTAAAGTTTTGTCCATCTGCAACTTGTAATGCTCGAAGATTATTTTTCATTTACAGGACATAAATTCAGGCAAATTTTCTTCAATGAAATACTGAAGAGTGCATTGTAACTTGATGAATTATGAACTTAATGTGTACTGAAATGAAGTGTATTGTGTACAACGTACAGTATTTAAAATGCTGAAATAAATATGCATTTCGTTTTTTATTTGGTTCGAACTTCAACAGAACTTCAGAGATGCTGTTTCACTTGCTGAATGAAGGTGGTTTCTCAAAAACTTGATATGGTATACCTTTTAGCATTCACATTCCATAAGGATTTCACATCAAGGTTTATCGTTTAATACATACTTAGGCAAGTTTTAGTGCATATCGATTCGCACTTTAATAACAATAAGTCATCCCGAAATTAATGCCTCTATTGCAATTAATATTTTTATCGAACTGAAATGAAATTTCATACACATATAATGTGTTATTAATGAGCACAATTTTTAATTGCAGATATCTAACCAAGAGTTCTGATCGTGTTCTGTAAAAAGAGTTCTAAGCTACGGAAATTCATGGCAGGCAGCATATGGAACAGGCTTTTGTTCCAGGATTTTGTCCGGAACAAGGTATAGAGGATCAAAATGTAAGCGGACTGCATCAGGACACGATAGCTACAGGATATTTCCTGCACAAAAATAATAATACCTTAGTTTAGGCGGAGCAGCAGTTATCGAACTCTAAAGCCCTCGAAAGTACATTTAGAAGACTAGTGGTCAAACACGGTGTGGGGGGATTTCTCGTGGTTCTGCCGTCTCCCTCCCCCCGCTTCCTTCTTCATTTTCTCAATGTCATTTCATTCATTATCATTTCAGTTTTCCTTAATCTTGGAGCATAATAGCGAGACATTATAGTAAAATACACTCATAAGAAGTAATGCAACTGATATTAGCAATGTCAGAAGATGTATGAAGGGAATTCAAAGAGAAATTTCAGTGGTGCGTAAACATCGAAGTGGAAGGTCTGCAACCGCAATGACAGATAAAAAACGGAAAAGATTGCGTTCGCTTATTATAATGAATGCTCGTGTAATCACGCAGGAATTGTATAAGATGACTGGGGGCATAATGTTACGGAAAGTATTAGTTCATGCGTTCTAAGACACTTTAAAAACAATGCTGAACAGCGTTCTTCTGCACCAAACTAACACGTGTCCTCATATGTCAAAGGAAATGCCAAAGGGCACTGCAAAAATGGATTGGTCAGTAATGCTCCAACTCCCTAAGAATCCTAATTTAGCTCAACCTCCATTCCATTTTTTACTCTTTTCGTGGACAGCATTTCCAGGACGTGGAAACATTGTCAGAGTATTTCAGCACTGAACGGTGGTAGAATTATATCAAAAGCAAAGTACTAATATGTAGTTACCTATTTTCATACAAACTATCCCAATTTACCAAACTTTCCTGTTACTAATCTTTTTCGAAATTACTTTCTGGATAACGACAACAAAAAATAATTTGCCATCACTAGCAGGTCACTTGCCGGAAATCGAAAAGGGTGGCCCTGAGCTAAACATTTCGTCTCTGCGTAGAGTACGTCACCGTAATGGAATCATACTTCGTATTTAGGGTTCCAAACAGCTTTGACTGCTACGTAAAGAAAGCGCATGCCTCAACAGATTTCACATACAGGATGACCCAAAACCTTCCTACCAGGATTAAATGTTAATATCTCAGCTACTACTAAGTGTAATGGTATGAAATTTGTGTAATATATATATGTTCGTGGCAACTCATTTTGTTGGATTGAAAAATGACCACCTACAGCAATGAGCAGCGAATATTTATGACAGAATAGTGCATTTAAAAAGATGAAAGTTCGGAGCGAATACGACGAGCATTTCAAGTGAAGTTCCAATTTAAAACTGTCCTAGACAGACGCACAACAACAAATCTAGTCCACAAATTCAGAACCACATGTTGTTCTGGATCCTGTATGGATGAAAGTCTTCCACATAAGACCAGAAGAGTACTGCCGAAGTCCATGAGGCAAGCATCTCAGGTGTCATAGATCGCACCCAGCAATGTGCAACACATTTTGAGGGTAATTTCGTTTCCCTATAAGTACAGACCAGACACTTAACCTGGGATAGCGACTGCAATTTGCGCAGACAATGCTCATTAAGTTTCAGAAGGAGGTACTGTGTGTCATCCAGTTCTCGTATGAGGTACATTTTTGATTGGATATTTTAGTGCACCGGCAGAGCTGGCGTATATGGAAATAAGAAAATCACTTTGTTGAAATTACTTTCAGGTCTTCATTCGAAATGTGAATGTGTGGTGTGGCCACTCTAGAATTGGGACAGTGGAACCAGTGCTTTAGAATGAAAATGTCATCCCAGCGGAACAGCCAGGTGCTTGAGAATGAATTAATTCCTGTCATTCAAAGACTACGCGAACCCGAGCTAACTAATCATTTTATGCAAGATGGTACACACACCCACTGCATAACTGCTATTTTCGGATTTTTGCATGAAGACTTCGGACAAAATGTCCTTCATGTAACTCGATTATCCAAAACAGTATGGTTAAGGTATTGACAGACATCAGTATCCATTTGACCGTTAAACTCAAAATCAACTCAATTTATTCTTTTTTATGAAGTTACATGAAGGACAGCACCTACTTCAGGACCCTGAACGAGCTGTAAACTTGTATCTGAAATTTTGGAAACCCCTCCCCAGCGACGTTTTCACGAAAGTGGTGTTCAGTTTTACAATTCGACTGCGTAAAATCATTTGAGGTAAATGGTAAACATCGACAATGTAACGTTGAAAATGGCATGTTCTGTTTAATTCTGTCGTCAGTTACGTTACATATGCCCTGATTCTAAATGTTTATGCAATACACACGATTATCTGGAATAACTCAACATAGTACTGCACTTCAAATATATATTATCCTTCAACTTATATCTTGTTCACCACCTTAAAATATTGTACATTCAGATTACACAAGATGGTTCCTCGTTACATCTAGTTAACATAGCAACGACATTAAAATAGATAAACAAATCGTCACAACAACAACAACAACCAAAATCTCAATATAATACAAAATATTTAAATTATTTCTTTATGTAACTTCTTGATAGCTTGTGCTTTTAAATAGCTCCTTTTGCTCGTAAATAAAAATGATACTTAAAAGTACATGAGAAATATACTTTATCGTTGTATAATGGATCCCGAATTATAGGACTTCTTTACATTGATCAGAATTAAAGAAAGAATCCTGGACCGTTAGATATTTCGTATATAAGTTACCTTAGCTTTTGAATAACCCTCGTATAAATAAAAATTACAATTCATAAAATAACATATGATTTTCATTTTATCTCATCATTTTTTTTATTTATTCTATAATCAATTTTATTTTAAGTCTATAAAATTACCGATGGTAAGAAGATATTCAAAATGTGGTACGTTTGTTGATTATTTTTAGGTCCTATATAGATTCTTTAATTCGATGCCATTTATACTCGTTAACACCAAAGTTGATGTAAGTTAGGATATAATATAACATGTATCATTTATTCGAGCATAGTTAGCATAAATTTAATAGATAATATTTGTATCGATGCATAGATGTAATTGCATAAAATTCAGAAGTACGAATTACAATGAAATCAGAACAATATTTGAATATATTTTGTCGGACGCCATAACTTTAGCTCAAGTTACATTACCAAAAGATTCGATTAGGTTACATTGAATAGCACAATCTTGATTACAGTCCTGTGTGTTGTTTACTTCACTAATTCTTTGGTTTCTATTTCGAAAATTTCTGCCACCTAGATAATTATTACGAAATCTAGGAGTTCGTGAGAAATTAGCTCGATTATTTACATTATTTCTAGAAACTGTACTATTATTTGTTTCTTCTTAAGTTAGGTTCTGTCGTATTGTCATTACGAGTAAAATCTAACATTACGTCTTGTACTATGATTACAATCCTCTCTAACGTATATTTCGAACAGGAATATAATTAGCTTGAGTTCTATTATTATTACTTTCCAATCTAATCTGACTTTCATAATTTCGAACAATCATTATTAAATGATTGAAATTTAAACATTACGATGAGATCAATACTTGCTGAAGCTTAAACGGTAGTAATATTCTTCCTGATGCGATAATACGTGACTCCTACTGGTAAGAATTGATTTGTTTCAAGTCGTCACACGCTGCGATTACAAAATCGGTACGGCTTTTATCGACCTTTGGATCAAAACGTCGATTCCTTATCTGGATATCCCTGTCTGCTAACAGTCATTCTCGAAATTAGCTAACAATGCATTTTTAAAATTTTTACGCAAACTACCTCTAATTGCTTTATACCATACAGAACAGGGTGGTGGTAACAAAATATACGGTAATATCTTAAGGAAACTGGCCTTACCTATGCCAATAAATTCGCATTCTTCCTAAAATTTCTCTAGAAACGCACTTGCTGGGATGTCTTCTGATCTGCCACTCAATTTAGTTAATGACCTTATTTCACTGAATTTCACCCGATTCTTATTAATACTAAAATGCCTTAGATGTCGTTTTACGTGCGTGTAATTCCTGTAAGGTGACCTTTCTTTATTCTCGGTATCTGAGATGGTGTCCTCCCTGTCAGAACAGCTTTCGGATGAATTGTTGTCTTCTTCGCAGTGTCTTAGGTCAGGTCTCCTATATTTATCACGCACAACATTGAGGGCAGGATCAGGATTACAGTTAACCGCACTGATCCTCTCTTTAATAGTATGGATTTCTTCCTGCAGTCTTCGAATTTGATTAGCATGTTCGTTGACTTGGGTTTTCAACTACGTCAACAGTACTTTTCACCAATGCAAAGCTATGAACAATCTGTTCCATCCTATTGTCAATTACTTCCAATTTGGTATTTATCTGTTCCAATCTGGTGTACAATTTTGGAATCCTTTTTGCTGAGCCACTTGTTCCAATCTGGTGTCCAATTTGGTATCAACGTTTTGTGTCACTCGTTCAAACTTAGTATCTATCTGTTGTGACACGGAATTCATTTGTTGTCCTAGCTGTTGTAAAAATTTAATTACATCTGTTGGAAGTTTCACTTCCAGGAACATCAACTTTTTCAATTCCGGTATTCACATTCATTATGGGTCTTCTGTAAATTTTTCTTTTATTACGAAGCAATAAATAATCCGTGATGCTGAGAAATAGTTTACTAATACTTCTAACTAATCTCCGAAGTCCACGGTTCCGGCACCATATAATATGTAACGTTGATTCTGTCGTCAGTTACGTTACATATGCCCTGATTCTAAATGTTTATGCAATAAACAAGATATCTGGAATAACTCAACACAGTAATTCAAATATATATTATGTTATTATCCTTCAACTTATATCTTGTTTGCCACCTTAAAATACTGTACATTCCGATTACACAAGACGGTTCCTCGTTACAACGACATTAAAACAGGTAAACAAATCGTCATAGCAACAACAACAAGCAAAATCTCAATATAATACAAAATATTTAAATTATTTTTTTATGTAACTTCTTGATAGCTTGTGCTTTTTAAATAGCTCCTTTTGCCCGTAAGTAAAAATGATACTTAAAAGTACATGAAAAATATACATTGTCGTTGTAGTAAGAGGCCCATCAGAAGCAAATAATTAACGGAAATCACAATTGAGATACATCATACTTGAATCATCCACAGTACACAAATATTAACTATCTATCCACTCTCATTTTCCCCTCTACCATACCTCATCTCACGTCACCTACAAATACAATTTCTTCATCAAAAATGGCCTAATCAGTTTACTTTTCTCTTTCATATTTCCTCGTTCAATATTGTTTCTTCTTCCCCTTTTCACAATTCTTCATTGGTATTCTGCTCGACCCTGCTAATTTTATCATGTTCACATTTACATGTTGAAAATGTGAGCCGCTTTCTTTTGTCAATGTTGAGGATTTTCATCCAACAGTATAATGCACCACACGAAAATCTTTAATGAGCTTTTTCGCAACTATTCAGAGATTTATTAATCCAGTTTCCCTTTTTCCTGCAAGCTTCTTTCGTCTTTCCTATCTCCGGTTTTCTTTTCCATTAAATAAATAAATAAATAAAAAATAAAGATCCCACGATTATGCACTGAGGCTAAGGGAAAATGTAATGATGAGAAATGTATAAAATAGTGAAATGAAGAAAGTGGCAGGAAACGGAAGAACTCCGAGAAAACCCACGCACACGGTGTTTGTCCAGCACATCTTTTTCATTCACCTCGAATGTCCTCACTAATACGAAAACTAACTACTTGTTCTACTTTATTCCCTTCAGTATTACAGCTGCTTTTTTTCTCCTTATTTTAATCACAGCACTGCTTCAATTTTTTTTAAGCATTTCAAGTATACTGCCATTTTTTTAAGCATTTCAAGTATATGTTCTTCCTCAAGTATTTTACAATAATGTTAATATTAATTTCGTATCTCTCCGTAAGATTCAAATCAAAAATAAACTTTTAATTTTTTTAAAAAAAGCTGAGAACTTATACTACATGAAAAACTTATGATATATTCAGGATCTATATATCCTAAAATTTGTGTTAGTATATTCTTAATAACTAGTGTTAGCTCTCTAGCTTTAACTATTTCTATGATCATATCAGTAACTGCGCTCACAAGTTAAAACAGGGTTCCCACTAAAACTGAATAATCGAATTTACAGTTTTTACGATACAAAAATGTTCACTTTCACGGTCGAAGAGTACGTAAAAGGTACCCTTTACTGACGGCACAACAACAATTAAAATCACGCCGTATGGGACCGAAGGGGCGGCGCGCAGTCTGTAAGTTACAGTAGAACAATTAAATTTGCTCTCGTTCAACCTAACGATGCCACCTATATATAAAAGAAACGGGTAGTCTAATATCTTCGATAGATTAAGTGTAACTGAATCTATCTTTCTGGGATAATAAAATTACACGCACTGCTAAACATTCACAATCTGTTTACTTTTAGATTGACTGGCAATAAGAAATCAGGCCTATTTACGTTCACACTAGATAATGCAACTAACAAGCATAACCAGTTGAGCGGAAAATAATAATTACGATTAGCGCTGCGCTGAGATGGGAGGAAAGTTAAGTAGCAACACTGATTCAGCGGCAGTATGTAGTGCGCGCCTCACCTCTACCTCTTCTCCAGCTTTTAAATTTGAAATAATAATAATAAAGGAGAGTTCTACGACTCAAAACAACTTTTCTTATAAGTTTTCTCTCCCAATCTGAAAAATCTAGATTTTCAAAGTTTGATAACGAAATTCACGGCGTTTTCACGGGTTTCTTGTTGAATGGGCATCCTGCGTTAAGTGAAAACGTAGAAAAGCAAAATGGCAGCGTGAACAAATCAAAAATAAAGTTGTAAATCCCGATCAATAAATGATAATTACGGTTCATACGTTAATCTTGCGCACAAACACGGATAGCAACTTGTCGAATACCGTAGAGCAATTTCTGGGATTGGCTGAGTGTATCAATCTAAACAACTCATAGGCACGGAGCCCCAAAGGGCTTAAGCCCATTACTCTGTAATTTTGAATTAAGAGTGATGTATAATCAGCACATTGCGAGCCTCTGCTGTGATGCTGATTTCCACTATTTTTTTCACTCGTGTACTTGTCTACGAAGTTGTTGAATGCTCTACTGTTAACACCATTTAGTAATCCAACTCGAGCATTAATTAGATTTCACACTGGTGGACCAAATAAGCAAAATTAGTAGCAGAATTATATTTTTTCTTTTATCTGCTACTACCTCCACTGACTATTTTTATTTTCCAGCTCTTAATTTGATCGTAAAACAAGTTTCAATACTATTGTATTGCATTCTTAAAATCAAACCAGTTGGAGTAACAGCCCATTTGAGGGCCTGAGGTGCTCCAACGCCATCTGTCAGCTACTGGCTGAACTACGTACAGCCTGATGACGAGCACGTGTCAATAACTGGCGCATCGGGAGCTTTTTAGACCTAATTGCATTCTTAAAAGAACTACTATTTAGCACATCCAGCATTAATATTTTTAATACTAAGAAAAATAGAACTATGGACGTATTGCCCAAGGAATCATCTACTCTTACACTAGAAGTCATAAAAACAATCGAGTAGTTGAGTCCAGAAGCACTTTATCTCCCTTTGTTAACCATGTTGACTTCCTCACAGTTCCCGGATTATTATTTTAAACTATTAGCTTTCCTTAATATTTTTTAAGGAAAAATTTCGGATTTCAGGACACGTGACACTTGAAAGCCCACCGCATAAACGTTAATTTACTGATACTCGGACAAAATACAGAAAAGCATCGAAGTTGTATCCATGTCACAGAGGAACTATTGTACTCTATATAAGATTACTTTTTCTAAATAGCAAACCTTATTTATTAAATGGAATATATATCAACAAATGGAGCAGAAGGCATAATCCATTCCTTAGATCAAAGACAATCGAATTCTGAATTTCAGAATCGATGGCCACCGCCTTCAGCGTTTCTGTACTGATTCGATGTCTCTATGACTTTCAGAACTCACGTCTGATAACTTGTAGCAAATAACGAGATAACTATCCTCACCCGCCGAAGTTCTGGTTCAGGTTTCCTTTATCATCTGGTAGCTGCATCGGCCGATTTTCTCCTTTCAGCAATGTTCTACGAACCGCAGGAACATTATCTGGCATTAAGTTAATCCGTGGACGGAGGAAAGCTCGAAGCCCATCTTCCAACTCCTGGTAACCACGGCCTCCTCGAAACTCAGGAATCAACCTATAAACAGTACGACAACGTTTAAACACATACAAACTGCGACTTCGCGATTATAATGTATTGGTGTTGTAAAGAAATAAATCCTACACTACCTACCATTTGTGTCTATTTATAAAGACATCCAATACAATGGACACTCGCGTGACCCGGCAATTAAGGTCTTCGTCCTTTGGTAGTGGTTCTTCATTTCAACTTTTCCGAATGAGATTGACTCTATATCGTTGAAGGAAAAAGGTGACTATTACCGAAATGTTCTTTGAAAGGTTAGCTCTAGAGAAAAAGAAATAATTTACATTGCTCTGTCGTAATCAGCATAATCAAATATTGGCTGTGTGTTCTTACTGACTAATGGCTTCTTATCTATTTTCTGTGTATGTTTGACCCGTTTCCCACGATGAAACTTCTTCAGGTTGCCCAGTTCAACCCCCACACACATTGATTTCCATCCCGTTCCACTTTTTAAGGTCCTGCAAAATATCAGCACGAAGATTTAACTTGAAAACTGCGCGTTACTAGTGTTAGCACTGTGATCATGGTACACTTGAACCACTGTTACTATAATCTGGCAATGTTCCGTTCAGCTGTCACTGTTTCAACTTAATTTCGCTATACGTACCACCACCACAAGTATTCTGCCATTATTGGCAGGTCACATCCTGCAATTGAGAAACTTCCACGATCTTCCCTTAACCTCTTCGTCTTCACGTACGATCTTTCTGTTTTGATATCGTCCATTAACTGTAGTCTCCTTCACCCCCTTCTTTCCTCCCACCATACCCTCTAGTACGTCCCTTATAACAATTTCTTCTTAGCCAATGTTCCAATCAGTTTCTCTTCCTCTTCTTAATAATATCTACAATTCTTTTCTCCCCTATCATTTCTAATACCCTCTCATTTGTTTTCAGCCCGACCCAGCTAATTCTCTCCATTCTTCTCCACATCCACATTTTGAAAGCTTTCGGTCGTAAACCCTTCCTTTGTTTTGATATCGTCCACTAATTGTAGTCTCCTTCGCCTCCTCTTTCCTGCCACCATACCCTCTAAAACGTTCTTCATGATACAGTTTCTTCTTAGTCTATGTCCCAACCAATTTCTCTTCCTCCTCTTAATAATTCTCTTCCAACATTTCTAACACACTCTCATTCGTTTCCCGCTCGACCCGGCTAATTCAATCAATTCTTCTCCACATCCGCATTTCCAGTCGTTTTTAACCATTTTTGCGTTAACTGTTTGTAATAATTGTTAACAGCATCGCCATTTCATTTCACGTTTCCATAGCATGTGTTACCCCTATCCGGATGCTAGTCTTTACTTTTTGTGGCTTAGTCTTTATAAAATACCGAGGTTAAGGACGACAAGAGCTACTAATAACGTGGGCTCCGAACCAATTGAATCCGGTACAGTTGGCAGATGCATAGACAATCATGCAAAATCAATCCTCACAGTTCAGGCCGTTTCCCCACCACCCTCTCGCCTACAGGCGAGCCAGATTACAGGGCCTCACCACGGATCCCGACTGGATATTAGTTTATAATCCGGACTAAGAATCTCAAATTTAATTGCTATATTTTCTCGATTAGGGTAAATTTAAATAACGCTTTCATTATCCACTACTACTGTAAACAATCGTTCTTTATACTAAAATCGAAAATCCCAATCAAATAATGACACCGAACGGAGTAGTCAAATATTATATTCCCGAAATATAAACGCATTAAGGAAACTGTTCCATCTTCTTTTCGGAATTGAAATCCCTTAAGAGTATCAAGCTCTGTTAACAGCTGTTACCACCCTGTTGCTTGTCATGAAGCCTGCTTGCTTTCCTCTCGCTTCTCAGGACTTCCCACGTTAGACCCAACGCACGGTTCGCCGAGCACAAGAAACTATTTGCACACACACACACACACTTCAACTACAATTTGATCTTTCTCAAAAGTTATCCTTCTCATGTTGATTTCACTTTCCAGCTTCTTACACAAGGCTAAGAATGAGAGAACTTAGAACATACATTTGGTACGTTTCGTTTCCAAAATCGCTCTTAATAGCACCAATAAAATAATTCAGCAACAAAAGAAAAATATTAGGCGGATCTCGAGTTCACATTCCGGCATCTTTTTGAAATATCACATTGCAAAAGCGATTATACTTATAAAAAAATCAGTACTACCATGTTATATGTTAAAAGAAAAAGCATATACCTACCCACCTACTGAAATTTACTGTATTCTAGCTTTATTGTCACTAAATCTGGAGGAAAATACCAACCAAAACGCACATGAATACAAAAACATGAGAATAAAGAAGGCCAGATAAGTTCAGCGTTAGACTCGTCACTCAAGAACAGAAATAAAAAGAACAAAAATATCACTTCAAAAGATTGTTACTCCTGAAGACACTACAGTAGAGAAATACATGTTTAACTAGTTTAAGGACATAAATTCTCTACACTGAAATAAAATGATTTTTCCTTAGTTTAACGTCACACGATTTAAGGGAGACAATGTGTAAAGCAGCGAATGATGGAAGAATTGGTGGGATGATAAACTGGCAGAAAACTGGAGTACCTCGAGAAAATCCACGGATATACTGTTGTCCACCACAAACTTACTTGTCCGGGATTGAACCCACGCACCAGAGCTACTGTGCCCCACTTCTCTACGTTGAAGAATACCAATATAAATGAACTAGCAGAAATCCTCGTACCAAGAACTTGGAAATTATGTTTTAATGCATATTACATTTATACCCTCACGTTTGACTGTATAACCTCGATTCGTCGTCCACCTCTTTCCATGTCAAATATCAAGAAAGAAAACATGTGTTCAAACATTTTCAATAGAAAATTTAAATACGAGATTTCATGTGTCTAACCTTACGATATTTTGTGATATGGACATATTACAATGATATAATAACTGCAACCCCCCAGTTCTTCAACTTCCACGTAGAAATTTCAAGAAGTCCTTCCTTAGTGAAACCTTGACGTCATAAATCCTACGTATCGTCCAAACCATGTTTCTAGCTTATGCAGTCTGGTCCAGGTATCGATCAAAACAGAATTACTACTTTTATATATAAAAATGATAAAATAATTATTAGAATAAGAAATTAAAAGAAAAGAAACAAGCATATCAAAAAAATTCCTCATTCTAGATGGTTGTCCATTACGAAGTCTGTATGCCACGACTTTATACTTTAGTAATTAATCACTCAACCATAACTAATTATTTTATAGATTGAAGTTGTAATGCGCCGCTATGATATAGCTGCACCGTTGCATTACATAACATTTTGGAAGTATTGAGAAGGATACCAATCTGTATCGGATGATTTAAAATCTAAATTAAATCTTCAACTTTTTCGCATCGAAACTCGTAAACAAACTATTTTTTAAAAATGGTCTGTAAATCACATATAGTGCAGATGACATTTTGTGATTGTTAACTGGTAACTTAGTTTGAAAATATGAACATGTAAATGGGTAGAGCCTCGGATCCAAATGTCTAGTGCTAAAACAACTGTAAAATTACATTTTTCCTTAGATCTAAAAACAAGATAAAATTAAATAATTAAAATTAGATCGAGCTGTCGCAATTATGTCCATATTCTATCAATGATTTGCAGTTTTACAGAAACATAGTGATTTATAATCAATTAGTACTTTTGATCATGTCTATATGAATATATACATTAAGAATCTAATTCTAGTTTTGAAAACAGCCATTTACAGAATTCGATGAAGAAATACGAGTGATTTTAATAATACCATAAAGTATGAGAATCATGTATAAAGATGATTATAATATATATAATGAATACTTTATAATATGTAAAAAACTGTGGAAAGATTTCAGAATTGATCTTAATTAAAATATGATATAAATATATATGTTTTCTTAATGCTGCATAATCTGGTCGACATTTTCATAGAGTTTAATGCACAGCTTGAGTATTACTAGTCAGACATTCTTCATTGTGGGAGTTTCTCCATCAGTACACGAACCTCACAATACGAATATACATTAAATGTACAAAGTAACATTACTCTGAGAGCACATGAAAAAAAATGAAATCTTTAAGTTTTACGTCCCACGGTTATGCCGGTTAGGCTAAAGGAGACGGTGATTATGAGAGATGAGGGAAATGGTGGAATGAAGAAAGTGGGAGGAAACGGGAGAACCCCGAGAAAACCCACAAGCACGGTGTTTGTCCACCACAAGGTTCACTTGGCGGGGGCTGGGATCGTACCCGGGACCCCAAGCACCAGAGGTGAACGCTCTACCACTGAGCCACCGCGCCCCCCTCTGAGAGCAGATGAGTTACAAAGTTTAGTGGGGATGTTAGCATCAGGATTGCCAACCGTCGCGATTCTGTCGGGACTGTACCGATTTCCGACTTACTAGTCCCGCATCCCGACCAGACACTCGTCGGGACGCATATCGTCCCGATTAATCGATTTTCAAAGTTAATTTATATTTTACTGGGCCATTATTACAAAAGAATAACTTATTTTTTTATACGCAGTTTTATGTATAGAATCAATTTAACAAATTTGTGTTTTAATTTGACTCATGAAAAAGTAGTTAGCAGCTCTTCTTTAATTTATAGTTATTCCCTAATTGCTTTGAGTTGATAATCCAGCCGATTATGATAATAGTATATTTCATGCAGCGCTAAAATTATTGTTTTTGCAACTTCTACATCGTAGCAACTGCTACCGCAGTAGCACTAACACTAACGCTCACTTCAGAGGGTGTCCGGCACGTTAACTATACCGGGTACCGGCCGTCTGAAAGATCTATCACAAGTGTCGGCGTCTTCTGCTTCACTTTTGGTTTGGCGCGCACCTGTGCTGTGTAGTATTATTCTCTTCTTCGACATTGTTATAATGTTATTTTTTTATATTGTTTATAAGGACTTGCCATACGTAAAGTTGTCTCCGGGGAGGAGGGGGGCTCCAACCCCGATTGTCGCGTTTTTTTTTTTTAAAGAAGCTAGCAACCTGGTTAGCATCGAGGTTATTTGTCCATCAAGAATTACAAACACATAACTTTCAAGACTTACTGAGTCTTTATAGGATAACCAATTCTGGTGTTTTTTTTTTTTTTTTTTTTTTGTATTGTTGACAAAGATAGCAGAGTGAGCGATTTTCGACCAATCGTGAACCTCTGATTCGATCCGAGCTCCTGCCAAGTGGGCTTTGTGGTGGACATTTTTTAGAGGTGTTCTTCCATTTACTCCGACTTAAGTCATTCAACCATAATCATTCATCTTATCACTCTCTCTCTCTCTCTCTCTCTCTCAGCCTCGGTGCTTAATTCAGGGACGTTAAATTTAAGAACACGAAAGAAATTCTTTAAATCATTCTGAATCTGAGCGTATTCATTTAATTCGTAGTCACCCCGTGAAATAAATGGAACCTGTGAAAACATCTAACGACGCTTATACCGGCTTGTAGCGGGTTCTTTAAACTTTCGATAAATAGCGGCACGGTGGTTATCGCGTTAACGGGAAAAGGAAGGTCGAGCTGCAAAGAGGGACAGTTGTGAGTCAGCGTCGTCCAAATATACAGTAGTGTGTTCTCAGTCGAAAAAGAAACAAGCCGGTTCGCGGAAAATGGAGGCTGATAAAGTGGAGCAGCGTGCCTTTACACGGTTTCTTACCGCCGAAGGTGTCTGCGCAGGGCAATGCACAGACGAATGGTTTGGGTTTATGGACAGCATGCATTGTCACTGCCAGCAGTCATCAAATGGAGCAAGAGGTTTGCAGAGGGTCGAAAGACGCTTAAAGACGACGTTCGTACGGGGCAACCCGTAGTAGCGACGCCACAAATTACTGCGTGAGTGGACGAGATCATCCGCCAGAACCAGAGAACTACTACAGTGAAGGAGGTGTCAACGGAAGAGAGTGTCAGTATTGGATTGGCCCACTCCATAATCACCCGCACGCTTCATTTTCGCAAGGTTTGTGTCCAATGGGAGCCCCACTAGAGACCTGCACGGGCCGGGCCGACTCTTATTTCTTTGGGCCGGGCCGGGCTTGGGCGGGCCGACACTGTTATTTCTTTGGGCCGGGCCGGGCTTGGGCTGGCCGACAGTGATTTCTCTTCAGGTCGGGCCGGGCTGGGGCCGATCAATTGCAATTCTTTAATAATTATTGACTTTCGTTAAACGATAATTGGAATCAAGCCAAACGTTGAAGAAGTGTGTCCGTGAAAAATGTTACAAAGAATGCAATAGCTATTTACAGTTTGTGTTGCTTAGCGGCTCCACTTTCACTATAGAGGATTGCAGGCATTATGCGGTAAATTGAGCTCTGACCTTGACCTTCACTGAACTCAAAATATAAAAATAAGGGGTGGGAATGTTTTGCCTCTCGCTAAACAATATTGTCATCTTTATTTTATGCTAAAAATCAATTTAGATTTTTGTTACAGGGAATGGAGTTTTTATTCTCTCGATGACAGGCAAAGTTCTAGGAGGCAATGGTACCATTCCGGAGGCAAGCGTCAGGTTGTGAACCAGTTTAGAAAATGTTTCTGAGGGTTAGGTCAAATTTAGTACTAAATTTTGAGAAAGATTCGGGCTCGAACTAATTTTTTTAAAAAAATTATCGGGCCTAGGTCGGGCCAAAAATTTTAAAATTTATCGGGCCCGGGCCGGGCTTGGGCCAAGAATTTTAAAAAACTTATCGGGCCGGGCCGGGCTCGGGCCGAAAATCTCCAAAACTTTTCGGGCCCGGGCTGGGCCGGGCCTAGGTACGTTCGGGCTGGATTGGGCTCGGGCCGAAAAATTCGGCCCGTGCAGGTCTCTAAGCCCCACAGCCTTACCGACGCTGAAGAAACTGAAAGAATGGAGGCGTGGCAGTTGCACCTGGACAGATTCGGAGCTGAAGGTGAGGCATCCCTGGAGAAAATCATCATAGGGGACGAAACGTGGTGCCATCACTACGACCCGGAAAGCAAACACCAAAGTTCGCAGTGGCGTCATACCACCTCTGCCCCTCCAAAGAAGTCCAAATCTATTTGAACCTCATCGGGAAAGGTCATGGCCTCCGTGTTCTTCGATGTTTGAGGACTACTGCACACGGAATTTTTGGAGCACGGACAGACAGTGAACTCCGCCCGGTACTTAGACACGTTGAACAATCTCCACAAGTCCATCAAGTCAAAACGCCCAGGGAAAGTTTCGACGGGTGTAATTTTGCTTCATGAAAATGCGCGGCCGCATACAGCCAACATAACGCAGAAGACTTTGACGAAGTGGAAGATTCTCCATCACCCGCCCTACAGCCTCGACCTCTCCCCTTGCAATTTTTACCTGTTTGTGGCACTGAAAAAAGCTCTACGTGGACAGAGTTTCCGTTCGGACGATGAGACCATACAGCAGGTGACGTTGTGGCTTCACCGGCAGCCCAAAGCCTTCTACCAGAGGTGATTACTTTTAAGGTAGGTAAAAAATTTCCCATACTTGTACTGGGTGACTACGAATTAAATGAATACTCCGTATAGTTCGCTTCATTAAGGGGGTGATGTTATACTTGAACTAGTCAACTCAGCTTTATACTTTTACCTAGCTCCTAGCAATGTTCTGAGCTAATCCCTAACCTTATTCGCATAATAAAAATAGTATTGAGTTCTTTTCTTTCTCAAAACCAAAAACTGTCAACTATTAGCTACATCGAAATGAGAAAGAAACAATAGAAGATATGGAAAAAAATTTGGATTATATTCTCAAAAGTAAGGCAAGGTATCAGACTACCAATATAGACAATAGCTATTGCATCTAAATTAATTTTAAACTCATTCTTCTGTTAACTGGAAATCCTTAAATTTAGGATTATTTGAATCATTTTTGCACATAGAATAACTATTATCAGAAACGCGTATTGTAATAAGCACACAACAATGCATATAAATACAAACCTACAATAAATCAAATATACAGAAATATACAGAAAGCTATTTAATAAACAGCTGTTGTCATGAACTATTCGCACGTTATTCTGA
Organism: Thermobia domestica; assembly: GCF_964235325.1. NCBI lineage: Eukaryota > Metazoa > Arthropoda > Insecta > Zygentoma > Lepismatidae > Thermobia > Thermobia domestica. The sequence goes on from NC_137462.1 coordinate 267,053,775, forward strand.
ATTATGCATTATATATACGTTATATAGTAATTTAAAAAGTATAAAGATCTTACAAATTGGTACCAAGGGAATATTGTTGTGCTTGTTGAGACGTGATTATGGTTAAAAATAAATATCACGTAGCCATCAGTGGAAAATAGACTAGTACAGGGTGTCTGGTAAAATTCCAAAATGAGAGGGTCTTTCCGAGTAAGATAGTGAAATCGGCCCTTGATCCAAATTGGGTCGCTATTGACCCAAAAGGTTACCCTTGACCTAAAACTGCCTAAAAAAAAATGTTCCCCTCCCCTTACCGAATTATCGTATCATGCATGCTTAAAATTGAATATTTTCCTTTTTTTAAATTTTGGATGCTCGAGAAATTTTGAACGTTTCACAGATTGTAGATACTATCTAAATGTGTATGTGTAATTTTTTTCAAAACCGATGCGTATTTTCTATATTTTTTTTATTTGTTTGTTGAAAATTTCAAAAAAAAAATGTAGGAATTTTTGGGGGGGAGAGGGACACGTCGCTGATTTTTTTGGTTAAAAAATGTTACACCCTTAGGTACAACATATATTTTTTTCGGTCTGAAAGTGATGGCAACATTGTCAAAAAGAAATAAAACTGAAAACAAACGTGTTTTAGCACAGTTTTCTCACAGAGCTCTCCCCCCCCCTCAAACAATCCTTTGCCAGAGTTCACAATTTTTCTTTCTCTTGTGTTCCTTCCGACTCTGTCGTTCTTCGGCTGCTTCGATTGTGTGCGTTTCGGAATAGAAACACCAAATATATCTCGGTAACAGTGCTTCCACTGCAACCGACTCTTGCACAAAGTTACACACATCTCGCGTCGGCTCCTCATATCTATCAGTGATTGCTTCACTGGTCACACACAGTGCGCTCTATACCGCGAGCTGTGTAACTTTATTGTGTAAGAGTCGGTTGAAGTGGAAGCACTGTTACGGAGATTATTTGGTGTTTCTATTCCGAAGTGGACACAATCGAAGCAGCCGAAGAACGACAGAAGCAGAAGGGACGCAACAGAAATGAAAATTGTGAACTTTGGCAAAGGATTGTTTGAAGAGGACCTCACCTTGAGGGCATAAAATGGTGGGAAAACTGTGCGAAAAACAAGTTTGTTTTCAGTTTTATTTCTTTTTGACAATGTTGCCATCACTTTCAGGCCCCCCAAAAAATATCTATGTTGTACCTAAGTGTATCAATTTTTTTTTAACCAAAAAATCAGCTACGTGTACCTCCCAACAATTTTTTCTACATCTTTTTTGAAATTTTAAACTCGCACAAAATATAGAAAATACGTTTTGAAAAAAAAAATATACATTTACATCTAGATAGTATCTACAATCTGTGCAACTTTCAAAATTTTTCGACCACCCCCATCAAAATTAAAAATATTCAATTTTGAGCATGTATGATACGATAATTCGGTAAGGGGAGGGGGTGAATTTTTTTTTGAGGTAGTTTTAGGTCAAGGGTAACCTTTTGGGTTAATAGCGACCTAATTTGGATCAAGGGCCGATTTCACTATCTTGCTAGGAAAGACCCTTTCGTGACTTTGTGACCTTTTCTTTACCAAACCTTAAAATTTCGTAACATTCTCAAAAGTGAATTTGGGTGCGAATTAGGCCGATTTTTTATGCATGCGATAGAAGCGTGTTTTGCTTGCGATTTGGTAGCGCCTAAAGCCGACCATAGACACTTTTAGTCGTGAATTTTGACGTTTTATAGAACAAAATTTTTCAGTCTGTACTTATATTTGTACAGATAAAAAAACGCGACCCAAAAGCTAAATTTCGTGACTCTTTCTTGACTTTCATGACTGTTTTCTCATTTCCAAACTTTTTCGTTACTTTCGTGATTGATAAAACACCCTATAGTCTTGTCTTCGTTACAAACAAGTTCCTTATCATTGAAGATGGAAACAAGTTTTAACTTTAACAGATGCAGGAGGAAAATCAAGAAATAAAGATAAAAGAGCTAGCTTCACTGGAATTGCAAACTGATAGAATATATTGAGACTGAAGCTCGATATTGAATTCCATAAAAAGGATTACAATCTTTCTTCTACAGATGTGTTTGCTTTATCTTTCACTAACATACTAGATTTAAAGAAAAAAACAGACAATGAGATTGTATTTGTAGTATTTAGGCATTTCTGAGTGCGATTGCTTTTCCCTCTACTTCGTTCATGATGAGGTAACGTACTTAAAATCGTGGCTTTTACGATTTGTTCTTTCTGGAGAAATGGGTGGCAACTTGCCTCTGGCCGGCCGTAACTGTAACAACAGGATTTACGTAGTGTTGAACGAAAGACCAAGTTGCCGCACGGAGCTCAAACTAATGAATAATTACTGTTATGCATAAAGACATCAAGAGTTTTACGCTGGAAGCAAAACCTATTAGTTCCCAATGAATATTCGTCATGACACCACCTGGAAAGACTGTAGGTATTGGCAGGAATCGAAAAACAATGGGAAAGATGCCATTTTTCAGGGGCGATGCAACATTTTTATTATATATCATGCTGATATGGTAAACACCTATTCAATCTCTATTTCGCTACTAAAACGAAATAGTGTGGAGAGTTTAAAACTGCATGCGTCTAGCCACAAGTTATTTGTCATGCCAAGGGGTTTTAGCCTTTATTTCCTAAGAGAGAAATTACCAAGAATGAAGTATATGGTAAACTTCGTGAAAATACATTTTAAGTTATATGCTGGTGTTTATTCACAGCAGTTTCCAATGAATCGAGATATTTTACAAAGTCAATTCACACGTTCTCAAACGTCGTTCGTATCTATGCTCTTTCATTCAAAGAACAATATATCAAATGGAGACAGAACAATCAATAACCCTCACTACAGAAAGAAATGTACACAAAAAGAAGCGAGTCATACATATACTTGTCAAAATATTTTGGATAGGACAAGAACATCGCCTGACAAATCTTCTAACGCTACAACAATCGTATTTCGCCCTAACTTTACTGCGAGAAAAGCTCCTTCTAATGAGAGTTAAATATTTATTTCTGGAGTGTTAAGTTCAACTAGTGAATCTGGTTTTAGGATTTTTATTTCTATAGTCTGGCAGGCGTCCCACAAAGCAAGCAATCCCGATGACATTTGACAAGTGAGAGTTTCACAATTAGAACATGTAAATTCCCTCGCTCAAGCGTTTACGCATACAAACCACTTGTGTACGACAAAAGTACAACGTTATGGATTCACGCCAAACACAACTACCTAGGCTCAGCCACGTCAAAACTACCGTACATTAATTTCATTACCATTAATCAAATTGGATGGAGAAAGAATTATGAAAAACTAAGATGACGTTGACAGAAGGCTTAGATCCTCATTAAATTAAAACACTTTTTTTTTTTATTTATTTTTAACTAATGTTCTATGAAAACTTTTTTTCCACACAGATGCATAAACTCCCAAGCCCGGAATCACACAGAACTGGGTTTCCGAGCCAGAGCACGATTTCTTCACGAGTATAAGCCCAATCAGAATACTGAGCATGAGCTCTTAGTTCAATGACACTAGTCACCACAAGCTCTTACGTAGCGCAAGCCCAGTAAGGTTGGTGAGCACAAGCTCAATCAGGTTTAGTAAGCACAAGCGCTAACGGAGCGAGCTTAAGGTTTGTGAGTGAGTTTTTTACGGAGCAAACGCATAGAGGTTTGTGAACACGAACTATTAGCCAGTGCGAGGCTGAACTAGCGCGACCTCCAATAAGTGTACTGAGCGCGAGCCTCACTGAAGATAGTGAACCTGAGCCCGCGCGAGTCTTAATTGCAGAATGGTCATCTCTAATGCAATTACATTTTAAGTAAAAATTTTCCCCCTTTTTTAGTGAATAATATTCTGTTCAATATGTTCATCGTTAAAATAAGTGAAAACGAAGTGACTAGTAAAATCATCCTAAGCATTCTGCTACCACTGGCAAGTCACTTTCCTCGAATTACGAGCTTCGATGCACTACGTCCCTTTTGAATCTCTTAATCTTATCCTCATAGTCTTCCTCCCACTCCTTTCTTCTATGTTTTAATAGGACCATTTTTCTCCAATAAGGTCTTAATTCTTCTCATTAAAAAAAAAATGACGGGAAAGTCGTTACAAAACTTTCTGCAGAGAAAAAAATCATTGCCTAAAAAAATAAAATATATAAGTATTATAAAACTACATTGGCGCAATCGCATTTAAGAACACACTATAGGAGTTCCTCAACAAGGCGGCACACAGTAAATTTTCAATGTGTTATAATACTCCCTTAACATACAGTGTTAACTAACCCAAGCAACCACACAACCGCACGAACGCATATGTGGTCAGATGCTGTGGGCTATGTCTTGCCGTGGGACTTGCAAAAGCGTATTTTTCGAACCCAGTTAGTGGTCAGACACCATCCCATAATGTTCCATAGTGCTCGATAAGACTTAGGTCTGGAGACCTGGCAGGCTAGAGTAGAAGGCGTACACCTCGTTGGGTTCACCTTGTTGTACGGGTACACGTGATACGCTGCTGGAAGATGAGCTCCCAGGTAGTATCCAGATAATGTCGGAAGACAGAATTGACAAATACACGACGTACTAATCGTATTTCTCTGAATGACGATGAGCGATAGCTTATCCCTCTCTCCACCTCTTATCAAATACTAAAAACTGAAGTGTGAGTACTATGGCGAATAAGAACACGCTGGATTTTCCCCCCCTCTCACCTCTGCACAAGTTTACATATGCGCACAGAACCATCTCTATGCCTAAGACAGAAATTGCTTTCATAGCTGAATGCCACCACACTCAATTAGCCATGTCACTGCAGTCTCCTCGGATACCATGAGAAGCTTTCTTGGCGATGATCAACTGTCAAGAGTAACTCAAGATAGTAGATTAATATCTAACAATAGATTACACTCACTGTATAGTGTTCGGGGAACCATGGTGGGTCTGTCTAATTGCACTAGCGGTCGCAGTCCCGTCAGTTAGGGCGGCTCGAATTATCTATCTTTCCAGAATTATTTTGGTGCGTTACGGAGACATTGGAGAGGACACTTAGGCTATGGGAACCCTCTGCCTTCCATTGTGCACACCACCGATGGATCACTAACGACATGACACGCGAGTGGCTGTTCAATGGAACGACTATCTGACCTCTCACTGCTTCAGTATATGGTTGCGCCCGAAGACAATATTGTACAGTAGACGTTCGCCGGCGTCTTCCTGGAAACTATCCACAGGTAACTAAACTCATCTTGTTTGAAAGCCTTCATACTATTTAGCAGCATGCCTTCTACAGATTCTGTTGAGTCAATTTAGTATAGTACAATCGGGTGATGTACGGTATATTGACAGATCTGAAATTTTCAACAGTGTCTTAGTTTCATATTGCACGTAGCAAATATTCAGCTTCAAATATGAAAGATATTATATGGAGGAAAAGTAAGGAAGTTGAACAGTTATAATTTGGACGGAGGTATCCACAAAGATGCCACTAGTTTCTAGCGAATCAAGTAGATGAAATCTTTTAAGATAAAAGAAAAGTAAGTGTATGTAGTATTTGCTGATTTGGAAAAGTCTTTACTTGCTTGAACTGGATAATCTGTTGGATGCTTGGGATGAAATGAAATATCAGACTGAAAAAACTTACATACGAACAAACCAAAGTTGGAATTGGAGAAATTATACAGTATAGTGAAATTGGAAGAAGTGCTCGACAAAAATTTTGCCTTTCAGTGACGTTACTATCAAGAAGATCTGATCAGAGGACGCGTTAATTTGATAGCAACTAGAACGATTAGTATATGAGGCTGCCGTTGCGAAATCTGAATACTAATTTAACATGCTAAAGAAACAACTGAAATTTGAGATTAAGAATATTATCTATAAAAGCCAAATGCTACGTTTATATGTTTGTGGTCAAGAAAAGTTTATTTGTTTGTTTCCCATTCTTTTGACAATGAGATCTTGAAAATCACAAGTGCTAGAAGGTGGAAGTGGAAGGTGAAAATCACAAGTGCTGGAAGAGGTCATACTCCACTTTCCAGGGAGGTGGCAACATTTTAAAAACTGATCGTAAACGCTTTCGCTGGTCGATTTCAAATTGTGTAGATTGTCCAGTTCTAATTATTTCAAAAAAAAAAAAAGAAAAAAAGTTATTTCTTTATTACATTTCTAAGGGGTACACTGAAAGTGTTATTTTTTTATTTTTTTTTTTTTAATTATAAATTACAACACCACATGTTTGTATAAAGGGGTCTTACCTTTCACGCGTTTGTATCATGGCCAAATGATAAAGAAAAACGAAGGATAACCATTTCTCCAGTCTAAGATGAATCTTCCTGATTTAGAGTGTTTTGCCCAATGAACACCACATATCACTGACAGTATAATTGTGTATGTAATGTATTTGCTTATTACATACTGTATGCAAGAAAAAAAAAAACAATGATCATGCATGAATTAGAAACTCCAATCGGAAGTAGGCTAAAATCTTGCAAACGGTGCGAGCTATTGAAAAAATAGGAAAAAACTCCGCGTTTTGATACTCCTTGCCGATTTTTATCAAGATGTCTTTCACTTGTGTCTGTAAAAGGACATGTACAGATGTTGTGAGGAATGACAAGGAGATTCATGCTCATATGTGAATGATGCGTTCTGTAGAGAGCGCAGGCTAGTATGAGAAAGAAAGACAAACAATGGAGGCCAGAATGATTGACGCTGCGAAATGAATATTTCAATTTAACGTCCCACGAATATGCTTTTGCCTGAAGGCAGGCCCTATTTATATATTGCGCGCCCCTGTGCTCTAAACAATTTTCCCCCTCCCCCAAAAAAAGACCAATTTTAAGAGTTTCATTCACAGTTTTTGGGGTCGCTGAGATGAATAATGACAGTTTTAATCTCATTCAACTTTAAGGTCATACTCCACTTTCCAGGGAGGTGGCAACATTTTAAAAACTGATCGTAAACGACACATATTAGTATTGAATTCATAGTTTTCGAGGTCGCTGAGTTTATCGGTATCAGTTTTCATGATGTTTAAGTTCGTCCTCACCCCTTGGGGTGGGGTGAGAGGGGATGACTTTTTGCAAAATGATCAGACATGCTAGCTAATTAGTAACTACTGTAATTAGAGCGAATTAAACACATTAGCATATTTTCTCGCGCTTGCGCGGGACTCTGTAGGTTGCTAGTTTATATCATACTTTACTGTGAATCTTTTAAAAAAAAAAAAAAATCAAAAATTTTGCCGCCCTGTGCTCCAGCACAGAATAGAACTTACCTAATTACGGGCCTGTCTAAAGGAGACTATGTTTAAAGCAAGTAAATGATGGAACAATTGGTGGAATGAAAACGTGAGAGGAAACGAGATTACCTAGAAAACCCACGAACACGATGTACACCACAAAGCTCACCTGGCGTTGTTGAAGTTCGAGTAATGAAAAATAGATGCTCGAGACACTCGAAAATAGAAGCTCGAGTAATGAAGATATATTTCAACACTTAATAGTAGACTAGTATTAACAGAAATATGAAATGTAAACGATAAGTAAAAGGCAATGTCAAAAACAGCAAACTATCTAAGGCTATTCTGGTTATAATGATGAGAAATACACTATGAGTTACTGAATGAAGAGTTATAAAAACGGCAAACTGAGTATTAAATTGTACGGGGGGGAAAATACTGTTCTTCAGTTAAGAAAGAAAAAAAACCTGGCTGATTGGAATGGTATACCAATAAGCGTCATCAGGAATAAAAGGGGTGAAACAAAGAATGTTAAATAATTAAAAAGATGTTAGGGAACGGACCAAAAGAAATTTTACTTTCAGTGACATGATAGGAAGTATGATGAAAGGCAAAGAAATACAAAATTAATGGATATAGTACAGGGTGTTTCGAAATGAATAATGGGGTTTCAAAGCTTTGTATTATTTATTACAAGTAAAAATAACACATAAAATGAAACAGCAACTTACACAGTTTTGTACGCACGCATGCGCATGCACTGTTTCCTCTATCTTCCATTAGAAAGCGCCAGCAGCAGAGATGGCGAGTACTGAGCAGAAAGTTTTTTGTTTTACACTTTGCAAAGACTGAATCTGTTCTGTAGTTACAGTGCAATGTGCTTTCCGTATTAATTCACTTGCAATCTATAAAGTGATAACATCCGTAGATGATAGTTTGAAAACACCGGCTTTCTGTGCTAAGGAAAGACTATGGAACGACCAAGAGTAACTGAAGAACGTGTTGAACGAGTGAGTCTTTCATGCGTAGCCCCAAGAAATCAATTCGAAAGACTAGTCGTGAATTAGCAATTCCAGTGACGTCTTATGTGGAGAATTTTAAGACGATTTAGGAAGAGGATTGAAGCTGTCATTGCAACAATTATTCCAAACACATTGATTAAGGTTTAGGAAGAACTCGCCTATCGTCTTGATGTATGCTGTGTGAATTGTGCTCACATTGAACACTTGGAGCAAAAACTGATTAGGAGTTCTCTCACTTGATGAATTATTTATAACTAAGTTAATTGTAATAAATACTAGAAAGTCTTAAAACCACGCTATTAATTTTGAAACACCCTGTATGTGGAAATAAGGATCATAGTATATAGAAATTTCTAAATATGTAGCAAGTGACCTACCACCCATGATGCAAGAATTCATTGTGATCAATTCACTAGTAAAGCCCAATCCCGCTAACCCAAGAAAGTTAACATTTAGCTAACGATTATGACGTAAATTTAGCTGAGGTCTATATGCATTCATCGTTCTAGTCGACCCCCACATTTTTACCTGCCACAGTCCCTATGTTTGATATTTTAACGTACCTATAATTTACAGAATTACATTCACGACGAACTTTCACGTATTTAGTTTCCGCTACGCACACACAAAGTGCTTTAAAAAAAAAAAAAACACACACACACACACACAAAGGTTGAGTTTTCTGCGATGAAAACAGGCATCAATGCGAGACGATAATTAGCGGACAACCGTGGTGTATGGAAGATTCTCAGCTTGAGGTAAATGCTCGTTGCTAATGATGACAGTACGACTTCCAGCCCATTTGGTGTCAGAATGACATCTTCGCGAAGTTTATTACCTCACGAAACACCTAGATTGAGTTGAGTTCCGTATAAAATATTTTCTCACGCTATTATACGTATTGTATAACGAAACTTACGAGTTCGTAACTACACTTCGAAATATTAAAAGATATCCAACTAAACAACAGTGTGAGCATATTACTGAAGTTTAAAACCACTCGGACTACAGTGCAAATATTGATAGCATGATACTTATCACGATACCCTCGTGCAATTTAATCATCACTGTCTTTACACTACTTGTTCACGAAAAATAAATGGCGTGTAACGAAATAAGATAAATCATTAGCGCTCCGCGTAATAGAAGGTTGCGTGTTATTACTCTTAAAATAAAACAAATGTAACAAGCTTTCTGCTTCACCACATGAAAAGAACATTCTCACACTTGTCACGCAAGAAATATATACACAGTGCGTCAGGAAAAGGACTTCTGTCCGCAGTCGGATGCTGCAGTCTCTCAACGGTAGAAACTTATCAGTTAGGAGAGTAATTTTGTCCATGTATGTTACTCACATACTCATGCTACACACATGCCTTAAGGATTGAAACTATACAATACGAAACTGTATTCCACAAATATTAGGACAAAATTTTAATTGATAATCATTCTAAACAGATTTTTCTTTATATATTTAACAATTACGTGGCGAGAGATTACAGAGAAAATAGTTACACCGTCTGGTCAGACTTGAAAGAAAGGTGTAAAAAAGTTAAACTGTAAAAGATCCAAACAAAGGTAGGATTTATGAATTTGGTTTGCAACATCTCACACTGCACACTGAGTGGTGCATACACCTCTCCAGCAGGAAACAGAAAAGTTCTGGTGAGCAAACGGTGTAAGTGGTGCATTAATGGCTTCGAGATCGATATGTAAATAATATTACGGAAAGATCACTCTAACTAGCAGACTGGATAATGGACTAATGAAAGACGTTGGTTAAATGCTCTTATATGTGGAGCATTGAACTGTGTGGTTCAGAAACTTGGACATTACGGAAATTTAAAGAAATATTTAGATAGCTTAGAAATGTGATGTTGGAGGAAGATGAAGATAAAATGGGCGGAGATTAATAAACGAAGATGTTTTAAAACGGGTAGGAGAAAAGAGGATACTTTTAGCCAGCATTCTCCGTAAGAAGGCGAAATGGAATGAGCACATCTTGCGAATAAATTGTCTTCATGCCTCCATGAGGGAAAGGCGGAAGGAAAGCGAGGAGTAGGAAGAACACAACTAATCGGTGACTTGAAAAATAAAACAATATATTGGGATTTTTAAAAAAGCTGAAGATCAAGAAATGTGGAAGAAACCCTTCCAGGCCCAAACCTAAAAACTTCAGTCCTAGGACCTCCCAACAGGCACAGTACTTAAATCATGTACGTGTCACTACTACCACGAAATCTAGAGCTGTGGTAACCAATTTATGACGACATTAATGGCATCGATACTTATATGTTGACAGAGTAAGACGGAGAACAATTTAATCCATATTTTGTCCTGCATGAGGTACTCATAATGAATGAATATGGCCGTGAGGAATTTCTGGCATTTCTTTCCATTGAAGGAAGTGATTCTGTAATGTAATTTATTGCTGTATTATAATTTATTTGAAAAGTGTGAGCATACTTTATTTAAAAAAATGCAAATGAAATCTTTCAGTTCAATGTATCGCGATTATGCTATTTAGCCTAAGAGACGATTAAAGCAAAGGAATGATGGAAGAATTGGTGGAATGAGAAAGTGGGAGTACAGAGAAAACTCGCGGACATGATGTACGCCACAAACTTTCTTGGCCAGGGATCGAACCAGACACTCCATGCACCAGAGATAAGCGCTCTATCACTGAACCACCATGCTTTTTGAGTCATCCTGCAGAAAGTAAAACAAAAACTGGCAAAGCAGTGTTCTAATTTAGGGTTGAGATTAAAAGAAAGCATGTGTGGATGATTCGCTAATGCTCTTAGCCGCGTTAATCAACAGATTGAAGTGAAATCATCGAATCAAGCAGTGTAAGAACTGGGAAATCACTGTTGGAAGAAACACTGTGGCCAAGCGGTGTTTACCTAGCATTATGTGGCCAATTTGGAACTGATTGTCATGGGACTGGCGATGTGGTAACGACAGTTCTTCCAACTGAAAATAATTTCTCAATTCAAGCCCACGTGGATTTTCTTTTACTGAGAAATCCATCATCACCACGTTACGTCACATTATTATAATGAATACAATGAGATGAGGACTAACGACTTCTGGACACAATCTGAATAATTGGGGCAATTATCAAATAAAGGATTAAGATTGTGACAAAAATTCCCTAAAATCGATTGTTTAATAATAATAATTAAAAAAATAGGCCTAACGTCACTCATAATTTTAATAAAACATTATCACTTTCACTCAGTGTTGAAAAAATCTGATTTCATCTCTCTTTTAAACTAAATCAATTTCACTTCGATTAATCAACCCTCCTTCTACTACAAATAATTAAAAACCACATCATCAATAAAAGATAATATATTTTCAGAAATTCCAACCTTGTTTTAAACAGAAACTTCAAGGGAGTTACAATAACATATTTAACAAGGGGTACATACTGTTCGCATTTCCTTTTTAAAATGTTTTACTTTTTCCCTGATGTCGATTCTCTGATATCGTAAACCTAGTGAGAGGGTCTTAAAAATGGTGGGAGAATAACAATTTTAGAAATTATTACGAGAAGAAAGAGAAATTAGTTGGGACATTTGGCTAAGAAGGAACAACAGTTCGAGTTTAAGTGCACAACAGGTACAACTGGATTATTAAGGGTGATCGGTGAAAGGTTTATAAAAAAAGGGAAAGAGTTGTATGTGGTATTTATTGATCTAGAAAAGCCGATCGACCGCATGAATTGGGAATTGTTGCTGGAAGTTTCAAAGATGATTAAGTTGGAATCCAAAGATCGAAGACTCATAAGAAACATATATGAACCATAAGTAAGTGTTAGAATAGGGGAGGAAATGACGAAGGAGACTGCGATTTGAAGGGTGTTCGAGAGGGATGCTGTCTCACGTCTACATTATTTAATATGTATCTAGAAGAGATACGAAAAAGAGCCTACAAAATGAAGACGGCACTTGTGTAGGAGGTAGAATGATTAGATGTATATGGTTTGCAGATGTTATGGAGCTTGTTGCAGAATCTGAAGAGAAAATCAATAAAATGTTAGAAAACTTGAGAAAGGGCTGAAGAATATGGAATGAAAATGAATGTTAGAAAGACAAAGGCATGATGTTTGGAACGAAGTTATCGGTGTCAAATATAGAAGTAGACGAGACGGGAGAAAATAGAACAGGGGACTAGTTTTGGTACGTAGATAGTATTATTAGTGATTATATGAAGTGCGAACGTGAAATAAAAGCAAGGAAAGGAATGGTGAAAGAAGCCCTTACGAGGAATAAAACACTATTTTGTGGGACCCTGAATAAAGAGTTGAGAAAAACTTATTAAATGCTTCGTGTAGTGTTGTACTGTATGGGTCAGAAACATGGACATTAGGCACAAATAATAAAAAAACGACTGGAAGCTTTCGAAATGCGGATATGGAGAAGAAAGGACAAAATTAGCTGGGTTGAGAGGAAAACAAATGGGAGGAAAAGAACAACTTTGGATATTATAAAGAAGAGGATGAGAAATTGGTTGGGACATTGACCAAGATGTAACTGTATCATGAGGGACGTGCTAGAGGGTATGATGGCAGGAAAGAGAGAGAGGGGGGGCGAAGGGGACTACAATTAATGGACGATATCAAAACAGAAAAATCGTACGCGAAGACGTAGAGGTCAGAGGAAGACAGTGGAGCATGGAAGATTCTCAGCTGCAACAAGTGACCTGTCCATAATGACAGAATACGTATGTTGATATCGATTCGGATGACTGGAGTTATTCTGTATTTTCAGACTGAAAACAAGCTAAGAAAGTTTAACTACCTCATTTCGTAGTACCACATTCATATGTTCTCCAAATGTCTTTTGTCTGAGCTACTTCGATAAAATAAAATGGGGTAGTGATTGTGTTTTGACACGGCAACAAAGACAAGAAATTCTGGTAGCCAGTCAATAGGATCAGGCACTAGAAGTTTCAATTTCATCCGATAAATGTCCTACCATCTAACGGCGCGTTAGGTAACTTCTGTTACCTTTATTTCAATAGAAGAAAATTATATAAGGATAGTTAGCGTTAAAGCCACTGTTACTCGTTACGATGTTCAAGGATTGACTTTACTGGCGAACTCGGTCGACACAATCACTCTAGCAATCTGTCAAAAAAGAACTACAAAAATAGCTTTCGTTCACAAGTTGCTGTGTGAAGTAACGTACGTATGAAGTACTAACCTTACAATCTTATAAGTAACGGACGTACTAACATTACAATTTTATGAGTAACGGATGTACTAACATTACAATTTTATGAGTAACGGATGTATTAACATTACAATTTTATGAATAACGGACGTATTAACATTACAGCTTATGATAAGGTACGAACGGAGGTACTAACATTACAATCTCATGAATAACGTACGGATATACGTACTAACATTACAATCTCATGAGTAACGTACGGACGAATATTACAATTTTATGAGTAACGGATATTAACTTTACAATTTTATAAGTAACGAACGTAATAATATTACAATATTATGAGTAACGGACATAATAGCATTACAATATTATGAGTGACGGATATACTAACATTACAATCTTATGAGTAACACATGGACGGACGCACTACATTACAATTTTATGAGTACGGTACGGACAAACGTACTAACATTACTATTTTACGAGTAACGGACGTACTACCATTATAATTTTATAAGTAACAGACGTACTAACATCTTATAAGGCCAATTTGTGTGACCATTATACGACTACCAGGGGTCTATGGTTGCTCACTGGTAGCGCTTTCACTTCTGGTGCATGCGGTCTTTAGTTCGATCCCAGCTCGCGCCAAGTGAACTTTGTACTGGACAAACCACCGTGTGCGTGGGTTTTCTCGGGGTTCTCCCGTTTCCTCTCACTTGTGGGACGTAAAACAATTTTATTTCATTTTCCTCTCGCCTTCTTCACTCCACCATTTCATTCATTTTTCATCGTCACAGTCTCCTTTAGCCTAGCCAGCATAAGCGTGGGGCGTAAAACTTACGGATTTATTTTCATTATAAGACTACCAACATGTTGATCACACATCCCCTAATTTAAAATAGCCGGCTGCTCCATTTTAATCATTTGGGACTTCGTGCCATGAATTTCATTTACGTGAAAGTGACGCTTATTATCCCAGTAATAATATGCTGAACTGCTGTGATAGAAAGAGGTTTAGGACGAAATTGACTTGAAATGAGTGTTCCTTCACTACAGCTCTAACAGTAGTTCTGAAAGTTCATCTGGATATACTGTTTGTATACTTAAAAGTATTTAGAGAAATCGAAAATACAAAACTAGAATACAGAGAAATGACACTTTAGTTCTACATTTTGCAAGACTCAAATTTATCGCGTTCAAATGAAAACGAGTTGCCCTACAATTTATATCCAGTTGCAATAATTTCTTTAGTAGTCTGGTATAGCACTGTTAACACAATGTTTCATTTTATGATAGCCTTCCTCGCATACAGACAATATGTGAGGTAGAGCTGTACAACGTTGTATGTACTTACGGTACGAGCAATGAACATAAAAATGCAATAACACACAGAGATTACGTAGTTCAAAGTCTCTATATAATAGAAAGCACGTATATTGGTTTATTCATTCTATATATAAATTGATAATTACTTCACGTGTTTAGCATTATGATTTACTATTACGTATCAATGATGTTTTACAGTATTTCCAACCCACTTTTATCAATGATCTAATAAATAGGACAAATTATTTCAAGTTAAAATTCTACTTTTAATCTCAGCAAAACGTACAATTAAACATATTATTTAAACGCTTACGTAATGACATTGAAAAAATAAATCAAAATTCGGAGACAATTACACTGAGAAAAATCTGTTATCCGGGCAGTGGTATATTGCACAAATATACGGAATCATTATGTTTACTACGGAAACCAGTATGAAACATACGTTATTCATATGCTACATCCCTACTGCCTTTTCTCCACTTATATGCTACATCATACCGCTGCAGGATATCTGATATCTAACAGTTTTCCGTATATTTTATACGTCAGCTATATGTTATATACGCCCATTTGTATGTGAGATTCTTACCGCCTACATACATTTCTCTGTTTCACAAAGAAATTACGTATAGATGGAACAATTGGAGCATATTATAAAGCATACGTTTTCAGTTATACGTATGCTGAAGGATGTTATAAACAATTGTACTTTAATACCAAAAACTACAGAATTTACGCCATGTAACCTATGTTTTTACATACGCCACCTACTTTTTCCTCTGTGTTTATTCTAGCTTCAGTTATGTATTTGATTTTTTAAAAAATAGTAAGGTTTTCTGAATTGTTTACAGTTCAAAAATATGTAACTAGGTTAACTTCAAAAACCTATTTGTCAACTGTCATTAGTATGCCCAAAGCTCCTGTACAGAGCAAGGTGGTTCAATGGTAGAACTGATCCCAGGCAGTGTAAGTTTGTAGAAGCAACATATATCCGTGGGCTCTCTAGTTTCTTCCTTTATAATCAGTCTCCTTTAGCCTAAAGGACGTATTCGTGGGACGATAAAGCTAGAAATTTCATTTCGCTTCATTTTTGTACACTCATGTCCAAAATGATTGTCGCACATCTATAACTGTCTTCTTGTAAGAATATAATTTGATAATGATGTTGCAGGGTACTTTAAATACTGATACTGTGTATATAATCGGGAAATGTATATTTGTGATAAATTTCATAGGAAAACAATTATAATACGAAAATTAGAATGCGTAAAACAAACTGTTGCTAAATGGACAATAAAGTTTTCTTTTTATTGTTCTTATTTACTGCCCTTTTGACATGAAATTTGCCACATACATGTCTTTGCCGATTATACACATACTAACATTATAAGCAATACCGGGCGAATTCGTTATTAACTTATATTCCTACAAGATCATATTTATAGACATGCGACAATAATTTTGGACATGAATGTACATTAAAATAAATAATAGAAAGAGTAAAGCCATGGCGATTGGAACGAAGGAGTCTGTGTCAAATGTAGAAGGGTTTAGACATTTTACAAATAATAAATCGTTAAAATATTACCACAACTAATATTGACTTATGAAAATACTAACGGTACGCATCAATCACGAACAATTATAGCTGTCAACTCTAACAGAAACTTTCCTGTATTTTAAAACACCATTAAATATAACATGAGCTACTCTTGTCATCAATGTATCTTCAACTCAATCTAAAGAAAATTTTTAACTACTTGGTTACGATCTTCATTTGTCTTTCCTGGCCCGACTATTTCACTTCTGCAGTTTACGGATTAACTCCTTAAAAACGAACTATTCTGACTGACTCCTAACAAAGGCGAGAAAATAAAACAGGACTAGTTCTAGATACCTGAGTAATCTTATTAATGATTATATGAAGTATGAATGTGAAATAAAAGCAAACGATAGGAATGGCGAAAGAAGAAGTCTTTAGGAGGAAGCAGTGTTGGGTAAGTTACTTGTAAAAATGTAACGCGTTACAAGTTACTTTACTTTCTCTTAAAATGTAACGCGTTAGTAACGCGTTACTTGCCCCCAAAAAGTAACTGTTACTTTACTTCGAAAGTAACGCGTTACTTTTAGGTCCGAAACTTTAAAAATGTGAAAAAAATTATGACCAATTTTCCGTACTACTATTACTACCGTTATTATTATTATTATTATTATTATTATTATTATTATTATTATTATTATTGCACGTTCTGAATCGCTTTATGTAAATGCAAGGACATATTTTTACTTTATATATGAACATTTTCATATAATGTAACATTGATAAAATGCCATACTGCGTTACTCGTAGGGATAGACACAAGTGAGTTCGAGCGAGTTTTCTTTGAAATTCGATCCGACTAGAAACAGACATCTTTGAGCTCGACCCGAGAACTCGGCTCGAAAAATTCCCTCCAACTCGACTCGAATTGGGGTCGAATTTCGAGTCGACTCGAGCCAAATCCGGTGTATAGTTTCGAGTACATTCTTGAAGTATATTACATAGACAGTATAATTATTATGAATGACACTACTATTACTACAACTTATATTATTATTATTAATAATAATAATAATAATAATAATAATAATAATAATAATAATAATAACACGTATATAAAAATGAAAGCTAGGCGGTTTGTATTTGAATACTAAAAAACTAGTTGATTGCCAACCTCGGTAGTCGTGATGTCTAGAAGTCAAGGACATTGTTCACGAGCTTCTGAATTTGGGTTGAGGGTGTAGGTTGAGTATTCGGGCTCGGGCCAAACACTGTTAAAAGTTACAGGGCACTGGCCAAATATCTCCAAAACTGCTCTGCCCGGGTTTAGAATTGTCAACGACTCGAGTAGCTCGTCTCACAGCTCATTCACTATCGACCCGAACCGAGAAGTGAACCGAGCCAACAGCTCACCCAACCGACTCGGCTAGAGCCCTCGGCTCAGTTGAGCCGAACCGAGCAAATGGCTCATCCCTACCAAGCCAGCTTGAGCCGATGGTTCACCCCAAGGGAGCCGGCTCGAGCCATCTTCTCAGTTGAGCCGAGCCGAGCTGAGCTTGTTATAAAAAATCCGTTGTGGTCTCGCTATCGAGCAGTGTCCCCTCTTGTGAGCAACACTAAAAGTATTCCATAGTACTGTTTAGCTTACATTTCTCATGGTTTTAGTTTCCCGTGTAATCAGGCCATGATTTCAAGACGACTTAAAACGAACAAGCCACTTATCAAACTCGAGTGGACTCGAAACTCGACGCGAAAAACTGAATCGGCTCGGAACTCGACTTGAGGATATTACCCTTGACTTGACTCGAAACTCGACTTGAATTCGAGTCGAGTTGAGTTTTAGCTTGACTCGTGCTCATTCCTATGCGTTAGAAAAAAAATGGTTCTTATTATTATTCTGCTAAACTAATTATATAATAATAATGTTATGTAAAATTAAAAATACAGAATATAGAGAAATATTACACTACTCTATAATCAACGGGACTCTACGATAAGGAAACTGATCTGAAAGAACTCCAATATAGCATACCATCAGCAAACTATTTTCTAGTAATAAAGTAGGCCTGCTCATCAGCACACAGTTTATTCATATTAACCCCTTACTGTAAATCGTTAATTATGGTACCCTAGTTGTTGATAAATATTTTCCGCCGGGGCACTTCAGACACTTTACTTTTAAATTCTGTCCACCATCATCCTCAGCTCTTAAGAAAAATGTATTCTTTCAAATGTTCGAACGGCAAAATAATTTCGTTCTCCATCTTTATAAAAACAACACCAATCAAAGTAAAATAGACTACTGGTATCATTGCACGCCTAGTTCACTCACTGAATGTATTGATTTGGAGCTGTCAAAATCTACGACAAAATCTTCCAGGTGCTTGCAATCAGTACACGTGATTTCCCTAAGGCTGTCCTCATCTTCCAAAAACAGAAAGTGCACTACGAACTTATCTGTTTCTCTGTGTGTCTGTGACTGTTGGTCACTGACATACGTAGTTCATGCTCGATTGTTTCATTCTGAGAAATTCACTTACAGGAAAGGAACATTTGTTTCCGAAAAAAAAATACATATACTGTAGTTACTCATCCGAAATGTAACGCGAAAAAAGTAACGCAAACTAGGTACGTTACTTAAAAATTTGTAACGCGTTACAGTTACAGTTACTTTGGAAAAAATGTAACGCGTTACTAGGGAACGTTACTTAAAAAGTAACGCGTTACAAGTAACGCGTTACTTGCGTTACGTTACTTCCCAACACTGGGAGGAAGACAATATTAACCCTTAACAGGAAATGTGTGTCAGACACCTATGGTTTTTCTTTGTATTGCATTGGCAACACTGATTCGCTCAATGTATCTGTTTTCTTAGTACCTTACCATTATTTAGTTGTACGTATGACGCAGTAGTTCATTGTTGGCCTTGATGTCTCAGTGAACATTTATCGATGATTTTAGAAAATCTACGGTGTCTGAGAGGCACACATTTCCGTTATCGTATATATATTTATGCGTGTTTATTGGACACACATTTCCTGAAAAGACAGTTTTTCTTTCGAATAGTTTCTGGGGATGATTTTTTTTAACCATGAAATAGAAGCTACAGAAGCTCTTTAAACATACTATTTTGTTTGTGTGAGATTTTATATGTTTGCAACATGAATAGACTTAGCACTTCAGGAAAGAAATGTAAGGAAGAAACTGTAAATACAGCAGATCATAATTTTACGGAAAATTGCAAAAATGCTGAAAGAAGAGGAGGACTTTATGTTAGTATCTTCAAACGATTCTGATTTAGACCTCTCATTTTTTCCTGAAAGTGGAAACTTACCTACTGACAGTGAGGGCGATACTAATTTTGATAGAGTGCAAGGTGTGACTTCAAGTACTAACAGAAGTGTCAATGTAAGCAGCCCTACTCAAGTTTCATGTGATAACCAAGGCCTTAGATACAGAGGTAAAAACAGATTTCTTTGGAATTCAAATGAACCACCAAGAAACCGAAGGGTTCTTCATCAAAACATAGTAAGAGTGATGCCTGGTTTAACCACTTATGCAAGAGATTTGGGAGAAAATCATGGCAAAGTTGATATTTGGTCTACCTTGTGATGATGATATAATTCAAGATTACAACATGAAGTTGGAAGGCGGTCGAAACAGATTTGAAGTAGAACAAAACTCAATCTACAGGTCTATTGACCTATCTGAAATTAAAGCCCTTATTGTTTTTCTAATGTTGTGTTCTAATGTAATGTTCTAATGTAAATCAGGACACGACGAGATGCATTAACTACTTTCAAGATACTGGGACAATCTCTATTTTGAGCTACCATGTCCGTCATACATTTCCAAGCTCTTTTGGACAAATAGCACATTTGGACAAGGTAGCTACCAGGGGCGGATCGGGGGAGGGCGATCGCCTTCCCCCCAGAAGAAACTTATTTTATATATACAAATAAAACCCATCCCAAAGTTTGGAGCCCTTAAAAGTAGCAGTATGACAACCCACCGCCACCCCACCCCCCCTAGAAGTCGGTCCTGGATCCGCCCCTGGTAGCTACATGTGGACAAATAGCAGATTTGCAGGGTACTAATGTGTACAATTATACTAACTTATAATTTTTCAGTTTTTTTTAATGTACTATTTTTATTTATATTCTGTAACTTTTTCCGGATTTATATTCCAACAAAACCGAATTATTGCATGTAATTCTTGTTTATCATATTTTGCTCAAAGTACAAAATATAAAGTTTCATTATTCTTCATTATACGTACTTTATATATATACAAGATATTGCCTTATATATATCCATGTCCCACAGAGAGACATTTCCTGTAAGCGAAAAAAATAACGTTTTCTGTTAAGGGTTAATTTGAAGAAAGTTGAGAAAAAGTCACTCTCTGTGGAGTATTGTACTGTACGGGTCAGAAACATGGACGTCACGTAAAAATGATGAAAAATTACTGGACGCCTTCGAAATGTGGGTTTGAAGAAGAATGGAGAAAATTACCTGGGTTGAGCGAAAAACGAATGACAAGGTGTCAGAAGTAGTGGAGGACAAAAGAACAACTTTAAATATTATTAAGAGGAGGAAGAGAAACTGATTGAAACATTAGCTAAGAAAGAATTGTATCATGGGGGACGTGCTAAAGGGTATGGTGGCAGGAGAGGGGGGGGGGGGCGAAGGACACTACAATTAATGGAAGATATCAAAACGGAAAAACTGTGAAGCATGGAAGCTTCTCAGTTGCGAGAAGCGACCTGCCAATAACGGCAGAATGCCTATGATGATGATCATTCTGTTTCATAGTACATAGAAGTTTTAAAACGTTGCAGCTAAGTGTATTTAATATAATACAAAGAACAGAACAATAAAATATTAATGAACAAAATATAAAAGGAAACAAAATTACTGAAAAGAAATTGGCGAGGTCAAAATTTCTCATGAACATACTTCAATCTTGTTCAACGGATATCCAAAGTACAGATTACCAAAATATTAATACATTGTGTAATATATCCGGTCATTTCAAAGAGGACAGGGATTCGATTACATGGTGTCCTATTTTCTAGTTACGGGCATTAAATCTTGCCATACAGTATATATGTTTCCTGGTTAAGAATAATTTCCTTTTTGCTTTATAGTTAGTATTTTGAAAGTAAAATTGTTCGAAACAGAATTACTCTTATAAATATGCTTCAGTATTTATAATGCGGAAAGTTACTACGGAAGTTAAATGTGTAAATAAAAAAGGCTTATATTCCAATGTAAATATAAACTAGACAACCGTAAATATGGAATAATTTTAAAAAGTTGCTCTGTTTGGAAAGTGAAAATGTATTGGAAAATTTCGAACAGCTCGTTCTAACAAGCATACGCCTTAACCAAAAGCAATAAATGGAAACCTAAAATTTATTGTGCACATAAGTATAAAGTCGTTAGGAACGTTCTACAAAAAGCACAATAGACCGATTACCTCACAGACCTATAGCTTTCACTGACATATTCTGGTTATGAAGTGTACTCACTTTATGTGTTTTACTATTGGTGCTGCCTCATTGTACGGAACTCAGGATAGCCGTTCAGCATTCCGAAGTATTACTGCATAATTGTGCAAAACAAATTCAAGCTACGCTAAGTTATCTGTGGTCCATAATTTGTAAGAAAAATCAAGTACCCTGTCGCGGACTTTGTTCTTGATCGTTACTCCGTTAACTTTCCTCTACTTCATTTGCAATTAAAATACAAGGACATTATTTAATTGCAATGATGCATCAAACTCTTTTTCCAATGTTCATATGAATTCATTATTACATCCTCGCTCTAGACGTGGTTTACGCATTCCAAGTACGAAGTGGTAACAATGAACGGAAGTATATGCACTGGTTTAGCTACTGGTAACGTATTGTAACTATCCTTTGCTTTCAATGAAAATTGTACTATCCACTATCTTATATACAAGACTCTCCACTGAAACTGTGCTAGATAATCATGTGCTGGTTATGCCTATGAACACAATCGGAGAAAAGGCAATAGAATCAGCAGGAAGTATATCTACGATTACATTGTTATAAAGTTACGACTAGCAGAAAACAGTGGCTTATTGTCTACGATAAGCAAAACACTCTAGTCTAGTGATAATGTTTGTTCTCCTTTTACGTCTATAGCATGAAGTACACGATGGGAGCACGCGACTGTCTTCACCTTATAAATGTTTCCTAGTTAAAAAATTATCCGCAATAAACATTTTTTTTTCCTATTTCAATCTACTGTATGTTGCTTTAACTATTCACGGAACGGTTCCTCTCCTTTAATGTATAACGCGACCGAACGGGAAATTCTAATTGCCTATTAACTATTGCAAAGTTTATCTGGTGAAAAGAACTTTTTCAGTAAATACAAATCCGTAAATTCTCAACTACAACTTCGAGACAAAGCTTCTACCGGCCCAGTCCGTTCAATACAATGTTATTCAAGGGGAAGGGGGGGGGGGAAGTAACTCTCAACCTTTCCAGATCCTTTCATAACAGAGCCACACAAAATTATAGTTCTGTACACCGGACTCCAAGGTATCGATTCGATATACAGTGGAGTCTAATTCGAAGTCCAAGGGGACACGAAAAAAATTCGAATTATCTGATATTTGAATTAACCAAAAATTCTCATTTTTAAGTAAAATTAAGAAAACAAAATAATTGTACTGTACATGAAAAACTAATTAACACCTTACCTTTAAAGCACCAAGTTTTTGTACGGAATTAGAATATGAGCCGCGATTCGACATTGTGCATAATGCACATCAATAGATCACAAACGAATCTGGTTACTTTTTTGACACTGCTTTTAGATCAGTTAAAAATAATTGCACAAATGTGTCGTACAAGTGATTTGCTAGTAGAGGACAGGGTTCAAGGTAGTTCACACTTCTACAGATGGGATGGACACTTCCAGGTTATTGAGGAGGAGGGGAGATGCATACCAATCACCTTCTGTCGGATTCTCTATAGCAGGAGGGAGTTCAGCGGAGGTGGTATTAACAAACGAAACTTTCCCTTTTCAATGGCTGTCTCGGGGTAAGATAACAGATAAACAAGAACCAGTTGAAATTGCATTGTTCTGTTTCCAATCCGTCGGACACTACAAATTTTTTCGTTGTAAATATTTCGAATTATCCAAACACGAGGTTCAAAAGTTCGATTTATCCACGATTTCTTACCATTGTTTTTAATAGCGTTTTCAAGGGGAATAAACTTCTGTTCGAATTATCCAAGTTCGAATTAAAGAGAGTCCGCTGTATTTTGTCACATAGAATCCAAATTTCGAAACCCTAGGACGATTGATCATGTCAATTTTGTTTTATGGGCGAAAAACTTGGATCCTCCCTACCCAAAATCGAAAATTTTTTTCGCCTATAAAAAAAATTGACACCGCCAATCATCCTAGGGTTTCAAAAGTTGGATTATGTGTAACAATATACATTGAATCCACACACTGGGATATGGTGTGCAGAACTTTGTGTGTGTGTGTAGCTGTGGTAATTATTACTAACTCTCTGAAGTCAAAATAATGCAACCATCCATTATTCACGGCAGCTGAAAAACTGCTGATAGTGCGCAAACGTATTTTTTTTTTTTAAGTTAGTTTCTGATTACTAATAATTAGATAAAAATCAATTTCAATTTATCATCATAATAATAAGCATTACGCAGAATTTTATTCTCGGAAAAAAAAAAAAAATCTGCGTGTCAATAAGTTTTAAGAAACCAAAAATGGTACATACCTCTTTCTTCTGAGATCGTCTTGATAACCACCATACTGGTCGGTGTGGTTCTGAAAATAAATTTAAAATACGTTGAGATAAAACTGCTATTTCAAATATGAGCTACATATTAAGGTGAAACTTCGGTTGTTCTTGATTTATAGTCAAATTTACGAACAAGAAAAACATCTTACTTGAATAGTGTTCAGTTTTATTTCTCAAAATTGACAACCATATCGGTTTATATTAAAATCTGTCTGTGGTTCATGTAATTAAGGAGTTTTCTACGTGGGTCGTTGGATTTATACGTTTCCCTAAGTCGTTAAAAAAAAAAAAAAAAAAAAAAAAAAAAAAAAAAAACATTTGTAAATTATACATACATGATTAGGTGGCACATGCATAATGCATATAATGTCCATCAAGATTCAAGAATTTGTCTCACAGTTGCACCAATTTGTTCAAAATGTTTGGCACAAAAAAAAAAAAAAAAAAAAAAAAAAATCAAGGCTCTGGCTATCTGGCTCTCCTCTCACATTCCGCCTCATTTCGTCACCAGTTGACAGCAGACCAGATCGTTTATGTCGAACCTGAACTCTTCTTCGGGGAAACACTTCGCCAGGAGTGAACTGGTCTCTTCTTGAACGCTCACCCCTACTCAGCACACAAACAACACAAACTTTAAAGGATTAGGGTCAAAACAACTGCACTACTCTCTATACAGCCTCAACTTAACGTGTTATTTAAACCTTTTTCCGATGTTAAAAGTCTGCATTGCAAGATGAACGTTTCGATTTTAGGATTTACGATGTAGATTTCTGGGCTTTTGGCATCTAAGGCCATTTAGCCCTACACGATTTGAGGGATGACGTCCCTCGGCGAGCACACAATCCGGGAAAAGGGAAGGAAGAAAGGATTGGAGAAGGAAGGAAGCGGCCTGGGACCTATAAGTTAGGTACCACCCAAGCACTTGCCTGGTATGAATGAAGAAAACCCAGGAAAACCTCATTCAGGGTGGCTGACCTGAAAAAGCGTGTTACACTTTTTCGACCGAGTGGATGAACGTTTCGAAATTGATGAAGTGAAACGGAATGTGAGAAAATAGCTAAACAGCCAGAGCCCTGATTTTTTGCAAAAGAGTTTGGACAAATTGGTACAGACAAATGCCTGAATCTCAACGGGAATAATGTGGAGAAGTGAGGACCCACCTACACATGTATGTATAGTTTCCAGAAACGTATCTATTGAACGACCCATGTACATACAATTTGACCGACCACGCGACCATTATTCGTAAAGAGAACACCAACTAAAATTTCATCACTAAAGCATGTACCTTCTTTGCTGATGAAATTGTGTCAGTAAATTACCATACAGGATTTTCTTTTTAAACTTGAGACAACCGTGTACGTCTAAATGAATATGAATATTATATATATATATCTTTTTTAATAAAATTTTTCAAGAGTCAATCAATATGGGAAAATGGTTTGATGACCTCTGAACTACCAATAGATTACCAGTTATTGATAGTCTAACGAACTAACGAAGTTATATTTAATCAAATGGCAGGTTAATACACATTTTAAATATGCATGTTAAAAACTAACAATACTACATTTATTTTATAGCGTTACAAGCTAAGGACGCTACAATATTACAAACATTCAAATTTTAGAAGTCTTTACTATACTAAGAGCACAACTGCGATGGACGGGCAAACATCATCCCAAATACATTATCATGATATGACGTATTTCCAACAAATGGGGAACGATGTACAAGGAATTGAAAATCTGACGTTAAAAATAAAAAAAAAAAGTAAAACAAAATAAAATAAATTCGAAAACATGCTTACATAAGTATCATATGTTAAATACTTACACTGTTTCCAATTAGCCGTTCACAACAATTTGGCATCTCAAACGGTTCCGGAGATGCTTGCAACTATACTTACAATAAAGTACTTGCGGAAAATGTATAAAATGATTGTGGCTTACCTTTTGTTTTTATAAGTCTACAACAACAGCTTTCGGTGGTGTTAATTGCAACAAATTCTCGCAATTACATGATTTTAAGATTATCACTGGTACTGTGAGGTATTACACTACTGTAAACTGTAAAATGATTTACTAGTTTATTGAAAACCATTTAAGTATTCACATAGGATACTTATGTAAGATTTTTTTTCGAAAAAAAAAAAAAAAAAGTAAAATGTTCAACTTGAAGCTTCGTTCCCACTTATTCGAAGTATGTTCAACTGTGCTGATAGTGTTGTCGAGACTTACAAATTGGAATGTTCGTAACACTTTAGCATCCTTAGTTTGCAACACTGGGAATAAGTATGGTATTCGTTTAACATATAGATGTGAAATATATAATAATCTGACAACGGTAAATTTATGCTGGATTGGCAATAACGGTTCATCTTTTGGCACTGTGGATTATGTCAAATTATTTTCCCTTATTGATGTTAGTTTCGTACAAAATTATAGCTTTTTATCTACTTTTTTAGAAGTTACACCGTTGTCTGAAATTAAACTCACCCTGTATATGAACATGGAGATTACAGGTTGTCTAAAGAGATCCAACACGATATCATGGAAATTAATGATTCTTACTATTATTAATCCGAAAACTAAATGCCAAAATACTCACATTTTGTAAAAGGTGAAATTCGTACTGCTATGGAGTAAAAATAATTTAGTACTCTTAAGATTTGTAATTCATGTTTGTTTTCTGAAGGATACCATGCAATTAGAATGTAAGTAAACAGAGCATATACTTAAAAAGTGTAATAGAAGGCTCCAAAGAAATTAATGAATTTAAAATGTAAAGATTTCGCTTTCTTTTTAAAACTAATATTTTTAAAATTATTTTTCCCCCAAAATGTCTTTGCATATAATTTGATCCACTCTAATTTGAAATCAACACACAGAAATCAAAATGATTTGAAAGAACTTTCTTACTATTATATTCGCAAGCAATTTTATGTAATTTCAAGGCAATATATAGAAATGAATTACGAGATTTTTTTTTTTTTTTTTTTTTTTTTGCCACCTCGATATATATTTACTGACACAATATTCAAGCGCTATATCAAGAAGTTACACAGAAATCATTTTGCAAGTAACGATACGGATCGTCATATAAATCCGTTTTTGTTTATAGATTTTTCCCCTCTTTTTGTCTTTCCTTTTCTTTATTCCTTCCGATTTAGGATTTTTCGATTTCTGGGCTTTCGACATCTATGGCTATTTAGCGCGTCAGGTTTGAGGGATGACGTCCCTCGGCAAGAACACTATCCGGGGAAAGGGAAGGAAGAAAGGATAACGGAAAGGAGGCGGCGGCCTAGGGCGAATATGTTAGGAACCAGCCCGGCATTTGCCTGGTGAATGAGGAAAACTTCATTCAGGATGACCTGAAAAAGTTTTTTACACTTTTTCGCCCGAGTGCTCCCACCAGGTTTCTTCCTTCCGAATTTTGCGCCCCCTTACTTCGGTGCTGTCGCTCTGGTCAATCCCCTTCCCCAGGCACGGCACTGTTTACTATGAACAAAAAATATTTTCCCCTTAATCCTTATGCAACTGAGGTTAAGAAGAATTTTATCACATACATGGACTCTGAATCATGCTGGGAATTAATTCAGTGCAGTTGAGGGATGGAAAGACAACATAACTTCACATACAATAGGCTCTTCCTCACGATACTACAAATACTGTCTTTTAAAAAAAAGTCATATGTCAGTATTACACTAAAATAATTATGTTATGATCAATTATTCATGGCACTACACAAGGAAATTTTCGAATTGATTAAATTCATTTCAGTAATATAACACTTGGCGAGCTTAACTAAGAATTACAGAGTAGTTGGAACAATCGAGAAGTGTAAATCTACTAATTTTCAAAAACTAATATTCTTAAGAACCTCAAAATCATATAGCGAGCAGCAAATAAACTTCCTAACATACCAATGTTTCTGAAAGAATGTTTCAATTTTAATTTTTTATTGCTACCTTCTATGACTGAGCAAAAAATCGAATGGCAACAATGAAATTATTTTTAATGAAGGCAACAGTGATATACGTAGCCCCAAAATTTTCCTTTACTAAACTAAAGCCTCCTCGAGTATACTCGTCAGAAACGTGAGAAAAAGATCGTTCTCAAGCTTTTATGTTAAGGAAATAACGTTTTATTTAACTCAAACGAAACGCTGCATAAGATTACATTACGATTCTTCAATAGTTTGGTTTATATAATTCAAATCAATAATGTAGTCAATTTCAAACTTCGCTTGTGTGTAATGTAGTTTTAAAAATAGAAGTTGAAAATTATAGTAAAGGAGCTGAGAATTGGGACTGAATGCGATTAAGAACGAAATACAAATTTCTAGTTGGGAAAGATAAGTTGTGTTTCCCTTTGCAGTAGAAACCACAACCACATGTTTCCAACCAACCAATAAGCAAGGCTCATATTCTTTAATATATAACAATAATTCGAGAAGAGTTACAAAGAAAAATTACACATTTTAAGGAGCTCAGTTTACCAAAACTTCTTTATATATTTACTGTCTACGCATCCACACGTTAAAAAAAAAAAAAAAAAAAAAAACTATTTGTTAGATCACTATCAAGTTTGGCCAGGATGTTGGTGGTCATAAGTTAGAAATCAATTGTTGAAGAAGTAATATTTAAGGGTCTTCAATACAGCGAAATTAAACTACCGCTAATTTTAGTTTTTGTGTAATATCTTCAAAACATACAAAAATATTCGAAAAGCAGAAACGAAGTGAACTAGACAATACAATTTTGCATGTGATACCTTGACCACAATTCACCTCTCTGCTTTTGGTATACCGCTATTTACAGAACCCGTATAAAAAAAAAAAAAAAAAGCTAGATCTATCTACCGTTGCGAATCGAATGCAGATAGATGAGTTGTTATAACAGTGTCACATGCAAAATCGTATTGTCAAGTTCACTACGTTTCTGCTTTTCGAATATTTTTATTTGTTTTGAAGATATTACACAGAATCTCTAAAATTAGCGGTAGTTTAATTTCGCTGTAGATAAGACCCTTAAACAGAACTGGTAGAAATCAACCATTTCCAGTATTAACGATCAGTACAGAGCAAAGACGGTGACAGACAATGGGAAATGAGCAGGCTTCTCCAATCAATTAAGAGTTCCACGAACATGCTAACTTTCCTTCCTTAACTCTTTCTTGAAACCGGAAGTGACAGAAAATACAACTTCCGGTTAAAATTTTTATCTACATCCAACAAAAAGGATAAGAGATAGCGAGAGCTTCTTGTGGTATTCACTTAGCGTTCTCAGAATAGGACCCCCTTACCTTTTAAAACTACTGAAACCAGAACTGATAAATTATCTATTTCCGGTTTTCACATTAATCGCTTTAGAGGAAAAACGTCGATAACGAAAGTTGTTTTCTACAATCAGTTAAGAGTCTTCATCCCGGCGAAATTAAAATACCGCTAATTTTACAGTAATTTTGTGATATCTTCAATTAGATAAAAGATAATTGAAATATGGAACAAGAGCACCCTAGACAATATTATTTTGCGTGAGGTACCGTTATCACAAGTCACCTAGTGGCTTTCCGTTTTCAGCTGTTTAGAAACGCGAAAATAAATGCCGATTTTCAAAATGGCTCGAAATCGAAAGCAGATAAGTGAGTCGTGATAACGGTTTCTCATGTAAAATAATATTGTCTAGGGCGCTCTTCGATTATCTATTTCCACATTTCGATTATCTTTTATCTATTTGAAGATATCACATAATTACTGTAAAATTAGCGGTATTTTAATTTCGCCGGGATGAAGACTCTTAAGCGTCCAAAGAATACATTCTATCTCCCACCGGAAGTAGTATTAAAGCTACTTTGACTTCGTGTTTCAGTATCACAAAGATTACTTTCATTGATACCAAAACAATTCATCTACGAAATATCATACCCAGGCTATTTTATCTTTACGTCAAATAAATGGCTCAAATTTGTCCATACTTTTTTTTCGAGGGATGATTAATTAAATGAATGATTTAACAGATTTGGTGGAATGAAAATATGGGGGAAAGAAAAACTGAGAAGACTCAGAATCAATGTTGTTCATCATAAACTTTGTCAGAGATCAAACCAGGACCTCATCACACCAGGAGTTGTTTCGTACACATGTCATTATGATCCCTTTCTGGTTCATTCGTGTAAAAGATGTCGACAAAATAAGAGAAGAGGATATGAACTTTTGTTAGTTATTATTCAAAGAAGGAATAAAGTCTCACTCAGAATGTTAAACGAATATTTACAAGATAAATTGTTGAGGGAGGGGGCTTCCACTGTAATTATTACTCAATAACACCCTCCCCACTGGTCTAACGCTAAACCTTTGGCGCACGTGGCTCTGGCTTCGATTCTCGGTGGAAGAGAATTAAAAAATCTCACAATAATTCACATTCACTAATCATCAGTCTCTTCAGCCTGAAGGCCACTTTTTTTTTTTAAGAATACTATATGCAACATTTCACTGTTACTCAATAAGTAGCATTTACCGGGGAAAAAAAAGTATCTGTACTTGCTCAACTACTGAAAATTAGAACGAAACTAATTTCTGAAATGAAAGATCAGTTACAAAACTATTTCCATACAGAAACGTACTACCAATATTCTCAAGAATAAAAGCTCAACAACAAAGAACGGATTTTCACATAAAATTCACCTTTAAATCCGGCACGTAATATAGTTTTATTTTATTTGAAATAAATGCTCTCGGGGAAACAATATAAAAGTGATTTTTATTATTTCTCACGACGAAGCCCAATACGCATATGCAAATCACAGAACTTCAGTTTAGATTACAACAGATCTGGCGCCAAGCCCGAAAATCCGCACCCTCTCTACCTGACGGATCGATAATCTTCCATCGGAGTCGGACCCACCCAGGTGCTCCACTCCGTTTCTGCTTTCTTGCACAGAGAACTTTCAAGTATTACGAATTTAACTATCACATATCAGAGCAACTGAAAGCTGAGAGACGTTATCGGAAATTACGATCTCCGACGACTGAAATGTTTCTCGCCGCTGAACACGTGAGGGTCAACGTAAAAATATGCTCTGCTTCGTACTGAGTAACACGAGAATTAAAGCATTAGTTAATTTCCAATCATACCATAAAATCACAAGAAACGCACATTTGATAACAGCGTAATGACTTGATTGTACACATTGAAAGTACTTAAATCGATGCTTTACTTAAGTCTATTATATGTCTAGATTTTAAAATATTGATCTCAAACAATTCCCTTTTAATTTATAAATTATTATTGCTAGTGTTTATATGTAATGAGTTATCAGCTAGTCTATAAAGTAGTAAGTCTTTTGCACACGAGATGGCGTTAGTCTCATAAATCTCAGGGTATATGAGTCGCAGCGGATCAGGCCTAACATCACCTGAAAGCTGAAGCTAGTAGAGGTGCAAAACTGTTGGAATTCTTGTAGTCATATACAGGGGCGGATCCAGGACGAACTTCTGGGGGAAACAATGGGTTGTAACACTGCTACTTAGAGCTTCTTTTAAGAGCTCCAAACTCTGGGATTGGTTTTATTTATATTTATAAAATAAGAAAGTTTCCTCTTCTGAGAGGGCAATCGCCCCCCCCCCCTTGGATCCCCCACTGTACATATGTAAGGTATTGTGCCGAGAAGACTAGTGAACTTCCTGAAAACTTTTCTACATTTTACGGTGCAAATGCTGCACACGCCTGTGAAGGTATTTGGGTATTTATGGGCACGATACGTTATCGAAAGTTACAACCAAAAGATGGTACAGTCGCTTTCATTCTGGATATTACGATGACCAAGATACTCCTTGCACCCGATCGCAAATGCGGATGACATTTTGACAGAAATTCGAGCAAGACCAGCCATGTACGTAAGCAGTCACGATACTGCCAAGGACCTAAACATGCATCACCAAGAGAAAGCGGACTACAGAAAGAAATTTGACGTTTGGATGTCACATTATTTGCTTCAACCGGACAAGTTTCTATGCAAATCTCTATAGAAACGTAACGAACTCAATCCATTTCTGAAGCGGTTGATCAAAAGCGCTTTGCAACCGTTACGAGTTGCGCTCCTCACTACTTACTATCTCCCATTAACGGATACCATATTTTTCCTCGGGTTTCAAAATAAAAGGAAAATCCAACTTTGACTCACCCTGTATACTGAATACAAGGAAAAGCAAAGAAATTTAGCTTAATGCGGTTTCTTACAGAAACAATATTCTCCATGTTGTTGGATCAACAAGAACCGAAATCAACAGAAGAACTAACGTATCTTGAAGATAATTGAAAACCTGTCAATGTATGAAAATTATAGAATAACATTCATATTTCGCGTCCGTGAGAAGGAATAGTAGAGGAAGCAACTGCTGGTAATTCACATACCGAATGACAATGTGATAAATCTTACTCCGAACTGAAATTTTCGAGTTTAACGTCCTACGATTATGCCCTTTTGGTTGAGGACGATCATTAAAGTGAGAGAATGATAATGGAAGAAATAGTGGAATGAGAAAGCGGGAGGAAACGGGAGTAGCCCGAGAAAACCCATGTTGTCCACCACAACCTCACCGCCGGGGATCGAATCAGACACCTCCGCACCAGAGGTAAGAGCTGTACCACTGAGCCACCGTGCCTCAGCTTATTTCGAAGTATTACTGATGATGAGGTGGTGAAAAGAGAAGTCGGTAATTAAAAGATGAAAGCACAGTACGTTCACTGTTGATTTCAGAATTGTAAGAGAAACTTATTTCATTTCCATTCTTTGCAGTTGAAACAATCTAACGATTTTATATACTTGAAAATTGTAATAAAACAATACCTATATATAAACCCTTAACATAAAAGCTCGAGTAAATTCGAGCTTTCGGGCATCACTTTGAACTGCACAAAGTTTAAAAGCTTGAAAATGATCGTTTGCCCACGTTTCTGACGAATAAACTCGAGATTTTATTAAAGGAAGATTTTAGGGCTACGTATATCATTGTTGCCTTTATTAAAAGTAACATCATTGTTGCCATTCAATTTCCCTCAGTGACTGTTAAAACTTAGCAATAAAAAAATTAAGATTAAAACTGAAACGCTCTTTCAGAAATAATCGGTATATTACGAGGTTAAAATGCTAGAAAAGTTTATATGTTTGTGGCAATCGTTTCAACAATGAATCTCGAAAACTACAAGTGCCAGGAACATGCCGTTATCGCCAGTCGATTCCAAATTTTGTGTAGATTTGCCAGTTCTTATTCAAATTTTCAAGAACTTTTTTTTATTTTTCTATTCCAATTTTAGGTGTTTTGGCAATACTGTATTAGTTAATATTGCAACTAGGATGATACCCCTTGCCATTAGCGTCAAGAGCACAAACTTGGGAAAAAGAGTAGCGGGAGACTGGGGTATATGGTATATCATATCCCCAGGTAACTGAGGGATCTGTGTCCTTCCCGGAATATTACAAAAAATGTTTTCGTAATTGCATTTTAAATCATTTTTTACTTTAAAAAGCAAACAAATTTTTAATTTTTCGTGTATTTTTACCTTTGATTTTTTTTCTTTGAAAATGTGGTACTAAGAAAATCACACACTTTATAGATTGTTTTTCAAACATTAAAATTCAACCTTGTTTTACAATTTTAATTAAAACTTTAATGATTGTATTGGAAGCTTTCGAACTGTGTTTAGAAGAATGTAGAGAATTAGCTGGGTCAAGCGGAAAAACAAATGAAAGGGTGTTAGAAATGGAGGGGTGAGAAAAGGGCAATTATAGATATTATTAAGAGAAGAACATTCGGTAAGAAGGAGCTATGTAATAATGTGTTAACAGTGTGGTGGTAGGAAAAAGAGGGAGAGCGAAGACTACAATTAATGGACGATATCAAAAACAGAAAAATTGTATGCAGAGATGAAGTTAGCAGAAAATCGCTAAGCACGAAAGCTTCTCACTTGATGCAAGTGTCATGCCAATAATGTCAGAAAACGTATGATCATCATCATAAACGACACCAAGTGTATGTCAAAAATGAGGCTCAACAATGTGTAGTTATTTTTTTAAAAAAAAGCTAAACTGAACTCGCTTTGCTGCTCGCTATCTAAACAGAAACAGCTCGTTATTTTACAGTTTACTTTACCTTCATAGGCTCAAAAACTAACTGCTTTTTTTTTTCACAGTTGGAAACAAATCTTTGTTCTACTTGTTTATGGATTTAGAAAACTGTTACATGCTTGAGCGTCTTAAGACACTTGAAACATTGGGGAGGGGGGAAGAAAAGTGATTCATAAATATTGGGTGATCCTTTCGAAAGGCAACCAGTAGATGAGCTACGTATAGCGGGTTGATGGACATTTCAGGCGCTTTTGCGTTCATCTGAATGACAAAACCTTTTTTTTTTTGCAAGTTGGTAACTTCGAAGGCTTGTGAACCCACAATAAGGCGTACTCGGATAAGGAATTATACGAAAATAATATATGCATTTGCTATCATCTATTACTTATCCAAGTTTGCCACAAACTCCTCTAATAGCAATTCACTCCCTTTGACAGTTTTCTTGTACTTGTGTTTGTAAAGGGACTTGAACAGATATAGTGAGATGTGGGAAGAAGATTCACGCTCATATTAGAACTGTGCGCTGTATAAATAGTACAACTTCAGCTAATATTAAAGTAAAATTCTTTTAAACGGCGTTTGATGGTCTAACACTGGACAGAAGCTTTCATTGTGTGGCCCCCGCCTATTCCATTCAGTAGGTTTCTTAGGAATGAGGTTATTTTTTTACAGACCAACTTTTAGTGTTCCTTTTTTTA
This sequence comes from Thermobia domestica, assembly GCF_964235325.1. Classification (NCBI taxonomy): domain Eukaryota; kingdom Metazoa; phylum Arthropoda; class Insecta; order Zygentoma; family Lepismatidae; genus Thermobia; species Thermobia domestica. The sequence goes on from NC_137462.1 coordinate 267,088,745, forward strand.
AAATTTATTTTTATTTGAATTCTTAAAAACTTTTCTTTCTTTCGACATTCCAAATCGAACTAAGCAGTACTCTTGATATGATAAGTATGTTCTAGTATGTAAACAGACTTAATAATAAAACATTAAGACTGTATTTTGGATACCTGTTAGCTCAACATGTTCAAAAGTTTGTCTGGTACGTTCATGTAAAAGTCTTGACTTTCTAAGTTTGAAATTAGAAGCTGAAATTTCTGCTTTTAAATACAATTAGGGGTTAGAAACACCTCCAATTTATTGATCTTGAGACTACTGTTACAAGTAGCTTTATATACATAGCCAATAAAAGGAAAAACACTCCAACGCAATCGTAACGATATGTGGGAAAGGTAAGTACCGGATTCTTTTCAGTTCATGTATTATATAATCACGACTGAATATGCCGTATCAACAAGAAACATGTCCCAGACGCATGTCATTGTATACGAAGTGCCATTAGCCCCTGCTTAATCTGGTAAATTCCCTCAAATGTTTAGAAGCAAATATATATTACAAGCACACTGTGATATGTATACTCGTAACATGTACGTTTGGTTGCAACTGTGCACGAAAATGTAATTCTAACTTGAGAACATTTTTATTGACAGTCTCCTTAAAATGAAGTTATAAAGTTTATTTAAAATAAAACTTTGATGGCTGGAACTCGATAAAAAAGATTAAGAAAAGGTTTTATAAGTTTATATAACGAGTTGAAACGTATTCTACAAATGGCCACAGATGGGCCCAGGATTCTAAAAGCAGATGCTATTCAAAACAAATGTCCATAATACGAATCTGTTTATCACCCAATGTCACTGTAGTAATGAATATGGTATTAACTAAAGACGGGAGGTTGTTTCAAGGTCAGAGAGCACATACGCAGTGTCATTTAAATACAGGAAAATTCCACATTTTGTAATGAATTTAAATAAAGGTCAGAAAATACATACGCAATTCCTTTTAAACCCAAGTCTGTTACACGCCTCATACAATTCTGATTACTATATTAAAAACCAAAGGCGGAAGATATATTAGTTGACCGAAACTTCATACATAAAATTAAGCCAAATAGCCCCCTTAAAAATCAAAATAAAGGGAGAAGCGCAATACTGAGAATTTAAAAAAAGCGGGTAAAAGTGGTTAGAAAACTCAGTAATAGTATTTTGATCGACGTAATATGGAAAACGCAAAAAGGAAGAGCAAGGACAATGAAATATTTCAGTTTTACGTTCCACAATTGAAAACTCGCTGCAGAAAACAGTGTAAGTGCCACCTTGAAATTTTGTCACTTATTTTTTGAATACATTTATGCCATAGTTAGATTTTCATACTTTGGTTATATGCTAGGTTGTAGTTTTAAGCAATAGTATTGTCTATCTTTTTGACGCTTGGGCGCAATTTACTAGCTTTTGTCTCTACTGTTATAGTAACTATCGTTTTTGGCACTTAAACTGTTGTCTACAATGAGTCTTCAATCATACTCGGTAAGCTAAACCAGCGGTTCTCAACCTAATTCCTATCATGACCCCCACTTTATCACATCCTCTTGCCAGCGGCCCCTTATAATTTCTGGTTTGTAATAAGCTTGTGTGGGATTTTTAATATGCCTACTGCAGAGATTTCATGATATCCATTTATTTCTATAATAGCAGAAGCCATTTCTTGTAAACAGTGAATACAGTAACTTCCCTAAAAGCGAATGGATTAAAATCAAATTTGGACAGTTTATTCATATTACAAATATCGTATCCGACCAATCATACTGTTTCAAAATGAATACAATTGGTCGGAGTGGTTTTACTTCCATAGTAAGCATTAAAACAAAGAAATCACTTTTCAATTGAAAATGACTTGATAATGTGCGTCACGAAGACTGAACCGGATATTGCCGCACTAGTGAAACTCCACCATGCTCAATTATCTCGTTACTTTTCAATTTTAATTGTATTTCAATATGCAGTTCTCATTAGTTTCACATCGTACCTCTTTTATTTAAATTGATTTTTAAACGACTCTGCACCTGTTGGAAATGTTTAGCAGACCTATTTTTTGTTGTTCTTAACAGCATGTATATAAAATATGCCTATCACACTAAAATTCAAAATAATATTTAAAAATATTTTCCGGGATTAATTATATTTATCTCTTCTGCTTATCCTCGTAAGCCTCATGAAATGCTCTCGCGACCCCAGATTAAGAAACTGAACTAAAGAAACATCACTTGAAAGTACATGTTTATGAAAGAATTGGTGGAATGTGACTGTGTAAAGAAACTAAAGAAGAACCTATGTTGTCCATCACATCAAAAGTCGCATAACTTGGGATTGTAGCAGAAGCCTCTCGAACCTGAGACGTGCGCTTTACCACTGAACCACCATGCTTCCTCAGAATAGTGCAGTTCAGGAGTGGTATTCGACAGATCAGTGATCCACAACCGGTAAGCTGCGATGTACCGGAGTATCAGCACAAGGTGAATTTTTCGTAACACTATTTTACGAAAAAAAAATTACTTCATCTTTATTCCTTTACTGTGTAAAGTATGAATAAATTTATTTGAACAGCACGTCTAAAATAAAAAAATCTATTTTTTCTTAGATTTTTTACACTCCATCTACAGTGAATTAAAGTTCACAAATTACTAATAAATTCAGATGACTATTTCTGTTTAATAATATGAAATATAATAAGATTAAATTACCTACTTGTATTAGCAGTGTCAATATCAACATTACGTGACAGAAATTACATTTTGGTGTACTGTATTGAGTCATACAATTTGTAGGTGCCGCAAAGAGCAAGAGGTTTCAGATCACTGTGTAAGGCAACATCTTTAGAGTTGAGACAGAGTTAGCAGTAATAATCAAAATTCCGAGAAAATTGTTAAATATCTTCAATTTTGACCTAAAACTTTCAAATTCAAAATATATATATATATATATATATATATATATATATTGGGAAAGCAGCTTGAATTGGTAAGAGAGACTCCAAAGTACAGGATATGTACTGAAATAATGAAAAATCGTTTTATTTCATGATGGGAGTTAACACGACGTGTCAAAGTAAAGAGCGAATTAAATAACTTTTTCGCACCCGGAGCAGTACATTTGTCCCATTGCCTGAAAATCGTTAGAAACTGTGTCAAACTGAACTTTAACATCCAGCAAAATCTATTTTATTTATACTACGGAAATATGTTCCCCACCAACCATGGCAACAAATATACATAGTGACGCAAAAAATATTCAACTGCTGATAGCCGCAACATAAATATGTGAAAACAGTAGAGAAACAAGATAAATTCAGGTAAAAGACAAATGGAAAAGTAAATGAAATCTTTCAATTCAGTGTCCTACGATTATAAGAGAGATGATGATTAAAACAAGTGAATAATAATGGAAGAATTGGTAGAATCATAGTGGCAAGAAACAGGAGTACCCGGAGAAAACCTACGCACAGGATGCTGTCCACCACAAACTTACTTGGCAAGGAAACGAACCACGGCCCCACACACTAGCAATAAGCCACCGAGGCCCCTCATTAAAATTCAGAAAACTTGGGGTAAGTTTAGCGAAGAGTCCTAATAAACTCGTGCAGTTAACTTTCGTAGTATGTTCTATAGTCAGATCGAAAGTTTCTTCCAACTTACAACCAACTAGCTAAACTGTTAAGTGATTCTTTCAAATATAGCAAAAAACCAATGTCTAGAAGTCAGACAACACCCATTTCCTTTAAAGTATGGTCTACGTGTATTTAAAAGGAAGGAATGTACGTGTATTTCCTTCTCAACGATTGCCACATCAAAAATGCATTTGTAGCCTCACTCTAAGTAAATACAGGACCGTTATATTTGGAGCACATACTATTTGTAATTATTTGACTTACACAAACAAATTTTGCGATTCACACTTTACATTTTCACCTTTCGAAAATCAACGTGTGTATCATAATTGGTAGAAACAACAACGCTTCTTTTATCTATTGCGAATTGGAAGTCTGTGAATGTTCATGCGGAATCCCAGATACATATATTAAGGAAAGTCCAAAGATATCACACTGGACCAAACAATGATTTATTTTCATCTCAGCAATCTATTTCAATTACGTTTTGTTCTGATTAATTCCCATAGGCTTGAAATGTTCTCATACTTTCTAAATCTTACAACAAACGCCTATTGTTTCTTGTATTGCTCTAAATCTTTTTCCCACACATTTCACGTATTTCACTTGAAAGGAAATAGCGGTAGCAGAAAAAAAGTGGTCCTTCATCGATTTATAGCAAATGTTTGTTATGAAACATTATACTTATTTCCCTTAACACTTTTGTTAAGTGCAAGCACGAAATTTGGTGGTCAATAACTCAGGAAACAATTTTCCTAACTCACTCATTCTATGGTCAATGGAACCCGTTGGTTCAATGCCGCGTTTACAGAAGTTCTCCATTTTCTGGACCCAGTTTCTACGTTGTATTCTCATTTCTATGAGATCCATCTTAGTAATGTCCCCTTATCCGTACTTGAGTCATCCTAATAGTAGTTTTCCCATCGGAAAACTTTGAAAGCGTTCGTACTCACTCCCATTCTGGCTACCTGAGCCTCCTACACTTGATTAACATTGTTTGGTAAACAGTATAAATTATGCAGTTCCTCATTTTGAAGTTTCCGACATTTATCATTCTTGTTCCTCTTGGGTGCGAATATTCGTCTCAGGACTTTATTTTCAAATATTTTCAGTCTGTGTTCTCTCAGAGTAAGCGACCATACAGAACAGGCATGATCATTGTTATATATTTTAAGCTTCAAACTCGACAGAATTCGCGAAGACAAAAGATTTTGAACTGAATAAATAACACCAATTCCCTGCTTTCAGTCGACATTTAATTTACTCGTGAAAGTCTCCACTTGACTAGAATTGAAAAGTTGGAAGATCTTAATAAGGTTACTAAGCAGATGAAATATCGTGATCTACATGTCTTTGCTTTTTGACTCATTAACCACCAAATCTAGAGTCTGGACTTTTCAGTCCAAACAACAACGTTAACGGCAAATAACTCTAGAACTAAAACTAAAGATCTGCAATAATATTTACTATGCGTACAAGGCTCATAAACCTACCAACTACAATATTGCCAAATCTTAAGATTAAAAAGTAGAGAGGTTGTGCCCCGTAAGAAGCGGATTTGAACTATTTGTAGCCTAAATATAACAATGAATTATTTTGCATTTATGCACTTTCACTAATCATATATATACAAACCTTATCGATGTACTGGAAACACTTGGAGTTGTAAATGCCAGATGTCTAGGTTGGCAAGGGTCAAGCGGAGACTGTTTCGAACTGTTGGAGGTGTCAGGGTACATTTCATAATACGTCAGAAAAACTGCAGTGTGCAATGAACTGGAGAGACGGTATAGTATAAAATGTGCGACCTTTCTGATTTCCAAGGAGACATGATCGCTTAAGTCAGTTTTGTGGGCTCTGAAGTCAACTTTTCCTAGCTGCTCTAATTCATTTGCTAAATTCAAATTAATTAGAATTCAGTAACAATTAGATTTCCGATTTTCACGTTTACATAGTTCCGTTCAACTATTAATACGCATTAATAAATAAATAAATAAACAAAAACACCAGTGACACTCCAACAGCGCGCAAACTTAACAACACTGTAGTGTTGTCAAGATCTGGAGATTAAAAAGTACTAAACAAGAGCTGAACAAGTATCGAACATGTTAAATTTTAGTAAAAAAAAAAAAAAAAAAAAATTGTTCATTGTGAATAGAATTCTCAACAAATAAAGCTTTTATTGTATTATATAGAACTAATAATTTTTTATTTCATATATGAAAATAAAATAGCGCATTCTTAAGAGCTATACCAAAGACATCTTTGGTTTGATGCAAAATAACCCGGGAGGGGCTCCGCTTCACCATAACTGAAATGCCGGTAAACTTTTTATTCGTATTTCTTTGAAGTGCAAACCTCAACTTTGATAGTTTATAACTCGAGTAACAAATTTTGATTGCCAATTAGTCAGAAACCAAAGATCAACACAGCATGTGATGCCACTTTAAAATGTGCTCAAAATTCGTCAAGGTCAACCACCATACCTAGTCAAGATAGGATGGATCAAGGGATGGCCAGAACCGGTTTTCGGCTCTGAACGGATCGGGTTCTGGAACCGGGTTTTCGGATCCTGGTCTGGAACCGGTGCCGGTGGCCATCCCTACGCTAAACCGGAGCTGCTGGCAGGCTGTGAACAGTGTGCTAGATGAAATTGAAGCGACAGGCAGGCGCCCAGGCGGCGGCCGCTTGGCTCATTTGCCTAAACAAACTGTGTAATTGGCAAACACATTTGGCTAAACACTCACTGGTGGACCAAATTTTTTTTCTGGGGGGCACAAGCGGGCCTGGGTAGGGAGGGCACAAGCGCGTGGTCCCCTTTGCAGTGTTTTCAAGGTGAACTTTGTGCCTCCTTCACGGTTCTTTGGGGCTTTCGGATCCAGGTCTGGAACTGGTTCTGAAAATCGGATCTCCAAGAACCGGTTCCTCTTTGTGCCATCCCTAGATGAATCAATAACTCTAGAACCAAAGGCTTGATCTACTTAATATATCACATGTACGACGCTACACAAGGTTTGTCACCATTCCAAATCTCAAAATCTGACTAATATCTTCGATTAGCATGCCGCACAAAATATCCTTTCACTCAGGCCACTCACGAGTTTGATGGCCAGTAACTCTCAGGAACCAAAGATCTGTTCAACATAATATTGCGTACATGTACTAAGTATATAAAGGGTCCACAATCACGTCAAATTTCGTCAAGATCGAATTAATTTCATCAATCGTCTACGATCCTTGTATTGCGGCTACAAAAAGCAGTTGATCCTTTCTTTTGATTTTTTTTAAAGTTGTTGCAATGTTATAAATAAAATTCATATGTTCTACAAACAGAATATTTCCTAATAAGAAAAATCTTCATCCTTGCGAGAAGCGATACCCGACATTTAACTAGCTACGTGATTTTATTAATGCTTTATTTATTTAGATAATAGCGTATTATACATAAAATGGAAACATTTACATAAAATATGTTTACTGCAGTTTATTTCGGCTGCAGAAATCAGTAAACAAACCAAGAGAATTGAGCGCGAACTCTCCCACAAAGTCGAAGAAAAAACCCTGTTCAACAACCGGTGCAAATTAGCTGTTGTAAGGCGTGGTTCTCCACTTACGGCCCTATGTGGGTATATCGTGTCCGCCTAAGTGCCTTACATAAGCCCCCCCCCCCCCAAAAAAAAAGTACTATACTATTGGTTAACATTGGGTGTCACTACTTTTTTTTTTAAATTTAACTTTCCAGTTTTCATTAAAAGAAAAAGAAACTACTGAATAAAATAGTTCGCTTGTGAGTTATTCTAATAAATCAAACAATGATTTATATAAATTACTTACCCATGAAGAACTCCCGAAAACCTTCAATATATAACAATCATAGTGCTTTTACAGCAGGAGAAAAATAAAGAATCTTTGAAAGCTTGTGAGTCAGGAAGAGTATTGCACAGCATCATTAGCACTTCATGAAATACAAAACATTTAACACTAATAAAAGGCAGAACATTTAAGTGAAGAAAAATCTACTTTGAGACTTCAACACTCCGTAACACCATTACTATAAACGTTATTATCTATGTAAGTAACATTCCTATCACCAGAAAAAGAAATATTGGGCGATTGCAACCAGATCGGATCTCCCAGAAGCTGGAAGATCATAACAAACATGACTGACATATAAGTTGTTTGTGAGAGAAGAGCCTTCATGCACTTAACACTTTAAATTGTGAAATGAGCGCATAAACAACAATTAATGATGCACAACCAAGCAAGTTAAATGAACAACGTGACGAAACGCATCGTGTCAACAGGATTTACTTCACCACCAACACAAGTTTCAGGCTTGTTCACATGCATTTCTTTCAGCAGAGAAATTATGAATAATGTGAGGTAAATAGCTAGATTTGGCATGAGTCCGATGACGAAGTACCTTGTTGAAAGGAAGCTTCGCTACTTATCATTTTATCCACACAAGACAATTTTCAGCTTTTAAGTTCATTTTAAACGATTTACACTTAAAGCCCGTGATTTATCAAAATGTACAATGTCTCAAGGCCTAATCACTATACTCATCCCATTTTTTTTTCTGAAGGCTTTGTAAATAATACAATAGTAATGTAAAATGCAGTAATTTTGGAAAGCAATTCCTTAATCCTCATGAAGTTATTTAAAAAAGAATCAGACTTTTCGCTACGCTCAAGATAAACTACTTATTATTAGTACATTTAATGGCATTTTGAAGACAATATGTCAATTAATATTTAAACCTCTGTTTTCCGTACTGTCTTCGCGTTCAAGATTTTCATATTCTTTTAACATTGAGGGTGTAGAAGAACCTAGAAAAAAGAATTCATAAACCGCTTAAAGGTGCAAATTTATAATAAAACTCTTAGAAATGAAAGCATTATTTAAGAAAATGACGCCATTTCTGAATACAGGGTGCCTATTAAAATTCCAAAATGAAATTTCGTGACCTTTTCTTTACCAAACAAAATATAGTAACATTCTCAAAAGCGAATTTGATTGGGTGCGAATTAAGCCGAATTTTCATGTATGTGATAGAAGCGTGGTTTCCTTGCGATTCGATAGCGCCTAATAGACATTTTTGGTGATTAATTTTGACGTTTTATAGAATAAAATTTTCCAGTCTGTACTCATATTTGTAGATATTAAAAAATAAAATAAAAACGTGACTCAAAAACTAACCTGATTTCGTACTTTAGTGACTGATACATATCCTTTAATAGCTCTTAGATCTATATAATAATAATAAGAAGAAGAAGAAGAAGAAAGGCTAGATATTTCTTAGGAAAACCTAATCCAGTAAACTATAAAGCTCTTTCTACTTTGTAAGCAAAAATATATGGAACTCATTTTACACAGGAAGATATGATCGAACAGCAAACTCATGGGTTCCTTAAACCACTGAATCAGTTAATACATTTCCTTCACTCCTACGGTAACTAGAAAAAGATTCTGAAAATGAAATTATTCCCACACTAATACCCTGGAGGCTAAACGAGACGAATGATAGGTTATAGAGGAAATGGCGGAATAAGCTGTCAAAAAACATTCTTTGCCTTACTACCAGCAAATCCGTGAAACGTATACCAAAACCGAATCACTGCTACAGTTACCGGCGGATATGCCCCTACTAAATAGTCATTTATTTGCATAAACACAGGCACACTGGTAGAAAAGGGGATACGCTCTACACATTCTTTTGCTAGTAATTTCGACTGAGTTGATGAATTCTATGGCGCTCGAGGTTACCTTTTTGCCCATACTCAGCTTAAAAAGCCTTCACACATTTTATTATGGCACATGGTCGGCTCTACTCTCAGAAACGCTTCGGATTGCACTGCAACCATCTCGTCCCATTTAGCCATGATACTCAAAAAATGATGTAGAACTCCAATCAAATCAAGTAAGTTCAATTTGTCATGTCTGATCTTCTCCCATACTCATATATGCTATTTGATTGTAGAGCAACGTAGTAGAACTTCAAATTCCACACCTCTGCTCTAATATGCTTCCTTTAAGTTAGGGCTCAGCACAAGATACGTATACTGTTAATAAGTTCAACATCTGTTTTTAGCACCATATCTTACGCCTATACGACACGTGGATCTACAATGGTGTGCGGTATACATCATGTGAGATCCACCGCAAATCAAACTCGGGACTCCCGCCCTGAAGAGGTCTACGCTAACCACATAATCACAATTGAAGGGTAAGGGGAAAAAACAAGGAATGTCCACGTACGTACTTTTTCGGGTGCTTTGTCCTGTATGTTGGCGACTCTTGGTACTATTTGACTGCCATGCATACGTAGATGTAAAAATGTCCATGTAAAAAGGGTCAAAAGATGTAACTAACCCTATTCTTCTTTCGCGGTTTTCAATATTAAATCGCAGTTTTCTCGAAAATGCAGTTTTGTGACATTCCTTCTTTTTCCCCTTACCCTTCAATTGTAGCCGGGGACAGTGGCGTGATCCTGTTATCCACCTCTCTAGGAACCAAGACTGTCTGATGAGGAACGGCCTATATCAGTGGTTTTTTAACCTTTTCCTTATGGCGACTTCCTATTAATGCGTCGAAATGTATCAGTTCAACGTTCGACGATTATGTCCTTAAGCTAAGGGACACGATGATTACGGCCTGTGAATGATGGAAGAACTTGTGGAATGAGAAAGTGGGAGGAAATAGGAGTATCCCGTGGAAACCGACAATATGTTGTCCACCACAAACTTACTTAGCCGAGGTTTGAACCAGAGGTAAAATGAAATGAAATTGAGTTTTACGTCCCACGTTTATGCCGGTTAGGCTAAAGGTGACTGTGATGATGAGGGATGAATGAAATGGTGGAATGAAGAAAGTGGGAGGAAACGGGAGAACCCCGAGAAAACCCACGCACACGATGTTTGTCCACTACAAAGTTCACTTGGCGGGAGCAGGGTTTGAACCCGGGACCCTAAGCGCTAGAGGTGAACGCTCAACCACTGAGCCACGGTCCCCTCTTAATGCACACAATTTTACTCCACATATTGAACACTTCGATATATGGAAGACATCCTTTATTGCTACAACACGTGAAACCCATTTTTAGGAATTTCTGACCACACATATAAACATAATGTTCTTACAACAACAGAAATTTAATATCATCACTGAATGTTATTTGCGGAAAACTGAAAATTAACATCTCGATCACGCAATTAACGCGCAAATCGAAAATACGGATAGTTACTATTGTTTTATCACAAGCTGTTTTTTCGCTTAAAATTCTGAAGGTATGGTCACGATAATACGCGACACCCCTGATATTACCATGTGACACCCTAGTATGTTGTGACACTCAAATCGGAAACTTTTGGTATATATTGTAAGAGTTGATCGTGCATGATATTCTGTGCACCAAGTAAACACAAAAATTCACATGACGCAAGCCTGCGGGCCGGAATAAGTACCAATGGAATTATTCTATTCTGCATAATGTAATCACTTTGCGCCCATTTTTAAAAACTTAACTAGAACAGGACTATTAGTTTTAAAAGGCCTAATCTAACTGTACGATGACGCGAAGTTTTGCTAATTATCTATCTGACAAAAGGAGAATACAATTCTATGTACAGCACTAACAACGTTCCTATTGACCAATTGTGTCAAAAGTCATTTAGCTTTCAAAATGAAAAATACGCTTGTGAATCAGAGGCTAAAAGTTCAACTTATATACAGTCAGTCTGGGTCCTGTGCTATGCAAACTTATGATCTTTGTTCGATTCCGTTTAACGAGAACCTGTGGTTGACAATACCACACTCTCAAAATCACCAATCCGAGGATTTTTTTACTCTCTCATATTTACATTTTATTAACGTTTGCTACGGCTTGAAGAACATAAGCGACGGCATTTAACAGATTATATTCTCTCCTAGTTAAAATTAAAAAAAAAAAAAAAAAACTAATTTCAATTGACTTGATGTGCTTTTTGTGGTGAAGAAACATCCTGTACGTGAGTTATCTCGGGGTGCTCCCGCTCCCTCATGCTCTATCAATTCATCTATTATTACAGCCTCTCAGCAGCTCGAGGATCTGGTTATATTCCCTAAACCAAACGCTTTTTTACGGTTTCTTTGGCTTACTAGGTTTGCATGCATAAAATGAAATCTTAAACTCATATATGTTAACCCTACATATTACTACGTAACCTACACCTAAATCAGGCAACTAAAATTCAAAAATATCTATGAAAACATTTATGATGATGCACAAAGACGAAGAAACACAATACATAGCAAATGCTCATTGTGTGTGAAGTCCATTTATCACTCCCATTAACGTGGCCGGAATAGTTTCTCTTGGGAAAGCTTTGACAGCTGTATCTACTAGAAAGAATGCAATTTTGCAATACTAATGACAGCGGGCACTCCCACAGATTACGTCGGACTTGAATTACAGGATCCTATTGTTTGGAAGTTGTCTCCTTGGAAGATAACTTAGAGGTTATATATCGTGTGACGTGACAAGCATTAATTGAAAAGTAGTACACTTAGCAAGACGAAAGTCAGACACACCAACGAATTTCAAAATACCATCCACAGAACTTGAATGCTACAAATAAGGGGAAAAAATATCTAATACAAACCTCCCAAGTTTGATGCATGCAAGGTAAACTACTGGTCCGTATCATATAGAGAGTCGAGTACTACAGTGAAACCTGTCTTCAGCGGAATCGAGCGGGACTCGCAAAAATTTCCGTTAAAGACAGGTTTCCGCTTAATGGAGATAGACCTTTCCGTTAAAAAAACATATGTGCTTACAACGGACATAATGAGAAAATATATTGATGTACGCAACTTGTTCACTTACAGTACTTTTTCCTTCTACGGATTAATACCCCCAAAAAAACTTAAACACAAAATATGCTGTGCACACTTTCCTTTATTTTTCCCAATAGTCAAGCAGGATTTTTTGCATACATTGCTACTACTTGGCTGCGGTATACTTCAGGACAAAAAAGCTTTCTCTGGAATTTTGAAAGTCCTCTGAACTCTTTCCTCCTTGTTTCCACGACACGTGATGGAGATATATAACTTCTGCTTTACCTCAATTCTTTTTTTCCAGAATTTGTTTTGTCAGTTTTCTTGTCATTTTTGTTGGCTGTCGCTAGTTGCTACACAAGCGGAACAGAAGTACGCCTACAAAGAAGACTGACAGCTGACATGCTACATAGGACTAGCGAAAAATTGTGGGAGCTGAATATGAGTAGTGATTGACCAAGGTCAACACTACCCATAAAGATTTAACAAAAGAACGAAGTATTTATCGCAGACAGTATATGTTTACCCTCTCACAGGATGTTTAAAAATTTTCTAAACGATGTAGTCTGAAACTCAGAATTTTCCGTTAAAGGTTTATTTTGCTTTCCGTTGTCCGCATAACACAGTTTCCGCTTAATGAAGGGACTTTTACATGTCTTTTACTCCACAATCCATGGGACCATGAAATATTTCCCATTAAGACAGTTTTCCGTTTAATAAAGGGTCCGTTGAAGGCAGGTTTTACTGTATTAATAATTTTCTTGTTAAATTTCAGGTATGTCTCCCCCTCTGAATTAGGTGTTTATCAATTGAAGTAACATTCGCTACCTTTCAAATAACAGCCAACATTAAAATTTGGAGTAAACAATGCCCCCCGAATGCACGATCTACTCTATCAAGCCATTACGGATGGTCAGTTCCTCTATCGTAATGATCCAACGGTATACGGAAAACTACGAACTATAAGGCTGAAATGAAGTGATAAGCTAGGGACTCCACACTTCAACAATATAAAGAACTAAGTAATTCTGGATCCATTACAGGCACTCCCTATTTCACGTCAACAAATCCTAATTACAAGAGGCAAAAATGACAGTCTGTGCATTACGCAATCCTGGAATGTTATACAACCTTGCTTAAGAGATATGTATTGTTGGTTGCTTAAATACAAAGGGTACAATAAGAATTAATATAATAAACTGCGAACGTCTCAGTGCGGCACGCTAATAATGTCGTCACCCGAGGGATTATTTTGCATAATGAATCCACGAATAAGTGCATAAAAAATGTGGTATACTGTTTGAAGTGGTTGACAGGAGAACTTACAAGAAAGAAAAGTTAAATATAAATAATTAGAACTTTTTATTAAGTAGGCTTTAACCCACGGCGTACAACATAAGGGCCTTTCACAGCGGAAGCAGCTGCCCGATTCAACGTAAAAAGTACTAACATTCTAGAACGTTAATCCCTACAAAAACTTGTTCTACCGTAATTTCATGAGAAAAAAATTAATCTCTTGTTTTGCCTATCTTTGTAGATCAAACGAAAAAGGCACGATTCAGGAAATAGCGGAACCGAAATAGATAAGGAAGCAAAAGAATAATGTGCATGGGTAGGTAAAGAAATTTTGCAAAAACTAAATTTTACAAAATCCTCTTTTTTAAAAAAAAAGAGCCGGGTAAGAAGAAATGAGAAATCCAACAACCCAAAAATTCTCAAGTATTAAAAAAAAAAAAAAAAAAGCCTAAATATTCCCGACTTTTCCAGACTTTACATGACGGTGAGAATCCTGACTACGAAGTACAATACATCAATACTTCGTACATTCTATTTGTGATCAAGCCACCGACTTGTCGCACCAGATGTGACCACTAAAAAAAAATAGAAAGTTACACGAGTTGATTTTGGGTTTAACGTCCCGTTCAGCAGCGAGGCTATATGAGACGTGGACCTACTGATTAACGTGGAATCCGAACCACATGAGCCCCGCCAGGAATCGAACCCGGGTAGAAAGATAAATGAAATTTCTAGAGTTATGTCCAGGGCTATGCCCTTAAGCTAAAGGAAACGGATAATTGACGAAAATGAGTATTTATGAAAGAATGGGTGGAATCAGAATTGGTGGAAACGAGACAACACCCGGAAAACTCCAACAACACGTGGGGCCAGAAATCGAACCAGGGACTCTTCGTACCAGAGGTGAGGGCTTTACAACTGAGCCACCCGCTCCCTACGAAAAACAGAAAAATTCGCATCAAATGATCCTCCGTCTGGACTCATCTATAAAAAGTGGAAACAGTTTTGAGGTCCCTGTATTCTTATAATTTAAGCAGTATTTTATTTTGAAGTTACGGAGCAAATACTAGCAATTGCATGATATCCACTTCTGCTGAATGAAGCTCTCTCCAGCGACCTTACCAACTCCACTGTGATTTCAAGGTCAGCATTCCCACACTGCTCCCTTTAAGGTCTGATCGCGTAAGTTGTGCATGGTACACTCCCACCAATGCGAGCACCGCCTTCAAGAAGGTGCGGTGAGAAAACGATACAAAAAAAATAAAAGCTTAAAAACCAAGGCCGATGTCCGCTGAGTCAACCTTTCAAACAAAGAACTTGAGAAACCACAAGACCTCTTCTTCCATATCTTCACTCCCAGAACGGATACAGGAGACAGCGATATATAAAACCAAATTTTACTTTCACCCAATCTCTCGCGCCCACAACAATCATCTTAAGACAATAGACTAATGCCTGCTCATTCTCAAAGTAATATTAAAAAGACGATATACTAGCACAAACAAAGAACTTCGCTCGCATAGGGTAGCGAATCACCAACTTTGAAAGTAGGGTTCAGACATGCCCGTTGTACTGTAAGGTATGTCGAACGCTTAACTGGTAGTGATAAAAAGAAATTAAAAGTGAAACTACAGCCTTGAATAAAGTGTGAGGTGCCCGCAGAAACAAAGAAAAAGGTGAATGAAACACGTTACGTAACGAAGACAATCTCAATACCTTTCGCCGAATAGACACTGTTAGAAATTTGGCGATCCATTTCAGCACCGAGGCCGTACGAAACATGGACTTACATTTTAAGATGAAATCCAAACTACCGTAATGCGTTCCAAGTTTTTAACGATCTCTCGCAGTGAATCGAACGAGGGACCACACACAACAAAGGCACACGCGTTAGCCACTAGACAAAGGTGAGGGCATTAAAAGATGGAAAGATGTATCTTAGGAACATGGGTTAATATTTTTTGTTCGCGTAACACAACACCTAGGGCTCTTTATTCTGGGGCGGCGAGTCTTTGAAGAAAGTTAAGGCAGCGATCCCCACTTGATCTATCTAAGCTGCTGTGACCAAAATAAATCTGAGGCTTCGAATGAGCATGACAACTATTGAATTGGGTGACAGTAGACTCTTATCCAATTACTAACGTCTGAACCACACACCTAATTCCCACTACAACCGAATATGAAAACAAAGAGAAGTGTTCAAACAAGTTCCAATACGAATCACAAAACTGTACACCCAACAATCGAATTCAAGTGTCAGTAATATCACCCGACAATCGAAGGCTCCTTCACCTTCCATTTTATCTTTTACATCATTGATAAGAATTTCTCTTCAACGTTGTAACCTGTTTCCCCTAGGACCTCCTTTAAATTTCTTGTACCTTGGTAATTTCATTTCGTTCCTCTCCATACCTACATTTTTAACGGTTCTATAGAGGAGCTACCAAGATCAAGTCTGACAGCTCGCAGCGGCGTTGCCACTACTCACGTTTCAAGGCTTTTTTCGATGCATCTATAATGGCAATTTAATTAATGGTTTAAAACAGAACGACCATGGTTGGTAACACTAGCACTAAAACAGGGACTGTATTTTCCATCCATCTGTGGTAAGAAACTTTAGAAACCATCTCTTGATGGCCCTGCTATAGTAGTATTTTGTCACCTTTTTGCAATGTCCACTTTCTAATCGTGCAACACAATACTTGACACGCAAACACCTATTGGAGCCCCCATTGTAATTGCTAGTCGATGGCTCATAATATATGCCCCCCTCCAATTTTCCCCAGTAGTTGCTATTCCCATTCCTTCTCATTCTGTATTTCCAGTTTACGTTCCACATCCTTGCGTATACTGCTACCTAAATAGCAAGCAATAATACGTGAAAACAAGGCGTAACACTCAAAACAGCTCTAGTGGCAAGGGCATCAGAAAATAGCCTCTGCTCGGAAATATCAGCATAGATGTGAAAAATGCGTATGCAGTAAGGCACATTCTATCTCTACAAGACTCTAGAGCAGTGGTTCTCAACCTTTTCTGACTGACGATACACTTTACTGAACTTCCAGGACATCATAACACACTCGTTTGATACTTTTATTATAAGTAATAATAATAATAATATAATAATAGTGAAACCTATTAATTTTACTATGTAACACTGTAACATAGCATGATTATGTAACACTTAGCATTATTGCTGCTTCATGATTTAAATTCTAAAGATTTGCGACACACTAGTGTATCGCGACACATCGATTGAGAACTACTGCTCTAAAGCCTGACTCTAGAAGGAAAAAGATGGATGGAAGCCTTCGAAATATGGTGTTGTAGAAGAATGCTAACAATGACGTAGGTGGATGAGTGCTGAAAAGGTACGAAAAAACAGGACTACCGAAGACTGAAAAGAAAAAATGAAATCTAAGTTTAATGTCCCACAGTTATGCCGGTTAGGCTAAAGGAGACGGTGATGATGAATAATGAATGAAATGGTAGAATGAAGAAAGTGGGAGGAGACGGGAGAACCCGAGGAAACCCACGCACACTGTTTGTCCACCACAAAGTTCACTCGGCGGGGGCTGTGATTGAACCCGGGACCCCAAGCACAAGAGGTGAACGCTCTACCACTGAGCCACTGCGGCCCCTGTAGAAAAGAAGAAACAGGATGACTGGACACATGAGCATGAGATAAGGAGATAGATCACTTTGTTAATTACGGAGGGAATGGCAAAATGAAAAGTATCCAGGACACCCACTAAAGTATCGAACCAATAATACGTGTGTTATTCAATAGGTAAGTTTCCTTAAACCGTAAAAAAACTTATACATACATGTATAAGTGGGCCCTTCCTCACCTTTCCACATAATCCTTATTAAGATTCAGGAATCTGTCTCACTGTTGCACTAATTTAACCAAAATCCATTGGGAAAAAAATCCACGACACCTGCCGAACGCATTTACAAACTTCTTTGCATCTATGACCGTAGTTTTAGCACCAGGGAATTGTGCAGCTGCAGGAACGATAGCGAAAGGTGGTGGATGCTGATGAAGATTATTTCGAAAACTAATGGTACGTACCCGTCCACTGTTGTTTACCAAACAGCAAAAACTTTTTGGCCACCTTGCACTACTATCTCCTTTCTATATCTTGCTTTACCAGACATTATGAAAAAATGAATGTCGTCTTAACAGAGACAGCTTCTTAGAGCCAACCAATAAAATATACTGCTGCTGTTGAATTGAAAGCCACTGATCCGATAAAGCTTCTCAGTTCTTAAGTTGCTCAGTCTGATTGTCCCAACTTCGCGCTGCTGTGCAATTGCATTCACATAGCCCTAAAGCCGCTCCCAATCACCAACTTCTGAACTAACAACACTTCCATTCAAATTTACGGTGGGAGAGGTAGCGTGTCCCTGTTATTCAGATCTTTTGGAGGAAATACACTGTGGTGGCAAACGGACTACTGTGGGAATCAATCTGGTATGATAGTCTGTGCATCCATCCGGCTTCTCGGAATTAACCTCTTGCTCGTTCGGAGCCCATGGTAACAGTAGGTCACGTCCTTCATAGCCCTGTTGTTGCAAAGACACAAAACTCAAATCCAAAAACTCTTCCAACTACGGACCGCAGCTAAGTTCACTTCCCCAAATTCTAACTCCCCAGTTTCTAAGTAAATTCATTCTATATCTCATCTGTCTACCCTCACAGATGAGTACCAACTATAGCCAAAGAGGATTCGGATTCAACATATCGATCGTAGGAAAAAAAATCTGCATGAAAAAATCCAGAGATTTTCCATCATGGCGACTTACAATACGGACAGTCTACTGGCGATCTCATATAAACCCTTTTTATGTGGCTGTATAAAATGCTTAAAATTACAACAAAATTCTTGCGAAAATTGAAACCATCATTTCTTTCGATGTTATGGATCTGCGCCCAATCCTGCTCGAACACTACATCACTTTCTCATCTGCCTTTACAACCAAAGAAACAACGGCATTCTCCCATTATAGTACATTCCGTACATTAAGGATTATTGATTTTACTACGAAAAAAACTTCAGGAAACCAGGAACCTCAGTATCAGCATATATAACCAAATGCAATCTTAACAGTATCTTCAATAGTATTCAAATCATTTTTTCACTCGACCCATCCAGATTCAAAACCAGAGTTACTCCACCAATCTTCTCATAATCACGCACTTTCAACAACCATCCAGCTCCCTCAGCCTACAATTACAAAAACACAGAATCTTAAACTGTATAAAAAACGAAAGAAAAAAAAAAACTCCAAGTTAACTAACATTCATCCTTCGATCACGCAAACTCAATCATTTTGATCCATTCGCAGATATCCGCACAGAACAGTTCTTCAGACACACTACTGTGTGTCTCAACAGATGAAAAACAAGCCCATGCCAAGCGTTATGGATTCAACTTGCTGATATTTTTACCGGTCTTTTTAGTAAGTTATGAAAACCCAGCTCCGACAATAAACGCAGGTTGTTACAAGTGCCTGAAAAGCCAGTGCAAACATGGAACAGAAAATAACGAAATAAAAAGACAACTATCTAGCCTTTTTTCTAAGTTGACTATGTCGATCTGTCCGTCTCCTCCCCCCAAATGAAATTAAAATGATGCAATTCTACGAGAAACCATAGGGACAGAAGCAAAAATTGAAATAAATCTACAGTTTAATGTCATAATCGCCTACAATAGATTATTTTTTAAAAAAATGCGAGAGAACTATGAAAAAAAAAAAAAAGCTGCTTATAAGTCATCGTACCAAAAATTAACATGGCCCAGGACCTCTCATATTAGATGTCAGTGTTTAACCTTCTATTTTAATTACATCAATAAAACATATGAAATTAACAGCACTAATTTGAAGAACGTTCGACCGTACTGGCCTTAACCATCCCTTCCCAAGGGGTATTATGATGCAACGCACCAAGCGAGAAAAAAAGTAACAACCAAACCCTATGTCACTTACTACTCGTATGAATTAAACACCATATTTAGATCGCCGAACAGAATATAATCATTTACGTGGGTAATCATTTTGAGGAGATGCAGCCTTCGTACTTCGTAGAACATTGGTATTTGTGTCAGCGCAAGTAGGATGGTATGTCCTTTTAAATCAACTTTACAATCCCCAATTTAATTAGTTGAAGTTGCTAATAATGCTAAGCTTTCAACTTTTCTTCTTCTCTGAACCATTGTATCAAGATTAGGAAAAGTATTTCTGGTCACTCGGTACCTATGGTCTCTGAAGCCCGTCACGTACCAGGAATCACACTATAAAGGGAGTTGGGGAAGGAAGCGGCTTGAGTAGCTACACGAGGTACCATCACGCCATTTGCCTGGTATGAATGAGGAATCCCCCGATTTTTTTTTTTCAGGGTAAGTAAACCCATATAATACATAAACCCCGAAAACAAACACTATTACAGGATCCTGTCTACCTGAAAAGTATTCTCTATGACCACATTACGGGAACACTAGTACGCCGTTTGAAATGAACTTGAGTGTACTTATCACGTACCTCGAACTGGGTTATCATGCTACCTTGATAAAAATGCATATATTAAGGGGGAATGGAGGGTCAAAAACTATGAGAAAAATTTAACTTATTACGATGGTGTCAAGTAACGAAGATTAAACTTAACTTAATAACAGACACCTGTTTCACTGTTTTCGTAAATTCTAATTTCTTCCTTTACACTGAAAGCGATGTTGCCTGTTTGTGATCGCGTAACGGGGAAACTGTTGTATAGTTTGATATGAGCTTTTGAGCATAGTTATAACCTACCTTTAGCTGGGTCTAACCATATTACGTTCAACCAAGGGAGGAGGGTTGAGGGGGTCGAAACTCGTGTAAAAAATACAGTATGCCACGAGCCCGCCAATTTACAAAGGATGAAACTCAATTTATAAACTACTCATTAAAAATAATCGGAGACGTGTTTCAACACTTTTTTGTGAATTTTCGTTTTACGAAGAATAACCCGTTCTCTTTACACTGAAAACTATGTTGGCTGTTCGTGATCGCATTACGAGGAAACGGCTGAATAGTTTGAAATGAGTGAATACAGTTAGTACTTACACCAAGGTGGGATTTTATAATGTAACTTAAAGGGTGCATCCCAAGGGAGAAGAGGAAACAATACAGTATCTTGTGAAAGTTCTATTATTACACTTTCATTGATATGCATACTCTAAAGGGATATAAGTACCTGAAATAAAATACAATGCGATTACATTTCCTTTGTTTTTGTGGTATATACTCGCATATTAGTACTAACATGTAATAAACTGCTATTTTCTATCCATCAGCTAATTCCAAATTGAAAGCCTTTTACTTAAAAAAGGAAGATACTATGACATGTATCCATCATCTTAGCACAAACGGCAATCAGAATTCTACCAACGTATCTGGTGCAAGTGTGTGGCGAACACACAAGGTTACGTACCATCGCACCTTACGAAGGCCCTTTAATCGTAAAACCTATTGTGCGAAAGTAAAATGACAACTGGAAATGATAATTAAAAAAAAAAAAAATCAAACATTTCAGCCCCTATCCCCCCCCCCCCAATCTATTTAACAACGTTTTATCTTGAGGCCGAACTTGAGGCACTACCCCAGTACTCGCTTGGAACATTTTGAGCGGAAACTAAGGAAATCTTGTCAGGACGCCTGGCTCAGGGATTTGAATCCTGGGTGTAATGGGGGAATTTTTATCTTTATCCTATATTATACAAAACTACCCACCTTTTTGTTACTCTACAAATTGCCTAATTCTTTCTATTTAGAAATCATACATAAACTAGTGTCAGCAGTACAAAACATGTCCCAGGGAACGCGATCGAGGCTTCATGGACCTTCTTATGCAGGTTTTTTAAGTTTAGCTCAATATCTGATGATTACGCACCGGGGCTGAAAGAGAAAATGAAATGAAATCTTTAAGTTTTACGTCCCACGGTTATGCCGGTTAGGCTAAAGGAGACGGTGATGATGAGAGATGAGTGAAATGAAGAAAGTGGGAGGAAACGGGAGAGCCCCGAGAAAAGCCACGAGCACGGCGTTTGTCCGCCACAAAGTCCACACGGCGCGAGCCGGGATCGAACCCGTGACCCTAAGCAGCGGAGGTGAACGCTCTACCACTGAGCCACCGCACCCCCCCGGGGTTGAAAGAGAGACTGTTGAGTTGGCTGATAATGGTGACATGATGGTAGAGGGTAAATCCCGAGAAAACCCATACACACAACTTGTTCACTATAAAACTCACTCGGCAGGAGCTAAAATATACACAAGAATACGCGCCCGAGATGACCCACCGCGGTCCTAGATGGGAATTCCACAGCTGCATGCGCACAGTAAAACATGAATGCTAAAATAGTTTTAAAGAAGAAACATGGTTTCAAAATACATGTACTTAACTTATAATAAAACTCAATTTTTGCCACTTTGGTTTGGTTGCCTGAACTTTTCCCACAACTCTTTCTTCAAAATAAATAAAAGAAAAACTGGGTAAATACATTCATCACGAACAAAAGCAGTTGGGTTGAACAGGAAACCAACGAGGAAAAAGAGTAGGGAAGAAAACAATACTAAAAGCAATCAAAAAAGAGGAAAAAACGGAAAAAGTATTTAAGAAAAATTTATCTTGAAAAACAGTGCTAGAAGGTGTTGTAGGAAGAAAAGGAAAAGGCGGTATGCAAAAGGAAAAGTAACACCCAAACACGAAAAGATTAATTGACCGCAGAGGAAGGAAGCTCTTGAAGCGAGTAGCCCAACCAAAAAAACGGCAGAATGTATATGAGTTTGACGATCCCAGTGAAACATTCTTTAGAACGTCTGAGACAAAACGAAAGAACTTCCGAACACTTATCCAGCATACGCTCAATAAACCCTCACAAATTCTGCTCCCCCCTCAATTCATAGTTCATAGATTAAAATTCTCATGCTTATTCAAAATTTATGCGCAAAATAGTACTGTCTTCTATCAACTACAAATTATTCAACTATTTCCTTATTATTAGAAGCAGCACTTGGGGATCATCTGCTAAATCTTGCGAAGTGCTTCCTGTGTGTTTTTGAGGAAATATCATCCGACTGACTCGACCATTAGGAGATGAACGCAAGATCACTGACGTAGTGATTAACATATCTGATGTACGCGGTCCAGGGTCCGATTCCTGTTGCAAGAGCAGTAAAACATCAAAATTTGAACGCACTACTGTAGTTCGGTGTCCCCTTGAAACTATTATGTCTTATATTGCTTCTGTGCAAACAAGCGACACTAAACCGGAACAACAAAAGCAAAACCATAGTTCAAAATTAACGTAATTGTACTAAGACATCAATCAACAAATTTGCCGCGTACTATTCACAGAACAGTCAAACACTGTACATATCTAGTTCGGTTATGATTTGTTTTTCAGTTTCGTGGCCCTTCCAGCAGCGAGGCTATATGAGACTTGGACCTACAGGATCCGAACCGCATGGGCTCCCGCCGGGAATAGTTCGGCTACGAAATGCCTATATTATTTACGATACACAACTCGTTTATAAAACATGTTTACTGAAACTTTCAAACTCATCAGTTTCCTCATAGTACCGGTACCACTTTTATCCCAAAGATCTGTAACTTTAAAGAAAGAAAACCCTGGTATACAAACTTACCTTGCGAAGAAACAAATTACATGTTATTAATTTATTAATTATATCCACAAAACAAGCCAAAACTACTTCGAAAAAATAATTTTACAGGAAAAAAAAAATAGTTTGGTGATTACACCACAGCCCTTTGTCAAAGCTCGTATATTCAACAACATACTAATCTTCCGGAATATTAAAAAGAAAAAAAGTCACACAAAAACAGTTTTAAAAAATTGAAGCGATGCCAAGTCTTACCCTAAACGGAACAACGCTTGTCACTCCAAGGAAGTGGCATGCAACAGAACGTTGGTATGTACGTTATATCCAAATAACACTTCTAAATAGGTAAGAAAAACAGACTTTAAAAGAAGCTAAACAAATAAAAGTTAAAAGCGTCTTACAATAAGACATTATAACAAAAAGAAGGCATCATGCGCTGCCAATAGGACAAGAACGAAAGCAAATATGAAGCAGCTTTACATTAAAAACAGCACAAAGGGAGTCCAATGAAGAAACGACCTTTCCATTATAGATCAAAATATAAACACAGGAACACAGACAAAACAAACAAACAAAAAGGGAAAAAAAAGCAAGCACTCGCGCGAACACAAATGTACAAACAAGCAACGTAAAAGCAATAAAGAAAAAAGAAAAACCACACATTCGTAGTATAATTAGCTGAAGTAGAAGTATTACGTAAACAATACCTCTGTTTTGCCCTCCATGGGTTTGTTTTGCAGTACAGAAGAATTAGGATTTTCATTACCAAGCTGGAAAGACAGATGACTCACTATCAAGGGCTGTTTAAATGCATTATCACTAAAGAGGTAATGCAATTAGTTTCAGTAATTTTTTTTAATACTGTAGGAAATAAAATCTACTCATACTCTGGTAACAAATTTCGCTGGTGCTACTAAGTATTTCAAATACGCAAGCAAGAAAAACTTAATCATTGCACATGCAAGAGACTAACCAAGCAAATTTAACAGATAAAACGTCAGAAATTCAATACTATAATAATAGATTATGACTAATTAATTTAAAAAAATACTCTATTGCTACAATAACCTTATTGACCTTAGCACAACATTTGTTGTACCAGAAGTCATTCCAGACATATTTTCTTATATTTACTAAAGTAGAAGAGAAACTATAAAGAATCCAATCATAGTGATTGTACACAGAATTCACTCCCTTATTCAGAAACAAGTATTGCATAAGGGAGAAACTTATCTATACATAATCTTAAAACTGGTTAACGTTTAAAAAATTACAAAAAACACGACTTATTCAATGACAAAGTGGAGAATCAGGAGGGGGAAAAATTATTACCTATAGCATAGCTGTGGTGTGGTGGAATTGAAGGTCTCAGAGAAAGAATATGTCAAGTCCATCAATTCTCTATTTTTACGGAACACTAAAATTAGAGAGACTATTTTTCACCTGCCAGTTTGCTCTTGGGAGAGTCCATAGCAGTTATTAGCAAAATTTTGCCATGTAATAAAAATAGCAAACAAAACTAACAATTGGAAGAAAATTTTAACGTATACCTCTCAAACTCCAACTGAAAGCGGCGACGTACTTCTCCCACTCTCCCGGCTATTATAATCGCCATTACTTACAGCTCAATTTCATAATAATTATGCTAAAATGAGAAACTAAACCCAAAGCAAATCTACAATTCCCTCAGAAATAAATCCTCCAAAATTTACCGAAAAGGAAAAAATGCGAGAAATTGGATGCGGTATCAATCAGAATTACAAAAGTTTTTCTGTAACACCCGCATATTATAATAAGGTATTCTCCTATCCTTTTCCAGACCCACAGAACTATCAAACAGAAGTTCTAACTAGATAGCAGAACACCCTACACACAGCGTATGCGACCAAGGACCGTTCCCCACACCTCGTCTTTAATTCCCTTCTTCAAATATTTGTTCTCGAAAACTCTCACCATCCCCTCCTAGACAAACCACATCTCAAACACACACAAGTTCGTCTGCCAACTCTATGATTTACCGTCTTGGCCTAAATGCAGTACGAACTCAAATATAATACGATCCATGTTCTTGACTTGAAATGAATAGAACTTTTATTTATAAAAACCAATGGAGAACTTACCAATTTCAAGTTATTGGTAAGATTCAAATCCCAATTATTAGCTTATCTTGTGGTAGTTAGCACTCCGCCTTTAGTACTCATACTCAAATGGATTTGAATGCTCCGTCGAAAATTGGTAAAAATAGATCTCAGGTGTCGAACAAATCGAACTATAAACACTACTGATAACGATTAGGTTTCTTATATAGGTTGGACCCTGAATAGTCACGCAAATGCCCAGCATGTTCGTGGAAGTGCGATAGAGTAGAGATATTAGGTCTGTGTTACGAACGTTTTATTTTTAAAGTATAAAGATCCAGACCATAAGTGGGTAACTTGCGGTCGTCGGAGTCATCAAGTGCGGCTTTTGGGCCTGTTGTGAGAAAGTACTAAATTATATAAGAAAAATAATCCTGAAGTGCAATACATCAAATAATATAGTGTTACATAATATAAAGGGTGCTTTTTTAAATTTTCTTTAGATGCAGAGAACTTCAAACTGTCATGGCAATTCATCATGAATAGACTCACGCCGGAGCAACAGTTTGCAAATTGCGCAAATTTACTCTGAAATTCCTGGTTCAACACGACAAATTCAACGGGATGAACCTGAAACGAACTGGACCTGTCAACCGTCCACCTCGTCCGCGCCATTTGAGTGGAGTTGATTTTGAGTTTAACGTCCCGTTCAGCAGCGAGGCTATATGAGACGTGAACCCATTGATTAACGTGGATTCCCAACCATATGAGCTCCCGCCGGGAATTGAACCCGGCTCTCCCACACCAAAGGTTCGTACCATTCGAAGCCATTAGATTATTTTCCCTGGGGACATGTGAAGTCGTATTTTTATTCCGGGAAAATAGAAACAATTGAGCACTTGGAAGCCAATGATTGGACGCGTTATTGGCGAAGTAAAGCCTGACACACTGTGAGGAGTGTGTGAAAACTGGATTCCCAGATTACACCATTTATGCGCCAGCCGCGTGGCCACATGCCCGAAATCATATTTGAACAATAACGCCATAAAATGATCTGTCAAAGCAAACTTCGTGGACATTAAGAACAAAGTTCTCCGCCTCTTTTAAAACAAAAAAAAAAAAAAAAAAGTCATAGCTATATACACATTTTCATGTACATTAATATCACTAATAAGTACAAAAATTAGGCATATTCATAATTATCAGGGGGGCACGGTGGCTCAACGGCAGAGCACTTACCTCTGGTGCAAGGGGTCCCCGTTTTGATCCCCGGACAATTAAGCCTGTGAACAACATCGTGGCCGTAGGTTTTCTCTAGTACTCCCGTTTCCTCCCACTTTGTCATTCCACCAATTCTCTCATCGTTCACTTGTTTTAATCATAGTCTTCCTTAGCCTGAAGGGGATAATAGTGAGACGTTCAACTGAAATATTTTTATCCCATTTCATAACTATCTTGAGAAACAAGCATTGTGAACGCGGAATTTGAAACGGAAGAGGCTCTCCACCCCCGGGGCTAGACACATTTTACCTTCAACTGCTTCCTATACTAAAATAGCCTACAACAATGAATGTACACTCATGTCCAAAATTATTGTCTCATGTCTATAAATATGTTGTTGTAGGAATATAATTTGATAACGAATTCGCCCGATATTTCTTATAATGTTAGTATGTGCATAATCGGCAAAGACAGGTATGTAGCAAATTTCATGTCAAAAGAGCAGTAAATAACAACAATAAAAAGAAAATAAAACCTTCTTGTCCATTTAGCAACATTTTGTTTTATTCTTTCCGTATTTATAATTCTTTTCTTATGAAATTTATCACAAATATACATTTTCCGCTCATACACATAGTATCAGTATTAAAAGCACTCTGCAAAATCAGTATCAAATTATATTCTTACAAGAAGACAGTTATAGATATGCGGCAATCATTTTGGGCATGAGTGTACACACACATTATGGCAGCACATTACATTTGTTCGGATTTTTTACCTTGGAAGAAAAGAAAAAATATAGATGTAAAATCTCAGTAAAAGAAAAAGTTTAGAGAGAAGAAGTCGAAACTACAAAAACACTGGGAGTTAACTTTCATTCACGTCATAAAGCCTAAGGTTAAGAGAACTGTAAGGTTCCTCATTCCTTTCCTCCTCACACACAAGTATGTCTCTCACTCCTGGTTCAGTTTCATTTAAATGACTGAAACCCATCCTGTACCGTAAGTCCAAATTTATAGTAACATTATTTATTCAAAAAAAAAATATATATATATATATATATATATATATATATATATATATATTGGTAACTTAAACCGATTTCATCGCTTTGGCCATCCAGCGAATAATAGAGGCACGTTAAAACAAAATCCAAATAATTCCAAATAATCGTCAGGTACAGAAATTGAAAACCCTCTAAAACCTTGGTTATATTACAAAATCTCAACCGTAACTCTTCAAATTCTATAGGCACACCAGTCAAAACTGTTCGACACAAAAGAACCCAGACAGGGATTAAAAAAAAAAAAAAAAAAAAAAAAATCCAACTCCCCAATAACATAAAAAAATAAAAGTTTTAACGCCGTATGATCACACCCTTTAGGCTAAAGGATACGGATAATGAAAGTGAAATAATTAGTGGAATAAGAAAGTGGGAGGAAATGGAACAATCTCAAGGAAACCCAAGGGCTGTAAGTCGTCTACAATAAATCCAGTTTGCCCTGGAATCGTGCCAGGGGTCCCTAGCACCAGAGGCGAACGCTCTCCACAGACCTGCTTCCCCCCCCCCCTCATATCTCATAAATAACCAGAACATTCTTATAAAGAGCAAAATTTCTTAAGTTATCATTTCTTTTCAGTGCGAATAACTAATCTATTACACGAAAGACGCGAGTGTACGTGTTGTTCACTTACTGTTCAATTGTACAGCTGTAAAAACCTCTCTCCGATATTGTACACGCAGTTATAGCCTAGCTTACGAAATCTCTGCCGCGATTGACGCCAAAAAAGAATTAGAATCGCGGCACAGATTCGTGAGCTAAGCTATACACTCCCTAGAACCTACTTCCGGTCTTTCTTCTACGCAACCTATCATACAAGTTATATTTAAGAACTGCACACCCCAGCATCACATTACCACCCCATGATTCGTTCTCAGCCAGACGCCTCCATTAAACTACAATCAATCAGGTGCATGTTGGATGCTTCCATAATAGTCATGTACAGCGGTGGACACTTCTAAATGGTACACCTTAGCCGTAAATCTCCATATGGCTGTACCATTTAGAAGTGTCCACCGCTGTACATGTTAATTACTTCGTGAACCTTTAACGGAGTATAAAAAACTCATAACACCTCTCAAGAAGTTAAATTTCTAATTAGGAGAAAACACTAAATATGCCGTTAATCTGAAACACTGGCGAATTAACAACTGTAATTGGAAGAGAAATAGAGCAACCATCATTCACTGAAACAACATACGTCAGTGTTATTGTTTAACGTCCCACAAATATGCTTCGGGGCTAAGAAATAATGAACACAACTTGGAAATGAAGAAGATGGGAGGAATTGCGAGAATCCCGACAAAACAAACGCATAATTTCATGCCCCACCAGAAGTATCTGCTCACGCGCGAGGCCGCGTAAATTAAATTGGAGAGCGTACTGATTATGTCTTTGAGATCCACTGATCGAATGAT
Organism: Thermobia domestica; assembly: GCF_964235325.1. NCBI lineage: Eukaryota > Metazoa > Arthropoda > Insecta > Zygentoma > Lepismatidae > Thermobia > Thermobia domestica. The sequence continues at coordinate 267,117,932 of NC_137462.1, forward strand.
CCAAGGAATGGAAAATACGAAAATAGAACGAATTTATTTATCAAACTTTGATGGCACTTAGAGGTCAGACTTTGCCTACGATACGGGAGACATATATACGCATCCTAATTCCAACAGCATTGTGTGTGGTTCGAACCTCACAGCAAATTGCAGGACACTGAAGAGAGATTTTAAAAATCGACCCAACTCATATACTTGACATATAATTTGCGATGATGCATTGAGACAATTACAATCCAACTGACATTCAACATAGATTTGACACGCAACATACGATAACCCAGAGTGAGCGTAAGCAATCAATTCCATCATCACTAATTAAGAAAAAACTCAAATTTTTATCTATCCACATCTGGCAAAATGAAAGGAAACAAAACGTCGATCATGAACAAATGATCCACTATGATTAAAAGACTCACCGACATAATTAACCATTCGTATCCCCCAATCCTTCGCCACTTTCTGATTACTGTTGCATTCATAAAAACCTCTTGAGAGGTAAATTTGGAAACCTTAAACGTATACCAGAAAAGCTTCGCACACGTTACTACATACATTACAAAGCGGACTTTGAAACTACGTGCCATACTTACACTATGAAAATAAAATTAAACTTTTCAGTTGTATGTCCCATGATTATGCCGTCTAGCCTATACAAGATTATGATCATGAGAATAAAATGAAACAACCATGAGGAAACGGGATCTGAAGAAATTCATACCAGGCCTACAAAACCCCGCTGGGATCGAACCAGACCTCACGCACCACAAGTAATTACTCTACCACTGAGCCAGGACGGCCCCAATTTCTGGTCACATTTTGAAGCCTAATTACGGTCCCCATATAGTAGATACGATATTTAAATATTAAAGCAGTTATAAAGGTCAAGAAGTTAAGCCCCACCTACGAGATTACAGGGTAGAGAAAGAAGAGAAGGTTACTCTAGCTTACGATCGTAATTTCTTCTTATAATCAGTTATACACAAGCGACTTAAATCTCATAAACTTCTCTGCTGTTCTAGAAGCTAGCGCGTAAGTTATTTGTGCAGGCGATCCAAGACTCGATTTCCGCGATCCAATAATTTCAAAATCATTAACTTTAAACAATCACACGTCTCCTTTAGCCTGACGGGGATAATATTGGAACGTCAAACTGAAAAAAAGAAATAACCATCCAAGTGACACGAGCTTCCATCGGGGATAGATGCTGAGACTATAAGTAAAGCATACCCTAACCCACTTCTACGAGGGGGAGAAAGAAGGCCACAATTCCTTAACATAATAGCTCCTAGGTCTTTCTCTACCATAAAAATACTTGTTAGACAATATTTCACACAATAGTATACTCTCTTAATATTCTCATTAGCACCATTTACACAATTACTCTTCAAACGTAAGATGGATAAGCACAGGTGTCAAAATTAAGCAATATCGAACGCAGAGTCAACACAACTACAGTATGATGAAAAAAATTAGTATCAGCCAACGTTCATGCCCAAGCTACAAAATGGCTAGACAACCAGTCGAAAGCACATTCGGCACGAAAAAAAAAGGTACACCTAGTCTACCCGATTCGAAAAGGCTACCAAAACAAAAATCACAAACTTTCCATGACTTAATCGACACACTCCTCACAACATAGCAAATCAGCATCGAAAATTACACAATTCCTAAAGCATAAGTCATTATAGAAGGCATGACCCCTTGTAACTAGACGTTAACACTTTCCATCAAAAGAATACGTAAAAATAATAGCTCAAAGAATTATCTTGTAGACATTGCGAACAGATCAGCATTTAACAAAGACCAGTAAAAATAAGAGGAAAAAAGTCTGAGTGAGCGATACACACAATAATAGTGAAAACTTTGGAACCAAATAAGCCTCACCTGTGCAGATATATACAACAAATTTCATCTCCAGAGCCATAGGCGTACTTATGAAGAAAAATTATACGTTAGCAAAGAAATCACCTCAATGCAAAGCAAAGTGAAAAAAGGAAATTACAGGGATTACACAAGCGTACAGCTAAGCATATAATTTCCGAACAGAATAAATGAAGTATTAAGAAGCCATAGATCTTACTAAAAATGAAAATGGTTATTATTTGTTATTATAAGAAAACCAGTATTAAAATTAATTCATCCAAGCATTTTTTTAAAAAGTTAATAAATAAAAAATAACCTATAATCCCGCAGCCAATTCCCTATTAGAACCATTGAAAGAGTTCGAATTATAAAGCAAAAGATTCGACTACTCTAACCACCACTGAATTAGAATACTTAGAAAGCAAATAAACAAATATTTCACTGAATATGAGAACCAGTTGAAAATGAATACAGAAATAAAATCTAAGAACGTAAACAACTCAATAACAGCAACAAACCATACATTGGAAAGCAGAATGAATCTCAAGCTGAAAAGAAACTCACCCAACACTAAAAACCGTACCGCTGGATAATCCTCGCGAAATCAAAAAGAAAAATAACCAATTTTTGATTTTGATCAACAATGCCATGAAATTACAACTACACAGGGGTGGCATCTCTCGACTAATATCTAATAATAATAATATTTATTAAAAAAAAAAAAAAAAAAAAAAAAGCACTGCACAGCAAACCCATTCTGAACAGAATCTAACCACCTCGGAACGACTTTAAAATCAAAATATCACGCAGTCCACACTAATCTACGAACTTCTTTATATCATTTAATAGAAATACGTTTTTTCCCGACGATCCCCTTAATCTGTATGAATTGACAACACGGTTGCTAACTTAATCCAAACCTGAATATAATTCAATCATAATATAACTCAATCTCTATAACGGGGAGATTCCTCTTTCACAAGATAACCACGTTCACAGGCCGAGTAAAACACTATGAAAAAAAAATCTTAAACACCCATACCGCTCAGCATTCGGCTTCGATACACACGATAACGACTAATGGATACAAAGGCTGCAACATAAGCAACATGGTCATGGTTCAAGAATTCATTCGGGAAAGAGTGATTATACAATTTCAGGTTCATGTTCGTAAGAAGTAATAACAATAGAATATCAGTTGAAAAATAAAGTCGGACCATCAAAGCTTTACTTTCCGGAATGCTGCCACAACTTCAAAAGATTTAAAAAACGCACACTATTAACATTCCTTTCATAGAAACAATACTCTGTACGCGTTAGAACAGCACTTATTCCCTTTGCCTGCTAGCTTTTCAACACGACGATAAGTACTTATGAATAGGTTAAGTTACGTTGGACCATATTAAATTAGATTTGGCTTCATTTACATAGTACATTGGTTTGGCGCGGCAAAAGCTTATCGAAACTTAAGTTAGAAACAATTTTAGGAATTTTAATATAAAATGCCCCCTCATATGGAGTTTGGACCCCTCCCGAAATAAGTTCCTGCGTAAGCTACTGCTTCTCCGTAACTAGAGCAATGAATCCCGTAACTCTTCCCCAAAGCTAACAAAAGGAGTCGCCACATTAGGTGCAATTCCGTGATACCAAAACGCTTGTCACGAAATCAAATGGATGAAGCAAACTTAACCATCTGTACAGTACAATCTAATCTTCATCGTAAAATCTCTGAAGGCATAATACTGTTCCGTTTACGCGGAACGACTTCCCAACGCTCAGATTTATCAAGTAATACCCGCGCTTGCCGCATTTGGAAAATTGCGACAAAACATAGAAGATAAGCCAGAGTGCTGTTCGCAACGTTATACAATATCATTCTCTACTACACTAAAACTTTGTAGCACCATCAGCCCACTAGAGTCAACCACAATCATTCGGACCCCTTTATTACAAAATCACCTCCATCCTCGCGAAGCTTTACGGCCTTATTAAAAGAATAATGAATGCAATCAGATTCATTACTACCTTCCACACTAGGAAAAAAAAATTAACCACTCAATACGCATCGAAAGTATGAATTGCTCTTGATAACTCATCACCTATTACTAGATTACAATCAACATACACGAACAATAATACCTGAGAGGGAGAAATGTAAACCTAACTTCAACGAACAGAAGTATTTTGCACGAAGGCAAGGGTAACCAACGCACAAATCGAACCCATTGTTTTTAACAGAACTACACTCGTTATAAATGCGACAAACCGGCTAGCCTGAGGCATTTGGCACGCAACGTCTTCCCAACGTGCTTTACCCAGCCTAACCTGCAGAAGAGATCGGACGCCGGTAGCACATCGATGGGCTAACGTATTATTGCAACACACAAAACAAAAACTTTCCGTTTATATTCACTATTATTGCACTATTACAAAATGCGCATCCTGCAATTACTATTCGCATCATACTTGTAAAAGAAAACAAAAGGAAGGTCCTCGTTGTATTCGATCCACAATACAAACGAATGTTCACAACAATAACTCCCAAGCAGTAGAATATCAGAGAGAAACAAACAAAACTCCAAATGTTCATCACCAACAAGAATACGCACTGGTAGAATGCATAATATAAATCCCGCTTATTCGACTAGAACAATGGTCGCCACATTGTTCTTGGAAGCGGCTGCTACACACACCAACCGCGTTGTCACTAAACCGCAATACAATCACACTACAACTAAATACACACTTCTTCATTAAGAACATAACATCACGAACGTTCAAAGGGCGAACTGTATGCAAAAAACAATAATTAGAACATAACATTACCCTGTGCAGACCGGATTCCAGATCTGTTCTTGCTCGCTTGATCATGGGGCCTTCACCGTTGTACGCCATGATGTAACTGAAGCTAAAGCGATGCTCGTCGTTTTCATCTACAATGTTCTAGATGGCAGCACAATGCAGTGACGAAATCTTCGTTCGTATTCGTACCACAAGTTGAGAGTGCAATGTGCTAATGACTAATAACATTGGGAGTGGATTCGGGGATTTGTGATTCTAGTGCAAGTCGTGTGTAATATGTGTTACGTAAAAATTACAGCAATAAAGAATAATTATTGCTACTAAGTGATATACTATTTATCGTAGAATCTGTTGTTAATTAGGAAACGGAAAGATGGTAGCCCTGATCGAGTTACCTGAGATAGTATTGGAGAAGATATTTTTGTACCTGTCTTACGACGAAATTGCACGCAATAGAATTGTAAGCAAATTACGGTCACTTAATTTCTTATTTAGGCCTATAACTCATGGTAATCACTTACTCAACGCGCGGTAGGTGCTTATTGTTTTTATAAGTAAATACCTGAAGTGATGTTCATCTCTCAAAACATATACACTGTGATCCTTGTACAGAACAGTATGTATATACGAGAGATTGTATAGGATTAGCTTCCAATCGGAAGTCTCATTTCGAAAATTATGTACAAACATTTCCCCTTCTTCTGTTAAATATAATGATTTGTATAAAAAGGTTTGAACAAACAGATTTTTCCTGATAAGTTACTTGCGGCTTCAAAATGGATCTATTCCGCTGTTAACTAACTTGCAGTTATTAAGCTTTATTTATTGGGTTTTGTACAAAATAAGCCCAGCAATGACCTGTCTTGCAATCAATACAATGGTGAGAGGTGTGTCTGTCAATTTTTGGCTAATGAATTGGCATTCTACCGTGTAATGTCACCTGCTTTTGAACCTTGTACATAATGGTGCAATACAGTTTAGGTAGTATATAGGTTGAGTTTGTGCCTACTACCAAAAACACTTCGTGCATAAGTAAAGTTAGTTTCATAAGTTACTTTTGTATCCGTTTATTATGTGAACATTAAGATACCACCACCGAATAGTATGTAAATATGTAAATTCCCTTTTGAAATAAAACTATATCCTAACAATCCATATACGGTTGGTAGAAGGATGTGTGTTCAAGTACCCATTCTACGAAACCCCTCAAAGAAATTGTTCTCTTTATCTCTTCATATCTGAGAAAGGGAAACACTCTTTAGTTGTGTAAGCTTTGTAGAAATTAAAATACAGGTCAATATTTTAGTTGTAGGTGTTCAGGTTTAAAATTCATACTTTCTCGCTATATTTTGTATTTTTTATTTGTTCGCCTTAGGTTAGATGAACTTAGTACTTACCTTCACCTAGTATTTATATTTCCGTAACATTAACTCATTTCCCCTGTTAACATTCTTTTTTTCTTTCTTCGAAATCTTAAGCTATCCCAAATACAGTAAAGTTTGTGGTTTTCGTCGGTATTCTGTTTCCTGCAGCTTTCTCCATTACATCATTTCGTTTATCATTAACGTCGCTGTCTCTTGGCTACGAAACGTATTCGTGGGATGTTAAAGTAAAAATATGCAAATAATGATCTCTTGACTTACAAAAATTTGATTTATAAATCGCTTACGAAGTATAAAGTCGTAAGGATTTGCAAGTACTTTTATATTATTTGCACAGTCTTGTTTTATGAATCAAACTACAAATGTACCGGTATCACAAATGTGCAAAGTATATATAAAGGTGCTTTTACATGTTTTTATGCAGAAAATATAAGCGCGCGAGTATAGTTTCTCACCCAGGGCAAACACAAATCACCACAGGTTTGGTAAGGGAAGTGTTTACGTTCCCAACGGAATAATGTTACACAAACAAATAAACACTTTAAGCTTTGGTCTACTTCACAACTTTTTAAGGGCAAATTTCTGAAGTGTTGGGATGGGGTACGGAACCTGGCCCCGGCAGGGAAGGGTAGGAGGAGCCTGCGAAAATGCTTTTGTAGAATTACTTCCTACGTAGGCCCATAATATTTTTGATCAGACAAGGGAAAATGTAATGTTGTATTTTGGTTTAACTTTGGAAATTTTCCTCCAGCTACAAACCTACAAAAAAGCAGTTAAAACATTAAAAATTAGTAAGTTAAGCTAGTTCAGGTTGGATTTGGTTACCTGATTACTTAAAGTAGAACACTGATTGGAGCCGTTTCTCATAGAGGCTAGTTTTCATTTCATTTAAAGTATGTTAGGTTAAGCTCCAGTGAATGTTTGTCAGAGTAAAGATTTGCTCATTTCTCTTTCACTACGTCCAGCGCACCGATTCGCCATGTTATACGCTTGTTGATTTTGACTTCCTACCCACACTTTCTATACTGTGTTCTCAAATTCAGTAATCCGTGGGCCTCAAAACAATTCAATAGATCCTCGTCATTATTCTATAATTCAGTAAAACTCAACGCAGAAATATCAGATCGAACGCACCGATTCACCAGGCTCCTGAAGCACTGAAACCTTCCGCGTCTTATAAATAGTACCAACTTATAGTTTCTTGTATTTAGCATAGGGTTCCAGATGGCGGCCCCGGATAAAACACATGTGAAACTATTTTTAACGTTTCTGTATATCTTATCTGCAGTTACCTCTGTTTCTTTTCAGGCCTTCCCTATTCACAGTTAATCACAAATATTTCTTATTTTCATCATTATTTTGCTCTTTCGTATGTTCGTATGCATCAATAATTATAGTTGAGTTGAGTTGATTTTGAGTTTAACGTCCCGTTCAGCAGCGAGGCTATATGAGACGTGGACCTACTGATTAACGTGGAATCCGAACCACATGAGCTCCCGCCGGGAATCGAACCCGGGCCTCCCAATAATTATAGTATTACTGCACAAAATTAGTCTTCGAATTGTTACGTGTTGCAGACTACGCACTACTCAGAAATTACTAAAACAGTGTATCCTAAATCCTCACTGTAAAATAGGTTGTAGATTCGAAACTACTACTAAAAATTCGCTGTTGATATCATCATTCCTTATTGCGTGTTTGAATAGATATTCCGTCAAATATCCATCGAAGTATTCCTCCTCTTATCCTGAGGATGGGGATGCAATTAGGAACTGTTCTCCACATTGAGTCAATCGACTGAGTATGCACTTTTTCAGAAGCGTTTGGGGGTGCAGTCCCCTATGAAACACACGTTGCTAGGACATTAAAAGTTACAAAACACATACGAAAATACTTCTTTCCTGCGTGCTAACCAATCAATGGACGATTACCTACATTCTTAAAAATGTAATTGTTTCAGCATCACATGCACTCTTACTGCCTTGGAAAGTGTTTCTTACAGGAGCAGCTCCATTATTTGATGCAAATTGTTTTTACGAGGGTTGAGTATAAATGCAGTGTGTGGAAGTATGGCATAAAAACTGCAGTGTATCAAGCACAAATCAAATTGCCCTAGATGGCCACTAAAAAGTACAAATGCTATCTAACCGAGTCAGAGCAGGAGTGCAGCAGGTAGTCCCGTAAATGAGGATTGTGGAAAAAACACTTCCTATGGCATAAAACAAATGGATTGTGTATCACAAAGCTTTCTGGCGCTTGCATTAACAGCTTGCACATTGCCTTTCCTTTCCTATTGAATAGTATCTGATACACACCACACTTTCTATTTCGTACTTCCACCTTATTATACATTTAATGTGTAACATCCCGATATTTTTAAATGCTATTGATATATGAAATACAAGACTTCTTCCATGTGTACTTTCAACGTTTATGGCCCCCTAACATGGAATATCACCGAACATTTTGTCCCATTTCTCTATATTTATATATTTCTCTCCATTACAGCTTCATAACCATCCTACCTTAGTTAATAACATAGCGTAGTGGGTTTGAAACACTGTCATATTATGCTCTACTACCTGTTCACCCCACATCGGATCAATCTGCAAACTCATACAGTCCAGATTTTAACTTCAGTTTTCTCTGTTATTTATCAACCTACGTTCATTTTTCCGTAAATTTGGTATTTCGGGGCCGCCGTCCACGGCAGTTAACTCTAACATGACTTTACTCCCGAGCTTACTCACCTAAGCGTCATATACTGTAATAATTCTAAATCACCATTTCTTACCTCCTTTGTCCTATATATATAGATCTTTATTGAAATGGAGGAGCACCTCTAAAGTTAACCCTATATTTTTTTTAAATTCATTATTTATTATCGGTTTGAAATAATAACTTTTAGATGAATAATTATAAAACGATGTATTTAATGGTCTAGCTCCAGGAAGTACAATCAGGTCCTAACGAAATCTATATGCGACCACTGGGAGGTATGCTCCTTCACACAAAGATAGGATCATCAAGATTTATGTGTAGTGGTTTAGTTTCGGCTAACCACTAGAAAGAATTGTTGAAATATTGCAATTCTTTCACTAACTTCCTTCTTATTGTTTCCTAAGTGTTTTGTGATGGGCAACATAAAAGTATCTGACTTGGCATAGATAAACTCCAAGGGGTCATCATCAGTAATTGTTGAAATATTACGTTTTTTTTACGGTTTGCGTATAAATACGGCTTCTAGATGTATGACGTACAAACTACAGTGCAAAAAATACAAACCAACTTGTGCTAGATGTCCATTAAAGGCACGAATGGTATCTGACAGAGTCGGAGCAGGGCGAAATTGGTTTTCCCGCGCTGTAATGTGTTCGAAGGGAGAAGGCGCGTCATGGATGGTGAGTTTACGCGTAAGCGAGGGTAGTGAAAGGAAGTGGGTTTTCACAATGATAGGAGTTTCAGTAGCACTTGTGGTTTCATACTAGTACCGCTCCACTTGTAAACATAAAATACAGCTTCTGTGCACTGTGCAGAAATACACTGCCGGTGGAAAATAACATGTCATCGAGTCACGTTTTACATGCAATCACTTACTTTATCCGTCGTAAGGTACTTGTAATGATTTTTTACACTAGTAACTCCACACTTGTAAAACTAAAACACAGCTGTATTACTTTGTATTTAATTCTGTCGCCTACAGAAATGTGTACCTTATACACATCTTTTCATGCAAAGTATTGAATTTTACGTATAAATCTTCCAAAATGGGGTGCACCAAATCTATACCAGCACCAATTTGTGCACCTATATCGAAGTTGTACGTGAGCACAGCCACAATATATAAATAAACAGATTGAATTAAGAACTTCCTTTTCTGAAGTCTGTTAAACCATTCAATACTGAGATATATTGCATTTTTGGCGCCCCGCTTTGTCCTCGTCCCTCCTTTTTTGCTCTGAGAAAATATATATTACGTATGTCGTTGCATACTGCATGTTTATACGGAGTAGCCATAATTTTCAAGATTGATTATGTAACTACAAATTATCCTGAGTCGGAGGGTTACTGTAGCAGAGAAGTGGGACGGTTATAGAATGCTGGTCCATAGTTATAAGTGAAGGTAGGTTAGTAACCAGGTTGATTCCTTTGTATATCAAAGCTCAATACTCAGTTCTCATAGTGATACCGAGCGATTGATAGCGAGTGAAACCGGGTTAGTAGCAAGTTTGATAACTATAACAACTCAATGGGGGATGCGGACCAGTGTTCTAAAACACTGCCCACAGAGGTAAACAGTAGTGAGGTAACCTTTAAACTATTTGTTTTCAAAATACCCTGTTTCTTGTCTTAACTACGGATATTTCGATACTACAATATCTTTTTTAACACGTTTTGTTTCATGCGTTTTCGATAAATAGGAGTGAAAAAATGGGCTTCTTTGTAAACCCTTACGAAAACGCTTTAAATGTAGTAAGGTTAAAACTAAATTACCTCCGTAGTTTACAGGTTAAAGACTTACCTCCGTAGTTTAAGGATTTTTTATTTATTTATACGAATTTGAGAATTTTATACGTCACTACAAAGCAAAACAACAGGCGACGGTACGACAATGTGGCAGAAAGAAAATGCGGGCTGCAGAGAGATTGGCTAATCTGTAGACGAAAATTAGTGCCTCAGAAAGATTGTCTACTCTGTAAATAGAACACGATTCGGAACAATTCAACGTTGAATAGTCATAATATTCGAATAAACTTGAAAAGCGCGAAAAGGAAGAGTAAGCGATATGTACAGTCGCCATTGCTACAGTGCATGCAGCCGAATCGAGACACTAGCAGAGAGCTGAGACATTGCGCTTTGCTTTGTAGCGCTGCCGTTGTGCTTATAAGGTGATTGTGATACTTAGAAAATGGCTGCCTCAAGACGATTTGTGAAAGATGAATAACCGCCTTGCAGGCCTGTTCGCTTGAAGAGATTGGCACTACTGATATGTAGGCTTACATGCAGATAAATAGACCACCTGCTGGTTACAAGGGAAGCAGGGAATTTTTGAAAAATGGCTTTATGTCAGAAATATCGTAGTCAACCTCAATCATTTCAAGCCTATTTCTAGACACAAATTAATGTCTAAAGAGGTAACATTCAAATTTGTAAGAGAAATTCCATGGAGACGTAAATGAAAAAAAAAAAAAAAAAATACCTGTAATTCTTTTTTGTTAAATATGTGGGGGATTTCTTGATGCGTTAATTATTTAGTTGTTATACAGGTCTGTAAGTTCCCTATATTTTCCATAAATAGACAACCTATAAGTTTTTTTAAAAAAAAAAGTTCATTAAAATAGAATTGTTAAAAACGTTTTTGGTATTATGTGCTTGAAAATTTGGTTTTAATTTTACTACACCATTTCTAAAATTCTTGTAAGTCGTCACAGATGTTTGTTTATTTGTTTTTTCATAGTTTTTACCAACCCTGTATAGCAGTATGTTTTCTTTAGATGCACTGAAGAAGAGGTGAGAAAGCACCTCGAAACCGTTAGCAGATTTTGTGCCTATTGTTTTGAAGTATAAAAAATTTTATGTACTGTTTCTCTTCGTGCAATTCGACGAATAATTAGTTTCCTGTCAGTTGAGGTTATTATTGTTCTCTCTTTCACCTTTCTTTAGCAGTTAAATCGGTTTATTCTCAATTACATTAGTTGGAAAATCAAACATGAAGTCCAGAAACTGTTTATGACAATCATTTTCTTTCACTTTTGTATCAAAATTGGTAAGTCGTGCTAAGAAATGAGCAACCAATTGAGTTTATACTCACGGAAAACTTTGTGGTGAGTGATCGTCTTCTAACATTATCCTTCAGAAGAATTCTAGGTTTTGTTTAGTCGAACGATATATAAGGGTGTAGAGGATGTATTCTCCTCTGTATAAGATTGGACATTTAGATGTTTTCGTAAGTACCAGGTAACGGTATTTTCTTCAGTAGAGGTGGACAAACATCTTGTGCGTGGGTTTTCTCAGGGTTGTGCGGTTCCTCCCACTTCCTTCACCCCACCATTTCTTTCATTTCTCATCATCCCTGTGTCTTCTTTAGCCTGGTTGGCATAATCGTAGGACGTAAAACTCGATAAAGATTTCATTTTTTTTCTTCAGTAATGAATTACTAATCTTGAACTCAGTTAGGCACCCATACTCAGTAATTTATTTGTATCTTGTTCAACTTCTCAACATCATTTTTGTTACGTAGTATATTATGTTTTTTAAAAATTGATTTGTGAACTCTCATTATGGTACATTTCTGTCCTCTGCACCATTCAGAAAAACTTTTAATATCAAGATCAGGATAAGTTTCAAAATGGTTCTGTGAAACTTCAGATTTTTAAAAGTCAAGTTTCGTTCCTGATAATAATGAAATTGTATTTATTTTTATTACTAGGAGAAAAGTTTTTTATTTTCATTCATCAGTAGCCATGCCACAGTGATGGATGGCTTATAATGTTATGAATTTGCTGTAGATTATTTAAGAAAACGCCAGTGAAGAAGATTGGAGTTGCCATTGAAAATTTCGGCAATTACTAAAATGGGAGACGTATTCCAATATTAGTCATATAATTGTTTTACACAGGTTTAATATTTTCAGATTTTGCCCAAACACATCGTTGCTGTTGCCAGAATCAAGATGCGTGCGACATTCACCGGTAAACAATACCTTGCTGTAACTGTCTAGAGTCTACTTCGTGTTTCACCTGTCAAGGTGTGAGAGCTAGAGGGAAAATTTGCATTAGTTTTACTAGTACTTTGATTTTTAGACACTGAAAATCCTGTTTGAGATTTCCTGAGCCGAAAGTGGCAAAGAATTCTTATTTGCTGCACTTGTAGGCCATATACAACCACTGCATAGCATGTCTGACATTACCTGTACTCCTGTAATGAGTCTAAGTCCGTGCTACGTTACTTCGATTTACTCATGAGCATCTCTTCGTCTGGGGCGATTGAGTTGAGGAATTTTGGGTAGGCTAATAGAGAATATTAAAAAGGGTAATCAGTTAGAATAATTCTTATAGAAAACTTGTTATGCAGTTCTTGAAATTCCGAAAGCCTGTATATAAGTCGTAATTCATTGGATATCACTAATGCAATGATTTAATAATTAAAGGTAGTGCTTTTCTGTGGTGGCTCGCAACGGTACGGAGTTCTGGTACTGTTTTGCTGGAGTTTGAAAAATTGCTCTTTCTCTACCCATTTTTGTATTTATGAAATGAATTTTTCAGTTAATATCGATTTGAAAAGTTGAACAACAGTATATTATATGCATTTAAAAGGTAGCAACCAGTAGTTTGCAATACGAGCAGTAAAAAGTATGCCCTATTTTACGTCAGCATACTTAAGTTCGTTACATATTCGTTTCTTTAATCACGAAATTCACACTTAGTACTTTAGACAATATTTCTTAAAGGACGAGCTACATTTGCTGGATGCAGGTTCACCGTAACAGGTTAAAATTTGGTCAGGAAGACTGCCCGTCAAGCCGATCATGCGCCATATTGAGTTCAAGATGGCGGAGACATGCCCATGTCCGGTGCCCATCCCCATTAAAATGCTACTTAAATAAAAGAGATGGAGTTGGTAGTTTCCCTGGCCGTTTTGAGAAAAACTGAAGTTCGGACAAATTATTTTCAGAAAAAAAGTTCTCGATTGTAATATATTCCAGCGAATATGAAAGGGTGTTCTCGCAGATGAACCTTCTAGTAACTTAATCTAGGTAATCTAGGTCATCTTTGCTTATGCGGACAGATTCCGTAATGATGTTCATTAGGATAATAGAAATAAACCTCTCTCAGAGTTTATCACAAATAACAGAGTAAGGCTCTAGCTGTTCGAGTGTCGTCATTCTCCTGTTGATATCAAAGCCAAAAATCAATCGATAATCGACGAGATTATTCCGGACGGTACATTCAAAGAGTGGAATTTGCTTTAGTAATATAGCCTCTATGCGTAATAAGTACGGTGTTTTTCCTTTCAGAAAAAAGTACTGACGAAAGGTAAACAGTAAGAAATAAACATCATATATATGTATATGCATTTATATACATTAATTGTAATATTGTTTCATTTTAGGTGTGTAAGGATTTCGACCGTCTGGGAAGACAGTTGCTAAATAAAGGTTTTATTGCTGTCGAAAAGTACCATACACAATGCTTGAAATCTGTGAAATCCCAGTTGCCTCGGAGGGAATCCGAAAGAAGGAACCATCCGTTAGCTAGACACTGTGATATTCTTACAGCTGTTGAAACAAGGTTATCAATGTTGGTGATGACTTTTATGAAATACATAGATATTCATCTATGTTGCTTCATACCAGGGAAGGTAATGAATTTAGACAAGTTATTTAATGATATGAATTGACGCATGTTTACGGTAATTTGTAAACATACTCTTTTTATTTTGTCAAATATTTAAGGTGTTATTAATAATTATACTATTCACGAAGGTGTTAGGGAACACCGTACAAGTTGCGATCAAAAAATATGATGGATGATTTTTTAGCAGCAACTGCTGATTCTACAACCATTTGATGTAATATGTCCGAAAGCCTGATCTGTTGAGACAGGCAGCGTCAAGTTGGAACACGTTCTGACTTGCCAATCAGTGTTCAGAGCCACTAGAGTGAGGTTAGATTTACCGCGTCTGTCGTGCATTACGGATTTCGAACAACACGTGGATATTAAGTTCTGTTTTAAGTTGCAAAAAAAAAAGAAAAGAAAAAGAAAAAGATGCGTGAAATGTTGAAATTGGTGTTTGGTGATAATGATGTAAATCTGAAGATTGTTTACAAATTGTATGAGCGATTTAAAAGCGGAAATGAGTCAGTAGAAGACGAGCAACGTTCGGGATGTCCATTAACCTCGAAACGAGAAGAAAACGTGGCAAAAATGTTCTTCAAACAGGCGAATAACTATTCGAGAGCTTATCAAAGAACTTAGCATCTCGTGTGAGTCCGTGCAAAGCTTTTTAACCGATACTTTGCAAATGAGACGAGTAAGTGCAAATTTTGTTCCAACATCTCGCTTTTGATTCGCGAGTTTTTGCCGGGAAAGGTGTTTCTGTCTGTCCACATGCGCCTTGTTCACCAGATTTAGCATCATGCGTCTTCTGGATCTTCCTAACATTTAAAACTGTGCCTAAGGGAAAACGTTTTGACAGCATTCCTGACATTGAGAAGGCTACGACAGACCAACTGAACGCCCTTCCAAAAGAATCCTTCCAGAAATGCTTCCAGTCATGGAATCACGTTGGGATAAGTCCATTGCTGGGCAAAGGCAGTACTTCGATGGAGATTAAATCAAATTCCATGTAAGCTTATGACTGTTTTTAAAAATTAGTCACCGTATTTTTTGATCACACCTCGTACCTTAAATATTAGCTCAGTAAATGAATAAATTCATTTACAGATTTTTAGACTAAGTTGATTGAAGATTGTAATAATTGAAGAAAGTCACGGGAAACTTTTCCTTTCTAGTTTTTCACATTTTTGAAATAATTGCGTAAATTGAGAAATTCTTTAATCCATTTCCATGCATAATTGTCTAATACCTAGAGAATATTGTATACGAAAATTGTCAGTCCTTCCATGTTGACTCTAGAATTATTACTTTAATATTAATATTTTTCTGACCAGAGTATGTACTTCATTATTAAATTTGAATTAATTCGTAACAGTTTCCATAACGTTATGTAAAACGAATTGATTCAATTTTAATAAAGAAGTATATATTCTGGTCAGGAAAATATTAATTATTTAAAATTGTCACTGTTTTGAAGACGTATCTTTAAAGCCATGATTGTAGTTTTTATTTTATTTTATTTTATTTTTGTATATAGAAAATAAAAACAATGATACTACTAGTAAAATGTTCGAAAATTACGCAGTAAATCAGGGTAATCGCAACACTACTACTATATGATCCACATACTTTCGTGAATATGAAAAAGATATGTAGATTTTTCAAGGAAAAATTAACGAATGTAGAGGTAGGGTAATTCTCTTATGTTGCATTTCATAACGGCAAATGTGCAACTAAATACATGATTGTATATGAATATGTTTACAAATGTGTATATCCCGATTATAATGTAAGAAGCAGATAATGTTAATGTGATTGCAGATGTTTGACTATTATTAACAGAAAATTGAATATTGCTAAATACCAGGTTATCATAACATAAGTATCGCTGTTCAGAGAACTCTAGAGACATAACCAGTTGACAGAATGCAACCAAACCTGGTGGAAGCATATTTGGGAACATGCAGAAGCGATTGGTGTAGAAAATAAAATAGATTGGTTGCATTCTGTTGAGTGGTTACGTCTCCAGAGTTCTCTGAACAGCGATACTTATTTTATGATAACCTGGTATATAGGAAAGACTTTTTTACGGTTTTGCCCATATATTCCGTGATCTTGTTCGCCAGGTTGTCACTTCACATAAAAATCAAATCACATTTATAAGTACATTTTTCTCCTTTCATAAGCTTTGCTGCGAGCGTTTTAGAATTGAACCTAAACTAACTCTATGGCTTATGGAACCCGAAAGTTCAATGCTACGTTCACAAAAGCTGTCCACTGACTTCTTATCCTTAGACAACTGAATACAGTTTCCACTTTGAATTCCTATTTTTGCGAGATCCATGCTTAATATTATCCTCCCATCTGCTTCTAGGTCTTCCTAATGGTCATTTTCCGGTTAAAACTTTGAGAGCGTTTCTACTTTTTTTTTTCCATTCTGGCTACATGACCTGCTCATCTAGGACTTCTAGATTTGATGACCCTAATAGTGTTTGCTAAACGATATAAATTATGCAGTTTCTTGTTATGAAATTTCCACCGTTCCCGTTTCTCTTTGGTTTGAATAAGTTCTTGTTCATCAATTGCTTGTTTATATAGAAAAAAGGAAAGGCCACTATTTATGAAAGAACGGACGTACTGACAAGATGAGAGTCTCTCGTAGGTGCTGCTGCTTCTTTTCTTGATGTAGTGTTTGTAAAATGATTCAATCTTTATGTGAGTGACAACCTGGTGAATAAGGCCACGGCATAAGTGGCTGATACAGTTCAGGAAAACTTGCAGACTACGACATAAGTGTTTTACATATCGTTTTAATAATTTCATTAAATATGCGTTAGTTTCTATGTAGGTAAATAATAAAATGTTGCATTGACCTTAAAAACTTGTTTCATAATTTTAAAAAGAACATATCAAGAGCTTGGCATACTAAAAACAATACAATATTTCCCATTTTTGTTTTGCTTGTTTTTCATAAGTGAAGGGAGATTGAAGTTTAGAGCCAAATTGAGGAATTGTTAATTACATTAACTTGATTTAGTAAGCGGGGTAGAGATTAATGTATGTAAATGGTGGCATCTTAAGGGATAGATTTACTATATGTAGTCATACGAGGTTCTGTGAAAACAGAAACTAATCCACTTGGACTTATTTACTTAGTGATGTGTAATTAAGATTGAGTCAAGTCTGTGTTGGTTTATGAAACGTGATACCGACCAAGAAACGAATAGAACCCATGTTGAGCACGGTGAAGTCACTGTATTCCTCAACACAGAATTAAGCTGCAATATTACTAACAGAGATAATGAAATGCAACTTACCACAATCAACCATAATGTTATTCTACAACAGAAAATATTAACCTGAAGAATTTTCAGTGATGCCAGAATAATATTTCCCCCAAAATCTAAGTTAAGGCGGAGACTTAGAGGAACGAACTCAACTGCATTTGATTACGTATCATGTTGTTTTGGTATCCTGTGAATTAGTTTGTAAAAATATTATTACTTAATTTTAATAACTGTATGTTAGAAGTATTCTGTTTATTACAAACTAAATGTAACTACTATTTAAAGACAACATGATGCGTAATCAGATTCAGTTGAGTTCGTTCCTCTAGTGAATCAAGAGTCAAAGAAATAAAAGAAGTTTGTAAAACAAAAAGTAACAACGATTGCGGTATGTTTTGACCACGTATCAATGTACTAACAAAAAGTTTGACAAGAATCTTTCGCGGGGTATAACGTTATAAGTTAGATAGATGTCAACTTTTGGTGACTGTTTTGCAGTGGCTTTATGTTCAGTTTTTACAAGTTTGCTCTTTAATTATTAGCTAAGAATTGCCAAATCTAATGCATTAAAGAATATTTAGCTAATAACACAATCTTATTATACTATATTATGTATAGCGAGTAAAGTAATTCAATATTTTGGATGAAAATCATCAGCCATGATCACCAGGATACAATGAGGGTGTCTTGGTTGTTTGGGAAAAAGAGAGGTGGAGTTCTTAAAACTGCTCTGCTAAAATTATTTTAATCGAAATGAGAGCTGTATTAAGAAATTGGAAATTAATATTCAATATTTCCAATTATTGTGATTAATTTTGAAAAAAGCGAAAAATGAAAGTGAAACATGAAATGAAATGAAATCTTAAAGTTTTACGTCCCATAGATATGCCGGCTAAGCTAAAGGAGACGGTGATGATGAGAAATGAATGAAATGATGGAATGAAGGAAGTGGTAGGAAACGGGAGAACCCCGAGTTCACTAGGCATGAACTGGGATCGAACCAAGAGCCACTTGCACTAGAGGTGAACGCTCTACCATTGAGCCACCGCGGCCCTCACAGATGAAAGTGAAATCCGAAAACACTGATGGAACAATTGCTTGGACAGAAGCAAGCATTGTTGTTTGCTTGGTTTTGCACCTTGCAATTCGCATAGTCGGTGAATTGTATTTGATTTGTAAAGGAATACTAATATGAAGAGGGCTAAGAAAAATTTAGTTGAAATAAAAGCGACATAGTGCTGAATTATGTCGTCACATTTCAAATAAGGAAGATTCATCCATGTAAACTCAGGTTTTTTTAAGTATTGTAATTATTCAGGTAAATTTTAGGGATTTATTGATGTTTTATAGTTTTAGATTCATTCTGCTAACATATCAAAAACTATGGCCATTTTCGTTGTCTGATCTGGTCGTATGAGTTCAGTTTTTGAAGCATTGTTGAAAGTTATGTTCTTGTTAACATCAACAGAAATGTGTTTGAAGGAATGTTAGAACTGATTTAGTTGGCCTAATTATTAGTATTTCAACTGTTACATGTTTACTAGCAGAGACGAATGGTCTAATACAAATTTTGTTGATTCTACGAAGTAACAGGAAGGAGAGGAAATGTAAGCCTAATACTTCTCTTTTAAAGACCTTGTTCTTTGTAAAGTGTATAGAAAATTGCTATAATGTAACTGAAACTGAAGATCTCTTTGTCTTTTGAAGATTCGCATTTGTTTGAACTAATCTCACCAGTAGACAGAAAGTGAGCTCATTCGTGGCTAAATGGTTAACCCGGCGGGAGCTCATGTGGTTCGCATTCCACGTTATTCAGTAGGTCCACGTCTAATATAGCCTCGATGCTGAACGGACGTTAAAGTTAAAATCAACTCGCTTCAACTTTAGACAGAAAACAAGGTTTACGAAAGAACAGTTGGTGATCACTTAAGAACAAAATAAAACGAAAAAAGAAATAAACACAATTGTACAATGTACCCATGTATTAGGCTTAGTACACTTCAATTTCTCGGCGCCAAGTGGATTTTGTGGTGGATAAACACTATGTGCGTGGATTTTCTCAGGGTTCTCCCACTTTCTTCATTCCACAAATTAATTCATTTCTCATTATCACCTCTCCTTTAGCCTAGCCGGCATAACCATGGACGTAAAACTCATGATTTCATTTCATTTTATTTTTCAATTTTTCCACTTTGTGCAGCCACATAGACCTAGAAACACTGTGAAAATAACTATGCGACTGCTCGCTTCTGGACACATTCTTGGAAGCAAAGTTATGGCGTCACTTTAGTGATTGTTGAACCAGAGAGCAAGGTGAGTCGGCTATCAGTCGCCCAATAACCTTTGGCAAATATTCATGGAGCACATTTTGGGTTGGCTTTATCCAAAGAAACAATTCTGATAAAAGACACAGACTAAATTCTAACAAACACGTTAGCATGTATATTACTTTTGCAACACAGACAGACATAAAGGTAACAAAATAACACTAACTATGAGTACAAACTTATATCAGGCACACTAGGTAAAATGTCGATAAGTTAAATTCATATTTCATTTCACAAGATTTTTAAAGCGAAATATCAACATATTTGTTCATATCGAACCTCCCCTGCATGCATTTTTATTATTATCTTTTTTTTTTTTTTTTTTTTTTTTTTTTTTTTTTTTTTTTTTTTTTTTTACATTATTTCTGATATTCCATTGCTATTTCCAGGTCATCGATGAAATCTTCCGAGTTTTACGATTTATCGAGAAGACTAAGACTCCTCCTCGTCCACATGAGGTGTTGCAAGAACTTCGTGATATTTCCTCCATGGCAATGGAGCATTTTGATGAGAAGATTGTTCCTATGCTCAAGCAGAACTTGAACTCCTCGTCACAAGGGATGGGTATATCAAGCAGAAGCGGATTTGGTATGGCAGGTAGGTATCGTTACTCTGTACTTCATAAATTGAACTTACTCTGTTAATTCTGAGCAAACACTACATTGTAGGTCGGCGGCAAGAATGACTGTTCACAGTAGAAATAAGAAATACCGTACACGCCCATGGAAGGGCCTCGGCTGTGTAGCGATCCCCATCCTATTGGTTCTCTCATATTGCTGAGTAGCGTCAGTTACCTGCCTCGCTGGGTTAAAAAAAGAAAAGTTAGTAATATGTTCTGTTAGTTAGACACTTTTTACCATTACTGAAGCACTCTCTGATGTCGGTCCTTTTCGGTTATATATATCTCCCCCAAGTTGCGCAGTTGAATTTGGATTTAGGTGACATCGAAAGTATCACTATTCATCTCAGCGACTCCGAAAACTATGGATTCGGCACTGATATGTCATTTTCGATCATTTTTATATATCTTCGCCCATCCCTTCCTCAAGTTATGGGGCTGAATTTAAATTTAAACGGCATCGGAAATGTCACTGTTCTTCTCAGCGATCCCAAAACTAATATCGATCATTTTCTATCTCCCCTCTTCCCCCTCTCTTGAGTTGCGCCGTCAAAGTGAAATGATAAAATCCATCCCAGGCCCGAACCTCATCGTGTATGTTAGACCTTAGATCGGTCGGGTGGTTCAAGAGTTATTCAGCCACAAACATAGTCACTTTCATTTTTATTTATATAGATATTCAAACTGCCTGTGTTAAAGCCCCATTATCAGTTTCAAAATAAAGCAACGAAATATTCGAAGAAATTACGCCGCGGTTGCTCAGTGGTGCAGCGTTCACCTCTGGTGCATGGGGTCCCTGATTCGATCCCAGCCCGCGCCAAGTAAACTTTGTGGTGGGCAGACACCATGTGCGTGGGTTTCCTTGGAATTCTCCCGTTTGCTCCCACTTTCTTCGTTCCACCATTTCATTCATTTCTCATCATTACCGTTTCCTTTAGCCCAGCCAGTATAACCGTGGGACGTAAAACTCAAAGATTTCATTTTTCGTTTTGTCTTAGGATCTTGTTCTCAGATACTTTCAATCTATGTTCCTCCTTCCGAGTGAGCGACCAGGTTTCGCAACCACACAGAACAACAGGCATGGTTATCGTTTTATATATTTTAAGCTTCAATTCCTCGACATGATTCGCGACGTCAAGAGATTTTGAACTGAATAAAAACACGAATTCCCTGCTTTTAGTCGACATTTGATTTCTTCGTGAATATGGTTTTCTTCTGTTAATATTGATTCTAGATATTTGAAAGTATCCAGTTTTTCAAAAATATTATTCGATGTTTTAACACATCCATAATTTGCCGTATTACGATCCCGACGAACTTCCATGTATTTATTTTCTTTGCATTTGCTTCTAAACTCATATCCCTACAAGTGTTTAATAATATCTCTATATATCTTTCTATTGTTCTCCTATCATCCCTATGGAATATACATCATCAGCATATGCCATAACCTGGTGAACTCCATTCAGCTCCAGGCCCTGGTTGCTCTCTTTGATTTTCCTTATAGCGTATTGCAGAACAAAGTTAAATAATAATGGCGACAACGCATCTCTTTCTTTCAGGCCATTCTCGACGTGAAAGCTGTAGACAAAAATTTTCCTACCCGGACTTTACTTTGGGATTCATTTAACCCATATCCTCCCAAATTATTTTTTCTTGATTTTTTTGTAGTTTTTAGCTTTACTTGGCCTATTTAGAGTCCGACTAACTGATAATTTATTTTCCTAACTGTTTTCCTGTGCGCAGTAGACCGCCCCAAAAATGGGGCAATGGGCAGTGGAAGGGGTAGGTAACATGAAAAGTACCCGTAAAGGCAAGCGGCACTTTCAGTATACACTTACAAGCAAAGAAATAGTGAATTTGAACATTTTGTTTTATTTAGGACGTTAAGTCTTATATTTTATATAAAAGAGAACGCACAAATCCTTTGTTAGCTCATCACGCTAATACGGCTGAACCAATTTCTTTCATTTTTGGGGGGTTATTAGGATTTGGACCCTAGATGGTTTTTATCATATCACTTTAATTTTTAATTACCAGTGTCTTGAGATAATTGACCATTCAAGTGTCCATAACGTACAAATCCTTTGTTAGTTCATCATAGGTATAAAAATAAACGTATTTATATGCAACCCGCATGACCGTGTCACTCGGCGGGTTAACATAAATGACAGGCGCTATAATGTTAACATTTACTGCAATTTGAAAGCGAAAAAGTAAAAATTATCTAAGTAACAAAGTTTATTGCGTTCCGGTGTGACCGCAGCGAAGCGGGGCGGGTTAACATAAATGACAGGCGATATAATGTTAACATTTACTGCAATCTTCTATGGTTTTTATCATATCACTTGAAAGCGAAAAAGTAAAAATTATCTAAGTAACAACGTTTATTGCGTTCCGGGGTGACCGCAGCGAAGCGGGGTGAACGCTGCTAGTATTTTATAAACTGGAGTAAAGAAACATTAGGAATATACAATTGAGAAAAAATACATACTTATAGGTGAGCTGTTTTTGTACTTCAGTACTTTAACTTTGATCAATTTCATTTTCTCGTTATGTTAGGTCCTATCTTATTCAAAATCAACATATATGTCTTGTACGAATGGTATAGCTGTATATCATTAATTGATATAAGACTCAGACACCTCAATAATGTGGCAGTAGGAACTATAGTCATGGTGGCAGTATAATTTGCAAAAGTTGTTGGTTTGCGTACCTTTACCTGATACTTGCAAAAAATGAAATGAAATTTTTAAGTTTTACGTCCCACGGTGGATGTATATAGATAACGATATTTACAATATCTGATTCTTGTATCTGCATTGCCCACGTTTAAGATAACTTTAAACATACACACACACACAAATAAAATAACGGACAAAATTCTGTATCAGTCAACGCAAAAGTTGCGTATTGAAACTCAACGCAAACAATGCAAGAAGTTATTATAGCTGATAGTCGATTACCGGAATCTAAAACACAAAATTTGTGTTGAGTTGATGCAAACGCTACCGAGTGAGACTCACAGGATATATAAAAAGTACATTGCAATATAATGTCTACGTATCGAAATTGTAAAAAAAACACACTCAGAATTGAAACATTACGGACTAGCCAACAATACTAAATTTCATTAAAATGAAACATATGATTCTAATAATATTGAGTGGTAGCAATGAGAACGTTAAGGATGGTAGAGCTAGGATTTGCAACTTAAATTTAGAACAGTCTAATTCTAATATGAAGTTGAAGGCGTAGACTTGTAGATCGAGGCGTCTTGAAGATCTCCATGATGACTTGTCCGACAATCGACCAAGGTATCGAATGCCGAACCGAAGATACGGTGGCAAAAGTAACGAAGGTCCCAATGAGCAATGACCAAAACACCAGGATCGAGCTTTCTCAAGTGTATTTGTCTCGACTGTCTCTCTGACGTCATGAAGGAAGCAATGGTAGTCACTCACTCGACGACAGGCGTATTCAATTCGCCAAATTGACACAGCCAAAGTACATATCGATGACACAACATAAAGCAGCTATACTTCCTACTAGGCTGCTAACGTCGTCAGGATCGCATAGACTAAAACCAGGAAGAGAGAGATTTCCGAGAGTCGAAGTACTTACTACTCATCAACAATATTTCCTTATTGTGTCAATGTTTACCAGGTCGATGGTCGAAGCGAGCATTGATTCGTCGTAGGTGCATGACAATGAGAGTCCAGTAGAAACAAACACATTGAGAAAGCATCTGATCTAAACAAAACTGAATTCCAGTTAACGCATGTGAGACTGTTTGGTAGGCAGAAGGTAATAGGAAGTTACTACCAGTATTTATTACATATCGTTTACAAATACAAGGACTTCCTTGTAGTAGAGCAAACATAACGTAATTAATTATTTCCTTGTTGAAAATCTGGCGTCAGCTGGTGATGTCGATATCGGGTGTGAATAACATCTAACAGACGATGAGCTTCCTCTCAACAACACATGTTCGTTTGTAATGAATGAATGACAGGTTCCCAACTCCAATAAAGAATATGGTTCTTGGTTCGAGCCATGCAACAGAATGAATATTGTTTACAAGAAGTCGAAACTAAGTAGAAGTTGAAATAATAAGGGTATGTAACAAAATAAGACACTATTAAACAAATTGAGGGTTATTCAATAGTAGTTTCCGTTTTAGTTTCTGATAATTGACATATATATTATAATTCCTTTTCGCTGTTTTTGCGTTGCATTGTGATACACAATGTTCGAGTTGGCTTATACGGAATATTGTTCATTATTTCATTAGTGTGTGCGCGTTTAAAGTTACCCTGAACGTTGGTAATATAGATACAAGAAGCAAAGATTGTAAATATCGTTTTCTATTTACATCCAGATTGCAAGTATCATGTAAAGTTTTGTAAATCAACAACTTTTGCATATTATACTTCCACCATGTCTACAGTTCCCATTGCCCCATTATTAGAGCGCCGGAGTTTTATGTCAATTAACAATATAAAGCTATAATATTCGTACATGTTATATATTGTTTTTGAATATGAAAGAACCTAATATAATAAGTAAATGATCAGTTAAAATACTAAAAGGTAGAAAAAAACAACTCACCTTTCCCAACTCCACATTTTGTTGAATATCCGCCAAATTCACTTCTTTCCATAAACACTTAATAAACAAATGACAAGCTGAAATCGAAGGGTTTAGTGTTGCTAGATACCAAAACAATCTATTCATAAAATGATTACTTTTAAGTTACATAGCAGGTAAAAGAAAAAGTAGACCGCCCCATTTTTGGGGCATATGGGTTAAACATAGTTTAATTAATCTAATTAGCTTTTTCGGTATTCCAGATTCTGTAAGAATGTTGGATAATGCTTCTCTCGTAACCGAGTCGTAAGCCTTTCTAAAATCAATAAATATACTCATAAAATAATTAACTTAGTAGAATAAATAACAATAAACACTGCCTTCGGCACTGCTCCTGTAAAATCCCTAGCCAGCTGACATGCTCGTTCTTGCCTAAGCTTGGGTATAAATGTCATCGAGATTGGCACTTAACAGCTAAGCGATCCCGAAAACGCAGTAGACGTTTATGCAGTATCATCTTAGACGTTTTATTTATTTATTTTCATCCCCTCACACCCCCAAATTGATGGGGGACCAAATTTAGACTTTAATTATATGTGGAGTGTGACTATTCATCTTAGTGACCCAAAAAACTATGGATTTAATTATCGATCGTTTCCCATTATTTTTGCATATCACTCCCTTCCCACCCCCTAAGGATGCTGATGCAAGCTGAACGTGAACGTACGTGGCATGGAAGGTGTCATTATTCATCTCAGCAATCCCAATATCTTCGGATTAAACACTAATATAGATCATTTTCTATTAATTTTTACACATTTCCCCTTTTATTATTATTATTATTTTACATATCATCCTCCCCCTTTCTCCCTCGCCAGGCGTGGTGGTGATGGCTGAACTTGAACTTACGCGGCATCGGAAGTATTATGATTCATCTTTGCTACCCCGAAAACTATGAATTCGACATTCACGTACGCTCCCGAAACTCCACTTACTTATTACGAAAACTGTTCCCTTTGAAGCACTGCTCTTGTACAAAAGAAATACCAGAAAGCTAGAAGTAAAACATATCCTGTGTTCAATATCAGTTTGACCTTGCAACATTTCATCACAAAGATTACCTTCCAAACTTTTCCACGGTTCCGGTAGTTGTGATTCTCGCAATCTAATTTATATTCTTAAATGCACTGTCAAAACTTCTATGTTAACAAAACTCGGCTCTTTCAATTTATATCAACAATTATAGTTCTTCTGCAGTTTTCAAATTACTCATCTACCTGTCCCAGTACACGGAGCCCATCACAACAATACATTTGACCGTACCTTCCGTAAACTCGCAAAATAATTTCCTCAAACTCATCAGTATCGCTCAGAAAATTGAGAAGACGATCGGATTACCATCTCTTTTCGAACCTCCTTCCTCATCTTAATCGTCTGTCGCTTCGTTTCCGATACACTTGTTTTTAACTGCCAGTTTTCCTTCCTACGTGTATTTCATTTTCCATTGCGCCTTATCATTTTGAATGTTATTTATGTATTATTATATATAATTTATCTCTGTGTGTGTGTGTGTTAATTTCGTTACTAATTTATATTTTTCTCTCCATTCATTTACTACTTTTTTTTTTATCGTACATTCTTACCGACTCACTCATCGTATTAATTTTATCTTCTAACTCTAAATATTTTCTAACTTTCACTCAGGTAACATTATTACGTGATCCTGCCTTCCATGCTGGCACCTCTATGTTTTACAATTATTTTATTTGTACCTAGTATTTCTTTGCTTTCTTCCTACTTCCTCTCTATGTCCGATGAAGCGTTTAGTGAAAGTGCTTATAATATGTATAATTATGCTTTCCTTATTTTCTGGTGAATAATTCAGTTTCCATTTCCGCTTTAAGATTTCTTTGCTCAGTTTTACATGCACACAGATGGTTATCAAAGTAATAAAAACACCTTGCAAAACATGAGTTGAGAGGTGGTAACACTGAGAATGTGTATGTGTGTTGTTAACCATTTGTTAGGTTTTGTCTGTAGTACGAGGGATGTTTAAAAAGTAAGGTTACAAACCCTGTAGTGAAAATTATATATATTATTTCATACAATCAATACAGGCAACAGATAGTACATTCATTAAGTTATTCTTTGACATATTCTTCATATCGATTGAGGCACACTTGATGCATCGTGGGATGAGTTTGAAGATTCCCTCCAATTAAAAATCCTGTCCTTGCGTGTTCAGTCGCATTGTCACGAAGTGTTTCACCGCCTCGTCTGAAGCGAAGCGACGGCCTCCTAGATACTCCTGTTGCTGCGACATTCCCAATCCTGGCGCGAGTTGAGTTCAAATCTGTTGATGCTGTGTTGGGTCGGCCAGTGCGATCCTCGTCGGTGACGTTTTCTCTACCAGCCGCAGACTTTCGACACCATTCTGCGATATGCTGACGAGACACTACAGTCTCTCCGTAAACCTCTACCAGCTGCCGGTGAATTTCAGCCGTGGTTACATTTCGCCCACAGAAATCGAATAACTGAGCGGACTTCTTCGCGAGACCAGTTTCCCAAACGAGTCGCCATTTGTTTACATGTAACTAGTGCCGTAGGTGCGGGTGGCTGAAACTGTGCACAGTTGCCAACTCCAAGTATTTAAATTACCACATATGCCTCATCCTCTATAACAGACGAAGTTCCGAAGGTCCAGTCCCTTGTGACCTTAGTTTTTGATCCTTCTTCATACATCAAACAGAGATAAAACGGAAGCGGGCAGATAGTGGTGATGCAAAATAGATCTATTCTGCTTTCTAATAGGGCCAATTGTGGATATGTGGTTAATTGGTGCAAGTGTATCTAATGTGGTCAGTGCGTTAGGTATTACGTGGCAATTTTTAAACCACTTATCTCCATCAGCACTTTAGTGCGCGATGAAAATGACGCCGAGAACATGTAGACTGGACCACGAATGATTAGAAACACGTATACGGTCTTTCACGGTCATGTTTAAAATAACATTTCTTGATTATGTATAGCGGATGAGCAAATAAAATATGCTTCTAACTGCCTCCTACCTACTGCAGGGTGCTTACCTAACCGTGGAAGAGTCATGGATTTCGTAGACTGTGGAAAAACCTGGAATAAGCGGCGAATTTCGTTATCAAACCTTGAAAATGTAGACAATTTTCAGTTACCAGTAGACAATTAAAAAGAAAAGAAGAAAAAACTTACCAGAAGAAAATAAAAGTCGTTTTGATCGTCTTTCGGTCACGAAAGTCACGAAAATGTCATGAAATCAGAAGACGTTTATAAAAGTAAAGCAATTTAGCTTTTGGGTTACATTTTTTATTTTATTTGTACAAATATAAGTATAGACTGAAAAATTTTGTTCTATAAAACGTCAAAATTCACCATTAAAAGTGTCTATGGTTGGCTTTAGACGCTACAAAAACGCAGGTAAACAACGCTTCTATCGTATACATAAAAATTCGGCGTAATTCGCACCCAAATTCGCTCTTGAGAATGTTATGAAATTTTATGGTTTGGTAAAGAATAGGTCACGAAAAAGTCATGAAGTTTCATTTTTGAATTTTAGTAGACGCCGTGCGTCAGTAAAAGTTACGACCGTGAAATTGAAAATTTTTGGACAGTGAAAACCATGAAAAATCTGTAAATTCGATTATTTAGTTTGCGTGGGAAACCTGTACTGTGAAATTGGCTGGTGCTCTATGATACTGTGAGCTGCAGTTTCCTGGTATTTCGAGATTGTGTGATCACGTTCGCAGGACGCATTATTGTATGTGTTCTATGCATATCCTATGGTTTAACCCTTTGGAGTTCTAGTGCCTATTTTTAGGTACTAAAGTAGTGTCTTCATTATTCGATTAAAGAAGAACCAATAAAGCTTTTTGACTTTTTTTTTAAGTCTAGAGGCATTGTAGAACACTTACTTTTTTAAAAGTCTAGAGGCATTGTAGAACAAGTTACATATGGTTTCACGCCTTTTGCGTCGAGACATGGGAGGTGATGACGTCATAACTTTAACACGTTCGCTGCTGAGAACACCCATCGGCGTCCAGTACTGAATTTGGCGCTAGCAATACCTGCACTAGTGCTGGCGGGAAAGTGAATCAGCTGCAGAGACAAGCGCCGAGAGGCGTCCGGCGCATATGCCAAATTCAGTACTGGACGCCGATGGGCGTCCTCAGCAGCGAACGTGTTAAAAAATTATTTTTTTTAGGCCTATTTTTGTAATTTTTTGGCGGGCTTGCTTTTGCACTCCGAAGATTGAAATTTTGCACAAACATTCAGTTCACCGAGTAGTATTTATCAGATCTCTGCGTTAACACAGAGGGAACTAGAGGGGCAAAAAGGCTAAAAAAAAGAAATTTTTTTAACCAAAAAAAATCCTCTTTTCCGCGAATGTCACGCCTTAGATACATGATGGAGACATATGAATGATACCGTTTTAAAGGCAGTTCTGTTCTGAAGAGAATCATATACAAACCATGATCCTGGGATAAATAGGAATGTCTTAAGAATTTTTTACCTGAGATCCTGTTTTATACGGGAATCTGGGGTATTGTGAGGTATATTATTTTTTGGCGGGCTTTCTTTTGCACTTAGAAGATTGAAATTTTGCACAAACATTCACTCTACCGAGTAATATTTATCAGTTTTTTCAGATCTCTGCGTTAACAAAGGGGAGATCCAGAGGGGCAAAAAGTTTTAAAAAGGGATATTTTAACCAAAAAAATCCCTTTCTTTGCGATTTTTCCGCCTCAGATACATGATGGAGACAAGTGAATGGCACTGTTTGAAAGGCAGTTCTATTCTGAAGAGAATGATGGGCGAATTATGATCCTAGGATAATTAGAGGTGACTCAGGAAATTTTTTACCTGAGATTCAGGGTCTTTTGCGGTTATCTGGGGCACTGGGGATTATTGATAAATATTTTTCCCGCCCTTACTATTCAAGATAGAAGCTTGAAATTTTGCACACACATATAGTACACCCTCAGTATTTTTCAGCTGATTTTCATGTCTGCATTAACACAGGGGGATCCAGATGGCGCAAAATTAAAAAAAAAAATAGAGAAAAATCCCGATTTCTCTCAAAATTTCCCGCCTCAGGGACATGATAGGGAAATGTAAATGGTTGCTCTATTGTGAAAAAAACGAGGTATGAACCATGATCCTACGATAAATAGGGATGATGCTGTAGCCGCTTTCTGCAAGTCTATAATTTACTTTTAAAAAGCCGGAATTTTAAAGGATTAAGTATTGTTTTCGATCAGTAACACAATTTCCAAGATTACAATGCGCCAGTTCACACTTCTGGAGCTGTTGACGCGGCATAAAATATGACATCTTTCCTGGCCTGCCCATTTCCAAACTTCAATATTTCCAAACACATGTGGTCAGTTCTGGAGGTCAGACTGCAGCTCCGATATCATCGTGCGTCCTCGTTGACGAAACTATGTGCTAAGCTGCATGAGGAGTAGAGATGCAAAAAAAGGTCGGCTCTTTTGAATCGATGGTTTTTTGCACATAAAAGGCCGGCTTTTCTGGGGAATAAACGAGAATTTAGGAAATTTTGGCTTTTTTCATTTTCATGATTTTTCTATTCAGATAGCTTTCTTATAGTGTACTCTAAAGTTAAATAAGATTTCATGACCTAAATACCATATTTCGCTCTGGAATTCACCATCATGATGGATGGAGCACATGATTTATGAATTAAAGTAAACGTAAAGTACGTAGTATTTGAGAGCAATATTAGATGCTATTTTACTTTATTTTAACTTCTGAGTTATCGACATTATTTTCTGCTCTAGATCATTTCTTTTTAGTCATCTGTGTTTCATTTCTTAGAGCTTACTATTCTAGCTTCTAGACATAAGTTAAATTTACGTTTTTCAATCTGTCAGAGCGTACTTCCACATTTCCGTTATACTGTCTGTTTATTTAATCTTCCGGACACACCCTTGAATACCATTTGATGGAAATAATCAGTATCGGATTTAGAAAAGTATTTGGGAGGGATTTCTCTGATTAATGTTTGTTTTTCCTAAAAATCCCTAATTTTTATTTGGGAGGAGCTTGAAATGTATGAGTACAGGTATAACAAATATTTCGTTTCGTTTGTATATTCAGCTATAATCTTCCAGATACAACCTTGAAAACCATTTTATACTGATAACCAGTGGCGGATTTAGAAAAGTATTTTGGGAGGGGTTTTTCTTATTAATGCTTAGTTTTTCTAGAAATTCCTAATTTTTTATTCGAGGAAAGCTTGAGTTTATGAGTAAAGGCAAAACTAATATTTAGTTTGTTTCAGAAATTCCGTAATTTCGGGGTACAGGCTTCAATCCGAAAGACATCCCCACCCTAAACCTCTTCAAATCCAGCACTGTTGATAATTAGTAATAACAACGATTTAAAAACGATAAGAAAGAAAGGAAGTCGACCAGGACTCACAGTACACGCACTCTCTCTACATTCACAGATGAAATTAAGAAAAACTTTTGTCAAAATGGTCGAATGCGGGGTTGAATCCCGAACTTCCCAATAGAAGCGCGAAAGCTAACCACTCACTCATGTTTGTTGTGCAGTTGTGCTTAACTTAAATGTATTCTCTCTCTCTCTCTCTCTCTCTCTCTCGCCACAAAAGCTCTCCATTGACTTCTGTCCTTATCCAATTCAATCCAGTTTCTACTCTGTACTCTAAGATGCACCTAGAACTTCTTAATAGACGTTTTCCGATTGGATTTCCCTAAAGCGTTCCTACCTTCTTCCATCCTGGCTTCATGACCTGCCCACCTGAGCCTCCTAGACTGGATGGCTCTAACGATATTTGGTAAACCGTATAAAATATGTATTTCTTCCATATGAAGTTTTCCCCATTCCCGTTTCCCTTGGGTCCTAATATTCGCCTCAGAATTTTATTCTTAAATATTTTCAGTCTGCGTTCCTCCCTCAGCGTAAACGACCATGTTTCATAACCACAAAACACAACAGGCATGATTAACATTTTATATATTTTAAGCTTTAAATTCGTCGTCAAAATTCGCGACGACAAAATATTTTGAACTGAATAATAACAAGAATTTCCTGATTTCAATCGACATTTAATTTCTTCGTGGACATGATTCTGGTCTGGTAATACTGATCTTAGATATTTGAAAGTATCCACTGTGTCGAAAGTATCAATTGATATTTTTTAACGAATTCATAATTTGCCGTATTACGATCCTTGTGAACTTCCTTGTATTTAGTTTTCTCTGCATTTACTTCTAAACCCATGACTGTGCAAGCGTTTAATAAGGCCTCTGCATTTCTTTCGATTGTTCTCCTCTCAGATTTACATCATCACCATACACCATAACCTGGTGAATACCATTCAGCTCTAGGCCGTGGTTGCTATCTTTGATTTTTCTTATAGCGTACTCCAGAACAAAGCTGAATAATAACGGCGATAACGCATATCCTTGTTTCAGGCCAATCCCGACGTGGAAGCTCGCATTTTTCTACCTGGACTTTACTCTGGGATTCATTTAAACAAATTTTAATTAATCTAATCCTGGCTAAAAGAATGTTGTACAATGTTTCCCTCCTAACCGAGTCGTAAGCCTCTCTAAAATCAATAAACAGTTGATGTACTGGGTAATATATTCCCATTTCTTTTCGAGTATTTGTCGAATGGTAAATATCTGGTCGATAGTTAATCGATTTCGTCTAAATCCACACTGATAATCTTCAATAATTTCATCTGCGTATGCGATCAATGTTATTGATACAATATTAAGAGAAATGCCTTGATAATTATTACAATCAATTTTGCCGCCTTTCTTGTGAATTGGAACAGTGATTGATTCTTCCACTCTTTTTAAATGTATTCCATAGTTTTTCTTTTTTGTAAAAAAAAAAAAAAAAAAAAAAAAAAAAAAAAAAAAAAACGTAACGATATGTTGAATTTTCTTGTTAAAAATTCAGGACTGGGTAAACCGTGATGGTGGTTACATATTCTAGAGCCTAGGAAACCACACGCTCAGATGAACCGCCTATTACGTATATGATCCATGAACGGAAAATTCGATATTTTCCCGATTCTGAACAAGCTTAAGGAACAATCAGTGCATTACAGAATTTGGAACTTTACCGATTTTGCAGATCCGAAGCACCTGATAGGTGGTAACAGATTATTACGTATGTGATCAATCAATAAAAAAATTGTTCGAAATATTCATATAATGTATATGAAAGTTAAAACTTAACTGAAAAATCTCAAGAATGTACAGATCCACCCGGAACGAAGCTCTTGATATGCATATTTCTCTCATGTTTTACTTAATTTTGTTTCCAAAAGAGGGTATGTGATATTTTGAAGTAAAAATACTACATACAATTTTGCTAGTTTAATGTAAATATGTTAAGAATTTTAAAAAATCTTTTTGAAATTCATGTTTTTTTTTTTCAAGGTTTCATATTATTATCTGCATCAACTAATACTTAAATGAGTTTTCATGTTGTAGAGAAGCGAAACAAAGTCTGCTTTATCATTTTAAAGCAAAATTAAAAAAAAAAAATTCCCAAGCAACAAAGCAAAGCAGAAAAAATCGATATTTTTCAAAAAAAAAAAAAAAAAGAGTTTTTCCGAGCCTTTGCATCTCTAATGAAGAGTGGTACAATATTCCTCTGGAAGCCATACATATATGAAAAATCAGAGCTTTTCTGCAGGCTGATAATGATCTAACGCTGTAATAATTAAGTTCATTTTCTTCAGATGTTCCCACTATTAGGATAACCGTGTGTAAGTAGCAGAAAAGGGTAAAATCAGAATCACACAACACTAAGTTCTT
This sequence comes from Thermobia domestica, assembly GCF_964235325.1. Classification (NCBI taxonomy): domain Eukaryota; kingdom Metazoa; phylum Arthropoda; class Insecta; order Zygentoma; family Lepismatidae; genus Thermobia; species Thermobia domestica. The sequence goes on from NC_137462.1 coordinate 267,151,999, forward strand.
TCGCTCGAAGCTTCATCAGAAGAAAGATGCAAAGGGCCGCGATGGGTACCTGGTTCGATCCCAGCTCGCACCAGGTGTACTTTGTGGAGGACAAACCCGTGTACGTGAGTTTTCCCGTTTCCTTCCACTTTATTCATTCCACCATTTCATTCATTTCTCATCATCATCATCTCCTTTAGCCGAGCCGGCATAACCATGGGAGGTAAAGATTTCATTTCATTTCAAAGATAGAAAGATGCAGAAATAGAAAGAAAAACGAATGGTTAAAGCGGTATAGCTGTGAAACCTCCAGGTGGACACCCTGTTGGGAATGCAATCACTTGATAGTGTTTCCAGGTTAAAAGCGTTTACAGAATTATAGAATTCAGTGTATAGTCGAAATACAGACTAAACCAACTTTTTTTATTTATCAGCAGTAAAGCTGATGAATGGGTATTAGTGTCACCCGTAGACTGTAAATGAGACAAACATTGCCCCGTTACAAAGGTTATAGGGGAGCCAGCAAGAGAAGGTCTGTTACAGCTCTTAGTGACGTTACTACTACTCACGTGTCAAGGCTTTTTTCGGGGCATCTGTAATGGCAATTTAATTAATGGTGTAAGACAGTGTGACCGTGGTTGGTAACACTAGTACCAAAGTAGGGACTGCATTTTCCCTCCCCATGTAGTAAGAAACTTCAGAGACCATCTCTTGTTGGCCCCGCTATAGCTGCTTTGTATTATCGCCAGGAGGTCATAAGAAGATTAATATGCTCTTCCCTTAAATAATGTCACTCGGAGATCTTGACCTTCAAGGAAAAAAGTTGGTTTTGTTTGTGCGCAAACTATAGAATGATAAAACTTATAAATCAGTCGGTAGGGCTACTGGAATGGGAAGGATTAATATATAGCTAGGGAGATTTATATTTGTATAATTATGTATTAAAAACGTTAAAAAAATGATAAAGCTTACGAATAGAATAATAGAAGTTAATAATGAGAGAAAATGCAAAACGAAAAGCTTTTTTTTAAGGAGGTGGATATTATAAATCGTGACCAGGATAGAATGATGTGTGTTCTTGTTTGTTTTTCAGAGACGTGGCAATTTTGTGTGTTTGAAGATATTTAACGTGCAAGAAAGTTTGGTCGAAATTATTGTTGTGGTGGGTCAAGTAGCTGGTTAATGTTGTCATTGTAGGAGTATCTATGATCGTTGATTCTGATCCGAAGAGGAATTTCTCTCCTTCACTACTCTATTCCGCAACACACAATTCATCATAGCATTGCACAACCATACCTTCCACATAATTATCGTCAGAAACTTTTTCCTGAACTGTTGATTTCACTCAGAAAGAAATGAGTCGGAACTTACTTATCCATGAATTCCCCTTCCCGGTTTTAACTGTCCTTAATACCTATTTGACCACTCTCAGTTCGTTTCATACACACACAGGGTGTCTATCGGTCACGAAAGTCATGAAATCAGAAAACGGTCATGAAAGTCAAGAAAAAGTCACGAAATTTACGTTTTGGGTCACGATTTATATATATATATATATCTGTACAAATGTAAGTACAGACTGAAAAAAATTGTTGTGTAAAATGTCAAAATTCACCACCAAAAATGTCTATGGTCGGCTTTTGACACTACCAAATTGCAAACAAAGCACGCTTCTATCACATGCATGAAAATTGGGTCAAATTCGCTCTTGAGAATGTTATGAAATTTTATTGTTTGGTAAAGAAAGGGTCACGAAAAAGTCAGGAAATTTAATTTGGAATTTTAATAGACACCCTGGACACATATTTATTATTGCTAATTCTTTTTTTGTTAAAGGATGCTCATTGGTAGAATGCTTACCTTTGATACGTAGGGTCCCTGGTTCGATTCCTGGCCAAGTAAATTTGTGATGGATATCATGATGTCTGTGGGTTTTGTTGAGGTATTCCCACTTTCTCATTTCACAATTTCATTCATTTCTCATCATCACAATCTCCTTTAGCCTATACGACATAAGAGCGGGACGTAAAACTCAAGGATTTCGATTGGTTAATTCTTTTGGACGTTATTGAAAAAATAATACATAAGATGTGTATATCTATTTCGGCCAGTGACTATACTTGAAACTAATTCTATCTGTAATAACTAAAATCATGAATTTCACTGACATTTCATAACAGAAAGTGGTTACCCTGTTGTAATGTGAATTGCATGAAGACCATATTTATCGATAAATTGCTTCGCCAAACTCTTGTAGATCATTCAATATATATATATATATATATATATATATATATATATATATATATATATATGGTCTAGGAATTAATTCGTGCGGTTGGTACGCACACATTGAAGCTGTAGTACAAACACAAAATACATAAATACCTTAAGAAAAATATTGTCCATCGCTAGCCACCACTTTCGCCCATCTGTCAGGCAATGTACGGATTCCGTGGCGAAAGAAGTCCTCATCCTTGGAAGCGATCCAGTCAGAGACCCATGTTTCGATATCTTCTGAAGAAGTAAACCGCTGTCCAATCAAATCGTTGTTCATGCAATCGAACAAGTAGTAGTCCGAAGGAGCAACGTCTGGTGAATACGGCGGGTGGGGTAAAACTTCCCATCCGACATTTTCTAAATAGGTTTTGACCGGTTTTGCGACATGTGGGCGAGCGTTATCATGTTGAACAATAAGTTTATCATGTCTGTTCTCCCATTCTGGTCGTGTTCTGGCCAGAGCTTGCTTCAAACGCATTAATTGTCGTCGATAACGTTCTCCATTCATAGTTTCACCCGGTTGCAGCAGCTCATAGTACACCACACCTTTCATATCCCACCATATGCACAGCATAACCTTTGCACAGTGAATATCTCGTTTTGGTTGTGATGGACCTGGTTCACCTGGTTTCACCCAGGCCTTTTTTCGTTTAGGGTTCTCGTAATGGATCCACTTCTCATCACCCGTAATAATTCGATGCAGAAACCCCTTTCTGCTCTATCGTTGAAGCAGCAATTCGCAAATGGTTTTTCGTCTTTCAACGTCTCTGTCTTTCAATTCATGTGGAACCCAATGTGACATCTTTTGAATCATTCCCATGGCTTTCAAGCGTTTGGAGACTGTTGTTTGATCAACGCCTAATGCTGCTGCAAGTTGTTCCTGCATTTGACACGAATCCTGCTCGAGCAATGCTGTCAATTCTTCGTCTTGAAATTTTTTTGGCTGTCCAGCTCGCTCTTGGTCTGCCAAGCCGAAATCACCACTTCTAAACCGTGCAAACCACTTCTGACACGTTCGCTCAGCTAGAGCATGGTCACCATACACTTCCACCAAAATACGATGACTTTCAGTCGCACTTTTCTGCATGTTAAAGTAATGCAGCAGGACACCCCGCAAAAACACTTTATCAGGCACAAATTGCGCCATGTTCACTTAACTACAAACTGGTGTTGTTGACGCTTTAATCCACTGCCCTATACTACGAACGATACGCGATGACAGGGGTTTGCAACACATGTGTGGATACACGGAACTGTGGGACACTCCGTTCGTTGCGCCATCTCTTGTCCACCCGCACGAATTAATTCCTAGACCAAATATATATATATATATATATATATATATATATATATATATATATATATATATATATATATATATATATATATATATATAAAATATTGTAAAGAGATCAATATTTATTGATTATTGATTTGTATTGATTTCCCTCTCATTCATTTATTCTTTGTCTGAGATACGTAATTTCCATTAAGGACTGTCATCAGTGTTGTGAAGCTTTTCTCTTTTTTTTCTTTCTTGTTTTTTCTAATTACATAAAACTGTTTTGTACACATCAAGAACGTTAGACATTCGGAAGACTTAGCTAATGAAATTCATTTACGTCTGGGAATTCGGTTAATATATTCTTCCGTAGTTTCGTGTCTTCATTGCTGAATCGTGAAAGTGTTTGTTTACGTTTGTGTAATGTATTATGTCAATGTGTATTTTATGTAATAAAGCTGAGAGAGTTCCTTTCTTGATTATCTAACCATCTCTGACGTCAAAAGTACCTGTTGAGACGAAATCGTCTCATCGACACGTGTCTGGAGTCAGCAAGAACACCAGAAGATTTGGATCCTTAAATACTCCGTTCAACCCGGAAGGAGAGAGTCAGTCCGGGGAGTTCATGAGAGTCAGTCGGAGACAGTCCTCGGAAGTACGTAGGAGTCAGTCCGGGAGTTGAATCTACTGTGCCAGTCTTTGGAGTTGGCCGGAGAACGTCGGAGTCGGTTAGTTAGAAGACTAGTCGAACAACCTTAATTCGGTCAACGGCAGGATCTAGCTCAGTGGCTAGAGAATCAGTTTACTTTATAACCAGAACGACAGATCACCGGTCATCATAAAGAAAACACCAAGGAGCCCAGCAGAGATAATAAAACAACAGGTACTGTGATATCAAATTTCATCCCTTCCTTCCCTCACCCTTCACCTACACTCTCTCTCTCTTCAAATGTCTTGAAATTCTCACTTTTATTTCTCTTATTTTGAGACGGGTGTCGTCTGTCCCAGGACCCGATCTACCTATGAGACACATCCCAAGAAATTCTTGTTGACAACACAGCTTTCTTTGAAAATCTATTTCAAATTAAGCACCCGTAAAATATATATAAAAACTTAGAGTATTTGATGACAACTACCAGCAAAAACTAAGATAAGGGATAGGGCAGGGTTTGTGCCCCACGGGTTTTTTCGGGTTGGACCCGCCTGAAAAAAAAAAAAACACCTTAAAACTCACCTGGATTTGTGAGCTTTTTGTTAGTATATTATTGGTACAACTGAGGTGGTCACATTGAAAGTGAATTTTATCAGATTTTGGACTTCCCTTGGGCGAATTAGATGCTTTCACGTTAAGGTATACAACAACATTCAACATAAGACCTTTATAAAGTTCTGAATAAGAAAAACTTACTTTAGCTTTAGATAATTATAGAACAAATTAATTTATGAATTATATGTATAGCCTATTTGAAGTAAAATATGTAACTTTATATTTTAGAAAATACTTTCCGTGAATAGCGTGCTCGCCGACTCGGTGACGCCGAGGAATCCTATCCCTCATACGTTTGACGGATTTAAGGCCATAGGTTCCGAAAGCTGCATTTTCGGGAAAAACCCGTCGTGAAAGAAGTGCTCGGGAAATTTCCGCAATTAAACGCATAAAGCATTGGAAGTGAATACTTCAACGATTAAACTATTTATTTTATATAGAACATTTTGAAACATTTATTTTATAAAATATGAATTATATCTTTGTTTTAAATTAATATATTTGGTTTTCATATTTGGCGAAAGTCACTGAGGATGACTTGATCTACATTTGTTCATTTGTCTGTTTGTACCACACACACTACAGAGAACAACTTTCGGTCTTTTAAGTTTCAATTTTCAGGGTGCAACCACGAGACATTCTAAATTTACTGTTGAGATTTTGGCGGCATACCAACTTAATATATGAAAAATGCGGGATCTTTTTCTTCTTCCTCAAAATAGCGGGTATCGACGCTACAGAGTGCAATTTTCGGACTTGAAATTTTGAGGGTAGAAGCACGAGATATTCTAAATTTGCTGTATAGATTTCCTCGGCAATCCAATGTAAAATTTCAAAATGGCTTCCATTTTTTCAAAACAACAGTGAATAGGAAATTGTTGCAAGTTATGACAATGACAATCTTGAAATATAAATCACATTTTAACACTTTTACCCCAAAGACACTGAAATGTTTCTAAAAAAAAATACAATTAGACCCGAAAAAACCCATATGGGCCCAGGTGGGTTGGGTTTTTCAATAAAACCTGGGTTTTTTCAAACCCTGGATAGGGACAGGGTAGGTTAGGAGCGGTGCCTGGTACAATTTTATATATATATATATATATATATATATATATATATATATAGTTTGCCCACTATTATCTCAAACCCCATACCATATTTTTAATGCAAATATTCAGAGGTTTCGTTGTATACCTTATCCAGCAGGTAACGACATTATTAGTGTGATGAACTGACATGTTTGCTCTTGTTCCTTATCTTTCTGCAACCAACATTACAAATCTGCTATTCAGTGTTGTATAACATTCCGGGATAGAGCGATACACAGACTGATATGTTTCCCTTTTATAATTAGAGTAGTCACCAACTGAATTTAATAACGAAAGAAAAAATAATATGTAAAACATGATAACTGATGCTTTGTTTTCTCTCATTCATTTCAGGTTCACCTCTGCTCTCTAATTCGCCCACGCCAAGAATTATTGCTCATGAAAAAATTAGACAAGAATTCTTGAAGATTCAGTCATCCGCTAAATCCAATAAAGCTTCTCTTAACTCTTTAAAGAAGGAAGTGATATTTCTAAATGCACAGGTAATTTTTAATAAGTTAATCGGGCATTTTGAATAGTAATAACTCTCTAATCTCGAAGAGAACACACCTTGTATTTCATAAAACCGCAGAATTTTTGCGAAATTTTCGCGGAACGCATGCTTTTAACATTGGTGGAAGTAACGTTAAATCCACTTCCTCATTAGTGATGAATTTCAGCTTGTTTGTGGGGTAAGCCTCAGGAAAGATATATTCTTTATTGCAGCAAATCCAGTACTTATTCCCGATTGGAGCTCATGTAGTTCAGGTCCCATGTTAAGCTGAAGGTCCACTTCTCATATAGCCATGCTGCTGAACAGGACGCTAAGCTCAAATTCAATCCATTACTTATTCACAAAAGTTATCGCAGAACATAATTTTTAAATCAAAGAGAAGGAATTGAATCTGTTCCTCTAATTTTAATCTTGGGAAAGCCAGAAATGTCATATTCACTATCTAGTCTTACCATGAATACTGTACCAAAGTTTTAAGTACATTGACATAAAATGGTTACAGATATTTTAATATTCTAATAACATGAGATACAGGGATGCATTGTGAACCAAAATTACAAGTAATTATTCAAAATGCCCACCATTAGCATCCACACTGTCCTTGCGTCTCATCAATTGCATTACGCAACATATCAACTGGAAAATCTGCAGTTGCCTTCCGAAGAAACCGCTTTAAACTTTCAATATTGGGTTGTCTCTTCTTGCAAGCCATCTCCTGAAATTTGGACCAAAATTTGTAGTCCAAAGGAGTCCAGACTTGCAGAAGACCAGTCTAAAATATAAATGAAGTCTGAAACATTAATACCTCCAACCACTGCTGGGTTGTCCGTGCCTCGCGTGCCGGGTCTTGAGTCCTGCTGGAAGCTCCAGTTCTGTCCATGAAAGAGGGTGGTGAGATTCTTGACTAGCCTTTCAAGCATTGTCTCTCGATACACTTTTGGCTGACGTTTTGACTCCCGTTTCACAGAAATGGATCTCTGTTGTGCCCTCGTAGCTCAAACCCCACCACACTATGACTGAGGCAGGATGCTGACCCCTCTGCATCCTTGAAGCCTTTTCAACATCTTTTCAAGAGGATGTGGTATATATCCTGTCATTTTCGGCATCGAAAGTCTCCTCAACACTGACATTTTTTTCATCAAGAAAAAGGATTCAACGGTGCCCATTGGCTAGTACTTTGGTTTTGATGAGCTTCTGGCGCTTCAATTCATTTGTCAGGAGGTGTCCTTTGCGTTGTGTGTAAGTATGGAGTTTCAGGTCACTGTTTAACATACGAGACATAGATATTTTCGATATCTTTAGTTCACGAGCTATAACTTACTGTTCCCTAACTGCATTTCATCGAACACCTGCCGTCACTGCATTCACAAGTTTCGATGTTCGTACTGTGTTTGGTCTTTCTTGCTGCGGGCAATCTTTCAGTTCCAGTCTCAACATAGCACTGGATAGTGCTGTAACTTTTTTTTTTTTAATAACTAATTTGCAACTTCTTGATAGCTCTAAAAATCTCTTCTGGTAATTTACCTACCTTGTGCAACGCTATCACGGCCACACGATTTTCATGCTCGCCCCAGTCTAACTTGAATATTTGCCGTATAACTGACATCTTTATACTTCTTCAGCTTATCCAGCAATAACTCACGCTTCACGACACCGCTCTTAAAGCCGTTTACTTGTACCGGCAGAAGTAACAACCACCCTCAAAAGCTGGGACAATATTTATGGTAAGACTGTGTATATTGTACAACAGAATAAATTTTACAAAAATTATAGTGAAATATATGTATTTTTAATGGTCGAGTGTTAATTCAACCTTCTTGACTCATGTTAACTGTAAGCAATGGGGATTGTGAAAAAGCCTTAGAGAAAACACATCATATTGGTCAAATTCATGATTTTTTTTTTCAGCTCTTTCCTTTCTACGTTAGGTTGGAAAATTTTCATCTGTCTCTTGTAAAATTACCTAAGCTAACAGTATCATGTTAAAGCGCTACAATACCTCATGCCGTAAGCATCGGTGGACCACCGATGAGCAACTAGCGACATCTCGCCAAAAATTGGCGGCCCCGCAACGACGATCCGCGGTTGTCCCACTTCCATTTTGAAAATTATACCACCGCGGCAGAGACGCGACGAAACACCAATGAACCACAAAATTACTCCCCCAAAATATGTTAAATCGCCTATATGCGTGATTTGTTTACATTAAAGTAAGTCTGAAAAGCACTAAAAAAAAAAAAAAAAGTACCCCGGGGTGGGCGCGAAGCACTAACCTTATGATTCCTAGGCGTGTATTCTACCGACTTCGCCACAGAAGCGATGAGGAAACCCTCAATTATAGAGGAATAAATCGTTGAGGACTTTTTAATTTGGTCAGTCTGAGTGCTCCTTTAACCTTGTATATTCGACGATAACCGTTTGGGATAAGAAGAAATGCTTTCGCCATGTAATTTTATAACAAAATGACGCGTGTTATTTCATAGTTCTCCCATATTCACTTTCGAATGATCAGCGACAGTTGCCGTCTCAATTCATACAATTATACGCAATCTTAAGATTTTTCACGGGGTTATGCTTGATCCGCGGAATTCACTTTATGAACACTTCGTCAGGCATAATAACCACATGCACATGACTGGCGATAACTCATGATCCCTTTGCGGTTCGCGACGAATCGAAGGAGCACAGACCAAAATAAAGTCCTCGCTGCTGCGCGGTGGTAACTTCAACACCCCGAGTCGACAAAACCCTGCCGCCAGTGACACACTAGTGGCAATCCTTCGACGCGTCGCTATAACGACGATCGACATTTACCGGCAAGTGGGCCACTAGGTGTTGGCGACGTTTACGGCATTGGGCATGTTAGAATGTAAATAATACTGTTAGAAAAATATCCTGGTTTTTGGACAGTTCTCTAATTAGGCTTTTTCAGGATCCGAATGAACTCGAACTCTTTTGAATTTTCGGATGTCAGACTTTATATTATCTTAATATATCTACTAATTAATCTTAATTTTCTCGTTATTTCTAATTTATCGTTATTTATTCCTTTGGTTATAGGTTAAACGACAGCGCGCAACCACAGCTGCTCAAGCATCTAGGCTTCGAGAACAAAGCAATACGCTGCGTGAACATGAAACACAGATAGCAGAATTGCGTCGCCACCTTGAAGAATATGAACAGAGATTCGCAGATTTAACTGCTGAATTGAGCAGAGCACGTAGTGGTCCTTCTACTTCGTCACAGCTTGATTCCGAAAGATTGCATCCTAGAAGCTCCAAGACTAGTGCAATAGCAGCCTCTACAGCTACGAAACGAGTTGAACCGGAGGATGGCAGCCCGTCGAAACCAAAGAGGAAGACAAGTATGGAATCACGTGCAAAGAAACGACCCAAATTATAGAACATAATCATTGGGGGAAAAAAAGTCATACTAAACAAGGGATAATGAAATTTAAAAGAAAAATGTTATAGGCATATTGGTGTACGGCGAAAACTGAATTTAAAGCCCTAAATTTTTACGGTATAGTAATTTTTATTTTATGTAAAATACGTACAGATACACATATATTTATTGTAATATACATTAACGGCGTTGTTTTCATTATTCATTCCATTTAATAACACTGGTTTACTTTTAAAGAAGAATTTATGTTTAAAAGTTACAATCTGATTGTCTTTATTTTCTTAAAACAGTCTGTTTTAACTGCGTTATTTAAGAATTGCAGAGTAATTTTTCACAAGATGATGTGGGCTTTTTATTAAGATGAAGGAAACTGCCATTTTTTAAAACTATAGTTTTCAGTATTTATGAAATATTAGTATATTAGAAATAGATTATTATTTATCAAAGCTTTTAATATTTCTACCCATAAGTCTTTACAAATGAAATAAATATGTATTTATGTTCATTGTTAAGTTGAAATCATCAAGTGCTTATGTAATTGTAATATGTACAAATGAACCCAATTTGTATATAATACATTTCAATAAATTTGCTATTTAAATGATTTTCTAAAGTTCTTTAATTTCGTGAAACTCATTTTAGCCTGCTGCTTTGCGGAGTAAATTTTTAGTACGGAGAGATCAATGCAGTTCTAGTATGGATGAGGGGGTATCGTAAAGTTTTAATTATCGCAGTAAAAGAATCATGTAACGCTAATTCTATCGTGAACTAAGTTACATATGCACTGATTCTAAACGTTTATGCAATACACGAGATTATCTGGAATAATTCAACGCAATAATGCATTTCAAAGATATATTATTATCCTTCAACGTATAACTCGTTCGACAGCTTAAAATATTGTACATTCAGCTTACACAAGATGGTTCCTCGTTACATCTATATCTTTCTAGTTACTATAGCAACGACATTAAAACATGTAAACAAATCGTCATAGCACAACGATAACAGACAAAATCTCAATATAATACAAAATATTTAAATTATTTCTTTATATAATTTCTTCTTCTTCTTCTTAGTAGCTTGTGCCTTTTTAAATAATTCATTTTGCCCGTAAATACAAATAATACTTAAAAGTACATAAGAATTATACATTATCATTGTAATTAGGATGCGGAGATTGTTGTGATTTGTAATTGGTGCAACCCCTCTCTATGTAGTCACCACCCAGATTTACACGTTTCTCCCAGCGTTACTTCACTTTATGAATGCCGTCGTTGTAAAAGTCTACATATTGTGTTTTAAACCATTCTTCCACCTCATGAATGACGTCATCTGTGTTGTCAAAATGGCGACCACGGAACTGATTCTTCATTTGATTAAATAAGAGAAACCAGTAGGTCTGAGCTCGGGAGAATAAGGCGGATGCTGCAATACCTGGAAGCCACACGCCCTTGCTTTGTTGACAACAACTTGAGATGAATGAGCTGGTGCATTGTCAGTTAGAAGAAGAACGCCTTTCGAGAGCATGCCGCGGCGCTTTGTTTTTAGAGCATCGCGCAATTTGTCCAGGAGATTGGTGTAGTACTTCTTAGTGACGGTTTGTCCTTTTGCAAGATAATCTGTGAGAATTACCCCACGAGAATCCCAAACAACGGACAGCATGACCTTTCCCCCTGCCTTTTGCACCTTTTTCTTTTTGGGAGGAGGGGAATCGACATGCTTCCACTGTATTGCTCGTGGTTTTGGTCTGCGGATCATACTGGTATAGCCACGTTTCATCTATGGATAGCAGACGCTCGAAAAAATCCTCTTCTGTCAGAGTCAACATCTGTTGGGAAAGGTCATGCAACCGTCTTGCACTTTGGTCATTTTTCTCAAACCCTATAAAAATAATCACTAGGAGTTGATTTCCTTAATATCATGCACATAAGAACCAAACATAATACTGACAAAATTTCATCACCATATCTTAATAACCTCCTGGTGACAGGGGCGGATCCAGGACCGCCTTCTGGGGCGAGCGGTGGGTTGTCATACTGCTACTTTTAAGGGCTCCAAACTTTGGGATGGGTTTTATTTATATATATAAAATAAGAAAGTATCCTCTTCTGGGGGGGCGACCGCCCCCCCTGGATCCGCCCCTGCCTGGTGATAATTAAAACTTTATGATACCTCCTCTATATCATATAATTTGAGTGTCAACCTTTTGATATAAGTAATTTTAACACTTACATTCACTATATTTATGCATTATTTGTATAGTATATACATGTATATCCTTAAACTATTGCTCTTTGAGCGATTGGATTTATCTGGAGTTGCGGAATACTCCTAATGATATTAGTTGTGTGTCCAATACTGTTTTTCAAACCGATTCTTTATTATATATAAGGTGAGAAAACAGCGACGTTTATTGTGTGTAGTAATGCTATAGAAACGTGTAAAGTAGTTTCATAAGCAGTGGCCAGGGAAGCATTACCAATCGGAAAACTATCTGTCGTAGACGTTTTGAGAAATGCGAAACGCAATTTGCTTTCGCGTAGAGAAGAATAGTTTGTGGTAGACTGCAGTGTTTGCTAAAGAGATAACGACGAAAACAAGAGTATGTGATGGAACATAAGATGAAACAACCTCGAGTGGCTGGAAAATAAATTTATCCGAGTGTATTACATACTGAGTGGATTCCAAAAAGTGTCAGATCCGTGTTATTCTGATGGAAGTGAAGAGGTCTTGTGTGATCAATCGGGGAGCGTCAAACGCGTGCCTTAAGCTGGAGGCTTAAGATACATTTCAGCCCAGAAAGCGTTGTTTATTCCCATTGACACAAACTAGTTATTTTGTGTTATAAAGAAAAGGACCCGAACCACCACTTAGTACATACGTTTTGTCCAAGAGGCGTACTTCCATTCGTCGTGCAACAGATGAGCGCACAATTCCTGTCGAGTCACAAGTAGAGATGCAAGGGCTCGGAAAAAAATCGGCTTTTTTGGAAAAAAACTCGGTTTTTTCTGCTTTGCTTTTTTGCTTGGGAAATTTTGGGCTTTTTTCACAATTCTGCTTTAAATTGATAAAGCAGACTTTGTTTCGCTTCTCTATAACACAAAAAGTATTTTAATTAGTGGTTGATGCCGATAATAATATAAAACCTCGAAAATAAACCATGAATTTCGAAAAGATATTTCAAACAATTTTACTTCAACATTTTTACATTATGAATTCCAAAGGATTAACCAGTGTATATAATAAAAAAAAAATTACCCTCCTAAAACAAAAGCAAGCAGAGTTGGAAAGAACCATGGTTGTTTCTGAAAATGCCAAAAACCCGTTTTTTGGGGGGAGTTTAAACCAGTTTTTTTTTTATTTAGATATTTTGCTTTTTGTATTTATATTACTATTCACAGAAATAAGTTTGTTTCGCCTTGGTGTTATTATGTAACAACGGGATTATGCTGGAAGAGGTCCCATAAGCCTAAAGAAGTCCGGTCAGTAAATTTCTTAAATTGAGAAACTCCCGCCCTAGCCACCGGGAAAATCCCGTCATTATTTTAAATGTAAAACAATAACGGAAAAATCCTGTTATTGCTTTCCATGTAAAATTTAAAGATCAACGTATCATAATCAGTACGCTAAAACTGAGGTATTAAATTACAAATTTAGTATGTAGATATCATTGAAAGTCCAATCCAAGCTAATGTTGGAAGCTACGTAGGCAATCGATAAATTTTGCCAATTTCTATCAATATATTTAAGCAACCTTGGCTTCTTTATAAAACAACAGGCATGCAGAAATATATAATTTGGTTTCGTTTCGTATGTTTAGGCTTAACATCCTTACGTAATACCGAGGTTATCAAGGAGAAGACTTTCGCTTAAAGTGACCTCCGAACCACTACTTGGTTTACACATGAAAGAAGGGCTGTGGTTCGACCGAGAATTGAACGTGGGACACCTTGATTAAAAGGTGAAAAGGAAATAAGACTAATGCAGATGATTTGACATGTGGAAACATCACCATGAAGTTCGCATTTTTGTTCTTTTTATTTTTTTGGTTTAAACCATTATTTAAAAAAAAAAAACGGCTGGTGTAAACGAGCGAACCCTAAAAATAAAAACTTCTTTTTTAAAAAATAAACAAATAACTAGCAAAATTGTATGTAGTATTTTTACTTCAAAATATTCCATTCCCTCTTTTTGAAACAAAATAAAATTAAAATAAAACATAAGAAAAATACTTAGATTTATATGATACACTTAAAGGCTGCACATCTAGAGCTTTTGGTTCTGTATATTCTTGAAATTCTACATTTAAGTTTTATATAACCACCATCACGGTTTACCCAATCCTCAAGTTTTCTGAATTTTTAACAAGAGGGATTCAACATATCATTACGGAACCCCTCCTACCAAACAAAAAAAGGACTACGAAATATATTTAAACTAAATACAACTGCACAACAAACATGACTGAGTGGTTAGCTTTCGCGCTTCTATCGGGAAGTCCGGGATTCAACCCAGCATTCGACCACTCTGACAAAGCTTTTCTTCATTCCACCTGTTAATGTAGAAATAGTGCGTGTACTGGCCGACTAGGAATGTAGGAGTTGGCAGATTTCCTTTCTTATTGTTTTTAAATTATTATTATTACTAATTACCAGCAGTGACGGTTTTGCGAAGGTTAGGGGGTCCGTCTTTCGGACTGAAGCTTGTTCTCCAAAGTTGCGGAATGTCTAAAACGAACGAAATATCTATTAGTTATGCCTTTACTCATAAACTTTAAGGTCCCATCAAATAAAAATTACGAATGTTTAGAAAAACTAAACATAAATAAGAAAAACCCCTCCCAAAATACTTTTCTAAATTCGCCACTGATTATTTGTATGAATTGGAATTCAAGGTTGTATCCGGAAAATTATGCTAAATCATTGCACAACTACAGTATAACAGAAATGTGAAAGTAGGGTTTGACGAACATATTGAAAAATGTATGCTTTGACGGATATATAGAAAAACGTAAGTTTAACTTTTGTGCTAGAAGCTAGAGTACTACGCTCTTAGAAATGAAACACGGATGACAAACTAAAATGATCTAGAGAAGAAAAAAAAATGTCGATAACTTAAAAGTTAAAATAAAGTTAAATAGCCTGTAAAATTGCCCTCAAATATTACATTCTTCATGTTAGCTTTAATTCGTAAAACACGTGCTCCATCCGTCTTGATGGTGAATTACAGAGCTAAAAATGGCATTTAGGTAATGGAATTCTTATCTAACTATAGAATATACTATAAGAAAGCTATTTAGATAGAAAAATCATGAAAATGAAAAAAGCCAAAATTTCCAAAATTCTCGGTTTTTTTCCCAAAAAAGCCGGCTTTTTATGTGAAAAAAACCATCGATTCAAAAAAGCCGGCTTTTTTGCATCTCTAGTCACAAGTCAAGCATGAGTCTTGGGATGTAATTGGAGTAAAAGTCCAAGGAATCATGGATTCATTATCACATCTTCGTAATGTGCATTACCATTCTTCCGCCAGCTATAGTATAGGTTGAGAATTTAAAGTAGAACTTGGATATTCTAGGACAACCATGTGCAAGTTGGAACAGAGAGTGGGCCAACCACAGAGGGTTTACTGGCGTCGAGGGTCGTACAAGACAATGTACACTTCTCCAAAACATATTTGCGTGCGTGAATTTTTCTAAGTCCCTTAAAATCGAGGGTTTCGCAACAACGCATTAGGAGTAATAGGAGGGGAAGTAATGAAGAAGAAAGCAAGACTTACGAACAAAGCTCACACTTTGCTGTTTGAAATTCTCAATTCTTCTTTCCGTACATCATACAATGATTAGGGATGCGCTCGAGTCGAGACATATCTCGACTCGAATTCGAGTCGAGATTCGAGTCGAGACACACTTTGTAAAATTCGAGACGAGTCGAGACAAATGTATTTCTCGACTCGAATTTTCGAGTCGAGACACGAGTCGAGTCGAGACGGCTCTTAAAAATCTCGACTCGACTCGAATGTCTCGAAAATCTTTCTATAATTTTTAATATTATTTTGAAGAAAGTATTCACTCAGAAACAGCGTTGAAACCAATTCCAGCTTTTATTCCTTCAGAAAGGTACAGAACGCATAAAATTAATAGTTAATCTTTAAAGATCAAGATTTAATTTTCAGCTCAATTCAGTTAATTAGAACTAATAGTTAATGTCGTTGTATTTGGTTGTACTGCAAATATAATGATAATAATAATAATAATTTATTATCTAGTTTGTATAAAACTATTATCCGTAGTCTAAATCTAGTTTGTATAAAACTATTGTGATAAAGTGAACTTCATAAATTCTCTGAATGAGCAGTTGGTAGTCTATAGTAATTTAGCATAGTTATAATTATTGTGTTTTCGTTCCCATGAACGCAATAGGGTTACGTAACTTCTGGATTATTCGCTTGCCCAACTATTCTGAGGCTTTAATATGTTGCAGCATATCACGAGCTACGGATAATATATAATGTAACATTTGTTGTAAATCACATATTATGATACGAGACTATTTTACATAGTATATATTATCTAATATAAATAAAATAAAGAGTTTGTTTGTGTGTTTGTCTGTCTGTCTGTGTGCGACCTGGGGAACAGACGAGTGGACCGAGAGTTCCCAAAATTTGGTCACGGGTACCTTAGTCCAGGCCCCAGATCAAGACGAAGCGTTTTTTTTTTTAATTTCGAACCAGGGGGGTCTCGGGGGGGACGTTTACTGGGACCGACCTGGGGACCAGACAAGTTGACCGAGAGTTACCAAATTTTGGTCACGGATACCTTGATCCAGGTCCCAGTCTAAGGCGAAGCGTTTTTGTCAAAATTGGAACCAGGGGGTCTCAGGGGGGCGTTTAGCGAGACATGTAGTAAAAGTAATCCAAATTGATCGACATTAGTGTCAAATCCATAGTTTTCACGGTCGCTGACATCAATGGTGACACTTCCATCAGCGATGACTTGCAAATTCAGCTACTACTGTATGCGGGCCGGGTGTCAGCGGCTGAGGAATACCGAGACATGTATAAATAGCCCATATTGATTGATACTAGTGTCAAATCCATAGTTTTCGCGGTCACTGAAATGAATGGTGATACTTACATAGGTGTTGACTTCCAAATACAGCCCCCATGCGAAGAATGGGTATATTAAGCTAGTATTACAATAAATGGACTGCTTGGATGCCAAGAACTACTACAGATAAGTACCATTCACTTCTATGAATAGGTATTTTTTAAAAGGATTTTTGTAAACACTAAGTTATAAAACAATGAACTACATACAGTAGTTATGGTTTTGGTTCCCAACATAAAAGAAATATGGATTGTTCATGAGATATTGAACTTCAACTTTCACTCCTGGAAAATTTCAATTTTGGAGTTAGGCCACTTGGCATCAAAGCAGTTCACTGTAAGATAAATACATTCCGCACATTAGTAACATAGTTGTTCAGGGGCCTTCGATTTCCATCCTCTCAAATGAAAGCTGAACGATTGCTTGATACATGCTGACTATATAGGAGAAATAGTGTATTAAGTTTTCGAGCTTTGGTGCGTATCCGTATTTACACTCTGATATAACTTTAAGTTCACACTCAAATCGAGCTAATTGTTTAATGCATTTCGAAAGCTTTTGTTTTTATGCAGCTCATTAAGGAAAATCTATTTCATAATCGTAACATTTATGTACTAAGAAACTATGAACGTAAAGTGGACTCGACCTAGCCCCGTGGCCGCTGTGACTCAGTAGCACAGCTCTCACCCTTGGTGTGTGAGGACTCTGATTCTGTGTGTGTGTGTGAACTCCGCGGCTAGTGTACGCGTCTTTGCCGTGGAAGACTCGGGTTCAATTCCCGGCGCGAGCTCATGTAGTTCGGATTCCACGTTAATCAGTAGGTCTTCATTTCATATATCCTCGCTGCTGAAAGAGACGGTAAAGTCAAAATCAACTCAACAATATATATGTGTGTGTGCTTATGTGAATTTCCTCGTGGCTGTATGGTTAACACATACGCCTTGATCGCGGGAGACTCTGGTTCGATTTACGGTGGAAGCTCATGAAGTTGTTACCGGTATCCCACTTTAAACTGTAGACCCATGCCTCATATAACCATAGATATAATATATATGCCTTTGATACACTTATTTTCCGACTAGGAAGCCATCGATAATTTCCGGACACAGAGTCCCGTAGACCGAAAATGAGAAACATGGGTACAGAGTAAAACAGCCATAGAAATTTAAGCTTTTTAGGCTAACTTAATCCTTACATATAATGCAACTAGCTTGGCGAAGTTATAATGGAGGAAATGCTATCATTGCAACACTCTGAGAATAGAAAATGTTCGTCAGGTATTACTATCCCCCCCTCTCCTGCAGAATGAAAACCCTGACTAAAACTCAATATATATATAAAACTATTTTGTGTAATGTAACAAACAGTGGCGGATAGTATTCATGTTTCCTTGCAGAGGCCCTTACGAGGGTTCGCTTCCATCTTCCTCTATCCAAGGACTAAAATAAATTTAAAAATTGCTATTACTTGTTAATCTTGTACAAAGGACGCAATTAAAGTCCCAGTGTAACACCCCTTCACATTTAGATTTTTCCCCTGGAAGAAAATCAGTTATTATTGTTTCTTGATTTTTCAGTCTCACCTACATAAACATACGAATAGAATTACAGGATAGGACATGTTTAGAGTGCTTGCACGTGACATCTAACTATATTTCTCATCAAATGTGTCACAGATGAAAATTTCCGTTTGTACTGCCTCTATTTTCTGGTACATATGTTTCATTTATGTTATGTTGCTAAAATTCGTTAGGAAACAAGTACAGACTGCGCCTGTGTGCCTGACAAAACGTAAATGTACTGGATAATTATTTCTTCACTTTCTTCCAGAAAAAAAAGTAACCCATTTCATGTCGGCTAACAAAAGGAGGTAGCGGACCAAAGATAGCCGTTGTTTACCTAAGGTCGTTACACAGCAGGGGTTTCATTCAGTCAGAGGGAAAAGAAAAAAATATTTAAGGTTTCTACATTTGTTTTGAACTGCAATATACTTCTTCCTTTTATTTTAAGAACCATTTCCTTCTCATTTGTCTGCATCAGAAAAAAATGCAAAAAAATCACTAGAATGTGCCTATTTACCCAAAGTACGTACTAGATCACTAGTTCAATAGTAAAATCACTAAATCTAGTACGAAATCATAAATGTGGCATCCCTGGGTTGGAGCGAAAGTAATGGTTGGAGTAAAAACTAGTCCGTATTTCTACTGCGTTCTGTTGTTGAATTCACAGAAATGTTCAAAAATAAATTCAAGAAGTAAAACACGATCCTACAAAAGACTGTTTACTTGCTCACTGGTTTTCGTATTGTGAACTGAAACTCAAGTGCGCAGTCATGTTGAATACTTCTGTCCCTTTCTACTTTACAACTTGAGGTGGGATGAGGGTCAGGATAGATATAGTGATATACCGCTAAAGGAAGTGCTTCAGTACAGAGTCGGAAGCGGTATGTATTGTTTATACTACTTACAACGTTATCCCCCACATAAAATATAAATTCACCCTTTCTCCCTTCCCTTTTTCGAATACAATGAACCGACTCTTTTGCTGAAGAAAGATGCAAAAAGAAAATTGAAACATCTGTGTCTAAACTTTCTTTGAAGCGCAGTCTTTTGTATTTGTAAGGTTTTGCGAGTGTTTTCGAGATAGCCAAATCTTTTACCATGGACTCCTGCTGCGAACTGACCGTGAGTAAACACCCGATCTCGCTGTGCTCAATTTCTCTCGCACACGTGAAATGGGTTTGTTGTTTCCAAAACATTAAGGAAGTTACCTTGTGCTTTTGCATTTCTGCACGCACACAGGTACCATTGTTGTTTTAATGATCAGAAGAAATATCAAAACCATCCGATATATATGATACGAAACAGCTAACAGAGGGAGGCAAAGATAAAAGTAGGCCTATACCAAGTTTTCCGCGTGGTACCATTATGGAGAATAAATATTTGATAAAGTCACGTAGATGCGCTTAAACCTATTCTATCTGTCCTTATAACTTTTCTGGTCTCATCAATTTCTCAGGAGAATACGTACAACATATGTCCAAATTCCATATATACTCTTTCTAAACTAGTGAGTAAACTCATTAAGAATACCAACTGATATCAATATACAGGAAAGAAAACAATACGTTATACTTCTATCATTTGGTACACATCTCTATGAAGCACAGCTTGTTTCTTTTCGAAATAGCTCCTTCGTGTCACAGCTGTGGTTAGTTTTGTTTTGTGTTAGGATGAAAGAGAGAAATGCAACATTTGCTTCGCTGTGAAGTTATATATATTATTAAGATGAGCGGTGATAAGCGAGGTTTAACAAAGAGTGCCTTTCGGATGCACAATTTAACGGGTAGTTGCAGTCCGTGTTGAGAATCGAACCAAAGCTATGTAAGACATGTTATGACAAATCCAAAAGGTGTGTTGTATCGGTGCAGTACCAGTTTTTCACGTTTTTCAAAATGTTCCAAAACCCAAAGAATAATCTTTAATATCTGATATTTTAGTCGTCACAAATTACAATTTTATAATGTAGTCAATGTTTATAATTACTAGGCAGTTGGGCGTTTAAACTAATTACATCATAATAAAGTCAAAACCATAATTTTGAGTTGAATTGATTCTGAGTTTAACGTCCCGTTCAGCAGCGAGGCTATGTGAGACGTTGACCTACTGATTAAAGTGGAATCCGAACCACATGAACTCCCACCGGGAATCAAGCCCAGGTTTCCCACGCCAAAGGCAAGTATGCTAACCGTTAGCCACGAAGGAGCTCCACCATAATTTTAGTGGGCGATAAGAAATATCTCGTCAGTGCTTTTACAATAAATAAAATTTTATAAGTATTAAAGAATAGTGGTAAGAGATTTTATAATAGCTCTTTTATTTATGAGATATGAGTATTTTGAAAAAAAACAACTAAAGTGAGACGGTCCCTTTTTCGCTCATGTATAATTGTTTATATTAGTATGAGATCGCTGGGATCTGAGGATCCAAAATGGCGCCCTTCGAGTTCCATCCAAAGCCACATCAAGTGTTCGTTTATAGTCCTCGCTGTGCGTGAATGTGCTGCCACCAAGTGAGAAAACCCAAAATGAAAAACAAAGGACATCAAGCTTTTTTTTGTAAAATTTAATTTTAAATTATTTCAAGTAAGTAGTTATAATTTAGATATTTTTATTCTAATCGTAATTATTTTACCACATTTAATAGGTGGATAAGTATGTTAAAATTCCCAACATCTTCCGGTATTTAAACCTACCAATTGGAAAATAAGGGGGGCGAAGTGAAGCTATCCTCGCCGGGAGGGGATAGCGTCCTTTTTTTCCGCGTTACTATGGAGTAGTGCTAACATCTCAGGCAACTGAGATGAAATAAATTTCAACTAAACACCTACGAACCACGTAATAATGTGATCTGTAGTTAGTGAATTTCAGGAGTGGACGAAGGGTGAGAAATGAAGGCCGACTAACAACTATAAACAGATTAAAACAAACATGTAAGGTGAAATAACAGAACTTTCCTTCCGTATCCATATGCACGAGTACTAGCTTATGATGGCGTTTGCTGTCCAGAGGAACGGTAATATCCAGGACTGAAAAGCACTTCAAGACCTCTCAGGTAACAATAGTCTCTTGTTTGAAATTGGGATGCAGCTACTTTCGATATTTTGAGAAGCAGGCTTTGAAATTTAGAAGACCATGTGACTAGGAAGGTTCCAGGTGTAGAAGTTTTTTTTGAGAAGATGGTTGCTATGGTTGGTTAAATTTTTGCTTCAATCCGGATCAATTGGTGACTAAATTCTATAAATTATCATAAATTCCATCAAAACTATGAACTAGGAACTAAATTCTCGGTTTTCGAAAATTTATTTTTTTATCTATATATATAAAAGAGAACGCACAAATCCTTTGTGAACTCATCACGCTAATACGGCTGAACCAATTTCTTTCATTTTTGGGGGGTTATTAGGGTTTGGACCCTAGATGGTTTTTATCATATCACTTTAATTTTTAATTACCAGTGTCTTGAGATAATTGACCATTCAAGTGTCCATACGTACAAATCCTTTGTTATTAGTTCATCATAGGTAAAAATAAACGTATTTATATGCAACCCGCATGACCATGTGACTCGGCGGGTTAACATAAATGACAGGCGATATAATGTTAACATTTACTGGAATCTACTATGGTTTTTATCATATCACTTGAAAGCGAAAAAGTAAAAATTATCTAAGTAACAAAGTTTATTGCGTTCCGGGGTGACCGCAGCGAAGCGGGGCGGGTTAACATAAATGACAGGCGATATAATGTTAACATTTACTGCAATCTTCTATGGTTTTTATCATATCACTTGAAAGCGAAAAAGTAAAAATTATCTAAGTAACAAAGTTTATTGCGTTCCGGGGTGACCGCAGCGAAGCGGGGTGAACGCTGCTAGTATCAAATAAAAAGGGGGGAACAAAAATAAGTTAATATATACGCCTGCTTATTGTAAATTGTTTTTTTTTTTTTTTTTTTCAACGATAAAAGTAATATTATATGAGTTTCTTTAGAGTAATGGATTCTAGAAACATGATTGCTTAAAGTAAATCTTTCCAGTCAAGCATGGGTCCCCAGTCGCCTGGGTGATAGAATTCGTCCTTCCTCTCCCTTCACTTCCACTTCCACTTGTCTCGGTTGGAACTTCAAATATCAAAAATCTACGCTTAGCTCAGCACCTCTCCATATCAAATCTTCGTTCAAATCTCTTTTGTTTTGTGTGAATTTAATTTCTTTGTTTGTTAGTTATAGTAGTTAGGTTAGGTTTAGTATCGTTAACTATTGTGTACCAAAATCTGAAATTGGCTCTGTTGTTTGTGGTTAATAGGACCCTTCTAGTAAACTTTAAGTATGGAATTATAAACCGGGGGTGATGTTTAGAACGTTCACTGCTTTCTCTCTCTATCCTGCTGACATGTTGTTAACATAAATGCTTGTGATAATGGAATTACCTGAAGCTTGTCCGCTCACCCTGTAACTTAAGGAAATATTTGGCAGATACGATCAGTACTTAAAAGTTTGTGCTACACAAAAGTGACACTAGAGAAGTTGCGATTTAATGAGCCATGGGCAAAGAAATAGTTAAATATATGAAGAAAGTGTGTATTTAGAGACGTGTTGCGCCTGAGATAGACAGGTTGCCCGCTCGAAGGCAGATAATATTTTATTTCTTCAGTATGTTTATGTAGGCCCGGCCATTCTCTATCTCCACCGCTGCCACTTTCATAGGGTGCTCAGCCATTAAGAAAGCTGTTGGGTGAAAATTGTATTCAGTTTGTGAACCGATTTAATAAGTATGCCGTAAACCCTTGTAATAGTTTTTTGTATTCCTAATGTGTCAGCAGGCCAAAGAAATGTTACCCCCCCCCCTTCCTTTCGAATGATGTAATAGTGTTTAAAAACAATTGTAAAATTTAATACTAAATTGTGACGAAATTGAATTCAGGCAACATAACATTTTTTTTTTTTTTGGTCAACCCGATATAAACAGAACTTGTAATTTTGTACTATGTAATTCTAAATCTCCAAAATGCAAAAATGTACTTGCACTAAGAATCGGATTGACGAAACAGAGTTTATATTGTACGAAACTAACTATAACCTGAAATATATATATATATATATATATATATTTTTTTTTTTTTTTTTTTTTGGAAACTTAAGAGGTGCATTAAAATAAATGTTCTGTTCGCGTGGAAATTATTGTGAAAGTAAGATTGGAGAAGATAAATTTTGTAATTGATAACTAAAATGGACTAAATTTTCAACCTTATTTTTTATTATTATTATTATTATTACTTTTTTTCACCACTTGCAACGTGTTTCAGCCGTTTCCTCCCCGTGCGGGAAGGGGAGCTCTGTCATTGTAGTTTTATTCTTTTTTTTTCTTTCTGTTCTAACAATAAATTTAGTTTGTACTGTATGATGTAGTCGTCATTGTGTTATGAGATCTGAATATCCCTTTGTTATAAGCTCGTTTAAGAACATTTGGCAAGTGGTCTTAGAATGAAAGAATTAAACTCTAAGGATATTATCAACAGTTACAGTGCTTCTCGCAGTGGTCTCAACAGGAGAAAAGATCCTGATTCGAAGTATAGTTTAATTTTATTTTATTTATTTATTTATTTTTTTTTCAAATCTTCCTTTCTTCATTATTGCAGATGTTATTTTATTTCTCTTTTATATTTTAACTTAAGTTTTTTTTTTCGTTGTGCAAATACAATTTAAGTTACGGTTGGATAGGCTGGAGTACCTTCAGTACCCTGGAGAATATTCAACCTAGGCCAAATTCTGAGGAACGGAAGAAAGCGAAATAAATCGTAACAAAAGAATAGGTTGGCGGAACCACAAAAGACTCGTAAAATAAACTTTCTTATAAATACATACGCACACAACTCACCTTTTATAATTGCCATGCTTACGTTCTCCATAAAAAAAGAAATTCTCTTTTAGTGATACTTTACACAAGATCATGAAGTGGGTTCAAATTTAATTAAAGGCAAAATACAATACAATAATCCACAAATATTGCCTCAAGTGAGTTTAAATATTTCTAAACATTAGTGCGAAACCGGGCTCTGCCGTTGCGATCGATTTACAGGTCTTGAGACGAAAGTAAGAAGGGACTTACGCACACAGCAAGTAAAAACAATTAATATGCCTGTAACTTTCCCCCAAATGGGTGTATCTTAAAACTAACCTAACCATTATTTTTCTAATTAAATTCTAGCCCGAAATTATGTATCATATTACCCTATTAGCATTTTGAAAACTTGACCTTAATTCAAAACGGCGGATTTCAAGATGGCTGCCATCAAGGTCATATCTACCATACGACTTCCCCCCAGAACTTATATGTATCCACATGATTTTTCTTCACTTTTCTTCATTAACGCTCCGTTTACAAAGGGTAGTAAGGGACTTCTGTAGTAATCTCTAATAACCACATCACAACTCTTAAAAGTTATTAAAAAAAATAGAAAACATGCACCATGGCAAAAATTTGTCATCACAAGTAATGATGCATACATGCCTTCTATCAGCAAAAAAAGTTTCATTGAAATTGGAGCCGGACATTTGAGTGATGTCCCTTGTGGGATGTGATTGAACGTAACGTCAGAACACATCGCCCCCCTTCCCGGAATTTACGGGAATTAGGTGACCTGAGTGAGCACATGTGGTGCCAGCTCTCTCCAGCGACCTATCAAGGATCATTGCGTGTATGCCAAGACGTGTCGCCGTTTTTATCCATGCCAAAAGTCGACATACTGACAATTAGGTAGGTAGTCATGATGGTCTGGCTGATGTGTGCGTATATTTTAACTCGTACATTTTGTCTCGACTCGAATTTCGAGACGTCTCGACTCGAATTCGAGTCGAGTCGAGACAGAGACTGTCGAGTCGAGACACGAGTCGAGACAGAAACATATTTTCGAGTCGAGACAACATTTTCTCGAGACGAGTCGAGACAGGCTTAAATCTCGACTCGACTCGACTCGAATGCATCCCTAACAATGATACTTTTAGAACAAAACAGTACCTTAGCAAATATAGAAATCTTTATTAAAGAAAACACATACGCTTCACGACCGTGATCGTGAAAAAAGAAGGGTTGTTAATGAGTCCCTTACTTGTCAATACAACAGGAGTACGTTCAGCAGTTGTTGCGATAGCCATGCGTGTTAAGTAGTCTTTTTTTTTTTTTTTTTTTCGAAATGCAATACTTTTGAACCTGGTTAGAATCCCACTTACTGCTTTTATTTATTTATTTTTTAATTTTTATGCTATTCTTGTCATAAGTTCTGTTAGATATTTTATGTTTTACACGGGAGTGATTCACAACTTTCTAACTTAGCCAAGTCGTGCAAACGTAAAGCCTTTTCTATATTTCCCAATGTTATAAAAGAAAAAAACTTTAGTGCAAGTTACTTTTTACAGGTTCCATAAGATATTCGTAAACCTAAAACAAATTGTAGTTCTAGTGTTCAGGGAAATTACTATCAGCCATAACAATGTCTCCATCATTACTAGAACGTAGTTCATTATTGTCAAAATATAATATCCTCATTTTTATTCCTCTACTCAGACTTAACGGGTAAAACATTTTTTTCTTTCTACACTGATCGCCATGAAGAAACACGATAATAGATTGCTAAAAACTAGTCTCTTTATTTGGATTCAGTATGATACGAATAAATTATATTTCCACCTATATATTACAGATCTGTCACTTCCGGTTTTAATACTAAAACCCATAATTTGAAAATCTACTCTTGTTTCACAATATGGAACGCAGATCATTTGTCTATTGAAGGGGAAAAAGTTGAACTGAATAATAGTTTAAGTTGTCAGCTAATAACACTGATAGAACTAGAAAATGTTAAACTCTGTAACGGATTTCTAAGAAATTGACTAATTACCATTATCACTACTACTGTTTCTATACTCGCCCCGTATTGTCTATTTGACCCAAGAGGACTTAACCTAAAAAGAAAGGAAATGTTGCCGTAGTTGTCGTCGTCTTTATAATAAATCCTACATCAATTCATATATCGATGGTATAGCGCCAAAAGGGCGTAACTGTCGAATTTTCATATTTTGAGTTAATGCAATGAGGACATGTATAATGGATTGAATTTTCTTGTGCCAAGACGTCTTAATGAAAATCTCTATCCTTGGAACGTTATTCGAAAATGATATAAAGGTATAACTGAGTTATTAGCATTTGGTTCTGTGCCAGAGAGGCACATATCACTTAAGCCTCTAAACTAATAAAATTGCAGTTACGCCTTTTTGGCGCTCAACCATCGATATATGAATATCTTTATTTCATTTGGAATAAAAAATAATCATCCTATTTAATGCAGTTTTTTTTTTCTTGGATGCTCGTAGATATTATTATTATTGTACGTGTCTTTGACGTGGGAGACCCGGGTTCGATTCACGGCGGGAGCTCATGTGGTTCGGAGCCCACGGTAAGCTGTAGGTCCACGTCTTATATAGCCTCGCTGCTGAAAGGTACGTTAAACTTAAAATCAAATTATTATTATTATTATTATTAAGTAGGAACAGTAAAAATGATTTGAGGGTATTAAAATTCGAGAGACATTTTATTTCTTCTGGTTCGTTGTTATACCTATGAACTTTATGTTGCCTTGGTGCATCAAAACAATTTTAGACTGGTTTTCGCGGCGATCTCACTTTTTTTCACTTAAACGCCTTAATAGTTCTTAATAGTATACTCCAATCACGTATCGCCCTTTGCTAGAAAGTCTATCTTAAGAATGCCCTCAGTGTTCAATAAAGCTTTGTCCATCACCTTACCCTTCATGATTATTTTGTGAGCGGAGATCAGGTATGTTTTCTACTGCCTTCAAACCTGTTTTGTTTCAGGTACAAAGTGGTGAATGTAAGTAATATCTTTAATTACGAATTTTACTAAAACCTGATTGTATCCTCTTTATGAAGATATATTATGTGATTACAAGCGAGCACTCGCACACATTTTTGTATGGAAAAGTTTGTCCGGGTAGAAATAAAAATCAGTTGGGCCACACTTTGACATTATTTGATATACCTTTGCTCCTGCTCAGGGCGATGTTTCGACTCTGAGGGGAAATGGGAAGAAATATATCTGGAAAGAACACTGACCTCGCTGCAGATTGTGTTCAACATTTAGATTTTGGAACCTGTCTCGTCAATATTTTTTCCTCATGCAGTGCTCAATTTGTATCTTCAACACTTCATCAGAGGATGTTGTAATCTCTTATGCGAAATGCCTATAATTTCTACAACACACCAAATGTTTGATTCTGCAATATTATGTTGTGGATGGCATTAGGGTCAATCCATAGAAAGTGATCGAGAAAAAGAAAAATTGCCGCTTGACCTTTTCAAAAAAATCTATTTTGTTAAATAAATGTTTATCCTATATCAGGGTACTTCAAAACCACAATTAATTATTTTGTATAACATCCCATGGTGACGCAGCGACTGCCGCCATTTTGCGTGTTTTCGATTTTAGGCATTTACGTTGTTTTGAATATCTCAGCATGTATTTGTCCTACCAAATTGAAAATTGCTGGACGTCTCCAATTCGTCCATAGCTAAAACTTCGATCTCTTAACATCTTTGCTTAAAGCCACTTCAAGGGGGTGAAATCAGGGCCTACAGTAGCAACATTTTTGGACATTAAAGATGTTTGGGAAGAGGAAACAACCGACGTAGAGGTCTGAATTTGTGTGTGCATGTAGTCCAGAATCATAAGTTAATGCCCAAAAACTTACAGACCTGTAGCTGCTCCCAAAGGCCTGAAAAAAAATCGTGGTAAGTAATTATGTCGATTTGGCATGTTTCACTGTCCAATATCTCCAATGGGCCTGGATTAAAAAATCTGAAATTTTGGGAATGGTTAGGCGTTTAGTATACCATAACACACAATAAACCGCGTTTTATGTTTTTGAGCAGAAGGGGGTCGAAGTATAAAGTAATGACGTCATACTCTAGGAGGTGTTTTGTTCACAAATTCAACTCGAAATTCGTTGCTCTGAAGTAAAATACAGTAGGATGAATGGTTAGTCCAGTTAAGGCTCTCGAATTCGTTTCTTTCCTCTAGTTGCAACCCGTCTTATCACTCCCACAGCAGCACTGGTAAAGAACGCCGCTATCAGCAGAAGGCTTGGAAAGTCAAAATGCACACTTGACAAAAAGTCCGTACTCATTGTTCTTGCTGCTTGCTATATCAATGATATTCAATCATGTTTATTCTTGTTTTAACTGTCAACTCATGCAGGAGACTGTTGTCCTTTTGTTTGATCTTCATTCTGCAGTCAGTGTTTACAGCGAGTAAGTGTTCACGTTTTGGGTCACCGTAGTGTTGAAGGTGCGGTGTTCGTCATCAATGAGCGTCTGATACTTTTGGAAATCTGCAACTCAATTCATTAGAAGTTGTACAGTAGCATTAGAAGTTGCATAGTTCCTCAATGATTGACACACATATACCAAGATGAATTTTTGGGGTCATATCCTTCTAGTACAGGTACTCAGTAACCGCTCGGTTTTTCGCCCCCAGTTCCTTAGGCATGTCTATTCACAGGGTCATTCTGTCGATTTACAGGGTTTGGAGCAAACGTAAATTGTAGAGCCAATGATAGAATTCTGCATCCATCATGTATATTGTTTTTGTGCTAGCTTGAACTATCTGTATCAATTACGGCGTATTTCGCTAAATATTTAACGGGCATTGATGATAATACCGTCCACTTAATAACATTACAATATAATACTCGGTGTGTATATATAGAATATAATATTTTATTGTCATTGAGCTTTACAAGCAATAGACAACGTCCGAATGAGATATACATATAGATACAGATATATAAAAAAAATTATTGCATACAGACAATCAGTTATTGGTTAATTTTATAATGAACAACCTAATAATATTTGAAATAAAGTGCAAATTAGGACACAATGTCTTGACATTCACTAAACTCTTGAATCGAGTAAAATGGATTCGTTACTAACCAATCATATAACTTTTTCTTATAGACCTTAAATGGCAGCTGTTGTATGGAGGATGTTAGTTTATTAAACAGCTTTGGTCCTATAACTAAATAACTATTTTTGATCTTCGATAATCTAGTGAAGGGTATATCAATTTTCTTACACAATCTAGTATTATATGTATGTACTTCATCCCTGAGTGTCATATTTGCGAGATTTTGCTTAGTGTAAAGTAGCACTTGATAAATATATACATTAACTACTGTTATTATCTTAAGCCTGATAAATAGTGGTTTACAGTGTTCTTTATCATGTGTTCCAACAATAATCCTGATAGCTTTCTTTTGCAGAACTAGAACATCATGTGCTTGGCTACTGTTACCCCAAAGCAAAATCCCATATCCAATTATGCTGTGAAAAAATGCAAAATATGAATTCCTCAGATACTCATAGGGAACTGTATCTTTCAATTTTCTTAACAGAAAGAGCACTCTGGAGAGCTTTGTACATACATGTTTGACATGTTGTTCCCAGGTTAGTTGGCTGTCTATACGTATACCAAGAAATTTAACCTCAGATACATCATTTTCCTCTATCATTGCAGTGATTGAGACTAAAGGTTACTTTTTTTGTTTTATCTTGTTTTAGCACAAAACCATTTCTTTTAAACCAGGTCGCTGCCTCTCTTAATGCAGCTTGAGCTTCTATATACACTTCTTCAAAGCTTGTATTTATGTTAAGTAGGGTAGTGTCATCCGCGTATAAAATTTATTTCGTATTAATATTTAGAGGCAAAACATTTATCATTATTAAAAATAGTACCGGACCCAGAACAGAACCCTGCGGTACCCCATATTTCACTTCTAAGATGTTTGAATGCATGTTGTTAACACTGACTATCTGTTTACGTTCAATAGGATTTTACAAAGTTTAAACTGCTACTATAGAATCCGTAATACGCTAACTTATCACATAGAATTTTATGATCTACACAATCAAATGCTTTACTTAAATCGCAGAATGTAGCTAGAGCTAAACCCTTATTTTCAAAAACTTTATATATTTTTTTCGTTAGTGATTCTACTGCATCAATTGTCGATTTCCCAGATCTGAATCCAAATTGAGCTTCTAGAATTATGTTTTGCTCAGTCATATATTTATATAGCTGATCTTTAACAATAGTTTGCATAATTTTAGAAAAAAACTGGAATAAGAGATATTGGACGGTAATTAGACGAACACGATCGATCTCCCGTTTTGTATAGGAATAACTTTTGCTATTTTAAGTGATTTAGGAAAAATACCTTGAGAGAAACATTTATTGAAGCATATTGCAAGGGGTTGCGCAACGTGATTAATGATAGCTTTTATAAGGTTGTTCGATATGTCAAATATATCCTTACTGTCAGAAGTTTTCATTCTTTTTACTACTTTTATGACATCATCAGGGCTAACACGGTTAATAACAAATGAGCTTATAAATGGACTATGTTGACTTAAATACTGATACATATTTACATAAGTATCTGCATTGTTTTTCTTGATTTCCTCTACGGAAGTAACAAAATTCGTGTTAAGAGTATCAGGCGACAGCGTAACATTATTGTTGTTTTTATTATTACTATTGCTTACCTTGTTGATTATCTTCCATGCAGTTTTGCATTTATTTGATGATAATTCAATGCAATTTTCATTGTATGTTGCTTTCGCTACCTTTATTGCAGATTTATATTTACTCCTTTGAGACTTATAAATATCACTGGATTCACTAGTCATTTTATTCTTATATATATTATAATACTGCATTATTTTAGCTTTTATAGCAGAGAGTTCTGGGTATACCACGTTCTTTTACCTAACTTTGTTTTCTTTGATGAATTATATCGGACCATCCTTTTAGGCACACACATTTCAAAAATATTTAGAAACTTAGTAAAAAAAAAGATCAAATGTATCGCTGGCATTTAAATTATCATACTTATGTTTACTTCCCAGTTTATACACGATAATAGTTGAATGCAACTTTGCAAATTAGTTTCTGTGATGGGCCTAGTTGCTATAAGTTCGGTGGTGGGAAAACTAAAATTGCAGGATTCTACTTTTGTTGTACTTAGATTGACTAGCAGGGCATCATGATCTGAGAAAGGAAATTGACATACATTACTGGTTAAACATTCCGTTTTTACATTGGTAAATGCATTATCTAAGCACGCTGTACCTCTAGTCGGTTTACGGTTAACCACTTGAAGATTATGTTGTCTGAGTAGATTAAGTAACTCATGGACAGTTCGTTTGTCAGTAGTCACATCAAAATGTGCATTTACATCGCCCCCTATTACTATCTCATAATTATGCCAGTTGCTGAGAAATGCCAATAACTTCTCCAAGTTTTCTAAAAAAAAATATTTGGATTACTATCAGGAGTTCTATAAACAGATACAATTATTAACTTGTACTGATCCAGAAAAATTGCAATTGATTCAAATTCACGTTCAGTATTAAGAAAAGTTATGTCTAATTGACGATATTCTATTTGGCTGTTAACATAGATAGCGACCCCACCATGTATGTATATACTCCTACTGTAACTATTTGCCATACAAAAACCATCTATATTGTTGTATTGGAGTTCAATGTCTGTACTCCAATGTTCACTCACACAGAAAATATGTAAATCATTTTCGTAGGCAAAATCTGAAATAAGCAGTAATTTGTCCTTCAACCCTTGTACATTAAGAAAGCATAGTTTATGTTAAATAGCATTTTGCTATCTTTTACATGGCATCAGATCAATTTGGAATTATAACAAAATTAATATAGGACTCAGTATCGTAGGAATAGGTCCTATTTCCGTCTTTATAGGAAAAACTGGAAGTTTTATAAAGCTATATGATTTCCGATTTTACTTTTGTTCCTCTTGGATCATAAAATATATATTTTTATAAAAAGGCCTTGTGTCCATCTTAAACATAAATTAAACATAACTTTCTTACAAGGCTGTCTATATTCTTTATTTAATTTAAATTTTTTTTCATAGTTAGGAGTGTTTATTTAATGTTTTCTTTGCAAGACAATCTATAAATTCGAGATTTTAATAAAAAAAAACAGCACCTAAAATTCCTAGCTCTAATGATAACTACGAGCTCGTAACTACGATTTCGTCCACATAAGACTACTCTGGTCCACAATTAGAGAATAGTAATTATAGGATCACTGGATGTTGAATGATTCAGTTTCTACGCAATTTTTGAGAAACACTATTTTAATAATAGGCCTATATTAACAATGTATTTATATGATATTGTTACATATTACAAATTTAAATTTATATATAAAAACAACAATTCTAACAATTGCCAATAATTATTTAAAAAACTGTTATAATGAAAATTTCAAATGAAAAAAAAATAAAATTGTCACAACAATGGACATATATTTTGAATTTTAATGGAAAAAAAAAAGATTCTTGATTGGTAGAGATAACAAATTATATTACGTTATCTATGATTTCAGTTGGAATAGTAGTCTGAAGAAGGAAGTGATATACTTCCGAAACTGTAACATTTCTCGTTAATTTATAATAAAGAATATAGACAGCCTTTTAAGAAAATTATGTTTAATTTATGTTGGATCATAAACTGTAATAGATCGAGGAAATTCTTCCGCGTGGATTCAGCGTGTGAAGAACAGGTTCAATCTTCGACCCTATCTCTCCATTGCAAACTCTACCACTTCCGTTTTTAATATTAAAACCCATAGTTTCAAAACCTACCGCTGTTTCCCAATACGCAATGCAATCCACTTGTTCATTAAAAAATGAACTGAACAATAATTGATGTTGTCAGTTAATAGTGCTAGAAGGACTTGAAGATATTTAATTTTATACGTATAACTGATTTCTAAAAAATAGAAAATAAAAATTTAAAAAATAAAAAAAGATTATTTCCATTATCTCTAGTACTGCTTTTATAATCAACTGAATTGTTTATTTGGCCCAAGAGAGCCTAACCTTAAAATAAAGGAATTTCTCGCCATAGTCATCGTAGTCTTATTTTTGAATAAATGGTACACTAATTCATATTTGTGGATTTCTTTGTTATTTCACTTGAGTCCATTCAAGCGTTGTTGCTTTTTGTATGTTGTTAGGTATTTATAATTATTATTATTTGTTTTGAGACTCAGTCAGAAACACAAAATGGAAGGAATGCATGGCTTTCGCCAATCGCTCTGCTTCTGATACCTCGTTAGCCTTCTTACTTGTCAGTGAAAGTTATGGCAATGGCTGCACTAAGGAGTTGTCCACATATTTCGTAACACGGCAAAGGGGGAAGAGAGTTAGGCCTTGCGTTACGAAGTGTGACAAGGGGAGAGGGGGTTACATCTTTGTTACTTAACCCATGTTTTTTGTTGTATTTTTTTATTCTCAGGTTTATATGCAATCTTTTAAACAAATAATTTTATTCAGTTGTTTTCTTTCTATAAATAAGTAAATAAATATTTATGTTGTTTTGGGTATTTGCGAACATGTAGTTAATATAAATTGAATCATGCAGAAGAGATTCGAAGACGCTACTAGACACCAGTATGACTGACGACGAATCCAGCATGCATCACATACAATAAAACTTTTTCGGCTACCGTAGCATTACATTTACCACACATGCTTTTCTGGAGTTGGTTGTCAGTGAGCATTACCACCGCTTGAAAATGCCCTTGCGTTCCCACTTGTAAAGCTATTTCTGAGAATATTGTTCAAAGCTATTAATTAGAATCAATACCCACTCTTTCCTTCTAAGGGTTTCGTGTGTGAAACAGAAGAAACTCTTTTTCGTAAACTAACATTTTCCACGATGGAACGATCCAAAATTTGCAGAGCAAAATAAAATATTTAAAACCTAATTCGTCGGATATTCATCTCCTATTGATTTTTTTTTAATTTTTGGATTTGAATATTTCTGGAGAAATCAAGTTTATTCGCATTCTAGCGCTGATTTAGGACTACCGTTTTTCAATACTTTGATTTATTGGCGAAAAAACACAAATATGTTCAGAATACACACACTTTGTAATATAAAGTTGTACCATTAAAAATATTTTTATTGTAATAACCCCGAAAATCAGCAAAATTGGTGAAAAACAAAAATCAAAAAGTGTTACGTAACAAAGGGTGAGGGATTTGGCCCTGCGTTACGAAGTGTTACAAGGGAGAGGGAGGGGGTAAAAATTGGTTTAAAAAAAACGTTACGTAATATGGGGACAGCCCCTAATGGTCGTGAAAGCATAAGAATTTCCGTAGATCATGCGAAGAAAGCTTCTAATTAGAAAAGAAACGTGAAAAACTGCCTTAAATTCACAATCAAACATTGTGCTAATATGCGTCGGTATACCAGAGCACTGAAGTGTGCGAACCGTAAACTCTGAATTCGTGAACGAATCCGCAATGAATGCAGGGGAACGTGTGTGAATGCGTATGAGTACTATATATATAATGCAAAAAAGTGTTTGGTGTAACAATAAGAATTCATAAAAAGTAGTGCTTATATTAAAGTAAATACACAATTAAACTTAGAAGCCTCTAGCAAGAAAAGTGGTCAAAGTTTGTTTTATTAGTGAACCGAATACAGAACGGGTCATTAGGACTCGCATGTGCAGAGGTGAAGGAGGAATAAACACTGGCAAAGAATGCAATCAAGACAGCATATAGAAAATAACTTTACAAACAAAATAAATAATAACTGACTATTGGGTTGCAGTTACTTGCATAGAAGGTTTAGAAACAAGGAATGAAGCATTGAAATCAAGGAAACTAGTGATAAGCAAATGCAAGGCCCAAGACCAAGACCTGGGTGAACTTGGTCTTGGTCTTGGTCTTGTACCGGAACCCTTGGTCTTGGTCTTCGTCTTCGTCTTGCACACCCAGTCTTGGTTTAGTTTTGCTTTCAAGAGTCTTGCTTTTAAGAAATCTTATGCTTTTCATAGGCAAATTTTACACTGGATATAAGGGATAATAAATTATACAATCGCCAATAGTAACGGAAATACATAGTATGTTTCTAAATGTAATATACAGTTCATAGGCGTCTCTGGCGGGGGGACGGGGGTCGCGTCCCCCCCAATATTTTGAAGTACAAAATATTCAATATTTCATTCTAATTTAATTTATTTACTAACGACAGAATAACAAACAAACAAATAAATAATAATAATTATATTTATTTGGAATATATTATTCAGGCTGTGGAACGATTATATCAGAGTTCTTGATATACCTTAAAGGATCCGTGAAGGTAAGCAGAAAGGTAACAAATAGAATCGAAGATAATAAATAGGTTGGGCTAGATAGCACCATTTTAATCACTTTCTTCGATGTCCCCCCCCCCATTTTATATGCCAGAGACGCCAGTGATACAGTTTACCTTCGTGTAAGTATGATGATAGTGTACAGCATAGGCCATGACTTTTTTTTTTTAAATGGGTGCCTACACTTCGCTACTTATAAGATAAATCACAACGTTTCGTAATCTTTTTCTATTTTTTAACATCCAATACTCCACTGGTTCCCAAACTGGGGAGGCTACTCCTGAGACGCGTGAATGAAAATCAACACGACACAGATTACTGAAATACCATGAATTGCAAAATTATTTTTACACTCTAAAAGCGTCAGATTTCTTTTGTTTTCAACTTCGATTAGCTCTTCTTTGTATTGAACAAACTTCCAATTAAATATTGAGATTTTGTTTTACTGATTCCAAATATGTACTCTATGGGGCAGAAACATGAACATTACGCAAAAGCGATGAAAAAATTCGAAGCTTTCAAACCTAGGAATGAAAAAAAAAGAGGTAACTAGCTGCGTTGAATGGAAAACGAATGATAAGGTGTTAAAAATAGTAGCAGAAGGGGAAAAAACAAGAATTTTAGATGTAATTAAAAGGAGGAAGAGGAACTGGTTGGGACATTGGCTGAGGAGGAATTCTATTATGAGGGACGTGCTAGAGGGTATGGTGGAAGGAAAGAGAGGAAGAGGCGAAGGAGATTGTAATTGAAGGAAGGTATTAAAACAGAAAATTGCTACGTAAAACGAAAAGACTAGCTGAGCATTACCGTACATCGAAGTTTCTTAGTTGCAGCAAGTGACCTGCCAATAATGGCAGAATAGCTATGATGATGATGATGATGATGATATGTTTAACAATATTGGCCAAAAAAGAGAGAAAAAGTTAAAATAATATTGATTATAATCAAACCAGGTTTAAAGAAATCTGCATATTTTGAGTTTGCCGCTGCTTTAATGGAAATAGTTCCTGCACTTCGTTCTTATGCACTGATAAATGATGTTTTTTTCAGACCTAAAGTGTTTCTGTGTTTCATTTTTATTGCCACTTTGCTTCCTTATTTTTTATATTTTTTTATTTTTTATTTCATTTATTTATTTATTTATTTTATAGTTTGCATAACCCATACGGTTGCTTCCAACTTCCCGCAACAACTTCGAACTACACATGAAATATTACTTTTTTGCCCTTGCCACTTGCCTTTTTCACTTTGCAAATTTCTTCTTACTGGACGTTTGTGGCGTTTCGTCATTAGACTGTCTGAGGTAAAGAAACTAAAGGGTGAAAAAACAAATCCCTCTTTTGCTATATTTATCCCAGGACGTGTCGACAAACTTTACCAGCTCGAAGGTCAAAGGTTTAAGTTTACTCCAGATAACACACATCTGTAGAATAATGTCTGATTTCCCGATAAGTAATCCTCATTGTTTAAAAACGCAGGAATGCATCGTAATCCAGCACCAATTACACATTTCTTTGTGTGCAACAAGCTTTGATTAGAATGACACCTGTGTGGCTTGAAAACGAGTGATAACTACAGAAAAACGCGAACAACCGATTCACAAAACGACATACACGGATTGCATAAACTACTGGGGACACATTTACTCCAGCGGCTTTTTTACTGAAGCCAAGAATTTCAAGTGAAAGATGTAATGATTTTACCTCTTTTTACATTCTATAAAAGAATTCCAGTAGTACCGGTACTTGTGCAAGACTCTTGCGCAAGAGTCTTGGTCTTGCAGGTATGGTCTTGGTCTTGGTCTTGCATGCAAGACTCGTGCAAGAACTACAAGACCAAAACTCTTGCGCTCATCACTATAGGAAACATAAAGTTATAAGAGAAGTCAAAGAAGTATTTTGTGTTTAAATAAAATAGCAAATAATTCATACAGGGTAGAAACAGCTTATGGAATATAAATTACACTGAAATGGAAATTCATACAGATATATTTTAATTATTTTACAGTGCCGGACTTTTGAATCACCCTGTGTATAATCATCTGTACCAGTATTGAAATTTCAACACATTTTGACTATAAATTGCCACTGTCTTATTATGGACGAAATACAGATGGTGATCAGAAAAATGGAAACACCTGAACGAAATTGCAACTTACCAGATTAATATGGTGTCGGGTCACCTTTCGCCTTCAGAACAGCCTTGATGCGACGTGGGATGGAGGCATAGAGGTCGCGAATGGTAGCAAGTGGAATTTTACACCATTCCTCGTGCAGGGCATCGGCCAGTTCTGTGAGAGAGGATGGAGGTGGAAATCGTCGCCGGAGTCATGTTTCCAAGACGGACCACAGATGTTCAGTTATGTTGAGATCTGGGGATTGGGTGGGCCAGGGGAGGTGTTGAACTTCATCCCGATGTTCCTCAAACCACGCTGCAACAACGCCAGCTGTGTGAATGGGTGCATTATTATCCTGGAAGATGGCGTCATTGTCCGGGAACAACATCCGGACCATAGGATGCAAGTGGTCTCCTAAAATTGCGACATAATCGTTGGCAGTGATTCGTCCGCTAAGTGTGACCACAGGACCCAATGGAAATCATGATATGGCGGCCCACAGCATCACCGAGCCGCCGCCATGTTTCACAGTTGGGCGGAGACACTGCAGATCATAAGCTTCTTTGGGCGTTCTCCACACATAAACACGGCCCTTGGTTGGGAATAGGGTGAAGGATGACTCATCCGACCATATCACACGTTTCCAGTCCTCAACGGTCCAAGTTGCATGGTCGCGGCACCATTTGCGGCGTGCGAAAGCATTATGGTCCCTGATGAGCGGTTTGGCCCGTGCAACACGACCCCGTAACTTCATGTCATGTAATTCGCGGCGGACTGTGATTGTCGAAACAGGGTGGGGGAGGTGCTGATTGAGTTCCTCTGTCACTTTCTCCGCAGTGGCACGACGGTTCTGCGTGACAATGTGCTGACCCGGCGTGACCTGTCACTCATGATTTTCTTCCGCCCACTGTTCCGCTTCCCCGATGTGGTTTTCCCGTGTGTTGTGTGGTCAGAGCCGTAGCTAAGGGGGGGCCAGCGGGGCGCCCGCCCCGGGCGCTGATGCAAGGGGGCGCCGAACGAGCAAGGAGAAAGAAAAAGTGGTGTTGGACATGAGTAAAAGCCAAGTCGCCCCCAGAGAGTATTGGCGCCCTATTCGATCAATATTGTTGTCGGTTATCAATGAAATACTTAGATTTCTTAAAAATTTTCTTGCTCGCTTCGCTCGCAATCCACTGCCGAGTAATGACTTATAGTGTGCGCAGGAGCATTTTCAAAATCAGAAACGAGCGAAGTCGTGTTCGGTGTTTTGACAGTAATGAGTTTGCTTAGTTCAAAACGTTTTTCTACCCAATCGGATTAATCTCAACGCACAGTGGGGCCAAAGCACTGAATTCTTGGCAAAAATAAGAATTCGCAATATGAAGCAGAAAATTGAAAGAAAACCAATTATTTCGGTATGTGCAGTGGCTACAATAATGTTATTTCGACATTATTTCATCAAAAACAGAGTTTTACATCATAAAAGGAAATATTCCTTATATTCACTCCTAAATTATATAACAGATTATATGATTGGCATAAACAAACGCATGGGTGATATGATTTGATTTGGCAATTCACGATTGGCTTACATTCTTACGCATGAAAGGAAAAAGTGTACTTATTCATTTACAACTGAAGAGTAATAAAATTGAAGAGAAGTTCTTGCTTCTCAAAATTATTTCAAAGTTGTGGAGGATTCGTTATAACAATGAAGATGCAAGAGCGCTTCAATACATAAAAATTATCTCATCGCAAGTTCTCGATATAAATATATTATCAGATATATTAAACATATGCCGCCTTATGCAGAGTCGTTTTCACGTATGATTAGCGTCATACTAAAAGCCTGACTACTGCAGGAAACATATGTTAGTCGAACTCTTGAGTATGGTACTAATCAAACGTCAGAACGACTCTGAATAAGGCCCATTATGATTTTCAAGTATCAGTAACCTGTTCAAGTTGTTTCATATATTGCATCGTGTATTACGTGAGCTCATTTCAGAGCTTGATCGGAACACTCTTAGCTGGAGCAAGCGGAAGTTCATTACAGTTGATTGCAATGTCACTTCTGTGCACGCATAACAAAAAACACAATAATGAATTGATCAACACCATTTTTAATATGGTTCTACCTTATAGGCCATAGATGGTTTAGCATTGGTGTTTCAAAATGTCGCCACCATTAATCAAATACGTTTGACTAGAGTTTAGTTCTGTTAGTGAATGCCAGAGAAGTATGGCTAGATGTTAGAAACAAGATGGGTTCTGGGGGCGAAGCCCCCAACGAGATCTGGGTTCAAAATTCCAGAATCGACCTATATTCAACTTTGTCACTGCGTGCATGGGGATCACACGTCTAATAACCTAACACTTGCTCTCACATTCATTCCAGCTCAATTCAAAAGCAGCATTGCATCCAGAATGCGGTTTTCCTTAAACATTTTCATGCGCTATATTTCTCAAAAGTGCAAATATGTGCAGGTTTTCTCTTTGCATACAGTAAGAACAATGTTTCCGCTACGACATATTAAAAAATTACAGACATATTATGCCATATTTTCTACTAAAATGCCATTCTATCGCTTGACCATAGTTATATGCTTTCAGTACCACAACATTTTCCAAATATGATATTAAGTAGGGGATTATCATAGGGATATGATAAATATTAGCATCATTTCAAATATGATTATTGAGTACACATCACATCTACATTCAAAATATACAAAATGATACATACATGTTGACCGTGCCACCATGTTTACCAGCCACTAGGGATGCGCACGAGACAAGATTTGTGGCTTTCTCGACTCGAAAAAGTGCCGTAAAAGCGATGTCTCGACTCGAAAAATGTATATTTCTCTATTGGAAGAGTCGTGTCTCGACTCGAATTTTGCCAGGAAAATCCTGTCTCGACTCGTCTCGTGCGCATCCCTACCAGCCACTGAATATCTACACGCAATGTAGGAATAGTTGCATTCAAAGTCAATTTCCTATCTTCTGTCACTAAGCAGCGCCTCTCCGGCTTCGGCGGATAACCAAATTTACGCGTCCCATGAGTTCATTGTAAACTGCTATAACTTCTTTTCCTGTACACTATCTTATGCGTACACTATTAAGGTTTCATTATAACAAATTATGTCGAGTCAATCTTTTACTTCATTTTTCGAGTTTTTGCTAAGAATTGCCTGAGAGATCTTCAGTTGACACAACGAGAGCACCACACAATATGACGTCACGCCTGGCCCCATTGTTTGACGGTGAGAATGAAGGTATGAAAGTGAGAAGAGTGAAAAGACACATTCAAGCTGCTGTTTGTGCGGGAATGTTAAAAATAAAGGTAAACGAGGGGAACAATAATATTTTCGAACTTCAAACAGTTGTAGGATAGGGGCTTAAGGGGTCAGAAATTAGCACAACGAAGTTCGACTTTTTCAGACACTTATCACTACCAATGATTTATTTTTAAATTCCATTGACATATCAAATGCTTCCAATTTGGAGGAATTTATTTGGGTTATTTTTCAACTTTTTGTATCGCCAACATATTATTTTCTGCATACTGCGTGCTAAGCGAAAAAGCCTTAACTCCATTTCACATACTTTAGAGAAAACTAGCAGCGTTCACCCCGCTTCGCTGCGGTCACCCCGGAACGCAATAAACTTTGTTACTTAGATAATTTTTACTTTTTCGCTTTCAAGTGATATGATAAAAACCATAGAAGATTGCAGTAAATGTTAACATTATATCGCCTGTCATTTATGTTAACCCGCCCCGCTTCGCTGCGGTCACCCCCGAACGCAATAAACTTTGTTACTTAGATAATTTTTACTTTTTCGCTTTCAAGTGATATGATAAAAACCATTATAACGCCTGTCATTTATGTTAACCCGCCGAGTGACACGGTCATGCGGGTTGCATATACATACGTTTATTTTTATACCTATGATGAACTAATAAAGGATTTGTACGTAATGGACACCTGAATGGTCAATTATCTCAAGACACTGGTAATTGAAAATTAAAGTGATATGATAAAAACCATCTAGGGTCCAAATCCTAATAACCCCCCAAAAATAAAAGAAATTGGTTCAGCCGTATTAGCGTGATGAGCGGACAAAGGATTTGTACGTTCTCTTTTATATATATAGATAAGCAAATCGTGTTTTGGCTTAGGCTGTACGTTCAAATTTGTTGTATTTCAGTAAAACTTTATTAAATATATATTCACGATCTAAAATTTGTGTGGTAATACAGTTAAATATATTTGCTTATGAATTGCCCCTTAAGGTCTTTTTGCTTACTTTCAGTTACAGTTTTGAACATAAGGTAAGCACTCATGACGTTATTACCCCCTACCTATTGGTCAAATCACGTCAATTTCACTTTAGATAGATGCAGAATTGTACTACGAACATTCCCATACCAATATCTCGATTTTCGAAAAATGTGGAGCTAAGGTCTTTTCGCTTAGGACGGCAGCATACGTGTCTAGTTGTGTGATGTTTTTATCTATCTACATACATACAAAACATAAGTACACACATTCTTTATATATGTACGTGTTAGAGTACTTTAATATGTTAATTAATAATAAGTACCGGTACCTTAAATTCGGAACTTTCATTCATTAAGAAATTAAGTAATTACTATAATTTCAGACATTTAGTAGCCAAAGTATATTTTGGATTTTAAGTACAAACATTGAACATATTCTTCAGCTCCATCGATCAATATTTAAAAATTCATAAAGAAGGCTCCTTCTGAATTTCCATTACATTTCACAAAATATATTTTACAGTTAAAAGATCGAAATTAAAATGCTATTGATGTGGTCACATACAGAATAAAATTAAAAAGTTTACAATTATTACTGTCACCCATTTCGAACAATTTAAAAGCACATAGTTTTTAATGTATTGAAATTTCATTTCTTATCGATAGTATGAAACGTTGTAAATAGTAGTAACTTTCCATAACTGTTCTCCCAGTGAATTTGTAGACAACCAAAGGTAATTTTGTCAAGTTTAACAAAAAGCCCAAAATAAGACTCTTGAAAACAGCTCTTATTTGAAAAAGGATACATAATGATCGTTTTTGGTTTTTGCAATGGCAATACCTTTTTAAGAAGATTAATAAA
The DNA here is from genome assembly GCF_964235325.1 of Thermobia domestica. NCBI lineage: Eukaryota > Metazoa > Arthropoda > Insecta > Zygentoma > Lepismatidae > Thermobia > Thermobia domestica. The sequence continues at coordinate 267,195,013 of NC_137462.1, forward strand.
AATTCAGCGTATCATAACAACAAAAACTGCTTTTCTTATATATATATATATATATATATATATATATATATATATATATATATATATATATATATAATTATTGGTGAGTGTAGGGGGCGCCGAATTCTACTTCGCCCCGGGCGCCGAAATCTATAGCTACGGCTCTGTGTGTGGTCCGTCATCTCCTTCGACACTGTCCCACGCGACACACCTAACACAGTAGCCACTGCCGTCACACTCACTCCACATAACCGCGCACCAACAATTTGCCCTCTTTGAAAATCTGAGAGGTCTCCCATTTTACACTACCTCCGTCTGCTGCAGCCACTGGACACTGTTGTTCCACTGCGCCTGACGTAGTATGGAGACCGACCTAACACACCACCACCAGCGGTCCGGCGCTGCGGGAGCCACGACACCACTGCCAACCCATACATCTGACGTGTTGCCAACTACAGGTGTTTCCATTTTTCGGATCAGCATCTGTATATATTGCACTGCATGCATAAAACTACTTTTGTGTGTACTAACTGGTATTACTTCAATAGCAGCATTTGTTTCAAAACGCAATTTTGAGTTACAACTTCAATCTGGAATATCTCGAATTTTGCAAACTTCCAGATTTTAGCATTCACTGGTTACTCATAGCTACCTGATCTCATATCCCAAAGATTATTTCAATAGTATTTAGTTTTGGGTCAACCCTATTTTACCCTACTATTGCGAGAAATACAATAGTGAAGTCTATGTTTCCATAAGTTTATATTTATAAGACATAATGAAATGCACATTGATATGAATTCATTGGTTCAAAGATTTCTTAACATCTATATCTTTTTGAAAAGAATTCAAGTCTGGAAAACCTAATGCACGCTAGTGAGAACATCGTACGTAGCTACTTATGAAAGGTATAATCAGCTTGAAATCATTATCGACTGCAGACAAAATGAAATTGTGATGAGACGATCTCAAATTTTAAGGAACTCATGGAAGATGGATGATTTTCCATTGGATTATTCGAGTTAGAAGACAAACTTTCATAAGCAGCCGCCACCTATTCAGTACGCACTAGTATACATTCGATTTTCCTGACTTGATTTTCAAAAAAATTACATCCACGGGATTTTTCGCAGGAGAGAGCAAAGTTTGCCCTCTGGTTTTGTATTTTTAATTTATCTATAATAATAGAAATTATATGCAAAGAAGTACCACTGTGGTTGATTTATTTGATACCATCTCGGTATTCACGGTGGTATCACTTAACATAATCAGTAAGAACGCCAGGAACTTTTACTTAGTGGGTGTTCAAAATAAAATAGGATGTGCACCCATAATAATGATATACGTGTTTACATAAACTCAAAGAAAACAATACTTTTACACCCAGGACTGTATGTAAGGAAATTTGGGGGAGTGCTAGGGGCGTTGAGGATGTGCAGAATACTCCCTGAAGAAGTTGTAAAGGTAAAAAATAAAGAAACTACTACAGCATTAAATTCAGAAAATGTTTTCTTATGCCCGAAAACTTAATACAAACTATTCATTTAGTTGTCAGTGAGAGACAATACTCTCCCTTGTGGAGTTCATGGATGTACCTGTATCGCAATATGTTGTGTGTACTTGACAACCAAGAGTAGCAGAGCCATCTTAACGCGGTACCACAGTCACTTAGCCGGAGGCCCTGCTAGCAGAATGGCATGTATTAATTACATGTATTAGGAGCAAAATTCACTCATAGGGACCACAACACACTTGTTTGCACTGGGATCTAATATGCTATTAAAACGGCACCGAAGGGTAGATTAAACTGAAGAGTAGAGTAGACGGCATTAGCGCGGGGCCTCCTTAGGCGCATATCCCGATTGGGAGCAATCGGTTTGGCCGGCCCTGTATGACCTGGCCTTATTGTCATACTTGTCAGTACTCTCAAGTTCATATTTGTCAAATTCATAATTACCTACGAAGACAACTAAGGACTGTACTCTGCAAGATCCATTGTGGTTACATCATAAATGCCAAAACTGCAACAACATTCCGGGAAGTTTTTGACTGCTCTGGTACATTTATGCATAGAAAGAGTTTTCAATTAATTTGGTGCAAGGTGAAAATATTCCGCAGTTCATGTTCTGCTATATTGCAAAGATATTTTTACTTGTTAAAACGGCAGAGTAGTGGATGACAACGCGCACAAAATTTATGAAGTAAAAGAATTTTTGGAATGATCAAAAAAATGATCAAAAGATTGCGATATTGGCCAAGAATTCTAGGAATGGTAAAAAAAATGCATCAAAAGATTGTGATCGTAGCCAATAATTTGTTATTGGATCAGGAGCCACAAAATTTTTAAATGGCCCATAAATCGAGTTTTCGCATTTTGTACGGAATAGGCACATCATACTAAGTGATAGTTTGGTCTTGGCTACACTATATGTAGTTCTCCAGATATAAGGCGTACAAGAAAATTTTTGACTGAAATATATTGGATCTTTTGATCAAAAAATGTATTTTTTAATTGTTTATCTGGAACAACCTTCTTTTAATTGAAGTTCAACTGTTGAAATAAGTCAAACAACGGATATAATTATTGTAATTATTTATTCCAATCAAATAGCGCGAAATTTAACAAAGATGGTATTTCAACTTTTACATTTTGTTCCAATAATGCAAAATAATTTGCAAGTTCTGAGAAACGTTTATCATTCTCAGTCACATGTGTTCATCCTATTATGTAATTATGTACGAATTTAAATGGCTACAAGTTATAAATATATGGTCCACATTTAGAGTCATCTTCATTCCTCGTAAGTTTCGATATGCTTTCTTCTGTATTGTTAGGGATCTACACCAGACTTAACAGCATCTTCTGATTGATCTGCTTCTTTTTCGGCCAAAGCTTCGCTCTCGCCTTCTGCTGCTTCCTCAGTCAGAGCTTCGCTCTCGCCTTCTGCTGCTTCCTCACCCAAAGCTTCGCTCTCGCCTTCTGCTGCTTCCTCACCCAAAGCTTCGCTCTCGCCTTCTGCTGCTTCCTCACCCAAAGCTTCGCTCTCGCCTTCTGCTTCATATATCTCTGATGCTGCTATTTCTTGTTCTTCAAATTCCTTAATTTCCTCTTCTACTTGTTCAGCTTCCTCCTCCACGTCTTCAGGTTCTGTCTGCTCACTTTTCACTTCTTCTTTAACATTTTCCATTATTTCCTCTGTTTCTTCTAATACTTTTTCAACCTGTTGTAACTCATCTTCCTGTGGTATTACTTCAATCTGCTCTTCTTCCCTCTCTGGATCAAATCTCTTGAATTCCTCATAAATTATCTGATGAGCAGTTCTCATGTATTTTGCCTGTTTCTGTCTGATTTTTCTGCGTACAGCCCATTTCTCTACTTCAGGTATTGTAAAATTGTGTACAATGTCTGATATCAATTCTTGCACCTCTAGATTTTTAGACCTGGAAAATAGAAAATAAATACGAAGAGCGTTAGATAAGTTTCGGCCTAACACAGTAAATGATATCACATTTCAAAATATTTATAGTGTTAAATAACTATATTTTAGAGAATGTTTTGTCCAAAAAAGTCGTAAATGTATTTCAAATACTTCTCTTTTGTTGCAGATTTGAAGTAACCATGGCGGAACACGATGCGACTTTTACCAAATGTGAGAAGACAGTAGTCATCAAATACCTCTTCTCAGAGAATAGGGAAGCGAAGGAAATTTTTGATGAATTGATACAGACAATGGTTAATGACTGTCCTTCATACAACACAGTGTAGCATATCTCCGGAGGGGCAGGAGGTACTGAAGGTGAAGAGAGATGTGGAAGACCCAAAAACAGTGGTGGCCATGGAAACTGGATCGGCGCACGACATGAAGGCGATCTTGTCTGTCACGTATTGCAGAGACCCTAGGGATCAGTGTGGAGCGTATGCATTACATCGTTCATAAAGAACCTTGTATGAAACTCGGCGAAGTGGTTGCCCAAACTCCTCACAGCTGCAGAAGCGGACAAGATGGAACTGTGCACACTCTGTGCTGCGCCGTATTTCAGTAAGTGGTTCCAACTTTATTAAAAAAAAATGTTACTGTTCATGAAACGCAATTATATGTGTATGATCCAGAGATTAGGATCCTCAGTAGATGCAGGGTGCATAATGGGTCACCAAGGCCGAAAAAATGTCGCAGAGAAAAATCCGCTGGAAAAGTGATGGGTGTCATATTTTGGGATTTTGAGGGAGTCATACTGAGTGAATATCTGGAAAAAGGCACTACATGGAATGCTGAAAGATATGTGAACCTACTGGAAAAATTGCATACCGCATTGAAGAAAAAGGCGAGGAAAACTGTCCAAACGCATCGCCTTCGCTCTTTGCCACAAAACAGTCATCGCAATGCACAAATTATATGAACTGAAATTCGATATCATTGACCATCACCCTATTCTCCAGATCTCTCCCCTCAGACTATTGTCTTTTCCTAAAACTTAAGATGCTCTTGAAAGGAGCTGAATTTAGAATCAGTAATGACGTCATAGCAGCTACAGAGGCATGGCTTGGAGCACAAGACAAAATGTTTTATTATCATGGGATAGAATTGCTTCAAGATCGTTGTATTAAGAGTGCCAACCTACAAGGCAACTACGTTGAATAAAATGCTATCACTTTGTACCTGGCATCATGTTTGCAATCCGAGGCCAGAAATACAACTGTTAAAAACGTACTGCCTCCTGATTGTCTGAGTACTCCAGATTAATACAACTCTGTGTAACAACGCACTGCCTCCTGTCTATCTGGATACTCCATCCATTTTAATACAACTCTGTCCAGCAACGCACTACCTCCTGACTGTATGAGTACTCCATCCATTTTAATACAATTCTATAACAAATATATATAACAATTAATGCAAATATATATATATATATAACTTTTACTAGATAAGGTAGGGTAAAAACGGATCCAAAATTTAACGAAATTCGTACAGCGAAAAAAAAAATATATTTTTGATTCTTCATATTACAGCAGCAGAACTACGAAAATTAATACAAAAGAAAACTAAAAAGTTAAGAATCACTTTTTTTTTGCCGGGACAGAGAAGATAGATACAGATAGCTCGAGTTACCTATATACTTATATAATATGTATGCCCATGTTTCGCAAATAATTTTCAATTTATATAAAATTTCAACGTAATGAACGCATGATTAGTTTTCTCGAATAAAATCACATGAACCGCTGAGAGCTCAAGAATAACCTTAATCTATGTTACGGCACTGGATATATGCTTATGTAATACATTACGACATTATGAACTTGTATAAGAAACAGAATGCACTTAAAGTGAGACGCGAACTATACGAAACGTCGGAGTTTGAATCTAACTTGTTTGGTGATCCAACCCGAGACCACAGATAGCAAAGATGAGTGCCGTAGCTTCCACCACAAGGTTAAGGAAGTGCATGTTTTAAAGTGTCAATTAAACACTGAGATGTGAAACGGTAATAAAGCATTTGATCAATTTGAAACAAAATATATTGTAGTAATAATTTACTATATTTGTTAAGATAATGAACGTTATATTCTGTTTTTAAATGACAGTCAAAGCAGAATGTATTGGATAATAACTGAGAAATTGTCAAATTTCAATTTCGGTACGATTAAATACATTCCTGCTGCTATGTGTATGATAATAATAATATTATCATACACATGAGTATGATAATGAGTATGATAATAATACTTTGCGTTATCCGTTAGGAGGTATTGAACAACTCTGTTTCAAAGGAAGGAAATAAACTACTGTATAGTACTGGAGTTAATTTAATCGATTTTAATTGTATAGGCAGTACTGAGGCTATATGAGACAAAGTCTATTACTGAAAGTGAAATATGAGTTACTATTAGGGTTTTATCCCAGGTATGTTATACCCACTGATGATTGAACCTGGAACACACGCACGGAAAGCATTAGCACTAGCAAATTAGCTATGAAGAGGTACACCATATCATAATTCTAAGTCAAGAATGAAGGCAAAAAATAAGAAGCGAAAACGACAGACTGTATGATAATAATACTTTCACTTTAATATCATACTATTTATTTCGAGACTTTCGAGACGAGACCCGAGACGGGACCGAGACATGGCCCTCGAGGCCGAGAGAAGCATCAGTTGACCGAGACGGTGATTTTTGACTCGAGACAAGATCGAGACCGAGACCGCTACTTATCAACCGAGACGAGACCGAGAGTGTACAAAGTCTCGTCTCGATACCATCCCTAGCCACTAGGTCTAAAGATATACCACATTGACTTGATTCCTAGTCTTCCGTTGCAAGTGCTGCTATCGGCTGAAGGAATTCCACTCGCTTTCTCTCGCTTAGCAACAGCTGAACCCTTATTGGCTCAACGCGTGGGTGTGTGAGGGTGTGAGCTTTAGTTCGCATTTTTGCCACGGCTCAAGACATTTTGGCAGCACTATAGAAAGCTCTCGATGCGCGAGTTAGTGACAGGCAACGCAGCGCGCTGACCACGTGTTCGTGGGTAGGCTGAACGTAGTTCAGCCAGTTGCTGACAGATGGCGTTAGAGCGACTCAGACCCTCAAATAGGCTGTTATGCTAAGTGTTTTTTTATGTATGGAAAAGAAACAAAGAAAGGAGTCAAAATACGGAATCTTTCATTTTTCTTATCGCATTAATGGTTATTTTTAATTTATAAAATGTATTTTTTCACTATAATACCCATTCTATCACTTAATACGCCTCTTTTGTCAATAGTTCTGCATAACTGACTACCTGAAATAAAACTAACAACTAATCCTAATTTTACCTGTCATGAAGCTCTTGCGCTGTTTGGTCTATTTTCTTTGCAAGCTCTCTAACACGCTCCCGAGCATTGTCTTCAGCAGAGTGTTCCATCGCTTCCATTACAATATCTTCCAAATATGAATCGACTGTGGATTGGTGTACTTTCATCATCTGTAACAAAGAAAGTCATACTTAAAATACGGTCTCACTGAAGAGAATTCAGTAGAACAACCGTGACTTAAGATTGAAAACTTGTATAATCTAAAGAAAAATTTAAGTTTATTCCACAAAAAATGTACACACGAAATTTCATAGATTAGATTTATTAATCATTCTCTGGACCATGCTACATGTACATTTGTACAAAATGGTATAGAACTCGTCAGTACATAATTTCGATACAATATTTAAAACGAATACAATGCTCTAGTGTTCAACAACTTGTGAAAATAGATATAGGCTAAACCACTTCTACAATCTATATAACAATATATATATATATATATATATATATATATATATATATATATATATATATATATATATATATATATATTAATTACTATTTTAATTACTGTATATTTGTATTTACCACCTTAACTATATTTAAAACTACATGAACTGACATAAATCTAGTATTTACAATTGGAATTTAATTACTTTTGACAGTTTCAAAATTTGCTTCTAAGATACAGTATAAAATGTGTTTTCTAATAGCAGTTTGCGCACTGAGTTCACAAAGAAACTCTTTCCGTGACTATTTTTTTATGTACCCAGGTAGTTTATTGTACAACTTTACACCGATATAGATGTGTGATTTTCCATATGCTGATATTCTATGATACACAGTGGATAAGTTATCTTTTCCACGCGTAAGGTAGTTGTGAGTATCACCATCTCTTTTAATATTATCTAAATGATCCCAGGTAATTATCAGAAGTTCAAATATGTGTAAAGAAGGGACTGTCATCATATTCAATGATTCAAACATTTTCTTGCAGCTGGTGATACATAACACTAACATTATTTTATACATGACTCCACACAGTTATACGTAAGCAGAGTTTGGTTTGCGCTAGCTTTTCGAAAAAAAAGGGATTTTAGTAAAAGTTCTTTATTTCTAACAGAGTAATAATAATAATAATAATAATAATAATAATAAAATACTTGTAGTAATACGGAATGTTTTACCATGTGTATTTTATAACATCATCATCAACATCACAGGTATTTTCCGATTATTGGCAGAGCACTCGTTACAATTGAGAAGCTTCCATGCTCCACGGCATTTTGCTAACCTCTAGGTCTTCACGTACGGTCTCTCTGTTTTGATATTGTTCGTTTATTGTAATCTCCTTTGCCTCCTCCGTTTCTTTCTTGCCACCATACCCTCTACCACCTCAGGACACAGTTCTTTTTTAGCCACTATCCCAACCAGTTTCTCTTCCTCTACTTAATTATATCTAAAATTGTTCTTTTCTCCCCACAATTTCTAATACCCTCTCATTCGTTTTCCCCTCGATCCAGTTAATTCTCTCCATTCTTTTCCACACCCACATTTTGAAATCTTCCAGTCGTTTTTCATCACGTTTGCGTAATATTCATGTTTCCGCCCCATACAGTACAACACTCTACACGAAGCACGTTATGAGTTCCAATCACCATGGCATTTGTCTTTCTAACATTTATCTTATAACAATATATCAAAATTCTCATACAAGAAATCTGACAATGATGTCGAGGTGCTTCTAATGCATCCTTCAGCGTATCTGAAGAAAACGTATTTGTACTTAAAAAAATATATATATAGAGAGAGAAAGTTCAATCGTACAGAAGAGCAACAAGTTGGTTTATAGTTTTTATTTACAAATGTTATCACACAGCCAGTACTTCTTGATTGGTAGTTGATTTGGACTTTAGCGTCCCGTTTAGCATCGAGGCTATATGCAACCAAGGGCGCCGATCCTGGGGAGGGGCCGAAGGTGCCCGAGGCCCCCTCCCAAAGCTCATGTAGGCCCCCTGACATTGTATTTATGAATATACAATATTTTGTATAGTTTGAATGCAATTTGTCTTAAAATCCTCATATATCCCTTTTGCATCTGGATGCCCCGCCCAAATTTACAGAGAAATCGGCGCCCTTGTATGAAACGTAAATCTACAGCATAAGATGGGACCCAAACCACGTGAGCTCCTACCGGGAAAGTACTTCCTGAATGTGTGTAGATGTTTCAAGTTTTAAAATTTACTGTTGATGTATATTTTAATGTCATAAGTTTGCTGAGTGATTCACAGTCCGCGACTGGTTAATTGAATGCTACTTCAAGATTGTCAATCGAATTTGTGTTATTTGTGATCTTACGCAGAAATACGAGAGTCAGTCAAAAACTTCCCGGAATGCTGTTGTAGTTTCGGCATTTGCGATGCAAACACAATGAATCTTGAACAGTCCAGTCCTTAGATGGCCTACTTATGAACTTGACAAGTGTCAACAGGTTATACCAGACAGTGTACGAGTAATGTAGCTGAACGGAGGAGTATTTAATGATCAGTCAACGCAGATTGAGCAACGCGTAAACATCCAGTTCATGTGCGAATTGGAGAAAATCTGATTCAGAGAGTTTGATAGCCTTAAACACAGTTTAGCACCTTCGGATGTGTGGCTCTTTCCACAGATAAAAATGGGCATTTTCCCTTTCCCAACGTAGAAGAGATCAAAACTAGCGCGAAGGCTGAACTTCGGAACATACCAAAGAGGCCTTTCGCCGGTGTTTCCACCAATTGCAGGAGCTGTGGAACAAGCATGTATGTGTTCCGAAGGTCACAACTCTGAAGTCGGTTAAGTAAATGTGTACTTATATTGTGACCATAAAGAGATACAACAGAATTGCGGGAACTTTTTGAATGCTCCTCGTATATACCAAATAGCCAACTTTTTGAATGCTCCTTGTATATACCAAATAACCAACTGTTCATTACCAATAAATTAGGAAGAGACGGGAATTATACTGCCGAATTAAAAGTTTACCCCATTCTTTTATTTTACAGGATGGACAAACAAATAAATTCGTACATCATGTCTTTTACATGTGGCGACAACTTTTTTGTAGATGCGCTGAGGAAGGTGTGTGGAACGCCTCGAAACCGTTCGCAGATTTTGTGTCACATTTTTTAACGGATGAGGATTAGTATTATTCTTAATAGATATTATCATTGTTAATAGATATGTTGTTCGATTGTATCAGTTAGTAATTAGTACTAAGAAACTACAATAGAAATATTTTTCTGTGAAAATGATAAAAAAAAATTATTTCGTTAACTACATATCTTGATGTATTTTATATGAAATGAAATCTTCCAATTTTACGTCCCAGGCTTATGTCAGCTAGACTAAATGAGACAATGATGATGAGGAATGAATGTGATGGATAAAATGGGAGGAAACGGAGCCCCCGCACACGGTGTTTGTTGCTGAGATCGAACCAAGGACCCCATACACAAGAAGTGAACGCTCTAACACTGAGCCACCGTGGATCCTCTTGATGAGTTTTAGTAAATATATCAGTAATACATACAGAGGCGGATCCAGGAGGGGGGGGGGCGATCGGGACAACCCCCCCTTAGAAGAGGAAGCTTTCTTATTTTATATGTATAAATAAAACCCATCCCAAAGTTTTGGAGCCCTTAAAAGTAGCAGTATGACAACCTACCGCCCCCCAGAAGTCGGTCCTGGATCCGCCCCTGAGTACATATAATTGTATTGCTAGGAATATTCTATATATAATATGCGATATCCCTTACTTTTATTCTTTCTAATTTCTGTGCTTTCTTCTGATCCTTAACGTTGATGAAGATTCGGTCCGAAGTACGTTCAATATTCTCGGTGGAGTAAGTCCCGTTATCCCTTAATAAATGCTAATGTAAGGTTTTCCATTGTTTCAGATTGTGTGAACGATGGCTGATGCTTCCAGTTACGGTATTGAAGAGCGTGTTATTGCAAGTTGTTGGGTGCATGAGAGAAACCCAGACCTCATCACCTGTGATAATGCGCTATGGAGGGTTCATAAAGGGCATCGTTACACAAAACCATTACGATACCACTGCCGAACTGACATATGCTGTGAAATAAGCTTTCACTCAAGTTACACCTGCAAATGCTCCTCAAAATGTCGCACAGAACCTGACAGTGTATTATCCTTTGTTATGAGAATGACGGTCGACAGAGTGATCCTTTGGACACTTAATATTTCCTATCTCAAATAAAACTTCTCGAAAGCATTGTTGTTCATGTCATTCAGTTATTTCCGTGTACTTATTTACGTATGTTTAGTTCTTTATGTTACTTATTTTCAGTGGTAACGGGATTTTGTGGCCACCCTATACCAGTGGTTCTCAAACTTGTTACCGCAACCCACACTAAATATTAAAAAGTATTTTGTGGCCCACCTATTTTTATTCAAATACACATTGTCGTTCAAATACACATTTCAAACCAATTAAATTTTGTAAATCATTTTTCTAATTTTACCATATAAAGATAACACAGAGCTAACACTATTCCCAACGCAATATCCTACCCCTTGACAGATTTTGGCTCACCCATTCTCTTTCCATCCAAACCCAGCATCTCTATTGACTGTAGAACAGGGCAAGGCTCTGAGTAACTTCTTACCCTTCACCTCATTAACAAACACTTCCAATTTTCATTTCCTGAATAGTACTTACTTTACTACATATGTTCCTGCATGAAATAAAATTTTCATAATTAAAAGGAAAAACTCGCGACCCACCAAAAAAACCGGTCCACGACCCACCAATGGGTCGCGACCCACACTTTGAGAAACACTGCCGTATACTATATATATATGTACCTTGTTTATTATAGCTTTGAAAATTTCACAGTATTAATTAACTAAAACTGACCAAAGCACTAAATATATATTAACAATACTTGCGTAATAGTTTCGGCATGTAACATCATCTTTATCAGACACGTTATGAAAGATCAATCCGAGAATAACAAAATATCCACAGAAAGTAAAAGGAGAACACGCCCACACTTCCCAGAGCCAATCAAGTTCTCCGTCACTTTTTTACATCCATCTGTAGAAAATTTAAATTTTCAATTAGGTGCAAAATGTATTTTCTTTTTAAATTAGTTGCAGGTGCTTTGGCCAGTTTTGTTTCATATAAATAAAATGAAAAATACAGTATTAATAAATAGTAACTCACACTTTTGAATATTTCATCATGTTCCCTTCGTCTTCGCAATTCCTTTTGCCTTCTGCCGGCTTCCTGCGCTTCTCGCAGATTTCGCTCTCGTTCTGCTAACAGCGCCATCGCGTGAATTCTTCGTTCATCTTGTAATCTCCACAATTCCTTGGATAAGAAATCGAGCATATGTCCCAGGGTTTCTCCTTCAAATTTACTCATCAAGTCTTTCAGTCGACCTTCCTGTTTCAAGGGTCAAAATGAAATATATTACTACATTTACCTTTTATCCTCTAATTCGCTTTTCAAGATTAACTCCTGACGTATAAAGTATTATTATTATCAACTAATGTTATTTTAATACTTCATTTGTTCTATACGCACAAGAACTTAACTATTTTTCATAGTTGGAAACTTATTCATATAGTTCTTTTAACTTAGTTTTAACCAGTGTTTATTGAATTTATGAAAAGAACAAATTTAGTATGTAAATTCAATGGGTGTCATTATATAAACAATATAGGAATTCAATCCTTGATTATACAGGGTGTTGCAAAAATTTGTCACAATTTTTTGAAAACAGATTCCTCACATCAGTGGTGCCCACCCCCCTTATGTCCATGACGCACCCCCCTCAATTGTCTATCCATAGGTGTTCTTCCATGAAAAAAGATCTTTTCGATTAATTTTTACACCCCCTCAAACATATTTATATAGATTTTACCCCCCCAATATTTCAATGACGCAGTTTGCGTCATAGCCCCCCCTTATGGGCACCCCTGCTAAAGATCAAAATAAGAAAAAAGTTCATATGGACCTGTGCTCAAAAGTGGATAGTTTCGGAGTTATAGGGTGCCGAAAACGTGAAAAAATGAAATTTAAGGGTCCATAGTTGACTGCTATAGGGCCTATCATAGTCGGGTCAAGAGATCACTAAGGAACTAGTATGTGAACTATCTAAATACCCATTTTGCAGAATCTTCGGTACTTCATTTTTAGAGCGGCTGTTTGGGAGTACTTGATCCCTCTTCACCTACCTTTCTAAGAATTGATGTGCAAGTACTGGAGCATTCTTAGGCTAGTTTTAGACGGAAGCATTTCTCGTAGCAAAAATCGTATCATCGATATCCTACCGTGTAAAGTAGCAAATGCTATAGAATTTCCCATGCCATGGCATATCCTATAGCATTTCTTGTCGATAGAACCTGCTCTATTTCGTAGCATTTTCCCCAGCATTTCTGGTCCGATTGCAGCGCCGTGGTGTGTTAAAAAGAAGCGAAAGATTTTGTGCCAAATATCCATGCTCTTTGTTTTGTGTGGGAAATTGAATTGTAGTAAAGAAAAATCAGTTGGAGTAGGAATGCGGTTTGTCCACATACTTGTTTGTGATTTTCGTTTTTTAATATGACCGTCGAGAACTGTTGTTACAATTACTATAGCTTTAGCTACCTCACGCTTAATTTCGGAGTCATAATTGCGCTCTTCAAGAGTGATTTGTTTGCTACGTCACGACAGATGCTTATCAAAATGCTACCGTTTAAAAACACCATATACTTTTGATGCCATAGAATATTATATGAAATTTTTGGCAGCACATCTGCTACAAGAAATGCTACGATAAATGCTTCCGTCTAAAACTAGCCTTAAACATGGATATTTGGATAGTTCACGTACCAGTTCCTCAGTGATGTCTTGACCCGACTACGATAGGTCCCATAATAGTGGAGCTATGAACTTTTAAAGTTTACTTATTTTACGTTTTCGGCATCATATAACTCCGAAACTATCCAGTTTTGAGCACAGATCCATATTAACTTTCTTCTTATTTTGAGGTAAAGAATCTCTTGCCAAAATAATGTGAGACATTTTTGTAACACCCTGTATATTCAGAAAAAGAAAAAGAAAGGCGAAACTAATAGAGGAATTGAGTCAGAAGTGTATTATATATGAGATGAAACAATAAGTGAAAAATTAGCAGACTGCCAGCCAAGGACGCCCTTCAGGGGGGCAAGGTGGGGCGCTCGCCCTCCCCCCTAGAGGAAATTGTATTTCAGAATATCGAAAATCCAATAGAATTTTTACATTAGTTACAGCAAAATTTGAAACTATTTTTTAAACGTCACTTATACTTGCCCTCCTTCCCCCCTTGGAAACCACAACACGGGCGTCTTTGCTACCAGCACTTAACAAATGAAATGAAATGAAATAAAACCTTAAGTTTAACATCCAAATTTTATGTCCTCTGTCTAAGCTAGAAGAAATAGATGATAACTGCTAATGACTGATAATGAAACTTTGATTGATTGAAAAAATGGGAGAGGAGAGGAGATTTGCTCGAGAAAATACACTCACACAAAGTTTGTTTACCACAAAGCCTTTATTGGTCTGGAATCGTATCGGTAACTTTGGGCATCACATGTAAATACTCTATTACTTATCGTTATCGGTACTATCTTAAACAAAAAAAATGCAAGCACAAATGAAATAATAAGCACTAAAATTGAATCTTAGGACCAGAAAATGTGTAACAGAATGAATTTGATTTATAATTTTCACGGGTTTGTTTCCCATCTGTCCTTGTGAGGAGACGCTATTTTGTAATGGTCCTGGGTTCAGTTTCTATACGTCTCTATTCCCAAGGACGGTATTTTGTAACAGGTATGATACTACCTACGATGTGGCCCGGACTTCGAACCGAATTACGAAGATAAAGCATTTCGTTATTCAAGGTTCGGTAGACCAAATTAATCCGAGAAATAATGTATTCACACTTACAAATAAGATTGGTCAACAAAACTGTTAATAAATTATAAAAGAAATAAAAGAGAAACTAAACCCTACCGGGAAGTGCCGGGTTCGATTCATTCGTTTGTCTTTAAATAGTTTATGGTTTTAGGAAAAACTTTACTGCATATCACCAAGTTAAAAAAAAAATGTACTAATGTAAGACAAAGAGCAATAATAATAATTGCATTCTACTTAAACACCTGTAAAAGAACATACCGGTATTATATAATTACCGGTAATGCTTCATTCTTACAAATATGAAGCGTAACACGAACACCACTTCTGTAGTATTACTTATTATACAGTGGTTTCAAAATAACACCGACAGCGGTTGGGACACCAACATAAGACAAAAAGTATAAATCAACCTGGGTGTAAAAATGCTTCCTTTCGGAGTTATAGGGTGCCGAAAACCTGGAAAAATGAAATTTAAAGGTTCATAGTTCCAATACTATGGAATCTACTGTAGTCGGATCAAGACTTCGCTTTGTGTCCTATCCAAATATCCATGTTTCAGAATCCTGCGATACTTCCACAACAATTTTTATAGAGATAGTTGGTGAGTACTTCAAATTATATGCCCGTAACCAAACTCCCTCCATAAAAATTGTTGCGTACCTTAGGATTCTGAAAACCTTATGATAGATATTTGGATAGGACACATATTACTTCATAAGTAAAGTCTTGACCCGAACACGATAGGCCCCATAGTTTTTTTCTATGGACCTTTAAATCATATTAAAATTACTCGCTGAGCACAGCAATACGTCTATTGTAAAAATTATTATTGTGTAACAGTTTCGCCAACTACGGTACCCATTGGCTTCATAAGTCATTATCACGCCAAATGGGTAGTTGGCGAAACTGTTACACAATAATAATTTTTACAATAAACGCATTGTTTTACTCAGCAGGTAGTTTAAATCGGATTTAAGTCTACTAAAAGCAAAGCTTGTACTATGGTTAAAAAATAGCCTCATCTCAACCCGCTGAGGATAAAAAGCCGAGAGAAGAGAGATAAAGAACAAAATAAAAGAAGTAACAAAGAGAACAAAAGACAGAGGCAAGTTGCATATGCCATGAACAAGACCGTGAGAAATCGGCCAAGGGAGGGGAACGTGGAGGCCTTAAAATTAATTATATATATATATATATATATATATATATATATATATATATATATATATATATATATATATATATATATATATACACAGAGGGTTACTTAATTGGTGTGTCAATTTCATTTGTTCATTGTGCAAAAGTGGTATGAGGTAAAGCCGTGCAATTTGGTGTGACTTTAGACAAAGGACATAAGTTTTGTTTCGCCATAGAAGCATGTCACTTGTACTAAAGATTGAAGAGATCTAGGGTCAAAGGTCAAATTTCGATTATTTTTTTTTCCTTATGGAATTGCAATGGTAAATTCTGAAAGAGCTTGAAAAAACGTAAATCGAAGTGATAACAAAGAAAAAGCTATATGATATGATTCTATGTCGCAAGCCGACCAAATATGCGTTAATCAAGTGTCATGATCAGAGGTCACTGTCAGATCAAGGTCACGGGTCACCTTGAGAACCCATTTGACATGATGAGGTACGGACTATTCAAATGGGTTCTTAAGATGACCTGTGACTTTGATCTGACAGTAACCTCTAACCTTGACACTTGATTGATGCATATTTGGTCACCTTGGGACATAGAATCATACCATACAGCCTTTTCTTTGTTATCACTTCGATTTACGTTTTTTCAGGTTCTTTCAAAATTTACCATTGCAGTCCCATAAGGAAAAAATCGAAATTTGACCTTTGACCCTATATCTCTTCAATCTTTAGTACAAGTGACATGCTTCTATGGCGAAACAAAACTTATGTCCTTTGTCTAAAGTCACACCAAATTGCACGGCTTTACCTCATACCACTTTTGCACAATGAACAAATGAAATTGACACACGAATTAATAAACTCTCTATATATCAAAGGTATTGTGTATGACTACTTGTATGTAACTGCACGAACAATTTTCCGAAAGTACTTTTTCACAGTGCTCCTCAAAGTCTCATCAAAACATGTTGTTATTCTGTGGCCGGGATGTAGTATATCGACCCAATTATTCAACATTTACAGTGAATGTTTAATGAAGGAAGCATTAATGGGAATTAGAGATTTCCAAGATTGGAGGGCAGATCATTAACAAGATCAGGTATGCAGATGATATGGCTATTATATCTAGAACCGAAGAAAGACTACAGGAGATGATTGACAAAATAGTTGACATTGGGAAACTACAGTAGAGCGTCGATTATCCGAAGTAATTGGGGGACATGGGTGTTCGGAAAACTGGTTTGTTCGGATAATCGAACTGTACATGTTTATTTGACAAAAAGAAGTACTGTACAGTAAATTTATTCATAAAAAGAAGTGTGCTGATTGTTGAAACACAGCGACTGGCGGCTTGGCCGGTCAGCAGCGCCTTATGAAGGCCTCATTACAAGCAATGTTCCGCCAGCATTGGCTCAGTGCGGCGACTACTGTGGGAAACTTGGTTTGGGAGTGAGGGGGATGATGGACGGTAGGGTGGGAGAGTAACAGGTGCGAGCGAGTACACAGTTCGGTTAAGCGGTCGTTCGGTTGACCGACGTTCGGATAATGGACGCTCTACTGTATATGGAATGGAAATCAATATGGAAAAATCGAAAGTCATGAGAATATTCCGTGGAAATGCGCCCTTACGTATTCAGAGTAGAACAAAGAGTACTCAGGGGTGCCCACAAAGGGGGGCTATGACGCAAAGTGCGTCATTGAAATATTTGGGGGGGGGGTAAAAATCTGTATAAATATGTTTTAGGGAGTGTAAAAATTAATCGAAAAGAAGATTTTTTCATGGGAGAACACCTACGGGTAGACAATTGGGGGGGTTGCGTCATGGACATAAGAGGGGGTGGGCACCACTGGAGTAGGCCTACTCGAGACATTTCAATCAGTACGATGCGTTAATTTGAGAATCGTAATATATACACCATCTAAATTCTTTTAGTACAAAAGAAAAAAAAAATATTTCAAGGCACTATGTAATGCACGTAAATTAGCAATAAGTTTCAGATTTACTAACCTTTCTAAGTTCTGATAAATAATCTCTCTGAACATGCAAAACTTCCAGTTTCTCACGATGACGCAATCTTCTGCCTGCTTCTTGCAAAGCATGAGTACTACGTAATTCTTCTATTAGTTCACGACATCGCTTTCGTCCCTCGTACATCTAAAAAGAAGATATAAGAAATTATTATTATTATTATTATTATTATTATTATTATTATTATTATTATTATTATTATTATTATTATTATTATTATTATTATTATTATTATTATTATTATTTATATACTCTTAAGTAATCATATATTTAGCATGTACCCCTTTGGCTCCCACGCATGATGTTGAAACTTTCGAGACATTATGGAAACCTGTATATTTATCATCTTAATTTTTGAATACCTCAAACTTTAGAGTTCATACGAGAGAAGAGAGATAAAGACTTGTATAAGCAATAGTAATCAGAGGCGGCCCTAGGCAATTTGCCGCTCCGTGCAATGACTCATTTGCCCCCTCCCTCCATTTCTTCAGAAAAAACACATCTTAAGAGCCACTATTTAAAGTATGCTACCCCATCATGAACAACCAAGGGGATGGAAAGGGCACTCGCACTCAGAAAGGCATATCACCACAAATACAATCTCGTTGTGTCTGTTTTTTTTTCTTTAAATAATTATCTATATATTAGTGACAGATAAAGCAAACACACCTGCAAAGGAAAAATGGTAATCCTCTTTTATAGAATTCAATATCGAGCTTCAATTTCAATATATCAGTTTGCAATTCCAGTGCAACTAGTTCTTTTATCTTTATTTTTTCATTTCCTTTCTACATCTACTTAAAAAAAAATTAGAAAAAAACTTGTTTCCACCTTCAATGATAAGGAACTTGTTTGAGACAAAGACAAGATTAGTTTTCACATCAAAACTGCGATAACTAACTAAATGGAACAGGTGTTCACTACTGTTCAAGAAGTAAGTTCTTGTATTTGACAACAATCAAGCAATTCATGCTGGAGTTTGTTTGACCATTTGCTTACAGAACTGTCCGTGTGACCTGAAACTAATACGATTTAAACATGATTTATGAATGTAGTATTCAAATAGAAGGTCAGCTTAGTAAATTTAACTACCATCAAAATGAAGTTTGTTTCCAACAAGATATATTTATTTTAAATAATATAGTTATGACAGATTTTGCCGCCACGTGCAAATGCACGTGTCGCACGTATGGTGGAGCCGGTCCTGATAGTAACTTAAAACTTTTTTTTTTTCTTTAAATGAATGTTTTCTTAAGACTAAGAAATCGAATTAAAAAGGGTGTGAAGACTATACAACTATTAGTCTTGTGTTCAAAGCAGTGAAACTGAATATTTAACTGAAGATTATATGACAGAACAAATGAAACTAGTGGAGGGAAAACAATTTCAATTAGAGAAGAATTAAAATTAGAAGCATATTCATTTAGGGTTGTACGTTAGGCAAGTCACATATAGCCTTGGAACTCGAAAGAAACGTTAGCTCAGAGTAAACCAAACTAACAAAAATCCAGTTACTTCACTTTAACGCCATCTAGTATCAGATTATTGTTAGTTACATCAAAGAAGGTTCCATTTGTTTCTCTTTTCTACATTACAAGGGCCATTCCGAAAGTAACCTCCGATTGGTTAAAAATGAAACATCAAAGTAAATAAGAATAATTTATTATATACATCTGAAAACTATTTCTTTACTCTATTTTTCAACATAGTTTTCAAAAACATTCAAACACTTACCATATTTCTGCACTAGCTTACAAATTTCATCAGCATAAAAATCTCTCGCTTATGCATTGAGCCACAGTACTTCCTGTAGCCTAACCTCTGTGTCACTACGTCATATAACACAGTCCTGGAAATCTGTGGAAATTTATCGGAAAGCTCGATTTTCACGAACTTTTCCATGAATTTTCTGAAGGAGTTCATTAGTGACCACTGATGGCCTGCCACTCCTCTCTTCGTCATGAATGTTCGTTCATCCACTTTTAAATGAACGAACCCATTCACGAACAACTCTTTCACTCATCACACCTGGTCCATACATGGCACAAATTTCCCGATGAATAGCCGTTTCCAAATATTGTTTTACCGTAAGAAAACGTATAACAGCTCGCACCTCGCACTTGGCGGGGTTTTCTCTTGCAGCACATATTTTGAGACGTTACAAAAGTGGAACCAGTGGTCAGAGAACCTTCATTCTACAACAGCTGGATAGAGACTGATGTACCGCGCACATCTGTGCAAAGGTGGTAGCGCTGCCCTCATTACTTCACGCACTGTGACCAATCGGAAGTTACTTTTCAAACACGCCTCGTATTATTATTATTTCAGTCTTTTTAAAATATCTATTTTAATTAGATAGTTATTCTTTATTATTTTCGAAAACTTTCAGTTTTGTTTTAAGAAAGGCTTATTAGTTTACATCATCCTTCTTCACCTTACTGCTTACGATAATGTACAGAAATATTAGGCACATAAACGTTAACTTAAGTACATTCAAATATCTTGGAAGTACAATATGGGGTACAGCAGGGTTCTGTTTTAAGTCCTTTACTGTTTTTAATAACAATAATTTATTTACTTCATTATACGTCTACTATATCTATTCTATATTCAGATACTGCACTATTGAATACGAATAAAAGTTTTGAAGAAGTGTACAATGAAACTAAAAACACATTAACGGAAGCAGCAATATTGTTTAAAACAAATGATCATGTATTAAATCAAGACAAAACAAAAGGAGTAGCCTTTAGTCTACATTATTATAATAATATGGAAAAATATAAAAAATGCTGAGGTTAAATTTCCCTGTATATATTTAAACAGTCAACTGAAATGGGAACAACATGTCAAATATGAAGGTACAAAATCCCTCTGAGTGTTTTGCCTATGAAGAAGTCTAAATAACACAGCTCCTCATAAATATATCAGAAATTCATAGTTTGCATTTTTCCATTGTATAATTTGACAAAAAATTAAAAAGATCAGGTCTAGAATTTCCATAGCCAAAGAAGCATTCAACAAGAAAAAATCACTCTTAACTAGCAGGCTTAATATTGGAGTAAGGAAGAAATTGGACAAGTGGAATATTGGACTTTATGGTTCAGAGACTTGGACATTACTGAAGTAAGAGAAGAAATATTTAGAGAGTTTCGAAATGTGGTATTGGTGGAAGATGAAGAAGATAAAATGGACAAAGAGAGTAACAAACGGAGATATTTAAAGCTGATAGGAAAGAAGAGGATGCTTTCAGCCAGCATCCTTCGTAAGAAAGCCAACTGGATTGGACACGTCTTGCAAAGAAATTGTCTTCTTCATACCGCCATAGAAGGAAAGACGGAAGGAAAGCGAGGAATAGGAAGAAGAAGAACACAACTGACAGATGATTTTAAAAATAGAAGAAAAAAAGCTGTCAGATTATTGATGTAGCATTTGATAAAGAACACTATAATCGTTGTTTATGGAACTTAAGATAATGCCAGTAATTATTCTATCAGGCCTTGTTTCCATTTTGTACTAATACACAATAACACACTGAGCAAGGCTATGTGATAATATGTAAAAAAAAATACTATCACGTAACAGTTTCAACGCAATAACTGTGTCTTCATCAGACTTCCACTTCTTCTGGCTGCTTGGGAGTTGGTCATCACTTATATATACTCTCCGGAGATCAACTTTTAATTAGGGTCCACCCCTTCATTAAAAAGTAACACTTGTGTGGCTTCCACTTTCACTTTTTAGCTGCACACGTGTCCAATTAAAAGTTTACTTTTTTCGTTGGATACATTCTGTCCTCTAATTATCCTTATTTTTCTTATTAATTAATTGTAGTAATTAATGCCAGTAACTAATTTACATCTTAAGTTTCATCAAGTGTTACCTTACATCAAGCAAAACAATTACAAATATGACACTCAGGGATGAGGTATATACGCATAATATTAGCTGGTGTAAGAAAATTGATACCCTCTTTAGTAGATTAAATAAAGAAAGTAACAGTTATTTAATTGTAAGTCTGATTTTTTTCCTTTTTTTTAATAAGCTAACAACATATATGCAACAGTTGTCGTTAAAGACTCACAAACAAAAGCTATATAACTGGTTCATTTCTAAGCCATTTTATTCCACTGAAGAATTCATTGAACGTACAGAAATTATGTTGTAATTTGTATCATGTTATTTTATTTTAATTGTTATTATTATTAAAGTTTACTATATTTTGGTTATTATATTAACCATCATCTAATTTTGTATATTGCGATCGATTCTTAATATTAATTATATATATATACACAGGGTGTCCCATAAGTCCATTTACATAGGCCATCTCGGTAACTATTGAAGATACGAAAAAATGATAATAGAGCAATGTTATTGGAAAGTATGTATTTTCAATCTAAAATGATGGAATTTCAAAATTGGACGAACCGTTTGGGCTCTACACTGGTATAGCGCCCGATGATAAAGAAAAATATAACGTCGCCACGTCTTTGTTGGACAGCAATGAAGGAAAGGGTGTGTAGTTTGAAGTATCCTGGACTAGGGAAAATAAAAGGGACGGCCACAATAAAGGATATGAAGAAGGATCACACGCGACGTCAACCCAAGGCAGTGGCGTCACCATCAGAAAGGAAGCAGGTGCTTTTCTCTGGTTTTTGAGTTCTGGCACCTTACGCCCTTTCCAATTTTATTCAATTGTCCTCTTGTCTCCTCTCGTTGACATCACTTGGCCATTAATACCAGTTTGCCTTGAATGAATTCAATTCAATTTCTTTTTCGTACCTGCCCCCTTCTGATGGTGACGCGACTGCCTTGGATTGATGTCGTGTGTCATCTTTCTTCATATCTTCATTGTGACCGTTCCTTCTATTCTCCCAGGATACTTCAAACTACACACTCTTTCCTTCATTGTTGTCCAACAAAGACGTGGCAACGTTGCATTTTTCTTTACCATTGGGCGCTATACTAGTGTAGAGCTCAAACGGTTCGTGCAATTCTGAAAATTCCAACGTTCTAGACTGAAAATACATACTTTTCCAATAACATTGCTCTCTTATCATTTTTTCGTATCTTCAATAGTTACCGAGATGGCCTATGTAAACGGACGAACTTACGGGACGCCCTATATACATATATATACACTAATTGGAAGTTGTCTATTGTTTATAAAGCTTAATGACAATAAAATACTCTATTCTATTCTATGAGAAATGTATTGATGCATACCAAAATCTGTATAGCTCTTCCTTTGAGGATTTTCTGCAGCAAGACACATGCTTGATACAAATCTTCTTCCGCGTCAGGTATACCCTCAACCGTTGGGGTTGGAGCTTGCGGAACAGGTTTTCGGAATTTCGAAATTAGAATTAGCGGTTTTAGTACTTCTTTCTCGCCAGCTCTGTATGCTGTAACAAATATTGAGAATGTGATAAAAACATTCTTTATACATTGCACTATATGGATCATGAAAGCAGAACGCAATTTGCTACTTTATCTTTAACGTGTAACACTTGTAAAACATTAAGTTACCCGTAAACAAATACTCTCCTAACCTTACCTTGAAAGATTTGATGGAAGCATTGGTTCTGATTATGAATCTACATGATTATTACGAATGTTTCATTGAATATGTGAAGAGAATCGGGCACAGAAATTCTGTGTTCGGTTTGCTGCATCTCTATCCTCGGGACCTAGAGAAGATGAGCTTTGTTTGCTAGTTGAGAAACATTCCCAGTTTCTCAACTACAGTCTCCTACAACCAAGATGTTGGCCATCAACCCTTCCAGGACATTTAATTTATTTACGTTACAATTTTCGAGCTTTAAAACGACATTGTAATTTATTTTGATTAGCTAAATCAATTCTTTCTTTGTAAATTATTAGAAATAAGTCTTACGCTAGCAGCAATTATTCGGTCTCTCGAGAATCCCTTATTTTAATTGCAACGTTAGACTTTCTTCATCCTACGTGTATCATGTAAATTCTGCTTTACTTTTATTTACAACGTTATTGCTTTATCCTGTATTGGCCTGTTTTCTGCTTGAGTTGTGATAATTCCACTTATGGTAAGGGTATTCACTAGAAAGACTGTTGTATTTCACCACCAAGAAGCCAACACATCGATTTTGGGAAAATGTGTATTTCCGCCGTCCAGGTAATTAATGTTGACTTTCTAATTCTATCTTCAAGGATAGTATGTGTCGTACATGCCAAGAACTGCGACTTTATGTCCTGTTTGGGTTGGACAAAGTCACTTGGAGCACCTTTGGTAAAGCTGACGCCGAATTTTGAAATCTTCCACAGTATGCCAGCGTATACCCGACGTTACTCCTTTCTGCTTGATCATGATACCTCACAACTCAAGCCGAACAAAACTGTTCGATTTGTGTTCGAAAGGATGGTTGCGATTAGACTTCGATAGGAGCTTGTCGAGTTAGTCTCACGATAAGCAGTGTTTACGAGGGGATGTTAAAAATTAAAGAGACTAGAGAAAAGTTACATTTATTCTAAGGATAGAAAACTGAAACATGTATTATTTTTCTACATAATTTCCCTAAACTTCAATTCACTTTTCCCAACGTTTCACAAGTTTTTTTGATTCCGTCGGAAAAGAAAGCTTTTCGGTTGCACCTGTAACCAATTTTGCACCGCATCAATGATTAGCTAATAGTTGACATTTAAATGTCTTAACTTCTGGTGGTGATGGGTGTTTCCAAATCATGCTCGCAGCCTTACTTTCCGGTTCGTGATGATGTACCCATCGTTGACGTAGCTAATTGCCTCCTTGGTACAGATTGACAATCGAGCTGCCATGTTTAACTCCAACGAAATGAACGAATAACGCGGGAATAAGAGACACGTTACATAAAAGTGTTGCAGACGACACTAATTCAGAGTTGAATACTAGCAATGTTACCAAACCCTAGTGCGAGAAATTGCAAGTCTCTTTACTTTGTGACTTCACCTCATATATTCGTCGAACTTGAATTCTGTGTGAAGCCAGTACTCGGACATTGACCATAATGAGAACGGGTGAGATTAGAACAATTATTTAGTTACAATTACCTATACCATTTCATACCTTAATAGCTATTACCTTGTATTATCATTGAAATTATGTAATATTTCATTTATTGATCATTTTAAACTTTGTTAATTTTCAATTTCTAAATTTGGTTAATTTTGTTAGCTACCATGTCTAGTTTTACAGCTAGTGGTGGACGCACACAATTTAATAATTTATTTTATGGTGCATATTAGCTCTGCCATCTGTGGCTTTAGCCCTACTTCGATAATCTTGTTAATACATGTTGATGGCTTCGATTATTTTAGACTGTTGAACCGTGTTCCTTCCAGACCTGTTTTTTGGGGGGCATTGCCTTCCCAGTGGAGCCATAAGAGTGCCCCCCGGAGACTAAAATAATACGTCTATAATATAATAATAAATAGAATAGTATCAGCAGTCCCCCCTCCCCGGGAATACCAAGTGTGCCCTCCGGAACATCGTTTCTGAAAGAAACACTGCGCGTGTTGAATGTTGTTGGCTCCAATTGGGTCATGTTACATATTGTAGGTCCGACATAAAATAAAATAAAAGCTTTTATAGTTGCTATGAAGAAATTTTTCCATAAACATTAGGTTATGTAATACACTATTTCCAGAGAATGCAAGGAAAGATACTAATTTATGTAAGAATACATAAATAAACAAATAATACGAGGAACACAAGAAACAATATATATGAAAGAATACAAAGAATCAAAGGATGCAAAGAAGTATATACGATTGGATACAAAATGGCACGAAGAACAGGACGATAAATAAAAAAAATATGAGGAAGTATACAAAGAATAAGAAGAAAAGGAAAGCTAAAAAAAAGGATAGAATAATAAAGACACAATACGATAGATGCATGAATGCTCTAGAATACTGTGGAAACAACTCTCAAATTAATGAGTTCATATACGTGCAATGTATAATGGCATTCGGATTTAGAAATATTTTATCTTTTGTTAATGGCTTTACGTACACAGATACATGATGTTTAATCAATCAAATAATGATATCGCAATAAAACCAAGAAAAGAAAGTAGTGGATATATGAGACATATTCCAAGTATTTAACTTTCACTTATAATTCCAAATAAACATTAATAAATATAATCTCAAATATTAATGTAGTTTGATATATCTTACTTTATTTATCATTGAGTATACTCAGAAATTCGCATTCTAGTCTATTCTTGTTATAATCGAAGACGTTAAGACGTTCCCCTATTTATGGAGTCTAATATCCTCGGACTGAAGAAGAGAAAAGACGTAGGTTCCAGAATAGTGCAGGCTAAAGAAGCACCCAATAGAAAAAGAGGACTGGTAATATCAAGAAATGTGCCGTTGGACGTTCGTAAACGATTTATTAAGACCCTGGTTAGGAGCATGGCGCTTTACGGATCAGAGACGTGGACATTGAGAGAAGCTGAAATATCCAAGCTGGAAACTATTGAAATGTGGTGTTGGCGCAGAATGATGCGCATATCAAGGACCGAAAGGAAAAGAAATGAAGACGTACTAAAGGAAGCTAATGAAGGACGACAGATCAGGAAGATAATAGGGAAAAGAAGAAACAGTGTGCTCGGCCATCTTATTCGGCACTCCGATTGGATCACTGTGCTGATAGAGGGAAAGTCAAAAAGAAAACCAGGAAGAGGAAGACGAAGGACAGAATATCTAGATGCAGTTACGAAGAAGAAACCTTACCAAAGTATAAAACGGCTCTCATGAGGGAGAGAAAAGTTTTAAAATTTCCATGTTGCCCAACAACTTACAGTTGAGGTGAGAAAAAAGAAGTCTATTCTCAAATTAGTAATGGCGATGAAGAAAATTAATTAGTCTTATTAATCAGGGAAAAAGTGCACAACGCAGCCGCGTTGCAATTACGAGTATAATAGTAACAAAATAGAGAAAACACACATTTCCAGTTATTCCAAAGCGAATTGCTGGACTTAATATTACCAGTACTATAAATTCGCACCGAATCAAATTGAAATATGAATCATTACTTATGACTTTCTAGTTAAGTCAGTAATTCTTAAACTAAAATTACATAATCATCTTCTGATTTGACATTTATACCATTTAATCCATAAGCTGGCTGATTGGCACAATGAAATGACAATGATAATAATCAATCTATCCAACAATAATTACCTTTAAAATCTTCGAATATATTTTTCAACTTTTCTGGTGTCCATCGTGTCTCGCGTTTACACAATTCATCATCTGGTGGGGGTTTCTCCATTTTCTTAAGCTTCACATCAGCTAACCAATTACTACTGGTCTCCAATATTCCTAAACCTAAACAGAAAATTAAAATAATAATAATAATAATAATAATAATAATAATAATAATAACTTGAACACGAAAGTAATGGAAAATATTAACAAAGCTACATATTGGTGATTTCTTACATATATGGAAATATTCGAATTCACATTAAGCCATTTCATCTTATCCACCTTAGAATATCTTTCTACTGCTAGAATTTCACGCACTGATGTAGGAATACATACAGGGTGTTTCAAAATAACACCGACAACGTTTGGGAGGTGATTTCTAACACCAAGATAAAACAAAAAGTATAGAGCAACATGGGTGCACAAATGCTTTCTTTCGAAGTTATAGGCTGCCGAAAACATAAAAAAAAATGAACTTTAAAGCTGCATAGCTCCAAAACTATGGAACTTACGTAGTCGAATCAAGACTTCACTTAGGAACTAGCATGTGCCCTATCCAAATACTGAAGTTTCGGAATCTCGCGGTACTTCCGCAACAATTTTTTATAAAGATAGTTGGTAAGTACTTCAAATTGTATGAAAAATATACAAATAAAAATTGTTGCGTATATATATAAATTATATATAAAATTTATATATAAACTATAAACCATAAACTATATATAAATTATAAAGCATATATATATCATATGATGTTTGAATGACAATAATCACTCAACTACAAACATGAAAAAGCTTAACTCAGATTGAAGATGCAATAGTTCTTACGGTCGCAGAAACAAAAGATGTACCTGAGCTTTTAATGTCCATATTTTCAAAGTTTCAGTTGAATTGATTAGTTTATAACTCAGGAGCTTGCTCTAAATAAGATGAACAGTCAATAACGAAATACTAACCTTGAACTGCACCCTTTTTATTAATTTAATCGTGCGCGTTTCAATGACTCACTATCATCATCATCGGTACCTAACTGTTAAGGAATTGGAAAGAATACAGGGAATTGTGGAACATCACTACAAGAAATTGTCGAAAGCTATTTGATTAGTTGAAATGTGATTAAAAAAAATATCACAGTTGTATAGAGAGCAAGACGACAGTAACAGCCCAGTGTAGAGTACCCGCTGGACATTGGAAGACCAGTGACTCAATCTATAAAACTTACAAGTTTAGAACTGTTTTTCATAAGTTGTCAAATACATCTGTATGTCAAATTGGCAAATCTAAATCGTAAATACTACAGTTATTATTTATTTGTAATTTTTTACGTACAGCTACAATTTTATGACACATAGAGTAGTCAAAATTTTGTTTTTCAAGATTTTGAAACACATCATGGAATTCGATTTCCTGGTATTCCAACGATTATTTCTTCCCTTTTTCCTTCGTCTTCCCAGATTGAAATTATTAGAAAATTGAATTTCCATTGAAGGGATATGTTATTAACGATCGTACAAGGAGACACATCTATATAAACAATGATATTATTGTGCGAGTTTATGAGTTCTTTGAAGAATATATTAAGCATATGTTAAAAAAAAGTACTGTTTTAAAAATTCGAATATAGAGCAAACTGAAATAGTGATGGCATGTGTAATAGTGTGCCATACACAAAACTACTCTTCGGAAATTCTTTCCTATGGATTGTGTACGCTGATATTAAATAAACTTCTACTTCTCGATAATTATAACGCAATCAAGCAGAATTCAATAGGTTATTGCATCCTTATACCGTATACTCTGTCAGAAAATAAAATTAGTCTTTCTAAATGTTAAGAGAGTAGTAAATTTGCCTACTGCAGAAAAAAATCATTGATCTTTTCAAGTAAATCTTTATTCTACGCATACTATTGAAATGAAAAATTTCAGTTTTATGTCCCATGGCTATGATGATTAGAAATGAATGAAATGGTGGAATGAAGAAGATAAGAGGAAACGGGAAAACCCCGAGAAAACCCATGCACATGATGTTTGTTCACAAAACCGTCATGGCACGAGTTAGGATCAAACGACAGACACCACACCACAGGTGAACGCTCTACCACTGAACCACCACGGCCTCCTATGTACACTGTTAAATTTATCTATATTAGATGAAAAAGCAAATATTTATAACAGGACTAACCAACCGTGTCGTCATTTATGTTTGTCCTCAAATTAAAACAACGTTTAACAACGTCCTAACATTGTGTCTGTTAACACAGCCAGACAAATGAAAAGTTGCTTCATCAGAGAAAACAACGTTCAATAGGAAATTATGGTCATAATCAATCCTGTCCAGAATTTCAGTAGCAAATGTTGCTCTGTGGCTTATCGTTGGGTTTAATTTCTTGCAACAATTGCATCTTAAACGCGCGCAAACGTAATGGTTTGTGTACCACATAGTGCACTGTTGACTTTGGAATTGCCTGCTCGCTGCGCGAATTGGCTTCCTCGGGCTAAGTGAGAAACTCTCTCTTGTTGCTTCTACATTGTTTTTGACCAACACGATTTACCACCGCTGTGTTATTTCACTACATTCCCCGTTAATAAAAATTGATCCTTCCACGCCTAAATACTATTGCGTGATGGAGGATCCTTGTGGTCAGTGATTTATCCAGAATTTTGAATTAGGGGGGCGTTCAAAACATCCGGGGGTGCAATCTTGCTTTTTTTTAAATACAAATTTTAAAATTCGTTGATGCAACGAAGGATTGAATTGGATTTCCTTTCTCAGCCAGAGCCGATTAGCGTTGACTTTCTTATGCTTGGTGTGACGTCGAGATGAAATCGTTAGCAATCGATTAATCAATTTGTTGTGACGGTCACAGTCGTGTAAAGGTTGATTTCCATTCAATCTTGCGTTGCATACTTTGCTTGAAAATTTATCTTGTCCAAAGTAATTGTTTTATTCTATGGGCACTTAAAAAACAAAACCAAAGTAGTAAGATTTTTAATTTTGTCTTCTCGTTCTATCTAAAGGCCCTCCAGCACTTTGTAGAAAATATTTTAAATGATCTTATCTTTAGGCAGAACAGGAATTTCCGTTCTGCCTGATCTTTCGACACAAGGAATTCTGTCCAGGGAGGGATTTCTTCAAGAGAATTTTTCTTTAATAATTGTAACAGATTCTGTAAGAAGAATAACTATTTAAGTTGTATCATGAATTTTAGATGTTATTCTACTTGTTCTTTCGGAAAAATGACTAGATACAGTTTTGTTATTAACAGTGTTATTCACATGTATTTCAGTAAAAATGAATATGATTTAAAGAAAATGATACCTGCAGAGAAATGGAATATTGATTGGCTCAGTTGCAAGAAAGCCGTTTGACATTGTAGCTGAAACGAAGATAAAACAAACTTGCTTTGGTCTAGTATCAAGTCATTTCACAACAAAATTTTATTCAGTTGTACTGTACAGTAGTTCACCTCCAACATGCTAAGACTCGCAGTCAGGGACGGCTTTAGGATTTAAGTTTTGGGTAGGCCCGCTCCCTCGCGTATGAATACATATGCACATTTGATTGAATAATGACAATAGGAAGTTACTTTTACAGTAGTGGTTGATGCTGTTTATTAAATAATTATTTACTATTAATATAAAAGTGGAAAATATATTTGAAGTGTAAGGGGAAAAAACAAGGAATGTCCATTTGTGTTCTTTAAGGGGTCCTTTGTCCTATCTGTTGGCGACTCTTGGTACTATTTGACTGTATATGTATGCATGCATAGATGTAAAATTATCCATGTAAAAAAAGGGCAAAAGATTTGACTAACCCTGTTCTTTTTTACGCGGTTTTCAATATTAAAACGCAGTTTTCTCGAAAATACAGTTTTGTGACATTCCTTCTTTTCCCCTTACCCTTCATTTACTCTTTATTGTATTTTTAGTGCTTATATTTTTCAAAATTTTTAGGTAAATCCATGCCTACCCGGCCTACCCGCTAAAACCGCCACTGCTCGAAGTACGTAAAAGATGCCACTGTTCACATTCTCAAGACATGTTTGGCCATATATTAAGCAAACAATGCAAAAGGATACTAAGACGACCCTTATCCCCGATTAATTGCCCTTTTGATTTGATTGAAACTACAAAAAACATACAAGTATTTCAATATTGATATTTATATTTTGTATTGCTGCTATTTACATTGACAATATAAATATGGAAATAGAAGTATATATGATACTATTGCATATAGTATAGAATTATGCATATAAAACAAATCAGCTGATACGGTGATGCTGAAAAACGGAGTTGTGATGTAGAACACTAACATTCTTTCTTAAGAGTCGCCTTATGCATCTTCTTGCATTGTTTACTTAATATATGGCCAAATATGTCTGAGGATGTGAACTGTGGCACCTTTTACGTATTGCGACTCTTCGCATGTTAGAGATGAACTACTACAAAAGTGAATAAAATCTTCATGTGAAATAATTTGATATTATATCGAATTAAGTTTATTTTATGTTCGTTTCTGTTATAATGTCATACGGCCAGTGGCGAAGGGTGGTAAGAGGCCCTGAGGCCTGGCCTACCCTTTACTTTCAGAAATTATAATTTATAATGAATTCATTTTCCTTACACAGAATGCATGATATTTTCTAAGTTAAAAAAAAAAAATGTTCGATAAAGAAATCGTGGTTGGCACCACTGCTGGGAGGCTCACCGAGCAGTGTCTCAGGAGGCAGAAGAACTATCGCCAAGCTACTCAGAAAATCCCGCGAGAGAACGTGTTGGAAATGACGCTCGCTCGTTCGGGAGACAAATAGAATTTCAAGAACTACTTGATGGATCATCAATTTTGACCAGGATATGTAGAAATTCAAAAGTTAGGAATTGAATTCTCTGATGGAGATGATGCATCCGCCAGAGGTTCCTTGCATTTTGACCGCTTGGATTTAGTTCCCGCGCTCGTTACTACAGCCATTTTATACATGAGTTCCGATCTGCATGCAAGCACTCTAGGAGTCAAGCTTTTCTGTGCTGCATTTCCCTAAAAATTCCCTCCTCTCATAGAATTCCTTGTCTCCAAAGATTAGGCTGAACGGGAATTCCCGTTTTGCCTAAAGATAAAGTCATTTAAAATATTTTCTAGAAAGTCCTGGAGGGCTTTAGGCAGAACGAGAAAGAATCTTTTTAATATTGCACCCCCCTAGTTGGGAAGTGCAAGGAATTTCGTTCCGGAGGGGTGTTCAAAAATTTTAGAGGGGTGCTGCGGGGTGTAGATAAATCACTGCTCGTGGTAAACACATCAAGAGTTTCGTTGAACTTGAACAACACTTTTTGTCTCTGCAAACCACCACATGCATTGCATCTTTTCGACTGCCGATGCCACTTCTGTTTATCGGCGATACTAGCGCCGGCATCGGTAGTTGTTCAAGTATGAAAATTTGCTGAACAAGATTGGAGTTTTCTTTCAATATGAATGTTTGTTTTTCTTCTGTATCTCTGACCTTATTAAAACTATACACTTTTAAAAGCCGTCAGTCCCATTCTGGAAACCCTATATATAGTCCGCCATTTGCAATGTTCAATCGTGATAACGGAGAAACTAAGAGGGAGAAAAGCGAAGCTTTGAACGAAGCAACTATAAGGAGGGAGACATCTTTGCACGTATTAAACAGAAATACTCAACAAACAGTGTTGGCTAACCAATATAAAGTTTTGTTTTCTCAAATGGCACAACGTCAGATTACTACATATTTCAAATTAACATGTCAAACGAAAACGTAAAATACCACATTTATTATTTAGTGTTACAAACTAAAGATGTTATAGTATCACAAACATCAAAAGTTTGGAAGCCTCTATCATACATGCAGCACAACAGAGATGGATAGGATGACGCACATCGAAAGTACCTTAACGTTGGATGCCATGGCCATGGTATGGTTTATTCCGAATGAATAGAAACGAAGTTACCAGGGCTTGAAGAGTTGATTTTTTTAAAGGCTTTATTTCGAAAAGATGCTTAGATAAGTATCATATCTAGTTACTTGTGTGTGGATTGCAATGAACCTACAAATTATTTTGTTGTTCACAGCACTTCGATATCTCAAACCGTTCCTGAGATATGATAAACATTGTTTAAGTTTGCAACACTGCTTAAATAATATAATTGCAAGAAGTTGTAATTACAGCTACTAAAAACTAATACTACATTGCTATAAAAGAGAAAGAAAACACCAATCATTTTAAATATTTTCCATAAGTACGTCATTTTCAGCAGTGTTTATATATATATATATATATATATATATATATATATATATATATATATATATTTGAGTGTGAGTGTTGTATAAAGATATAGGTATATAAATTAAATTAAAAACGAAAAATAACCGTTAATTAAATTGTTTGCTGTAAATACTGATACGAAAATTTATTTTAAAATGATTTAGTCACTAATATATAATAAAAACGCTATTGCTTGTCGCTTCAAACCTTTGCATACTATTGTGTATATCCAAATGCGAAATAATGAATAATTTACACTAATAATGTTCAGAATTATCTCAAAAAAAAAAAAAAAAAAAAGAATGTAAAACTTATAGAAATAATTCCTTACCTTTATAGTGACTCAAATATTTTGAATGAAGGAAGAGCTTCTCATGTCCTCTACGTGCTTGTTCTCCAAATCTTAGTTGTGGAGCATACAATTCATCTGCGAAATCAGTATATTCTTTCAGAATGTTGATCTTCTTGAACTTCTTTGATATTCCTCTGTGTTTAAGTGACAACTTTCGTAGATCTGAAGACGAGAAAAAAGTTTGCATTTGTATATCACAGCCGGAACAAACTGATAGAAATTAATATTAAAATATCCATTAAAATTATTTTTATCTTAAATATGCTATTATTAGAGTTAAATTACTAACGTTGCATGTCTTACAGTCATTATTGGCATACGATGAGACAGTCCTCTTGAATTTTCCAACAAGAATAATTTCATGCAAGTTTGACAATAGTGATATTTTCTTTCCCCTTTATATTGAAAAAGTGAAATAAACTCTTTCAGTTTTACGTCCCACGTTATACAGTATAGGCCAAAAAAGATGGTGATGTTGAGAATGAATGAAATGGTGGAATTAAGAAAGTGGGAGGAAACGGAAGAACCGCGAGGAAACCCACGCATACGGCCGTTATATTGCTACTGATTACTAAGGCCAATTTATAATCCATGTGTTAATATCTGTAGAATACGTCTATAAATCATTAAAAAAAAAGCAATAACATGGGAACCATATGAAGCGAAAATGCAATACGCTTCACATCTAGCTAGGCCGCCAGACCTAATCGGGATACATTTTCAATACTTCCCCAAGAAATATCTGTAAGATTTTTTCTTAAGAAACAAACAATTCATCAAGAGGTCATTTTTTTCAATTTTTACACAACCCTTGCACAAGGCGCTAAGGCAAACTCATATCTCCCTCTTATGGCCAGAAGGTACCCTACGATACCGAATCTCACGGTATGTCCAATGGTGCTATTGAGCCGGTTCGCATCGGTTCGCTAGAACCGGTTGTTAAAATATTTCGAGTTTGCAGAACCGTTTGTTGTACCCAGACATAAGAGTAAATTTTACCCAGTTATACGCAGGAACAGTAAATTTTAGTTTAACTATCTTTGTTTTTAGTAGGTGAAATGTGATAGATATGATTTTTTTCCATAAAATAGTACAAAACGAGTTTAATTTTACGGATCTCGAGTTTACATATGCTACTTCATCATGAACAATGAACGGGAGGGAAAATGCACTCACACTCAGAAAGGCCTAAACACTATAAGTACAGTCTCGCCGTGTCTTTTTTCTTTAAATAATAATCTATTATGTTAGTGAAATATAAAGCAAACGCCCCTGCAGAGGAAAGATAGCTATCCTTTTTATAGAATTCAATATCGAGCTTCAATCTCAATACATCAATTTGCAATTCCAGTGCAACTAGGTCTTTTATCTTTATTTCTTCACTTCCTTGTACATATGTTAAAAAAAAAAGACTTGTTTCCATCTTCAATGATAAGGAACTTGTTTCTGACAAAGACAAGAAAGATTAGTTTTAATATCGAAACTGTGATAACTAACTAAATGGAAGGGTGTTCACTATTGTTCGAGAATTGAGTTCTTGTATTTGACAACACTCAAATAATTCATGCTGGAATTTGTTTGACCACTTGCTTTAGCACTGTGCATGTGACAAACTAATGCGACCTAAACATGATTTATGAATGTAGTATTCAAATAGGTCAGCTTAGTAAATTTAACTACCATGATCATGAGGTCTGTTTCCAACAAGAAATATTTATTTTAAATAATATAGGTATGACAGATTGTGCCGCCGTGTGGAAATACACATGTTGCATATATAGTAAAGCTTGCTTTCTCTACGTCATGAAGTCAATGTTTTATTAATCTGTTTATTATATTTCTTCAGCATAACAAAATTACAACGTTATTCTAAACCACCATAATTTCATTACGGTTTGAGAACTATATATAAAAAAATCCTCTGGAACAATCTTTTTATTTGGTTTTATCCACTTTCCTTACGATGAGTCCGTATGTTATCATTAATTTAGGAGTTCAACCTATACCAGGACCAAATAAAGGACTAATAGTCAATGAAGTACGATACTGTTAAATATTTCTAGGTCTTGTCACTAGACAAATAACTCACCTCTTTTAAGTTCTTTTCTTATTTGCTGTAACTTCCTCTCTTTCTCTGTTTCTTTCGTGCTGTATTTGTGAGTCATTCTTTTCTCAAATTTATCTGCCCAAATTGCATCACGCTCTGATATCAACTTCTCAACTAATTCTAGTCGAACGTCGTGAATTTCTTGTATTTCCTATGAAGAAAGACATATACAAAATGAAAATAAATTCTTATAGTATTTCAGAGTAAAATGGAGTGTCATTTTAACCCAGATAAAAATACAGAAATTTAAACAGAAATGGAACTAATTTATCATTTTAAGTAGTTACAAGCAATGGCGTTTATTTTCTTACCGCTTGATGGGTTGATCAACTGAAACCCGTTCGTTGGCCATAAGTACAATATGGTGTGATTAAAAGAAGGTGTAGTTGTAGTTGTATATCATGCATATGTCCTTGTACATGTACAGTCCTATGTTTTTTGTCGTTTCAGGAATAACAGTTGAAAGGTGGCGTTTTCCGTCCACAGTCCGTCCAAACAAGATGAACTAGCTGACATACAGTTTCTCCCTGCAGAAGGATGTCAACCAGCTGAAGTGTTTTGTCGGAAAAAGGACGTGTATAGTGTAAGGATCTCCACATCATGACAAAAGCGCATGTCAACACAACACGTGTTATTGATTGTAAACAGTGTAGCAGACGAGAATCCGACACGGAAGACACCGAGGAACGCCAAAAGAAGACGGACCTCACGAAAGGACCCGAAGAGGATAGATAAAAGCACGACCATCGAGGGACCTGGTATCAGTCGACCAACTGATCGCTAACCATTACCTTCTTATGTGGCAGTGGACTAGGAGCACACCTCTTCCTTTACCTTTTGTCGCACTGGACTGGGGATCCCATCTTCAACTGAAACCTTCCGAGGCTGCCTTGAGTTGAGGCGGTTATCCTAATTTCACCTACAACCTGCTAAGTGTTCTGGAAACATCCATGAGTGGAAGGGGCACCCGGCAAAATATCAATATTCCTTCACTTGGTCATTAAGAAACTGACACTAAATCAAAGACACTTGTATTTATTTTACTTTGTAATAAAATTTGGTGAAGGGACTATCATTTAGACTCTACCTATAAAATCATTGCGTGGTGTAGGCACCGGAGTTTTGTACGGAGCACTCTTTTTATCAACTTTTAACGCATGCAAATCGAAAATAACTAGTCGATTGGTCAAGAATGTTTCGGAAAACGAGTGAAGGGACAAATTATTATTCTCGTCCTGATCAGGCGCATATCGTTGCCAATGAGAATAATTGAGAAAAAGGTATTTGAAACTATTCATCTAAATAGATATCTGTGCATTCGACACATAGAGGACCAATTGAACATGAGCTATGATACTTCCCAGCGTACTTTGAAATATCAACGGTATAGAATAAAAGAGTGTTGGAGATAGTAGAAGAAGAAAAGAACAATTTCGAAACAAAGATATAAGATGATAGAACTCTTTATAAGAGACGGGAGAATCATGCAATTGAATGTGGTGGAAGTAGCAAAAGGAAAAATATCGACAGGAAGACCAAGATTTAAAAAGTTTACATAATACTGGGAATTAGAAAGAAAAATGAAAATGAAATGAAATCTTTCAGTTTAACGTCTCACGTTTATGCCCTTTAAGCTAAGGGTGACATCTATTTAAGACAAATTAAATGATGATGGAAGAATTGGTAGAGTGAGAAAGTGAGGGAAAAAGGAAGAACCCCGAGGAAACTCACGGACACGATATTGTCCACCACAAACTTACTTGGCCGGGGATCAAACGAGGAACCTCATGCACCAGAAGAAAGTGCTCTACCACTGAGCTATCATGCTTCCCCCCCCCCCCTTCGCCCGGGAAATTGGCAATAAACACTGAAGGAAAATAAAATGTCTGGCTCAGGATAGGAAAATATAGTAAGTTACTTATGTCAACAGATTGCTGATTCAAGAACACCTACACAGAACTCTCTATTTTTTATTTTTTTTTCACTGGTATATGCAAATGATTATCTTTCTAATAGAAAGAAGTAAGAAAATGCAACTTAATACAACGTCGGAGTACCGTTAACCTGCAGAACAGCTTTGATTAGTCATGGAGAAGTGGTATAGAAGTTATGAATATTTTGTAATCGCTTGCAAATTATTATAAAAATGCGTTAATACATAAATGATTCCGGAAGAATATTGTACCATGTTTCAGGTAGTGCAACAGTCAGTTCCGTCAGCGAGAATAAAGGATATGTGTTCCGGATTCTGAGCTCCAGATGAATAATGTTGAAGTTTGGTGATTGTCGGGATTAAGTTCCAGTTTTGAAATCAGTTTTACTACATTTGCTCTGTGGTTTTTAGTGACAATCCTCCTCAATACTCTGGCTTTCTGTTACTAAAGATTACTCTTCGCCGATGTTGTTTTGTCGTGAGTTCTTTAGGCCATCTTCGCCTTGAATATTTTGTTGCGGCACACATAATACACTAGCTATCAGAGATACACGTGAGGCAAGTAACAGCGCACCCACAATTTGCTCTCTTTCAAACTCAGAGAGATCTCCCATTTTGCATCACTACCGACTGCTCGCTTCAACATCTGCCTCTGTACTACCCCGCCTGACGTACTACAGACAATCACATAACACAGTACCAGTGACGCCTTTGCACTGTGCACGCACCCTCAATCTTACTACTATACATATCTTACGTGTTGTTGCAAACTGTTTCCACTACTTCGATAAGTACTTGTATATTTATATTTATTTATCTATTTCAGTTTACACCCTACGGTTATGCACAGGATAATGAAGAAGGCAGTGATGAGATGGATAATAACAGTGGAATGAAGAAAGTGGAAGGAAACGGAAGAGCCTGAGAGAACCCTCACACACGGTGGTTGTCCATTACAAAGCCCACTTGGCGCGGGCTGGGATCAAACCAGGGACTCATGTAGCAGAGATTAATGGTCTACCACTGAGCCACCGCGGCCCTTTAATTTAATTTACTTTATTATTTAGATATAGTATAATTTTCATATACTGTATCAGAGCAAAAGAATAAAGTACTGGGGGTTTGGATTTTTTTTAAAAAATGGACTTGATGTTTTTAAGTTGGAATTAACACAAATTCAGATCCGATACTTTCGATTTCATTAGACAGATAAATGGAGATCTCTCACTCACATTATAACTTTATTGGATTTAGGCGTATTGCGACTTTTGAATTCGTAAGTACACGTCAATTGCAGACATAAAATCAATTTTTAAAAAGTCATGCGAGAGTTTATAAAACAATTTAGAAGGATTGTTTATTCCAAATTAGTTCATTATCAAGTGTGGGCAAGTGTGCATAAACATTATAATCATCCATGTTTGTGTTCAATGGAAGGGAATATGACATAAACATAAACATATGACATAAACATAAACTCTTCCCTCTGACCATCGACCTATTTTCAGCGATAACACTGTTCTTGTTAGTTCTTATTAATGGACCACAAAATTATAAAAATTGTAACACTAAAATAAACATATTGGGCCTAATGCAGAGTCGTTCTGATGCGTGAATAGTGCTATACTAAAGGGTTCGACTAACATATGTTTCCTGCAGTAATCAGGCTTTTAGTATGACGGTAATCGTACATCAAAACGACTCCGCATAAGGCCTATTATATTTAAGCATCACACAAAGAGTGAGTTATAAAAAGCTATTGATCCTTATAATACTAACTAAAGTTAGCTAAACACCACTACGCATTAATTAAACACAACCAAACACTAATTAAACACAACTAAATACTAACTAAACACTAACTAAACACCACTAAACACAACTAAATACTAACTAAAAACTAACTAAATACCACCAAACACAAATACTAACTAAACACTAACTAAACACCATTATACACAACTAAATACTAATTAAACACCACCAAACACAACTAAATACTAACTAAACACTACTAAACACTAACTAAACACTAACTAAACACCACTTAAAAAGGGTTTGACCAGAAGAACATATTTTTCGTAATCAGAAA
This sequence comes from Thermobia domestica, assembly GCF_964235325.1. Taxonomy (NCBI): domain Eukaryota; kingdom Metazoa; phylum Arthropoda; class Insecta; order Zygentoma; family Lepismatidae; genus Thermobia; species Thermobia domestica. The sequence goes on from NC_137462.1 coordinate 267,234,946, forward strand.
TTTCATAATCTTGATAATTATAGGTTATTTTATTTTCAATTGATATGATTTTAAAAACTGTTCGATTGATATCAATACAATATTGTTCATTTCAATTGCACTAATAGAAAACGAGCTTATAACACTTTCTTCTATTATCTCATATATTTAAAATAAATAAATAAATAAGTTAGATAGTTATAAAAACAGCTTTTTACTCAACAATTTGAATTATACTTCTATTATGAAAGTCCCTGAAAATACAAATTTTATGTCTATCTGCTACAGCACAGTGGTATTAAAAAGTAGAACTTTCACGGCGACATTTTCGAAATCTTTTAGAAAAAATTCCCTATGTGCTCTTTTTTCATATAATGTTCTTTCAGCAATGCTCGGAGATTAGAAAAAGTAAACAGAATATGAACACGTACTTTTTCTCTAAATAACCATTCATCTCGCTCGAAGTCCTCCATCATCTTTCTTCTTTTAGCGATATTCTCTTCCGTATCACACGGAGGCAAGTTTCTCTCCATTTCCCTTCGCAGTCGGTATCTCTCGATAACTTCCACTTCATGAACTCCTGCGGGTAAGCCATTGTCTAATGCAAAATAAACGAGTTAGAAATTACTAACAAGTATTGTACAGTAATATACGAAAATGGATTTTCTTTGATGATATACATATATACTACAGGGTAGGCAGTGGTGCCCACCCCCCCTTATGTCCATGACGCACCCCCCAATTGTCTATCCGTAGGTGTTCTTCCATGAAAAAAATCTTCTTTTCGATTAATTTTACCCCCCCCCCATCAAACATATTTATATGGATTTTTAACCCCCCCCAAATATTTCAGTGACGCAGTTTGCGTCATAGTCCCCCCCTTGTGGGCACCCCTGGGGTAGGCACAAAGTCGCTTTCCGCAAAACAAGTAAGAATGCTTTTATTTATTTATATATTTATTTTTTTGTTTTATTTATTTATTTATTTTTTTTTTTTTTTGGTACTTGAATTGGCACTACTGGCTCTCTTTGTGACTGGTAACCATGTTTTCGTAGGTGTTTTGTTTAAGAGCTGTTTACTGAATGAAGTTGAGCTGAGTAATACAGAGTTGAGAAGAATTGCAAATTAACAAAGAAAAAAGTGTTTTCGTCTACAAGCTTAATGGAAACACAAATGTGGTGACAGTAGACTTCAGGAGATTTCCTGGAGTGGAACCACCATCATGTCAAGCCACAAGAAACCTGAACCAAAGATTCGAGGCTACAGGTTCTGTGTATGATCTACCATGAAGCGGACGACACAAAATGTACGAAATGAGGGAAACACTGAATTTGTTGCTCCGAGTTGTGTATCTAGCCCGAAGAAGCGTACCAGAAGACGCGCACATGACCTGGGAATGACATGTATCTCTTTAAGGAACATAGAGGATTTGTAGATGAGACTTTAATAGACAAAACTTCTGCACCCGTAGAACGAATGTGATTCGCACCGGCGGTTGAGTTCTGTGAGTGGTTTCTCATTCGGAGCGAAGAGACTTCTGAAAACAAATTTTACGGACAGACGAGGTCTCATTATAGATGAAAGGTCACATAAACAGACACAATTGTGTTTATTGAAGTGATACCAATCCACACTAAATTGTGACAGAAGAGTTAAACGTCCCTGGTTGTCCTCTTTGGGATGGATTTGGTGTGGTAGTGTCATAGAACCATTCTTTTTTGAAGGAATTGTTACCAGTGATACGTGCAGACGATGCAGAAAGTTGTCATTCCAGAACGTGAAAACAATCCTCATTACGAAAACATTTAGTTCACGTGGCAAAACGGTGGAGCGCCGTCCCACTTTCGTGTTATTGTGAGGTATTTCTTGAATCAACACGTCGATGAATGGATTGCTTGTCGAGCTACGACAGATCGGCTACTTCGTTCATGTGACCTCACACCATGTGACTTTTCCATGTTGGATATTGTCGAGAACGAGGTGTTCTCCGGTCAACTGCAGGATTTCGATCACTTGAAAAAGCTAATCGAACAACTATTCGAAAAACTGGATGCCGATCCTCGGTTGTGTCATGATCTTTGCAAATTAGTGTTGAAAAGATGTGGCTTGTGCATTGAACATGGCGGGAGACAGTTTGAGTACGTAAGATAAATAAGGATTGTCAAGTCAACTAGCTTCTTTTAATTTAGTACTTCATATATTAGGGAAAGCGACTTTGTACACATCCTGTATATCAGAGTGGTCCTTACTTTTCGACCTCCGAGTTTTTTTTTTTTTTTTTTTTTTAAGTATTACCCCCCTAAAATGGTCCCATATTAGACCAAAATAAAGGATAAAAAAACAACAACTCAATAGAATAATATTAAATTATTCCCCAAGAGATCTGGAGTTTTAAATGCACTTACAGTATACAATATGAGGGAAAGCACTTGTAAGTTTGGAAACAGAATTGTAACTTAATAAACAAATATTCTGAAGGTAATAAATATCAAAACATTACAGGTAAGTTGGAAATAATGTCAGATTTATATTTGAGGTGAAAAGCTACCCCAAAACTAAGTATATGTTGCATGACCATTTCCTAGTAAAAATATTGGACCTAAATCCAAAATAGTGTACTTCAAGATGGTTGCCATGATGATACTATATATTAATAAATGCACTTCTATCCTTACTATTCCTATCAAGATGTGGTGTGGGTGAAACTTAAAAATAATCCGAAGTCGACGAAATGAATTAATAGAGATTGTTGTTTTTTCTTTTTCTTTTCAGTGGTGATGATATCGGCGCCAAAGAAAGATTATAATTTAATTACAATAGACAAAACCAAAGATACCTCCTACTCACGCTTTCAATCAGACATTACGCTCACCTATCAACCCAACATCATATTCATTCGACTTCACGCTCATTCAGCTTTATGCTTGCATTATCATCTCAAAATCACGTTCACATCATTAGTGTAACATCATACTCATACATCATTAGTGTAACATCTTGCTCACACATCATTAGTGTAACATCATGCTCACACATCATTAGTGTAACATCTTGCTCACACATCATTAGTGTAACATCATGCTCACACATTATTAGTGTGACATCATGCTCAAAGTATCATTTAAATTTTATATTACTGCTATTCCTAAATGGATTGTGCTTTAGCATGAAATTATATGTACAAAATATTACATAAATGTTATTGTAAATGTGTATGTTTTGTCGATAACCTTTAAATACTTTTAGACAAGTTCTATTCAAGTTTCATTAGATAAACAACTATATACTTAAAAAGTATAAAGTATAAAGCAGCTCTTCCAAGGGAGAGAAAAGTTTAAAAAATTTCTAGATTTCCCACCAATTCATGGTTGAAGTGAACACGAAGACTTAAAGCACACAATTTACCAAAAATTAAGGGAATTTATTCTACATATTATGAGGAGGCCTCTGAGATATTAGTTCATCATGGAACCATGAAATTACAAATGGTCATTCTGTCAGATAAACTTTCCTTTAAGTTGGCAAAATACTGAAGTATTTCCTTGTTCAGTATACCAGTTAGTTGAACTACAGATGCAGGACACGTCGGCATAGCTGCACTCCATTTATATTATAAATGTTCAATAGGGTTCAGGTTACGGGTTGCGTGGCACAATTCAGTTGGTGAAAATCGTTGAACACATACAAGTACCTAGTAGCCAGTGGAATATGATATTTTGTTGGAAGCTGCAATAAGTCAGTGATAGACTGCTCACCTCTGATGAGTTCGATCCGAAATGAAATCTTTCAGTTTAGCGTCCCACAATTATGCCTGTCAGGCTAAGGGAGACGATGATTAAAGTAAGTGAATGATAATGGAAGAATTGGTGGAATGAGAAAGTGGGAGGAAACGGGAGCACAACGAAAAACCCATGAGCACGATGTTGTTCACCATAAACTTTGCTGGGGATCGAACCAGGGACCCCACACACCAGAAGTAAGCACTCAACCACTGAGCCACCGTACTCCCTAGTTTGATCCAAGGTCGTGTCAAGTAGACCTTCTGGTAGACTACTGAATATCGTGAATTCTCTCGGAGTTCTTCCGTTTCCTCCCACTTCCTTTATTCTACCATTTCGTTCATTATCATAACCATCTTCCATCTACCATCTTCCTTAGCCTCGAAGCAAAATCGTGCGACGTTAATCTAAGAAAAGTGATAAATTGTACTACGATATTGAAAGTAATACGAGGTTATACTGCAAATTTCTCGCAATATTAGGAACATTTTACTATCCAGAATATTACAGTAGACTCTACCATTACCGTGCTATTAACAACCACATAAATCCAACAGCATAACAACATAATCCATTTCGTACCCTACTATAATTCATACAATCGCGTGTTTCATGGTCTGTATGATACTTTCTGGCAGCAACTATTCTCCCCAAGAGACACATTCCTATAGGCCTACACATCCATTGGAGAAAAAAAAAAGTATAAATCTTGTTTGATGATTCCCCTACTTCACTATCTAGGTCCATTGCTGTGAAAACTATCCGAGATGATGCACTAGATTGGATTTGCTTACCAGAGGTTTATATGCAAACTCTCTGCCAAAATATTCGAGGTAGTGAAATTCAGTGTGCAGATTTACAATTAATACTGACACCACAAATGCTATTTTAACTTACGGTAAATGGTGACAATCCTGTGTGACCGATTTTTCGCATTAATGTTCTTTGCTACCTATCATAGATATCTTTTTCGGTTATCGAACAAGTGAAGCTTTCCCACAATGTGTTCCTACTTGCCACTTCCACAAGATAAATCCGTTGGACAAGACGTATATGTCACACCAATAATAATAACTCTTATTGGGATCCATGTGTTCTGCACTATCCTGAACTTATCTATCTCTCCTGAACGTATAAGTCACATGACCATTTAACTAGGCACATTCCACGGGAAGATTCCCAATCTTTTTCGTAATTAATGAATGTATGTTCTCGTAAAAACACAATATAAAGAATAATTACGTACCTAAGTATATGTATAATACCCGTGTTAATTAAATATAAACTACGAAGGTAAATTTTGTTGTTTTGTTTAAAAATAAATATGACATTCTTACCCCATGAGAAGTGAGCGATTGTAAGAACTTCTGGGTCATGTCCCTCATGAACAAAATGCTCTGGAGTGTATGGATCGGTTTGAGCTTCTGAATCTCTAAAAATAGTCTGAGTTCCTCTATTACGTGTTGGTGGCAAATCAGCTTCTTTCTGCTCTTTGATTTGTTCCTGAAGTTTCGACAAATCTTTCGCAAACCTCACACTGGGTATTACTGGATGAAGAAATGGGACAATAGCTCTAGAAAAAATATGACATTATAGAAATTATTTTTATATCGTAGTTAAAGAAAATTAATTTATTAGCTGGTTTACAAGGATGAAAGCTATATATCTGAATACAATGTGAATTTAGGTACGAAAAATTGGTAAAGTTTAGGTACACTATTATAATGAAAAAAAGTCAAGCTTTGGTAATCCACAAAATAACTTACATGTCTACCTAGTAATATCAGTAACATTACCAAGATATAGATCTCATTTCCTCTTTGGCTGGCCATACGAACAAAAATCTCTCTCTCTCTCGCACACACACACACACACACACACACAAATCAAGTTTTATCTTCACAGTTAATTCCCCAAATACTATTGAAAACATTATTTCAAGTTATAAAAATTAGTTTATAGATAAATTATCGAACTCTGGGGTTTACTAAGTAAATTGTTATTGTGGAGAATTCTACACCGGCTTAAAAAAATAAAAATTACAACCAGGATCAAGGAAGATTCTAGATATGCTAAAGAAGGAGATTTAACAATACCAGAATTGTCAAGATAACTCATATTTCCGAATATAAAATCAAAAGCATTACCGTTTTTCACAAAATTTCCTCTTTTATAGAATTAAATAGTATTTACACTAAAAACAAAAATTTCACGCTGAATTTGAACAAAGGTAATCTAGACAAAACCTGTAACACAATAGTTAACTGTTCCTCAAAACACGAATTTTGAAAATACGCACCAGATCAGAATAATATAACTTTATATTTTCATTAAATATTAAGCAAAATTAGAAACACATTGACGATTAAAAATCAGTGGAGAATTGTGTTGAGAAGGGAAGCTACGTCACGTAGCTATTAAGGTCACCGAGAGAAGGGCCAATCATACACGTTGTGGTAATTTTATAAGTGGAAGGTTTCTGTAGAGAGGGGCAACATTACAATACCAGCATGTAACACACATTCAAAAATTATTTGTCAACTGAAGTGCAAGGAACACAGCGGACGCCCCGGCGGTATACTCACGACGTGACAACAGCACAGCATGTGCTCCTCCAAATGTCAATTCACTTCTTATTTTGCTCCGAGTTCTAAAGTATTTGTCAACTGAAGTGTAAGGAGCACAGCGGAATACTCACAACGTGAAAACAGCACAGCATGTGCTCCTCTAAATGTCCATTCATTTCTTATTTTGTTCCAAGTTCAAAAGTATTTTTGTGAACTGAAGTATAAGGAGCACAGAGGACGCCCCAGCGGAATACTCACGTGTGACGATAGAACAACATATGCTCCTCCAAATGTCAATTCGTTTTTTATTTTGCTCCGAATATAATCATTATTTCTACATGCAATACCTATACTTTATAATCAATTCCCAATTTCTGGAGTTTTTAATATTTATATATTATTATAATTCTCATTAACTGGAAAGAACCTGTCAAACGTAACAACAACACCGGTTGTTTCTCGATTACGAGTATGATCTTTCATTTGTTTCGATTTGATGTGCTTTGCTTCAAGAATCTCCCGAACATAATCTCACGAGGATTTCTTTAAATAATTAGCATTGGAATTCATTTTGTTATCTATCAACTACTATAAAAGAATTTAAAGGGATGCACCTTATCGATTCTTTTTTCTAGAAACTACAGTTAGATAAGTTTGGTGCATAGGCGTCTCTGGCGGAAGGACAGAGTGACGAGTCCCCCTACATATTTTGTGTGAGAGACGAAATGGATCAATGCTGAAAGTATTTACATTGCAGAAGTAGAGAAATAAGCAGAGCAAACAATATTATATCTATTGCTAAGTATTAAGTTGGTGCAATTGAAGAGTCCAACTGACGTATGTTACTTTCAAAGATGCGGGGAGAGGGGGGGGGTAGAGGGACTATAATTTCTGATTAGTCAAAGCAGGGGCGTCATTTCAGACTTAGCTTGAGGGGGGCAAGAGCACTACAGACATAAGACTTTCACGTTTTGTACTAGTATATTAGTAGACAATATATTAAAGTATATGTATTCCTCAAACAATTGCCCCCTCCTGCCCCCCCCCCTCCTAAATGACGCCCCTGAGTCAAAGTAGCTCCAGAAATTAAGTCGGTATAGAATGATCATTTTACTACACTTGGAAAGAAAGAATAATAGCAACAGTAAACAGCTTTAAAGTTATCAAATTTGTTATCATTTCCCGCATGCTCTTTGATATGAAGTTTTGTATCTACTGCTACTTTCAATCACTATTTTTATCCTTGCAACTTTCCACATCCTTTTACTTTTTTTTTTAAAAAAAAATCTTTTTCGGGTTCAAGAAAGCTGAAAATGAGGACTGCTGTTCCACAAAAACATTACTAAGATGTTAATATACTGTGGTGAATATGATTTTATTTATTTATTTATTTATTTTTACTTGCTATATTAGGACATTATTGAAGAGGAAATTGTACGCTGAGTAACAAGGTAATAGGCATGGCGAAGAGAAGCAAGGAAAGTAGACTAGGGTGACCAGACTCTGACAAGCGGAAAGTAGAACACAAATATAATAGTATACGATAGTTTACTGCATCGGCAGTACGCATATACTTATTTCATTTAACGTTAAGTTAATCATTCATTTTTGTTAAATAGAAAAGTACTGAACAAAAGTATAGAAGAAATTGAACACAACTTCAAATGCTTTGATGAATGACGAAGTGATTTATTTTTATAAACGTACAATGAAACTTCGTGTTGGGCAAAAGTTTTTTTTTTTTTAATCAATTTCCTTGTATTGTTTTAAGGAATGAGAGAAAATTTAGACCGACACGAGGTAACTTCCACTTAACTTGGTTAGCATCACTGTCATAAGTTGAAAGATAAACATTTTCTACCTTATCGATATTTCAACAAGCCCTTCTCAGTAAAAACAATGGTTTGCTCATTGTTCTCCTTTCCCAATCTTTTGAGTGTTTAAAAAAAAAAAAAAAAAAAAACAGCTGTTCATCATTCACGAAAAGAGTACCTGTGATTCAAAATGCTACGAATAAAGAATGAAATCTTAAAATATTGCAAATAAGTTAACTCAGGACATTTCGCAGGACATTTTAAAAGAGAAGGACTTTGCTCAATTTTCTAGGCGTTTTCGCAACACGCAGGACAGCTCTTTTAAAAACAGTACTGTACTGCGAAAATCAGTACGTCTGGTCACCCTAAAATAGACAAAAATCATATTAATGTAAAATATTAAAGGGTAGTGTGAATTCCTATGCCAAAACAAAGTTCCCTAAGGATTACTGTGTTTGGGAACTTTAAAATTTTGCAGCAAGTGATCTGCAGTGATGGAAGAAAATTACGACGAATTCTGTTGATAGAGAAAGAAGCGCGACCTTCTTAGCTCTTAATTCAAGTAGCTTCCCATATACTCACAATTTTGAAATGAATTAACTTCGGATCTACAAGAATTCTAATTGTCTTCCTCAATTTTAACATGCCTGAGATTCCAGTGGTTTGGTGCACTAGTGAAGCTGAAATACGTCAAGAAGTGCATACTTAATGGATACTTGCTATTCTTGATGTGATTTCCTTTTCTTCATTCGTACAATGATCTAATGTTATTTCATTCATCTCAACGTTACTTTCAAATCTCAAACTTTGGTGCTAAAAGATGTGATGTAATTGTAGCGGAAGTTTCGTCACCAACGTTGATAAAGATGGGAACCATCCGTTTAAATAGTCTGGTTATTAAAATATGTCGCTTACAAGATCAGTCTTTGATTATAATTAGTTTTAGTTTGATTTAAATTTTTCACCTATGAAGAATCCTAGAGCGAAAAGTACAGAACAATTATTACCCAATTCTAAATTTATTTTTGCATTGTAGGCATACAAGGGTACGAATATCTACTTGAAACTTCACTTGAAGTGGTCTTCTACATCATCAAACAAATATGGAACCGATGTAAAGTTCAGTGTTTCCAAATCCCATTTTCAAACTTTTACTGATTTTGTAATTTTTGGACTTATTATTCATAATGACTAAGGCTTGCACAAAGAAAATTCAGGGTAATAAAGAATTAAAATTATAATAAATACGATATACTTGTTAATATGTATATAAAATAAAATTAAGCAAGAGATATCGGAGCAATAAATGCATATGCTTATGGGAACACAATATTTCAAATCTAATTGTCTAAACAGTACTGACAAGGGAACATCTTATATTGATAGAAGCATTCCCCAATCAAACAACGTGCAATCGATAGAGGAGTGAAGAAAAGTGAGAAATCCAAAGTTTTACGGGCCGACACCCAGAAACATAGGAGATTCAGACGAAAGAAGGATTTAGAATCATGTGAAGATTGCAATGCAAAAGATACACTTACAGAGAAAGAACTTCAAAATGATTAAAATAATCAAAATGACATTTACACAACAGTATAGTAATCAAACATTGTACCCACAGACATGCTTAATAACATCATATGTAATGCAGTGTTGCCAACTGAGCACAAAATGAAGTTTTGCTAAATGGCACGGAACACAAACTATAACATGTAGAAAATCTAATTATGAGTCTAACTATACTCGTTATGTCATAATGTTCAGTGTTGCCAAAGTTTGAAGATAGGCCTACATGAATTCCTATATGAATCTCGGATGTAGAAAAGTACCTACAGTACACGATTCAAACTAGTTAAAATCAAATATGAGACCAGAAACAATAATACAATCATTGAAGTACGAAAATAAGGGACGAAGAACAGGTCAAGCAGGTTTGCCCAAGTAGAAAATCAGAATAGTATCAAACACAATACTGAAATGATGCATACTCTTGGATTGACAATTGATTAGCAGGCTCACTTTTCTGATGCACGTAATATTGTATCACCTCAAACATTATTTCTAGTCAATTTTTCAGTGTTGCTGTTGATAAAGCGCTCCGCAGTGTTTTGGTGCTGTATGTACACAAGGATCTATTTACATTAGTAAATACGATTCACTCATACAACACTAGGCAGAATTTTAATATGTATATCATCCAGCAGAACTATGCAAATTTTAGTAAAACTGTCTACATGAATTGTATAAAATTGTATAACAAATTACCGACAACGTATAAGGACATTAACGAAAAAGGGGTAATCAGAAATACTTTGTTACAATTATTGTTTTAAAAAAAAGTTATTACTCTGTTGAAACTTATCTTTCTGATAACATATAGAGAATGTAACCTGAGAACTGTAAATCTTAATTGGGGAATATCCTCATATTATAAGCTATGAACAGGCAAATAAATATGAATATGGATATACCTTAAGCTCAATACTTTTTAGACTATTTGACATTTGTTTATGGAATTAGTAATGATTTTATCCCGTTTCCTGTCTAAAAGCCGTTTTTTAAAATGTTTGATGGTGAGTGCGCAGCAGAGATGACAAGACCACTTCAAAAGGAGTTTCAGGTACCTAGGTAGATATTAATACTCTCATAGCTGCAGGACAAAGGTTAAAAATCTAGAATAGGGTAATCATTATTGTGTTAAGTATACTTTTAATTTAACCATAGTTATATGGGAGAATGTATAGAATTGTGAAGTCCCCACACAATAGTTAGTTTTTCAGACTACGATACTTCGTATATAAATTAAAAAGTTCCATTGATGTTGAGCTTTCTAAAAGTACTGGAGAGGTTTGAGAAAAGCCTTCGGGTCTCATCCTAAACGAAGGGAAAATTCCAACCTACATCTCCTCGCGGGAGAAAGCGGGCAACGTCTTTGGCGGCTAACGTAGGTGGGGACCGACCGACTCCTGGGATAAGGAGTCAGCTTCTACCAAGTGCTAACGGCCTTCGGAGGGCTCATCGGAGGGAGGATGAGCGGGTGGAGGTCAGGGCATCTTCTTGTCCTTTGGAGGGGAAACTGTCCTGAAAGGCGGATGAACCACTAGATGGTCAACGGCATGGAGATGTGGAAAGGAAATGGGAATACTACCACATTATCTTTTTCCCAGAAGAGACGAAGGAGGAGAATAAATAAATATGATCGTTCTTCCTGAGGTAAAAAATTCCGGAGGTAAAATAGTCCCCCGTTCGGATCTCCGGGTGGGAAATACTCCGGGAAGAATCATCAGAGGAGAAAATAATAAGTTTCATTTCAGCATGGGAACAGCGCAGCAGATACGATCTGATGTACCAGAAAGCACAAGAGTTAGGAGGGAAAGCTAACAAAAGTATACGAACGTTCGGCATCGAAGATCAACAAGGTAATGTAACCACTGACCATCAAAGAATCTTTAGAATTTGGGAGGAATACATAAAAGATCTGTATGATCAGAAGAACCGCCCCAAGGATATTGCGATCGAAGCAGAAGAAGAGGTGGATGATGATGAAAAAGGACCCAGTATATTGAAAAGTGAAGTAGTACAAGCAATCAAAGACATGCGAAGGAGAAAGGCCACTGGAGACGACGACATACCAGTAGATTTGCTCAAGGAATTAGGAGACAACGCAATGAAAGTACTGACTTCACTTATTAACAAGATCTACCTGAGTGGAAAATGACCAAAGGATTTTCTTGATGTTACATTGATTGCATTGCCCAAGAAAAAGCAAGCAAAGAAGTGCAGCGATCACAGAACCATTAGTCTGATTTCTCACACTGCAAAGATCATTGCACGCATACTGAATAGGCGGTTGGAAAGTAAGATAGATGAGAGGTTGGTAGAAGATTAATTTGGATTCCGGAAAGGAAAAGGCACCAGAGATGCTATTGGATTGATGAGAATTATATCAGAAAGAATTCTTGATGTAAAGCAAGAGTTGTGTTTGTGCTTCATCGACTGCCGAAAAGCTTTCGACCGAGTTAATTGGACGAAACTTTTGAAAATATTTAAAGAAATCGGAGTCAACTGGAGAGAGAGATCGTCGACTCATTCAAAACCTGTACATAGGACAACGAGTGAAGTTGCGCTTGAATGAAGAAGAAACCAATAGTGTGAAGATTGGAAGAGGAGTCAGACAAGGATGTAATTTGTCGCCCCAATTATTCAACATTTACAGTGAATGTTTAATGAAGAAGGGCAGATCATTAACAAGATCAGGTATGCAGATGATACGGTTATAATAGTAAAAGCGAAGGAGGACTACAGGAGACGATTGACAAAATAGTTGACACTGGAAAACTGTATGGAATGGAAATTAGCATCGAAAAGTCTAAAGTCATGAGAATATTCCGTGGAAGCACGCCCTTACAGATCAAAGTAGAACAAAGAGAACTTGAAGAGGTCGATAATTTCAAGTATCTGGGAAGTATTTTGACGAAAGACGCTTACTGCATCAAAGAGATCAGGTCAAGAATTCCCATAGCGAAAGAGGCATTCAACAAGAAAAGATCATTATTAACTAGCAGGCTCAATATTGGACTTGAGAATAAGTTGGCCAAGTGCTATATATAGAGCATTGAACTTTATGGTTCAGACTTGGACATTACGGAAGTTAAAGAAATATTTAGAGAGCTTCGAAATGTGGTATTGAAGGAAAGTGAAGAAGATAAAATGGACAGAGAGAGTAACAAACGAAGATGTTTTAAAACGGATAGGAGAGAACTTCTAGCCACCATCCTTCGTAGAAAGGCGAATTGGATTGCACACATCTTGTAAAGAAATTGTCTTCTTCCCACTGCCATAGGAGGAAAGATGGAAGGGAAGCGAAGAATAGGAAGAAGAAGAACACAGGTGATCGATGATTTGAAAGATAAGAGAAAATATTGAGAGTTAAAAGAGGAAGCTGAAGATCGATAAAAGTGGAAGAAACATTTCCAGGCTTAAATCTAAAATAAAAAAAAAATCTTCATTAGTACCAGGACCTGCCGAAAGGCAGAATACTTAATAATAATAATAATTGATGTTGAAGTTATAAGCATGTAAAGGTCTTACAGTAAAATGTGATTTAAGTTTGTATAGTCCTTGAAAATGGAAATGTGAAATCTACGCTGTGTGTCACCAAAATAGGGTAAAAATAACATAATTCGAAGAGATTTTGAGGGTCATATGACCGTGCAGGAAATTGATCGTGTTAGTATAATTTCCTTTTGTCTTTTTTTTATATCCACCTTACGTTCAAATCCACGTTATAATACGTCGTATTATGAACTTATATAAGTATATTTAGATTTATCGCAGCATATAAATACTTTCGTCTATTTGAAAAAAAAAATCTCATGACGATTAATACATTTCGATTTTTAAAACAATGTTACTTACCTCCGATAAAATTTGTATCGATCAACTCCATCTATGTCAAGTTTCGGAGGGGACACACTTTGTTCTCTAAAGAAAGAGAAAAAATGAGTACCACATTAAGAATGTATATTTAAGTAGAAGTTAACTAACAAATATGTATAGTTCATTGTATAAAAATAACCTAAATCAAAAACAAATTACATAACCGCTATAAACTATATCAATTACTGTCTCGAAAGGGCTTGAACAGACTGGCGTCATTACAAAGGTATTTATAGGATATACTTATTTCTTGTTTAGCTTGTATATTAACATCAGTTTAAAATTATTTGCAAAATTTCTATACTATTAAAAACATATTTGCCCATACTTCAGAATCACTGGTAATGTTTTTTTGTAGTGGAAGCTATATATATTACTTCGTAAAATCCTGTTTAGGAACCAATCGATTGACATTATTATTAAACCTCAGATATATATACGAATATAGTGTTCAAAGTGGAAAAAAGCAGAGGCGATATGTTTTATTACGATTTTGACTTGACATACCGGCTATCTAAATGTTCGGATACAGTGAGGGTATGTTGCCTAAAAGATTGATTTCTATTTACATAATGCCTAAAATCACTGGAGAGCTTCTCTTTAGTTACGGGGGGGGGAGGAGTCATGGAGAGACTTTGATACCTCGCCAACAACTTCCTGAAAAAAATAAAAATATTCCCTTATGTTGTATTATAGAGAATTATGCACAAAATTGCTTAAAAACCGAGTTCTTACATTAGCAATTTCCTGAGAGAAAGCTCCCGAAATCCCCACTCGACTGAGGGGTAGTCCAAATCCGGGAAGAATCGCCCCCACAGCAGACAATCCCTAAATCCGCTCATGCTCAAAACACGACATTTATATGCATTAAGACAAGAAGATACACATACATACGAAAGAAACAGTTCAATATGGCACATCAAAATAGAAATTAGATAAACTTCATTGATGACATCTCGTTAAAAAAAAAAAAAAAAATGTCGGTGTTGTCAACTTAGAAATTATCTCTAGATAAGGACTAAAATCTTTTTATGTGCAGAGCTATTCTTCAATTACTGTGTATAAAAATGGATTTATTAGATATTTGGCATCTACTATCCCGTGACGGTATGTCTTTATCACTAAAAACCAGAGGCGGTATGACTTCATGACTGATAAACCAGAGGCAGTATGGCATACCACCACACATCGTCTCACTTCGACCACTATATATATATATATATATATATATATATATGTGTGTGTGTGTGTGTGTGTGTGTATGTGTGTTTCATGTAATGTTACAATCTACTTGTTATTTTACATAAAACTAAATACGTAGTTTGTATGGCAGTAGGTGATTCTTCTTATGTATGTTATGATGATTGCACATTTTTTTAAAAAGAAAAATACACCATGAACTTGATCATTGGTGAACTAAATACATAAGCTCCTTTGAAGCCACTAATCAGTATTAACAAAGCTTCGAATTTCCACAATGAGCACTTTGATTAAGTTAAGTTTGTTGTTTCAATATTTTCTTAAGAGTCTACTGTTGCAGTTTGAAACTTACACTCAATGACTTCAAAATAATTCCGACAGATAGCTTCTGGGATCCCCGTATAGAATATCAACGAAACGGGCGGAGAACTCGATCAAATCCAAAAAGAAAACTTGGGGGAGAAATTTTACTTTACTTCGGAAGCCGTGGTATTTAAACTATAGATCTGAGTGCAAGACGCTAGCTGACAAAAAATATGACTTCACGGAGAATCTAACACCTGAAAAGCAAATTTCGTGAAGTTACGCCCATAATGTCCCGTAATGTAGTCATTTTTATCCTAGGGAGAATTTTGTCCGACCGCAGGTTAATTGAACTGGTGGATTCGAAAAAAAGTCTATGCTGATGATTTATGCAACTTTCTTATTGAAGTTAAAAATTAGTGGAAACATTATTTATGTTTTAAATTGTTAGTAATTTCAATAAAACTTGTATTCAAGTAAAAATAACTTTTTAATTTAATTTCGTGTTCCTGAAACGTAGTTCTTAGTACATTCAGGGGTAAACGTGGATCTGAAAAGGTAGGGTGACGGATGACGTCTCGTCGTCTCTCGTACCTATCTTTGCCCATTGTAATTTTTAGGAAGTGGAGGGACGTCATAAATATTTTTAAAAGTGGAGGAACGACGTCCCCGGCTTCCTCCTCATTTTTACCTCTGAGTAAATTAAAATATTTTTACGAAGTTTGCTATTTTCATTGCACATTATTACCCAAAGCATATATTTTCGTTATACAAGTCGTTATACAGTTTACCTCAATTAATACACAACGTTTCCACAGTTGCCAAATTAAAAAAATCTGTAAATTCCCTTCTCTTAAGTAAAGATAAGGATACTGGTAGCACATGAGTCATCTTCGTTTTACCAGATTATTAATAACCCACATATGGACACACAACCAATAGGTAACCTATGTTAATTTGTATATCTTATATATTCATACTTCTAGTACCGCTATATGCAATATGCAATTTAGGTTTCTCCATGTTATTTTGTTTCCTCTATTGTATATTATTTTCAATTTTGTTTTTGAAGCGTTTAACTATTTTTTACTTAAGTAGTATATTCTTTTTTTATGTGGTTCAATACTTTTCTTTTGTAATTGTTAATATTTTTTATGTATTGGTGCTTTTTTTAAATAAAAAAAATGTATGTACGTGGTTAAGTGCTCGGAGAAGGCTGCAGAGCCTTAACTTTGCCACGTAAAAGAAGTCATAAATAAATAAATAAATAAAATCTTGTATACGCTTTTATTTTTATTTCTTAGTGCTTGTTATACATATGCTTTTATGTATATATAAAATATGCAGCTTTCCTAGATTGAACCCATAAAACTGCGTTTCCTAGAAATTGAAATATGTAATATCACATAATTTTAGTAATATTACATATTTTGTTTTGATTGTTTCATTTTAATGTACATGTTTCATTATATGACACTACGTAATCTATTTTTATCTTTCGGATCAAATGCGAATACAGTTGACTTGAAGTTATGTGAGTTGTATGTGATATTAAACTATAAAAACATCATCTCATTTTGTCAATGTAGGCTGTAATAAAGGGTGGTTACAAATTATTGGACAATTGCAAAAAGCTATATTTCACTAATACTGAACGGAAATACGTGATCTTAGAGTCACTGAAAAGATGAAGGTTTGAAGTTTCATTCTGACTTTAAACGCACTCGATGTGAGTTCCACGTGTAATGTGGCAGATGTTCAAGTGGTGATCCTATTCTTCCCAATCCCTCTCAAGCATGTCTGGTGTGATGTTCGCTATGGCTCTGGTAATGCGCCTTCTCAATTCTGGCACATTAGCAGTATAACTGGAAGTAGAGGGATATACATATTGTTCTTTACGAAACTTCACAGGAAGAAATCGCACACTGTGAAGTTCGGTGAACATGATGGCCATAAGCAGAATGTGTTGCCTGCGATGTTGCACGATTAATTCATGTTCCTGGCAAGTGTCGATTTAGGTACTTCCGGGCGTAGAGGAATACATGAATAGCTAACTGTAATATATACAGTATGGCGCTAAATTCGTTGTACAAAAGCAGAAGAGTCATTCCTGAGAGTAAAACAAACAAAAAAGTTCCAATAAATATAGGGCGCAAACCCCATCGTTGACGTGTTATAAGCTGCTAAAAACATGAAATAATGAATTTTAAAGGTTCATAGCTCCAAAACTATGGGACCTACCGTAGTCGGGTCAAGACTTCACTTAGGAACTAGTATGTGCTCTATCCAAAAATGCGTGTTTCAGAATCCTGAGATGCTTCCACAACAATTTTTCTAGAGGGAGTTTGACTACGGGCCTATGATATAAAGTACTCTCCAACTACCTCCATAAAAATTGTTGCGTGAGTACCTTAGGATTCTAAAACGTATTTTTGGATAGAACACATACTAGTTCCTAAGTGAAGTGTTGACCCGACTACAGTAGGTCCCATATGAACCTATGTGCTATGAACCTTTAAAATTCATTTTTTCATGTTTTCGGCAGCCTATAACACGTAAACGGTGGGGTTTGTGCCCTATGTTTATTGGAAATTTTTTGTTTGTTTTACTCTCAGGAATCACTGCTCTGCTTTTGTACAACGAATTTAGCTCCATACTATATATATATATATATATATAATTAAATCAGTGTCATTACTTGTCTTTAGGATTAGATATATATGGAAGGATTTCTACATATACTGCAAGTAATAAATACTTACTGTAATTTTATTTGTAATAATGATATCATGCAAAATGTAACCATACAAATTAACTTAATGTATGTAATTTACATTATTATTATTTCTTCTTACTTTTGTGTTTATATACAAATGACGTGTCCACTTCACATGCATTGTACTGCAGTGCTAAATGTATGGAAAAGGACGAAAATAAATACAATACAATACAATACAATACATTCGCATGCCAATGTGGAGAGGCACCGGCTTGTTAGAAAATTAAACTCTATTACTCATCTTCCGTGAGCTATGGCACTAACCACCTTCCAACCTGTCAAGAAACATGTTTTTCGGGATACTGTTTTCGAAAAATAAGCAAATAAATAATATTTAAAAATAAAATAACTAAATAATAAAATTTAAAAAATAAAAATAAAGAAAGAAAACAAATTAAAAAAGGCCAAACATACTTCTTTTAGAAATGGTATAAAGGATGTTTACGTTTACTTTGAAACTCACATCGTGTGCATTTAAAATCAGAATAAAACTTCAAAGTTTCCTTTCTCCAATAACACTAAGATCATGAATTTCTGCTCAGTATAAGTGAAAATATGACCTGAAATCGTCCAATAATTTGTAATCACACAGTATATTGATGAGCATGTAGTCAAAATATTGTATTTCGCATCAGAAATACTATCAGAATTATGAATCCTTTAAAATTGCATTTCACTTCATGCAATTGCATCTTCATTAGAGATAGTTGATATTAGTTATTATTATTATTATTATTATTATTATTATTATTATTATTATTATTATTATTATTATTATTATTATTATTATTATTATTATTATTAGTATATGATACTCACATTACTCTTGCTTCCCAGCTTCCATCCACAAACGGTGGTAGTTGACCTGTAGAAATCGAGTACACTTCATTTCGTGGGTAGCGATCCAGCTCACTGAACATAGTTCTAAATATTGGACATATTTTCTGCAACAAAGATATATATAATGTTAAGTTTACATTCACATAGTGTCATCCTTCAAGAAAAAAAAAATACTCACCAAACTGCGGGTAATTTATTTTCTTCGGGATGATACATAAGTTTGTAAATAGATACTTGTTCAGCTATCAAGACCATACAATCATATATGTTAAAGAGAACATGTTTCTTAAAAAAAAAAAAAAAAAAAAAAATGGTGAACATTTTTGGAGTGAAACAAGCATCTAAGCAGAGCCAATGAAAGGTTACAGTCTACAGTCAGATAACCGAAATCGTCGTCCTGAAGGAAATAAATCACGTACAGATTGGTGAGTATATTTGAGCCATAATGGTAACTCAAATACTCCTAAATATGTGTGTAAAGGAGAAACAAAAATTAAGTTATTTAAAAGTTTTAATATTTTCTATGTTGTTGCAGCTGTTAACATGAAATGATGTGTACGATTAGCACTGTATTTGGAAATGAAATTTTGCGTCTCCAAAATTAGAAGAAAGGTACAAAATCAAAAATGTCTTAAATCAAGAATTTCTTGGCTAACAAATGAAGAGATGGGCTAAAGGGATATTCAAATTTAATAAATTAAGAGCGAACTTCTCGTTGTAACACAATAATTTGT
This sequence comes from Thermobia domestica, assembly GCF_964235325.1. Taxonomy (NCBI): domain Eukaryota; kingdom Metazoa; phylum Arthropoda; class Insecta; order Zygentoma; family Lepismatidae; genus Thermobia; species Thermobia domestica. Next base: position 267,254,380 of record NC_137462.1, read on the forward strand.
CCTGCAAAAATTTCCATTACATTAACTTGATTTGTGTGTGTGTGTGTGTGTCTAAAAGAAAGAAAGATTTGGAATGAAAATAAATGTTAGAAAGACAAAAGCCATGGTGGCTGGAATGAAGCGGTCAGTGTTAACTATAGAAGTAAGAAGGGAGAAAATAGAACAGAACTAGTTTTCGATACCTAGGTAGTTGTTGTATGAAGTGTGAAGGTGAAATAAAAGCAAGAATAGGAATGGCAAAAGAAGCCTTTAGGAGGAAGAAAAGTCTTTTTATGGGACCTTGAATGGAGAGTTGAGAAAAAGACTCAGAAAATGCTTCATGTGGAGTGTTGTACTGTATGGGTCGGAAACGTGGACATTACGTAAAAGTGATGAAAAACGACTGGAAGCATTCGAAATGTGGGTGTGGAGAAGAATGGAGTAAATTAGTTGGGTTGAGCGGAAAACGAATGAGAGGGTGTTAGAGATGGTGGGAGATAAAAAAAAACAACTTTAGATATTATTAAGAAGAGGAAGAGAAACTGGTTGGGACATTGGCTAAGAAGAGACTGCATCATGAGGGATGTATTAGAGGGTATGGTGGCAGGAAAGAGAGGGAGGGGGCGAAGGAGACTACAATTAATGGGCGATATCAAAACAGAGAAATCGTACGTGAAGACGAAGAGGTCAGCGGAAGACCGTGGAATATGGAAGCTTCTCAGTTACAGTAAGTGACCTGTCAATAATGGCAGAATACTTCTGATGATGATGATAAAGCTTGAATTTTTGAAGGCTAACACACGGGAAAATAATAATAATAATAATAATAATAATAATAATAATAATAATAATAATAATAAGCAAAGAGTAAATTTTTCACTGCAAAACAGATATGTAATCTGAAAGATGAAGATATCAAAAGACTAACACGTAATTTTTCAATTCGATTTACTCTGAAGGTGACGTTTACGCTGAGGAAGATACTACAGGATTGTTTAGGTATCGAAATTATAGGCCTCTAAAAATAAACGTACGAAAAGGTATGTGGACTTCATTTTCTTCTTATTACGCATAATTGTGCATTACACGAAATATGAAAACTTTATCTCAAAGTAATCACAAAATCTAAAATGCACATTTTTGAAGTGTGAACATCGTCTGCTTTATTTACACAGCAACCATTGACATTGAGACACATATCACAGCGTGACACCAAATTTCCTATATCTATGAGGTAAAAATCTTTCGACTGGGCATTAAAACAACGTACATTTGTGATGACCTCATTGTCGCTGAAGAAACGTTGGCAAGAGAAGTATTTCTCTTAGTAATCTGAAAAGTTGAAAGTGTAACAAATCCACGTCTGGACTGTATACTCAATGCATCAGAATTTCGCAAATAAACAGAGTTTTTTTTTATTTTATTTTTTTTATTTTTTGCAACACTGTTGCAGTAATATAAAAATGTGCATTGTCATGAAGAATGACACCTCTTCCACAGACTTCGTGGGGTGTATTCGGCGCAAAGCATTTTGTAAATGATCAAATATGACACAATTGACGGCATCAATGATGGTTCTCCTTTTGTTATAAAATTAGCAAGAATCACACCCTGGTTGTCCCAGAAGACGATGAGCAAAATCTTCCTGCGGAGGGTTTTTTTTATATTTTTTTTTTTTTAATTTTATTTTTTATTTTTATTTATTTATTTATTTATTTATTTGATGGAGCGGATTTGTGTTCTTCTGGACCATAATCTCGCCCTTTCGTCCTGGGAAGTAATGAAGCAACTACGATTCGTTACAGGAAACAATGGGATCGAGAATTGCGTTTTCATTCGTCTCGTACTGAAGCAATTACTCAAGACAGCATGTTATTCGGCCCTCTATGTACATACAGTATTGTGAGCTGTTTGGAGGTCTATTTCGCTGACACATTGTGATACCTAGGTGTTTCATGGATGATGTTGCATATACTGCCATATGAAAAAGAAACTTCAACCGTTATTATTTGAATTGTTGGTCGTCAGTCCACTGGTTCATTTCACTTACAGTGTTAACATTCACCTCTGTGTGGGATGTACGCGCTATCCGAAACGTGTTTCATCAAACACAGTTATGCACTCTGCTTTGAATTTTCCATACCAATTTACCAGTTTATGAATGCCATGCACTTGTCACCATACATTGCATAGAAGTGGGGACGCGGTGGCTCAGTGGTAGAGCGTTCACCTCCGGTGCTTGGGGTCCCAGGTTCGATCCCAGCTCGCGCCATGTTGACCTTGTGGTGGACAAATACCGTGCTTTCACGGGGTTTTCCCGTTTCCTCCCACTTTCATCCTTCCACCATTTCATTTATTTCTCATCTCCACCGTCTTCTTTTAGCCTCACCGGCATAATCGCGGGACGTAAAACTCAAAGATTTCATTTCATATTTTAACATTGCACAGAACTCACGAAAGATTTCAGCTGGTTTCTGCCCTATTGACTACAGAAACCTGATCATGCTTCGCAACCTTAACAGTTTGAGTGTTTCGAGCCGAGGTGCTATTCTTAAACAACTGTCACCTGCTAGTGTTTGTGAATGCATTACTGTTTTACTGTAAAAAGTATTTAATTGCTTTTTGACTTTTCTTCTAAATCTAACTTCATGTAGGCTTTCGTTATCAATTGTAGGATAAAATATGTATTCCTTCCTAAACCCGTTTAAATTGACTATTACAATCAGGGGCGGATCCAGGGGGGCGATCGAGGCGATCGCCCCCCCCCCCCAGAAAAGGAGACTTTCTTATTTTATATATATAAATAAAACCCATCCCAAAGTTTGGAGCCCTTAAAAGTAGCAGTATGACAACCTACCGCCCCCCCCCCAGAAGTAGGGATGTGCACGAGACGAGTCGAGACAGGATTTTCCTGACAAAATTCGAGTCGAAACACGGCTCTTCCAATAGAGAAATATACATTTTTCGAGTCGAGACATCACTTTTACAGCACATTTTCGAGACGAGACCGCCACAAATCTTGTCTTGTGCGCATCCCTACTCAGAAGTCGGTCCTGGATCCGCCCCTAATTATTACAATTTTCATGCCATGTTTCCAAAACTGTTGGAAAACGCGTTTAACTTTTCTGTAGAAAGGTCTATAACAACAACATTGTTATAAATAACTGGCACATCACCACGTTGTTTATATTCTGCTATATCTTAACGACCAACTGACTAATCCTGGCAACCATAAAAAGAATAAAATAATACTTAAGTACTGTATTTTTAGTATTTACATATAAATTCAATAATTCTTTTTCTTCTTAGAGTGTATCAAAGCCAACATAAAATATTTAGTCACCACTATAGAACTTTAATCTAATGTTCAGTTTCTTTTGTAGTCGCATGGATATTTCTAATAAAGAAATCATGCCACTACCCTTCATTTTGATATATGAAAAGACTGTCCCTCACAAATTCGACTTTAGGAGTGCCAATAAGATGCTACTGTTAACGAAGATTCTTATTTCTAAGTAATAAGCGTCCCCAATAGAAAAAAAATGAGCAATTGTAATTCGCATAGCCAGACTATGAGTTCCGGACCATCTATCATCTTGAAACGCTAGTATACCTATGTTGTTGTTATTATTATTATTATTATTATTATTATTATTATTATTATTATTATTATTATTATTATTATTATTATTATTATTATTATTATTATTATTATTATACTTCTTTTCTTTGTAGTTCTGGGACTGAGTTTTACAAGGGCACCGATTTCTTTGTAACTTTGGAGGAGCCCAATCAGATGTTTTTGGTTGCAGACAAGGGTCTAAGAAGGTATATATGACCATTTTAAGACAAATTGAATTCAAATTATGGCAAATATTGACAAAAATACATTTAACAATAAGAAATACACATTCATAAAAATACACGAGGCTCATATGAGGGACCCGGGCTCTCCCAGTATCGGCGCCCTTCGTGTTTTATCAAGTACATGTTTTGTCCTACCATGCTAATATTTTCTGCTTTCTATAACATGTTTAATCTTTTCAAAAATGTTTTACCTATGTTTCTCCTACAATTTCCAATGTTATAATTAAAGTTGGGTATACATTTCATAATTTAAAATAACTGGACGTAATAATATGGCAGATTTTACGAAATGACTTTCAAACTTAATAGAATTGTGGTTTCCATAATATACAAAATTTCTGTTGCTAGAATTAGTAAAATATAATAGAGGATATATTTTCTGGATTAACATTCCTCGAACTAACTCAACTCACATATCAAGGAAAGGTAATATTAATAAATTCAAACTCTTTAATTCCAGGAACATGGAAAATTTTAATATGTCTGCTTAGAGAGACTGTTTTCTCAAAGACTCTTTAAAGTACATTTATAAACATAAATATAGATTTGAGCATTCTAAATTTTAATTTGAACCAGTTTTATTACATGTGTGTAATTGTACTTTTTAATCAATGTTATCATTTTATTCTCACGTTAAATTTTCTTAATTCTTTACTTAGTAAAGCTTTGTACAGATTTCCTACATTTTACGATTCAAACTCAAGTTCATTCTTAATTCCTTCAAGATCAATGGTAGTTCTGTCCCGGAGATCCAGTTGGAGGACTATTTTATCTCCGGAACCTTTCGCTACAGAAGCATCATTAGAACACACTTTGTCTATTTAGAATTTTATTTTTACGGGGTAGGATTGTCAATCGTACAACGAACCCCGATTAGTGAGAAACAGAGTGAGTTGATGAAATAATAATATGATGGCAGCACCTGGCCAAAGAGCTCCGTGCTCGTCAGGCATACTGATCAATTGTCGTTCTCTACCGCCACATAGTGAAACGCTTAAGCTTTTAGAGTGGGAAGAGTTTCCACTTTGTACCACAGGAGGTATGAGTAAATCTTAAGGTAGTTGACTTGCTAGTTCCTCGAATCTTTGACTGAATTAAGCCTGAAGGTATCCTTCCGATTAACTACGGACTATTTAAAACAAATCGATGAAATTAATCTTCGTTTTGAAATGAAATGAAATTTATTATTATTATTTATTGGGTCGATGCATAAGTTCGTGCGGTTCTTATATTTTATATTTTATTTTTATTCTGCTGTTTTGTTCAAATTCAAATATAAGTACAACATAGACATAATATTAACACATTCTCCGAGTGTAACAATACATTGCATACACATTCAAAAACTTGCGACATTTCCCGCGTTGTTTGACGAGGATTCTCATCAAGCAACTCATTCAAGCGATTTCCGTCAAAATCTGAAGGTCTTCCACAACGTGGAACATCAGTCAAGTCAAACCATCCTGCTTGAAAACGGGAAAACCATTTCTGTGCTGTTCTTTCAGCAATTGCTCCATTCCCGTACGTACACTGCACAAATTGTTCTCGCAGCATCTGCTGTACTGGATCCTCGGTTATACTCAAAGAGTAAAATATGACGGAAATGATCACTTTTCTCAACTTGACATTCCATATTAGTTTGTCTGAAATATAGACAATAATATGTTCACAATCAAGAAAACCTGCATTTCACAACACACAAACTCCAAACTACGGTAAAACAACGGAATAATGATAAACAATCGCTTCACGACATATTGTTTCCAATCCAAAAGAAAACCGCACGAACTTATGCATCGAACCAACCTACACATCCATGGTTCACGATTCCTTTAGGATAAAGGAGACGGATTATTAATGGAAGTGAATGATTGTAAAGTTTTATTATTATTATTATTATTATTATTATTATTATTATTATTATTATTATTATTATTATTATTATTATTATTATTATTATTATTATTATTTTGTATTTTCCAACCAGGAACCAAACCCAGGACTACAAGCACCAAAGGTACATGCGCTAGGTACTAGAACAGTGCGAAGCACTTTAATTTCGATTATGTTTATCAGTACGTAATTTTGGAGATTATTTTTATTTTAATGAAATTGGCTCATTGGAATTATTTTCTGTGCATTAGAAAACTTTGGTGCAGTGAAACGCTTTTTCTCATTTTTCTTTGCTCATATGCACAATAGTGCATTGTTCTCAATTATCTCTCTAAAACCGTGAGAATATCCACGCTTAGCAGATCCCAGCCTGGTTGCTGCAAGGTGCCTGGAAAGTAATAGCCAACAGTACCGCTCCTACAGATATACGTAAATAAAAATTGTAATAATTGAGGTACTTGAGAGTATAGTGTTTAGAGAAAAAGTTCTGGGTTTGAGGCTTAACACTGCAGGCTGAGAAGCGACAGCCGACCTGCAAATGACTGTGCTGCTCAGTATTAATCAGGAACGACATGTATTAAACTCGTGCATCATTTTGAACGGAAACCAGGTTTTGATTAAAGTATCGCCATAAAGTATATTTGTATTAGTGATATTCTATTTTGTGTGCCCACCATCCATTGTAAGTATGCATAATATTTAAAACAATTATACATTTAATAGTTTGTGTTAAGTATAATATATCTAAGTTTGATTTTTACGCACGATTTTCCCATGTTTTCCATACGTGTGCAAAATTCTTATGTTATTTGTCTATCATGTTCGTTACGAAACATTTATGATGCGCCCTTACTTTTACAAATGTTGGCGTTTTACTGAGAATTTACTTCTTCTCACCCACATTTTCCATTGGCACCCGATCAAGGAAAGAACTCTGTCGACCATATTTTTGATTATAATGTATCTGGAATATTTTAAATTTCAATAATTATACATATTTGCTACTTATTCTTAGGAACATGCTAACAAGTTTTGCTATTATACGTCGAAATCGTTATTATAGCAGCTACTTATTCCGTTATCAAGTTTTAATTTCCAGCAAAATAAAACGGTAATATAATGACAATATGATCGATAATAAAATATTATATAGCTTCACTATTGAGATCAACTTACGAAACTCGAAGATAAAGCCAGGCTTCTTTGTGTCACATCCCCTGAAAACGTACAGCATGGCTTCAAGCCGTATCTTCTCTTTCTTTGGGATTACATTTATCTAACGAGAGTTTTCGAACAGCCACTGCTCTATGCTTAGGAGTAGATATCTGCGAACTACACTGTTGTTCCACATGTAACGCCAATGTAGATAGTAGAGGATTGCCTTGCTTATCATGTAAAAACAGTGCTGGCAAGCTTTCACGACATATCAGTGTAAATTATATCATTCTGAGAGCTCTCATTAAAGCAGGCATTCCATCAGTGAGAGAACCAAATGGATGTAGCCGCAATGATGGAAAAAAACCTGACAGAATGATGTTAGTACCATGGAGAAAAAAGGAAAGGAGCTTGTTTGGGATCTCACCTTTGCACACACTTATGCTCCGTCAAATGTACCAGATACATCGTCTCGAGCAGGACTCGTAGCAGCTCGAAGAAAGGTCGAAAAAAAAGGAATAAATATATCAGCAGAGATGCAAACTAGTCAGTAAAATCAGTATTTTTTAAACAAGTCAGTAAAGTCAGTATTTTAGGCTCTTTGGAAGGTAAAACAAAAATTTTCAAAATTTAAAAGCAATTTAAATGTTTTGTGTATGCCCCCAATGATGAATGAAACATAACTGAGGCGGCTTAATAGTGTATGGAGATGCTGCAGTTTAATAATTTGTAAAAGGCGTTAAATTATGTCAGCAGTAATGAAATATTTCTTGACATACATCCCAAAATAAAAAATAAAAAAAGTCATTTAATGAAATGTTCACAATGTAAAAACATTGTTGAAGTCTGTTGAAAATTGTCACAATGAAAGCAGAAGTACTGTTTATATGTTCAAGTGCTCACTTATTGACTTAATTAACGGGAGAGTTCCGAAAAGAATTGCCACTTGTCCATACCATGCATAATATGCTCAGGTCCATAACAAGCACTCTTATGAACCAAATGTACAAAACATCAATATAGTTTTCTGTGGAAACATTCAGTGAAGAGAAAACTTTCCTTCCTTTGCAGGAAATCAATTGCGGAGAAGGTGTAAAACGAGAGTTGAGTAAAGTAAATGAAAAGAGTAAACTAACTTTCTTGCATCAAGCAAGGACACAAGATGTTACTAGTTGTAAGTCTATTTTCAACAAGTCATCTATGGTTTCTAAGCGTCTATTAAAACATTTGGAGTGTTTGAATCCTCAAGAAAGAAAGAAAGAGGACACCTGGAAGAAAATTGTCAAAATAGCTGAAACTTTGCCTATTCCTTACAAAGAAGACACACTTGTGGATGAGTGCAGACTATTCGGGTTAGAAGACAATGAGATTACAACTAGTGAAAAAAAGAATATATGTCTATTTGCCCTGCTAAACGAAAAGGCCTTATCTCCATTTCACATACTTTCGAGAAAATAAGCAAAACGCGTTTTGGCTTATGCTGTACGTTCAAATTTGTTGTATTTCAGTAAAACTTTATTAAATATATTTTCACGATCTAAAATTTGTGTGGTAATACAGTTAAATATTTTTGCTTATGAATTGCCACTTAAGGTATTTTTGCTTACTTTCAGGTACAGTTTTGAACATAAGGTAAACACTCATGACGTCATTACCCCCTACCTATTAGTCAAACTACGTCAATTTCACTTTAGATAGATGCAGAATTGTACTACGAACATTCCCATACCAATATCTCGATTTTCAAAAAATATGGAGTTAAGGTCTTTTCGCTTAGGACGGCAGTATTGGAACCAATTTTTCCAAAAGACTAACATTTTAGGAGAGCATAAATTTTCAATGATGTTAAAAATTGTGAAAGCAGTCCCCTCACTTTCACATCTCTCAGCTGAAGTTGAAAGATGGTTTTCAAGCTCCCTACTCATTATGACCCCTGATAGGACTAACATGTCAGAAAGGGTTCTCAACGCTTATTTGTACATTAAGGGAGTTTTACATGAGATATATATACAATGGGAAGGCACATCTTGCATATATATATATCTAAAGAGCTTTTAGATCTGGCACATACTGCTTACAAAAGTTGAAGAGTTCTGTGAGCAGCAGAGGAAATTGAAGAAATAAAAACAAGAAAAAGAAGCAGAAAAAAAAATCAACGGGCAACCGAAGAAGAATTGAAAAAAAATACACTTTTAATTGGGAAAAGAGCAATTGAAGAAAAAGAATGTACATCTAAGGGATGAAGAAGAAGAGAAGAAACAATAATCTGATAGGTTACTAAAGGAAGCAAATGAACGATTGAGGAAGACCATTAAGAATAAGGATCTTGTTGGAGCCGATGCAGCAGAAGTAATTCTTGACAATGTTACAAAGATGAAAAAAGAAGCTAATGAAAAGAAACAAAAGGCTGATAAAATTCAGATAGAAAAACGAAAGACTTCATTAATTACTACTTTTTTTCAAGATAAAAACCGAGAAGAAATGAACATCATAATAAGGTTCTTAAGTTTGTATGAGTAAAAAGAAGCAAGGGAAACTGGTCTGGGCAGCTGTAATTATTTTATCATCTTACGAAAATGAGTTTATTCCAATTCAGTTTTCCATGTACTTGGTTTTGCTTAGACAATTTCACGAAGACAATCTTGGTATTTTTTTCATTTCTTGAATTTAACGAACTTATTGCAAGATTTGTTAATAACTGAGTTAGCATATATATATATATATATATATATATATATATATATATATATATATATATATATATATATATATATATATATATATATATATATATATATAGTTAGTTAGTTAGTTAGTTAGTATTTTCAGTATTCAGACAGTATTTTCAGATTTAAGGTAAGTAAAGTCAGTAATTTTGACCTAAAAAGTAGTGTGCATCCTGTATCAGTCTCTTGAACAAATATTTGTTACAATATCAATTGAATCAAGTGGTTCATGGTGCCAAAAGGGGTTTAATTTTATGAATGCAGTTGGCCAACGTATATCGCTAAAATCGGGAGATATATGAGCAAGAGCATATCCTATACAACGGATTAGTATAGCCATTCAACGAGAAAATGTGTCAGCTATCTTAGAAACTTTGCCAACCGGAAAAGAATTAGAAGAAATTTTCCTTTTGTAGGCAACTTATGAACTATTCGGGATAACAATTTCGTCAATTAACATTAACAATAACAATAATACGAAGATGATGAAGAAAAACACTGTTAATAAATATAAATTTATATGTTACAAATTTGAATGAAACCGTAAGTATAGTATGTAGTATTCAGAAACAATGGATTACAATATAAAATATATGTAAAATTTCTCTGAACGTTGATATATTATTTTTATCATTCTATTGTTCGCTTGTTTCTGTTGTACTAGAGAAGAAACACCTCCTCCAGTTCCCTTCCAGGCGGCAACGTACCAAGAACTGACGAAACCGTAAGTTATAACAATATTTGATTATTAATTTGAAATGTAAAATAATTAGGCAAAGTTTTCTATCCAACATGGTAACGTCTCGTCGGTCTTTGGCATTTTACCTTCTGGAAAGGAACTGCATGAGGTGTTTATAATCTGATAAGAATAGTTTTTTATATATATTAATCCATAGACAATAGTTTTTCTTTGACCTTATAATTATATATTTAAATTGTAATTTATATGAATGCAGTGTAATTATGTCATTACGGTCAATAATCTTAATATTATAAGTTTTATTGAGACTTATTGTAATAGCTTGTTACTATATAATATTTAATAAATGTTTTCTTCCCTGAAATTAGGCAAAGAATTAGTGATAACTAATAACGATTTGGCAAGTTATACAAAGTAAAGAAAGATGTATATTTAATTTAGATTAATTAACAATGTATTATTTCTGTTAAGAGTTTAAAATTGTCACAACAATGGGCATATATTTTGAATTTTAATGAAAAATGAAGAAAAAAAATGATTCTTGATTGGTAGAGATAACAAATTATGTTATGTTATCTATGACTTCAGTTGGAATAGTAGTCTGAAGAAGGAAGTGATATACTTCCGAAACTGTAACATTTCTCGTTAATTTATAATAAAGAATATAAACAGCCTTGTAAGAAAGTTATGTTTAATTTGTGTTTTTTTTTAAGAATATTGAAAATTCATTGCCACAGAAAAAAAAATGGTTGTCATAGACAATTATGGACAGAAGATACATTACACTAATTCTTTTGTTTGAAATGTAAAATCTAGAAACTAGGCTATTCATAATTGAGAAGAGCGAATAAGTACATCTTCCTCATCTTTGGAAGTAGCATGAAAAATATCATGCAGCTAACAAAACTTAAATAGTTTACAAAATTTTCAGTCCAAAATGTTCATAATTTCTGGTTCATTTCAAATAAAAAATTTATTCCATTTTAGAAGAAGGGAAGGAACTTAAAATGCTAACTACATTACCTCGCTGAATTGCTAGACTAATGCGTTGAAATAAAAATTGTGCACTTCTTGGATCTCCTGTCTTCAGATTTAATTTCAATCCGATTTCCTTTAGGAATTCCCTAACTTCCTTGCTAAAAGCTCCCATGGTTTCTGTAGCAAAGGCAATAAACATATGATCTTCTTTTAATTTGGAATATTTCGTGTGTTTCCGCTTACAGGCAGTCTCAGCAGCATTTCCGGCCTCTTTACATGATGAAGCTAAATGGGAAGGTGCAAATGTGTCTACACAGGTGACGTCCCATACCAGTCGTTGCCCCATTTTCCAAGGGATTAATGTCACTCCATCTGGTCGTTTCCCATCATCTCTGGACATTCCAGATGGTTCTAAAATATTTGGAACATCAATGCTGGCAAGGGCTCGTCTTATTATATTATTCAGCTCTCCATGACGAGAAATTCGACCTCCACTTCTAGAACAGCTTAGTGCATGTAAGCCTTTTTCATCAACCTGTTCTTGACATGTACATTTGAAACTTTTGGACTGAAAATTTTGTAATTTGTGTTTTAATTTAGATTGTTAAAAATCGATTATTGTTTGTAACAATAAACGAATATCTATAGTTATAAAATTTAACCGTAATTTTAATTTTGTTGAAATGTAGTGTCAAACGATTAGGACAGAAGGCAGCACACACGTATCTTCTTTTTCTGAAAGGCGGTAAGTTTTATTATGATTTTAAATCTTAATAAGTTGTTACTGAGTACCACGATAGTAAAATAATAGTAAAATAATTTACCATTTGCAATATAATTTTAATATCATTCGTGGGGATAAACTTGACCTATTATTTTCATAATTTTAATACAAGATCATTACTATATAATATTTCTATATAAAATAATTATGCACCTGATTTCATGAAATCGCTTTACAATCACGAGCAACTGATATAAGTTATGATGTAACTGTAGTTTGCTATTCAAATGATTCTATTCTATCTCATATTGGTTTTAACTGTATGGAAATGTGAACATTTAATAATTCACGTAGAATGATGCTACAATTCTGAAATACTGCAAAGTTATCAGTGTAGAACTAATTCTTTCTTGCCCAAAAGGAACCAAAAGAGGTATAGGCACATACCTAAACGTGTTTTTGTTTTTGACATTCGAAACTTCTTAAAATAATTTTATTCTATGAAGGGAATGATTTAGTAATTATTAATTCAACTAGTTCTCTAGGTCAGACGATGTGCAATAATTATTTTTCTATAGGGCGTTAGAAAATTATTAAACATTTTATCCAATAATAGCCAGTGATTTTATTAAACATTCAGTAACTATTAAAAAATAAAAAAAATAAAATAATTTGCTATAATTTTTTTGATAAATAGATTAAATTTTAGTTGATAATTCCAAAATATTTCAACTAGACCAGTGCATTCAAATTGTCAGTTCACGATATTATTTTCCGGCCTGGAACTTAATTAATTATCTAAGACGGTTTTTCGGTTGCTTGTAACCATCTGCAAGTCATGTTCAAAGCTAGTGTTGCCGATTTATGGACTTTGTTACTGAACCTAGCGATTTGATAATATATTTTAGAGACAAGATTTGTTTCGTTTACCATTGTTAAACTAGGGATTTAGTGACTTTTAAAATGTCATACAGCGAATAAACTAGCATTATTTCCATTACAATTATGGTTTCTAGCGACTTTTCTAAATACGTTTAGTAACATTATTGTTAACGTTGTTGGCAACACTGTCAAAAGCTGATTGGAATTAAAAATGTTTATTCTATTTCTTGCTGTAATGTCCTCAATATATCGAAACTAAAAGTAAATGTAAAGAAAGATGAATGTCATTCCAATTATGACCTAGTTGGTCCTTCAGACATCAGACGATAGTGTTCAAATATAGATTCACGGTAGAATTTAAATCTAAAAACTTTCCAGTCACGAATTATAAACATTACTGCGTAAAAGTGAAATGTTGAAAAGATCAAGATAAAGGAACACATTATGAACTTTAAACGTGGTAACTCAGCGGTAACAGTGTTATCCAAGCATGTGTATGATTCTCAACATACCACTGAACACATAAAAATTCTACACAAAAACGACTTCAGTGGTGGAAAGATATATATTGGAAGCAAATTATGTTAGAACAGAGGATCTGGAGTTAAACTTAGATAAAGCAATTGGACAAACAATGGGTTATATAATTAACAGTTCTAGCCGTAAATATTAAGAGTAAAATCCAAAGATGGGGAGTTACTATCTATATTAATAAAGGATTAGAAACGCAAATATATAAGAATTTCAATTACTCAACACCGAAGATAGTAATAGTAAGGTACTAGTTCACAATTCAGATATGATACTTAAAAAAAAGTAGCTACATTAAGTAATAAGGTAATAGTAATATGGTTTTAATATTATTTTTTTGTCAAACGAAATAGGTAACAACATTACGCACAGTTTCTTCCTGATTAATACAATTTAATGTTAGTAGTTACAAAACCTACCATAATAATACGGACAATAGAAAGTACTATAGACCAAATATTGCTAACTAAAGAGATGCATTAGAATGTACCATGAAAGTCTTTAATACTGAGTTTTCTGACAATGAACCCCCCCTCCCCTCCGCTTTTCCAATATGTAGCAATAAAGCTAGTTAGATTAATTAAGATATGTTTCAATGAATCCCAAAGTAAAGTCCGAGTAGGAAAATTCTTGTCCACGAGCTTTCACATCGAGAATGGCCAGAAACAAGGAGATGCGTTCTCGCCATTATTATTCAACTTTGTCCTGGAATACGCTGTAAGGACAATCAAAGATAGCAACCAGGGCCTAGAGTTGAATGGTATTCACCAGGTTATGGCATATGCTGATGATGTAAATTTAATAGGGGACGATAGCAGAACAAGAAATGGAAGGAAAAGTGACGAGGGTAAAAATTCGAATTAAAAAAAAATACACAGGAAAGAAGACGAAAACTATATTTTTTTTCAGCAAGTAATACCTAGGGAAGTTGCTAAGATATTTTTAAGGGGCTGCCTTATTCATGACATATATATATATTAGTAAAACAGTTGTTCATATTTGCGACTAATAATGCGTCAATTATTTTGTGTCTTCAAGAATTAATTCAAAGTTTACGGTACATGTAAAGAAAATCATTAAACATAGATAAGGGAAATGTCAATAAGGCTCTGGATAAAATTGTAGGAATAAATTTTAACAAATTATACAACACTTTTATTTATTTTTTTTCTTAAACTTACTTATTTCAAAATTATATTCCATACGCATTTGCTACACATAATTTCATAATTTGAAATTTTCTTAATCAGTAACTTTTACAAACACCATTTCACTACGTCAGATTTCCCTAATCAGATTTATATTTTAAAAATATAATTTCACCACTTGACTTTTTTCCTAATCGGTAATTACATTTTCCAAACATATAGTTCACCATTTAAAATTTTTCTTAATCAGTAGCTATATTTACTGAACATAATTTCAGCGCTTGAACATTCTCCTACCCAGTAACTAAATTTTACTAAATATGATTTCACACTTGATTTTTTCTAATCGAGAACAACATTTACCAAGTATATTTTCACCCATTTGGATTTTTGATAATCAGTAACTACATTTTTTAAACATAGTTTTATCATTTCAAATGTTGCCAATCAGTAAATTGGTTATCTAAATGTGACCGGGAAAGAGTGCATACAGCAAACAAATATAATAACGAAAAAGGATCAAAGCTTCCAGCTACAAATAATGTTCAAACGAAGCAATTAATAATTGACTCATTTTTGAATTAAATTGAAAAAGGGATCTAAAATTATCATTCCATGGCTCCGACAAGGACTATAGCAGGTTGAAGTCGGAATAAGTGTGCTGAACTTTTACTAGACACAAAATAAATAGAATTACCATAACTTCTTTTTCACAATTTTCCCTCGTATTAACTTCCTTTCCACCATTTTCCCTCATATTAACTTCTTTTTTACAATTTTCCCTCATATTAACTCTTTTTTTTTTACAATTTTTCCTCATATTAAATTCTTTATCACAATTTCCCCCCATATTATTTTTTAAACAATTTTCCCTCATATTAACTTCTCCTTTTACACTTTTCCCTCATATTAAATTCTTTTTCACAATTTTCCCTCATCTTAATCTTTTTTCAGAATTTTACCTCGTATTAACTTCTTTTTCACAATTTTCCCTCATATTAACTTCTTTTTCACAATTTTCCCTCATATTAACTTCTTTTCAAAATTTTCAGACACATTACCTCGTTTTTTTTTTTACAATTTTCCCTCATATTAAATTCTTTTTTTTTTTACAAATTTCCCTCATATTAAATTCTTTATCACAATTTTCCCTCATATTATTTTTTAACAATTTTCCCTCATATTAACTTCTCTTTTTACAATTTTCCCTCATATATTTTTTAGAATTTCCCTCATTAAATTCTTTTCACAATTTTCCCTCATTAAATTCTTTTCACAATTTTCTCTCATATTAACTTCTTTTCCACAATACTGCCTCATATTAACTTTTTTCACAATTTCCCTCACATTAACTTCTTTCTTTTACAACTTTCCCTCACATTAAATTCTTTTTCAGTTTTCCCTCATATTATTTTTTTTACAATTTTCCTCATATTAAATTCTTTTTTTAAACAATTTTCACTCATTATATTTTTTACAATTTTTCCCGATATTAACTTCATTTTTTTACAATTTTCCCTCATATTAAATTCTTTCTCACAATTTTCAATCATATTTACTTTTTTTTTTTTTTTTTACAATTTTCCCTCTCAATTTTCGCTCATATTAACTTCTTTTTACAATTTTCTCTCATATTAAATTCTTTTTCACAATTTCCCCTCATATTATTTTTTTAATTTCCTTTACATTAACTTCTTTTTTACAATTTTCCCTCATATTAACTTTTTTTTAACAATTTTCCCTCATATTAAATTCTTTATCACAATTTTCCCTTATATTAAACTCTTTTTCACAATTTTCCCTTACATTAAATTCTTTTTCACATTTTTTTTCATATTACCTTTTTTCCACAATATTCCCTCATATTAACTAACAGTTAAGTCAAACTGAAATTGCTAAGAAGATGAATTCACAAAGTACTTACAATGTCCGCACTTTCCTTCTGTGCTTCTTTGGCAACACGATAGTGATCGATATGGCCAGAAACATAATAGTCTCGATCTGGAAAGGAAAGTAAAAAAAATATATATATCAATTAATAGTTGCATTATTTAAAGTCTTGTAATTTAGGTATTGCATGATGGTTTAGTGGTATAGCATTCATCACTCCTGATAGGCAAGGTCGAAGGTAGGATCACGAGCAATTTTAATTTTGTGAATTTATATTAATGTATTTATGTTCTCATCCTTTTCGGTTTATTCCATTATCTCTTAGTTAAGATTCAATTAAATTAGCCTATTTTCCCAATTTCTCTTAATTAACATTCGATTAAATTCTCAATCTAAAACTATATTCTCAATTTCTCTAATTAACATTCAATTAAATTAGCTTATGTTCCCAATTTCTATTGATTATCATTAAATTAAATTGGCTTATATTTCCAATTTCACTTAACTAACATTCAATTAAATTGGCCTATACAGTAGAGCGTCGATTATCCGAACGTCTGTCAACCGAACGACCGCTTAACCGAACTGTAAACTCGCTCGCACCTGTTACTCTCCCACCCTACCGTCCATCATCCCCCTCACTCCCAAACCAAGTTTCCCACAGTAGTCGCCGCACTAAGCCACCGCTGGCGGAACATTGCTTCTAATGGGGCCTTCATAAGGCGTTGCCTTTGTACATTACTTTGTAATACTTAAAGAGATGCCAGTTTTTATGAATAAATTTACTGTACAATACTTCTTTTTGGCAAATAAACATGTACAGTTCGATTATCCGAACAAACCAGTTTTCCGAACACCCATGTCCCCCAATTACTTCGGATAATCAACGCTCTACTGTATTTCCAATTTCTCTTAATTAACATTTAATTAAATTAGCCTATATTCCAATTTCTCTCATTTAACATTTGATTAAATTACCTATATTCTTAATTTCTCTAAATTAATATTCAATTAATTTAGCCTATGTTCCCAATTTCTGTTAATCGTCATTAAATTAAATTGATCTATATTCCCAATTTCTCTTAATTAACATTAAATTAAATTGGATTATATTTCCAATTTCTCTTAATTAAAGAAGAGGGTGTACAAAATTTTATTATTATATGGTATCGGGAAATGAGTTAAATTTGCAACATTTGAGGACATGGTTGAACCATTGCGACTTAAAGAAGAGCATGGACAAGATTTCATCATTATATGATGTCAGGAAATGATTTAAATCAAGATTGCAACATTTGAGGAAATGGTTGAACCATTGCGAATTAAAGAAAAGCATGTAACAAAATAACATAATCATTATACGACGTTAGAAAATGAGTTAAATTAATTTTGCAACATTTGAGGACGCAGTTGAACCACTGTAAGTTAAAGAAGAGCATGTACAAAATTTTATTATTATACGACGTCAGGAAATGAGTTAAATTAAGGTTGCAACATTTGAGAACACATTTGAACCACTGTGAATTCAAGAATAGCATGCTGCAATTTTTTTTTTTTTTTTTTTATTACATGACGTCGGGAAACGAGTTAAATTTATCTTGCAACATTTGTGAACATGGCTGAACTACTGTGACTTAAAGAAGAGCATGCACAAAATTATATAATTATATGATGTGAGTAAATGAGGTAAATTAAGGTTGCAACATTTGAGGACATGGTTGAACCATTGCGAGTTACAGAAGAGTATGTAACAAAATATCATTATACGACGTCAGACAATGAGCTAAATTAGGGTTGCAACATTTAAGGACACAGTTGAACCATTGTAAGTTAAAGAAGAGGGTGTACAAAATTTTATTATTACATGAAATTGGGAAATGAGTTAAATTTACATTTGAGGACACGGTTGAACTACTGTAAGTTAAAGAAGAGCATTACAAAATTTTATTATATGGCGTCGGGAAATGAGTTAAATTAAGGATGCAAGAATGGAGGACAGTGAACTATTAAGTTTTTCAAACTAAGGACATTACGACATCACAAGCATCCAAATTTCGGAAGCCTCTAGCAAAAAGAAGAAGAAACAAAGGCACGTCGAAAGTATTTTTTAGTTTGAATACCATGACCACAATATAAAGCATTTCAAACATGCTGTTCAAAGCCATGACCACAATATGATATATTTCGAACAAATGTGAACGGAGTTACAATGGGTTTGAAATTTGAAATTCTCGGAAGTCTTTATTTCGAAAAAAAATGTTTGGTTAACAGTCATGCCTAAGCACTTTGTGTTTTCTAACAGCCGAACAAATAGGGGAATTCTGCAGTCCGTTAGAGCGTTGGACTCACGTCCGCGTAGTCCTAGGTTTGATTCCCGCCCAATGTTTTCCAATTTTCGGCGTCCACCCAGCGTAGTGTGGCGAACTGAGGAATCACATGAATTAAAGTCGTGACAACCACTAGGTCTAGAACCTCCTGATGTGCGTTAGAGACAAGAGGACAGAGCGCGCTAACCAAGTGTTGGTCACTAGGTTGGTGTAATTCAGCTGGTCGGTAACAGATTGCGTTGGTGCGGCTGAGGCCCACAAAGGGCTGGCACGCCAAGTTGTTTGTTTTTTGGTTTTTAATAAACATACAAATTATTTTTTGTTTACAGCAATTTGACATTTTAAACCGTTCCGGAGATATAAACATCGGTAAAGTTTGCAACACTGGTTAAAATTATGTATTTGCGAAAACTTCATGTAATTAGAACTACATAAAATTATTGTTTTAATGTTATAAGAGGAAAAGAAAACAACAATAATTTTTAAACATTTTTTCATACATATGCTATTCAAGCAGTTTTGCAAACTTGACAAATATTCATCATATCTCCGGAATGGTTTTAGATATCAAATAGCTCTAAAAGGCAAAAGGATTTGTTTGTTTATTGGATACAACGTAAGTACTAAGGCACGATGGTCAGGGGCGGATCCAGGACGGACTTCTGGGAGGGCGGTGGGTTGTAATACTGTTACTTAGAGCTACTTTTAAGAGCGTCAAAAAATAAACTATATATTTTATTTATATATAAAATAAAAAAGTTTCCTCTTCTAGGGGGCAATCGTCCCGACGCCCCTTCCTGGATCCGCCCCTGACGATGGTTATCTCAACAATTTTTCGAAATAAACGTTTTCACGAAAAGTCAAATTTTCAACTCCTTGTAACTTTGCTTCCATTTATCCAAAATAGCATATCATGATCAAGGTGCATTGTCCCATCCGTTGTTACTGTGGTAGAGACCTCCAAAATTTGGATATTTGTATAACATTGAAGTCTCCTTAGTTTTCAACTCTGAGCAATAAATTGTGGATTGTAATTTTTCATTTAACATGTAGATTTGAAATTTGTAATAACCTGACATAGTGCCATTTGAAAAAATAAACATTGGTATTGAAAAAAAATATATCAGAACGATTACTCCTTGTTACTATTTTCTTCGTATAAAATTTCAGAGTGTCTTGTGTATTAGATTAGAAATTACATGATTGTCCAATGCTCAAAAAATTCACCTTGTATGTGTCAGCTTTTATATACTTATTTTGCCTTTTGTGGGTCATTTTGTGAAACAAATTTAGTTTTGAATCACAATCTATAATTTTTGTATCGCATTTTCGTCGGCAATGGAAATGGAACTTATTTATTTTACTATTTTACATGAACATGAAATAATACGAGGAGTGAACAGAAAGTATCTGCAGTGAAACGTGTATATTATTTTATACAACCAATACAACCAACAGATAGTAAATACATTGGGTTATTTTTCGACATTGTCTCCATATCGGGGCCGCGGTGGCTCAGTGGTAGAGCGTTCACCTCTGGTGCTTGGGGTCCCGGGTTCAAACCCTGCTCCCGCCAAGTGAACTTTGTGGTGGACAAACACCGTGTGCGTGGGTTTTCTCGGGGTTCTCCCGTTTCCTCCCACTTTCTTCATTCCACCATTTCATTCATTTCTCATCATCACCGTCTCCTTTAGCCTAACCGGCATAACCGTGGGACGTAAAACTCAAAGATTTCATTTCATTTCATTTTCTCCATATCGATTAATCCACTTATTGCATCGTGGGATGAGTTTGAAGATTCCCTCTTGGTAAAATCCTGTCGTTGCGCCACATTGAAATGTTTCATACCCTCGACCGAATTGAAGGGACAGCTCCTTCAAGTGTGAGAACAAGTGAAAGTCCTTTCGAGCGAGGTCCGAGCTGTAGGGAGAGTGGTGGACGATATCCCAGCGAAGCTCCTTCAACAGCGTGGTGATCGTCTGGGCTGTATGCGAGCGCGCGTTATCGTGAAGGAAGATGACGCCTTCAGTGAGAAGTTCTGGCCGTTTCCACCTGATTGCTTCGCGCAATTCTGTCAAGGTCTTATAGGATCGGTCAGCGGTAACCGTGCGCCTTTTTTTTTTTTTTCAAAAACTCTACGAATATGCCAATGACACTGTCCCAAAACACTGTGACTATCCTTTACGGCAGATGGCATTACCGAGACGGCAGACTTCTTTGTCTTTGGAGAGGAGGAATGATTCCACTCCTTTGATAACTACTTGCTGCTGAGGGTGTAATGGTAGATCTATTTTTCGTCACCTGTGACAATGCGGTAAACAAAATTGTTTCCTTCTGACGAGAACCGTTCGAAAAGTTGCAGACTTGCCCCCATGCGCTTCTTCTTGTGTTTGTTGGACCCATCGGGTTGAAGATTGCGCAGAACTCAACGGGAACAAAATTTCTGATACTGCAGAATATCGTGTAGAATGTGACGAATGCTCCCGAACGACATTCCCAATTCTGTAATCAGATGCGGTAATGTGACCTCCTGTCAGGGGCGTAAATAACGGCCCCGTAAACCCTGCATTGCGGGGGGTCCCAAGTCATTAAGGGGCCCCCAAATAGTGAAGTGACACGTAGAAAGGGAAACCACACCACGCTGTATGCGGGAGGGCCCCCCAAGCCTTTAGTTACGCCACTGCCTCCTGTTGTCTGGAATCACTCTTCCACGCAAGCTATTTGAAATCTGTTGATACAGTGCTGGGTCGGGCACTGTGTTCCTCGTCGGTGACGTTTTCTCTACCAGACGCATACTTTCGACACCATTCTGCGACATTGCAGTCTCTCCGTAAAGCTCTTACCAGCTGCCGGTGAATTTCAACCACGGTTACGTGTTTTACCCACAAAAATCGAATAAGTGAACGGACTTCTTCGCGAGACCAATTTTTCAAACGAGTCGCCGTTTGTGTTTTAACTACAACTAACGCCATAGCCATAGGTGGCGGGTAGCTGAAACTGTACGGTTGCCAACTTCATGTATTAACATTACCGCATATTTCTCATTCCTCTATAACAGACGAAAGTCCAGAAATATCAGCCTTATATGCTTAGTTTCTGATTCTACATCATAGAAATAAACAATTTTTGTATATAACAAAAATTATAATGAAAAGAAAAATAATGACATTTTTTAAAGTACTAATTTTCTCATTCTACGGATTGTTTAATATAGATATCTGGTTTTGAAAATAATCCACATGGAGTTGTAATGCTATTAAGAAACGAAAATTGGCATTACGAAGCCCAAGAAGTGTACGTATATTTTGTGACAACACACAGCAAGTTAATTTCTCACAAGTGTTTATAACTCATATTGTAGACAAATGGTGCCCGGATCAAAATTGTTTTCCATCTTTCTAAAGTTATAAACGGAACTCTACTTTTCTTTCGCCATTTCACCATGGTGTTGGAGGAAGATGGAGAACACAAAATGGACAGAAAGAATGACAAACGAAGATGTTTTAAAATGGATAGGAGAGAAGAGGACGCTTCTAGCCACCATCCTTCGTAGAAAGACCAATTGGATGGGACACATCTTGCGAAGAAATTGTCTTCTGCACACTGCCATAGAATGAAAGGTGGAAGGAAAGCGAAGAATAGGAAGAAGAACTCAACTGATCGATAATTTAAAAATAGAAGAAAATATTGGAAGTTAAAAGCGGAAGCGGAAAATTGAGAAACATAAAAGAAACAGTTGCAGGCCCAAAATTAAATTCAAGAAAAAGAAAAAAATCCTCATTAGTCCCAGGACCTGCCGAAAGGCAGAATACCTAATAATAATAATAATAATAATAATAATAATAATAATAATAATAATAATAATAATAATAATAATAGTATCGCCAGCAGTGTGCCCCTCGGAACATATTTTTCCGAAATAAGCACTTGTAAACGTTCCAAGAATATATTTCATCTCCTTCCCTGACTCTCTACTAAAACCGGAAGTGATACAAATTCACTGCAACTTCCGGTTTCAATATTGATCTGCACAGAACAAAACTGATAAGGAACAACAAGGTTTTTAGGGAATCGATTTAGCGTTCTAAGAATTATAACTTTCTATTCAAATCGGTCAACCACTTTCAGTTTTAATATTGATTGTGATAGAATAACAACGGTAATAGATAGCGAGAAGCTGTTTTCTACAATCAATTAAGCATCAGGCCCGTATCCACGGGGGGCAAGGGGGCCTCTCCCCCTAAACTTTGGCTGGCCCCCATAATATTTCACGGTAGGCTTGCAAATGAACTATAATGTGGTGATGAAGTATAATATGATTGGGTCGGGCCCCCCTAACTTCTACCGGCCCCCCTAAATTTTTGGGCTGACAACGGGCCTGTTAAGCATCCCAAGAATATTCCATTTCTACTCTAATCTCTCTACTAAAAACGGAAGTGGTAGAAATTACAACCACTTCCAGCTTCATATTAATTGAGAAAATAACCACGCCATATAATCCAAATTTTTACAAGAGACATTGCTATTTCTTTTCTGTTCATTATTTTTCTTCTCTGATGAAACTAGCTATCCGGGAAGGACCTACGGGGTCCACCAGGTCCAAACCCCAACAAAAGCTTGCTAACTTAACATACATTTGTTGATTTTCTCAATAAAACTAAACTTGTTTAACAGGGAAATGATTGATGTAGCATGAAAATGTGATCTTACACTTCAACTGTACTGTTTCTCTTATAAAAACAATCTAGCTCTATTGTTTTTTTTTTTCTTCTGAAAATATAAGTAGAAGTATTTTGCAATTACCTATATTCTTTTCGGGTGCAGAATAATACTTGTTCAATACTACATAGATGCCGTGGCTTGTGGTATTGTACAGCTCCAAAATTTTGGACCCCTCCCAACAAAAATTCCTGGGTGGCACTTGCTTGCCATGAATTTTGTATGAAGTGATTATCTAGGCAACAATTCAAACCAGTACGAGAAAGATTGTCAGCAAATTGATGTACGAGGACCACTATTTATTTTGAGCCTAACAATCAAAAAACAGTAGATGAGACCGGGGCTTGTTGTGACAAAAATAAGTTTTTATTTTTTCTAGGATTTCATTTTTATTAAATGTCAGAAAATGTTGTCTTAAAATAAAGTTTGGACATTAGACTACTTCCATAATTTTTTCTGCATCTGTATTTTTCATTATAAGAACAGTACAATAGATAAAACAAACACAAATGTTTTGTCATAACATGCCCCTTGCTGGGGCAGGTTGTGACTTTGATCGGGTAAGTTGTGACAGAAAGAAATGTGCCCGATTTCGCCATTGCAATTTTAATATAAATTGTGCTAAACATAACGCAAAAGTAATGTTTCCTAAGAAAAATATTTTGCATACATAAAGAAACTACTTTCAATTTCTCATGTGAATACTCTTTCTAAATTATCGGTATCGTACACAGTTAAATGAGCCAACAATACTTTCTTCCTAATACTCAGTTTTATAATAGAATCACAATTTCTTTCAGAAATGACTTATGATGCAAACCTAGACCACATAGACCCCCTATCATCATCCGAGTTGCAATTGTGGCATACATAAATAGGATTACCTTGTGTGCACGCTTCGTGTGACCACTGATTACAGTCAACACATTGAGCCAACAATTCTCTGGGTTTGGAATTAGAAAATGGTTCTAGACACACAAGACAAAAACAATCATGTTCACTATCATCGTCACTATCGTTTTTACGTTTTAAAATTTTCATGCCCTTTTTTAACAGAGCTGTTCAGAATATTACGGCTAATACCCTTCTTCAGAGACTTTTCATGTCTTGCTCCTGCATCTGCTTCTAATACTTCTTTAACTGGAGTATCAGTGAGTACAACGGACACTCGCTTCTTCCTTCCTGTTTAGTTTCCCTGGGTATAGCTTTTGGTAACGGACGAAGGGCGCTGGGACTAACATAATGAGGGTTACTGACATTTCTGGACGTTTCGTCTTAAGACATTACTTGCATAGACGACAGTTGTGGTTTTTCTTTAACTGTAGAAGGTCTATTGACAACATTCGATAAGGTGTCAGATTCTTTACGGTTTGTTGCTGGATAAGGCTGGTTTGTTTCCTCACAGGTAAATCTGGGAGTTCTGAATTCACTTCTTGTGTAATGTTAATTGGTCCTTGTTCTTCATTATGACCTGAAAAGTTCGTTGAGGATGAGGATGTTGTTGAACTTGAGTGATGTGTTAGCGAAGTACGTCCTAGTACTAACTTTATAATGTGGTCATCATCTTCAATGTAACGATCAGTTACCTGCGGTGCCAAAAATTCATCATCTGTAAAATGTCTCTATTAAACGGATATATACCAGTTATTCTGAATGCATTAGGAATATTAGATTTATTTACACTAAGAGGAAATGCCGTTTTCACAATAGTCGGAATGTCATAGATACTAAATGCACACCCACGATTGTTTTCCATCCATGCATCCATTCCATTTGCAACTAACTTTTTAAATGAAGAATATACTCCTCTGTCCAGGGGTTGCAGCTTATGGGACGTGTCAGGTGGGAATGACAGAAGAATAACACCATTTTTCTTGGCATAATTGATTACCTGCACTGAGATATGAGATTCATGGTTATCAAACAACAAAAGAACACGATGTTGAAGAGAACTGTCTGTATGTTTGACAGAATGCTCCATGAATTGCACAAACATGTCTCCCGTCATCCAACCTGATGGATTATTTCCTGCAATACTTCCAGTAGGATCTTTACCATGAAATCTAAGTCGGTCGAATCTCTTCTCCATGCAAATTAAGCTGAGTCCTAGGTTCTAATTACCTGCAACAAACTGCTTCTTGTAGAATCTGTACAGTGACTGTCTATTAACCTCATATTGTGCTGCACTTGTCTTGAAGATCCCTGGTTTTCGTGGTATGCTCGTACTGCATCTATGTGCACTTCAATTGGTATCTGACCTTTCTCTTTCTCTTATATGTTCGTACCATCTGCAATGAGAAAGATTGAAGCAAACATTAAAATGCAAATTCAAATTGCTGCAAATTACATGCACAAGGATGTTATTGTTAATGATAATGTGGTGTTCTGTCCAAAGGCCAGTCTTTGATTCAAAGTATCTGGGCATGGTGAACCCATGGCGGTTTGCCTTTCTTTTCCATGGGACGGTGATGACGTCCTAAGGAGGGATCTACAACTAAGGTGGGATCCGAACTATTTGTGTCTCCACCGGGAATCGAACCCGGGATCCCTTGAGTACACTCATCCACAAGAGACATATGCAAAAGAAACCAGTTTAAATCTGCAAACATTGATGCATATACAATCAGCAGTGTGCTAATGATTTTATGCGTTAGAAATCGGAAATTTCTTCCCAATACTAATAACGTATCTATTTCCTAACAAAACATTAATAATAGCTCTTATGTAAAATTAATAAAATTAATTAGACAATAAACTTCCATTGTCTGATTTTCTGCGGGGTCAGTTGTGACATTTGTCACAATTTACCCCTAGCAGTTTGTCACAACTAACCCCAATGGGTATTTTTTGCTTTTATTGGCAATTCAGTATTTCAGTTTTACTTTACCAAGAAACAAAACCGTTCAAATGCGTATTATAGTTGCTTTAGTTTTTAGAAAATACCATTAATATTTCCAACTATTCTATATTGAAGAAAGCAGAAATCAAACTTACCTTCAAAAATAGATCAAGACCTCCACAGAAGCAACTTTCTTCTTTGCTCTGGCTCGGCGCGACTCACACTGATGGGAAACAATATACTGTGAATTCGTGACTGTAGGCGTCAATCAGCTTTGCCAAATCGTGTATATTGTTTGCACTTTTAATAAAAACATAACTGTCACAACCTGCCCCTGTCACAACAAGCCCCGGTCTCCTCTAATTTGTCACTGAAAATCGATTTATTGTTCTTCGAAATATTCTCCTTTATAATCAATACACTTTTGCATTCGTTCGAACCACTTGTCAAAGTATTTTTTCCCAATCTTCTTGAGACACCTCAAAAATACAGTTTTTGAACGCATCAACGGCTTCTTCCGCCGACGAAAATCGTTGTCCACGCAATTCATTCTTGACATTCGGGAACAAGAAGAAGGCATTGGGTGTCAAATCAGGACTAAATGGCGGATGACCCATCAATTCGATTTTTTGAGTGCTCAAGTAGTCGGTTGTTAGACGAGATGTGTGTGAGAGCTCGCATTGTCTTGATGAAGAATGATCCAACGGCGCTTGTTTGTTTTCCGTATTTGACCGAAGACCTCCGCCAGACAAATTGTTGTGTACCATTCAGAGTTTAACGTTCTACGTTCCTCTAAAAGCACACTTACCACATGAACAGTTTTCCCGAAAAAACAGGCCACCATTTGTTTCGATGTGCTTCGAGCGCGAACAACTTTTCTTGGATTTGCTTCATCTTGAAACACCCACACAGTCGACTGCTGTTTACGTTGCGGCTCATATGCATATATCCATGATGCGTCACCTGTTACAATCTTATATGCGTCTTTTGAAGCAACGCTATTGTATTTATTGAGCATTTGTGTGCATCAATCGACGCGAGCTTCTTTTTGAGTTTTTGTCAATTTATGTAAGATCCAATGAGAACAAACCTTCCTCACAGCTTAACGATCATGTAATATTTTATATAAGCTGGTGGAACTAATGTCTAGGGTTGCCTCAATCTCACAGTATGTCACATGACAATCTTGCAGTATTAAGTTTTGCACAGTATCAATGTTTTCTTGAATAACAACTGATATTGGATAACATTCGCGAATTTCGTCAGTGAGCGAATGGCGGCCACGAGGAAAATCGTTATACTAGCGTTTCACAGTAGCAAAGGATCGGGCTTCATCGCCAAATGTTGAAGTAAGTTGATCGATGCACTCTTGTCTTGATAATCCAGGTCGAAAATCGTACTAAATCATCGCACGAAAATTTTCACGAGTTAATTCCATTTCTCTGTTGTCACGCAATCTTCAAGTTAACCTAAACAACACAAATAAAGCTATTGACAAAACATTTGAAGTACGTTATGGTCAACAATTTCTATGCAAACAAGAAATAGCGTAGCGCCTAACTACAATCAGTGTTGCCAAGGCTCAAAATATAAATAGTGGCCCTAGTAATGCAGTTTCATAAGACTCCGACGATTTAGATAAAACATGGACTTAAATAATGAAAAACATAAAGACTTTTAAAGACAATGTTAGTAGTATGGGCGTGACTTGAGGACACTTTTTGGCCCCTGGGTCCCTGCCTCAGGACCCATGGTCCCTGGCCGGGGTCAATGACCTAGGGGTACATAGGACCAACCCCTCTAAATTTTGGCAGGGGTACCATGGCCCACCCCCTAAATTTTGGCAGGGGTACATAGGACCACCCCCCTTAAATTTTGGAAATTGCCAAATCTAAAAATTTGGTATGGTAGCCTAGGACCACAGTATGTACCTTTATTAGTATTGGGTGTCTATGTCGTTCCCTTTCATGGGTAAAAAATTGCCAAAAAGTCAAATTTCGGAGGTTTTTGACCTAATTTATCCCCTTGGATGAGGTGTTATTACACTATATGGTTATATGGACGTATACAGGAGTTCATTACCTATCATAAGACATGGGTATATTAATGCACCCCTTGAACAATTTGGGAGGGGTACCTTGGCCCACCCCTTAAATTTTGGAAATTGCCCAATTTAAATATTTGGTATTATAGTACAGGACCCTAATATGTATCAAGATAAATTTGGGTGGTCCACCTCGTTCCCTTCTAGGGGTACAAAATTGCCAAAATATAAACGTAAGCAATACGTTGTACCACGTGTTTGGTTTTTTGGTCGATTTTATCCCCTTTGATGAGGTGTTATTATCCTATATAGTTATATGGTCATGTATAGGGGTCCATTACCTTTCATAAGATATGGGTATATTTGTGCACTCCTTTAAAAATTTGGGAGGGGTACTTTGGCCCACCCCTTAAATTTTGGAAATTGCTCATTTTATATATTTGGTATTATAGTATTGGACCCTAACATGTATTATAATAAATTTGGGTGGTCCACCTCGTTCATTTCTAGGGCTACAAAATTGCCAAAATATAAACGTAAGCAATACGTTGTACCACGTGTTTGTTCTTTTGGCCCAATTTATCCTCTTGGATGAGGTTCTATTACCTTATATGGTTATGTATAGGGGTCTATTCCCTATCATAAGACATAGGTACATTTGTGCACTCCTTTAAAAATTTGGGAGGGTACTTTGGCCCACCCCTTAAATTTTAGAAATTGCTCATTTTATATATGTGGTATTATAGTACTGGACCCTAACATGTATTATGATAAATTTGGGTGGTCCACCTCGTTCCCTTTTAGGGTACAAAATTGCCAAAATATAAACGTAAGCAATACGTTGTACCACGTGTTTGGTTTTGACCTAAGTTATCCCCTTGGATGAGATCCTATTACCTTATATGGTTATA
Source organism: Thermobia domestica (assembly GCF_964235325.1). Classification (NCBI taxonomy): domain Eukaryota; kingdom Metazoa; phylum Arthropoda; class Insecta; order Zygentoma; family Lepismatidae; genus Thermobia; species Thermobia domestica. The sequence continues at coordinate 267,283,693 of NC_137462.1, forward strand.
TGGTTATGTATAGGGGTCTATTCCCTATCATAAGACATAGGTACATTTGTGCATTCCTTTAAAAATTTGGGAGGGGTACCTTGGCCCACCCCTTAAATTTTAGAAATTGCTCATTTTATATATTTGATATTATAGTACTGGACCCTAACATCTATTATGATAAATTTGGGTGGTCCACCTCGTTCCCTTTTAGGGGTACAAAATTGTCAAAATATAAACGTAAGCAATACGTTGTACCACGTGTTTGTTTTGGCTCAATTTATCCCCTTGGATGAGGTCCTATTACCTTATATGATTATATGGTTATGTATATTAGTCCATTCCCTATTATAAGACATGGGTATATTGATGCACCCTTTAAAAATTTGGGAGGGGTACCTTGGCCCACCTCTTTATTTTGGAAATTGCCCAATTTAAACATTTGGTATAATAGTATAAGACCCTAATAGAGATTACTATAAATTTGGGTGGTCCATCTCGTTCCCTTTCATGGGTACGAAATTACCAAATTTTAGTACAACCACGTTTTTCGTTTTTCACCTAATTTATTCACTTGGATGAGGTCCTATTACCTAATATGATTATATGGTCATGTATAGGGGTCCATTTTCTATCATAAGACATAGGTACATTGATGCACCCCGGGAGGGGTACCATAGCCAATCCCTTAAATTTTGGAATTTTTTCAATTTAAGCATTCGCTATCATAGTACATGACCTCAATATGTATCATGATAAATTTGGGTGGTCCACCTTGTTCCTTTCATGAGTAAAAAAATGCCAAAATATAAACATAAGCAATATGTTGTATCACGTGTTTGGTTTTTGGCCCAATTTATCCCGTTTGATGCGGTCTTATTACCGTATATGGTCATATGGTCATGTATATAGGTTCATTTCCTATCATAAGACATGAGTACATTGATGCACCCTTTAAAAATTTGGGAGGGGTATCTTGACTCATCCACTCAGTTTTAGAAATTGTTTAATATAAGCATTTGGTATCTTCGTACAGGTCTTCAATATGTACCACTATAAATTTGGATGGTCCACATCGTTCCCTTTCATGGGTAAAGAACTACCAAAAATCAAATTTCGGAGGTTATTGACCCTTTGATAAGTATTTAGCACGTTATATGGTTTATTACCTTTATATGTTTATGTTCTCTTTTAAATTTGGGAATTATAAAATAACATAATTTGGTAAAACGTTTTCTAGGACCCATTGTAGATGTTGGTGTTCCTCTTATGGCCAAATATTCAAAATTTAAAGGTTATTGACCGGCTTTATTATTGAATAACTACAGGATTTATTACTTTTTCATAAGACACAGGTGTATTTGTGTACCAATCTTAAATTTCGGGAGGGGTACATTTCTTATTGTCATATCCATGGGCGGCGATTAGGGGGGGCAAAGGGGGGCAGTTGCCCCCCCACTTTTTTGAAGTAACACGTTAATGTATATAGTTTCATATGGAAATTTGAAGTTTTTGTATGTATTACTGTTTCATAGAAAAAAATGGTACCATATAATATTTTCCGTTACATGAGTACATACTGGTTGTCTTCCCGTGGAGTTAAGAATGCTACGGGAATAGCGTTTTAATTGCCACAGAAAATAACCCAAAAATTAACCTATTGGAGCATAACAATTCCAGCATACTTTCACTTCTTCTTACAAGGGGTTGATATGTAAGTCAGCCGCTTTGAAACTAATTAAGAGAACGTTTCGAAGAAAGAAAAAAAAGTATTTCACAAGTTATTCTTTAATTGCACAAAGTTGATAGTTCCTAAAATATCTTTTCTTCTGTCTAGTAATAAAGAATATTGATTAAAAAGAGAGTAATAAGAAACAACTTCTACCTTTTTCATTGTTTTGCACTGTAATATACGTTGAAGTGGTGTGTTTAGGGGTGTGGGAGCACGGGCGTCTCTGGAGGGGGTCGCGTCCCCCCAAATATTTTGAAGTACAAAATATTCAGTATTTTCTTCTAATTTAATTTATTTACTAACAACAGAGTATCACATAAATAATACTATTTATATTTATTTGGAATATTCAGGCTGTGAAAGGATTGTAATCGAGTTCTTGATATACCTTAGGGGGTTCGTGAAGGTAAGCAGAAGGATAACAATTAGAATCGAAGTTAATAAACAGGTTGAGCTAGGTAGTACCATTTAAATCACTTTCTTTGATATCCCCCTCAAATTTTACATGCCAGAGACGCCAGTGTGTGCGAATGTATATACAATTAAATTTAGTGAACTCAACATAACTCTAGATTTTGGGATTATTTTGCATAACTGGAATGTGGAGTGATTCTAAGTATTGTTTTATTTTGATGTGTTCCAAAAAAGGGAAAACTGCGTCTAATGGGAACGAACATGTTTCGGGAAGCTGCAAAAGCAAATATTGCTTTAAAGTCGTAGCATATGCTTGTCGTATTTACTGTCTTTCATTTTCCAAGATTAATAACATACATTTAAGAGCATGTATGGAATTAAAAATATGAGTTGTTCATTAATCCCTATTTTCAATATAACTTTTACAAAACAAGCCTCATTATTCATTAGTATGATTAATAATATCCTTTCTATTTATTTGTTTTGCAAATTTGTTATTAAATAATCTGATCACACAATTTTCCAGGCAGAATTTTAAGATGTTCACGAGCAAGGAATCAAATATTTCTTACATCTTCGTTGTTTAAGAGTACAAAAGGCTTTGCTCTTGTCAATTTACTTAATAAAATATGAAATAAGATATACGGTATTTTAATCGAAAAATATACTATCCTATTGGTTATACAACCTTTCGTCAAACAAAGTGTTGGAAACAACCAGAGAAACTAAGATTGAAATACAAATACTCAGATCATGTCTTGCCCCCCCACATTTAACGTCCAATCGCCGCCACTGGTCATATCAATAATTGGTGATTGTTCTTAAAATTGGATAGTATCTCATTCATTGGGTAAATCATTATGATCACGTGATCAGTTATTGACCTATGATGGGATTAGGAGTCCAGGACATTGGTACATTTAAACTTTGTAGGATAATTTGAGAATGCGTCATTGGTATTGATTATTACAGCCAAATATAAACGTAAGCAATACGATGTACCACGTGATTGACCTTGATGAGGTAGTGTACAGGGATACATAGCTAACCTTATTGAATCTTATGACTCATAGTCTTAAGGGAATACATGCTACAACACTGGCAAAGTTATTGTTGATGCAATTTGATTGGTTGATCACTATCTTTCGTGCAATCTGATTGGCTGATCACTATCTTTCGTGCAATCTGATTGGTTGATGAGTTTCAAATCTTTGCTGCATTCAGTTTTGTTTTAACATTTAAAAAAGTTTGAAACTTTGGTTTGACATTTTTTCGTTTGATATTTTTAGTTTAAAAATTTTTGTTTCGAAATTTTTTGTTTGAAAATTTTGTTTCAAAATTTTGTTTGAAACTTTTCGTTTGAAATTTTTGTTTGAAAAGTTTTTGTTTGAAATTTTTGTTTCAAAATTTTTTGTTTGTAAATTTTTGTTTCAATTTTTTTGTTTAAAATTTTTTCGTTTGAAATTTTTCGTTTCCAAAATTTTTTTTCTGTTTAAAAATTTTTGTTTGAACAGTTTTGTTTGTAAAATTTTGTTTCAAATTTTTTTGTTTGAAAATTTTTGTTTGAAAATTTTTTGTTTGACATTTTTAAAAGTTTGTGCACTCATTAGTAAAGAACCGGACCTGTTTAGAACTAAAACGTCTGGCAACATTGTGGTGCAATAGTACACATCAGAATATGGGGTTGTACTTGAAATGAAAAAACACAATTCATTGAAATGGATCATTTTATTACACTCCACATACATCCATACCAGATAGTGGTTCTGGATATTGTCGATACAATGTATTTTGAACTTCTTGCACTAGTTTGTCTTTAGCGTATAATTTTAATTCCAATTGAAGTCTTTTAAGGTCTATTGCGATATCAATTGGTGGAAACTCAATGTCCATTTGATCACAAATAAACTGTTTATCAATACAGTTATGCACCCACGAACGATGTTGACAACCATCACAATATCTAGATACATGTTGTACAATATGCATAACACATTTTTCAAAATAGTACTTTTTCAGGAATATACTTGTTTTGTTGCACACTTCCACTGCATGTTTAACACACTGAAATACGCTGATGAATTTGTTCCATTCCGTTTGTGTTAGATACACCATGTTGCGAGGGACATGGAATGTACTCTTTTTACGTAACAGCACCATCTTCTCTTCGAGGACTGTACGCAGCACCACTTCATGATTTGAGCCTAATGATTTGACTATGGTCACATTTAGCTCATCATGAAAATAATCGTTCATTTGGTCGATTCGTGAACATAATATTTGCCATTCTTCACAGGTCAGTTGTACACCAAATTGTTCTGCTTTGCCCAATCGAATTACTGGTTCAAATGTTTTAGCACTGATACCAATCATCACATGTTTTGTTTGAAATATATTTATTGGATAATAGCTTGCGAAGATGAACTCTTTATCGTTAGAAGTACACATCTTTCCTCCTGAAAAGCACTTGCTCAAATGATTTCACGGTATTGGTTGATTTATAGAACTACGGCTTACGTCATTGGAAAGGAATGTGCTGACGTTTGAATACATGACAGTTGCTGACGTCATGCTGACCAACCAAATTCATACAACTATGTCTGATGTGCTGATGTTTGAATTCATGATTTCATCACAATTGATGACGAATCTGGCTGTGTACTAAATTCAAATTGATGACTTCGACCCAAGAATCCTTTGTAACATAAAGATACAGATCCAGTATTTAAGAAACGCAGCAGTTCTTCTTGTTTTGATGCTTCCATGGGAAAATATCTTGCTGGTAAAATTATATTCTTATCATTTTCAAGCTTCACTACGATTCTTAATCCAAACTTTGTAGGGATCGTTTGGCTAGCTAAGATTCTATAAGGTACATTCTGTTGTAAATCAGTAATCTTGGTAAATGATTTCATTACATCACGTGTGTTTAGAAACTGCAGACAAGTAGCCATGATGATGTTATCATGAATACTAACTCGAACGATACTTATATATGATGCAAAACTGACGACGTTGCATTATCATGTTCTGACGTGTACTATTGCACCACAATGTTGCCAGACGTTTTAGTTCTAAACAGTTCCGGTTCTTTACTAATGAGTGCACAAACTTTTAAAAATGTCAAACAAAAAATTTTCAAACAAAAATTTTCAAACAAAAAAATTTGAAACAAAATTTTACAAACAAAACTGTTCAAACAAAAATTTTTAAACAGAAAAAAAATTTTGGAAACGAAAAATTTCAAACGAAAAAATTTTAAACAAAAAAATTGAAACAAAAATTTACAAACAAAAAATTTTGAAACAAAAATTTCAAACAAAAACTTTTCAAACAAAAATTTCAAACGAAAAGTTTCAAACAAAATTTTGAAACAAAATTTTCAAACAAAAAATTTCGAAACAAAAATTTTTAAACTAAAAATATCAAACGAAAAAATGTCAAACCAAAGTTTCAAACTTTTTTAAATGTTAAAACAAAACTGAATGCAGCAAAGATTTGAAACTCATCAACCAATCAGATTGCACGAAAGATAGTGATCAGCCAATCAGATTGCACGAAAGATAGTGATCAACCAATCAAATTGCATCAACAATAACTTTGCCAGTGTTGTAGCATGTATTCCCTTAAGACTATGAGTCATAAGATTCAATAAGGTTAGCTATGTATCCCTGTACACTACCTCATCAAGGTCAATCACGTGGTACATCGTATTGCTTACGTTTATATTTGGCTGTAATAATCAATACCAATGACGCATTCTCAAATTATCCTACAAAGTTTAAATGTACCAATGTCCTGGACTCCTAATCCCATCATAGGTCAATAACTGACACGTGATCATAATGATTTACCCAATGAATGAGATACTATCCAATTTTAAGAACAATCACCAATTATTGATATGACAATAAGAAATGTACCCCTCCCGAAATTTAAGATTGGTACACAAATACACCTGTGTCTTATGAAAAAGTAATAAATCCTGTAGTTATTCAATAATAAAGCCGGTCAATAACCTTTAAATTTTGAATATTTGGCCATAAGAGGAACACCAACATCTACAATGGGTCCTAGAAAACGTTTTACCAAATTATGTTATTTTATAATTCCCAAATTTAAAAGAGAACATAAACATATAAAGGTAATAAACCATATAACGTGCTAAATACTTATCAAAGGGTCAATAACCTCCGAAATTTGATTTTTGGTAGTTCTTTACCCATGAAAGGGAACGATGTGGACCATCCAAATTTATAGTGGTACATATTGAAGACCTGTACGAAGATACCAAATGCTTATATTAAACAATTTCTAAAACTGAGTGGATGAGTCAAGATACCCCTCCCAAATTTTTAAAGGGTGCATCAATGTACTCATGTCTTATGATAGGAAATGAACCTATATACATGACCATATGACCATATACGGTAATAAGACCGCATCAAACGGGATAAATTGGGCCAAAAACCAAACACGTGATACAACATATTGCTTATGTTTATATTTTGGCATTTTTTTACTCATGAAAGGAACAAGGTGGACCACCCAAATTTATCATGATACATATTGAGGTCATGTACTATGATAGCGAATGCTTAAATTGAAAAAATTCCAAAATTTAAGGGATTGGCTATGGTACCCCTCCCGGGGTGCATCAATGTACCTATGTCTTATGATAGAAAATGGACCCCTATACATGACCATATAATCATATTAGGTAATAGGACCTCATCCAAGTGAATAAATTAGGTGAAAAACGAAACACGTGGTTGTACTAAAATTTGGTAATTTCGTACCCATGAAAGGGAACGAGATGGACCACCCAAATTTATAGTAATCTCTATTAGGGTCTTATACTATTATACCAAATGTTTAAATTGGGCAATTTCCAAAATAAAGAGGTGGGCCAAGGTACCCCTCCCAAATTTTTAAAGGGTGCATCAATATACCCATGTCTTATAATAGGGAATGGACTAATATACATAACCATATAATCATATAAGGTAATAGGACCTCATCCAAGGGGATAAATTGAGCCAAAACAAACACGTGGTACAACGTATTGCTTACGTTTATATTTTGACAATTTTGTACCCCTAAAAGGGAACGAGGTGGACCACCCAAATTTATCATAATAGATGTTAGGGTCCAGTACTATAATATCAAATATATAAAATGAGCAATTTCTAAAATTTAAGGGGTGGGCCAAGGTACCCCTCCCAAATTTTTAAAGGAATGCACAAATGTACCTATGTCTTATGATAGGGAATAGACCCCTATATACATAACCATATAACCATATAAGGTAATAGGATCTCATCCAAGGGGATAACTTAGGTCAAAACCAAACACGTGGTACAACGTATTGCTTACGTTTATATTTTGGCAATTTTGTACCCTAAAAGGGAACGAGGTGGACCACCCAAATTTATCATAATACATGTTAGGGTCCAGTACTATAATACCACATATATAAAATGAGCAATTTCTAAAATTTAAGGGGTGGGCCAAAGTACCCTCCCAAATTTTTAAAGGAGTGCACAAATGTACCTATGTCTTATGATAGGGAATAGACCCCTATACATAACCATATAAGGTAATAGAACCTCATCCAAGAGGATAAATTGGGCCAAAAGAACAAACACGTGGTACAACGTATTGCTTACGTTTATATTTTGGCAATTTTGTAGCCCTAGAAGTGAACGAGGTGGACCACCCAAATTTATTATAATACATGTTAGGGTCCAATACTATAATACCAAATATATAAAATGAGCAATTTCCAAAATTTAAGGGGTGGGCCAAAGTACCCCTCCCAAATTTTTAAAGGAGTGCACAAATATACCCATATCTTATGAAAGGTAATGGACCCCTATACATGACCATATAACTATATAGGATAATAACACCTCATCAAAGGGGATAAAATCGACCAAAAAACCAAACACGTGGTACAACGTATTGCTTACGTTTATATTTTGGCAATTTTGTACCCCTAGAAGGGAACGAGGTGGACCACCCAAATTTATCTTGATACATATTAGGGTCCTGTACTATAATACCAAATGTTTAAATTGGGCAATTTCCAAAATTTAAGGGGTGGGCCAAGGTACCCCTCCCAAATTGTTCAAGGGGTGCATTAATATACCCATGTCTTATGATAGGTAATGAACTCCTGTATACGTCCATATAACCATATAGTGTAATAACACCTCATCCAAGGGGATAAATTAGGTCAAAAACCTCCGAAATTTGACTTTTTGGCAATTTTTTACCCATGAAAGGGAACGACATAGACACCCAATACTAATAAAGGTACATACTGTGGTCCTAGGCTACCATACCAAATTTTTAGATTTGGCAATTTCCAAAATTTAAGGGGGGTGGTCCTATGTACCCCTAGGTCATTGACCCCGGCCAGGGACCATGGGTCCTGAGGCAGGGACCCAGGGACCAAAAAGTGTCCTCAAGTCACGCCCATACTACTATGTTGTTGATGAAGACCGCAGGCCGGTACCCAGCCCAAAAATGTAGGGGGCCCCGACCCAACCATATTATAGTTAATTTGGAAGCCTACTGTGAAAATTTGAGGGGCCAGCGAAAATTTAGGGGGCGGCAACCTAGACCCCCCTTGAATACGGGCCTGTGAAGACGTATCTTGACAAAGAGAGTCAATACCATCCCATCAGTCCATTTTCTTTACCTAAAGGACATAGGCGTGGCACGTTAAACTAAAAAATAAAAAAATAAAAAAATCAATTTAGTTTATAATCTCATCGACGGCACATGCCCATCAGAAGCATGGAAAATTACAAAAATGATTATTAAAGAAAATGAGAAAATGACTACAATATTTCACAAACTTCTTTCAATCTGTCTTTTCCTGCTTACGCAAGGTCGACGTTTTTTTTGATTACTTGCTTCCATCTCGTAAAGGCGGGAGGAAGGATGAAATATTTAATTGGCTTAGGCCTACTAACACAAGAAAATTCAAGTTACTCCTATTGACACTTATCTCCCTTATCTAATACTTTCTAAATTCCTTCCGTCGAGCTTCAGCAACGATTGTAAATTGAAGGGGAATATTTGGACTAAACGCATCTCATTTTAAATACGCCAAGAGGCTTTGATAGCTGAGAAGTAAAAATGTCGTTTGAAATAAAGTTACTATCTTCGCGATATTGATAGTATAGGAGAGAGGGGCAAGAGTACGCAAATTTTAATTAAACTTATATATTTTGGTAAAAAATAGTTACAACGGAAAACTTTTACATGGAACACAAAACTTGAACTCTCCTTTACGAAATGTGAACTCAACTTTTATATACCTCTGTCCTTGGAGAAACTATAATGCATAAAATGAAAACATTCAAATTCGTACTCTTGCCCCTATATGTGGGGCAAGAGTACGAAATCAAAGAGGCAAGAGTACGCACCCAAAAAAGTATTAACAATTATCACAGATGAAGGTGCCTACTCCTTCATATGATGTGCATTGTTCATGCCACCATTCATGGCATCTTGCGCACTTGATCTTATCTTTTATTGGTGGAGCACTGTAGATGATATTGCATAATGAACACTCGTACACTACTCCCTCACTGACCTGAAGAGTTACCTTCGGTTGTAGCTTTCTTGGTGCAAGTTGATAGTTTGCCTTTGCTCTTTGGAGGGCGCCGTTTCAGAAGTAAGTTCTGCTTGAAAGGAGAGGATGTCAGAATCTCTGATTGACCTCGAGAACATCAAGATTTTTGGTTGTGGGCTTGGTGGCAGTCGAGGCTAACAACCACTAACGGAGCGCATTATGTGGACGGTCTACATGGGCCCCTGCTTACCTCCAGTGAAGATCCAGTTTTACTGGCTGGAGGTTTGGTAACAGATGAATGAGAACGAACAACCGGCAGAAGAGTGTTTGAAGTGGACAGTCTGCATGAGCTCTTGCTTGTTTCTAGTGAGGATCTAGTGTTACTGGTTGAAGATTTGGTAACAGATGAATGAGAACGAGCAACCGCCAGAAGAGTGTTTGAAGTGGAAAGTCTGCATGAGCTCTTGCTTGCTTCTAGTGAGGATCTAGCGTTACTGGTTGAAGATTTGGTAACAGATGAATGAGAACGAGGAACCGGCAGAAGAGTGTTTGAAGTGGACAGTCCGCATGAGCTCTTGCTTGTTTCTAGTGAGGATCTAGCGTTACTGTTTGAAGGTTTGGTAACAGATGGAGGAGGACGAGCAACTGGTAAAGGAGTGCTTGATCTGGATGCGCCGCATGGCCCCTTTTTACTTCCAGTGAATCACCCGATGAACGATTTTGGGCTCTATTCAGGTCTGATGCTTGATTTGTTGCTTCAGGAATGCTTCCATCTTCAGAGCTGGCTTCTACATTTAAGTCTACCACATGCACAATAGAGAGAAGAAAATCTTCTTCAGTGAACACATCTTTATTCAGTAGGACAACTCCAGATTCTTGAAGGCTGGATACCAATGATTGCAGCTTTGTAGTAAGCCTCAGTAAACAAACTCGCAACTTGGAATTAGGCGGGATGGATGATTCCTCATCCATTTATCACACACTGTTGAATACCAGGATTTCAGCGGACAATAACAGGAGCGATCTATTGATTTCAAATTATGGCTGGTATGGGGTGGTAAACTCAACATCACTATCCCATTTTGCCTGGAGAAATCAATCGCCTCGATTGAAATGTGAGAGGTGTGATTGTCAACAAACCGTTTTCGTAACCGAATTTGATCGCACATATTGGTGTAAATAATATAACCATTCTACGAAAAGTTGTGAGTTGATGAACCAGAATCAGATATCATTCCCACAGAACCCGGCGACGAGCCATCGATTAATTCTTGTTTCATTCGTTTTCTGGGAAATATCTGGGAATGAAGGAACCAAATGCACTCACCAGGAAAGAGCTGTTATGTTAACTCCAAAATCACTAGATACAGTTTTATTCACAACTGATTTTTAGTCGACATTTGGAACTTTATGAGGAACCGTATTTATGCCAGTTTCGTACATGTTGTAGATATCCCGTAGAGAAAAACCGTTTTCTCTTACAACATCTTTTACACAATTAAAAAAGCGTTCAACTTGTGGCTTGCTAAAACCACGAGCTCTCCCCAGACCAGTCTTTGAACGCTGTCGCAAAACAATAGTCATATGTCTACGACGGAAAGACTCTGTCCAATCTCTTCCTGCCATTCGATTCGCATTGCTAAAGGATATGGGGCAACTAGTTACGTTCAGCAAAATTGTATGCCATTCTTCTTAGATCTTTTAAAGTTAAGCCATAGAAGAATTGATCCAGTAATGTGATATATTCCACTAATTCGTTCTCCATTTCTTCGGTAAATAGGCCTACTGGCTTTATTGTACCTAAAGACGTTGCAGATTCTCATTTAAAAAAAAGAAAAGAAAAATCCTTAACTCCTTATATTAGTAATGGGAATGCATAGGATACAAAAAATCAGATATTATTTAGACCCTTTACAAAAATACATTTCCAAATTTGGCTTATTCCATCAGATACAGAGTGTTTGTCACCTACGAGGGTAACTTGAAAACTTCTCGACCTATCTTTGATGAAGCCACATATTGTCAAATGTTAGGTTAGGTTAGCTTCATATATCTTTATAGGATCCCATACCAATCATTGGTCTGATACCGTCTCATAAATAGTCATTTTATCGTATGATTACTAAAGGACTGACTACTACAGGAAACATATGGTAGTCGAACTTTTTAGTATGGCACTAATCACGCGTCAGAACGACTCTGGATAAGGCCCATTAAAATTTATTACTGAAAACTACTGACATTTAAGATAAAAGAGGACAAAGCGTAGCATTTCTGAAACCTGAATAAAATAAGCAAGCGTAATGTTATTCAATAACTGCAGATTTAACTATCTCACACGTTTATCTGTTTCGGAAACTCAAACACCACCTTAGATATTTTATGTAAGGAGTGGTATTTAGAATAACAATTTTATCCCTCGTACATAAGAAAATATCAGGATTCTTTAGAATTCTTAACGTTAGAGGCTACATATGGGAACTAGTATTCGTAAAGTTTGCCGTCACTCTCTATTACAACGGAATCTACATTCTTTTTTGATTGTTAGATCTAAATCAAATTGGATTCTTTTTCATAGAACAGAAGGGGCAAGAGTACGCACGCGTACCCTTGCCCCGTAGGTATCTGCGTACCCTTGCCCCCTCACTAATCAATTGACTTTCCCGTGATGTTGTACAGCCAACTGTTGGAAGAAAGTCAATTTACTCCATCCTGTCAAACAATGGATATGTTAGAAACTAACGCTTTATAGTACTTTGAAATCGTTAAAAAATTGTGTAAGTTATTCATTAACTACTTATGTCCCAATATTATATCAAACTATTAGAAAAACATAAATAATTACCTAGATAGCTTGTAGTTTGCCGCAGCACACTCAAACCTGTTTAGGTTCTAGACGCCATTAACATCAAACTCCACGTGACGCATTATTGCCATACGCGAATATATTCACCTGATTTTAGGGAATCGTATCCTTACCCCCCACGTACTCTTGCCCCCCTCTACTCTAATGTCCTTTAAGGTTTGGGAAAAGTGAAATTTGAGATAAAAATATTGATATTTTCAACTCTTCCTCTTATTGGGTTTGTGCAACTGAAATATACGTTTTGTGTTTGATAGGATTTTTTTTTTTTTTTTTTTTAACGGAAACAATGGATGAAGTAAAGTAATGCGTACGATAAGTTCTGAACTCTATGAATTATAAAGTAAATATGTCGGCAAGCATCCAGCAATGGTCAACAAACAGTGTTCTCGTTTTTTATTTTTTATTTTTTTACTTTAACATCCCACGAATATGATCCGAGGCTAAGGGAAAAGGTGATGACAATGACGGAAATGGTGAAGAAGAAAGTGGGAGGTTATGGTGGAACGATCAAAAACACGCACACGGTGTTTGTCTACCACAAGGTGTATTTAGCGGGAGCTGGATCGAAAATAGGGATTTCACGCACCAGAGAAAAGCGCTCTACCACTGAGCAATTGCGGCCCCATGGTGTCCTCATGTTGCACGACAGCCCCCACCAGTGTTTCTTTCAGACCTGTTTTTGTGGGGGCACTGCACCCCGGAGCTCTGAGAGTACCCCCCTGAGAAGACCAAAATAATACGTCTATAATATAATAATATATAGAATTGTATCAGCAGTGCCCCCCGAATACCAAGTGTGCTCTCCCGGAATATTGTTTCTGAAAGAAACACTGGTCCCCACTGACATGTCTCTCAAAGGATGGTGCACTCTCTGCATGCGTTGTAATGTGAAACCCTTCTTTACCCATTGGATTCTTCTGACATCTTTCCCACCGATTACCACCTCCTACGGCATCTTGATCACTTCTTGGCAGGGAATAACTTTACTGATGATAAGAGACTGAAGTAGGGTTGCCAACTGGCTTGTATTTTACTAACAGAGCGGTATTTTCATCAGCCTCAACTTCCTATATTTCAAAGTGTTAGCACATTCAACGCCTACATGTTTTATTTATTATTATTATTATTATTATTATTATTATTATTATTATTATTATTATTATTATTATTATTATTATTATTATTATTATTATTATTATTATTATTTAGTTTCATATATATTTTTCATCAGCGATGCTATCCGAAACGTGGGACTACAACTTAATGTAAGATCCGTACATTAACTCCCATCTGGGATCGAACTTGGGCTATACAGCCCTTTAAGCTCTATCCATTATAAAAAGTGTTCCGGTGTAACAAATATTAAATCAACAAACAATCGAGTTATATATTACAAAGAGTAATAATAACCATCCATTATTCAATGTATCTAGTTCAGAGTTTGATTTCAATCCTTAATAATGCCCCTCTAGAGCATTGTCCTATAGGGACGTAACTGGGAAGCAACCCAAATAATATTGGACAAGATAAACTTTTACTTTCCAGCAAGATACAAATTACTAGAGGCAAAAAATATGGAAATTGAGTAAATGAAGAATAACTGTGAAATTTACCGTAAACATAATCGTGTAGTCTTGAAGGGCGATATTTAGGTAGTCTTCGAACAATTGTCTTCACTTCTGATCCCATTGTTCTCAACTGAACATTAATTTTGTTTTACATAAAAACCTTTTTATGAAATCAAAGATAACGCGAATTAAATTCCACACATACACACAAATGTCGCACTCTGCACAAAACGAATGGCGTTGTCATGGCAACGGCGTTTCCATTGGGTCGCTATTTTTACGCATGCACGAGTTATTGGTCGATTATGGTGATGATCGAGTGAATGAAATCAGCAGGTTGTCATTTAATTAAAGGAAACAAATTAACATACAGGTATGTTTTCGTACATAGGCACGTAGGAAACACTAATTATGATCATAGCTTGATCTTGGTATATAATAAATTGTAAGAATAACAATTCTAACAAAATAAATTAACTTATTCGTGGAAACATACGTTTCCTGTTTATTATAAAATGCGCAATTGAATATCTGTTTTGGATTCTACATTACTATAAAAATTTGAAATGTTACGGCTTTTTCACAGAATGATTAATTTTATGTAAGTTATTCGGTGTAAATAATAAGTAAAATGAAGCAAAAATTATTGCATCACTCTTTACGCACATTATGCGTTACAACATAAAACGGTCTAGTGTTCTGGTACTGAGGTTTAGAGCAGAAAGTTCTGAAGGAACTAATTAATTCTATTTCTTTTGCTAGCTACTAGATTTACTTGTCATCAAAATTCATTTCGATTATATATATATATGTCGGACGTAAAATGCTGTCAAAATATGCACTTGCACTGCAGATAGTAGGGATGTATATATTGAGAATAATAATTCTTGTATTGGTGCTTTTACATATCTTAATCTACTTTATATTATAATATGGTTCCAAAATGATAATGGGTACACAATTACTTTTCCTATAAATCTTTTTCAGCCATAATAACGTTACTTGGAATTGAATAATATATATCGTATAACATTCGTTGGCAAATTTAATTTCACTATACATAGATACACGAACCACAGGCGTGGAGGTGAAGGGTTTCGGGAGAGAAAATAATGATTACATATATATTGATGTGTTTAAAACATAATTTTCTCAGCTACTTTTCATATGTTAGGAAAATTAATCAATTAGCTCCTTACTCTATGTTACTAGTTATACTTGAACGAGGGATTTGTTTCGTGGCTTTTGTAAAGTGTGGAAGCCTAAGTAGGTAAAGGAAGGCAGGTATCATATAGAGCGAGGGCACCTATGGGACAGGAATATGTTTACTGTTCAGATTTTCCAGAAATAATGCCGGTTCAATATACCTTCAGGAACAAGACAACACATGAGAGATCTATTTTATTGTTTAATCAAGTCATATATGGTGAAACAGGAGGGTCATTCCATGTCAAATTAACACAATGTTAGATCGATTCTCACTAGGGTTGCCAACTGGCCAGTTTTTCACCGGGCTGGCCGGAAATACTGCTGTTATTTTAATTAAAGCCGGTAACCTGTACAAACTTCTTACCGGCCCCTTTATGACCGGGTTTTTCAAATTTGTACCTAGTTCTAAGCAATTACATCTAGTTGTAGTATAGATTTAAAAAGTAACTTTCATTCTGTAAATCCAAAACTGTCACCGTTCACTATTTATCAACAAATAATATATTTTGTTCGCCAGTTTTAAAGAGATGACAGGGACTGTAGCAGGAAAATGTAAAATTTATTTGTAAGGAATTTTATACATTTATTGAGAGTGAAAGAGGGCTTCTTAAACCAATTTTCTGTAGTTTAGGAATAAAAAATATAAGTTTAAAGAATAAATTTCATTTCCCAGATCCAAAATTTTCACGTAAAGTCTTAATACACTTTTGTTCATCCGTTTCGATAATTTTAAAGAAGTGGCAGTTACTGGTAAATACAACATAATGACTGATGTCGACTTCAGTTTCTCATTCTTAGCGCAATGTATATATTAAGGTTGTTAGTGAATGTACTAAGGATAGGCCTATGCAGAATGCAGGTGCTAATGCACTTTTGTTCACGATAGTACATTTCCTTCCAATGGATGAGTCAGAACAAAGATACTTCACACTTAGACCCATATTATAGATAAATTTGAGGGAGTGCGGGTTTTTTATTTTCCAGAGTTGCCAACCCTAATTCTCACAGATTGCGTTGAGATCTTATATTATTAGGGTGTGGAACGAGGGGAAGCTCCAGTTGATTTGTCAACCGGTTTCGAATAGTGTGAATGCAGTATGTTTGGTATTTGCAGCGGATGTTATTTATTATCTCTCACAAATCCATCGATGGCTCCGAACCTGGTACTGTGATTTATAGTGAGGCGTTGTAAACGACCTAATTTTTGCATATACCCACCGTCGCTGACACGCCTGCTTCCTACGGCACACCTCCTCAGTAGTGTTGTAAAAAAACGTTTTTTTTCTGTGAAGTTTTTTTTCAATAAAAAACATCGTTCTTTTTCATGTTTTTTTTCAAATGGCTGTCTTTTTTTCTGGCAACTATTATTTATTGATTTACGTTGCAAATTATTGAAATAATCAACAGAACTTGAGTCGAAGTCCTCGTAACTTACAAATCTTTGTTTTCTTTGCTCCTATATACTAGCAAAATTGTGTGATTATTCCTTTCGGCCCCAGGTCATTTTTGGCGTTTTCCTACAATTCCAGTTAGTGACCTATTGCCCAAAAACCATTCATTCTATTGGTATAGTTAAGGCCTTATTTTTTAGAAAATAGATGTGGCTATTTTTTCGTGTAAGTTGCTTTGCAGTGTCGCCAATGGGTGGGAAATTATTGAGGGAAATGTAAGGGTGAAAATTTACAAAAAATTCGCTAACCGAATTTCAAAATTTTTTGTATCTAGTACCACTGCTGCTATATGGGTTCAAGTCACGTAAAAGAATCTTTGGTGTGTGGACAATGTACAGTGAAATCCTTAAGTCGCTGGCTTCCATTCAAAGAGGGAAAGAAAAAATTCTGTCATACACATGAAATGTTGACATTATTTACGCCTCATAAGCAAAAATCAAATATGCCGGGGTTACAGCTTCTCTAATTATCCTATTAAAACTTTTTATGGTGCATTCTGTAGGGCAAAGAGGAAGCTTTCAGGTAGTGGTACGCTTGTTTCAGTGTAGCCAGTAAGAGGGTATAATAGAGGGGAAAAGGGAAATTTTCCGAATTTTTCACCTAAAAGAAGGAATTAATTGTTTTGGCTGGAAACACTGCCATCAGACAGACGAAAACTATCTGAAAATAAACCTTAGTACTCCAAGAATACATCCTACAAGTATCATAGCGATATATAACAAAGTAACCATGAAATTTTAAAAAAAAATCTCATTCTACCTCAGAAATTCAGCATTTTCTTACCATTTCCAGAACATGGTTTATTATAAACCTCAACTGCACTTTCCCTAATTATTCTAGTGAAACTTTTTATGGTGCGCTGTGTAGGCTAAGGACGAGGCTGTTAGACACTGGTACGTTTGTTCGAATGTAGCCAACAAGAAGGAAATAATAGAAATAAAAAAGGGATTTTTTTTTCCAAAATTTGTCCCTAAAATCTGGAATTAAAATTTTCTGTAGCTGGCAACACTACTATCAGACACACACAAACTTTCTTAAAATAAGCTTTGGTATCCCTCTAATATATCCTACAAGTATTGTAACGATATCTAATAAAGGAAGCATGTCAATAAAAAATATCTCATTCTACCTTTAAAAAAATCACAGTTATCTTCCCAATTAGAGAATAAGGTCTACTGTAAACCTCAACTGTACTTACCCTAATTATCCTATTGAAACTTTCTATAGTGCGTTTTGTAGAGCAAAGACGAGACTTCCAGGTACTGGTTCGTTTGGTCCGATATAGCCAACAAGAGGGAAATAATAGAGACAAAACAGATCATTTTTTCAAAATTTCCCCCTAAAATCTGGAATTAAAATTTTCTGTTGCTGGTAACACTGCTACCAGACAGACGCAAACTGTCTTAAATTAAACATTGGTATACCACTAACATATCCTACAAGCATTATGACGATATTTAAGGAATAAAACTTCTAATTATCAAAAATATATTACAGTAAACAGAAAAGTAGGGAAAAACTAGAAAAATCAAGGGTTAGAACCTAAATACGAATTTTTCGTGCGTTCCCTAATTACCCCATTGTAACGATCTGTACTTCCGTTTGTTAAGTAAGGACGAATGTTCGATTGGCGTAAGTTGATTTGCACTCGGACGTATAGGTACGGATTTATAAACAAAAATTTCTAATTTTTTGCCCAAATTTAGGAAAGTTTTAATTTCCCTAATAGGCAACACTGCGCGCAGGCCCGTCCAATTGATGTCAACAGTTAGGTATCCATCCGAGGTATCTACCTGGCAAGTCTTAAGGAGGTCTTTCTACAACGAAGGAAGCTACAGGGAAAAAAGAAGTAAAGGAAATTCGAAATTAGAAAATTCTCGAATTTTTGACTGGGGTGAAATTTGAGAAGGAAATTCGACACCAGAAAAAAAATAATATGATAAACTATAGTCCAACCATATTTTGCAAGAATAATATCTCGATATCTTAATTAGTGTCCACACAGGAGCGGATTAAACAAATGACACACCCGTGTGTGCCACTTTGGCCACCTGGGCCACCGAGTATACATTTGATTACATTTTTTTGACTACTAACTCGTGATGTTGTTATAGTTATAATCTCGACTAATAATAATATCGTTGTTGTAAACAATAACTTTATATGGAAAATTTTCTCTCCTTTTTACATCTTAGTTCCAACACTGTTGGTGAGAAATGCAGAGTGTTTCAAAATGAATGTTGGGGTTTTAAGTCTTTGTAGTAATTATTACATTTTACATACAATTATAAGCAATGCAACAAGTAAAAGAGCACCTCAAACAGTCTTTGCTACAAGTGTTCAATGTGACATTCATTCGTCACACGGCACAGATCTATACTAAACGCAATGTTAACTTGAGAGCCGCATCACAAGCGCATTAATACATGTCGGCGCGCGAACCTTTTCACAGGGAAGCCTTTGTATGTGTGTGTGTGTGTTTTGGTTTGTCTCTCAATCGCCAGGGTTTCAACTGGCGCTGTTCTGAGTTTCAGCTGATATGCGCGGAGCGATGATTTCTCGTCCTTTTCCTGCCGCTTATGAAAAATATGTTTCTTGGTTTATTTGTTTTAATAATTCATGAAGACACGACAATAGTAATAAATGTATTGGAAATTCGCACGTCATGTATTTGCAATCCTCACAATTAAAACCCGAGAGCATGAAAACTATTTTGCTTATTCATTTCAATTGATTAAGGTAGAAAGGATAAGAAATGAAGTTATTCTCATATATCTACCTGGAAAAGGTCAATCATAAACAGAAACATACGAGCAGCCACCCTCCCACACAATAAATTAAAAATACGATTTTTTTTTTCTAAAAGCACAGCAACTCTATATTGACACTGAGTAAACCACAGCGAACCGGCAACAATCATATTAACAATTTCTTCAATAGTTGTGTCTGCGTATTTTTCTCTTAGTCGAGCGTACAAATCGTTGGCAATTTACTTTGCTTGACTTTAAAGAGGTTTCCCTTCCTCGTGTTTGCGATAATACTGAGAAGATGATAATTCGGATTCATTCATGATTTCAATTTCGCGCTTAATACTGTCCATGGTTTCAGTTTCACTACACCCACGTACCCACACTAACGCACGCACGAAGACGATATTTGGCAGAGCAGTGTTACTCTCTGCACAAAAGTTACAGAAGTTACATGTGAGTCCCGTTCTTTGTTTTGTTTCATTTATCAGCAGGCATAGAAGTTTCTTACGGGGTAGCAACTCTAATTCATATATCATATAAAAATATTAAGCCATTTCCTATCCATTGTGGACGATTTCTAACATTGATCAATTAACTAATTTTACTGGTCCTCTGCTTTTGTTATAAGATTTTTCAAGTTTATAATCTTGCAACACTTGCAAGAGACTCGCATCTTAGCTGCCGGCTTTTCACTCCTTTCTTTCCTTCTCTCTTTCCGATTCTGAGTCGTGACGTCATTTTCATAACCCTTTACTAATAAATGTAGTATCATTTATTTTAAATATTGTTTCTGTATTGACATTTTTATATACTTGAACTCAATTAGCTCTTTGAATTGATCTCCTAAGTAATGTTTTACTTGTGTAACGGGAGGAACTATGTAATGTGCGCGGAGTCGCCTGAATTGAAGCTGCGTATCTCGGCTATCAGGATAAGGTCGCGGCAAGTATAGTCGATAGGCGAGAAAGGCCCATAAACTTTCCGCCACATGGCACAGAACACATTCAATTTAGGGGAGTCTCGTTTCAAAAATAACCTGAAATGAAATCTTTGAGTTTTACGTCCCACGGTTATGCCGGTTAGGCTAAAGGAGACGGTGATAATGAGTAATGAATGAAATGGTGGAATGAAGATAGTGGGAGGAAACGGGAGAACCCCTAGAAAACCCACGCACACGGTGTTTGTCCACCACAAAGTTCACTTGGCGGGTATTGGGATCGAACCCGTCTCGTTTCAAGTGTACCATCTTCTGAGGATTTGCTGATGGACAGATACAAACATTGATGGACAGAATATATACGAGTTCACATTAGCTCTTAGGTGAAATGTCGATTTATCACTGAAGACGACACGGTCCAGAAAATCTTCATTGTTATGCAGCAATATTTCACTTGCGAAATTGGCACATAAACCGTAATATTAATTTTAAAACACCCTGCATTACTTCAAATTGTGTCATCCTATATTTATGTCTTTTATATACATATCATCAGGGCCGGTCCTAGTCAATTTGTCGCCCCATGCAATGGCATAATTTGCCGCCTCCCCTTTCTCCAAAAAGAACAAATCTTAAAAGTCATGATTTTAAGTATGCTACTTCAAAATGAACAACAAAGGTGAGGGTAATTGCAGTTGCACTCAGAAAGGCTTAAATACTTACTAAAAATGCAATCCCGTTGTATCTGTTTTTTTAAAAATCTACAATGTTAGTGAAAGATAAAGCAAACACACCTGCAGAGGAAAGATGGTAATCCTTTTTATAGAATTCATTATCGAGCTTCAATCTCAATGTACCAGTTTGCAATTCCAGTGCAACTAGCTCTTTTATCTTTATTTCTTGATTTCTCTTCTATATCTGTTAACATTAATATATATATATATATATATATATATATATAAACTTGTTTCTATCTTCAATGATAAGGAACTTGTTTCTGACAATAACAAGACTAGTTGTCATATCAAAAATGTGATAACTTACTAAATGGAACAGATATTCACTACTATTCGAGAATTGAATTCTTGCATTTGGCAACAATCAAGCAATTTGTGCTCGGATTTATTCGACCATTTGCTTTAGCATTGTCCATGTGGCCTTAAACTAATGAAACCTAAATATAATTTATGAATGTAGTAATCAAATAGAAGGTCAGCTTAGTAAATGTAACTACCATCATCATGAAGTCTGTTTCCAACAAGAAATATTTAATTTAAATAATATACTTATGACAGATTTTGCCGGACCATCCAAACATGCCGCTCCACGCAAATACACGTGTTGCATATATGGTAGAGCTGGCTCTGCATATCATATATATCTAGTCGACAAAATATTTATATATGACATTTAGAAAAATACTATTAGGCAAATTAGTATTAGTTTTTACCTTTAGACAAGTTATTTGAATTTTATACTGTTCGTGACATTATTTTCGTACTTATTAAAGGCCTGCTTTCACGAAAAAACAAAATATCATTTCTACTTTTATTTCTTAGTTGATATTGATGAAAACTGCTGAAACCCGAATTGTTAATAGGTATGGTATTCATGTAAATTGTAAAATATTTGTAGCGTATCAGTATCTAGCGTTTGGTTTATGTTGCATTTTACGGTGATTATACCTACATAAAAATATTTAATACTTAAATAGACGTAAGATATATTACAAATGACTGTTTGAAAAAGACGAAATTTAGAAAAAAACGAGAGGCAATGTTTTTTTTTCTAAAAAAACTTACATTTCTGAAAAAATACGAACGGTTTTTTTTTCTATTTACAACACTACTCCTCAGTACCGCTTGGACCTGCCTGCTAAGCTTCTGCCCTGACTCGGTTAGATGGCATTCGTGCTTTTTATTGGCTACCTAGCACAAATTGGTTCGTGTTTTATGCACTGTGGTTTTTATTCCATGCGTCCACACTATATTTATACTCATGACTACATCACAGTTACAAATAGGCTAATGATCATTAATCACTACTAAGTTAGCCACAGTCCCTATCAAGTGATTTGGGGTAGAAATTAAATAATACCCTTTGCAGACGATCTAACAGATCTTAAGATATTGGTTAAGTGTTAATTTGGATCTTATGGGAAAGAAAACTTTATGATAGTATATAACAGTGTAGATTTTTTTTTTTCGAAAAAAATAAAATTCTGAATCTGACTGTCAAAAATCCATATTTTGAAAATTTTCAAAAAATTATGAAAAAAAAAACTCAAACTGGTACGAATATGTCCCCAAAGTTTTATTTTGGGATCATTTATTATAAGAGTTTCCAATTCCAAACGTAGAGTTGAATATTGCGTTAATTTCGATCCTTCATAAAAAAAAAAAAAAAAAAAAAAAACAAGATAGGGGAGGCCGGGGTAATAAGAGACAAAAAAAAAATTCTAGCACTTGTATTGATTTCTTGAGGAACTAGAAAAAATATATGTGATTGTACTAAAAAGAATGAAAACTACTGATGTATTAACACATTTTTCCAGTTGCTTTTTCATGAAAAAAAAAAAAAATGTTAAAGTCAGTGTCTCTTATTACCCTTATCCGGGTAATAAGAGACTGGGCTCTCACTGCTTATGCAAATAGAATAGAAAATGAGTAATAGTTTTAAGAAACATCTTCAGACAATTCTGAACAATTTACTTTTAACAGATCAGAAATATGTACATATGTTCCAGAAATATCAAGATTTAAAAAACGAAATTCAATAGTTCGTTCGGAAAATTTAGTTGCCTGAGTATTAAATATCAAAAACCATCAAAACAAAGTATAGTTGAGTTTTACGTAATCTAGATACATCATGGACAAAACTCACACTACCAAATAAAAAAGAATGCGAATGTCGACAAAAAATTTTCTGGAGAATGTCAAAAATGAACGTAAAAAGTGCTTAAATTCGCAAGAAAGAAAAACACCGCATTTGAAAAATAGTTTTAGCTAACTTAAATGGATTGAAAAAGCTGTTAAATTGTAATCATACAAGAAGAGAACATTAAAAAATGTTGCAAACCTCTTGTTGATCAAATTTTATGTAAAATATAGAAAACTATATTCTCGAAAACTACTGTATGTAAGATGAATATTAAACCTTTTACGATGTACAGTCGAACGAACATATGAAAAATGTACAAAAGAGTTTGGAAATTTTATGCTAGCCTATGTAAACTCCAAGTTATCATTAAAAAAAAAAAAAAAAAAAAAAAAAAAAAAAAAAAAAAAAAAAAAAACCCTCATAAATGTAACTTGAACTTTAGTGTAACATAATTATAGCAGGTAGGCCTTATTAATTATCTTAACCACTTAAACATAGGAAAAATGTATAGGCCAAAAAGAACTGTTGGCATATAGGCATGAGTACAACAAATGTTGAGAATAGTCCTATAAACCTAGGCCTACCAAAGAAGAAGAGTCATATTTAATCTTTCTGTTTTGGTTTCAAAAGTCCTTTTTCACTTTCCTATAAACACAACGAATTTTTGGAGCTATCATCTGGAATGGCCTATTTCCATCCAGTTTGATAGGTCCATAAAACAGAAATTTGGATGTCACTGTTTGAATGTCATCATAGGCAGGCCAATTGAAGCCATTTAGTTCTTTTTTTCAAAAATTTAACCTTACACGGTTTTTCATCTGGGAAAGCAGTATCCCTTTCAACATACCAGTCAAAATCGTAGTAAACAGCGTAATACATTTCTAAGCAAGATTCTGCTCTGGTTGATCAATTTCTTCTGGCAAACTTTCACCAGTTGATGATGAAAATAGAATAGAATAGAATATTTTTATTGTCGTTAAACAACATTTGTTGCAATAGACAACGTCAAGAGATTATACAAAATATATACATTGAATATATAAGTACATAACTAGTCACTTTTTATTTTTTAACTCTTTCTCAAATTCTAAAACGCTATACACAGCTGTTTCAATGAGCCAAGATTTACAGTGTTTCTCGAAGTTTCTATTACACATACCACGAATTTCTGTAGGTAGAAGATTATAAATCTTCATCGCAGTGTATTTATAACTCTTTTGTGTTTTATTTAACCTGAAATATGGTGTATCGAGGTCGTCTCCGTATCTTGTGTCATAGCAATGAATTTTATTTCGGGTACTGATATTTTCCAAGTTTTCTTTAATATACATGAGACAGCTATAGATATACATTGAGGGCACTGTCATGATTTGCATCTCTTTAAAGAAAGGTCTGCAAGAGTCATTATCACGTAGTCCCTTTAACACTCTTATTGCCTTTTTTGCCATTTAAAAACGGTTTGAGCACCAGTTGAAATACCCCATAATAATATACCGTAGAGCAATAGAGAATGAAAGAAAGCATAATAAGCTGACAGAAGTATTTTTTCACTAACAACAGTTTTTAGTTTACGTAATAAATATATAACTCTAGATAGTCTTCTACATAGATTTTCAGTATGTATGTTCCAGTTTAACTTTGGATCCAAGTGGACTCCTAACAATTTTACAGAATGACACTCATTCAAATCATGTATGTTGTTATTAAGATGAAAATACAAAACATCCGTCTTTGATTCATTTAATAGCAGCCTATTACAATTTAGCCATACTGAACACGCTTCTAACATTTGAATGTTTTTAGTTTGAATATTTTTTAAATTTTTATCCATGGTTAAGACAGTTGTATCATCAGCATACAAAACACTGTTAAAAGAAAGAAAACTTGGAAAATCATTAACGTAAACTAGAAAAAGAAATGACCCCAGGACACTTCCCTGTGGTACACCAGTTGTTACGTGCAAAAATTCTGAAATTGAATTACCAACGCGAACAGCCTGTTTTCTGTTACTGAGATAAGATTTAATCAGAGACAGTTCTTTTTCTCTAACCCCATAATAATGCAATTTTGAAAGGAGTATATCATGTGACACTGTATCGAAAGCTTTAGTTAAATCTAATAGTGTTGCACAAACATTCATATTATTTTCAAAACAGTCTAATACTTGTGATACTATATTTTCAACAGCTTTAACTGTGGAACGACCTTTTCTAAATCCAAATTGCGAGGAATGAAAAAGCTCATTCTCTTCAAAGAAGGTTGATAGTTGATCTTTGATGCATTGTTCAAAAACTTTCGAAACTATCGGTACTAAAGAGATTGGACGATAGTTTTTAACCTCATTTTTATCATCCTTTTTATGTACTGGTACAGTTATAGTATATTTTAGGCAATCTGGAAAAATTCCCTCAAAGAGCATCCAATTTAGCAGTTTCCAACAAGCATATTCTCCACTGCCACTATCTATGCACAGACTTTGACTGGATTGCCAGAGTAGGAATTTTCCTATTTACTTTCTATATACAAAAAAAAACTAGTAGGTTATACTCGTCACATGCGGTAAATAAACATAAAGTTGAACTGGGGTAATAAGAAACAGCTTTCTCTTATTACTCATTCAAAATTTCTAAAAGGGATAATAAGAGACGTGCCCTCAATTGACCTGGAATGCAATGTTTCAGCATTTTTTAAAATTTCACATCAGTTTTCATAATATTCACTCTTCATAATCATCAGCCTTCATAATCACATCAGTCTTTATAATCAGAAAGTTACATAGCAGTCATTTCCACATTTGTAACTCACTTTTCTCAATAAAATTTTATTTTAAAACAGTCACGAACTTTCGTGGTAAGTTCAAAGTGAAGGTATTTTTGCAAAGCGTGACAACAATATAAAAAAAAAAAACTCATTAGTTCATAAGTACACGTGGGGTAGGAAAGTAAAGGTATTGACGGTTTCATTACTCATTTTTGTTGTAATTTTGATTTGATATTTAGCGTATTTTGTGGCCGTGTCTCTTATAACCCCTGACTCCCCTAACAGGTGAGAAATAAGGATAGATTAAAATAAAATTAATAACATATTAGTATCAAAAAAAGGGACCAGGTGTTTGTTTATATTTGGAAGTTCAAGCCTTGTTTGGATACTGCTTACAAGTTAGGGGTTAGGAATGAACTTGAGGAAAGTTTTTTTTTTTTTTTTCTGTCGTAACTACATATTTATCAGGCAATGTGTATAACCTGCCTGCTAGAGGTAACAGAGTTCACCTTACACAAGACATCCACTGCACGAATCCAAAGAACGTCTGGCTTCGCAGAATATTCAAAAGGAAGACGGACCAGCTGGATATACAAACGTCAATTTCGTTTAATTTTTCCCCAAAATAAATGCCAGCCACCACCTGTTGTCATAGATTGTAGTTATGTATCCACTTACGTCTGCCACTGCCAATTTGTTCTCGTATTTGGCAAGTGTCTATTCCAATCCACAATACGAAAATACCGTGACAGAATGTTTGGGAGTATCTGAGGCTGCAAGAATGAATGTGTGGAAGTTGGCAAGATTGTAGAACACAGATCCCCCCTTCAGGCCCACCACCCAGATACCAAGTTAGGTGAATTACGACAAAGTAGACTATTTCAAACTATTAACTAACCAAAATACTATTTACATAAAACGATTTCTTCCAATAATCTACGCGTACACGCCTTTGGCGTGGGAGACCCGGGTTCGATTCCCGGCGGGAGCTCATGTGGTTCGGATTCCACGTTAATCAGTAGGTCCAAGTCTCATATAGCCTCGCTGCTGAAAGGGACGCTAAACTAAAATCAACTCAACTCAATTCCAATAATCTGCATTATAAAATAACAGTAGGGGACAGAGCCCCCCACACACCCCGAATGTATATTGCAAGTGGAATTTTGGTTAATTAATAATTTCGAATAATTTATTTTGTCGTAATTCACCCAACTTGCCCTAAAAACGAAACTAACCACGAACATCAATAACATCAGACAATGCAAAACAATTTACCCATTTCTAACAAATTAATTTCAAAGAACGCCACATTGTATGCCACAAAAAAACATTTTCTAAACCCATAAAACCAAAACGCACATACAAATACAATAGAATAAAGAAACAGAACACTAAAAGAAACTATAAAATGTACCCAGAACACACGAGGTGTAAAAGCAATATACTGCAGTATATACATACTTCGACAGTCATTCAATACGATCACATACCACGTCTATCGTCAATGAACAATTCAACATCGACTCCGAATACGAAAACGAAACTTAATGGAACTTAATGGAAAAGCAAACTAAAATAAAATTTATGCACATAAAATCAATGAAATAGCAAAAACAACTTCATTTATCTAAAATTGTAATTAATTAAAACATTATTATTACTTTATGTATAAAACAATAGACCTACATATGACTGGTGGTTAAGTAAACAAACATGGTAGTGGACTGTTCAAAGATTGAAGTTCAGTGTTCTTAGTTTCGATAATTATTTTTAAAAAATGGAAGAAATGAACACAGAAAAGAATAAGGAATGGAAAGGAACCAAAACAAGATACGTAAAATATATTTCATTAGTTTTAAAAAGGGAGACCTGTGTTCTAGAACCTTCCCGTGAAAATTCTGAGATGCGAGAATTGTTTGGCTTTGTAGAAGCGATGTTGTAGGAAACAGTCGATAGAATCTTCTGGACTGACAATGCATTCCAATAAAATTTGCCATTGACTAATGAAAAGGCTGTCGGGGTATAAGAATTGTGTTGT
Organism: Thermobia domestica; assembly: GCF_964235325.1. Taxonomy (NCBI): domain Eukaryota; kingdom Metazoa; phylum Arthropoda; class Insecta; order Zygentoma; family Lepismatidae; genus Thermobia; species Thermobia domestica. The sequence continues at coordinate 267,311,865 of NC_137462.1, forward strand.
TGCAGATGTCGGAATGCATTTTGGATGTTGCAGACATGCTCGGGCTGCATCCTCTTTATTGCAATCAACCCCAAAGGCCCTTTCCATGAGCTGTTGGAATAGAATGCCATTCAACCACTATGCCAAAATCAGTTTTATACAAACGTAAGTTTACTAAGATCTTGTTTTGAGCACTAGTTTCATGAGAAGAATGGTATATCCTTTTCGGTCTAAACTGGTTTCTCAAGACACAGCAAGTTTCTGTTGAAAGCAGTAATGTTGTGCTTGAGACACTCCAAAATTATAATATAACTGACATGCTCTACTTTTGTTTCCCTTGCCTAATACATTATAAATGAACGAACAGTGGCTTGCTTATGTCACGGTGAGGGCGTTTTTGTGAGATAGCCAGGGGAGAGCATAAGTTCTCTTTGCAAGCACCTTGGTATGAAGTTGCTGCTTTACATATATGTTCTCTCTATAAATGTATATTTAATACCAACTTTTTATGAGTACTTTAAAATCGGGTCCGGGCTCGCCCTCTCGGAAAGAGCCCCAACCAAACGAAAATGAGACATATTCTCAAGTTACAGATAATGTGGAAAAGACAAGTATCGTGATGCTTGTTGTTCGATGTCTTCTAATTAAGAATAAAGATGCTAATAGAGCCAATGCTAAAGCAAATCGCCCGAGTGCTATTAAGGGCTTGTCCCCTTTTCTCATTAATAAAATTATAATGCTGGACAGGTTAAAGACACCAAGAAATTACGGAATGTGGCCTTTTATTGGTGGAAACCTTCAACAAGAAACAAACAGCGAAGCTACTTAAATTGACTACCATTGGACCGGTTGACGTGTTGGTAGAACCTCATCGTCTACTGAACGTCTCTCGCCTTATGATATCATGTTAGAACCTCCTAAATCCCACCGAGGAGGAGGTTAAATCGGATCTGGCTGACCAACATATTGTAAAAATAGCTCGCATCAAACGCAAGAAGTCAGGTGAACTCGTTGCTACTCAGGTAGTAATTCTTACTTTCAGTTTGCCTACACTTTCGGACTGTTTATTATCGACTTAAGGGCCGTCGCTAAATTCCCAGTTCCCTACGTTGTTTCAAATGTCAACACTTCGGGCACACCAGCATGTCATGTAATGCGAGAGCTGCTCTTTGTGCGAATTGTGGCCAGGGTAGTCATTGTGTACACAGCGACTAAACCCTTTTGGTAACCTAATACTGTAGCTGCGGGGGGTGGGTATTCTGCTTGGTCTCGGGACTCTACAGCCTTTCAACGTGGGAAACGTATCCAAGAGCTAATGGTTGTTGAGAGGATCTCTTCTGCCGATGCTAAGCGTCGCTTAAAGGAATGCATCCCTTCCTCGCTTTCTGTGCTATTTGCTACTGATGCAACTACTTCTTGTGAATCTGTGGCAACCTAGACGTCCGATGTTTCCACCCAAACAAATCTTGTTGCGCTCAAAGTCCAGAAATTCTGACCCCAGTTGCATCGATGAGCGAATCTCCCAAAACTCCACGTATTTTTATTAGTGGTGCCGAAATTGATTTTATTTCCGACAAAAGTTCAGAAATTCAGTCCCCAGTCGCATCTACTAGCGAACCCCTAGAACCCCATATTTTTTAATTGGGGCCTTCGGCGAACTGCAGCTCATCGCCACTCACCGTATATGACTGGCCTAAAACTTAGCCAATATATACGCCAGCTCAATGATACGATTCTTTCCTCGAAAGGAGCAAAATCTACTCCTGTTCCTAAGCCACCTTCAGTCTCTTTGAAATGTGACATTGTGGAAGACGACCTGATGGATACTGAGTGGACGGTAGTTGTCCCACGTGGAAAGGTTCACCTCAAACATTAACCTTTGTTCCTAGTATTACCATTTATTGTTGTTATTTATTTATTTATTCACAGAGTTTCATATAGCATTAAGCCAATGGACTGGAACTGAACAATATAAAAATAACAAATAAAACAAAAACAATAAAAATTAGAAAAGAAGTGCAAGCACAGAAGCTTTACCTCTAAATTTACAATGTTCTCTTTAGCTGAGTTCTAAAGTTTTGTTCAGAAGTAAAAATATTGCATCCTGTTAGCAGTGTATTGTAATCATGTGCTAGTCTATGAAACAACGAGCGTTTTACAATTGATAAACTAGGTGTCTCGTAAGTTAGCAAATTAAGAGAACGAGTTCGCCGGGGAGGAACTCGAAAGTTAATCTGTGATAGTAAAAATTCAAATCAATTTTACCATTGATAATCTTATATAGGTAAAGTAGGTCTGTAGCTCGGCGTCGTTTCTCTGGGGTACATAAGTTCATTAAAGACATTATTTCTTGTCTCATGTGGTGATCTAACTCTGGAATTCTAAATGTAACTATGACTATAAAGAAGTTTAAGACCAAGTCGATGCGTGATAGGTTAGTAGGTACTGCCATATTCCATACAGGCGAATAATATTCAGTAATTGGGGAAATATAAGCCTTATAAAATGTTGTAAAGACAGGGATACTTTGTATTTCGGGAAATCTATAAAGTAGACTAAGCAGTTTCATAGCTCCTGATAAGATTTATGAAATGTGATCCGTAAAGGAGAGTTTTCCATCAAAGACAACACCTAGATCTTTTTGAGATGACACACGATTAATTGGTATATTGTTAACATTGTAAATCGGAAGAAGGGCATTTTTTAAAAGTGATAGACAGGATAGAACATTTGCTGTTGGGATTTAAAGCTAAATTCCAGGTTGTACACCAATTACTTAGCATAACTATGTCAGCTCGCAGTAATGAAGCATCAGCTTGCAATAAAGAGGGTTAATGACTAAAGAGTTTACAGTCATCAGCAAAAAGCAGTATAGTTGATGAAGAGAACGAAAAGATACTAGATAAATCGTCCATAAATAGTAACAACAAAAGTGAACCCAGCACGCTTCCCTGAGAGACTCCGGATAACACGGGACTGTATGAAGATAGGGATCCAGAAAGAGGAACCCGTTGTTCTCTCCCTGAAAGATAACAATCTAGGAAAGAGAGGATCTGTCCATGAATATTATATCTATTGGAAAGTTTGTAAAGAAGCAACTTGGTGTTAATGGCGTCAAAGACCTTTGAAATGTCAAAGTAAACAATATCAAACTGTGCATATTTTATCTATTGTTATTGTTATATATTTGTTATTTCTCATATATTTATTATTTTCTCTCTGAAGGTTTTATCTCTAATTTGCAGCAGTTTTTCCTTATATTTTACTATACTTATTTTTAAATTTTATTTAAGGCATATTTGAGCAGTCGTGTTTATCGTGACGGCAGTAAATAGTCTGCTGACGTCCCCAATAAACCTCAATCCATCTAAGTTACCGGAAGAAATTCACTGGCGGGAAATGATATTTTTCACTGCGTTTTCGCCAAATACCTAATTTCCTGATTTCTCGGCCATAATAGACAATCCCACACGTGATAGCCTGTTGATGTTGGATTGAAATGATGCTTGTAATTTGCTAAGCGAAATTTGCATTTCATAAATTTTAGTGATTAATAGACTATTCACCAAATAATATTCCTTATAACTTCTCTTTTTTCCCGATATTTCAAGTGTTTCGCTCAGGCACTTTTCGTCAGAATCACAAAGGCTTGTCGTTTTTCCATATGCATTTTTGTTCACATTTTTATTGTTTGTCACCACATGTTGTTATAGATTGTACATCCGATTTTATCTGTTGTGGTATAATGATGAATATTGCGCAATATATTTTTAACGATAAACTATAGTTGGCTACCTATCCCGATCGGAAAGAAACACAATTGGAAGGAACATTATTTGGTGAGTACGCGATTGATTATTACAATGTGTTCTACACGCTCTCGTGTATTTCTGGTTTTGGTGAATGATTGTTTCTGACTATACGTAATATTGTTTCTGACTGTACATACATGTACAGTGTGTGTACTACTATGGGCTGCCAGAACACAATTTTTGGATCAAAATATCCGATATATTTCATTCAAAATTTTTCTTGTAGGCCTTATATCTGGAGAACTACATATGGTGTAGCCAAACCCCAAACTATCATTTAACTCGGTATGATGTGCTTATTCCGAAAAAAAATTAAAAAAAAAAAAAATAAAAATAATAAAAAAAAAATTGTGGCTCCTTATCCAAAAATGCATCAAAAGATCCAATGTATTTCAATCAAAAATTTTCTTGTACGCCTGATGTCTGGAGAACTACTTACAGTGTAGCCAAACCCAAACTATTACTTAACTCAGTGTGATGTGCTTATTCCGTTAAAAGAAAAAAAAAAAAATGATTTAGAGGCCGTTCAAAAATTTTGTGACCCCTGATCCAAAAACTAATTCTTGGCCAAGATCGCAATCTTTTGATGCATTTTATGGATTTTCCTAAAATTCTTTGCAATGATCGCAATCTTTTGATCTGTCTTTTGGGATCATTTCTGAAATTCTTGTTAGCCCTCAGTTATGCAAATTTTGAAAAAGTCATCAACCATATTAGGATAGTTTTCTTTAAACAATCTGTATATCTCCATTAAACTGCACAGAAAAAAGTATCTTGAAAACTTAAATTTTCTGTCTATTTCTATCCTTCATAGATACATAATCCTGTATTGTAGACATGCACTATTTACCTCATCTTTCATAAAATAGCCTAATAGCTTCAGCAGTTTCTTGTAGTAAACACTTTCTTCCGGGTTTCTGCTCTGTATTATCTAACATACCTTAGTTTGTAGTTAATTTTTTGCTTGAAGAACCATATAGATTGAGGATTGAAGTCGCCTATTATGTACCGTATATTCAATGAATCATGCAAGCATCTTAAAATCATAAAGTTTGCTTTCTCGCTACTTGGATTTGTAAAGTTCATCTTAAGATTATGCAAAACAGGACTGTATAGTGTCTCATTGTCACTTTCAGAGGATTCTGCATTGGCAAACTGGTTATTTTCGAAGGCTTACTGTACTCTTACTCTTCCTTGTATAATAACCCTTATACACTAACTTCTTCCTTTTAATAGAGACTCCACATCCAGAAGACAGTTATTAAGATTTTGTAAACCCTGTACTGGAGAAGTATACACAGTTTCCTGATCAAATTCTGATATTGTAGCACAGTCATTGAGCACTGACTCATCTTGAAGGTGCGTCCTAAACTCACTACGTATATTTAGATGGTTATTTTATATATTTGTTTATATTATAATCCTTTTGCGAACTTCCGGATATAACATTCAGATAATATTTTACATAGTTTCGTGAAGTGCAGACTCTCCAAATTTGAAAATGTTAAAAGTAATTGATTCTACCTCTATAGTGAAAAATAAAAACATCTTGTCTTAGATGATGGGGCGTTAATTTTAATTTTTCGTTGTGTAACAGTTTCGGACTAAATAGAACGTTATGATTGTTCTGCGTTATTAATGACTGTATTTTGTAGTTCGTTGGCAGACTAGAATAGGCTTCAAATTATGAAAAACATGTTTTTCTGTATGTGAAAAATCTGAGAACTTTAGATTGAATTCGTCGATGTAACTGGCGTTGTTTGTGTATTTGGATTCCATATCATTGATATGTATAAACTAGGGATGGACAATTCCGGAATTTTTACTTCACGGTATTAGGAAAATAAAATCGGAAAATTCCGGAATTTTTCCGATTTCTGGAAAACAAATTAGCTATAACTCACAAAGCGTGAAAAAGTGAATGACTGGACCAAGACTCGAACCCGAAATCTTCGACATGCGTGCAAAGGCGTTAACCACTACCCTACCCAGTCTGCTTTCCCAGAATAGCCACACAATACTCTCACTCCTGAAGTCGGTGCTCTCTACTCAAATCGCATGGCTTATACCACACTGAGAAGCGGACTGGTTAAGAGCCTGACATACTAAAAATAGTACAAAATGTACCATTTTTCTTTTGCTTGGTTTTCTTAAGTGAAATTAGATAATGAAATGCAACTTACCACAGTCATAGATAATGTTATTCTACAACAGAAAATATGAACCTGAAGTATTTTCAGTGTTCCCATCCATAGAAATTACAGTATTGTCAGAATAACATTTGTCCCCAAATCTAAGTTAAGGCAGCACCTAGAGGAACGAACTCAACTGCATTTGATTACGTATTATGTTATCTTGGAATCCTGTGAATTGCTTTTTAAATAATAATTGTATTTAGTTTGTAATAAACAAAATAGTTTTAACATGCATTTATTAAAATTAAATAATAATGTTATTTAGAAAGTAGTTCATGCTTTTTAAGTAACATTATTTAATCATTAACATAAAATTAGCTGCATTTACTTAAATACAATTATGGACGCATTTATTACTTCTGCTGTTAAAGAGATGTGTTCCACATATCTCTGTAACAATTAGAAATAGTTGTGTTCATATTTTTCATTTCTGTATTGGGTTCCATTTGCTGTGATGCAAATGTTCCTTTTTGGTCACTCCTATATAAACCTGCTTATTCACAATTGTCTTGGTACACTTCCGAAGATATGACCTTGTCTAGTAATAGCATTTATATTCTGTAAGAGATTTTTTCGGATTCTTTGGTAGTACTAATCTGAGTAGGGTGTTACTTTTCCTGAAAAATTTCGTGAAGTGGTTAGAAGTAGCTGGAAAAAAAATAATAATGTAATGTCTTCTTTGTGAACTTCTTGTGGTTCCTTATTGAATCCCAATATTTAGGAAACTGATTTTCCTTTGAAACGAAGGCTTTATATCTATATAAATTTTACTTGATGCACTACTAAAATGATATTAAACGTTCTGTAAACAGATAGTGTGCTAAAGTATTGTGTCTTACGTATACCAAAGATAAAGTGTTGTGTCTCTATATAAATTTTACTTGATGCACTACTAAAATGATATTAAACGTTCTGTAAACAGATAGTGTGCTAAAGTATTGTGTCTTACGTATACCAAAGATAAAGTGTTGTGTCTTAACATATATCAACGATAAGGTATTGTGGCTTACATATAACAACGGTAAGTATTGTGTCGTACATATACTAACGATATAACTTGCATGTTTTTTCCTAGGAATGACATCGTACGATTCTACGACGAAGTTGACTGTGCGTGACAGCTTTGATGATGATGATGTAAGTGATGATGTGGATGATGAAGTATTTATCCGAGATGGAAGAAATGGTTTTAAAGTGGATGAAGAAAGTGGCGTTAAACGCCCTCTCATGGCACCAAGACGTAAGGTGAGTACAATTGTATGAGTTTGTATAAAATGAATTTTCCATGCTTAATTATGACGATTACATTATTATATTTCACAATAAAAGAGCACAAAACTTTGCCTATGCCTTGGTGAAATTACTTTTTTTCAGGGAGAAGTTGGAACATTAATTCCAGTTTAGCCCTAGACACCGAGTTACATACTGATGAACTTAATGAAAAACCGATGTACGGAACAAATTAACTATGCAGTACTACGTTAGTTCTAATGATCACAAACATCTTGACTCATAGGCTTTATTCTCTTTAACTCTGTTTTCGCAAAATTACACTTCAGATAAACTACATATTGAACCAACATGGGACTTCTAACATGTTATTCAACTCTACACCAAATGGGCCGCGGTGGCTCAGTAGTAGAGGGTTCACCTCTAGTACTTGGGGTCCCGGGTTCGATCCCAGCCCCCACCAAGTGAACTTTGTGGTGGACAAACACCGTGTGCGTGGGTTTTCTCGGGGTTCTCCCGTTTCCTCCCACTTTCTTTATTCCACCATTTTCATTCATCACTCATCATCACCGTCTCCTTTAGCCTGACCGGCATAACCGTGGGACGTAAAACTCAAAGATTTCATTTCATTTTCAATTTTACACCAACATTTTCTTCGTTATGGTCTCTTCTGGGGGTATGGAAGTTCAGTCATAAAGTGTTCAATGAGATGCTAGAGATTCCTGGTTCGATTCAGGCTATGCGAGTTGGTGATTTATAACGTCGTGTCCGTGGTTCTCCCGATGTTCTCCCTTTTCTTCTACATTATCCATTATCATTCCACCCTTTCTTTCACCTTCATTAATCATCTTTCTCCTGTAGCCTACAGGGCGTAATTGTTGAACGTAAAACTTGAAAAAAAAAATGTTTGATAGACTCTTCTCTTCAAACCACTACCACTTATACCACAGCCATGAATTTCTACCACTTGTAACTGTCTTATAGCTTTATGAAGTAGTTCTTAATAAGAGGGTTACTTACAACAAAAATTAATCATTTTTGTTGCCATTTGTATTTTCTTGCAAATTAATAAATATGGACAAATACTTTATTTTTTATCGAAGTTAAAATATACGAATTCATTATTTGGGTGTAAAAAATTCACATAAAAATGTTACTCTGCGGCGCGGGAATCGAACTCATGACATCTGATTCCACAGTCCAGTACGCTAACCGCATAGCCACAGAGTATGATACTGAGATGCCGCATTTTCATAACGTTTTGCGTTTCTTTTTTTCTTCTTTTTCTTTTCTTTGTGTGTGTGTGTCGATTCAAGTGCGATCCGTGAAGGCACTGTTTTCAATTTTGGGTCAAATCATTGTCACTTTTTCTGGAGAATTCAAATATGTAATAAAAAATTGGGGTTTCCATTTAAAATTTTAAAGTTAACCCCCTTATCCCCGAAGGGGATGGGGATAGGAGGTTGTGTTTGGTATCCTTTTGATAGCTTTTTCAAAGCTGTTTAACACTGTTATTTTTGTTTTGCTAATCTTTATACTTCGCAAGATATTGGACCGTCCCGGGACTTTTTCCGCACTCTGTATATATATATATATATACTGTTTTTTTATTTTCAAGTGTCGATGAAAGAAGAAGAAATTATGATGAAATTATGTGAAAAAATCGAATTCGAAATTTCAAAAGATTCAAATGTTTCATGTCCCCTACATGCCTAAAAACAGATTTTTGGACGTCCGTCCATTTGTCCCGATGTAGATACGTTCACTTGCCTACGGACCATATCGTTCAATGTGTTGAGACCAAATTTTTAAAGTAAAATTTTCATAAAAATTATTTATGGTTGTTCTACTAATTTTCTTCCTACCACCAGAAACAGGAATGTTTATTGAAGGCTGAAAGTCAAACTTTGGGATTTTCTTAAAAAGGGCTCTAACGATTTTGTTCATATTTCATAAATCTATGTCTTAATAACAACCCTATAATATGATATAAGTCATTTTTCTACCTAGTTATATCATAGATACTGTCACAAGTTTGAATGTGAATAACACAGAGAGTATTAACACCAAGGCAATTTATTTTGGTTATGTTTTACATTGATATGTTGTACACCTGACGCACCAATCATTTTTCGAAATGTCCCCCCTTGGCCTTGATGCAGGCACGAAGTCTGTCCGGCCACTGGTCAATGGCATTACGCACCACGTCCATGAGAAAATTGTTCACTGCTCGGGTCAAGATTTGTTTCAGACTTTCGACAGATGGATGCCGTTTATGGCAGACCTTTGCCTGAAGGACTGCCCAAAGTTTGCAGTCCAACGGCTTAAGGTCCGGGCTGCTAGAAGGCCAATCAGCGGTAGAAATGAAGTCGGGGACGTTCCGTGCCAGTCAGCCCTGGGTTGTTTTCGCTTTGTGGCCTGGAGTGGAATCCTGCTGGAAGGTCCACCTTTCTCAGGGAACATGGTAGCAGACAGTGGTTTCACTATATGTGTTAGCACTGTGTCCTGGTACACCTAGGCAGATGTTTTAACACCTTGTTCGCAAAAATGCAGCTGGGTTGTGCCTGAGTAACTCACTCCCCACCAAAGCATCACTGAGGCAAGATGATGTGCCCTCTGAACCCTTGGAGCTGCCTCAGCAGCTGCAGTAGATGACGTGGCATGCACACGGTCATTTTGGGCGTTGTAGGCCTGCTCAATTATGAACACCTTTTCATCAGTGAACATAATATTTCTGTGCAGATTGTTGGCGTAACGCCGTAACAGTGCCTTTGATTTATGAACCTTCTGCGACATTAATGTTTGGGTCAGAAAGTGACCAGTCCGCCTCTTATACGCCCGTAGATGTAGGTCACTCCTGAACAGACGAGACATGGAATTTCTGCTGATGTTCATCTCAGCAGCCATCACACTTTGTGTTCGAACAGGATTTCTTCGAATTCTTGCTGCGACTGATTTCTGGACCTGCGGGGTTTGTACCGTTCATGGTCTGCCACTCCTTGCGCGGTCAGCTGCCGTTCCAGTCTCGGTGTATCGCTGTATGGCGCGATACATGAATCTCTTGTTGATTTGTAGGGTTTTGAGGAGGTTGAAAATCTCACCTTCTGTCTTCCCAACCGTGTGTAGTGCCATTACCAGAGGTGACCACTTGAACCTAACCTCACTCAACCTCACGCTCACAAACTCATTTCGACCTCACCCTCACCTCACCGGTCTGACCTCACGCTCACTTCGTGAGGTTGAGGTCAAGTGAGCGTGAGTTCCGAACTCGTGAGCGCCGACCTCATGAGTTTGGACACCTTTGGCCATTACTGCTACACGATTTTCGTAATCGCCTCACTCCATCAGAACTCACTACAATATCAGTGTATGTCATGAACAGTCAAACACACACTATATGCATCTTCCGCTTTATACACAGATGGCAGCACTGTGCCACTCCGGACGCCTACAGCGCCACTCCAAACTTTGTGAGATTATTTATGATATGAGGTAGAGAAAATCCAAAAGAAGTAGTTTACTTTTGGGGATGGTTCTTTCTGGACGATTTTCTCAGAAATGACTTGGCGATTTCGGTACTTTGGCGTACACTTACACATTTATTTTACTTACAGGTCACTCTAATTTCTCAAAACAAATTGCACTTTCTAGCTTTTCGCTCTTCCGTGCAGCCTTGATTACGAAGTTGATAGCAGGTGAAAGAATAATTAGAACATCAGGAAAGTAAAATGAACGGACTTACCAGGGTCAAACAGTGCAAGAAAAGCACCTCCAAACTTCCGGTTAATCATGTGAGTGATCAGTCACAGGACTTTGGACATTTTTTTTCTTTCTTTTTTGCCGCCTCGATCCTGATAAGTCGCGTGCGTTTCTTTTATTCGTGGTGGTTTTATTATACTTTCTCCTGTTTTTAACCTCCGTGATTAAGATTTTAGGGGAAAGCCGAAAACTAGGATGTGAAAAGTGTTTTCAGGAATTACAGTTACCTAAAGTAAAATGATTATAAAAATTCCTGAACATATTAATACATTTCTGATTCTTGTAGTTCAGCGTCTCACAGTTATGACCTTCAGGCTAAAGGAGACGGATGATTAGTGAGAGTGAATGATTGTGAAATTATTTTTTATGCTTTTCATCGGACTCAGGACCACATGCACTAAAGGCAGACGCGCTACCCACTAGACCAGCAGCGAGAGCTGTGTGTTTCGAAGAACTATACCGATAAACAACGTTTAAAATTAATATTTTTCTATGTAGTAATTTTCAGTTATTGTTTTCCATAAAATATATTAATTTTCTCTTGTACTTACAGTGCACAAAGAGTGGTCATCTTCATACAGAGGTGAGAAGAGTTCCATCGTGTAAAGTACTATGCGCTCCGTGCTGTTACGGTATTATTGCTTTATCAGTACTTCTAGGTAAGTTACTTCATTATCATGCTTTTAACTGACGTTATCGTAGATGGGAAGTGTTTCAGGGCGCACTTTACATTAAAAAAAAAAATAAATAAATAAATCCATGATTATGTACTGAGGCTAATGGAGACACTGGTGATGAGATGGATGGATAATACAGCTGGAATGAATAAAGTGGGAGAAAACGAGATAACTCAAAGAAACCCACGAACACGGTGCTTGTGCATCTCAAAGCCAACTTGGCGCGAGCTGAGATCGAACCAGGAACCCCGCGCACCGAAAAATAAAATAAAATCTTTCAGTTTAACGTCCCACGTTTATGCCTGTTTATGCTAAAGGAGACAATGATTAGAACAAGTGAATGATGATGTTAGAATTGGTAGGATGAGAAAGTGGGAGGAAATGGGAGTACTCCGAGAAAACTCACGGGGCACGATGTTCACGATAAAATTACGTAGCTGGGGATGGACCCAGGGACCAAATGCACCAGAGGTAAGCACTCTACCTCTGAGCTACCGTGCCTCCCAACGCACCAGAGGTGAGCGCTCTACCACTGAACCACCGCGGTCTCCACAACATTTCGCAACTAGTATTTTTACTATAAATAGTAATAAAAATAATAAAAACTAAAGACAGTAAAAAGGATCACGCATTAGAAATTTCAATTTCGTCCGACAGATGGCAACCGCTGGAAAACGTTTGCTGCCATCTAATGGTGATATGTGTTACTTCTACTTCTTTGCAAGAAAGTAGAATTCAAAAATTTGTTTTTACTCAAGAATTGTCAAGTGGAGTAACGGACGAGCATAAATCACTGTTACCCGTTAAGATGTTAGTGAATTGACTCATTCAACGAACTCGGCTAAGATAATTGCTCTAGCTATGTGCTGCAAAAGAACAATCAAACAAAAATGGTTTCATTCAAGTTACCGTGTGCACTAACGGACAAACATAAGGTGCTGTTATATATTAATAAAAGAAGGAAACAACCAAAATTTTTGCACACCGAATCCCCTGTTGATATGAATTCAATGATAGACAAGCAGTGAAAAAGTTGATGACTGGACAAGGACTCGAATCTGGAATCTTCGGCGTACCGTGCCGATATGTTAAGCACTACGCTACCCAGTCTGCTTCTCAACTGGTAGTGGTAGCATCGAGTTTCGGTTGAGTCATCCACTTTTTGACTCTTTGTGTATCATTGAATTCTTACCTACAGAGGATGTGGCATATAAAAAGTCCGATTGTTCCTTCCTTTCATTACATAGAATGATAATACAACCGTCAAATGTGTTCTCAGAGTATGAATCGTGGATTGTCCAAGCACAGCAGCCAAGATGTGGTACAAGTCATATGATCTAAGTGGAGAGCACCGACTTCAAGAGTGAAAGAGTGTATGGCTGTTCTGGGAAACGGACTGGGTTGCGAAGTCGTTAACGCATCGGCACGGTCCCCCGAAGAACCTAGGTTCGAGTCCAATTTTTTTCCCCACTTTTTGTGTATCCTAAGTCACTGTTATCCAATAAGATGTTAGCGGATTGAATTCATCAACAAACTTGGTCATCAACAAACTCATCAGCAGTCTATTAAAAAAAAAAAAAAAAAAAAAAAAAAAAAAGTTCCGTTCAAGAGTTAGCATAAGGATTTATGATGTACTGACGGACCGCCAACGTACTCATAACAATATTTATAAGGCCTATTTGCGTAATCCTAGTAAGATAGGTCACAATCAAATTAAACTTCCGCATCGTGAAAGTATGGAATATGATATCATCAATACAGCATAGAAAACTCGAGAACCTAAACAGGAAAATGAGAGTGAAAACTGAAGTTCTAGGAATATGTGAAATATTGTAGCCAGATCGTGAAGATTACCCAAATGAAGAACATAGTATGATCTACTTAGGATTGGAAGATGGAATAGCAAAGTAGAATCTCTTCTTGGTAGCGACAAGAAATAAGTTTTGCAAGCTTGTTCTTATTTCAACCAGACTAAGGTATAAAGTGTATTGAATTTAGAAGTTGAACTACAATACAGTAAATCAAACAGGGGATCTTTTTGGTGAGCAATTTACTGATAATAATAAAAAAGAAGTGTTCACTGTGTACAGTTTCTAATTTTAAGTCATTTGGTATTCAAAATAAAACGAAAGTTTAATTATATTTAAATTGTGAAAGTTGAACCGAAAAATGTAGTATTATTGGAAATTTACGTGCCTATTCAGAGTTATTAGGACGAGAAGTCTATAGGCTGTACGAACTGCTAGAAGAGGAGCTTCTGAGGTGATGAAAATTTAATCACTATGAGTTACTGGAATTGATGAAGAAAGAAAGAAAAAAGTCAAATGGGATGTAGGAAAATAAAAGAGGAGCCCGGTTAGTGGAATTTTATAGAAACCATAATCTTATGCTGACAAACACACTCGCAATGCAATTACTGAACAGGTACACATACCAGAGATCGAGACAAAAACAGATGTCTAACTACATACTTGTTCAGCAACCCTTAAATCAAATGTGAGTGAGTAGAAGCTACCTGGGAGTAGACATCCATTAAACTCACAACCTACTGCAGAAAGATGAAAGAAAAAGTATATAGAGAGCAAGAGATATCAACTAAGCAACAGTTGAGAAAACTATTTTGTTTAATGGAGACATCAACTCCAAATGGATAACAATGAAAAAATAAACTTACAACTGTAGAAGATAAATGCATAGCCAACAAAAGATGTAGAGAAATAGACAAACCACTCTAGGAACATGAAGATATCATATATATTATGAAAGCAGTTTCTAGAAAGAAGAAACTTCAAACAAAATCAGGGATAAACATGGAAAACACTCTAAAGTAAATAAAATGGTGAAGCTCCAGTGAAAAAAAAAATACTAGCTAAGATTATAAAGCACTGATTAAGAAATCAAAATGAAATAAAATATTTGTTTAGCGTCCCATGATCATGCTCTTCAGCTAAGGGGGCGGATCATTAAGGCAAATGAATGATGATGGGAGAATCGGTAGAATGAGAATGTAGGAGAAAAGGGAGTACCCTGAAAAAAAGCCACGGACACTACGTTGTCCACCACAAACTTACTTGACCCGGGATCGAACCAGGGACCCCACGCATCAGAGGTAAGCGCCCTACCACTGAGCCCCCCTGCTTCCCTGAAAGAAGAAGAAGAAGATAAGCAGAACTTTCCAGAATATATATATATATATATATATATATATATATATATATATATATATATATATATATATATATCACAGACGGAATACCTTAAATATTTAAGAGGAGCTTTATGATTTAAATCCCAAACCGGAGAGGTACGCGAAAGTTCAAGGACCACAGACCGCTAACTGCAGCCTCCAAAGTATGTACTAGGGGGTACTGTAGCTCAGGGATAGAGCGATCACTTGTGTTGCAAAAGATGCCTGATTCAATCCAAGCTTAAGTGAGTTTGTTGTGGGCAATATCGTTTCCGTTTCCTGTCCCATTCTCGTTTGACCAATTTTTTCCTACTAACTTTCATTAATATTCTGTCTTCTTACCCTAAAGGGCATAATTGTGAGACGTTAAGTTGAAGATTTCACTGTTCTTCAATTTTTGTACCTTCTGAAATTGATCCTGGGCTTCCGGGTAACCATGCCAGTGCGTTAACCTTTCGCTTTCTGCTTCGTGCTCAGTCATTTTCACTCTTGAAGTCACTACTCAACCATTTGATGCAGGATAAAATAGTGATTATCACACTTTTACGGTATCTCGAAACCCGAGTTCAAATTCTCGATCCAGTCTTAGATTTTCACTCTCTGAATTATATTGAATACCCATTTGTAGATGATACGATGTAAGTAAAATCCGGTTGTTTCCTGCATTTATTACATAATATCTAATTCAACTGTAATAAGTGGTCGGTAGTATTGATACTAGATTATTCAAGTATAATAGAAGTTATCCGTCCTTGCAGCCTGGGTGGCTAAAATAACCTCAATAGTTAAAATATGTGGGTGATCAGGAGATTGATTTGGTAACGTAGCGGTCAACGCATCGGCACGGTAAGCAATGGACCCCGCCTCGATGCTCTGTACAGTCGTAAATATTTGGCTCTTCGAATTTTATTGAAAAATCTTTGAGTTTTACGTCCCACGGTTATGCCGGTTAGGGTAAAGGAGACGGTGATGATGAGTAATGGATGAAATGGTGGAATGAGGAAAGTGAGAGGAAACGGGAGAACCCCGAGAAAACAAACGCACATGATGTTTGTCCACCACAAAGTTCACTTTGCGGGGACTGGGATCGAACCCGGGATCCCAAGCACCAGAGGTGAACGCTCTTTCACTGAGCTACCGTGCCCCCTCGAATTTTATTGATTTCGTACCTATGAATATAGTGGAAAACAATAGTTAGTTTCTTCCGTTTACCGTATAATACCTGTGTAGAATAGTTGGAGCGGAATTCCTCTTTCCTCGACTTACGCGTCCGCTTATCCGGATACTCCCCCGAGATGCTTGTACTATTCTTAACCAAATTTGACATGGTGATTCGAGAGCGCGCTGAGTGCCGTAAGAGGTCGCATATCTCGACCGACATACCATTGAGGAATAAACACCGAAAAACTGGGTGTCCGAGATCCCTGACCCACTTTTCACCAAATTTGACATGGTAATGCGAGAGCGCACGCTGAGGGGTTGCATGTCTCGGCCGGACATACCAGTGAGGCTCTAGAACATAGGAAGTGATAGTAAACTCACGAATCAATTATTGATAGCCTTCTAGACATCGAAATCATTAACATATCATATTCAAAGTAATGAAACGCTTGATTAGAGAGACAGGCTGTAATATAAATTTGCCAAAGGAAAAGGAAAGGAAAAAGAGTATGCAAAAGTTGAAGACAATTACTTTTATTCAACAACATTTACATTGAAGAAGCAATTAAAAAATCTATTAGGACTTCCGAGAAGTATATAAAAGTGAATGGTAAATTATTCTACATGATAAGATTCGGAAGTGAGATTGCACTAGTAACAGGAGACGATGAAAAACTAGCAGTTTTACGTCAAACTGTTGAAAGAAAGATACAAACTGAGAAAGAACAAGATGAGAATGAAAGTAATTAAATGTGCAAAGGAAAGACAAAGCGAAAGGAATGCGTGCTTAGAAGAGGGAAAAAGTAGCAAATGTGAAAATGTTTATGTACTTGAAAAGCTGATCAACTCAGACAGAAGAATTTGATGTGTGAGGTCCCTGGTTTGTACTCAGCTCACGCCAAGTGGACTTTGTGGTGGACAAAGTGTGCGTAGATTTTCTCGGGGTTCTGCCGTTTCCTCCCACTTTATTGATTTCACCATTTCATTCATTTCTCATCATCACCGTCTCCTTTAGTTGAGCTGAGTTGATTTTGGGTTTAACGTCCCGTTCAGCAGCGAGGCTATATGAGACATGGGCCTACTGATTAACGTGGAATTCGAACCACATGAGCTCCCGCCGGGAATCGAACCCGGGTTTCCCACGCCCACAGGCCGTTTCCTTTAGCCTAGCCGGCATAATCGTGGGACGTAAAACTCAAAGATTTCATTTCAACTCAGACAGAAGAAGAGCAAGGGGTGTGATAGTACAAATATATCAAACGGTTTTCGATGCAAATAATATGTGCCAGTTACTATTGGATACTCGCTATTAACTAATAGAGGTCAGTGGTTGTGCTATTTCAACATACATTAGACATATATAAAAGTACTATCAATAGGCTTTAATACCAGTACGTGACCTTAGATTGTAGTGGAAAGAACACTATTATTTATTTCCTTGAAAATGTCGAATTTTATTCCCTTGAAAATGTCGAATTATGAAAATAATAATAAACCATTTGATGGACTGCTTTCATCTCTAGAAATGTGCTGCTGAAAGTTACCGTTTGCCAGTGAAGGCATATAGAGAGCATGCTCTATCGGAAATAACTTGCAGAGTGTGCTTTAGACGAGTCAAAGACAACGATTTTGACGTGAGTGACAAAAAGCGACCCGGTCCCTGAAAACATTTGAAGATGGAGAATTAGAGACGTTACTGGAAGAAGATTCATCTCAGACTTATAAAGTTTTCTGAAAAGTTTAAAAAACAGTGAGAATGATCCAGAAATCAGGAAACTGGGTACCACACGGATTGACAGAAAGTGACTTGCATGAAACGTTTCAACCATTTGTAAATTGTTGCATCAAAGACAGAAACAAAATTCGTCTTTGCATTGGTTTGTGATTGGTAATGAAAAGTTAATTCGTTGTGACAATCTTAAGCTTAGAAAGTCATGGGTGCGTCCAAGGGCGCCGATTTCTCTGTAAATTAAGGGGGAGCCCCATTCAGATGAAGAAATCATATATGAGGATTTTAAAACAAATTGCATTCAAATTATGCCAAATATTGTAATTTTACAAATACAGTAAGGAGGCCCACATGAGCTTGGGGGGGGGGGGGAAAGATCGGCGCCCTTGGCTGCGTCCCGGCGAACCATCAGCATCAACACCACAACAGGATATTCATGGAAAGAAGATCATACTGTGCATTTCGTGGGACCAAGTCGGTGTAGTTTGTTATTAGCTGCTGCAACCGAGTCAAACTGTTAATGCTGAACGCCACCGAACTAAATTATTTAATTTGATTCGAGTACCTAAAGAAAAACGCCACAATACCAAAAGACAATGACAAAATTATTGTTCTCTATACTATAACAGTGACAGATCACGTATTGTAAACTTAGTGAAGGAAACCTTGCAAACACTTCAATAGGATATCGTACTCCACTTGTCCTATTCACGGACGTCGCTCCTTCAGATTATCATTTGTTTCGGTCGATGCATCATGGCTTTCCTGAACAATACATCAGATCTTTTGAAGACATAAAAAAATTGACTGCCTCAAAAGAACCTGATTTTTCAAATATTTATTTTATTTATTTTTTATTGCGGAATCCATCTGTTACCCCAAAAGTGGGAAAAGGTTGTAGCTTCCGAAGAACGATACCTTCAATCAAATATAATATACTTTCAATAATAGATTCTTTTGAAATAAACATAAGTTTTTGTTGCAAGAAACAACAAGAATTAATTCAAGTACCTAATAATTTATTGTTTGCTACGTAGTAACAATGTTAACTTTAACATTGATTTAATCATCACGGCAACTTGGTTGCAGTGCCGTAATTATTTTGTTCTGTAACAAGAAAGTACAAGTTTTCTGGTTTATCGTCATGATTTACTCTTCAATTATGCTGATCAAAAATCATTCCTCTCAAGTATGTGCAAGCCATGGTGTGTGTGTTATATTTCACTTCTTTACGTGAAACTTTTGAAGAACGAAGAGTGATCTATGATCAGTGTAATTTTTGTGCGTAAACTGATAACTGAAAAGGTAAATTGATTGTAAGTCTATAGTATTCATTCTATATTGGGGCCGCGGTGGCTCAGTGGTACAGCGTTCACCTTTGGTGCATGGGTCCCTGGTTCGATCCCAGCTCACACCAAGTGAGCTTTGTGGTGGACAAACACCGTATGCATGGGTTTTCTCGGGGATTCTTCCGTTTCCTCCCACTTTCTTCATTCCACTATTTCATTCATTTCTCATCATCACCGTCTCCCTTAGCCTCGGTGCATAAATCGTGGAACATTAAACTAAATATTTCATTTTCTCATTCTATATTATTCACATTGTGAAAATTAGCTTCAGACTTCTATTAGGTTTTTGATTATTTCTGTGTTACTGTAAAGATAGAATATAAGCTAGTTGTAGATTTTCAGTTCTGATTTTTTAAAAAGAATATTTAAAAGTACTTTTGTTTCAGAAAAGTTTCCAGAAGTGCTCTTAAGTTGCATTTATTTTAATTTTGGATTAACTCCATTTGTCATTTAGTGCGAGCATAGAATTCCAGATATTGGGTAATGTCATGACAAACATGGATTAAAGAGAATAGGAGACTGATAAGGAGGTTTAGGCAAATTATTTAGAGCACAGGGGCGCACAATATATAAATACGGATCTGAGTATTCTGAAAATGAGAACAGAAAAATGGTATGATAACTTTAGGTAGCAAATAAAATGTAGATAGAAACTCAGAAATGATACATATTACATGCATTCTTGTATTAGTAAAATAATTTTATGGAAATAAAAATACTTTTTAAGTTATTTGAAGTAATACTAGCTGAAATGCCCGTTCTTCGCACGGGGAAAATAGATTTATGGAAAATATTTGAACTCCCTCCCCCCCCCTTTGGATAAGCACTTCAATGAAAGTTTAATAATAACAACCCATAAAATTTTCTATTGTAGGAATACATTTGAAATCTCCCTCCCCTATTCCCTTACGCGCCCTTTAATCAGAGTGTCATGATAAAAGTCCACTTTGAGGTTGGTACTATGTTCCAAAATTCTTTCAAACGGGTCAGTCATTTTCCTGTGATGCAGTCACAAAAATAGACAACATCGATTTAACCGCGTGACTACCACTACGAACGTAGTCGAGCCTGCATTCTTCCCTACCACTACGTACGGCCCATACGTATCTGATTGCAACGGCTGAAGAGGAAATATTCTTTTCATGGTAAAGGCCTCAAAAACGTATACGAATGATTCTGGTCGGGGAGGACCGAAGTCTACTTGCTGCTGTGACATCATTAGAGGCATGTGACCTTTGCAAACAATGAGCAAAAATGATCGTTATGCCATCTGTTGCGAAGAGTACGAACCCTTGCTATTTATGAGACGTGTGTTTTTGTTTTTGTGTACTTTGTATCACAAAAGCAGTAGAATATGGAGGAACAGGAGGGTTATAGTTCGTCAGATTATGTTCCGGAGGAAGAGGAGAATGACTGAATATTCGGGGTGCTCCAGCTGGGTTTCGAACCCAGGACCACGTGGAGATCAATCCAATGCTCTAACCACCAGACTGCAGGAGACTCAAATGTTAATTGGAATAATTTACAAACAATTATGGTACTAGCAACCAATGTGGTTGATGATTTGTTTGCACTGTTTGTTGCCTAATGCTCTCTGCTTAGCATGGTCGTGAAGTTCTGCACTCTATCTACAGAGCTAGGATTCAGGGAGTTCTGTAAGGCGAAGAAATATAGAAATTTTCCCTTTGTCCTGTTACATCGTAAATATTAAAAAATGCTAAAACAAATGTCCACTTATATTAATAAGGAGTTTATATATAGCTAGTTTCATCTTTCTAACTCGACGTGCTCCTGATATACTATATATTTGGCTAAAATTTTGAACCCGCTCTACCCCCTCCCCCTTTATGAAAAAATGAAATGAAATCTTTAAGTTTTATGGCCTACGGTTATGCCAGTTTGGCTAAAGGAGACGGTGACGACGAGAAATGAATGAAATGGTGGAATGAAGGAAGTGGGAGGAAACGGGAGAACCCCGAGAAACCTCCTCCACACGCTGTTTGTCCACCACGCTCACTTGGCGCGAGCTGGGATCGAACCAAGGATTCCATGCGCCAGAGATGAACCCTCTACAGCTGAGCTACCCCCCAGGATACACCCTTTCATCAAAGTATCATGATAAAAACTTGAAGTACGTACGAACTACGTTGCAAATCCAAAATTTCACTTCAAACTGTTAAACTGTTTCCCGTGATGCGATCATAAGCGACAGACAATATCGCTTTCAATGTGAAGAAAGAAATTATAGAAAATTTTCCCTTGAATGCCTTAAAGTGAGAATTTTCAGAAACGCTGGAACATTTTATTTTTATGGCACGTTATTTTTAATGGAGATTTTATATACCGAGTTTCATCTTTAATACTTAAGAGGCTGACATACTAAAAAAAAAAAAAAAAAAAAAAAAAGTGCGGCTAAGTTTAGCCCCAATTTCATCTCCCCATGAATTTGTCCATGATTGCAATTGATAGCTTCCGATGCGTAGAACACACCTATGAAGGAACCAGAGTAGTTAGATGCACCGTTCCTGAGACATCGCGTTCCAAAGGTGTGGGATGCCACGAAATGGCGCCAGCATCGAGGTTAAGATCGACGTGACACTTTAGTTTATAAAACTCAATCAGAAACATTCTCATCACCGGAAGCATTTTCAATGCGAAGAGAAACGTTGGACAATCGATGACCCGGTACAACAAACTCATGGTAGTGGCCGTAAGAGAAGTACCAAATAATAGTGGCCACGTGTGAACGACACCCTACTGTACGTGCGAGTCTGGAGCACGTAGAGTAACAGGCACTCTACCTGCCTTCGCCACTCTGCCTGTATTGCCACTCTACCTGCCTTCGCCTTGACTGTTAGCACATATATATGTAGTGCTCGCTTCGATTGCGATATCTCGACTTCAGTTTTGCCTTAACCAGAATGGGCTCCTTAACTTCGAAGTTGCTGAAATCAATCTGAACGCCAATTCCGACGCGCGCTAG
The DNA here is from genome assembly GCF_964235325.1 of Thermobia domestica. Classification (NCBI taxonomy): domain Eukaryota; kingdom Metazoa; phylum Arthropoda; class Insecta; order Zygentoma; family Lepismatidae; genus Thermobia; species Thermobia domestica. The sequence continues at coordinate 267,333,926 of NC_137462.1, forward strand.
TCTTATCGAGTTTAATGCGATACGGAGTTATGTCTGTAACTACTATAATGTGTTAGCTTCACACTTTATACAAATACCTTCGGGGCGTGAAAAGGCGATCTTGCAGCTGCGCCTAGATACTGGCTGGGGCTCCAGGCTAATGCTTTGTTGGCCGCACTTTTTACCATCTTAAAAATTTAGATTTTGGGGAAAATGTTATTCTGGCAACCTGTAATTTCTATGGATAGCAGCATTGAAAATTCTTCAGGTTCATATTTTCTGTTTTAGAATAACATTATCTATGACTGTTGTAAGTTGCATTTCATTATCTCATTTCACTTATGAAAAACAAACAAAAGAAAAATGGTAAATTTTGTATTATTTTTAGTATGTCAGACTCGTAACGGGTTCGTGAGATACTTAGTTTTTCGTACTGAGTTTGAGTGATTGATAACTAATCCAAAAATTCATTTCAAACGGTTCACTCATATTCCCGTGATTCGACCACTGTTATATATTAGATGGTAATATAAGTGTTAGTTTTAGAGAAAAAAAAATGTATTAAGGTTACGTTTTTAATCTTGTTTTTCAGGTTTGATAGTATTAGTTGTTTACCTTATAAACACTTTTTCGTTTTCCTTGGGCGGTTTTACGTTTTGGAGGCCAATACCTGAAAATCTATTAGTACCCTGTAATGAAATTACAATTGAAGACGTGTGGACAAAAACGTTTCCGAAACTTCTCTCAGAAAGTGCGTTCAGGTTAAATGATATTAATAAGGACGGCGTTCTCGATGTTATCTTTGGATACGGAACAGGTAAGTTTTTTTTTTTTTTTTTTTTTTTTTTGTATAGTTTTGATCAGTATTTTGTCTGTATGTGTGTGGTGTATGTGTTTTTATTTCTTTTCATTTACAAACTGTAATAAGAGATGTAGCAGTATAAACTAATTAGAATATTTTGTAAGTCGTATGAAAGATGTGAAATCCTGAGCTTATATTTGTTAATTTTTATTTACAGAAATTAATTTCCCTTTCGTGTGTTGTATGTTAAATATTCTCGATTACGTAGCATTATCTTGGCTGATAAGATCAAATTAAAAAGCTTAATAAATGGCCCAGAAAAGTATATAATGGCTTGTCAGTGGAAGAACGCGTATGATATTCATTCTTCCACATTTTATCTGCCTAGCTGCCTACAACATTTGAACTTCCGTTACTTTTTTCGTTAAAATATTATCACAGGGGGACATTGTTCTTCTTTTTCTTCATACATGTCAAGCAAATGTTTCTTCCAGCTCGAGTCAGCTCCGCCTCCCCCCTCCCCTTTCCCGACCAGTATCTCTGACCTTATGTGATCTTGCCCCAGGTGGTAAGACTAACACGTTCCGATTTCAGTGGGACATCATAATCAACACATGAAATTCAGTAAGATCATAATATGAAACTTCAAAAATATGTGTATTGAGGAAGTAAACACATTAAAAAGAAACTTTTCGCTGCTTTCCTTCACACTTTATTCAGGCTTAGGACTGATAATGTAGTAATTCTTTCTACATTAGCTGTTCAAAAAATGTGGAGCCCTTTTAGTCTCCTTGTCATATGACTTCATATGTACAGTATATACGAAAGCTGCGGATCAGTTGTCTCCTTGTCAAAATCTTTTACATAAATATATAAAATATGTAAAATTATTAGACAATTTCCATTGACATAATTTAATCTATGGCCACAGTCGAATTAGTGAGGGTAGAAATACTCAATAGCTCGAAGAAAGTCTGCAAAAAGTTCTTGGTTTGTACGAAATCTGCTTCGCCATACGTACTCACGTGTTCTACTGAGCTCGGAACATTTTAATCTTACTGCCTGAGGGGAGATCAGATAAGACTAGAGATGCTGCTCGAAAGAGGGGGACTCGAACTGGAAGAAACACTTGCTTGACATGTATGAAGAAAAAGAAGAACGATGTCCCCTGAGAACATATTTTACCCTTTTTTCTTCTTATGGCTCCAACACCAACCCCAAAATCTTGTCCTCAAACAGCTTGCAATCAGTGATTTTTTTTATGTTTTTAAATTTATTATTATTATTTTCTAGTAGAAAGGTGCCGGTAATCGCCATAAATATGTTAACGTAGCAACTTCCATATTTTCCATTATCGCCCGACATACCCTTGTTATCTCTAGTTCATTTCTTGCATTTGGCATCAAAAACAGTGTGTCTCGAAACGACAAATTGAGCCTTCACTATGATTAAATAGTGTGAGAGGTGGTTCTATTATCCTGATAAATAACAGTGCACGATTGTTCGTACAAGCAGAGATGATCTAGATCAGCCATGTGGCCCTCGGCCCACTGAGCTCTTTAATCCGGCCCGCCTGACTCGTTATTGAAGTGAATTTCTTACATAACTGAGGTAAAGTTTTTCTTGGATAACTGATGTGCGTCTTGAAAGTATCCTCCGCGTTGGAACATCCAGTGTAGAGTAATGATACCACCGAACATTGACAAACTGGTCGTGTTTCACTAAAATGGTAAATAAATAGATTTTTCCGCTTTTCTTTAGTAAGTAAATATTTTGGTCACTGTCTTTATGTTCCTGTGATATTAATATACGACGAGCTATTTTATAATTTGAATTGGCTATTCAATTCTTGTGAAAATATTGTACATTGTCTCGTACGGCCCTCGACGCTAGCAAGTCATATGTGATTGGCCCATTCCCTGTTCCAACTTGCACATGCCTGATCTAGATGTAGTTCCTAAAACGTTCATTTGAGAGAACCTTCGTCCACATTTTCTGGAAGGTTGAGTTGAGTTGATTTTGAGTTTAACGTCCCGTTCAGCAGCGAGGCTATATGAGACGTGGACCTACTGATTAACGTGGAATCCGAACCACATGAGCTCCCGCCGGGAATCGAACCCGGGTCTCCCACGCCAAAGGCGCGTACGCTAACCGCTTAGCCACGGAGGAGCTCACATTTTCTGGAAGGTTTTGCAATTTGGAGCAAAGAGGGAGGAGGAAATATTTCCGGAACTTTCCTGGAGGTATTAACGGAAACTGCAAACTGCTTGTTTTTCATTTAAGCAGAATTTCAGCAAGTACGAAATCAAGAATCAAAATCTAAACAAGTTAACAGATGCTGCAAGCTGTTGATCGTATTAACCTTTTAAATACATATAATGTACTGTTTCCCCAGACTTCAAAGTCGATTTAAGTTGAAAAGAACACTTCTTAAATATTTAAAGTACCAGAGAAATCTCAGTCTTGGGGAGGGGAGGGGACACTGTAGCTCAGTGGTAGAGCGCTTACCTCTGGTGCATGGGGTCCCGACCAAATAAGTTTATGGTGGACAACATCGTGTCTGTGGGTTTTCTCTGGATATTTCCGTTTCTTCCCACATTCTCATTCCACTAATTCTTCCATCATCATTTACTTGCCTTAATCATTCGTCTCTCTTAGTCTAAAAGTGTAACCGTGGGGCATTAACCTGCAAGATTTAATATTTTTTAACTTGGAAGAAAGATGCCGGTACAGCATACCGTTGCGTCCCGCCAGAAATAAAGCACTGCATATAACTATTCAGAGCCCTTAGTCTCTCTTCAAAAAAGCAACTGCTATTTTTTTTTTTTAATGCAGAACAACAGAGAAAAATAGAACGAACAGATGAGCACCACAAAGTTGTGACAATCGTTGTGAATCATAGGCGGCGCCACAGTGGGTGCAGTTGCACCCACATTAACTTCGATTTCCTACAATAATCCTTTCTGTTTTGTATATTTCTTGTTTCCTATGTTTGGATATATTTGAGTGTCTTCTTAAGTCTCTCGTAAGTTACTTGCTGTCATACCGTGTTTTTCTAGCTTTTTTTTTTTTTTTTTTTTTTTTTATAATAAAACTTTGGGGATTATTTTTGAGATCTTAAGGCTCAATAGTGCAGAGCGTTCTGGCAACAATGTTAGGTTGTGGTGTCTCATCCTAGCCTGCACCCACATTACCAAAACCCTGGCGCCGTTTATGTTGTGAATGACTTCTGGATTATTATAATACCTCTAAAACATTTTTTTTTCTGTCTTCCTAAAACGTGATGCTTTCTAGATGTGGTCGCATGTTTAAACTGTGCTGAGAGTATAACGCCTCGGTTAAAGAACGTATTAGTTCATACCCCTCTATTATAGCATGCGTCGTTCTTCGTAAGAACGATACTTCATAATAACATAAGCCAAGAATCAAAGTATCCAAAGTAAGTATGAAATAGTTACTCTTTTCTTTGAATAACATATGAAAAGTGAAAAAGACTAGAAATTTCTGTAACCGTAATCATAAGAATCTGTCTTCTCTATTTGTATTGTAGAGGTATGTAATGTCAACACTGAACAAATAACTGTCAAATAATGAACAAATAATTGCATTCATCGGTATCTAGTTGATAACTAGTTTTGTCAATAAACATTCAAATGAATCTGTAAATAGAATATGCGTTAGTTATCCGGTGTTTTGACCTCCTCCATCCGTTCAGTACAAAGACAAATTTCTGGTTTAGTTGTAATCATTTAATTCATGATAATGGCTTTCGTTTAAGAAGCAATACGAAACACAAAGAAATGCGAAAAGGGGCAAAGAAGAGCTTTAAGTAAGAGGAAATTGAATTTTCTTCATCCAAGAAACATGAAGCAAAGTAACACAGTTCATTACGTATTCTGCTTCTTTTAATTTCTTGCCGTGTGGACTTTGAGGTGGACAAATACCGTGCTCGTGGACTTTCTCGGGGTTCTCCCGTTTCCTCCCATTTTCTACATTCTACCATTTCACTCATCTCTCATCATCACCGTCTCCTTTAGCCTAACCGGCATAACCGTGGGACGTAAAACATTACATTATTCTATTAATTTCTTTATTCCCCATTATATTGTGATTCAATGAAAAAAAAAAAAGGAAATGTATAGTTGTTTGTTTAGAATTCAACGTCACAGGACTACATAATATATGGGCAGTGGCGGATCCAAGGGGAGGGCTATAGGGGCTATAGCCCCCCCCCCTTGACGCTCAGGTATACACTGGATAAAATGGGCTTCAATCCTGCTTTGCACTGGATAAAACGGCAAAATATGGTTTAGCCCCTCCCTTGATCATATCCTGGATCCGCCCCTGTATATCGGTATACAGTTTTACGGGAATTCGAATTACCTATATACAATGAGAGTCCAATTTGGCTCTTCTGGACCAAAAGGCGAAAACACTAAACGTCTAGTCCCAAGGGAACTCTTCGGAAATGTTATTTCTTGTATATTTTGTGAAAATTAAGTTAAAAATAATTATGTAAAATCAGGAACTTGAGCGTAGATTCGATGTTGCACCATTGTTACAGTTATGCCAATACACCGGTCTTAATTAACTAATTTTATGAGGCAATAAACCTGAAGAAATACACCGGTCTTAATTAACTAATTTTATGAGGCAATAAACCTGAAAAAATAGCGCCACAGAGACAAAAGTTAGCTTTTTTTTTTTTTTTTTTTTTTTTTTTTGCACATAAGTCCGATCAGTTTTGTTACTCACGTACCGAAAATCGTCCTTTATCTTCTTTATCTACTGAAAAGTTTTTTATTCTTTCTTTTTTCCTAAACATTTCTTAACTAGAAACACCATATACCCCGTTCGTAGTTTTAATTTGAACTAGGAGCCATATCAATCTTAGATGTTTTGAGCTTCTTATTCGGTACCATCCATACGTTGACTTGTCTATTTTTACATCTAATATTTTCCCTCAAATTTCAATTTTAATCAAAATTTAAATATTGTGCTGCAGGTACAGATGAGCAAACAATATTCTAATTTCTGTGCATTGTATGCTAGACGAAATTATATACTTAGAGAAAATATACTATGGTAGACAGTAAAAGGGATCGCGCAATAGAAGTTTCAGTTTCGTCCGATAGATGTCAATTATTGGAGGATGTTTGCTGCCATCTAATAGCGCGATGTGTAATTTCTATATTTGTTTCAGTAGTAGGAAAAAGGATGTGGATGACTACTGTTAAAGTGACCGTTATCCGTAACTTGATTAGCTAACTTGATTGAGATAATCGCTATAGCTGTCTATTGCAAAAACAGAATTCAAAATCTCGCTTTCGTTCAAAAGTTATCGTGTAGAGTAATGTACGGACATGTCACCGTTACCGGTTAGGGTTGGCTCCATTACCAAAGTTGGTCTAGGTAATCGATCTAGCTATCTAGTTCAAAAACAGAATTTTAAAATTCGCTTTAGTTCAGGAGTTACTGTGTTGATTAACGGATTGATTCCGTTAACGAATTCACCCATCTTTTTGATTAACGGATTACTCTGTTAACGAACTCTCCCGAGATAATTGCTCTAGCTATTTATTGCAAATGACAGAATTCAAAAATTCGTTTCAGTTCAAGTTACCGTGTTGATTAACGGATTGACTCCGTTAACGAATTCACCCATCTTTTTGATTAACGGATTACTCTGTTAACGAACTCGCCCGAGATAATTCCTCTAGCTATCTATTGCAAAAGACAATATTCAAAAATTCGCTACAATTTAAGAGTTATTGTATTGACTAACGGATTGACTCCGTTAACGAACTCTCCCGAGATAATTCCTCTAGCTATCTATTGCAAATGACAGAATTCAAAAATTCGTTTCAGTTCAAGATTTACCGTGTTGGTTAACGGATTGACTTCGTTAACGAATTCACTCGAAGTAATTGCTCTAATTATCTATTGCAAGAAACAGAATCCAGAAATTCACTTCAGTTCGAGTTATCGTGTTGACTAACGGATTGACTCCGTTAACGAACTCACCCGAGATAATTGATCTAGTTATGTATTGCAAAAAAAGATAATTCAAAAATTCGCTTCAGTTCAGAAGTAATCGAGTTGACTAACGCATTAACTCCGTTAACAGACATTACCATATTTTAAGTCCCACGTGCGTGATCTTAATAAATGATGGATTTGAATGCGTACCGGTAAGACCACTATGTTTGGTAATCGCACTCAAGGAAGACATGTTTAGATAACGAAAATATACTAATCTTTTTTGTAATCATGTCACTCATTTTAGATTCTCATTCCTGAAAAACCCTTACACTTCTAAGCTATAGGCCCAGTAATTGAACCTTGTTCACAAAGGTTAAATGTAGAAGTAAAAGAAATTAAACAATCAAGTAAATAGAAGGGAATAGACTTTGCGGAAAAAGCAGTAAACATACGCATTGTCTGTTGCTGCTTGTTACTTGTTAGTTGGCGGCATGGCACTCTGTGAAATGTCCGGATCAGGTGTGCATTCTTTGGAGTGTATATTCATTGTTCTTCCCAGGGCTCCTATCTTTGTTCTTCTTAAATAAAGCTCCAGAAGAGGGCTTGCATATAGAAGAATGTTACAGAGATCAGGATCTAAGTAAGTGACATGATTGTTAAAATTCCTAACAGCGTTAGCACATATTCTGAAGATATGTAACTGATTTAGTGATAATTGTACAGCTGAAACTTCAAATTATTATATTTATTTCTGCTTCATAAAAAATCTAAATGAAAGCAAAATGTCGGTCCCGGGTTCGATTCCTTGTGGGTACACTCAGTTGAAAAAGTATTAAAACGTTTTCAGGCCAGCCCATTTTGAGTGAGATTTTCCTGGGTTTTCTCATTCACACCAGGCAAATGCTAACACACTTGTCCCAGGCTGTTTCCTTCCTCCCCAATTCTCCGGGCAGTGTGATCGCCGAGCGACGTCATCCCTCATACATGACGGATTAACATGACTGTAGATGCCAAAAAGCCCAGAAATCTAATTCCTAATCCCGAAAACGAAATGTGCTATTCTCGAAGTACTCTGATCTCTACTTTCTCAGTTCCTTAACTGTCAGAATTCCTGGGCTTAATCTTGTTTTTTTTTCTATTTCTTTCTTTCTTTTATTCTCAATGCTTTATATTTTTGGTTTTCGAATGCTTGATGTATTATTTTATTTTACATTGTTTTTATATTTTTGTTTTCAGATGGTTTTACTTGTGCGTGTTCACTTCCTGCTTTGTTGCGCTTTCAGCTCATAATATAAGTAAGTTTTCGTCGTTCGTTGTTATCTTAGCACGAAAGCGATATACCTAAGTACATATTAGAGATGATTTTTTTTTTCCTTATATTTTGTAGTTAATAGTTTTGGAGTAGATGCACGAGTTTATCCATTTTTGTAGTGGTATAGTGAAGTTAGTTGATACAAATTAGCTTCTCGTTTCTGAGTTGATTCCGATAGTTAAATCATTTTGCTCAGAGCTATCTTTAATCATTAGTAGTTCAGATAAGTTAACTATATGTAGATTCATATAAATATGATTAGAACAAACGAATTCTGAAGCGGGCGTGAGAAACGAATTATTATGTAGTACAAAATTCTAAAACCATTATCACATAATACTAAGAAATTGCACTATAAAGTATTTTGTTAAAAGTTTCGTCAGATAGATAGTGCAAGAAGTAGGAAGAAACGAGAAAAAGAAAGGAAAAAAATAGTATCAAACGTTCAGGTGGGCTCCATATTGAAATGCAGCCACCTGATAGTGTTTCCAGACGAAACGTATTAAAAAATCAATGTAAAAAGATAAAAATTAATGGACAGGTTGTTTGGTGAGGCTTCTGGAAAGAGAAAGCTTAATAACAGGGGAGAGTAGAATCTTTGTTAGTTTCCACTGGGAATTTGTCTCTCAAAGATCAGAGTCAAAATGGAGAAAATGGAGCTTATATTACGGTGTCAGAATATACGTGAACTAATTCGTATTTTCATGAATTTTTTAGGAGCAGATGGATTAAACTTACCAGACTTCGTGTGTGAACTCTATTTTAATGGAAATAAGTCTTGCTTTGGTGGCCTTTTAGCTTTAGATGGCAAATCTGGTGAAGTCATTTGGCAACATCCTACACCACATGAAGTGTATGCAGTAAATTGTGGAGCAGATTTAACTCAGGATGGGACCAATGATTGTTTAGTAATGGGTCGAGGAGGAGTAAGTATTTTTCTATTTTTTTTTTTATTTAAGTTTGGTATCAATCTCCTTAGTTATAACATATAACATCATCATCATAGGTATTCTTCCATTATTGGCAGGTCACTTGCTGCAACTGAGAATCTTCCATGCTCCATGGTCTTCCGCTAACCTCTTCGTCTTCATGTACGATTTATCTGTTTTGATACCGTCCATTAATTGTAGTCTCCTTCGCCGCTCCCTCTCTTTCCTCCCACCATATCCTCTAGCACGTCCCTCATGATACAAAATTCCTTCTTAGCCAATGTCCCAACCAATTTCTCTTCCTCCACGTAATAATAATTGTTCTTTTCTCCCCCTACCATTTCTAACACCCTCTCATTCGTTTTCTGCTCAACCCAACTAATTCTCTCCATTTTTCTTCACACCCACATTTCGAAAGCTTCCAGTCTCTTTTCTTCATTTTTGCAATATTTCTTTGTTTCTGACCCATACAGTTCAATACTTCACACGAAGCATTTTATGAATCTTTTTTCCCAACTCTTTATTCAAGGGCCCACAAAATAGTTTTTTTTTTTTTTCTTGTAAAAGCTTCTTTGGCTATTCCTATCCTTGCTTGCAAGTGGTTGGCCATGGTAGAATATTAACATCATCTGTTGCACAACCAACCCAGAGCTAGCTTAGGAATACTTACGCATTTGTGGGAAATATCAGAACTATCTCAAGCGTGGACAACAGTTCTTCCTAATACCACAGTTATATCGGTGTTAGGCTCTAAATGGCGTTTTGTTCACGTGTGGAAGTTGCACAGTTCTTTAGAATAAATATTCTGTACGTGAAGAGCCCATATATACATGTTTTCGAAAGGAGGAATGCTGCGTTTCGCCCAATGACAATGAACTTCATCACGTGGTGAAAGAGAATACAGTTATTATAGATTGACGGAGAAAACAGTGTGCTGTAACGAAAAAGTACGGTAGAATGCGAATTTAAGTTTAAATAGTCTCAGAAGTTCTTTAGGTACCTATTTTATATTGAAGATGGTATTATACTATAACACCTTACCTCACTAGACTCGCTGCTTTTCCTATACACTTGTTTATATATATATATATATATATATATATATATATATATATATATATATATATATATATAATATATATATATATATATATATATATATATATATATATATATATATATATATTTCATTCTGCATTATTTCATTATTATTATTATTATTCATAATTTAATAGTGTTTGTTAATATCTTCACTAATTAATATTTGATCTTCTTTGTGTTCCTTCGCTGCCCTGAATCCTGACCGACCCACCTGTCTCATTAGTTTTTACTTTTCGCTAGAAGCTGTCCTTACTTTAATCCTGCTGCACTTTCATGTTTCTCTGTAATGTAAGATGATGAAGCTTTCAATGGAAGAGCTTATAATCTACCGTTTAAATATTACAAGCTATACTATGCGAAGTATGCATAGTTTTATAGAACAGCTATTTACGTACGTTCGTCTGTCTGTCTGCAGGCATCAGGGTAGAAATGATAAGAGGTATTGAAAAATAATTTTCTGATACGAGCTTAGCGTTCCAAGAATATTCTCATCTTCGCTCTTATTCACCTGTTGTAACCAAGAGTAGCGGGAATCTATCATTTCTGGGTTCAATATCCGTTACTATATTCATCATCAATATTCATCAAATTTTCCCATACCAGTTGATACCAGACTTAATACGTTATTTCTCTGCACGAAATTTCAGGCCTAAACCAGTCGCCAGACCACAGAGTTTGCTGACCATTTTTAAGAGGACAAAGTAAAGGCCAAACCGGTAATTTCGTGCCCTGAGTTATTTTATAATACTTCTGAAAACGTAGTTCGATATCTGGCAAACAATATAATATAACCTGAGATATTTGTTTTTGAGGTGTTGACATTAAATTGTATTCTTATGTATTTGTAACACAAAGAAAAACTTTTGCCAGAACGTAAACAAGAATTACCAATACTATTGAAATAAACAATTCAATTTGCGGGGAAAGCTTTGCCAAAGATTGTGTTTTTCTGTTTTATTCCAACATTGTTCTATTTTACTACACAAACAAAATAATTTATATATTTCGTATGTACTGCATGTGTGAACATCCTCAATCAAACTACCCCCTGTGGTAGACTACTTTCTCAGTTAAATGCACCAAATGACTCGTCAGTTCGGGCTTGAGTATTAAACCAACAGAAGCAGCTTACCAATTAGTTGGGCAGCTACCCGGCAAGCAGGGTATTGGAGATCCCACCACTCGACAGATTAAAGCTATTCCATCATTTTATACCACTTCATCGTTTTAAAGACTTTAATAAACATATCCATATGCATTAGTTCAATATAGGGTTGATAGAGTAATCTATATTACGGAATTATTTCAACTTTTTTTTTTTTTTTTTTTAATATGTAGCTCAATGTTTCTTAACTTCTGTAAATCATCATGCGTATTCTTAATAACTGGGTTGCTTCTTGGCAGCTTTGGTATTAGCTTCAGACATACAAAAATTTTATGTTGAAGTGGAAGACTCCTATGAAACATGTTCTGCTTCTCGTATTTAAAGATGTGGATAACACCATTCAAGGACTTTTCTATCTTTAAATGGATGCTGCTACGTGCCACACTAGCGTGAATTAAAGTGCAAGAGACAGTTAAGTTTCAAAAAAGACTCAATCAATTGACGATTCAATATTGTTCGATATCAGTTCTCATACTTAAAACAACAAATAGAAGCAATACTTGTGAAGAAGAGAGACATTGGGCGTAGTAAATCATGTCAAAAGAAGTGGACTTTTTTGGACAGTGCTTGGAATTACTAAGACTGTGAATTTATCTTAAGTGTTCGTGGGTATAATTTTAACCTGCTAACCTGGAAAAGGTATTCTCTTTCATAAATGTGCAGTGGACAGAGGAAAGAAATCATCTGCATCTGTCAACAATTAAAGGAGTAATTGTGTGTACTCAACTATCGAATGAGCTACGTAGAATTCTTTGATTATGTAAGTCAGCTGCGAGATTTTCTTTGCAGGGCTTTAAATCAGATAAATAGCAGAAATGAGAATAAAAACTTGAATGTGAGTAGGTTATTGATTTGATTATAGATGGTGTAATATTCTTTCTTTAAATATGATTCTTGAAAATAAAACTCATATATATATATATATATATATATATATATATATATATATATATATATATACAAGGTGTTCAAAACAACACCGACAATGTTTGGGAGGTGATTTCTGACACCAAGATAAGACAAAAGTATAGACCAACCTGGGTGCACAAGCTTCCTTTCGGAGTTATAGGCTGCCGAAAACATGAAAAAATGAACTTTAAATGTCTATAGCTCCAAAACTATGGGACTTACAGTAGTCGGGTCAAGACTTTACTTAGGAACTAATATGTGTGCTAGCCAAAAATACATGTTTCAGAATCCTAAGGTATTCACGCAACAATTTTTGCATAGGGAGTTTGGCTACGGGCATATAATTTGAAGTACTCGCTAACTATCTCTATAAAAATTGTTGCGGAAGTTCCGCAGGATTCTGAAACTTGGATATTTGGATAGGACACATACTAGTTTCTAAGTGTAGTTTTGACCGGACTACGGTAGGTCCCATAGTTTTGGAGCTAGTATGGGACCCATATATATAATTTTAGCTACTCTGAACGTATTGTTTTAAACTTCCCTTCTGCTACATCTGACGTTTCGTATAAAACATACTTGAAAGAGGTGCCGATTCATTGTTTTAAATTTCCGCTTTTTATTATTATTATTTTCAAGAAGGACTTAGAGTGGCAAAATCCATTATTAACTTCAAAATTTTTGTTTTGCAAATCATACAAACTGTGCCTGTATAGACATTCCGACCTACCGGAAAAGAGTTCAAAAAGTTTGCGAACATTTCCGTAGCAAGGGGAGGGGCAATTAGAACATTTTAATAATAAAACCATAATTTTTGCCAGCAGAAATTTACATGAATGGAAAAATATTGTGTAATAGTAAAACCAGTGTTCTTGCGAGGGGGTATTTTAAGCTCAATGCTCAGTATATTACTTTCGAAAATTAACCTAGGAGTCCGAAAGCTCTCTTACATCTTTCATACATTTGATGTGAGGATTTGCTTCATTATTCGAACAATTCATTGCTAGTATTGTAAGAGTAATATGGAGGGTTACCTGGGTGTCTATCGCATTTAGATCCGTAGTCTTACACGTAAGTTTCATTTGAAATCCCACTTCAACAATTACAGAACTGAGATATCTTTAATATACTTTCCCATGTGTGAATAAATATTTCTAAAAGATGCTGTGCACACATTCAATAATTTTGGATTTATACTTTTTCCTTTATCTGATAAAATTTTCAATAATTTTCAGGCTTAAATTCCGTAATAACATATTCTAGCACAAGAAGTGGGTGTCTTGTTTAATTTGGTAGTGATTTTTTTTCTGACAAACTTTTGGAGCCCGCGTAAATCTTTTAAGATTTACTTTTTATTTATCGTTCTGAATTTAGTGTAAATGTATTTTTTTTCCTTGTTAAATGCTAAATTTGTATTTCTTTTAGGATAGTGTTTCGTACTCAGGTGATGACGTAACAAAGAAAAACTGGAATGGGAGGGTGTGTCGTAATTGCGCAGTATTTAGGACGTGTTAAATACAACAAATCAGAATTTGGAATAAGGGACACCAGGCAACTCTTCTTATGTTACCTTTTCACATTCTTTATACATGGTTAGCGAGGCTTCATTTGTGTTAACTGTGTATAGAATGAACTGGAGAATTGTTAGTAATAAATTGGAAAAACGGGTAATTAATTGGTTCTGACCAAATGAGTAGAAACCTTGACCTTATATATACCCTGAGGATGGTGTCCATGTTTTTCGTTTACAAAATCTGGCAACTCTATCTTAATATAATTCCGGGGTCTGTGCCGTAGTGTAATACAGCTCTCGTGGAGGCGAGATTATGTGGTGAGGAACGGCTTATACTGTAAGATTTGATCTTTCATGATGGCCTATGCACCCGCCAACTACCCGGATTCAAGCCTCAGTCGTGATTCGGAACTCACGTTAATAGTAGTCTTTCATAACGTTGATGTTGCTTAAGGGTGCAAGATGGAAAAAAAAAAGAAAGAAAAAGAAAAATACCCTTAGGATGATACTGTTTCTCCTAAGACAATGTCCCCAAACAATTTTTTCCTTTGTAATTATGTTCAATATTTTTCTTTTTACGTTTATTATTTTTTTGCACTTTCTATTCGGTTTTCTGTTTGACCTACTCTACTTTCTCCATTCTTCTTTGCACTCACATTTTAAAAGCCTTTTGTCTTTTTTCTGTAGTGTCCTTGAAGAATTCAGTGATTCGAACGACACACTGGAGAGTCTTTTTCGTAAAATATTTTTATTTCTTGGAAGGGCATGGTGGCTCAGTGTTAGCGCGCTCACCTGTGTTGCGAGGGTTCCTTGGTTGATCCCAGGTTATCTGAGTTTTGGTGGATAACGTCATGTTCGTGGATTTCCTTGGGGTTCTCCCGATGACTCCCACATTCCCATTCCACGAATTCTTTCATAATCACGCACTTTCACTAATAATTCGTCTTCTGTATCTTAATGGACATATAAGTGTGGGGACGTTAACATTTTATTTCTTTTCTCAAAGGAGTTCCCTCGTGGCTAAGCGGTTAGTGTACACGCCTTTGGCGTGGAAGATCCGGGGTTCGATCCCTGGCGGCGCTCATGTTCGGATCCTACGTTAAGCTGTAGGTTCACGTCTCATATGGCCTCGCTGCTGAAAGGGACGCTAAACTAAAAATCAGATCAATCTTTTCTCAAAGATCAACAGAATATGCATTTCTTCTTGTCTTTCTAAAGGGCTTCTTATCCTCGGCATCGTATCCTCTTTTTATGTGATGTTCGCACTTCTACATTCCTTCTTCCTAAAGGCTTCTGGAAATTAGGAATTATATGTCTGAGCTTTTGGTAACTATGGCCATGTCAGCCCGTCAGGTATGAGGGATGGCGTCAATCGGCGATCACACTATCCAATTAGGGAAGGAAGAAACCGCCCTGGGACCTATATGTAAAGTACCCTCCTGGTATTTGCCTGGTGTGAATGAGGAAAACCCAGGAAAACTTCACTTGGGATGGCTCACCTCAAAACGATTTTACTCTTTCTCGACCCAGTGTCCCCACCGGGAATCGAACCCGGGACCGCTCACACTAAAGACGAGAACATTAGTGACTACGCTACTCGGGGCTACCTGTAAGGCTTCTTTCGGCATTCTTATCCTTGTTTTATATCATGTTCGGACTTGTGTTTACTAATAATATTATCTAGAAACAGTAAACAAGGCACCTGTTGTACTTTCTCCCTTTTTACTTCTGTATTTAATACAGACAATTTCGGTTTAATCACAATTATCTTTCTAACGTAGGGGCCGCGGTGGCTCAGTGGTAGAGCATTCACCTCTGGTGCTTGGGGTCCCGGGTTCGATCCCAGCCCCCGCCAAGTGAACTTTGTGGTGGACAAACACCGTGTGCGTGGGTTTTCTCGGGGTACTCCCGTTTCCTCCCACTTTCTTCATTCCACTATTTCATTCATTACTCATCATCACCATCTCCTTTAGCCTAACCGGCATAACCGTGGGATGTAAAACTGAAAGATTTCATTTCATTTTTTCATCTTTCTAACATTTATTTTCATCATCTATGTTTTGCAGGTTTTTTTTCATGTAAACTTCCTATTCAGATTTCGCAGTAAGGTACAAACTGTATGCACCTAAGTCTTCTATTGATATAGCACCTTCCCTATGTACACGATTATTTTTTCTTTGTAGATTACACTATAAATACCGCTGGTGACGAGCGTTACTTATCACTTCTGAACCTACTTTCAATCTCTTATCTCATTTATTGCTACAGGAGCTCCTAAATGTGTTTTCCCAAAGTTCACATCTAATTAAATATCTTTCTCATACTTGAATAAGGGGTTTACTGAATTTCGTAAAACCTTTAGTCTTGCTCAAGATACAACTGACGTGCTCCAATAAGAAATATTTCTTAAGACGCCCTAAATGAATTCTCATAAGGTTAATACCTAGCTAAATCGCCTTTTCGTACTCGAAAACAGGTTTTCACTAAATTTCATGCACGTTTTTTTAATTAATTTTAAAGTTATAATTACGATAATATCAGAAATTCTCCTAAATAAGTTCTTAAAAGGTTAAGACAGCCAAATCACCTCGTATTCAAAATATCGAGTTAACAGACATCATAGAAACTATTAGATCCGTTTCCAAGTTTAAAGTTTACTACGAAGCATTTACTCAACTAGGAATTGATCGATTTAAATAGTAGATTTCATCCTTTAAAGTTGCACACATTACAATACTAGCGGTTAACACTTGAGGTTAATGCAGATGTGGATGCATTACTTTTTATTATTTTATCTTCAGTAACGCATACGTCTGTTGTTTTAAAGTCACTGTCATCTCACCTAATTTGATTTCGGTTTTAGATTTGCCAAAACTATAAATGTTCTATGAATATTACAATGTAACAGTAATCTTATAACAGCAACAATAACTAAATTAACATTGTTTAAAGCATTACATTTATGTCTATAGCAGCGCAAGTACAATGCTTTTTACTCTGAATGAAAACAAATACGAAATAATATAAATTGATTTACTTTTCGTGTGATGGTATTTTAAATAATATTCGTGTTAGAATAAAACATTTTTTGTCATTCTACAGAATTGAAGATGTATAACAACTTTCTTTATGTGCAGCTGCAATATTTGGTTTAGGTTTTTAGGTTATGTGACAAAACAAAAGGTAATGGTTTATATAATGTTATTGGATACTAGCTTTAAGACTATAATGGCTATATAGAACGGTGACTAAATCACAATGTCTAATCTTATCTACACTCAATGGTCTAGATCAGGGGGTGGAGGAAACCTATGACCTACAGAGTCATAAAGTGTGGCCTTCTGAGACTGTTGTGCAAAATGCTAAATTATATAAGAGTTGTGAAATATAATTCTGAAAAAGTAAATGAATGATAAATTTTCTTAGTTTATCTTTTTAATATGTTATATTCATGTGAATTATTAATATAACAATGTAACTAACAATTGTAAAATAACTTTAAAAAAATTCCCCTCCCCCTAAGAAACTTCGGACCCGTTCCAACAAAAATTTCTGAGTGCGCTCCTGCTCTGTGTTAATCAATGTTGGAACCAGAAATGGTAGATTTCAGCAATTTCCGGTTCCAGTTGAGATATTACACCCGAGATAACTTTTCTTGTCATTTCTTACCGTTTTAGTTCTGTCTATGGCGATGAATATTGAAGCCAGAAGAAATGATAGATACCAACCACTCCCAGTTGCAACAGATAAATAATAGAGGAGATGGGAACTATTAGTGGAACGCTCAGCTCGTATCAAAAAAACTATTTTTCGATACCTCTTATCGTTTCTGCCCTGATACCTGTAGACAAACAGACGAACGTACACACATAACTGTTCTATAAAACTTATAGCATGGTTTGTAACATTTAAAAGGTAGATTATAAGCCCTTTCCAATACAATAGTCTGATCTACTACTTCTGGTTTCAATATTGAATCTCCCATAGTTTGATCTACTACTTGTGGTTTCAATATTGAATCTCCCATAGTTTGTTCTACTACTTGCGGTTTCAATATTGAATTCCTCATAGTTTGATCTAATACTTGTGGTTTCAATATTGAATCCCCGATAGTTTGATCTACTACTTGTGGTTTCAATATTGAATCCCCGATAGTTTGATCTACTACTTGTGGTTTCAATATTGAATCCCCATAGGGTGGAAATCTACTTCAGTTTTTCTCAATGTGAAACAAAACGTACTTGTTAAGATGTCAAAAAAAAAAAAAAAAAAATCTTTCTCTCGTTGATGTCTTATATCAATTTGTATACAGTGTTATGCGGCTCGTAATTCTTGGCATTTAACCTAATATTCCCGACGAATGAGAAGGATTGTCAGGTTCTATTCTATTGTTTGTTTGCCAAATTTCATGTAGCATTTTAACTAAGATTGTAAAACATATTTCGAATAGTAAGAATTACAAGAGGTTAAATGCATAGCTAAAAATGTTTCAAATATACGGTACCAATTTCTTCCATTTGTTTGTTTCAAATTGAATTTATCCTATACTTTCATTCATGTGGATTCTTTAAATTAAATTTTTTCTCTGTGTGATGCTTATTTATAACATTCTTTTTGTAGGTGTTTTGTGCTGTGAATGGACATGATGGGAGTCTATTTTGGCAATTTGGCCCTCAACGAGGAGCGAAGGAAATAGTTAACTTTTTTACTGCTCAATTTATTGAAGATCTTAACGGGGATGGAGTTCTAGATGTACTGGCTACTAGTGGCCCCCCAGTCAAAGATTCAGGTAAAGTTGTGTTTCCGTGTTAAAATAAACTAATATTTAAATTGACAATTAAAAATACGGTATTCGTTAATAATATAGTATGCTTTTACTAACTACTCTATGGTCTATAGAACTCGGAGGTTCAATGCCACGTTCACAAACGCTCTCCACTGAATTTTCTTGTTAGCCAACTGAATCCAGTTTCAACTTTGTATTGCTATTTCTGCGAGATTCATATTAATATTGTACTCCCATTTGCGCCTAGGTCTTCCTAATGGTCGTTTTCCGATTGGTCTTCCAGTTAAGACTTTGAAAGCATTCCTATTTTCTTCCATTCTGGCTACATGACCTACCCACCTGAACCTCCTAGATTTGATGACCCTAACAATGTTTGATAAACCTTATAAATTATGTAGTTACTCCTTATGAAGTTTGCGCCATTCTCCATTTCCCTTCCTCGTGAATCCGAATATTCGTCTCAGGAGTTTAGTCTCAAATACTTTCAGTCTACGTTCTTCTCTCAGAGTAAGCGACCATGTTTCACAGCCATACAGAACAAAAGGCATGATTATCGTTTTATATGTTTTAAGTTTCAAATTCCGTCGACAGAATTCGCGACGACAAAAGATTTTGAACTGAATAATAACACGAATTCTCTGCTTTTGAAAGACATTTAATTTCTTCGTGAATTTGACTTTAGTCTGAGTAGGCTTTTACTAATATTTTTATGTTTGTCACGTGTTACCATCAAGTACATGTGTAGTTTGTCACAAGATATACATATCAAACTAACTAGAGATAGAGATCTTATTTGCATGGAAATTGTTCTTCATTTAGAATCTATGTTTACCATGTTCCTACATTAATTTTTTTGATTGCATTTCTTCAGGAAACTGTTAAATATTTCATTACTTTCAATATTCAATCCTACAAGACAAGAATGATAATAATAATAATAATTATAATAATAATAATAGATATAAGGTTGCTACTCTGAACATGATTTTGGTTATCTAAGGGTCCAGATAAAACTAATTTTAACTGCATAATAAATCATAATATCTAAAATACACACACACTCTCTCTCTCTCTCTCTCTCTCTCTATATATATATATATATATATATATATATATATATATATATATATATATATATATATATATATACAGTGTATTTTAAATTACCGGGGTAACCACTTGTTTAATTATTAGTGTAATTGTAACCAAGAATTACATTTATTATTTTAATCAGATCATTAAAACTGAAACTTGCAAACACTACATTGATTGCGTCTGTTTCGGTCTTCCAGTTTAAACGAACGAAACACACAGAGCATACTAAAAGTGTAAAATGAGTTTATAAAGTGGTTCTATCTTTAGATGAGTAACTTAACCTAATGAACAAAGCCGAAATTGCCCAGTAAAACTCTTATAGACCTTATCAACGTAATTAGTATTTCCACTCATCATTTTTAAAAATTCGATTAAAAATGTGTTGATATCAGTCTGTAAGTGAATATTACTATTTTAAGTTTTATTTTCAGAACAATAAAAAGGCATTTTGAAAACGGATATTTTAAAGAGTAAAAAATTGTTTCCAACTTGATAAATTAAAAATATAACTGCAGCTCTGTGAAGAACAAGACGATAATTAAAATAGCATTAGTAACAGCTTCATGATCAGTGCGTATCCGGAATAAGAACAATTCATTATCGATTTCAGTTGAAAGGAATTTTTCTGTGTTCAATTGTGTTTTAAATTCTAAAAGGTCATTTCTGGCAGAAGGAAATCACGAGACTCACGTAAAATATGCAATTAACAAATCTCTTCATGGTGGTGCAGATGAGAGACTGAGGGTGACATAGATGGCTATATTATCGTTCTTAAACATTTTTATTGACTATTGTAGTGATATTTTTATAACTGTATACTATTTTACGAACTTGCTTTACTGTCACAAAAAAATTCGACTTATGATATTGGTAAACACAGGGTGTCTGCTGATACTGGAAATACTGGAAATACTTGAATTATACTGAAATTTAATTTTGATACTGGAAATACTGGAATTTTGATCCACATACTGAAAAAATAATGAAACTGGTAGTTTGTCACCAATACTTTTTTGTAATTGTTTTAATAGTCTTAGAAACAATTTTGTATCTTTTGAGATTCTAAATTTTTCAAAGCAAGAGTTGTGTACATTTTGTAATTAGACATGTAAAACAATGAGTGGAATAGAGGACTATGAAGGAAGTTGGAAGGCCCTTTAAAATGTTAAAAAAAATCGTTGTATTTCAAAAAATCAAGGATAACTAAATTTATTTTTTTTAAAAATAAATTCTTTTGATGGTAAAAGAATTACAAACCTGAAATCGCCAAGAGTGTGATTATTCCTAAAGAACTTTTAAAAAAAATCATTGTATTAGTACTGGAATTTTGCTGATAGTTATATTGAAATGAAATGAAATCTTTGAGTTTTACGCCTCACGCTTATGTCGGTTAGGCTAAAGGAGATGGTGTTGATGAGTAATGAATGAAATGGTGGAATGAAGAAAGTGGGAGGAAACGGGAGAACCCCGAGAAAACCCACGCACACGGTGATTGTCCACCACAAAGTTCACTTGGCAGGGGCTGGGATCGAACCCGGGACTCCCAAGCCCCAGAGGTGAACGCTCTACCACTGAGCCACCGTGACCCCGATAGTTATATACTGGAATTTTGAAAACGAAACTCAGTAGACAACCTGTAAACAGGACTTGATTTCAGCTTATTGGTATGACGGAAACTGTAAAGTATAAAGTATTAATAAATATACAGAAAATAAATTAATATATCATTCTACTTAGAGATATCTGTAATTCTTGAATTTTCTTTAGAGTTGGAAGCTTTCGACTCTACCCTGGAGTCTTGGTCACGGAGGTTGAAAACAGGAGGAAAAAGAATGGAAACATCTAGCAATAAAAATGGAATGGACTTTTCAAGGGAAGGGCTGTGTTGTACGGAAATACGTTCTCAAGTACGTCAGCGATCTCTTCTAGTTGATGCAAACTAAAATATGGCGAGCTAAAATGTTCCCATCGACTTCATCTGGTGATCACTGACGTACTTGACAAATGTTTCCGCACAACACAGCTCTTTCCTTGATAAGTTCGTTTTGTTTTTATTGCTAGATGTTTCTGTTCTTTTTCTTCCTGTTTTTAACCTCCGTGACCAAGACTCCAGGAGAGAGTCGGAAGCTTAGAATTGGAAAGAAATTCAGGAATTACAGAAATCTATAAGTAGAATGATAGTTAGAATTCCTGAGCGTGGCTTTGCATTAAATTAATATAATAATTAGTATATTATTAAGCGTTCCGTTGTTTATATTAAAAACAAAATAAATCGTAATTTGCTAAAAACAAAGCATAGTTATCACATAATAAAGCATAATCTGGGTTAAGTGAGGACATAGCACTTAAATGTAGAATCCTAGATACTTCCAGTCTTAATGATTGAAATACATAGAGAAAATTATTAAGAAAGATGTTCTAGAAAGGGAATAATTTGGCTCAAAATTTTATTCAGTTACGTAGTTAAATAGTATTTTTTTTTATTATTCTTACACAAGAATGTTAACGTTTCTAACAATAAGTAATACTTATTCTTGAATAATAATAAAATTGATCCAAACTGAATCACATAAAGAGTACATTTCTAAGGAAGTATATAACATACGTACTATAATTCAAGGTCTACCAGTAGTGTTTGTAATACAATTTAAAATCTAGTGTTTGTAGTACACATTTGCGCATCATTGGTAGTGTTTATGGATATATGTCTGAGAATACGCGTTTTCTTTTCAAAACATGTAGCTATGTAAAATTAATTGTAATAAAGAAAATAGTTCACTTGTTTATTGACCAAACTAACTAAACGTTTAAAATGTCAGATTTTTTCTTGTTTTCTGAGATAGTAAAGGCCAAAATTTTATAGTTTTAAGGCAAAACAAATTATTGCGATTGTGGATGTTGATCATTGTATTTTCAAGGTCTTTGTTTGATTCTGCAGCTCAAGTTATTATATATATATCTTTATAAAATAAATAAATAAATAAAAACCCTGAAAGATAAATTAGGTCATGATGGAAACTATATCTATTTGTCTTTACAGTTACCTTTGTGTTAATAGTATAAAAGACGCTAAAGCCTGTTTTGTCATTTATCTAACATAGACCTACTGTAGCCATTTTTCAAGCTCAAATCATAATATTTTACAAAATTAAACTGATCCTTCTGTAAAATTAAGTTTTCATAATGATTCCTCAGCAATAGGCAATGAGGGCTGCCCATAGCTAATCCCTCTACCTGTGTGTGGATTTTGTTTCCATAAATAAAATAATTATTGTGATAATAAAATAATTAGTAATTATTAAAGTGAAATGAAATAAAATGAAGAGAAAGCCGTATCTCACATTGTTTCTTAACTAAATGATATGACTGTCCTTACAGTATCAATGTACGTATTTTAGCGAGAATATTTTCGAAAGCCTCATCCTGAATCGCGCTTTCAGCCTTCTTTATCTCCAAGTAAGAAAAGCAATGAAAATACTAAACTCACATATGTATGGATCCATGTTGACATCGCATAGCGTAGTCGCTAACGTTCTCTCCTTTGGTGCGAGCGATCCTCAGTTTGATTCCCGGTAGGAACACTCGGTCGAAAGAGAGTAAAAGCTTTTTCAGGCTAGCCATTGTAAGTAAAGTTTCCCTCACTCACACGAGGCAAATGCCGGGATAGTACCTAACGTAATGGTCCCAGGTCGCTTCCTTCCTTCCCAGTTTCCCGGATAGTGTGATCGCCGAGAGGCTAACATGGCCATAGTTGCCGAAAGCACAGAAATCTAATTTCTAATCCTAATCCTTCATGAGTCCATACTAGGGATGGGCAAAACCGGTTTTTATGAAAACCGGTGTCTAGTAAACCGAAACCCGAAAAACCGACATTTCATTTTTTTCCAAAACCGGTTCGGTTTTTCACCGAAACCGGTTTGGTTTTTTTCAAAAACCGCTTCGGTTTTCCCCGAAACTGGTTTCGGTTTTCTCCAAAAGCCGTTTCGGTTTTCTTCAAAACCGGTTCGGTTTTCACCTAAACCAGAAAACACACAAACTTATTTCTGTGGAAACGGAATCGGTTTCCGGAGAACAACGAAACACTATTCTAGTCAGAAATAGAACTTAGCTTCCTATGAAATATCGTAGTTGTTTAATAACTTTCATAAATTGCTAGCGGATGGTTCGTGAGCTTGCTTAGCGAAACTATGCATTTCAATAGTCCTTGTGTAGTAACTTTCATGGAGGAAATAATTATTAAATTTCTCCTTCTTTCCTTTTAGGTAACAGAAAACTTTCCATTGGACCTCTCATTATTCTTAGTGGTAAAGATGGTAAAATAATCCAGTGGACAGGGACTCCAAACAGTACTGACAGTTATTATACACCGCAGATTTTAGTGCATCCAGATGGTGAAGAGATCGTGTTATTTGGTACAGGACGCCAAAATCACCCTGGATCACTCTATGTTGTGCCTCTACATGAACTAATTGATAGAAGAATGGAGAAGGTAATTCTTTTTTCGTGTCTGCCACTTTTCGTAATTTATGCAATTAAGAAACTATAGGTTTCGTAATAATAATTATGACTTTCAAATACAGTGATTGCCTCGGTAAAGACACTGCAGTTATGTTTTTACATTTATAAGTTACTAACAAAAGTACTTGAGAATTTATGTGCAGTTACCTTGAGCATTGTACAACATTATCTGCTGATAGTACGAAGATGATTCAGAAACTAATGCCTCCAACGTGATACCTTTATTTGTGTTTGACAGGTAGCACCGATACAAATATCAGTGGAAAGCTTACATATTCATAGATATACGAGGGTGATTCAGAAACTAATGCCTCCAAAGTGATACCTTTATTTGTGTTTGACAGATAGCACCGATACAGGTATCTATGGAAAGCTTAAATATTCATAGATATACGAGGATGATATTGAAAGTAATGCCTCCAAGGTGATACCTTTATTTATGTTTGACAGGTAGCACCGATACAGGTATCTATGGAAAGCTTACATATTCACAGATATACGAGGGTGATTCAGAAAGTAATGCCTCCAAGGTGATACCTTTATTTATGTTTTACAGATAGCACCGATACAGGTATCTATGGAAAGCTTACATATTGATAGATGTACGAGGGTGATTCAGAAACTAATGCCTCCAAGGTGATACCTTTATTTGTTTTTGACAGTGGAAAGCTTACATATTCATAGATATACGAGGGTGATTCAGAAAGTAATGCCTCCAAGGTGATACCTTTATTTATGTTTTACAGGTAGCACCGATACAGGTATCTATGGAAAGCTTACATATTCATAGATATACGAGGGTGATTCAGAAAGTAATGCCTCCAAGGTGATACCTTTATTTATGTTTTACAGATAGCACCGATACAGGTATCTATGGAAAGCTTACATATTGATAGATGTACGAGGGTGATTCAGAAACTAATGCCTCCAAGGTGATACCTTTATTTGTTTTTGACAGTGGAAAGCTTACATATTCATAGATATACGAGGGTGATTCAGAAAGTAATGCCTCCAAGGTGATACCTTTATTTATGTTTGACAGGTAGCACCGATACAGGTATCTATGGAAAGCTTACATATTCATAGATATACGAGGATGATATTGAAAGTAATGCCTCCAAAGTGATACATTTATTTGTGTTTTACAGATATCACCGATACAGGTATCAGTGGAAAGCTTACATATTCATAGATATACGATGGTGATTCAGAAACTAATGCCTCCAAGTTGATACCTTTATTTATGTTTGACAGATAGCACCGATACAGTTATCAGTGGAAAGCTTACATATTCACAGATATACGAGGGTGATTCAGAAACTAATGCCTCCAAGTTGATACCTTTATTTATGTTTGACAGATAGCACCGATACAGTTATCAGTGGAAAGCTTACATATTTATAGATATACGAGGGTGATTGAGAAAGTAATGCCTCCAAGGTGATATCTTTATTTGTGTTTGACAGATAGCACCGATACAGATATCAGTGGAAGGCTTGCACTGTCAGCTACAAATAGTGGCATTATTTTTCAACATAGTCCTCATTACGGACAACACACTTACGCCAACGCGAAACAAGGTTTTTCATGCTGTCGGCAAAGAATTGTGGTGGCTGCTGACATCACCATTGCTGAACTGCTGCTTCCACCTCCGCGTCCCAACTTTAGCGTTGGACCTTGAGGTGATCCTTAAGTTTGGGGAAGAGCCAAAAGTCGGAGGGCGCAAGATCGGGACTATAAGCAGGATGAGGTAAAATTTCAACAACACTTTGCCAGCAGATGGGACAACCTTGAAGTTTTGACGCAGGAGAGGACGTGTGGCGGTACTCCATCGACTGCCGCTTTGTTTCCGGGTCGTAATGGTGTATCTACGACTCGCCGTCGGTGGTGAATGTTCCCGGCCGCACAACCTTCCAGTCAGAAATTTAGTGACAGCCCGCTGTTTCAACCGGGCGTCACCACTGGATGCTATGTATTGGTCTATTACTCTGGAACGAGAAGAGATAGGAAGGTGAAACAAGTGATATTCTATAGCTTAGGCCAAGTAGCGGGCTTTGGAAGCATTACCTTCTTAAACACCCACGTAAAATCTGAAATAGTATCTTCCATTAATGTACACTTTCATGCAAATTCTGCAATACGTCTCTTAATGAAGCGTTGCTAATCACTTTAATATCTTAGTTTGGTGAGTAGGTGGTGGTGGTAGTACCTAGGTAATAGTAGAGTAGTACAAGAAAAAATATTAATAATAAGACAGTAGAACCTTGTAATCCGTCCCTTTGGGACTGGGGTTATGGTCAGGACGCAAAAAAAGGTCGGATTATCAAAAAATACAGAAAAATACGAATTAAAATGAATAATCTCTAAGCTCAAAAATGACTGTATTGTATGCTACAGTAAAAACAAACGAACAATAAGCACCAAAAACCGCACAATACAGTACAGAAAACACGCATAACGAAAGAAACAAGAAATGATGGAAACTAAAGCAGATATGCGGTAACAGCAAGTAAATAACAATGCCGCGATGGGAGTAAACGACAATGGACCTCATGAGTCAACGACGACTCGGAGCAAGTTCGGCTCGAGCACGTTCGGACCAACCGGAAAGAGAGACCAGCCGAGGGCAAACGAGAGGGGTTCTACTGTAATAATAATAATAATAATAATAATAATAATAATAATAATAATAATAATTATTATTATTATTATTATTATTATTATTATTATTATTATTATTATTATTATTATAGAAGAAGAAGAAGAAGAAAGATGTTAGGTTGTAAACTCTTACTCATATAGAATAGTGTCTTTTCTATATATTTATATGTGATAAGGGAAAAATCTTAATCGAAATATAAGCGTCAAATATCAAGTGAATCATACATTATGTGCAAATTTTATTTAGTGCATTCTATTACTAATTATAAGTTCGTTATCTTTTCGATTCTTTTCATTTTCTATTTCTATTTCGTAGGCAAAGCCTATTTACACAGATGGTTTCAAAGGAATTTTCTCTGCAGCTGTATTAGCCGATATTAATTTGGATGGTACTGAAGATATTATAATGGCATTGTTCAATTCATCCGTCGTGGCCTTTGATGGAAGGAATTTTCAGGTCTTGTGGAATTACACTTTTCCATCGTCAGAGAGTCTCAAGTATGTTCCTCTTTTCTTCTCTTATAATACATGTACTTCTTAAGTTATCGTGAAATATATAATTAAAAAATAACTAAAATCAATTATTATAAGCAGTGCTTTCTCTGTCGGTAGCAACAATACGCAGTACTGGTATCTTTATTCTGTTTTTTTTTTTTTTCGATTTTTCTTCCTGCTTTTTAAATGTTTATGTTTTCGAAATGAATCTTTAAATTTACATCGATTTAAAGACTGGAAAAACAATATATTATATTAGATAATACTAATGGGTATCCCAAAACTCTCACAAGATTTGAATTTTGCTCCGTTTGTGTGGTAAGAGATTGCCAACGGAAAAAATAGAACGTGGCAGCTGACAGTTTAGGATTATTAAAAATGAAGTACTACACGTAGGAACAACGCCTTTTCATTGTTAAGCAGTATTTTTAAAATAATGAAGGTTTGGCAGTTACAGTTCTCAATTTTCGTACAAGATATGGTCAGGACAGTGATTTAACTTCATCAACTGTGAAGAGATTAAGTAAAAAAATTAGGGAGAGTGGATCATTTTGTGATCTTAAACACTCTGGCCGTCCTTCAACTAGTCGATCAACACAAAACATCGAAACGGTTCATGGAAATGTTGCTGAGTATCCAGACACATTCATTCGGCACCGCGGTCAAGAGTTGAACATTTCTAGAAGCTCTCAACAGCGTATTCTCACGAAAGATTTGCATCTTCATGCCTACAAAGTTCAAGTGGCTCAAGAACTGAAGCTTACTGACTACGCATAGCGAAAAGAGTTTGTTGAATGGACTCTAGAACAAGTGGATGCTGAATTTTCGAACAAAATCATCTTCAGCGATGAGGCTCATTTTCCTCTTGATGACCTTGTTAATCATAAAACATAAAACATTCTAATCCCTTAAGCTTGTTCTGCATGTCATATGTCGCTCCTTTTATTGAGTACTATTCTCCTATCTGGTGTATGGTCTGCCCTACTCTTCTAAAGAAAATTAAATTCTGTAATTAATTTGTATCCTACTGAGTACCTCACCTCCGAACTTTTCCAAAAAAAATGGCGTTATAAAATCCCTCAATACCAAGCCTCCCCTAGTGAGAAACAAACTTTCTGACCTAATATTTTTGCATAAAATTGTAAATGGCCATCTATTATGTGATTAAGTCAGATCAATTTTCGCGTACCCGCTAGAACAACACAATCCAGTAATTTCTTTTACACTCGAGCTGCGAGAGTAAATATTGTCCAAAGGTCCCTTCTAAACCGAATTGTTAGTACGTATAATCAGTTACCAGAAACTGTTGACGTGTTTTCTAATGAGTTTACTTTCAAATCCTGTATAACTAAGCTATCTTTGTAATGTTGCCAAGTTGCTGTATACCATCTTTAGCTCAAATTATTATTCTATTGTTATGTTACATAAATTAAAATGTTTCAGTGTAAAATGACCTAGTGTTGTATCTGAAACCTAGTATGAATAAATTAATAAATCATACGATTTAACGCCTTTGGACTTTTTTTTATAGTTTATGTTTATGCCAACAAGCTCACGACTATCCACGCCTTGAAAGAGCAAATTGAGACTGTATCAACGAAATCCAGCCACGTTTATGCAAAAATGGTCATGGAAAATTTCAACAAAAGAGTGTGTACGTGCCAGAAAAACCGTGTAGGCCATTTACCCGATATGCTATTCCATACATAACCCCATACTGTTTACTTTATGAATCAATAAAAATTTACAATTTTAAATTATAAACTGTGTTGTCTATCAAAATTGCTTCTTGCGTGAATTTTGGGACACCCTATATTAATACATAGCAGCGCATGCTAATTTAGTCCACCTGAGACAATGTAAAACCACGTTAAGGAATTCTGACTATCATTCTACGTACAAATTTCTGTAATTCTTGAATATTCTTTATACTTCCGAGCTTTTCAGGGGAGAGTTGAAAGCTCAGAAGTATAAAGAATGTTCAGGGATTACAGAAATCTGTCAGTAGAATTATTGTTTCTCCACTTGTTTACATTTTGACGCTTTTCTCCTCAAACAATCAGAATGCGTAGAATACCAGTATTGGTGAGTACCGTCACATTTTTTGTCTAGGAAAATAGCACTGATTATAAGTATTATTGTTGTTGTTTTATTTAGAACTCTCTTGTTCTTCAGCGTAATTTACTTTTCTGTATAAAATAAGCTGTAATCTTTCCAGTCCATGAAGAACTTTGCAGTTAAGCAATGCACCTTAAACTGGGTCATTGGTCAACATATTGATTACTATTGCTATTACTTCAGCCCTACAGTACAGTCTCTCAATTAGCTCCTTAGTTACCTCACACTACTTTAATAACACCAGAAAATTTAACTCTTCATTAGTTATTTTGCAGTGCTGTATTATCCTGTATTAAAAAAAGCTCCTCATCAATTGTCTCACTATGATATATTAACACCAAAAATTTAAACGTTATCAGTTATCTTTAAGTGTTGTATTAACATCCTATAATTTAACTCGTTATCAATTATCTCGTAATGCTGTATTAATACTCGAAAATTTAGACCCTCATCAGTTGTCTCACCATGCTGTATTAACACAGAAAATTTAACTCCTCATCATTTATCTCTCCATGCTGTATTAACACTGAAGATTTATCTCCCAATCATTTATCTTACAATGCTGTATTAACATCCGAAAAGGTAGCTCCTCATCACTTAACTCGCAATGCTGTATTAGTACTCGAAGATTTAGATCCTCGTCAGTTATCTCATCATACTGTATTGACACTAAAAATTTAACTCCTCATCATGTATCTTACCATGCCGTATTAATAAACAAAAATTTAACCTTTAACAGTTATCTCTAAGTGTTGTATTAATTTCCGAAAATTTAGCTCTTATCAGTTACTCACAATGCTGTATTAACACCCGAAAAGTTAGCTCCTTATCAATCATTTCAAAATGCTGTACAAGAACCCCGAAAGTTGCCATACAGTATTAACATCTGAAAATTTAGCTTTCTATCCTTTATCTTACAATGCTGTAATGACACCTGTTAGCTCATCAGCTATCTTGCAATGCTGTATTAATATTAGATCCTCGTCAGTTAAGACACAGTGCTGTATTGTTAACACCCAAAAATTAAGTTTCTCACCAATTATTTTACAATGCTGTATTAGCAACCAAAAAGTTAGCTCCTCCAGTTCACATACAGTGGTGTATTACACCCGAAAATTTAACTCATTATTATCTCGCAATGCTGTATTAATACACGAAAATTTGAATCCTCGTCAGTTATCTCACCATGCTGTATTAACACCCTAAAAGTTATCTTCTCATCAGTTATGTTGCAATGCTGTATTAGTACTCGAAGAGTTAGATCCTTGTCAGTTATGTCATCATGCTGTATTAACATCAAGAAATTTAACTTCTTATCATTTATCTCACAATTCTAAATCTACACCCAAGAATTTAACCTTTATCAGTTATCTCTAAGTGCTGTATTAGCACTCGAAATGTTAGTTTCTCATCATTTATCTCACAATGCTGTATTAACACTCAAAAATTTAGCTCGTTTTCAGTTATAATCAAAACGCAGAGCCGGAAAAGTTAGCTCATCAGATATCTCGTAGTGCTGTGTTAATACACGAAAATTTAGAGCCTCGTCAGTTATCTCACCATGCTGTATAAATACCAGAAAATATAACTCATCATCATTTATCTCACATGCTGTATTAACAACTGAAAATTTATCTCCCCATCTTTTATCTTAGAAAGCTGTAATAACACCTGAAAAATTAGCTCATCAGTTATCTCGCAATGCTGTATTAGTATTCGAAGATTTAAATTCTCGTATTATCTCACCATACTGTACTAACACCAGAAAATTTAACTGATCATTTATCTCACAATGCTGTATTAACACCCAGGAATTTAACCTTTATCAGTTATTTCTAAGTGCAATAATATCACCCGAAAATTTAATTCCTTATTAGTTATTTCACAGTGCTACATTAACACATGAAAACGTAACTTCTCATCATTTATCTCACAATGCTGTATTAACATCCGAAAATTGAGCTCCTTATTAATTATTTCAAAAAGCTGTACTAGAACCCGAAAAGTTAGCTCTTTTTCAGTTCTCACATAGTGCTGTATTAACACCTGAAAATTTAGCTCCTAATCGGTTATCTCACAATACAGTATTATTAAAGTATTATTAACATCCCAAAATTAAGCTCCTCACCAGTTATTTCACAATGCTGTATTAACACCAGAAAATTTAACTCGTTATCAGTTACATTTAAATGTTGTATTAACACCTAAAAATTTGATTCCTAGTCAGTTATTTAACAATGCCATATTAAAACTCGTAAAGTTATCTCTTCATCAATTCTCACACAGTGCTGTATTAACACCTAAAAATTTAGATTCTCATTAGTTATCTCACACAGTGCTGTATTAGCACCTGAAAATTTAGATTCTCGTCAGTTATCTCACAATGCTCTATTAACACTCGAAAAGTTATCTCCTTGTCAGTTATTTTTAAATGCTGTACTAGACCTCGAAAAGTTAGCTCCTCATTAGCTCTCACACACAATTGTGTCTTAAGACCTGAATATTTAGCTCGTCATTGGGTATCTCTCAATGCAGTATTATTAACACCCCAAAATTAAGCTCCTCACCAGTTAATACACAATGCTATATTAACACCCGAAAATTTAACTCGTTACCAGTTATCTGTAAGTATCGTATTAACACCCAAAAAGATAGCTCGTCATCAGTTCTCACACAGTGTTGTATTAACGTTCGATAAGTTTAGGTTATTAGTTATCTTCCAATGCTGTATTAATACTCAAAGATTTAGATTCTGGCCAGTTATCTCACCATGCTGTATTAACACCAGAAAAATTTTAACTTATCATTCATCTCATAATGCCGTATTAATACCCGAAAAGTAAGCTCCCTATTATTTATCTCACAATGCCGTATTAATACCCGAAAAGTTATTTCCTGATCAGTTATCTCGCAATGTGTTATCTTATTATGCTGTATTAACACTAGACAATTTAACTCCTCATTATTTATCGAACCATTCTGTATTAACACCCAAGAATGTAACCGTTATCAGTTATCTCTAAGTGCTGTATTAACTCCCGAAATTTAATTCCTCGTCAGTTATTTCACAATGCTGTATTAACATCTGGAAAGTTAGCTTCTTATCAGTTATTTCAAAGTGCTGTACTAGAATCCGAAAAGTTACCATACTATAGTAACACCCGAAAATTTAGCTCCCATCTTTTATCTCACAATGCTGTATTAACAACCGAAAAGTAAGTTCATCAGTTATCTCGCAATGCTGTATTAATACTCGAAGATTTAGATCCTCGTCAGTTATCTCACGATGCTGTATTAACACTAGAAAATTAAACTCCTTATCATTTATCTCACAATGCTGTATTTGAACGCGAAACCTCGCGCGCTATTTGGATTCACAGGATTTTATGTCCTGTATGGTTTTTGTTCATTCATCTGCAAATGACTACACTGTTTGAATTAGTAATGTTCCATGTGGCATAAATATGATATTGCGAGTATATTATATAAATTTTCACACATAGAACGTTTACTTATAATAATTTGTGTCTTATTATGTTTGCGTGTACATTATATAAATCTTCACTCATAGAATGTTTACATATTGCAATTTGTGTCGTATTATTTTTGGATAAGCTAAGTGAGCGCCAAGGCATAACGGAATATTTAGTAATATTGATACATAACTCTGAGAAGTGTGCAGTAATTCATTAATAATAATAATAAAAAAAATATTTTATTAAAGATCATATTATGTACGTAAATTCTTGTTTTGAAAATCTCCAGAATCAAATCTGTCTTTGCAACTTGAAATCTTCAAGACGTAATGTACACGGTGGCCAAAATGTCCCGTTACCCCTTGATAAATGCGAATGTAAGTTTCCCGTTACCTTTATAAATGCTAATATAAGGTTTTTCATTGATTTAGGTCAGGGATGCAAATAACCACTCGCCCGGGGCGAGTAGTTCATCGGCGCGGGCGAGTATTTAATATCATACCGAAGGTTAAGTAAATGATTTCTATTGTGGGATGTGGGCTAGTAGTTTTTTTTTTTTTTTTTTTTTCTTGGGCTAGTAAAATTTTGTTGCTTATTTGCATCCCTGGTTTAGGTTGTGTGAACGATGGCTCTTGTGAATCACCAGCAATACCTGGACATGTTGCAGAACTGGTTTGTTCATCTCTTGGAGGAGCACGGAATCAAAGAGACATGTTGGTTGGTTTCAGCATGATGGGGCACCTTCCTATTATGTCCTTGCCGTACGCGAATATCTTACGGAAGTCTTTTCTGGGCGTTAGATTGGTCGTGGTAGTCCGGATCTGCCCGCACCACTTGCCTGGCTACTACAAAGCCCAGACCTCACTAGTTGTGTTAATTTGCTATGGGGTTCATAAAGGGCATCGTTACACAAAACTGTTACGATACCACTGCCGAACTAACAGAAACCATGAAACAAGCTTTCATTTAAGTTACACCTGCAATGCTCCGCAAAATGTCGCACAGAACCTGGCGGCGTATTATCCTTTACCATGAGGATGACGGTCGACAGGTTGATCCTTTGGACACTTGATGTTTCCTATCACAAAATTTCTCAAAAACATTGTTGTTCATGTCATCCAGTTCTTTCCGTGTAGTTATTTACTTATATTTAGTGGTTTATATTACTTATTTTCAGGGATAACGGGACTTCGTGGCCACCCTGTACATCGCTTTTTCTATACACTGTCGAGTGCTTATTTGTGTAAGAAAACTTAAATATACAATGTAAAATAACCAAGTGGTACTATAAAGAACCTTATATTTTTACCTGAGTAGTTAATCAATTTTCCGTGTTCAAGGATTAAACAGCTACATTTCTTGATAAAATCTGTAGAGGGCACCAAACTGAATATTTCTCCATTATGCCTAGAAAAAGAGGAAGCTTTAATTTAACGTCCGATCGTTATGCCCTGTAGGCTAAAGGAAACGGGTGACTAATGAAAGTGAATTCTTATGAAAATAATTAGTGAAATGAGAATGTGGAAGAAAACGGGAAGAACCCCGAAGAAACCTACGGACATGATGTTTTCTATCGCAAACTCACATGGTCTAGGATGAATCACGAAGCCCTTGCTTCAGAGGCGAGTGTTCTGCAGCTGAGCCACTGTGTCTTTCGTTGTATTTAGAGTACGGCGATCATTCTTGTCAGCAGTGAAAGTCAAATCGATTCGTGAGCCATTTCAGTGTCTCCGGAAAATTTTTGTTGGATCAACATAGCTCGTATCAAGCTATTATCTAGCAAACTGAATATTCTGCACCCTTATATTTCTTATCCCCACGTTATTGATAGACAGGTAGGTCATACACAGTTCTTCAATGGAAGCGGAGAAGCTTTGCGCTGTTCCTAACATTTCAATGCATCGAATCAAAGTTTTTGTTTAACTAACAAAGTCTAGAGTAGCCGGTTCGGTCTGAAAGTCCTTATTTTAAACTAAAAATATTGAATTTACCGTATTTTTAGTGTTTATTTACTGTGTGCCAGATATTGCACACTGTTAGATCGGAATTGTATGCTTGATTAAAAGTACAATACTATATTTTTCTACTTGTATTTCGTAGTATAACTGTGGTTATTAGCCACTGCAGATATAGTGTTGGAAATTACGGACATTCGGCATCATTGGACCGCTTTTGTAGCCTTTTATTCCGTTAAAACGAGGGATAAGTGTACTATGTTTTATTAGTATTGATACCACGTAATATGACGGATGTTCGAAAAAAAAGTTACAAAGCCTATTATAGCTCATGTGTAAGACATACCTGGAAGATCAACACACTTGATGATATAGGGCACTCAACAGTAGACACGCAACAGTAGTTTTGTTCAGCTGCTTATCACAACGGCAGATAAAGTTTTCTATACCATTTGCATAGAAATCCACGTCAAGTTCTCGACCCGCCGTAGGGCAGCGGTTTTGACATAATCACATGCCAGATAATGGTGGCCAGCCATTATTCGCCTTAGAACAGAGAAAAGATGAAAGTCCCTGCTCTCTGGGGCTAGATCAGGGCTGTAGAAAAGGTGCTCTAGTCTTTCCAAGTGTAACGTCAGTGCTTGAAGTATTAGGTCTACCGCTGTGTCCAGGGTTGTCTTTAACAATATTGGTCTCTCTTTGAAGGCACGACACCACTTCTCTACATGTTACTTTGAAATGTAACACTCACCATACACCTCCACAATCTATCATATGAATGTCAGCAGATGTAGTGTTTTCGCCCTAGGAACCGCACCACTGACCTCACTTCTACTTTTGACCAATTTTCCAGACGAATCGTCATTTTTAATGTCTGCTTCTCGGGTATACATCATCAGAATCCGAAATCTTCAAACCTGCACCAAGACAGACATGTTATTAATCTACAAATAAATTTGCGTTAAGTTACAGTGAATAACATAAAAGTGTTATACGTTGTACCTTTATTATCGATCATCCCTTGTAAAACATTGCTTTCATGGTTTGTCTTCATGCTTTGAGTCGTCGCCCCTTGTCGTCTCCGAGGTTATATAAGATGTGTGGACTACAGCTTAACGTAGTATCCAATTGTGTGAGCTCCTATTGAGAGTCGAACCGAGTCTGTCGCTACAAAGACCCTAATGCTAACCATGGGGGCGCGGTGGCTCAGTGGTACAGCGTTCACCTCCGGTGCTTGGGGACCCTGGTTCGATCCCAGCTCGCGCCGTGTGGACTTTGTGGTGGACAAACACCGTGCTCTTGGGTTTTCTCGGGGTTCTCCCGTTTCCTCCCACTTTCTTCATTCCACCATTTCATTCATTTCTCATCATCACCGTCTCCTTTAGCCTAACCGGCATAACCATGGGAGGTAAAACTGAAAGATTTCATCTCATTTCTAATGCTAACCATTTAACTATGAGGAAACTGAAACATTTCTTTCATTTATTAAACGTGTGATAGCTGCTTATAATACTCCTCTGATGAGTCTTGAGTTCTTGCAGGAAATACTAAAATATTTATGTAATTCATTCATGGTCAGTATCTTTCTACAAAGATACACAAGTGAACAAGTTTAAATACTGTCTATAGCTAAGAATTATCAGAAGTAACAACCCAGATTACACATGTATGTTTCAGACAAGTGCAAATATTAATTTCTGTAATAGTAGGCTAACTTACTTAGTTATTTCTTCTTCCAGTATACCTTCTGTGGGATATTTTGATGATGATGAGATACCAGATTTCTTAGTTCAATACCAAACAGGACCAGGATATCCGATCTATTATTATTCTCAGGTTAGTACTACCATGGTAACATTCTAGTAACAATTGTTTTTCTGTATTTTTGCAAGGTAAGGAAGCACAATTTTAAAGTGTATTTTAAATATCAATATTGAACATTGGTGTTAATTTAAAACTTATGTGGTCTTCTTCTTCTACTACTACTATTAATAGTGCTACAACTACTGTTACTACTACTACTACTACTATTATTACTTCCAATATTACTACTGCTATTACTAATACTACTATTATTACTACTACTAATACTACGACTACTGTTACTACTACCACTACTAATATTACTATTACCACCACTACTATTACTGTTACTACCACTATTACTATTGCTACTACCCTATTAGTACTACTAATATTACTACTATTACTGAACTATTATTACCACTACTATCACTACTACTACTATTGCTACTACTAGTATTACGCTACTATTACTACGATTACTACTACCACTATTATTATTATTACTACTACTAATATTACTACTATTATTACTACTAATACTAATATTACTACTACTACAACTACTACTACTGCTATTATTACTACTACTACTATTACTATTTCTACTACTACTATTATTTTACTATTAATATTACTATTAATACTACTATCACTACTACCACTATTACTACTACTACCACTACTACTGTTACTACTACTACATTAATAATGTATATTTGTGTGCCATGAACAGTCTAATGACAAAAGTACAGCACCATATGAGGCAAAAATAAACACATATTGCATACAATGTAACCTACCTACTGAAACAATAGAAAATAATGATAAAATAGGTATCGGATCAAACAATAATTCCTTGTCAAATTAACATCAAATATTTTTAGTCTTAAAATAGATACATGGTCAAAATGGCAGAAATAGTTGTCGAGCTTCAAAATGTATGCTTTTGTACTAATAAAAATGGATGTTTCAAATTAGATTAAAAAATTGTCCATTCTTCTTCTAATTACAGATATTGGATTCAAGGAAACTAACTTTGATCCATTTCTCATATTATACATTGACACTCTTATACATATATTATGTAAGCAGTATTCACAGTGATATCTATTGTCTAGTATTTCCTGAATAAGGTCTCTTTCAATAAGTTTTCTCCTTCCATGTAATGCCTATAATTCCCAAAATTAATTCCAATATTAATAACTACGTGAGTAGTAATCTCTATTTATAATAATACATAGTATAATAAGTGGGCTGTTGAAACGACGTCTTCAGCATCGGCGCCCGCGCATCTTGATGGTCTGTTGAAAGCTTGCAGGGAGGAGTGGGACAGAATTCCCATGCCTGTCCTGTATCAGAGCTTGCTGCAATATAAATTACGATGCCGTGTGGTAGTGCACAATGCTGGGGGTCGAATAGAACATGGTGGGTGGTGGTGACATAGTATCTCTTAAGGTGAGTACCCGTCAAAAATGGACGGATATAAAGTGAACAACCTTTTGTACATTTCACAGAGTTCAGGATTGTAACGATCTGTATTAATGCTTTCACCGCGCCTGAGAAAAATATGATGGAACACTCCTACCATATAAGCAACACCACCTTCGATATATGGAAGGGCAGTTATCACGATCCAAATATTGTCCTGACTATTTACGATTGTCTAGCAGATCTCAAGTGACGATCAGGTGCAAGAAACTTCCTCGGTTATTCCTTACACTCAGAGAACTGCAACCACCAGACGTCGATTTTTGTTGGTGAGTATCAGCTCATGTGTCACCTATGAATCCAACTTTTTCACCTTATTGGTTGCACAGCGCCGCCGAATGATAGTGGCATCTTTAAAATTAAAAGTAAATTTGTTACTCGTCTGCAATGGCGAAGACTTTTCTGAAGGTTCGCTCCCACGGTGTTCCTGATGAGCTTATCTGAACATGGTGATGGACGGTTCCCACAGGATGCATTTTATAATACTGTCACTGGAACGATATTCCAGGGTGTCTATCGGTCACGACAGTCACGAATGTCACGAAAAAGTCACGAAATCAGAAAACGGTCATGAAAGTCACGAAAAAGTCACGAAATTTAGCTTTTGGGTCACGATTTTTTAAACTGTACAAATGTAAGTACAGATTGGAAAATTTTGTTCTATAAAACGTCAAAATTTACCACCAAAAATGTCTATGGTCGGGTTTAGACGCTACCAAATCTCAAGCAAAGTATGTTTCTATCGCATGGATGAAAATTCGGCCTAATTCGCACCCAAATTCGCTCTTCAAAATGTTAGAAAATTTTATGATTTGGTAAAGAAAAGGTCACGAAAAAGTCACGAAATTTCATTTTGGAATTTTAGTAGACACCCTGTATTCGCAAACCAAGGGCAAGTTGTGCGTTCATTCGTCATCACTGACTCATAAACTGTTAATGTGTTGTCCGGCTTGCTACGTAGAATAAAATTGAATTCGTAAAGAAAGATCACTCGCACCATGGTGTCCTTTTTGTGCCAAACCTTTTGTAGCATGTTTCAGTCAATATCACCAATGGGTACTATGATGCGGGCACGAAAGTCATCCAATCTCTGAAATGTTCATATCACTTACGTATGGCCTTTCTCGTAGGTGGATCTCTCCGATATTTGGTCCTGAAATCCATTGCACTCTAATCATAGACTTGTTTACATGATAATCATGCACACAGAAAGATCTCTGTTCTCCAGGCAACGCCATTTTCTTACTGACTGTTAGCGGTAAAAAGTGGAAACTAAACTTTGAAGCACATGTCTCATAGTAATATATGTTCATTAGATTTCACAGAATACATTTTTGAAATCGGGTCCATCATTTTGACTTGCCCTGTATTCTGTACTAAGTAAGTACCTAGCTAGTATTTATAAAAATCATTTAAAAGTTCAAGAAAAGCTCCTGAAATAGCTTTGTTTCATTGTGAATTCGGGTACCTAGAAATAAAACTTGTAGATTTGTAAGAAATGTACTATTAGTGCTTCTGTGCTTTCTTTTTTAGACAATGGTGCTTAATGGAAAAACAGGGAAACCTCTTCTACCCAAGTCAATGATAAATACTATTGGTTCACAAGGATCGAGCGTAACTATTAGTATGGAAGAATTAGGAAACGATATGTTCCTATATTTGGCGGCAGACTGTAAAGGACATGAGCAATCGAAAGAGTCTTTTGGATTTGCTACAGGTGAAAAATATTCTTATTTAAAATTTATGTGTGTTTGAAACAAAAGAATTATTTTGTTTTTCAAAAAAATGGTGGTTGTGCATGGTAATAAGAGAAACAGTACCGTGGTGTGATAAATGAGCTTCCTGATTAGAAACATACAGAAACCACGTTTTAATGACTTTTGATACAATAAAAAAAATAAATAAAAAATAAAATAAATAAAATAAAAAACGAAAAGTTTTCAATGTTTGGTAAAAATTCTGTGAAGTTACACAATTCTGGCGCTAGGGATATTATGAGAGAAAACTGTAAAGGAAGGCAAGAGAGCGTTTTGTGATCTTGAATTTTACGTCAACCAGCATACTTGTTAGTATGTACTGTAATTTTTGAAGAGTATTTGGAGAAGATTGTTCCTGTTGTCACATACTATTTTGAGGGAAGAGTTTGCATCTGTAAGCAGAAGTCATCCGACTGTCTTAACAGTGAAACTTATCCGGACAGTTTTCACACGAATCCAAAGGAATCTTGTTATCAGAGCAAGCAAAGAATTATCCCACTGCCAATTGTGTGGAAGACTTTGCGAAAACGTTTGCGATTTAATCTTTACCGATTGGAATTTTTACAAGACTGAAAATGGCTGACAAGTTGAAGTGTTTCCTTGTACGAAAATATGAGAACTCTGATGGAAACCCGGTCTCTTTTAGCTGAAGGGTACAGCCACGATGTCATTTGAAATGTGGGTATTTCTGGTGGGTACAGTTATGGTGTGATTTGCAATGAGGACGTTTGTGGCGGGTATAGCTACGGTGTGATTTGGAATGAGGGTATTTCTGATGGGAATAGTCACGTTATGATTTGTAATATGGGTATTTCTGGTGGTACAGCCATGGTGTGATTTGCAATGTAGGTGTTTCTGGTGGATATAGCCATGGTGTGATTTGCAGTGTGTTTTCTTATGAGAACAGCCACGGTGTGATTTGCAATGTGTTTCTGGTGGGTACAGCCACGATATTGTGTGCATGTGGGTATTTCTGTTGGGTACAGCCACGGTGTGATTTGCAATGTAGGTGTTTCTGATGGGTACAGCCACGGTGTGGTTACATGTGGGTGTTTCTGTTGGGTACAGCCACGGTATGGTTTGCATGTGGGTGCTTCTGATGGGTACAGAGGTGTGGTTTGCATGTGGGTGTTTCTGATAGGTACAGCCATGGTGTGGTTTGCATATGGATGTTTCTGTTGGGTACAGTGTTAGCTAATGTTTAATATGTATCATATCAGATTATTTAGTAATACCAAATTGAGAATTGCTTATAATCTTTGCAAAGCACAGTCATTCAAGATGTCTCCGTGAGTCAAGTTTTCTGAAAGATGATAATCGAATGTTGCATGTATATTATATTACTATATTACAAATCTATACTATATTACAAAGAAGTAACAGTGTCACGTGTACACAACTTGAAGGTGTTTAGTTTGTATGATATATATTCTCAATTATTGGGTCTATGCATGAGTTCGTGCGGTTCTTATATTTTATATTTTATTTGTATTCTGCTGTTCTGTTAATTCAGATACAAATACAACATAGACATACTATTAACATATTCTACGAGTGTAACAATACGTTGCATACATTTTACTGTCACTCA
Source organism: Thermobia domestica (assembly GCF_964235325.1). Classification (NCBI taxonomy): domain Eukaryota; kingdom Metazoa; phylum Arthropoda; class Insecta; order Zygentoma; family Lepismatidae; genus Thermobia; species Thermobia domestica. Next base: position 267,375,364 of record NC_137462.1, read on the forward strand.
CATTAACTCACAACGACTCAGTAATGTATTCACCTCTACTATGACCTGCCAGCGTTCAGGTAGCATTCAATGCCTCGCCTGTAGAACAGTTTTGGTTTTAACTGGAAGAAATCTCTTAGCCATTGATCAAGATAAGCTTTTCTATGCTGTTCTTTCAGCAATTGCTTCATTCCCGTACACTGCACAAATTGTTCTCGCAGCTTCTGCTGCACTGGATCCTCTGTTAAACTAGAAGAGTGAAATGTGACTTAAATGACCACTTTTCTCAACTTGACATTCCATATTAGTTTGTGTAAAATATATACAGTAATATGTTCACAATCTAGAAATCATGTGTTTTAAAACACACAAACTCCAAACTACGGTAAAACAACGGAATAACGATAAACAATCGCTTCACGCCGCATTTTTACCAACCCAAAATAAAACCGCATGAACTTATGCATCGACCCAGTGTTGTTGAAACCGAAAGTAGTAGATTTATGCCTGAAACAAGGAGATGCGTTGTAGCCATTATTATTTAACTTTGTGCCGGAATACACCATAAGGAAAATCGAAGATAGCTACCAGGGCCTGAAGTTGAGCGGTATTCACCAGGTTATGGCATATGCTGATGATGTAAATTTAATAGGGGATAATAGGAGAACAATAGAAAGAAATGCAGAGATCTTATTAAACTCGTGCAGGGACATGGGCTTAGAAGTAAATGCAGAGAAAACTAAATACATGGAAGTGCGTCGGGACAGGAATACAGCAAAATTATGGATGCGTTAAAATATTAAATAAGACTTTTGATAAAGTGGATAGTTTCAAATATCTAGGATCAATATTAACAGACGAAAATCATATTCACGAAGAAATTAAATGTCGACTAAAAGCATGGAATTCGTGTTACTATTCAGTTCAAAATCTCTTGTCGTCGCGAATTCTGTCGAGGAATTTGAAGTTAAAATATATAAAACGATAATCATGCCTGTTGTTCTGTATGGTTGCGAAACATGGTCGCTTACTCTGAGGGAAGAACATAGACTGAAAGTATTTGAGAACAAGATCCTGAGACGAATATTCGGATCCAAGAGGAACGGGAATGAGGAATGGCGGAAACTTCATAACGAGGAACTACATAATTTATACGGTTTACCCAACATTGTTAGGGTCGTCAAGTCTAGGAGGCTTAGATGGGCAGGTCATGTAGCTAGAATGGAAGAAAGTAGAAACGCTTTCAAAGTCTTGACTCGAAGACCCATCGGAAAACGACCATTAGGAAGACCTAGGCGCAGATGGGAGGACAATATTAAGATGGATCTCGCAGAGATAGGAATACAAAGTAGAAACTGGATGCAGTTAGCTAAGGATAGAAGTCAGTGGAGAGCTTTTGTGAACGCGGTGTTGAACCTCCGGGTTCCATAGGCCATAGAATTAGTTAGTTAGTTAGTAGTAGATTTATACCACTTTCAATTTTAGAAGAGAGATTAGAGTGAAGAGGAAATTATTCTTGGAACGTTTAATTGATTGTAGGAAACCACTTTTCGCTATCTATAATTGATTTTGCTATATAGTGATCAACGTTAAAACCGGAAATGGTTTATTTATATTACTTCTGGTAGATTGATTGCCTCTATCAACGAACTCTTTTCCTAACTTCCTCCCTCAACATCCTGGCCGAAAGTGATGGTGATCCATTAAACCATTCTGGACTTTGGTCTCCCGGACAGCACACAAATAAGCAGACAGGTTAAATATACAGGGTGATTAATTAAAGTCACACTTTCAAAATGCTGGAAAACAAAAAACCTCTGGTCAAAATGACTTCAAATTTGAACTGAATATACTTGAAGAAGGGATGAAACGGTATGGCGTAAGAAAAAAAAGTTCCAAAGTGTATCAATAGATGGCGCTGTAAACGGCATAACGAAACTGGATTCGGTTACAAGTGACATTTTGAATGGAAATACGACGGCTTTGGCATGCGTTACGCATTAAACCAACCGTACTGTTCAATGTGTATGATTGTCTCGGTTTTGTGACGGACAAAATGACTTCCAAGTCATTCAACAGTTGTGGCACTGTTAGTGGAAAGCCTATCCACCACGGCAAGGTCGTACCACATTGGGCGGGAAAAATCGGTTTATAATTATCCTTGGGCCGAAAATCGCATAAAAAAGCACATAATGATTTAGTTTTAATTGTCTTTGGGCCAAAAACTGCATAAAAAGCATATAATGATTCGGTTTTTAATTATCCTTAGCCTAAAACCGTATATAGAGACTGCTTACAGCGCTGTCTATTGATATACTCTGGAACTTTTTTGTTCTTATGCCATACTATTTCCCACCTTCGAGTATATTCAGTTCAAATTTGAAGTAATTTTGACCTGTCGTTCCTTTTTTTTCAGCTTTTTGAAAGTGTTACTTTAATTATAATCACCCTGTATAAAAGAGATTTGATGAGATCTCCTTAAAAATAAAATAAGCTTTTTAACTTTATCCACAATTATGCCTTTCATAGTGAATGATTTTTAAGAAATTGGCAAAATTAGTTTGTGGGAGGAACTGGGAGAACCCACGGACACAGTGTTGTCCACCACAAACAATGTAGAACACAAACAAACATTTTAACACTAATGATTTCCTTACCTGCCGGCTAGCATGGTCGAGTAATCTAACAAGATACATTCGCGTAGTGTCTCTCGGAATTCGTGTAAAATTGATTCAAATGCTAAGTTCTCCGCGACGCAATGTGTATTGTACTAATTTTAGCGGCCTATGCCGGTAATTTGCATATACATAGGCTTTCATATCTCCGGAATTCAGTCATACACTACTATGACGCTCGGACAAAAAATTTATTTTAGTTTCTTTAGTTGTAACTGGACATGAATGTGACCATATGCAATATAAATTGGATCAAGCACTGCGTCTCTGATGCATGTTACCCAACCTGGCTGCCATCTTGGATCCGTCATATTTGATTCAATTTTCGGTTTTTGAAATGGTAATAGGTGCAAGTGATACATCAAATTTATGTACAATTTTCTCGGAAATTCATTTATGTTGTGAGTTTTACCGTAGCGTGTACCGTTTACAAGGTATTGCATGTTAAAAGTCAGGCACTGTCACAAATATTGAACCAAGTAGAAAGTTGTGCAGGACCCCTTGTGCATATGTAATCTCTAACGTGATTTATCGTTGACGAAATATTCTCTGAACCTATATACATACAGACACACAGACGTAAATACGGAAATGGTAGATCTTCACCCAAATCTGGTCGTATCTGGATTTACATTAGGCATTTTGACCGTAATACAATACTTCCTTGTTACAGTATAACATGAAAGTAATAATCACTCACAGAAATGTAATAAGATTATGACACCATTGTTGTAAAGAGTTTTTTTTATATACCTACAGTATTTTTTCCAGTTAGAAGTTATTTTCTGCAATGTCTATTCTGGAGGGATTTAGCATGCAATACCTTTAAAACGGTATACAAGCTACAATAAAATTCACTACACCAGTGCATTTCCGAGAAAATTGTATGTGAATTTGATGTATCACTTGCACCTATTCCCATTTGAAAAACCGAAAGTTGAATCCAATATGGCGGATCCAAGATGGCGGCCTGGGTGGATAATATGTGTCAGAGAAGCAATACTTGATCCAATTTGTTTTACATATGCCCACTTTCATGTCGAGTTACATCTAAAGAAACTAAAAGCAATTTTGCGTCCAAGCGATATAGTACAGGTAGTGTATGATTGAATTATGGATATATAAAGGCCCATACATATGCAAATTACCGGTATGGGCGCTACAAGTGGTACAATACACATTAGGTCACGGAGAACTTTGCATTTGAATCAATTTTACACGAATCCCGAGGAGACACTTCGCAAATGTACCTTGTAAGGCTTCGGGCTGGCGATTGCAAGACTGTCGTGAGTTCCACTTCTGGTAGTGGCGTTAGCGTTGTATATTGGCCATTCATGTATTTGTTTTCATCCTTCGTAGCCTAAAGGACAGAAACATGTGACATAAAACCTAAAAATAAATGAATTTTTTGGATACACACTAAAAGAGATAGAAAGAACCAAAATTGGGTGAAGTATTGTATTTCAAACATATACTGATGGTCTAGTGTTGAAATATTGATGATGAAGCATGTTATATTTACAAGATGAATTTTAATACAAGATGAATTTTAACAAGATTGTACTGAAATACGCTGTTGTATGTATTGTGTAAGAGCAGGGAAAGTGTGATAAAACTTCGGTATTCTGAATTTTGTAGGAGTCAGTTCAGAAGATCTGCGACGATATGATATGTGCAAATTACGCTTCAAATCTAAGAAGATAAGCAGAATGTATGCACTGAGTTTTCATACACGTCCTCCTGGTATCGAAGTCTATAACTCAGGTAAATATTATTGATTTAATTATATTAACTTCTTTATTTTATTTTTTTATTTTTTAATTTATTATTATTATTTTTTGGTACAACATTCTTTATAGTTCTTTTCTGATATCTTGTGTTAAGTGTGAAATATTATTGTACTTTGATATCAACATTAGAATAGAAAGTAGTTTGAAAGAAGAATATTATATTGAATTTGTTAGGATCACGAAGTAGCTGGCTGGTATGAGGTCTAGTGTCTACACACGTGGACTGTCCAGAGAGTACCAGACGTTTTGGCCCATCGCGGCAGTGAGCGGGGCTAGAGTCGCCATCTTGGAGTCAGAACGTTGCTACACTCAGTATGCATCCAGCCGTGGTTGCATGAGAACTGTAACTCTCTTACTGCGCTTTCTGTGACATGTTACAATGTGCGCTGCAATAGAAAATCCCGCCTCTTGTGAGGTACATTCTGTGATTTGGTTTTTGTTGACAAAGGACCACAAGCCAATTGAAATCCATAGCAAACTGTGTGAAGTGTACGGACATGGGATAATGAATGAACGTCCACACACAGCTAAGCGTACCCGAGAGCTCTTGCATGGTTTTGAATAGGAGGTGTTCGATCACCCACCACAGAGCCCGAATTTGGCGCCGAGCGACTACTAAAGTAAAATCGCTCAAACTGTCCCCAGGCGGCTTCAAAGAAAGCGGAACACCATAAAAAAAAAAAAAAAAAAAAAAACGTGTTTCTTTGTTACATGGGATGGATAATTCAACAAATCCTTCCAGTTGAGGGTGGCCTTCCAGTTGAGCTGCTGAAAAAGAAAGCGATGTTGCAATTTTCACTCTCTTGCTTACTGATTCTTCAGTAGTCTTCGCAGAAAGACAGATTTATCTAGTTTTTTCATTACTTTTGTCTTCATTGCATCCTCCTCCTCCCGTCTCCCTTAGCTTAATGGGCATAGTTATGGGACGTTAAACTGAAATATTTCATTTAATTTGAATTCAATTTGGATATGCTGTAATGAAGAGAAAAAAGAAATCAATCATTAGTTTCATGATATGTGCTTATTTTACTCTTAAATATAACATATTATTAATATTGGGTAACTTTCGTAACGATAACGCTTGTACGAACCAAACATGTTAAGTGATTCGCCCCTTTCCTTCCCTCCCCCCACGTAAGACATCAGTGCCACAAAAGCCCGATGACAAAAGAATACAATCTTTCTTTGCCACCCCCAGAAATCCGTCCTTGACAACCCCTGTTGATACTATTATATTGAAATCCTTTAATAATTGTTGTGTTATTATTATTATTATTATTATTATTATTATTATTATTATTATTATTATTATTATTTCAAAACGTGTTGCTTTTGGGATAGCCCTCGTAGATTTAAGGTACTTTATAATGTTTGATCTTTTATATATAATACAGACATCATAGTAGAAGTTTTGTTTCAATAGTATGCATTCTTTTGCCGGCGAGTCTAGCTGTGTAGGATTTGTTGCTAGTTCGCATTGGCAACTGCCCGGGAAGAGGAATTATCTCGATACAGCATGTTCTAATATGTCTCTGACAGAATTACTTAGTGAAACATCATTCACTTTAAAGATTTCATATTTTCTCATTAATTTGCTTCATTTATTTTGTTCTGAAGTAGGATATTTTCATAGATCCTCTCACCACTATTATAATAACCGCGCTCATAACGTTGCCTCTCCGCGAGTTATGATAATCTTTCAGAGAAATAATGATAATAACCGTGGTTACTACTGCATGAGCCAACAACATTTAAAGTTAAATTTAATGCCTAACAAGATTCATGAAGAAACAAGCCAATTTTATGGTGAGGAAGAACAGTGCGAGTGGAATTTCAAAGTACTCACGGAATAGAGGGAATTCTTAGAAGTGGACGTTTTAAGCGCGGCTGCTATACCTATATTATTTTAAATGTTGAAGTATAGCATCCTGTACATGCCTTTTCAACTTACGTTATTATGAAAAATATATTATGAATTGAAGAGAAAGTCTGTTATTTATGTTAAGCTAAATCAGATAGCACCATAAACGTTGACATGTTTATCTTTCCTACCGGAGTATTTACTTATTGCTTCAAATGGCATAATACGAGAGGTTGATACATTTATATTGAGCTGAATTTGAATGTGGCACTCACCTAGGAAATATTGTTTCCATCGTCGGTTGTGTTCGATCTGAAGGCCACATCTACTGACTATTGCCCGGCATCGGAGTTTCCATATTTATATTAAGCTTACCACTTACCTACGAAATGCTGTATTTCTACTACCGGTTGTGTTCGATCTGAAGGCCACATCTACTGACTATTGCCCGGCATCAGAGTTTCCATTGCAGGAGACTGCGTTGCAGATGGACCACGTGTATTGCATTCCACTCCTCTTTACATGCTTTCCACAGGCCGGAAACGGTTTGGGCTCGATAATGGGACAGTCGCCGCTTTAGGAGTCCAAAAGCGCAATAGTTCATTGGCCTGACATCTGGACTGTAGGGATGTTACAGAAGAAAGTAGCCAAAATTTTTTAGCTTCCTGTCCATACGACGATAGAATTCCAGCAATGTTTCGCCATGTGGCTGGATCCTTTGTGTGGATGCAGTTCAACCTGATTTACGTCTAGTTCGTACAATGCTGGTATTCATACTGGTGCATTTCAGTCAGAACATGAGTCTGATAGTACAAAGCATTGATTTTGACGTTTCGCGTCATCTTTCGGAAACTCAGTTTGCTCTGTATGAGAAACCAGCCACAACCATGAACCGTTTTGAAAAACTCTCTGCACATTGACGGAAGAACGTCCTTCGGCCCTTGGCGTCAACAGGTGTGTATATAATGGTATGAACTTAACCACAGTCTTAAAGTAAATCGACACTTCACCAAGGGTAACAATAAACTTCCACCGATCACCCGAGAAATGATGTCCATACAACCTCCTGCAGTTCTTTTCCGCTTAGCTACATGACACAGTTTCGGGGCGTGCACACTGCTCTTGCAAACGTCCGTAAGACGTAAAGACCTGTGAATGGTTACACGCCAAACCACACACAATAGCGGGGGGTCTTCTTCAGACAGACAAGTTTCTGGCTGCTCTCATGAGTGTGGTGGGCCCAGAACTCTGTGTCGCATATTTCCATATAATATGATTGACAATGGCAAGATCCTTACGAAAATTAAACACTTGACACATTTGTACGATGCGTGATGCCGCGCAGCGTCGAAAAGGGCTACAATGAACCCCTCCTAAAATCTGTTCAGTTTCAGCGGCATCAGACTACGTTCGACCATCCTGGTCTACTGCGTGATTAACAAGATACTGTTGCTTGCATCGAGGCAATCTCACGGTGATGGGTTACTCATGCGCGGAACAGTTGCGTTGACTTCGGTTAAATAGAAATGAAATAACCTCTGTACATGATGAGTCAAAATAACATTTGCCATTAATAATTTAAGTAACTTTGTTTTAGTAATACATTGGAGAATGGCATAGCTCTTGTGATCGTCAACTCAAGTATTTACTTCTGTCAGCATAATTTTATCTGAACACATTGTTCAAGGTTTTCCCCAAAATCAGAATTACTTTAATCGGACCATATTTTCTTGACATTTCCGTCGCACCTTTGCGGTTCCATTTGTTCATCAAAGTAATTATTGTTGAATTTAATAATATATTGAGGTCTACTAATTACTTTCTAAGCTTTCTTCGAATTATCACTGACAATTTACACTTAAAAATACACTAGTAACAATTAATATAATAATCAGCAGTTTTAGAAGGATGCCATTTTATGACACAATATAAATGTTGCCAGAGGAAATTATATTCGTGAAATAAATATTTAAGTTAGTCGTTAGAATAACATTATTTCTCATTGTTACCTGAGAAAATTATCAAAGTTCATAGTGATAAAACTTATTGTGGGTAACTGTATTACTACTTCGTATACTTAATATTTTCAACGAACTTAAAATTTCGTTACTGAATTCTCTATATCTCTCTGTGTGTGTATGTCTGTTATTTGCGAATTTTTCAGTTTTAAGCCCTCCTTTCGATAGAACGTCGAAAACTATATGAAAAACTGATGGAATTTTTCGCGTCACATATACCGTTCCCGGGATATTGGCCAAAAAAGTTTCAATTTCGGGAGATTTGAGGAACCATATCTCGGGAACGTCAAGTCATAGAGAAATTACATTTTGCGAATTTTTCAATTTTGAGCCTTCCATTTTGAGCATGTGTCTTCGTAAAACAACATATCGTAGAACGTTTTAACAGGTTCCCTCCTTCGTATAAGCTAAACACTTTCTCATCACTCCCGAGTATACGGTTACAGAAGTATTATTGCTTGTTGATGTGCGTCCTTGCGAACTCTAAACGAGCATGTATATGTGCATCTATTAGTTTGACCTGCATAGCAGAACAAATAATATAAGTACAGTTATATATCTAAAATTGTTTTCAGACTTGTTGCAGTAGCAAATAGTTAAGTTGGAGTTTAACGTCCCTTTCAGGAGCGAGGTTGTATGACATAGGACCTACTGATTAACGTGGAATCCGAACCACATGAGCTCCCACCGGGATTCGAATCCGGGTCTCCCACGCCTAGCAGCGAATAGGTTTGCTGCGTTAGGTTCAATAATCGAAACATCTTCGTCTTCCGTTGTCACCGACGGACTACTCAGTTTCGCTTTAGTTTGTAATCCCAGTTCCCCTTCTGCTTCGAATCGTTCAATTCAATATCTTACTGTTTTAATATACAGGCTCATGATTCCAGCAACTTGCATTTTAGGCATTCCGGCTTCCCATACGCAATTATTCTTCCTCTAGTTATAAGAGACAAGTAGCCTACCATCTGTTTAGCAATTTGCCCTAGACAACAAACAGTTCTTTTTAAGTTCGTTCTGGCAATGCTGTTGGAGCATTCTCAACGGGTTATTTTATTTATTTATTTATTTATTTATGTGCAAATGTTTCAGATGTATATGGTACACACATATGTATGTACCTATGTATGATATGTACCATATTTACAAAAAGATCAATTTTATTGTGGATTGTTTCTCAGAGTCAAAAGTAAGCTGTACAATGGTAAACTGGTAAACTGTACAATGATTCCAGCCTTTAGTACAAAGAACAATTGAAAGTCTGTGCGTAGCATATGTTAATAGCGAATGACTACGTGTAAGGCAAAAAGACACACGAAACTTGAGAACTGAAAGAAGAAGGGAGTTTATTTTTCGATTCATAATTTTGAGGAGAAACAGCAAATCGGTCACCATGCGACGTATATGTGGAGTCTGAATACCGAGTTTACTAATGAGATGGGTTTAAGTAAGAATACAACCTCTTTGTTTGTCAATAACAAGAAAGAAAAAAAAAAGAAGAAGAAGAACGGAATCAAAATGAGATAAATTTAAAGCACAAGCAATGTTCCGTATCGATTTCAGAAAGAAATCCAAAAGGAAGACGCAATGTAAATTAAAATGCTTTCAAATTCTGTGAAATGAAGATAGGTTTCTCCCAATAATTTCTACTATATCATGTTCCAGTCATTATCTATCTATCTATTTATCTATCTATCTATAATTAAAGTGACTATGTTCGTGACTTCATACCTCTCGAACCACTCGAGCGATCTCGATCATTTTTACAGCATAAATGAGGTTCGAGCCTGGAATGGTTTCTGTCATTTTACTTTGACGGTACAACGTAGGGAAGTGGGAATATATAAAGATAAATAAAAATTCATAATTCTTGAACCACGAGACCGATCTCGTTCGAATTTGCCACATAAATGAAGTTCGGGTCTGGGATGTTTTTTATCATTTTACGTAGACGGCGCAACTTAGGGAAGGGTGATGTATAAAAATATGTAAAAATGAAAGTGACTACGTTGGGAAATATATAAAAATACATAAAAATGGAAAGTGACTATGTTTGTGACTTAATAAATCTTGAACTACCCGACCGATCTCGATCAAATTTTCAACATAGATGAAGTTCGGGCCTGGGATGGTTTTTATAATTTCATTTTGACGTTGCAGCTTAGAGGTGGGAGGGGGAGAGATATTTAAAAGTGATCGAAAATGACCGATGTTAGTGTTGAATCCATAGTTTTCAAACTTGCTGAGATGAACAGTGACACTTCCGATGCCAACTAAATTTAAATTCAGTTCTACAACTTGGGACATGGTGGGGGAAGATAAAAATAATCGAAAATGACCAATATTATTGTCGAATCCATAGTTTTCGGGGTCGCTGAGATGAACAGTGACACTTCCGATGTCGTTTAAATCCAGATTCAGCCCTGGAAGTTGGAGAATATGTGAAAATGATCGAAAAATAACCGATACCAGAGAGCGCTTCAGTAATAGTAAAAAGTGACTGACTAACGGAACACATCAGTAATTTTTCTTATTTTAACCCAACGAAGCAGTAATTGACGCTAGTCAAAAAGAAACGACAGATGAAATTGGTTGAAAAAGATTATTTTTAAAGGATTGTATGAAGACTGGTAAAATAATAGTAGTAGTAATCGATAAAGAAAATTAAACCAGTTTGAACTCAGGACAGAAAAAATTCACTATATGCACCATTGTTGAATGTTGTAAGCTTGTGGGCGAAAATTTCAGTGTTGCAATACTGTTTTCTTCTTCTTTCTTTCTTGTCTCTTTAATGTTCAAAGATTTTGATGCTTCAAAGGTAGAATCTTTCTAGTTTAGATACTGGACAGGAAATATATATATATTTGAAGAAGGTTTTGTTAGATGTTCTGAAAAGTCAAAACAAGGAACTAGATGTGATTCGTTAGCATTTTGAATAATTCTTTGAGATGGGATATTATGTTCCGGTTGGACATGTCAATGTAATTTGTCTTTTCAGCCGCACATAATCTTATAAATATCGAAAAACATCCTTGATCAGTATAGTAACTTGATTTTCCTTTTATCTTAGATAATGACTTCACCATAATATAGTTGGACGGACTTTTGGACTGAAATAAAAATAAAATGAAAATAAAATGTTTCAATTTAAACGTCCCACGATTATGCTGGTTAATGTCCTTGGTTCGATCCCAGCTCGCACCGTGTAGACTTTCTGGTGGACAAACACCGTGCTCGTGAATTTTCTCGGGATTGTTCATTTTCCTCCCACTTTCTTCATTCCCCCATTTCATTCATTTCTCATTATCACCGTCTCCTTTAGCCTAACCGGCATAACCGTGGGACGTAAAACTTAAAGATTTATTATGCTCTTTAGCCTAATGGAGATGATGATAAGGCACCTAAATGATGCTAGATGAATTGGTGGATGAGAAAGTGGGAGGAAACGGGAGTATCCCGAGAAAACCCACGGATGAACTAAAATAGTGTGACTCCTGACAACCGTCTTGTTGCCATGGTTATCGCTGTTTTATTTTCTAAGCATACGGCTTAAGAACCAATACACAAAACAGAAATAAAAATGTGTTAATTTGCAAATTGCAAGCATTTAAACTAAAGGAGTATTTGTATTGTAAAAAAATCGAATGAAACTGAAAAAGATAGAAAAAGTTATTAAATATATGACAAGAATTAGAGGTGAAATCTGTGAGTTCGCATACCGTGTGAAGTGTTTACCCTGATATCGTAGGTTTGTGTACTCATACACTTCGAGGTTATGAGTATTAAAGTGTACTCACCTCGTTCATTGTCGGATATTAAATTTAATATATATTGTAACAATTTTGATTTAGTAAAAGCGGTATTTGCAGTATCGGTATCACCTATTATATTGTAAATTATATATATATATATATATAATCAGAATTTATCATTTATTGATCTGTCCCGATATCGAGCAAACGAACTATTGATTGATTTATGGACATGAAACTTTGGGTATATGGAAATTACCATTATTTTGTAACATTTTTTTCTTTCTTTAGTTACGTAGAAATGCTTAGTAGACTTAAAAGAATGAGGAATATAGAAATCAAGGAAGGACAGTATTCTAGAAATGACATACCGACAGTCTGGAAGTTCGTGTAACGTTTTCTTCTTTCATATTTTATTATTTTTCTTATTTAAGATTTATTTTATTATATAACTGTTGTGTCAGTGTTTCCTTTTATGTAATAAACCAGAGAGAGCTCCTTCCTGATAATTATCGAACTTCTGTGACGTCAAGAGACTGGTAACACAAGGCTTTTCATCAACATAATCATGATACTGTAATGGATTGATCCTTAAAACCGAAGAGATCCCGGAAGAGAGGTCAGTTAATCGGAATACGAAGTACAGTCAGTTCAGATTCAGTGAGTCGCGATTATTCACTCTGCCAGTCGGAATAAAAACCGGTCGTTCATGGAATTAAGCGAACGAAGAATAGCCAGAGAATTAGTGACTTGGACACTGACGGTCCAAGGTTCACACTCGAGTCAGAGATATAGCCATCTTTAGGCTGAAAAACAGTCTCCAGGAATTCAGCACGCCAACAGCGGAATAAGGAAACTTCCTGGATCAGGCAGAATATCGACTATGAGCATAGCTTCAGGATGGAGTGTCACCAGGTACCCCAAATCTCTGTATTCGAATCAATCTAACTTCTCCCCTCGCCTAATTTCTTTCTCTATATATACTTTCAAGAGTATTGTCACCATTTCATTTCATCTTGCGACTTATTGCTACATCCCAACATTGTCCCTACAGCGGCGCAGCTACTCTGATATTTATAAAGTTAATTTTACGTATAAACGTGAAAAAAAATCCCAGTACGCGTTCTTCCGAAGACGAAGAACCGTGGAGATAGTGTTCCCTAACACTTCCGACTTCTCGCCGACGCATACCATGTTCACTGCTGTCGAGGCTTACTTTCTGCCTACTTTGAACCCACCTTTAAGCCCAAGCATATCTGGAAAATCTGTTGGGAGCATGTCTGGGAAATATGCGCTGTGGAGAGTCCCTTGCGCACCCCTGTCACGGTGTTGAAATATGCATTTATGCATAGCGTATGTTTGACTTCCTTTACGCCGATATGGAGTGCCACTCCAGGTTTCTTCATGTTGCAAATAACGCGTTTATGTTGCAGTTGATGTTTCCCACGCTTTTGGACAGCCCTAACTCTGAAACTTTTCTTTATAGCTCCATATGAATTTGTTTCTTTTATTTTGGTATGAGGAATTACCTCTTTCAGTTTGTCGGTGTAGTTTATTAACACCCTGTATATATGTATGTATTGTAATATACCACGTGCTTCTGTATACAAACAATGCCATATGCTCCTGTTTGCAAACATCACCACATGGATTTACAACAGAGTACTATACATCACGTGGGATTAACTTCGAGTAGCAGACGACGGGCCTCCAGCACCTCGTAAAAATCACATGACGACAGAACAGTAGCAGCGCCATCACCGCTCTGGGACGCCTATATATTGGACAGCAACCAGCGGACCGGTACCAGTTATCGATTTGTCCTCCCTCAGTTAGACTTGGAGTGAAATCTAAGGGATAAGTACCCTTCCCCAAAACCTGAGCTTGCAGCAAAGCTAACGGTTCCTAGACTTTACCCTTCTTTGTTGTTTGCAATGGAGCAGCAGGAGGATCCTAACCACAACCCGGACTGGCTTGCAGCAGAGCTTCAACGGGAATCTTAACCCCTTCTACTTGCAGCGGAGTAGAATGTGTCCTACAACCCCTCACGTAGCACGCTACTGAGGATTCCTTCCCGAGACCGTCAGATGGAGGGGAACCTGTATTTACGTAGTACCTGATATTAGAACATTTTATTAATATCTGTAAATACAACTGTATTCTATTAGTTTATAATAAATCGATAGTGGGAGACGATTCCGGACGCTCAGTTATTCATCCTAGCTTTTACCCAAACTCCTGCAATAAGCAGAATTTTACAGTATGCATCGTAATAAGAACGAGATATATCCGGAAAGTAGCATAGCAGAGTTTTCACACGAATAAGGAGTATACAATTTTGTTTCATTAAAATTTTACCGTGGGAATGTAGGAGGGAATATAGAGCATTTGAAATAAAGAGTGTATATGTTTAAAATAATATTGTTTGTATGGATAAATGTTAAATGTTGTTGGTATTTTTGTTACATTTATAATAGATATCATGCTTTGTTACAGTATATTTGTTTTGTATATCTTGTACTTTGTGCATTAGGAAAGTTAAGTTTATAGGTATTAGTCAGTGCCGTGTCTTGGAAGGGGAAACGAACAGGGCGACGGCCTCGGGCGCCGAAGTAAGGGGGTGCAAAATTTGGGAATAAAAAAAGGAAAGGAAAACATGCGAGAGGAAGAAATATTGGAATATTTTAGATCAACAGCAGTATTTTTCAATCTAATATTTAATTTGACCAGAAGCAGAAAATGCATGTGCACATATATAAAATGGAAGGAGAAAAGTAATAAAAAGTGCTCAGAATCACGGAAAACCAGGGTTTATTTTTGAAAAATTTCTTACTCTTCGCGCTGGTGGCGCTTTGCGGCTAGTCTGTCGACATCACTCATGTGTTCGGGAACGGCGTCGTATATTCTCGCCCCGGGCGCTGATTTTCCACGATAAGGCACTGGTACGAGTGGGACCTTATTTGGTGCCATTCAACAGTACTCAGATTGATTTGTTGATATTTTTATTTAGCTGTGTTTTTATTAGTTCCCGAACGGTGCTTATTTCTTCTAGTTTCAAACCATTCCAGGAGTAGAATTTGGCGCAATTGGTGGATTTATAGACCTCATGCAGGATCACTTTGTCCAGAATAAGCATTTACCCCATCTCGCCTCCAAGAAAATGGAGTAAGAGATCCCGGATGAGAGTGTTTTAATTTCTGATTTGTATTTCTTGAAAGTTTTCCAGCACAAATTAAAGAATGCACATCATATCACAAATATTCCAGTTAAAAATGTATGTATTTTATTTGCAGAATCACGACATCAACTAGAACATAGTAATTTTGTAAATACATCTGCTGAAGCCCAGAAATACCGTAAAACCCATCCTGATTTCTGGGACAAATATCGCGAATATAAAGGAGAGGATTTGCCGGACGTATTTGAAAGCAAAAATTACTATGGAAGAGGTGAGGAGGACGGAGCTAGAAATCAAAATCTCAATAATGAGAATTCATATCCTTTAAATCAACGGCAAATGTACCATAGCAGGCCCAATTTAAATAGAGAGAATTACATGCCCCATGTTGGTGGGCAACCATCTGGAATTATGCAGCCTGATATGTTACCTCCTAAACAATATGGAGAGCAAACTGAAAATATCCGATACCCAGAGTATCATAACGTGGGGAAGCATGGATATCGGCATCCAATGAATGGTTGGCAGTCGCTTGGATACCCTTCGGAGGGACGAGCACAAGAGACCTTACCTTATCAGAACACAGTTAATGTTCCACAAAATTATGATATGAATAAAGATTATCCTCAGCTTGCTTATGATACTCCAATATCGGGTCCAGACAGGGATTGGAACCAGAATATGTACAGCCGGAACTGGAGAAAGCGTGAAGTACATTCTCAAGAATTTTCTCGAAGTCTTCATTTCACGTCTTCTACTGGTAAGTACTTCATTAGGCTTAGACTTTATAATTAGTAGAGCTCCTCCGTGGCTAAGCGGTTAGCGTACGCGCCTTTGGCGCGGGAGACCCGGGTTCGATTCCCGGCGGGAGCTCATGTGGTTCGGATTCCACGTTAATCAGTAGGTCCATGTCTCATATAGCCTCGCTGCTGAACGGGACGTTAAACTCAAAATCAACTCAAGTCATTTATAATTAGTACAAATATCATTTACACCCATCATTTTCCTGTATGTATATGCCGTAGATTAGGCCAGTGATGGGCAAAGTTTTCTAGAAGGAGCGAAAAGAAAAAAGAAACTTTAGGGGGCTATTTACAAAATTCTTGTAACACTAAGTCATATTTATGATGGAAATATTATGAAGGAAAATGTGATAAATGACATTCATAATGTTTTCCTAAAAGTTTCACATCTGGCTCGAAAAAGAAGTAATCTCAACGAAATCAAGGAAAGTTGTTTATTACCGATTGCTACTTAAACTTATTTATTTATATAAATTCGCTGGTTCTTCAAAACTATTTCGTCATACTCATTGATGTAGATATCCTAGTCGAAAACTGTCTTTCGAGACTGACGTACATAGTTTCTCCACTTAAAGAGCTTCCGTCTTCACCAAATCAACGCTCCCTGCTTTAGTCATTCGGGAAACCCGTATTTGTTGTACCACATCGACCCTCAACATCTTCCCTAGATTTTCTCATCAGAGTATCTTCTACTAGTGATACTTTCCAAGCGTTATTCGTAAGTAAATAACTAAAATGTAGAATCATCTTTTACTTCGAATTTCCTCCCTCATTACCATCCCAGCCTACATTTCCCACAGGTGGAGCTCCTTCGTGGCTAAGCGGTTAGCGTACGCGCCTTTGGCTTGGAAGACCCGGGTTCGATTCCCGGAGGGAGCTCAGGTGGTTCGGATTCCACGTTAATCAGTAGGTCCACGTCTCATATAGCCTCATATACTGAAAGGGACGCTAAACTATAATCAACTCAACTTAACACAATACATTTCCCACAGAAACTCAAGAATCTTGCTTATACCACATTTCCCTCCTCACTTAAAGAAGCCGAGGTCAGCATCCTCGTTACGAAAACTGGTCCCTTTTCCAGCCTTCTAAGTCGAAGAAACACTAACTCCTTTTTCGATCCGCATGAACAGTTACAGATACTCCTTCAGCTCTCCAGATTTCCTCTATCTATGCAAGAACATACAGCGATCATATCAGTACGGTCGACCGCTGTCAACATAAGTATACTAAAAGTCCCTCTCTAGACTCCTTTGTGTTCCACAGAAACAGATGAAAAGACATTTAAAGTAATTTCTTTTCACAATCACTCCTTTTCAGTCGTAACCGTTGATAATACCATACCTGACAATATCATTTGGTTGTTTGTTTTGGAGTTTAACCTACAGCTTACACTTGAGATCAAACGCGGGTTTCACACGCCAAACGCCTATAAGCTAACCATATAGCCATACAGGAGTTTTTCCTTCTCTTGCAATAAAGATGGAGTTTAAATTTGTGTACCTTCTTTGACGATAACATTTATGACTCATAAATTTTCACAAATATTAATTCATTCTAAAATAAATGACATTGTGGTTTCAGTGCACATTCGCTGAGCATGCAAAGGAAAATGTAAGAAATAATGAAAATATTCATGTTTGTATTAAATAACATCAATTTAGACTACTTTTAGTTCGCTTGGTTATGTTTTTTGTAAAAGCACTGATTCAAAAGAAAATTTTACAGTAAAACTTTGTAATAACTTATAATCATGCCGTTTGTTGTTTTTGATGTCTCGCAGTAATTTGCAAACGAGTAAGAAATATCATAGAAAGAATGCGGCAAATTTGTGCAAAATGAATATGAAATTTCCAGAACTAATGAAAGTACGAGAAACTATTTTTGATTGCGTATTTGTGCAAAATAGTGTTTAAACATTGCGTAATCAATATTACTTATTTTGCAGGTACTCTAGCACCCCCAATGTCTTCTGTAAATAACAGTATAGACTTTATTTTTGCAACACATTGGATTTTTTCTTCTAAAAAGAGAGTTCTTCTGACGAGGGACCAAGACTGCATACAGCAGCGGCTAGCAGATGAAGATGTACGCTTTGATGTCACAAGTGAGTACCGTGATTTTTCTTTTTATATATAATGTAAGAAGACAGAAGATTGGTCGTCACAGAAACAAGTCCAATCCCATTCGATTGTGTCAGATTGTAGCCAACCACCTCCCAACTGCCTACATTCACTTGTCTATTGGTAAAACACATATGTACACTCATGTCCAAAATGATTATCGTATATCTATAACTATCTTCTTGTAAGAATATAATTTGATAATGATTTTGCAAGGTTTAATACTGATACTATGTGTATAATAGGGAAATGTATATTTGTGGTAAATTTCATAGGAAAAGAATTATAAATACGAAAATTAAAATGAATAAAACAAAAGGTTACTAATTGGACAAGAAAGATTTTTTTTATTATTCTTATTTACTGCTCTTTTGACATGAAATTTGCCACATACATGTCTTTGCCGATTATACACATACTAACATTATAAGAAATACCGAGCGAATTCGTTATCAACTTATATTCCTACAACAACATATTTATAGACATGCGACAATAATTTTGGACATGAGTGTACATATGTGTTCGGAAACAACACCAACACCTTTTACAGGGTGATTTCTGACATCAAAATAAGACAAAATATATAGACTGAGATTTTTCAGTCTGGTGTGTTTGGAACTCTAAAGGGTCGCAAAACAAACATATGGTCGCAAAGTGAGATGAAATCGCGAAATGAGGTCACGAAGTGGAAATCTAGTAGTAGTAAAAATTATGTTCGGTTAATGTTGAAAGTTGTGAAATTATATTCACGATAAATATACTCAGCTAATACAGTTGCGATAATTAGATACTTAACAGTATATCTTATATCCGAAATAGAACATATTATGTAATCGTGCTCACCAATGAATAAACTTGACTATTTACGAGATTTCTTTTCAAGATGCGAATCATCATTGACAGAAAATCTTCCAACACTACTGAAATCCATGTCAACCTTATATTGTTATTGACTATAATGTGTACAATTGGATGCTTACTTTTATCGTCTAGAAACATGTTATCACTAACAATTGGAAAATTGTACCGTAATTGTTACGAGTATATCGAGTATATCTGATTTTGAAATATCGATCGTTTAATAACGTATTCACTTATTAATAATCAATGTGCCAAGTGTCGTAATTTTAAAATACTATTAATTTTAGAGGCTTCATAATAGTTACATATAATAATATATAAACGCTAGATTTATGTAAATAATTGCAAATGGCATAAATCTGTCCATCTCCTATCTGATGCTTCTTGAGCGTCACGAAAGATGATGCTTCCATTTGTCCAAATGGCAGACCAATCTGACCTATAACTTGAAAAATAGTTTCGTACTTGTATCACTTTTAGATTTTTTTAAAGAAAATATTGATTATAAACTAATTGTGTCATTAATTAATACCATAACCAATAGTAAGGTGATAGCTGTAACATTTTACCTCCACCGCATAAACCTAGCGATAGGTTATTGGTATGTTCTCTTGCGGGAAAAAAATAAACAAAATATTGAAATCAAAGAAATAATCCAATTTATAAAAGTTTGTAGAAAAGATAATTGGTTCTAATTCGAAGATATTTTTTTTTCTTTCTTTCTTCAAAGAGATGGGCTTAGCTGTAAAAAAAACCCTTTTGCTCTTCTTCTTAAATGAAATAAAAATGAGTTCTATACAAATGATTTTAATAATCGTGCAGAATAATGCTATGCAAGGAAGTGTATTCAATGCAATGAATGATACTGGAACAAAATTGAATGGTTTCAGAGTATTTATATCTCAAGAACACAATACAGTAGAATTAATAAATGATGAACCAGGCGCGTATCCAGAAATTTTCAATAGGGGGGGGGGGGTTACATTTTGGGTCAAAACTGAATACAACATAGGCCTATTTTTTGTATGTTGAACATGAATCCAGATATGCAAATATGGCTATTATATATATAAAGCTCTCTCTGAGAGAGCAGAATTGGAGCGGGACTTTAAAGCGTTGCGCTGCAATAACATATTCACTTGTTAAAAGTGTTTGTTGGTGTGTGTGTGTGTGTGTGTATGTGTTGGGGGAGGGGGGGTGAAGAGTGATGGGTCATTCTGTTGCAGATATGCTGTCTTTTATTCTGCATTTCCACAAGAGACAAATGACAATTTCGTGAGTTTTTCTCTTATCGCTGCAAGTACATTAAAAAAAAAAAAAAAAAAAAAAAACTTTGCACTCAATGGTGGAGTGCTGGAGCCGTGTGAGGCCCCCCCCCTAAATACGTCACTGTGATTAACATTCGTAGTATGCATCCAACCACTATCATCTTACACTACACACTAATAGTCCTTTTTTCTGATATGTAGTCAACATTCAAATGTAAACAATAAATACACAACTAAAGAAATAAATCCCCAACATAAATCCCTTTTAAATTCAAATCATTAAGAATTAAAATATATCAGATTTCATAAAGTACGTACATGATTACTTATTTGTATATATAGAAATGAAGACTAGTTATCTTTTTTGCTTGAAAACTAAATACTATCCATCTTCGTATCAATTTTACTATAAAGAAATGAAGGTATGAATCCAGTGAGTCAAAGCGCAAGGGAAACTATTTGGTTTCAAAGTGGATTGGCAGCAGGGTTGGCTGGTTTAAACCAAGGTGGTTTAAACCATGGCTTAAACCAAGGTTTAAACCAGCTGGTTTTTTCAAACAAACCAAGTGGTTTAAACCAAGAAACAAAAAAATGTTCGTAAAAGTGTAAGTGTTTGTAAAATCTTGATGAACACACATTTGTGGGTTATCACGTTTCACTCCCGTATATTAATCGTATTATATTTAGACCTAAATTCCCCATTCATTACTCAAAAATATTATACTACAAAAGCAACTTTTTTATATATAAGTTTATAAATGTTTATTTTGTGATTTTTTGTAGTTGTTATTATTGTTATGTAATTGCAATCGAAGAAAAATTTTAAATATTGTTTCGTTTCAATGTTTACTGTTGATAAAATACATCGAAAATGCCGTACTTTTTTTGTGTGTGTGTGTGTGGGGGGTCATACAGACCCCAGGAGAGGCATTTAGTGAAATAAGTATCTTTGGTATCTATTTATGTATAAATGAGTCTGAGCCAAAGTGGACTCAAATAATTCGTATCTTTATTCACTTTTCTTATTGATATGCAGATTAAGTCGGTGTATTTCTATAATTTGGACCAATAAAAGTCGTTGTTAACTAACTTGAACTAAATTAGTTCTTCTGTACTCCGTAGTACTTTGAAATTGTTCATATGTAATTCTGTGTAATGGTTTCACTTGTGCAACTGTTTATCTTTTTGTCCTTCTGAGTGAGGATTCCTTCGTGAGTGAGTCGGCAGACGTATCGCATTTGCGGCCAATTAGTCCTGGTTCCGAGTTCAAATGGAGGACAATTTCTCTCGGATGTAACTCGAGAAGCGGTTTTTATTCCGCTTTAAGCTTATGTGACCCCTTCCAGCATAACCCGGATGTTGCATAATAACATCAAGGCGAAACAAACTTATTTCTGTTCATATATGATATGAATATATAGAGCAAATTATTTAAACCATAAAAACCTGGTTTAAACAAAAAAAAAAAAAAAAAAACGGTTTTTTTTTTAAAATAAAAACCATGGTTTTTGCCAACCCTGATTGGCAGTTAAGATATTGATGTGTCCTCAGGTTAAATAGTATTTAAAAATAAGTGAGTGTTTTCTTGTTTGTATAATAAGCTGTTATGAAAAATAATAAAGAAATAAAGACACGTATCTTGGCATTTTTTTAAAATTTAATTTAAACAGTATGTCCAGTGGTAAAGATGACTGGAGAGAAATGAAAGACAACACATTGTGGACTGGTAGGTTTTATTCAAAATAGACACCTTGTGAGTCAATACTTGCATTGCAGTGATTATAAAACTTGGTGAAGCAGTATTGGAACTCTTCTTTCGGAATTGTCTTCAAAATCGCGGTCGAAACTTTTAGGATCTTGTGACTGATATCGAAACGCCTTCCTTTCTACGCCGATTTAATTTTCAAAGAGCCAGAGGTCGTATGGAGCTAAATCTGGAGAATATGAAATTGCTCGAGTGCCACGATCTTTTTTTTCCTTCTTCAAAAACTGGCGTACCATCCTTCTCTTGTGCCGGGTGCATTGTCGTGCAACAGACCATGAGCCTTGTCGCTGATATTCAGGTCGAACTCTACGAATCCTGGCTAATAGACATTACAAAACACCCATATTAATATTCGGCGCTCATAGACGGACCGTTGGAAGTCAATTCCTTGTAGATGATGCTTTTGAAATCGAAGAAAACAGTGAGCAGAGTCGGCTTTTCTGTATGCGCACTTTCTTCGGTTTTGGAGAGCGTTAACGAGCTCTGACGCGTTGTGAGCGATTCGTATTGAAAGCACAATTTTCATCATCTGTTACAATTCTTGCAGTGAATCCTGGATCTACATCAGCTGCTTCTTTCACGACTCTGTCGTGTTCCAATCTGCTGTGTGTTTATTCATCATTGAGTGTGTGTGTGTGTGGCACAAACTGCACCTTTCGTTTGCCCAGATTTCCAGTTAGAATGAGATAAACAGTGGACTACGGAATTCCAGTGAGATCCTCGATGAGCCGTGCAGATGCACAAACGATGCTTGCGTACAATCTCTGCCATTGTTTGGACATTTTCGTCAGTTCACCCAGTCACTGCTGGTTGTGGATGGATCGTCTTCAGTGCTCTCCTGATCATCACGAAATCTTGCATTCCACTTAAACACGTTTATACGACTCAGTGCCTTACTGACGTAAACAATTTAAATCATTTGAAATGTCTCTGTTGCACTTTTATCCAATTTGAAAAAGATTTTTTTTATTTACACATACTTAAGGGCAGTACACGCATCTATGGCTTTAAGCTCGTCACATATAAGAGATGATGTCCCTCGACTAGCACACTATCTGTGGAAAAATGAAATGAAATCTTTAAGTTTTACGTCCTACGGTTATGCCGGTCAGGCTAAAGGAGACGATGATGATGAGTAATGAATGAAAATGGTGGAATGAGGAAAGTGGGAAGAAACAGGAGAACCCCGAGGAAACCCACGCACACGGTGTTTGTCCACCACAAAGTTCACTTGGCGCGGGCTGGGATCGAACCCGGGACCCCAAGCAGCAGAGGTGAACGCTGAGCAAC
This sequence comes from Thermobia domestica, assembly GCF_964235325.1. NCBI lineage: Eukaryota > Metazoa > Arthropoda > Insecta > Zygentoma > Lepismatidae > Thermobia > Thermobia domestica. The sequence goes on from NC_137462.1 coordinate 267,398,727, forward strand.
CGCTGCCCCACTATCTGTGGAAAGGATGAAGAAAAGAAGTGGTCTGAGACTTATATGTTAGGTGCCATCCCAAAATTTGCCTGGATTGAATTACGAAAACCGACGAAAAACCTCACTCAAGATGACTGGCTCGAAAAAAATATATATATATATATATAAATATTACACATTTTTGACGGAGTAGACCCATCAGGAACCAAAGGCTAGAACATTAGCGAGTGCGCTACGCGGGGCCACTGAAACAGAATTTAAAGTTCGCTCGTTGCTTCATTGCTCCCTTTCTGACCGACGTTCAGCAGGTTGGATCAGTCGCAAGACCCGCACACATCGACCATCGCTGTTAGCGCTTTGCAACTTTGACGGAAATAGTCGAAATGCATCGCTATGTAGTACACGTACTTCTCCATAGATGGTGCTGGTAATTCCGTGAAAAAAAACCCTCTCCCACTGGATATACTATGTAAGCATCGATAATTTCAATTTCCTACTGACATTTTCTTCTAGACCTAAGTTACTTCTGACCTAAGTTACTTGTTGAGCTGTTGACAATTTACGTGTTTGTCTTGTGATTTCTTCATCTACTAGAAATGTTAACCTTTTCTGAACACTTCATAAATGTTGTTAACACTCACCAATCTCTAGAAGAAGGTACTAAAGGCAATTGAAGTTAAATTAAAGTCATTAACGTGCAGTATAAAAATACTTGTCTTCAAAACATCGCCATCATACAATGTTGCCAATTACTATTTAGTTCAAGTCTTAAAGTATGAATAATTGTTAAAGCAGTTTTAAGTATGGGGGGCGCGGTGGCTCAGTGGTAGAGTGCTCACCTCCGGTGCTTGGGGTCCCTGGTTTGATCCCAGCTCGCGCCGTGTGAACTTTGTGGTGAACAAACACCGTGCTCGTGGGTTTTCTCGAGGTTCTGTTTCCTCCCACTTTCTTCATTCCACTCATCTCTCATTCTCACCGTCTCTTTTAGCCTAATCGGCATAACCGTGGGACGTAAAACTTAAAGATTTCATTTCATTTTTAAGTATGAGAAGGGCATTGCGTTATTTTTCAGAGCCATCTAATGTTAATGATGATTCGAAAGGGTTACTAAGTTTAATAATACGTAAAATTTCAGTTTTTGTTAAGGGAGCCTTGATTAACCCATTTGAACCCCAATTATTTTTTTATCGAATTTAATCTTGGTTCCCGTCAGATTGGTAGAAATAAAGGTAAATAACATATTTAAATACATTATGGTTCACGAAAATGTCATGGACCCCTAATTCGGTAATGTTCCATTTTTGGAACAACGGGCCTGAAAGGGTACAGGTTTCTGAAAGAAAATATTTCAATTTAGCCAGGCTAAAGTACTATTTCGGTAAAATTTTAGGATACAGATTTTACAATAATTAGCAATATTCATTAGATACAAAGTATACAAATATTGAAACGTTAATATTATGCATATCCACATAATAACAGATTTTTTTTTCATTATAATTATTTTCCAATACATCACATTCTTGCTACTGATGGAAGTGAAAGAAGCACTTCCATGTTGTGTTGCTTTCACTGTCCACATCTTGATTGTCTTTCTGATTTTATAATGAAATGTCCTTCTTTGTGATATCCCACTTCATTTATTGCTTCTTTGTTGACTGGTCGCAATAGGTCTCCCAACAATTGCTGGTTGTTGAGATTACTTTTGTTATGCGACTTTGCAGAAGGCTGACTTTCATTACATGTACTAGTTTTCGGAGCTTCATTATCCAACAAACTTACCTATAAATTCATTTCTCAGCTGGCCGCTTTGCATTACTGTAAAAGAAGCTTCTCCCTTAGCGGGCCTTAGATAGCCTCTCTATATCTGGTTTTCTTCTTCCGAGAACTCTTCATTTTCTGGTGGTGTAATGACAATATCTGCAGCAAGAATATCTTCTTCGTTAGCAAGTATATTGATAATTTCGTCAATAGTCAATCTGAAATAGGGAGGGAGAATTTAGATTTCTGGGCATCTGTGACCATGTTAGCCCGTCACGTTTGACACTCGGCGAGAACACACTCCAGGGAAAGGGAAGGAAGCGGCCTGGGACATATATGTTAGGTACCACCCCGGCATTTGCTTGGTGTGAACGAGAAAGCCAGGAAAACCTCATTCAGGATGGCTGATCTGAAAAGCTTCTTACACTTTTACGACCGAGAGCCCGCACCGTGAATCGAACCCGGGACCGCTCGCACTCTATCTGAAATAAAACAGTATTTATAGAAATAATTAAAATCCATATGAAGTTGTGAAATACACATTTAAAATATAAAACAACAAAATATTTATTTATTTACAAGCTACCAGATACAGCTCAAAGGCCATTTTACACTGGAGTGATCAACATAATGATAACATTGGGGAAGGAAGTGAAAGGAAGGCGGCCAGGGCCTATAAAATTGTGTAGGCTCCTAATGATTCCCCTACAGTACCTATAAAATATAACTATATAATATGCCTTTATCTATGTCCAAAATTTACTGTTTTTATTACACTGCAGTAAAGTGAAATCAATAATAAATGTTACAAAATGTAATCAGGCATTCTTAACAACTCCTACATATAGGTAAATAAATGTACGATTCAGTGAATGAGCGATCAAGACACCTGCAACTCTATTTGGCTGTCATGTTTCAACTGAAAAAGAGCTGCTTCTTGGCTAAGCGGTTAGCATACACGCCTTTGGCATGGGAGACCGGGTTCGATCCCGGCGGAAGTTCATGTGGTTCGGATTCCACTTTAATGAATAGGCCAATTCTCATATAGCCTCGCTGCTGAAAGGAACGTTAAATTCACAATCAACTCAACTCAACTGAAAAGCGTACTGCGTGGGTGTAACAATTAAATCAATTTTTGTGTATAAATTTCCCCTCATCCATGAGACCAATAAATTCCGAATGTAAGCCCAAAATGCCCTCAAAAGTGGCACAAATGACATCAAATAAAAATACGCTCATAAAATGTACGAAACAATTACTAATTCATGCAATAAAATTGCTATATTCCATAGCTTTATGGGTACATTTACGCCCGTTGTTCCAATAATGGAACAAACAAAATGTAAACTTCATGTACCCGATCGAGCCCGCTGTTCCAATATTGGAACATTCAAAATTATAAAACGCTTTTGTTAATAATAATCATAATCAATTGTTGCATTTCACATGCACTGAAAACTTGATACTTCTGCTACCCAAATAGTATTATATAGGTAGAAAATTCATAAACGAACATAAAGTTCACTTACCTCCTTTGAGACGCCATAATTTGTTCTTATTCAGCGCAACTAATATCGACAGCACACATCGTTTGTGCCAATTCAAGACAAAGATACGTCATTTGCTAAACCATTGGTGCCAAATGAAGAGGTCCATACAAAAATTGTTACCTTTATTCACGTAATATGAAAAATAAAAGTAAAATAAAAAATGTCCCAATTTTGTAACAACGGGTTCAAATGGGTTAAGATTAAGTTCTGGTTCTCTAGTCCTAATAAAGAGAGATTCGAAAGTAGATATATCAGTTTACGAAGTGGTCTTATGGATGATGTGGTTTGAAGTGAATAAATATTTGGATAAGGCTGATACTGCAAGCTCGTAATCTTTAGTATATACTAATATATATATAAGAGTAAATTCACTGATTGACTCAACATCAGATCTCTGAAGCTATTAGGCATAGAATCAAGAAAGTTTGTGCAAAGAATTTTCATGTATCCTAAGCTGTAGATAATAACAGGATTTTGTGAAAAGCGCCCCCTAAAGGAAGAAGAGGGGGCTTGATACATTTCGTTCCCCAGATCTCCAAAATCATTAGGCGTAGAACTTTGAAATTTTGTATAAATATTCTCTATATACCCTAGGCCGACGATAAGAAAGAGTCTTCACTACAACAAAATTAAACTACAGCTAATTTTAGAGTTTTTCTGTCATATCTGCAAAACAAATAAAAATATTCGAAAACAGAAACGTAGTAACTAGACAATACGATTTTGCATGTGATACCTTTACCACAATTCATCTATCTGCTTTTGATATGCCGCTGTTTACTGAACCCGCAAAAAATGCTAACAGTTGTAAATCAAAACCAGACAGATGAGTTGTGATAACGGTATCACATGCAAAATCGTATTGTCTAGTTCACTACGTTTCTGCTTTTCGAATATTTTTGTGTGTTTTGAAGATATTACAGAAAAACTCTAAAATTAGCGGTAGTTTAATTTCGCTGTAATAAAGATCCTTAAGGAGGATAAGAGGGACTTAATTTTTTTTCCTCACATGTTCGAAACTGTTAGACACAGAAGCTTGAAATTGTGTATAAATATTCCCCATGGTTGACAAAATGGTTTTAGGAAATGTGACGCTTAAGGGAGAAAAGGAGAACTTCAAAGTATGTTTTTCCTGTTAGGCATAAAACCTTAAATTTTGTGCAAGTAATGCATGTATTAGAGAGATAATAAGATTTAGTTATGTTGGGAAATTAGCGTGAACGAGGCTTCAGTGAAATCGAACTTGTATCAGCAAGTGTTCTGTAACCAGAAAAACATTTTATAGATATACAGAGATTGTTTCTGATCTGTGATGACGATTTCAAACTGCACTTACCTCAAGAGAAACCATGTCGCCACCATTGAGAGTGCTCAATTTGGTGGGCCTGCAATTGCCCGACAGCGAAGTTTCCACTGTAGGAGACTGACACGCAGTGTAGTCATAGGTCAAGCGGCAACTATTTCTCCTGACAGGCTTCAAAGGTGCGGGGTCACCTGTGAGACAAGGCTCGTTGCAGGAGGCCGAAGGCGCAAAATTCCATCGGTGACGCATCAGGGGATTTCACTGGAATATCTTTAAATGGAATGGCACGAATTTTAGTTTCTGCTGCCATTTGTTGGAAGAAGCGGGTTGAGCGAGATGTGTGAGTTGACGCCTTGTCTTGATGTACCTACATACGATTCTTGTCCCTCCCGTAGAGATGGGGAATGTTATGGCGATAAACGGGTATTAGGACGTTAGCCTGATAATATTATTCCGAATTCACTTTCGTATTTTTGGCTACACGATGTTTGGTCAGCTTTCACTGGTACGAGTATCCAGCAATGATCAAGAAACCTGTACCAAAACTTTCCTTGCATTCAGTGAACAATCTTTGAAAGTCCCTCGCACGTGTTAATCGATAAAAAATTGCACGTGGCTTGTGACAGTCATCCAGATAAACATATGCCTCCTCCAGTGTTACAAGAAACTTCCACTTTTCACCGTCTAGGTACCGCTCATACAGCTTTCGACAGTTAGTGCGATGTTCCCGGATGTCTTTGACAAGAGTTTATGAACACGCCCCTTTCGTCGCTTTACCAACCACAAATCGCGGTGAATGATGGTGTACACTCTTCAGTGATGTCTGTAGCCGGTTCGATACTCCTTTGTATGGGTAGATTCTCCCTGGTGATCAGAGCCCCGATTTCCCGAATTCTAGCTCGTGTGCGGCTAGTGGCAGGCCAGAGGTTGGCCTGTTTCTGCTCCACAGGAATCATCCCACACCTGGCCTTACCCTACCTCTTTCAACACCCGTGATGTCATTTTTGGACACAGTGAATCCACACTTCTTGGACAGTTTAATAATGGTACTATAACTGTAGTTCATGTCGGAAAGGGCAGTTATGTAGCCCTCCCAATAAGCACTTATTATCGGCAGCATTTGTTCCGAAATGCACTTACCACACTTGTCACGCACAGTCAGTGGTCCAAGGTACCCACACGACTGGCAGCTTCCATCTCCTCCCGCTTGGTGGTGCTGCATAAAATGTGTAATTTCGTTACCATAGATCGGAAACATCCTCTGTATATACTTTACATATTTTCCACAAACCTTTTCTTTCCGTGCAAATACTAATTGCTTCGTGTTTTCCAGGCAAATACCATGGAATGGACCAAGAGGCATATGAAGAAGCAGTCACGAGAGAATGTTTGGAAAATAATTCTGATGAAGACCAAGATAGTGAAGATTACGAATCGCAAAATAATGATGATGATAACATTTTTAATTTAGAAATGGGTCAAATGACAGTGTACAGACTTAAAATTAAATGTACATGTAATCCTGAAGATATAAAAAATGGTAAAAAATGTGCAACAATTTTGCCATATGAGCAGCAGAGTTGGCCCGCACACATGGGACGCTTTGGAAATGGTTATTTCTTGCCGAGACGGGTATGATAAGGAACCAAATAAATTAATTATTTTGTACAGTGATTGCTATACCAAAGATTTACATGCAAAATTTATCATGCACTGAACTTTATACATAATTGTAATATAAATATATATATATATATATATAAGAAGAAACGTTTTTAAATATATTTTTACACTATATTAAGTTATTAAAATATAGAATTAGTGTTTCTTTATGAAATACTATTTTCATCTATCTTACAGTGCAGTTGCAGGGTATTATTTTCGTAAATGTAAAAGAAGAATAACAGAGGCATGTTTTATAAAATAATACGTATATAGTTGGAACGAAAGGATTCGGAAATTGAATTTCCTACCAGAAACTAATGAACACACGAAATTTGAAGCATTATAAAAATACTTCATAAGCGCTTTCGCTCAACGCTTCATGAGATAATGGAGGGAAGAAGTAGGAAGAAAAAGAACAGAAAAGCAGCAGTGAATCGTCCAAGTAGCCGCCATCTTGCAATGAGGTCACTTAATTGTTTTGCAAGGTTGAAAGTAGAGAGAGTTTCAGGTGGACTGAGGCAAAACTAAAACAGATTGCCCTGAGATTAAGACAGATTGGAAAAAGAAAGAATAAAAAATGAAAGGAATATGATTATGTAATATACGAGGGTAAGTCTAAAATTATCCGCAGTGTAGCCATAAATTTCCTTACATTGTTCATACTGACATGCTGTTATGGCCATGCTATGAAAGTGTTGATCCTAATCCCTCCATTTGTTTTTCTTTTGTTGCAGATAGATCATAGCCACTCCATTAAAAGTTTGCACCAAAGAGGAGCAGCGAGCAGTGATCCGGTTTTTGTGGTCGGAAGGTGTATCAGGGGTCGCAATCCATCAAAGGCTTTCGACACAATATACGAATAGTGTTTACGAATGGATTGAAAAATTCAAAAATAGTCGCATAAATGTGGGGCCGGACGACCATCCTTCCTCGTGCGTAACACTTATGCAACCATTTTTGAATGTTTAAATCAATTCGTAGGCACTCCGTTGCGGCAAGACACTGTTCCCGTATTGTTTCGAAATGCTTTGATAGATTCCGGTCCCTAATACACGTTCCGACCACAAAAATCAGATCACTGCTCGTTGTTCCTCTTTCGTGCAAACTTTTAATGGAGCGGCCATGATTTATTTGCAACAAAAGGAAGACAAATGGAGGAATTAGGACCAAACTTTCCTAGCATGACCACAACAGCATAACAATAAAATAAATGACGACAGAGATCAGTATGAAAATATAAGAAAAGTTATAGCTACATTGAGGATAATTTTTGATTTACCCTCGTATATATAGTTAGTATAATCAACCATTGCCAATCCACTGGAGAAGGTCTCTCCGCAGTCGTCTACTTTGGTCAATTCTTTCCTACGTTACTTCGCAGAGCTTGCTGATTTTGTCACACGATTTGTATAAGGACGTTTCGTAGGTGAGTTTTTTTTTTTGTTTGTTTGTTTGTTATATATATAAATCCTGTTAATGATTGGTTTTGTCCTCCGATCACAATTTTTTCTTGCAATGTGTTCAGCGCACAACTATTTCGATCACTTCTATTTTCACGGGAATAAAATTCACTTTTCACTCCTATCACTTGGTAATCTACCACATGATTCTTTCCCAGATAGCATTTCACTGCTATTTTTCTGTTCTTCAATTGTTGTTTCTTTTTCTTTCTTAATTTCATCCTTCTTTATTTCTTGAAGCGTTTAGCGATATATTTGACATTTGATAATATAACGTGGCTTAATATATTTGATAACATAACACGTATTGATGATGCTTTTGCTATTTTGTGATACTTCATTTTCCATTTCCAACTATATATTTATATTTTTCAATCATATAAAACAAACCTAATGAAATCATACGCCTTCAGTAAATGTAAAATTTAATCAAAAAGAAAAATGTTCATAAGAAGCTTATATGTAAATTCTGTCTATGAAAAAGCATGAAACAGAGTATTTAAATTCTTTTTTTTTTTTTTTTTAAAAAAAAAAAAGTAGCATCACTTCAGTGATACGTACTTTGAAGTGTTTGTCATTTTTTCGTTCTTTCTCTGTTTTGGACACAAGTTGAAGTTGTGCAAAACATTCGTCGGTCATCAGAGTGTCATGTAATACTACCGTTTTGATTGTGTACTGTAGAAAATTTGCAGGCCAGGATTTTGCTATTAATTGACGTAGGTTTGTACGATGGGAGTCTGTAACCAGTTTAGGAAGGTTAGAGATACACAATACTAATCGGTATATTTGTATAATTATTATGAGTTCACATTCCTTATTATGAGGTGGATAGAATTTTTATAATTATTTGTACGTATATTACAAAAGTAAAATTGTACCTTGTGAAGTCTGTGTGTGTATATGGTTTAGTTAAGAGACATTCTAGCATTAGTTTTGAAAAAAGAAAGAAAGAAAAAAAGAAAGAAAGCTGTGTATGTTATGTTTATGTTCAAATCGTATATCTTTTTGTCCACTATAACAATTTAGTCAACTATTAGATTACTAAATTGTGAAATCAAAATAAATTAGAATAAACTCATCTCTCGGACAAAATCTGGAGCAGCCGATTCAGTTTAAAAGTCCTGCTCTGTACGGAAGAACGCCTTTCCATTATCCATGGTAATCTTATTTTAGATTATTCGAAAGTGGTGAAATGAAAATGAAATGAAATCTTTCAGTTTTACGTCCCACGATTATGCCGTGTAGGCTAGAGACGGTGATGATGAGAAATGAATGAAATGGTGGATGGGAGGAAACGGGAGAACCTCGAGGAAACACACAATTAAAAAATGTTGAATTTACTTTACTATAATGTATATTCGCAGTGTACAGGTATTTTACACTGTCAGATTGGATCGTATCCTTGATTAAAAGTACAGTAGGTTCTACTGAATTTTCCTTTTTATTTTGTAATATAATTGTTGATATTACTCCTGCATACTGAATGTCGGAACTTCAGTCAGCAACATAAAACCGTTATTGTTATTTGTTCGTTAAAATGAGGGATGAATGTGCGAGGGTCGTTCGGAAAGTAAGTTGCGATTGGTTAAAAAAAGAACACCAAAGTAAATTAGAAGAATTTATTATATACATCTGAAAACTACTATTTGCTCTATTTTTCAACATAGTTTTCATAAACATTCAAGCACTTACCATACCTCTGCACTAGCTTCGATATTCCATCAGCATAAAAATCTCCCGCCTGTGCCTTGAGCCAGCCTGTAACCTCTGTGTCACTATGTCGTATAACACAGTCCTGGAAATTTGTGAAAATTCATCGGAAAACTCCGAGATTGTGAAACGTTGGTTTTCACGAACTTTTCCATCAATTTTCTGAACGAGTTCATCAGTGACCACTGATGGCCTACGTCATGAATGTTGGTTCATCCACTGTTAAATAAACGAACCCATTCACGAACAACTCCTTCACTTATTATACCTGGTCCATACATGGCACAAAGTTCCCAATGAATAGCTGCTGTCGATATTGTTTTGCCGTAACAAAACCGTATAACAGCTCGCACCTCGCATTTGGCGGGGTTTTCTCTTGTAGCACACATTTTGAGACACTACAAAGGTGGAACTAGTGATCAGACAACCTTCACTCTACCACGGCTGGATGCAGGTTGATCTACTGCGCACGTCTGTGCAAAGATGGTAGCGCTTCCCCCACTACTTCACACAGAGTGAGCAATCAGAGGTTATTTTCCGAACGCGCGTCGTAATTGAAAATGTAGTAACGAAGGAGTATGGAATTTTAAAATATACCAGCTGTATCAAAAGTCCAGGACCATAAAGTAACTCCGTTATAAATAAAGGTACGAAGAATGAAACGTTGTTGGAAATAAGTTAGTTTCAGTCTAAAACGGTGGAATTTTTTCCACTCCGTCATACATTTGGGCAGCACATTGTTAAGGCACCCTGTGTTAAATAAAAAGTGACCTTGTCAGGTGAGCAGGCTCTTCTCTTGGGTCCTCACTATAACAACAATATAGTATTGTTTGGAAATGGATTTGAGGAATTGTAGGTTCCTCTCACATAATGTGTAAGTTTCCCGTGTCATTTTTGAGTGCTCTTGCATTCCGTTCGATCAACTTGCTTTATCATTAAACATACAGCACCTTCCTAGTGTGAAGCCAAAAATTCGACCATTGTAGATTGAAAACCAACTATTTCCTACAATCGTTCTCTCTTTCCATTATAACTACTGATTTTGTCTTTCAATAAGAAAACCATCTAGGGGGGCACGGTGGCTCAGTGGTAGAGCGTTCACCTCTGGTGCTTGGGGTCCCGGGTTCGATCCCACCCCCGCCAAGTGAACTTTGTGGTGGACAAACACCGTGCTCGTGGGTTTTCTCGGGGTACTCCCGTTTCCTCCCACTTTCTTCATTCCACCATTTCACTCATCCCTCATTATCACCGTCTCCTTTAGCCTAACCGACATAAGCGTGGGACGTAAATTCAAAGATTTCATTTCATTTCATTTCATTTCAAGAAAACCATCTATAAAGGAATAGGACGTATGTGCTGAGGGAGCAAAGTCAAGACTGAGTTCCGATAAGGGGGAATTTGTGGTGGGAAATCTAAGCTAAGCAACGCACCGGGCGGCAGTCGCATCCGAGCTCTGACGCAGTGAGAATCACGCGTGACGCAAAAGTTGCTGTTGAGTTTTTGTCACGGCAGAGAACATGAGAAATGGAGCGTTTGCTGGAGCAGCGCTACGCGATTAAACTTTGCTTCACCTGGACAAAACCGCTTCCGAGACGCTTACCTTGGTCAAGGAGGCTTACAAAGACGACGCCCTGTCAAGTTTCCAGGTTTTCCGGTGGTTGATAGAGTTCAAGAATGGGCGGAAGAGCATTGAAAACCTGAAGCTGTCTGGACGCCCTTCAGCGAGTAGTTTGGACAGAAATGTGGCCTAAGTGAAAAATCTTCTGGACTCCCAACTGTCGGTCGCTCGGCGACCTCGGACACGACTGCCGCCAGGTGCATTGCTTAGCTTAGACCCCCCCTCACCACAAATCCTCCCGCCGCGGAACGCACTGCTGGCGGCTGGAGCGCCGTGCGGCTGCTAGTCTTAATACATTACGGGCAAACCCTATGTTTTATTTTAAAAGTCAGCTTCTTAAATTCGGCCTGTGACTGCAAGCATTAACGGTAATTGCTGAATTTAGTTTTCCCTATGCTTTGATCAGGACTTAAAAGAATGTGATGGGTTACGACCATCAAACGTGACGGATCTCAGTCTCCTATACAGGTTCTTGCGGTCCTTAAATGTCTCTCAGTTATATTTTTATATTTACTGGTAGAGGGGACTCCCTAGCGAGTAGGAATCTGCCGGTGTTGGCGCCTGAGCGCTAAGGCAAGCTCATTTCCCCTTTTTGGTTCCGAGGCACAAAGTACTGAATCCTACAGCACGACCACGATCTGGTGAAACCTAACTCAAATCTTGGGATTCCCTGAATTCCAGAGGAGGGTTGCTACTTTCTGGCCCTTGCCTACCTCAGAGCCTTTCAAAAGCCATCCTGAGGTATCACGTGGATGTACAGTTTAGCGTGATACCTGAATGATGTGAGCTTCATCTGAAGTCTGATCTACAATAAAGAGAATGCTTATAATTTAGCCACATAGCAGCTTCTCATTCAATTTTGTTCTGCTAACTAACGTAATGAAGTTAAGATCAATTAACAGTTTAGTCTCCGTTTCATTATTGCACCAATTTCTTAGTGAAAAGAGAGATCGATTCTTTGCATTTTATTTTGAAAGAAACATTTTCTGCATTTTGTTTATCAAAGAAAGTTCGAATACTTCTTTCAAAATTTTCATACGAGTTATCTCTCTCTGTGTGTGTATAACCAGAAGAAATCTGTTTCATAAAATGTTACAAGTTTTTAATAGTGTGTATAATTACACAGGGTGTTTCAGAACAGCATCGACAACGATTAGGAGGTGATTCCTGTACGAAGATAAGACAAAAGTATAGACCAACCTGAGTGCACAAATTATTCCTTTCAAAGTTACAGGCTGCCGAAAACATGAAAAAAAAAAAAAAAAATAACTTTAAAGGTCCATAACTCCAAAGCTACGGGACCTACCTAGTCGACTCAAGACTTCACTTAGAAACTAGTATGTGCCCTATGCAAATATGCATATTTCGAATCCTGCGGTACTTCCACAACAATTTTCATGTTTCTATAGTTTCAGAGTGAAGCCTTGACCCGACTACAGTAGGTCCCATAGTATTGGAGCTATGGATCTTTAAAGATCATTTTTTTTTCTTCATATTTTCGGCAGCCCATTACTCCGAAAGGAAGCATTTGCGCACCAAGTATGGACTATACGTTTTGTTCTATCTTGCTGTCAGGAATCACCTCCCAAACGTTGTCGATGTTGTTTTGAAACACCTTGTATAAACCAATATCTCCACTTCTTTTGTTACGACTGGAGATTTTAAATTATTTTCCTGTGTATTATTTTTAAACTTACATTCCATAAATTTACAATTGACGTGATTAGATGAAAACCGTATTCATATTTTCAAGTGATGTTGCATATTGTAGTAGTGTTTGTGTTTCCCAACATTTGAAATGATATAGAAAAACACTTTTAACCTTGTAAGATTTTTGAAAAGGGTGACTGAAAAACAATGATAAGCAGATATGAAAATCAAAATCTAAAATTTCACGTCAATGTTAAGATCTAGTGTACCTTTAAGTGAACCAACTTCTAACATTTATCTTTATCAAGTTTACTAATCAAAACATTTCTTTTGTTAACGACTGGAGTGAGTTTCTTTTTGAATGTATTATTTGTAAATATTGTAATATTGCCTGTAACATAAATTTGTCAAGTGTTCCGAAATTGATTACCCATTTAGAAACCGATATATTTGTTGTGTTTTCTGTTTTAGTGTTCCTTCATGTGTGTTTCTCAAAGAAGATTTTACTGATACAAACTTGCTCCGTATAAACTACAATATCAGTCTTAACATTATTTGCATTAGTAGTCAGGCCGGCTCTACCATATATGCAACACGTGTATTTGCACGGAGCGGCAAGATCTATCATAACTATATTATTTAAATGTTGGAAACAGACTTCATGATGATAATAATTAAATTTACTAATCTGACCTTCTATTTGAATACTACATTCATAAATCATGTTTAGATCGCATTAGTTTAAAGTCACATGGACAGTGCTAAAGCAAATGGTCAAACAAATCCCAGAATGAATTGCTTGATTGTTGTCAGACACAAGAACTCGATTCTCGAACAGTAGCGGACACCTCTTCTATTTAGGTAGTTATCACAGTTATAATATGAAAACTAGTCTTGTCTTTGTCACAAATAAGTCCTTATCATTAAAGGCGAAAACAAGTTTTTTTTAAAAAAAATTAACTTATTTTAAATTAACAGATGTAGAAGGAAAATCAAGCAATAAAAATAAAAGAATTAGTTCCACTGGAATTGAAAACTTATATATTGAGATTGAAACTCGATATTGAATTCTATAAAAAAGGATTACCATCTCCTTTGCATGTGTGTTTGCTTTATCTTTCACTAACATAATAGATTAAAAAAAAAAAAAAAGACATAACGAAATTGTATTTGTAGTGTTTATACCTTTCTGAGTATAGTGCTCTTTCCCTCCCCTTCGTTCATGATGGGGTACCATACTTAAAATCGTGGCTTTTATGGTTTGTTCTTTCTGGAGAAGGGGGCTGAAAATAATAATATTGTACGCGGCGGCAAATTGCCTAGAGCCGACCCTGCTAGTAGTGCATTTAAAAACAGTATGAACACTTTGTAATAGAGTGCGTATTTACAAATTCAAGGTTTTTCCTCTCCTTTCATATATATTAACAATGGAAAACTAAAAATTAATCTGTGTTATTTGTGCCAAGCCATGCAGAATTTGAAGAAAGATTTATGATCTCAATAATGTGAGTTTATTTGCCTTAGCATTATTAATGTGGCGTATGGATTCTATATCCTCTGAGTGTAAATGGATTCTGTACTTTCTGAGTGTAAAATATATTAATTATTACCCGATAAATGATTTCCTGTCAAGTTGGAGTCGACTTGTACAGTCAGGGACAAAAGTTCTTTCCGTTTGGTAAAATTTATTTTAGGAATAACAGTGGTATGACTATATCGTACCGAAAATTATATTCTTTTTAATTTACTGAAAACTGTACTCAAATTGTCCTTCCATTCTGAAGTTATTTACGAAACTAATTTCATCAAACGAAAAGAATTATGACGCTGACTACACATGCTGAAATGAAGAAAGTGTGTAGGCGTCGTGAAAGGGCGCATCTTTATTTTATATATGAGACAATAGGAGTATCCAAAAGTCAATGTAGTACAGAAACTATTCATATTTGTAAAACATGCAAACGCTTTTGGTCAGATTTCGTCAACGGTAAATATCAGTCTTTAAATTGATGTAATACGGACTGTCGTTTTCTTCTATTTTAACACTACCAGTTCCCACCTCATACTGACGATACCACTGGTCAAATTTTGTTAGTTCAAAATGTAGCCCCTCAAATTGATGAAATTGGGATTTCGGCATTTTCATACATTTTAATTGAGGGGTAAATTTTGATAAGGGCGTAACTAGCAATTCTCCAATTTTTCAGGAGAGCAGAAAAACAAACGCTCTTATCCAACTAACCAATGTATTCACACACTATTTTTGGAGACAGGCGTTCGCTACGGAGCAGAGATATTACCTTAACACCACCTAGACATATGCGGACGTGCTTGAACTTGCCGAAAATATGTATAATCTCATTTTACCGGAAATAGGTCGATACGCCCTTATCCAAATTACCCCTTCAATTGTTTTCGGGATAAAACAGTGAACCTGGTCTATTATTACTCCACAATACGGTCCACAGTTGTTTTCTGTTTCCACCTTAAATACATGAAACCTTATTAAAATAAACCAAACCATTTGGCGACCACGCCATCTGTTAGCGATTGGTGGAACTACGCCCAGCCTAGCAACGAGCACGTGCTCAGGTATATCGGGAGCTTTCGAGACCTAGTGGCCGTCCCATCTTTCATTCACGCGACTCCCCAGTCTGCCTCACGACGCCAAAAATTTGGAAGCACCGGCCGGGAATCGAATCCGGGACCATGCGAGTGTCCCCTATCTCATTAAAATACAATAATGTAAATATAGTAAATAGTCTAGCAGGAAAATCTATTACTTAAAAAAGAAAAAAAAAAACTCTCTAGTAATATAAATTTATTGAGCCTTATGCAGAGTCGTTTCGACGTATGATTAGAGTTATACTAAAGGTCTGACTACTGCAGGAAACATATGTTAGTCGAACTCTTTCGAATGGCAGTAATCGCACGTCAGAATGACTCGCATAAGGCGCATTATATCTATTCTTGTACTTACCTTCTGATTTTCCCAAGGAAGCTTTTTAACCAGATAATGTAATTCCTTCAACAGCGAGAAATGCAAAATGAGTTCAGCTACTTTCTATTGACTATCCTTTGCAATCTTGTGAATAACAATTGATTATTATTATTTTGAATATTAGGATCAATATACTTTGCATGTTTTCAAAGGATCTTCTAGGATTTGAACGAAGAGAATTCTCATTTACTTCCAATTCCGATCTAATAAATGAAGTTTATTCAAAACAAAAATCGTAATGACTGGAACATTACATTTTGCATTTGTTCTTTTCTAACCACATCTGTACATATTTTCCACCAGATTTTTTTTCAGTAATCATCTCATGATTTCTTTTTATTCTGTATATTTTTCTATTTAGCCGCATATTTCTAATTACATATCACGCTCTTACAAATGTTGGATCACAGTCGAGGAAGGAAAAAACTTACGCCGTTTTGGCATTAATTGAGTACTGAAGCCATTTCCACCGACTTAAAACTATTTAAGTCGAAAATATTAACCCCTTAATATACCGATTATTTCTGAAAGAGCGTTTCAATTTTCATCTAATTTTTTATTGCTAAATTTTAACAATCACTGGGGGAAATTTAATGGCAACAATGAAGTTACTTTTAATGAAGGTAAACAATGATATACGTAGCCCTAAAATCTTCCTTTAATAAAATCTCGAGTATTCTTGTCAGAAACGTGGGGAAACTATCATTTTCAAGCTTCTAACTTTGCACAGTTCAACAGTGATGCCCGAATATACTCGAGGTTTTATGTTAAGATGGTAATTCTATCTTTAAAAAAGAAAATAATAATAATAATAATAAAACTACGATATTCACAAAGAATGTGCTGGTTTAGCACCATCCATATCGGAGGGTGCTCTCACATAACTATTTCGCCAATCTGTAATCAATCTCGAAAATTTTAAAGGGACAACCTCAATTTTACGGGCTTGTTTCTAACGTTTGGAAATTTAGCAGAAAAAAAAAGTACAGATAGGAAGGATTTCAGTTTTCTAGTGATATTCTTATAGGGATATTGTTTTGTTTAATAGCACAAAGCTATAGTGGAAACAATCCATGTCGGAGTTAGATGTCTTGTTATCATGAGAGGTCCCCTATTGGAATATGAGGGTTGAAAACCCGACTTTCAACAGCAGGGCTCCATGAGACGTGGGATCCGAATAACATGAGCTTCCACCGGGAATCGAAACACAGACTTCCGCGCCAAAGACGCGTTCACTAACGTCATAGCGACGGGGACTCTCAAGAAGGGAGGAGTGTCGTGGTTTTCCTCGTGATCAGTTCCTTGGTTAAGTTTTCACTGAATAGGTTTGAATATGTAACATTTTCAACAAAGTTTTCTCAAAATAGGCTGGAACTTAAGGAAATTCTTATTACTATATTTGTGAAAGTTAATCACAGACGTCTTTTATAAATTAAAATATTACCATGTTTATATTGCTAAGAATAGCATGTTCTTAATACTCGAACCACTTTAAATCCTGTTCTAAATATATATCCTCATATTTTGTGATGTTCGATTGCTTAAAATCAAATGAAATACATAAAACAATTTTGTATTAAAAGGTTGTTACTCTTGTCTACATGTGTTAATGTTTAATGGAGCGACATCTTTTGTGTATCATGCCTTCGAAATCTTTTATAAATATTCAAATTCTAATGTGTTTAAATGTTCAAATTACTGTTCAATATCAAAAAGTATGATTTATAAAACAACATGTTTAAATGTGGATAACAATGAATAAATTCCTGGTCATACATTATTCCTGAGTTTCATTCAATACCATTTCCATGTTGTTAATATAAGTCGGCATTTACGTGGTTTATTCAAGAAGTATCATACTTCTTGGAGATAAAAATAAATGGCAGGATCAAAAGTGGGAACATGGTAATTCTAGCTTCGTTTTATTCACAACCTACGAGGGTTGATCAGGAAGTAACGTTACAAAGCCTGCAGTGAAACGTGTATATATTATTTTATACAACTGTAAAGGAATCAATGTGTCTTTGCTTCGATTCACAAAGACTGTTATTAATAATGCATTGAGTTATGCAGACAATGATGTTGGTGACAGGTTTCTATTAATTTTATTTGTGTTTTGCGGAGTTTCTGTGTAGAGTGCTTGCGTCCTGAACTGTCAACAGTCAACTGGTTGTTGTTTTGCTACTTCAGCAATTTATGAATGTTATGTATTTATTGTAATAAAGTTACGAGAGACACCTTCCTGACTCCTCCCAACACCTACAACCACACCTCCTATGACGTCTGGGACTCGCTTTCGATATCAACCAGAATAGTCACCGAGCCTGGGGGCCCTCCTTAAATAGCCCCGGTTACTTCCGTCTCGAGGAGTAGCGATATAGATTTGAAGCCGGGAGTAACGGTGCGGAGTGGAAGCTAATCTCGGACTTCTCCTACGATCTGGCGGATGCCCGCGATATCCCGCCAATAGTCCAGGACCAGATCCATAGCAAGATACCAGGAGACCAGAGAGGGAACAACGCACGCCCGGACGTCATGAAGGTACACCTTCCCTAACCGATAAACCTAACCCTAACCCTGTCTCTCTTCTTTTATAGAATTTCTTCGTTATTAACTCTAATATCCTAATGATCTTCTACTTCAAAGGACAGCCGTCCGAATCCAGTGCCTATGAACTGAGCTAAATTCCCCACTTTAGTTCTTCTGACGGCTTGTGTGTAGGTGGAGTTTCCTTTCATTTTCCCTCCCCCACACACCCTTTATATGGTGGAGATGTGGCTTTTTACTCTTTCTTTTTATCCCTGCTAGTGTCCTACTTGGTGGAGAATTGTTTTTACCCTGACAGTTCTATCTCTGCATGTTTTTAGGTCAATCTTCTAATAGTGCATGTTTTTCTTGTTTTCTTTTCTGGCCAATAGCTGTTGTTGGAGCAGGCATTTCAGTGCCGAGTCTAGACTGGTTTTCTTGCGGGAGTGTAGCACACGCACCCCGATCGAGACCAGTTATTGGGCGTATCTCCGCAACAGACGGATGGTTTCACCAGAGTGGAGGCCAATAAGCTCTCTTGTCTATTGGGTCTTTCGCATTTCACTACTTTTGCAGTGAGGCATTTTTGCCGAGTCTGTGCGAGGTTTATTGCGGAGGTATGGACGTACCCCGAGCAGAACCTTGCTAAGGGCGTAGCACTGTACGAGGAGGGTTTCACCCTATTGTGAATGCTCTTTTGGTGTGCGTCTTACTTTCGAGCAAAAAGTACTACTTTAGCGTCGAGGCCTTTTGGTCGAGTCCGCACACGGAGGTCATTGCGTTCAGATGGAACTTCTGACCGATCTGACTTCCTCGTTTAGGGGCGTAGTGGCGCTAGAGTCCGAGAGGTTCTCCTCAATTGGAAAATAGCTCACCTATGTATCCTCTTATTTTTTGCATGACACTTGGGTCCTGGCGAGATGTCTTTTTTTCCTAACTCTCTCCGAAGTATAGTGCGTTTCTTATTTTTTGTGTATATTAGCGTATTCTCGGTATTATTTTATTATTTTTAAGTTAATTATTGAGTTATAGTATTAATGTGATGTGTAGTTGTGTGCCCAAATTTTTAGAGATTTTTGTCTATGTTGCGTTACTTACATGAGGAGTTAGGTGTGCCTACAGAAGAAATCTTAGACCACAGCGATACTGTATATTTTGAGCCTGCCGCGTGTTCTTCCCCTAAGTCCGCTAAGGTTACGCGCCAATATTTGTATAACTTACGTAGGCAGTTACGTTTATCCGATACCTTCTCTGAGATTTCTGGGTCCTCTTCCATTTCTTTAAGTCCTAAAGTATCAGATATGGCATCTGCAGCGAATAATGCAGGAGGCGAAGGTCCCGTCCAATATATGAATTCGATTATTAGACCTGAGCCGTTTTATGCTCGTTTCGGGGAGGATGTGGACAGATTTTTGAGGAAATACGAAACTGTGGCCGAAGTCAACGGCTGGACAGGAGCCCGTAAGAAGTTAATTTTAGGGTCATTACTGAAAGGAGGTGCTGAAAATTGGTATTCAGCAATTGAATCGAAACCCGAATTTGCGCAGTGGAATTATGACCAGTTTAAAGAACGAATCCGTCAAACCTTTAAAGATCATGCGCTTCCCCACTTTACTGTTGCGCAGATGAGGGCTCGAGAGCAAGGTACGGATGAGAGCGTGATGGACTACGTTTACTCAAAACAGGATCTCATTCTTAGATCAGATCCTACAGCCTCAGAAAAAGCACAAATACAGTACATTATCGAAGGTCTTCAACCTGAATATTTTCGTGCTGTTATTAAAAAAGAATATGAAAATCTCGCTGCACTCGTCGATGAGTTAATATTAGAGGAAAAAGCACGATTGCTGACAAAGAGGAAGGAATTGGATCAGTTCATTAAAAAGAACTCAGTGCTTTTGCAGTCTGCCTTGGTCAGCAATAAGCCGGCAGACAGCCTTCCTTATGTAACAGCTGCTGACGCAGCATATAGACAGGAAACAGCTGTTAGAGCTGCTGACTCGCCACGAGAGCAAACGCAGCAGAGTAATGACGTCAATGGCCGTTTGCTTGAATTACAGCAACAATTATCTAAGTTAACGTTGCAAATATCCGCTTTTTCTGATGGCAGTAAAAACAAAAACAATGACAATGGCTCACGCAATAGAAGAAATAACAATAGACGAAACTTTCCACGTAATAACAGGCAACAAAACAATGATAATGGTGCCAATAGTTTTCATGTGCCCCAAACCGATCCTAACCGGTCCGAATCAAATACAGGGTCGTCCCAAAACAACGACTCCTCAAAAAAGGGACCTATTATCTGTTTTCGTTGTAAAGGCCCTAATCATATCGCTAGATATTGCAGGGCGACTTTAAACTAACTGCTAGGGTAGCAAATTGGACCACTGCTACCCATTCTCTCCGAATTACGGTCCCTCTTTTCACCCAGAATGAGTTGCCTCATATCAGTGTTATTATGGGAGGAGTCCAGACTGAATTTATGCTCGACAGTGGCAGCCAGGTCAGTTGCGTCGGTTCGAATTTAGTACCAGAAAGTGCTAGGAGATATCGCATCAATACTCGTTTACGAGGTGTTACTGGCAAGTTTATACAGGTTTCTGAGTTGGCGATTCTCCAGTTTGATATTAATGGGAGACGTTTCTCTCATGTGTTTCGAGTTATTCCACACTTTGACTATGGTCCCTTGCTTGGAGCTGACTTTTTGAATATTCATAGAGCCTTAATTGATTATGATAGTAATACCTTTACTCTTTCTTACTTTGGTCGTTTACCGTCTCGTTCATTGCCGAGGCGAAATTTAGAGGTGCATTTATCCAAAGTCCTTACAAGTAAAGTTGCTAGCTGTTCTACTCCTGTTTTTCGAGTTTTTGAAAATACTGTGTTGCCACCGCGGTCACATACTTTGGTCCGTCTCCGAAATTCGCTTGATATCACCGGAAAAAAGTTATTGTCCCCGTCTCAGCGAATTGAAGAGTTATTGGGAATTTTTATCCCACGAGTTTTAGTAAATGGTGAGACACCAGTCGTTTATGTGACCAACCCCACCACCACCCCAGTGAAGTTACGCATGGGAACAGTTCTTGGTCTGGCAGAGGACTTTGAGGAGGTGCCTGTTGATTCGGATGAAGTTGTGGCAAACACCACGGAGGAATACACCCCACCACCAGAGCAGTTAGCCGCATCACAGAAGATGTGTGATCCCACCCGAGTGGACGTCAATCAAGACCTCGCCCCGGAGGACAAGGAAAAATTTTACGATCTTATCCGCTCCTTCGCGGATGTCTTCTCTTGGTCGGACACAGACGTGGGCGTCGCTAGAGGCTTTGAACATGAAATTAGGCTATCTGATGAGACCCCAGTGAACAAGGCTCCGTATTCAGTACCTTACCACCTTCGAGATGTCGTCAAAAAACAGTTGAATCTTCTCCTACGTCAGAATGTAATCTCGGCAGAGACTTCCCCATGGAATCACCCTATTATTTTGGTCAGAAAACGCTCTGGAGACTTCAGATTCGTTTCGGACCTCAGATTTTTAAACCTGCAATCGATGCCCTGTAATTATCCGACGCCACCGATGGAGGACATCTTAGGACGCATGGCGGGAAAGCTTTTTTACACGAGTTCCGACATGAAAGCCGGATTCTTCCAAATTAAGCTTACTAAGAAGAGTAGGGAGTGCACAGGATTCTCAATTCCAGGCTTCGGATCCTATGTATACAATTGCCTACCGATGGGGCACATTTCCAGTGCCGCAGCGTTGAATAGGTTGGTGAAATTAACGCTTGCTGGAGTTCCTTCATCAAACATCATGTATTATGTGGACGACTTTTATGTAGTTTCCAGTAGTGTGGCTGAAATGCTCGACTTATGCAAGATTCTGTTTGAACGACTTCGTTCCAGAGGTTTAAAGTTGTCCCCCGAGAAGACCAAAATCGCTCACCACTCTTTGGTCGTACTTGGCCACAAGCTTGGGAGTTTTGGGATGTCCGTTTCCGATAAGATGTTGGACACCATTAGAGATTACAAGAGGCCACGGACGAAGAAACAAGTCAAGAGTTTTCTTGGAGTTTGCTCCTTTTTGCGGCGTTATGTCAAGGATTTTGCGATTATCGCGGATCCTCTTCAGAAGTTGATGAAGAAGGATGTTGATTTTACCTGGGGTAAATCCCAGCAGGATTCCTTTGAAGCGCTGAAGACCGCCATCTTGGAAGCTCCCACCTTATTGGCCTATAAACCCGAACGTGACTTGCACATATACACGGATGCTTCGATCCGAGGTTTGGCTGCCGTCGCAAAACAACCCGTATCCGAAGATCCCGAATCTGAACTGGTGCCTATTGCATTCGCATCCCGTGCAGTGGGGCCTGCTGAGAAGAATCTGTCTGTTTACCATCTAGAACTCCTAGCTCTGCTATATGCCTTGCGTTCTTTCCGCTATTTTGTTTTGGGAAGACATTTTTTCCTTCACACGGACTCCAAAGCCATAACATATTTAAAGAATAGCAAGAACTTAACTGGAAAACTAGCTCGTTGGCTGACGGAAATTGAAGCTTACCATTTTACTATATCTCACGTCGCCGCAGCCAGCAATGTGGAGGCTGATGCTTTCAGCCGTTTTGTTAACCACAAGCGTGATATTACCGATGAGGACGCAAGTGCGGCAGATCCCCGTATATTTTTCATTGAAGATAATGACGCTATTGATCTTAGAAAAGCTCAACGAGAAGATCAATACTTTAGCAAGATTATCGCCTACTTGGAGGATGCTCCTGACAAGGATCCTGCTTTCGAGCGAAGAGCATCACACTTTACCATGAGGAACTCTACCCTATACAAAGTCAACTCCACGCCTCTTGGAAAAGTTCATTTAGTCGCTGTGCCACTGTCCTTGAGAGACCGAGTTTTTGAGAAGTGCCATGCTGAAAAACTCGCAGCAAACCACGCTGGATTTTCCAAAACGTATAATTTGCTATTAAAGTCTGTATACTTTTTGGACATGAAGAAATTTGTCTATCGGAAGTGCAAGGAATGTATTGTTTGTCAAGTGTTGAAGAAGAGGAGTGGCAAGCCTCTAGGAAATCTACAGACCCATCCCAGCGTTCCACCCTACTATAGGATATATATAGATTTTTCCGGGAAATACCCCAGCAACAACATCCTTAAACACAGTTATTTGGTTGTTTGTGTCGACGAGGGAACTCGATTCTGTATAGCTGTTTCTTTGCCCGATACATCAGCTGCTTCTGTATCTCAATTTTTGTACGAGCAAGTTATTTTGAAATATGGTCTTTTTTCTGAATTGGCATGCGACCGTGGCTCAGCTTTTACGAGTCAAGTCTTCAAGGAACTGTGTAATATCTTTGATATCCAATTACACTTTGCAGATGTGGCAGGACACTATTCTTTAGGTCAGGTGGAAGTCGCCATAAGACATATTGAACAGCAACTGAAACTTGCATTGGACAAAGATAACCAGTCCAATTGGATTGAACTTTTACCACAGATTGTTTTTTCCTATAACGTCACATGTAATTTGAGTATGCAGATTTCTCCATTTGAGTGCCTCCATGGTTTTTCTCCTAAACTGTTACATTCTGCCATGTTGGACACACAGTGTCAATTTTCAGATAACCAAGATCGATTAGAACGTTTAAGATATATACGGGAAAGAGCCCATGATAACTTGTATAAAAGATTTCTGATTTCCGCTAAATCGTACAACAAAAAGAAGAAACAGCAAACTTTTAAGAAAGGCGATCTGGTTTGGATTTTTGATTCAACCGTTAAGAAAGGTAACTGTAAAGCTTTCTCAGGGAAATACTTTGGTCCAGGTATAATTCAAGGAAGCAAACATGACAACAGTTACTATGTAAAGTTTCGGACAGGACATGGGCAAATTAAGATTGATTCTTTCGCTGTTGACCGTTTAAAAAAGTATTACCCACCAGGAAAAGATGCTGAAAAGGATGTTCAGAAGCTAGATGCCTCTTCCCCTACTGTCTTAGGTGAAGGTGCCAAGGATCCCGAGTTACCAGCTGTTAATGGTGATTTCGCCCAGTTCTTAGTTGAAGAACCAAATTTGGACAGAGATGATGCTGTTCCTGATTGTATGTTTATCAGGGATATAGTTTCTATGGTGGACCTACCGACTTGGTACGACATGGCTTCTCCCACCTCAACCTTAAAAGATAGAATGTGCCCAAAGTTTTCAGCCAACCACGAGATCAACAAGAAAATAGCCCTATATTTTGGAAGTATTACTTCGCTCTCCGGAGACTGTATAGTGAACAGTACGAACACGTCATTGGAGCCACGTGGAGGTGTTGACCGAGCGATCCACCAGGCTTCTGGACCAGACTTACTTCAGGACTGCGAGAAGATTAGTCAGCTAAAAGTTGGAGATGTTTGCGTCACTGATGCCTATAACCTCCCTGCCTCCTACGTCATACATGTCAGCGCTCCACCAGACAAGAACCCAAGGAAACTACAAGCGTGCTATGAAAAAGCCTTAAGTCTCGCATTGAAAAGTGGCTTTAGATCCA
This sequence comes from Thermobia domestica, assembly GCF_964235325.1. Lineage (NCBI taxonomy): Eukaryota > Metazoa > Arthropoda > Insecta > Zygentoma > Lepismatidae > Thermobia > Thermobia domestica. The sequence goes on from NC_137462.1 coordinate 267,423,510, forward strand.
TAGCCTTTCCAAACATTGCGACTGGGATTTTCTTTTTTCCCAAGGAAGAAGCATGCCGTATTGCTTTGGATTGCATACGGAAGTTCTTGGAAGAGAATTTGGATTTGGTGGACATGGTTGTGTTCTGTCAATTTGACAAAGAAAATCAACGAACGTACGAGCGATTGATGCATGTATACTTTCCACAATAGACCTGAAAGAGAACACATATTTTAATTATATTGGATTAGTTTGTTACTGGCCTACCAGGGAACTATAATCTAGATTAGTACGTGTATGTTATGGACGGACTATGTATAGTCGTCCTGCTGTATGTGTCAGAAGCAAAGAAAAAAATAACATGCAAGTTACCACCACCATTCGTGCAACCGAAGAAATCCCTCTAGAATTCTTTTTTTCTCCCTTGTCTTTTCTTATTTTTTTTCACTGACAATAATTTGAGATGACGTACCTGGAAATAGAGAAGTTTTGACTTATAGTAAAGGTTGATAAATGGGTTAACAATAATAGTAACAAGTATAATCTATTCAATACAATGGTTCTGAAATGAGTTTTTTTTTCCCCTCTTATTTCAGATGTATTGGGTATTAGTTTTCTTTCCTCTGCAAGTTATCTGTATTTCTTCCGAGTGGGATATAGACTACCGCAAGCAAGCAACCTTGGAAAAATTAGGTATCGCCATTTCACATGCAGGATACGCTGTGCACACAACGGACACTGTCTATACTACCTTACGTATACATTTGGACCTTCATCTTTCAAATTTAAACATTACTTCATGTGAGAACAAAGTAAATCCTTTTAATGATGTAGTTACCATGGAACGAGATTTTTATGCTAAGTTACAAGCTGTTATACCATGTGCATTTCAGTATTCGAATAGTTCTTTACACTGTATGCATCAACACCGTCCTACTCGTTCCATAGTTTCATGGCTCTTAGGAATATCCTCTTTTGGATTTTCTTCCTACAATTTTGTTGAGACTCAACGAATAAAGCAATCCCTTAGTATTTTACAAGACCACGATGATTATTTGAAATCCGAACTTCAGAACATTAAGAAAGCATTTAATAATGAAGTGAAAATAGTACGTGGCGTGGTTCTGGCTGTCAAGCATGCCGTACTCCAAATTCAAAACGAGACTTCGAACCTTTTTTGTGATGTGATTACCCATGAAAGACGATTGTGGATTATGCAAAATTATTATGAATCCCGACGTAAGGTTGCCGAGATGTTAACTGATATTCTACAAAATCAACTAACCTATCGTATTTTAAATTCTGTTCAGATACTTTCTCTAGTTAAGAGCCATGCTATTCTAAAGGATACTCTTTTCTCACATGATATTGGTCTATTCTATACGGTATCTTCAGTTTTTCTTATAAACTTCAATTTTGATTCCTGGAACATTGATCTCATGTTAAAGACACCTGTAGTTACTCCTGATAAAATTTCCCAGCGTTTTATGATTCACAACCTAGGTATTTTAATGACAAACAAGATTGTCAGGTATTCGTTGCCTAAAGAGGCCTACTTGTCAGATAATCATTTTGTAGAAATTGACAATCAACAGTGTGTTTGGAAGAAATTTTTATACTTTTGCGAAACCTCAGGTTTAAGCGCCAATAATCGATCAAAATGTCTTACGGACATATATTTTAATCAGAATTTAACCTTTTGCAACCTAGAAATTGTTCCTTCTGATGCAAAATTTGTTCATTTATATACGCCAGCTGGCTTACTTTTTTCTTCGTTAGTACCAGGTCATATAACTTCTAGAACTTCCCATAATATTTTACATACTACCCCTATTAAATATGGAATTAACCTGACTCAATTTATAGTATATGACAATTTTGAAACAGTGCTTATTCAAAATATGGTTTTACCCACTCGGAAAACGATAAATATGGAACATGAATATATGAACATTGATTTAAATTTTTCTCTCCCTCATCTAAATTTTTCTGCGTCTATCAAAACCCTTACTGAGTTAGATATGGAATTACAGAAGTTGAAAATTAACCATACTGAGTTTATTGTTAAGCGATTTAATAACTTACATACTACTTATTTTATTGTGATCCCAATATTAGTCGTAATTTTGAGTTTGGCAACGTTCATTCAGTGTTTCTTAATATGTAATTTGAGACGTCAAGTCCGTTCTGCACAACCCAGGGAATCTTAAGTTTTTTTCTCTCTTTCTTTATGTATAAGCAGAATCGTTATATGCATTATTTTGTGTCTATGTTTGTTTGGACCTATGACTCACAGTTGTTTGAATCGGAATTTGCTTCTGTTGTTTGGTTCCTGTTTTATCATAGTGTTCCCGGGATGATTTTGTAATACAGCCAAAAGATAATACATATATTAGGTAATTTCTCGACATAGTCTCCATATCGTTTGAAGCACCTGTCGCATTGTGGGATGAGTTTGAAGATTTCTTCCTGGCAAATAAAAAATCCCATCCTTGCGTGTTCAACCACGTTATTACGATGTGTTCACTACTGCAGAATATTGTACACAATGTGACGAACGCTTCCGAACGACATTCCCAACTCTGCCATCAGATACCTGTTGCCTCAATCAGCTTCTCTACGCGAGCTGTGTTCATATCTGTTGATGCTGTGCTGTGTCAGCCACTGTGCTCCTCGTCAGTGACGTTTTCTCTACCAGCCGTAAACTTTCGACACCATTCTGAGACATGCTGACGAGATAGTACAGTCTCTCCGTCAACCTCTTCCAACTGCCGATGAATTTCAGCAGCGGTTTCGTTTTACTCACAGAAATCGAATAACTGAGCGGACTTCTTCGCGAGACCAGTTTTCCACACGAGTCACCATTTGTGTTTACATACAACTAGCACTGTAGGTGGCGGGTGGCCGAAACTGCACAGTTGCCAACTCCATATATTAAAATTACCACACACTCCTTATTAATCTATAACAGATGAAACTCCAGAAATATCGGCTTTGTAAGCTTAGTTTCCGATCCTCCCTTGTACTTGTCACTTGCATTACTTCAACGTACTATTCACCTACCATGTCTACGATTTTCTGTCAGGTACCTATGTAATGTACACTCATGTCCAAAATTATTGTCGCATGTCTATAAATATGTTGTTGAAGGAATATAATTTGATAATGAATTCGCCCGGTATTTATGTTAGTATGTGTATAACCTGCAAAAACACGCATGTGGCAATTTCATGTTAAAAGAGCAGTAAATAAGAACAATAAAACGAAAATAAAACTTTCTTGTGCATATAGCAACATTTTGTTTTACTCACTCTAATATTCGTATTTATAATTCTTTTCCTATGAAATTTACCATAGAAATACAATTATACAAATAGTATCAATATTAAAAGTACCCTGCAAACTCATTATCAAATTATATTCTTACAAGAATACAGTTATAGATATGCAACAATCATTTTGGACATGAGTGTACGTGTATTGTGAACACGTCCATTTGATGTTTTGTAGGGACTGGCCAAGGGCACAATTATGGATCCTCTTGAGTCGGAATACTTCCCACGAAGTGTTTCTCTTATCTTCGCGAAAACATCGTAATCGCATCATGGACTCGTATCCAGAGAATATGTCGAATATTCGAGTAACTTCTATCGCCACTTATGCAAATCTTGTACAGCATTAGCTGTGACCTGCCCTGGTCATGCAAGAGGATGCGCATCGTTGTCAACAGGTGCCCACGACACCTTGAGCACTTCCTGGGTGTGGAATGAAGGCAATATTGCAGGAAATTGCAGTAGTATGCTGCATCGACCATCTCGACTCGTAACGTGCAGGATTACCCTCACGAAACGCACTATCTTTCGGCGAGGAGATCAAATATGCTTTCACTTGTTGAATTCCCCCTTGAATCGTCATTGAAACGAGCGAGTCTTGGTTTTGCCATTGTATCCGTTTGTCTAAAGGAAATGTTACCTTCCCTTTAATGGTGCAGCAAATTCTGTGCACTTGCATAGCGTTAGTTGCAATTGTGGGTAACTCACACTCAGTCCATTGGCTATCCACCTCCATCAAAAATGAATAGAGCTGAATTAGTGTGGTGGTCAATTTGGAGTCGTCTAAATGGTACATATCCTGAACGCTATCTGCCTTCATAAAGCATTTTAGATCTTCGCGCCACTATTTGATACAGCAACACGAATTGTTACCACATGCTTGACGTAATCCCATGCATTCTGACTACACTCTACTTAAAATTTGATCCACGCATGTTTAATTTTCATAAACATATTTTTAGGGCGTTAAAAATGTCCGCGTTTAATTCACAAACTGTAGTATTTGAGTGAATCAGACAACCGTTCGAACTCGACACTTTGCTCGCCTAGTCTTCCGTTATCAGTCACAAAATATCTGCAGGCATTTAACTTGCACCTCCTTCGTGACAGCAGTGTTGTCACTTTTTTTTAATCCCAGCCCATGAACAATTACTAATAGGATATCGAAAACCTAATTACCTACAGAAATATTTCATATTGGAACTTCACAATCTGTTTACATCATGGTTGGAAGTATTTCTGTAAGTCCTCTTTGAGCATGGAGTACAGCTGGTACCGCCGCGCTATGCATGTCTTGCCGTGATTCAAATCGGATCCACTGTAGCGGCAGTTTCTTTAAGAACCTAAACCTCTGAAGCCATGCCGGGATAACAAGAAAACTAACAAACCAGAGGAATATTACTTTGCCCAAGAAAGCCTAATTTATCACGAAAAGATGGATGCGTTGTACGAGTGAGGATCAGAAACTAAGATTACAATGCTAATATTTGTAGAGTTTCGTCTGTTATAGAGGAGTGTGCGGTAATTTTAATACGTGGAGTTGGCAACTGTGCAAAGTTTTAGCTACCTGCCACCTACGGCGCTAGTTGTATGTAAACACAAATGGCGAATCGTTTGGAAAACTGGTCTCACAAAGAAGTCCGCTCAGTTATTCGATTTCTGTGGGCGAAACTTGTAACCGTGGCTGAAATTCACCGGCAGCTGGTAGAAGTTTACGGAGAGATTGTAATGTCTCGTCAGCATGTCACAGAATAGTGTCAAAAGTTTGCGCACGAAAACGCGCGCCCGCATACAACCCAGATCATCAACGCTGCTGAAGCAGTTATGCTGGGACATCATCGACCACCCTCTCTACAGCCCGGACCAAGCGACTTTTCACCTGTTCCCGCATTTGAAGGAGCACCTAGAAGGCCATCGCTTCACTTCAAACGAGGAGGTAAAACACTTCATGACAACGTGGATGAGCACGCAAGGAGAGGATTTTTTTTCCCCAGGAGGGAAGCTTCAAACTTATCCCACGATGCGACAAGTGCCTTAACCGATAGAGACTATGTCGAAAAATAATATATACATATTTCACTGCAGGCTTTGTAATCTTACTTTCTGATCACTTCTAGTAATAATTCAACTTCCAAATGTAGTCCTCCATATGTCCGTGTCTGTGTGGAACCCTTTGCACATAACCATGGTCAGTGTTTCTTTTGTTAAAACAATCAATCCAAAGCCATGAATAGTCTTACTACAGGGTGTCTACTGGTCATGAAAGTCATATTTTGCTTAGTGGTCATGAAAGTCATGAAAAAGTCCTTTATTTACCCAACTGGTCATGAAAATCTGAAATCTCAGAGTATATTTTTATACTTCATACTTTTATACCTCATACTGCATGAACTGAAACAGTTGTATCAGGTCAGTAATTGTGAGAATTTCCCCCGCCAGTTAGTGCTGGCTAACTGGTACTTTACTGTCTTCCTAGCTGCTCCCCATTTCATCTTCTAGTCTCTGTAATATAGTAACAACTTTTTACTGTCCAACTTTCTGATCCCCTATTTCTTTACTTCTAAGAAATGTAAATTGTGTATTTTTGGGCCTTTAGACTTATGCAAATATTATTCGTTTGAGTTTGCAGATTTTAAATTTGATGATGTATTTTTTTTAAAACTAATTTCTTTTGTAATTTGTTTTGTCTTTGAGCAGTTCTCTGAGTGCTTAATTTCAGACAAATTTCTGCTAGATGGATAATTATACTCAGAATTAAAACTTCAAATACAGTATAGAGTGATTCACTGGTAAGAGCAGGCCCGTATTTAGGTAAGTGCTATTCTGTGCTCGAACACAAGGCGGCAGAATTTTAAATTCTTTCTTTAAGATTCACAATAAGTGATATTTAAGAACCGCAATTAAAAATTTGTTTACTGCCTTTTAAATTGCTCTTGCATTTTAAAATTAGTTGTCAGCTAATCGACATTATGTACATTAGACAAATAAGAACATAATGTGATCTTCATCTTAACCGATGCACCACTGATGGTAGGGGTTTATTATTACTAATGGTAAATTTTTATCGCCATGGTCATGAAAATTTGAACAAAAAGGTCATGAAAAAGTCATGAATTTACTTTCTGGTATTCCAGTAGACACCCTGTACTAACCAGGTACAGTATAGAAAATGAAGTGTGTATATAAAATTTTGTTCATGTGGTATCATAGTTCCTGAATATTCATTTTGCAGTGTACAAATATAATTGAAACAGTACAATCAGATCAGCAGTGTACCAATCAGATACTTGAAAAGCAAACTGCAACTAAAAACACAATATATTCATCTTGCTGATTCTTTTTCTGCTTTCCAATGTTTTTCAATAAATTAAAAATCTGTTTATAACAAATAAATTATTTACAGTTAAAACTTAACACAGAGGAACAAGGTCAACAGGTTTTGTTTTCATTTGCAACACAACATTCACTTGATTTCTATCAATACAATAATTTCACGGAATTACTTAATGTTTGGTGTCAACGGGAGCATTAAATTAACTCTAGATTAAAACATCATACAGCACATGCAGACTAAATGGAGGCTAGAAATAAAAAAAAAAAGCAGGAGTATAACTGAATCTAACATTTATTTACAATTTTTATATATTAACATGTTTACAATCGTTATCAAGACTTGCTTGTTCTGGAAGAATGAAGCATGGAATTTTCGTGAAGATAATACAGATCTTTATTTTACTAAAGCACATTTAAGTTTAACAATTCATATATGGCTCAAATGTAGAACTTCTTAGTTATTAGATAATGAACCCCTTTCAATTAAATAAATGTTTATTTGATCGCACAGTGACACAGACCCAGAATGAACATCTCATAAATATGCAGAGAAAACTGTCTGGTACTCAGTGGCGGCTTTAGCGGGTAGGCTGGGTAGGCACGGGTCTACCCAAATTTTTTGAAAAATACATAAACGCTAAAGATACAATAAAGAGTAAATATATTATCCCCTATTTATATTAATGGAAGATAATTATTTAACAAATAGCATCAACCACTACTGTAAAAGTGATTTCTTACTGTTATTAATCATTCAAATGTGTATATGTATCCTTAAGCGAGGAAGCGGGCCTATCCAAAATTAAAATCCTAAAGCCGCCCCTGCTGGTACATTTAAGTTTTATAAATTCAACCACAAGACGTTCGAGAACGGAAAATTTCCGGTACTTTAGATAATCAAAAGGAAAACAATAGAAAGAAATAATATAGGCGATATACGAGGGCATATAAAAACTATCACGTCATTACCAACAATATAAAAATGGAAAATTGTAGCTATTTCAATTCTGTATTCTCACACTGGTCCTTCGTTCTTACACTGTTATTCTCGCACTTATATTTAAATTTCGTCCATTCTGTAATTCTTTCACGAACAAAGCTAAATAACTGGAGTAATGACTCACGATTAAACAGGTTTGATCTTGTTGAGATAACGACACAGAATACGTAGTCTCTGAATTTGATATTTACATCTGAAATGAAATTAAATCTTTGAGTTTTACGTCCCACTATTATGCCGGCTAGGCTAAAGAAGACGGTGATGGGAAATGAATGCAATGGTGGAGCGGGAAAAAAACGGGAGAACTCCGCGGAAACCCATGCATACGGTGTTTGTCCACCACTAAGTCCACTTGGCGCAAGCCGAGATCGAACTAGGGACCTCAGACACCAAAGCTGAACGCTGTACAGTGAGCCACTACGATCCCGTTTATATCTGAGTTCCGTCCATCATTCAGGAGCTTGCTTATTTGCAATTTTGAAATAAAATAAAATCTTTGTGTTTAACGTTTCACGATTATGTCTGTTAGGCTGAGACGAGTGAATGATAATACAATGAGGAATTGGGAGGAAACGGGATTAACCCGAGAAAACTCATGAACACGATGTTGTTCCCCACAAACTTACTTGGTCGGGAATCGAACCTGGGACTCGACGTACCATGATCTAGAATCGAATATGGGGCCTTCGATAAAAGGTAAGCGCTCTACACTACGCCACAGTTCCCCCATCAAATTTGATGTGATTTTTAGTTGAGTGTCCCTTTCAGCAACGAGGTTATATAAGACTTGGACCTACAGCTTAACGTGGAATCCGAAGCACATGACCTCAAGCGGCGAATCGAACCCGGGTCTGCCACGCCCAAAGGCACGAACGCTAATCGCTTAGCCAGGACGGAGCTTTACCCCCATCGAAAAAGACAAGATTTTAGTTGTAGGTTTTAATATTCATTTTTACTATCACGAATAGAACTTGATGTTCGCATCGAACTGCACACCTTTGTGATCGAACCCAATCTTCATGAAGAACGGAAGACTTTTTAACTTTTATCGTTTTCGTGAATCTCAGCTTATCTCAAAGAACGATTGCCCCGAGTCGAATCTTTACGTTCAGTAGAAAGGCGTTAGTTAGAAAAAAAGCTAAAGAAAATACATAATTAGCTCTTGAACAGAAAACAGAGCTAAGCACACAGACGTACAATTAGAAATACATCGGTGACAAGAGAAAGAAACCAGCCCTTTTCAAAACGCGTTGTAACTAGTGATGAAAAACTATTACATATAAAAGTAATACGAAAGAAAAACCAATGACTTTCTCAGTAGCAAATACCAGCTCCGGCCACTCAAGATGGACTTCACCCCCCCCCCCCCCCAAAAAAAAAAGTTTATTCTGAATGTGGTGCGATATCAAGGAAGCTATATATTATGGAATGAAATTATCAGCTCATCCCATAAGTAGTGTCGTTTTTTCGATGATCACTGCAATGACGCCATCTGACAAGCGAATAGTGAAGTTAGCGATACGCGCCATAGCTGCCATGTAGGGCACTTCATTGTGCAGTAGTGATAGGACAGCGGTTTACTTCACGTTTTGGAATCATAGCTTGTGTTTGATCATGGCAGTGTCGGAGGACAGCATACGCCATGCCGTGTTGTATGAGTTTTGCCACGAACATTCAGCGAGCGCAGTGGTACGAAACATTAATGCTATATATGGTCAGGGTGTTATGGATATGCGGAAGTCCCAGAAGTTTCAGTCTCAGGACACTAGATTCACCGATAAGCCACAAGAAAGGAGACCTGTGCAGCTGGACAAGGATGACCTCCGAGCAGCGCTAATGCATACTGTTGAAGAACTGGCTAGCGAACCCATTCGACCGTTTATCGTCATCTGCAGCAGCTTAGGACGTCTTGAAGATCGATAAATGAGTACCCCATGCGTTAACGCCTCAACAGAAGCAGCAGCGAGTGGATCCTGCTCATCTGTCACAGACATGAACCATTTCTGGACAGAATGGTGACAGGGAATGAAAACTGGGTCCTTTACCATATTATACGCAAACGTCAGAGGGTACCTAAAGAAGAGGTTACAGCAACTGCACAAAAACAGGATCACCCCTGCCAAGTTGTGTTGAGTGTTTGCTGGAATATACATGGAATAATCCATTTTTGAGCTCCTGCCATGTAACCAGACAATCAATCCAAATGTCTACTGTCATCAGCTTGAACGCCTACAGCCTGTATTGTTATAGAAACGTCATGCTCCGGTTCATCGTAAGGGTGTGCTCATCCACAATGATAACGCGCACCCACACATGCCAAGAAGGTTCTGTGCTAGGATCGAGGAATGTAGCTGGCGTTTTCACCAGATTTTGCATCAACAGCCTTAACAGTCTTTCTTGCAGCCTTCTAAACCACATTTCCGGTAAAACACTGCAAGACGATGATGTGCAACAAACAGTGACCCAGTCCTTTGCCTTCAAAACCAGTGACTTCTTTCAGCAGGGGATTGAACAACTGGTTGAAAGGTGGCAGAATGTTGTGGAGTCTGATGGAAACTTTTTTTTTTTTTGTTTTTTTCTGATTAGCAGTAGTGTTCCAGGTAAGTTGTTCTTTTACTCACGCCGCAAATACATTACTTATGGGATGACATGGTAGATTAGACTATAACGGCGCCTTTTACGGCGACCAATTAGAATGATTACGTGAAGCACTATTAGTTGAACGTCCACCTTTTATCAACCAAAAGGCGTAATATTGTACTAGTACAGCTAGGATGGGACGTCCTGCTTTATTCCCATATTCACCGGAAATAACTCCCAGTTACTACCTCTTATTTTGATCCTTCGAGCACAGCATAAGGAATAAGAACTTTCAATCTCATAATCATATAAAAGAGACACTGGAGTAATTTTTTGCCTGTACGGATGAAGTGTTTTTCACAGATGGAACTTTGCATTCAGTTGATTGTTGACAAAAAGTCACAACTGACAGTAATGATTGATTATATTACCATTAATGTATATTTTGTAACGAAAGATCATATATTTAGATATGATTGAAATGATGGTTTCTATACACCCAATAACATAGTTCTAGATACATGCATGTGGGGATTTTATACTAGGAACATTGACGATGAAAATCGGAGAGGAAATTTAAGAGAAATGCGAAAAAGCTCTACAGTTAAAGGTACGATTCTAGCAAAGGAGAGGTTGATGGGACTCAATTAAGATTGTCGGCGGCAGGATTCGAACCCTGATTTCTGACTGAAAAGCAAGAATGCTAACTATTTATCTAAGCTTACTTGCTATTATTAATGCTTTACTTCCTTATTAATCTTTATGGGTGTTTAGATTATTATAATTGCAGCCATAAAGCCCAGCCGACATTCGTCACTAATGTTGTTTCTAAGTAAAACTGTTTTAACTAATAACTGTAAAAAGGTAGTGGCTCCGGACATAGTTATGTTATATATCTTAAGCATTGTATTAAATTATTATATTTGTCTAAATATAAATTGATGAAAAATTAAAAAGAGAAAAAATAAAAATAAAATGAGAGCTTGACGCTCATATACTTATCTGTACAGCGGCCATCTTGATCTCCCTATTGAGGCTTTGCCCAATCATTGAATACAAAACATGAAATAATTCTCTCTTTTCGTTTCTATAGAATCGATAGCACATTCTACATCATTGTTTGACTATTTGATGGTAATATGTAACGAAATTACTTTTGTATTTATTTATTTCACAAAATATCAGTCTGCAAGTTTTATGAATATTTAATAACAACAATGAGGAAGAAATTCGATTACGGCACTTTGTTAAAATATTACCATCTCAGTATTCACCTCGTTCGGCCAGGACGACAATTTTCGCATTCCAACTCGGAACTTCCCGACTGTAAAGAAATAACGCTAACCACTAGCCTAGGTGCATTTGGTAATGGATCCAGGTATCAGAACTGATTTTCTCTTGGTAAGTAGATTCTCTTTGCTCCTTCTTACTGCATGCACGTTAGATTTTTGTAAGTAACTACTTGAAAGAAGAAGTAAAATATATATTGATCAGAGCGCTTTGAATGGACTTCGGAATCCATCTACATTATAAATCTCGCCAACGTAGCTTAGTTGGTGAGTACAGTATAAAACAACTGAACAAAGACGACTGAGAATATAAACAGAGTAACTAAGAATGTATTTCGAAATTAATTCCAAAACTTAATAACTTACTAATATTCGGTGAAAAATACATTTCTAAATAAAATTTTAACAAACTTGTTTATATATTAACTACGTCCGTCCACTTTACTGGGCAAAAATAAATCGTCCGACGATTTTTAAGTATTTTTTCTTTAACTTGGTAACTGTCATTCAGGGTGTCTACCAAGCAAGCATAATCAAATTCCCTGACAAAATTATAATTTTCCCTGACTGTCATTCTTTTTTTCTTAGTATAACTCACGAAAAATAACTTAGATTTAAAGTGAACTGTAAGTTTTCATCATTGTTTATATGCTTATACAATATTCTACAAACGTACAAATGAACCAATTCATTTACCTGTAATTTATGACTATTTTAGTGGCATTCCTTCACCCCCCCCACAGCCCGGGAAAAATTTTTTCCTTGACATTCCCTGACTGGTAGACACCCTGTCATTGCAAGCGAAACCTTAACAAGGAAGTGTTTGGTTTAACGAGATTCTGATGGAAGAACTTGTATTTTTCGCTACGCCCCGCCCACCTTGGAAATTCCTTCAGACAACACTTGCTTTAATGATGTTCGTCTAACATTTAAAATAATAATAAACAAGTAGCAGCTGGTTCGATCCCCGGTCAAGTAAGTTTGTGGTGAACAACATCGTGTCCGCGGGTTTTCTCGAGGTACTTCCGTTTCCTTCCACGTTCTTCCATCACTATTCACTTGTCTTATTCATCGTCTCCCTTAGCCTAAAGAGCATAAGCGTGGAACGTTAAACTTAAATATTTCATTTTCATTCTCACAAACTTTAATAAGATGAATTAGTATTTCAAAACAAAAGGTATTTAAGTCTATAAATTTGTGGCATATAAAGTTATTTATTTTCTTTTAGGGTTGTATTCCACGGTCACTTAGTATTTTGTATCCTGAGCATTATACTAACCAGCTAATCTCAACAGTACTGCGGTTAGTCTATCAAGAAAGAGAGAACCGTAATTATTCTCATAGGAATACATAGGAAACCAATTTTTTTATTTTGTCTTGGAAATCGACGGTCTCCTGTTTCTTTCTTTGTCATGAATTTCAGTAGGACCAACTGTAAACTCCCTGCATCACTTGCGGACGTTTTTGACATCGATGCATGATTTGCCATGTCAATTGGTGATAATTTTCAATCGGTTTCACGCCTTTAGCGGTGAAAAACCGAATAACTGGGCGAACATTGCACTTGGTGGTAGCGCCAAACGGGAGATTCATTACAAGCGGCTGCTAAACCAAGACTGTGCGTTTTAGCGCGGAGTGTGTAGGCTTGTTTGGGAGTGGGGGTAAACAAGCACAATAGTGTTGCTAATAGCCACACGAATAGTTTCCCTGCGTCCCCAGCGATTTTGAGATTATCCTCGTATATTTACCAACACCTATACAATTTACAAAAGAAGTTCTTACACAGTAAAACTTCGGGGGGGGGGGAGGAGCGGGAGGAGGACACGGTAGCTCACTGCTACAACGCTAACTTTCTCTGATACGAGGGATCCCTGGTTCGATTTTAGGCGATGGAAAAGTTTGTGATCGGCAACATAGTGTCCGAGGGTTTCATCTCACATTCTCATTCCACTGTTTCATGATTACCCGTCTCGTTTAGCTTCCAGGGCACATCTGTGGGACATTTAAATATTTATTATTCGTATACAGTGGTGTTATATATATATATATATATATATATATATATATATATATATATATATATGGAGGGAGAAAGAGATGGATTGGTAGATAGATAAACCATGTAAGGTAGACAAAAGCAAACTTTTTACTGGATGCCACAAGTGACACGCAGAGATCTACACAGTATCCTAATACAAGGTGATGTGACGAAATTAAGTAGTACTGCGAATATATTGGAAGCTAATTATGCACGACAAACAGTTGTCAAAAAATATTGGAAAGACTAATTTCAGCAATTGATCGACAATTGTTGATGATGGTATATATGCGTTTCAAATATAAATAACCCTCACCACTACACTCAGTTTTTATTCTTGATATCTAAGCATTTGAGATTAAGAAATAAACGCTTATACTTTGTTTGAGAGATCATATATTTAAACCTGTAGCTGTACGAATTTCTACAAACAAAGATAGTTAAACTAAAATTTACTGTTCCTGGCTATAACTGGGTAAAATTTACTGTTATGTTTGGGTATAACAAACGGTTCTGCGAACTGGAAATATTTTAACAACCGGTTCTAGGGAACCGGTGCGAACCGACTGAATAAAATCATCCTGCGTGTAAGTAAAACAAGAAAGAAATGAACTTGAAGAAAAAAAGGAATAATGGTCGGAAGATCAGATAAACGATTTAAGTTCAGCCAGATGTAACTCTTCCTTGTTAATGTAGTTATTAACAGGTTTAAATTTCTTTCAGATTATACTTATGGTGAGTTTAGACGAAATGGGCCGTTAGTAACGAAAAAAGAAATAGAAAACAAAATTATTAAAGCCTAAATTTATGTCAAGACCCAAACTCTACGTACGTGATATTGCCGAAAGTTGGTAATCACACCATGTAGATTTGATTTTTTCCCGTTTATATTGTCCCTCATAATCTCTACACAACTGAAGCACTTTATACTGTAGTTTTTGTTTTAAGGAATAACATATCTACAGTGATATTAACGTATGTAAGTCTGTGTCAATGTGTGGTCATACTAAATTTTCTGCGCGTTCCATTTCAATATTTTTTTTTGTTTTTACAACATAAAAATAACAAGAAGACACTCAATTTTAACGCTGTTTATGTAACAAACTTTTTAAAAAAAAAAAAAAACGAGATAACAATTTCAATACATACATATTTTATGTATTGAATGTTACGTCACATTTTTTTTATTTCATGTGTACTTCCCATGAGTTCAAAAAACAAACAAAAGTTATAACACAAACAAACCTGGAGAAAAAATATATACAGGGAGATATGATAACAATTGTATGACCAATACAAATTGACAAGCTCTGATGTTGAGTATCACTAACTGCTGTATTGACTTGTACATAGCACCTTTGTATTCTATAGTTATACGTAATAATTTTGTTCACTCTCATATATTTCTATAAAATGATCACTCTGTGCAATTACTAATTACATTTGTGTGTTCCTTGATAACAATTTATTTCTTGAATGATTAGTGATTTGTTTCCAGCATTTTTTAGTTTCCGTTTACGATCTCTGAAGGAAAATATGCATAACGAACACTAAATATTTGAGCTTTGCTTTCTTTATTGCCTATTTTGCGTAAAAGCACTTTTCTTTTTTTACTGCTAACAAAAAAACTTCGATTCCTAATTATTCGATATCAAATATTGTCACAAATATATTTTTCTTCACAATTTTATGATAATCCTATCTATTTTGGTTCTGTACGCCACTTCGCCCTGAATTGTAAACCCTGACAAGTGATACAAAAAAGATGAACACGGTTTATTTTTCTCACTTATTTTGAAGATTGGTCTCATTATTTCTACAAGGTCTACATCACTCTCTCGAATTCAATGGAATGATCTCTACGTGGTATCATTATGACAATCCTTGTTAGACCACTAAGCACAAACAGCCAAGTTCACAATATAAAGGAAACGTTTGGCCTACCAAGGAGAAGGAAAAAGTTTTGTATTCAACAACAGTAATGGATTTGGTGCCTTAATCACAAACACAACCTCAGCACCAAATCACAACATTCCTATTTTCTCTCGAGTTTTCACAATAATATGATTGTTTGCAAAGAGTTGGTTTTACAAATAGTTATCAACAACAGTGACCGACAAAAGAATATCTCTTAAGTTTCTATAGCATCATATACGTATGACTTTCAAATTTACCAAACGGAATACAATATTCCAATGCACTGTTCTTTTACTGTAAATAGTTGACTCTACCTGTGTACTGCAGCTATCGTACGTAGAAAATATCGGAACACAGTAAACTCTCCTATCAAAAGCAATTGTGTTTAAAACAATTACACATGTATATACTTTTTGCTTTTAGAAGAAGAAAAAAAGGCTTTTAAAAGTTATCAGATGTGTCATTAAGCAAATAACTTATGTCAAGAATGTACAGTGGTATTACCGTTAAGGATCCTTCGTTTTCTTTGGTACTACAATGTGTAAACTAGTAACTTTTGTACTGATAGCACTTGTAAGTGATTATTTGAAACATGGAAGAATGCACATGGATTATGCACAAAATGTACACGTCAGTCTTTTAAAGGGAAGTCAAAGTACTAATACACACGCAATTGTAATTTCTATAGATTTTTTTCCCACAAGTATATATACACATAACATCATTTGTAACATTGAGTGACTAGGAATCGAAACCAACGCATTAGATCTCTGTTTCAGCTGATGATATTGAACCGCATTGGACCCAATGGCTGACTGCTGAGGTGACACTGTCCATCCTATCTATTCGATGTCCAATTTGAGAATCATTGCTTGAAAGTGACGCGGAACGTGATCGAGGACTGTGAACTAATACAGTACTACGCCATGAACCATTGCTGCTGGAACTGTACGTGGTGCGCTGGGCAATATGACTGACGCGGCTACCATCAGAACCATTACAGGTCACAGTCGGTGCTTGAACTTCTGACTGCCTACCATTAACACCATACACTAGTGAATATGAATGCGCATTGTCTAGTAAAATATTCGCTGATGAACTTTTCGAACTAGGCTGTATACCGACCGCAGAATTTCTAGACATTTTGGCTATACACATTTTCCCTAATGGTTTCACAGTCTCACCAGTTGATGTAACTACTTCGTTCCCTTCTAGTTTCCCATGTTTTCGTTTGCTTTCACCGCATAGTTCGTCACAAGAATCACATTTTTCATCGATGCAGGAACCAGATGTTTGTGTCCCTTTGTCCACGTGCGAGCTAGTGTCACTCTGAACACAATGACACGTATCGCAGTGTTTCTGTTGAGAACGTTCTTTCTCTCGCTCCTCCAACACTTTGGCCATAATAGCAGCTGACACAATGTCTATCGACTTTGCTTGTTTTGTTTCACTTCCACTTTCTTTGTCTGAAAAATAAACATAAAATAAAAAATTAAACAAAATCTCAAACCATAACATGACACACTTAAAATGAAATCATTTATATATTAAAATGCTAGGTTTGTATGTTTGTGGTTAATTCTTTTGACAATATCATCTTGAAAACCACAAGCTTTAGAAAGATGCTGTTTTCACTGATCGATTGCAAATTTTGTGTAGATTGTTCAGTTCTAGTTGAATATTTTAAAAATATGACTATTTCTTTATTACATTTTTTTAGTGATACACTGGAAGTATTGAAATTTTAAGAAGTAAAATATCATATTCTATGAGTTATACATTCCAACATCACATATTTGTATATAGGGTTAGTATATCTCTCCGGCGTTTGTTTCATGGCCAAACGATAATGAAAAACGAAGGATAATTATCTCTCCAGTCTAAGATGAATCTTTACTGATTGACGTGTTTTGCCCAATGAACACCATATATCACTGACATTATAATTAATTGTGTATGTGTGTAATGTATTTGCTTATTACATACTGCATGCAAGAAGAAAGAAAACACTGATCATACATGAATTAGAAACTCCAACCGGAAGTAGTTGAAATCTTACAAATGGTGTGATATTGAAAAAAATCTCCACTTTATAGTACCCCTTGCCGATTTTTATCAAGACGTCTTCACTTGTGTCTGCAAAGGAATATATACAGATGTTGTGAGGAATGACAAGGAGATTCATACTGTATGTGAATGATGCGTTGTGTAGAGAGCACAGGTTCGGCTAGTATTTATAGTTTGAATTTGACACTTTCGATTACATCAAGATAACGTTTTAACCAGTTCACAGGCTACACAACTTGTTAAGTTAAATGTTAACAAATTTGAGTCTTAATGTATTATAATCGTCATATACTCAATAATTTCTTAACTTCCTAGTTATATTTTAATTTTTGCGAAATATTTCAAATATAAAGTTACCATCAAGAAAAGACGAAACAGTGAATAAGAGACCCTTCACATTGTTAATGTATACTTAAGAATCGTTTAATCTTCAGTTCCTTCATAACGATTTTTTTTTTTTTTAAAGGAAAGAAACAATTTCAAGAAAACCAAAAATGGATGAAAAGATTGTGATCTTGGCCAATAATTAGTTTTTGAATCAGGGACCACAAAATTTTTGAACGGCCCCTAAAATGAATTTTTATATTTTCTACGAAATAAGTACATCATACTGAGTTAACCGATAGTCTGAGTTTGGCTACACTATATGTAGTTTTCCAGACATAAGACCTACACGAAAATTTTTGATTGAAATATATTGGATCTTCTGCTCCAAAAAAGAAAGAAAGAATCTTTTCCCACATAAACAACTAGTTTATCAACAGGCCTTTCTCAATTTTAGAACCGTTGCACCAGAAGTGAAAAATCTGTTTATAAACTGATTTCATTTTCATGTGAGTGATGTAACTTGGTGAAAAGCGGTACAAAATAGGTGGCTGAAACCATACGGGGAAAGTCTTATAAACAACGAAAAGGAGTTTCACTTTTTCCCTTAATAATTATGAAGGTATCATTTTTATTTCAAAACAATGATTCACTAAAATACGTTTGAGAAAATTCCATTTTTGTTAAAGGTGTAGAAAATGCTATTCCATAATATCGATTCAAGTTCTATATGGAAAACAGGTTTGGAACTAAAACCTTCTATTCTTCTTGCTCCTAGCTCAATAGGATTGACATAACGTTATAACTCTCTGTTAAATTTAATTCCCATATCCTGCTCATGACCACTGCGTTGCTCCGACTGACCTTAAATTGCTCAGCGAGTTTCCCCACAGTCATCATTCTCCGCCCCTTCCTTCCTGTCTATGTAGATAACTTACTGAACGCTCCTCGTATTCAAATGTAGTGTTAAAAAAATCCTTTCTTAAGTGAAGCATGTTCGATTTGTAATTAAATAATACATGAAGAAAGACATTTTATTATTTATTTGCACTAATACGCGAATATGTACTATACAAACATAGGGAACACAGTCGCATTGCTTTTTGTTTCAGGTTACAATTCAATACCATTACAGCGAATTTGATCGTGAGCGAATTAAATTTGTTATACGTTATTACCGAACATATCTTTTTCAATGGTATTCCGTTCTGAAGATTTTCTTTTGATGAATACACTTCAGGGTAGGCAAAAACCATGGTTTTTATTTAAAAAAACAAAAAAACCGGTTTTTTGGTTTAAATCAGTTTTTTTTGGTTTAAACCAGGTTTTTATGGTTTAAATAATTTGCTCTATATATTCATATATATGGACAGAAATAAGTTTGTTTCGCCTTGATGTTATTATGCAACAACCGGGTTATGCAGGAAGGAGTCACATAAGCTTAAAGCGGAATAAAAACAGCTTCTCGAGTTACATCCGAGAGAAATTGTCCTCCATTTGAACTCGGAACCAGGACTAATTGGCCACAAATGCGGTACGTCTGCCGACTCACTCACGAAGGAATCCTGATTTTAAAAAAAAAAGTTGTACTGATCTTTACATGCTTCTTAACATAACTGTCAAGTCATTTCAGAAGGACAAAAAGATAAACAGTTGGACAAGTGAAACCATTACACAGAATTACATATGAACAATTTCAAAGTACTACGGAGTACAGAAGAACTAATTTAGTTCAAGTTAGTTAACAACGACTTTTATTGGTCCAAATTAAAGAAATACACCGACTTAATCTGCATATCAATAAGAAAAGTGAATAAAGATACGAATTATTTGAGTCCACTTTGGTTTTTTTGGTTTAAACCAGTTGTTTTTTTTGAAAAAAAAAAAAAAACAGCTGGTTTAAACCATGGTTTAAAACACCTTGGCTTAAACCAGCCAACCTTGATACACTTTTATAGCCAATTCTGAAACTAGGCGTATACTGAGGAACATGATTGAGGAAAGTAATTATGATCACATTAAGGTTGTTATTTCAATTCAAGTTTTGAAGTATATTTTCGAAAGTGGAGGGGGGAGAGTGATATTGCGTTTTACTCCCCCCCCAAAAAAAACCTAGTGGGTTTACCACCTGGAAAACCTGCTTCACCCTGCCATGAGTACCAATAAAATTTCAGTAATATTCTTAAGTTACCACTACTGAGACAAAGAAATCAATGTAAAGATTGTGTTGTGAAAAGACACACTGAGAATGAGTGTTCGATTGTAACACTCGAAATATTACAGTAAAAATTGCCCGAGGAACATCAGCAGGTAAGTCATTCGAAATATTATAATGTGTATATGCTCGATAAGTAAATTATACGACATCAACCAGCCTGCAAGCGTCAGGCCGATACCTAACTTCTTATCATGCACAGATCCAGGATTTCAACAGAGAAAATATACTTTCTACTGAAGAACAATAAAATCACGACAGAAGAACAAAAAGGATGCTACAGAGCCAGAAAAAATCCAAGGACCAGATCATACTAGATAATGTGCTTACTAAGCAAGCTACATTTCACAAAACAGTGTACCATTTATAACTACCAAAAATTTTCGATTCAATCCAACATCTATATCTAATGTAGAAATGAAATGAAATCTTTGAGTTTAACGTCTTACAATCATGCTCTTTAGGCTAAGGGAGAGGATGATTAAAGCAAGTGAATGATGGAAGAATTGGTGGAATGAGAAAGTGGGAGGAAACGGGAGTGACTCCTAAGAAAACCCACGGACACGATGTTGTCCACCACAAATTTACTTGGCCGGGGGTCGAACCAAAGACCTCACGCACCAGTGGTAAGCGCTGTACCACTGAGTCACCGTGCCCCCTATATCTAATGGAAATACCTCAAGTATAAAATACATCCTACAACCTTCCACTTTCTGAAAACAGCTATGAAACAACGATCCACAGAACTACATCTCTCCAATGATAAGAAGAAAATAGTATTTCAAGAAATAAAAACGAACAGAGGTATATTCTAAAGGGGATTCTCTCAAAATACTCTACATAATGTCCAACCCTTTTCGCAAATCCTTTGCAAACAATCCCTATTTATGGCTTTAAGGTAATAGTCCCAATCATGTGTAATTAACCACCTACTATATACAGACGACCTAAAGCTAAGCACCACCTCCATCGTTTAATAGAAATAGAAACAGTTTTTAGCCGTGACATCTGTATCGAACAAGGGATAGACAAATACCAATCAACATCTCCAAAAGAAAGAAAGAAAGAAAAAAAAAAAAAACAATTCACTACAAATGCCTGAAGAAACCACTACAAATGTACGGACCACTACAAATGCCTACTGCATCTTCGAAGTACTGAACAGAAAACAATGAAACGCATCTTACAGGAACATTTAGAGTCAAGAATTAATTTAATACGCAGAATTCAAATTACTAATGCTAACAAAGTTAGTCATCAATACATTTATAGTACTTCTTATACACTTATTTGGCCTAATAAATAGGTAGTTTATAACTTAAAAAATATATATATATATGCAATTGTCTTTCACCAGCATTTATTTCTTCCTCACTTTTCTCATTTTCTGTGAGAAACACAGAAGCTAAAACATTTTGAATAATTAATTTTATTTTTTTTTCCTTTTCGCAGCGAATAACGTACTTTTAATTTGAGACACCAGTCAGACGCACTCGAGACACCGTCGCCAGTCAATAAGACACCAAAAGTGAATGAGAATAATATCTTGTGAAACCCAGAGCGTAACTGGGTAGAAAGCCAAATGAACGATAACACATTCAGAATTGCCAATTTATTATTATTTTTCGAACTGTTTTCTGTATATCGTTAACCTAAAACATTTATCAACTCCTTACATTTTCCATTAACTTAGATGGAAATATTTATAGGAGATGAACCGTGAGAAATACCTGTTGGCTATATTCTCAAGAAGGTAAAAGAGTGTAGTGACTTTCAGTGTTGCTCGAACTAAACATGTACGCCTAAGGACAATTACCATACAATCATACATGGATTTTCATAGGTCTACTCGTAACATCTTAAGGAAGCTACTAACAACACCAGAGTTTCCAGTTTTATGACAACGCCAACAAACTTTGTACATCTCAGAAGAGTGCATCGGTGTAAACCAGTATATGAGCCTCGTTGGTTCGTTCTTCAGGTATTGCATATAGCGCAGTGGTGTTCAATGTTATATTAGGGTGTCTACTAAAATTCCAAAATGAAATTTCGTGACTTTTTCGTGAACTTTTCTGCCCCAAACCATAAAATTTAATAACATTCTCAAGAACGAATTTGGGTGCGAATTGGGCCGAATTTTCATGCATGCGATATTAGCGTGCTTTGCTTTCGATTTGGTAGCGTCTAAAGCCGACCATATACATTTTTGGTGGTGAATTTTGACGTTTTATAGAACAAAAATTTCAGTCTTATGTATTTATATTTGTACAGATAGCAAAAATCGTGACCCAAAAGCTAAATTTCGTGACTTTCTTGACTTTAATGACCGTTTTCTGATTTCGTGACCGATAGACACCCTGTAAATTTTTTTTATAGATAATGTAGTGAAAATGCGCTAAAGCGGCAGTTAATATTTTTCCATTGCGAGAGCAGCTGATTCATTTCCTGCATTGTTCGCCGGCTGCATGGTGTGAAATCGTTGTCGGGCTCTTAAGACGATTATAGTAATTTAGCCATCCATTTTCAAGTCACTTGGAGGGCTAGTGGAATCAGCATGGCAAGGAGTGAAATTCATCGCAATATTGGATAATCACCAATCCCCCCTTCGCCAGTGATTTTCTGAGCTATACTCCCTCCCTCTAGTGAAGTAAAACACATTGTGTTTGAGTTATACTGATTCGAAGTGTGAGAATACCAGTAAAAGGACAATAATAGTGATAAAATTTTAAATTTTAATATATCTTAATGTTGCACTTAATGCGTAAAAGTGTTCTGGTGTTAGATTTTCATATATCGTTTTCTAGGAATATATGATCAATATTCATTATCCAGGTAACGTATTCGTATTTCTTTTATATGGTTGTTGACATTTCATGGCATCTCGTATATCGTGGCATGTATGACATTTACCATTTTGAAAAGAAAAGAATCTTAGGCTCTCCCTATCTAAGATTTACATCTTCTGTTTTTTCTTACGTACTACGAGTATTAAAAATGTCCAATTCTCCGACCACTCAGGCTTTTGTTTGATTCTTTTTTCTGGAGATTACCTTTACCGAGGTATATAATAATAGTCCATGGGCTGACAAGATTTGAGTATAATTTGGGGGTACCAGATTTCCTTCAAACCATGATTGTATTGGTACCTGTGGACAACGAAAAACTATGATGGCCATCTCGGAACGGTAGCTTTTCAAGATGGTGTCGAATCAAAGATGGCGCCCGAGTTGATTTACAAAACGCAATATCTCGGCTCCTAATTATCGAATTTTAACGCTCTGAAAAAGAAAGAAAAAAAAAGATCATTATATTTGCAACAAATATTGTTCTTATCATTTCTGCCGTATCTCTGACGATATGTGAGGAAAATAACAAAACCAACTTTGGATCGCTTTAAGTTTCATTTAATATATACTAATCGTGGGAAGAAAAGATTTTATGAAAAAATTCTTCGGATTAAAAAAAAAAATAATTAGCTGTCGTTTGATATATTTGTGAACATTCTAACAATAATACAACCGGAAATATCAAGATTTAAATGTCCTCAAAGGTCCGCAGCGTTTAGAAAGCTCAAATAAAGATCTAATTTTTAAAATAGAATTTTTCTTCTACAAAAAGCTCGTAACACGAGCTACATTTCATATTATTTTACTCTCTTAAAATGTAAACTTACCTTGCGAATTTTACTTCTCCTCTTCACTGTTTGAAAACCCAATTTCTTCGTTAACTCTATACTCCTCAACATCTATTTGAGGTAGGTTGTCACAATCGGCGAGCTTATAAGCAGGTGTACAATCCATGTTATTAAACAAAAAAGAACAGCTAGGCAGCTTATAGAAACGAGAACAAGCTTTTGGGGCACGTAATCCGTCATCCACTGAACAGATAAATGTCCACTCTCGTCAATTGTCCAACATTGGTTTTCAGGCTCGGAAATTTCAGGAAAGGTCTTCAGGCATCGTTTTCAAATTACAAAGTTGTAATCTGCTCTAAGAACATGTTGATAGAGGCAATCTTCGCAGGGAGGAAGTTGAACAGAGTCGTCTACTTCGAAATAATGGTACCGTGCTTCATTTGCTCGATCAATACGCTTATTTTCCACACACAGGAAGGAAACATCCTTTTGTAGTTGGCTGGAAAGTTCACTGTTTGTATTTCAGTCTCTTCCAAAGAAAATAAATAAATGCATAAATTCATCATTATTTCGTAATAGTTTAATTGCCTTTAATTTTCCTTTACATAGCACTAACTGAATCACAACCAGTCATTGCGTGAAGGGAAGGTGAAGGAGATTCTAAAGGAAATCACAAAACAGAGACAAATTTCCTTACGGTACATCAATAAGACGAGAGTTTTTTGTTCCACGCTTAATGTAAATATTACTTTGATTTTCAATGTACACAGACGCATATGCAGACAGAACAAACACATCCGTGTCATTTTACTGACATATGACATTTGAAAACTCTTGTGAGGCATATTTAATATGTAACATCATTCTCGTATCAGCTTCTTCTTGAGATGACAGTTCTGGTACTTCACTGAAATCTTCTGCTGTCATTTTTAAACGCTTCTTTCTATACGTTATTTTCCTTTCAAATCCATTCTTTTCTTCTTTTATCATCAACTTTTTGCTAGGAATCTCGTTAGTTTATTCTTGCTGTCCTTATTTCTTAAGACTAACTTCCAGTTTTGTACTTTGTGTGCATTCTTCAAAACATGAAATGATTCCAAAAAAATTTCTATCTATCTTTAAAATTATTTCTTTGTTGGGTCTTTTACGCCTAATCTCCTGATTATTTTTGAAAGTTTGCAACTGAATTTTTAAATAGGGTCAAAGAAACATTTTATTCTTTTCTAAACGATCATGTCAGGTCTAAGTTTTTTTCCCTTTCTATCTTGCCAATAATTTTGAACTTTTGTCGGCGCTTCTATGCCTGTTGAAATATGAACAATGTTCCAGGAATTTTTGTCAAAAGAGTTGGTCCACTCATTGTGCAGAAGCTCAACTAAGGCCGGAACTTGTTCTTCGTCTTTAGATATACGAGTCTTCTGAAGATCCGGATGCTGGTATTTCTTTTGTGGAACGATCTCTACAAATTCTCGCATCTTCCCAAGTGCTGAAGCTCGATATTCTGCGGCTGAGTAGTATTTACTGACTACTCCAAGCTTTAAAACTAAATCCTTTTGTCCTACTTGCTGTCTATGTATCTTTATTTACTGTCTTCTCTAAAGCCTGATCAATCGGAATTCGTGCAAATGGATTCTTTGATTTAAATTGGACAGAAGACTCTCCAGACGTAAACTTAAAAATGGAAGGTAGATTTTAATTTAACGACTCTTTCAGCAGCGAGGCTATGAGATGGGACTTACTGATTAACGTGGAATCCGAACCACATGAGCTCCCGCCGGGACAAATATGGAAGGATTTGTATTTTAGAGTTGGGATACTTCAACCTGGCATAGTTTATTTTACCTAAAGCAAAACACCATGGGATCATTTCTTGTAAACACGAAAGGTAGAGTCAAATGAACTTCCCTATCAGCTCGAATCAAGCCCAACAGTAACTCCACTAAATCTATGTAGAACATCCAGAAAGACGAAAGTGCTCCATTTTCATGTCTCAAATGATTCAGACAGCCTACGAAAAGAATAAATATTTATTTGATTTTATCTTTCCATACAATGTTTCAAAGTTTTGAGGTATGTTTGCGGCAAATGAACAAAATAACTCATTTAATAACGTTTAACTGTAAAAGGAAGCTGAATATTTTCGACTTTCAAATGATCCAAAAGCTCATTCCAAATTATTCTCATTATGTTTGTGCAGGGGCGGATAGATACTGCAAATGGAGCCCGGGAGCACTGTAGTACAGGGGGCCTCCGATTCCCCGCAACACATTTCAAGGGCCCTTGGCATTCAGAAAGAAATGTAATGGTCAATGGTCAATTATTAATTCTGTTGGAAGCTGTCATACCAAATGGAGCACGGGAATTAAATATAGTATGATTCCACCACTGGGCGTCGTTAATTATTGGCAGGGGGCCTACCGGGATTTACCCGGTATCCCGGTGGCCTGTCCACCCCTGTATTAGCGGAGTCTTACAGCACGATTGTATTTCTTTCAGTCTAAAACTTGATAAATGCAGACAATTGTAACTATTTCTGATTTTATCAGGGTGGATTGATTTAAATCAGTCTGATTTAAATCACGATTTTAATCAAGATTTAAATCACTTGATTTTTTAAATAAAAATCGCTGATTTAAATCAAATTCCGAAATGAATTAATTTAAAGTGAAAGTAAGTAAAATCAGTTTCTCTTCTGTTATTTCGATTATGGAAGATAATAATCATAATACAATGAGACTCAATGTATGTAAACACAGTATGAAAACAAAAAAAAAAAAAAAAAAAATGAAATCTTTAAGTTTTACGTCCCACGGTTATGCCGGTTAGGCTAAAGGAGACGGTGATGGTGAGAGATGAGTGAAATGGTGGAATGAAGAAAGTGGGAGGAAACGGGAGAACCCCGAGAAAACCCACGAGCACGGTGTTTGTCCACCACAAAGTTCACTTGGCGGGGGCTGGGATCGAACCCGGGACCCCAAGCACCAGAGGTGAACGCTCTACCACTGAGCCACCGCGCCCCCCAGTATGAAAACGAGTATCATGTAGAGAACTATCAGGGAAAATCCCGTTTGAACGGGTTACGGGTGAACCCTGCTTCCTTCTCTTTGTAACAAAGGCTTTTAAAATTTCTATTCCAACGGGGAAATCACCATGGACATTTAAGATGAAGACTCTTTTGTGTCCACGTCTATTTGTTTGTTTCCAGATAATAGAAGCGTATTTAGAGGGGTCCGATCCCCTCTCCGAAACAAACAAAAAAAAAAAAAAAAAAAATAGATTTTAAAATTTTGGGCGAAATTTATGTACTAAATACATAGAAGTTCCTCGGGATTGTAATACGAGAAATTTATGGATGCGTTAAAATATCGAATAATACTTATGATAAAATGGATACTTGACCCCATTGCAGAACATGCCGCGATCTGCGATGTGATCGCAGAAAATTTGCCGCGCCTGTGCAGGAAAAAATGTCAGAGGAAATAAAATAGCCAACAGAAGAATATAAAAACGTGCCTGCTATCTATAGATGTCTTAAATGCACGGACAACTCGCATTTGAACTGTTTTGCACGTCACATAAAGTATATTTTTAACAATCATAAGTGTTCTTTCTTCTGGAACTGATCATCTTGATTTTTTTATTTTGGAATTCCTGCAGGAAATTCGTGTTATTATTCAGTTCAAAATCTCTTATCGTCGCGAATTGTGTCGAGGAATTTGAAGCTTTAAAATATACAAAACGATAATTATGCCTGTTGTGCTGTATGGTTGTGAAACATGGTCGCTTACACTGAGGAAAGAATGCAGATTGAAAGTTAGAATAAAATCCTGAAACGAATATTCGGAACCAAAAGGAACGGAAATGAGGAATGACGAAAACTTCATGATGAAGAACTGCATAATTTATACCATTCACCAAACATTGTTAGGGTCATCAAATCTTGGACGCTCAGGTGGGCAGGACATGTAGCGAGAATGGAAGAAAGTAGGAACATATTCAAAGTTTTAACTGGAAGTCCAATCGGAAAACGACCATTAGGAAGACCTAGGCACAGATGGGAGGACAATATTAAGATGGATCTCGCAGAAATAACAATACAAAATAGAAACTGGATTCAGTTAACTAAGGATAGAAGTCAGGAGAGCTTTTGTGAACATGGCATTGAACCTCCGGGTTCCATAGGTCATAGAGTGAGTGAGTTAATTTTAGGCGAAATTTATGTGCTTTATATGTATTTCGTGCTGCTAGCTAGTTCCAATTGTTTAAAAATATGCCCCTGCCAAATATCAGTAACTTTCGTGAAAAGAAAAGTATCATGTTGATATACATTGCTGTACTTTTTCCTTAATGCTTAAGAAACATTGTTTGGGATTGAAATAGGTTAACGATTGGGAATTAATTCAAAATTAAAACCCAATACTTTCACTTAAATGACATAATTAACATTTAATACTAATTCCTAATGTTTTTTCTTCAGTTCGCGACTTGTATTATACGAAGAAAAAGATTTGATTTAAATCAAAAAAATCGATTTAAATAAAAAAAAAAAAAATTAACAAAAATGATTTTTTTGAAAAAAATCATGATTTTTTTCCACCCTGGATTTTATTGCTAAGTCCAGAATGAAGTCCAGCATTACCAAGTAACTTCCCAATAATAGAAAGTAGGTTACAAACGAGTGAAAAGGTCCCATCAATACGAAAATACTGTCAATTTCATGGGATGTGTCCATTTAATTCCTGTTGCTTATGAAAATTGGCCTGATCTACAACAACAACAGTTTCCAAATTTAGGCTTGACTTTATTTGATTGCGCTCAGTCCCTATTTCATTAACTGTTGACTTATCAGTTTGCTTGGTGATTTATGAAAGGTAAATAAGCTACTGAATTTGATTTAACTTCAATATTGTTAATGACAAGTATATTAAATTCTGTTCAACTGTCTGATTTCCAGAGTTGCAATGCCGACTTAGAACCCAAAGTAAAATTTTCCGTTTAGATTCCGAAAACAAGCTAAGGCAATCAGGAATTGGCTACATTATAATCTTAGGAGGCTCAATCTTCTTACCTGCAATATATTCTGATTAAAGGTGAATGAACTACAGCGTTTATTTTCTTATTATCACTGAATACAGGTTTCAGAAGTAAACACGAGCCTGACACTTTCTGAATTATAATGCTATTAACTCGGTGAGACGTTCTTTTTCCTGCTCCACTAAGTGTCTCCTCATTCCTATTGATGTTATCAAAGGCAACGACAGTCGGAAAACCCTTAATGAATACCGCTAGGGACAGGGATTTGATTGTCTTGAACTGAAGCAATGTTTGCATGCATAATGAAGTGTATTTCAAGTAGTTTCGAGTAACTACAACCATGACCATTCGATTCAAAAGTAAAATTAGTTCGTCATTACCATCATATTTAGGAGTTAAAATGTTACCACGAAAAACTGCATAAATTGCATAAACTCCATAAACATTCGCCAACAGCTCACAGTGTGCGAGTATTTATAGAAACATTCCACTTCACTATTTACACTGAATTGCAGTGCTGCCGCTCGCACCTTTGCACATTCACATTTTGATATTTCTGATTGCATTATTGTTAGAATGTTCACAAATACATCAAACAAAAGCTAATTAATGTCTCTTTTCTTTTACTCGAAGTATTTTTTCATAAGATCTTTTGTTCTCACAATCAGTATAGATTAAATGAAACCTAAAGCGCTTCGAAATTCATTTTTTGTTATTTACCTCACATATCGTGAAAGATACAGCAAAAATTATGAGAACATTTGTTGCAAATATAATGAGCTGTCGTTTTTTATATATTTTTTTTTATTTTTTTAAGCGTTATTAGGAGCCAAGATATTGCCAGTTTTATAATTCGACTTTGGCGCCATCTTTGATTAGACGCCATATTGAAAACCTACCGTTCTGAGACGGCCATCATAGTTTTTCGTGGTCCTCAGGCACCAAAACAATTGTGGTTTGAAGGAAATCTGGTACCCCTAAATTATACTCACCTTACCTATACTGGCCCATGACTATAATCACTACTCTTCCAGGTCAGATCGCGATTTTAATGTTACCAAGAGTAACTGAGTTCGACGCTTATTCGGCATTCTTTTTCCAAGGACTTGGAAGTAGTAAACAATTAAATATTAAACGCGAATGATTGTGGACTTTAAGGTCAGAATTCAGAATGAAACTTCCAAAGCTGAAGTAAATACGGCGCATGACAGTCCCCACATAAGGAGACACTGGTATCGCAAATATACTAAAACTCAATCAAGAAAAGATTGGAGATTTTCGACAATATTCCACGAACAAAATAGTAGTACTATTACTAGTAATAATCATCTGTTTCACGTAATATGTAATGCAGACACAAAGGTAACACCGTTTCATCTAGCCAGGACGGAGTTCATTACAAATTATTAATCAGATGAACAAAAACAGCAAAACAATTTCACGAAATCCTTACGATTCACTTACAAGTAATCAATACAATCAAATGCTTGGCACAAGAAGACTGGAATAATTTCTGAAATAACAGGTTTTATGATCGTCATCCAGGACAAAGTGATACCAACCGAAACTATTGTAAATATAGATTAAAACAAGAAATACTCGATGAAAAATGCAGAAAATGTGGGCACACATCAGAAAAACAATTGAACACATCACAGGCTCATACCGCATAACGGTTCCCACGGACTACCTGAAAAAACACAAACGTGGCAAAAAATCACACTCCACTTTCCATACTACACAATACAATCGCCTGAAACTAATCTCCGATTCCAAAGCATACTACAAATATCAGTAAAATCCAATTCTTGAAAACGATAAACACAAATTACTGGAATAAGTTAAGCGCCGAAATCGAAAAATCAGAACGAATGTAAGGATACGTGCAAACAGACCGGGCACGACAATCATAAATAAAATGGACCAGAAAGTACCTCACAGAAGAAACAGCAGCGCCACTCAGAACATACGTACAATATTTAGAAAAAAATAGCAAAGACTAGGCAGACGAAATCAAAAAGATATTGAGAAATAGGAAAGTTACACTAACACCATCATTATCAAAGCTACAGCTGTTGTTCCTAAAAACAGTATGACATAACTGGAACATCAAAAAATCTTCCAACAAACAATTATAAAAATCTGTAATTCTTGTCACCTACTATAAGGAAGTTCTTTGCAGAAGAACTCTTCCAATAATCTACACTTGCTACAGGCGCCAACCATCATATTACGTTCAAATCGGATTAAATCAATATAATAATAATAATAATAATAATAATAATAATAATAATAATAATAATAATAATAATAATAATAATAATAATAATAATAATAATAATAAATAAATAATTACTGTTTAGAAAGAAAAGATACTTGTGAGTAATTATTCTGACATTAACAAAAGTGTCCATTACAATGCGTTACTAAATATATTCCATGTATTATTTAAAAACAAATAGTAAAACTTCTTCCAAATTGTTGAAACAATTCGAAAAACCTTACCTCCAATAGTTTTATTTACAGAATACACCATAGCTGTAGGTGGAAACGTAGGAATAGGCACTTTGATAGTTTTTATTTCTGGTTTGTTCTGAATTCCATTTCCATCTTTCTTTTTACTACTAATGTAAGACTTAACTTTCTGCTGAAGATCCATTGGAAGCTGAAAATTGTAACAGAATTATATACTATACAGATATATCATCAAAATCAAAAAAATGTGTCAAATTACATATCAAACAAATTACATATAAAATTGTTTCATAAATGATGCTTTGGGTTGCAAAATTCTCTTTCTTAAAATCTCTCGATTTTATTTCCAGTTACGTAAGCTGATCAATAAAGACTGGCCATCAGTGTTTATAAGGTGACTGCAACAGCAATGCACAGAAAACGAAACACGTCTGTGTAGTGGGAGAAGTGACGAATAGATCGAGCAAGCCTGAAGAACATGACGTCAGCAATGAGACTTTGGCAGCCGTTCAAGCACACGTGTTTCAAATTCGCATATGGCAACATGAAAGAGACACGCGAAGAACAGTATAGTGCACAAATTCTGTTTTCGCTGAGTCCAAGCAGCAAAGTTCTGTGTGAAAGTTTTCTTCATCACCAACACCCAAGAAACCGAGAGTAGTTGCTTCTGCTAACAAAGTTATAGTCATCTCATTTTTCGTTATTTAAGGCATGGTGTAAAAAAAATGTTGTCCCATTACACACAACTGTCACGGAAGTGTATTATAAGGGTGTATAGCAAACCCTCCAAGGTAACATTCATCGTAAACTGTCACATTTGAAAGAAACAGGATGGAAACTCTACGCCACATACTGCCAATGTTGTTATTGACTATCTTGCAAAAAGTAACGTTCCGTGTGTACCCCATCTTCCATATAGCCCTGATTTAGCCCCTTGTGATTTCTTTCTTTTTCTAATTTTAAAGAAACACCTCTGGGAACGGAGTTTCGCATCTTCAGGGGCAGTGGTGAAAGCTGCAGAGACGATTTTGAAGAATCTGTCCAAAAATGGCTTCTAGCATGTCTTTCATGAGTGGCAAAAACGTTGGGACAAGTGCAATACAAGGGGACTATTTTGAAAAAGACCATCAACATTTGGAGAATTAGTACAGGTAATTATGTTTTATTCATTTATGATAATTCTTTATTGAAAAGCCCTCGTACATTAGAATATCGCAAGGATTAGTCGAGGACATTAACACTTATAAATCTAAAAATTATTTATCATTTCTTTAGTCCGAAGACTCGGTGGCAATTGAAAACACACGGAGAAACCTCCTTGCTTTGTGTATTTATAGTTTCGTTTTAAGCTCTGCACTACGTGCTATAAACAAAGATAGCACAAAAAATATGGACGCTAGTGTAGCGTCCAGATTTTTCTATATTATTCCTTCTTAATAATGTATTTTATATCTTACTTTTTTATATATATAAACCCGCATTAAGATTCCTTTGTTCTACATATTTACGAGGGCTGTCCAGAAGTAACAGAAGTTTTGAAAAGTAACAGAATGAACAAAACCAAATACTATTATATACATTTGAAAGGTACACTCTTAAGCTATTTTCCACACAATCACCATGCAAATTAAGGCACTTCTCATACCGTGGCACAAGGTTTTCAATACAGACGCGGTGGAAATGTGCCGTCTGCGATTTCAACCACTGGTTTACACCGGCATGCGTTTCGGCGTCAGTATCAAAGTATTGTGTACTGAGCCATGTCTTCATCGCTGGGAAGAGATTATCGTCGCTCGGTGCCAATCCGGGCTGTATGATGGGTGATCAAACACCTTGCATCCAAAACCATCCAAGAGCTCTCAGGTACGCTTGGTCGTGTTGTGAAAAAACACCTTCGCGCTAAGTTTTCCCCCGACGCTTGTTTTGAATCGCGTGCCTTAACTTTTTCAGTGTTTCACAAAACAAACAAAAACTTAGTCACAGAACGGACCTCACAAGAGGCGGGATTTTCTATTGCAGCACACACTGTAACACGTCACAGAAAACACAGTAAGATCGTCACGGTCCTCATGCTACCACAGCTGGATACGTACTGTGTGTGGCAACGTTCTGACACCAACATGGCGACTCTAGCCCCGCCCACTGCCGCGATAAGTCATAACGTCTAGTACTCTTTGGATAGCCCTCGTATATAGTATATTTGCATTGGTTACAGCAGAGGAATCAAAGCATTGCCATAAGAAAGCTTAACATTATTACTTTGCGCATATCACACAATATCATTTCTAAATTCTGCTGAAGCTTTCGTTCATTAATGGATTGTCATCACACCACATTGGTCTCTGTTATTCTGATTTTCATACGTCCGCGATGAAATTGGTTTGTTTTACATAGAAAATAGTGAACTTCTACATCTCATTCAAATTGAATATTCCGTTACTACCGACCAAATATATGTTAGTGATTGGGGTTCTGGCTTCATGATCAGAAGGTCCGGGTTCGAGTTCAGTTGCTAGCAACCCGGACTGAGGATTTTTACACTTATTCCTCAGTTCCACCAGGCGAGTGCTGAAATGGTACGTTTACATATAGGTTCTGGCTAACTTCCTCCCATATACTATTCCGCTGTGTTGTTTGATTCGTAAATTGTTAAGTTATTGCAAGGTACATTGGCCACGAATGCTGTATTTGGATTTTTAATATACAGGGTGTTTCATAAATGTGCCACAATATTTTGGCAACAGTCTCCTCACATTAAAATAAGAAAAAAGTTCATATGAATTTGTGGTCAGAAGTGCATAGTTTCGTAGTTATGGGGTGTCGAAAACCTAAAAAAACTTAAATGTCTATAGTTCCACTACTATAAGACCGATGTAGTCGGGTCAAGCCATCACTTAAGAACTAGTATGTGAGCT
Source organism: Thermobia domestica (assembly GCF_964235325.1). Classification (NCBI taxonomy): domain Eukaryota; kingdom Metazoa; phylum Arthropoda; class Insecta; order Zygentoma; family Lepismatidae; genus Thermobia; species Thermobia domestica. Next base: position 267,457,642 of record NC_137462.1, read on the forward strand.
ATCCAAATATTCATCTTTCAGAACCTCCAGTATTTGCATAATCATTTTCAGAGAGGCTGTTAGGGAGTACTTGATCACTCTCCACCTACCTCTCTAAAAATTGATGTACAAGTACTGGAGCACTCTTAAACATGGATATTTGGATAGTTCACGTACCAGTTTCTCAGTGATGTCTTGATCCGACTACGATAGGTCCCATAGTAGTGGACTTCTAAACATGAACTTCTAATGTTCTCCACTTATTTCACGTTTTCGACACCCTATAACTACGAAACTATGCATTTCCGACCACAGGTTCATAAGAACTTTGTTTCTTATTTTGATGTGAAGAATCTGTCCCCAAATTATTGTGACACACTTATGTAACACCCTGTATATATATATATATATATATATATATATATATATATATATATATATATATATATATATCGCCAAATGAAGTCCTCTGCATGGTTTCTTATACTTAGAAAACCCAGATTTGTCTTCTCACACAAATCAATAATTACGACTTATTTTATTGTAATTTAGTATCGAGTATTGTCTACTTTTTTTAAAAAAATGTTCCACGATTATGCACCGAGGCTAAGGGAAACAGTGACGATAGTATATATATATATATAAATGTGGAATCAAGAAGGGGAGAGGAAACGGAACCCATGAAAACCCACGTGCACGATGTTTGTCGACCACAAAGCACAAAGTCCACTTGGCGCGAGCTGAGGGTCGAACTAGGGATCCCACGCCAGAGGTGAACCCTCTAGTACTGGACCACCGCTGGTTCCTTAAGACTTTTACCTTTACTTGTTGAAGGAAGTGCCAAATACCATGAGGCAACTTTACACTGAAATACTAAACAATCAACTTCAACAAAAGTAGGAAATGAAGTGGAACGATCTCGCCCAGAACATATTTTTCAAGTCACCACCCTAAAATTCCGTGTAATGAAACAGGAAAAATTTGAGCCAGGATAGGCGCCACCGGATTTGAAACTTGGATCTCTCGATTACAAAGCAAAAATACTAAACACTGACCTACTGATGGTGATCAGAAAAATGGAAACACCTGAACGAAATTGCAACTTACCAGATTAATATGGTGTCGGGCCATCTTTCGCCTTCAGAACAGCCTTGATGCGACGTGGGATGGAGGCATGTGGATGGTAGCAAGTGGAATTTTACACCATTCCTCGTGCAGGGCATCGGCCAGTTCTGTGAGAGAGGATGGAGGTGGAAATCGTCGCCGGAGTCGTGTTTCCAAGACGAACCACAGATGTTCAATTATGTTGAGATCTGGGGATTGGGCGGACCAGGGAAGATGTTGAACTTCATCCCGATGTTCCTCAAACCACGCTGCAACAACGCCAGCTGTGTGAATGGGTACATTATCATTCTGGAAGATGGCGTCATTGTCCGGGAACAACATCCGGACCATAGGATGCAAGTGGTCTCCTAAAATTGCGACATAATCGTTGGCAGTGATTCGTCCGCTAAGTGTGACCACAGGACCCAATGAAAACCATGATATTGCGGCCCACAGCATCACCGAGCCGCCGCCATGTTTCACAGTTGGGCGGAGACACTGCAGATCATAAGCTTCTTTGGGCGTTCTCCACACGGTCCGTGGTTGGGAAGAGGGTGAAGGATGACTCATCCGACCATATCACACGTTTCCAGTCCTCATCGGTCCAAGTTGCATGGTCGCGGCACCATTTGCGGCGTGCGAAAGCGTTATGGTCCCTGATGAGCGGTTTGGCCCGTGCAACACGACCCCGTAAGTTCATGTCATGTAATTCGCGGCGGACTGTGATTGTCGAAACAGGGTGGGGGAGGTGCTGATTGAGTTCCTCCGTCACTTGTTCCGCAGTGGCACGACGGTTTTGCGTGATAATGAGCTTTAATACCCGGCGTGACCTGTCACTCATGATTTTCTTCCGCCCACTGTTCCGCTTCCCCGATGTGGTTTTCCCGTGTGTTGTGTAGGCCGTCATCACCTTCAACACTGTCCCACGCGACACACCTAACACAGTAGCCACTGCCGTCGCACTCACTCCACATAACCGCGCACCAACAATTTGCCCTCTCTGAAAATCTGAGAGGTCTCCCATTTTACACTACCTCCGTCTGCTGCAGCCACTGGACACTGCTGTTCCACTGCGCCTGACGTAGTATGGAGACCGACCTAACACACCACCACCAGCGGTCCGGCGCTGCGGGCGCCACGACACCACTCTCAACCCATACATCTGACGTGTTGCCAACTACAGGTGTTTCCATTTTTCTGATCCATATATATAAGCCAAACGAAGTCCTCTGCATGGTTTCTTACATTGAAAAAACCCAGATTTGTCTTCTTACACAAATCAATAATTACGACTTATTTTATTCTAATTTAGTATCGAGTATTGTCTACTTTTTTTAAAGAAATGTTCCACGATTATCCACCGAGGCTAAGGGAAACAGTGATGATGGTTAAAAAAAATAAAATGGTGAAATAAAGAAGGTGAGAGTAAACGGAAGAACCCCAAGAAAACCCATGTGCCCGATGTTTGTCAGCCACAAAGTCCACTTCGCGCGAGCTGGGGGTCGAACCAGGGTTCCCACGCCAGAGGTGAACCCTCTAGTACTGGACCACCGCTGGTTCCTTAAGACTTTTACCTTTACTTGTTGAAGGAAGTGCCAAATACCATGAGGCAACTTTACACTGGAATCCTAAACAATCAACTTCAACAAAAGTAGGAAATGAACTGGAACAATTTCGCCCAGAATATATTTTTCAAATCACCATCCTAAAATTTCGTCTAGTGGAACTGAGGAAAAATTTGAATCAGGATAGCCGCCACTGGATTTGAAACCTGGATCTCTCGAGTACAAAGCAGAAACTGGTAACCACGAACCTACATCCGCTCGGTACTTAATAGAACATTTTCCTAAGAATCTGCTCAACTTTTTAAAATTCATACCAAGTAATTTGCACTCATAAAGTCTGATCCCACTACAGAGACATAGTCCGTCTGTTCTACAGATTTTCCGGGTCCTGCGATTCTTTCCAGTATTCTTGCTGGTTTTATTTCTTTTCTCTGCACTTCGACAAAAGAAAAAAAAAAAGAAAGAAACCATATATAGCAATATATTTACTTTCTATTAACAAATGACAACAATTTCGCTCTAAGTTTTCTTTATTTAATTGTTGTGTCGTTGCTACGATGTAAGTTACAACGTTCAATATGAATTTTTAAAGGTTATACATACATATTTAAAGCGTACACACACTACACTCATAAAATCTTGTACGTAAAAGTTTTAAGTTTGTAATTCTTCTCACTCTCCGGATTAACTTGATATGCTAAAGAGGTAAGTTTTACTTAATAACATAATTATTACATACATAATCAAACTGGCCGTCACGAGTTTTTCACAATGTACTCCAGTCTCCGTCTTACGGAGTAGTAATGGCGTACGGGTGCAAAGATGTAAGATCAAATTATGCACATGCTACTATATTTTCGATAGTCGCTTGGCTGGTTCGTTTGATTAGAATTTAGCGTTCCTTTCAATACAGACGCTATATGAGACGTAAACTTACAGCTTAATTTAGTATCCGCACCACATGAGCTCCCATCGAGAATCGAATTCGGGCCTCACTAACCATGTAGCCAAGAGGGAGCTCTATTAGTATTAGAATTTGCCGGTTTCTCTCAGATATTCAGAGATGCACATTAATTCGGTGCCTTGCCAACTTTATTTCGAAACTCTTTTTTAGTTTAAAAATATGTTATATTATATTATATATATATATATATATATATATATATATATATATATATATATATATATATATATATATATATATATATATATATATATATATATATAGAGAGAGAGAGAGAGAGAGTCTCTAAAACTCGGCACTCAATAACTCTGCCACAGCCTGGTCATTGCCGGGTATTTTTTTAGGTCTGTCTTATCAGGCAAATTATTGTACAGTGTGTATAAATTAATTTTCATTTTCATGTAGCTATAGTAAAGGCTCTATAAAGTACGTATGTACTTTTCCTTTGTTTAAGGGTAATTGAGCAGTTTATTCTCTGTTATATTCTCAAGCCACCAATACATACAAGTACAGTACTGTATTTTCTGAGGAAACACTCCTACTTTTTCTTTTTTAACCCCATTCCTGTTTAAGGGTAATTGGAGTAGTTTATTCTCTGTTATATTCTCAAGCAACCAATACATACAAGTACAGTACTGTATTTTCTGAGGAAACACTCCTACTTTTTCTTTTTTAACCCCATTCCTGTTTAAGGGTAATTGCAGTAGTTTATTCTCTGTTATATTCTCAAGCAACCAATACATACAAGTACAGTACTGTATTTTCTGAGGAAACACTCCTACTTTTTCTTTTTTTAACCCCATTCCTGTTTAAGGGTAATTGAAGTAGTTTATTCTCTGTTATATTCTCAAGCAACCAATACATACAAGTACAGTACTGTATTTTCTGAGGAAACACTCCTACTTTTTCTTTTTTTAACCCCATTCCTGTTTAAGGGTAATTGCAGTAGTTTATTCTCTGTTATATTCTCAAGCAACCAATACATACAAGTACAGTACTGTATTTTCTGAGGAAACACTCCTACTTTTTCTTTTTTTAACCCCATTCCTGTTTAAGGGTAATTGCAGTAGTTTATTCTCTGTTATATTCTCAAGCAACCAATACATACAAGTACAGTACTGTATTTTCTGAGGAAACACTCCTACTTTTTCTTTTTTTAACCCCATTCCTGTTTAAGGGTAATTGGAGTAGTTTATTCTCTGTTATATTCTCAAGCAACCAATACATACAAGTACAGTACTGTATTTTCTGAGGAAACACTCCTACTTTTTCTTTTTTTAACCCCATTCCTGTTTAAGGGTAATTGCAGTAGTTTATTCTCTGTTATATTCTCAAGCAACCAATACATACAAGTACAGTACTGTATTTTCTGAGGAAACACTCCTATTTTTTCTTTTTTTAACCCCATTCCTGTTTAAGGGTAATTGCAGTAGTTTATTCTCTGTTATATTCTCAAGCAACCAATACATACAAGTACAGTACTGTATTTTCTGAGGAAACACTCCTACTTTTTCTTTTTTTAACCCCATTCCTGTTTAAGGGTAATTGAAGTAGTTTATTCTCTGTTATATTCTCAAGCAACCAATACATACAAGTACAGTACTGTATTTTCTGAGGAAACACTCCTACTTTTTCTTTTTTAACCCCATTCCTGTTTAAGGGTAATTGGAGTAGTTTATTCTCTGTTATATTCTCAAGCAACCAATACATACAAGTAGAGTACTGTATTTTCTGAGGAAACACTCCTACTTTTTCTTTTTTAACCCCATTCCTGTTTAAGGGTAATTGGAGTAGTTTATTCTCTGTTATATTCTCAAGCAACCAATACATACAAGTACAGTACTGTATTTTCTGAGGAAACACTCCTACTTTTTCTTTTTTTAACCCCATTCCTGTTTAAGGGTAATTGGAGTAGTTTATTCTCTGTTATATTCTCAAGCAACCAATACATACAAGTACAGTACTGTATTTTCTGAGGAAACACTCCTACTTTTTCTTTTTTTAACCCCATTCCTGTTTAAGGGTAATTGCAGTAGTTTATTCTCTGTTATATTCTCAAGCAACCAATACATACAAGTACAGTACTGTATTTTCTGAGGAAACACTCCTACTTTTTCTTTTTTAACCCCATTCCTGTTTAAGGGTAATTGAAGTAGTTTATTCTCTGTTATATTCTCAAGCAACCAATACATACAAGTACAGTACTGTATTTTCTGAGGAAACACTCCTACTTTTTCTTTTTTTAACCCCATTCCTGTTTAAGGGTAATAGAAGTAGTTTATTCTCTGTTATATTCTCAAGCAACCAATACATACAAGTACAGTACTGTATTTTCTGAGGAAACACTCCTATTTTTTCTTTTTTTAACCCCATTCCTGTTTAAGGGTAATTGCAGTAGTTTATTCTCTGTTATATTCTCAAGCAACCAATACATACAAGTACAGTACTGTATTTTCTGAGGAAACACTCCTACTTTTTCTTTTTTTAACCCCATTCCTGTTTAAGGGTAATTGAAGTAGTTTATTCTCTGTTATATTCTCAAGCAACCAATACATACAAGTACAGTACTGTATTTTCTGAGGAAACACTCCTACTTTTTCTTTTTTAACCCCATTCCTGTTTAAGGGTAATTGGAGTAGTTTATTCTCTGTTATATTCTCAAGCAACCAATACATACAAGTAGAGTACTGTATTTTCTGAGGAAACACTCCTACTTTTTCTTTTTTAACCCCATTCCTGTTTAAGGGTAATTGCAGTAGTTTATTCTCTGTTATATTCTCAAGCAACCAATACATACAAGTACAGTACTGTATTTTCTGAGGAAACACTCCTACTTTTTCTTTTTTTAACCCCATTCCTGTTTAAGGGTAATTGAAGTAGTTTATTCTCTGTTATATTCTCAAGCAACCAATACATACAAGTACAGTACTGTATTTTCTGAGGAAACACTCCTACTTTTTCTTTTTTTAACCCCATTCCTGTTTAAGGGTAATTGCAGTAGTTTATTCTCTGTTATATTCTCAAGCAACCAATACATACAAGTACAGTACTGTATTTTCTGAGGAAACACTCCTACTTTTTCTTTTTTTAACCCCATTCCTGTTTAAGGGTAATTGCAGTAGTTTATTCTCTGTTATATTCTCAAGCAACCAATACATACAAGTACAGTACTGTATTTTCTGAGGAAACACTCCTACTTTTTCTTTTTTTAACCCCATTCCTGTTTAAGGGTAATTGGAGTAGTTTATTCTCTGTTATATTCTCAAGCAACCAATACATACAAGTACAGTACTGTATTTTCTGAGGAAACACTCCTACTTTTTCTTTTTTTAACCCCATTCCTGTTTAAGGGTAATTGCAGTAGTTTATTCTCTGTTATATTCTCAAGCAACCAATACATACAAGTACAGTACTGTATTTTCTGAGGAAACACTCCTATTTTTTCTTTTTTTAACCCCATTCCTGTTTAAGGGTAATTGCAGTAGTTTATTCTCTGTTATATTCTCAAGCAACCAATACATACAAGTACAGTACTGTATTTTCTGAGGAAACACTCCTACTTTTTCTTTTTTTAACCCCATTCCTGTTTAAGGGTAATTGAAGTAGTTTATTCTCTGTTATATTCTCAAGCAACCAATACATACAAGTACAGTACTGTATTTTCTGAGGAAACACTCCTACTTTTTCTTTTTTAACCCCATTCCTGTTTAAGGGTAATTGGAGTAGTTTATTCTCTGTTATATTCTCAAGCAACCAATACATACAAGTAGAGTACTGTATTTTCTGAGGAAACACTCCTACTTTTTCTTTTTTAACCCCATTCCTGTTTAAGGGTAATTGGAGTAGTTTATTCTCTGTTATATTCTCAAGCAACCAATACATACAAGTACAGTACTGTATTTTCTGAGGAAACACTCCTACTTTTTCTTTTTTTAACCCCATTCCTGTTTAAGGGTAATTGGAGTAGTTTATTCTCTGTTATATTCTCAAGCAACCAATACATACAAGTACAGTACTGTATTTTCTGAGGAAACACTCCTACTTTTTCTTTTTTTAACCCCATTCCTGTTTAAGGGTAATTGCAGTAGTTTATTCTCTGTTATATTCTCAAGCAACCAATACATACAAGTACAGTACTGTATTTTCTGAGGAAACACTCCTACTTTTTCTTTTTTAACCCCATTCCTGTTTAAGGGTAATTGAAGTAGTTTATTCTCTGTTATATTCTCAAGCAACCAATACATACAAGTACAGTACTGTATTTTCTGAGGAAACACTCCTACTTTTTCTTTTTTTAACCCCATTCCTGTTTAAGGGTAATTGAAGTAGTTTATTCTCTGTTATATTCTCAAGCAACCAATACATACAAGTACAGTACTGTATTTTCTGAGGAAACACTCCTATTTTTTCTTTTTTTAACCCCATTCCTGTTTAAGGGTAATTGCAGTAGTTTATTCTCTGTTATATTCTCAAGCAACCAATACATACAAGTACAGTACTGTATTTTCTGAGGAAACACTCCTACTTTTTCTTTTTTTAACCCCATTCCTGTTTAAGGGTAATTGAAGTAGTTTATTCTCTGTTATATTCTCAAGCAACCAATACATACAAGTACAGTACTGTATTTTCTGAGGAAACACTCCTACTTTTTCTTTTTTAACCCCATTCCTGTTTAAGGGTAATTGGAGTAGTTTATTCTCTGTTATATTCTCAAGCAACCAATACATACAAGTAGAGTACTGTATTTTCTGAGGAAACACTCCTACTTTTTCTTTTTTAACCCCATTCCTGTTTAAGGGTAATTGCAGTAGTTTATTCTCTGTTATATTCTCAAGCAACCAATACATACAAGTACAGTACTGTATTTTCTGAGGAAACACTCCTACTTTTTCTTTTTTAACCCCATTCCTGTTTAAGGGTAATTGGAGTAGTTTATTCTCTGTTATATTCTCAAGCAACCAATACATACAAGTACAGTACTGTATTTTCTGAGGAAACACTCCTACTTTTTCTTTTTTTAACCCCATTCCTGTTTAAGGGTAATTGGAGTAGTTTATTCTCTGTTATATTCTCAAGCAACCAATACATACAAGTACAGTACTGTATTTTCTGAGGAAACACTCCTACTTTTTCTTTTTTAACCCCATTCCTGTTTAAGGGTAATTGGAGTAGTTTATTCTCTGTTATATTCTCAAGCAACCAATACATACAAGTACAGTACTGTATTTTCTGAGGAAACACTCCTACTTTTTCTTTTTTAACCCCATTCCTGTTTAAGGGTAATTGGAGTAGTTTATTCTCTGTTATATTCTCAAGCAACCAATACATACAAGTACAGTACTGTATTTTCTGAGGAAACACTCCTACTTTTTCTTTTTTAACCCCATTCCTGTTTAAGGGTAATTGCAGTAGTTTATTCTCTGTTATATTCTCAAGCAACCAATACATACAAGTACAGTACTGTATTTTCTGAGGAAACACTCCTACTTTTTCTTTTTTAACCCCATTCCTGTTTAAGGGTAATTGGAGTAGTTTATTCTCTGTTATATTCTCAAGCAACCAATACATACAAGTACAGTACTGTATTTTCTGAGGAAACACTCCTACTTTTTCTTTTTTAACCCCATTCCTGATAAACGGGTATTCTCACAAACTCTGCTATCTTTCGGTAGACATTAGCCTAAGTTTTCTGGACTCTACTGTATATACTTGCAAAAGAAGCACTTTCCGTTTTTTATAAAAACTGGTTTTCCCATCCCTAAATTCCATACAGGTTTGCAAAGCAGGCAATATAACCTCACAATGTATAGTGCAGAGATAATTTGAGAAAAAACACGAATTTGAAGCAACGTACTCGATTCGTACTTCAATTTTTTTTTTTTTTTTTTTAAGTATTCTATTTGTGGTAGTGATTTGTTCTGCACTTGGTTAAACTATAATCCTGTGATCATATTATATACAGAAAATAGTGTATGAGATTGACTTGCACACTGAATCATGCATACTTATTATTAAACGAGAATGCTCTTACTTACCTTCCTTTTTCGAAAATGTGAACTGCCAAAAATTTATAGGTGATAAAAAAATGTGCTCTACGGTAACTTTATCTCGGCAGATGTTGGTAAATTACAGCGAATTCAGGACCACGTTCACAGCAAAGAAGATTGTCTTAGACATCTGAATAAATATAAAGGTTTGTTTGTGCTAACAGATGTTGGATCTAGTGCCTACCCCAACTGCTCACACATTTCACGGTAAAGAAAGAGGATCGTAAAAGACCTGAGGCCTTCAAACCATGAAATTTCCTCCGGGAGAATATTTATGAATAAACCAATGCACGGCGCAACGCCACAGAAAATTACAAAGATTACTTTGAACATTAAACTTTATATAATAAAAAAAAAAAAAAAAAAAAGTTCGCAAGCAAACTATTTCTACAAATTGTAACTTAAAAACTTAGAAATAACACATTTATGCTTACGCAAATACTTCAGGATATTTGAAGTTTCGTACATTATGAAGTGTTTGCTGCTTTGTTTTCTCAATTATTTGAGACACTTAAAGGCCTTTTTAATTCAACTGTTTCCAATAGGCTTCTTGCAGTTTAATATTAAACAGTTAAGGTGCTTCTTGTAAATTTCAGTATTAATGAATACATATAAATCACAGTATTTAACGCATTAATAATTCATCAGACTGAAATTATTATATCAAAGCGTTATCAACGGAACCTATAAATAATGTTCAAAAACACAAAGTGATTTAATTTTCAATAGCCTGATAATATTATTTATAGTTTAAATTTAATTTGGAACAAAAACACTCTGTTGGCAACTTGAATATTCTCGAAAGCTGACATAACGTTTACTCATTTTTTTTAAATTTACTGTTTCATGTAATTGTCATTTTTCATGCTCTTGACTTTTTTTCTAAATATTATTTGATGTAATTTTAGAAGAGTTAATCATAGGAAGTTCAGTGAGTATCCCTATATTTTTGAATTAATGTAAACGTATTTGCAATTAAGAACAACCTGTAAGATTGATTTCGATATACACCATTTTGCCAAAAGTCACCGGATACTCCTTCACGTCAAGTAAACGATCCTAGAATGACGTCAGTACACCTTACCGACGCTATGTAAGTGAAGACCGAAAAGCTGGAGCATCAAACATGAGTTGTCCATGATGATGAGTCAACGGAACGAGTTGAATATATTCGAAAGGGGCATTATTGCAGATATCTATAAACTCTGACATACGATCAGAGAGATTTCTCAGCAGCTCAACGTGCCCCGGTCCACAAGTAGAGATGTCATAGTCAAGTGGAAACGCCAAAGAAATATGGACCGAAATCTCGCTCTGGTACGCCCAAGAAACTAAGTGATCGAGACCGGAGAACCCCTGAAGCGTGTTGTGGGAAACAACCGACAGACATCTTTGGCAGATATTGCAGAGGACTTCCGTCTCAGCTCAGGTACATAGGCCAATGAGAGGACTGCCCATCGAGAAGTAATAGCACTTAGTTTTTATGCTTGTGCTGCCACCAGGAAGCTCCTAATCACACGCACCAATGCACGGAAGTGTTTGCACTGGTGCAAAGAACACCGTAATTGTACTTTGGAGCAGTGGAAGAATGTAATGTGGAGTGATGAACCACGATAAATGCTTTGGCACTCTGATGGGCGTGTATGGACCTGGCGAATGGTGTCTGACGAACGGTATTTATCGGAGTGTAGTGTATCAAACGTAAAATTTGGTGGTGGTACTGTCATAGTTTGGGTTGGACCCGTTAGTTTTTATTGACTGGTCGATAACTTCTGGTGTATATGAAGACATTTTAGACAACAGTATGCTGCCAAGACTATGGAAACAGTTTGCGACGGGCTTCTTTCTGTATCAACACGATAATGCTCCTGTTCATACAGCACGTGCCATTGAGTCGTGGTTTGACAATATTCAGGTGAAGTGCTTGCCCAGCCGGCGCAAAGCCTCGACCCGAACCCTATTGAACATCTTTGGGATCAATTGGAGAGTCGGTTGCGTGCCGGACCCACTCGATCAACAACCAAACGTGTACTGTTCACCATGCTACAGGAGGAATGGAGCACACTTCCGCCAGCAGTGTACCAGAACTTAGTGACTAGCCTAATCCGAGGGGTAAACGCTATAATTCCAGGCAAACGGAAGCCCAACATCCTACTAGTTATACATGTGGTACCTTTCAAACCAACAATATCGGGTGTCCGGTGACTTTTGGCAACATAGTGTATTTTGAACAACTACATTATCAATTATCTCCTCCTGAATCTTACGCATTGCTCGTAGCTCGTACACTACTCAAAAAGACGATTGGAATCTTTTGTATAATGGTAATAGCGTTCTCTCACAGACCCTAACCGAGCAGTATTCTCTTATCCTTTCCAGGCAAATGGTAGCTTAAATTATATTTTCTTAAGGAACAGTAATTGCCTAGGAAATCTTTTCCGTCAAATGAAAATGGCATGCGACTTAATTGATGTTTATAGTTTTAACTTTTTAAGTTTAATGGTTTACTTACCGAGTCAAATTTCTGGGAGACAAAGTTGGAAGGCTTACACTGAAGTAACTGAATGGCAAGGTTTACGTCATTCTTATACCTCTCCTAAAATAGAACATACATGTGTGAACTCAGGAAATAAGACGTGAATTGCAGGCAGAAGTAGGAAGTAGTATTATGATCATGCATTTTTATATTTTAAATATATATATATTAAACTTTACTTTTAATTTTAATGTATTTTCGTTGGAATTCTTATTTCAATATTGTTGGGAAAAGTTTATAGTTCCAAGAAAAATTGCACTTAATAGCAACAAGAAAAAAAGACGTTGAGTTTATAACAAGAAGAAAATAGATAACTATATCTTTGTTATTGAAGTTGTTAAGTTCGATCAATATTCATTAGTTTGAGAGTTGGCATTTACGATGAAACGTTTCATTTAGGTTTTAGACTTTTGATAGTTAGACTATTATTTTGTGTAACATAGTAACATTTGAAAGCAAGTTAACAAAGTATCTTGTGTGATTTAACTGAATAACAAGAATTTTTTAGGAAAACCAAAAATGGATCAAAAGATTGCGATCCTGGTCAATAATTAGTTTTTGGATCAGGGACCACAAAATTTTTGAACGGCCCCTAAATCGAGTTTTCGTATTTTCTACAGAATAAGCACATCATACTGAGTTATGTGATAGTTTGAGTTTGGCTACACCACATGTAGTTCTCCAGATATAAGGCCTGCAAGAAATTTTTTGATTGAAATATATTAGATCTTTCGATCCAAAAATTGCTTTCCTGTTAGAAATTACGGATACTTTAAAGACATATTCTCCTTAGCAGATAATTACGAGCAGATATCTGTTTTAAGCATAAATATTTTTTTTTTTTTTTTATGCAGCATATTCTTTTCGGGTTTTATTATGCAACTCTGATTCTTAAAAATAGTAAGCTGCTATTCTATTAATAGTCCTGTGCCAAACAATTTAGTCTAACATTTATACTAAAACACAACTATCGTATTAGTCTTACCAAATGTTTCATACAATCTATCATCCTAAGCACAAGGAACTGTAACCAACATTATACTGCCCTCAGTTAACAACAATGATTTTAAAGTCCTTTTATTTCAAAACACCTAACAAGACACAAAACAACATTGCTAAAAGTGGAAGAGAATGAAAGATCTTCATTGTCTATAGACAAACAGTCATAAAAGCTTTTTTCACTCGAATGAATACGTCAAAATTACATTCCGATATGGACATTCTGAACAAAAACTGGGGTAATATCATTGACGCTTTTACCATCGTCAGCAACTAAATATTTCGAATTTTGACTTTTACTACTGTTATTAATACTACTCATATTATGTAAGTAAAATTGCCTAACTTAACAGGTTTTTACAAATACATTTTAGACCAAAATACAACCCATAAGATTTATTAACGTTAAGATCATTCTCAAAATTTACAGGATTCTAACATTCAAATTGTACCTCAGGAAACAATTTCGCTACCTGAAGCCGCAACTCAATGAATACCAATAGGTGTATGGTTAAGAATAAGGATCTCATTCACAAGCATTTACAACCACACAGCATAAAAACTTGCATGAGAAATAAAATAAACGTTGAAGTTAAAAGATGAAAGATAGATGACGAATATATTTATGGAGGGTGTTTTTCTACGGTCATATAACTTGAAGTACTCATCAACTGCCTCTATAAAAATTGTTGCGGAAGTGTCGCAGGCACATACTTAAAAGTCTCGAGCAAAAAATAAAACTGTAGGATTTTTATCAACTTCAATTGCTTCTGTTGTTGATCAAAACCATTGAAATGTTATACATAATGTTATTCTACAACAGAAAATATGAACCTGAAGAATTTTCAGTGTTGCTATCCATAGAAATTAGTATTACCAGAATAACATTTCCCCCAAATCTAAGTTAAGGCATGGTCTAGAAAAACGAACTCAACTACTTACGTATCATGTTGTCTTGGAGTCCTGTAAACTACTTTTTAAATAATAGTTGCATTTAGTTTGTAACAAACAAAATAGTTGTAACATACAGTTATTAAAATTAAATAATAATGTTATTTAGAAAGTAGTTCACAGGATACCAAAACAACATACGAAGATACGTTATCAAATGCAGTTGTGTTCGTTCCTCTAGTCGCTGCCTTAACTTAGATTTTTGGGAAAATGTTATTCTGGCAACACTAAAAATTCTTCAGGTTCATATTTTCTGTTGTAAAATAACATTATCTATGATTGTGGTAAGTTGCATTTCATTATCTCCTTTCACTTATGAATAAACAAGCAAAAGAAAAATGGTAAATTTTGTATTATTTTTAGTATGTCAGGCTGTCAAGTACGGGAATATTTAACTCCTGAGTATGTTGGATTTTGTTCTTAAAAATCTGATCTGTTAACGCCTTCTTTTGGCACTAGTAACATAAGCAAGAAGAAACATATCCGAAGAATTTAACATCCCTGATAGGTAACTAATCAATCTAAGCACCACTAATAAAATCACAATTATTAAAAAAAGAAGACAATACTACTACTTCTGCACAAACAACTGTAATTTAACACTTCTACTTACATTTTCATCCTGCAATCGGTTTATTTTCACTCTCGCTTCTACAAGACGTTGTGTTAGATTTGCCATATCGCGTGTCAAGGAAGTTTTCTCTGTTTCAAACTTATCCACTATTTTCAGAAGCTTGTCCTCCAGACTCTGATTTACCTTTTGGAGTTTCTTGTGAGCGTCATACAACCTGGAACAAAATCAAATTATTCCTACCTCCTACTATTACAAGCGTAAGGAAATAAAAACTATTAATGTAATTTTAACTCGACATAATATTTTAACTATTTCTTAATCTACCTCGTTCATGACCATTCGGACTAACCAGTACCCTCTGGAAGAAGCAGTTAATGTTTTTTATGGTCCTCAACATTTCCTTGCCATTTTTCAATTCTCTAAAAAAGAAAATACTACGTAACTAACTCACTCTATGGCTTATGGAACCCGGATGTTCAATGCCGTGTTCATGAAAGTTCTCCATTGACTTCTGTCCTTAGCCAACTGGATCCAGTTTCTTCTTTGTATTTCTATTTCTGCAAAATCACTCTTAATATTGTCCTCCGCTCTGCGCCTAGGCCTTCCTAATGGTCAATTTCCGATTGGATTTCTAGTTAAAATTTTGAAAGCATTCCTACTTTCTTCCATCGTGGCTACATGACCTGCTCAGCTGAACCACATAGATTTGATAACTCTAACAATGTTTGGTAAACGGTATAAATTAATTATTTCCTCGTTATGAAGTTTTCACTATTCCCAATTCCCTTCCTTCTGGGTTCAAATATTCGTGTCAGGATTTTATTCTCAAACACTTTCAGAATACGTTTTTCCTTCAGAGTAAGCGACCATGTTTCGCAACCATACAGAACAACAGGCATGATTACCGTTTTATATGTTTCAAGCTTCCGATTTCTCGACAGAATTCGCGACAACAAAAGATTTTGAACTGAATAATAACAAAAAATTCCCTGCTTTTAGTCGACATTTAATTTATTCGTGAATATAGTTTTTGTCTGTTAATATTGATTCTAGATATCTGAAAGTATCCATTTTATCAAAGTATTATTTGATATTTTAACACACCTATAATTTGCAGTATTATGATTCTAACAAACTTCCATGTATTTAGTTTCCTCTGCATTTACTTCTAAACCCATGTCCCTGAAAGCGTTTAATAAGACCCCTGCATTACTTTCTATTGTTCTCCTATAATCCCCTATTGAATTTACATCATCAGGATACGCCATAACCTGGTGAATACCATTCAGCTCTAGGCCTGATTGTTATCTTAGAAAATACTACGCAACTCACAGAATACTAAAATTTGTCTACTTAAAAAGTACTATTTAATTAGTTTGTGATGTGGATATGAGACATTCTGGATAGTAAGGAAGAACTCAACGGAAGTTACATACAATCTACAGGGGTGCCCACAAAGGGGGGCTATGACGCAAACTGCGTCATTGAAATATTGGGGGGGTTAAAAATCTATATAAATATGTTTGAGGGGGTGTAAAATTAATCGAAATGATTTATTTTTCATGGAAGAACACCTATGGATAGACAATTGGGAGGGTGCGTCATGGACATAAGGGGTGGGTGGTCACCACTGCAATCTAAACGCTCGGAAATTATGTTTGAGGGCAATTCTCAGATGTATATATTTTGATTGTTGAGAATGCATTTTTAGGAAAAGTTGAGTTCGTCCTTACTATCTGGAACGTCTCATATGTTTCTCATCGATTAAGGATGAGTACTAGATGCCAATGAGAGAATTATAAACAAGGAAAATATATCTGGAGTAGCAGTCACAAAATATGATTGGTCATTTTAAGTTGCCGGGACAACTCGTTACTTCTTAAAATATTGTTCCCAAATATAGAATAGACATGAGTAAATCTCGGCTCCTACCACGTCCAGTCACAAGGACAAAAATGTTACATTCTAATGGTTAGTTGGATTTTTTTTTTTTTTTTTTTTTTTTATCCAACAGTCAGTACATAATTATTCATTTGAATTCATTTCCAACAGTTTGCAACGTGAATCCAACTGTTATTTGTTGCCGATTTCTTGCTAGCCCCCAGAACGTTAACTTCCATTTCTATAGTATATTTTTATTTCAATTATGTAATTTTTAGAAAACCAATCTAAGATAACAATTAATTATTGTTTTCATTTGAATTTTTCAAAGTTCCAAAAATGATTTTTTCTTTTTTTTTACTATATATAATTTTTGAAAATCGAAAAATGTGAGTAAGTAGAAATAATAATGTACTAGAATGTTATACTTGTACACAATGCAGAGGTGTATCCCTACGTTTGGGTCACCCTGTTTAACACATAAAAATAAACTTTCAACAATCAGTTTTTCATTAATTTGATTACACAAATTATGGGCATTAATTTCAAATTCTATTGCTTTTTACTTCGCAAATCTACATCAGAACCGATTCTCAGCACATTATAAGCATCATTTTGTTTTCTATTTGTTTTTACATTTTTTCACACGGCTGAAAAAAAATAACTTTTAAAAGAACTTTAGAAAAAAACGGCGACTCATGAAGTTTTTCTTAAAAAAATATACACCTTTCTCCTATTTACAATTCTAATAGTAACTGAGGGGGAAAATTTTGAATGGATGCACTACATTTTCTATTTTCCTGTAAATTGCACGGATACTGTAAGAGAGGATAGGTTGCTGGAAGTAAAATTTTTTTGTACCAACATTAACACTGTTCTTGACAACTATTAGACTACTAACGTCTCTATCTATAACTCAAAGTATAAGCGAATAAAATCAGGAAACCAATATTCTTGTCGGAAAATTTTTAAAACTTCCCTCTGAGATTCACACCGAAGGAAAGACCACTTAACTGCTATTTAATCTAATATAATAAATAAATAAAATACTCAGGAAAATTTATTTACACACATAATAAAGAATTTTGTTGATCCTAACAAATTACTTTTTGTCTGGCCACCATATCTTTGTTTCGTTGGGACACTGGCTGATAAGGAAGTGTATCATAAGGGACGTGCTACAGGGTACGGTGGCAGGAAAGAGAGGGAAAGGGCTACAGTTGACGGACGGTATTACAACAGAAAAATCGTACGTGAAGACGAAGAAGTTAGTTGAAGACAGTGAACATGGAAGCTTCTCAGTTAGAGCAAGTGACCCGAAAATAATGACAGAATACCTATGATGATCATAATTTTGTAAAGAGCTTGATAACTCATTTGGAGCATATTTTTTTGTAATTAAATGCATTTGCTACGCTAAATACACACTCTTTGGAACAACGTAATATTTCCCCACGGCATCTGTGGAAATATCCCTGTCATGTCCAATCAGTTCATCTAATCATCTTAAATTTGGGTTCGTTACCACCGTTTGAAGTCTTCCGCTTCTGAGTTGGATATTGACCGTTGTTTCGCCAGACTTGATGTATCGAAGCCATCAACAGATATTTTCGACATCAATATAGTTATAATTGTATACATTCTTCAGCTTCACGTGAATCACCATAGTCAGATTATCTACCGAACTTCGGCACAGGAATTAAGTTTTATGCTTCAACAGAACGCTTACCTAAGTGGAAAATTTGTACTTAAGAAAATTAAAAATATATATATCTTTCATAGTTTTCTGAATAATATTGTGCTTACAGGCCAAAGGATTACTAATATGCTGTAACTACTGACAGATGAACACGTGAAGTTTGAAGCCATGCATCTTTATCAGAAATCATTATCGTTAGCTTCATTTCTTCCTCCTCAACATAAATATACTCCTTTTAAAGCACTGAATCACACTGTTATAAACACTACGTCGATTAGTTGAGATAGTAACATTTTTCCATTTTTATAGGAAAAGCAAAAGAGTGTATAATAAATTGAAACAAATGCAAATTAATAATGAGATATTTCTATTATTATTAGGTTCTGAGGTACATTTTGTGAGAGTTATAAGGATATAGTGTTGACTTGTAGCATTAAATTAATTACATTTAGAAAACCAAGTTGTGTCGATACGAGGGGGTATCAAAAAGTCCGTGCAATCATCTAGAAGATGACGAACTAGAACCCCTTTGGACATACATTTTATAGTTACGTCCTTATATATTATCCATGCAAATTCTGGACTCGTTAGAACGATTATTTTTCTTTCTTTCTTTCTTCTTTTTCAGGTAAATCATTGAGGGTGCAATGATTGACAAGCTTGAGGCACGGAGCGTCGTAAGTTCCTCAATCTTCAGCAGTGAAAATCACCAAAGGAGATTCACGAAGATACGAGGGTCACTACGAAAGTTTTGAGATACGCATTGTTGTGGCACAGTATTTGAATTCCAACAATTGCGTTCGGTAGTTGTATCCAGAGCGAAGAAGCGAAGCAAGTTTCAACTTGCCTCGCTTATCGGCGTGGCCGTATCGCCTTCACTTGTTTGTTGATGTGAGCAGTATTCAGCTGTCTAGAATGGAGCTCGGAACGGAACATTTTCGGGCAATGATCCTTTACGATTTCAAAAGTGGTTTGAACGAGACACAAAGCCTTGACCGTTTGCAGGGGGCATTTGGGGACCTTGTTCCTTCCCGTGCTACAATTTTTCGGTGGTTTGGTGAATTCAGAAGAGGCCGGATATAGTTTAAAGATGAAGAGAGAGCTGGACGTCCGGTAACAGCTGTGTCAGATGAAAACATTGCCGCTGTGGAACAAATGATTCGAGAAAATCCTCGAACAACTTTCAAGGACATTGAATCTACAGCGAACATTGGATCGCCAGCAGTGACAAAAATTCTTCATGATCATCTTCAGCTCAGGAAGGTTTAATCTCGTTGGGTGCCTCACACTTTGAACAGCAATTAATTTGACCCTAAAAAGAAACGCCAGTCTACAGTTTGGATCATTCCAGACGAAAATCCACCCACGAAAGTGAAGCGACCGCGAAGTGTGAGGAAGAAGATGGTCGCAACTTTTTTCTCCAAATGTGGCCATGTTGCAACTGTTCCACTTGAAGAACAAAGGACTGTTACTGCTCAGTGGTACACCACTGGTTGCCTAACAAAAGTGTTGCAGAAGCTTCGGGAACGGTGTCCAAGAACTGGATTGCGTGGGATCCTGCTTCATGATGACAACGCGTCCGCACACACGGCCAACATTACAATTCAGTTTTTTAGAATCTACGGAGGTCAAACTTATGACTCATCCGCCGTATAGCCCTGACCTGGCCCCGTGTGATTTTTTTCTGTTCCCCAGGATCAAAGATCGCATGCGTGGGAAGAGATTTTGCAGCCCTGAAGAAGCTGTAGTGGCTTACGAGAATGAACTTTCAACACTTGAAGAAAAAGACTGGCAACACTGCTTCCAAAAGTGGTTTTCGAGGATGCAGAAGTGTGCACAGTGTAATGGTGAATACTTTGAGAAAATGTAAGTGTTTAATTGATTTTAAGTATGAAGTTATTTCACATCTCAAAATTTTCGTAGTGACCCTCGTATGAAGTAAGTGTATGGGAATGAAAGTCCATCTTATAAGATAGTATCCGAGTGGAAATGGCAATCCCAAGCTGGACACATGACCACCGCGGACGCATCTAGATTTGGAAGACGATCTTTCACTGATGATGCCGCATTGACGGAGAAAGTTAAGATGATCATAATGGAAGACAGGACGATAATTATTGATAGTGTCATGTATGCAACAGATATGAGTTATGGGTCTGCCAGGAATATCATTCACCATTAGCTGCTTCTTCAGAAAGTGTCAGCACATGGGTGTCATGACTGCTCACACCTTTCCAGAAAAGAAATAGCGAGGACGCTGCAAGAGAAACGTTGCATCGATATCAGGTGGATGAAGAGGACTTTTTTAACAGACTAGTGATAATGAATGAAAGTTGGGCTTACCTTTACCACCCAGAAACAAGGAAATGAGCAACCAATGGAAACACACCACCTTCTCTACTTCTAAAAACGCACAATTGCTGAAGTCTCTCGCCAAGGTGAAGCTTTCCATTTTGGGGGGGAGGGGGGATTGTGAAGAGGTCATCATGACAGATTTCCTGCCACAGGGGCAAACTATTACTAAACCCTGTTCGGCGTAAGCTCTAAACTGTGATAAAGCCTCGTGAAACTAATCTCGCTGATTTGCTGTTGTCCTACCGACGCTTGTACTCCTCCGCAAAATAGTTCATATGATTTGATTATTAGTTTTACTATGAAGCTCCATATAAAACTGCTATATTATTATAAATGAAAAAAATATAATACGTATTATCTAATAATACTGCAATCGAGTGTGATTAATGAAACAATAGAAATAAACACTAAGCATGCGCAGTAATTATGGCGCCAATTCAACTGTGGACGCGTGTTCTGCTTTTTAAGTCTGAAAGATGGCTGACATGAATCCCGGTTCCGCGAGTGTTGTGCTGAAACAACAAGGTAAACCTTTACTCACTAAGCAACAATTGTTTACGAGCGAAATTCAAATACTTTTTTTTTTAATCTTTCGAGTTTTTTTTCTTTCTTTTCTGCTGCTGCTGTATCTGGACAACACGAGACAGTATTGTCAAAATGCACGTGTGTAATTTGCTCCTCCCCGTGAGGAGTGGGAATGATACATCACTAGCCAATCGTACTTGTGACAGGCGGAAGGATACAAATATTTTGTTTATCGGAGTTTAGAGCTTACGCTGAACAGGGAATAGTACCTATTATTCCCACCTCCTGACTACGTTACTACAGAAACTGAAGAAGAAATGTCGTGGATTTGTCACAAAAGGTGTGCTGCTATTGGCAGACAATGCACAAGCTCATTTCGCCCACGCATCTATGATGAAGGCAGTGGAATTAGGATATGAAATATTGTCCCACCCCATACTCATCGGATCTAGCATCAAGTGCCTTCTTCCTCTTTTCAAAAATGACGAAGATGTCATTTTGACAGTAGGAAGGACGTCATTTCTGAGGTTGAACTGTGAATTCAAAGCCAAACTGCAGACTTTTACAAAACGAACTTACGAAAAGTGAAGAACCGCTAGCAAAATTGTGTCGCTACGCACGGTAACTAAGGAGAGAAGGATTAATACTATCATGATGTCAGAGTTCTCCAGAGTAGATTTCTTCTAGATGATTGCACGAACTTTTCGATACCTCCTTGTGTGTCAGTCAGTGATGATCGCTTAAAGAGTTTAGCATAGCCATTTCTTACGAGTAAATGTTTCTTTAGCAGGAAGAAGCTTTTCGTCTCTTGCGGAACTGTTTTTGGTATCTACTGAATTTGTTCTTCATGAATTAAAAAGGGTTATGTAACTAAAGATACCATAAAATATGGAAAAGGTTTAAGCAAATATTTATCGAAATCGGAAACAGGAATAGCAATGCCAGTTATCACTGTAATCAGCGAAAAAGTTCTACAAGAATTGTCAATGGAGGCCACTGGTTGAGAAACTGATCTAGGATGCTCTTCTTCTTCAATAAGCGCATATTTAAGTCCAAAAGAGAATTACTGCTAACTGTTTTATGCATCTGTAGAAATGAATAAGTTACGACAATTCAAACAAATTATCAGAGAGACGCAGGGAGAATATTAGTCTGAGTTTAATTTATGATTAAGCTGATCGTCCTATCATCTGTGTTATAATGAAGAATCGCACATACACAGTATGTCGGAAAAGTAACGGAACTTTTTGTTTCCAGATAACCACTAGCTGCATCTATTGAAGCAACACATCATCGGAAAGCTGGATATTTGCTGAACAAAACGAGACCACGACCATGAGAACTGATTAACGGAGTGTCAAGTTATGGCAAGAAAAATGAATGTATCTGGTGTCACCTCGTCACACACACACACACACACACACAAGGACTGAACAAAGAGTCAATCTTAAATTTTATTTCAAGCAGGGTTGGCAAAAACCATGGTTTTTATTGAGAAAACAAAAAAAAAAACAGTTTTTTTTGGTTTAACCAGGTTTTTTGGTTTCAATAATTTGCTCTATGTATTTATATCACATATGGACAGAAATAAGCTTGTTTCGCCTTGGTGTTAGTATGCAACAACCGGGTTATGCTGGAAGGGGTCACATAAGCTTAAAGGAGAATCCCAATCGCATCTCGGCCTACATCTAAGAGAAATTGTCCTCCATTTGAACTCGAAATCGGGACTAATTGGCCACAAATGCGATACGTGTGCTGACTCACTCACGAAGGATTCCTGATAAAAATACATTAGACTGATCTTTACATATTTGTTAATATAATCGTCAACAGTCATTTCAGGACCAAAAGATAAACAATTGCACAAGTGGAACCATTATACAGAATTACATATGGACAACTTCAAAATACTAGAGAGTACAGAAGAACTAATTTAGTCCAAGTCAGTTCACTACGACCTTTATTAGTCTAAGTTAAAAAGATATGACGACTTACTTTGCATATCAGTAAGAAAAATGAATAAAGATACGAATTATTTGAGTCCACTTTGGCTCTGACCCATTTATATATAAATAGTTACCAAAGATTCTTGTGATTTCAATAATTGCCTCTCGTGGGGTTTGTATGACCCCCCTCCCAAAAAAGTACAGCATTTCGATGTATTTTATCGATAGTAAACATTATCAAAACGAAACAATGTTTAGAATTTTCCTTTGGTTGCACAACAATAATAACAAACTATAAAAAAAATCACAAAAGAAACATCCATAAAGTTACATAAAAAAGGTTGCTTTTGTGGTATAATCTCTTTGAGTAATGAATGGGGAATTTAGGTCTGAATATAATACGAATAATATATGGGAGTGAAACGTGATAACCCACAAATATGTGTTCATCAAGATTTTACGAATAATTACACTTTTACGAACATTTTTCGTTTTTTGGTTTAAACCAGTTGGTTTTTTTGAAAAAACCAGCTGGTTTAAACCAAGGTTTAAACCGGCCAACCCTGATTTCAAGCTAGGTAAAATATTTACACAAACATTAGAAATGATGAAACAAGTGTATGGTGATGAGTGCTTATCTTGTACACGCGTGTTCGAGTGATATACGTGATTCCGGGACGGTCGTGTGTCCTTGGAAGACGACCCAAAGCCAGGCAGAACCAAAAACAAAAATTGCGATGACTTGGTGGAACAAGTGCGTGAAATGATCGCCCACGGTGCGAATTGTGAAATGGATGGCGGAATTGTTCACGTAAGGCTTGAGTATTGAGCGCCAGGTAGTTGGTCTTTATTGCACGACAATGCACCATATCACATAACCGTCGCAGTTCGTGACTTTTAGGTTAAAAAACAAATCTATGTGCTTCCACATCCACCGTATTCGTCTGGTTTATCGCCGTGTGGCTATTTTGCTATTTCCGAAATTAAAATTGGCCATGAAAGGAACATTTTATGACAATGTTACACACATCCAGCCTGCCATGACGAGGGTTACTGAGGAGATTCCGAAAAAGGATATTAAGAACTTTATGCTAACATTAGTGGAACGTGCCCAGCGGCGTATTGATGCGGAAGGGATGTATCTTGAATAAAAACACCTAATTCGTTTTGTTAATTTAAAAAGTTCCGTTTTTTTTTTCGATATACTGTGTATACTCTTCATCCTTTGTTCACGATTATATACAGTTGACCACACGTGGCGCTTGCACCGTTATATCCGGTGGTGTTTATTTCTATGTTATTCAATCGCTATACATACACAATAATATAGAATGTATATATTAAAAATTTCCTCATCTGCAATAAAATCACTACGAGTTCCAGTAGCAACAGCTCTACAATTATCAACTACTTTTTTCACATTCCAAATCCCATTATACTTCTTCTCTACAGTGCAGTACGTACAAAATGCGTGTCATACACCCTACCTCTACAAAACATGTCCTTTGAAAATATTTGTCCTACATTTCAGACATCATTAAACAGTAGTAAAATAAGTTTCTTTTACGAATTCTTATTGTTTATTATTACCTGTTGTACTTCTCTTGCCAAACGACTACTTCTTCCATCAAAGCAGCATGTTCACCGTTTGGAAATTTCTCTGCTTCTGTCAGAAAGTTGGTTTCCATTTTCACAATGTGGTTCTCTCGTTCCAAAAGTCGTTGTTTCAGATTCTCAATTTCCACATGCAAATGCAAACTCGCTTGGTCAGAACAATTTTCACACACACAACCACATTTCTAAAATAAAAAGAGAAAAGCAAAGAGTTATTATTTAGAATGAGAGAATCACAACTATTAATACTACTGTAAATATATATACACAAAAATATTTTAAGTAGATGATTTCATTCTACAGTGGACTGTAAAAAAGGAAGTACAGACGTAGTACAGGTATTTGGAAAACTTACAGGGAATATCTTGTTAATATGATGTCTGATGCTTCAAGAGCTTAAAGATGCTTGTAAATTGTCACGCTATGCTACTAGTCATATTAAAAGGGCAATTAGAAGGAAAATGTCTTCCATTTTGTAATATTTATTAGAACCATCACCTAAGAAGATATTGATATAAAAACAAATGATATATACAGGATAATGATATATAACAAAGTAATATAGTGGAAAGAAAAGCACCAAGGGGAAGTCCTTGGTTCTCTCGTGTGTGTCCTTTAATGTTTTGTGGTCCTTCCTTCACTCAAATTAAGTCATGTAATGTTCGATAACACAAAGCATACTCACAAACGTCCTGTAATGGATGCCAGTCCTGGTAGCCACATCTTGGAATTTTCCGTGTTCTCAGTTCCTGCGCGACGTGAATTCGATACACCTAACTCACAATTGTCGGACGTAGGTAGAATGATCTTTTGCTTAAAACACTAGTTTTTATATTGTCACAAAACTGTTTTGGAATTTAGAAAGGCACTTTGTGTGATTTTTTGATAATGAGAAAATATGTGTTTTTACTTTCTTCCAAAATAGTCACCTTGAAAGTGCTGTTTTGATTTTCTATAGATAGATTAAATTGTTATTTTTCTTCATAAAGGAGACGTCACTGATTGTATGCACGTTTAATAATTTTTGAACTTTTCATTGTTTAATGTTTTTTTGGGAATATAATATTGTGAATGGAGCTCTGGTAAACCATTAATTTCCGTTACCATTTTTTTTTTCCTTCTGTGACAGAAGCTGTCGTGTTTCTAAAACCAACACTGAGCAATTCATTAATAATGGCGTAATAGGATCCATATTAATAATAAAAGTAAAATTTGTACTGACTGAAGCAATCTGATGTTAAAATGACGTACCGTCGCTACATTTCAATGACCTCATGCATCTTCGTCACGCGTGTTCTTAAGGAAGAAATTCTGCTGTTAACATGAAGAAATTATGCTAGAACTAGATATTTTTATCAGTATCCTCCAATTGTACAAAAATACGAGGTACGTCAACAAAATAAGTGTATTAGGGCTCTCGCGGGCAGAGGGAATTTGTTATTGCTATGTTGGTCATACTACCATGTAGCTTAGTTCCTATCCTTTCCAACGAGCCCAATCACGCGTCAGTACGACCAGAACTGTGGCCATAGTAATGTCTCCCGTCAAAGATGTCAATTAAATCTGATGCCAAGTGCGAGATTCGCAGCGTTATCCGTTATCTCACTGTGAAGGGAAAATCTTCGTTTGAAGTTTTTAACGAGATCAAATCAGTTTATGACGAAGGAATTTTGAATCGTACGAGTATGGGTAAGTGGTGTCGTGAATTTTAAAACAACGTAGTGATGTGTACGATAAGAAAAGGAATGGAAGACTGTCGATTTTGACTGATATACGCATTCTCTTGGTCTGGCGCCTTCAGACTATTACCTGTTCACCCCCCTGAAGATGCACATGGGTGGAAAAAAATTTCAACTGATGAGAAAGTGGAGGTGAAGAATTGTTCAAAAGAGGTAGCGGCAGACTTCATTCACCAAGGCATTAAAAAAAAAAAAAAATCCCTCATTTCACTAACTGCATCGAGAGGGACGGAAACCACGTGGAAAAATAGTTCACATATATACTGATGTAACCATATAAAAGTTGTTTTAAATAAATCTTTTGAAACCTACAAAAATCTAGTACACTCATTTTCTGGACGTATCTCGCATGTTAAAATTTTATTTAGTTGACATTCTTCATTACATTCACTCCGGAAATACTGATAAATATCTTTGTCGTATTAACACACCTCATAATACTACTACTTATTCTACGTTATTTTTATAGACAGGGTGGGCCACAATTCACGAAGGGATTGCAACATATATTTTCCATGAGAATATAAGATTAATGTGAATGTTTCTTAAGATCGCAGTACCGTGGTAGAAGTATGGCAGGAAAAAAAAATGTTTCTAACAATCATTTTCCTCTTATTTTGCAGACTGCATGAAATAGACAACTAGAAAGTGCAAGATGGAAAAATTAACGCTGTGCAAACAACAAAATTATTGAACTGTATTTTGAAAACCAGAAATCAATTACCTTAACACAAAGAGAGTATCGCCGCCAGTTTCGTGTCAGAGATGCAATTTCTGAATCAATGATTCGTCGTTTGGTTGGACGTTTTTAGATAGCACAGTTGGGTAGCTGGTTTACTACGATCGAACAGACTTCACTCAGCAAGAACACATGCAGAAATTGAACGAGTTTGGAGGAATGCAGAACAAAAAAAGGTTTCCACACTAATACAAGTTAGTCATGTGCTGCTGTTCTTGCGCTACGAAAAGGATCCATTTTTTGACCACATTAATATATGCAAGGAAAAATGAATCTTGTATGGTCGGCAACGATTACGTCCTACCAAATGATTAAAGCATGCTTCTACTCCTATGGTAAGATGCTTCGTAGCTGCAATACTCCACTATATCTTACCTAATCCTGGTAATTTCATCACTCCCGACAATTCAGAATATTGGCAAAATATACAAAAACTGAAAAGTCTTTTAGGTTATTATTCAGCAGATCTGGTCTAACACAACAACAATGTGAATTAATGATGTTACAAATGTTACACGTATTGCAATACAAAGCGCTGCCATATCCATCATTCTTGCCCATTGACTTTCATCTTTTCCAGTATCTGGACATATTCTTGAACGGGCACGTCTTCAACACCAAGAGTGTGTCCAGGATGCCTTTGAAGAATTTATTCCTTCCAGATTCGCGAATTTTTATATGGTTGAAATGAAATGAAATGAAGTCCTTCAGTTGTACGTCCCACGTTTATGCCGGCTAGGCTAAAGGAGACGGTGATGATGAGAAAAGAATACAATGGTGGAAGGAAACGGGAGAACCCCGAGAAAACCTACGCACACGGTGTTTGTACACCACAAGGTTCACTTGGCGAACTGGGATCGAACCAGGGACCCCATGCACCAAATGTGAACCCTTTACCACTGAGCCACCCCGTCACGCAGACTAAAATGTATTGATAATGTATGTTTTTATATCGATTAATTCCGTTCAGCTTCAGGCAAGTTATAGCATTCTGAGCTTGCGATTGATTTAAAAACCTGCATTAATTTTTAACCCACCCAGTAGCCTATCTATCACGATTTCACAACCTTTTCCAGTTTGTGCTCATTTCGAATTTCACGGAACTCAGAAACGTATGGAAAATATTCTTAATTTTCTCTCTCTCTCTCTCTCTCTCTCACGCACTTATAAATAACTCAACTTACTCTCAGAGTAAGGCTTTGATTATACGGGCGTAGCTAATTAAACCAGCTTTTTGATCATTGTGGTGCCAGTGGTTTTTAACATGAGAATGGTTGATTTTATGGGATGTGTATTTGATGGGGCAGCTAAATAGAAAACGAGTTCCTTTCTTCAAAAATTGTACTGACTCACCGAATCAATCGCATCAAAGTAAGATTGCCACTGGTTCCAATCTTCACTCCAAACTGAAAACATAGATTTCCAAATTTACAATTGCTAGTTTTTTCACGTCTCTCTCAACACAATTATGATTTGTTCTATTAAAGTTTAACCGACGACCATACTAATGTCATCAAAACTTTTTTTTTTTTTAACTTTGTGTCATCGACTTACCATTTTTCGAGAGAAACACACCAACAAAGACATAGTCGTATTAAGTCACAAGTTCAGAAGACTTACTCCGCGTTATTTTTGTTCTCTGAAAATCCTACAAAACAAAACAGATTTTCCATTGCAAAAGTGCTAGCGTGGAGGATACTGATAAAAATTAATAATACTAGCAGCATAACCTATTTTTTAAAAAAATAATAAAAAGTTATTGCATTGAAACGTAACGTCGCCGTTTTAACATTTAGATGCTTCAGTGATTACAAATTTTTGCATTTTATTATTCATGGAGTGCTTTTATGCAACCACGGTTTGGAAAGCATGCAGTCGTATTATAGAAATTGCTAGCAGGAAATGCCGCATATTATTGTAGAACCAACGATGTTATACAGGCTGAGATGTTTAACCTGAAAAATAAGGTAGTGCTATTCAACCGGGGGTACGCGAACATGTTCCTGGGGCTACGCAATCCTAAAACAAGCATATTTACAATATTTATTGAATGACCATAGTTGGAGAAAATGCATAACAGCTTCAGGATACTCAATTGGGTGGCAAACTGTGTCTAGGGGTACGCGAGAAAAAAAAGGTTGAATAGCAATGAAATAAGGTGTAACTTCTAAATTAAAACATAAGAAACGCTGACAAAGCAAATATTAATATGGGAAATCATCTGCAGTACAAACAGGCCAGCCCAATATAAAGTAAGCTGTACCTTTTCAAATGAGAGACTACGTCAGATTATTACATATTTCCAATCTACATGTTAAACGCAAACTTACAATACCTCATATATTATTATTGTGTGTTGCAAACTAAGGACAACTACAGTATCAGGAACATCCAAATTTTGGAAGCCTCTACTACAGTAAAGGACCATTGAGACAAGCGGTGTAATGCACATCTAAACCACCCTAAAGTTGGTCTTGTTTGAGACTAGGGAAAGATCTATAACGTAATCACAAAGTCACCTGTCTTCACAATTAATAAGAAAAAAGTGTCATGGATATTTATTCCTACATACGAATGAGAGACGATCGAAAAAAAAAAGTTTTTAATACGGAGTCTGCAACTCTGATTGGTTAGAAATTTGGCAACATAGTGTAAGTAACAATACTTTATATTATTCTCTGTTCACGCGCACTGGCCTGGATTTTTCTAGCAATCGCCTGCCTCACAGAAAAGCTCTCTAAACGCCTGTCCTCATGTTTAATCATACATGTTTCGTGACTGAAAAATTATGGTCACACAGAATACATTTGTGAGGTGTGCGTATCGCAACACGAAATTACCTAAATTAAGGGACAGCTTATATATAGTTGTTTTCTGGAATCTATTACGCGTCTCAACAATACATTTAATTTCCACCTTTAAGTCACTTTAAGACTGAAAAATGTATGTTTTGAGTCGAGTCGAGTTTCAAAGAAAACTCGCTCGAACTGGCTCGTGCCCATCCCTAATTGTAAGATAATTTTAACTACATTTTCAGCTAAAAAATGACAGAACTAGATTGTTTTTATAAGAGAAAGAGTACAGATTAAGATCAATTTTTCATGCTACATCTATCATTTCACCATTAAACAAGTATTGTTTTATTGAGAAAGTATACAAATTTATGTTGAATTACGAATTTTAGGGAGGGGTCCGAACCCGGCGGATCTCTAGTGGGTGCACCCCTGGAACTGCGAAAGAAAAAACTGTGTGTATCACAGGCCCGTATCCAGGGGGGTCTAGGGAGCCGGGCCCCCTACCTTCAGCCGGGCTTCCACTACTTTTTTGGGCTGGCTACGGGCCTGGTGTGCCATAAATTATAACAGAACCCAAAGATTAACCCAGAAGAAGCGAACACACAACTTGTATAAAATGTGTAACTCAGTTTCTCCTATAATATCATTAAATATCAAGCCTTCCCACTTCAAACTAAAATCAAGAATAAAAATAAATAAAACTTACATTTTTAGGTTCTGAGTACAATATTCCAGCTTTGAATCGCTAAAATCGGTTACAGAAGCAACCGTTATCACTAGGGCAACTAAAGAATTAAAATATTGTTCATATTTTAATTTTTAATTCATTGTTTGATCGTTGATTTAAAAAAAAAGGTTCAAAAGAGCCAGAAGAAAAACTTGTTTATGTTTATTTGAAAAAAAAAAAAGTGTATTTCTACGAAAAAAATTATTAACGAATATTAGTTTTTCAAGTGTGTTCTTACTATATATATATATAGGGTGTCTCAAAAGTCTCATGACAGTGTAATTCTGTTATTATCAGAGTTACAACAAAATATAAGACGGGAAAACCATCTCCAAATATGTTGTTTTCAATCTAAAATGAAGATTCTTTTTTTTTTTTTCGTTTCGTTTTTAAATCGGACGAGCCGCTTCGGCTATACACTCTTTATGCACCCAATGTTAAATGAAAATGCAACGTTGCCATTTACTTGAACCCACAACATAAGTGAATGAAGTTACTGTTTGAAATGGGGGCTGGCCATCGACACATTAGCGTAAAAGACAGTAACTTCATTCATTTATGTTGTGGGTACAAGTAAATGACAACGTTGCATTTTCATTTAACATTGGGAGCATGAAGAGCGTACGGCCCAAACGGCTGGTCCAACTTAAAAAATTCCTTCACTTTACATTAAAAACATATTTGGAGACGGTTTCCTCTCTTACATTTAGTTATTCTGTCAGAGAACTTTTGAGACACCCTGAGTTGTTTGTGTGTCTGTGTGCAGCCTGGGGACCAGACGAGTGAACTGAGAGTTACCAAATATTACTCATGAATACCTTGGTCTTGGCCCCAGACCAAGACGAAGAGGTTGTTTTTTTTTTTTTCGAACCAGGGGGTCTCAGGGGGACGGCGTCTACCGGGACATGTAAAAGGAGTAGAAAATGACCGATATTATTGTCAAATTCATAGTTTTTGCGGTCGCTGAGATCAATGGTGAAACTCCGATCGCATTAACTTCCAAATTCACCCCATTCGACTGCGGACCGGGGGTAACTGGGGGAAGGGGCAAACCAAGCCATGTAAAAATAATTCAAAATGACCGATATTTTTTTCCCTTTCGTTGTTCAGTTTGTTTACATAGATATTTTATCTGACCCATGCGAACAATGGGGATTTCAGCTAGTGTATATATAAAATGACTGATGTTGAATAAAATAATTGGAACTGGAATTTTTAGGAAAAAAAAGTTATACGCTCCAACGAATAGTTGTGTTAGTAGTGATAGTATGTTGCATCAATTTTTTAAGACGACGATGAAAGAATCGGCATATTGAAGCCTTTTGAAAATAATTATATAATACAGTTATCGCATTAATTGTTTCTGTTCTTCTCAAAACAATAGTTTGAATACAGCGTCACACTATCTTTACTGATGGCTGTATATCTTTTACAATAGAATATTTTTAGTTCTAGTTCTGTATTAAGTAATCAATATAAGATAATCTAAAGAGAATGTAATTAATTCAAGGTTTTGAACAGTATGGATATTGTAGCGAAACATGACAACTTACGTCATATGTACACCCAACACTACTCACAAGCAAGAAATGGAATCTTTCAGTTTTATGTCCCACGATTATGCCGTATAGGCGAAAGGAGATCGAGATGATCAGAATGAATGAAATGATGGGAGAAAGTGGAAGGAAATGAAAGAGCTCCAAAAAAATCTACGCACGCGATGTTTGTCCAACACAAAGCAAGATCGAACCAAGGTCCCCATGCAGCAGAGGTGAACACTTTCACTGCAGCATCGCGAACTCCACTTAATCACAAACAGTCTTACAAAACTGATAAAGCAGCTGCAGAAACTTGATTGCTACGTCAAAGTCGAAAGATTGATTAGCTGGAATCGTTACTGAAGCCTGCTGTCCCTGCCGTTCAAGGCAGCATCGGTGAGAGCGCGAACTCCGTCATAGCGGGATTAGGAGGTGCCTGATTTTCTTGTGAGCTCATTGGGCATGCTGCCACGGAAGGCGTAGGTATATATTCAGTGCTAGAAATAACTGACAAAACTGCCCTGGTGGATTTCAACAGGAAACGTGCCCTGAAGGAATACAACATTAATTACCAAGGGACACCGCTACAACTGCAGCAGAGTGCCAGATACCTGGGAATAGTCCTTGACCAGAAACTCACCTTCCGGCAGCACTTGACAGATATCACAGACAGAGCGAACCGGAGATTCCGTGCCCTGCTGCCTATCTTCCTCACAAGACAACTATCCCACGAGGCGAGAAGAAATGTGTACATAGTATACATACGGCCACTCCTGCTCTACGCCCATCAAGCACGGGAACACGTAGCACAATGCCATCATAGACCGCTTCAAGTTGTCCAGAATCGGGCAGCAAGGGCAATAACAGGACACACGATGGACACAAAAATCGACCAGATCCATGAAGACCTCAACCTACCGCTCCTCAGCGAAACCCGACGTAACCTTTCAGCAACCTTCTGGGCCCGAACACGACAGCACGAAAACCCAGCAGTCACCGACCTAGAGAGACCACCGCCTCCAGCCAGAAGACACCACAGGATGCCTCAACCCCAGTAGTCGATCAGATCTTCACAAGCCAGAGTCTGCGACAGTAGCAGACTCAAATACCAGAAACGCTGGACCACCAATGAAACAACCACTTCAGATGGAAGGCAAGGGCTTCGGCCCGGTACTTCTGACCTACATGCCACGACATTGCCGAATTGCCGAATTACTGTCGCTACGAAACCGACAGAGACGCCGATGCTACAGGATGTTGAAGCCCGACTACGATGGAGGCCGCGTGTAACGTATTGGCCGATACCTACACAGATGGTTGAACGCCTTCTGCCAAAGGACAAGACGCACGGTGCTGCGTATCTTGACAGATGCAACAGCGGTTGAACTGTTGTTGGAAGAGTAGCCACCGGGACTGCCTATGGGATCGAGATTGACTACGGAGAAATTGATATCTACATCACATGGTTAATAATCGACTATTTAAATTGCTAAAAATCTGTTGGCACCCCACGAAACGCTTGCTGGAATATGAAACGACGTCAACTCGTGCATTATTTAATATATTGGCTGATATGAATCTTTAACGTAACTGCCTTCATTATTCATTCGCGTATTACGACTGAAAATGAAGAAATAAGAGACATACTAACTGACAGATCTCATTGAGATGAACAAACTGATATGGATATAGGTGAGTATAAATCCTCATGCGTAGCTTTCGAAAAAAAATCGACAAAAAATTCTAAAAAAAATTAAAACTGAAATTATTCCACCTATTAAAAAGAAAATGATATTGAAGTATCACTGCACAATATCACAGCCTCATGAGTCCTTTCATTTAACACTAAAACAGTGGTTCTCAACCGATGTGTCGCGACACACTGGTGTGTCACGCAGTCCCCCTGAAGTGGTTGCGAAATTTTAGAATTTAAAATTTATCAAGAATTTAATAATAGTTAAAATCGAGACAGACTACCAGTCAACACCTCCACCTGCAGCGGTAGCAGTAATGCTCGATGCTATATAGAGTTATTATAAAAATTAATAGTTTCACTATTATAATAGATATTATTATTATTATTATTATTATTATTATTATTATTATTATTATTATTATTTATAATAAAAATACCAATGTCCAGGATGTTCAGTAAAATGTGTCGTCAGTCAAAAAGGGTTAAGAACCACTGAATTGGACGATTACGAGCTCCTCGTGGCTATATGTTAGTATATGTATCTTCGGCGCGGGAGACTAGGATTTAGTTCTCAACGGGAGCTCATATGGTTCGGAACCCACGTTAAGCTGTACGTCCAATGTCTTATATTACCTCGGTGCTGAGCTGAATGTATCTTTACGCATAGTTTATACTGTCGTGTTGCTAGTTGATTGGTTGATTGATTTGGATTTTTGCATTCAGCTCAGCACCGAGGTAATTTAAGACATTGGACGTACAGCTTAACGTGGGTTCCGAACCATATGAGCTCCCGTTGAGAACTAAATCCTAGTCTCCCGCGCCGAAGATACGTATACTAACATATAGCCACGAGGAGCTCGTAATCGTCCAATTCAGTGGTTCTTAACCCTTTTTGACTGACGACACATTTTACTGAACATCCTGGACATTGGTATTTTTATTATAAATAATAATAATAATAATAATAATAATAATAATAATAATAATAATAATAACAGTTAACTAGAAGACTGATGTTCGTTTAAGTACGCGACATCTAGTTGAAGAAAGTGTGACATGTTTGAAAATGAAATGAAATGAAATTTTTGAGTTTTACGTCCCACGGTTATGCCGGCTAGGCAAAAGGAGACAGTGAAGATGAGAAATGAGTGAAATGGTGGAATGAAGAAAGTGGGAGGAAACGGGAGAACTCCAAGGAAACCCACACACACCGCGTTTGTCCACCACAAAGTTCACTTGGCGGGAGCAGGGTTTGAACCCGAGACCCGTACACAAGAGGTGAACGCCACCGCGGCCCCCTGTGACATGTTTGAGGTAAATTTTCATGTGTGGTTACAATAACAATTAATCGATTTATTCTGACACAAATTCCTTACAGTGACGCATATAATAAACGGTGTCCCATCTTTTGAAATATCTGCCATTTCTGTCCTAGTAAGTTGGCAGCACTGAACGTTTCATGATTTTCATCTGTTGTCTTTGTGGTTAGTAGTCACGGAGCCCCGAATGCTCCCGGAAGTACCTTTTTTTTCGCGCGCTACTTTAGCCAGCTATTTTACGCGCTATTCTAGCCAGTTGTTTTGTCACAAAATTTATATAATGGGGGTCAAGGTGGAACAAAACGAGCCCTGCAGAGCTTCTAACCCGTTCTTCCTCCCCTTTCTCCTCCTCCTCCTATTATTATTATTATTATTATTACTTATCTGCACAAAAGTAAGTAAATCACTTTTTGAGTATTATTTTCATCTTATTTTAATAAAAAAGTTATGAACATTAAAAAAAAAACTTTCCTTGGTACGGGTTTGAACCCACGCCAAAAGCGATATTCGTTACTAGCATACAGCGCTAGCACGCTCGGCCACGAGGGCCTACAGCAGCAAACGTTTGATTTCTATTTGAATGCTACATGGCAAGAAATGGATAACGCCAACCAATCAGAACTGTGAATTTCGTTCGTACTTCCGGGAGCATTACTCTCCCGAGCTAGTTATCTTTTTTCTGTACAGGTAGGAATCAGTGTTCGTAGCATGACGGAAATTTCCCTAATGTAGGGAAATTTCGCCGGCAAATTTAGCAAAAATGGAAAAGGAAATTTTTCCATAAAATGTGAAAATCCAGGGAAATTTTCGCGCTGACCAATATAAACGCTTAAATTTTTCTTTGTTATTCACAAATAAGCCAATACAATAGTAATAGTTTGTGTGTGTGGGGGGGGGGTCTGTTCAAAGTAGCATAATTTGCATCCATTGTTAGTAGCATAATTTCAAAGTAGCATAATTTGCTAGGTGTATATGCATTTTTGTAAAAAAAAAAAAAAAAAAAAAAAGGAAAAAGTTTAAAGCAAAAAATCAAATGAATAAATTTCAAAATTGCAGTACATAATTTAATTTTTAGCACAAGATAAAACACCAAACTAATTAGTATTTGATTGCCAAATAATATGAGGGTAACATGCTTCACATATTCTTATAGTCTTATCATCATAATTGCAAATCACAAGGTTTCTGGAATCATATCAGGATGTGCATTTGTGTAGGATGAATCAACAGTTTGTTGCTTTAAAATAAAATATTTAACTATGACACACAGTCAAGCTGTTGTCTCGAGTATTATCTCGGACATTATAAAAATCTCTTGAATCGATGTAAGTTAAATGAAAACAAAAATCGGGAACTGAAATTTAACTTTAAGGGCTCTTTTAGCTTCAAAGTTTTTACAATGTCCTCGAAAGATAGCTCTGAAGCTAATGTATGCTCTATGGATATGATCCTAAGGTTGGCGAGTCATCTTTGTGGTGGACAAACACCGTGTGCGTGGGTTTCCTCGGGGTTCTCCCGTTTCCTCCCACTTACTTCATTCCACCATTTCCTTCATTTCTCATCATCACCGTCTCCTTTAGCCTAGCCGGCATAATCGTGGAACGTAAAACTCAAAAATTTCATTTCATTTTGTCCTGTTAAGTTTCTGAGGTAATTTTTTTTATGATCTTTAGTATGCTAAAATTCCTTCCCTTGCCTTATAGTGAAAACAAATATTTGCCCAGTTCTGCGCTCTCCATCCAATTCGGCACCCGGGGCTCAAGCCCCGTTGACTCCCTAGTTACGTCACTGGTTCGCACTTCTTTATTATAGCTAAATTAAACTTATTAACTTCTATCATAGGAATTGGACATTCAACAAACGGGGAAATTTGATAAGAGAAAATTTTGAATCAGTTGGAGGGAAATTTTCTTAGGGAAAATAAGAACACTGGTAGGAATTGAGTGCTTCACGACAGAACAGCATATTGTAATTGTGAAAATTTATTACAAATATGGTGTATGTTAAGCAGAGACTGCTCGCAAACTCTGTGGATTTATTTCTGTAGGAGTATTTGAAATCTCGTGTCTACGCCAACAAACTACGATCACTTCTACCCCTCGAGACTCAAGGCCGTGATTCAGAGTGTACTTTCAGAACTACGAGAGGTGCAACAGTGTGTCTATTGAGTTTCATTTTCAAAATTTCACTATATTCAGTATAACTATCAGCAAAATTCCAATACCTAATACAATGATTTTTTTTCTTTTAATCTTTAGGAATACACACACTCTTGATGATTTCAAGTTTGTAATTTTTTTTACCATCAAAAGAATATTTTTAGTAAATTTAGTTAGCCTTGTTTTTTTAAAATATACAAATGATTTTTTTAACATTTTTAAAATGGTCTCCCAAGTCCCCTCACAACCCTCTACTCCACCCATTGCTTTAAATGTCTAATTACAAAATGTATACAATCTCAATGAATACAAAATTTGTTTCTAAGACTTAAAACAATTACAAAGAAAAAAATAGTTGACAAATTACCAGTTTCATGATTTTACCAGTATGTGGATAAAAATTCCAGTATATTTCCAGTATCCGTAGACACCCTGTGCAAGTATGCCGAAAAGTTATCGAAAATTTCATCGAAAAAGAACAAGATTGTGCCTGCAGCGTCGTGGAGGGCATTTGAGTGATATACAGTATTTCATATATAATTACAGGTAGCATACTATATAAATGTGTAAATTCGTTAATTTCATCAATAACTTTGTATTATTATGCACTCAAAAATCGCGTTCTTTATGGGACACCCTTTACTTCTGAATAAAACCTATTTGGAATTGAACCCGGGACTACACAAAACACAGGCAAAGTTTAAAACCTTTGACTACCCAGCAATCCAAACTGTAACATACAAAGCTCCTTTAAATAGAAATCTTTCTTCTGAACCAGAAGTTTCACAATATTATAGAGTTACGCAATCATCACACGAAAATAGTTGTCTCGTGACCCTGTCAGAAAATCCAGTGATCAATATTTCACCTTTATTATTCTTTGTACCTCGCACTCTGCATGTTCTTCAATTTCAGAAAATTGGGTCAATCGGCGTATTCAATAAAAGATAGAAAGAACCACGTCTCCTATACTAGCAATAAAGGAAGACAATTTCAATTTTTGTTTCTTAAATTGTTTCTTAAATTTTAAAAAAAAATCAATGCATGAACACTCATTGCCTTATTGGCAGTCTTTATCAAGCGGCATAGACCAAACACACATTCTGACCTACATATTCAACATACCATGTAACTCACACAAGCCCCACACAATGCGGAAAAGTCACATTATACACAATTATTTTTCTTACCTCAAATACACCACTTATACTACGACACGTTGATAACAGTTAACTATAACCTTGAATTGCTTCAAGATCACATATTTGCTGCACTGAAATCACATTTAAAAAACAATAACGTAAGACGAATGTGAAGTTCGTTCTACATAGCGGGAGTTTCCATCACAATTTAATTCATTTCAAACATTCAATACCGTTTAAAATGTAGTTCCTAGACTTAATGGTTGATCTTTCAATCTGCAGTTGTTGTATAAGTTCACCGCAAAGAATCACTGAAAAGGGGAAAAAGACATCGAGAGTCAAAACCCTCCATTGACATCACAGTGTAACGTGATTCTCCTAGTTTCCAATATATTTTTAGTATTTATAAATTATACAAGATTATGATAATTCACACCATGATTATGCACTTTAGAATATGTATATTTCGTGATATACATCAAATTTGACACTAAAATAATGAACATTCAATTCTTACAATATGGATCTTAGTTTTATGTTTTTTGGTTACCATATTAACGAAATAAACACGTTGGTATAGCAACCAAAACAAGAAATATGTCGATACAAGACCAATATTTAAATCATTCCTTTTATATATATATATATTCTTCTTCTTAATAACTTGTACCCTTTTAAATAGCACTTTTGTCCCTAAATAGAAATAATATTGGGAAGAACATACAAAATATACATTATCGTTGTATATATGGCTCCCGAACTATAGGACTTCTTGAATTGGCTACAGTTGAAGAAAGAATCCTGGACCGTTAAACATTTCATACACATAGTTACCTTACTTTTTGAATATCCTTTACATATAAAAATTACAATTCATGAAATAATATATTATTTTTATCTTATCTCAATCTCATTCTTATATTTTTCTAATAATCAATCTTATTTTAATTTTATAAAATTATCAATAACAAAGACATATTCAGAGCTCCTCCGTGGCTAAGCGGTTAGCGTACGCGCCTTTGGCGTGGGAGGCCCGGGTTCGATTCCCGACGGGAGCTCATGTGGTTCGGATTCCACGTTAATCAGTAGGTCCACGTCTCATATAGCCTCGCTGCTGAACGGGACGTTAAACTTAAAATCAACTCAAAGACATATTCAAAATATAAGTTAATTATTTAGGTACTAAATAAGATTCTTTAACTCAATATCACTTATATTTGTTAACAATAAAATGAAATGAAAATGAAATCTTTGAGTTTTACGTCCCACGGTTATGCCGGTTAGGCTAAAGGAGACGGTGATGATGAGTGATGAATGAAATGGTGGAATGAAGAAAGTGGGAGGAAACGGGAGAACCCCGAGAAAACCCACGCACACGGTGTTTGTCCACCAAAGTTCACTTGGCGGGGGCTGGGATCGAACCCGGGACCCCAAGCACCAGAGGTGAACGCTCTACCACTGAGCCACCGCGGCCCCCTTGTTAACAATAAGGTTGATGTAAGTTAAAATACAACATATTTCATTTATTCGGGCATAGCTAGCATAACTTTGATAAACAATATTCGTATTGATGCATAGATGTGACTGCATAGAGTACAGACGAAGTAAGAATTACAACGAAAAATCATAACAATATTCAAAGTGAAGCAAAACAAGAAATAATTGGATGTTTTGACGGACGTCATAACTTTAGCTCAAGTGACATTACCAAAAAATTCGATTAAGTTGCATTGAATAGCACAATCTTGAGTACAGTCCTGTATACTTTTTACTTCACTAGTTCTTTGATTTCTATTTTGAAAATTTGTGACACATATGCAATTACTACGAAATCTGGGAGTACGTGGAAAATTAGATCGGTTGTTTACATTGTTCCTGAAAGCTGTATGATTATTATTTCTGTTTCTTCTAAAATTAGCTTCGGTCGTATTGCCATTACGAGAAAATCCAACATTACTTCTTGTATTATGATTACAATCTTCTTTAACATTGGTTTCGAACAGGAATATGGTTCGCTTGATTTCTGTTAGTATTACCTTGCAACCTAGACTGACTCTCATAATTCAGTACTATCATAAGTAAATGATTAAAATTAATACACTGCGAAGAGACCAATATTTGCTGTAACCTAAACGGTAATAGTATTCGTATTGATGAAATAACGCGTGATTCCTGCTGATATGGATTGATCAGTTTCAAGTCATTATATGCTGAAATCACAAAATCTGAGAGATTTTGTCCACCTTAGGATCAAAACGTCGGTTTCTAATCTGGGCATCCTGGTCTGCTAACATAAAATCGTTCTCAAAATTTGCTATCAGCGCATTTTTAAAATCAGAATAATTACGTAGACTACCCCGGATAGCTTTATACCATACCAAACAAGGTGGTAATAAAATGTGTGGCAAGATTTTGAGGGAATTAGACTTGTCTACACGAATTAACTCACATTCCTCTTCAATTTTTTTCTAAAAAGGTGCTTGCTGGGATATCCTCAGATATACCGCTAAATTTAGTTAGAGATTTTATTTCACCAAATTTTACGCGGGTATTAGTACTAAAATATCTTAAACGTCTAGGTTTTACGTGCGTATGGTTCCTTCGATGAGGTCTTCTTTCTTCATCTTCGATATTAGAAATGGGTTCTCCCTTTCAGAATAGCCTTCTGATGGATTACTGTCCTCTTTACATGGCCCTGACTCAGCTCTCTCATGTTCCACATACGCTACGTTGATAGCAGGGTCGGGATTACAATGTGCTGTACTAATTTTCTCTTTGGATGATCTGTACTTCCTGTTGCAGTCTCCGAATTTGGTTTGTATTGTCATTAACTTGTGTTTCTACTACTTCAACTGTACTTCTCATCGCTGCAAAACTATGAACAATTTGTTCTATCCTATTGTCGGTTAATTCCAGTTTGGTATTTATCTGTTTCGTTACTTGTTCCAATCTGGAATCCATTTCCTCTCCTATTTGTTGTGTTACTTGTTCCATTTTGGAATTCAATTTGGAATCCATCTGCTGTCCTATTTGTTGTGTTATGGAATTCATTTGCTGTCCTAGCTGCCGTATAAGATCAATCACATCCGTTTATGTCTCAGTTGCTGATATATTGACATCAACTCTAGCACTGGTATCTTCGTCCCTTTGAATATTCATTTTAATTCTTCGATATATTTTCTTTTTATTTCGTAATAGAATGTGATCCGTGGTGTTTCAATAAATGAGATAGTTTACTATAACTTGTAACTAATCTCAAAAGTCCCGGGTTTCGACGCCATCTAAATATGTAACGTGATTCTTTCGTTACACTCCCTAGTTTCCAATATATTTTTAGTATTTATAAACTACACAAGATTATGATAATTCACACCATGATTATGCACTTTAAAATATGTATATTTCGTGATATACATCAAATTTGACACTAAAATAATGGACATTCAATTCTTACAATATGGATCTTAGTTCTATGTTTTTTGTTACTATATTAACGAGATAAACACGTTGGTATAGCAACCAAAACAAGAAATATGTCGATACAAGACCAATATTTAAATCATTCCTTTTTTTATATATATTCTTCTTCTTCTTAACAACTTGTGCCCTTTTAAATAGCACTTTTATACCTAAATAGAAATAATATTGGGAAGAACATACAAAATATACATTATCGTTTTAACAGCATATAAACTTTGGGGGACAGACTACTGAGGGACTGGGATACATGGAATGCCCCCAGGAATGCGGGGATCCAG
The DNA here is from genome assembly GCF_964235325.1 of Thermobia domestica. NCBI lineage: Eukaryota > Metazoa > Arthropoda > Insecta > Zygentoma > Lepismatidae > Thermobia > Thermobia domestica. The sequence continues at coordinate 267,499,993 of NC_137462.1, forward strand.
GGAACCTCCCTCGGAAATTAAAAATAATCTTGGTATATTGCATTTATACCATTTTTGACTTAAAAACCAAACAAAAGTTTTAAAATTTTGGTTTTATTTTTTACTTTTCATAGTCTAGGTTTTTTTAAAAAATAAAAAAGGTTTATTTATTCAAACAGTAAAATTCAACCTTATTCTACAATTTTAATTAAACTGAAATGATACCAAGTGCCAAAAATAATGATAAAAGGTAGTGTGAAGAACACTTAGAAACAATAAAGTTTTGAAAACAGGTTTTAGCCATACAAGCCTACAACTAATGTAAATGAGGCTCAACAATGTACAGGGTGTCCGAGAAGTCCTTCCCTGATTACAGAAATTGATAACTCAGGCTAGAAATAAGATAGAAATATGAAACTGGTGTTGAATTGTTTACAAACTATAAAAGTTTTGGTCACATCAGTACACTTCCACATGAGCACCCTTGGTAGCACGTAGCACATCTAGGCGATATCCAGTTTCCATCCACCGTGTCTGCTGAGGTTCTTGGTCGACCAGACCTCGGAAGGTCAGCAACCGACCCTGTGTTCTTGAACTTCTCATGCCAGGCTTTAATGCTCTTGACATCAGGTGGAGTCCTCCCAAATGTTGTCTGGAACTGTCTCTGCACCGTGGTTGGTGATCGTGTCTCATGGTACCACAGGACACACTGTGCCTTCTCCTGGTTGGTTGGCATGGCTTCTTGGGCTTCTTACTTACGTACTACAAACCTAAAACAAACAAACAAAAAAAAAAAAAGACTTGGTAAAGCAGAACAAACCTAACACAGACAAAAACTTTTATAGTTTGAAAACAATTCAACACCAGTTTCATATTTCTATCTTATTTCTAGCCTGAGTTATCAATTTCTGTAATCAGGGAAGGACTTCTCGGACACCCTGTATAGTTAAAAAATTTAGTTGAAATATATGTATATACAGGGTGTAACGGGAGGTAATGCAAATACTACGGTAGGTGATTCGTAATATCAAAAAGAAAAGTCCTCTCCCATATTGTCGAATTCCGTGTTGTGTACGAGTGACAGATTTGCCAACCTGCAATCGAAAATCGAATCGTACACGACGTGGAATTCGACAGTATTCAAGATGTTTTTTTTTTTTTTGTCTTCTTTTGATGTCACGAATCACTTACATCTATTTGCATTACCTCCCATTACACTCTTACTTCTGACGGTACGCAACGGTACGGCGTACCGGCACCTTTTTAATGAGAACTAAATATTTCTTCTAAACTGAACTGAATTAAACTGAAAGCCAGTACGAAAATTCTGTTAGGACTCCACCTCTGTACTTTCTCCGCAGAAAATCCTTAAGATCAGATTTTATTGTACCCAGTTCATATTTTAATGTATCCAGTTAATTGTTTTTATTCGCTATTAGGAAGAGGATTAAGTGAATATATCCCCTAGATTATTTTCGCAAGGTTTATCCATTACTTTAGTAGAGGTTTGTACAACATGACTAGTATTCTGAAGAATAGTATGTAAACAATGTACTGTATGTATGTTGTTATTGAAAAATTCAGTATTTGTAAAACTCTTGATACCGTAAATGCGGGCTACTTGGACCCTTAAGGGGCTACTTGGACCCATACCAAAAACTCGTTTAAAGTCCCATATGCAATGCAATAGTGAGTGAGTTCAGAGTTAGATCCGTTAGATGGGATCATAATGCAGGCGTACACACATTGAAACTAGTTCTGTGGCAGGCTACGATACGAGCAGCAGGTGAGAAAGGTCGTTGACGGAAAGAGTGTATTTATTGAGCGCCAAACTTTTATGTGTGGACACTATTTGCAAGGAAGTGGAACCAATGCTAGGTAAACACATAAGTAGTTACATATAGGTTAATGAAATTGACATGGTAAACTTTCTCATATACAATAAGATGTGTGCGTAATTGCATTATACAGTATATGAAGTGTGTACATATGACCTGGAAAACATGGATATTTTGTCCCACATCTTTTGTTATCTTTATCCCACCCCATCCTTTGTTATCTTTATCAATAAAAAATAAAGGTTTGTTGTCACGTGTCACACAAGTAAGGACTTTTCATTGTTTCCTTAAGGATACCGGTACAAAATGGTACATCAATATAAAAGATTGCCTGCTGGTCGAAAATATTCTGATTTTTCATAACAGCTTGAAGAATGTTTACCAGCAATTCAGTCGGGGAAAATGTCGCGAAAAGAAACAGAAGCTCACTTCAAGATAAGTCGTTCCACCATAGAAAGAAGATTAAAAAATAGGTCAAGGCAGAATCCGGGCCATCTGAAAGTGTTCAATGAAGAAGAAGAATTAGCCTTCGCTAGTCATCTTGATAGAGTTTGTGATTTCGGATTCCTCGTTAATTAACTTGATTTCAGATTTATTGTGAAGTCCTATTTTGCCATGCATGGGAGAACTGTCATTGCTTTCTAAGACAATCTTCCCAGTCGAGATTGAGTGGTTATTTTAGAAAATGCACCTCCAGTCAACGACTAGATTCGCTGCTAATATAGATAGGGCTCGTACAGCTGCAGAAGAAAACGTAATCAGCTATTACAATCATTATATTTGATAGTGTGAAATATCACACTCAGCCTTACCGGGGTTTGAGTCCGTCTGGAGTCAAACCTCGGTTCAGCCAAAAAAAAAATGCTACGGAGGCGAGATTTCGTTTTCTCGGCGCGCCAAAAAAAAATATATATATCGTCTTCTACCTCACTCTAAGACCCACCCTTCTCCAACGGATCCCAGGGCTTTAGAGAACGGAGCGTCTTGAGAGTGGAATAAAAAAAAATGTTACAAGTACAAGTGGAAGAAAATGCTTTGTTCCAAATCTTCTTTTATACAACACATGCTGCATAGCTGAAATGCAATCAATAAGGCGGTGATCAGAGTGAGTTTCGGAAATGCCTTATCACGAGCGTAGAGCTAAACGCTCTCGTCTCTGATAAGAATACGCACTAATAATAATAATAATAATAATAATAATAATAATAATAATAATAATAATAATAATAGTAAATGTACTGAAAGAAATTTTGAATTTCCGAAGATCACTCTGATTACATACTTGTAATGCAAATATAGATAATGTTCTCTAATTTCCAGTCATGAAATGAAATGGGTGAAATATTGACATGCATAAATGAATAGACACCCTTTTTGGTTAACAGCCAAATTTAATGTTAAAATTTAATTTCAGAGAAAGGCAATTTTGAAAGCGAATTTAACAAATCTCACTTTTATATATATATTTGAAATTTAACAAACTTTAAATTTAATAATCCAAATCAAAGTTATAACAACAAAGCACTAAAAAGGAACGAAAAGGAATACTGAACCGCTTCTAGTATTACAACAGATATGAATCTGGTAATAATTAATTTTGGATTTAAAAAAATATTATGACCGTGAAAGGATTTAATCTTGTTAAATATTAAAAGCTGATTCAAGCCCCCTTTCCTCCTTTCTGTGCACGAATAATAATTATTTTGAATGATTTCCTAATAAGCCACAAGTAGTTTACATAAATAATGAAAACACACAAAGTGTATAATTTTAGTGATACTTTAAAAAATATACTCTTGTTGTTTTTAAACTGAAATATCACATTTTTACGCTTTTGTCTAGAATTGCTTTTGGTCTCGATTTCTTTTGTTAAAACTAAAAATATAAGTTTCTTTTGCACACAAAGTGGTTAAATCTATCTAAATTATTTTTAAAAATGATTTGAACAACCCGTTGATTCATTAGAATAAGTAACAATAGTTATTTTGCCTCGGCCTTGGCTATCTATGAGAAGAGACTTTAAGGGATAGTAGGAAGAATTAGAATGGTGTTTAATTTTGTAATGACTAGTCATGTGAAAGAAGAGATTTGAAGTTTGAATCGATAGAAATTTGTCTCGTTAAGCATAAACACATATACATATAATTTAAGTAACATCACTGAATATCAAATTGTTTTTAAATATGTTGTCGATACGCACAGGAAATAAATATATACATATTGGACAAAAGTATACAAAATAAAAAAAAATATAATAAATAACAAAATACAAGAATATTCGTAACAAATTGACTGAATTAGACATTATACTCTTCAAAACTCTGATGAAAATAATAGTTTTTAATTTGATATAAAAAAAATAATGAAACAATACAATTACATGATCCGTGGAAATTAATGTCCATTTATAGAATAAATCAGTTAGATAAAACAAATCACAGTCTTTGAAAATCTGAATGATATAAGCAAGTTTATAGTTTTTGCACTTTAAAAAAATATTGAATACTTAATTCACGTCCTGGGAACTAATGTTCATTGATTTCTAGAATAATTAACTTGGAGGTCATTCCGCAAACACATGATTTGGTGTGGAATTGCCGCAAAAAGGTGGTGGAATCAATAGTAATAACAGTGGGCGAATGACTCAGAGATGTCCCTCGCACGCTTAATTGTTTGTTTAATATAAGGAAATGGAAACGTCTTACCTCGAGTATCTTCATAAATCTTACATGCTTTTGATGTTCCATGAATATGATGAGGGCTGTTTCCTCTAGTAGTCCCACTTCTTTCTTAGGAAACTGTGCTTCACCATTACATCTCGGATCCCGAAACAAGGGTCTCCTCATTGTCTCTGTTCTTTTACCGGTATTAATATCTTGGTTGCACTTCGTTTCTCCTAAATTTCCAACCCACATCACTGAGAATCTCGTTTTAATTGAGTTGAGTTGATATACAGTTGATCTCACTTACATTAAACATGTGGACACAAAATAGAAAATGAGCCACTACCACGTTAATTTCCTTGCTCGTTTACAAGAATTAAAAAAGATCGCTAGCAGAATATATATATATACATATGTGTAGAGTTTGTATATGTGTGAGTGATATCGACACCCGGATGAATCTCGAACAAAGCACCACTTTGAAGTTGTTTAGCAATGCATATTGGGTGTGCACTTCACTTAACTACAATTAAAAAAAAAATTGCGTGTATGTGTGTGTAGTTTTTTTTTTATCACGCGTCCTCTAGTGCCGCGGAGTTCGAACTGACTGACTTCTCCCGGGTGTTTCTTTTTCAATTTTCTTCTTTTATTTTAAAAGTGCAAACTCGTCGTTGTATTGGTGGCTTATGTCCCCTTCCAAAAAGTCCGTTGGAAGGGTGGCGTTGTTTCCACTAGATGACAGTTAGTTCTGGAGACCACTGTCCACTTCTCTGCTTCTTTCTTTCTTTCTTTTTTTTTTTAAACTGGAGTGGTGTGCTTTCTTCGTAGCCAAAGTGCGAAGGAACGTTTCTGGCCTTTCTCAGTGACGTGGGTGGTCGGTACAACCAAGAAGGAGTAAAATACAACCAACCGTATTTTGTGAAACTCGTTGGCAAACGGTTTTCGAAGATTAAGAGAAGGGATGTTTAACTCGTAAAAAAAATATTTTGGCTTTCCCAAACATTTATTATAAGAAAATATATAGAATAATAATTGCTCCGTGGAGTGATTGTTACAATTACCCCCCTCCTAAGATGAAGCTAGAGATGCAAAATCTTTGGAGCTCTGCTTCATCCTAAGAGAGTCGATGTTTACATTACATTTATATAAATTCCAAGTCAAAATGTAAGTCCCTAAAAATCCGAACCCTAAAAAAAATTTTTTAATTTTAGAAAGTACATAAAAATCCTGGCTCTGATGTTGCTTCCACCATTCTTCGTTTAAAGGTTAGCAGAGAACTTCTTTCTGTCAAAGCGTAACATATTGTAGGGTTTCGAGTCCGATCACAGTTGGACGAGCCACTAGAGTGCTATTTATGTTCGCTGCATTTTGCATCTTTTTGGCGCCATTTATGACACATAAATATATCGCAAAAATTATTATTAAGTTTTCAACGCAATTTTAACATAGTTTGAATGCAAGGTCATTGGCTCTTTACTATTTACCCATTAATGTATCATATATTCTTTTGGTTCTTTGGAGATGCGTCCTGGTATGTCCGGAGGGTGCTATTGGAGCTTTTGTTCTTCTCTTTGTGAGGTCAACTTCTTTACTTGTACTTAAGCTTGGAACTCCTGTCATGCTGTACTAATCTTACATGATCCACTTGGACTTCATCTATATAATCAATTAATAAAATAAGAGGACGTCTTCTACCATACTGGGTAGGAACAAACTTATAATTCTGGTGGACTCTGAGGAAGTTCGCTGCTTCAAGCGAGTATGTACTCAAGCTCGGCGCGTTAAGTCCTACAGAAAGTCTACACCTCAAATACGAAGGAAGGTTGCGTTGAGCTTCTTAACAAGTGCCTCTAACGCAAGTTCTACTTCGGAGCTCATTCGGGACCGTAGTACAACCGAGTGCTCTAACTTTCATTTTTCTCGAGTCAACAAGTGTCATATTCATTGCCAGCCACAATGCGTGGTCATTTACATGTTTAAATTTCTCCTCAAGTTTTGCTCCTCCGTCTTCATTGTCACATCTCTCCGTTTCCAGATTGCTTTCTGCAATTATTCTCAATCTCAGTTTTTAATCCTGAACTACATGTTTTCTTCTTTTTCTTCTTTCTCTCCCTTGTGAGAGGAATGTTGCAGTGTTATGTGTTTTAACTTTGGGAGGGCGCGCTGTTTCTGTTGCTACAAGAGCGCTGCTCACCTCGACCAGATAGTCTTTTTTTTATATATGGTTTATTCTTTTTTTTTTTTAAATCGATCTACATTACTATGGAATTTCTCTTCCTGGCGCAAGTTTCTCATATGACAAGTAGCGGCTTATTCCTTTGGCACTCTATTTGATCGTAAACTCGAACCCTGGAGTCACAGGCATCTAATAATTTACATGGCTTTGGTCATCATCGGAGATCCGGCCGTCTTCGCCTCTGTCAGGTGGTGCTTCCTGTCTGGAGATCTCTCTGACATGTACTTGTCTCCCTCTTCTCGTGTACACTGATCCATCGGTGGAAGTTGGTCTAACAACCTTGTCCACTTTTTCCAGAAACTTTATGCGTATGTGTTTCTTTCGCACTCTTTTTCTATGGTTCCCATTTAGCTTCTCACGAGTTCTTTTCCTCTTCTTCAATCGCTGCCTCTTGGTCGCCTTACCAGCAAGCTGCTTAGTGTGCATATCTACATACACCGGAATTGCTGAAGGTGAATTCAACGGCTGAGGTGTTGCTATCAGTTGCTTTAGATCTGCATTATGTAGCACTGTAGCAATATGCTTCTCCTTTTCAATCTGTTGCTCCTTTCCACAAATTTCTTCAGTGCATTCTCTGTCTTCCTGTTTTTGAAGACTTTCGCTGGTCACAATAATTTCACTTGGCAGTTCCTGCTCGCACTCAACATCTTGAACATTATTTGATGCATTTCCAGAAGTTTCTTCTCGTTCTTCCCTTACCTTCTCAGACTCTTGTATTTGTTTTTCGTTTGATCTCTGCAAGTTCTGGGCCTGCCTATCCAGCTTCTCTGCCATTTTGGCAGCAATACTTTCCTGCAAAATTTTCGTGTCCTGCATCTGCTGTTCTTTCTGCTCGTTGAGCTTTCTTTCCAGCCCTTTTCTCTGTTCTTTTAATTCTTCTCGACATTTTCTATATTCTTCTATAAGAGTCTGTATCATGACGACAATATCAGTATTTGGAAAATTTCTGTTAGAAGCATCTGCTTGCTCTGTTCTCGTTGGCGGTTCTTCGGTTGCTGAAGATTGTCTTCTCTCGGTCGACGCCACTGCTGTGCTGACAGCGCTACACGTGACACACTCTGCATTATGAGAAGACGGGATTACATCCTGTTCCCATACATCTTGGCCACAATCAGGGCAAGTCCGTTCCTCTCCAGTCAGCATTTTGGTTCTTATTTCCAAAGAGTGTGTGAGCACGCAGTCTCGGCATCTGAAACTCAAAAAGGTCAGCTTCTATGATAGATTAAATCCTCCTCAATGAGAAAAGAAATTGACACAAAACATCTAATTCTAACTACAGTTGGTTATGCTGACATGCATAAAATTAATTTCAGTGTCCACAAGACGATTTCAAAAACTTACACACACACGCTTATTTATTTATTTATTTACTATGCATATAAAAATGTGGTACCCTGCTGGAGATCACCCATTGGTGACAACACAACTCACACATCACAACTCTTTATAGCTATAATTCATTACAACGGAATTAACATATTTACTAAATTAAAAAAAAATACAATAAGTCTAAAATACTTAACTTATCCAACATACTTAGCGCTAATAATAATAATAATAATAATAATAATAATGATAATACATTCATGAATTCTCTAAAAGAAAAATATATAGATGTATATGTGAAAACATGATATAAAGTTTTACATATAGGCTATACGTACCCAACGGAAAGAAACAATCTGGATTGTTCTCACCCTAATTTGCTTACCTTTCTTTCTTCTTTTTCTTCTTATTCTTCTTTGCAGGCAAAAGAAACAAAACAAACAGATAGTTGAAATACACTTTTTCCCTTTTCTTTTCTTTCTTGCTTTTTTTTTTTTTTTTTTTTTTTTTTTTTTTTTTTTTTTTTTAAGAGAGAGACGGTCGCACGGTTCACCCCCTGTTGCTTTAGCTGGGCAAGTATTATTCTTGACCCTCTTTAACGAAGTCTTCTTTTTGACCTGGTTGCGTTTGCTCCTTCTAGTGCTTCAAATACTCACAAGAAACAAATCCCGCAGGCAATAAAATGTGACTTTTTTTTTTTTTAACTACGTATGTCGTTCTGTTTTGTTTTTCTGAAAATGTATCCGTTATCAATACAAAAATGTTATTATACTGAAAATAAAAGGGCAATGTTATGAGTGCTATAACACTCATCATTTACGTAGTTGAGAGAGAATAAGATCTTACGGGTTGTGAACCAATAGTTCAAGTAGTTCGGGTCAGTATTTGGGAGGCTATTTTCCTCTTTAACATAAACCTATTCCACATGATTCGTGTAGCTGTTTGGCGCGAAAAACCTTGTACATAACATTCGAGTCCCTGTTCGTGGCGCTATTCTTTGTGAAATATCACACTCAGCCTTACCGGGGTTTGAGTCCGTCTGGAGTCAAACCTCGGTTCAGCCAAAAAAAAAATGCTACGGAGGCGAGATTTCGTTTTCTCGGCGCGCCAAAAAAAAATATATATATCGTCTTCTACCTCACTCTAAGACCCACCCTTCTCCAACGGATCCCAGGGCTTTAGAGAACGGAGCGTCTTGAGAGTGGAATAAAAAAAAATGTTACAAGTACAAGTGGAAGAAAATGCTTTGTTCCAAATCTTCTTTTATACAACACATGCTGCATAGCTGAAATGCAATCAATAAGGCGGTGATCAGAGTGAGTTTCGGAAATGCCTTATCACGAGCGTAGAGCTAAACGCTCTCGTCTCTGATAAGAATACGCACTAATAATAATAATAATAATAATAATAATAATAATAATAATAATAATAATAGTAAATGTACTGAAAGAAATTTTGAATTTCCGAAGATCACTCTGATTACATACTTGTAATGCAAATATAGATAATGTTCTCTAATTTCCAGTCATGAAATGAAATGGGTGAAATATTGACATGCATAAATGAATAGACACCCTTTTTGGTTAACAGCCAAATTTAATGTTAAAATTTAATTTCAGAGAAAGGCAATTTTGAAAGCGAATTTAACAAATCTCACTTTTATATATATATTTGAAATTTAACAAACTTTAAATTTAATAATCCAAATCAAAGTTATAACAACAAAGCACTAAAAAGGAACGAAAAGGAATACTGAACCGCTTCTAGTATTACAACAGATATGAATCTGGTAATAATTAATTTTGGATTTAAAAAAATATTATGACCGTGAAAGGATTTAATCTTGTTAAATATTAAAAGCTGATTCAAGCCCCCTTTCCTCCTTTCTGTGCACGAATAATAATTATTTTGAATGATTTCCTAATAAGCCACAAGTAGTTTACATAAATAATGAAAACACACAAAGTGTATAATTTTAGTGATACTTTAAAAAATATACTCTTGTTGTTTTTAAACTGAAATATCACATTTTTACGCTTTTGTCTAGAATTGCTTTTGGTCTCGATTTCTTTTGTTAAAACTAAAAATATAAGTTTCTTTTGCACACAAAGTGGTTAAATCTATCTAAATTATTTTTAAAAATGATTTGAACAACCCGTTGATTCATTAGAATAAGTAACAATAGTTATTTTGCCTCGGCCTTGGCTATCTATGAGAAGAGACTTTAAGGGATAGTAGGAAGAATTAGAATGGTGTTTAATTTTGTAATGACTAGTCATGTGAAAGAAGAGATTTGAAGTTTGAATCGATAGAAATTTGTCTCGTTAAGCATAAACACATATACATATAATTTAAGTAACATCACTGAATATCAAATTGTTTTTAAATATGTTGTCGATACGCACAGGAAATAAATATATACATATTGGACAAAAGTATACAAAATAAAAAAAAATATAATAAATAACAAAATACAAGAATATTCGTAACAAATTGACTGAATTAGACATTATACTCTTCAAAACTCTGATGAAAATAATAGTTTTTAATTTGATATAAAAAAAATAATGAAACAATACAATTACATGATCCGTGGAAATTAATGTCCATTTATAGAATAAATCAGTTAGATAAAACAAATCACAGTCTTTGAAAATCTGAATGATATAAGCAAGTTTATAGTTTTTGCACTTTAAAAAAATATTGAATACTTAATTCACGTCCTGGGAACTAATGTTCATTGATTTCTAGAATAATTAACTTGGAGGTCATTCCGCAAACACATGATTTGGTGTGGAATTGCCGCAAAAAGGTGGTGGAATCAATAGTAATAACAGTGGGCGAATGACTCAGAGATGTCCCTCGCACGCTTAATTGTTTGTTTAATATAAGGAAATGGAAACGTCTTACCTCGAGTATCTTCATAAATCTTACATGCTTTTGATGTTCCATGAATATGATGAGGGCTGTTTCCTCTAGTAGTCCCACTTCTTTCTTAGGAAACTGTGCTTCACCATTACATCTCGGATCCCGAAACAAGGGTCTCCTCATTGTCTCTGTTCTTTTACCGGTATTAATATCTTGGTTGCACTTCGTTTCTCCTAAATTTCCAACCCACATCACTGAGAATCTCGTTTTAATTGAGTTGAGTTGATATACAGTTGATCTCACTTACATTAAACATGTGGACACAAAATAGAAAATGAGCCACTACCACGTTAATTTCCTTGCTCGTTTACAAGAATTAAAAAAGATCGCTAGCAGAATATATATATATACATATGTGTAGAGTTTGTATATGTGTGAGTGATATCGACACCCGGATGAATCTCGAACAAAGCACCACTTTGAAGTTGTTTAGCAATGCATATTGGGTGTGCACTTCACTTAACTACAATTAAAAAAAAAATTGCGTGTATGTGTGTGTAGTTTTTTTTTTTATCACGCGTCCTCTAGTGCCGCGGAGTTCGAACTGACTGACTTCTCCCGGGTGTTTCTTTTTCAATTTTCTTCTTTTATTTTAAAAGTGCAAACTCGTCGTTGTATTGGTGGCTTATGTCCCCTTCCAAAAAGTCCGTTGGAAGGGTGGCGTTGTTTCCACTAGATGACAGTTAGTTCTGGAGACCACTGTCCACTTCTCTGCTTCTTTCTTTCTTTCTTTTTTTTTTTTTAAACTGGAGTGGTGTGCTTTCTTCGTAGCCAAAGTGCGAAGGAACGTTTCTGGCCTTTCTCAGTGACGTGGGTGGTCGGTACAACCAAGAAGGAGTAAAATACAACCAACCGTATTTTGTGAAACTCGTTGGCAAACGGTTTTCGAAGATTAAGAGAAGGGATGTTTAACTCGTAAAAAAAATATTTTGGCTTTCCCAAACATTTATTATAAGAAAATATATAGAATAATAATTGCTCCGTGGAGTGATTGTTACAATTGTACCTCTTAAAATGTTCTCTTTGTGGTTTGCAGTAAATAAAAAGTGTTGTTCTTGGAACACCTACGTCCTACTTAGTCTCAGAGCAGATTTCAATGGTTTTCTGTAGGAAAATATGGGGGTGGGTTCAAGTATCCCGAACGCGAGTCTTACTTGGACCCATTTTTTACAATAATCGCCTGTGCTTTGTTTTCAATACATGTAACTAAAACTGTTCTCGGGATATGTGCAATAAAGCCTGTAGTTTCACTTAATATGGGTAATGACAATAACTTTCGAGTTTTCGTGGATGAAAATAGGCCGAAAGAACGAATTTGTTGCAAAATTGGGTCCAAGTAGCCCGCATCTACGGTACCTTTTGAAAACAAACAATAGCCGCTTACTTTCGTCCGTTTACGGAAAGAGAAAAAAGCAAGAAATAAATCACTAAGAAATACTGATTGTATTTATTTTACTATAAAATTAAGATGTATCAGACATTTTAAAAGCATCTTTGTGTATATGTACGTTAAGAGTTTTTAGTTACAAGACTGCAGTGATATGCTACTTGACATTATATTATTATTATTATTATTATTATTATTATTATTATTATTATTATTATTATTATTATTATTTACAATATAACAATAATAATAATAATAATACCCTGAAAGGAATACAACTTTTTAACCATTTGAACGTGAAGTCCAGCGTACCTGCACCTTTATTTTTAGAAATAAAACGCTGTATAAACTCGCTCTGCTGCTCGTAATCCAAACAAAAATAGTTTGTTACGTTACAGTTTACTCTACCTTCACCTTTATAAGACCAAATACTAACTGCCTTTTTTCACAATTGCAAACAAACTTTTGTAGTACTTTTATCATATCCACTTTGTCTAACATCGTTTTGTGAACGTAGCAAACTGCTACACGGTTAAGCCTCTTGGGTCGTAGTGGACCTATTTGGGAACGGGGGGGGACGAAAACCCTTTTATAAATATTGGAGGGGACACGTCCCCGGTGAGATTGACGCCCGTGGAATCCTCCAACAAAATTTGCAAGTATACACTGAAAAAAAAACTTTTTTTCCTTCTGAAATGTTTACAAAGTATGACTTTGGTTGAACGTCTTCTTCATAAGCTCTAAAATACATAAAAGGGGCGCCGACTCTGGTACTCGACCAGGGGAACACAGTGGTTCAGCGGTACAGTGCTTACCTCTGTTGTATGGGTCTCTGGTTCGATCCCCAGCCGAATTAGTTTGTGGTGGACATCATGTCCGTGGGTGTTCTCGGGATATCCCTTTCCTCCCACATTATCATTCCCTAATTCTTCCATTATCATTCACTTGTCTTAATCATTATTTCCCTTAGCCTAAAGGGCATAATCATGTTATGTTAAGCTGAAAGATTTTTTCTGCTACTCGGCAATCTCCAGTTTGTTATAGGGGTGCTGAGCAATCACACAAATGGGAAGAGAAATATTATTTCGGTGTATTTGTTCAGTAAAAGATGAGCCCGCATTTTTCATACAATGAGGTGGGGAGATGTAAGATGAATTTGTTAACTAAGTACAAGCCTTTAATTTTAATTTGCTGCATTATATAAAGGGTTCATTTTACAAAACTATCCACTTAAATTTTGTTCTATTTAACTAACTTTATATGTCTGCTTTCCTTTTAAAATCTGTGAATACAAATGAAATGAAATGAAATATTTCAGTTTTACGTCTCACGGTTAGGCCGGTTAGGCTAAAGGAGACGGTGATGATGAGTAATGAATGAAATGGTGGAATGAAGAAAGTGGGAGGAAACGGGAGAACCCCGAGAAAACCCACGCACATGGTGTGAATCCAAAGGTTAGTGTTCAGAATGGTATGATGAGTTCTAAGACAGGAGTTAGAAACTTTCTGATTACACCGTCATACTATCATTCGAGAATATTACCACTGTGGGGGGGAAAAAGCAAAAAAGAACCACAGGGTAGTCAATTTTCAGAATTTTCCGGGCCAGGGCCCCTAGCAAATCCTTCTAATACCACCAGAATCCCCGGTCATGCACTGTGAATTAGAGCACCCCCCACCACTGATTTCCAAACCCCGATGCTCCTGATTATGACTAAAGTTTCGTAAGCTACTTTTCTTTTCTTGTTCGGAAAGTCAGGAGACCAGTTTTGAAATCAAACCAGAGGTGAAATGTCACGAAATGTCTTCATTATTACATGTTTATCTCCATGAAAATTTCACAGCTTGAAGTATAGTTTGATTTTTTTATAGTAAAAACATAAATTCTAGTTTATCAGTATCTATTCCGAAAAGAAATGAAAATTCAGGCTGCGAACTTCAGAAATGAAAAACGGGAACTGGGAGCATGGTGGAGAAAATATATATATTATACTATCATGTATGATGAAGTACAAATAATTGAAGAAACTTATTGCATGGGAATTACATTTTACAAATGCTTGATTATATTTGACTGTAAACAACCAGCCAGATGTGCTATGCATAAGAAACTGAAAGATTCTTCAGATGTTAAGTAGCATTAAGCTTGACCGATCTCAAACTCATGAAATGGGGTTAACTGACACGCTCCAAAGAAAGCAAATTAATTTTTCATCAATATCGGAAATGGGAGCACAGACGGCGTGGGTCAATGAAAACTTGACCCACTGACCCACCACCTAGCGACCCACTCTGACCCATCCCCATCAAAACCCATTGTCATCAACTCTGACCCATAATCCACGCCTTCCTCTCCACTGAATAAAGTGTTTACACTTACAATAAAATGATCACTAATCGGAGTTTGAACTTCCACTGAATAAAGTGTTTACACTTACAATAAAATGATCACTAATCGGAGTTTGAACTTCTATGGTCAATCTGTTACAATAACGGTAGATCTGACCTCTACGATATAAAATGATAAATTGTTTGTCATGGGTCATATTACAATGAATTTCAATTTCATTATCATAGCCTATATAATTATTTCCTTGTTGAACTACATAAACACTTCAGTGGAAAATAGGATGAAATTTGGAAGTCTCAAATCAAGGTAAAGTCGGTTAAATAAATAAATAAATAAAAGGCCGTGTAAAATTCGACTGTGTATCGAAAAGTAGTAAGTCCTATTGTTATTATTAAAATTACAAATATCAATATCCAAAAGTCCTGAAGTTCTTTTTTCACTTAGATATACTTATCTCAGGTAAGTGAATAGAAAAAAATGAAAAAGAAAAATGGAGGGTTTGGAAGTAACACGCAGACAAATTCACCAGTGTTCAGAAGGTGCTGTCTACAATGCACATGGCAGAGTGGGTCGATGGTTCATGGTGGGTTAATCGGTCAGAATGGGTGTCACGGTGGATGGTGGGTCACAGTGGGTCACGTCCTATTGACCCATTGACCCATTCACATATCTTGATCCACTCCATCTCTAAATGAGATGGAGAAAAACACAATCAGTCGTCATAAATTAACCTACTTGACATCTCAGCATCTCAACCTGAAGGAAAAGGGATAAAACTGAAGGTCAAAAAGAGAGAGAGAAGTTTCATTCCATCGAAGAACCAATAATCATGTCACAAGTAAAAAGTTCTCACGTTTCAATGAATTTCTAATTGTACTTTCTATAATAATTGCTGAATGCAATGAGACTATTTTTAAACGTATTAGCTCACGGGGTCATGAGAAAAATTATCTGAGAGTTGCGATATTTATTTATGCCTCAAAATTAGGATCAACTTTTCTAGACACTCCATGGACGCATATGTTTAAAAATAGTTCCATTGCATTCAGCGACCTTAAATTAGTAATAGTATAATTATTTAAATTCGGTATGTATTCAAGTGTTGGCACTTTTATTATTGGCACAAGCGGTGTCTCAAAAATCCCAACTTGAAGGCCATTTTCCTCGTGACACTATGGACGAATAGGTTTTAAAATACTTCCTTTGAATAGCCCTACAAAATCCTCAATCAGTACGTACTAGGTATGCATTAATTGCAAGTTAGGAGCAAAGCGATCCACCTTTATTGATTACTCATATATATTTAGTGCATCAATTGTTTCTGTGAAGTAACACGACATGCAAATAATTGAATTTGGCGTATCAGGGAAAAGTATAATGGCTTTGAAAAATTGTGTTAGCAGAACAAAACAAAAAGTGCTTCGCCGTATTTCTAATGTTGAAAATTTTATTTTCCATTGTTTAAAACGGGTATTCCCGCGCCAAATACTTTTCCAATGTTAAGTCTATGGGCATTGTTTTTCGGTGATTATTCCTCAATGAGACAGGCAACCCCTCTCGAATCACCATGTCAAATCTGATTCGAGAGGGATAAACGAACGCCTACGTCGAGTATCCAATTAAAAGCTCAGTATGTATCCAAGTGTGGGCAAGTTTTGCTACCGCCATCATCATCAGTTAGTTGACAATGTTTACAAATGTTACTACGGAACACACACACACACACACATAGCAAATGTATTTTCACTTAATGTGTGTTGAATGCAAGAAAACTTAGATGAAACTTGTATCTTTGTAAAAGATATGTTAAGTTCTTGTTGTTAGAACCGATCAAACTTCTAAACGACTATAAAAAAAGACATGTGCACTAAAGCACGATGGTTTAATATTGAGTTAACTCTTACGCTAAAACTAGACATGTTAATAAGAGACAAAAAATGAAATGAAATCTGAGTTTTACGTCCCACGGTTATGCCGGTTAGGCTAAAGGAGACGATGATGATGAGTAATGAATGAAATGGTGGAATGAAGAAAGTGGGAGGAAACGGGAGAACCCCGAGAAAACCCACGCACACGGTGCTTGTTTACCACAAAGTTCACTTGGCGGGGGCTGGGATCGAACCCGGGACCCCAAGCACCAGAGTGAACTCTCTACCACTGAGCCACCGCGACCCCCAATTAATGAGAGACAATAAACAAAACAGACTTTACGTAATAAAGCCATACGTCATCAAGTACACTTGAAAGAACATGATTTAGTTTAGCTCAGTACGATGTTTTGCTTTCAAATGGGAAGATGAATGGCTACTCGTTCTACGAATGCTCTAGTGAAAAAAATACACGTAGCAGTGTCAGGTGTACATCAAGTAAAGGAGTTTCGTTTGTATGGCGTGATATTTTCTCCATTAATATTGAAACCGGAAGCAGCATTAGTAGATTTCCACCATTTCCTGTTTTTGTTGGAAGATTAGAGTGGGAATGGAATATATTGTTGGGTTGCTTAACAGATTACAGAAAATGGTTTCTTGCTATTACCGTTTTTACTCTTTATTAATCAACGTTAGAATCGGAAACGATTCGATTTTGCCACTCCTGGTTTGAATACAAGGTTAAGAGAGAATATGACACGTATTTTTTGCTCTATGTACGTGGGTCATTAATATGTAAGCTTACCTATGCTGTAAATAAAATATTTTTAACATACATTTGTAAATTATACATACATGTATAGGTGGGTCCTTCCTCACTTATCTACATAATTTCCATTGAGATTCAGGCATTTGTCTCACAATTGCAACAATTTGTCCAAACCCTCTACAAATCATCAGGGTCCTGGCTATTTAGCACTTTCCTCACATTTCGTTTCACTTCATCACCAGTTAACAAGAGACCAGGTCGCTTATGTCGAACCTTAACTCTTCTTCAGGGAAACGCCATTTGACATACGTGTTCTGATCTCTTGTTCTTGACTGTAACACCCAACCCCATTCAGCACGCAAACAAGACACAAAATTGAACAAATGGAATGGGAACGATTGCCCCACTCTCCTTACAGCCTCAATTTAGCGCCGAGTTACTTCCATCTTTTTTAGTTGTTAAAGTCTGCATTGCAAGTTGAACGCTTCGAAACAGATGAAGTGAAGCGTAATATGAGGAGAGCGCTAAATTGCCAGAGCTCTGATTTTTTGTAAAGGGTTCGGACAAATTGGTGCTACGGTGAGACAAATGCCTAAGTCTGAATGGGGATTACTGGAAAGGTAAGGAAGGACTCACATACACATTTATGTATAGTTCACAAATACATCTTATATATATACATATATATATTACAGCTTAGGAAAACTTATATATTGAACGACCTACGTACATCAATATTTAAACAAAGTTATAGTATGCTTTTATAATTTCCAGTTTTAGCACAGAGTTAAGGGTAGAACTTAATCGATCGCAGGAAAACGCTTGTCGCTATCTATTACCGTTTTGCTCTAAAGTGATCATCGTAGAAACCAGAAATTGTTTATTTCTACCTTCCCGATGGATGGATCACCTCTGACAACAAACTCGATTCCTAACTTGGACTCTCCAGGGTGCCTACTCAGGCCCGCATCCAGGGGGGGCTAGGGGGTCCGGGCCCCCTAAATTTTTGCTGCCCCCCTAAAATGTTCACGGTAGGCTTGCAAATGCACTATAATATGGTGATGAACTATAACATAGTTGGATAGAGCTCCCTCTAACTTCTAGGGATGCGCACGAGACGAGTCGAGACAGAATTGTCCTGACAAAATTCGAGTTGAGACAGCTCTTCCAATAGAGAAGAATACATTTTTCGAGTCGAGACATCACTTTTACAGCACATTTTCGAGGCGAGACAGCCTCAAATCTTGTCTCGTGTGCATCCCTACTAACTTCTACTGCCTCCCCCCCCCCCTACAGTTTTGGGCTGGCTACCGGCCTGTGCCTACTGAGTTTCATTTTCAAAATTCCAGTATATTCACAAGATCAGTATAATTATCAGCAAAATTTCTGTACTTAGTACAATGATTTTTAAAAGTTCTTTAGGAATAACCACACTCTTGATGATTTCAGGTTTGTAATTGTTTTACCATCAAAAGAATATTTTATTTTTAATAAATTTAGTTAGCCTTGATTTTTTTTTAATAGAACTTTTTAATATTTTTTAAAGGGCCTTCCAACTCCCCTCACAGCCATCCACTTCACCCATTGCTTTAAATGTTTAATTACAAAATGTATACAACTCTTGCTTTGGATAAATTTACAATCTCAATGGATACAAAATTGTTTCTAACACTATCAAAACAAAAAAGTATTGTTGACAAATTATAAGTTTCATGATTTTTCCAGTATGTGGATCAAAATTCCAGTATCAAAATTTAATTCCAGTATAATTCAAGTATTTCCAGTATCAGTAGACATCCTGCTCTCTACGTCCTGGCTAAAATTGATGATGATTCGACAAGTAGTTCTTGAGTTTATTTCTGTCTCCGAAAGGATGGATACACGGACAGGCTAAATATAGGTATAAAATATCCTGGATAAACCCAACTCTTTATTAATAGAGGCATTTACGTACTAAGGATAAATACTTGTGTTGAATATATTGATCACCATAATTACTAGTTGCTCAGAAAATTGTAATATAAAAAACAATTTTCATGAAGCGCTGAATGTTTTCCACATGACCAAAAATAGTCCCATAAAAGTATAATTTCCTGTCCCTCTGCAAGTGTGGAAGTGAAATATCATTAACGAATCAGGTTTCTGAACAGTAGAAGGGATACAAATAGTTCTGTTTATTACCGTTCAGAAGGTAGAGGGAACAGAGCGTAGCTAAGTGGTTCCGTTGATATCGGAATATGTATTGTTTTTGTTTCTCTTTAAACCCAAAGAATGGTTAGTATTTTTTTTACTGCTTTTTAAATATTTTTCGTTTCTTTGTTAGTCTACACTTCAAGACTACACGGAAAAATATGCCCATATTTTATGCATAAACATTTTTATTATGCTTGTGAAGGTAATGGGAAAAATCAGTAAAAATGTTCATCCCCCCCTCCCCTTTCATCTGTTGTTCACAATGCTCTACCAATTCCATATCAATGCCATTTGAAAGTATTTGTTCATTATGTCAAAATAAACTGATTTGTGTTGCTTGCGTAGTATGGAACATAAATACAGTAGACTCCCAGTTCAAGAACCTCTCGGTTAGCAAATAAGTTTTCTGAACATTTTCTTTTTTTTCGTCGGCTTACAAGTAATATTTCGGGATAAGGACGTGCACACACGCCTCTACTCACAATTCAACTCGCCCAGTAGTGCACAATTGCTGGAAACATTGTCATAGTGCTGTGTTCAAATACTACTCTTCTTTGTGTTTGTTCGTCTTATATATATATATATATATATATATATATATATATATATATATATATATATATATATATATATATCCTGACATAAGGTAACTCCGTTATTATCAGAGTCACAACAAAATGTACGTGGGGGAACAGTCTCCAAATATGATGTTTTTAATCTAAAGTGAAGGGACGAGCCGCCTGGGCTGTACACTCTTTATGCGCCCAATGTTAAATGAAAATGTAACGTTGCTATTTCTTAGGAGGTGGATAAATTTTGTAGGAGTACGGTGAATGGGGGCTGGCCATCGACACGTTAATGTAAAAAAAAAAAAAAAAAATAGTAACTTCATTCACTTATGTTGTGGGTCCAGCTAAACGTTGTGGGTTGCATTTTCATTTAACATTGGGCGCATAAAGTGTGTACAGCACGAGCGGTTCGTCCGATTTAAAATAATTCCTTCACTTTAGATTGAAAATATCATATTTGGAGACAGTTTCCCCATTTACATTTTGTTGTACCTCTGATAACAACAGAGTTATTCTGTCAGGGGACTTTTGAGACACCCTATATATATGCAGGGTGTTAATGAACTATGCCGACAAACTTTAAGAGGTGATTCCTCACATCAAAATAAGAGAAAAAGTTCATATGGACCTATGGCGAAAAGTGCATAGTTTTAGAGCTAGGGCTGTCCAAAATCGCGAAAAAGCCAAATTTCAAGGGGCCCTATTTCTAATTGGAGACTGTAGATGGTGGTTCTTAGCAGCATAAAGGAAGCCACGCATACACAATCCAACATGCATATTTCCTTTATGTTCAACGGATGTACAGATTATTCCTTGCTGGGTGAAATTTCCAGACATGCCATCAACCGAATTTTGAGTACAATGGGCCATACCAACGATGATATTTTCGAGACTTTCTCCGATTTTCTGATGCATTTCAAAGCCTATTTCGCTACAAATAAAACGAGATAACTTATCCTTTCGGTGCAAAGCTTCCGTAATTTTAACTTCCATAGCAATTGTAAAATACTTCCACCTATATTTTCAGGGGGAAAAAGTGATAGAACTAAACTGTATTTAAAAGAGAGAGAGAGAAAGAGAACAGATGAAGTGTTAGATCAAGTTTCCATGCTACATCAATTGCTTCCCTGTTAAACAAGCAGAAGTTTCATTAAGAGGTGTACAATATATGTTGAATTAGCAGTTTGAGGGGGGAGGTCCCGATCCGGTGTACCTCCCACGCGTTCGCCCTTGTTGCACGATAATTAGATGCAGGGTTTCCCACATACGAAACTGTGAGCTTCCACTTGGGAATACTAAACTTTCTTTAGTGTTCCATATTATGCAAACGACAAATACTACTTAAAGAAAAATAGCATGTTTCCCGAGAATCAACCAATAATCAAGTTTAATACAAGTAACTAGCAGAAACTAAAACACTGGAAACATAGCATAACATTAATGCAATTACACAACTGAAACAGTAACTAGAGCACAACAAAGCAAAGAGAAATACATTTAGTTTTTACGTAAGTTGCTACTAACCTACTTTTCTGTTTAACTGGCAACTGTTTGCAAGAAAATCATAGACTAGACTTCTCAGAAATAGTCGATTCAATTACATAAAGAATGACTTCCTATGCATTTAATGCCTCAAAACATTTCCTACGATGCCAAGAAACGCCAAAATATTCTCCCGAAAATATGAAATTGTGGAATACACTACTTATAGCACTATCTTAAGATAGTGTTTACTCACTGCGTTACATCTAATTAATATAGAAAAAAATGAAATCTTTTAATTTTACGTCCCACGGTTATGCCGGTTAGGGTAAATGAGACGGTGATTATAAGAAATAAATGAAATGGTGGAATAAAGATCCAGGGACCCCAGCATCGGAGGTGAACACTACCACTGAGCTACCGTGCCCCCATTTTGTTCTATAGATCTCACCTTATTAAGAACAGTTTGTATTTTTAAGCAATAAAATCTCGAGTGTCGTTAATGTTAAACATTTAGACAAATACTGTTTTCTTCATAGTACCTCATTATACAACTAGGTATGCAAAAAATAAAATAAATAAATAAATAAACATCAAAAGAACGCTAGAAAGAAAGGGAAGGAGGCGGCTCCTTTTACATTTCTGCAAAGAGCCATTTGATGGTAATATTCATAACGTTCAATACCAACTAAACTAGAATTCTCTCTTCTTCTGGGGTCACGGTGCCTCAGTGGTAGAGCGTTCACTAGTGATGAGCAAATGCAAGACCAAGACCAAGACCGGGGTGGTCTTGGTCTTGGTCTTGCACACCCAGTCTTGGTCTTGCACACCCAGTCTTGGTCTTGGTCTTGCACTGGAACCTTCGGTCTTGGTCTTGGTCTTGGTCTTGCACATCCAGTCTTGGTCTTGGTCTTGGTCTTGCACACCCAGTCTTGGTCTTGGTCTTGGTCTTGGTCTTGGTCTTGCACACCCAGTCTTGGTCTTGCTTGCAAGAGTCTTGCAAGTCTTGCTTTTAAGAAATCTTATGCTTTTCATAGGTAAATTTTACTCTGAATATAAGGGATAATAAATTCTACAATGCTCCAATAGTAACGGAAATACAATATATGTTTCTAAATGTAACATAGTTTATCTTCGTGTAAGTATGATAATAGTGTACAACATAACATTGAGTGATGACCTTTATTTTTTTTATTGGGTGCCCACGCTTCGCTACTTATAAGATAAATCACGACATTTCGTAATCTTTTTATATTTTTTAACAGATCCAACACTCCACAGGTTCCGAAACTGGGGAGTCTATCCCTGAGAGGAATGAAAGAAAATCAAAACGGTACAGATAATTGAAATACCATGAAATGCAAAATTATTTTTAAACTCTAATGGCGTCAGATTTTTCTTTTTAACCACATTAGCTAATCTTTGTGTTAAACAAACTTATAATTAAATATTGAGATTTGGTTTTACTGATTCCAATGAGGCAGAAACATGGACATTACGCAAAAGCGATGGAAAAAATTACAGACTTTCGAAACCTGGGCATGGAGAAAAATGGAGAGAATTAGCTGTGTTGAACGGAAAACGAATGAGAAGGTGTTAGAAATATTAGTAGTAGGAGAAAAAAGAAGAATTTTAGATATTGACAAGAGGAGAAAGAGGAACTGGTTGGGATATTGGCTGTGGAGGACGTGCTAGAGGGTATGGTGAAAGGAAAGAGAGAAAGGGAGCAAAAAAAATTGTAGTTGAAGGAAAATATTAAGAAAATTGCTACATTAAGACGAAGAGACTAGCTGAGGACCACCGTACATCGGGAGGTTTCTCAGTTGCAGCAAGCAACCAGCCAATAATGGCAGAATAGCTTTGATGATGATTATGATTATGTTTTGCATATCGACAAAAAAGAGAAAAAATAAAATAATTATTATAATCAAAACTTAATATTTTAGAATAATTTGAGTGAAAACTAAAAACGACTCATCTGTTTGTCTGTCTTTTCTATAAACTCAATTTGTATAAATACTTTTGACCTATATTAGAAATACAAAATAACGACATCAAACTACAAGTTATTTAAAATAACTGTATAAAATCAGTCTCACTTGTGAAGATGGATTACTAGCATCAATTGCCCACTTCGTTGGGTTAAATTTTAAATAATAATAATAATAATAATAATAATAATATGTTTCGTTAATCAGTCACTTTTCATTATTACTAAGCGCTTGCTGATATCGGTCATTTACGATTATTTTTATATTTCTCTCCCCTTCTTCTCCCCAAGTTGCAGGGGTTGAATTTGGGTTTAAACGGCATCAGAAACGTCACTGTTCATCTTAGAAACACCGAAAACTATGGATTCGGCACTAATATCGGTCGTTTTCAATAAATTTATATCTCCTCCTCCCCCATGTTGCAAGGCACGGCATCGGACGTGTCACTGTTCATCTCAATGACTTCGAAAACCATGAATTTGACGTTGATAATAATGGTCATTTTCAATAATTTTTATATATATATCCTTCTTCCCCCTTCCCAAGTTGTGGTGCTGAATTTGCATTTAAACGGGATCGGAAGTATCACTGTTCACTTTCGTAACCCCAAAAACTATGAATTCGACACTAATATTAATTTTCGATCATTTTTAGATATCTCTTCTCCCACCGCCAAGCTGCGGGGCTAAATTTGGATTTAAACATAATCGGAAGTGTCATTTTTTTTTATCTCAGCGACCCCCAAAACTATAGACTCCACTCTAATATCGGTCATTTTCGATCATTTTTAAATATCTCTCCTCTCCTCGGCCCCTAAGCCCCATCGTCAAAGTGATATGACAGAAACCATCTCAGGTCCGAACTTCATCTATGTTGAAAATGTGATCGAGTTCGGTTGAGTGGTTGGCTCAGTGGTAGAGCGTTCACCTCTGGTGCTTGGGGTTCCGGGTTCGATCCCAGCCCCCGCCAAGTGAACTTTGTGGTGGACAAACACCGTGTGCGTGGGTTTTCTCGGGGTTCTCCCGTTTCCTCCCACTTTCTTCATTCCACCATTTCACTCATTTCTCATAATCACCGTCTCCTTTAGCCTAACCGGCATAACCGTGGGACGTAAAACTCAAAGATTTCATTTCATTTTTTTTTCGGTTGAGTGGTTCAAGAGTTATTAAGTTTTATTTATTTTTGTACACTTCCTCTCCCCTCCTCCTGCCCTTAGTTCAACTATCAAAGTGATATGATACAAAACACCCCAAGTCCGAACCTCATATATGTTGAAAATTTCATTAAGATCGATTGGCTGGTTCAAGAGTGATGAAGTCACAAAGGCAGTCACTTATACTTTTATTTTTTACATCTCCCATCTCCCTTATATCTCCCTCCTCCCCATCCCCTAGGTTGTACCGTCAAAGTAAAATGATAAAAATCGTGAAAGGCCTGAGCTTCATCTATGTTGAAAATTTGAACGAGATCGGTCGGGTGTTTCAAGAGTTATTAAGTTTTATTTATTTTTATATATATCTCCCCCTCCCCTCCTCCTCCCCTAGGTTCTACCATTAAAATGAAACTATAAAAAACTTTCCAGTTCCGCACCTCATACATGTTAAAAATTTGATTAAGGTCGGTCTGGTGGTTCAAGAATTATTAAGTCACAAACTTAGTCACTTTTATTTTTATTTATTTTGATTTTTGTATACCTCCCCCTCCTCCTCCTCCCACACATTGCTCCTTCAAAGTGAACTGAAAAATAACATTCCAGGCCCAAATCTGATCTATATTGAAAATTTGATCAATCTCGAGCTGGTGGTTCAAGAGATTAGGAGTCACAAACATAGTCACTTTCAATTTTATAGATTTACTGTTGTAGTATAATGTTATATCGCTCAATCCCCAATGTGCCGTACACCTAAGGAGGCTAAAAGTTATATGAATAAACAATTATTCAACGTATAAGCATCCGCCCATGAAATCAAACTTGCGGTCACATGCACTAAGTTTTTGTCAATGTCATGAAAATGTTATTTCGATATTAATTTTATAAGCACACATTAAAAATTTACAACGGATGCTTGAGTCTCAATAACCAAGGCCATACCCATGTAGTCGACACCTATGGTGTACGGAATTACCGATGTTCAATACTACAGTTCTCTTCAGTTTTGGAAGAAGAACACCACTAATATGCTTTGAAATGAAATGAAGTATCTAGTTTAACGTCCTACAGTAATGCACCAACGGTAAGGGAGACGGTGATGATGAAAAACGACTGAAATGGTGGAATGAAGAAAGTAGGAGGAAACGGAAAAAACCTAAGAAAACCCACGCACACAATGTTTGTCCACCAAAATAGCTTACATGGCGCAAGATGACACATGTGTGGCTTGAAAACGAGCAATATCTACAGAAAACGCGAACAACCAATTCAGGAAACGATATACTGTAGCTATATACTACAGGGGCAGATCGACTCACACGGATTGCATAACACTACTGGGAACACATTCACTCCAGTGTCATTTTTACTGAAGTCAAAAAATTCAAGTAAAAGATGTAATGAATTTTCTCCTTTTTTACATTGTATAAAAAAATTCAAGTAGTACCAGTACTTGTGCAAGACTCTTGCGCAAGAGTCTTGGTCTTGGTCTTGGTCTTGCAAGTATGGTCTTGGTCTTGGTCTTGTTCTTGCACCCCTTGGTCTCGGTCTTGGTCTTGCACCGCTATTCCTGGTCTTGGTCTTGGTCTTGCATGCAAGACTCTTGCAAAAACTGCAAGACCAAGACTCTTGCGCTCATCACTAGCGTTCACCTCTAGTGCACGGGGTCCTTGGTTCGATCCCAGCTTGAGCCATGTGAATTTTGTGGTGGACAAACATCGTATGCGTGAGTTTCCTCAAGGTTCGCCCGTTTCCTTCCACTTTCTTCATTCCATCATTTCATTCATTTTTAATCATCACCGTCTCCTCTAGACTACATGGCATATACGTGGGACGTAAAACTTGAATATTTCAATTTATTTTTTTCCATTTTTGTCTTCTTTCTTGAGTTTAACGTCCCAAGATTATACTTCGGGGCTAAACCAGATCGTGGTGGTGGTAATGGAAGAAATGGTGGAATGAAGAAAGTGGGAAAAATCCGGAGAAAACCATGCACACAGTGTTTGTCCATAACAAAATCCACTCGGCGAGAAAACTGTGATCAACCCAAGTATTTGATGCATCAAAGGTATAACTGATACGATTCAAATGTCTGTGGTGATACGGTAGGAAGACAAAATAGTTGATTAACAAGTTATGGTGTAATGAAAACAGTTGGGTCAACGTAAGGTATGTTGCAAAATGATACGAACGATCCAAATATGTGGCATAACTTTAGTAAGTGCACGTCACGGATGGAATACGTGATATGTAGAGATGTATAAGGAGGATATGTTTACAGACCATGGATAGTTCATTCATTTCCACGGCTAACCAAATTGTAAACAAAAAACAATCAAAACAACATGATAATGACTGTTGCAAAATGATACGAACGCAATACAAAAGCTAGTTCTAACAGACAATAAATGAGCCACTGCATAAGACCAGCTTGAACACTCGATTAAACATGATGTTTACCAGCGTGTGCAGCAGAGTCACATTAATTTGATTCCATGCAACGATGATGGCATCCTGCAACTCACGAACATTGTTGTACTGGGTACCGATGGCGATCACTGAGCGACACAACATTTCCTAAAGATTTCCCATCTGGTTTTTGTCTGGGAAATTGAAAGGCCAATCAAGTGCAATCACGTCTTTCTCCCGAAAGCAATCCTTGGTAGTTCCAACAACGTGGACAGTAGCATTATCCTGTTGGAAGATACACTCGGGACCAGCAATTCGCAAGGTAAATGACAATAAATTGTCTGCAAGTACTGTTTACTACGTGGTTGATGTCATATGAAGGGTAAGGGGAAAAATTAAGGAATGTCACAAAACTGCATTTTCGAGGAAACGGCGTTTTAATATTGCAAACCGCGTAAGAAGAATAGGGTTAGTTAAATCTTTTGCCCATTTTATATGGACATTTCTACATCTACGCATGCATGGCATATACAGTCAAATAGAACCAAGAGTCACCAACAGATAGGGCAAAGCACCCGAAAAAGCACATACATGGACATTCCTTGTTTTTTCCCCTTACCCTTCATATGAGATGTAAGAAATTCGGGATTTGTTGTACCATAACAACCGAAGCCCTCCCCCACACATAATTACAGACTGTCCTTGCTATCGCTTGGAGTAAATCTGCTCCTACTTCCGCAGATCGTGTCAATAGTATCATTAGCCATCGGGACAATTCAAATTAAATTTCTTTTCGTCACTGAAGATGACACGACGCGTTCTGCTTCCAGGTCACATGTATTTTGGTCCAGATCACCCGTCGCTCCTTGTGCTGCGCGGTGAGTTGTGGCTGACGCTTACGCTTCTTCTATCAGAGATATGATTACAGCGTTTCACAGCTCTTGATAGGGTAGATTTATGTACACGAATGTTAGGGTCTTGTGCCAACTGTGTAAGGGATATTCCAGCACAACTTAGCTTTCGAACAACCTGTCTTTGCTGTTGTGGCGTGAATTAACGCGGCCGTCCTGATGATTTCCTTACTTCATACCGCATCCCAAATTTAAGAAAATTGTTCAGGACACAAGCACATTGCCCAATTCGACGTGCAATTTCATTAACAGATACACCTTCTTCTTTATATGCCATTATTTGGCAATTTTCGCACTCAGATAATACTTTGCCAGGGCCCATTATGCTTCTCTTACTCGTCACCTCACACAGATGTCCTCGCCGTAGTAAACTAGCCTACACTTCTATCACTCGTCTGCTATACATTTTGCCTTCTCGTCTAGCGCCCTCTATGTTCCTAGCAGAGACCTAGCTACATGTTATTACACTAAACATGTCATCGTTCGTATCATTTTGCAACACTTTTCTTGGGCTGATTTTTCATTTTTGTTTCTCCCTGTTCTCTATACGTGTATATTTCTACAGTACCTGTGTTCGTGTAACATAAATACAACACTGTTTCATTCATCCTCACTTCTATTTTCCGTTTCCTTTCCGATCACATAATATGACGATATCTGGTATCGTTCGTATCATTTTGCAACGCACCTTAGGACATAGAGAAATTACAACTGAACGTGATTTTCTAGTACATAATTCTGTATTAATAATACATCATAGTACTTAGCAACAGAACGCAAGACGTAATATGGGGTAAAGTCATACTACAATTTAAAAAAACATATACCCTCTCGGGCCTCTCCTCCATAAGAATGCCATATAAACCAATCTACGACGAAGTGTTTCTGACACAGTCGCTAGTTTTTTTTAGTTTGTTCCCAATACGAGGAAGTTTCTAATTCAGTATGTCTTTATTTATTTATCTATCTCACTTTCCCGCTTAGAAACTACTTAGTTTATGTAAAAGACTGTTTACAGAGAACACTTTGCCCATACGATAACATTCAAACAAAGATACGCATAACGATACTAGCCTACTAAAAAGTACTGTAATATTTAAGTACTAATTGTTGTTTGTACTATATATTTTCATAACACACAAAGTAAATTTTAACCTTGATCTTACGCAGAAAAGTCTGAAGATATTTTAAAAGTTCAAGAACAAAACAACATTTGTTCTACTAAAACCGAGCAGAAACTTGAAAACACGATCTACGTCAAAACAGAAGACTCATTTAATGCTAATGTGTCTTACAGTTAACTGCCAAGTATGTAATACATTTAACTTTCCAGCGTGAAGACAGCATGCAATAATTAGTGCAGCGATGCCTCAAAGCATTACACATTTCAATGGTTACGTCACGTTTTGTTCATTGCATCAAGTAGTAGTATTACCTACGGTATTACATTCGTTCAAAACAAAGCTTTTTACTACTCAGGTCAGTCCAAGAGGAATGCATTATATGCAACCTATTTGTCACTGCAAATATTCATTGTTATGGAAGAACAATACTGAATTATAGCGTGTTCACGGATTTTAAATTATACTTAGCATACTAGGTGTATAATTCGTAATAAGCTCTACACAAAGAAAGGTACAAACAGTTTTTACAACTGGATTGACAATGGACAATGCTACATTATACGGAAGTGGACTTGCATGATTAAGTCGAGACGTTTACGTGGTTGACAGGGCCGGATTAAGGAGCAGCTTAGAGAGTCTGGTGGACAGGAACCTCCACTTTGATCAAAATCTCAACTGTGCATCTAAAAAGAATCATGAAGATAATCATAAAATAAAATATGACGAAAAATTTGAAACATATTTCCTTAACTTTCCTACTGTACTTCAACAGAAATGTATTAGGTGAAGTCAGAAAAGGCCACATACTTTTTTCTAGCCCAGAGCGTCCAGATAGGTTAATCCAGCCCTGGCGGGTGACATTCGTCGTTATAATAAGAAATGTCACAGGCACCCTTATTCTAAATGATACTCCCTTTCAAAAGGAATATTTACTTTCTAAATTTATGTCTATAGTCCGAACTTCTAATATTCCCCACTGGACATTGTACTGTTTAAAAGGTGTACTTTTGTAGTATACTCTTTATCAGGGGTAAAAGTGGATCTAAAAATGTAGGGGAATGTTTGACGTCACACCTACCCCGTGCCTACCTCTGCCCATTGTATTTTTTTTTAGGAAGTGGAGCGACGCCATTTTTTTTTTTTTTTTTTTTTTGGAAGTGGGAGAACTATATCCACCCACGTTCTCCTTTACTTTTACCTCTGCTCTTCATTTATTTATTTTTACAATTTTCAATTTAGGACTGATTTAAGTATTTCAACTAATTTTCTCTTGGTCCCTCTCCATGAACGCATTTTGAACCATGACTTTTCTTGAGAATGCATCTCTGGGAAACTCAAGCTGCGTAAATATAAATGTAGTATTGATTGAAAAGTCTAAGAAATAAAGCCTTTAGGTAAATGTAAATTATGAGAGGAGGTTAAACGGAGTTCCATTTTAAAAGTGTGGGTAACATAATTGAACTGGTTTGACACATTACACAGAGTAAAATCAGAGAAAATAGTTCTCAATGGGTCAGTGGTAAGATCCATTGACAGTTTGTTTCCTAGACGATAACCATTTGAATTTAGGCGAAGGAAACACTACAACTGGCAACAATTCAGCACTCGGATGGGCAAAGCCCAGATACATATGTATACTCCAATTGTCCACAATGTTAGGCTTGAATGTCAACCGTACACACGTCCGGATGAGGTTCGGATCTAACTCGAACGGGTGAACACGCGGATAGATGTGAACACGCCAATTACTTGCAACGTATTGCTACATTCATCCGAGTGTCAGATGACACTGACGGACAATGCCTAGACAAGTGTGAACGCGATGTAAGGTTTGCTTTAAAGCTCTTTGCTAAGGTCACCTCTATATCTCCCACTGGTTTCTGTTTCGTGTCTTGAGTCCACTCGGAGATGAGATATTAGATTTAAACTAAGTTTCAAATTGCATAAACTCTCCATTCAAATTATATAAACTCCGTATAAATCATTCCACGTTTAAAGAATTTTCCGGATTTAAAAAGCCCACTTTTTAGACCCCTACCCCAGGTGGAAGTACGGCCTTGATTGCGAGATGCTCTTGTACAAAATATATTATTATTATTATTATTATTATTATTATTATTATTATTATTAAGTTACAGGTCTAGTTGATTCAACTAACATTTCTGTCAACTCTCCTAAAATTTCAATAACACACTTCTCTCTTATGGGCTCCCTTGTTTATTAAGTCAAAACATTGTTACTCCGATGCACATAATACAGCAAATTCTACTACCATGAAACACCATTTTCGAGATGACCTGGCTTACTTTGAACTAAAAGTTATTTATTACTGGAAAACTAGAACATCTGGCAAAAACGAATACAGTACATTGTGAATATTTTGTGGGCGAGTAGTTATTTACCAACAACCACATCATTTGTCTCATTGTGTTCAGAATTACAAAGCGAAGGATGGACACACCTAGCATTAGCATTGCATGAAAATTATTTCATTTCCGTAACGCTGTAATCATCTGTTCTTTCAATCAAAATACACTAATCTTCGATGTATTATAGTATGGCTTCTAGGATATACTCACAGCCTGTTTTAACTTTTTTTTTTTTTTTTAATGCTTTCGATGGTTCCGCTTGTCCCATTTTTACTTTTGAGCGACGACAGAAGAGAATTCAAGTATGGTGATAGTGAAAGAAACACATCAATACATGCCGAAAACAGGATTTTAGGACATCTGCACGCCCGTCCTAGGATTAGGTTACGATTAGGATTTAGATTTCTGGGCTTTCGGCATCTATGGCCATGTCAGCCCGTCACGTATGAGGGTTGACGTCCCTCTGCGATCACACTATTCGAGGAAAGGGAGGGAATGAAGCTGCCTGGGACCTGTATGTTAGGTACCATCCCGGCATTTCCCCAGTGTGAATGAGGAAAACCAAGGTAAACCCAAGGATGTTATAAATAGAGGATCTGCCCATATGTATCTTCATCCTATTAAATCGATGAAGCCAAAAAACAACCGAGCATCGGCACGTCTGATTGGATACTCTCGTTTCTGCCATCGTCTGATTGGCTACTTTCATTTCCGCCATGATTGTTGGCTCAAAACATTGCTATCCTATTGGGCGGAGTGGGCAGAGTAGGAGTGGTGAAACTGTGACGTATGGCTTTAAGATTTTGTTGTAAGGGCAGATCCTCTATTTTATAAGATCCTTGGGTAAAACTCACTCAAAATGGCTGGCCTGAAACAGCTTTTACACTTTACACTTTCAGTGATCCTCAATTGGGAATCGAAACCGGGACCGTTCGCACATGTCCACCCGTCCTAATATAAATATAAGAGGCGATCAACTCAAACCAGTTCGTTCCATGTATTATTGGTATAGTGTGTAGGAGGATATTGTTTGTTTAATAGTGTGTAATGGCTAATGTCCCTTTGTGTTGGGTGTAGAAATGTTAATACGTTTCCGTTTTGCAGGTACAACGAGTGAAAGATGGCGTTCAAGATTCCCAATCCGTCCAAACAGGACCAGCGTGCCGTCATCCAGTTTCTGAGTGCCGAAGGTTGTCAACCAGCTGAAGTGCTCCGGCCATGCGCGCCGAGTACGCGGGTGCTCCAGTGCTCCGGCACCCACAAGATTTTTAGTTTGAACCGGGCTTGAACCCGTTTCTCTTCCGTTTAAATCAGCCGTGTTACCGACTGAGCTAGGGCAGCCCCAACTTATCCTTACAGTACCGGTATATTTTACTTTATCACAGCACAGCCCTTTATGACAGTGTTCATAAAAGATTTTAGGTAAAAATAAATCAATAAAATATCCAGACTTCCCTAATGAAAACATGTAGGCTAACACGTCCCACCACTGATATGCACCCACATAAATTTTGAAATTCGGCGCCGTTGGTTCCGGCGTATGAAAGACGTGTATGGTGATACATGCGTCTCCAAAACAACAGTGGTGGACTGGGCCAGAATGTTTCGGAAGGGGAGTGAAAAAACCACTGATTATCTCTCCGTCCTGGTCAAGCCCATGTTGTTGCCACAGAAGACACGCGTGAAAAGCTACCTATGCGGCTATAGCTGCGGATACACGCATTAGTATTCAATCCATAGCGAATGGCACTTCTCTATGGTACTTCTCAGAAAATTGTGAAAGATCCGGGGTATCACAAAGTGTGTGCGCAGTGGATCTCCAGGGTATTAACATGGACGGCATTTGTAAGCAAGTGACACAGTAAGACAAGTGTCTCAACGCTCATGATGACTTATTCTGAACAATATTTTTATTGTACGATAACCCTAGATGCCTCTACTAGTGTTTAAATTTCCGCTAAGGTTAGTTTACTGAAGGATAGAAATCAAAATTTGTTATTTTCTCGAACATAGCTCTATCGGATTTTGTACTCAGATATGTCTTCATTAGATCTAATTGCCTACAAATCTCTTTTTCAGATTTTCAACTCGGGTAATATGGGGTGATGAGTGAAAATGTATGAATAAAAGGAGATAATAAATACCTGAAATGATGGATATTTGTAGTGGTGGATTGGAGTTTAGTGTTCTTTTCAGCAGCGAGACAATATGATAGGTGAACATACTGCTTAACACGGGATCCGAACCTCTTGAGCTGCATCCAGGAATCGAACCCGAGTCTCTCGCGCTACATGCGCGTGCGCTAACCATAGGGCCTATAGTCTAAAGAAAACTTCCGGATGATATAATGTTAAATCAATAGTTTTCAGGGTCACTGAGATGAACAGTGACACTCAATGCCATTTAAGTTACGCTCCTATTGTCATGAGGGGATGCAGGTAAAAATAATAGGTCAAAAATGATCGATATCAATGTCAAATTCATAGTTCTCGTGATCGTTAAGTCAATTGGTGACAGTTCCGATAACATTTAGGAAAGCAAGGACAAGTCAGTTGGTCCGAAAACTTACAGGAGTAACGAATAACGAACGCTTCATAATTTATTTATTTCATTTATATTAAGAGAGAGAACGCCTAAAGAGTTCTTATTCATTATTTATTTATTTATTTCACTCATTTCTTTTAATTTCAAATATGGTATATTGCATAAACTTTATCTTCCACGCGCGAAGGACGGTATTTAAACTAATAATAATAATAATAATAATAATAATAATAATAATAATAATAATAATAATAATAATAATAATAATAATAATAATAATAATAATAATATTATAATAATAATAATAATAAATGGCATTTTTTCTTTTTTAATGTTCCATTCTTCTGTAATTTATTTTTCCATGTCAAGCAACACACAATGTAGCGACACAACCAAGAAACCTCCTTTTCATTTTTCCAATTCCACACTTCGCGAGTACGATCAGCTTGAGCTTCACACTTCGTCATAAAGCTTCAAATCTGCTCAACACGGCGTGAAAAAGCAACAGGTCTTAAATGTTATAATTAAAGAATATACAATGGGCTGCATAATGACAGAAAAAAAAAGAAGAAACTAGATTTATAACACCGTAACGTAACAATATGAACAATTGCCAAGAGAGCAGCTAACATAATTATGTAAGGATAATTGAACACACATAATAGAAAAAGAAAGAAAAATCAGATAAGCATGTAAATTGGAGAGTACTTCTATCCTATATTGTGATTACACTGTGATTACACTGATATATATAAGATAATGATATTCAATAGATTGATTTATTGATATTTATGCTTGGAACTTATTCTAAAAATACAATATTATCGTGAATAAAATATACATAAAATAGAATTCCATTTACCTAAGAAAAGTAAACGACGACAAAAAAAAATCGTCTTTCTTAATGCTAAGCTCGCATCCACTTTGTATTTATTTACTTATTTTAAGCTAGGTTGCAATGCTGCAACAATCTTGTAGCTATCATTTAAAAAACTTGCAACCCTGCAATATTTCTCCATTTAAACATACTCTTGAAAGGGACATGCAACATTTTTTCATCTTGCAAGGAAATGAAATCTTTGAGTTTTACGTCCCACGGTTATGCCGGTTAGGCTAAAGGAGACGGTGATGATGAGTAATGAATGAAATGGTGGAATGAAGAAAGTGGGAGGAAACGGGAGAACCCCGAGAAAACCCACGCACACGGTGTTTGTCCACCACAAAGTTCACTTGGCGGGGACTGGGATCGAACCCGGGACCCCTAGCACCAGAGGTGAACGCTCTTCCACTGAGCCACCGCGGCCCCTCATCTTGCAAGGAGTCAAAGCATCTGCAACTTTGAGTCGACTTGCTTGCTACCTGCTATTGCCCTCCCAATGACAAAGAAAAAAAAACAGTTTCACCGCTTCCGAAACGATGCATTCTCTTGGACGGGAAGGGGAAGCGGGCCAAAATACACGTTTTTAATGAGGAGGTTCACTATTTGTCCACTCGAGTGCAGTGCTGCATGAGTGGAGATATCTTTCTTACTTCTAGAAAGTTGTACTGTGTAAACAGTAATTAGAAAGATCGGGCTGCAAGGTATTTTAATGACAGCTACAAGATTCTTGCAGCAGGGCAACCTAGCTTTAGTGCGGCCGCGATGGATCACTGGTTAGTGATGGGTAAATTCCCGGAAATATATTTTTCGGGAATATTTCCTGGGAAGATTCCCAAAAATGGGAATTTTCCGGGAATTTATGTACAATCACAAAGAAAATTACATTATATTACTATATTACAATTTCAAAGTTCGTTTTTATATCACAGTATATTATTACTGTTGACCCCAGAGGAAGTCTTTAAAATGTATATCTATATTCTGAACGGTATTATGTTATTTTATTATATTTAGAGAACACGCATAAATGTATATTTATTTACAGTATGTTCTATGCGAGTAAATATGTGGAAAACTTGGTACAGTAAGTCTGCATACTTTTAAACCACTAAACAGTTTAAATTTATATGTAAGTGGATTTCCTGAACTTTACTCTACTACTGATATTATGAACATATTAAATTTTTAAATGTTGTAAACAAATTAGATTGGGTAACTGCCAGAAGACACATGTCCCATCACTTTATTAAAATTTGCGCTTAAATATTTATGTTCACAATATTTGCAAGATACTGACTCACCTTTATAATTTTGCACGTAACACTGCCACATAGGACCTTTCTTCCTACCCGATTCTCGAAATTTCATGCGTTAATTCACATGTAAGAAAAGTCCGAGTACCTCTTCAGAAATTCGAGTCAGAGAGAGGAAACAGACCGACGTCTATTACTAACGGTAGTTCAGGGTTTATTAATAGTACTTCATATCTATTTCTACATAATTTCTACATTACTTTACGAAATGGTTCCTTTTCATCATTTGTAAATTAGTACTTTGCTACTTTTTAGCGCAAATGGAAATGGAATTTTAAAAAATCATATTATTAGTTATATAAAGTACAGTCAACGAATTTTAAATTTTTTAACCTCCAAATTATTTAAAACCTAGAAGTAAATCATTATAAATGAAAATAAAATAATTACTCATTTGGTTCTTATAATTTCGAAGATAAAGTAAGGAAATTGAAATAAATTCCTTCCCTGGAATTTATATGCCAAGGGAAAAAACCCGGGAATATTCCCATTTTTTATTTTCCTTCCCACCGGGAATATTACCACTGCCCATCACTATGACTGGTAGAGCGCTCACCTTTGCTGCTTGAGATTTTTGGCTCGACCTCAGTTGGCGCCTACTGAGCTTTGTGGCGGACATACACAGTGTGTGAGAGATTTTCTCGGAGTTCTACCATTTTCTTCATTGCACCATTTTATTTATTATCATGATCACAGTCTCTTAGCCTCGGTGTATAATCGTGGGACGTTTGTGAATATTTAAAGATAATGAAGATTGTCAGAAATGTAGAGACTCATGTCGTATCTACAAAATGCTATTTATTATTATTATTATTATTATTATTATTATTATTATTATTATTATTATTATTATGTTGTAGAATGTTTTCATTCCATTAAGGGTCTTCA
Organism: Thermobia domestica; assembly: GCF_964235325.1. NCBI lineage: Eukaryota > Metazoa > Arthropoda > Insecta > Zygentoma > Lepismatidae > Thermobia > Thermobia domestica. Next base: position 267,537,159 of record NC_137462.1, read on the forward strand.
CTACAGCGAAATTAAACTACCGCTAATTTTAGAGTTCTTCTGTAATATCTTCAAAACAAATAAAAATATTCGAAAAGCAGAAACGTAGTGAACTACTCCAATTTTGCATATGTTACCTTTACCACAATTCACCTATCTGTTTTTGGTATGCCGCTATTTACAGAATCCGCAAAAAAGGCTAAATCTATCTACAGTTGCAAATCGAAAGCAGAGAGATGAGTTGCGATAAGGATATCAGATGCAAAACCATATTGTCTAGTTCACTACCTTTCTACTTTTCGAATATTTTTATTTGTTTTGAAAATATTACAGAAAAAAACTAAACTTAACGGTAGCTTAATTTCGCTGTAGTGAAGATCCTTAATAGAAACTTCCTTCTAATCAGAACTTCACATTTCCTTCAATTAGCTTTCTACTAGAATCTCCCTCTTTTTCATGACATAATATCTAAATACTCGTTTACACCTTCTAAGGACAACCATTTAAATCATGGAAATTTAACATGGGCTTGCAACTAATGTTATTTTTGAGGTCAAAGATACGCACGGTATGTTTATCGATAAAGCGAAGAACAAACCTTCACAATCTTCCGTCGTTTTCCTCATTCCAGAATAAACCTTATCTATGTCAAAATATTTACTAGGAAGAATTCCTTTATGTAGATACAGAAACTGCTAAAATTAGTTCTCGGCAACTTACTTCAAGCTACCTACTTCCAGAATAATTTCGCACATATCGATTCAGTTGCTAAAGAATACGGTATACCATTGTCCGCCGTATGTTTTGGGGAGGAGTAAAACAAACTAATCAGAAATTGCTGTTTAACTACAGTGCAAGCAACATACGTTGTAAATAGTAAAAGACAGGAAGTTACAGTTATCGGCAACTGAACCCAAACGTTTTTTTTAATTTGATGTATTGCAACACCCTTTGAACATCGCGCGAAGTTTATTCAGCGAGTTCGATTCTCTGTTTTGCAGAGGTGTTAGTGGTTGGCGCGGAAACACGTCATGCCCTGGAATTTGAACATTGTAACTGTCATAGAATATTGCGAACTTCAACTTTTACAAACTAAAGTCATCGCGAAGAGTCGTGAAGCTTAACTTAGATTTACCAATTTCACTACCCAATAGAGCACAAGGGTGTGTCCCCACCCATGAAATTTTGCCAGTGTCGTTCGTCCCTCACGCTATAAGGACAATATCTACTGAGAGTACAATGTTGTCGGATTGCTGCAAACATTTGTTTTATTATTATTGTCCTTATTTTATTGCTATCGTTTAACCTTTACACGACGAACTTGGCCGTTTTCGACCAATAGCGATTTTGGCTGAAAATACGGTTTGGTCCTTTTCGACCAAAAAAATTATTCAGACCAATAACTAATGTAGCACTGGCTATCCTGCATCAAACCTTCCGCTGCTCGCATTTGTGTGTTCTAAAACGATCAACGGAACACGTGACAGAAAAATGGTTCACCAGTTGTAGCCCAAACAAACCAAAAAATTGGTTACTTTTCCTCCCTTTATTTTTTTTCATTTCTTCACGTTGACTTTTGTGACCGCTTGCTTATCAATTATTTCTGCTGACAAGAGGAGATTGTTTCTGTTGTGAGGAACTCAGCTTACACTTCGAGGTGTTTATTACCAATGATGTCGATGAGAGAAGGGAAAAAGTGTGTGTGTGAATGCGTTTGTGTGTGTGTGTGTGTGTGTGTGAGTGGTTCTGTCCAGACAGTCCACACTCTATCCCTTTGGGTGTTTCATGGTACATTGCGTTATAACTCTCCTATTTGAGCTTTTTCGTCCGGGTTTTTCTTGTTTTTCAAGTCCAGAGGCATTGTAGAAGACCTTACGTATGGTTTCACACCTTCCTGCGTCCAGACATAGGAGGTGATGACGTCATAATTCTCAAATATATATTTTCTTTTATTAAGCCTATGTTCATTATTTTTTGGCGGGCTTATTTTTGCACGTAGAAGATTGAAATTTTGCACAAACATTCACTCCACCGAGTAGTATTTAACAGATTTTTTTTTTCAGATTTCTGCGTTAAAACAGGAGGGGATCCAGAGGGGCAAAAAGTTGAAAAAAGTGATATTTTTATCAAAAAATCCCTTTCTTCGGGATTTTCTCGCCTTAGATACATGATGGAGACATGTGAGTGGTACCGCCTGAAAGGCAGTTCTATTCTGAAGAAAATGATGTGCAAACCATGATTGTAGGGTAATTAGGGATGTCTCAGGGAATTTTTAAAAATATCCCTCTGTATATGGGAATATGGTACATTGTCGGTATATATATATTTTTGGCAGGCTTACTTTTGCACCTAGAAAATTGAAATTGTGCATAAACATTCAGCCCACCTAGTAGTATTTATCAGGTTTTTTTTTCAGATCTCTGCGTTAAAACAGGGGGGTCCAGAGGGGCTAAAAGTTGAAAAAAGGAATATTTACACCCAAAAATCCCTTTCTTCGGGATTTTCCCGCCTTAGATACATGATGGAGACACGTGAGTCATACCGTCTGAAAGGCAGTTCTATTCTGAAGAGAATGATGGGCGAAACATGCCCCTAGGGTAATTAGGGATGTGTCAGGGAATTTTTATCAAAATATACTTCTGTATAGGGGAATATGGGATATTGTCGGTATATATAATTTTTGCGGGCCTATTTTTGCACCTAGAAGATTGAAATTGTGCACAAACATTCAGTCCACCGAGTAGTATTTAACAGATTTTTTTCCAGATTTCTGCGTTAAAACAGGGGGGATCCAGAGGGGCTAAAAGTTGAAAAAAGGGATATTTAGACCCAAAAAATCCCTTTTTACGGGATTTTCCCGCCTTAGATACATGATGGAGACATGTGAATGGTACCGCCTGAAAGGCAGTTCTATTCTGAAGAGAATAATTGGCGGATTATAGTTCTAGGGTAAATAGAGATATCTCAGGAAATTTTTTACCTGAGATCATGGTTTTCTGCGCTAATTTGGGACATTGTGGGAATTCTTGATAAAATTTCTCCCGCCCTTAGTATTAAAGATAGAAATCTGAAATTTGGCACACACATTCAGTATACCAAGTACTATTTACCAGATTTTTTGGAGATCTCTACGTTCACACAGGGCCGTTCCAGAGGGGCCCAAAATGTGAAAAAAAAATCCCCCCGACATTTTTCCTTTGACATCATTTTCCCCTCTCCTGGTATATGGTATGAGCATGCAAGTGGTACCATTTGAAAGCCAGCTCCATTCTGAAGAGAATGAGGTATGAACCATGATCCTAGGATAAATAGTGACGATGCAGTAGCTGCTTGACTGAAAGTCTAAAAAATACCCCAAAAAGGCTTTCGAACCTATCTTATCTGGTTCGTACATTTTGTTTATATTTGAAGTTGAGAGTTGAAAATTTAGAGGCTGGGCAAGAATTTTTAGAGAGAAAAAAAGATGTGGCAGAACTTATGTGTGAGTCACGAGTGCCAAGTGTGTATACGCGACTGGTACTTGTGGTGACACTGCAAGAAATAAGAATTACGAGAGACTGTTCAGCGTGGTAACCTTCATGAGTTATAATGGAGCATAGGTGAGTAGATAAAATTGTTTATGTTTCTTTATATGTTCAATTTATATGCAAATGAGTAGTGTTTCCAACTCATATCATTTTCCACTGGTCGACACTTTTTTTTTAAAAAAAACTATTTTTTTACAGGGTAAAAAGAGAATTTAGAAGGAAAGTTTTACATGGATTGTAACGCCAAATAATGGAACTTAAGGGATAAATAACACCGATTGATCCTATCAGAATATTTGACGAAGGGTGGGGGCAGAAATTTGATTTTTCTTTCCTAAAAGCAAATTTACTATTACAACAATACTAATAACGCATAAAACATTAAAAATTCCGTATATATAAATAACTCAAATACAAAATAGAGACATTCGTGAACAACATTCTTTTTGTTTCATGTGTTTTGGATAAACAGGAGTGGAGATATGGACTTGTTTGTAAACTCTTACGAAAACGCTTTAAATGGCGCCGTATAAAAGGGGCTGCGGCATTTAAATCCCTTCGTCGTCTAAAGATTAATTCGAATAATTGTTAGGGAGCGCAGTGGCTCAATGGTAGAGCGTTTACCTCCGGTGCTTGGGGTCCCTGGTTCGATCCCAGCTCGCGCCGTGTGGACTTTGTGGGGGACAAACATCGTGTTCGTGAGTTTTCTCGGGGTTCTCTCGTTTCCTTCCCTTTCAAACTCTGTGCGAAAAACTTAGTATCTCACAATCCCATCAAGTTAGGAAGATGAAAGTTTTTACAGAAACTCTCCATTGAAAAGTGGGTCCGTGTCCCAGTCCCGTTTTTGAAAACTCCCGTTTTACGTGGGAAAGGAAAGCATTTTCTCCACTTTGAAAGCGATGTTATTTCTTGTTTCTGATCGTATCACAGGGAAGCGGTTAAGCAGTTTGAATGAATTCTTGAATATACAGTAGTTAGTACCTACCCACCCTGAGCTGGGTTTCTATCATATTACTTTGATTCAAGGGCGCATCCTAGGGCCAGGGGTAGGGTTGCCAACTCTGGAAAATTAAAAAAACCGACACCCCCTAAAAATCCGCTATGATATAGGTCTAAGTGTGAAGTATCTCTATTCGGATCCAATCACGGGAAGAAAAAGTATTATCGTGAACAAAAGTACATTAGCACCTGTGTTCTGCATATTCTTAGTACATTCACTAATAAGCTTAATAGATACATTGTTCTATAAATGAAAAACTGAAATCGGCATTGATCATTTTGTTGCATTTACCAGTAACTGCCAGATCTTTACAATTATCAAACCAGATGAAGAAAAGTACATTAATCCTTACGCAACAATTTTGAATTTGGAAAATGAAATTTGTTCTTTAAACTTGTACTTCAACTACAGGAAATTGCTTTAAGAAGCCATTTTTTACTCTCAATAAATGTGTAAAATTCCTTACAACTTCAAAATTTCCCTGATACAATCCCTGTCCTCTCTCTAAAATTATCAAAACAGATAATGGTGAAAGATGAAAGTTTGGATTTACACAATAAAAGTTACTTTTTTAATCTATACTTCGAACTAGACACAGATTTGAAAAAAAAAAACGTTTATAAAGGGGCTGGTAAGAAGTTTGTCCGGTCACCGGCTTTAATCAAAATAACAGCAACATTTCCGGCCAGACCGGTCAAAACCCGACCAGTTAGCAACCCTAGGCAAGGGGAAATGATGTTCAAAAATCATGTAAATAAATACAGTATGTCACGTGTCCGCCAAGTCAGAAAGATGAAACTAGGTATATAACTCATCGTTAAAAGTAAGTGGGCATGTATTCCAACGTTTTTGAAAATTTTCGTTCAAAGTGGAAGGGGTGATTTTCTTTAATTCCTTTGTTCACATTGAAAGCGATGTTGCATGTTTGTGATCGCGTCACGAGGAAATGACTGAACAGTTTGAAATGAGTTTTTGAACACACTTAGTACCCATCTAAAGCTGGGATATTATCATGCAACTTTCCTTAAAGGGCATACCATAAGGGAGATGGGAATTCAAAATTCACGCCAAAAATATAATATCTTATGGACTTTTTATTTCTACATTTTCATTGACAAGCGTATCCTGAGGAGGGTCAAATATTTTCCACCAACCTAATTCATCCCGTGTCAAGATCAGCTAGTATGGAATAAAATAATGCGACTATATTACCTTTGTTTTTCTAGTACGTACTTGCATATTAATAAAAAGCAGATAATAAAATGTCTTTCTCCGTGTGTCAGTTAGTTACAAATCGAAAATATTTCACTTGAAAAACTAATTAACTAGAAATATATCTCTATATTCTCAACACTAATGGAGATCAAATCGTGAAACTCCTGAATTTCTCTTTGCGAATTTCGTAGAGTATGTGAAGCACACCACGTGTTCCTGTTTCGCAGAAATGGGTTCAAACTGTTTTTCACGCTCAGCGTTGCCGTTTCGAAGAACAGGAAAATAATCCAAGGCGTTCCTGTTTCGCAGAATGAGAGATCTTATTTATTTATTTTTACGTAAGTGTGTAAGTGTGTACGACACCAGAAGTACGCCGATATTTGCATTATATGTTGAGAAATTGATTCCGTCGTAATATTGTAATCACATATACAAATTTTAAGTAACAAACAAATTATTTCATAACTTATTGAGAAAGTCAAGATAGCTGGTATATCAGCACACCGTAAAGTGAAAGGGAATTTCTGTAAAGTGAAAGGAACGAAAAGATGGTGATGGATGGAACATTTCAAATTTGTCCACGTCTATTTTCATAGTTATATACATCATACGGAAAGTATTTCGGACATTTCTTCCATTCCTCTTCTGCTTATTGCAAAGCAAAAGAAAGTCATTGTACACATTCATGCTTCAAAAATCAAGAAAAGAGCTGAAGACCGTTCCTTCCAGTTTCGTGTGCAAAAATTTATAACCGACTCTGAACAAACGACAAAATACGCTACTACAAGAGAAACAGGCCAGCAAGCGACATAACGCATTTGTTTTGTTTCATGTTACCCAATCTATATGGAGAAAGGTACAAGATGTTGGGTTGGCTCTAATTTACAAGGCTCATAATAATATGAGGAAATGAGTTAGGAGAGAAGAGGCACTTACCCTCATTCCTCTTGACGACATTCTTAGACTACAGACTTGAAGACATTCCTGGACAGGTTTCCTTAGACTACCTGACGAACTGAATGTAATATTTTACCCGTAAATTTAGGAATATTTGAAAGTTTACTTTTTATTCGATTGTTATCTAACGCCTTACGCTGTACTAATTATATTTTTATTAATACTTCAGGGCAATAAGAAAAAAATGATAAGAACAACGAAAAAAGCACGAACAATGCCGAACAAGTTAGCATTTCAAGTTTAATAGGAAGTATACATAAACCATCACTATATATACAGATTCATTCTACTTTTGAAGCAAGAACAGTCCGAGAATGCGGCTGCTGGAAGCAGGCAATTTAACTTTGCGGAGAAGATTATGGATACGTTTAGACAGTCGTACTCAGGTTCTTAAAGAGTAGGTTTAAGTGTGGCGAGGTTGGCTTTATTCCGTACTTTAGTGCAGTATATCATTGCATTCATTTGGATAGTTGAAATTACAATCCAATGCAGATAAGGTGATATTAAGATTCGCACCTGTATACTAAATTTATTAAGGTTCATGCCATTATTGTTCAATACAAATTATTTTTTTAAAATTTATGTCAGTTTTTTTTTTTATAACGTGTTCTTGTTGCAGTATATCACAATTGCACTTGTGCGACAAGAGGCCGCACCTCCTTAGATTTATGTTGGTGGTTTGTTCCTTTCACCAAATATTTCTAATATTGAGGTGCTATCAAAACTTTTCAAGCGATTTTGCGAAACAGGAATGTGTAAACTTGACAACGTTGCACACTGATAAGGCATTATGCAAAACAGGAAGTAACCGAAGCACACTACAATTATTGTATGTCACAAAATCACTTTAATCGTACAACCTATTGTAAGCAAATTGGGAATGGAAATGAGAAAGAAAAAGATCCATTTTCAATATTTCAGTTCTTTAAAAATAAACTAAAACGGACATTTCTTTCAGAAAACAACCTCCGTTCAATAAAGACACGTTTTATCTCTGGCTCCTGATCTTGAAGTATTATCCTAGTATTTATTTAGCGTATTTTGAAGGAAACAAAAAGAATCTTCAATCAGAACGACTGATTCTGGGATTTGAATCCTGAGTGTAAGTGGGGGTCCAAAATGATTGTCGCATATCTGTAACTGTCTTCTTTTAAGAATATAATCTGATAATGATTTTGCAGGATACTTTCAATACTGATACTGTGTGTATAATCGGGAAATGTAGTTTTGTGGTAAATTTCATGGGAAAAGAATTATAAAGACGAAAATTAGAATGAGTAAAACAGAATGTTGGTAAATGGACGAGAAAGTTTTTCGTTTTATTGTTATTTACTGCTCTTTTGACATGAAATTTGCCACATACATGTCTTTGCCGATTATACACATACTAACGTTATAAGAAATACCGGACGAATTCGATATCAAATTATATTCCTACAACAACACATTTATAGACATGCGACAATAATTTTGGACATGAGTGTACATAAAATTATCCATCTCTTTCTTACCCGAGAAAATTATATACTCCCTTCTTTCTAGAAACTGAAATATAAGCGAGTGTCAATGGTGCAAAGTGTATCCCCAGGCTTTGCTCCATACAGGAAAATGACCCTTGAAAAAATTCAAATACTTTACTATTTCTAATTTATTCTTGGGGTTCAAAATATTTGGACCATGAACCATCACTTTATAGACCTAATAGACCATAATATTCACGAAGGCTACACTGAAGATCACTCTGTGGTGGATATCCGACTTACATTTAGCACGGCGGAACTTTATTATTACATTCACATAGAGCAGACAGAAATTTGTGATTGTTAAACTCTAAACCTGGATGTTCTATATTAAACGAAATAAAAAGTTGAGCAACAGTATATCGCACGCGAATGCGCCGATACTATTGTATTGTACTGCCTGCATAATATGAACTGTTGCTATTATTATTTTTCTCTTCTTTCAAATGTTTAGCGGGATATCATTGGCATTCATATAAAAGGCTCAAGTTGTTGCAATACATTTTTCATGTTAGATATGAACTCCTAACCTACACTACTGGACTCGCAATTTACTTTCGCCCCAGGTTCCGCAAATGGACTGAACAATTCTGGCCACTGAACCTCCAAACACAGTGGCGCCTATTTCCAAAAGTTTGCAGAAACTCAAGGATAATGATCATGCCTCTGTATTTAGGGCTGGCTCTACGCAATTTGCCGCCCCATGTAATGGCATCATTTTCTGCCCCTCTCTTTCTCCAGAAAGAACAAATTTTTAAAGTCACTATTTAAAGTATACTAACTCATCATGAACAAGGAAGGGGAGGAAAAGCACTCGCACTAGTTGTGTCTGTTTTTTTTTTCTTTTTCTTTAAATAATAATCTATTATGTTAGTGAAAGATAAAGCAAATACACCTGCTGAGGAAAGATGTAATCCTTTCTTTATAGAATCCAATATTAAGTTTCAATCTCAATATATCAGTTTGCAATTCCAGTGCAACTAGTTCTTTTATCTTTATTTCTTGATTTTCCTTCTATAGCCCTATATGTTTAAAAATTTTAGAAACAATTGTTTCCATTTTCAATGATAAGGAATTTGTTTGTGACAAAGATAAGATTAATTTTCATATCAAATATGTGATAACTAACTAAATGGATCAGGTGTTCGCTACTGTTTGAGAATTGAGATTTGGTATTTGAAAACAATCAAACAATTCATGCTGGGATTTGTTTGATCATTTGCTTTAGCATTGTATTAATACATCTGACCTTAAACTAGTGCGACGTAAACATGATTTATGAATGTAGTATTCAAATAGAAGATCAGCTTAGTAAATTTAACTACTATCATCATGAAGTCTGTTTCCAACACGAAATATTTATTTTAAATAATATAGTTATGACAGATAAATGCACGTGTTGCACATATGATAGAGCCTTCCCTGTCTGTAATTTTGCACACAATTTGTACCAATCAGAGGTCTACATCAACAGCCGTTTCAAGCCAATCGTCTAATTTATCCAAAGTTAAAATGGAATTTTCCGTCTACAATACATTTTTAAAAACAGCAACTCTTTGAGATTCCCGATTCCACACCATAAACGAAAGTTTCGTAATTAGTGATCCTTAAACATGTTATAGATCTTGTAGTATTAGTTCGAGCATCACAATTGAACTAAACTCTGCTAACGACAGCGAAGTGGGTCACGCGAAACGAGCATTTATCAATTAATTTACTTGCGTTTAAGATAAAGATTAAGAATATCCAAGAATTTTCGCCTAGACAATTATGCACTCCATAACTCTTCAAATGTTTTACAAGCTTCATATTAACGTTATGTTAAATGTACATTTTTAACTAATGAATGGGATGTGAATAACCGCCGATAAATTACCGTAACCAGTGAAGATTAGCAGATTGACTCCAATAACAAACTCAGTCTAGATAAGCGCTCTAGCTGTTTATTGTGGAAAAAAAAATCCAAAATTATGCTTTCGTTCACGCGTTATCGTGTGGAGTAATGTGTTAAAGTCGCCGTTATCCGAAATTATGCTTTCGTTTACGCGTTATCGTGTGGAGTAACAAACATGTTAAAATCACCGTTATCCAACATTATGTTTTCGTTTACGCGTTATCGTGTGGAGTAATGAACGTGTTAAAATCACCGTTATCCAAAATTATGCTTTCGTTTAAAAGTTATCGTGTGGAGTAAGGAATGTGTTAAAGTCGCCGTTATTCAAAATTATGTTTTCGTTTACGCGTTATCGTGTGGAGTAATGAATGTGTTAAAGTCGCCGTTATCCAATATTATGTTTTCGTTTACACGTTACCGTGTGGAGTAAATGAATGTGTTAATCTCGCCGTTATCCAAAATTATGCTTTCATTTACGGGTTATCGTGTGGAGTAAGGAATGTGTTAAAGTCACCGTTATCCAAAATTATGCTTTCGTTTTAAGAGTAACGGACGGATTAACATTAAAATATTATAAGAATATTAATGTGATAGTAATAAAATATGTTTTTCTAACATTCTTTTGTAACTACATTTAAAAAGTGATAAGATTTCAAAATTAGAATTGTGTTATACATATTATAAATGTACAGTTTTGCTTGTGACAATAAAGATCAGGTCGATAATCTATACCACAATATCTTTCCTTCCTGGCATCTTCCCAAAAGAATATTCACAAGGTCTAACTCTCAAGGGTGAATCCGAAAGCATTATTGAGTTGCAACGTCCATGTCTCGGTCAATGAGATGCACAAAAGAAAAAGAAAAAAAAAGTCAGCGAAGCCAATGACGTCAAAAACAAGAACTCTATAAAATATTGACACGGACAACCAATCCACCTGCTTCTTTCAACAAAAATCGAACCTCATCTCCAGAGATTTGTTTTACACACGAACAACGAAGGCGTGGGGGGGGGGGGGGAATGAAAGAAAAAAATTAAAACTTTGCGGCTTAGAACAATGGGCGCTGAATCAGGACAGGAAGTATGCACAGCAGCAGCAAGGAAGATATACTCCATAAAATCTAAATAAACAAACTTTTTTCTATGAAATATTTACTCTGTGTTACAATTACATGCTTCGTGTTTGCTTTTTTGAAAAGCAGAACATTAGCTTCAAACCTACAATGGTTCCACACTTTCACGATTAAAGCAAAAGAAAATCTTTAAAAGAGTACTTCAATAATATGTAGGTCGAAATAATTTAATTTAAGGAAAGTGAACCGTATCAATTGACATTTCATAAGCGGAAGTAAATAAAAATGAATAAACGGCTCTGTAGTATTGCTTTTCTCGTTCAACTGCGATTTTCGTTAGTAATAACATTTTATGCGTTTCCTAGAAAATCATGTTTTTACATCTAATTTAATCTATGTTGTTAAATCAGTATATTTCGTTTCAAAACAATTCATTTCATTCACGATACGACGGTTGTTGCATAAATTCTAACCGTAAGCAAGAAATACTAGAACTAGGCACGTAATACTTTTTAGGCCATATTTATTGAACCATCCTATATCATAGGAAATTTGGTATTAATATAGACTTTTAATCTTTTGTTACATGAGCAGAAAGACAGAAGAGTGAACAAAGTGTGGCCAAATGGAGAAATTGAAGGCGAGAGCTGTTACTGAAATTAAATGAAATCTTTGAGTTTTACATCCCAAGGTTATGCCGGTTAGGCTAGAGACGGTGATTATGAGAAATGAATGAAATGGTGGAATGAAGAAAGTGGGAGGAAACGGGAGAACCCGAGAAAACCCACGCACACGGTGTTTGTCCACCACAAAGTTCACTTGGCGGGAGCAGGGTTTGAATCCGAGACCCCACGCACCAGAGGTGAGCGCTCTACCACTGAGCCACTGCGGCCCCTGAGAGCTGTTATTGAATATCTCCACAAGAAATGTTTAAGGCCGCAGAAGATATACGCCGACATAGTTACTACTGTACCTTAGGTGATAGTGTCCTTTATATGCCACAGTGAAGAAATGGGCTGCCGAATTGAAGAGGGGAGGTCCTCCATTCAAGATGATACTCGATCAGGAAGGCCCGTGGAAGCACTAACTCAGAACATTGACAAAGTGCATGAAATTATCACGAATGATCGGCCAATGACCATCAGAAAGATTGTCGAGACAGTAGGGACTACTGCAAGAGTTGACCGAATCCATCTGGGAATGATTCTGGGGATCACCCAGCATCTGGGAATGAGCAAGGTTTCCGCGAGATGGATCCAAAACTTTTGACACCTGATCAAAAGCTCATCAGGCGCAACATTTCAAGGGGCAATCTTCAACTCTTTCAGAAAAATTCAGATGCCTTTCGCACTCGATTCATAACAAAATATGAGACCTGAGTCCATCATTACCAACCAAAGTCCTAAGTTCCAAGGAGTAGAAACACCCGTCCAAAAAAAGGCCAAGTCAGTGCCTTTCAGATGGAAAACTGATGGACAGTTTCCTGGGATTTAGAAAGGATAGTGATGGTGGATTATCTTCCACAGGGGCGAACAGTAACTGTGGAGTACTAGTCTTCTACGACAACTGGGTGATAAAATTCGGCAGAAGCATCATGGAAACCTGGCAGCTGGTATGCTTCTCCATCAAGACAATGTCCCTAGCCATAAGTCAGTCATCGCAATGGCAGCAATTCACGGCTGCGGCTATGGATTGGTCCACCACCCATCTTATTCGCCTGATTTGGCACCTTCTGACCATCTTTTTCCAAAGTACAAAAAGAAGTTTGAAGACACTCATTTTGACATTGACGATGACATCATGCATGCCGTAGATAAAATTTTACACGCCTTCTACAAAATCACTTGTTACCAACAACAAAACACACTTGAACATCAATGGGGAAAATGTGTTATCTTGTCAGGGGACTACGTTGGATAGTAACACCATCCATAAACTCTCTGCTGCTCCGTTCATAAGTAGGCTTTGAACTTTTGTAACAACCCTAGAATTTTAAAGAGTGTCTCTTGTTTGTCGAAGTATTTGCAATTTTATCCTCACTCAGCAACTTGCAGCGATCGAGGGAGACATAACGTCAGTTAAATGTCAGTAAGATTACGACAGATTGAGAGTGAAAAGCAGGATAGATTCGAAAAACAGGATAGGCTTAAGAAACAATTGAAACCAGACTTATCCTGCAAAATTGACAAAATAATACTATATGTAAAATATTGTAAGGATCTCCACCTTTCAGTGCGAGCACATGGTTATTCATGCAACATGTGCTATTGTTTACAAGCATCAGTACAGCAGACGATACACACAAAACCAGAAAGACAAGAAGCCAGCGCGACGGGAACCGAGAAGGAACGAACCACCCAAAAATGGACTATAAAAATAGAAATATAAATCATGCATTGCTAAAAACTAACGGCAAGCTCCGGCAAACATCCAGCCGGAGCCGCCTTGGACATTGTCGTGGCTAGAGGGCTTAAACCCTGAAGGGAGACCCACCAAAACCCATCATCAACTCTGACCCATCATCCACGCCACTAACTAAAAAGTTCACATTTGTAATTTTTAAAAAGGCCGTGAAATCATCACTAATCGGAGCCCGAATTTCTACGCTCAATCACAGCTCTGTTACAATACCAGTGAATCTGACCTTTACGATACAAAATGGTAATACGTTTGACATGGGCCCTTGTTGAATTATTGATACTTTTCACTGGAAAAAAGGATGACATTTGAAAGTCTCAAATCAAAGTAAAGTAGGCCAACGTGAAGAAAGAAAGTTTAAATTCTACTGTGCATCGAAAGCCACGTAACAAGTCCTATAGCTATTATTACAATTACAAATATCAATATCCAAAAGTGTCTGAAGTTCTTTTTTCACTTAGATATACTCAGTAAATAGAAACAAATGAAAAGGAAAAAATGGAGGCTTTCAAAGTAAAACGTACACATATTCACCAGTGTTCAAAAGATGCTGTCTACAATGCACTGAGCAGAGTGAGTCACAGTGGGTGGTGAGTCGCAGTGGATCACGTCCTGTTGACCCACGACCCAATCCACCTCTACTCATGACCAAATGTTAGCATTGTCGAAACGGGAGCAGAAGGTCCCGTTCGGTTCTCGATAGCAATAAGTGTTGTAGTTCTGATCCCAATTAACCAACAAGTTCGCGTTTCATTATAATCTTGTGCTGAACAGACAGCTAAAGTAAAACAACACACAAAAAAAGGTACTAGTAACTAAACGGGACTAAAAACTCAATTTCCAAATTTGTATAAAAACATACTTCAAAGATACCATACTTGTATTGACAACCCTATTGGTTTTTCAGTAGATCTCCCGAATTTTCAACTTATCTAGTGACGCACTGGAGAAAATTTTAAAAATCTGATATCTACTAATTTAAACAGACAGAAGCACAGTGAAGATTCCTAGATTATTATGTTACGCACAAATACTACTGGTTCTTTATCAACCACTCTTGATTGCTACATAAAATGTGAGCAATTAGCTATAGAATGCAAAGGTCGAAAGTGTGGACTATCGATATCCTAGTGTCTTATTACCTCTAGATCAAATGTTGAGTTGAATTTCAGTTTAGCGTCCCTTTCAGCAGCGAGGCTATGTGAGACGTGGACTACTGATTAACGTGGAATCCGAACCACATGAGCTCCCGCCGGGAATCGAACCCGGGTCTCCCGCGCCAAAGGCGCGTATGCTAACCGCTTAGCCAGGGAGGAGCTCTCTAGAACAAATGTATTTTGGTGCGACGCTAGAAGCTTCTGTACAATCAATAAACCTCCCGATACAAAATATAAATATTTTTAAATAAAATGTTAGACTGTTATCAAGACTACCAAGAAATTCTTCAAAGATGTACAGGGTGTTTCAAACTGAATATCGTGTGGTTTTAAGGCTCTGTAGTATTTATTACAATTAATTTACAATTATAAATAATACATCCAATGAAACAGCAACTCAAACAGTTTTGTACGCTCAAACGCACATGCACTGTTTCCTCTGTCTGCCGTTAGGAAGCACTAGTAGCAAAGATGGCGACTAGTGAGCAGAAAACTTCCTGCGTTTTACATTTTGCAAAGACTGAATCTGTAGTTACACTGTAACCGTCTGTGTGGGGAATTTTAGGGAGACGCTTACAAGTACGTTCTTATCGTCTGCAATTGCTACAAACTCTAAAGCCCACAGACCACTGTTTACGTGTCAACTTTACAAATGAAATGTTGCTGCATGATTATGAAGATTTTGTGAATCGTGTCGTCTTCAGTGATCAATGGACATTTCACCTAAGTGGCGATGTAAACACAAATAATGTTCGCATCTGGGCGGTCAGCAAATCTTCACGAGATGGTACAGTTGCAATGAGACTCCCCTAAGTTGAATGTGTTTTGTGCCATATTGTATGGGCCTTTTTGGCCTTTCGCTACGATGTGTAACGAATGGTGCTCATATTGAACACTTGTACCAAACACTGTTATATTATTTACAATTGCATATTAAATGTAATAAATACTACAAAGACTTAAAAATCTGATATTCATTTTGAAACACCTTGTACTTTTGAAGATAGTACGATCAGAGATGCTGAAATACTGGATCTCATAAAACTGAAGTTTTTTAAATCCATTCTTCCTACTTTGATAGTGACATCTGTACGAACTCACCAGAGGGACACTGAATGGCGACTGTTACGAAAAAGTGACATTTTAATGCTAACAATGTCCAAGACTATTGTGTGTTTAAAACAAAAATATGGTGACTCTAAAGCAGCTTCTTCTTTTATCTAAATCTGTATGGTGGATCGATTGTTTGTTTGATAGCTTATTAACAATATCTATTGAATATACAGACTTACGAACTGTTGCTACTGGTATTTTGGATCCCTGGGTTGGCAACTTTGTGTCACACAAGTACAGAAATAATCATTAAATTGAGATTAGGATCACTTTCTTGTATAATGTTTAAGTTACAAAATCAACATTAGTAACAAAATCAATACAAGGAAAAGGCTGAAGAGGTTAACATTGCTCATAACAAAATTAAATAAAATAAAACTTACTTTGCATGCTGAAGGCTTTTCTGCCATTTTGTCTCTGACGATTAGATGACAATATTAGAGACAATGGTACGATATTAATAAAATGGTTCTCATGGGAAAGCCAAAACAGTCTGAAAAAGAAAACAAATACATATAAAACCTATTAGCATGTTATCAATTTCTATTACTGAAATAAATACGTGAAACATATACATGAAATTTTGCATTTCACATTGCATCCACCAGTTATCCGAACAGTGAATATATATATAGGGTAGGGTGTACCAGAAGAAACTAAGTAAAAAAAAAAAAAAAAAAAAAAAGGTTTACAAGAACACAGGATCTATTCTCAACGGTTTGAGAGCCACAGGTTGTGAACGATTTATGACTTTATATTGCTTACTGCTCACCCTGTAGTTATTTCACAATGTGAAACACAGCGCATTGGAAAGGTGATGGAATGATCTTTCCAATTGTATCTACTATGTAGCTTTCTCTTTCGAAAACTGTACCTAACCTTTAACTAAAAGGGAAGATCACTAAATAACGAATAAATAAACAAATCTCCTATACTTTTAAAACACAAATGTATGCATATTTGCTTTGTTGAATTTATTGAATGATATGTTGAAATTTCAAGTTACGAAATAGTCTGCAGCAATAAAGAAGCAATAATGGTCATGATAATGATAAATACGTTTTCCATTATTAAAAATGTACAGAAAAGTAACACAGTATGAAACTTAAAATTGTAGATTTATAGTAGAGGTTCATAGTAATGTGAAATACAAATATACATTTTCCCCTATGTCTTGCATTTGATTCCTATAAAATTTATAATTTGTTTCGATTTCCTCACGGCACACTAGCGGCCCATTCGCGGCACACCGGTTGGGAAACGCTGCTATAAACTTTCATAAATATATAAATCGTAGCTTAAATTATTTTTGTCACTCAAAAAACTGAGAGGGACTAGAACCCCGGCCCCGTGCTAGATCCGCCACTGTGGCCACGTTATTTTAGCAATTATAACTCTCACGAGGGAACCTATCCAAGTGTAAGTCTGACTTCGAGTCGAGACTATGGCCGTTGGATACCTTGTCCCAAAAGAACATAACACGAAAAGGGACACATCCTCGATCGCAACCGTTGCGGAGATATAAGCGTGAAAAGTTAGAAATTGAACTCCATACTATACATTACAAAGTCAGCTTCCGGGTCAGATTTTTCGGAAACGGTCGGGTAAGGAAACTCAACGAATACATATCAAATTTGTGTGGGAAGCCCAGTACCTTTTGAATGAAAAATTTATGTCCCCGGGGCACTCGCAAGGTCCCAGGCGGGGTCCAACTCAAAATTTGCAAATGGAACCGGGGGTCAAGTAGCATATTGTATGAAAGATATTGGGTGATATCAATAAAAATAAGTAACTACTCCTGAGAAGTCCTGCTCGAGAATCGGAGTAACTACACCTGGAGTAATCTCCTCCCTCAATTTCGTATCAATAAAACAAGCCACTACTCAGGTCTAGTCTGCTCCAGATTTATGAACGTTTACTCGCGCTTCCTCTGCACGTAGCACTGAGTCGTATCAATAAAAGAAGTGATTACTCATTTCTCCCATTCATCGCGCAGTCATTTCGTTGTTTTTAACCTATGGCGTAGTATCTTAAAAGCCAGGAAACGGGCAAGTAGCAACGATAGCTTCAATCAAAGTGCATTTGTGGATATTGTAAAAGAGTTTCCAGTGGTACTTTCAAAGTCACAGCTACCAGAAAGTAAACGAAGGAAAGCCGAAACTTTGAAGGTAATTACAGTGAAATGCAACGAAATATCAAATACATCTACGACTGAGACACAAATTCAAAAGAGAATCTTTAATATTCGAGCGAGAATAAAACAAAAATAAAAAAGAAGAAAAAATAATAAAAAAAACGGGAAAGAAGAAAGTAATACTCAAACCATAGAAATGAACCTATTTGAGCTGATGGATGTCGATTGGAATCCAGCAATATCAAGATTAACACGACAAGCGCATATCACGTGTTGTCCAAGGTCTTTGTAGATTGTTTGGCTTTAAGAACGAAATCAGACACTTGGCTCCTTTGTTTTCTTTTTAAAAAAGTCCAGCCACCCACGTCATAAATCACGTCCATCTGATTGCGTTCTCCATACCATACATGTCCCCTTTCGCCTTGACATAAACAAAATACATTCTCATGTATACACCCTTTCTATCAACGTCGAGTTGAGTTGATTATTAGTTTAACGTCCTTTTCAGTAGCGTGCCTATGTGAGACAGAACCCACTGATTAACGTGGAATCCAAACCACATGAGCTCCTGCCGGGAATCGAACGCGGGTCTCCTATGCCAAAGGCATGTACGCTAACCGCTTAGCCACGAAATAGCTCTTCCTATTAACGTATTACTCTCCAAAATACTAGGTTTCTTTAATGCCACTTGTGTATAGTCAAGTGCTCCGATAGCACCCGGAAATGTATATTGTTCTTGCCACTCTGCCTTTGCTGTTTGTATATTACGCACACTTCCGGAAACAATCCATTTTCAGGTAGTCATAGACAGTACTTTGAGCCACACCAGAATCCCCTGACATTCCAACCTTGAATTCCGGATCACTCACGTAACGCAAGAAAACCAAGGGCACCGATTTCTCTGTAAATTGGGGGAAAGGGCATTCAGATGCAGAAGGTATATATATCAGGATTTTAAGACAAATTGCACTCTAATTATGCCAAGTATTGTACATTCATAAATACAATAGGGGGCCCACATGAGCTTTGGGGGCCCGGACCCCCTGGCGCCCACAGGATCGGCGCCCTTGAAGAAAACCCGCATCTTTTCATCATTACGTAGTCCACCACCCCGAATTTCGGTTGATTCTCCTTAAAAAATGTTGTGCTAATCACTACATTTTCTTTCATAAACTTATAATGCTTTTTGTAATCTCCATTTCCAACATTTCTATGCAGTTTATAAGTTTTTCTACGTAGTAAAACAATCATATACTCTGCCATATTTCGCACGGAGTCACCTATTTAGCTTGCTCCACAAATTTGGAGAAGTTACTAGCATGACAGAGGAGTCTGATTTTTATTGATATCAAACGCGTAGTAGTTACTCGGCTCGAGAATAGAGGTGTGGTTACTTCAAAAGGGCGGGGCTTCTTCGAGGTCAGCCGGGACGACTAGTGCTCAGTTCTCTTTTTATTGATACCAATGCGAGTAACTACTTGAAAATTGGGCGTAATGAGTAACTTCTCCGTTTTATTGATATCACCCATTGTTAAATAAAAAAAAAAAAAATAGAACAAATCTCAACTCTCTACGATAACCCTGTGCAAACGGGCAACTGGTCAAAATGTCAATACAACCTACATCAGAAAATCTATGGCCCGCTTCCAAATCCGTTAAGTTGCGACAATAACAAAACAGAAAAACACGTTTAAAAGTGCAAGGTATTGAAGTAAAGGAAATTGCTGTAGTCTCTCACAGAGTCGCACAACGGACCTTATCCAAGTATAAGTGTGACTTCGAATGACCAATGGACCATAGAATAACCATGACCATTGAATTTCGTGTCCTAGAAGAGAAAGGATACATTGTCAATCGCAACCGTCGTGGAGGGTGAGAAGGACAAAAGGCAACGGTATGTGCTTCGCGCATCTGGACCCCAAATTCACAGATTGCACTGTGAAATTTTCATCGGGAGATTTGCTGAACGAGAAACATGATGGTAAAGACGAAAAGGAGGGACCTTGAAACTGTGAGGCAACTTGAAGAGGAATGCGGTTTGAGAAAACTGGAATAATGGTGCAGAAATAAAATATATCGGAGGATGCTTCTGAGAGAGAAACTATGCAGCAATTTACTTTACTTCAATACCTTACACTTTTAAACGTGTTTTTCTGTTTTGTTATTGTCGCAACTTAACGGATTTAGAAGCCTGGCCATAGATTTTCTGATTGACATTTTGGAGCCGCGGTGGTTCAGTGGTACAGCGTTCACCTCTGGTGCTTGGGGTCCTGGGTTCGATCCCAGCCGCCGCCAAGTGAACTTTGTGGTGGACAAACACCATGTGCGTGGGTTTCCTCGGGGTTCTCCCGTTTCCTCCCACTTTCTTCATTCCACCATTTCATTCATTAGTCTCCTTAGCCTAACCGGCATAACCGTGGGACATAAAACTCAAAGATTTCATTTCATTTCATTTTTTATTGACACTTTGACCAGTTGTCCGTTTGCACAGGGTTATCGTAGAGAGTTGAGATTTGTTCTATCTTCTTTTATTTAACAATAGCTTTCATACAATATGATACTTGATACCCGGTTCCATTTGAAAATTTTGAGTTGGACCCCTGCGAGTGCCTCAGAGACAAAAGTTTTTCATTCAAAAGGTGCTGGGTTCCCCCCATAAATTTGATATGTATTCGCTGAGTTTCCTTACCCGACCGTTTCCGAAAAAAAATTGACCCGGAATTTGACTTTGTAATGTATATTATGGAGCTCAATTTCTAACTTTTCACGCTTACATCTTCGCAACGGTTGCGATCGAGGATGTGTCCCTTTTCGTGTTATGTTCTTTTGGGACAAGGTATCCAACGGCCATAGTCTCGACTCGAAATCAGAGTTACACTTGGATAGGTTCCCTCGTCATTCTTTTTTAATTACTTTAAATGAAAAGACTAAACGCCAATTTTCATGCCTCTAACTTTAAGGGATTTCAAGATATGGTAATCTAACAATTCCAACCTCAACTACAAGGGGGTTGCCGCGTTAGAAGAACTTGTAG
Source organism: Thermobia domestica (assembly GCF_964235325.1). Classification (NCBI taxonomy): domain Eukaryota; kingdom Metazoa; phylum Arthropoda; class Insecta; order Zygentoma; family Lepismatidae; genus Thermobia; species Thermobia domestica. The sequence goes on from NC_137462.1 coordinate 267,558,180, forward strand.
CTGTCATTAAAAAAAAAAAATAATAATAATAATAATCTTGAAACCCTAAGGGTCATAAAACATTTTTTCCATCTTGCAAGGAGTCGAACAGTGTGCAACTTTCTGGGACGTCTTGCTTGCTACCTGCTATCGCCCTCCCGCTGACAAAGGAAAACCCAGTTTCGCCGCTTCCGAAACAACGGATTCTTTTGGACAGGGAGACGGGGTGCGCCAAAATACACGTTTTTAATGAGGAGGTTCACTGTTTGTCCACTAGTGTGCAGTGCTGCATAGGTGGAAATACCTTTCTTGCTTTCGAGAAGTCGTAATATGTACACAGTAAATAGAAAGATCGGTTTGCAAAGTTTTTTTTTTTTTTTTTTTTTTTTTTTAATGACAGCTACAAGATTCATTTAACGTGGCAATGTGGCCTAAGAGATATAGTCATCTTATTGTAACATTTGCAACCCCTCATCAGTGTTGAATTCAGACATTTCCACCCGAGGGGGAATGTGAACTCTTCGGGGGGGGGGGGGATGAGAGTTTCTGTGTATTTTTGCAAGAATGCAGCATATTTAACAATTCCATTCATATGCACATCTTACCTAATATTGAAACTAATTGCGGATAAATATTCAATGTAAGATTATAATTAAAAAACAATCGTTTAATTTTATCTAACACATTAAATAATTATAAAGAATGGCAAAAAATATTTTTACACTAAACTTTAATTGCTATTTACAGTAATTATTTTTATTATTATTTCCTATTTACAGTAGTTACTGTTTGTTATTAATGTAGGAGTTTGGTCAAAGATTTAAAATAACACAAGTATTTTAATTTTCCTAAAACAAACATACATAAAAATATTGTAACAAAAAGTTCTCATTGTTTCTCAAACTTCTGATTCTAAATCAAGCATATTCGCCTTGTCTTCTTCGCTGCATATACATCAATAACTTTCTTCACGAAATCTTCGTAGGATCTTCGTCACCTCTAATAGCGATCTTTCACTGATATAGGACTACTACTCTATTGATAAAATCTATATAAATTTCAAACCCGGGGGTGGGACTGTTCCTCCCTGATCCCTCTAAATGACGCCCTCTGAATCTCACCCTCTAACTGTCTTCAATTTAGTTAAAGCAGCGTTTCCTAACCTTTTTCAACTTGCGGCACACTATGGGTGTAACTTGAATTCTCGCGGCACACTCATATTAATAATAATAATAATAATAATAATAATAATAATAATAATAATAATTATTATTATTATTATTATTATTATTATTATTATTATTATTATTATTTGCAAATATTAAATACCATGGTAATTTTTTTCTTTGATTACTGATCTCACAGAGATGAAACCTCGATCACTGGTTTTCCGCTATGCTAATTCATTATGCTTATTTTTTATTCTAATTTTAAAATAGAAAACAATTGCAATGAAATATAGGACTCAGAGTTTTAAAAATACGCTTTCTTTTTCGAAAACTGTATCCAACCTTTCGCTAAGAACGAAGATCACTAAATAACAAGTGAACAAACGTCTTGTACTTTTAACTTTGCTGTTTTAATCAAAACCGGTGCATATTATTGCAATCACACAGCTTGCGATGCGTCGAAGTCAAAACACACCTGTTGAACTAAGTTTTGTTCTATTATTCACGTGCGAATGAGTGTTCTACGAACGTTCACTTGACGCGCACGCGTACCGTACAAGTGCTTCCATTTCTTAGTGTTAGTATGACTCTCAATTGAAGAAGCGTAACATAGCAGCTAACCGTGAAAATGTGTGCGAGCCGAAATACTGTCTGCTACACAGTAATAGATGTAAAATAATATATTACAATTACAGTTTTTTTTCCTTGGTAGAAATTCATAGTAATGTGAAACACAAAAATATACATTTTTTCCTGTCTTGCAATTTGGTTGCTATAGAATTAATAATTTTCTTTCAATTTCCTCGCGGCACACCTGCGGTCCTTTCGCGGCACACCAGTGTGCCGCGGCACACCGGTTGGGAAACGCTGAGTTAAAGAAAGGTATGTTTGCTTTAACAATCCATACACTTACGTCTGTTACTCCCGGTACGAAAAATGGGACTTAGGTCGCTCTATTTCAAATAATGCAAGAACTGTTAAATTTCAAGAACTGAAGTCTGCTGACATTAGAGATCAAATGAACGATCGAAGAATCTTCCCTACCTTTTCTTTCCTATCTCAAACTATGCTAGTGCTACCTACTAATCTTATATATAAAAGAGAACGCACAAATCCTTTGTTCCCTCATCACGCTAATACGGCTGAACCAATTTCTTTCATTTTTGGGGGGTTATTAGGATTTGGACCCTAGATGGTTTTTATCATATCACTTTAATTTTTAATTACCAGTGTCTTGAGATAATTGACCATTCAAGTGTCCATAACGTACAAATCCTTTGTTAGTTCATCATAGGTAAAAATAAACGTATTTATATGCAACCCGCATGACCGTGTCACTCGGCGGGTTAACATAAATGACAGGCGATATAATGTTAACATTTACTGCAATCTACTATGGTTTTTATCATATCACTTGAAAGCGAAAAAGTAAAAATTATCTAAGTAACAAAGTTTATTGCGTTCCGGGGTGACCGCAGCGAAGCGGGGCGGGTTAACATAAATGACAGGCGATATAATGTTAACATTTACTGCAATCTTCTATGGTTTTTATCATATCACTTGAAAGCGAAAAAGTAAAAATTATCTAAGTAACAAAGTTTATTGCGTTCCGGGGTGACCGCAGCGAAGCGGGGTGAACGCTGCTAGTATATAATATAGAGCGGCAGTACCTACTAAAATACAAACCTTTCATCAACAGTTGACAATTTCATGTTCTGCCAAACTCGATCATACTGTTAAGAAACTGAGCTTCTATTGACTATTTGGTATATTTATATAGAATGGGTCTGCGTCATCGTATTGCTCTGCATGTGCACGGAAAGCAAAGTGGGTAATTGGGTGAAATAATTACTATATTTTCTGATTGAAATTTTGAGAGTTTCTCCTGGGGGGGGGGGATGAACTTTCTTCGAGAGGGGAGATTTTCCCGGGCTACTCCCTGAATTCATCCCTGCCCCTCACATCCTTTCTTTTATCCGCCTTTTGTTTCCCTTCTGGGTGATTTAAAAAAAAAAAAAGCTGAACACGGCTTTCATTATTTTAAATGAAGAATCTACTGTACATACCGAATTTCACGTCTTTAACCTTAATGAGTTTCTAGATATTGTAATCTAGTTATAATAACTGTAACCCCACCCTTCTTACCTTCTAGGGCAAATATCAAAAACCGGCGAAACACGTGTCTAATTCTTTCAAATGAGAAGCCTACATACCGAACTTGATATCTCTAACATTAAGAGACTCTGAGATATGGACATATAATAAGAATTGTAATTTCCATCCCTTTTTTCCTTCCCATCCTCTTTTCTTCCCTTCTAGGTCAAATACTAAAAAAACACTGAAAGACATGTCTAATTATTTCAAATACAAGTCCACATACCAAATTTCATGACTCTTAACATTCAAAGATTCCGAACTACTGACATGTTAAGATAATAACTGTCACCCCTATTTTCAGGTGCCCCGTCGAATTTCCAATAATCCTTCCTCAGTGGAACTTAAATAAATAAATAAAAAAATCCTATGCCCTGTCCAAACTTCAAGTTTCTAGCTTAAGCGATGTGGTCTGGGCCTTGATGTTATTCAGGACTTTTTTTTTTTTTTTAACATATATCAATAACAAGGAAAAGTAAATCTAGTAATGAAAAAAATAATCTTAGATATTTTCATAAATTCAGTATTTAGTTTTTCATGACAAACATTCCTTATATTTTACGTAGTTTTCTCTGCAATTTATGTCAGTCGATAGTCGCACGTGTTATTTACATTGTTTGCAAAAGTCTTTGTTTTATGGTCTGTCAAGTGTTTTATGCTACAGTGTTCTGTTCGCTACTTTCATTTTTTTCTCATATCATTTATAGTTGTAATAAATATCACTTAAAAGGACGAACCAGATTGTCACCGTACGTCTTGTTCTTAATCTCAAAAGATGTTGATTGCCACGAGTATTGGGTAAGTTACCTGTAAAAATGTAACGCGTTACAAGTTACTTTACTTTCTCTTAAAATGTAACGCGTTAATTGGTCCAAAAAAGTAACTGTTACTTTACTTCGAAAGTAACGCGATACTAACGCGTTACTTTTAGGTCCGAAACTTTAAATATGTGAAAAAATTATTACTTCAATTTTCCGTACTACTATTACTACCGCTATTATTATTATTATTATTATTATTATTATTATTATTATTGCACTTCTGAATCGCTTTATGTAAATGTAAGGACAATTTTTTACTTGTTATATGAACATTTTCATATACTGTAACATTGATAAAATGCCATACTGCGTTACTCGTAGGGATGGGCACGAGCGAGATTTCTTTGAAACTCGATTCGACAAGAAACATACATCTTTGAGCTTGACCCGAGAACTCGGCTCGAAAAATTTCCTCCAATTCGACTCGAATTGGGGTCGAGTTTCGAGTCGAGTCGAGCCAAATCCGGTGCGTAGTTACAAGTACTCTCTTCAAGTATATTACATTGGCAATATAAGTATTATCAATGACACTACTACTACTACAACTTATTATTATTATAACAACACTGTATATAAACATGAAAGATAGGTGGTTTGTATTTGAATACTAAAAAAAAAAAAAAAAAAAAAAAAAAAAAAAAAAAAAAAACTAGTTGAAATCCCAACCTCGGTAGTCGTGAAGTCTAGGAGTCAAGGACATTGTTCACGATATTCTGAATTTGGGTTGAGGGTCTAGGTTGAGTATTCGAGCTCGAGCCAAACACTGTTAAAACTTATAGGGCACTGGCCAAATATCTTCAAAACTGCTCGGCCCGGGTTTAGAATTGTCAACGACTCGAGCAGCTCGGCTCACAGCTCATTCACTATCGACCCGAATCGAGAAGTGAGCCGAGCCAACAGCTCACCCAACCGATTCGGCTAGAGCCCTCGGCTTAGTTGAGCCGAACCGAGCAGATGGCTCATCCCAACCAAGCCAGCTCGAGTCGATTGTTCACCCAAGCGAGCCGGCTCCAGCCATCTTCTCAGTTGAGCCGAGCGTAGCTGAGCTTCTTATAAAAAATCTCTTATGGTCTCGCTATTGAGACGAGACGAGATGCGAGCAGTGTCCCCTCTCGTGAGCAACACTAAAAGTATTCCATATTATTGCTTAGCTTACATTTCTTATGGCTTTCGCTTTCCAGTGTAATCAGGCCATGATTTCAAGACGAGTTAAAACGAACGAGCCATTTATCAAACTCGACTGGACTCGAAACCCGACACGAAAAACTTAATCGGCTAGGAACTCGACTCGAGAATATTACCTTTGACTTGACTCGAAACTCGACTTGAATTCGAGTCGAGTCGAGTTTTATCTTGACTCGTGCTCATCCTTATGCATTAGAAAAAATGGTTGCTTATTATTATTCTGCTAAACTAATTATATAATAATAACAATGTTATGTAAAATTAAAAATACAGAATATAGAGAAATATTACACTACAACTAATAAAATGAGAACACATGAACTGGGGGTGAATCAAAACTTGCCAGTAACTCTAAAATCGATGCATGCTTTTTAAAGCTAGTTTCAAACTCTATAATCAACGGGACTCTAGGATAAGCAAACTGATCTGAAAGAACTCCAATATTATATACTATCAGCAAACTATTTTCTAGTAATAAAGTAGGCCTGCTCATCAGAACAGTTTATTCATATTAACCCCTTACTGTATGTCGTTAACTATGGTACCCTAGTTGTTGATAAATATTTCCGCCGAGGCACTTCAGACACTTTACTTTTAAATTCTGTCCACCATCATCCTCAGCTCTTAAGAAAAAAGTATTCTTTCAAATGTTCGAACGCTAAAATATTTTCGTTCTCCATCTTTATAAAAACAACAACAATCAAAGTAAAATAGACTACCGGTATCATTGCACTCTTAGTTCACTCACTGAATGTATTGATTTGGAGCTGTCAAAATTTACGACAAAATCTTCCAGGTGCTTGTAATCAGTACACGTGATATCCCTGAGGCTGTCCTCATCTTCCAAAAACAGCAAGTGGCACTACGAACTTATCTGTTTCTCTGTGTGTCGGTGACTGTTGGTCACTGACATACGTAATTCATGCTCGATTGTTTAATTCTGAGAAATTTACTTACAGGAAAGAAACATTTGTTTCCGAAAAAAATACATATATTGTAGTTACTCATCCGAAATGTAACGCGAAAAAAGTAACGCAAACTAGGTATGTTACTTAAAAATTTGTAACGCGTTACAGTTACTTTGGAAAAAATGTAACGCGTTACTAGGAAACGTTACTTAAAAACGTTACGTTACTTCCCAAGACTGATTGCCACGACACATGCAATAATGCTATGAGAAAGTGAAATAATAATTTCGAAAAGACGGAATAAAAAAGTAAGGGGCACCAGATTAAACCTCGTCGCTCTGGGCCGTAACTTGTGGGGGGACAGGGAAGCTCTTTGCCGTTCGAGGGGGGCCCATTTTAAGACTAAATTTTCTTTACTTCATATACGATATGGACTTGAAATTATAAATGAAGCATCAAACAAGTTCACTACATTACATAAAGACAACAGCACACAAAAGGTAAATAAAACAAAAATGAGTCGTGGATCCATTTCACTAAAAAATTACTATTAGGGACACAAATAATAATAATAATAATAATAATAATGCTTATTGGTATGGCTTTGAAATTATCAATATTGTCCCCCTAATTAACTTGTCATGTATGCAATGGGCACAGAGGCGTAACTAACAGACCCGCAGATCTTGCCGTGCGGGAGGGTCTACAGGCTCCGTGGGCCCATATAGAGTAAGAGAAAGATGGAAAGAGGGGGCCCAAGAAATACAACAACTTTTTCTAAGGGGTATAAATACGCGTAGTAATGCTTGCCCCCCCCCACAACCAATACAGCCAATAGTAGTCTCTATATCGGTTGAGGCAGTTGTCGCATCGTGGGATGGGTTTGAAGATTCCCTCCTGGTAAAAATCGCGGCCTCCTACTTGAAGGAGTACCGTTCTTTTGCATGTACTTCTTCAACTGGGGGAACAGGTGGAAGTCGCTTGGAGCGAGGTCCGGGCTGTAAGGAGGGTTGTCAACGATGTCCCAGTCGTGTTCAGATCTGTTGATGCCGTGCTGTGTCGACCACTGCGGTCCTCGTCGGTGACGTTTTCTCTACCAGCCGCAGACTTTCGATATCATTTTGCAAGTTCACGAGACATTATAGTCTCTCCGTAAATCTCTACCAACTATCGGTGAATTTCAGCCACGGTAACATGTTTCGCCCACAGAAATCGAATAACTGAGCGGACTTCTTCGCCAGACCAGATTTCTAAAAGAGTCACCATTTCTGTTTACCTACAACTAGCGCCTCATGTGGCGCGTGGCTGAAACTGCACAGTTGCCAACTCCATATATTAAAATTACCGCGCACTGCTCGTTCCTCTATAACGGACGAAACTCCAGAAATATCGGCCTTGTAACTTTAATTTATGATCCTCCCTCGTAGATCTATATCATGCTGTATTTACTCCTGAAACATTTATTTATGAAATGAACAAAATTATAATAGACGTTTTGGGAAAACTTCATCCCAAGAAAGTTACCACCAAAAGTAAACTACATTTCGTGGATTTATTTTTTCTTGAAAAATTAGTTTACATCATATCATAAGGTTGATAACTAAATATGTATTATGAATGTACGAGTAAATCGTCTTGACAGTTTTTTTTTTAAGTGTTAAAAAGAACACCTCCAGGGATCAATTCTCTCTCATGGCTTTCGTACGGCTATTTCTGAAATATTTATTCATGACACTATGAATAAAACCGTCTGAATAGTTTTGAAGATATCTTTCGAAAAAAAAAAAAAAATCATCCCCACGAGTCAAGTACCCTTTCTAGATCTTTAAGGTGAAACTACTTGCACCATATTGTAAGGATTTTAATGAAATATTTTATGAAATATAAACAAAATCGTTACAGCAGCTTTCGTAAAAACCGAAACTTCCATGAACTACCCTTAACTTTGGTAGTAGCAAGAAAATTCAAAGAAACGGAGGAAAACTACAGAAACTTCGTAAAGCCTTATGTTTAAAATTTGGTCCGGATATGCTCAACGGTATAGCTTCAGGTGAGAATACATATCCCCGGAGGCCAATAACATAACATGAAAAAAAAAAAAAAAAAAAAATTGCCATCTTCCAAAGCCATCTCCACTGAAATCTTGAATTCGATTTTTTCAGAAACACCACATTATCTTCTCTGCTACCGTCGCCCGAAATAATAAAGTGTAATACTATAATAGATCAGTGGTTCTCAACCTGATCTCCCAGGGTATCGTGAACAAACGAAGGGGGGCGAGGAAAGCTACTAACATAAATAGATCTAAACTCTAAAATTATGAATAAAGCACATATTTCTATTCAAGATTTGTATGGTATTGAAAACTAAATTTTGTTTTTGTTTCGCAGATTAAATCATGGCGTGCCGATACTCCATTGAGGAACGAAGGAAAATAACTGACTGGATGGAGGTTTTTCAGTCCTGAAGCATTTTACAAGAGAAATTCACGGCCTGGACCAGACGGGATGTCTTCGTGCCTGACAATTGGTAGGATCTACGAATCGCGAGCAAATGCGGGATTACCTGAACGACACATTCGAAAACGTTAGATTAATAGAAGTGGTCCTTTCTCATGGTCAACACGCTCCCCTGACCTGCCGCCATGTGGTTCTTGGTTGTGAGACATGGTCAAGGATCATGAGTATACCAGCAAACCCAGCAACTTGGAAGACCTGAAGTACCACGTCACTCAGGTTATCGCTGCTATCCCTGCACAAATGGCCCAGAGGACCATGCAATCAAAAGTATCAGTGACTCAATAAGTGCACTGAGCGGCATGCATGCCAGATTAAAACCTTGAAACCAAATTCTTGTCTTGTAATTTCAAGTGAGTAAACCTCCTTTTAATGATAACATCTTTTTGCCTCACCCTGTACTTACACAAACTACAATTCTTTATAAAATGATCACAAATGGGTTCAAAAAACTATCCCTATTATCAAACCAAAATTATCCAAATAATATTATCAAACAAGGGCATATTATTATATTATTATTATTATTATTATTATTATTATTATTATTATTATTATTATTATTATTATTATTAAAGATTTACAAATTCAATACTACATCACAAATCGAAATGGTCAGACAAAAAGCACATATAACCAATGAGGGAGAAGGAAAGAGGCAATGAAGTATGTAGAGATTACGTAGGGGAGCACCAAATAAATAAGGTTGAGAACATCGTTATAGTTAAGTCTATTACGGTAAAGAAGTCAAAAGCATGCTTTGAACTTATAAATTTTGTCTTGCAAAACGATTTAGGGGAAAGGGATGTTGGTAATTTTTAATTTGAGAAACCTCGGTTATGTCATGTAGGTTTAAAAAAAAAAAAACTACAAATTTTGCCATTACTGACAATTACTTGCCGCAATTGAAAAATTTCCAACTGTCAAAAAATGAAACAAGTGGTAATCTATTGGCGCCAGGTCCAGTGAATATGGCGCATGGCAGTATATCTCAGCCACATTGCTGAAAGGTATGCCGGGTCCTCTGTCACATATGATTTGGCATTCTTGTGCAGGAACCCACACCTTTGTGATTCAGCAATGCTGGCTCCTTCTACCACAATGCACAGTGCATCATTTGCAACTGCTGAGAGTAGAGGCAACTATGATAGTCTGACCAGGATCTTATAATGCACCACTTGCGGACAATTTCATCATACACAGAGTATAACCTTTCGTGGGTACGGAGATGGTCTTGAGGCGTGAGAAACAAGATCACATGGCGATAACCAATGTCTGGTACACTTTGAAGTGTCAGAGGATCCACTTTTCGTCACCAGTGAGCAAGCGATCAAAGATGGGTGGTCAGGTGCACAGTTTGCAAGAACAATCAGGCTGTCACTCATTCTTCTTTGTTGGCTGGCGATAATGTGTGGGGTACCTACTTGCTTAATTTGTATGACCCCTATCCCATGTAGGTGCAGTAAGTTCATCACAGTGTCCTCCTCGATGGCTGCTGTCAGGGCCTCGTCATTCAACACATGTGGCCGTCCACTGCGAGGTTAATCCGAAAGGCTCACATCTCCCGAATGGAATTTCTTGAACCAAGGCCTGGCGGTGAGTTTGTTTGCGGCATTCTCCAAATGCCTGGCATATACGTCGACTTGATGCGGCAGCTAACAGGTCTACTTTAAAGTCATACAACAAACATATGCGAACAAGCTGCTTCATTACCTCCATTTCTCGTCGACACTGGATGAGCTACAACTGCTGTACGTGCGCAACGTGCCTGCGTTAATGAAGGTCGATGGACAAACTAACCCGATCGATTTCCAGGGACATGTGTCATTTCGTATCCTCTCTGAGTGCACGATTAATGGGACGTCAAAAGCGGAAAGAACTTTTTTTGGTTACCTTGTACAGTCAAAAACAATATTAAGTATAGGTTGCGGCTATCATTTCTTATACCTCCAACCTATACTTAATATTATTTCTGACTGTACATTTATCCTGTAGAAACCTATGAACGTCATCCCAATGCATGTTTGCGCATTTCGCCAGTTAAAGCATCGCCTCTCCCGTACCCTCACTAGCCCAAAGGAAACCTGCAGGAAGGAAATCGTATGACTCTGCTCCAACGTACGGCGGTTGTCCATAATGCTGGTGGTATGGCAAAGCACAATCGGTAATGGCGGCCAAGCTTATCATAAGATAAATAATGTTGAAAATTGATCGGATATAACCCGATCAATCTTGAGTATAAGGAAATAAAAGGCACCGTGGGATCACAGGCTACAAATGCAGCCTTGCTAGAAAACACTTTTCCAGTCTCTGTAATAAAAGTATCAAACTCACAACTCCTACAAAGGATCCCTCAAGACAATCAAGCAGATGATTATTATAGAGACGAAAAAAGGCAGCTAGAGTCAAATTATCTGAAGAAACAAGAAAGCAAAGAACAATCAAAATCAAGATGAAGAAAATACAAAAGCAACAGCGACAGTTCTAAACAAAAATGCATCGATTTTGGAAAACGAAAGCCAAGAAGAAAAGAAAATACATCATTTTTAGAAAAGACTTTGTTGAAGACTGGATTCAGTGCAGCAAGTGCTCGGATAGGCTCATGAAGACTGCGATACTCTACTGTTCGTGAGAATGCAATTGGACTGGGAGATATATTATTAGTGCATCAGCTCGCAACACAGTTATTCCTGGCTTTCTATACCCTGGTTCGCGACCTCTTAAATCAAACACCTCTCCTTTTCAACACGATGCTGGGACAACATTAATATATAAATTGTTTCGTAGTAAATCTTCCGTCAAGACATTGAGCTTACGTTAGTGAAAGACTGTAGGCCTACTGCATGATAGCTGCGAACCATCATGATGACAAAATGTTGTTAGGATATGTTTATGACTGCAGTTATCGGACATGCTGCCTCGGATTTATGATACTAACCTGTTGTTTATGTTAGATATTACTTGTTTTCCTGGATTCCATGTTGAAACGTCATTTGTGACTTGAATGAATATTAATTACTGCAGTTCTGTTAGTAGTTTGCAAGTCACGAGAACTTATTGTATTCAAAATAGTAATAAATATGTAGAGTCTGGGACAATATAACTGTGAATGAATTATAAAGATATTTTTTATAGTATTTGGTTGACTGTGTTCATAGCGATGCAGCTAACATATGTTGATACAGTTGTGAAGAATGCCTACCTTCGTCACTGAAGTTATCTTCTCTTAGAAGAAGTACAATGCTTATTACCAACCTAATCGTTCCATTAACAGCAATATTAGACAACTCAAACATGATCCTTACTGGGATATTATATTAAAAATAGTCCTAAAGAATATTATGTAAAAATATCACAGATGAGAGTATGCATACACCTCCAGGGAGCAAACATATCATTTGTACGCCCCTGTTAATGAAGCGATACAAATAGGAGGTGCATTCAAATTATAACACCTCCATGTTTCTTCCAAAGATTTGTGAACGCGCTGTTTGTTCTAAAATACACGAGCATTCGTTGTCAGTACGTGACTGACATAGCAACATATAAAATTACCTTTCGTAGATTATACCTAGAATTAAAAACAGAAGGGAAAAAGGACGATGTGCCCGACTACTACTGGACTCACAAATGCGCAGAGAAGTGTGGCTGGGCGCATTCTCGTGGTGCAGCAGCCAGGTAGCAGCGACGTCATTTTTTCTACAGCAGTTCATGAGTTTCTGCAGCGTTTTTGTCGAGTTTAGTACAGAACTTCATCAACCAACGCTGTTTCAAAGTATCCGCCGTGTAGTAGTCTCAAAACAGAGGTACGCTAAATCAGCCATCCTGATGTCACCGATGCTCGAAGCAGACTGACGTAGGGTGCGCTAAAAAACTGAGTGTCCTGCCCACCTAACTCAACACGCCCGAACGTGCTGCGACATGTTGGAGCGCGGCAAAAAATATGTATATTACACGACTTTTAGGACACACCTTTTATATTTATTTATTTGTTTACATTGGACTGAATACAGCCAATTCAAAGCAATCATTGATCTCTTCGTAGTCTAATGGCTACTGTACATGACTGATGCTCGAAATTCCTAGGTTCGGTTCCTGGTGGGAAGTATCGAACGCAATATGGTGATCAAGATACTACTTTAAAATGTATGTCTCGTCCTATATAAGTACAATCTTTATCATCATAGGAATTCTGCTATTATTAGTATGTCACCCACTGCAATCTGAAAAAAACTTATAAGTACCAGGGTCTTCAGCTACTACTTCGTCTTTACGCAGGAATTTTCTGTTTTAATACCGTATACCAACTGAGGCCTCTTTCGTCCTCTCCCTCTTTTTCCTGATGCATTCCATCCTCCCATCCCTTATGATACAGTTTCCTTCTTAATCAATGGCTCAATCAGTTTCTCTTCCTCTTTTTAATTATACTTAAAATTATTCCTTTCTGCCCTACCATTTCCAATATTTCCTCACTCGTTGCTCGTCCGACTCAGTAAATTATCTCCATTCTTCTCCATATCTACATTTCGAAATTTAGTAGTCTTTCTTCATCGCTTTTGCGTAATGTTCATGTTTTTGCTCCATATAATACAACATTCCAAACGAAACATTTTATGAGTTTTTCTCAACTCCTTATTACAAGGACCTACAAAACAGACTTTTCTTCCACCTCAATGCTTCTTTTGCCATTCCTATCCTTGCTTCTATCTCCTGTTCAAACTTCATATCCTCACTAATATTTCACAGTTATGCGAAAATTAAACATTTATTTTATTTTCTACCCTTCTACTTCTACACTTGATACCGACGCTTCGTTTCGATCACCACTATCTTTGTCTTTCTAACTATCGTTTATTTTCATCCCATATTCTTCGCTCAAACTGTCGCTTTTCCTCAAATTGTCTAATCTATCTATTAAAATGCTACAATAGCAATTAAAAACGCCTGAGCTCCAACCTATAACTTCGGCTTTCAAATCTTTCATTTACGGTTATATGTGATTTCACGTTTAACAGAGACAAAATATTTTAAGTGTGTGCACTTTAAATAAATTATTTAAGTAGATCTTTTTCATAAAGTTTCTAAAATTATTGTTCAAAGCCTTTGTATTTTAGTAAATTTTCTCTAAAATCAATGTAAATGAATCGTGCAGCCATCTTTGGAGTTCTTTTAGACTATATGTTTGTGGCCAATCCTTTCGACAATGAGATCTCGGAAACTATAGGCTCTAGAAAGATGACGTTTTCACTGATCGATTCCAAATTTTGCGTAGATTGTACAGCTCTAATTGAATATTTAAAAAAATATGACCATTACTTCTTTATTACATTTTTACGGGACACTGGAAGTGTTAAAATTTAAAAAAAAACTAAAGCATAATATCCTACGCATTATACATTCCAACACCACATAGTTGTAAATTTGGGTTGTATATGTCTCAGGCGTTTGTTTCATGGCCAAATAATAATGAAAAAGGAAGGATAACCATTTCTTCAGTCTAAGATAAATCATTACTTCTTGAATGTTTTGCCGAATGAACACCATATATACCTGACACTATAATTAATCGTATATGTAATGTATTTGCTTATTACATACTCCATGCAAGAAGAAAGAAAACACTAGTCATACATGAATTAGAAACTCCAACCGGAAGTAGGCTCAAATCTTGCAAAAAATAATCGAAAAAATCTCCCCTTTAAGATACCCCTTGCCGATTTTTTTTTTTTTTATCAAGACGTCTTTCACTTGTGTCTGTAAAGGGACATGTACAGATATTGCGAGGAATGAGAAGGAGATTTATGCTCATATGCGAATGATGCGCTGTAGAGAGCGCAGGTTCAGCTAGTACTTTATTAATTCTCCTTACAGAAAGCAAAACTGTCATATCATTAGTGCAATCTCTGCTATGCGAGGATGTTAAGTGTTCATCTACGCCGCGTTATTTTATTATTATTATTATTATTATTATTATTATTATTATTATTATTATTATTATTTCCTGTACATGTTTGACCCTGTTCTGGGCGAACAAACATTACATTTATTGAGAAATACTGTATGGGCAACAGCGGTATTCTTACTGTATATTTATTGGTGTGAATTATTGTTATTTAAAGAAAACCCTACAGATTTCGGTATCTAGAAAATCTTCAAATAAATATTTAAAAAAGAAATCGATGATATTTTAGACAATCATTTTTAATATTTCCATGCTTACTGACAAAACAAATTTTGAGCATCAAAGAAAAACTTCTGGGTACTTTACTATCACAACTCATTGACATTATGGTCGGCTTTTGAAATGGAATCTTTAAGAGTTACGTTCCACGGTTATGCCGACTATGAAGGTGGTGGTGATGAGAAACGATCGAAATGGTGGAATGAAGTGAGAGGAAACGAGAGAACTCCGAGAAAACCCACGCACACTGTATTTGTCCACCACAAAGTTCACTTGGCGCGAGCTGGAATCGAACCAAGGACCAGATGCACCAGAAGACAACTCTCTACCACTGAGCTACCGCCCCCCCCCCCTTCGGTCGGCTTTTGAATAAAATAATACGCCGAAACAAGTGTTATCGTAGTCTTTTTACATACCTTCTAACGGTGCGAATTTTGTTGATTTAAAACGTAAAACCTACTGCAAATTGTCCAACTAAACGGAGTGTCAGTAATTCTCAGCATCGTTTGCAGTTGATTTACTGATTTATCATTACACTATTACAAATATTTGCCACCGGAATCATTATTTCTCAGACATTGCCAAAACTTTATCTGCAGTACTTGTACAAAGAGCCAATTGAGACAATTTACATCGACTACATTTCCTAACATTTTACCACGCATATATTTAATCTGCTGTGTCAACAAACCTTTCACAATATTTTACCATGAAGTGTTTTATTTCATGTTTTTGAAAATGGAGCAAGTAAGCACACAATATATAAAACTGTCCATATAAAATTTATGAAATAATAAAATATTCACAGTGTGCAACCGATAATTCAATAGATGAATAAAGATTGAAGTTACTACATGATTTCACATTATTAGCGTGTGCGTTTTATTACATTATTACTAAATAGTATATAACTTATAATTGAATATACTATCACAGTGTGAAACTACGATAAATTTCCAAACTATGCACATTCAATACTCAAATTTGAAGCAGCAAATCTGTAATTACTGGTTCAAACAAAGTAACAAGATCAAAGATAGAACCTGTTCCTCGGACACTGAATCCATATCAAAAAGCTTTACTTGGTATTCCTTTAGAGTTTCTGTTCTACAGCGAAATATATTGAAATCAGAAATGGTTAATTCGAGTCACTTCCGGTCTGAATAGAGGATTAATGAAAGACACAGTTTATTTTCCGGAAGCTGATTAGATTGAAAAAAAAAAAAAATCTCTATATCTTTAGTTCTTGCTCTATGGAAATCAGTATCGAAGCCAGAATTAATAGTAAATCTGAACCACTTTCGGTTTTGGTAGTGTGTTATGGATAGTCGTAATATATTGTCTTGGGACGCTGAATCGTTTGAAAAAGAAAAAAAAACTACTTTTCGATATCTCTTAATGTTTTTGCTCTGATAACTGTAGACAGACGGACGGACGGACAAATATGTCCCATAACACTTCCGACACTTACGCATAGTATAATTTGAAAGCGTAATAATAATTCATTCAACTGACCTTAAACCAATAGTTGGAATTATTTAAAGATCAGAAACATTACGACTGCAATGTATATTAAAACAATCTAGACATTTAATTATCCGTAAAACAAAAAGTACGGAAAGAAATTACATTATAATAACAAATATTTCTGAAAAATACATAAAAAGAGCAATAAAATGAAAAATAAAGTACGTTTACAAAACAAAGATAAAGAAATATACTAATATTAAAAGAAAGCTATCTTTGCTGCTAGGAATACGTCACCACACAAACAAATACACTGAAGGTTAACCTGAAAGATTTACTTAAAATAGTCGCTCGCAGTTCATTTAATTCTGCACGAAGCTTATCGGACGTCCAATCAAAAATAGCATTTACGAATAGAACAGATAGATGATGAGTCTGAACTCTTTTTATTCCGCAAATTTGTGTAGAATTCAGTTCATATTCTGCTGATGAAGATTTGCAGTAAGAAACGACACTGAATTTTACTAATGAAAAATTGCTACTGATCCATCGACAGGTCAATTTTATACGTCGTGTTATGACAAACTTGAAAACTAAGTAATTTTTGAGTATATATATATATATATATATATATATATATATATATATATATATATATATATATATATATATATATATATAAAACCCTCAAGAAGAGTTTTTAAAAGCAATTTCCGAACTAGATGAAGCCGAATTCGCGAGCTTTTAATTATGACGTGAAGATATTTTTGACATAATTTTCTACCTTTGTAGTAAAATTTGTCGAAAATCGTATGAAAAAAACTCATCTCATTAAATAAACAACCTATTCTCTGACAAGTGTCTTCATTGAGGTTTACCACTAGGACTTATTATTTGAGGATGGAATCAGCTGAGAATAACAGAAGACAGAGGGGTATGTGTGTTTGTGTATGTGGAATGATACGTTTCACGATAAACTTCTCAACGATGCCTTTCGATTTTTCTCAACAGAGACTTCAAAATTAGATTCCTTGTGGACTGAACTCACTGCACTAGAGAGAGAATTAAAATACAGAGTGGTCCAAAAGTAGGTAGGCTCCTACAGAGTCCCGTACTGATTGGCTCCTGGCATTTTATATCATTTCCTTATTGTTATTCATACAGGTATTGACTTAGTTTCGTTCTTATGTGTTCTTAATTTCTTTTCACTTATACCAAAAGCTTGGAACAGACCGAATGAAATAATCTCATCTTGATACACTAGAATGTTATACTTGATCAATGCAGGGCTGTATACATACTTTTGGGCCACTCTGTAAATTAGAAAGAAAAGGTTGATTATATATCTCAGAAATAAGCGAGTTTCTGCATAATTGTTAACACTGCAGAGGAACCGCTTATTTATTTATTTTTTTTTTTTTAACTTAATACCCATAAGGACTTATTTCTCAAACCACAACTAAACTGTTAAAGTGAGGATATTTGGAATCTATATGAAAGCTTCAGCCTAAATATCACCTTTCTGGAAAGTATTAAGCATCTGGAGGTACAATTAACCATACACTTATTGTGATTTGAAAATATTATGAAATCACATATGCATCATTTTGTTTAATGACCTACGGTTTCCACAAGACCGTTTTGAAACTACCATGCACGGAGTTCTACAGACTAGAACAAATGATAGTATGAAGGTGCCACGTCTAGTTTATACGGTGGAAATATTAAAATCTCCCTGCCAAAGTTTCCTCAATTCCTGGCGTCATGAAAAACGTGGTCACGCATTATCAGTATGATATACGACAACCTTTGTTGACCAGTTTCGGGAGTTCTTTGGACTTGCTAGGTATAGAAAGCGCGTCCAGACGATAGCCACTCGGGAGACTTTGAATTTAGCACAATGAAGCCGTTATAAAGTTTGTGGTTCCTTTGAAAGAAGAAAAAGCTGAACGTTGCCACACGTAGTGCCTTCCTTTCTCTCGCCCCCTTTTCTCTTCCATCCATGTTTCCAACAGTGTGTATACGGGGAGGGGGAGGTTGTGTCAAAGAAAAAGGATCATTGATAAAGATTTGGCAACAGTTGTGTTCAGTTTATTGCTGGTCAGTTACTTTTCAAGGGACAGGAAAACTAAACAGGATAGTATGAAAAGAAACCGCACACGGGGGCGGCATCGCTTTGTGAGCAAGTGGCTGTCTTTAGACTGAGGCTACTATACAGTCGCGCAAACTGTCGACACTACAGAACCGAGTCTATTGTTCTGCCCGGCAGCAGCAGCTCGTCATGCATACTCCCCTTCCAATCACAGCGTAACTTTGCTGAGCGTTAGTGTAGGCTTTGTCATAAACTGCAATGCTCCTCCTCGCTTTGACTACGATTTATTCCGCATATCGTTGTCGTAAATTATCCATTTTTCATTATTCGCGATCAAGCGATTCAGGAATGACTTGAGTTTGTTTCATCCTAGTAGAGAATCACAGATAGAAATTCGACCAAGTAAATGTTTTTTAGTCAGATCATGTGGCACGCAAACGTCGAGCTTCTTCTAGTAGCCAGCTATCTCCAAATGATTTAACATTGTATGGTGATGGATGTTTAGGTCAGTGGCGATGTCATGACTGCACTGCTTTACGGGAAATTCACTCATCTTCACGTCTCATTATAAGAATTTCAACACATTTTGCACATCCACTACTGTGTGCGTAAGGAAAGGTGGCTTCTGACAGTTGGGTAGAGCACGTCGAGTATTCGAGACGCTGTTGCCAGAGGTTCCGCAACAGAGACAGCAGCTCTGGGGACAAACTTAAGACGTTTAACAAGTCGACTCAACTACTGGCAACAGCGCGGTCAGTGCCCTTCGTTGCCTAGCAACAGCATGAAAGAATACTGCTGTGATTGGCGAATAACCCTCCCTCTCGTTTTGTTTACAACATGTGCAGTTATCTGTCAGAAGCCACTTTTCAGTAACTCGATAATACAATGGTCGCAACGAGTCGTTAAGCTTGACTTAAATATGACAATTTCAGCAGCCAATAGAACGTGAGGGTTGGTCCCGGTCATAAACCCGCACCTCCGAAAATCTGTCAGTCTCGTTTCTCGCGCTACACGGAAAACATCTCCTGAAGGTACAGTGTTCTCGGATTGCTGCTAAGTTGCATTTCGTTTATTTTTGATGATGATGTTTCACACTTTAATTACCTCACTAGGATAGCAGTGCGGTTTCTGGTGGAGGGCGCTGGTGTTGTGTTTACATTACTTTCTTGGTAAGCGTGGTGGGACAGGGAAGCGTCACTCTGCAGTGTATCCAACGATTTTTAAAAGTTACAGTTTACACGTTATAAGTAGCTTAATATGTTTGCACTTAATAAAGAACGCCATAAATTATATAGTTGTTATTGAATGCAGGAATGGTGATGTATTGTGAATAATGACATATGCATGAAAATAAACAATTTAAGAACAACACAGCACATAAGTGAGCTTCTATCATATATTAAGCCGATTGTATAAAACCTGATTACATTTTATTCGATTTCATTATAAAACAGGAACAATCTGTAAAACGCAGGAATGACGATGTCAATGACTAAAAGATTAATTTAGGGTTGATAGCTTAGAAACTCGCGCAATACTTTGTAACTGTAAGTTTAAATCTAGGTTAAGGCTCACGATGCTTGTGTTTGTTTTAAGTGTATGTTTATCGGTTCACAAACAAATTTTTTTTGGAGTTTCAGCCAAATAAGAATTCCGACACATTTCCACTCGAGAATTGTGGAAGTTCTCTCCGTTGCTCTATTAGCTAACGCATGTACCTTTGCTGTACATGGTTCTGGGTTGAAATCCCAGTAACAGCTCAAAAATTAATTTTACAATCCTGCATTTTCATTAATCATCTGTCTCCTCTAGCATAAAGAGCATAATCATGGGACGTTAAACTAAAGAAATTTCATTTCATTTTTTCGATGAATGTGAACCCTTTGAGGGGAAAGGAGGTGAAGAAGAAATTTTTCCTTCATTTTTTAAAAAAGGCTATGGAATTGGATATCTTGCCTTTCGGGATTGACTTGTAAAATCTGATTACAGTGCATCTTTCTTTTAGGATTATTATCGAAATCCAGCCTCTTAGTAAATGTGAAATAAAAGTATTGATAAAACATCAGCGTATGGGTAATGTAAGCGTAAATATCACTGCTTCAGCACATAATGAATTCAAAATTTTTATTTATGAGTACAGAAATTCCCCTTGAACTTCCTCTGAATTTCTTTAACTCTAGGTCTCAGGTGACAAAGAATTAATTCTACTGTTTACACACACAATACAATTTTGAAACTTGGGAGTTTAGTGATATCAAACATTTGTCGACTGACTTCAGAGGACTGAGTTTAGCCCGTAAGCACAAATTCCCTATAGTTCTAACATTCAGATGTACGGTTTTCTTTATTAAAACATGCTGAGTTTATCCAAAACAAACACTTATAAGACTTCTCGGTTTAAAATCTCTAAGAGTAATCAGTGACACTTGGATGGGTGTGAAGTTAGACTGAAATACATGCAAATAAGCATGTGATTAGAAATTTATTCATCGAACTAATTTTACATCTAATAAAATACATTTCTACAGCAAAGATAATTACTAACCAATTAATCATAGAATACTCAGAAATTCTGTAATTTTTAGATAAAGTTCACTCACTGCAATGAAGATAACTAATTTCTTTACCACCACGAATATCGTGAATATCGATATGCCTTTCCTATACATAGGATTTGAGTAATCTCGACTTGCGAACTATAAAGCATGCTAATTGGAAAGAAAAACTCGTGTCAAGTATACAGTCAAAATCACGTAAGGCGAGCAGTGTGCCTTCAAGAACGGCACACATTACTCTTCCAATTGATTTTTTTTTTTTTTTTTTTTGAAACAGTAATTATAATTTAATGCCAAAACACTGATTCAAAACAATCAATAATTTTATTATTATTTTAACGTCCCACGACTATGCACCGAGGCTAAAGGAGACGGTGGTGATAAAAATGAATAAACTGGTGGAATGAAGAAAGTAGGAAGAAACGGTAGGAAAAAAAAACTGCACACGATGTTTACCTACCACCAAGTTCACTTGGCGTGGGTTGGAATCGAATCAAAGGCGGGTGCTCTACCATGGAGCCAGCGCGGCACCTACCTACATCCAAATTGAATTAAGTCCATGTAGGTCCACGTCTCGCATAGCTTGGCTGCCGAACGGGAAGTTAAACTCAAAAAAACCAATCAATCAAGTAAGTCTATGTGGCAAATTGTATTGTATGATTGGAACGTCTTAATTCCAATTCTTCGAAACCTGATGATAATAATACTCCCTTTACATAAAATCTCGTGTACACTACCTGCTAAATTACGGTTCTGCCCTATGGATAAGAACCCTATCGAATGATTTAAGATTCCTAAACGATGGAAGCCTAGGACTTTTTTTTTTTTTTTTTTTTTTTTTAATAGAACAAGACATTCTTCACTCTCATGGGCAACAAATATTATTCTGAAAGAACTGCTACAGTCGTTCCCATCCAGTCCTCACATAATTTCTATTTACATATGAAGTCGTGCAGTTCACTTACGTTGCCATTCAAATCCGCGTGGAGGGTGCGGTGGCTCAGTGGTAGAGCGTTCACCTCCGGTGTTTGGGGTCTCTGCTTCGATCCCAGCTCGTGCCGTGTGGACTTTGTGGTGGACAAAGGTTTTCTCGGGGTTCTCCCGTTTCCTCCCACTTCATTCATTCCACCATTCCAGTCATTTCTCATCATCACCGTCTTCTTTAGCCTAGCCGGCATACTCGTGGGACGCAAAACTAAAGATTTCATTTCATTTCAAATCCGCGTGGATGAAATGAAAAACATAAGAGTAAGAAAGAGTTATACAATCGTGAAGATTTGCTTTAAAAAGTCATCAATAACACGAGTGGTACAACCGAACAAATATGATGACGAAAAACAATCTAAAAGCCTACACATTTATTTTACAAATTACACGAACTACTACAAATAGGTATGACAAAAGCTAAGAAATAAAATCTTACTCTCGAAAAAATTAAAGACACAACTGATTTCATATCACATCAATCGAATTTAATGATATACGAAGCGTGTAAAATGCACGACTGAATCGAGATTCGAATCTCGTTCTTCGGCTTACCATGCCGATGTGCTTACTACGCTACCTGCATTAATCACAGGTTCTTTCATTCATGACGTCGGTACTTACTCACTCTTTTTTATTGCCTTTTATGTTAGCCTGTGGTATAAGAGTTAGTGATATGTCCACTCACATTAATCATAACCAGTGGGTGGAGTGTAATCCGCCCATTTTAAGAAGCTTTAGCAGTCTCGGAGAAATATTCTAGCGATATTTTAATTTCTAACAAAAGTGGATCTTCATCGAATAAGTTAAATATTTATGTATTAAGCTTTTATTCTAGTTTATGGCAAAGGAACTTCTGCCCGGTGGACATTAAGAATAGCGAAGCATTTTCCTTCTCGCATCCCTTCGCTGACTTACGTTCCTACTTTTCCTAATGTTCTATGAAACAAATCCTCTCGTGCTATCACATATTAGTGAAAATGTAAGTCGCTAATACATTAAGAACACTTCTAGAATTACTAGTCGATTTTACGCGAAGAATAGCATATGTAATAGTTATCCTTATACGCTACAATAGTAAAAATTCATGTAGGAAGTGGGAGGTGACTAAATCCTAAATATGCCAATTGAATATAACTTCTCAAGGAAATAGAATACATTTTTTTTGGTGCCATTCCAGTCTACTTAAACAAGATTAAAATTTACAGGAGGAACATCAAATGTTATTTCAAAAGAGGAATATGTAAGTAATCAAATTATACGGTGATCGTATCACTGACATCCCTGATAATATTTTTAGAAATCGTAATCTAAAGTATATCTACTAAGCACGTGGCAGTCCATAGGGAAACCATGATGAACTGAATATGTGCATCACATCACACAGTATGTTTTCAATCATGACCCACAACCATACAAGCATCCGAAAGCTGTTCGACAGTAAAGCATACCAAAGCAGTGTTTGTCTACTATCTTAGTTCACACCATACACATCATTGCTGATATGATTAATCTCTACGGACGCATCCCCGAGCGGGACCTCCAGCTTCGCCCTACCCTTACACGGGTAAGTTGAAATTCATACTTTTCACCGGCCACCTGTTACAAGTTGGTTAGTGTTTCTTGCATCAACGTTTTCATGACATATGTCCGGACGCTATATTTAAACCAATAACGATTACGCTCTTCTAAAATAAATCTGCACCAGGAATGAAACTCCAACATTAAGAAATAACTGATAAGGCACCAAAAGGGTTCTGATTTACTATACAGATTCATACATAAATTCATTTAATATATAATTTTCTCTATGCAGATTCAATGTAGGAGCCTTGAGCTAGGTGGCCACTAAAAAGAATGAATGCTATCTACCTGTGTCACGCCAGGAACGGAGCAGAAGGGCCCGCGCAGTAGCGTGCCTGCAGGGAGTAACTGCGTTATCGACGGTACGTGTACACATAAACAACATTTGTGGAAAACATTGTGTATATGACATATAAACACACTTGCCTTATGCCTACGAGTTAAATTAAGTATTTGTACGTTACTAAGAATGTTATAGATAATATCCCGACATGTTTTTAACGTTTGCATTTGTGTTCCAAAATAACACATTACTTAAGCAAATTTCACAAATATGTACTGGTTTACTTTTGACGCACCACTAGAAAGAATTTCTGAATAATTATCATTTCTTTACCAATTTGCTACTTGTGGTCCCCTAAAAGGTTTCTGCTGGGCGACATGGAAATCTCATTTGGCATAGATAAAATTCAATGGAGCAACCAGAATTAATTGTTGAAAATATACAATTCTTTCACGTTGCGTAAAAATATGGCTTACGTATGTGTCATGAAACTGACGTGCAAAAAATTCAAATTAACCTGTGGCAGGTGGTTACTAAAGATCATGAACGCTCTCTAGCAGAGTCAGGATAGGACGAAGCTGGGTAGGGCACGCGCAATAGTGTGGGGTGCATCCGATGGGAGCTGGCACGTCAGCAATGGTGGGTATGCGCGTAAGTGAGGATAGTAACAAGAAGTGGACTTTGGCAATGATGCGAGTTTCAATAGCACTTGTCATTGTTTCATACCAGTAACGCTCTTCTTATAAACATAAAATACAGGTTCTTTACACTGTGCAGAAATATATCGCCGACAGAAAATAACACCGAACAGTGTCATCTTTATATACACTTACTTATTTTATCTGTCATAAAGCACTTATAACGATTTTACACTAGTACCCCTATACTTGTAAACCTAAAATACAGCTGTAGTACTTTGTATTTAATTCTGTCGCCTGCAAAGACTTGTTCCTTATAAACATATATTTTTATGCAGTGTTGAATTTCACCTGTAAATCTTCCAAAACGTGGTAAGCCAAGATTATACTAGCACCACAAACATATGGATCACTTAACTGTCGGACATTTCTATGGTTGCACGTCATAAGTTAGCACACTGACTTCACATGCTTCACTTCATTTCACTTTGAATATCGTAATTCATATCTAGCCTACTTTATGGACGAATCCGCGCTTTATAGGTTAGACTTTTATTAATCTAACTCTTCGTAGATACATGTACCACAGATAAGAACACAACATATCTCAATACTTACACACTGGTCTCTTAAAATGTTATTACAAAGTTGTTCCTAAATTTTACAAATATATAGATCCGTTCAGTAAATTGTTACCCGGATTTTTTTCTTCCAAAAGCATTATTGGGTAATTTTATGGGTTACGTAGTATTCCTAATCTCGGCGTTTTCTTCTTTTTATTATTTGATTTCTTCATTCGGAGTATGTTTAGTACAAGGGGTCCAGAAGCACGTAAAAAACACAAAATTTACAGGAGAAATGACTGATGCAAGTACTTAGACGTAACATAACGTAACCAAATCTAAGCTAACCTAACCTAACGTAAACTAACGTAAGCTAACCTGAACTAACCTAAACTAACGTAGTATTAGTAGAAATAAGCGAAATTCTGTCATTTTTTGGAAAATTATGCGGGACTCCTACACTAATATAACATAAACTAAACTAACCTAACGTAACCTAAACTAGCCTAACCTAACGTAACCTAAACTAGCCTAACCTAACTAAAACTAACCAACTCTACCGTAAACTAACCGAGTGTGAGCAGAAATTACCAAAATAGTAACATTTTTTAGAGAAAAAAGCTGGACCCCTTCTGCTAAACATAGGCCCTTCATTCTTTTAACTTTTGTTTGTAATGATGATCACTACATTGGAATTATTTTTGCGTAAATGCAACTGTGAAGAAAGTATACATTTTTAACACTGAAAATATAGAATCGCCTTGCACTAAAACACATTTTCCTATGAAGGGGCACGTGTAAATATACAATGTTGCAATTATGGAACAGTAACTTGATGATACTTATAATCTTTTAATTTAATCATAGCTATAATCTTCCAATACTTGAAGTCGAAACCAACACAACATCAAAGAAAGTGTTACAATCATCAAAGATAATGGCATTCTTATGCTTGTATTTAAAATCCAGCAATAAGTAACTTAACCCGAGATGTGTTTTAAAATGCAGAATACGGGGTAAACGCAAGCCTTAATGTAGCTCAATACACAAGTTTTCGAGAAACTATTTGCATCTGCCACCTAACATCTCTATTTCAAGGCTACTTAGGAACACGTCAGCTGTTCTCCGAACATAGATACTCATAGCGCTCACAATGAATGACGTTTCGTATTTTCATTAAATCTGTTGCTCATCATCTTGTCCCTACTCTTTAGCATGGTATTATAATAAAAAAAATAATGACAAATGAGACTATGTTCGATACCCATGGAATCAGAATCCGAAAAGAAAAAAAAATCTATAGCAACAAAGAAATTCATCAAATGTCACTTGTATGATCATACTTTCGTTCCATATTTATAGTTCGCATCTTGACATATGAGCTAAATTACAAAAGCAACAGTATAATTACGAACCTCTATCCTCTGCCACTGGTCTTAACCTTCATATCACATTTGCAAACAACGAACTTCATCACTCACTACTCTACCGCACTTCGTCCATCTTGTAATGCTTTTCGTAATTTCGTTTTAGGATTGCTTGCTTTCTGCTTATTATCCTATATACCGAGAAGCTCTCTTCACAGCACTTATATTACAAAATAAATTATGAAAAATTTAAAGATGCGATAGAGGTTAGATCATTCAAAAAAAAAAAAAAAAACGAAACAACAAATTCTGTAAAAAGTTGTTCAAAAAACGCAAAATTTAAATTTATTTTTTGAACCACTCTTAACAAATTTTTATGCTTTCCGCGATAGGTAGCTTGGAATCTAGCAAAGATACGAAAAAGAACTATTATCCTCATTCTGTAAACATGTACAAAAATCAGTGAATTACAACGCAACCGAAATAATGTAAGAATTAATTTTAATCTATCCTGCATATTGGTAAGTAATTGAAAATTTTGCGTTTACGCAAATCTTACTGAATATTGTCATATTTCCTTTCTAATTGCCCTTTTTTGTTTTCACTTATTTTCACATATTTGTCTTGTTCAGCAGGCACTTACATCAACGATATCATCAGTAAATTGCTAATTTGCGATTATCAACATTGGTGGATCTAGAAGGTAAAAACTGGCGGTGTCAGCCAGTACCCAGACTATGAAATGTATGTATAAACTTTCAAAAATATATAAATAATAGCTTAAATTATTTTGTCAATGAAATAACTGGGCCCCCCGGCCATGCCTAGATCTGCCACTGATTATCAGCATAACATTTATAATGACTTTTTGCAATTTTGAGTTACGTTACGGTTCGCAGTTTTTCGCAAACAGGGACAGGTGAAAAAAGAGACCAATTTTTAATTTGAGTTGCTTTTACTATTTTTTAAAAACTCATGAGCGAGTAGATGCTATGGTAGAGGTCATCCGTGCGAGACTTCTCAAAGAAACGCAAACTATATATAGCGCCCATGGACCATAGAGCACTATCCTACAGGTCAAAATAAATCGAAAATGTTATATGATGAAATGTCCTCTGCGCCTCCTTCATCCGCTGTTGGGAATCAAAATTTCACTATGTGGCAACATCGCATATTAACTTGGAACCGTTAGCATTGCTCTACAAATTTATCGAAGAGTTACATTGATTGTTAAAGGTAATAAGTGGTGCTAGTGTCAACGTCTACTGATTTTAACTGGCACCTGGTAAGAATCAAAGTAATTATTTGATGGACTGGTAGATCTAATCAATGGTTCTTTATCGGCGACGTTGCCACATAGTGCAGTTTGCGTCTTCAGAAGAGGACCAGAAAAGTATACAAATATACAGTATATATTGGTTTATTTTGACTTGCTCTGTGGTCCGTGGGCGCCATTTTTAGAACACCCGATATTTATATTTAACTGTTCTGTCTCTTACCGCAAACTAAATTGCAAATATCAGTTCCATTGACGCAAAGTGTATGGGAATGTGTTCGACTCACAACAGTACAAAGCATTGTGTGTATAGGACGCCCGACAGTAACATTGAAATATTTATCAATAAGATGGATAAAATTTTGGCGTATTTTCATGTTAAAAAATACTTTCCAATTATTGTAGGTGATTTGAATGTAAATTTTCTAAGTGAAAAACTCAATGAAAGCTTTCAATCTTTACTTCAAACATACAATTTAAATCCCACAATTAAATTACCTACAAGAATAACAAAAAACTCAGTATCTAACATTGACCAGATTTTAGTAAATCCATTAGTCATGAATTGTGATTCAGAAGTTATAAATACAGGTTTTTCAGATCATGAAGCACAAATTGTAAAAGTAAACATTTTAAAACAAACAACTGCAACTATAGAGAAACCCAATGAAACACCTATAATAACGAGATGTTTTAGTTCAAATAATATTAGTTATTTTGTTTATTTGCTTAGCTTGGAGACGTGGGATGATATTTATGAACTAACCGACGTGAATGACGTATATGAGAAAATATATGAAACTGTAAAACATAGTTTTGAAGTAGCATTTCCAATAAAAAAATAATTTTAGTAAAATAAAGAAGAAAAAAATAAAATGGATTACACCCGAAATCTTAGAAGCAAACATGGTAAACATACAACTAAAAAAAACTAGGAAGCGTTACCCTACCGGGATGAATGAATTAATTTACAGAAAACACAAAACTAGTTATAAAAAAATTGTTGAAGATAGCGAAACAAAATTATAACAGTAGGAAAATTCTTCAGTCACACAATAAAACAAAGGCAATGTGGAAAATAATTAAAGAAGAGCTCAACATGCAAACACGTAGTACCCATATAAATAACATAATTTATGAGGGCGTGAACATGACAAATCCAAAGGACATAGCAACGTCTTTTAATAAATATTTCACAAATGTAGGGCAAACTCTTATTAAAAACAAAGGAACTAGTAAAACTAACTTATCGGAACTTAAAATTAAAAAATGTGATAAATCTATATTCTTGAAACCAGTAACTGAGAGTGAAATAATAATCATAATAAAACAAATGAAAAATTCGAATTCGGCTGGGTCGGACGAATTATCTAACAATTTAGTAAAAAGTTGTTATAAATATTTAGTTAAACCATTATGTTATCTCTCAAATATTTCAATCACCACAGGAACCTTTCCTGATAAACTAAATATTGCTAAAGTTAAACCTTTGCTCAAAAAAGGTAAACTCAATGAAATAGAAAACTATAGACCGATATCATTGCTACCCATTATAGGTAAAATTCTGGAAAAAATAATGTTCAATCGGGTTATGGATTTCATTAATAAATATTCTATTATATCCAACGCACAACATGGTTTCTTGAAAGGTAAATCTACTGAGACAGCAATTTTTCATTTTCTAGAAAACTGCAGAAAGTTACTGGATGAGAAAAAATTATCTATAGGAATATTTTTAGATCTAACAAAAGCCTTCGATTTAGTAAATCATCATATATTGCTAGAAAAACTTAGTTGCTATGGTATTAGAGGCTTAGCAAATAAATGGTTTGAATCATACCTTAAAGATCGGAAACAAGTAACTGAAATCACAGGAATAGTTAAAAATAAAATTCAAAAATGTGTGTCAAGTGAAGAAATGATTAATCGTGGAGTACCACAAGGATCAATTCTAGGACCACTTCTCTTTCTTCTTTATATAAATGATCTTTCTGACAGTATTAATAGTTCATGTGTGACTTTATATGCAGATGATACAAATATACACCCTCCATTCCAAAAGAAACCGAACGTTTTAAAAACACAAAAAAGCAATGTACATTTTGGAACAAATCATTTTTATTATTCAATGTATTCCCCTTCTGCATCGATACACATATTTGCACGCTCCAACAAGTTGTCAAACGACTTCTCCATGTCCTTTATTGGAATGGTCTTTAGGACGGCGGTCGTCGCCTTCTCAATGGCATCAATCGATGCGTGCCACTTTCTTTTCATAGCCAATTGCAGTTTCGGGAACAGATAGAAATCGCACGGAGCGAGATCTGGTGAATAGGGCGGATGATGCAACCGAATAATGTGATTTTTGACCAAAAATTCAGTTACAAGTCGCGAACGATGTGATGGTGCATTATCGTCCAAAAGAGTCCAACTGCCGATTTCGCAATATTCGGGCCGAATACGACGAATTCTTGCCAGCAAACGCTTCATGACGCCCAAGTAAAACTCCAGTGACTGTCTGGCCGGGCTGAACAAATTCTTTGTGGATAATTCCTTTTGAATCGTAAAAACAAATCAGCATCACCTTAACTTTTGACTTCACCAAGCAACTTTTTTTGGGTGTTCCTTCATCCGGCGCTCTCCATTCAGCACTTTGCCGCTTTGTTTCGGGCTCATATTCAAAACACCACGTCTCGTCACCAGTTACAATCGATTTCAAGAAGTTTCGATCCTGCCGAGCACTTTTAACGATGTCTTTGCAATGCGCAATTCGATCAACTTTTTGGTCTTCGGTGAGTTTGTGTGGTACAAACCGCGAATTAACCTTCTTAAGGCCCAAAACTTCGGTCAAAATGCGGTATGCGGTTGTTTGAGGAATGCCTAATTCCATTTCAATAACTTTCACCGACGATATTTTGTTATGTTTGCTGAATTCACGCACTTTTTCGATGTTTTCTTCCGATAATCCGGTTCTGGGACGGCCTGATCTTTCGTCATCATCCAGCGTCTCTCTACCCGATTTGAATCGCCTGAACCACTCGTAAACTTGCGTACGGGATAGACACTCATCACCATATGCATTTTGTAGCATTTGGTGCGTTTCACTAAAAGTTTTACCCAGTTTAACACAAAACTCAATTGCAGCTCGTTGTTTGAAACTCATTTTCCGACCGATGTACACAACACACTGACAGTTGAAACGCAATAACTTTGTTGCCGTGCATCCAAATGTCATGACATTTATACCAGTTGTCAATGAGGGACTACGCCATCTACCGGTAAAATATTACAGCAGATGGCACTAGTGGTACTATTTGTTTTCAAAAGTTCGGTTTCTTTTAGAATGGAGGGTGTAATAGTTAGTGGGAAAGATGAATGCGAATTAACTTCAAACTGCCAAACGGCAATGAACAAACTTTCAAGTTGGATGAATAAAAATGACCTAATTATTAACGTAAATAAAACATGTGCCTTAAATTTTAACAATGGTAAAAGTAATCAAGCAAATGCAATAATTAAAATAAATAATAAAACAGTTAAATATGTAGAAACTGCTACCTTTCTCGGAGTTAAAATATCTAATAATTTCAACTGGGAACCACATATAGAACATGTAAGAAGTAAGCTAAGCAAACTATGCTATGCAATTAGATGTGTAAGGGATAAAATTAATATAAAAACAGCTAAGTGTATATATTACTCAAATTTTCATTCTACAATAAAATATGGCTTGATGTTCTGGGGAAATGCACCCAAAAGTATTGCTATATTTAGGCTACAGAAGAAAGTAGTAAGAATACTTGCAGGAGTAAAATGGAACTCTTCTTGCAGAAATATTTTTAAGGAACTTGGAATAATGACTCTTCCCTCAATGTATTTGTTTGAAATATTAATGTATTTGAAAAAACATAGTAGTGAATTTATTGTTAACAAAGACATTCACAGTTATAACACAAGAAGTAAAGACGACATTCACTTGCATGCACATAGGACAAATATATACAATAAATCAGTTACGCACAAAGGTACTCTATTATACAATCTACTTCCATCATGTATAAAAAATCAGGTCTCGGTCAATAGCTTTAGATCCAAACTTAAAAGGTACTTGATAGAACATTGCTTTTACTCGGTTGAAGAATATGTAGAAAATAATTCGTATACGTAAAATTAAATGTATAGTAAGTAAATTTGAGTAACCATAAAAATCTATATGTAATAATAGTATATATGTTTATGTATACTGGTATATATATAAATGACATGTCCAATTTCGTTGTATGACGATGAACGGATGCAATAAATTATCATTATCATTAATATTGAGATTAGAACCATCCATCTCATCCCGTAACTGTTTACATGAACGAGACGCAACTTATGTTTTACTTTACCTATAATCGAGTAGAAGTTATATCTTTTTTATTATTATTATTTTGCGTTCTCATCTCTTACGAAAATTTTCCGAAGGCAGATATGAAATATGGCCTCATGTTTTGATTGAAACATTTTGGAGGTGATTCTGTACCATTCTGCGCACCGTAGCGCATTGTTAAAAATGCTCATTCATTATACGTAATTGGTGTGCCGATTGACGAAAACTAAATCACAAATTTTGCATTGTTTGAAACAAATCATTATCGAAAGTGGGCCGCGGTGACTCAGTGGTAGAGAGTTCACCTCTGGTGCTTGGAGTCCCGGGTTCGATCCCCACCACTGCCAAGTGACCTTTGTGGTGGACAAACACCCTGTGCGTGGGATTCCTCGGGGTTCTCATGTTTCCTCTCACTTTCTTCATTCCACCATTTCATTCCTTTCTCATCATCAACGTCCCCTTTAGCCTTATCGGCATAATCCTGAGACGTAAAACTCAAAGATTATATTTATTTTTCTTTCATGAGTGAAAGTGCCCATTGGTAGTTATCTTCTTACTAAATTTTGGTTACATGTTTTTTTCCCAGAAACATGGCTTCCTTTTAATAATGTTTTCATAGTAGTTCAAAGAACGAAATTACAAGCTAAAAAACCTGGTGCAATTACATAACAGATTTTTTCTTTATTATGCTATACTCCCTAAGATTTCTTTCAGAGTGTTTTCTGTTTGATTTTATGTAATTTAGAGAACCATATTCACGAAATGACGTAAAAGCACTAAGAAATTTTAAAAAAAAAAATACTCTTAAGCCGGTTATAGACGAACAAATATTCCATCATATATTGTATCAAATATTTCATCAAAGTAGAATTTGAACATGTGTGATACCAAGTTGTATGCAACTTTTGGGTTGGTTACAACATTTGATACAACTCTTCTAAATTAGAGCTTGTTCTATTTCTATCCAACATTGTATCAAAGAGAACGAACGAAAATCGCTGTGCGGTGGCACTAAATCGAGTATAATGTGGACACGGAAAGCAGTTGACAATCTTTTGATGCTTACTAGCAGTAATCTGTTTTGTATAACTATAAAATTAAATAATATTAGGGCTAAATACCACAGATGACTTCCCAAAATTGGCGTAGATTGAGAATATTGCGAGAATTAAAAAAAAAAAACATTTTCTTTCACTTTTCTTAATTTAAATGATTTCTTAAGACGTTCTGGCATGTGATTACTTTGACGCAAGCTCAGATTACTGCGTACAGATTGACAATATGCCTGCATATGATTTGTCTGGAATGGCTAATGTTAATAATACCACTTGCTGCTAGTTTTATATTATTGCTTTTCATGCCAATAAAAAAAAATCATGTGGGTATCTCATTTTTGCTTCTTGGATAACACTGTCAGCTACCATTCGCTTGGCTGAGGAAACTATCTTAAGGTTTGATGGTCATAAGCTTATCGGTGGTTCTCTATTGATTGTTTCTTCCTATTATTTATCATTTCCGGGAGAATTATAACCTCTATGGATTAATATTTCTGCGATATTTAGAAGTGTTATTATCTGTTTCACTGGAATTTCACATTTTGTACAGGTCTGCATAAGCAAACCAGTTATTCATCAAATCGGCAAGATGAAAAATCATTCGTATTGCCAATTTTCTTCTGGACGACATCCAACAGAAGGATATATGATCATAAAAACACTCACTCAGTTTTTGTTGGTAACTCGCTGAGTTTCTCAGTATATTCCACTTGCTTCAGATGGTCGCAAGGATAAAAAGTCAAAGGGTGTAAGATCAAGTAAAGTAGATGACTATTCCAAGGAACCACGCTGCAAATCCACATCCCTGGGAGTTGTGCTTCGAATCACTGATGCACGCCAACGCCATAATTAGGAGAGCCTCTTTATTTAGGAAATAAGAAATAAAATTGTCGTCTGGGTTCAAAAGGGAAAGGGAAAGATGCGTACATGTTCACGCGGGAGCATCAGGTATTGCGTCAACAAGCTAGTGTAAATGAAAAATGTATCAATTGTGCAAGTGTCTAAAAGCCACATGATAACATTACCTTTGCAAGTTTGTTTCTTACTTGAGTCAACCTAATTTGGATTACTATCAGCAACGCAACTAGGCTAGTTGTCGCCCGGGACAAGAACTCATCTTAGCGCCCCCTCCCTGATCAAAACGTTCCCCGACTACACCTCATATTGGCATCACACAGTAATTCTACTTTTCCATTTCTTCTTCAGGTGGTAAACCTTGATTTCAAAATTGTAATATATAATGTAGTTTGTAGTACAAGATAAAACACCAAACTAATTAGTATTTTAAAGCCAAATAATTCGACACGGGAATGTCCCACGAGCTTTCGCTCAAATCTGATTTCCACATAGCATATCTGATAGAGCATCATGAGAAATAAAAATGAGCAAAACTTTAGGTGTTAGGGACCAAAAGGATAGGAGCTACGGGGCTTCAAAATTTGGATATACGAAACATTATATCATGGAATCACGTACAATTAAAGTAAATATCTTGAAAACCATTAAAGCAATCAAAACAAAAGTTGCACAATATAGTGAAAACAAAATGCACTATCGAAAACCACAAACTGTGAGGATACGGTGGCTCAGTGGCAGAGCGTTCATCTCCGGTGCTTGGGGTCCCTGGTTCGATTCCAGCTCGCGCCGTGTGGACTTTGTGGTGGACAAACACCGTGCTCGTGCGTTTTCTCGGGGTTCTCCCGTTTCCTCCCACTTTCTTCATCCACCATTTCATTCATTTCTCATAACCACCGTCTCCTTTAGCCTAACTGGCATAATCGTGGGACGTAAAACTCAAAGATTTCATTTTCATTTTTTCGAAAACCACAAACAGTGTTGCAATAAGTGAAGCAGTGTTGCCAACTCAGCATAAAATTCTTTTATTTGAAATAACACCATATACAAGTATGCACAGTTTTAAAATTCCCTAGTATCACTAAACAGTGAAGTCTAATGGTACAGTGTTGCACACTGTTTGAAAAAAAATCAGAACGCACCAAGGAGAACCACACACGTTGTACGTAGCAGTGTATCTATCCACAAAAGAAGAAGATGATTAGAGGAAATTTCAGTTTACTTCTCCTATGATAGAAAGGGATATAAAGAACATCAAAATCCAAGAATGGTTAGAAACGATGGTGTACATGTCGTACTGGGCGACATCGAGATCCTTTGTACTCCAAGCTCTCGGATTTTTCGTAGCTTGCTGTGAAAACACAGGAAATAAAAGGTGTGAAATAAAATGTAGTTAACCATATTTAGCGGGGTCTGCAAGCTTGGCGTTCGATTTCGGGTTCTGTTGGAGCCGAGCCTATCTTTGTTTCTCTCTCTTTTTCTCGTATTGTTCATCTACTACAAAGTAGGGCTATTCGATCCTTATAAATTCACTCCCGTTGTTAAGAAAAGTTACAGTCAGGACCGGTTCTAGACATTTCTTAAGTGTAAGCAAAAAATATTTAGGTGCCCTCATCTAAATGATAATAAAAGGGTAGAAAGTTGTAATGAACAAAAATTCTTAAAATAATTGTTACGATTGCAAATTTCTTCAATATCTGTAGTCTAGCTGTGAATATTAATGAAAAATGGCGAAATTATATTAATTGACTGTGGATGAAAACTGATCAAAGTTTCAGTTCTATAATCAATAATATTTTTTAATTAAATGAGCACAAGACACAACTAATATATATCTAAGATGTATTTTGACAAATACAATTGAAACATGAAAGTGGAAACAGAATAAAACAACTGAGTTCATATTGTATTGTATTGTATTGTATTGTATTTATTTCGTCCTTTTTTCATATATTTAGCACTGTAATACAATGCATATGAAGTGGACACGTCATTTATATATGAATACAAAAGTAAAAGAATAATAGTGAAAATTACACACACTAGGTTAATAATTAAGCCTTACTTCTTACATCTTATTACACTGTACATTTTGCATGACATCATTGTTAAAAATAAACTTAGCAATTATTACTTGCAGTGCATTTAGAAATCCTCCAACAAATATCTAATGCTAAGAGCGAGTAATGACATTGATTTACTGTACATCATGTAACATTTCTATTCACTTAGCAGTTCATGTATTCCTCTACCTAGTAAAAGCAATGTTGTAATAAATATTTCTGGAGTTCTTTTTTAAATTTAGCAACAGAGTCCTGAGTTTTTATTTCTTTCGGAAGTTTATTGTAAAGCACGATACCCGCGTATTTACACCCTTTTTCATATAATACTGTTCTGTGTTCTACAATAGAAAAGTTTTCTTTGTTTCTTGTATCATGATCATGTTGCTGTTCTACTCGCGTAAGGATACCTTGTAGGTGTCTCTTTACAAACATCAATAGATTTAAAATATACAAACAGAGTACTGGAAGTATACGATTTTTTTAAATATTGGTTTGCAGTGATCTTTTGGTTTAGCAGTTGCCATCATTCTTAATATTCGTTTCTGTATCGTAAAAATTACTTTGGCCTTGTGTGTATTTCCCCAAAATATAATACCATATGTTAAATTCGATTGGAATAATCCAAAGTAAATTGTTTTTAAAATAGACTCTCTTAAAATATTTTTAAGTACTTTAATTGCGAAATATGGTTTAATATTTTACTAAGCTTAGTTATTTGCACATCCCAGGAGAGATTTTTATCTATCCAAATTCCTAAGAACTTAGTTGAGTTTACATATTCTATTTCGTTAGTTTGAATTACAATGTTCCTAGGCTGTGCATGTTTGTTGCGCATGTGATGAAAATTGATTGCTTGTGTCTTTTCAATATTTAATTTAAGCTTATTTTCTTTAACCTAGTGAGTGAGATAGTTTACAAAGGAGTTCGTTTGCACTACCTTCAACAACCTCATTTGTTTTACCTTTTACTATAATATTAGCGCGATCTGCATAAAGGGATGCTTCTGCTGGAGCAATATTACTTGGTAGGTCGTTAATATATATCAGTGGCGGCCGGTGGATTGTGGTTTCGGGTGTTGCAGTACGAACGATAAGAGACAGAAGATATAAAGTTGACTCATTGACTAATCAGCATAACTTTAAATACAAATGCTATGTGACATGTTAAATTAAATGAAATTCTGTTTTTTAAAAATAAAAAATGCAGAACATTTTATCCGATTAATCACCTTAATTAATTAGTAAGTTCATTCTCCTCTCTTTGATTAGAACAAATCTGTCTAATACATGCTGGTTGAACTCTGGTATTCTTATTGTCAGGTCTTTTTCGATGGAAAGCATAACCAATGATGATAACCTTTCTTGGAACATTCAATTCCTTGAAAGTGTCAATTCTTTCTCATGTGGAAAAAACTTTTCGTCTTTTGCTGACGCCATATGTACTGTTAATATTAATTTCAAAGCTTTGTAGATTTACTAAATATTTTTTTCTAGATTATTGCGAACGATTCATTCTAGCAAACTCAGTCCTTGACAGTGATCCGAATTCCTCTTCAGTGTTGACTGAAGAGAGTTCGTAGCAGAGATTAGTGTTATAAAAAAATGTACATTGAACACACTTTATTCACAGTTTATCCAGGAAAATTTAAAATAAATTGAGGAAATGTATCTGGTGCAAACAACACTACTGCATAAGATATCCTGTAAATTTAAACTTGATTTTCTCAACACTCTCCTGAATTGCCCTTTGCTTATTTTGTCTAAGCCTTAATTGCAAATTTTTCCTCAGTTGAAAGCTGGTCAATGTTTTTTGTAAGTTATTTACAGAAGTCATGGTATACAATTCATTCAGAATTTGTAGGTTGTTTACAGAATTAAAGCACACACAATAAAATTAAACCTAATAATTAAAAACCAAACCAGCTGATACAAAATAGGTACTGGTATATGAATTCCGAATGTCACATATTCATACATCAACACACACACACATGTACGTAAAAGAAAAAAATACATTCCAAATCATCCGTCTTGCTTGTTACGCAATGCACGATGAACACACTATACTTCCACATGAGGCGAAACAATGCTTACCAATGTGATATGTTCTGGAAAGGAAACCTCGAAACCCGCCAGATGAAGGATCAGCATGTAACAGAAGCCAAAAAAAATCAAAGAACATCAAAACAAACAGCGCTGCCAGTTCTACACCGAGAAATGTTAACTGGGAGGGGTCCAAAGTATTTGAGGGAGGTCCAATACGTCTACATAATATGGAACCTGTCTTATACTGCACCCGAAAAGACGATAAGTAATTCTTACTTACTGTCACATATATTTTTAGAAAAAATGATAGAACGATTATTTTTATAGGAAAAGAAGAGTACATGATGAGGCGTAAAATAAAATATTTAGCATACATCAATCGTTTCTGTGTTAAAAAAGTATAATTTATTAAGAAAGTTTACAAATGTTAGTCAAATTTCGAAATTTTTGGGAAGTCCGGACCCGGTGGACCTCCTCATGGCTACGCCCCTGAGCATTGCTAACTAGTCCCAAATTCAATGTGGCGTTCCCCATCATACAGTTTTTTGTGGAAATTATCAAGAGTATAAAACATACTTATTTTATAAAAGAAATATGTTTATACTAAAATACTATCCACAGAGAAGGGGGGGAGGAGAGCGATTCTACATACAGACTTATTAATATTTGATTCACAAATTACTGTAGAAGAAGCCTTCGTTATCAATATAAGCTAAGAATTAACTTGTAAATGTGGGTCTACTTTTATTTGTTTTCTTCTCTACTAGATATTTTCTCTTATTTTGTAATTTTGCAATCACTTTTTTTAATTGTCATTATATTGATTTGCTTTAGTATGGTCCCGTAATTTAAAAATATGAATGCATAAAAACAAATTCCATTTGTTAATTGCTAGTGAAAGAAAATTCAGAAATCTTATTTAGCGTGAAAAAACTTCTCGTTCACTGGAAACCGTGCTGTGTTGCGGAAGCACTGCAACGACCAGTCCCTTTAACTTCTGAGATAGGGAAAAGGAGACTTAACATTTGCTCCAATTGCCGCGCTGAAGGAATCTGGTCGTTGCATGCTCGCTGCAACACAATGTAAATTAGAGACTCTGTGACGGATTATTTTTCGCTTTTTAAAACGGATTAACGGAGCGGACAGTTACAGAAGTAAAAAATATGTTATTTAAAGTGTATATATGCAAGTATTAAAAAGTATTTTTTAATGTTCTTTACTACTATTGATAATAATATTATTTCTTGAAATACTTTGGTCGTTGCGCAACGCTGCAACACTAACATTAGCCGCCACTGATATATATAAAAAATAATAGCGGCCCTAATACGGATCCTTGTCGCACTCCACATGTTATTTCTTGTTTCTCTTATATTAGTGTGTAGCTTGGTTTGTATCCCTATTATTGTATGTAATTTCCACTACTTGCTGCCGATTTTTCAGATACGATTGAAACCATTTGGATGCAATGCCTCTTATTCCGTAATCTTGTAACTTTGAGAGAAGATTTCTATGTGACACTAAGTCAAATGCTTTCGAAAGATCCAGAAAAACACCTATACATTTCTTCTTACTATCTAAATTTTTATGTACACTTTCCACGAAGTTATATATTGCGGTTTCCGTTGATTTCTCTTGTAGGAAGCCATGTTGCTCGTGTGTTATTAGATCATGTTTAAGTAAAAAGGATGCTAGCCGGACACTCATTGAGCAAATTGAGAGAAGTGAAATAAACCTATAATTTTCAAGCGCTGATTTGTCGCCTTTTGTATATATTGGTTTTACTTTTGCAATTTTTAATATACTAGGGGATTCTCCACTTGAGAACCACATATTTATGAGGAAACACAGAGGGTCAGCAATATATTTCATGCTTTTCTTTACAATACTTGGCGGTATGCCGTCTACCCCAGCTGACCATTTATTTTTTATTTTCATTACCACTTTTATTATTTCTGCATTAGTAGCTGGATGTAGATACATTGTATTGTTGCAAATTTTTGAGAATATTTTCGAAGTGGACAATGCTGGATCATTATTGTACGTTTGTGATAAGTTGGTGTAATAGTTATTAAATAGGTCAGCAATTATACGAGGAACTTTTATTATGTTGCCATTTTTAATTACCTCTAAATTACCGTCATCATTACGAGTGTTTAAACTTAACTCGCTCTTCACTAGTTTCCACAATGCCTTTGACTTATTATCTGATTTTTTAATGATTGTGTCATTGTGTAATTCTTTTGCTGCTTTCAGAACCCGTTTGTATATGTTCTGTATCTTTTGTAATATGTCTCTGTATGTGGTGGTAGATTTCCTTGAGTTTTAGCTTTGTTAAGAAGTCTCATTTTTTTTACTTGCTATTCTGATCCCTTGTGTTACCCAGGGTTTTGATTGTTTTGTTGAAGTAACACATTTTACAACAGGGAATGCTAGATCGAAATAGCATTTTATGGTGTCAATGAAATAACTGAAAGTTTCATTAACCTGATTATGTATATAAAGCTCGTTCCAGTTTTCTTCCCTGAGAAGGTGATTAAAATATTGTATATTCTCGTCATTAAATTTTCTTTTGTACGTTTCACTACTTGCCTTTGCATTACAAAAACTTTTATTAGGAGTTACATGTATGTCGAGTACTTGGGCAAGCGGCAAGGTGGTCTGAAAAACCACTGTTGAAGACGTCTACTGTGTTGTAGTTAAGATGTTTGCTCACTATGAACTGGTCAATTGCACTTTTAGAGTATTTTGTAATTCGTGTGGGAACTTTAACAATTGCGTCCATATTAAATGAATCTAGACGTTCTACCTCGTGTTTTATAGGCTGTAAAAAGTCTATGTTGATATCACCAACAATTACGACGGTCTTCTTGATTTTCATAAAATAATTTAGTATCGTATCCATCCTATTTATAAAAATTTCTATATCACTGTCAGGAGTTCTATATACACATACAATTACAAGGTTATAATCTACTATTTCTAATGCACAGCTTTCAAAGCGTTTTTCTACATTTAAATATTTAAACCTAATGCATTCTTTCGTTTTTAGACCCCTCTTTGCATATATACAGGCTCCCCCTCTATCTCTGTTACTTCTGTAGTATCCTGCTCTGAGCTGAAATTCAGGAATGTTTAGGTATTCTAAGCAGCCTGATTGTAACCAGTATTCTGTTATACAGATTAAATTTACTCCCAACAATTTGTCCAAAAGTAGTTCTTCCAACATGCTCTTTTTATATAACGAAAACCCTTGTACATTTTGATGGAAAATAACTATATTATTTCTATTATGTTTGTTATTTAAGTTGTCAGACTGTATACTTTGATAACATGTCTGCACTTTAACGGCATCACTCTCAATATACCTGAGTTTTAATTTATTGTCAATTAGACGTTTATCAAAACTCCAATTATCTTTACGGATGTCTTTATGTTGGGTTGATGATCCTACCAAAAAAAATAATCCGGACGGTATGTTGGAGGTTTTCTTTCTCTTTTTGATTCCCTATATACATTGTCCTGATATGACGTAATTTCTTGAGGAGAGACAATGACATTTGAAACATTCATATTTTCAATATTCGATTCTACCCTGATACCGTCTTCATTAGATGGTATGAAACAATTTTGTTGACATGGAATTTTACTACTTTTGCAATTTTTGTCAAAATTTTCGCGTACTGTACCATTTGTATCAATAATTATGGGTGTTTTATTTACACTAAGTTTTGCTGAAAGCTCTCCCATCATTACGCTAAGTTTCTCGCATATTTCTTTTTTACCTGTATTGCTTAAGTGCATACCATGCCTTGTGAAATATCTACGAATAAAATCCTCAACATTTAGGTGGTGCACATGACTATAACGTTTACTTAAGAGTCGGCGGGACTCAAGTGACCTTGACAAATCGAACATATCAGCCTTCCTCAGTTTCTCTTTACAGTGCAAAGTGTTTCCTTATTTTGACAACAGATGGGGTTGCTGCTGAAATGCCGTCAAAGCAAATGACACCCCTTCTTTTCCTTCGTTTTCCCCTGCATGTGGTCAAAGTTGGAGAACACAGGAGGGGGGATGGTTATGGCTGTGAATGGGATAGGAGAGTGAAATTCCTTTCTTTTGGCTAAAAGAGAAACAGAACCGAAGAAACAAAAATAAATAAGAGGGACCAACATGATACCAGCCGTCAACCCCGTGTCTCCAACCACTCAAATATCTACAATGGTCACTAACCTACCATAGAGAACTAAAAAAAAAAAAAAAGTTAAAGCACTTGTCGCCTGTCTTTCTCAAAGGATTCTACCTACGGCAAATAACAGAATAGTACAAGAAGAGTCTGCTATAAAATGAAGAACCATGCTAATATTAAAATACACAGGAGAGTCGATATTCTAATTTATTTAAGGCCTACGCGGTAAAATAAATAAATAAATAAATAAAACTTGCAATTGAAAGGCAGTAAACCCAATCAAAGATCTGAAACGTATTGACAATGTGACTTTTGTTAATGGAATCCATCTCATTTTCTTTTTAAAATATGACCACCAAATTTATTTTCTCTCTCACCTTCATATTCAAATGGTCCTGGGTACGATACCAGTAGCCGACCATCCTGACGTTTTTCCTGTTACAACAGGAAAGGGCCGCGGGCCGACTTAGAGGGACAGGAGGAAGCATATGCCCTGCTTGGTGTTGCTTTTATTTGGGGAAATAGACCATTTTATTAACAATAGAATTAAAAGAAGCGTCATCTTCTTCAGGAAGGTGCAAGGACGTAACAGGTGTTTGTTTCAAACATTAAATAAGTATTAATATATTTAGTGGGTGCACATCAAATAAAGACGTAGCCATGGGGCAAAAGATCGGATGCTTTAAAGAATTTTGTGTCATCCCCCCCCCGCCTTTCTGATTATATGGGCAATAAAAGGATTGTTTGAAGGAATTTCGATGAAGTAGTTTAAATTAGGTAATAGAAAATGCCATTTCATTGTGTTCTTCCTTTCAGGTGTCTTACTATATTTTATATTCTCTTTATACACAAGTATTGAGCAGACAATACAAACACCTATGAAATTCATACTCTTCCATTATTAATGTGCCGGGTCACCATTCCCACTTAGCACAGCTTCTGTTCTCCGCGGAACGCATTTATACGAAACCTGAAGTCCCCAGACGAATGTACAGATTTAGTATTTTAAAATACAGTAGCTTATGTGATGTCATTAATAATTTAATGTTGTAAAATTAGTAGTTGCAGTAGTATTAGTAGTTGTAGTATGAGTGGTAGTTGTGATAGCATTAGTAGTGATAGTAGTAGTGGTTGTAGTAGTGGTACGACTTCTAGTGTTGCTAACATACTATACTCATTCTGCACTAACAGGCGGGTATATCAGCTAGTGGCTCATATTTTATTCTTGGAATATGGCGCTACAAAGTAAATATTGTGTGGAATTTTTGCTTGTATAATTGTGTTATGTCGGTCTGCTCCTATCCTCATATATGTAGCTCCAGAAAAACGCTTGATTTCATACACCCATCTTGCATTTGGACATCGTCTCGGTCGTTTCTATTCTCTAGGAATCCAATATAGTACATTTGTCATCCATTTTCCATCTTTCCTTCAGTTACGTAAATGGACCATCTCTATTTCACTTCACAGCCTTGTTTATCTCTTCTATATTTGTTTGGAGGTGAATCCATTCATTTATCTTCCTGGTTCTCTTGCATCTCTCATTGTTCTTTGTGTAACTCTTAATCTCTGAGCCGTTTGCGCATTCAGTACCAAAGTTTCACAGCTATACAGGTAAGACACATCGGTTATAAACTTCACGTTTGAGACATATTGGTAGAGGTAAATATACTAATCAACTATGCCTATTGTCTCTCCACTAATCTTTATTTCCTTCTTTGTCGCATGTTGATTGTACATTACTTTTGTTTTACTTAAATTCGTTTTAAGGCCAATTTTCAAACTCTCATTACACAGCTCTTCCATTCTGGTGTTTAGTTCTTGTGCATTTGAAGCTAACATGACAGGACTATATGATAAAGGAATCGTAAGTGATGAAGATATTCACCTTTGATCATTATTCCAATTTCATTCCAGTTTAAATTTGGGAAAACTCTCTATAAGTCAGCTGAAAACAGTTTTGGAGAAAGTGATTCTCCTTACCTTACTCCTTTCCCAACTTCAAAATTTTCACTTTCTTAGTCTAATGACAAATCTAGCAGTGGAGTAAATGTTTCTCAGTAACTAGATGCCTTTATCGATGCCTTAATGTTCAAGAATGTATATACTGCTGCCAAGGAAATCAAAATCTATGAATCCCAGACATAGTAGAAGTTTATTAGTTCTTTCCATAACTTCATTCAATGTTTGTATGTGATACAATGTGCTACGACGAAGTACATCTTGTTCATTTCCTTCGTTAAAATCCGTCTCATTGAATACGATTAAAATAAACTTTGGTGAACATTTTGTATAGAACAGACAATAAACTAATTGGTCTGTAGTTTTCGACGCGTTCTTTGTCCCCTTTTTGTACAACAAAATGATAACAGCATTATTCTAACTTGACGGTATTTCTCTCTTCCACAGGTACATTTGGTAAGTTTTCGTTCCATATTTTACCTCCCATGTCCATGTCCAATTCCTCTGGGAAGGTTTCTTGAAAAAATGTGTTGAAAATGAACAATCCGTTGGCTTTTAAGTTAATGAATTATAGCATTGATACAAACTATGTAATAGGCTATGCAACTCTTCGCTTGCGGTACCACCGTCAGTAGTTTCGCAACCCAGAACAAACCACGAGGAGGTGGCTGCAT
Source organism: Thermobia domestica (assembly GCF_964235325.1). Lineage (NCBI taxonomy): Eukaryota > Metazoa > Arthropoda > Insecta > Zygentoma > Lepismatidae > Thermobia > Thermobia domestica. The sequence continues at coordinate 267,603,120 of NC_137462.1, forward strand.
GACGTGTTCCACCCATGCCCTCCCATCCACCCAATCTTTTGGGCATGCGCATTTGTGACCACATTTTCAAAGAATTACTCAAAGCTCTATTGATTGCTGTTTTACTATACAATACTCAAACTAAAACTGAATGCAGTAATGTATATAGGCCTACAAATTAAAAGAACGAATAGGTGCATAGATTGGGAGTTTTAAGCTTAACGTAAAGATTGAAGAATTTGCATTGTATAGCCCAATGTATTTTGGAGCAGCGCCTGCAGTCAATCTTGTAAAGTGATTGACAGATCTGCAAAATCATTGCACTTGGCTTTTTTTGTTCTTACTCTGAGATTTCATTTCTATTGCTGCAGTGATATATGGTGGATCACGAATGGGCATATTTCTTGGTTTCCTTGGATCTACTAACTCGGGGAGGAGACAGTTCATATGAAATTTCTCAAGTTTTGGAAGCATGTTTTGTCATCACGCACAATCTTTTCTGTTCTTGTTCCTCAAGGTGTCCAAATAGCATAGACGCAGTAGTCTCTTCTGGTAACGTGTAACTGGCCTTGCACTTGGAAGAAGTGATCATGGTTTTTGTTTATGCCCAATATATTACCGTTTTTCGCTTTCCATATTGTAGCTTTTCCTTGTTTTATAATTTCTTCTGGTGTCATTTCCCTGGCTGATGATGGGCACTTTATTTCTACTAATCCATTGTCCCCGATAAGTCCATCCGGAGTTGCTCCAAGATAAGGGATCTGAGGATCAATGAACAACCCACAATATTCGATAGCTACTATTGTTCAACCTGTTCAACCACTACTTTTGCCTTCGCTTCATTATATCGCCCATATGCCATATGGTCGTTGTCGAATTTAGAATATAACATGGCCCTAACAATTCTCCCGCAACTTGTTGTTGGTAGCATCTTACATACTCTTCCAAAATTTGATGCTGTCAGGAGTTTCCTTCGATATTCCATCCATCCGCCACTCTTCCGTTGGGCTATCGTTGATCTTTCAATTAGTCTCCTTGCTGCATCCGATTTTCGGAGTTCCTGCATGAAAGCTTCTTTTTCAGATTCAAATTGATCTGGAGAGAGATCAGGTCTTTGCGCGATAGGACCATAGTCTGGATCAGGCTTGTCCTTTCCACGAAATAGTGATTTACAACATCTTTTCTTTGGAGCACGATGCAGTCGTTGTAACTCCGACTTTCTTTTCCTTCGCATTTCAGTGCTTTTAGCCACATTTCCTGGACTGGATTTGTACATTTGTTTATGTAATTTATAAAAGGCCATACTTGTATTGTGCCTCACAACAGCTCCAGCGCATCTCCCTGCATATGAACGACCTGCAGAAAAGTTAATCCTCTTGCCTCCAATAAATTTGGCCACTGCAGCATTGTAGTGTTCCAAGCGGTTGCTGTCAACATCCTGTATAAAACTTCTACAGTTCAAACTTAGGTGTCGTACAACTTCCCTGATCTTTTCTAGAAGTCCATGGCTTGCCAAATCAGGAATAATATTTCTGTCATCCTTGACGCCGTCTTGTTTGCGGAAGTATGTTGCGCAGTTGCTGTGATTACCGAATATATGGTCAGTTGAATTTAAAATGTCTTTTCTTAAATTTTCTGCCTTTTCATTTAACTCAAAGTTTGTACTTTTATGATGTTTGACGTCTCTAACTACTGCTTTCCTAAATCGTAAAATCTTGTCTCCTAACATTTTTCTCAGCACAATATTTTCCTTTTTCTTGTCGCTTGTAGTGGCTATGTCTCTAAGTTTGTTGCAAAAATTACGAAGCAAATGATTGCGGCATTCAATTTTCTCAACTGTCAAATGTTTGTACGGGCGAGCATCTAAATTTTTTTTATATACACTGCTATCACCATCCGCAATAAGTTTATTGTAGCGTACTCCATACATTTCTTCACTTCTGCAAAATCCGTCAACTATTACGGCTGCTTCCATGCCACTTGAACTTTGACTGCTACTCCAGTTCTTGAAACACGTATGTTTCTTCAGTGAAACACCTTGGGCTGCTGCTTGAGTGCAAGTGTAACAATATTTATTTTTTATGCCGATATATATAAACCAGTTTCATAACCGACAACAGCTCCCTGAAAAAATAAATAAATAAAGTAATGAATTTATGAATAAACAGTCTTTGTGTGCTGAAACAAATATATTTTTGTTTTTTAAAGTTTGAATTCAGAAAGCAAATCTGTTGACCAATATTTTCAAAATACTTAGTTTTTTTTAAAGAAAGAAACACATCTACTCAACCATTTTTATCGCCTAAAGCACAGGACGTCCATATGATGTCCTAGTATGTTCATTTTATATCCATATATGCATACTGCACATGAAATGAACGTGTAATAGACGTACAGAAAATGGAAGTTTCGAATCCAGTGGACATCGATCATGTTTATTACTAAAGTACAGTTGACGAGGTCCACTGCAAGTACTAACAATATTAAAACTTGCAGAGCCTAACATGTATAAGGGAAATTAAACTTTAATATATGCCTTTAATAAATAATACCTCTTCCATTCGTATTTAGTGTCGCGAACTACAAAGCACACCACATTTATTGTTCACCCGTACATTCACTAAATAGTTACTTCATAACAACGAACATCCTACCACTATGATTTCGAACGTTTCAAGCATCCCAGACATCACACGGACATCCAGTGGAGTCCATATGTAGACCAGTGGATGTCTGAATTCGTACAATGGGCATCCCTGTACCAGAGATGGCGTGGGTCAATGAAAACGTGACCCATGGTCCACTGATCCACCCCATCGTGATCCACGATCCACCGTGACCCACTTTGACTCACTACCCACCATGAACCGTTCTGAACAACTCCGACTCACCAAAACCCATCGTCATCAACTCTGACCCACAAGATCCACGTCTTCCTTTCCATTGACTAAAAAAGTTTACACTTGTAATAAAACAAGGCTGTGAAATAATCACTAAACGGAGTTTGCATTTCTACAGTCATTATCTCAAGCACCGCTCTGTTACAATACCGGTGGACAGTGGCGTATTTAAGGGGGGCTTCCGGGCTTAAGTCTCCCCAAAATTGTATTTACTACATTAAAGTAAATGAAATATCTTGCATAATTTTCACATTTCCAGGAACAAAGTTAGCCAATCCCCTCCGAAACAAAATCGTAAATAGGCCACTGCCGGTGGATCAGATCTTTACGATATATGGTAAAGTTTTTTTTTTCACTGTGGAGCAAGAGAGGATACTAAGTCTCTTAATTTTATTACAAAGGAAACACTTGAGCGATAGTGACACAAAGAAAGTCACTTGCAAAATGGATATCACTTTTTTGTTAATATAATTCTTGCGTTACTGTTTCCTTTACCCCGAAGGGGTTATTTTACTGATTATGAATTTAGAGTTGAATAATAATAGATTGAATTTTGAAACTTACCATTCCAGATAGTGAATTATAATTCTTTATATACGATCGTTTTCCCCAACTTCCATCGGCAACAACAGTTATAAGAGGTGTGCCATCGGTATCCACATTATTTTTCTCTCATGCTATTTTCGCTTCCTCTTCTGCAGCAAGTTTCATTTCATTCTCTGCTGTCTGCTCCCAGGCATCACACACAACATCGTGATACTTTTTAAAAGTTTTTGAAGACATACACGGTACATTCATTGCTGATAGTACTTCTTCCAATTGTGCATGTCCACCACTTGTTGATATAGTTCCCGCAACAGCCGCAGTGTTCACATCCATACTACTTTCATCATTCCTTTCAGTTGAAATTGGAATTTCTAAATTGCACATAGAACACTTGAAAATAAGAGTGCTTTCCAATCCTATTCGCTTCTCTCGTACTAGTTTCATACTTCGGAAAGTGCAACCAATTGGACTGTGACTGTCTAATCTTTTCATAGCTTCTAGGAAATGCTGAATGTCTATGATCCTTCGGCCGGATAAAATACAGTCAGTTTTACTTTTCACTTCATTGTTGCACGCTTCATTTCCTACTTCTTCCGTTGCAGGCACCGACCTAAAATAAATTATTACTTTATGTTGTGTTCCTAAGGAATTAATTACTTTATACTTAAGCGATATTTAAACTTACTTTCAATGTATAATTGAAGTGACTTTTTAATGACACAAGGAATTATCCGTCTACGGCAAGGGCGCCGATCCTGGGGAGCCGAGGAGGCCCTGGCTCCCCAAAGCTCATGTGGGTCCCCCTATTATATTTATGAATATACAATATTTGGCGTAATTTTAGTGCGATTTGTCTTAATATCTTCATATATATAACTTCTGCATCCCAATGGGTCCCCCCAAATTTACAGAGAAATCGGCGCCCTTGGTCTACGGACAGATCATTCTGGTTTTCTAAACACCATTGATGCAAAAAATGACCAAAATGCCAAATATGTGCTGTTATGTCCATGAAACTACGAATGGATGTATACATAAGTGAGCCGTACGTAGTATGAACATGTGCTACTGCTAGGCTTCAGTTGCCACCGTCCAATTTGGATGACCTATAACTAACTGCCTAGCTTATGGAACTCACAAGTTTATAAATGTGTAATTGATATGTCTTGCCCCTGATGTATGGCTGTGAAATGTGAACGTTGAATGTCAAACAAGTCAGAAGTTTAGAGTTAAGCAAAGAGCAGTGTGGACAGATACATGCTAGGAATAACTAGGAGGAACGGGAAGAAAGTCAATAAATTTTAGAAAGTCAATAAGTTCAGGACTGCAAAGAAAATGAAGTGAAGATGGATCATAGGTAGGCAAACAGATGGAAATTGGATGACGATTGGATTGTTTTACATTGAATATCCAGAGGAAGTAAACGACCTAGAAGATGGCCAAGATGGATAGATGAAATCCACATAGCTCCTGAAAACACTTGATAAGGGCAGCAGCTGAGTGATATTGGTAGGAGCAAAATGGGGGAAACCTTCATCCAGTAATGGATTAAAAATCATTTTTAACCTAAACAAATTATTTTTATATTACTTTCTTTAGTTCACAATGGTTCGTGGTGTTATCAATGCAACGTTAATTGAACTTATTTCCTGACGTTATAGAATTAAGAAATGTTGCAGAGCGAGATAAGTCCGGTGAAATGCAATATTCCATTGTTAGTTTCATATATTGCATTATATTTATTTATTTTAAAAGTAAATTTTAATATTTTTTCAACTTCTTTATTCTAAAATAAATACTAGCCTGCAATTAGCCTTGGTTTTCCTGGTTACATATCACTTTAGGATTTGGAAAAAGTATCCATTGATAAAACGATATAGCACATTTTAAAGACATTCTTCTTTTAATCCATTCGCACTACAAAGTAAAAAATAAATGTTTATGCAAGACTAACAAAAAGAATGAGGCGTGTCATTTTAAGAATTTATAAAGTAACATTATATGAGAGCGCATCCCATTCTTTTATTTTTAGCCATGCACAAACAAAATTGTTTATTTTTTTTACTTTTTAGTGCGACTTGATTAAGCAAATAATGTCTTTAAATTGAATTAATGTCTTTATTATTATTATTATTATTATTATTATTATTATTATTATTATTATTATTATTATTATTATTATTATTATTATTTATTGTTAATGTTCGCATCCTTGGCATATGGTATGTTCATTTTGATAAGGTACCATATAGTGCATTGCTATATTACTACTGTATATTATAAAATTTATTATAATAACTAATAATGTGTCTTACCTTTTCTCTTGCATATATTTTCTCAGACCGGGAGGAAGTTTTTTTTTCTTTCTTGGAATAGATAAACGAAGTCTTTTCTGGTTTGGTTTGTCCTTCACAAATCTTTGTCAAAAGTTCGGCATTATCGCTTCAAGCACAAATCACTCCTTCTCACAGAAACCATTCAAATACACTGAGCTGCTAAAACAGAAACCATCACCTAAAGAGGTCATAAATTTTGCCATTCCTTGTGTTTGAAGTTCCGTTCTTTACAATGATTTCCTTCCTCCCCCCCTCCTGTTAAGAAGTTCAATGTGTTTCCAAAAGGACTGGCTCCCGCTGAGAAGGAAGGTGGGATGAGAAATGACTATAGTGCCATCTAGCAGTTAGACGGCCAAGTACGTGAACACGAAAAAACCTGATTTCTGTAGATTCAATGATTAAGAATATAATTTCTCATCGATTGTGAAATGGTTGTCTTTGGAAACAGGAAAAAGTAGTACAGTAGCGCACAAATACAAAGATAGAACTCCATTCTCAAAAAAGTTCGAAGTTTTCAGCTCTTTTCCTTACTGTAAAAAAAAGAAGACTTTTCCCTCTAATTTTGATCATTTTCTTATGGGAATTTAGATTATAATTATCCGTATTTATAAGAAGAAAATACAACGTGAAGTGTTCAAATTGTACCTTTAAAAGGAGATGCATCATATTTAATGAGCTATTGAGACACTTTTGCGAAAGAACGAAATGAAACCATGATTTGCCTAAAAAATGTTTGAGATCCCATGTTAAATTGAACACCAATATTCTGGCCGCTGTGGTTCACTCCTTCTCCCTCTTAATGTATTAAGTTTCTTATTGAAGTTTTTTACCGCTTGGTTTACAGAAGAAGAGCTAATAAAATCATAGCAATGTGGAGCACCTACAACTATCACATTTGTTTGAGTTAGATTTGGTAATAAAGAGCACAGATTTCTTATATCCGCATCAGCTTCATTTCTAGCAATATCGTTGGTTCCTCCGATAGTAACAAGTACATCGTTCTTGGTTAGAGTATTACTATTTAAAGCCACTGGCTCAACTACGTTACCTATTCTTGCTTCCGGTTTAACTAAACTAGTAATTTGTTTATCTACCAATTTGAAGTTTAAAATACCGGCCAATCCCTTTGCATGAATGTCACCATATATCACCACTTTCCGCTTGTTTATTTCTGTTGGACTTACTTTCGACTTCCCCCTCAAACTATTACTGCCAAATTTTATATTTGCATTTCTTGTCGTTACTTCACTACTTGCTCTCAAACTATGCAGCTTTGCACTCTCAGTTTTGCCATTGCTTCCATCATGAACGCTTGTGTGATTACTACTATTTGTAGACCTTTTATTTAGTTTCTTGCACCTGCTTGTAGCATCTAAATTTCCATTTACACTGACATTACCTGAACTTTTGTGTACATTGCTTGTACAATTTTTACTAACTGCACTTTCACTATTCACATCTGCTAGGTCGTGTAGAACTGTGAACCTGTTTTATGTGGGTATTTCCTGTAATACACCATGCTCACTGGTATTGTTGTTACTGTGTTTCTGAACATTTATTTTCTTGTTACTAATTGGAAGAGCACTCTTCGATGTTTCTTTCTGCTTGTAACAGGTTCGTTTGCTGCAATTTGTAGGTTGTTGTGCACTTGTTTTGTTATTGTGCACTACTACATCACTATAAAGCGGTGAACCATTTCTTGTACTAATTACCGGTAATCCATCTTCGTATTTGCCTTGTTGCTTTTGTCTAGGAATATCTTCACATTTTTCACCTGTTAACACTGAAATAATCTCACGCAGTGAACGTATCTCTTCAATTAGTTCAGTTATTAGTTTACTCTGCGGTTTGATCGTCATTTGTTTTCACCTCACTGATTCATGTTTTGCAGTAACTACATTTTGCTAATGTAATGTTATCAATTTCGGGTATATTATTACTGTATTTACAGTTTCTATTTAGAGAACTGTTTCTTGACTCACCATCAGATATTTTATCATTACTAACTTGTTGAATTTCTACCAAATTTTTGTTGTTTTGAGGACGGTCTGTTACACCCACCACTGCAAGCGCCGCCATTGTTTTATAGACTGTCGAACATTATCGAACATTAACATTGGTTTGAAAAATGAAATGAAATTTTTGAGTTTTACGTCCCACGATTATGCCGGTTAGGGTAAAGGAGACGGTGATGATGAGAGAAGAATGAAATGGTGGAATGGAGAAAGTGGAAGGAAACGGGAGTACCCCGAGAAAACCCACGCACTCGGTGTTTGTCCACCACAAAGTGTACTTGGCGGGAGGGGTTGAATCCGGAACCCCAAGCGCCAGAAGTGAACGCTCTACCACTGAAGCACCGCGGCCCCAACATAGGTTTGATTTTGACAAAGAGGTATGCTCTTATGCTTCATTAAAAGCATATTTTCCTAGTATTTTCTAGTGATACGATTATGCAATTAGCTTAATTTTTCGTTTTCTTTGTTACTGAAAAGTTATAAAAAAGTTACTTTTCTGGCTTTCAATCTGTTATTACTGCAACCGTATCCATTTCCATGTCCATCAAACTTAGTCCATTTAATCGTTCTTGAAATATAGTTGATCTCAAACAATTCTTCATTAACTTTAGCTGAACTTGTTTGATACACAACAAGTGACAAAAGCGTGTGAGTTAAACGATATTTAATTTATCTTCGATGCAGTAGCGGTCCTTCAAAATAAGACCCCACGCAAAAAATATATATATATATTTTCAGGGATCCTTAGGCCTATAAAACAATTCAGTCCTTTCCAACATAATCGTTCTAAATCAGGCAATGAGTAACACAATGTAAACAGAAGGAGTGACGCACCCAAGATTTTTCTTTTGGGTTCGAAGGTTTTTCGGAGTAGCTAACAAAGTACAAACACTCGTAATTTTGTGTATTTGACCCCTGAAATTATGCTAACTTTTTAAGAAAAGTTCTAGGGGATTCAGACTCTCGGACCATCTCCGTTGGTGCATACCTGAACACAAGTAACTATGTAATAATCAAAACTTTATTTCGCATTAGGACTATTACCAAATGTTTAAAAATATCCCTCCATATGATACAACGAGCACGAGCATATATATATATATATATATATATATATATATATATATATATATATATATATATATATATATATGCCCTAATGACGTTTCGATTACACTAGCCAATAAAATTTTCCTTCTTTTATGTAACTGGCATGAGAACAGCTAATCTTTATGTTTTCGGATATGCTGATAACAAAAATGCTAATGAAAATCAAAAATTAGCTCTCGTTTTGAAGTTATGATAATTTTACGTTATTTCATGCATAAGCTTATACATGTATTTCCCTTGTTGTTATCCTTCGGAAGAAGGTCACAGGCGCAACCACTTTGCCTGTCGTTTGTAGTTTTCCGCTGGTGATTCCCTAATTAGTGTTCAGCAGTAATCGGCTAACATTAATGTATTCCACTTTCCCTGATATCTCATTTCCATGTCCGAAATTTGCTGGTGGAAGCGTTCTTCGTGCTCGTCGCTTACAGCATCACAGTTGTCAGGAGAGAAGTCCAAGTGGGAATCTAAGTAATGTAGCTTTAAAGACATGTTGCATCCCAGTCTATCGTAGCAATGCAGAAAATTACCACAAGATCCTTATAGTTTTCTGCCCTCTTATTTTCTAAAAAGTTTGTTGATACTTGAACAAAGGCATTCCACGCTAACTTTTCATCATCTGTCAGGATGGTGTTGAAATGCTCATCTTTGTAGAGTTTGCGTATTTGGGGACCTACGAAAATCCCCTTTTATTTTCGAATCACTAAGACGTGGAAATTTCTCGCGCAAATAGGGAGATGATTTACCAGTTCTGTCCGTGGCCTTAACGAAGTGTTTCATTAGGCCCAGTTTTACATGAAGAGCAGAAAGAATTATGTTCTTGAATTCGATAAGTGCTTCGTGCATAACATTGTATGATCCTGGTTCAAGTGATTGACGCCTAGGTCAATCCTTCTTTTTATAATGAAGTGCTTTGGCGCGGCTATGCTAGAGGCACAGGAAGCAAGAGAATTTGGTGTAGCACTGTTGTAGCCCAAGTAATATGCCTATGACTCTCAGATCCCCGGAAATCTGCCATTTAAGCTTGTCATAGTTCAATCACGACAGCAATTATTTCATGTTATCACATGTTTCTTTCATGTAAGATACATACCCAATCGGAATCAGTGGTAACACGTTGCCATTGTGCACGAGGACATATTTAAGACTTATTTTGGAGGAGTCGATGAACAACCTCCACTCATCACTTTTATTGTCAATGCCCATAGCTGCCATTAGTCCCTCTCCATCACAACAAATTACCAAGTTCTTTTCAATTTCCAAAAAATGGAGGTAGCATCATATGGCGGTTACGGAATGCAGCCACATTTACCGTCTTATCTAGGCAATTCCACTGTTGTAGCTTGACGCCAATAGTTCAGCTTTATCTTTCGGAATTCCAAATCTCTCACTAGATTATTAAGTTCACACTGTGTTATTTTGTGATTCTGTATACTCATCGTTACACACAAAAGCAGAATCTTTCGAAGAAGTGGATTTTGAAGGTGATGGTGCAGCAATAGTTTCACTACCGTCCTCATCATTATCACAATCAGGTAAGACAGGAACAGGCTGTCCGTCTCCTTGAGGTACTGGTCACATGGCCGACGGTATGTTAGGATATATCAAGGAAGACTTTTTCTTCCTGAAAATAGTATGTGTTAATGGAGTTGTCATACAAAAATAACAATCATCCACATGGTGTGATGGTTCTCGTCACATCATGGGTATAGTAAAACCCATGGAAGATCTTTTACTATTCAATCAGGAATGAAGACTCGAGACACAAGATATTCTTCACACATGAGGAGCCCAAGGCTTGTCCTGGTCCCCAATTTCAGAGCCAAATTACCGTCTCTACGCCTATGGCATTTTTGGCCTCCTTTGCGATTTGAATTTAGCCTGTTCAGAAATGTAGCAAAAATTGTGAGCACTGTACGAGGCATATTGAATCACAGGAATTACAATGACCACACGCACTAACTACACTTCTATAACACGTTCTTCCAGCACACGTACCAACATAACTTGTAACAGACTGAAACTACGCTTAAATAAAATATGCTCCTCTCCTCCCTCCTCTTCCACTATCCCCCATTGTCGCAACAAGCCCTGGCTAAAAATAGTGACAAAATACACACAGCTTTTGTTGCCTTTGGAAACTTAATCACTCTGTTTACCATCAGCGGGATTTGAAGCCTGTATGGGAAAGGATTTCAATGAATGCTAATAGAATATAATACTTATAATTAAATGCCCCCTTAACATAAAAACGAGAGCTAATTCGAGTTTTTCATTGTCGTTTTCGTTGTCAACGTGGTCGATATAGTTCATAAACATTTATTTCATTCCAGTTACATTTTCACTGTTGGCTAGTGTTACAGTTTCGATTTCGATTAGTTACCCTTTTCAGTCATATACGTATATACAATAATCGCCTCGATTCGGGTCGCTGTTCGGGCATCAATTTATTTATGTAACTGCTTTCCTGAGTCTGTCCTCCGCTTTCCCACCAATGAGTATTTTCCGGAGACCTGGACTTACCTGGGTAAGACGTTGAAGGACAGCTCGAAAAAGTGATTACAGAATCGTTTCTGAATTGCCCACCGGTCTCAAGAATGAGATAAGCATTAGGCACCGAGACGTTCGGATGTCTCGTCTCGAAAACCTCATGGACGATCAGACGATCACTCAGATCACAACTTACACAAACACTATTCATACACACAACAAAAACACACTGGATTAAAAGACACTATGCTTATTTATTAAATACTATATATAAAGATAACGGATTAGAAAAACAATCACAACACTCAATACTGAATATATATAATTATTTTCATTAATAAAATCACACTTTGCTTTTTCACTACACTATAGCCCTTTATCACTTTTATATATCGGTATAAAAGATTATGATTAGGATTCCACTAGAGATACTTTTCTCACACCATTAGTGCACTTGGGGGATTAGCACTGGGGAAATGTCACCGGGATAATTCCACAAAGTAATATAGTTGCTGCTCCAAACAATCCTCAAATGTCGACGTTATTCCTCAGTAAAAATAGGTAGACGGTCACCAAAATGGAATGATAATGTTGGAGGGCGCGTTTATAACTTACAATGTTAGACGCACAAGGTTTGAAAACCTAGGATTTCACTGATTGGGGCTAGCCATAACTAAGTCCTTGACTGGCTAATAACGTATACTCCTTAGCACAACATTACACTTGATGCCCGATGCAACGTGCGGGGTTGCTACATCGAAACGTGAAGTAACACTCTTCGAACTCAGAGGTTCGAGATGCGAACTGCACTGATCGACTGATCAATGTTGGTAGTTCATTCCCAAAAGCACTCAGTTAAATCACCTGTATGTATATGCAAATAGAACATAAAAAAGAGTTGACGTTAATTTTAGTCTACTGGCCACGACGCACGAGACATTGCGATAATTTGGGTTTGGGAACGTTTAGATAACAAGCTGGTTAAGCGATGTGGCTGGCGTCGTTCTGGAGTTCCAAATAACCATAGAACATACTCTTTACATATTAATAAGTCAGGGAGAAACACTCATTAGCTTCGTCGCTCACTAAAATGTTCTCACCACAAAGTAACGTTATATATATATATATATATATATATATATATATATATATATATATATATGAAAAACGATTAAAGACTTCTTTGTCTTGTTGCGTGCGAAAAAACAGTTCCCATCGCAAAAAGAACTTATTTGTGTCGCAGAATAAAGTATAAATCGAAAAATAGTCACTGTCTTTATGAAATATACAGAACGTCCACAAAAATACTTCTACAAAATGGTGGCGGCTATAGATTGGTGTCCGACTAAAGGATCAACCTGTGAAGTACATACGACATACAGGTTAAGGACTCTTGGCCGTTTAATAAGATTGGGATAAAGTTAGGGTTTTCACCAAAAAATTATGATTAGTTGGCAACACTGTGATATGGTGTGAGATTTTCGTGCATAAACGATCAATGTTTTTTTATCTGAAAAAGGTTATTTAAAATAGTTAAGTAACTTGTCGTTCACTCACTACAACAAAATATGTTGAGGTTCCTGCATGAGCAATATCCAGTACAAATGTTCCATAAAGTAATAAGATCCTCTTGAATGACTGGTGCGGTTGTTTCCTTATCTCCTGTTTCTTCGTATATAGAAGTCCATTTTGTCTTCCTATGACGAACATCCCACGTTGTTTTTTGACGTTGAGTTGATGAGGTGAGAAGGGAAGGTTTTTTAATACACTGGTGTGAGAAACGAGGTATGGGTTACACCTGTATGATAACTTTTTTCACTGAAAGTGCGCAAAAAGCGTTTATAGGGGCTATTTAAATTGTTACTTATTTTTTCTTTTTTTAAAAATACTTTTCGTAAAATGTTTTAAAGTGTTCCGTTTCGATCATTTTATATCATAAAAGATGAAGTAAATATACACACATAATAACTATTCATAAAATATTGACTTCAATAATTATTAAACATCTCAATAAAAGTTAGCAAACTTTTCCTTTTAGAATATGCTTATATCTGTATTTAAAACATTAAAACATGAATAAATAAGCAAATAACAAAAAATGAAAAACATATTAAAGTATTAAAATTATTGTCGAAGATTCAATATTAGCGTCATATACTGGAGAAATATGAAAATCATTGAAAAAGTAAAATGAATGAAAATGTAAACACACTATAGACTGACAATATACAAACAAAATAAGGTTTTCACCTGTATGTCCTCTTTTATTTAAATAGTGCTTCGTGTTGCTTAGCGAAAAGAACGAAAATTCATTTTTCCAATAATAAAAAAAACTTAAGTGTCAAAGCTGACATTCATAGTAATTCCAACAAACAATCATGATTCTGTATATCAAGAAAAAGATTGTGATATCTTTCACATGTATGAAGAAAATTCCGCACGCCATAAGGATCACAGTGACATCTGCTTGCCATGTGAAAATCGAAACTTTAATTCAATAATGCTCAATATACGAACGATTTCATCCTGGAACAAAATTATTATTATTAGCGTAGGCCTAGAATAATAATTGTTATTCACTTTCAGAAAACGTAAATATTGTAGTTACCAGAACATGTGAGTATTATCTGCTAAAGAACTTATTAATAAAACGTTGAAAACTATACATTGTAGATCCAAGTTTCTCAAAAGTCTAAATCTCGGAAATTGACTCACTAGTCCAAACATTCCTGAAAATAAACGGTCATTACGCCATGAATTGACCAAAACCATAGGTGGGAAAGTGTATACTGCATACGCACAAAATGAAATCGTATCCTATGATGCAAAACTAAAAACGTGAAAAGGCCTGCAATCATAGGCACTTATAAAATGTTTCTATACATAACTGATATATAAACACTTTAATATTCAGTAAAATACACGTATGTTCCTTGGAACATCGATAATATACCGTTATTCGGTCTTCCACCTAGGAGAAAAATGTGTAAAGACACAAAATACAAATGCTGTGGTAGCATCGTAAAAATATGTCTGCAAAACAGAATACATGAGACAGTAGTGGAGTAATCTCTTTTCTGGGCCACTTTTCCTCTCCCAATACTTTAACCAATACTATTTGGCACAGAAGAATACCACAAACCATTTATAGAATGGCCCATAAATCCTTACAACTAACTATACTAAGTTACATAGCGCAAGATCATAGGCTTTATAGTTGCATCCATAGAACCTTATATCTAAGAACTATAACTACAATACATCTAGATCTACATCTTATAACTACAATTCATTTACTATCTACACTGAAAGAACAAGACAAATCTTATTCTAATGAAAATCAATTTAAACTTTATGGCATAATAACCATAAAACTCTTATATCTAACTAAAACTAATCGTACATCTACATCTCTTCTATCTTATAATGCCCACATGGGAGGGTGTTTATTCCATCTTCTGAAACACATCTCTTACCATAAACACAACTTAATGCTAGTTTGTTTACTTCTACACTGTACAAATCGAGCATATAACTTCTGATTAAATTCATCTTTTTATAATATTATTTTTGCTTGAACAAACAGTCTTTATAATGTTTAAATGAAAGTTCTTTACTTATAACATTTTTCTTAACCCCTTTTGCTTTTTTTTACATTTATCTTTTTCAAATTTGATTGAATACATTTTGATCTTAAACCAACAAATTCTTCTATGATTGTTCCTTTAAGTTCATCTTTCATTTTACCCAGTACTTTTTTATTTATTTTGGTATCTCGTATTTGTTATTTTTTGGATAATCACTTGTATCGAACTAATTAATAAAACTTTTGAAGTCTTCGTATATATTTTTAGTTTGAATTTGATAAATGTAACTATCTGTATCTGTGTAACAGATTTCTATTTTGTCGATAATTAGGTTTCATCACATTATAGTGAAAATCGTACAATAAATGTTTTGACAAATCTAAAATTGACATAGCTACATAAATCGGTTAGTTAAAATGCACTTTAACTCTATTCATATGAACAGCTACTCAATTTTCCGTAAAAGCTATAGTGTTTTTATAGTTTGGTTTTGCTACAAACTTCTCAAATTTTTTGTCATCACTTACTAGTTTAATGTTAAATCTCTTTCTAATATTTTCCATAGTTTTTCCAAAAACTGAATTGTTGATTAGTTTATAAAAGTCTTTCTCAAAATCATTTGTTGCTTTAGTTCTCATCTGTGTGTTTAAATCTATGTAATTATTTAACCAATCTGATTGTTCAAGCTATTACTCGATGAATTTTCTTAAGTTTTAATCCAAGTGATAAACATTGTTTTGTTTCGATAGTGAATTACGTATTTTTCTTTATCGTATAAAGTTGTTAACAGTTTTGATTGTTTTGAACCAGGTGGGCACATGTTTTGAGGAGTTAATGGCTAGTCATGCAATTCTTTCGGATATTAAAGATCAACTTCTAAAATGTAACTTTATCAGAAATATCAAGAACATTTGCAAAATCTATTTCTTTTATTTCTTCTTCACTTAACCAATTAAATCCCTTAAATGGTAATTATTGACTCATTGCCCATCCATGCAAGTTGTTAGCATCCAAGTATATTAAGTAAGAATCTTTTTTATTTTCCTTATAATCTTCCATAAATTTGTTGTTTGCTTTTACGTATCTTTTACTACATTGTGATTCCTCCTCTTATGCCTTTCTCTATCATCAATACTATATCATAATCTGTTAATAATTCTAATTCTATATTTTCATCTTTAACATTGCACCCCAAGCTAAACCTGGTGCTGTCATATACCAAGCAGGATCAAGACCATATGCTTTTATACATGTTTTCCTAAAATTGTCGAATATATCTGCTAACAATAATACATCTGTTTTTAAATATAAATCATGGTATTGTCGGAGATTCTTAATGTTAAATGTTTCCCATACATTCTTTGCATATTCATAATCTTCATCGCTTATATATGTGTTAGTAAGCTTATTGAAGAATGCTTCTTTCGGTGCAAATTTTCTTTCTCTAAACCTATTACAATTGTTAACAATCATATAGATAAACACCTTTTCTTGTTACAAGTTTAAATTGTTCTTCATTAGGGTAGCAGTATTGTGTATGAATCATTTGTTCTCTTATTAGGTTTGATGATAAGTTGTCTAAACTGAAAGCCATAAATCTAAATGAAGCAATAAATTTTAATTTGATTGTTCCAACCTTTTCACTGAATGAAATGTAGCGTTCTTCGTTATTAGATATTAAATCAATTGTTTCTTTATTGCATCCAAGCTCTTTAATGAATAAATGCGAGTCGTATCCTGTTAAGTTATGTGTAATAACTGGCACAAACTTTGGAACTTTAACTTTTAAATTGCAATTATTACATGCAGGAGCTATAAACTCTTCTGTTACATGATCATGATGTTTAACTTTATAATTCTTTTCAGTGTATTTTCTTTGCAGTAATAACAAAATTCGGAATTATTAAATTTTGTTCTCTGT
This sequence comes from Thermobia domestica, assembly GCF_964235325.1. Classification (NCBI taxonomy): domain Eukaryota; kingdom Metazoa; phylum Arthropoda; class Insecta; order Zygentoma; family Lepismatidae; genus Thermobia; species Thermobia domestica. Next base: position 267,620,001 of record NC_137462.1, read on the forward strand.
TTTTTTTGTTAAAGACAATTCATTGATTTGCTTATAAATGTTTTATATCATTTTAGCTTCTTTCTGCAACTTATTTATGAACTTTTAACTGCATTTTTGCCTCTAAACAAAATAGATTTATTTTTAGTTACACCACTTTTAACAGTGTAATAACAAAATCCAGAAGGTTTGTGTTGTTGATTTTTTGTGTATGGTTTATTTTCTGAGTAACATTCTTCACATCCCATCACCATATGTAATAAGCATTCAAAATCAGCATAGATTACAAATGGCATTCTCATATTGTATTAATAGATTTTAAATTTAACATATGTGTTTTCTTCAGGCATTGTTATTTTTACTGCTTCAGTTGATGAACAATCTTGCTCATGTTTATCTAATGCACTTTGTGGGTAAAAGTATAACAAACATCAATCATACAAATGTTTCCATTTTCTCATTTGAGAATTAACTAATCCACTCAAGTCTTTAATCCAACAATAATGTGTTTTTCTTTCTCTTCTTCAACAAGTTGTTTTATATATAATAAATTTACATGTTTTCTTTTTTATTCCGTGTGTGATGTAATGTATAGATTGAATAGTCTTTATCATACGCATAAACATTTATAGAAATATTAAATATTTTTTCAACTTTTGGAATAACGCTTAGTTTTACAGGAAAATGAATATCTTTTAGTTTAGATTCTAAGTTTGATAATAGTTCATTATTTTTTGGTACTCATTCAGGAAGTGACTGCTGGATATAAGGCTCTGTATAATGAGTATTAAAAGCATTTTTCATCTTCATTCTTTACATTAATTACTGCCCCTTTGTTTTGAATCTGTTTAGGTAATTCTATGTATGGTGATCCTCTGTATGGTACATATTTAACGATTGCTAGTTCTAAAAAGTTAATATTTATAATAGCCCAGCTTGAAACTCTAGCTTGAAACTCATCCATTCTTTTCCTTAATACTTGTTTCATATTAGTTAGTGTTTCTTTTAAATTGGTTGATTGGTATATTTCCCGGTTTTCAATATTAAAATAAAACTCTTGAATTTGTTTTCCTTTCTTATATTTACAACTTAATCATAGATTAATTTTCAATGAGCCATGTTTTTGTAAGCTGAGTTGTATTCTGTTTAATATAGCTTTGGATGTTGTTTTAATATAATGTTCTAATGGATCTTCTGCCTTATATTGTGAGTCTCCATGTTTCTAATCTTGATTTGAATGTAGTATTTTGACGTTTTCATCGATTGGCATTGATTCAACTTTGACTTTCGGTTCCTTAAATATCTCTTTTTTAAATGGAAATGTTCGGCTAAAGTTTAATCTGTTTTGTTCATCTTCATGTTGTTTAATACAATTTATAAGTTCTGCTTTTCTTAATCGGAAATAACCTCTTATCTCTTTCCCTTTACATATTCTTCTTAACTCTACTAAAGCAAATTTATTCATCTTATTTATTATAGAGAAAATAAATAAATTAATTCATTTTCGGCTTTTTTGGACGTAGCCCATCAGTCACAAACTATTTAATAAAACTAATTTCATTTTCAACTACATATTCTATTGCTAGATTTTATTTATTGATATTGATATTGAGATATAATCATTTCTTCAAGAGTTTCTCGTATAGCATTATTGCTAACATTTCTCGCTAATTCATCAAGGTCTTCTTCCATCATATCATCAAATGTTTGCATATCATAATCATCATCATATTCTCTATTTGGTAAATTTCTTAAAACCTTTCTACACATAGAACATTATTGCTTCTTAACCATGGAACCATACATCCAACACAAAATATTTATGATTACAGCTAGTTTTACACATTTCAGATTCTGATTCTTTACATATCAAACATTCATTTTCACTCTTTGCCAATTCTAAACCATTTGCTAAATTAACTAACTCTATGGCCTATGGAACCCGGAGGTTCAATGCCGCGTTCACAAAAGCTCTCCACTGACTTCTATCCTTAGCTAACTGCATCCAGTTTCTACTTTGTATTCCTATCTCTGCAAGATCCATCTTAATATTGTCCTCCCATCTGCGCCTAGGTCTTCCTAAAGGTCGTTTTCCGATTGGTCTTCCAGTCAAGACATTGAAAGCGTTTCTACTTTCTTCCATTCTACTCACATGACCTGCCCACCTAAGCCTCCTAGACTTGACGACCCTAACAATGTTGAGCAAACCGTATAAATTATGTAGTTCCTCGTTATGAAGTTTCCGCCATTCCCCATTCCCGTTCATCTTGGGTCCGAATATTCGTCTCAGGACCTTGTTCTCAAATACTTTCAGTCTATGTATTTCCCTCAGAGTAAGCGACTATGTTTCGTAACCATACAGAACGACAGGCATGATTATAGTTTTGTATATCCCTTTCCGGATCCTGGCTTTTTTTGGCTATTTTTAGACTTTCAGTCAAGCAGCTACTGTATCGTCACTATTTATCCTAGGATCATGGTTCATACCTCATTCTCTTCAGAATAGAGCTGGCTTTCAAATTGTACTTGCATGCTCATACCATATACAAGAAGCGGGGGGGGAATGTCAAAGTGAAAGTTTCGGAGGGAAAATTTTTTTCTCGAACTTTGGCCCCCCTGGACCCCCCTGTGTGAACGTAGCCATCTAAAAAATCTGAGAAATAGTACTTGGTATACTGAACGTGTGTGCCAAATTTCAAGTTTTTATCTTGAATAGTAAGGGAGAGAGAAATTTTATCAAAATTTCCCACAATGCCAAAAATTACTACAAAACACTATGATCTCAGGGGAAAAAATTCCTGAGACATCCCTAATTACCCTAGGGTCATGTGTCGCCCATATTCTCTTCTGAATAGAACTGCCTTTCAGGCGGTACCATTCACATGTCTCCATCATGTATCTAAGGCGGGAAATTGCAAAAAAAGTGGATTTTTTGGTCTAAATATTCCTTTTTTTAAACTTTTAGCCCCTCTGGACCCCCCTGTTTTAACGCAGAAATCTGAAAAAATCCGTTAAATACCACTCGGTGGACTGAATGTTTGTGCACAATTTCAATCTTCTAGGTGCAAAAATAGAACCGCCAGATAAAAAATTCAGAAAATTCCCAATGTTACCCTATACAGAAGTATATTTTGAAAAAAAATTCACTGAGACGTCCCTAATTACCCTAGAATAATAATTCGACCGTCATTCTCTTCAGAATGGAACTGCCTTTCAGACGATATGACTCACGTGTCTCCATCACGTATGTGAGGCGGGAAAATCCTGAAAAACGGGATTTTTTGGGTCTAAAAATCCCTTTTCTCAGATTTTCCCCCTCTGGACCTCCTCTGTTTTAATGCAGAGATCTGAAAAAAATCTGATAAATACTACTAGGTAGGCTGAATGTTTGTGCAAAATTTCAATCTTCTAGGTGCAAAAGTAAGCCCGCCAAAAAATATACCCACCATGTCCCATTTTTCCCTATATAGAAGTATATTTTTCAAAAAATCCCTGAGACGTCCTTAATTACCCTAGGACAATGATTCGGCCGTCATTCTCTTCAGAATGGAACTGCCTTTCAGACGATATGACTCAAGTGTCCCCATCATGTATGTGAGGCGGGAAAATGACGAAAAACGGGATTTTGGGGGTAAAAATATTCCTTTTTTCACCCCTTTGGCCCTCTGTTTTTCCCCCCTGTTTTAGCACTGACATCGGAACAAAAAATCTGGTAAATACTACTCAGTGGACTGAATGTTTGTGCAAAATTTCAATCTTCTACGTAAAAAAAATAAGCCCGCCAAAAAATATTGAACATACGCTTAGAAAATGAGAAAAGAATTTTTTACTTATGACGTCATCACCTCCTATGTCTGGACGCAGGACGGTCTGAAACCATACGTAATGTCTTGTACAGCGGGGGACACTTCTAAATGGTACAGCCATATGGAGATTTACGGCTAAGGTGTACCATTTAGAAGTGTCCCCCGCTGTACAAGGCCTCTGGACTTGGAAAACAAAAAAACCCGGACGAAAAAGCTCAAATAGAAGAGAAATAACGCAATGTACCATGAAAAATGCGTATGGTACAAATTGTACCATAGGATCCGAAAGGGAATATTTTAAGCTTCAAATTCCTCGACAGAATTCGCGACGACAAGAGATTTTGAACCGAATAGTAACACGAATTCCCTGCTTTTAGTCGACATTTAATTTCTTCGTGAATATGTTTTCGTCTGTTAATATTGATTCTAGATATTTGAAACTATCCACTTTATCAAAAGTATTATTTAATATTTTAACGCATCCATAATTTGCTGTATTACGGTACCGACGCACTTCCATGTATTTAGTTTTCTCTACATTTACTTGTAAACCCTTGTCCCTGCAAGCGTTTAATAAGATCTCTGCATTTCTTTCTATTGTTCTCCTTTCATGCCCTATTAAATTTATATCATCAGCATGTGCCATAACCTAATGAATACTGTTCAACTCTAGGCCCTGGTTGCTATCTTTGATTTTCCTTATAGCGTATTCCAGAACAAAGTTAAATAATAATGGCGACAACGCATCTCCTTGTTTCAGGCCATTTTCGGCGTGAAAGCTCGTGGACAAAAATTTTCCTACCCGGACTTTACTTTGGGATTCATTTAAACATATCTTAATTAATGTAATTAGCTTTCTCGGTATTCCAAGTTCTGTAGGAACGTTGTATAATATTTCTCTCCTAACCGAGTCGTACGCCTTTCTAAAATCAATAAATAATTGATATACCGGGGTATTATATTCCCACGTTTTTCAAGTATTTGGCGAATGGTAAATATTTGGTCGATAGTTGATCGATTTCGTCTAAATCCGCACTGATAATCTCCAATAATTTCATCTGCGTATGGGGTCAGTCTTGCTAACAGAATATTTGAAAGGATTTTATAGGATGTTGACAGAAGAGAAATGCCTCGATAATTATTACAGTCAGTTTTGTCGCTTTTCTTGTGAATTGGAACAATGATTGATTCTTTCCACTCTTTTGGCAATTCTTCCTTGTTCCATATAAGGAGAATGAGTTTGTGTATCTTGTTCCACAATTTTTCGCCTCCAGCTAAAATTAACTCAGCCGGAATTTCATCTACACCCAGAGATTTGTGTTTCTTTAATTACTTTATAGCGGTTTCTACTTCTATTCGGTTTGGTTCTGGAATATACGGTTCTGCGGTGTGTATCTCCTTTTCTCCACGCACACTAGTTTTTGGTTGCGTGTTAAGCAAATTGTCAAAGAAATCTTTCCATCTAATTGAGATGCTATCTGTATCAGTGAGAACTGTACCGTCAGATTTCTTTAATATATACGCACGAGGTTGATAGCCTTTCTTAAATTCGTTGATTCCCTTATACATGTCCCGGATGTTTTTATTTTTACTATTATCTTCAAGTTCCTTAATTTTAGCTTTCAAAAATCGCGTTTCTTTGTTCGAAAAGTTTTGGAAGTTTCCCGTCTGGCACCTGCGAAATTTTGTGTAGTTATTTCATTCGGATTTTGTAGCCAGCGTAATTTTGCCTGTTTTCTCTTTTCTGCTAGTTTAATGCATTCCTGCTCGAACCATGGTTTGTTCCCACGTATTTCCGCGTGTCCTCCCCTTTTTTTTTTTTTTTTTTTTTTGTTTGCTGAAATTTTAATGCTATCTCTAATTTCAATCCAGGTATCCGCGACACTTATGCAGTTTGAATCTTCTAATCTGGTATTCCTGTCTTACCTGGCTCTCTTCTAATTTCTTTAAATTGAATCTCTCCGTTTTAGGACAATGAATATTACCTTTATTCAACAATAACCTCTCTCGTATTATCGCTGTTACCAGGTAATGATCAGTGTCACAATCAGCCCCTCTAAACGACCGGACATCAATTATGTTAGATTGTCTTCTTCTATCTACTAAATCGTGATCAATTTGATTATGTGTTTTTGCGTCTAGTGATGTCCAATTGTATGTATGAACGTCGCGATGTGGGAATTTTGTAATCTTTATGATTAGGTTTTTGGATGTTGCAAAGTTCACGAGTCTAACACCGTTGTCATTACTTTTCTTATGCAGACTTTTGTTTCCTATAATCGGTTTGAAAATATCCTTTTGTCCTACCTTCGCATTGAAATCCCCTAATAGAATTTTCATATGATATCGCGGGAGTTGGTCAAATATCAATTCCACTTCTTCGTAAAAACTGTCTTTTATATCGTCATCCCTATCTTCAGTTCGGGCATGTACATTTTAAACAATAATATCACACCACCGTCCCTTAAGAGTAATAAAAGAAAGTCTGTCAGTAACAAATTCAACCCGTTTAATTCCTGGTAATATTCGTTTGTGAACGAAAAACCCTTTTCCTAACTGGTGATTTTTATTTCCTTCCCCGTAAAAGAACGTAAAATTTCCAGAATTCACAGATCCATTTCATACCCACCTAACTTCCTGAACTCCTACTAGGTCCATCCTGTATTTCTCTAACTCACTCGTTACGGATCTTAACGCGCCTAGCCTGTAAAGACTTCCAACATTCGAAGTTCCAAATCATGTCCATTTTCTTTTGCTGAGGTCGTGCCAAGTTATCAGTCCTTGTCCGAGGCTTTTGTGAATATTTCTTAACAAGTGCTTTTTTTTTTACAGGATGAGGTTGTTAGCCCTACCCAACCCCCCAAGCTGGAGGACCACTCCTAGTCGGCTGTCCGCGACTGCTTATTCAGTATATTCGCAGCTAACCTCTATATCTAGAGGTCTTCATCTCGATCCGCAACCTGAGGACGCGCCATGCCGTGGTGACAGGAACCCACGTTACACGGCTAAACCATCACTTACATGTTTATTTACTCTTAAAAAACTAAATATATCTATTTCGCCTTTAATTTCCATTATAAAGTTTTAAGAAAATTTTCTGTAGCAACAACGTCTCAGCTAATTTAAGGCTATGCCTTTGTGTTGATATTTAAGAATGAATTCTTCACTCTTATCACGTAAATTAATATTCTTCCAAATAACTTTGTCCTGGTATTTTTCAATCAGAGGCTCATCTAACAAAAACGTAATTAGCTCTCAATCTATTAAATCACTAAAATTATTTAAAAAGTTTCCTAGTTCACAGCCTTTAGATTTATAGGTGTAGGAAACGAATCTAAAATTTAATTTGTCTCTAAATGCTCTTAAAATTGTAATTTAAATCAATGTCCCATAGAAGAGAGAGCTCTCCAGTCTAATAAATGTTTGAATGTAGTAAAAAATCCATAGATATATCATTACCATGCTCAAGTGTATATTTTGACCAATTAATGAGTGATCTTACATAACTTTTATATTCTAATACAAATGTAGGTGTAAGGTGAGAATATTTTTCAGACAATTCTTATTTCGTTCACATATTTTTTTTCCAATTTAATTTACCCACATACTTTTTATAACATCATGATGAATAACCAATTTTCTATTGGAAGATATAGCCTCCCAATCTATACACTTTTTAAACGATCGATGAAGGAAAACGTAAGTGGATGATGATATGAAACACGTTTCCAATTTAATTTTTCTCTGAAGTAATAAATAAAATTTTCAGATGAGTTCTTCAATTTAGAAAACTCTTCCCATGTTTTAATGTCTGCTTTATTAAGTACTTGAATGACGATATCTGTACAAATAGAGTTTTGAAAATATTCTACCACATATTTAGGATCTTGTTTACTAATCATATCTTTCATAACAGCAACTTCTGCTTTTAACGATACACATGCCTGTTTTGACATTACATTCGGATGTTTTTGAACCAAAGTAACCAAGTGTGCTTTTCTTAACCGCAAATAACCTCTTATTTCTTTCTCTTTACGTATCTTTCTTAACTCTACTACAGTAAATTTATCCTCCTATTAATATTAGAGAAAAATTAAAAAGTATTTCATTTTCATTTTCATTTTACATGGCTTTATGGAAATAATCCATAAAACATAAATAATTCATTTTATACAAAACACCGCTGCGGCTTAAGAAGAATCTACTTCATCATAACCTTCATAACCCTCATAGCCTCCACTATCATTTTCACTTTCACTTTCATTACCCCAAATTTATTCTTGTGAGTGTTCTGCATTCTCTTTTTCTTTTAGCTCGATTTCTTTTAATATCATGTTCTTTTCTTTAATAATATTTGTTTTTCTAATAGTGTTGTTAAGAGTTTAAGACCTTCGTGAATTAGTTTAAGTCTATCATGTAATAAATCAAAATGTTTCTCCATTTTTAGTATATAGAAAATCTTCAGTTTTCTCAAAGATTTTTTTCGTGTTTAAATCTTAAAAAAAACAAAACGCATATTCTCACTTTGGTTTTCCATCTGCTTCATTAAGAGTCTTATATAGACTTCTCTTTTGGCATCTGATAGCATAATAAGAGAAAGGATCATCTAGTTTGTTCTTCTTGTATATGATTAGGCAATTATCTTTTGAGTCATCGTCTGTATGGTGCTGCTATTTCTTTTAAGCCCTTGTTTCGAATCGTTAATCTTTCCATTGACTGTTCAACTTCTTCTAATCTTCGTAATCGTTTGTAATTCTTCCACATCATCATGTATTGTCTTAAATCTTGGATAAAATAGTCAAAAATAATTCGGTTACATTTGATATAAAATTCAGGAGAGATCCAATTTGATATTGCGAATATTATTGTTTTGAACAGATGTACCTCTTATTATGTCGTATATCTCTCCTTTACCTCCATGAATTACTTTTTTAATTTCTGCACCCGGAATACCGGTTCTAGAAACATAATCGATTAACTCTTTAGATTGCTTATTTTGTAACCAGTGATCAAACCTTCTACCTGCACTCTGACACAACTAAGTAGCGTTAAAGCATTCTGTCTCCTTATCTATGATCAATTTAAAATCACCAAATAAACCGTACCAATAGTTAACTTTTGATTTGCTGGTAACAAATATCGTTTAAACTAAGAGAATTATCCATAGTGCTCATATTTATTGTATAGAAAATATTTTTTTAAATTTCCTCTTCCTTTTACGGTATTTAACCATAAAAGTTATTTAAACTACTACATTTTCTTTATCTATCCAACTATTGAGAGTCATCAAACTCTAACCATTTAACATATACCTTATCGCCTTTCTTTCTTAATACTTTTTCTACAATGTACTAATCTTTATATTCAGTTCATAATAGTTCTTGCTCATAGAACCTTTCTTGCACGTCTTCGTTATTTAAATCTTTAATTCTGTATGTTGGTGGGTTAGATGGAATAACCTCTTTAATAACAAACATTTCTGCAGACCAATTAGGTATATATTCTTTCTCAAACAACCCTTTAGATTTACTTATACGAACATAATCTCCAATCTTTTATCTAGGCTTAACAAGCTTATATTCTTTCTTATACACTCTTTCCAATATTATTTGTTCATTCTTTTTATTAACTTCTACTGGCTGTAAACCAATTGTTCTATGCACTCGATTATTATACTCGCTAACTAATGTTGGTAATATCTCTGTCCATTTATAATTTCCTTGTGCTGTAAATTTTTCCACATGTTTTGTTTAAGCGTTCTATTAAAACCCTCAACAACAGAAGCTTTCTTACCACTATAGGTTGAGTAATGATTGATCCTATTTTGCTCCTTCAACTCCGTAAACTCTTTATTGTAAAACTCTTTGAATTGATCCGTTTGTAAATTATTAGTTTTTTTTATTTTTAATATTGATTGAAATGCTTCTGTAACATTCTTTCCACTTTTATTTTTAACAGGAACAGCGAATGCATATTTCGGGAATACATCTATAATCGTTAACAAATACTTATACCCCTTATTTAATTTGGAAACACCTTTTAGTCTCCACTATCCATTTCTACAAGATCAGCTTGCCATAAATCATCTATACCTTTTATAATAACACTTACCCTAGTATAATTTCTTCTTGCAGGCTTGTGAATTTCTTCTATAATATCTTCTCTAACACCTTTGTCTTCTTCTAGTCAACCAGTCTTTTTCACAAATTGGATTTTATTAATTCCACATATACTACATATTCCTTTCTCTTTCTTTAAGTATCTTCCATTCTTTGCTTGTTCTATTCTAATGGTATCTTTCTTCGTATCTGTTGATTTCTTACACTTAACACAATACATCATCATTGCTATTTATTATAGAGATAATCATTAAAGTTAATAATTATCACCGCCTAATATTAAACTACCAGCATTCATATTTTCATCATCATTCTGATCCTCATCTCTTTCTACATACATACGAACAAAGAATAATTTACCATGTTTCTGATCAGAATCATTACTTGGATGAATTGATAACTTATCATTTATATTAAAATGTATGGAAAACCTTTCCACTGGAGTATCATTTAAACATTCATCTATATAATAACTATTTACACTTAATTCCATGTGCATTTTTTACCATCATAGAGAAATTTGTATCCAATAGATAAATTGTGTATTAAAAAGACTGGTTTTCCACATCTTCTGTCAATCGACATGGTAACTATAATTTCATTCCGTTTAATTAAGTTTAGCTCTTCTTTTAATGTTTCAATATCTTTTTTCGTACCAGTGTTTTCTAACTCAGATGCATATTTGACATTACCAAAGATATCCATATTTATTGTATAGTAAATGCTAATTCTCACGATATAACTCTTTCTATATACATTGTATCAAATAATAATTGTCCTTCTTCCATAGCTGAATTTTTTGTGGTTGGAACATATGTATATTATTCTTACTAATTCAAAAGGAAAATTTTCAATTAGAGTATCGTTTACAAATATCTTTAAGAAGTATTTATCAACATTTAATTCCATGTGCATTATTTTTCCATTATAGGGAAATTTTTAACCATTAGATAGAATAAATATTCTAAAGACTGGATCTTTAACATTTTTAGCTCTCAATCGACATAATAGGTTTACAGTTTCCTTTTGCATAATTAATTTAGTAGTATCTCTTTTCATCATTTGAAAGTCATCTTTCTTTCTTTCTATATGTGTCTTGTAATGTGGTTAATACATCTTCGAACCTTTGTCTATTGGTTTCTAATTGAGCGTTAATATTGGCTTCTAATGATCTAACGAGGGAACCTATCCAAGTGTAACTCTGACTTCGAGTCGAGATTATGGCCGTTGGATACATTGTCCCAAAAGAACATAACACGAAAAGGGATACATCCTCGATCTCAACCGTTGCGGAGATATAGGCGTGAAAAGTTAGAAATTGAGCTCCTTACTATACATTACAAACTCAGATTCCGGGTCAGATTTTTCGGAATACGAGGGTCAATTAGCATATTTTATGAAAGCTATTGTTAAATAAAAGAAGATAGAACAAATTTCAACTCTCTACGATAACCCTGTGCAAACGGGCAACTGGTCAAATGTCAATACAACCTACATCAGAAATCTATGGCCACTATTCTAAATCCGTTAAGCTGCGACAATAACAAAACAGAAAACACTTTTAAAAGTGCAGGTATTGAAGTAAATCAAATTGCTGCAGAGTCTCTCACAGAATCGCACAACGGACTTTATCCAAGCGTAAGTGTGACTTTGAATGACCAATGGACCATAGAATGACCATGACCATTGAATTTCGTGTCCTAGAAGAAAAATGATATTTTCTCAATTGCAACCACCTTTCTCAAGGGAGATCAGTTGATTTGAACGCACACACACGAGTACCGTAGGCAAGCGCTTTGACAAGTAAATCACGCCGATGGCAACGTTCTTCTATAAGCTTTTCCCTTTTCGTACGTTCACTATGTTTTTACCCATCTTCTACTCCACTATGCTCCTGTTTTTCTTTGTCACGTTTGCAGTTACCAAGCTAGTTTCCAATTGTACATTTTTACGAAATATTATTCTTGATCATTTCCTATATCCCTAGACAAGCACCCTCCGATATACTTTGTTTTTGCATCACTATTCACGTTTTCTCCACTATCTTATTCTTGAATATGCCTCAAAGTTTCAAGATCAATCCTTTTCGTCTTTTCCATCATGTTTCTTGTTCAGCACATCCCCCGAAGAAATTTCCTGGTGCACTCTACGAATTTTGGGTCCCGATTCGCGAAGCATATACCGTTGCCTTTTGAACTTCTCACCCTCTACGATGGTTGCGATTAAGAATGTACCCTTTCTCTTCTAGGACACGAAATACAATGATCATGGCCATTCTATAGTCCATTGGTCATTCGGCGTCACACTTATACTTGGATAAGGTTCGTTGTGCGACTCTGTGAGAAACTGCAGCAATTTGATTTACTTCAATACCTTGCACTTTTAAGCGTGTTTTTCTGTTTTGTTATTGTCACAACTTAACGGATTTAGAAGAGTGGCCATAGATTTTCTGATGTAGGTTGTATTATTTTGTCCGGTTGACCGTTTGCACAGGGTTATCGTAGATAGTTGAGATTTGTTCTATCTTCTTTTATTTAACAATAGCTTTCATACAATATGTTACTTGACCCACTGTTCCATTTGCAAATTTTGAGTTGGACCCCGCCTGGGACCCTGCGAGTGCCCCAGGGACAAATTTTTCATTCAAAATGTGCTGGTCTCCCCACACTAATTTGATATGTATTCGCTGAGTTTCCTTACCCAACCGTTTCCGAAAAATCTGAACCGGAATCTGACTTTGTAATGTATAGTAAGGAGCTCAATTTCTAAATTTTAACACATCTCCGCAACGGTTGAGATCGAGGATGTATCCCTTTTCGTGTTATGTTCTTTTGGGACAAGGTATCCAACGACCATAGTATCGACTCGAAGTCAGAGATACACTTGGATAGGTTCCCTCGTAAGTTGACTTCCGCTAACAGCATTATTTAAATTCTCTAATAATTTTAATTTCTCCTCACTAATATTAATATCACCTTTCCTATCTATAATATTACCAAAGATATCCATATTTATTATAAAGGAAATGACCAACTTAGTATCTCCAGTATCTTTAGTATCTCCATCTGCTTATTAGATTGTTTAAATTCAATATCAAAATGTATATTATGTTTTTTTAATAAATAATACAAAACACACTTTACATTGATAAAATGACTTTTCTTAAATTGATAAAGTTCTCAAAAGATGTCATATAATTCTTCAAACTCATATACTAGTTCAGCCCTCAATTTTAATTCTAATCTTAATGGCTTCTGATCTGTAAAGTGAAAGTGTATTAAGTAAACATCATCGTAAAAGGTTGAGTATTTGTGCTTCTTAAGTACTCTTAAAACATATTTTACTGTTATTTGATCTTTTGGTATATTAAATTCATAATCTAATACGTTATATATTTCTTTTGGTATAATTCTATTCTGTAAAGCTTGTATACGAGACAATTGTAGTTTAAATCTTTTTACACTATTATACCATGGTTTTCTGGTGTAACAATTTATTGTTCTTTCATCTATATAACTACAATTGGTGTTCTTTCCGAGGCTCATTTTCAAATCGTTTAAACTAATTACTGGATATAACTTTCTCAATTCTTCTTCTGTATACAAAAACTTAGGAATAAACATTTTCCAAAAATCAACAACCTTATATGCATTATTTTTATCCTTTAAGTATATATTTTTAACATACTTGCAATACTCAAAATAATTCAAATAATCAGTCCCACTAAGCTCATCTTGATGTTTCTCAAAATACTCCGTAATTCTATTATGTATAGTTTCCATATTTATTTTAAACAAAAAACTTGTATGACAATCAAACCATAAGAATTAAATACATAAATAGTTTTTTTTTATTTTTTCATACACATAACATCACTAAAAGAACAACCTTGATTTAAAAGATTAAAAACCTTAACACAAAGATGTCCACAAGTGACTGAATTAAAATCTTGTATCCGTTCGTCATTATAAAATAATCATTTCCAAGATATTATATTAAGGTTTAGGTGGTTCTCCTCCATAAGAATCAAATACATACTTAACTTTATTATCTTTCCAATAACATATCTATTGTGTACCAACGTTTTCTGATCTATCTAAGTTAACAACTCCACACTCTTCCTTATAAGTAGTTTTAGTCAATTCATCACTCATAAACACTCCTCGAAAATGTTTTACCTTCACCAATCTCTCTATATCGAAGTTGATTAATGGTTTTAGTTTTTTACTTTCTGCACCTTGTTTTTCTTACATTGCTAAGTTGTGTCTCTTTTGTTCTTCTAATTCTTGTTTATTATTTTTGCATCTATAACAGTTTGGCGATAGCTGCTGATCCTCCTGCTAAAGAACAACTGCTCCTAATGCTGCGAAAATAGCGGGTATTGTAAAAGTAAAACCACCGATATGTTCTTCCGGAGAACTTTTAATCTTTTTCATTTGTGCAATATGATGAGTTACTGAAAGTTTGATGTAGAGATTAGGGAGAACATCAGACGGGATAAAGAAATAACGAAAGTAAAAGCGGAAAATGTAGAGTTGAAAACTCAACTAAAACAACAGGTTATAGAATTGAATGATCTTAACCAATACGGACGTAACAAAAACATAGAAATTCATGGAAGCCAAGAGCGTGTTGGTGAGAATTTGAAAGAAATTGTAATTGACATGGCAGGAAAATTGCGATTAAATTGCGAAGAACAAGATATAGATGTAGTACACCGAATTCCAAATGGTACTAATAAAAACAAGAGAAAAGCAATAATTGTGCAGTTCAAGACACGATCGGTAAGGGATAGGTGGTTAAGTAAAAGAAATACAGGGTTGGTTAGCAATAACTTAGTTTCTGGAAGTGATGATCAAAAAATTTTTGTGAATGTAAATTTGTCCCCTAGAAATAAGCAATTTTTTTGAAAGGCAGGAAACGCTGCAAGAAATACTCACCACAAATTTTGTTGGATTAGTACTAGTGGCCAAATCTTAATTAGAAAAAATGAAAGTAGTCCGGTAATGATTATAAAAACTGAAGATGATTTGCCAGGTTTCCCTAATTCTATCAATGAAGGAGACAGCACTTTGCCCATTAATTGAGTAATGTACTTGGATGATGATAGTAAGTAAACGAAAATTAAGTCTAAAGAGTGTATTAAATATACATATTTAATTAAATCTATTATGTGGAGTGAATTGAAAGGTGTAATGTTTAGAATAATAAGCAGATTAGTAATTTCAATATTTTTAATGATATACTATTTAAATCTATTTAAGTATGATGACTGGTACATAGCATTTTTAATGAATCTATATAGCATTATGGTAAAATATTTACTTTTCTGTCGTGTAAGAAGAGCTCGAATACTTGTTCAAAAATAATTCACAACACTATTTACTTATTTATATTACAAACTATTCTAGTAGTATATCAGTAGTTAATAGCACATTTGATATATTCTACCAAAATGACAACGGTTTAAAAACAAAAGTTAATAATTTTTATCTGAGCTCAACTATGTATGATTTTGACTGTGTGGCTATTACTGAGTCATGGTTACAAGCTGAAATATTTAGTACTGAACTGTTTGATAACAAGTATCAAGTTTTTAGGA
Source organism: Thermobia domestica (assembly GCF_964235325.1). Lineage (NCBI taxonomy): Eukaryota > Metazoa > Arthropoda > Insecta > Zygentoma > Lepismatidae > Thermobia > Thermobia domestica. The sequence continues at coordinate 267,635,507 of NC_137462.1, forward strand.
AGGATAGAGATATGGAACGTTGCGGAATGCATGATGGGGGTGGTGTGCTCTTAGCTGTTAACAATAATTATACTTCAGAGAGATTAAATGAATTTGAATTACCGAACTATGAAGATTTGTGGGTCAGAATTGAGTTATCTAATTCAACTTTTATATACGTTTGTGTAATATATTTCCCTCCCTATAGCAAAGAAGAGTATTATTTAGATTTTTTTTAGAAATATTGAAAGATTCAAAGAACTATCATTGTCCCATAATGTTCTCATTATCGGTGATCTAGAATTTTAGATGTAGTATTAACTAACATACCTAATATTGAAGTTGCCAAATCAGACGTTTGCTTTGTCCGAGAAGATAGACATCACCCGAGTTTGAGTATTAGTATTCAGTTTCTAAAACACTGTAAAACCTATAACGAACTTGGTGACGCAGTTTATAATTTTAACAAATGTGATTTTCTGAAGCTGTATCAGCTTCTTAAAGAAAAAAATTGGGATTCCTTGTACATAATTAATGATGTAGATGAAGGTGTTAATTATTTTTATTCTGAATTGTACAAGGTACTTGATGAATGTGCACCAAAAAAGGTTAAGAGTAAACATTCCTATCCGCCATGGTTCACTGTTGAAATAATAAAAACTTTAAAGAAAAAGGATCGCATTAGACGTAAATTTAAAAAATCTAAGCGTTACTCTGATTACATGCACTTTGTAGATATTAGGAAACAAATTAAGTGTAGCATTGAATTAGCTTTTCAAAATTATAATTATCAGGTAAAAGCGAATATTGCTAATGAACCTAAGGAATTTTGGAATTACATAAATAATAGAAGATGCTCAAAAGTTAAAATGAATCAATCTGTCCTTGAATATAACGACGAAAAAATTATTGATACTAAGTTAAAATGTGAGGCTTTTGCTACACACTTTCAATCTGTTTATAATTGTGAACCATCTAATATAGATCTACATGAAATATGTTCTATTGAAGTTCCTTCAACTGTAGATATAATGGTTTTAGACAAGATCCGCGAAGCTGAAGTTGGAGAAGCAATAGACAAAATGAAAAGTAAAAGATCGTTTAGCCATGATAGTATACCGTCCTATATTTTTAAGGGTTGTAAAGAATATTTTATTAAACCATTGACTTATTTGTTTAACTTGTCTTTGACTCAATGTAAATTTCCTGCGAAATTTAAAATATCAACGGTTTGCCCGGTTCCTAAGGTTAATTCAGTAAGATTAATACAAGATCACAGACCAATAAATCTAATATCATCTCCTGCTAAAATATTCGAAGCAATCATTTATAAACATATGTTTAATCACGTATCTACGAATTTATCGGATTCTCAATATGGCTTCAGACGCAATAGATCAACTATTTCAAATTTGCTGACTATAAATCAAGTAATTAATGATTCTTTTAATAAAAGGTCTCAAGTAGATGTAGTATATACAGATTTTAAACGTGCTTTTGATTTGGTTAATCATGGGGTACTTCTTGGTAAACTGAGAATGTTTGGTATATCGCAAGAACTGGTCAAATTGTTTCATTCGTATTTGAATGAAAGAATTCAATATGTTATTTTTAATACGTAATATTAAATCTAAGGAATTCAAGGTGCATTCTGGGGTACCACAAGGATCAAATTTGGGTCCTTTACTCTTCCTTATTATGATAAATGATCTACCTAAAATGTTTCAATATAGTTCATGCTTGATATTTGCAGATGATACCAAATTGTACAAAGAAATCCGCACGGAAAGTGATTGTATTAAATTACAAACAGATGTTAATACGCTTAATGAGTGGTGTAGCAGAAATAAATTTCAGTTGAATATTTCAAAATATTATGTAATGACTTTTACTCTTAATAAAGCACGCACAATATTTGAATATACTATTGGAAATCAGATGTTAGAAAGAAAGGAAATTATAAGAGATTTAGGTGTTTGGTTTGATATTAATTTGAAATTTAAACATCATATAAATATAATAACTAACCAAGCTTTTAAAATGCTGGGTTTTATTAAGAGGTCAAGTCGTTATTTTAAAAATCAGAGGACCATTTTATCGTTGTATAATGCATTTGTTCGATCGAAACTAGAATATGCATCTATTGTTTGGGATCCATTTTATCAGTGTAGGAAACAGCAAATAGAAAAAGTTCAAAATAAGTTATTGAGATATACTGCGTATAAAATATATGGTATTCAAACTCGTTATATTCCTTATGATGAACTTTTAAAAAAATTCAAATTATCGTTACTTGAAAATAGGAGATTTATACAGCGAGTACTATATCTTAAAAAAATAATCGATAACAAGGAAGATAATGCATTCTTATTAAGCAGATTACCTTTTTATTGTCCTCGGCAAAATCTGAGAGGTAGACAGGTTTTTTATATGCCTGAAAACAGAATAAATGTAAACAGGAATTCACCACTGTGTAAATTATGTGATGCAGGTAACAAAATTGAGTCTATGGGATTGGATTTATTTCAGTATGAATTTAAGACCTTTAAGCGAAAGTGATTTCAGTTACTAAATGATAAATTGTAAAATATTTTTGTACAACATATGGAAAAAAAGATTTATAGTACTATTTCGTGTTACCAATGTTAGTTCCATATTTGGAGTTGCGTTGCATACCCTTCGATAATGATGTATAAACTTCGTACTTTGTAATTGCCTTTGGGTGTAAAGTACAAATAAATTTATAACACAATGGGTTCGATTCCCGTTGGTCCCTGTTCGGGAAGACATTTTTGTAACACAATTGGTTCGGTTCCTGTTCGGGCTAGCCATTTTTGTAACACAATTGGATTGTGTTGGGTTTGGTTCCAGTTCGGGGCAGGTATTCTGACGACCTGTGGGACTCATGTCTTGATCGGTATGCTTGTATTATGATTTCACTAAGTGTAATTATTTTATTTAGACACTGAGAATTTCCATTTGTAATGAATGTGAATGATGGAACGGAGTATAAGATTCTCTTTTGTGCAGTAGTGGTTAGAGATTGTGGGATGAATTGCATGTAGTCATTAATTAAGATGGATTCGATCCAAATCAGTTTATGCGCGTACCCACGCTCAGTGACACGCCCGATACACATCCGTACAATTTCTACACCAACCAAATAATCTTACCGTTCCAGTAGTGGTTTGAGTGAGAAACTGGTATGGAGCAACTGAAACATAATACATGTATGGTATTGATTTACTTAAACACAACTATTCTACATACAACATACATACTTACTTCAATGTTTTAGTTTGATACCTCTGTAATTTTTATATTTTAGGATTTTCATTTGTCATTTACCATCTTGAATACAAGCCCATGAATTTTATTGGAAAATTAAAAAAAAATAAAAAAAGTATTTAGAACACTTGAATTTGAATTTCAAACTATATCGACGAAGCCGGCAAATTACTTAACAAATCACCAATTCACACACGCACTGGGGTTTTGGAGATTTTGAAAAAAAAGGAGGGGGAGGCCAATAGATGTATTGGGAGGCAGTTTTCTAGAATCTTCTTTCCATTTTTCTTCAAAGGGATGTCCTATTTTCCAAGTTAGTTTCTATTTTCATTATTCAGCTGTGTAGTTGGCAATGTACTTGTCTATGTTTCCACTGATTGACAATTTACAGAATATTTTGATCTCTTGTTTTACCTATGTTCCTTTATAATAAACACGAATGAAACTCAACATTAGACTTGTTATTTAGGGCAGAACAACAACGCTGTCACAAAACTGAAAAGGTGTGCTCGTACTTAGTTTGAGCTGATTTGAGGCATTTTGTATTGTTTTCGTTGAACTTCACTATAACTTACGTGAATTATAAAATAACACAATTTCTGCAGTTCACTCCGACTTATATTGGTGCGATTTCACAAAGGATTAGTAAATTGACTTAGGATTTTGATGCCGTGCCATGTACCTCTTCTATTCATTACTGCATCCATCTTCGCGCACACCGTTCCCGCCTTCTTCCTCTAGCGTCGGTTAGCTTACTCCAATCACACCAAAGGATTATTTTAAAAAAAATATCCATAAGCAGTATTGTTAACAAAAATATGGATCACGGGTGTTAAATAATCTCGCCATTAACATATTATATTTAAAATTCTGAAATCAATAAAAACAACTTAGGATGGCTTTTGAAACTGCGGTACTATTTTTTGGGAACATCACCATATCACATCCTTTTTGTTCGGTCAACCGGAAATACAAGTTACTGCTCACAGCACTGCCAACTCATAAAAAAGGATAAAACTAACACAAAGTTTGCGTCGACGTATAATCCATCCAGCCTCATTCCAATTCAGCCAAGGAAAACTGGGAGAATTTAAAATGGAATGGGAGTGAGGGGGGCCACACGCTCACAAATTATTATTATTATTATTATTATTATTATTATTAGTTAAAGTTAAATTCATACCTCTACCTTCTTTAAACTTCTTAGCTTTATCACTTAGTTGTTTCTTTGTTAATACATGATCAATCTTTAATTTTTAAGCTCATTTTGAGGAATACTAAACGTACAGCCTTTAATAGAACACATACTTCCTATTTATTTAGGAGAAAATCTTTGTAAAAGTACAGTTGTTCTTGCACCACCAAAATAAATTAAGCTATCATTCTCATCTGTTACTTTTATCTAAAACTCATCAATCTTATCTCTTGTTAAAGAAAAAATAATGAATAAACGGGCTCATATATAATATTGTGTTTGAACCCTGCATTTGTTTTAAATGTTGTTATTACTCCTGTTTCTCTATGGGTATAATCACTATCTTAAACAAACATACCATCAGCAACATTACAGTGAACGCTAATTGTGTTAAAAGGATGAAACTTGCGTAATTTAATTCCACTATATTGTTTATTCTTTTTTTTAAAAAAAATGATAATACTCAAATCCAAGAATATCAGCTATAGTTCCTATTAGAACATCGGTATCTCCTGTTTCTATTTTTACTCTATTTGTTATATGATCTTCTTTTAATGTTATGTTTACGGATTGAGACTTTAAATAATTCTTAAGACTCTTTAAGCTATATTGTCCATTTGGTACATGGGCGGTTTTATACTCACATTTAATCCATGCATCATCTGTTACGTTTGGAGTTAGATAAGTACTGTAAAATGCAACAAGTCCTATACTTAAATCGTTATTACTATTGTCTAGTTCGTAATGAAGTTTCTTTTTCATAATAGAAGTATTACTACTTAACTTGAAGACCTTAGCCATTTATTATATACTAAATGAACGAGTTTGACTTGCCTAAGGATATTCCAAGAGAGGAAGAAATCAATTTAATAGAAGATATCATTCGAAAATTAGAATATGGCTTAAAGAAGAAAAGGAAAAAGTTACGTTTTCTTAAATATATGTATTATAGTTTAATCACTTTATCCATATTATTATCTGCAACAAGTGGTTTTATTACTGTGTTTATCCCTGTTACTGTTCATTCAATTATAACAACATCTTTAGCTACAATTAGTGCGGTTATTATAAGTTTATCTTCTAAACTTAACATTAGTAGGAAGGGTATATATAAGACTATTGTAAATTGTATTAATTCCTTTAAAAACAATTAGAGATGATAATAACATTGAATGGAGAAATGAATGAAGAGTATATTAAAGATACATGAAAAACTTAAGGGAAAATTCAAGAAGAAAATATTTGTTTAACCGAAAACTTGGTTGTCTGGAATTAACTGGCGATCGTAAGCACGTAAGTTTTGTTTATTTAATTAAATAATGTAGCAATGCTGACTTGATAGTCAAGTTAAAATCATCACCAATCAAAATATTTCCAAACCAATTTCAAATTACTTTTAATCACAAGTGCTACGTTTATGATGGATTGTGGTATTGACATTTCTCATTTTTCTTACTAATAATGAGAATGTTAATAATAACAAAAAAAGAAGGTAGCGATACTGACTTGACGTTCAAGAAGTGATCATCACAGTTACGCAAAATATGTCTTAAAATTTCAAAATTGTTCGAAAATGATTGTGCTATATATGCTGTGTCATTAAAATTTTCATATATTAAGGAGAAAAAATAATAAGCAAGAAATAGTGGCGTTGTGGCTTGACAGCCAAGTAAGTGTAAAATTAAATTTGCTTTAAATGCTTCACCTGTATTCAGTAGTTAAATTTATTGAGAACTTGTTTTCAAAAGTGTAAAAGAAAGAATACAATACTTAAATTGCAGTATTTTCGTTTTCTATGTTATTTTGATATTTTGGCTAAGTACTACCTACCAAAATAGAACAGACGAAACGAAATAAATGATTGCTTGATTTGGATTTACGTCCTTCATCAGTAATGAAGCTATAGAAGACAAGACCTCCGTTTAAAATGTGATTTGACCACTGTAGTGCGCTCGATATGAGACACAATGAGTCAACAGTAAGCAGATTCTTTACTAGACTAAGAAGAACACTAAAAAACAAAAACTACAATAGAATTTGTCCCTGTAATCTTGTATTAATTATGCATTGTGATGGTAGAGGTTCTTTTTATTAATATTGTAATATCTTCTGCATATGATGGCGCTCCACGTGCTTAACAACAACAACAAAGTAAATGACGGATATTAACAAACAACATGCGTTCCGAAAAATGACGAACGCCATCTCATTCAAGTGCCTGAGGATCTACGACTCTTGAGGAGGGCACATAAGACGCCACAATACCTTAGAAGACATCAGTCTTGCTGCTTGATAACTCCTTCCCCTTCTCTTAGCTGCGACTGCGTCCTCAGAATTCCTTATCACTCTCTTGGATTCGCCTGGGCCCTAAGAAGCTCCATAGACCCACCTCTTGGCAGCAACTGGTCCCAGATGTTCACCCAAATCTTTCCCTTGGCTGTGACTGGGCCCTAAAATTCCTTACTACTCTCTTGACTGTGCATGGGACGAGAAATGCTCCATATACCAACTTCTTGGTTGCGATTGGGCCTTATCGGTTCTCTCGACCCTGTCCCTTGTCTCTAACTGGGCCCTAAAATTCCTTATCACTCCCTTGGCTGCGCCTGGACCCTGATGTTCTCCCAAATCTGTCCCTTGGCTGTGACTGGGTCCTGAAATACTAGATACACCCACCTCTTGGCTACGGCTGGGCCTTGAGGTTTTCCCCAACCTGTCCCTTAGCTGCGACTTGGCACTTGGACATTCCAATCAACAATCACCAATAATCAAATTTCAGGGGCTCTATTAGTTTTCAGACCATCATTAGATTTATACATAATTGTATCATAATTTTGTATTAAAAATATTAAGGAAGAAAGTCTAAATCCTGTGTACATTATTGTTTCTACCAACTTTCTTTCAGTAGAGTATTTTACAATATGTTCAAATTTCAACTCAAGTACTTCATCGTCAGGGTACCTATTCACAATGTAACTTTAATTTTGATGTGTAATTCAGGAGATAGAAGAAAGGTTTAGGGTGTCTAAGACCAATCTAGTGTAATGTAATTTTATTATTTTATTGTGACGAACTTCAAAATGAAAAGTAATACAAACACAGGAGAAACAGTATATAAGCTTAGATTTTTCTAACGGGTTATCCTATGTCTTATTATCCTACGACGACTTGGTAGAAGTTCTTAGATCTCATTTCTTGTTTCTTGCTGGAATATGTGGTCACTCGCTTTTTAAAAATGTTATTTCTGATTGCACACATAGATAGATTGTTAGGTTTGGTGTCAAGCATCCAGCGCCACACATATGTATTGTAAAAATGAGAAGGCTGATAAAAGGGTAGATATTGAAAATGGAAAGACTTTTGTAAGTATGAAAGAAAAACTTTTCTACCCATACAAGGTACAACATTGTATTTAGAGAAACAAATACGAATATGTCCAATGTCACTGATGATCTACCAGATGGCCACCATTATATGTAAAATATTGAAATTTAATTTTACGTATGTTTTCTTATTGTTGCATCGTTTAACAAGCAACTAGTTTGGTTCATCAGTAGGGGAATTCAAAAGCATAAAAAGCATAATGGCATTTTACACATATGGTTGGTACCTTGAACATGGTTGTGGCCGTCTAAGGGTCCAGAAGAGACGAATTTTAAAAGCATAATTTTAGAAAATAAAGCATAAAGCATAATTTAAAATATATAGTACAATTCTTGGAAAATTCTTTTTAAGTGCAAGTTTCACACACTGTAATAATATTTTTAAAACCAGTATTTACAATGCAAAATCTTTAGAATATAACAAGGCAATAATGAGAAGCTTATTTTCATTTCTGTAAACTTTTCGGTGTAATCCTTTGAAATGGAGAAAAGAAAAAAGAAGAAAACTTCCCGACAATAACGAATAAACAATAGTTTTCTTCTAAGTATAACTGCGCAGTTATGAATGATGATTCGGAATGAACAAAAAGTACACAAGAACTTCACACTATATTGTTATGTGTGCCTCTTGAACTTGATCACATTCTGTATTTTTATGGTAGCATCTTTTACTTTCCTTTTCTGTTTATATGCACCTCTGTATAAAAAAACTCACTCGAGTAAAGCATATCTCCTTACAGTGCATTGAGTAGAAAGTTCATTAAATATGAAAGAAACTGGTTACACAAAATATTAATAAATAGGTCAAGATATTTAGAATATTTAATATATAGTGAATATTATACATTATACACGATTAATGTAAAACAATGATTGAAATTAACAATAAAGCATGATCAAGCATAATTTGGAAATAATAAATTATAATTAAACAAAAAATAAAGTGTAATGTGGGTTGTTCTATTAATCAGATATCTGTAATAAATATTCATTCTTCGTGTAGAGTATATTTGCTTATTTTTCTTCACTTAACGTATTAATGCATTTGAAATTAAATATTATTACATATATAGGTAAAATGACTGCTTTCATATAACCACTATAGCTACTGACAGTGTCTCTTCCGCCTTAACATATACAATCTTATTTTGTATTTCATATTATAATTATTAAAGAGAATAGGAGGATACTGTGAGAGAATCCCTACATAAAGCATCTCAAATTTACGCTGAATAAGACTGCATTCTCACCTGAGTTCCCCCATGATAGCTTGAGATAAAATGCTTAATTTACAATTTACAGTAGATACAAGATTATTTCGAAGACAGTATTTATGTATGCATTATAAAATATCAAAATATAATAATCGAGAAATATTCTTGCATTTTAAATACTCAACCCTATATAAATTGCAGTAAGCATGTTCAGATTTTTAGGATATGCCACTGCTAATGATACAGACAACTTTCTAAAAAGACATTTTTCCAAACTATCGTGCTCTACAGATAAAATATAGACCTTCACGTGTCATTCTTAGATGCAAGCAATTCCGCGACTTTCCTTTCTATGAGGTCCTGAAGCCTTCATGTTGTATTGAATGTTTTCTTTTAAATGGAAGATTATATGGTAACAAGGCTGGGTTATGTATGCTATTTCTACTTTATTGTTTTAGTTAGAGATATGTTGCATAGTTGTAGTTGTTGGGTATTGTGTTTTAGTTGTCGTAAACTCGTATACCGTAAAAGGTTCTTATAAGCAATTAAGCATGATCCTAGTTTTCCTTGTGTCTCTTCTTGTTTAATAGTTTGGAGTGACATGATAAATTTGTTGAAACCACCGGTTGGTATACCCCGAAGAACTCCTTCCACAAGAACGGATTCTTAAGTGGAATAAAATTACCAAATTTCTTAAGGGAATTGGATTAACATTGGTGGAATGAAAAAGAGGATTCGCGAATTAAATCGGTACATTAGGTTGATAGAACCAGATAACAGAACCAAAGAACATACAAGTGGACCTAGTTGATGGATTGATATTAAAAGAAGCGGACGAAAACTATTCTTCAAAGCAATGAACCATTTTATGATGAAAAAGCATACAATGAATCTACTGCACATTTCTAGAAACAACCAAACCTTCCTTCATCGTTTTTTGTCCCTTGTTTCCATACAACTAACAAGCAGTGCCGAGTCTAGAGTTGTAGAACAGTGAAGTCACATCAGCAGTGGTGATGAAACTGGCTTTGTACAATTCTCCAGTGGCAAAATCATTCTGCGGCTTTAGGGCTTCCAGTGATGTTTCATTTTGAAGCCATTCTTAAAATTCTCATGTTAGATACAAATATTACAGCAAAAATTCGCTATTGTATAATCATATATCCAATGCATACCTTGCATATTGTGTTATTTTTTAAACTTAACTTTACATACTTTACCCTCTTCGGGATCCTATGGTACAATTTGTACCATATGCACTTTTCATGGTATATTGCGTTATTTCTCTTCCATTTGAGCTTTTTCGTCCGATTTTTTTTGTTTTCCAAGTCCAGAGACCTTGCAGAAGACATTACGTATGGTTTTAGACCGTCCTGCGTCCAGACATAGGAGGTGATGACGTCATAAGTCAAAAATTTCTTTTCTCATTTTCTAAGCGTATGTTCAATATTTTTTGGCGGGCTTATTTTTCTACGTAGAAGATTGAAATTTTGCACAAACATTCAGTCCACCGAGTAGTATTTACCAGATTTTTGTTCCGATCTCAGTGCTAAAACAGGGGGGAACCAGAGGGGCAAAGTGGTAAAAATAGGGATTTTTTTACCCCAAAAATCCCGTTTTTCGTCATTTTCCCGCCTTACATACATGATAGGACCACGTGAGTCATACCGTCTGAAAGGCAGTTTCATTCTGAAGAGAACGACGGTCGAATTATTATACTAGGGTAATTAGGGCCGTCTCAGTGAATTTTTATTCAAATATACTTCTGTATAGGGTAAAAGTGGGGCATGGTAGGGAAATTTTTCTGGCGGGCCTATTTTTTCACGTAGAAGATTGAAATTTTGCACAAACATTCAGTCCACCGAGTAGTATTTACCAGAAGTTTTTTCCGATTTCTGCGTAAAAACAGGGGGGTTCAGAGGGGCAAAAGTTGAAAAAAGGGAAAATTTGCCCCCAAAAATCCCTTTTTCAGGAATTTCCCGCCTTAGATACATGATGGAGACATGTGAATGGTACCGCCTGAAAGACAGTTCTATTCTGAAGAGAATGATTGGCGGATTATAATCCTAGGGTAATTAGGGATGTCTCAGGAATTTTTTTCCATGAGATCATGGTGTTTTATGGTACTTTGGGGCATTGTGGGAATTTTTGATAAAAATTCTCCCGCCCTTACTATTCAAGATAGAAACTTGAAATTTGGCACACACATTCAGTATACCAAGTACTATTTATCAGATTTTTTTGATGGCTACGATCACACAGGGGGCGTCCAGGGGGGCCAAAGTTCGAGAAAAAAAATTCCCTCCGAAATTTTCACTTTGACATTTTTTTCCGCTTCTGGTATATAGTATGAGCATGCATGTGGTACCATTCGAAAGCCAGCTCTATTCTGAAGAGAATGAGGTATGAACCATGATCCTAGGATAAATAGTGACGATACAGTAGCTGCTTGACTGAAAGTCTAAAAAATAGCCCAAAAAGCCAGGATCCGGAAAGGGTTACTCAGCAGGAGAATGCAAGGTATTTAAGAAGTGAAAAGCAACTGGTCTTGATAACATTACTCAACCGATATCATGAATTGAATTTTCGTACTCGATTCTGCAAATAAAATGAAATTTATAGTTTTACGCCTCATGGTACTGCCTTTGAGGCTAAAGGAGACCTGATGAATTAATGGCAGTGAAAGTGGGGATCAAGTCACGAACTCCTTGCACCAGAGACGAGCTCTGTCCCACTGAACTACTGTTCTCCCTTCTGAATTGATTTTGTAAAAATCATTCGGTTACATACCTGGTATACATGCTTAAGAGTGTAATTGAATTGGATTGATTTTGAGTTTAACGTCCGTTCATCAACGAGGCTATTTGATACGTGGACCTACGTAGAATCCGAACGACATGAGCTCCCACCGGAAATCGAACCCGTGTCTCCTACGCCATGGGCGCGTGCGCTAACTGCTTAGCCACGAAGGAGCTCTAAGAGTGTAATTGAAACTGGCTAATCTAAATAATAGTGGAAAGTTAACTAGATTTGTATAAGTTAACTAGTAATTTCACAGTATCGGTAACATTTCAATGGTAAATCAATTTAAAATGTACTCCAAGAATACTCATTCTTTTTCTTAATCAGAGCCGTAGCTAAGGGGGGGCCAGCGGGGCGCCCGCCCCGGGCGCTGATAGCAAGGGGGCGCTGAATGAGCAAGGAGAAAGAAAAAGTGGTGTTGGACATGAGTAAAAGACGAGTCGCCCCCAGAAAGTATTGGCGCCCAATTGAATCAATATTGCTGTCGGTTATCAATTAAATACGTAGATTTCTGAAAAATTTTCTTGCTCGCTTCGCTCGCAATACAAGAGTTTAAATAAGTCAAAACAAGTTTTTACGTATTACTTAAAACTCTTAGAGAGTTATTATAGATGATTTCTTCATGACATGTGGTATACAAGGTGCCGAGTAATCACTTATAGTGTACGCAGGAACATTTTCAAAATCAGAAACCAGTTGAGAATGCTCCAAGAGCATTGTCAGAACGAACTTAAAAAGAATGGAGAGATGATATATAGACCTATATTCAACTTTGTTACTGCGTGCATGGGGGTCATAACCTAACACTTGCTCTCACATTCATCCCAGCTCAATTCAAAAGCAGCATTGCATCCAGAATGCGGTTTTCCTATAACATTTTCATGCGCTATATTTCTCAAAAGTGCCAATATGTGCAGAATTTCTCTTTGCATACAGTAAGAGCAATGCTTCCGCTACGACATATTAAAGAATCACAGATATATTATGCCCTATTTTCTACTAAAATACCATTCTATCGTTTGACCATAGTTTATATGCTTTCAGTACCACAGCATTTTCCAAATATGATATTAAGTAGGGGATTATCGTACGGATATGATAATGATATTAGAATAATTCCAAATATGATTATTGACTACATCATATCAACATTCTAAATATACAAAACGATACATACATGTCGGTCGTCTCACCATGTTTACCAGCCACTGAATATCTACACGCAATGTAGGAATAGTCGCATTCAAAGTCAATTTCCTATCTTCTGTCACTAAGCAGCGCTTCTCCGGCTTCGGCGGATAACCAAATTTACACGTCCCATGAGTTCATTGTAAACTGCTATCACTTCTTTTTCTGTACACTATCTTATGTGTACACTATTAAGGTTTTATTATAACAAATTATATCGAGTCAATCTTTTGCTTCATTTGTCGAGTTTTTGCTAAGAATTGCCTGGTTTGGCTCCACTGTGCGACGGTGAGAATGAAGGTATGAAAGTGAGAAGAGTGAAGAGACACATTCAAGCTGCTGTTTGCGCGGGAACATTAAAAATAAATGGAAACGAGGGGAACAATAACATTTTCGAACTTCAAGCAGTTGTAGAATAGGGGCTTAAGGGATCAAAACTTAGCCCAACGAAATTCGACTTTTTCAGACACTAATCACTACCAATGATTTACTTTTGAATTCCATTGACATATCAACTGTTTCCAATTAGGAGGAATTTATTGGGGTCATTTTTTCATGGACTTTTTGTATCGCCTGCATATTATTTTGTGCATACGTGTCTAGTTGTGTGATGTTTTTATCTATCTACATACATACAAAACGTAAGTACATACACTCTTTATATATGTACGTGTTAGTGTATTTTAATGTGTTAATAAATAATAAGTACCTTAAATTCGGAACTTTCATTCATTAAGAAATTAAGTAATTACTATAATTTCAGACATATTTAGTAGCCAAAGTATATTTTGGATTTTAAGTACAAACATTGAACATATTCTTCACCTCCATCGATCAATATTTAGAAATTCACAAAGAAGGATCCTTCTGAATTTCCATTACATTTCACAAAATATTTCTTACCGTAAAAAGATCGAAATTAAAATGCTATTGATGTGGTCACATACAAAATAAAATTAAAAAGTTTACAATTATTACTGGAAATTAATACTGTCACCCATTTCGAACAATTTAAAAGTACAGTTTTTAATGTATTGAAATTTCATTTCTTATCTATAGTATGAAACGCTGTAAATAGTACTAACTTTCCATAACTGTTCTCTTACTGTATACAACCAAAGGTAGTTTTGTCAAGTTTAACAAAAAGCCCAAAATGAGACTCTTGAAAACAGCTCTTATTTGAAAAACGATACATTATGATCGATTTTGGTTGTTAAAATGGTCTTTTCAAAACGATTAATAAAAATTCAGAGTAGCATAACAACAAAAGCTGCTTTATTATATATATATATATATATATATATATATATATATATATATATATATATATATATATATATGTTGGGGCGCCGAAATCTCTAGCTACGGCTCTGTTCTTAATGCATGGGAAAAAAGTTACATAAACATACATTAGGTACTATTAAATTGAGAAATTATAAAGTAACTAACTATGAACTATGGAACCCGGAGATTCAATGTCACGCTCACAAAACCTCTCCATTGACATCTCTACACAACTGGAACCAGTTTCTACTTTGTATTCCTATTTCTGCAACATCCATCTTAATATTGTCCTCATAATTGTAAAGTACACGAAGATAGTGTTTCTTTATTATTTCCATAAAACTTTGAATGCAAATGTTGCAAACAAACAATGATTCGCAATTCTACTGTGGATTTCTCTCATTCTGTATACCATATGATTCATTCTTGTGTGCGTTTGCTACGAGAAGCAGAACAAATCAGTCACACTCCATTCATATCAACGTGTTAGCATAGCCACAGGGCTTAGGCACCACCCTATTTTCTCTTTTCCCGCGGTCTCGTGTGTCGACCAAAAGGGATTCACTTACGAAAAATATATTACTATATATAAAATATTATATAAAATATTACTATATATAAAATATAGTATATTACTATATACTAAAATATATAATATGTTACGAAAAACTCTAAATTAAAAATAACTAAATATTTGGTCGTTTCTCATTTGTAAAAAGTTTATATTTTTTTCTTATTATTATTAACTGGGAAGGTGCGTGACTTTCAGATTACATTAGAGAAATGTCACTGCTAGCAAGAGCAAAATATCAGTAAGAAATTTAATTTACTGTGCACGTGTCGAAATACAATAATTCCTCATTATAGACTTCTACGTACTACTCCCTCTCCTGCTAAAATTTAGCAATAGTTTTTTCAGTTGATACAAAGGGAGAACCATTTGGGAACTCAGAATTATTAAACCATCCGGACCAATAAGAATTTAATTCATGTTTGGAGGAATCAAATGATAGAGCCAAACAAGTCGGAATCATACTAGATATCGGAAGGAAAGGATTAAATTCATAAGAAAGAATCCTTGTTTGCAATGAGTTGAAAAGAATAGAACCCGGAAAACGAAGCGAATTATCCATTACTCCTTCAAACATCTATATGTTAAGTAACTATCAATTTTAAAAAATCTTTGCTTAGTTTTAATGTTTCTCCATTGGTTTGTTTCTTAAATAAATAATTCCATAGAGATTATCTACAAACTCAGTACAGAGGCCTTTCTCCTATCTTAGATAAATTCTCCTATCAGTTGATGAGTGTATTTTTTTAAATTCAAACTAAAAATTATAATTAAGAATTTTTGAAAACTTTTCAGTGAGTGCAGCAATTTTCAAACTAAAAATTTTAAAACAAAATGTTCAAACGGAAGATTTGAAACATTTTTCTTAAATAATTGAATGTTCGCAAAATCTTAAAACAAAGATTTGAAAGTGATCAGCAAAACAGATAGTACATAGGATAAGTTCTCAGTAATGATTTTAAACTATAAGTTGTGACTAAAGCTCAAAGTGTCAAACTGTTCTTGCATACTCATCGCTGAGTGCAAAATTTTAAACAATTTTTTTCGAATTAAAAAGTTAAATTCAAATTTGTTTAAAAACTTTTCAATGAGTGGAAAAACTTTTAAACAATGTTCACACAAAAATTCTCAAAAACTATTGAAAAAATTGAAGATTTGAAAGTGATCAGCTGATCAATTACAGCAAGAATAACTTTGTATCAATGACCAAAGAATATTAGTTGTGACTTAAGTTTAAAGAATGAAATTGGTGTTTCACATCAATCAGTTTCAATAATTGCCTATCAAATTTCCATTCCTAAAGTTTTCCACTAATGACCTTAGACTATAGGTCTTAACTACATTGTGAATCACAAGTCTCCATGTAAATGGTGAAAACTGTGACAAATGTTTATTTTGTTTGCACAAATTGAATTGTATTATGCTACAGTTAATGGGTGTGTTCCATCATGTTTCCTTTTGTAAGATGTTGCAAAAAAAAATCAGTTGGTATGGGTGCCACTTGTTAGCCTGGAAAATGTGCAAACACTGCTTTTGCTTATTTCCCATTTCCACAGATAGACGCCGGTTTTGTTTTGTCGGACTTTTGGTCATCGCTACTAGCACCGTTGTTAACGTACCTTTATCTGTTGCTGTCTTTGGTCTTCCAGATCTGTGTCTGTCGGAGACGGAACCTGTCCTCTTAGGACTAGCTCGGGAGAGTAATGCTCCCGGAAGTAGAAACGAGAAACACAGTTCTGATTGGTTTGCGTTATCCACTTCTTGCCACGTTGCCTTAAAATGGCAGAAATCAAACCCTTGCTGCTGTCGGCCTTCGTGGCCGAGTGGGCTAGTGCTATATGCTAGTGGTGAAAGTCTCTTTTGGCGCGAGTTCAAACCCGGCCCGAGAAAAGTTTTTTTTACATTTTTATAACAAAATTAAATTAATATGAAAATAATACTTAAAAAGTGATTGATTTATTTTTGTGCAGATAAGTAGTTGTAATACTTATGCCCTTGTACGCGTACTCCATGATATAGGGCTCGTTTTGTTCTCCTTGTACATGATATAAATTTTGTGACCAACTTAAAACAACTGGCTAGGATAGCGCGTAAAACAGCTGGCTAGAGTAGCGCGCGGAAAAACGTACTTCCGGGAGTATTACTGTTCCGAGCGGGTCGTGTCCTCTTGACTTTTTGATAAATTTGGCCACAGTGTCATGGGTTATCTGCGTTCTGTGAGTTTCATTAAATGTACGTGTTACACGACGTGTAGCGAACAGAATAATGTTCTACTTTCATCAGTGGTATCTCTTTTTCTTTAGTTCATGTGCTTGAAACGAAAAAATGTAAACCACTTCTATGTAAACTTATGACAGCCTGTTCAAAAGATTCAACAATTTTCGAACTACAGTTTTAAAACATCAAATAATGGTGTAATAATATTTAGAACAAAAAGTTTTTAACAAAACTTTACAAAATCCTTTAAACAATGATTTGGGAATAATAAGCCAATCAGATTGTACAATCAGCGGCAAAAAACCTGCAACATGAGCATATAAGTTTATTGTGAAATGACGAAGTCTTTTGCTTCAAAATAAGTGTGCACGGGAGGAGGCCGAGGTTTATCCTGGCGTGATTCGTTCCACTTAGACATTATGTTCATTCCCTGTGCTGTTAGGCGTAGTTTCACTATAAACTTACATCCTCATGTTGCAGGTTTTTTGCCGCGGATTGTACAAGAAATAGCTTTTCATCAATGAATTTAGGCTTTGAATTGCAACTAAATTCCAAGGTGTGAAGTGGATGGTGTATTTCAATAGTTGCCTATCGGGTTTCAAGTCCAAAAAAGTGGAGTTAGATTCATAGATGCAATCAGATTTCACCAAAGATGCAATCAGATTTCACCAAAGATAACTTTCCACAAATGACTTTATACTCTTTATTAATCATGGCTAGATACTCTAAGATTCAAAGTTGATAAATGTTGTAGTATATCAACCGGTTATAATAATTGCCTATTAGGTTTCATGTTTTAAATTTTAAGTCCATAAATATTCAGTCAATAAGAGGCAGTAGTCAACCAATCAGATCGCACAAAATATAACTTTTCACCTATGATCTTAGATTATGAATTGTGATAGAAATTCAATGTTAAGACGATAAATCAATACAAAATCCCACAAATTTGAATTTTGGCTTTTTCTTTACTCATGGAAGAACATAAGTTGAACCAGCTAAATTCATAAAAAGTATATACTCTAGTCGAAAAGAATTTACCAATTTTTGTTTTATGGTTTTTATTTTTTCCCAAATTAATGGGTTATTGTAACTCTAACAAATTTTAAGACGGGTACACTAAGGTTCACTGTCTTATGAAAAAACAAGAGAATGTACGCATCCATATTATCATATATTTAATAAAGTTGCATCTTTGATGAGGTCGAGATTCCCCAAAATTAAATTTTGACATTTTTTCCGTGCATGGGACCAACGTGGAGCATCCAAATTTACCAACGTCCTAAAAAAAAACAACTTTCATTTTATGTTTTTCACACTTCTCAAATTTAAAGATGGGTCAAATATACTCCTCGTAAAGTTGATAACAGTGCATCAAGATATTCGTGTCTAATGAAAGAAAATGAAACCCTGAGGAATTTATGGTCATTCAGAGATGAGGAGATTCATCCACAAATCATGCAATAAAGAATCATTTTAATGGACCTTGGGGTACAACATTCAAAATTCTCGCCTTATATTAATTCAGTTTTCCCGCCAAAATACAAAATATTACTTACGCATATTTTTGACATATTTTAACCACAAAAGGGTAAGAGATAAATCAATCAAATTTACAAAGGTATGAATTTGCGCCCTAGAAAACATTTATCAATAAATATTTTTAACAATTCCCAAATTTAAGGAATAGTTCAACACACCCCTTCCCAAATTTAAGAGGGGTTCAATAATGTACCCATGTCTTATGAAAGAGAATGAATTCCTGTAGTCATCCACGTAATCATATAATGCAATAAAGCTTCATCGGAAAGGATAAATTAGGTCAATAACCTACTACGTGGTAATACGTATTAATTATACATATTTTTTTTTGGCAGTTTTTATCCATAGAGATGAACAAACAGGACTATCCAAATTTACAGATGTGTATATTTGAGTTCCCGAGAATATTTACAACAGTTACTATAGAATTTTTAAAATCCCAAATTTAAGGTTGGGCCAACGTACCCCTCCAAAATTTAAGAGAAGTGCCTCAAAGTACCCATTTCTTATAAAAGAGAATATATCCCTCTAGTCATCCATATAATAATATTAAGTCATAAAACCTCATCAATAAGAATGAAATAAGCGAAAAACATCTCAACTTTAATTGTTTACAATTTTTTGCCCATAGAAGGACATTAGATGAACCATCCAAACTTACAAAATCACATACCAAAATTTTAAATCTACCAATTTCCAAAATTTAAGTAATGGTACTATGCACCTCGCCGAAAAATTTGAGAGAGTGGACCAACTAACTCATTGCCAATTTACAGGGGTAGTTTTATGTATTCCTGGAACATGGCCCCTGTGTCAGAGACCCAGTGGCATAGAAGTGCCACCAACGACTGGAACAACTACAGTAAGGGAGACGGTGATGAGATGAATAATAAAGGTGAAATAAAGACAGGTGGAGACTGGAAGAACCATGAATTCCACGCACACGTTATTTGTCCACCACAAAGTTCACTTGTCGCGGCAGGAATCGAACCAGGACCTCATGTGTCAGAGGCGTGCATCTACCATGGAGCCACCTCAGCCCCATACATATATTTTATTTACTTATATGTTTTTCTAAACATTGCTTCTAGAGGCATTCCCGGCATTGAGAACTACATCGCTTCAACTGCAGACGACGGTCTATTCGTATGACGAGTTCAGATGAGCAATTATTATGGGATAATTCACATTAGCACCTTTTCGCTGTCTTTCAATTTGCACATCTCACTACTGGAAGCACAACATCCTATCCACAAGTTTGGAATTTCGCAATCGTATTCGGATCGACTGGAATCACTTCTTAAACATTAGTCTTCCTGTTTGAAGCAATATAAGCCTGGATTTATCCGTGAACTTTCGAAACATTTGTCCATATTGCTCAGCTGAACTGAAAGAAAGGATTTATTAAATTCAACGTAGCATGAGATGAGTGAGTTGAGACGTCGAAGAAAGCGTTTGGAAAATAAAATGGCTATGGTAGTGGTGACGTATGTGTAGTGATGTGAGGTGGAAAATCTTCCGCGGAAAATTTTCCATTTCAGAAAACTTTTCGTTCTAAACAAATATCAGTGATCAAGTAACAATTTTTCATTAATCATAAAATTGATTGAATTCATGTATAGAAATGTTAAAAAGTGAAAGATCGTTTAAAGAATCTGAAAATTTTCATGGTTCAGATAATTTCCAGTACTATGTAGGAACAAGTGAAATTTTTTTTCATGAATCGAAAAATTTTCTGTTCTGAATGGGAAACTTTAAACACTTTTTATGAGTCGGAAAATTTTCATCATTTTGAAGCAGAAAGTAAAACAACTACTTGAATCGGAAAGTTTTATTGCTCTGTATAAACAAGTGAAAGGAATGTTAGACAGCAACAAATCATAATTTTCCAATTAGCTTTCGGGAATCGGATAATTTTCTTATATTTCAAGTTATTTATTTATTCATATATTCACTCAGAAAGAAAGTAAAATGTATTAAATAAGCAAGTTGTGTAGTTGTTCTTCTAATAAAATAATAAAAAGGCGTGAAAAGCTGCGCTATTAGTTCTAAAAGCAACAAGTAACTTCCTTTTAATTTACAACATAAAAAATATATTTCTTTTTTGTTATATTGTACTTGTTCGATCGAATAGTTATTATTTCTAATACATTTTTATACATAATAATGGTAGTTTTATAATACAAAATATCTGCTCTAAGATGTTTTTTATACAAAACTCAACTATTGAAACTATAGTTTACGAGTGTTAAACATAATAAAATCAAAGCATTTCTACTTATTTTCTGTTACAAAAATAATCTTCATAAGGAACTTTTATCTAATTATTTCATTACATAGGCAAGCCTATATGTGATTTTTTTTTTTTGAATTTTCTGTCTGAAATAATTGATAAATTCACAACGGTTTCTTTTGGCTTTTTTGTTACATTTTAAATAATGGAATAGGATATTTGTACTCTACGAACTCGATGTATGTTCCCTGTACTTTACACACACACACACACACAGAGAGAGAGAGAGAGAGAGAGAGAGAGAGAGAGAGAGAGAGAGGAGTTGATTCTGAGTTTAACGTCCCTCTCAGCGGCGAGGCTATATAAGACGGGACCTACTGATTAACGTGGAATCTGAACATGAGCTCTCGCCGGGAATCGAAACCAGGTCTCCCATGGCAAAGGCGCGTACACTAACCGCTTAATGTAATGTACGGCGAGATTAACTGTAATGATCTCGCAGAGAGAGAGAAACACTAAGTTTCTACTAGTAAGTTTCTACTTGTACGTAAGTTTCTACTTGCCAAATTGAATTCAATTTTATAGCTCAATGTGCAGTTAAATATCTTGGAAAATTTTCCACTTAACATGACTATACATAATATTCAAAATTGTCCGGCTTATGAAAAGTTTTCCCAGTATTTCTACATCGTAATGAAAATTTTCCGATCCATGAAAATTCTTTTCACTTGTTTCTACAAAGCAAAAAACTTTCCGATTCACAAAAAAGTATTTTACTTTTTGCTTCAAAATGATGCTAAATTTTCCGACTCATAAAAAGTGTTTCAATTTTTCCACACGACAGAAAATTTTTCGATTCTTGAAAAATTGTTTCACTTGTTTCTACATAGTACCGGAAATGTCTGAGCCATGAAAATTAACAAATTCTTTAAACGATCTTTCACTTTTTAACATTTCTATACATGAATTCAATCAATTTTATGATTAATGAAGAATTGTTATTTGATCACTGATATTTGTTTAGAACGGAAAAATTTCGCGTAAAAGATAGTGGAAAATTTTCCATTTCACATCAGTATTTATTACCAATAAATTTTACGGCTAAACAAAGATGTAAGAATAAGTGGGGTGTTTTATGAATCGGAAAATTTTCATCACTGTGTATGTGCTCCTAATCTTTGTATTTGGCAATACTGAATATGAATAGATGTCGAATAGATGTCGCTGAAGTAGGTGTTCGATGCTTACGTGCGCCATTTTGGATTATGTTGATTGAGAGATTGAGCTGAATAACAATATTAGAAACTTGGAAGTTTCTTTTTATATATAATTAAGGTACATAATTTTTGCTATAATATTAGGTAATTTGTGTGCCTCGTATAGTAGTCTTCTTTTGCATGGTTTTATTGGTAATAGTGACAATCGTGTCAGTGTTAGGATAACTTCAAATTTCACTTGCTTGAATCTGATTTTTTTTTCTCTTTCTGGTTACGTAGCGTTTCTTGAAATGTAAATTTCGAGTGAATTATATTTTGCAGTTTAGAATAAGCAGAAGGGGAATAAACTATTTTAGGGAAAACTGTATTGTAATTTCAGGTAAATCGTAATGTTCTCTAATGCATGACTGAAGAATTAATCTTCAACGAAAGTAAGCGGCTGCTTACGTTAAATTTGGGGGCATAAGAGGATTGAAGTCGTATGAGAGTGCGTTTAGACATTGATAAAGTGCATTAGGTACTGCAATGTGAAAATCGATTTATTCTGTGTAAAGGTAGGTATAGAATAAAGATTAACTGTAATTACATCAGATTTTTGGTGTTTATAAAATTGGTATTTTGTGAAGTAACAGCTGGAACTGACAAGTCACTTAGGAATTTATTTTGGTCATGTGTATTATTACAATTTATAATCCTGCATTACATCAAAATGTATGCTTATCTTCGAGGGTAGGATTTGGTGATAATTACAGACGGGCCAGGTGTTACAAAAAGAAATGAATCTAACCCAATACGCCTCTGCTTGCTCGCTTGAAGTGCAAGCTATGAATACTTGACATTGTATGTAGGTAACTAGTGATTCGCAAGTCTCATCTTTATAATTTATGAATAATACTCCATTTGAGCGTTCCTGTTTCGATGATGCACTGTTTGAGTTATATTGATTGATTAATAAAATAAGATTTCCGGTGATGCATATAGTCATAAATTATATTTCGTGTTCTACCTCATTTTTTTTTTTCCAAATCGGCGGCTCGAGTTCGGTTCCTGTTGAGAACTCATATAGTTCGGATTTCACGTTAAACTGTAGGTCTACATCCCATAGCCTCTGTGCTGAAAGGGATGCTAACTTATAAACTCAAATCAAATCAGCGGCTAGTTGACTGATGCCTTTCGGACTCACGCTTGCAAAATTAGCGTAGTTTGAAATTAAAATGAAATTTCACTTTTGATACAGATTGACGAGCTGTCAGCAATACGGAAATGTTACACTTTTTTTCCCCATTAATGAAACAGTCTGCTTTTGGAGTGATCCAACTTACATTGACACATTCTTAACGTTCCCTCTTGCACACTTTTCAACATGGATGCATAATGATAATGCCCGTATAAATATTTTTTCTTTTCAAATCCATTTTCTACTGTTGCAAGAACGTTTACCTCGACTTTACATTCGTAGAAAACCATTAGCGTAGGACAGCTGATGGAATTTTGGAGTCAAATTAAGGACTCCATATGTATGGTACCGGTACTAATGCCTTTCACATCTCTTAATACCATTAACGACTTCTCATCTGTACTCGGTATGCGTGTACTAAGAAATTTATTTCGATACACACTTGGAAGTTTGGGAACCTTAGCTAGCGAAGGCAGTCGAATTACACGTAGGCGCCAGAAGCACATGGCTGCGGCACAGCAATATATGCATGTAGTTCTTGCTTCCGGTGACTGTCCGTTTCTTATAACATACAAAAAGGATATTACTATAGAACGCCGGTGTGACTATTTTGGTATATGTAGGGATCCTATATCTGTGACACGTATATTATCAGTGTCTTATTATGTTATAGTGATAACACGATAAGTTGATACCCTTTCCATTTTATAACAAGCAACCAAGAATATACAAAGCAAGGCTATGGAATCTACACAGAGAGAAATTGTTACAGTAACGCTAAAAACAGATCTTCGTTTACGCGCATACTCACCATCGCTAACACATCTGCTCTCCTCAGTCTTACCCTTGCTGGCCATTTATTCTCACTCTGCCCTGACTCGATGAGAGGCAATAACTAGTTTGTACTGAATATCTCTTGTACAAGTAAGCTCAGTGGTCACCGTGAAATCGCACACATTTTATAGTGAAATGTATTGATTTACAAAGAAAATAGGGAAATATCGTACCTACTTTAGAGTTGGGTACTAACGTACCGTAAAACATCTAACATAACCCTGTTCTACTCTAATCTATACTACTTCACTCTGTTTTTCCTTGCCTTTATTGTATACATTACTACGCTAGTCTACAGTCACGTTACCCTATGCTACACTACTTATGGATCAAAGTTCGGTACCTAAGTTTTTCAGTTTGCAGCAAGATTCCTGCCAGTAAGGAAAGAATATTCATAATGATGCTTGGACGAAAGTAAACTCACTGGAGAGTATGAAACTCATGAACGATTATCATATACAGTCGTTAGTTAATTTTGTAAATTAGTACAATATTGAAATTCGTAATTGAATTGGAAGGAAGTTTTTTTTTTTTTTTCTGAAGCAGATAAAAAAAAAATATTTTTGAGTTCAGTCTTTGTAAACGGACAGGACAACATCACTTACTGTTAGAGAAAAATATGATACAACTGATATCAAAATGAAATGAAAATATGAATACTTGATATATTTTGCGTTTAAGAAAAGTGGGTGTGCCCAATCTAATGATTTCAGCTTTATATCCATTAAACAGAAATAGTGTTGTAATGGCAGTACAATTTGTCATTCATTACAAGGTGTAGCACGTACAGAATTACCTATGCCATTTGCCTCATACAGAATTACTGTCTTGCGGAACACACTGCACAGATACATTCAGTTCTTGTTCATTTACGTGATAGATTTCTGTAGATGGGGGACCCACATAGCAGAACATGCCGCGATCTGCGATGTGATCGCAGAAAATTTGCCGGAAGAAAGACAAATAGCCAGAAAAAAATTCCTTAAAGCTGCTGTCATTACAAAATACGATGTATCATATCATAAATATTTTAAATCTGCTTCTTTTAGCGAAATTTTCAAAAAATGTGAATTCACAGGTTGTAACTCGAACTAGGGCTACCGCTGAAAGCTGTTTACTATGCTTCATGTAACGCTAAAATATGATAGTATGATATTATAAATGATACTATATGATAGTATTATCTTGATTTTTTATTTTGGAATTCCTGCAGAAAATTTTTGACTTACAAAAGCTCATCGCAGGAAGACAAAGTTCTGACATTGATCTAGTGCTTTTGTGTGTATCTTGCGAAATTAACGAATAAACAAATGATGATGATGTACAAGGATGTTAGTTTGGTGACTAAAAGTTCTTTGGTCAGATGCTGGGTATTATTTAGTTTCTCCCCCAAATCACTTGATAGTGATTACCGTTCGCTATTTGTCACTGTAATGAGTATAAATACAGTGGACGTGTAGAATAAAAAATGCATAAAACACGAACCAATTTGCGCTAGGTGGCCATCAATGCTATCTAACTGAGTCAGTGGAGCAACGCAGCAAGGGGCCCGTGCGGTAGTGATAGAGTGCGTCCATAGAGAAGACGCGTCAGCGACGGTGGGTATATGTTCAAACGAGGTTGTTTGCAGCGGCTCACTGTAAGTCACAGTACCGACTCCACTAAATGCCATTCCAAATGCTTAATTTTCAGCGAAACTTTCGATAGTCGTGCCGATAATTTTTCATCGAACGTTTTGTTTTTAGCAATGAAAA
Source organism: Thermobia domestica (assembly GCF_964235325.1). Lineage (NCBI taxonomy): Eukaryota > Metazoa > Arthropoda > Insecta > Zygentoma > Lepismatidae > Thermobia > Thermobia domestica. The sequence continues at coordinate 267,661,382 of NC_137462.1, forward strand.
ATAGGTCATTAAAAAAAAAAAGGTAATGACTTTTTTTTCGAAAACACCAAATACTTACTCTTAGCTATTATTACTACTAACAAGTGCAAACTATCCTTGGTTTGTTGTAAGCGTCTTTATTCAGACATGCTGTGAAAGAAAAGTAGCTGTACTACTTGGAACATGCGTGCATCTAGTTAAATAGTAGTAGTGATGTAATGCTGTTGTAGAAATAAATTACACCCCACAATAATAATTGTCGTAACTTGAAATGTATTTTAAAGCACATATTCATAGTGCATAATAGTTGTACAATATATGTAATAAAACGTCTTCATAGTAAATGCTTGTATGCACATTATGTATATTTATTTATTTATTCATTCATTTCATATAAAATTTTCTAGTTTCGACATCATTATTATGGGGCTTAGTATTTAATACTTGGGTCAGTCAGAAATTTAGTTACACTCCTTCGTAAATATTTTCGGTCAAAGGCTATTTTGATGAAACTTTGTGACAACCCTGCAGATATGTAGGTGTATCGTATGACGTAGCGGCTTTCACAAGACATGTATCGTATGACTTAGCAACTTTCGCAAGACATGTGGAGGTGTTCTGATAATCAGTCGTAAATTTGTTTCTACAGCTGCAAGTGTCATCCAGATTGGACATGCGTGTAGTGATTCGTTTTTGTGGGTGAAAAGGTGAAACTGCACTGAAATTTATCGGCAGTTGCATGGAGTGTATGGTGAAAATGCATTCACGTCAAGCTCTTGCGAAGTGGTGCAAGATGTTTGAGAACGGAATACAGATATTGACAATGCTGAGCACCAGGGTTGGCTGGTTTAATCCCCTCCCCCCCCCAAAAAAATGTTCGTAAAAGTGCAAGTGTTTGTAAAATCTTGATGAACACACATTTGTAGGTTATCATGTTTCACTTCTGTACATTATTCGTATTATATTCAGACCTAAATTCCCCATTCATTGCTCAAAAAGATTATGCTACAAAAACAACTTTTTTATATAAGTTTATGAATGTTTGTTTTGGGATTTTTTTATAGTTTGTTATTATTGCTATGTAATTGCAATCAAAGAAAAATTCTAAATAGTTGTTTCGTTTCAATAATATTTACTATTGATAAAATACATAGAAATGCTGTACTTTTTGTGTGTGTGGGAGGGAGGGGGTCATAAAACCCTGCGAGAAGCATTTAGTGAAATGAGAAGTATCTTTGGTATCTATTTATGTATAAATGAGTCTGAGCCAAAGTCGACTCAAATAATTCGTATCTTTATTCACTTTTCTTACTGATATGCAAATTAAGTCGTTGTATTTCTTTAATTTGGACTAATAACAGTCGCTGTTAACTAACTTGGACTAAATTAGTTCTTCTGTACTCTGTAGTACTTTGAAATTGTCCAGATGTAATTCTGTATAATTGTTTCACTTGTGCAACTGTTTATCTTTTTGTCCTTTTGAAATTACTTGACAGTTATATTAACAAGTATGTAAGGGTCAGAATAACTTATTTTTATCAGAAGTCCTACGTAAGTGAGTCGGCGGACGTATCGCATTTGTAGCCAATTAGTCCTGGTTCCGAGTTCAAATGAAGGACAATTTCTCTCGGATGTAAGTTGAGAAGCGGTTTGGATTCCGCTTTAAGCTTATGTGGCCCTTCCAGCATAACCCGGTTGTTGCATAATAACACCAAGGCGAAACAAATTTATTTCTGTCCATATGTAATATGAATACACAGAGCAAATTATTTAAACAAAAAAAAAAAAAAAAAGTTTTTTGGTTTTTTCAATAAAAACCATGGTTTTTGCCAACCCTGCTGAGCACGAGGGAAGACCACCACCCTCCTCATAGCCTAAACCTTTCTTCGTGTGACTTCCATTGTTTGGTCCCATGAAAGACGAACTTTCAAAGCGACGATACTACTTGGATGACGAGGTGAAAGCTGCAGCCCAAGAATGGTTATCGGGCATTGGACAGGATTTCTTTGCAGAAGACGTGGAAAAACCTGTACCACGCCTCAACAAATGCTTAACTAACGGAGGTAATTACGTTTAAAAGCATATTATGAATGGAACTTTACGATACAAATAAAGTTACAGTAAAATGTCTGTCCTGCTTTATTTTCTGAAGCAGTGCTACTAACTTTTTGACTGACCCCTCGTAGTACAGTATAAGCAAACTATAATTAACATGTCCTATTTTCAGGCTTTGATAAGTTTCTTGTACGAATATATACTTGTGTTCCCTATATTTTCTTGTTTGTTGTACATAATACAAAAAAATATATAATTTAGTTTTAGATGATGAATATCTATAAATATAATGATAATTTGGATGGAGACAAACACAATTACAAGTTTTTGTGCATGAAACAATTTTCTTGTGTCTGTTATAGAGATGTTGTTAATGTTTATTGGCGTCTGTTGTTACTTCCACATTCAGACATCGTAATTAGCTAACAACTTGCTTATAATGAGAGAAATCACTCAAGGCTGTAGAACGAAAATTCACTGAACCTTCGATGAGAGCGTATTATAGTCAGATGTAACTTGTTAGAACACAATCGTTAACATACTGTATATATATATATATATATATATATATATATATATATATATATATATATATATATATATGCGTTAGAAACAATCCGTACAAAAATATAACTCACTCTAGATCAACACTGTTCAATTAATATATAATTCCACTGATCTGTAGTTACAACAGTAAAAGAAAAGAATAAAGGAATAAAAAGAAAAGAATAAAGGTTTGTCGCAAATGGTGTCATTTTCGAATGAGATTTTCAAAATGTATGAAGGTGAATATAAAGGAAATCATTGTTAAAAACATGTTTGATATTTACAGGGTGTCTCAGAAGTCCCCTGACTTAGGATAACTCTGTGATTATCAGAGTTACGACAAAATGTAAAAGGAAAAATGATCTCCAAATATGTTGTTTTCAGTCTAAAGTGAAGGATTTTTTTTTTTAAGTTGGATGAGCCGTTTGGGCTGTACACACTTCATCCGCCCAAATGAAAATGCAACGTTGCCATTTACCTGGATCCACAACATAAGTGAATGAAGTTACTGTTGAAATGGTGGTTGACCATCGGCACGTTAGCGTAATAGACTGTAACTTCATTCACTTATGTTGTGGATCCAGGTAAATGGCAACGTTGCATTTTCATTTGGGCGGATGAAGTGTGTACAGCCCAAACGGCTCATCCAACTTAAAAAAAAAAAAAAAAAAAATCCTTCACTTTAGATTGAAAACAACATATTTGGAGATGATTTTTCCTTTTACATTTTGTGTAACTCTAATAATAACAGAGTTATCCTTGGTCAGGGGCTTTTGAGACACCCTGTATATATAGAGAATGAAAATGCTGTCTTCTCAACTATTCTGAGTAATTCACACTTTCTTGTGCCAGTGATTGAGCTAAACATGTTTTATAAGCTATTATGGTATTAAGTAAATAAATAAAAAAAGAAACTACTCGTGGCCAGGTCGTTAGCTTACGCGCCTGTGGCGTGAGAGACTCGTGTTCGATTCTCAGTGGATGTGGTTCGGATTCCACGTTAAGCTATACGTCCGTGTCTCGTACTGCCTCGCTGCTGAAAGGGATAGTAAACTGAAAAGCACATCAAATCAAATAAATAAATGAATAAAGTCCGTCGTAGAAAAGCGGAACGAATCGTCAGAATTTGTCCCATGTCCAGAAATTGTAGTTGTAAAAGATATTGTTAAGAGTCGGTGATACTCAATTACGGCTCAAAGAAAACGTTGGTTCGATTTAACTTCGGACGGAAACGTGTTTCACCTGATAGCCTGTTTTGGAGGGAAAATTATACAGTGGCCCGCAGCGAAAATAATGGATGTAATCACTATGCTCTACAATTGAAAGGTTTACGAAATGTATTAACCTTGAAATCAATCTATTTAATAATTGAAGTCCCATAAGAAAATCATTAAAATACAGAGAAATGTAAAAGATACCTTAGCTCAGATAGCAGATAAAATTTTCGTTCTTTTTCTAAAAGAGAGTTCGGTCTTTGTTAATTAATCTCATAGAAACAAAGTACTAAATACGAGCCGAGGCTGTCCTTAGCCAGTTCGACCATCAGCTATAGCGATCTTTATTCCTTATCTGATGGACTACTTGCCCAGTAAATTTGGCTTAGGTCTGGTCAGTAGTTACTGAGATATAATGTATCACATACAAGCCGGGCCTGTTCTGGGCCGAACTCGGCCATCGAATACAATGATCCTCATTAGACGGTGGGCTGCTTGATCAGCAAATTTCGTTCGGCCAGTAGTTATCGGGAATAAGGTACCACACACACACACACATGCACCTGGAGTGAAACTATTAACTAGTATGCTTATGCCGGGAGCTAATAAACAATACAAATTCAGTTGTAGATACTAGGATAAGTCTCTTAGAATATTAAGAATTCCGTGGATGTATTTCCTAATAACTCACTCAGTCACACTATGACCTATGGAACCCGGAGGTTCAATGACTCATTCACAAAAGCTCTCCACTGTTTTCTACCCCTAGCCACCTGGATCCGTTTCTACTTTGTATTCCTATTTCTGCGAGATTCTTCATAATATTGTCCTCCCATCTACGCCTAGGTCTTCCTAATGGTCGTTTTCCGATTGGTCTTTTGGTTAAGATTTGGAAATGTTCCTACTTTCTTCCATTCTGACTACATGACCTGCCCAGCTGAGCTTCCTAGATTTGATGACCCTAACAGTGTTCGGTAAACCGTATAAATTATGTAGTTTTTCGTTAGGAAGTTTCCGCCATTTCCCATTCCCGTTCCTCTTTGGTCCAAATATTCGTCTCAGTATCTTGTTCTCAAATACTTTCAGGAGCTCCTTCGTGGCTAAGCGGTTAGCGTACGCGCCTTTGGCGTGGGAGACCCGGGTTCGATTCCCGGCGGGAGCTCATGTGGTTCGGATTCCACGTTAATCAGTAGGTCCACGTCTCATATAGCCTCGCTGCTGAACGGGACGCTAAACTAAAAATAATCTCAATCAAAAAATCAAATACTTGAAGTCCTTGTTCTTCCCTCAGAGTAAGCGACCATGTTTCGCAGCCATACAGAATAACAGGCATTATTATCGTTTTATATAGTTTAAGCTTCAAATTCCTCGACAGAACTCGCGACGACAAGAGATTTTAAACTGAATAATAACACGAATTCCCTGCTTTTAGTCGACATTTAATTTCTTCGTGAATATGGTTTTCGTCTATTAATACTGATCCTAGATATTTGAAAGTTTCCACTTTATCAAAAGTTTTATTTGATATTTTAACGCATCCATAATTTGCCGTATGATACGATCCCGACGAACTTCCATGTGTTTAGTTCTGTCTGCATTTACTTCTAAACCCATGTTCTGCAAGCGTTTAATAACACCTCTGCATTTCTGTCTATTTTTCGCCTATCATCCTCTATTATACATCATTAGCGTACGCCATAACCTGGTGAATACCATTCAACTCTAAGCCCTGGTTGCTATCTTTGATGTATTTCCTAATAACATACATAATCCAGTAATAATAATAATAATAATAATAAAAAGTGCTCCTATTCGGGATAGCTGAGGTGGCCCATGGTTTTTTTGCTTCGGTACGTAATCAAGTGATGTAAGAAGCACCACGTTCCGACCGGTTTGCTCCTCAGGTTTCCCAAGGAACTGTTATAGAGGCTGGGTGAACTTTTTTGGAACGAGAGTAGGATAAAATAAATTCCATCTCCATCGGGGATGGAAGCCAGTTTGTCCGGCTGGTATATAGATAAATGAAACCAGTGCTTTATATAAAGGATGGTATGCGTGAATTTGTCACTGTTTTTTTGTTGTTGTTTCATTTCTTAGTATATTACATCACAAATCATCGAGAACTGTAATAGGCTATTATTTCATTAAACTTACTGTATTAGTGTAGATCGATACGTCAGTTACAAATCTATGCATACTCATGCAGGCAGTGGTAGTTCACTGTACGCTGGTCATGATATTTTCATGACAGAGTCGCAGCGTAGAATCAAATGCAAGGAAATGTTGCAGTTGTTAGTGCATTGAAAAGGAGGAGTTCCGCTGATTATTTTATCTTTTCTTCTTCGTGGTTCGAAATCCATATAAATATTAGAGCCTGTAAGAAATGCAGAACGCGTACCAATTTCACTCTCGTAAAATTTCTATGCCTTTCGATCGATTTTTTTTTTTTCCGGAATAATCTTAGTCATCATACTAAGTTTCTTGTATATTTAAAAACCTGTATTCCATCCTATGTTTACTATTTAGTATTCTGCCACTTCCGGTGCTCACATTACACTGCGTTTATTTCTAATCTATATTGTACTTTTTCTTTAGTGAAAAGAGAGGAGAAAAATGACTAATGACCACCGATTGTGAAAGTCATTGAACAGTATCACTAGAAGTTTTGGTTATATAAAACGATGTGATACGTATTTCTGTCCGCTTCCTTTATCTAGTTTTTTAAATATTGCATGATTTCTTTTAATTTTAGTATCCTCGTGAAGAAACAAAGGTAAAGAAGAAGAAAAACTAGCGTTGTTGTTATAACCTTATTATTGTGTGAATAGAAGATTAGTAAATATGTAAGTTTATATGTTGTCTTTTTAATTTGTCGGATTGTCTACGCACCAGTGTTTATTTAAAATGTTTATTCAAGTGTTGCAAGCAAGGATTTTCTTAGATGATTTTTGTGTGTACATTTAGACCACGTATAAGACATCAAACGAAAATATATGAGCATGACATTTTCAGAAGGATGGAGTAAGGAACACGGGGAGTACATGAAGCCTAGCGAGGTACAACTCTCACCGTGTAGTTCGATAAATTATGTAAAAGGTATGAGAGAGTATAATAATGTGATATAACGTTGATATCATGTACTATAAAATTAAGGATAAATGGTAGTTACACAGAAATATGTTTATGTTGGGGATGGAAAGAAGAATGCTTGTTTCGGAAAGGAGAAACTGTTACACAGAGGAAGGAACTCAGTGTTTTTATATGCTAACTTACTGTCGAAGTCCGGAAATGTTGGAAACGGATGATTTTTTGTTTATTTGAAATTGTCTATTTTCAGTACTAAAGCCATTTAACACACACACAGTTTGAAGTAAACATTATTTACAATCTTTTAGTCATATTATGTAGATTAGATTTATTATTATTGGCAGTTAGCGTATGTGCCTTTGGCGTGGGAAACCTGGGTTCGATTCCCGGCCGGAGCTCATGTGGTTCGGATTCCACGTTAATCAGTCTGCCCCGTCTCACATAGCCTCGCTGCTGAAAGGGACGTTAAACTCAAAATCAGCTCATTATTATTATCATTAACAGGAAGTAGGAATATTACTTTCCTTGTTTTCTATTTTGAAAATTGGAAATAGTCAAACAGTTACTACGCGACGCGCGAGAAATAAGAGTTTACGATTCTATAAAAGTACTTATTTTTCCGCTCACAGTTTTCTTAATATGGTAATTTCATTTGAGCGCCTTCATCGGTGAACGAATATGGGGAAACTTCGTAGGGAACTGATTTAACATGTTTTTAAATGTAATGTTTGATCTATTCTATCTTTGCAAATTCATATAACTTCTTCTTTCATCTCTGATCTTAGCTTCCTTGTGTACCTTGTGCGGATGGTGAATCCTTAACAATTGTAGCAATGTATGACAAGGTACCGAAATTCGAATAAAATTTTTTTTGATGTCTTTCTGAGAATTGTAGAGAATGCATTTCACAGCAAATTAGTAATTGATTAATTTCATTTTTCTTATCAAATGCATTAAATCAAGTGATTTCAATTGCGTGTTGGGGGTTCAGAATTTTTGGCTGTTACAGCAAAGGTAATTGGGAATTTTACTTGAAGATAACGAAAAATATTGAAGTCAAATAAATATACTTCGCGGTCAGATGTTTAATAAATTTGGAAATAATTAGTAGTTTATATGTTGTCAATGTCGTAACCCATATTTCAGATCCTGTACTGTAAAGGAAATTATTTCATTGATTATGAGAAACAATAGATATTTCGCAATAAACATTGCGTCATATATTTAAATCGTGAAAATATTCTCTTATTACATTGAACGTGATAACTTTCAAGGTATGTGTTTGCAATATGGTTTTTTAGCATTTGTAAAGAGTGTTTCTGTTGTATGAAAGTATGAATGAATAAGAGGAATGCCGGTGCCCTAAAAAAATCGATTACTACTATGGAAAGGCTTCATGTAAGACCCTTTTATCTCCTTATCTCTCATCAATCTGGTGGATAATAGTTAATATTCAGAATTTTCCTTCCTTTAACATAAAGCATGAGGTTGATATTAGTGTCTTTTGTTGCTGATGTACATTTTCAGGTGGGTATTCAAAGTCTTCTTTGGCATGACGGTATGGTTGTTAATCACTTTGCTCTCTGGTGTCTTGGTTAGTTGCTTTTTTTATATTTCCTTATGCTTCATGTTTCTCGTAATGTAGTGGTATTTGATCAATTTTACCTGCAGCAATTAACATTTACAGCCTGTGTACAGTCAGGGACAAGTCTTCCCACCTTCGTATCAACAAAATTATTTATTTTGTATCCTTTCATTAGGTTCAAGCACTGACGGCACCGCCATCCCAGGGTAGCAGGGGTGCTACCCGTAGTGCTATACTTGAGATATGTAAAGTGAAGGAATGCAAAGGCAAGTCTTGTAAAACAAGGTGTGGGCAACCGTTGTCCCAGACTGTACAGTATATTTTATTACCTTGTAGTAAAACTAGTTTTACTAGGCCTAGTTATTTGTAGTTCTTAAGTTTCAATTTCAATTTTCCTGTTATTATTTTTGGAAACAGTTTCTGTGGTTTACTACGTTAACCAATCAATAAATATATTTTAATTTTCCTCATTGCAAAAGAGGATTCAACTTATTTGATTAATATAATCTGCCTAATAATAGTTTTTTCAGTGAATTATTCATATGGTGTTTCAGTTGGCTTGGGTTAAGTGTTACAGCAAGGTAATATTTTTAATTAACAGCTTTGTTATCAAGTCACTTTAAAATATTCAGCAATTTTTCCTTTAAATTAAATTTTGAAGATTTAATATTACTTTGTTTTTCTGGAAAATAAAAATTCAGTGGAAAAGTAGCTAATTTCTTCTTATCTTTTACCTTGTAACGGAAGTATTTAAATTTACAATATAGCAGCTTAAATTAAAAGGGTCCTCAGCATCATTACAGTTGGTACAGTCACCAGCAAAAGTACCGCATCTCATTTTAGTGTTCTTCGTTCCGTCAGCTTTTGAACATATATATATATATATTTAATAGAAATTCTCTTTAAGTTACCAAGAAATGCGACAATTAGTCCGTTTATTCGGAAGTAGAAGATAAAGGATACTGTGTATTTTTGCTGGTGACTATGCAAAAATAGGTTAATAAATTGCAATTTTGCAATGTCTACAGTGAACACTTAACAAGGTTCTGGCTTTTGTTTATCAAAAGCCAGTAATAATTTGTGGTTTTAGTTACTTTTCGGAAAAGAGGAATAGGTTGATTTAGTTTTAAGGATAGTAAACAGTCATACTTGTATTTACCTTCATTCTTCAATGGCCTGTTAACTATATTCAACTGCTGAATTTTCGATATTTGGTACTGCTGCTATCCTGGGAGCCTAAAGCTAGAAAATGGGAAGATTTGGTGAGTATTTCTTTCTTAGGTATAATATTGAGAACAAGAGGATGATTGACCAAATCTTACCCCTTCCTAGCTATACGCTCCGATAGTGGTAGGATCACTTTATGCTGAAAATTCTGCGAGTGGTTTAATACAAGAAACTGGGTTCTGAAGAAAGGATAAAATAATATATCTTTTGCAAAACAATTCATTTTTTTTTATACTATCATGAGAGGAAAATCGTGGAATAAAGTTAGTTAGATTTTAAACATTTATAGCGTGAAATTGAGAATGGAAGAAAATTTCAAATATAGCTCATTATTTATGAGTTTACTGTATTAATTAATCGTAACTTACTGAAATATTAGATTAAATATTACATATACTAGGTAAATAATTATTTTAAAGATGATTGTGAAGTTAAGGTATTTTAGTTTCTGTAGTATGATATTGTTTCATTCGAAACATAAGTTTCTTATTTTGACTGTTTTCAAGTGTTTGATGAGTGTTTATAATCCGTGTCATAATCTGATTATGGAAAAAAGCCAGAAAGTACCGTAGATTAAGTGAAAGTCAAAATTGGCTTAGTTTTGATATGAAGTCACGAATTTTGCAGTCTGTCGAGAAATAAACTTGTAGATCTCATAACAGAATCACTATTGGTCTTACAGAAAGGTGCGTGAAAAATTTTAGAAAAGGTCATGTTAGAATCCCTTACAATTTTCCTAGTAACGATAATAGTGGTATGAGAAATTATTTGTGCAACATTCTTTGTTGGGACAAAGGAATCCTGAAGTGGAAATAGGAAATAACTCATTCACACTGGAAAAAAAAGTAAATAAAAATACAAATATTCGCAATCAAAATGCAAGTAAAAATACAACCATTTACAATAAAAAAAGCAAGTTAAAATACAATCATTCACAATAAAAAAGAGCAAGTGAAAATACAATCATTCGCAATAAAAAAGCAGGTGAAAATACTATCATTCACAATAAAAAGCAAATGAAAATACAGTCAATTAAAAAAAAATGAAAATGCAATCATTCGCAGAAAAAAAGTCTACCCAAGCGCTTTCGCAGAAAACTTCATCAGATAGGAAGGGGAAAGTAGTTGCTGTTTAGCGTTCAAGTGCGCACCATGTTGGCATGCAGGGTCACATGATAGTATTACCAAGATGAAAATAGTTTAATAAAGGATGAAGTAATAACGGCACAGGTGAATCGGTAAAAGCGAAGGAACAATAAATGAAAAAGCGTTATGTGTAATGTAGGGAAAACGGTGGAACAGTATAAAAGTAATAAATATAGACGAAAGTGATAAATGAAAAATGGGAGGTAATGCGAAATTGAAAGTATGTAGGAAGTATAATAGTAAAAAGAGCGGAAAACTAACTTAACTCTTGTGGCCTATGGAACCCGGAGGTTCAATGCCGCGTTTACAAAAGCTCTCCACTGACTTTTCTCCTCAGCCAATTGGATCCAGTTTCTACTTTGTATTCCTATTTCTGCGAGATTCATCTTAATATTGTCCTCCCATCTGTGCCTAGGTCTTCCTAATGGCCGTTTTCCGATTGGTCTTCCAGTCAAGACTTCGAAAGCGTTTCTACTTTCTTCCATTCTAGCTACATGACCTGCTCACCTAAGCCTCCTAGACGTTGGGTAATGTTTGGTAAACCGTATAAATTATGTAGTTCCTCGTTATGAAGTTTCCGCCATTCCCCATTTCCGTTCTTGGGTCCGAATATTCGTCTCAGGATCTTGTTCTCAAATACTTCCAGTCTATGTTCTTCCCTCAGAGTAAGCGACCATGTTTCGCAACCATACAGAACAACAGGCATGATTATCATTTTGTATATTTCAAGCTTCAAATTCCTCGACAGAGTTCGCGACGACTAGAGATTTTGAACCGAATAGTAACACGAATTCCCTGCTTTTAATCGACATTTAATTTCTTCGTGAATAAAAGAAGAAAAGCAGTATTAAAAAGGCATATGAGTGTAGCGGAGTAGGTTAAGATCAGAGACGCAGTTCATGGACAGATATTAAGTACTTTGACTTTCATCCCTTTTGAAGGAATATGGATAATCGTGGGATACGTATAATGTGAGGTCACTAGTTAACTATTTGTGATGGGTTGTGTTTTCTGGGTCAGGTAGATGAGGAATTTGAGCTCCAGGAGTATTGTTGATTGTTGATGCAAATAGAAAGAAATTATAGATACGCCAAAATAGATAGATAGGTCAGTAAGGATGTAAAAGAAGTTGCAAGAATTGAAATTGTCTGAATGATGGAGTGTGTTATCTTCGTAGTGCAATGTTAGAAGGTGAATCTCGTGTGTAATATAGGCAAGGCTTTACATCTGAACTTCCAGTATTTGGTGGAAGTATGGGATATTTAAAAGGACTAATTCTAGTAATAAAGGTGTGGTGGTAAGGGACTTTCCGTTAATTCTCTTGTTGTAGGTGAGGTGCAGTATATGGGAGAAGTAAAGTTTCTGTAAAGGATAAGCGAAAACTGTAGGAAATAGAGTATGGGATGATATTGAGTAAGGAAGTTTTGAAGCATTTTACAGAGGCTTTTTTTCACGATTGGGATGTGGATTGATAAGGTTGAGGAAGGGTGATACCCCCAGATGGAGATTGCTAACGAGATCTTGAGATACTGTTTGAGAACGACGTAATGGAAGAGGTAGAGATGGTTGTCAAAATAATAACACTTGAAGTTTGAAAACACGTCTAATACGGAAAGCACATTGCACTGTAACTACAGAACAGATTCAGTCTTTGCAAAGTGTTTTTTTTTTTTTTTTTTTTTTTTTTAAAAAAACTTTCTGCTCAGTACTCGCCATCTCTGCTACTGGCGCTTTCTATCGGCAGACAGGAAACTGCATACACATCCGTGCGTACAGACTATTTGAGTTGCTTTTTCATTTGATGTGTTATTTATAATGGTAATAAATTCTACAAAACCTTAAAACCCCGATATTCATTTTGAAACACCCTATATTCTGGTAAACATCTGTACGGATTTCTTAATACTTAGGGTATAGAGTACGGTACATTTGATGTAGGTGGGGGATCTTCAGATAGAGGTATTTTTCAAGTTTGACATATACATCAGTCCTGACAACCATTCTCAAACATTTCTGTCGCATCAACGAATGCTATCCTGTGATTGGAGAAAGACCAGGCGAATATGAATATTCAATTGTTGCCTAGTTCAGGGCTGGGTGGCTATGGGTTCATATTAGATAAATGTGGAACTCTAAATCGAATCGTTGATACATAAAAGAATAACACCTCAAAAAAGTAAGAGGCATTATGTTATTGGTACTGTTGTCATATTGCGGGCTAAGTAATCGAGTTTAAAGATGTTCGATTCCAGACCATAGTAGTTTATGGTGGAGAGAATCGTTCCAATTTCAGGTACATGTAAAGCATAATGTATCTTTCATAGGTGACCGTTAAAGGGTTAAAGATTTCTTAGTACAACAGAGTCACGAAAACTCGAGTTCTGATATCTCGACATTCCGTATAACTCGACCATCACTTTTTTTTAAGCGCTAAATGATTTCTGCTGAGGAAGCAGAATATTATTAACTGCCTAACGAATTAGGCTTTTTAGTTTCAAACAATCCCATTCTCGCGTTCAGTAATGAAGTTGCTGCAGAAAGTCAGTCAGGCGCTACTAAACTTTCCCTTCAGAACAATTTGCGGTTAAATATTGAGTTGTGAATATGCACACTTTGTTCCGTAAAGCTCGACATACTCGATAATTCAACACCCTTTCAGTCCACGTTAGGTCGAATTTTCGGGACTCTTGTAGTACAGTAAAAATCGACTAATCCCTGACTGATCTTAATATTATTTTAATTGAAAGTTCATTTGAAACAGGTAAGCAATGCTTTAACAGAACAGAGTTTGACTTTTAAATTATCTTACAATAGAATTCTTGACTGTGGTGATGGATATTTCGAGATGCAAGTTTATTACTCAACTAATAGGCTATTCTACACAGTATAACATTTGCATGTTCTAGCTTTGATTTTACATTCGCTCATTCAATGAGTTACAAGCTCGCTGATAGACGTTTACTTGAAAATCTCTTTGTTTATTTCAGGATGCATATTATTATAGGAAACTAATATGAGAAAAAGTAATAAATATTTAGCACCAAAAGGTATTTTAGTAAGGCAGGCAGATGCTATTCATGTTTTTTTAAGTGAAGGTGGTCTTAAAAGATTGGAAATATTATCAACAGATACCTTATACGAGGGCTCTCCAAAACGTAAAAAGACGTTTTGAAATTTAAAAAAAAAAAAAGTACCAAATTGTGTTATATACATTTGAAAGGTACACTCTTAAGTTATTTTTTCTACATAATCGTCATGCAAATTAAGGCATCATACCGTGGCACAAGTTTTTCAATACGGTACCGTCGTGGTAGAAATCTGCCGTCAGCAATTTCAACCACTGTCTTACACCGGCATGCAGTTCGGCGTCAGTATAAACGCGTTGTGTAGCGATCCAGGTCTGTCTTCATCGTTGGGAAGAGGTGGTAGTCGCTCGGCGTCAAATCCGGGCTATGTGGTGGGTGATCAATCACTTTCCATTCAAAATCATCCAAGAGCTCTCGGATACGCTTGGCAATCAGTGCACCATTGCCTCACTCGGCCATCACTCATTATTCCATATGCGTACACTGCACACAGTTGGCGATGGATTTCAATTGGCTTTTTTTTTCTCTTTTTTTTCAACAAAATCCTAATCACAGAACGCACCTCACAAGAGGCGGGATTTTTTTATTGCATTGCACATTGTAACACGTCACAGAAAGCACAGTAAGAGCGTCACAGTCCTCACGCTACCACAACTAGATGCGTACTAAGTATGGCAACGTTCTGACACCAAGATGGCGACTGTAGCCCCGCCCTATTTTCTGGACAGCCCTCGTATGGTGGCAGTGGTTCCATTTTTGAATTAATAATTGTAATATCTTATTAAATGACTTAACATATACGATAAGAAAGAATAATTAATTGTTTTTTATGATATTTTCAGTGCAGTATAGCTTAAGACTTGAGTTTGTTCGTAACTAGATTCAGTTAATCTTTTTAATAATTTGGAATAAGGTTACTTTGTTTACAAAATTTATCATTGCTTATATATTCAAACTAATGTAATGTAGGAACTAGAATCAGATATGTTTAAAAAGTCTTAAATTTAAAGTAAATTTATTAAATTATTTGAATATGATACGATACTAGATCGTAGTGATTTTAAGTTAGTATTAACATCAAGAGTCTTTACTGAGATTTTAATTTAATAAATAAATAAAAAAAAAAATGTCCTGAATATGTATGGAGATGTGACTGATTTGGGGCCGAGAAAGTGAACTTGGAAGAAAAAGATGTGTATTATTTGCTCTTCACAGAACTGGTTTTCTCGTCATGTCTTTCCCTGGTAGACCGCCAATGGTTCCTGGGATACCTGTGCCACCAGGCATGACCATGCCTTACATGGTTCCAGGTAAATTTGTTTGTTTTTTATGTTAAAGTTTCTTTCTTGTAGTACAATTGTAAGGACGAGTTTAAGGGGAGATTTACTGTTGTGAGATGAGCTATTTCTAATGTCAACAAAAGTTGGTAATAGCCTATAATTCAGTCGTCATAGGCTCAAAAATGGACGTTTAAAAAAAAAAAAAATCATGCAAGCAAGGAAGCCTATGAGAACATTCTATAGAGCTTCCTGATTTAAATGGTATAAATTCCTCAAAAATAAGAAGGTGTGCTTAAGCCACCATTTTGCAAAATGGCTGAACTCTGAACGGTTACGAAAGAAGTTGCAGACTCGGTTTTAAACAGATATAGCAGGCATAGTAATTGGTCGATTGATGCAAATTGCACCTCCTTGGAATTACAATTAAATAGATTTTCATACGGTGTATAGCAGTTGTCTCTAGTACCTGGTAAAGGGAAGTAATGGTGAGAATATTTTCAAGATTTAATTCCCAAAATTCACTTTCCTCGACTTTTTCGGCTATAGCGTGAAAATACTGCATGGAAACCCAACCCCTAAAAAGCAAAAGTACACTAGTTTATATTAAAGATATTCTGTAAGTCACACATTATTCCAACCGAAACAAAGATAATACTTTTCAATTTCCATGCAGTGTTTTTTTGAACTGCTTAAATGATTCTAGAAAGACTTTCACAAGTAATAGTTGTGATTACCATTCCACTTGCAGCTTAAATATATTATACATCTTTCGAATCACAATAAAACAGACATTGAATTGATTTACAGCTGTTATTTATAATATTTAGCTAGCGCAAATTACCGGCTTTCCTGGATTTAAACTAAGAAAAATTAGTAATATGTCCCATTACTCAGTCACTTTTTATTATTACGGAAGCGCTTTCAGATAAACGACGTTTTTTGTCTTAAATATTACTATTATGGGCTCAGTTTGTATTTCAATGGAGTCGGGAGTGTCACTGTTCATCTCAGCGACCCTGAAAACTATGGATTCGTCGCTAACATCGGTCATTTTCGATCCTGTCCTAAGTTGCACCGTCAAAGTGAAATGATAAAAACTACCACATGCTCGAACCTCATCTATGTTGAAAATTGGATCGAGATCGCTCGGGTGGTTCAAGAGTTATTAAATCACGAACATATTTTCATTTTTATTTATATTGATAAATTAGGGAAGTAATGGAAGGAATTTTCGGGAGCTTCACTGTAAAAATTTCCTTAGTAACTCAACACTGTATGGGGGAAAAAAGATCAAAAGATTCTAAATATACTGATATATATTAAACATTTCTCATCATATCAGTCCAACACAATTATAATGATCAAATAGTCGAGCTATCACCGTGCTGTATTGCCTAATATAAGAAAGAAAATGAAATGATCAGGACGATTTAAGTAATTTTTGACTACTATATCAAAACTTTGGAAGATTTTATTTTACCGCTTTCTACATTTCTCACATGAAAGTTATGGAACAAAAGTAGGCAAACTACAAGTTTATATATATTAAGCATCAATTACGTGCTTCGCTGGGTTAAATTAAGAGAAAATAGTGATATGTTCCATTAGTCAGTCACTTTTTACTATTACTAAAGCGCTCTTTGATATTGGTCATTTTCGGTGATTTTTATATATCCCTCTCCCCTCCCTATGTTTCAGGGCACGGCATCGGAAATATCATTGTTCATCTCAGCGACCTCGAAAACTATGAATTCGACACTAATATTGGTCATTTCGATCATCTTCTCCAAGTTGCGGGACTGATTTTGGACTTAAACGGCATCAGAAGTGTCACTGTTCATCTCAGCGACTCCAAAAATTATAGATTCGACACTAATATCGGTCATTCTTTATCATTTTCAAATATCTCTCCCCCTCTCTTAAGTCACACCGTCAAAGTGATATGACAAAAAGACATCCCAGATTCGAATTTCGTCTAGGTTGAAAATTTGATCGAGATCGGTCCAGTGGTTTAAGAGTTACTAAGTTTATATATATATATATATATACATACACTAGTATTGATTGCACAGAATTTGTCGAGCTATGATCAGATAACACGAATTAGCACATACAATGGGTTAACCCGATGATTTTCCAGAGTCCCATTAATAGTGTCTGTCAAATGATTATTGAACACTCCTCTTCTGCTGTACTATGTACATGATACTATAATGCAGAAGATTTCAGGCACCTAGATACCAAGTTTTGTCGCTGTTTTGCTGTTTAAGAATGTAATAATAGTTAACCAGGTTGTTAGCAGGTTACAGTGTAGTGGTTAGGCTGGTGCTTTTAACTAAGGTGGAGATGACTACTGCTTGTTTTCGTATTAGACAAGATGTCGGAAACTGTGGTCACGTTATTGATGGTCATTTACTTCACTGTGGTGTGGCCCCGACCCGCAACTTAGGAGAATATTTCCCAAAGCTATATTTCCTACTTAAAATCACATTATGGAGGAATATGTACAATCCGCGGCAAAAAACCTGCAACATGAGGATGTAAGTTTATTGTGAAACTACGCCTAACAGCACAGGGAATGAACATAACCTCTAAGTGGAACGAATCACGCCAGGATAAACCTCGGCCTCATCCCGTACACACTTATTTTGGAGCAAAAGACTTCGTCATTTCACAATAAACTTATATGCTCATGTTGCAGGTTTTTTGCCGCGGATTGTACAATTATATTTGATGGATACCCAACCAGTCCCACCATAAAGAGTTGTGAACAGTAAAGGAGAGCTGCTTAAGAGAATCTAACGTACATATAAATTGAAACTCTTCAACAAAACTACAGACTGATTTCCTTGCTAGATCTTCATCAAGCCAAATCTGATGCAGACAGTCTCATTGACGTAGTAGCCATATATAAAGCAAACACTATCGAATGTTGTTGTGGTTGGTCAGGATACTTATCTATTTGTTCTTCTTACTGTAAAGTAATCTCTGTCAGACAAAATATATTTCTTCAGACCAGTTTCAAAGCATGAGGGTCTTATGTAATGTACTTCTTGCTCATGCTGTTTCTGGATGTAAACTTCAGGTCTGTATAACCAAGGCAAAATAAAGGCCCTTAACATTCTTCAGAAAGATTCTAAACTTTGGTCGACTGCAAAAGTTTCCAATCTGCCTTCGGCTTCGAAAGCTGAAAATGTTTCAACAGAGAGAACAATTTGTGCTTCACTAGTATAGATGCAAGAAGAGCAGGAATCTCGATGACTTGAGATATTGTGGGTACAGAAATTTCATTTTCAAACAGCACATATGTCAATCCTGTGATCTAGCTGTACTTCTCCGACCAGTGATGCGGATGCATTTAACTCATACAATGTATTTGCAAGTGCTACATTGGATGGGGAATATGCTGGACCCAATATTACGGACATGAATGACCAAGAATAAATTTTTGGTTCCCATGATTTCTTTAAAACAGCCCGTTCTATCCGAACTGTTGAAACTGGTTATATGTAAAACATTATACTCGAACAAACATTATGGATGTACTGTATAATGTGACAAATGTACAGAAATATTTGGTGGTGTTTTGGAAGACAGTGTTAATGAGAGTCTAGAAAATCATCTTACTAACGTATGATATGAATCTATCAGTGTGCAACTCGACTACATTTTGTGCAATGAAGATTGGTTATATAAAACATGTAATACTATATATTTAACTACTTTTTATTCATAGTTTTCACATGACGAATATACAAAGCCATTTATTGGGTTGATTTATTAAATTATGCCGCTCATTTTCAGTTTTTTTGATATCAGTGATGATGGTAGTGCTGTGGAATACACCAAATTGTAGCTATGTTACCAGTAATGTGGAGCACTATTTGTGCCTTTGCTGAGGCTAAACAATTTTTGTTCTCTCTAATATGGAGTGTCAGGTTGAAATTAATGTTCTTCTGTACTAGTTCGACATAAATTCTAGTGTCTCAGAGGCACCGAGACAAATCTGTACAGTGTATGGAAAGAACACTGTTGCTGAATGGACCACTCAGAAATAATTTGACGAGTCCTGAAGTGAAAATTGACTTCAGCGATGCCTGTCCATCTACTTCGATTAAGACCATTTGAACGACTTGCTCCACTGTGAACTATGTCAAAGCACCCGAGAACTGGCTATGTAGGTTAACAGCGGGCAGGCAACTATTGTGCGACACCTTCAACGTATGGAAAAGGTTCAGGTGCTTGGTTCGTGAGTGCCTCATTTACTCAGTGCAGACAGCAAGAGCCAGTGTGGTACCGTATGTAGTTATTTGCTTATCCGCCAGCGTGAATCCTATCACCATCATTATCCCTTTTTCTCATTTACTGTTACTAGAAATAGTGCCAGTACGTGAATTTTAAGCAGACGAAGAAATGGGTGGGCCGAAAGTAAAAGGCCACACCACGTCTCAAACAGGATTTACTCCAAAGAAGGTAATATTGTGTTGCGACATGGAAGGGATTTCCACAGTGTAACTCCCTACCCTGTAATCGTACTATCACTGCATGCCGCTACTGTAGCTGTTGCATGATGTGACGAACTCCAGTTTGTTCATGCATCACTTCAAGATAAATGCCGAACATATCCATCCACATACGTTCATCCATCATTATCCACATGGGTCAACGCTAGACCACATCTGATAAACATGACAATAGTTGCCATTCAGCAGCCAGCATAAATGGGAGGTTTTCCTTATTCGGCGTATTCCTCAGAAGCGGCCCCTACACATTAAAAGCTTTTCAGGTTTCTGTCGAATGGACGTCGTGGCACACGGCACGAAAACGATGGTGAGTCCAGAATTTAATTGATGTGCATCGTAACCACAGAGTTTTTACCATAAAAGCATGCAATTGCCTGAACGTTTGGAACAGATTGTGAATAATGCTTCGAAATGAGACGAACTAAGAAATCAACCTAATAATAAAGTCTTCCAAACTTTTGAAATAGACATCAAGAATGACGTTAAAAAAAAAAAAAAAAAAAAAAAGTCTTCCTGATCGCAAACGATACGGTGACAGCTCGACTACTTTGATCATCCTAGTTGTGCACTGACATGATAAAATTGGGTTTAATATCTACCGGTATGTATTTAGAACCTTTTGATTTTTTTTCCATGCGTTTTGCCTCTCTATAACAGCTAAAAAATTAAGACAGAGGGAACTTTACAGTGAAGTTTCCGAAAATTCCCTCCATTACTTATCTATATTAAATACTATAAACAGCAGCCATATACCAGTTTGAATGTCCGTTTTATTGTAATTCGTTTGGTGTATAGCACATATTTCAGCTAAAGTGAAATGATGAAAACAATTCTTCTCGTATTTGTGAACACCTTTGAAGAGGTATTTGAAAATCATAACAACTAATATATACTTGACCAAATACAATAGTAAGCTATATACAATACCTTACGCAGTAGCACAAATAAAATAATAATAATAAAAAAAAATCCGTCAAACTACAACTCAGTTAATTCAATAGGGGAAACAACTAAAGACATTGACTAACTGTGTATGTGAAATTTAACACAGTTCAAATAAGTACTACATAAGAACTGAAATTTATTATTCCCTTTGTTTTGGTTGGAATAACGTGTAAATTATACAATATGTTTAATAAGTATTAGTGTAGTTTTACAACTTTTTGGGTTTTGTTTCCATGCAATGTTGCCATCTTACAGCTTTAAAAAATCGAGGAAAGGTCAGTTTTGGTGTTAAAGGAAATGTTAAAAATGCCGCCATTGCTTTTCTTTGCTACGTACTAGAAACAACTATACGTCGTATGAAAGCTTATTTTGTTCTGATTCCAGGGGTATAATTTGTACCAATCTACCAATTAGTATGCGTGCTATATCTGTTGAAATCTAAACCAGCAACTTCCTTTAAAACCGTTCAGCCTTTTCCAAGATGGCGGCATGAGTACTGCTTTTTATTTTTGGGGAATTCGTATAATTTGAATCAGAAAGCTGTATAAAGTATTAATACAAACTTCCTTGCTTGTTTTTTTCTTTTCTTTTTTTTTCTAAAATTTCGTATAATGATTGCACTTCTATATACCTAGGTAACATCTTCCATCAATAACTGAAGTGAACAAAACGCTTTGAAGGGAAATGTTCGAACAAAACTAGTGTTCTCTTGGATTATACAAATTATTCGAATTAGTTATTTTAGAATGAAAATTTACTAGCCTCTGCATTCATATTATAATAAAACTTCAGATTTTCATAATAGACCATTGACTGGTTATTATTACCAAAATATAATATATGTATTAAAGTTTTATTACTTTTATAGTGAATAGAAATAATGCAGTAATATCTGTTAACTTGCCCTCGTTCTTGTGGAATCTGCAGTTCGTTGCAAGACGTTACTTTATAAATTGGCTACTTGTGTATGTTGAAACTTGATCCAATGGAAACTATTCATGCATTGCTAGAGTTAAATTATATCTATGTTTTGGCTAAACGTATTTCCCGAACACCTGTTGCTAAGTAAACCTAAGAGTGTTGAGAGGGTAAGGAGGAAAGGACAGGTGTTTCTCACTTTCAAGCAAATTTACGCAAAAATTCAGGAATCTGTAGTTTCATTGTTTTTCATGATTATTCTCGCAGGTTTGTGCTGATCGACGTCTGTTTTCAGTCAAGATTTTCTGCTTATACTATACGGTTGCAAGACGTCTCATCGAATAATTTTTGTGTATTTACGAAACAAGCATTAGACTATCTGAAGAAAATTAATAGTCTACATTTCGTGTGTACAGTCTTTAGAAATATTATAAGACTTCGTAGTGTCCAAGTGGCTTACACGCATTGTTCCCGATGCAGGTACATGCTTCGGATAAAACCCAAGTAGAGCCTTTCTATTTGATCTGTGCCCCTTCTGGCGCTGCAGTCGATGTATGCTTTCCCGTACCTCCCTCAAAAGAGGAAGGAGAAGTTGTTGCGGTCGAGATCTTTCAATTGTTAGATTCGGAAGCGTTGCCAAAATGAATTATTTCACGGACTTCGCTGTCCTCTATCTTGTTAGCCATTCTAAGTAGCCGACAATCTTCACTCGTTAAAAGACCAAATGATTGAATGACAAATTGGCAACACAGCTGAGGTCATTCATTTCTTTTCCGTAAGCAAAGGGAGAATTTCCTCCGTCAGAGGGCGGCGGGAGTGGGGCCGAAGTATAGTTCGCATACTTTCCGAGGGCATAGATGAGATAGACAGGCCCTTGTGGTTCGAATCCCACATTAGAGAGTAGATCCCGTTTTATATACCTAAGTAATGTCGATCTGAAAAGAAACTTTGAGCTCAAATCAGAAATGTCTTCTTATTACGTGGAAGAAAAGGCTACAATATAACGACAGAAGGCTACAGAATTTGTTATTACTAGAACAATATAATGAAACCTAATCTTGTACTGAGATAAAAGGCGTCCATTTAGAGGTAAAGGGTATTTTAAACGAATATGGGCTATCAACTACAGAGAATCAGACTTTCATCAAATGGATTGATTGATTTTGCTTTACGTCTTTACGCAATATGAAGTTATGAAGAATGAGTCCTGCTCTTTTTGAATTCTGAATTACACCAAGAGTTAAATTTAGGTGTAGTTTGGGGGACAATTTTCCTACTTCTTTGTTTGTTTTTTCGTCTCGAATAAAGCTATGGGTTCAGATTTCATCGAGTCAGATCTTTCCACAAATTCATCTGAATCGTCTTCACATAGTACAGGATTTCGTTTTGATATGCGTTTTCTTAACCTTGGGTCATTATCAAGGAACTTAGGAACCCAACGCTCAATTATTTTCATCCCAAAATTATCATGTACAGAACATCACCGGCCCCCTTTGCCTCGAAGCATAACGTGTGGGGAAATAAGAGGGGAGCTGTTGACATTCAATGTCCTTTTTTCACTTCCTCCACATTTTCCCATGTTACTACTTTCACTGCATTACCTTGGTATTTAACGCTTTATATTGCAGAAATTTGATTACTACTTTATGTTCTCTCTCTCTCTCTCTCTCTCTCTCTCTCTCTCTCTCTATCTATCTATCTATCTATCTATCTATCTATCTATTTTCGCTGTTTACACACACGCACATTTGCATTCTTCTTCATTTGTATTACCTGCAAAATACAATAGAATCATTAGAACAGGGCTCCACTTCTCATATTTAGAAAGAAGTGCTCTTGAAATGGTCCAGATTTTTTTTACTGATGACTATCTACGAAACAATCCCAGTATATGCTATCTTTAAGACTAGTTCTATGTAGCTCAATCTGAAACTCGAGGTCAAAAGGGATATGTCCTTTCTAGGCAGTATGCATATATTTTTTCCCTGAAAATAATATATGATGTGTTTGACAAACCAGTTTTGGAAAGTAAGATTACCTTGCACAGGTGAATGTAATGAATCTTGGAGTTACCACCATAGTGCCATCTGAGGCCCGTATGTCGAGACGTAGTTGCTCTTTTTGTCACAAGGCTGTCCATATTAAAAAGTAGGTCTTGCTTGATGTGGATTGGAGCTCTGTATGTCCTCTTACTTTTTTTCTCTCTCTAATTTGCACTCACAGTAGATTACAAACGATCTTGCTTTCAAGAAAAGTGAATCAAACTACACATTAAACAAAATGGTCAAGTAATATTCAGTTACGTTACTATAGAGATTTCATACATTGTTGAAGGTAACAATTTGTTTACTTAGACCTAAATGTTTTATTTTGATGAGAAAGAGTATATGCTTCATAATAGCGTACATATTCAACAGAAACAGAGACTGAATTTTGTAAAAGGAAATAATGGTGGAAATGAAAATTATTCCACTTACTAAATATTCATTCAAGTAAAAACGTTAAGATCACTTACACAGGAATTAAAATCCAGGATTCCTGTAGGTTATATATAGCACATTTCATCCGAGTGTCAGTACACTTCGTCCCCTTTTCTCTTAAGCTTCGACAGGTATCTACAAGTCTGGGTGAACCCCTGAGTCGCGTTGGCACGAGAAATAAATTTCACTGCAATAGAAGATCGAATTCGGGCCTTATCGACTACCTGGGCACTTTATATATATATATATATATATATATATATAGTTCATTGTCTCTTATTTCGATACATATTTTCAGTGACAGCGTCCTGTTACTCATAGCGTAATTAAACTTATTTATCTGTGTGTGTTCTTTTTCTTCTATAACCATATATAAGAAACATCTAATATACAATGTGAATCGCTGTAGAAAGTGCAAAATAAACTACCTAGACGAGCATATTAACAGAACGTAAAAAGATTTGTTTTCAAATTATATCCTCTCTTCTTGGTTACTATCATTGTAATGGTAAGATTTATCTCTGATTTTTAACTTCCTTTTTATTCTTGCTTTTTTCTCTATCTAGTGAATCATTGAAAGGAAACGCGTAGCGCTGTTGACTACACTTGCAGTCTTCCTTTGACCCCTCTTGGGTTCAACTTATGGGTAACGTGTCCAGCATCACATACATCTTCTCATAAGTGCCTGTCTGCTACAGCTGTTCAACCGTTTTTGTTTGGAAAAAGCGTTTCCTTCGCATTAGCACAAGGCTGTGGTTGTCCTCCCCATTTTCGAGACCGGAATACCACAGGCTACATCCCAATTCCCCTTATCAGTCTGAAAGCTGTTTTGAACGCATAGTCAACAGGCATTTACTTGGGTACTTGAAATTTAATTCCTTCCTGAACAAACTTTCAGTTGGCCTTTGGGTTTTCCGATCAACTGTTGATAGTCTTGTTCATATGCAGACAGATTTTGATACTTTTAACCACCACTTGTTTGATATCCTTTATTTATTTATTTGGAGGAGAAGATGGTGACAACGAAATTTTAAAGTAGCTTTATGACGAGTCTTCGGGACGATAATATGGCCTTTATCAAGGATTTTGTTCGTAAAAGTCATGTAGAATAGATGTGAATTCCGATGTTCCAGAGCGGTATTTGGAAAAGGGTTGGTATCCCTGAAGTAATTTGCTTTTTCAGCGACTGGCGATGGTGCTCTGTTGTGTCTTCTGTTTATATTAGTGGCGTTGACAATACTATCGCTGGTCAAGCTGTAGGATTTTCAATTTTCATTGAGAAATGGTATCAGATTAGGCGGCAAAGTATTTACTTTCTGGAGCTGAGCTTATATGTAGCTTATATAAGCGGCACGTGTCTTTTTTTCTTTCTTGATATGTACGCGCCTTTGGCGTGGGAGAGAAAGATTCGCTTCCCGACAGGAGCTCGTGTTTTGGATTCCATGTTAAGGCGTACGTTCAGCCTCATTGCTAAAAAGGACGCTAAACTCAACATGAAATCAAACCAAATCATAACCTTTTCTTGATACACGTCTGTTTTCTGGGTTTGATCTTTGATTGTTGTTTAACCATACATTAGCCACAATTATGCTCTTATGTGCGAGCTGTGAATTTGCTCAACATTTGGGATGCTCAGTTCGTGGTCAATTTACGGTTAGTGTAATTTAATCAGGTCGGATTATGGTTATGCTTCATACGTATCTGATAGAGCAACCAGAGCCCTTTCGTGGCTATGTAATTAGCTTATGCGTCTTTGGCGTGGGAGAACTACGTTTGATTTTTGGCACAGCTCATGTTTCGAATTCGACCTTAAGCGGTAAGTCCATGTGTGATATAGTCTCGATGCTGAAGGGAACTATCCAACTAACCGATGAAGTGAGTTGACAGGGTCAAATGTTTTATTTTGATGAGAAAGAGTATATGCTTCATAATAGCGTACATATTCAACAGAAACAGAGACTGAATTTTGTAAAAGGAAATAATGGTGGAAATGAAAATTATTCCACTTACTAAATATTCATTCAAGTAAAAACGTTAAGATCACTTACACAGGAATTAAAATCCAGGATTCCTGTAGGTTATATATAGCACATTTCATCCGAGTGTCAGTACACTTCGTCCCCTTTTCTCTTAAGCTTCGACAGGTATCTACAAGTCTGGGTGAACCCCTGAGTCGCGTTGGCACGAGAAATAAATTTCACTGCAATAGAAGATCGAATTCGGGCCTTATCGACTACCTGGGCACTTTATATATATATATATATATATATATATAGTTCATTGTCTCTTATTTCGATACATATTTTCAGTGACAGCGTCCTGTTACTCATAGCGTAATTAAACTTATTTATCTGTGTGTGTTCTTTTTCTTCTATAACCATATATAAGAAACATCTAATATACAATGTGAATCGCTGTAGAAAGTGCAAAATAAACTACCTAGACGAGCATATTAACAGAACGTAAAAAGATTTGTTTTCAAATTATATCCTCTCTTCTTGGTTACTATCATTGTAATGGTAAGATTTATCTCTGATTTTTAACTTCCTTTTTATTCTTGCTTTTTTCTCTATCTAGTGAATCATTGAAAGGAAACGCGTAGCGCTGTTGACTACACTTGCAGTCTTCCTTTGACCCCTCTTGGGTTCAACTTATGGGTAACGTGTCCAGCATCACATACATCTTCTCATAAGTGCCTGTCTGCTACAGCTGTTCAACCGTTTTTGTTTGGAAAAAGCGTTTCCTTCGCATTAGCACAAGGCTGTGGTTGTCCTCCCCATTTTCGAGACCGGAATACCACAGGCTACATCCCAATTCCCCTTATCAGTCTGAAAGCTGTTTTGAACGCATAGTCAACAGGCATTTACTTGGGTACTTGAAATTTAATTCCTTCCTGAACAAACTTTCAGTTGGCCTTTGGGTTTTCCGATCAACTGTTGATAGTCTTGTTCATATGCAGACAGATTTTGATACTTTTAACCACCACTTGTTTGATATCCTTTATTTATTTATTTGGAGGAGAAGATGGTGACAACGAAATTTTAAAGTAGCTTTATGACGAGTCTTCGGGACGATAATATGGCCTTTATCAAGGATTTTGTTCGTAAAAGTCATGTAGAATAGATGTGAATTCCGATGTTCCAGAGCGGTATTTGGAAAAGGGTTGGTATCCCTGAAGTAATTTGCTTTTTCAGCGACTGGCGATGGTGCTCTGTTGTGTCTTCTGTTTATATTAGTGGCGTTGACAATACTATCGCTGGTCAAGCTGTAGGATTTTCAATTTTCATTGAGAAATGGTATCAGATTAGGCGGCAAAGTATTTACTTTCTGGAGCTGAGCTTATATGTAGCTTATATAAGCGGCACGTGTCTTTTTTTCTTTCTTGATATGTACGCGCCTTTGGCGTGGGAGAGAAAGATTCGCTTCCCGACAGGAGCTCGTGTTTTGGATTCCATGTTAAGGCGTACGTTCAGCCTCATTGCTAAAAAGGACGCTAAACTCAACATGAAATCAAACCAAATCATAACCTTTTCTTGATACACGTCTGTTTTCTGGGTTTGATCTTTGATTGTTGTTTAACCATACATTAGCCACAATTATGCTCTTATGTGCGAGCTGTGAATTTGCTCAACATTTGGGATGCTCAGTTCGTGGTCAATTTACGGTTAGTGTAATTTAATCAGGTCGGATTATGGTTATGCTTCATACGTATCTGATAGAGCAACCAGAGCCCTTTCGTGGCTATGTAATTAGCTTATGCGTCTTTGGCGTGGGAGAACTACGTTTGATTTTTGGCACAGCTCATGTTTCGAATTCGACCTTAAGCGGTAAGTCCATGTGTGATATAGTCTCGATGCTGAAGGGAACTATCCAACTAACCGATGAAGTGAGTTGACAGGGTCTGTCAGAATGCTTTGGCTAGCTTGGTATACTGTACGACGTCTTTGTTAAGCGAAACGCATGAATGAACTATCTTTAGCTTGTCGTAGGGAGTAACTTCGTTTTATTGTTATTATTTTATTTTATCAAGATAAATATCGCACAGGTGAAAAGTTATAGTATGTTGCTGTAGCATCCACTGTAACGTCTCAGTATATGGTAATACGCATTTCAGTAAATTGCTTGATAAGAGCTAATATAAATACTCAGAATTATAAGACAATTTGATTTAAAGTATCTGATATTCCTAATGGTAAATATAAATTTCTGAATATTTCTGATTAATTTTTGTTAATTTATTTCAGCTCCACCTCCTATTGTTCAGGCTGTGGGAATACCGATGCCTCCCGTAAGTACACTTCAATTACGATTCATACATTCTAAAATTATACTTAAGTGTGACGATGCGGAAATTTAGGATGGCTCAAAAGTAGATATAACGATACCTGCATTAATTTAACAGGAAATTGTAATTTATTTATTTAGCTTATTGCTTCGTAGGTAAGTATTGGGTTTGGTGCACTGTTAGTACCCTCCCGACTATTGGAACATTCCTGAAGCATCTCCAAAACAAAGTACAGTCAACATAAGTGCTCTTTACTACTTGTGAGATGAACTCAGTTTGTCTATTGTCTGGAGCTTCCTTTTATCCATAAGAGACTGACTCCTTTTTTGTGTGTGATTTCCTTAAAGTTTCTCACCAGAGAAGGGGGAATACATCCTTTCGTTCGTAATTGAGTAGTCTTTCAAACGGTACCTGTTTATCGATATTACGTACCTATCAGGAATAATAGAGAAATTCAGGGAAATTTCCGTATTGGAATTTCAAAAATTCGTATAAAAGCTTCATTGATTAGCATGAAATATACTCAGATTTCAGTACAATGTTATCATTCGCTCTGGAGATAAATTAATTGTGTGAGGCATTCAGATAATATTTTGTAAGGTTTTGGTTTCTGCAGGTAGTGAATGCATAAAATACTCGAAATGGATGTATTCGTGTTCCGTTGTACACATGAACACTAGTCGTAGCTAGTTCTCGCTGGTTGAGTGGCTAAAGCGCACGTTGATGTACGGTGTCCCGAATTAGATTCACAGTGGAAGTGTATAACGCATTACAGTTTTTCGGATTTCACCTTGAACTGGAGGTCTACGTCTCATATAGCCTCGGTGTTCATAAGGGACGCTAAACTTAAAATAATCAAACAAGTCGAAGGCTATTTTATTAGAAGTATCTTAATTTAGTATACAATGGGGGATTTGAAATACAAGTGCCATAATAAAAGAAACCCAACAGAACAATAAAGGTACTTTAAAGGACTTTTAACACGTTAAATCCGTCATCTAAGGCCAGAAACCCTTACGTACAATGCACTCCAGACAGCCTCCCTCCCCCTCCAGAATAAAAGAAATCCAGAAGTAGGTGACAAGATGGGCACCGCTAGACGAATTTACTTGATGTGATAATCTCCTGAGGATTTTCATGTATCTGGTATACACAATTCTACATCTAATTCCTAAATCCTATTATTATACTAACGTACGTACTTGGAAAGGAAATTAGCTGTAATTTTTGTTCTGCTGTAATTTCGCAATGAAGTGAATTGTTTTAGATATGTGTGCGCGGGATGAACTCATTATTTTGTTTAAAATTATTTTCAGGATGGTGTGCGAATTCAGGCTAGAAAGTAGAGCATCTCTTAACTAGAAATTATTTACTATATTGGTTACATTAATAAAGGTTGGCTTGTAACAGAGTTAAGGAAAGTTGTATGAAAACACCTTAAAAAAAATGTATAAACTACATACAAAGAGTGAAAAAAGTGATTGATTAGACCGGGACTCGAACTCTGGATCTCCGGCATACCGTGCTGATGCGTTGACCACTTACGCAACCCAGTCCGCTTCCCAGAACACCCAAACGCGCACTCACTCTTATAGTCGATGCTCTCCTTTCAGACCAACCACATGGCTTATATCGTAGTCTAGATGCTGTGCTTGGAGAATCCAGTGTCCATATTTTGAGAGCACTTTCTGACAGTTGATTTCATTTATTAATTAAAGTGAACTGGATGGCGTAGTAGTTAACGCATCGGCACGATATACCGGAGATCTCGGGTTCGAGTCTCAGTCCAGTCACACTTTTTTCACTCTTTGTATGTAAATGATTTCGCATCTGCAGAGAATTTGATGTATAAAAATAAGTTTAAATCGGTTGTTTTCTCCTTTCATTAATAAACATATGAATTATTTGAAAATTGTGGAAATTTATGAACAGAATTTGTAGATTATTAATGCAAGCCAAGTGTGCATACTACATAAGAGGACACAATTTGTAAATTGAGTTAAATACGTAATTGACTAGTGTTACTTTTTTTAAATATAAAATAATATACTATTAATATATTGTACCTTACAAAATGAATTCATGAGAAGTAAGTGAATTTGCAATGTGGATTTCTCCTTATACCCTGAAAATCTAGATTATATCGATTGTTCAAAAGTTATGGACGATTTTCGATTGATTTTTAAAAGAATTATAATATTCTTTGGCATTAAAACGAGCATTGATTGACAGTATAAACACTTTGTACTCTTGAGTCCTACAACGTATATGATGAGTAAAGCTGATTTTGTGCACTTAAAAATCGTGAAAGTATTTTTTTTTTTCTTTCTTTAATAGCTATTTACACTGTTAACCCTTTCCGCTGTTCTAGTGGCTGATACGTGTGCCTTTGGTGCACGTGGTCTTGGATCGATTCCCAGTGGGAGAGTACAAAAGAAATTCATTTCCAACTAAAAATTTCCGTCATTTTATTTATTGATAACAGAACTTGAGATTGACTGTTGTAAATGGTGTTTTTCCTCATATTATGTTCAGTGTATATTACATTATTTTTGAATAAATTGTAAATTATCTTTTCACAGATGATAGCCCCACCGTTACCACCTTTACCAGCCCCACCACCTCCTGTGCACCCGTACAGACCTCGCCAGAATAATGCAGCTATGTCACGACCTAACTCATTTACCAAAAGGGTTCAACAGGAACCTTCAGGACCGCCAGTAACAGTATTTGTTGGCAATATTACGGAAAGGGCGCCAGATGCAATGATAAGGCATGTGCTTGCTGCCTGTGGGCATATTGTAAGCTGGAAGAGGGTGCAAGGAGCCTCAGGTATGTAGAAGGTTCTTTGTTTGAAGGTATTTGTATTGTAATCATCCTGTTTCGTGTAGTCGTGCAGGAAAAACGAGAGGAAGATAAATATTTCACTATGTTCAATATTATAGTGTAGTTGCATTTTGACATTCTTTGATTCATTTACTTGGTACAATTTTTGTAGAACCTTTTAGTCTATTTTTTGTACGTTAAACAGTTAAGTACCTTAATTTGCCCGCTGTATAAAAATTCTTTATTTAATTGGCTCATATCACGTGTATCAGTGATTTCTACTTTACGACCGCTTGCAATTCGGTACGTGACGTTTGGGCGCGGACGTTTGGGCCCCGCCGTTTGGGCGCGAGTTAAAAAGTCATTATGTTAGGCGCTGAGTACTAAGTTCGAATCAAGATATCACAAGGTGTCTACTGTAGTGGAAGTCCTAATTAAATTTTGTAAATTTAAGTTTCAGCCAAAGTGTGCTTTTTATTTGATAACTTTTCAAGCTAAGGTAAGTAGACCAGACTAGATATGATTGCCTGCATTACGTTCATAGTGAGCCTATTCCATTAAAAAACGTAAAGCAGGCGTTCTACTGTAGTTATACAATAAGTGTAAATGTCAAATACATTTCTAGTGGCTAAATGACCAATATATGTACACTTAATTATTATTTTTCACTTTGAAATCGTTTTTCTTCCTTTCGCTACTTTCTTCAACGCAGATTAAATGCTTACAATGGGGAGAAAAAAGTGTGTTAAGTTTTGATTTTTATATTGGAATGTTAAAAAAAAGTGATACCCGAAATACGGCATACTCCAGTTCCTAAACTCAATATCTTAGACACCCTGTATTAACATCTTTCCCTCGACTCGATTAGGATTTAGGGTTTCTAGATTTCTGGGCTTTCGGCATCTAAGGCCATTTAGCCCGTCACGTTTGAGGGAGCACACTATCCGGGGAAAGGAAAGGAAAGAAGCGGCCTGGACCTATAAATTAGATACCACCTGGTGTGAATGAGGAAAACCCAGGAAAACTTCATTCAGGGTGGCTGGCCTGAAAGAGCATGTTATAATTTTTCGACAGAATGCCCCCACCGGGAATCGAACCCGGGACCGCTCGCACCGAAGGCGAGAGCGTTAGCGACTACGCTACGCGGGGCCACTTCCCTTAACTCGAGTGCGAGGAAATCTTTTATTGGTAGTTCTTTATTGGACTTAATGAAGAGAAGAGTTTGGCAAACGTAATACGAAAGAAAACAAATTTTAATATTTATAAGTATGTAATTATTAACTTTAAAAAATACGAAAAATAAATCAATATGTTTTAATTAACATTAAGAAAATTATAAACAGTTCGTCTTATTCCTTCATTTCCTAGCTTTTTTATATAGTTCAAAAATGAGATCATTAGATCAGAAGTACGAGAATCGTAAACAAGCGAAGAATCAATCCATTTGACGAGGTTAGGCAACAAATGCCACAAACGCATTAAACTATTTAATTTAGATGAATAAATAAGATAGAGATAGAAAATATACAGATAAATGAGGTGAGATAAAGATAGAAGTGTAGGAAATGTATATATCTTGATTCTAGCTTAATGTTCAGTGCCTAGCTTACTTTATATGTCGTAAATTGTGATTTTTACTATGTACCTCGCGCCCAATCGTCTGGCGCCTAAACGGCTTTGCGTCCAAACGTCCGGCGCCGAAACATCCGCGCCCAAATGGTGGCGCCCAAACGTCCTGTCCCGTTGCAATTTGCCCATCCAGATTCTCTGTACATCCGTGTATATTACTTTGGTTTCTCCGACTTTTTAAAAATTGCCAATCACAATATCCTCAATACGTCACAAGGAATCATTCTTCAGACTGAAAAACCCTTTGGAATTATATAAGCAGGATTCCCACTGGTCTGGAAAATGTGGAGAAGTCAAGAAATATCATGAAAAGCAGAAAAAATTTGGAAAAGTCAGTGATTTTAATTTTTCAGAACGTGCGAAAGTTTTAGAAGTTCCTGAACATTATCCTAGCGAGCAAATCCTCTAGCAAGGTACACTCATGTCCAAAATGATTGTCGCATGTCTATAAATATGTTGTAGGAATATAATTTGATAACGAATTCGTCTGGTATTTTTTATAATGTTAGTATGTGCATAATCGGCAAAGACATATATGTGGAAAATTTCATGTTAAAAGAGCAGTAAATAAGAACAATAAAACGAAAATAAAAGCTTTCTTGTATATTTAGCAGAATTTTGTTTCGCTCACTCTAATTTTCGTATTTATAATTCTTTTCCTATGAAATTTACCACAAATATATGTACATTTCCTGATTATACACATAGTACCAGTATTAACCCTTTGGGGATCCTATGGTACAATTTGTACCATATGCACTTTTCATGGTACATTGCGTTATTTCTCTTCTATTTGAGCTTTTTCGTCCGGGTTTTTTTTTTGTTTTCCAAGTCCAGAGGCCTTGTAGAAGACATTACGTATGGTTTCAGACCGTCCTGCGTCCAGACATAGGAGGTGATGACGTCATAAGTCAAAAATTTATTTTCTCATTTTCTAAGCCTATGTTTAATATTTTTTGGCGGGCTTATTTTTCTACGTAGAAGATTGAAATTTTGCACAAACATTCAGTTCACCGAGTAGTATTTACCAGATTTTTTGTTCTGATGTCAGTGCCAAAACAGGGGGGAACCAGAGGGGAAAAGGGGTAAAAATAGGGATTTTTTTACCCCCAAAATCCCGTTTCTCGTCATTTTCCCGCCTCACATACAAGATAGGACCACGTGAGTCATACCGTCTGAAAGGCCGTTCTATTCTGAAGAGAATGACGGTCGAATTATTATTCTAGGGTAATTAGGGACGTCTCAGGGATTTTTTGAAAAATTTACATCTATATAGGGAAATATGGGACATTGTCGGTATATATATTTTTTGGCGGGCTTATTTTTGAACGTAGAAGATTGAAATTTTGCACAAACATTCAGTCTACTGAGTACTATTTACCAGATTTTTTGTTCCGATGTCAGTGCTAAAACAGGGGGGGAACCAGAGGGGCAAAGGGGTAAAAATAGGGATTTTTACCCCAAAAATCCCGTTTTTCGTCATTTTCCCGCCAAAAAAAACATGATAGGACCACGTGAGTCATACCGTCTGAAAGGCCGTTCCATTCTGAAGAGAACGACGGTCGAATTATTATTCTAGGGTAATTAGGGCCGTCTCAGTGAATTTTTATCAAAATATACTTCTGTATAGGGTAAAAGTGGGGCAAAGTAGGGACATTTTCTCTGGCAGGCCTATTTTTTCACGTAGAAGATTGAAATTTTGCACAAACATTCAGTCCACCGAGTAGTATTTACCAGAAGTTTTTTTCCGATTTCTGCGTAAAAACAGGGGGGGTCCAGAGGGACAAAAGTTGAAAAAAGGGAGATTTTGCCCCCAAAAATCCCTTTTGTCAGGAATTTCCTGCCTTAGATACATGATGGAGACATATGAATGGTACCGCCTGAAAGACAGTTCTATTCTGAAGAGAATGATTGGCGGATTATAGTCCTAGGGTAATTGGGGATGTCTCAGAATTTTTTTCCCCTGAGATCATAGTGTTTTATGGTATTTTGGGGCACTGTGGGAATTTTTGATAAAAATTCTCCCGCCCTTACTATTCAAGATAGAAACTTGAAATTTGGCCCACACATTCAGTATACTAAGTACTATTTCTCAGATTTTTTTTAGATGGCTACGATCACACAGGGGGGGTCCAGGGGGGGCCAAAGTTCGAGAAAAAAATTTTTCCCTCCGAAATTTTCACTTTGACATTTTTTTTTTCCCGCTTCTGGTATATGATATGAGCACGCAAGTGGTATCATTTGAACGCCAGCTCTATTCTGAAGAGAATGAGGTATGAACCATGATCCTAGGATAAATAGTGACGATACAGTAGCTGCTTGACTGAAAGTCTAAAAAATAGCCCAAAAAGCCAGGATCCCCAAAGGGTTAAAAGTACCCTGCAAAATCATTATCAAATTATATTCTTACAAGAACACAAAGATATGGACGTGGGTGTACATCAAAAATGGATATCAATTTGAACCCTGTGCTTTTTTTTTTTTTTTTAAAAAAAAAAAAAGAATACTTAAAAATTGTAGGCCTACTGGATTTTTTGTTTTTGCCCTACCTAGCTACTTGATAAGGGGATGTTTTATAAAATAAACTGCTTGCTTTTTTATTATATATAGGGCTGGAAATTTGTAAATCGTGACCCGGAAATGTAAGGGAATTTGTGCTTGTCAAATAAGTGGCAACCCTAGTATGTATAATATGCATCTGTGTTTTTGGTATTATAATTTGATACAAATAGAAGAAATGTAAGTAAATTAACAGATTTGTTGTGTACGACTATTAATTATCTTTGTAGCATTCGGTTTTTGTGAGTACGGCAGTCCAGACTCAGGACTTCGGGCAGTTCGTTTGTTGCACGACTTGGAAGTTGGTGACAAGAAGCTAGTGGTGAAAGTGGATGCCAAAACTAAATCCGTTTTGGATGAATTTAAAGGTAATACTTGTATTTTCATACTTTCAGCAACCTGTATTAATTAATAGGCTACCTAAATATAATAATATTTACTGTTTTTTGTAATGTAGAACACTTGAAACAAACTCGAAAATCGTGAATTTTTATTGATGAGTGCTCGATAGTATTTTTAAGTTTGCAAAGTGTTAAAATTTGTTGGTTTATTTCCTGGACAGCGGTATTGGTACAATTTTAGCGTGTAGTCGACTAGGTTAATTTACATACCGATATGCTGGTATTGCAGCCCCCATTCTTTCTTTTCTTTTTTTTTTTTTTCTCATATTCTGATTTTTAAACTGCCTCCGCAAAAACCTAATACCTGGTTTGAAAAGAAAGCAGCTAAATGTTCAGAATATATTTTACGCATTCTTGTGACCGATCCAGACCTGTTCGCAAGTAAACAACACACTGTTGATTCAGTAAAATACGGCGCGACAAGTTTTTTTTTTTGGGGGGGTGGAACGAACGAAAATTTAACCTTTTCCTCCTTTTATGATATCCTCGACTTTGGAACCTGTTTGTTGAATGAAGGATGAATCATCTCACTTTCGCTCTGCATATCGGAAGGTCGGAGGTGGAAATTCTCCAAGGTCCTTCTGTCAATCAACCATTTTCTTAAATGTATCGTGATTTACTGCGCAGAAATCTTGTAGAAGCTGGATGCGGGAGTGGGTAGGGGAGAAGTAGTAAGCAATTTTTGAGAAACTATTCTGAAACTATATTAACCTTCCCCTTTCTTCGGCTAAACAAATAAAGAAAAGCTTATGTAATGGCGTTTCCCTTGATCAGTATTGCGATCGCAAAGAAAAGCTGATTTGAAATGCTTGTGTAACAGTCCCACCCTTAAAATTTGAAGACGAAATCGGGCGG
Source organism: Thermobia domestica (assembly GCF_964235325.1). NCBI lineage: Eukaryota > Metazoa > Arthropoda > Insecta > Zygentoma > Lepismatidae > Thermobia > Thermobia domestica. Next base: position 267,698,007 of record NC_137462.1, read on the forward strand.
AAATGGGTGGAGACTTTACACTGGCGTATACGGTAACCAGTACCTTACCCACCATAAATTTCTCCAGTTAATATTATTTTATTATATTAACACAAATAAAACATGTTTTTGTCCTCCAGTGTAATGTAAAATTACAAAATAGATTGTGCTTCTTGGCTAAATAAAAGCTGCAAACGCGATTTAAAAGTGTTTAAACCTACTGTGATTTCAAGACAAGATTTAGTGCCTTATATCAAAAATTACACTGACTACAGTTCATGCAAACCTAATGTAACATACACTAATGTGTGTTAATTAAAATCAGTAAACAAAAATCTAAACAACAAATATATATGATACAACATAGCACGACACATTAGTCAGTCATTGAAATGGAAAACGATGTACTGAGCAGTGGAATTCAAAAGCCGATTAACAAACTAGAAAAAGCACCTCTGTGCCATTATGTACGAGGGAGGATCAGGAACCAAGGTTACAAGGCCGATATTTCTAAAGTTTCTTCTGTTAAAGTGGAATGAGGGGTGTGTGATAATTTTAATACATGAAGTTGGCAACTGTGCAGTGTATCAGCCAGCGGCCACCTACGGCGCTAGTTGCACAAACACAAATTGCAGTGCGTTTGAAAAACTGGTCTGGTGAAGAAGTCCGCTCAGTAACTCGGTTTCTGTTAGCGAAATATGGAACTGCAGCGGAAATTCACCGGCAGCTGGTAGAGGTTTACGGAGAGACTGTAATGTGTCTTCAGCAAGTCGCAGAATCGTGTCGAAAGTTCGCGATTGATAGAGAAAATGTCATCGAATGCAAGATTAATTGCTTTCGCATGCATTTAAGTTACAAATGTACTTCAGGGTCGTATTTTGTTCTCTCTCATTGCGTTCAGCGTTATGTGAAGTATTTCCCACATTTATGATAATGTCTTCATGTCTTTTAAAAAAATAACCATATATATATATATTAGTTAACGTCCCATGATTATACGTCTAAGCTAAGGGAGACTGTGATGATGAGATAAATAATAGTGGAGTGACGAAAGTGAAAGGAAACGAGAGAACCTTGAAAGCGCACTCACACGATGTTTGTTCACCACAAAACCCACTTGGCTTGAACTGGGATCGAACCAGGGATACTTAGAGATGAGCGTGGAGATAGGGATAGGTACTAAGCCGCCGGGACCCTACACGAAATAGTATTGCTATAACTTCCTGTCCTGAACTGGCCATAATGTAGGGGTATTCGATTTTGAGATTTGAATACCGAACGGAGTCCTGGATAGCTAGCAAATGATAGCTAACAGATAATAATCACGAGGATATACTGAGTGTATCAAAAGTTAGGGGCCATAGGCCAACTCTCTTATGAGCAGATACGAAAAAGTAGAAAGAGAAGAAAGTTGTTGGAATTAGGCGATTTTCAATCTAAAGCGGGGATTTTTTTTTCAATCGCGCTAGCCATTTGCGCCCCACACTAGTAAGGCGCCCAACGTTAAATGAAAGAGCAACGTTGCCAGTCAGCAGTCTGTGTCTGCGTGTGCCCTCACAATGCAAATAGTGCTACATTGTTGGATTACGAATTTTAGGTGCTCAGGGTTTCCTCACATAGCAAATATGCACGTTCCCTGCGGTATTTTTCTGTACACGTATGTTCTGATCGAATACCGTGCTGAACTTGCAGCATTGTTTTTACATTTAACATTGGGCACTTTATCAGTGTGGGGCCCAAACAGCTGGAACGATTAGAATAATTCCACCATTTTAAATTGAAAATAACCTCTTTCAAACAACTTTCTTCTCTTTCCATTTTTTCGTATGTTTGCTCGTAAGGGAATTGGCCTATGATAGACCCGTGACAGTAACCAAAGCTGGCTCTATGGTGCGTACAAAACATGCTTTTGCGCGGGATGAAAAAAAGAAACTGTCATAAATTACGGAAAATCGAAATATACCTAGGCATGAAAAATAAACTAGTTAAATATTTCTTGTTGGAACCTGATTACACGATGATCTTTCTAAAATTTATTGATCTAATTCGTTTATTTATATTATTTCATTCATAAATCATGTTTACGGTGTAGTTGTTTAGGTTTGGTAGTACGGTTTTCGGTTTTACGGTATGCCAATATTTCAGTATTCAAAAAGAAAGAAAGAAAGAAAAAATTTTTTTTTTTCGGTATTTGGGTGTTATTTACTTTCTCCCCAAAATCATTTCATAGTGACTCTGACTCGCGTGGTAGTGATTACGGTTCGTTATTTGTAGAGACACGATTTTGTGGTAAATAAGAATTCGTAATTTCGTTACAAAGATACGCGTAAAACGAGATAAAATCTGAATAAAAATTCAATGTAAGAACACGATTTTCTTTGGCAATTACAATTAGTTACCTTTTATTTCACCTTAATTTTCACTTATCAGTCCTCATGACAACTGATGCATGATTATATTAAACAATATTTGACTTTTTAAAAAATAACACTAAGCATCCTCATTGAATAGAAGTATCATTTAAAGAGAAAACATTAATAGGAAAAAATTACTTTAGTATTCACAGTTTACTTATGTAAATAGTAACACGTAAGCGTTGTTTCAATGTTTTCTGGTGTTAAATTTATTCTTTTGTCAGTAAGTATGTCATTGTAAGAAGAGAGAGCCCTCTCCACATCAACATTCGAAACTTATATGTGCATTAGTTGGAGCTTTCCAGCGATTTCTGAATGCTCATCTAACATACACCGTAGACAAATGACGAACTAGTACTCATTACTCATCGTCAAGTATGCAGATGGGAGAAATAATGGTTAAGTACACAACATTTTCATACAAAACCGATACATTTCGCATGCCATAAAAAATAAAATTAAAAAAAGGTGTCTGTAGGTATTTGTTAACTGTGATATAGTCATGAGTATAAATGCAGTGTGGACGCATGGCATAAAAAACTTGAGTGCATAAAGCACGAACCAGCTTGTTAGGTGGCCACTAGAAGTACAAACCGAGTCAGAACAGGAGTGCAGCAGAGGGGCCCAAGCTTACCGAGAGTTTGCATCCGTATGGGGCAGACGCATCAGCGACGGTGGGTATACGCATAAACGAGGTAGTTTACAACGGTTCAGTATAAGTTAGTATAAGGTCCGAAGTTGTCGGTGAATTTGGTGGAAATACTAAATGCCATCCCCGTATTTTAGAGCTCTACCATAATCACGATGGACATCATGCGTGAAGCTTTTGGAAGTCTTGAGTGAGTAGTAATTAGTTCTTGCGCCATTCGGAAAGTTTCGGGTTCGAATCCGGTACCCGGACATCTAATCCTTGTTCTCAGTTGTCTAAGTGAATGTTAGTATTTCAAATATAGGTCCTGACCGACTTCTTTTTGGAAGTAATTATATAAAATATTTAGGTGAATTCGTCTACTGTCATTCCGCTAATGGGAAGGCCAGGTTTATTCAAGGCTGTGTGTGTATTTTTTCCAAAATACTGATGATGTACAGAATTTTATTCTTTGGGCCGAAAACAGCCATGTGATGCTAATGACCCAATCTGTCGGACGAGCGAAATTCAGTAATGGTAGGGCAACCTAGCTGATTTTCAAGTATTGTAGTTACTATTTGAATCAATAAATGGAGATCCTTTTCATTCAAGAGGACGGCTAATAAACCGGCCTGTGGCATTAGTATTACTAGATTTGTCCAAAGCCGGTTGTTGTTATTGAAAATGAAAATTAAGATTAAAGAATACGTACTTTATTCTTTTTGGTCCTGTTTGTAGTGTAATAACAGATCTAAGGTTTGTCAGCGTAGTGTAATAATAGAAGCTAAGGTTTGTCAACATATGTTTGCATGCTAAATAACATGTCAGTATATATGTAGTTTATCATTCCACGAACAGTCTACGTTTACAATAATAGGCTTCCCGATTAAAAGGAACTACAAACTCCCAGAGCTCGCAAACTTCAGTGATATAATAGAGTTTATATGAAATAAACGAGATCTAGTATAGTTGAAGAGTGGTGTCGTGTATTGCTGTTGTAGTATTATGTGCTGTTACATGTGGTAGTCTCTTGAAAAAAAAAAAAAAAAAAAAATAACATGAATACTCTGAATGAACTACGTTAGACTCTTCTTAGTACTTGGCTTTGCAACCACGGATATCGAAGGCTGACGTTATTCTGTAAACTACAGCAGAACCTAGTAACTATAACATAATATACAAGTCAGTTGTGAATTCAGTTGAAGGTATATTCCTGGCAATTTGTAGATGGAAATCCGTATTTTTGGTGACATATTAATTAGTGATATCCAGAGCGCATTTTTTTTTCTTTCTTTGAAATTCATTGAAATCCATCATTTGTCTACAACTGATTTGAAAGGAACGGCCTCGAGCACTATATATTACATTTGGTAATTAGCACGAGTACTTAAAAACTACTTTTTTAAAACCACAAGATACATTCACGATACTTATCTTAATGAATAAGACCGTTTCTAACATCAGTTATTATTAGTGGTTAATTGTACATAATTTGTTGACTTAGTTGATCACGGTGTCTATCGGTCACGAATGTCACCAAAAAGTCACGAAAACAGAAAACGGTCATAAAAGTCTCGAAATTTAGCTTTTAGGTTTTTTTTTTTTAATAAACTACAAATGTAAGTACAGATTGCAAAATTTCGTTCTATAGAACGTCAAAATTCACCACCAAAAATGCTTTAGACGCTACTAAGTCGCAAGCAAAGTACGTTTCTATCGCATGGATGAAAATTTGGCCTAATTCGCACCCAAATTTGCTCTTGAAAATGTTAGGAAATTTTATGATTTGGTGAAGAAAAGGTCACGAAAAAGTCTCGAAATTTCATTTTGGAATTTTAGTAGACACCCTGTTGATGTACAATCTACAATGTAGTAACATAGTACATACTTTTGTTCCACACTTGACAATAACTAAATGTAACTGGTAAAAAATAGTTACGTGATAGAATCGATGTGGTTAGTAAAATTGGTATGAACTTTATCTTCTAGCTGATAAACGGAAAAAGTTAAAAGGTACTGAAGATAAATCTCCTGTAAATGACGAAATAAATGATGAAGACGATTATATGGATGAAGCAATGAAGCACAGTGATAAGATAGCCAAAGAAAGAATACAAACCATTTTGAGGGATTACGAAAATGACATGAAAAACTACACGCCAGTGAAAAAACACCAAGGTGAGTAGAATTTGTTTCGCTTTCCCTATTCTGTTTCGTTATTTACCGTTAGATGTTAAGTCCTTTGTTTTCACATAGTACGTAGGAAAGGTATTTACCAGGGAATACCCTGATAGCAAGTACTGTTTCAAACCGGATATTATAAGAGAAACCACTATCTTTACTATTATCATATTCAGAAATGTTGAAATTCTCACTGTTGAAGGCTTAGTAATTATATACTTATTGGGTATTAAATGTTATCTCCCTGAAATCTTTAACTTTAAATCACTTTCATTTGACTACAACATAATAAAACAATAAATTATTGACGTTGGTAGCTAGTTATGAGGGCAAGATGAAAAGTTGTGAACCATGGACAGACGTGGTGTTGATCTTAATAACATTTTGTGTGTTGTAGCAGACCCAGTTTAACACAAATTTGTTGTTCATTCCCTGCTGTAGCGACGTTTTAGCATCTGGACTGACTGCCTCAACAACACTCCAACCTCTTTACTTTGATAACTGCACTATGTCATATACTACATACCATCTCTTTTAATCCTTTTCGCAACCCCAATGCTGCGAGTATTGAATAGGACAAATGGTATTGCTCGACTAAAACATGGTGCGTTATTCAAACCTCAAACAGGCTGATGTGCTATTCATGTACGGTCGTGCAGATGGCGATGGACGTGAAGCAGCATAGCTTGTATCAGAAGCATTTGCCGAACAGACGCCAACCATCATACAGGATGATGCAGCAATTAATCAGCGCCTGTGTGAAACGGACCGTACACCCCTAAATTATTGGGCTACAATGATTAAATTTGGCATGATTGTAACTTTTTGGGACTAACGGACAGGATAATTGCCAAAAATGAATATTTTTAATTTTTAGGGGGTCTAAAGGGGAGATGAAGAAATTCCTTATATTTAAATGGGCTTTTTTTGCCCTATAATCTCATATTTTAGGTACTTGAAATTGGAATAAAAACTTGAAATTTGACATGCTTATACGTTTTCGTTAGCGTTAACTAAGTAAATCGCTAAAATTAAAAATTTCCAACTGTAAAGTGGTTTTATGGGGAACTGAAAAATCTTTCCCATGTTATTTATATGGGACATCTTCTACACCCCAAAATGTTTAGGCATTTCCGGCAGGATTAGAACGATGAAATTTGGCATGATTGTAGCCTTCCGGGTCTAACCTACAGGAAAATTGACAATAGTGAATATTTTTAGTTTTTAAGGGGTCTAAAGGGGAGATGGAGAAATTCTCATGTTGTTTAAATGGGCGTTTTCTTGGGATACAAAATCTTATTTTTTAGATAGTTGAAATAGGAAAAAAACTTAAAATTTGGTAGAATTGTGGATTTAAGAGGTGCGAGACCGTAGGCCGAGTAAACGTGAAGGTCAGGGGGCCAAATTCAGGAAATGTAATAAATTAAAGAGCAAATACACAAAATTCACTGTTGATGCAGAGGCCGATAGATAAGAAGTGCGAGGCCGTAGGCCGAGCAGACTCCGGGGCCTGGGTGCGGAGCTCCCAGCTAACCAAAGGCGAGTCACCGTTTATAAAGCTCATTTTTTTTAACTTGTCACAGATTTCCTAGATGAAACAACAAATGCCTGTGTTTTGAGTGCAGTACCTTACAGGGTAGTGAACTATATGCATCAGTAATGCAGAGCTGTTTACATTTTATTTACAGGATTTATGTTAGGTTGAAGTTGGTATCATTGTTAAAAAAAAAAATAAATAAAAGAAAAGTTGCTTATTTTCAGAGCCCTATTCAACTTTGTTGACAGTTGAATATGAGTGTGATATTTTGGATGAACATTGCTACTTATGTAGCAAACAACTTGTGTGATTTTTGAAACCCTGGTGCATTTCCTTCCATTGTAAATCATCGTCTTTGTCAACAGGTGTTGGTAGTCTTTCAGCTTTAGAACGGTTATGGAGAATGAAAGTAAAGAAGTACGTGTGCGCCAGGTGCAGTCATTTACATTGATTGTGCATTTGAAAACTTATATTGTAAGACTGTAAGACGAAACAGTCTGCCATAGAAAGAAATTGTTACAAAATAGTACAGTTCTGTGGGTCAACATTACAGTTCAGTATTAGAAATAAGGAACAACGTTCAAATAAATAAAGAAAAGACATGCAGACAAAGTGAGAAGGAACATAATAAACCTGTGGAACAGGTTACGTAAGCAAATGATACGTGCATATTGTGAAACATAGATGATTTCAAATTGTGGAAACATATGAACTAACACTTTGCAAAACAACATACCTTTCTTTACTTCTTAAGACATGCTAGTACTTTTTGGTAACTATTATCATCCAGTCTGTATGTCCGTCCACTGCTACCTTGTAATTAAGGTACTTCCAGCGTACAGATAACATGGAATGATATCCGGACTTCATCTTTCCGCAGAGGTCATGACAGCACAGGGGACTCAGGTGGTACCATGAAATTCACACGTACATCTTTATTTTCAAATGACATTTCGTTGACCATACCAATGTACCACCTACTGTCATACATGCATGCTACGTACATACCACTATGAAGCTTGTGTTGCCATTCTTCTCGTGCTTCCATCAGACACACTGTGATACCAAACTCGTCTGCAGAAATTATCTACATAAGAACTGTGTTTCCTCAGTTGGTATAAATGCATGGTGAGAGCGAGTTCCAGGAATGGTCTTCAAGTTTGTGTATTGCTTTTCTATGCATTTACTTTTCCTCGAGATACCTTCAGCAGACATAAAAATAATGTATATCTTTAATGTTACTGTCAGCCCATTCGCACATTCCTTGTGCAGTAACAATTGGTCTTGTAGGTGGCTGAAGACTGGCTCTGGCTGTCAGTCTTTTTGTAGTTGCTCCCACACCATCACATGAGCTTTTGCCGTAGGATGTTGCAAAATAGTGCCATTCTGCTTTGATTCCGAAGACAGTTTCATGTTGACATAGATTGTAAATGTTCTTGTAATTATTAAATTGTAAAGCAACACCATCACTGAAGTAAATTATCTTATCAATCTGGCTATCTTGAAGGATTTGTGTCAGGTGTATCATGAAATGCCATAGAAATATACAGACAATAGTAGCATTATGCTGCAAACTGTCTGATATGCGACAGAAATTGATACATTGCAGGGTTCCATTATCATTATAGTACACCACGAAAGGATGCACAATTGCCTGGAATTTCTCCCAATGGTACCCCTGAACCTCGTCCTGTATAACGAATGTGTAATTTTCGGTAAAATCCAGTAAAACAACTAGCTCTGCTTTCAGAAGTGAAGTTTTTGTTAACTCAGGTACGCAGCTCGATCCTTGGCTATGTAATGGTGCTGTCTAAGACTATCAATTCCTTGAGCCAATGTGTCACAAAACTCATTCACGGAGAGCTGTAGGGTTTGTAATGTCAATCAGCCTGTGTGAACCTAGTTTTTAAATTTAACACAGTCATCACTTTCAAGTAAGTGATCATCAGAATAGTTTACTAGATAATCTTGCACAGCCTCCTTCCTTCCACGATTGCCACAGTAATGTAACATACACTGTCTGTTCGATATCTTTCAGTTTATTCAATTCTGATTTCCTGCAGAATGATAATTTGTGGCACTTGTCGCCATTCCTAACACTTAAACTACAAGGTTCCATTTCTCTGATGTGGTTCACAAATGCAAATGGCTACTTCTGTGATAATCATATACTAATTCCATCTAGTGGCCAGGTATAAGAAGTATGTGATAAATTAGGCTCCAGTAATACCATCTGTTGAGAATCTCTCTAATTACTTCCATTCTCTATATCCGTTCTAAACCTGAAAGAGTACCGACACCTGTTGACAAAGGCGATGATTTACAGTGGAAGGAAATACATCAGGGTTTCAAAAAATCACATAAGTTGTTTGTTACACAAGTAGCAATGCTCATTCGAAATATCACACTCATATTCAGCTGTCAACATAGTTAAATCGGGCTCTGAAAATAAGTTTTTTTTTTCTTCTTTCTTCAATGATACCAACTTTAACTTCCCATAAATCCTGTAAATAAAGCGTAAACAGTTCTGCGTTACTAGTGCATATAGTTCACTACCCTGTAAGATACTGCGCACAAATACAGGTATTTGTTGTTTTATCTAGGAAATCTGTGACACGTTAAGAAATGAGCTTTATAAACGGTGATATAAAAAAGTGCTGACTTTGACATTTTATATATCCGAACATAAAATGGTCATACCACTTTCAACATATTACTTCATTACAACGATGCATATATTTATTGCAGAAAAGGTTTGACCCATGTAACATAATTAATAACCGAGTTCTTGCTCATTGAAAACTTAAATAATCAGTGTGTTCAGCAAGTCACGATACGGACTGCCTCACTTGTAAGTCAATTTCTCAGGAATTGGTAGAGACAGGAAAATAAAAAATACAGGCTTTCTTACGAGGGATGAAGGTACCTGTGGGTCAAATTTCATCAAAATCCCAGATGGTCGAGGGGGATTTTTTTCTAATTTCGGTGATTATATATGGACTGACCCGTTATTAGTCTTTGAATGTTACGAAATTTTATGGTTTGGTAAAGAAAAGGTCACGAAATTTGATTTTGGAATTTCGATAGATAACCTGTATAATGATTAATGCTAATTTTATGTATCGTTATTTCTAGATAACTTGGAAAGGAAGATGGCGAAAACTCAAGAAAAACTTAGTAAAATAAGTCAAGTCGTAGATCCAGGTCAAGAAGAACCGAGTACTGGGAGTCCAGATAGACGAGGCTCGGTAAGTAGAATCTTAATTACATTTCATGAATATTTCAGTGAAATTCATGACACGTAGGTAGGTATTTCTCGTATGTGAAACACTAACAATGAATTCCTTAACATGTGTTGTGTAGCGATAAAATATTAACAGTGGTTAAATTTTGTATGTGAGCGCTAGTGTAGAATAATTCATGTTAGGTACGCTGTAGAAAACACAGTAGTTTAATTCGCGTGTATGTAGTTAACTACATGATATGCAGAAATATACTGTAAAGATTTTTTTGTGTACGACCAAGATCGCGAATTTTGTGTCAAATGTTTCAGCTTGTAGGGTCACATACTTACATTATATAATTGAGATCTTGCCTCTTTTTTCAAATAAGTAAACACAGCACTAAAAACTGTAGTTGTTTCGAGAATATAGGTATAAGGAACATCGACTAGGATCAGAAGAAACCAAGAAAGGAACATAACCGTTGTATATACTGAGAAACTTAGACAAAATTTTACCCTCATAACTTTCCAACAAATAAATAAAATTAGTCTTTGTAACTCGAACACCAATCTTCTATCCATTAGCAAAGAAAAGAAAGAAAAAATGGTGTGTAAAAGGAATAGAAACCAACAGCTAAAGTATGTGCGTTTTAAAGAACTACATCCAGTGTATTACTGTCAGCTGAGTGTATTTTTATTTGTGTGCAATATTTTTAAGCTAGTCTTGGTTGTCCCTTTTTCATATATCTTCGTATAATATGTTTACCGTTATGTCATGACGTAGAGATCATATTCTCTTCATGTTCTTGTTTTCTGATTGGCTTTTCTGCGCTTAGTTTCTTCAAAGAATTGTACGTAGTAGTTATTAAAATTGTCTCTGTCCCGATTTCGGAAATTAAGTTCGTTTCGCTCATTTTAAAATTAGCTGACACGACAGAATTTTTGGAGGCATACAAAAGCATAGTTCCTCCCTTTACTGAAGTAATAGCGACAACTCATTGTGCATATATCTATCTAGGCAATGGTTATTTGTAGTGTAGTTGTGTTGGTGGCTATAGCTGTAAGTGTAATTAGTATCTTACGCATGCGCAATGGAGTTTTGTTGAACTCGAAAGTTACAGCAGGTTCAGAATTGATTAGGCAAATTTAGTACCAGCTCTTTCCCAGTGCTCTGAGATTACGGAATATTGCTTTCAACACTACTACTAGCATGATTTCTCACAAGGTACAGAGTACTGGTCAATTAATTTCTCTCTAGTACCAAAGCTATATTAGATATGACCTATTTTTCAAGTGTGATCCGAACTGTTAATCTGGTTATTATCCGAGGAAGGAACCAGGTCTCGAACCCAAAGCTACGCCTACAGAAGGGACACGTGTTAGCTACGTGTTCAAAGAGGCCTCAGGGAGTGACTAGTGTTTCCAATTTTTCATTTCTTCATTGCCACATATGCACATTTTCTTAATGTTATCGTTTTAAAATCAGATATAAAAGTAGATAATGTGTTAAGGAATAGTTTATTCTGAAGAATTTTCTGGACTGTGATTATAGTACTCCGAGTAATAAAGGTGTAAAAGGTTCGTTTGTTTGGAAGGAATTTAATCTTGTTTTACGTCACCAGGGCTGGGTGAGATGTAAAGTGGAATATTTACCGGTAAATTACATGTGAACACCACCAGCAGCTATTAAAAATCAGGACGGCCGATGGTTTTTAAGGAATACGTTACATCAAATCATATACCAAGTTAGATAGAAATTCCATAATATTATTCTATAGAAGGCAATAATAGCATTTATTATAATATATTCGGTGCGTTGGAGATAAACAATAGTGATACCAAAGGAATGAAGAATACTGAAAAAGTGATTCGTAAATATATTGGTTATGTAAGTAAAATCTAAAAGTGTTGAATAAGACTAAAGATTACCAATGTATGGTTTCAGCATAATTAAACCAATGTTAAATTTTCTTTACATGTAAATAACTATATAAATGATTTAATATTCGGATCATTGAGAAACTGAGAAGAAATCTTTTCGAAACTAACGGTCGTAACATTAAAAGCAGTAGTCTGTTTGGCAGTTCGTTCTGGACTGTTGTCCATTTCAATAAGTGGATATTATTATTATTGTTATTATTTAACAAAACAGAGACGTGTTACTGCATTTTTCTGTAAATTATTTTGCAAGTGTACATTTAATTTGATAAGATCAAAGATGTTTTTGTGTTAGCTTTTTTTTTTGTGTGTGTGAGAAGGACTTCTGTTTGATAAAATGTGCATCAGTTCATCTTTGTTCAAAAGGCTTTACCATGTACATGACTTATCACAGATCAGTATCGAATAATGACATCAAAATTAATATTATTTTGTAGGAACATTTGTGTAATTGGTTTATCGAGCAGCTGTTCTTGTTAGATCGTTCTGTATCAAATGAATAACAGTCTGTATTGACAATAAATTTTAATTTTGTTATTCTAGTGTCCTGTTTTTAGTATTGAACTGCTGAATTTTTGGTACGCGCTCTTACTATCATCCCGCAGTGATAGTTAAAGCAATAATTAGGGTTCGGTAGATTCTAGATTGTGAGGAATGAGCTCCATAGAATATGATAAATAATTCCTTCATAAATGTAATATGATTTACAGGATGTCCGAAAACAACACTAAATAACTTCGAGAAAGTAATTCTTATACGAAAATCTGAAAAAAAAAGAAAGAAAGAAAAAAGACTAACTTGAGTGCACAAATGGGTCATTTCAGAGTTCCAGTCCGTCGAAAATTGATCAAAACTATAAAATAAAAGATCAGAACTCGAGAACAAAATGTCGGATGCAGATCGGGTGAAAGAACATATTGATTATTTTGAGCATAGAAGGCCACAAAGTCTGCTAGAAATGAAAAAGTGTTAAATCAAGAACTGAAAAACTGGCATACTTTCAGTTCCCTGGTACATTAATGCAATCTCGGCTAAAATAATCACTACGTTCTTTTACCGAACCTTTCGGCTCGAGTTATGGCATTATACAGGGTGTCCCGAGCGAAAAAAAAAAAGTTCGTTGAGCATGAGTCCTGCATGTTCTCAGCAATTTAAGAGTTACAGTTTGTACATCATTGTTGACCCTACGTTGCTTAGTACTCACACTGTAGTTATTCTATTCTACAGAGGCGAGACATATCACTTTTAAAAAGTTGGAATGTCCTTTTCAGCGGTATGCAGCATATGGCAGTGGCTTTGGAAGGGAAGTTATTGCGGCAAATTAGAGAAAATTAAGATTATTTAAGGGAATTGAATGGCAACTGATTCCCCAAACAGGAAGGAACAAGAATATTCATTGCCCGGGTATTTATCCTCGGCTGTTATGTAAGCCCTGGGGACACCGTAGTCCAGTGGTTAAGAGCGTTGGACTCATGTCCACCTGGTCCCGGATTCGATTCCCGGCCGGTGCTTCCAAATTTTTGGCGTCGTGAGGCAGACTGAGGAGTCACGTGAATGAAAGATGGGACGGCCACTAGGTCTCGAAAGCTCCCGATATACCTGAGCACGTGCTCGTTGCTAGGGTGGAAGTAGTTCCACCAATCGCTAACAGATGGCGTTGGAGCGGCTTAGGTCATCAAATGGGCTGTTACGCCAAGGTATTTGGTTTATGTAAGCTTGATTTACGAATCTATAATGTTCGCTGCATACGGGGAGGGCATTAGAAACAACCCGAAATATCCATAAATTTTGGCCCCTTGTCATTATTCGCACAAGCCGGAAAACCGAAAAAGATTACTTTCAACACGATTAACTCCCGTGAAGATCTATCCGTGTACAATAGTTGGTGGCTTTAGATGACTTCTTTGTATGCGAAAAGTTAATGACAGAGAGACATCACTTTACTTCTATTTATTAAAAATGTTGTTGTGTGAGGATTCATTTTTCAAAATTGTTTGGTGTTGTGGGCACTCCGTGTATTTCTTTCGTTTTCTTGTTTGTACATTTTCTTTTCGGATTTTGATTTTCTCAATCCTTATATTTTCTCAAAAATCGGAAAAAGGAGAACAAATAAAATGTTTTAACAAGGAAAGAGTACTGTATGGAAATTTCATTGTATAACGAGGTTTATTGTACTCTGTTACAACTCTTTCATAAACAACAAAACTTCCCAATCACAACTTTTTTCTAGTGATACACTCCCAAGGACAAATAGCAGCGCGGTGTACTAAAAATTCAGGTGTTCAATACTAAAAACAGGTCATTAGAATAAAGATGTAAATATACATTTGTAAGCGAATGTGTCCTTCGCTAAACATTAGTTTCAGTTGTGCTGGTATTAAATTTGATTCAATTAATTTATAAGTATTTTTTCAAAGTACACGCAAATATTGAATACTATGTTACGAATTCTATCACATTTCAAGACGATCAATTCTGTTTAATCTTAACGGGTATGTTGTAATCGTAACTGTGTTTTAATACAAAAAGGAGGGAACGTATTTGAAGGGCACGAATAAAACTTCTAAACGAGGATTAGAATCTACCTAGAAGATAAACTGACAGTAAAGTCCAGTTAGGGCGGGATTTGAGTGGTAAGTATCCAAGTATATTCGTTTGTTTTTTATTAGACCATTTGATTGTCACATTGTTTAAATACATATATATTTTTTTTTAAATATAAATCTTTATATATAAAGGTTTCGTCGATATTCATAATTTAGATATATTTATTGAGAAAAAGTACCAGTGTTGATATGTGACTTCATGTAATAATGTCAATGGTTGTTAAAGAGAGAGTCTCAGTATTTATCTGTATGAGAAATCGGTAATTTCTTACACTACCACTGATAGGTGCAAATCTAGTGAAATGAGCGTGACAAAGTGTTGATTGGCTGAAAAGAGAACGCAGATCTTCAGCTCAATCACACGTCTCGCTCTTTGACTTTTGCCCGGTTAGTTTAATACGTAATACCAGTAATAATCACAAAGTACGAGCAGTGTTTATAACGTTTATGTGTTTGGGCAAAATGCTCAAAGATCAAATGAGATATATTGAGAGAAAAACAATTCTTCTAGAAAAATCCTTGGATATAAAATTTCGGACTGTAACTGTTTAGATTCCTTTAGCTAAAGCATTCGACAACATTCCTCTTTTTCTGCGCTTGACAAGTTTTGTCAAATTTCTCAGGAAATCTTCGTAATAAATTCCGGTAATCTTTCCCTACGTGGGGCTAACTTCGTCATGAATTTGCTTAGGACCACACTAGAATAATCCTTCCACTGTTCTTCCTACTGCAATACACTGGTCAGTTAATTATCTCTTTTTTTTATTGATTTGCTTCGCCAGATTTCCTTTAAAAGAAGTATGATAGTCGAACTTCAGCTTTTCCTGCTCATCAGTGCCATAGGTTATCCATCACTCGACTGCGAAGCGAAACGCATATTTTAGAAAGCGCGATACGTAAAGATATAGACTGTAGTCAAAATTATGAGTTTCGTGAACGTTCCTCATTCGAGGGTCATTTCAAAATTCTTGCACATAGCGCATGCACGACCATTTGAGTGGTGTGATCAAATTCAATTTTATGTCAGTTGTGAGTCAGAGTTTGGTCTTGACGGTTGCGTCTGTGTTTGCTGTTTTGCGTGGTTGTGTTAAAACGAAAGGTGAACCCAAGTGACCTGCGTTCCTCCATTGTGAGACGGAGACTTCAGTTCTGGTTCAAAATCTCATATCCAGGTTTCATCAATTGCAATAGTCCGTAGAAACTGATCTTACGTTCGGCAACATTCTTCTGATACTCTTTTGTAACATGCTTTTTGCTCCTTACTTAGATCATGCGGAACCCATTTGGCAGCAGTTTTTCTCATAGTTTCAGTAATGAATGTGCAAACTGAAGTGAGAGACATTCTGGTCTTATATGCAATTTTCTCTCACATTTTTCATCGATCCTCTCTCAAAATGTCATTTAAAGTAATCTCAGAGGTGTAGTGTTGCAGTTGATGGTCTTCCACTTCTTGGGTTGTCCGCAGTGCTTACACGACCTTCATGGAAACGAGCTGACCACCGTGGTACAGTGCTACGATTCACTACATTATTTTCACAAACCTCTCGCAAAGCATTGTAAATTTCAGTTCGATTCTTTCCACGTAGACTTTCGACTTTGATATAGGAACGCTGGTCACTATGTGTAATCCGACCTAAGTCGGGTTCACCAAGCCCAAACTCGTGACTCACAACTGACATAAAATTGAACTTGATAACACCACTCAAACGGTCGCGCATGCGCTGTGTGCAAGACTTGTGAAATGACCCTCGTAGGTTCGTACTTCCATTGGCTATAATTTCACACTTATTTCTTACGTTACATTCTCTCTTCGCATACACATGTATCGAGAGAGACAGTATCCTTGGTGATGACTGCATACGAAACTCATGGCAGAACCACATTGACGAAGAGGAACAGTGGTCTGAAGAAACTTCTTAATGGCAGGTCCCGCCGATCATTAAAACACATTGTCACTCAGAACCGTCATGCGATTGTGGGGTATATGATAGAAGAACTTAAGCAGCATCTCCCATAGCGTGTGTCGACAAGCACAGTTCGCCGCGACTGCATAATTTGAACGTACGTTATCGGGTTGCACGAGTGAAACCGCTAATAAGGAACTGTCATGCTTTAGTACTACGCAATAGTGCTGTGAACTTGTGATCGGATAAGTTGTCGTTTACCTTATTTCAAACCACGAGCCGTATTTATTGTTGGCGGACGTCTAAAATAGAGTATGATCCGGCTCTGTCCAACCATAAAACATGGCGGCAGCTTTGTGATGCTGTGCGCCGCAAAATCTTGGTTTTCAGATGATCCTGTGCTAACGCATACCGGTGACGTCACTACCCGTGTAATTATGTTGCCATTTCGAGCGATTATGTGCATCCTACTGGAGCTCCTTCGTGGCTAAACGGTTAGTGTACGCGCCTTTGGCGTGGGAGACCCGGGTTCAATTCCCGGCGGGAGCTCATGTTAATCAGTAGGTCCACGTCTCATATAGCCTCGCTGCTGAACTGGACATAAAACTCAAAATCAATCAGTCAATATGTGCATCCTACTGTTCAGATGATTCCAAGCGATCTGTCCATTCATACAACTTGTAGTTGTTGCAACGTGGTTCGCCAGTCCCCGACCCTCAACATAATTGAACACATATGGCCCGTGTTGGAGACACAAGTACGAATCAGATTTCCACATCCATCCTCTTACAGAATAGAGTAGTGCATGCGGAATGGTGTAATATTGTACTTGCTACTATTCACGACCTCTGTGACTCCGTTTACGTGGTAGAAGAGATGTTTTGAGGGCGAAAGGTGATCCATCATCATATAATCTTTTAAGTTGCACTTTTTACAGGTGTTTCACGAAACCGTCAAGCTCAAACTCCATGAAATGCCTGCATTAATTTTCAGTCTCTACGATCATCATGAACGAACATTTCCCTCGTTTAAAAATGTTAATATTCTTAAATGGTCTTCCTTGTCATTAGTCGCTTCAATACGTCATCACGGGTATGGTTAGCGAAAGTATTCATGTAATATATTAAATGTATTTGTGTAATGCCTTGTCCTAAGGCATTGTAGAGACAGCTTCTACAGAATTGCTTTATTTCATGAAACTGCTCACAAATAGTCACCAACCTTCTCAGTATATTCAAGTTGTTACACTTCTTGACTTGTAAGAACACACTGTATGCGAAGAACTGATACTTTGCACTCATTAAAATAGGCATCTTTACTTTGATAACACAGTGGTTAGTGTTGGTTCACAAGCTTTCAGTAACCTAAAAGATATAATTAACACACTATAATCGCTTCTTTACTTTAAAAACTATATATAGTTTTTTTAATTATTTTTTTTAATGTGTGCATGCCTTTTATTTAATAATTGCGTGGTTTTTATTCCAGAAATATATAGTATAGTTCATTTCAAAACATGACGGCATGAATAAACTACAAAAATTTGAAAAGTGATCCTTACTTGATAATTTAGTAGCATCTTTTAGTCATCTTCCTGATGGAAGATTCCTTAAGGAGACTATAAGTAACAAGGACTTACGTTTTGAAATGGACTTCATGTTCCGTGGCGTATTCATGAAACTTCTGAAACCGAAATGTATTCGTTACATTACAGTAGAGCAAAAAGTGATATGCAGAAGATATATTTACCTGTGTCACCTTAATCCAAGAACAATTATGACCATAGTTTTTCTTTGTGACAAAGTTCAATCCCGGTGAATGTGCTTGCTTCGGAGACACTCAATACCTTTTGTTGCTACAAAAATCAAGATTAATTCCTAAATTGCGTAATTACAGTCTTTGTCTCGTGACGGCATTAGGAATTCATCACTTTAAGACCAGCTTCAAGCTTACTCTAGAATAGCAAAGATAGTGCCTTTTGTTTTTAATATAGCCATCATTCATTCATTTACAGGGATTGTGTATTTTTGTTGTTTCATCTCCCAGTAAAATTAATAATAATGTGGCACGGAATGGTAGATTTATGAATAGAGAGTTCATCCCCATTGTGTAATCAGAATGTTTGAGTTATGGAAGCGAGAGCTGCTTCAGTCCTATTGGGTAGGTCAGGAGGTAGCGGAGGCGCATACACATGATCCTTTCTGCAACCTCAAACAAAAATAAATAAATAAATGATAGTCACAAATCAGGTGATAGATGCTATGTCAAACAACCCCTGTCATCCGATCCATGGCGACCAATTCAGCGTTCGAGGACTACATGATTCAACTGCTCCCGAACAAAGATTTGGCATTAAGGGGCCACACCAACTTGTTGCCAAATAAAATTCGCAGGCTCGCTTTACAGTTAAGGAAAGAGCCATACTTTTAGCATATTCAGATAAGTAATCCTGTTTACACTTACTGTAGCGAAAAAGAACGCATGTAAACTTGCCGTGGGGATATTGCGCGAAAAGCATTTTAATTTTTGAGTGTCTTTTTATTATAAGAACTCATAAGCTTTTATGAACCCCAGGTAATGTGTGTAAATCTTTCCACTAAGATGGGCTGTTGTTTCATCGCTGAACATACCGTAATTCAATCGAGAAAGTCATCAGCTTCATGTTGTAACACGTTGATTGCCAAGTTTACATCCTTAGCATAGTAGGTTTCAAACCCTGTAACATCTATAAACGGTATAGACGCATTCGTTTAGTTTTGAACTAGCAACCTTCCAAACCGGCATTGCTAGTTCGCTTTTAACCTTACAAACAGATTTTGTAAGGACTATATAGAAAAGACTTCCTGATACCTTCAACATTCTTTTCATACACAGACACACACACCTCGGAACACACCTTAAACTGTTACTATAAATTCTCGTTTAATAAACTGCAAAACACAGAAGGCTTTCTCTTCGCCATCTTTCATTTTGGCGCTGTCAAACGGATAGACAGGAAAACAATATGTGCGCAGGCACACAATTCAAACTAATATTTTCTCTTTGATCGTGGTCGTGACTGAATACATATACCTCATCTAAAAAGCATTGTAAGTCTTTTTGCGTACAGGGACTGAACAACGATGGAATAACTGGACTGGCGAGGAGTCGAACCATTTTGGGTGATTGCTTTACCAATTGAGCTTACCAGCGACATGACCATATTTCAGTGTTTTTGGCGCTATATTTCTGTTCTGTTGTTCCATAGATTACGTATCAGTTGCTTAATTTACATATCGTTCTAACAATTTATAATTTGAAACACTCAAAACAAAAGATATAAATGTTTCGAATATAAAATGGCATATTAGTGTTTATATATATATATAAAGGAATGTGTAGTTAACTTTTTATTCTTCTGCACATCCGTTATATAACAGAAAATGTGGTTAAAGACTTTAGCAATGGAAACTGAATGGGTGAATCGAGGTGAGGAAGATGGGAAGAAGTTTTGCAAAATATCCTAGAGCGTTATATATTTCAGGGTACCATCTCTGCATCCACCTGATATGACCAAGGAAAACCCAGGCCAGTTTAACCCAAAACTTCTTCTCCCGTCCATTATAAACCGAAAATCCTATGATATAAGGAATCATGTTTAAAATTGTGTTAATATGTTGCGGAATATTTTATCCTGCAATATATGAACTACAAATGACGGAAGCTGTTTTCAGGTCAATATTAACGTGCAAATAACATGCTGTATGTATAAAAATTGCGGAAGATTGTTATATATCAAGAATAGGTGTGTGGTAAAGTTAACATGAGAGTTGTTCATAACAGTTCTAAGCCTTACTACGAAAGGAACATTTAAAAGGTCATATATATAGTATCATTTTACAGTGTAGTTCCTGTCAATTCAAAACCTGTCTATCGATGTTCAAATCGCGTTTATGGTGCTGATAAAAAGATTTAGAGCAGTCGCCCAGAAGGTCATCTACAATTACACAGCCATTACCGCGGTGTCAAAATGAACACCTTCCAGCTTCTTTTTGAGATTCGAAAACCGATGAAAGTTAAAAACAGTCAAATCGGGAGGATAAAGAGGGTGGGGACAAATTCGAAGCCACAATCATGAATTGCTGCAGTGGCAGTGATTGACCTGTGGATGGGAGCAAAATGCTTTATGTAGTTCCCACGATGCTTCTACCGAATATGATCGCACAGCTTTCATAGAAGACGATCCAGTAGTGCAGTAATTCCAGTGACGTTTTGTGTGGAATTGATATGTCGAACCGTTCCCGAGAGCTATGAAAGGAACTTTCTCGCGGTTGCAACACTACGTAAAATCCTGTATGCTTTTTAAATCACAGAAATGACGGTGTAGCGCCTGAAAACAGTACGGAAAAGCTGCGACACGAAAGGCAACAAATCTGTGACAACATAGTACGTCAGAATTGATTCGCAAAGATTAGTGACCTGTGATAGGTGTCAATCGAGAGTATAGGAAACGTTAGCATGTGACATAACGATGAAGATATAACACTGCATTCAGGTTACCAGTAATATACAGACGCAAAATATTTGCACCAATACATACAACAGAAAAGCAATAGATAGAATGGCAAAATGGTTCTCTTCTGCAGTCTTGTTAGAGATTTGGTCGTTTCATTGTACGGACCCCACAATTTCTCAGCCTAATATCTCCCTTATTTGCAACAATTCACCTTATGCTTATTTTCTTTCATGTTTTATGCCAATTGTTTTAATGTCATAAAGTTGGATACGTTCTATTTGAAAAACATAAGTTTGTGTTGGGATAGCAACACTGCTTGTGTGACAGTACTGCCGTGTTCTTGGTCACGTGTCCTCTTCCCGTAGGTATCAGGTTACCTTCACGCATTTTTCATTTTCTGCCTTTTTCTGGCGTTTTTGTGGTATAACTCGGCACAGCCTCACCCGGTCGCTGCTTGGTATATGTATTATACGTAGCAGGTAAACAAGGCACTTCCGCACCGAGTAACTATCACCACGATCATCAGCGGTCCACAATTAGTCAGGGTACCAGTTTTCATAAATATGTAGCTGTTATGGTTCGCAGACGTCTCTTGTTAGAACTTTGTTTACTTAGGTTGGTATTGGCGGACTCATATCTTATATGGTGTTAGGAATCGAGATTTGCCCAGAAAAGCTGAAGATTATTCCTTGAAATGTTGCTGCTAGTCATCTTAGATCAGGGTTTTAAAATTTGGGTACCCATCTTCACTGGAACTTTACGAATTCCGAGATGCTGGGTGGTAATTCTGTCATGGGTGGTAATTTACAGCATCTGAGTATTCATCAAGTAATACACTATCTCGGCAATCTCCTGATAGTTAATTGGCTATCATTTATGACACTTTCATGGACTTCGTCAATGTTTTTCTGGGTTAGTGCTTCAACGAGCATTCCTGGTAAAGGGTCATCTTCAATACTGATTTTCCTTACCCATTTCTTCATTGTGGCATAAGAAAGGGGTACTATCGCCTAATGTAGTAGTAACCGTGTCGGCATAGATATCCTGCGGTGTTAATCCCTTCTTGCATAGATATTGAAAAGCGCCTGCCTTCAATTTCTCCATTTGATCAGCGAGGTCTGGCTAGAAAAAAAAAAAAAAGAAGAAGAAGAAGAAGAAAAGACTGATGCTACAAAATCTTTTATTGGTCATTTTGTAGTCCGCAGCAAAAAATCTGCAACATGAGCATGTATGTTTGCGAAACAACTACTCCTTAACAACCCAGGGAATCAACATAATGTCTAAGTGACACACGCCACGCCAGAAGAAATCTTGGCGTTCTCCCCTGCACACTTATTTTGGAGCAAAAGACTTCGTCGTTTCACAAAAAGACTTACATGCTCATGTTGCAGGTTTTTTGCTACGGACTGTACAATAGGGTGGAACGAAAAAAACAAGTTTTGATTTTTAATTTGTAATAGTGTGGAAAAGTTGCCTTTTGGTGTAGATAAGATAAAAATAAAATATGAAAAATATTAGAGCACGTCTTGAGGTGCCGCAAGGACGATAAAGGTTCATAAAACTGCAATTTTCGCTACATTTTTTTAAAAGAAGTTGTCAAATTTTTCTTTTTATTTCAAATACTGTCAAATAAGCAATTTTATGTCAAAAAGACACAAATATATATTTTTTATTTTTTTGGATTAAGTCTTGAGGTGCCGCAAGAGCGATAAAAATTTTGTAAAAACACATTTCAGGAGCTAAATTTAGCGACATTTTGCCAATAGGAGTTGGCAACAGTGTTTTCGTGTGATGACAAGCTCAGATTAGGTGTCAGTCGCTTTGTCGAGTTCAGTTCAGTTGGTATCTTTTGTGTAACAGAGCAACATAGTATATTGTTAGTTTGTGTGCTACTTTATTGTCGTGAGTTAAAATGGCTCAGTCTAAACAAGTGAATAAAAGACAAATGTCGGAATGTCCTATTTTTGGAAGATTTAGTGATTTTTGTGCAGTTGCATTGCCTACTTACCAAAACGTAACAAAGTGCTACTGTTTTATTAGACATAACCTGAAAGTTGCATCAAGGAAGGATCCTACTGTAAGTGAAATATGTGAGACTTTAGTTTCTAAAATAGAACAAATATATCATGCTAAATATAGGAATTTATTAAAGTCTAAAAGTAGAAAAGGGTCAGATAAGATTGCTCGAACCTCGCAAAATTTACAAAAGAAGCTAAACGTTTATTTGATATTGCTGCCTGCAAGTGTCAAAACTTTGATACTTGTAGTTGTATAAAAGAAAGAAAAGCACCCGTTTTAGAACAAGACTTTCTAAAAGATCAACGCTCTACCAGGAAACTGGTTATGAGTAATGTTGATAGAGCTACCACAAGCGCTTTGAAGAAGGAAAAAGCAAGGAAAAGTAAAGAACTACAGAGGAAAGTTAAGTTTAATCAAGAACGGACACAAAGTACTAATGTAACAAACACGGTTACTGAGGACATTGACAGCACTGAAGAGCAAATAGAAGAGCAAAAAAACTAGACCTTTGAAGAACACCTACCAGGTCCTTTAAACCTGAAAAGAGAGAAAAAGATAAGCACTCAAATGCGTATGAAATTGCCATCTGTAGCTTCCATTTGTGACCGTACCGGAATATCAGATAGAGCTGCTGCAGCCATACCTGGTGCTGCTTTACAGGACTTGGGTTTAATCATAGGGGAAGACAAAACCAAAGTAATAGACAGGATGAAAATTAGACGAGCAAGATCAAACAATCGAAGAAATGTCATTAATGATAGTCTTTCTTATCAGATAATCGAAAATAGAGGATTGTTTTTTGATGGAAAAAAAGACAAATCAACTGTTAAAGTAAAGAAAGGAACTAAGTTATACAAAAAAGTTATTTTAGAAGAGCACGTTTCACTAAAAGAGGAACCAAACTCAAAGTCTTTAGGCAACGTAACACCTAAATCTGCCACTGGAAAGGACATAGCCGAGAGTATACTGGAGTTTCTTGAAGATAGAGAACACAACGAACAAGTTTTGAACTTTACTGTTATTGAGTGTGATGGAACTGTTGTAAATACTGGACATAGTAATGATGTGATTTCATCGACCTTCCTCTTTCGGAGAACATAAATTATTTAAGTACAGATCAGAAGTATTTGTTGGATATGTGTATCGCTGTATCAAGTGGAAATTCTTCGCTAGATTTATCTTTAAGAAATCCTGGAAAACTTGCTCACTCCAGGGAGCAAACCGTATATTTAGATTGTATGTGGCAACTTGAAAATCCAACTGAAAACCTGAAGACTCTAGCTGAGTACATTTTGAAAGTGTACGCACCTGTGTGGTTTAACATTATGTTGAAACCTTCATGCACTTATGGTTCCAAACATTTGTTTCAGCTTATCTCATATTCACGCTATCTCTGATGATTTCAAGAACGTTCTAGATCCAGTTATTCAAAGAAATGAGTACTTTGCTGCTGTAGAAAAACCTCCTTTTGTCCATGCTATCTGATGAGCACAAAAATGTAAGAGAACTCGGTTTACGACGTGTTTTAAAACCAAGAACAGAAAATTGAGGCGGAGTCTGGAAGTTTAAAGTTCCACAGATAAGCTTTGACGCAAAGGATTACATTGACATTATCTGATGGACTGAAAATGACGTAACTGAACCCCCCTTGGTAAAACATGTCCCCAGTAACTCCCTTAAAGACTTTACACGGAAGACATCTGAAGCTCAAACAAATAGTAAAGTGGACCCCCTTATCGACTTTCCCGGCTTCCTTGTCACATTCAAGCGGTGGAAAGAGTTGTGAAACTGGTGACCGAATCGGCTTAAAATATCTGTGGTTCATTAGCAAGAGAAGGATATATAAGAACAAAAATTGACTCACGTGAGAACATGCCAAAATTTGATACAAAAAAAGTTTGTGTCAATAAAGTAGAAACAAAAATTTTGCAGCTGTAACATTTGTAATCATTAAGGGTATTTTAAACGATAAAAAATAAACTTTCAATGTCTTTATGATATTTTTCCACGTGTATTCTATTAAAAATATATGTAATTTATTTGACGAGCTATTATTTCAACCTTATTTACTATTATTTTTTAACAACAAAAATAGTCCCCAAAAATTTCAAAATTAGCAAAAACTCACTTTTTCACAATAATGTTTTTAAACTATATCTTGTAATTAAATTGTTTTCCAATCGTAATGCTTATATATGTATTTACAACTATCATTTGTAGCATTATATGTACGAGAAAACCATAAAAAATAATTTATCAAAGTTTATAATTTTTCAATTTTTAATTTCTTTTTACAAATTTTAAGCTCTTTGCGGCACCTCAAGATGTTGTAATATAACAACCAAATTCTTTCCTCTTCTTTTTGAACCTAAAAGGCAACTTTTCCCCACTATTACAAAACTTAAAAAAATAAAAAATTAAAAAAGGCCGTTTTCGTTCCACCCTACTGTACAATGGCGATATTATCCTCTTCAAAGTACTCCCCTGTATGATCGCTATACCGTTTCATATAAAATGAAATCTTTCAGTTTTACGTCCCATGGTTATGCCGGCTAGGCTAAAGAAGACGGTGATGATGAGAAATGAATTCTTTGGTGGAATGAATAAAATGGGAGGAAACGGGAGAACTCCGAGAAAATCCACGAACACGGTGTGTCCACTACAAAGCCGACTCGTTTCTTATGGAGTTTCCATTGTTTGAACCAGTGGTAGCAATAATTTTCGGAAATCGTGTTCATTACATCCGTCGCTTTAGTTTTCACAGCTTTTGCTGTCTGAAATCTGGTTCCTTTCAGTGCTGACTTATCTTGCGGAAGAAAAAAGGAGACATGAGCAAGATCTAGCGGATATGGTGGCTGGTCTAACACAGGGATCCCATGTTTGATAGTGCCATGTGAGTAGGATCATTGTTTTCGTGCAGAATCCATGACTTGTTCGTCCACAAATCAAGTCGCCATCTTCTTACTTGCTCACGAAGGGTTGTCAGCACATCTAGGTAGTAATGGTTTCCGTCTTCACCCTCGGGTGTCTAATTATCGTCTCACAATTCCACGGATGTCGAAAAAAACAATCATCGTTGCTTTGAATTGCGATGTGCTCATAGCTTTCCAGTTGCGTGGTGAACGCCAGCTTTTCCAGTACATTGATGCCGTTTGGTTTCAGGATCGTACATGAAGAAACACTATTTGTCAAAGGTTATCACTAAGAATGTAGAGTCTCTTTCAGTATTTGTTACAATTACAAAACAATGTTCATCCGAGATTCCTTTTGTTCCAGTGTCAAGTACCTTGGCTCAAATCTTGAACACATTTTCTTCACGTTAAAACTTTCTTTTTGTAAAATTTGACGAACACTTTTTTTTTTTTTTTTTTTCCTGTAATTTCAGCAACAGCTCAGATACTCAGACAGACTCACGGTTAGCTTCGCCCTAAAGTCAGTGGAACTGAGAGGCTTTCACTCTGGGTAATCTGAATAATCTCATTCGATAGACAGGGTATCATTGTACGCACTCATGCATCGATTGACCTTTGCACGCTCGCTGTTTGCCCATAACAAAATCAATCCTTTTTTACCTAGCCACACCTCGTATATATCTTAACACCAAATTTCATATGATATCGTACGATGGTTTAATAAATTTTATATGACTCGTTGTAATATTTCTTAATAGTGCTCAAAAATTTTTCAACAACCGTCGTTAAGTCTTTCGTTCTTGTTACTGATACATGTGGTAAAAGATAGAATGTAGACCTTATGGCCTACCACTCACTAGCGACAAAACAGTTGCGGAACTACCTCGTCGCTGTCGCCTACAGTCAGCAATTTAACGGAGACAAAACAATTAAGTTGCCGCATCGTCGCTCACTGGCAACGCAACAGAAAAGTTGCCGGGCATTTGATATCACAATTTTTTCGAGATTGGATACAATATTGTGGACTTCGAAGAATGTGCTATTGCTTGTGTGCTAATGCGTAGCTTAAGAAGGGAAAATAAGTACTGGACCCATCCTATATAATGAGAGATCGCTGAAGAGAAAAATTTTACATGATATATAGTGATTTACGCAATTAATCATCGAAGCTCATTCCAGTTTCTTATAACAGCGAACGCGAAACACTTCGTCCCACAATTTCTTCTTTAAATTTATTTCTGAACATTCTTGCAAACGTTGTATATATATATATATATATATATATATATATATATATATATATAACGCTGGGCGTTTCTCTATTTCCTCAATTTCGCATTGTCTTCGTCGCTAATGAAAAACTTAGTAGATTCCATTGCAAACACTTCTTTTCACGTACTGCACTGCATACAGAACGAACTGTTCTGAGGAAAAAACTTGTAGAAAACATTAATTTTTTATCTCTGCTTGGAGGCACCTCAGGAATTTTTTTTGTCGCCGTTGCCGCAGTGAGCGGACTCCCCAAAGATTCATGCAGTTTTAGTTGTTGCGCAACTGTTCCGTCGCCGAGCTGTTGCCCTGCTTGGCGACACTTGGGCAACTTTTCTGTCGCCGTTGTCTCAATGAACGGACTCCTGTAAGACTCAATGCATTTAGCCAGGGCAACAAGAAAGTTGCTAGTGAGCGGTAGTCCTGTGAATGAATACTAGTTAACTGATTATTTTGGAGAAGGATTTTCACTGTATTGTGAAATAACTAGTTTTCGTCTTGTAATATACTGAGTCAGTAGACAAACTGGGGAAACTTCTATATATATATATCATTTTTTTTTTCAGAACTTAGATGATGTTGAAATGGAAGAAGGGAAGCGAGATCTCATTACTCGAGAAATCGGAAAATTTCGGGAAATCATGAAGGTAAATAGTTTCCTCAAATTACATCGTTCATGTCAGAAAACCTCATTTGCTTTCAGCAGTAAAACATCGTTAAAACAGTCAAGACAGGTTTAACTTATTCTTTGTGTTTATTTTCAAGTAATTTCATAAAATGAGGTTTTCTGGGTAAAATATTCTTTTTATATATATATAGATCTAAATTAGACTGGAAAACAGTACATTTTGCTAAATTTAATTTTATACACGTGTGAATTTTATGAAGTTATATACTTTATTTGGTGTATATATATTTTTTATTTGAAAATTTATCCTCTTTCTGAATTTTATTAACAATAAAGAACACAAACCCAATTGTTGATCAACCCTGAGTTATTTATTTTTATTTTATTTTTTTTTTTATACTGCCCAAACCAAATAATTTAGAGCTGATGTACAAACATCAGGTACTTATAATTGTAAAATTCTCCTCCTCATTCTGTTTTTTTTATAAAAGAAATGATGGTAAAACGTAAGGAAAAATGTATCTTTAGTACTTTTTAATGTATTGAAAGGTTTGTAGTTTGTAATTTGAGAAAAAAAAAAATGTCGGTTAAATATATTTACTGCAGTAATCACATGCAGTGATCTGTAATAATTCCTCAAACATAGGCAGACCAATTTGTTGAGGTGGAAGAGGCCATACATTGTGCCTGCTGACAACAATTGTTTTATTCACTCAGGTGGTGAGTAGTGTGCATAATGTGCTTTCATCCTTTTTATGCTTCATGTGGAAATGATGTGTTTTTAGTATGTATATACATGTAGTGCAGTTGTGTAACTATTGATTTATTGCAGCTTTCCTAGTTGTAATTCTCTTAAAAAGAATGATGTAATTTCGTGAAGTCCCTTAATTAGGGCATTACCATTACTCTTTGAGTTCAGCTGCAGTAAATCAGTTTTGTCTCCTACTTTTAAAGATAAACATCTCACAGTAACATCTTTCTTTCTTTTTTTTAAAATGAAATACAAACAACAAAAGCTGCTTTCATTATTAAATCCTTCCCTCCTCCGTGCACTTGTTTTTATTTTAGGTGAATAGGTTATTCTATTTACACTGGAGTGTGCATGAATAAAATATATAAAAAAGAAAATTCTTTCACAATGAACTTAAATTGTACATTATTAACCGAAGTTTATTCCATATACAATTTTACAAATGTAATTAATTATTTATATAAATTTGCATGTTACTAAGGGTGATACTTGGGCCTCTAGGGTTAGCAGTAATGGAACTGCAGAAGATATTAATTTCGTAGCTACTGGAAATTACCTTTGTTATATATGCTCATTATAACGATGTTAATTGAAATGCGTATTTTTGGAACGTTCTGATTTTATGTGGTCACGACCATTGTGCTTGTTTTGTTGGTCCTGGTTTGTTACACACTTTGCACCCATCTGCATGAACGTTAGTGTTTCCCTCAAAAATTATATTACCGAGTAGAGCATTCATAGCATAGATCATAATGACAATTCTGCTTCGAATAGAATTTATTAATATGCTCTAGATATCCCATAGTACAAATATCATTTTGCAATGAAGAGAATCTGTTGTAAAAGAACACATTGAAAGATTTTAACTAAAAATTTTAACACTTTTTGCTATGAATACTCGACTAAAATTATGATTATTATTTATAGTAGAAGAGAACTTGAGTATGAAGCAATCAACTTCTATAGTTGACTCAGTTTGTGTAGTTCCCTCCCCATTTTTAGTATTGATGATATAAGCAAAAAGGAAAAAAAAAAGAACAGTGAAAATAGCGGTGTATCAGAAGGTTTTAGCTTGTGACTTTCAATTTCTTTAGCTTTAGCTCACAAAGACCGTATGATGATCATTCAACTAGGAGATGCTTCGGAATCAATTCCAAACGCCAATTCTTCTGGTTTCGCTTTTCTCAATTCATGTAGCTCCGTCATTGCTTTGTGTGCCGCATCATTTGTATGTAGCCTTTAGAACAAGATTTATTTTCCGATTGTTTGCTCAATGTATGTACATATTCTCCCGTTTGATTCCCTGCTAGAGTGAGGCTTGGAGTGTGGTTATATATTGCAACTCTTTTGGAGGCAGGATATAAATTTTGGGCCGCGTAATAGTAGGTCCCATTTTCGTAACGAAAGTGTTCCATAAAGACGCAAAGCAGGATTAGTCAGTCAGTCGATTCCCGTTCGGAGTCATTTCCATTAACCTTCAGATCAAATAATGAATGTAGTACTGTGTAAGTACGAGGAAAAGTCCGAAAATAAGTTTCCGCTCTCGTTTTCCCCCGAAAAGCGAAAAGCAATGGGAAAACAAGACAGCGGTTGCACCCGCAACACACCCATCGTTCGCCCGCGATCGTCCAGATAGGCCGTTGCAGCATCTGCACAAAGCAGAGACGAGTGTCTCAGTCTGAGCCTGATAGCTATACAGAGAAGGCGCGTTTTGACGTCGTCATCAAAGGAAGAAGTACGAGCGGTTTTCCGCTATAAATGGGCACGTGGCATGTCGGGAGCAGAAATCCTTAATCACTTCGTGGAAGTCTATGAGCCTGATGTGATGTCGAAACAAATGGTGCGGAGATAGTGTCGCAATATCAATGAAGGACGGGAGGAAATGCTGGACACACCGAAACTTGGAAGTATGTGTACAGCCACTGCAGACGAAGGTGTCAGGATGGTGGAAGACTCTCGGCGGCAGGTGCTTTGGAAGCAATGCTGAAGTTACAGCAGCTATTCGACGTATCTTCCGTATGCAGAGCCCTGAATTTTTCCTGGAAGGGTTTTTGAAGCTTATAGACCGGTATGACAAATGTCTCAATGTACGTGGTATTTATGTGGAAAAATAAAGGTATGTCTGATCTTTGGCACATGCTATTTTTGGTCTTGCATTCCTACCTCTGTCCACACTCGCCTGGGTTAACTTATTTTCGGACTCCCCCTCGTAAATACGAAGCCGGTGTATTCTCATGAAATAATTTCTAACAGTTCATATTTGTTCATTGTTATAATTCGTTTCCATTTGAATTCTTCCCTTATCCCATGTTGAATTTCAGTCGAAATCACTTTTCGAGTTTCTTGACTTTAATATGCTATACTATGGTTGTTATAAACATTATCGTTTCGCTTCACAAATATAGATCAACGAGCATTTTGCACCGTTTCGCTTCAGAAATAGTAAGGTAGTTTGTAGAATAATTGTTGAAAGCTATCACAATCTACTAGTAAATCTATTTGATTCATCATACTCAAGTCCTCTCTTCGTAAATAGTAAAAATATTTTGAATTCATAGTAACGTGAAGTTGCTAATTAAAAATAGTAAGATTGTATATATTACTTATTGTAAGTGTTAAGAAATGATATTGGGTGATTTGCCTTAAGTGCTATGTTAAAGTAAATGAGAATCTTATAATTCTATAATAGTTAGCGAATGTTTCATTGCTGTGCAATTTAAACTTGTTTTATATTTCTTATATTCCTTTAACAAAGAAACTGCGCTCTTAAGGCAATGTCTCAATATAAATTTTCGTATTAAAAGCTAAGTATAATATGGGGTATGGGAAAACCGTATTTTTCAACGTGGCCATCTTCGGAACATTGAGATTGAGTGATGCTGTATAGATACACTATTTACGCGTGTATAACGCGCGCCTTTTTCCAAATGTAAGCTTCAAAATAAATATATATAAATAAATAAAAGTAACTTGGAAGAAAATCACATAAGAAGGAACTACTTACAACCACATAGGCTTTCACTAATTCGCTGCGCATAACGTGTAGTTATCAACATGCCAAAATACAGTTATATTGCTTCTTTGTGGCTATATGGTTAGCGTACTCTCCTTCGGTACGGAAGACCAGGGTTCGATTTCCGGTGGGAGCTCATGTGTTTTGGATCCCACGTTATTAAGCTGTAGGTCCACATCTCATATACACCTCGTTGCTGTAAGAGCAAACCTATCAATATACAATTACACTCACAGGTGTGCTCAGGAATGAACTTAAGCTATTTTTTTCTTTGTCTAATAGCAGCAAGTTATTTCCCGTATCATTTCTTTGAGTGCTTGTTTTATAACATGCCGCTTTTCGTGATCAAAATCAGGATGCACGTTATACACACTTAAATATGGTATGCAATTCAGTCGCTCAGAATGTAACTGATTGTCTTCCCAAATAAATTTAGAAATGTTCCCATTTAATCATACGAGTGTTAATATATAAATACTATGAGGTTTCTTTGTAGTGAAAGGGTAAGAAGGAAACCAAGAATTATGGTATTAAATCCATGCGTGTGAATCTGTTGTTCTACGTGAGACAAGCTTATATTTTTTCAGAAATAATTAGGAAATATATATCGTCAGAAAAGACATCTTATTTGCTAGAGGAAGAAATTTACAATGGACTCGATAATAAATAAATACTACTTTTTCAGTAGGCGCATTCCATAGTGTAACTTGTGTTCAGTACTATTTAAATGTAACTCGAATTCTTGAACGAACTCCCGGTGAGAAAGGTGTAGTAGCCTTTCAAGCCAGCCATCCTGAGTGCAGTTTATCCTCATTCACACCGGCAAATACTGGAATGATACCTAATATAAAGATTCCAGGGCGCTTTCTTCCTTTCCCCCTTCCTCGGGGTACTGTGATGGCCGAGGAATGCCATCCCTCGTACGTGACTGGGTAAAATGAGTGTAGATGCCGAAAGCCCAGTAATATAATTCCTATTAAAAAGAACTTCACTGTTTACACCAATAAGTGAGTACCTCGTGTTCTATTCTTTGTATATTATCCGTATGTATTTGTAACTATGTACACCATGAATACATGAACTGATTTTATCGTGTCCGTTTATTTTAGACTGTAGTAAACAGTTTAGCTTCTGGTTCGTAGTAACATCTTACTAAAGGATCCCAAAACTCCGTAACTAGAGCGCTTAGGTTCAGATGTAGCTTGTGTACATCTCAAATACAAACTCGAGCGATAGTTTCTTGTTCGACTCCATACTATGTGAGTTTATGGTGGGTGACGGTGTGTTCATTGGTTTTCTCAACGTACTCGCGTTTCGTCCCACATTCTAAGTCCACTAATTCTTTCATATTATGATAATTAAACAGTCAACATTCGAGAATCCGTGACCTATGTATTTCAAAAAAGTATTATTTCGTATTATTCATAAATCTCTTTGTGATGCACCTTTTTTCAAATAGCTCGTTCCGTTCTGGAAGGCGATTCAGTTACATATATATTTACATTGTGTTCAGGATTAAGTTAGAAAAAAGAAGATACGTAATAACTACTTCTGCATGTTCACTATACTCTTTCCTTTGAATAAGTAGTTTTAGTGTTCACTAACTTAGCTTGATACGTAGTTTGGTGTATGGATATATTTTAGTTTGGACGAAAGTCCATGTGTGTTATAATAAACTATTATTAAGACATATTGGATTATGTTACCCAGCAGAAGATTTGGAAACAAGGTAGGATAAACAAATTAAGATAAGGATGTGTTACATCAGTGTTACTGTAAATTATAAATCCCATGCAACTTAAGACCGCTGAAGAAAGGTAAGACCTTCACTTTTCTGACTTACAAAAAGCGTGTGTGTGTGTGTGTGTGTGTGTATTATGAATACAAGGACTTGGATGCAGTGATGTATGCGTGCGTGCGTGAATGTTTCTGTGAATTTGTTTAAAAGTTCATTTTATTTTCAATTAGGTGAATGTAGCAGTACTTTTTTTATGCATATGTAAAATTTGTTTGTTTAATATTTAGTAACTTTTCAGGGTAAATGGTAAATATTAAGAGATAAAATTGTATCGATGTTGATTACTCTGCAGTATCTAAATGAATTTAAAATTGTTTCATGGTTGTTTTTTTGATACATAATTAAGATTACATTCGAACTTGCCAAATTTATTTACCACTTTGTTTTGAATGTGTTCGTTGTATGACTTAACAGAAAAAAGAACAATTGACGTGTCTGTCACAGAATTGATGAATTTCTACTGTGGAAGAAATTACGCTATCAAATTGGCAAATGACAAATGAAATGAAGAACTTTTAAATTCATTAATCTTCTAGGCTAGATTTTTTTTTTTTTTTTTTTTTTTTTTTTTTTGACAGATGATGACTCATGTAGAAGACTTCCTTATTTGTAAGTGCGAATTCATGCGAGTAATATCGGTAGAGACGGTTAACGAATTCTTCAATAGGTCTTGATTAAAATACTACTGGATTTTTCTAGAAATGTTGGCGTGTACAAAATGGTGCTGTATTGTTCATTCTCGGATGCACTTTCAATCTATATTGTAAACATAGCAACAACAACAACAAAAATCCTAACTTTTGAGGACACTGTTCAAAATTATAAGTGTTACAAGTTCCTTGGTCACTTTGTGACTAAAAAAGCTAGAATCGTAGTATGGAAAGCAGCGTGTTTCGTTCCAAGAATTGCATGCATTAAAATTGGGGAAAATACATGTAAAATGTTATCTATAAGTGTAAAGATTTCTAAAAATGAATATTTGTATTGCAAGTCAGCGATACAAGTTAGGATTATTATTTTTTTAAAAAAATAAAAAAATATAAAACAATTTAAATGAGTTCATTAATATGTTATTTTATAATTGACTAATTTTTAATTATAAATCAACTTAGTATAATGTTTCATTTCGTTTTTGTTTTCATCACATCAGTTGTTTTGGAGTGAAAAATAATAGATGTACGCTCGTGTACCAATGGTAATTGCTGAGTCTGAGTTTTCTGTGAATATAAATAATTAATATTTTTGTAATTATAAGTCTTCGTTTTTCTTTTTTTCTCCCGAAGATTCTACGTTAAAAAGAAGTGATTAGTTGATACTGCTTCATTCCGTTAACAAGTTCAGTACTAGTAGTTATGTTATTAATTTATTCTCGAAGCTGCTACTATCGTTAAATCTGAAAACTAAAATACTTAAAACACTTAATAAATTCAAGTTCTAAATGAAGGACTCCATTGAGACTTTGATGACTAATTTGTATTGTTGTCAGTAATTTTTAAAATTAAACACCATTTTCAGTCTTGCAGCGACATTGACCTAATTCTGTTTATAGTTTTGAAATTGGTTATGGAAATTACGGCTAGATTTTTTTTTTTAATTAGAATTTCAGTATTCGAAACATTTACTATTTCCTATTTCTGCAATAATTTTTGACAAATATTTCATAATGTGTGTTTATAACAGTTCACTAACGTACTGGTTAAAGTGCATATAATAAAATTATTTGCGTATTTATGCTACATTGTACATTAATGAATCTAAACTAATATATTTCCTCGTTCCGTATATCAGTAAAATAATTTTAACATTTTTGGACGAACTTATTAACATCTGTCGTTTTAGTAGTAAAAACTTAACATCAGATGTGTAGAGAGAAAAGTTACATTGAGTATACATATATGTTAATGTATATCTGCGCAAGTGAGGCAACACATAGCACATATATTCATATCTGCTGTACTTCTGTAGATACATTCCTTATTCAGTCTCATTTCCAGCTCTTCTAACATTTCTCCTATTTATTTTATACACAAACGTTCGTTCACATTTCAGTTTTCATACAAATTAAAACGTTTTTCATTCTGATGCAATGGGAGCAAGTTTCTAGTTCTGTTAGAAAGATGCTCAAAATAGAAAGTATTTGAAATATTATTCGATAATTCGTGAGCTGTTTTCAAGGAAGATTTCCTTTTCAGTGAATTAAAGTTTTATTACTATTCGGTGAGTAGTTTTTGACCGTATACTGTATGTGAACTTCGTAACTCTTAGAATTTTCAGGTCATCAAAACACGAATTTTATTTTCTGTCCTTAGATGGTTTGCATATTGCTAATTCCAGGTGTATATTTAGACTTACTTTCTATTCTAAGTCCAAATCATGTAGAAAAATTTTATAAATGAAAATGTTTTGCAGACATCTTACATTAAGTACCACTAAAATTTGCGGTCCAATTTTGTTTTACTTCTTTGAAATTTTATTATTTATATGTATATTTTTATTACTTTTGAGGTCAAATTAGATGCAGCTTTCATTTAGTTCGTTCATATTTTTAATATGTTAATATTTAATATTTTTTTGATACATTTTACGCCTACAACAGACCCTGTACTTGGGGTTAACTTTTTTTTCTCTGACATTTCAACGATTAAAAAGTCCAAATAAATGCATGTTTATTATGTTCTATATATATATATACTAAGTATATTTCTGCATTCTTTATGACCAAGGAAGGCTAGTGTAATTATGAATGTTAAATTAGTTGCATGAGTAGTTACTGGCTAGTTGTAGATGTTGTGGTTTTTCTAGTGGCTGCTGCGTAGAAAAGTTACAGGTTTACTTTACTGTTTTCTTTGCAAATCATGATTATATTATGATTTCAAATTTTTACTCCGATAATTAATATTTGTTGAGATATATTTGTGTCTAATAGTATGAAATTGTCAGTTTTATATGTTCAGTCAGTTTTGTTTCTAATTAATGTTAACTTCGAATTTCGTCGTATTAGAACCAGAGAAACGTGGCTCCAAGAATGAGATTTTCATTTTCTTGGATGTATGTAGGTAATTGTGAAAGCCCCAGTTGGTATCATTTGAGTGTTATTGAACCTCATACCTTAACTGCTATTCAATTATATTTTTATGATCTTACATATAAAAAATAAATCCTCCCCCTGTAAACCATATAAAATGGAGTTTCTTTACTCTGGTTCTCATAACGACGATTTGAGCTTTTCTGTACGATACTTTGCCTAGGGATAGTAAGAAAGTATTTACTTATTTAGAAAAGTTGACTTTGTGTAAGTGGAGGAAACAGTAAATACTCAACGTCCTAAAAACATATAAAAACGAGGAGTGAAGAGAAAAAGAAGTCCACTAAAGGAGTGCATTGATTCATTGTGTATTGTAAGTTCAATGTATCATTGCATTTCTTGATTTTCGTTCTGTTCAAGTTGAAGGAACTTCTAATGGAAGTTTTAAATCCTAAGGTACGCAGGAGTACCAACAGTATTGAGGGTACCATAGCTTCACTGTGATTTTAAAATTCAGTGAGTCTTTGGCACCTTTGCCGTGAGCGACGTCACTCCTTTTTTTCACACGTAGCTCGTTCCAACAGTTACATGAAAGCAGAAGATTTCAAGAAGAAGTTGAGAATCTTGCCCTACCAAGATGCATCGTCAAGTGGTATGTGTTAGAATTTGCATCATGTTTGTGTAAGAGTTGTTTATATTGTAAATTGTACTAGAATTAGATTGTGGTGTACGTATTTATTTAATCATATTGAATGACAACCCTCTTTCACCCGAGTTAACATTATTGGCTTAGCTTGTTTTAATGAACATTGGCAAGTAGTAAAGATATTTCCGAGTTTCCTTTTTTCTTATATACAATATGTTGAAGATTGTAAAGATGCAGACAGAAAAAAATGTTCGTTATTCGTTTCGCATTCTAGCAAGACCTAAGCATTTTAGTACTTCTCCTGATAATGGACCCGAAGTTAATATTCTCTGAATATCGGAATTAAGCGACAATGCAGAAAATAGGAAAAGTTAAATTATATAATTGGTCTGTTAACGGATTAAATAATAATTTTTTCAACGCTGAATCTTGAAATTCGTGTAAATTAGGTAACAATTATCCTTTAACCATAGAAAGCTCATGAATTTAAACAAAAATATTAATACCTAAACCACAAATTACGAACTTGACAAGTCTCAATTGTCATTTTTTAACTTTCGAGAGGCACATTAGGAAACGTTTTATGCGTAGTACCTTAACCCTAGAATGCATGACATGAGTCGAATTGAATCGTGAGGCTTTCAAATTTTTGTATTTCAAGTTTAAAACCTGTATCATTGCTGAAATGTTAATGTTATTTCCGTTAAATGCATTTCTGTAAGTTTTTTTCGTGTTAATCCGATCACTGATTGAATACACAAAATGAATCGACAAATTTGGTCTCCATAAACGATAGTAAATCTTATTTAGTACAGATCATTAAAATGATATGACATTCAGTTAACGTCCAGGGTTAATGGTTTTAGGCAAAGACGATAGTAAATGCAAATGAATGATGGTGAAATGTGTGGTTTGTTAATATAAAACCAAGATTTTCATGAAACCCATGCACATTCTGTAACTTCAAATAGAGAGGATGTGGGCTGTGTATATTTAATGGCCTGAATCAGTATTGATTTTAAATTTTTTTTCTGGTGAACATGGTGACTGCATTTCATAGAACACAACAAATTTTAAAGTATGTGCATGTGACAGTCTGAGTAAAGTAGAACGTTTAGAAAACACTGTAGGTCAGGTTTATCGTACATGAAACAGACGCCGAACAAATAAATATAAAATTTAGATTTCGGTAATAATTAAATACTAAGACATACTCTGAGTAACTGAGCAGATATAGTATCAAAACGTGCTGTTAAGCTCCCATAATTGTGATGTCAGAAAAATTAAATTTGCCAGTAGGTAATCTGATAGCTGTGCATTTCTGTTAGAATAAAATCTGAATGTCATTGGAGTCGTATATAAATTGGACATGAAGACTTTTTCTCCATTTTGATTTGGAAAGCATATTTAATTCGTGGAAATCAATAACCAAGTGACACTAAAACTGAAGAAACATTAAAGTACTCACAATTAAAAGTGAGTTTTCGAAACATGTATTTGTACAATGTAACCGCTTCTGAAAGTTCAAATTTATCTTAGCAAGAACTACTAAGTTTTGAATTATTTTAAACCTTAGTTTATTTAAACAGTGGGAATGCTATTTCGCATATTTAGGTGTTCTTATATGCCATGTATCTTTATTTTATTTATTTATTTTTACTATAGTGCTTTTCAATCTATAGAGCATGATATAATTTAACATCCTTTCAATTTGAGGCGCAAACTATGCGAAGACCTGAACTGATCTGTAAAACAGCAGAGAGTGAATAATTTGAACGTTTATTTAGCACATAGCTCCACGTGACCTCTTGAAATTTTAAGTTTTTACATATTTCGGTTTTGTTTTCCATGTAGTAATTAGTGAGGATTTTAGTAGGATTCCATAGGAAAGTGATTATGTAAATACATTACGGAAATTTATATTTGTTTGTATACCTGTGAAAGGAAACAGGTAAATTACAGAAAATGACAATGTGCAGGGTGTCTATCGGTCACGAAATCCGAAAACTGTCATGAAAGTGAAGAAATTTAGCTCTTGGGTCACGATTTTTTTAAATATGTACAATTAAAAATATAGACTGAAA
Source organism: Thermobia domestica (assembly GCF_964235325.1). NCBI lineage: Eukaryota > Metazoa > Arthropoda > Insecta > Zygentoma > Lepismatidae > Thermobia > Thermobia domestica. The sequence goes on from NC_137462.1 coordinate 267,737,057, forward strand.
AATATTGTTCTATAAAACGTCAAAATTCACCACCGAAAATGTCTATGGTCGGCTTTAGACGCTACCAAATCGCAAGCAAAACACGCTTCTATCGCATACATGAAAATTCGGCCCAATTCACACCCAAATTCGATCTTGAGAATGTTACTAAATTCTATGTATGTTTAAGAAAGAAAAAGTTACGAAATTTCATTTTGGAATTTTAGTAAACACTCTGATGTACCGCGTCTGCATCTTCAAGAAATATAAAGGTAATCCCAAAAGTAAAGTCCCTTAAAATACAAAGACACATACGTGGTTAATGTTGTTCGCATAATTTAAAGCTTATACATTTATCTGTTTTTCTACACAATCGCGATTTCGGTCGATGTATTGCAAAATTGATTTTTCTTTTGCTTCCTAGGGCATGCTTGTAACATAACTTCTATATTTTACTAAGACTACTTTTAGTCTCATATTAAGAATTATGAAACTTTGTTTTGGATAGATGGAAAGTTAGATCAAAAGTATTTATTCCAAGAAGTATATATATGAATGGAATCGATTTTGATAGATGACTCAATTGTTCATTTCTGGAGCCATAAAATACGGATATTCCGAGTTTAAGCTCGATATGATGAAAACTAAGTACTTACGGTGGTTTAGTGATAAAGCTTTTGTTTTTCGTGTGAAGGGATCGTCAATCCATCCACCACATAGGCTTGTGGTGAAGAACATCATATCTGTGAGATTTCATGGGCTTCTCGCTAATTCCGTTTCATTAATTGTGGTCTCTTTATTTACATTGATGATCATTCACAGAAAATTTTTAATTTGAGACATTTGTTTCAACTCGCAGATACTGATGTTAATTATAGCGTACAGTTTTCAGTTCAGGTCCCCGCATTTACTTGAAGTGAATTGAAAACAAAGGTTTGGGCATAAACGAGAAATAATCAAAATTTGCAATTTACAGTGAGATACATTAGAAGATTATTCAAAATGTTGAAAATAATCTTGGGCTCTGTTTTGCTGTGCCAGCCTGCAGTACTGTAAGTTGTAATTTTTTGTTCAGTATTACTTGGAATAAGTGTTACAAACATATTTTGACTTCAGATGTGCTACTGAGAGACTGTGTAAAGAATTTTTTGAAAAGATATGGAAGTAATCCTTTTGCTTTATGTATATTGTCATTTAGATTTTAAAAGATCCAATGTTAAAACTGCTTTTAGTTTTCTTAGTTTTGTACGTAGCTTTTCATCGATGTAGTGGAAAGATTCATTTTTGGTTTTAAATGCACACTTTTGCATTAGATATAAAATACCAGAAATTGAACGTAGCAGCTTTCCGTAACTGAATTCCTCTGACTACCGAAAATCCAAAAGGTGTGTTGTATGACGTTAGGAAGATGGATTTACGAGAAACTTCACATACATTCATAAATTCATTTTTTAAATTTTTTCTAACTACTAACTTGTTACCTTGAAAAATCGTAACATTATATGGGTGTTCGCAACATCTTAAAAGTCAGTTACAGAAAGCGCAAGTGTTAACTTTGTAATTTTTTTTTTTTTTTTATTTTTCGGTTAAATAATCAAATGTCGAAGAAAACTCACCCTCGAACACAGGCGTGTAGTGATGTGTATGTTGAAAGTTTCATGTTACATATTTGATGGAAGTTGCACCGCGTGATATGAACAAATATCAGGAAAACTTCTCATTGTAAAAGGTGCAATTCATTATTATATTTTAGTGCTGTTTTGTTTCAAAATTTTATTTGATGCGATTGAATATGCTCTTAACCTTAAGTTAAGGAAAATAATTTTTATTCCTAGTGACATGGCGCATATTTTATAGTCACTGCAACGTTTTTTACTACTGGAAGAACAGCTATTAATACTACATCTTTGATCCGTCGTAATTTTTTACACATGGTTTGTCAAACTGGATATGGGTTCGCACAGTAATCGCGACTTAGATTTCGTAGACATTCCTTAGTTTTACGAGATGAAAGTATAATACAGTCGTAGCAAGTAGACAATAAAAACTGGGCATCCAAGCAGATGAATGTTCAGAACATTCATCATCTTGCGGTGCGATAATTCTGGATCCATTCCCAGTGGAGACCAATCTTCATTAACGACAGAACATAAACGTAGGATGTAAAGCAAACGATTTTGTTTCGTTTCGATAGGGTATTTTGGTTTCGAAAATACTGGAGATGGGTTGCTGTAATATTTAGTACTAGTAGAATATTAGTGTCAAATCGATACTTCTCTTTACCTCCTTCGACGTGACTTAAGTCTACATGTATAACAAGTGAAAGTTCATTAAGCTCTGTAAGATCCCAATAGGATCAGAATAGTTACATATTTTATATTGTAAAAGTTCTGCTTGTGCAGGAGTAGGTAGAGCAAATTACAGTCCGCAATCGTTTCCCAGTACCGGTTTTTTTGTTATAAAATCATCTATAAACAGTATTTTACAGAAATACTACAATAATGTAACTTCTCTAATATAAGGTGACCCAAGGTCCAAGGAACCTAGAGCAGGATCTCTACAGAGCTCCGAAACAAACTAAGCAGGAAGAAGGAAAGCCTACAGTTCCGAAGCAAACTAGAGGCTTTGGATTAGGTATCTCCTAAAGCTCCAAAGCAAGCTAGAGGAGGACTGATAGCTGTCGTTGAAATCTTCTCGGTTATATAGGGGCTTCAATTGACGCGGTGGCGCTGCTGTTTCCTCGTTTTCATGTGACTAGTGATGTCGCTGTCGTCTCCGTTGTTTGCAGCCGTAGTACTCCATACTAAGGTGCACGTAGTTGTTTATAAATAGGAGCACAGCATATTACAACATTGAAAACGTAATCATTTTGTTCAATTAAGGAAGAAATGCGTTGCGTAACGTTTAATATGTTTCACGTTTGGAAATAAGGAAAGTTGGTGATTACATAATAACAGTTTCAGATCTTTTTTAGCATTGTATAGATGATAAATGTTTCGCACCTGAAGAGGAATTGGTGTGATCCAATTTGTTATCACACCAATTCCTCTTCAGGTGCGAATTCAGTGGTAATACAAACAGTAAGACCGGACCGAAGATCGAACTGGAAGCTCCAGGTACACATTATAGGGTGTTTAGAACAAAGTATAGATCTGTATCGAGAAATTACGGCGACCCATTTCTAATATTCATTGACATCTTTGTTTTTGTAGTGTTGGCGAAAGACTCGTTTAGTCTCCTAATTTAGGTCTTCTTATTTACAGTATTAGGGGTAAACGGATATTCCGAGTTTAATATCAATTAAAAGCTAAATTCCTTAAAGAGCACGAATATTTGTCAAACCAAAAAGTTGACCAAAACGTAGCATTCCTGTTTTCTTAATAGGTTCCTAACGTCAGAGATAAACGGTAATTGTGTGTCAGCTATCAGCAGCTTATTACTATTAATGGCAACTTAGAATTTTTAGTTTATCCTCTTTTATATGGATGGATCGTCTTATGTGGAGAGTTCAACTTCGTAAGTATTCTGCAAAATAACTAACAACTAATCATACGTTCGCATTATATATGTATTTTTAAAATTTTAAAGTGTATTAATTCGAGCTTCAGAATTATATATATCATATGAAATTTAAGAGCTGGGTTGCTATCCCGTATACTATACTTAACCTTTTTTAATTGTTAATTATGAATTTTTAATATGTAGTTATTTTACGTGGATAAAGTCATTAATATGAAAAGACGGGAAAATGTAGGTATATTGTAAAAGTCATTTGAACGCCATTACGTGGAATAACTAGACCATTTCTTGAAATGTAAAAATAGCCTTAATAGAAGTTTTTCGTAGTTGCGAATTTGAGTGTTTAACACAATCTAATTTTTATATAATAGCAAATACTATGAGCTGCGGAGTTACAACCTTAAAAATGTATAATGAGCCTCGTCCAATTTTCCAATAACGAGAGAAAGGATTGACTAGTCGAAATACAGACTGTTCAGAGATATTGACGTTCTGTTTACGTCCAACAGAAACTAAACTTGGTTGACTCATCCCGAAGTTATTGACAAAAGAATACGTAGGATGTACAGTATTTATCATTTTTTTTCTCTTCCTTTTCTGAAATCTTTTGTCAAGGCGTAATCTATTGAATTGAAAGGTTTCAAGGAAAATAGTCTTCCTTCGTCACCTTTTTTTTTTTTACTTTCACGGTTTTTTTTAACCCCATACGTAAGATTTTGTAGCGTAGGTTGTTTTCATGGGAGCAATAGGTCTATAATGTTGAGTATTAGGAAATACGCTGTACAAATAAATTATTTAAATAAGAAAATATTTCTCAACCTAGTAAATTAATAAATAAAAAACAGTAATGAAACGTTTACCAAATTTTATCAGCACATAAAATTTTCGAAGAGTAATAAAATAAATTATGCTGAGTGTTCAAATGTGAAATACATAGATACATTACGCATATTATATACTTCAAGCAGTGCTTCTAGTCGTGTATTATTGGACGTTTCTCTTGAGGAAACTACTGCAAGAATGGAAATGAAAAACGAGATCTTTAATGTTAGGCTAAATGAGACGAATGGTTAATGAAAACGAATTATTATGAGAATTGGTGGAATGATAATGTAAGAGGAACTGTAGACCTTGGATACTATGTTGTCCCCTACAAACTCACTTGGCTTGAAATCGAACAAATGCTTCTTATACAAATTCTGACAGAGTTTTCTAAAATACACCAAAAATAATTTTGCTTCATATGACTATTTCGTATAACGTGTAACTAAATTTGTGCATTTAGTCTGTGAATACATTTTTCGTTGTAGTAATATGTGCGTGTTTTATATATGTATGAATTAGATGGATATGTGAAATACCGAACTAATTAAACACACAGATATTATTCATGCAGGTTCAAAAATTAAAGTTTTTTAAATTTAGAAATTGTAGTAGAAGTCACGATGAGTAATCTTATTATAGCGTTTTTGGTTACATATTAAATACTGCTAACATAGTGGATGAAAGAACAATATATATACTGGTATATATGTATTTATGTTTTATTTAATGCATATGAAAATAGACTTATAACGTTTGACGCACACTGCATAAAATATTTTATAATATAACAGTTTCATGTGGAATAGGTACTCACTCGATTGTTGTATTGTTCATCTTGTTAGTTCTGACATCTGTAGGTGTTTTTATCGACAATCATTTCAGTGAAGTACTTGGTAACATTGGATGATCTTCAAGCTCAAGTTATGATGGCATCTGTTTTCAGTGCAACTACGGAGTCCGAAGCTGCTGCAAGAGGTAGGCCAGTCTCAAGTCTTAGTAACTGGCAGAAGGAATGATATTACTAGAATTTCCTGCTTGGTTTAACATAAGGTCATATTCATGCGTGTATTTTCAATTAACAATTTATATTCAGAAATTTACATTAGGATATGAAGTGAAACGGAAAGCTGTATTTGAAGACATAGGACGTACATAGGATATGTAAATTTTGACGACTTATCTACATTTACTTAACGACTTGACAAGCGACTAATGTGTTGCACACATTTCACGTCATGCCGTCATCAAAGCTGGCATTCCGCTTTCTATGACCATCATCCACCCCTCATAAGTGTTTGAAAGTAGTTGTTACCCATTAATTGTTTCTGATCATTTAGACAAACGCACTGAGTTTTTTGTGTTTGTTTTGTGTTCTATAGAAACAGGAAGAAGAAAAAGAAGCCGAAAGACGCCGTAAAGAAGACCGAGAAAGGCGAGAGAGAGACCGAGAATATGCCAAAAGGAAAGATAGATCGCAGTCACGATCTCAGTCGAGATCAAGGTCCAGATCACGGGAAGCTTCCGTTCGTCACTCTCGAAGTATTACTCCTGATAGCACATACTCCAATAAAATTAGATCGAAAACACGGGAACGGGAACGACGACATTCGCATTCAAGGTAAGAATTATTTTATTTATACGAATATTAATAAATATTGTGGGAGGGTCTACTGTCTAAAAAGTGTTAGGAAATAATAGAAACAATATCTTCAGAACCTTATTCGTAACTGCACAATTCGGCCCATTGTATGGTGCCGAATGACTAGTGGTCAAATTGAAATCAATATCATCTCTTAAGCCGATTATAGACGAACAAATATTCCATCGTATATTGTATCAGATATTTCATCAAAGTGGAATTTGAACCTGTACAATATCAAGTCTTATGCAACTTTTGGATTTGTTACATTTTATACAAGTGTTCTAAATTAGAACTTGTTCTATTTTTGTCTAACATTGTACTGTATCAAAGAAAACAAACAAAAAACGCTATGCGACGACACGAAAATCGAGTATGATGTGGACACGGAAAGCAGGTGACATTCTTTAGATGCATCCTAGCAGTAATCTGTTTTGTATAAAATTAAAGAATATTAAGGCTAAGTACCGCAGGCGACTTCTCAAAATTGGTGTAGATTAAGAATATTCCGTGAATTTTTTTTAAAAAAAGACATTTTTCTTTCGCTTTTCTTGTTTTAAATGATTTCTTAAGACGTTTTGCTATGTTACTACTTTGGCGCATGTTCAGATAATTGCGTACAGATTGACAATATGCATGCATATGATGTGTCTGCAATGATTATGTGCGATCTTATTATATGTAATTATTCATCACGAAATTCATTCGTAATGTGTTAAAAATTGTTTTTTATGGTAGGAGTTGCATTCATGAGTGCAGATTCTCTTTACGAGGATTTTCTTTAAATACGCGTCGGACGAATACCATTCATAAAAGACTACACAAAAAGCTATTTACATTAGGTGGCCATTAAAAACGAGGATTATATTTAACCGATTCAGAGCAGGAGCACAGCAGGGGACCCGGGGCACGAGTTAGCACAGGATTGGGTCTGCAAGAGGCAGGGACATCAGTGACTGAGGGTGGGCGCTTAAATGAGGATAGTGCGAAAAACACTTGATGTTTCATAAAATCACATAGGTTAGAGCACATATTTTCGCATCTCTAAATAAAAATTAGTAGTTTCCTACACTGAAAAATTCCTCCGAAATTTAATATCCTACAGAATCCTCTTTAATATGTACTCTCTCATTTTAGCTAAATCTTAACATTTTAATGACGGACTTTTTATTTTTAATCAGTGCCCGAAAGTTCCATAAGTTACTCGAAAATTAACTGAATTAGACGAAATTTAAGCATCGGAACAATAAATAGAATATAGATTCATACGTATTTACTTAGAAAGCAAGCGTGGAAATAAGATTATTTGGGAATAAAGCAATAAAGCAGGGAAATGAGACAGAATTAACTTTGAATAGTCATTCCATTCATCTCTACAACCTTATTCATTATAGTTACACCAGCAGATGCCATGATAAAACTACACATATACTGTACATTTCAGTAACCTAAGAATTGAATCAAGAAACATAAACAAATGAGCAAGGATATTCATCTTTATATTTGATCGTTTATAATGGGTACAAAAGTTGAAGCCAACTTATTTAACCAAATTACCACCAAAGAAAAGTTTGATACAACATTTGATGGAAAAGTATGACGATGTACTATATAATGGACTTAAAAGGATCGACTATGTATTTCATAGAAGTACTAAACTGCTCGGAAGGTAAATACCCACTTTTGCGGACGGCTGCACATAATTATGCGATGGAGAAAAAAAAATGAAATCGAACTCTGGTCTTGTTCTTCAGAAACTTTCGATTTTCCGCTTGCTTCCCTGCCAGTTTATCTTCCAGATTTTCCTTATTACTAGATCACATTGATTCTCAGTTTGTATTCTCTTCATTTTGTTTGATTTTATGTAATATTTGTAGGTCTCGAGAAAGAGAAAGGGAGCGAGAAAGAGAAAGAGAACGTGATAGAGAAGAAATCGTTAAGAAGACTGAGCGAGAATTATTGCGAGAAAGAGAGGAGGAAGAAGAGCTTAAAGAAAGAAAGAAAATGGAAAGGAGAGCAAGGGAAAAGGAAGCAGCGTATCAGGTAAGATTCTTCCCTAAACACTTTAAGAATTTGTTGTTAAGAGATTGCAATTGACATAAAAATTCCTTAGTGTCTTGTTAATTTTAGAATACATGAAGTTGTCTCTCATCCAACAATTTATATATTCTCTCTCTCTCTCCTCAATCAAATAATTCATCCGAAGGGCAAGTGTATTTATACTTTCGCGTCACTGGCAAAATAACCGACGGATGTATACGTTGTAAAATTTTTAGAATGTGAACAAAGTAAATCTTTCACCCTACCTGTACTAATTTTCAGTTAGGTATGATTGAACTCCTCTTCAGCTTTTGAGAAATAGAAGTCACGTAAAGATTTAAGTATAGTGTGGATTCTTCAAACGGGTGAGGAAACTACCAACTCTTTTTATTATTATTATTTATTTATTTGTTCGCTATTGTGACTATAACAGGATGCAATGCATTGCAATTAATCAATAAAGCTGATCAGGATGTGAATGTTTAGACATTATTATCTGAGATACCCAATTCTAGTGTCTTGCCCAGTTGTGTATACAACTCTCCAACTTCTTTTACTCTACTATTGTTTGACCTTTAATGTTTTTCCATTGTATTCCTTTTCCGTCCGTTTTCTTTTGCACTACGTCTCCTATTTGTTCCTTAGTCTTTATATCAAATTCCCTACGGTTATACTGAAACTTTTTTCACAATCTGGATACAATTTAACTTCTATAGTTCTGTCATTAAACATGCGAGGGCATATTCCGAAAGTAAGTTTCGTCATTTGTTTTGAACCTGAAGATGGTACACCAGGTGAAACAATCACAGAAATCACACACGTTGCTGGTTCAACGAAAGAAGAAGCGTCAGCAGAGGTGCAGTGATGCATACTTAGAGCGCCGAAGAAGAGAGAGTAGCAGCAGACTGGCGTGCCCCGATGACAGACGTGTGCTAACAGTGTGGTAGCCAGTGGAAATGCGTGCTGTTATCCGGCATGAAATGGGCACGTGAGACTAATGTGTCTGTCATCCATGAACGTCCACAGACCGTATATGGTGAAGAGGTCATGTGTCAAAAGGTTGGTCACTGGTGTTGCAAGTTCAGTGAATGAAGGCCGAAGGAAGTGGGCGTCCCTCCACATCCATGAATAAAAACAACATTGCTAGAGTACAGGACATGGTGTTAGCAGACAGGCGCATAACGATGTCAGACGTGGCGTCCACACTGCGTATTGGTCGTCCTCAAGCCCATCACATGCTCCATAATGTTTTGGGTTACCGAAAAGTGTCCGCAAAATAGGTGCCGAGAAACCTGACCCCGGATTACAAGAGTGCAAGAATAGAAATCAGCTTCGATCACTTGATGCGGTACGTGTGCAAGAGAAATGAGTTCTTGTTCAGAATCATCACAGGCTGAGACATAGGTAAACCACTTTGTCTCAGAAACAAATACCACCTCGTGACGTGGAAGCATCCCAGTTCACCAGTGAGGAAAAGAAACAGTGTCACCTTCCGCAGAAAGGGTTATGGCTCGCTATTCTGGGATGGAAAGGTGTGATTCTCTTTGATTTCCATGAAGGGACCATCAATGCGGAACGCTACCGTAACACTCTTTTCAAACTCTTGTCCGCCATTAGACGAAAACTCGATAGCAAGGCTCTCACAAAATCAGATTCGTCGCTTCTTATTGGAGAGATTGCATCACCCTTCCTACAGCCCCGATCTTGCCCCATCAGACTTTCACCTGTTACCAGCATTGAAAGTAACACTCTCGGAACATCACTTCGTAAACAATGCTGAGATGGAGCAGACCGTGTGACAATTCCTTGCATCGCAGGGCACCGAGTTTTACCAGTGATTTCTTCAAACAGATCGCACGCTATGACAAATGTCTCAATGTCGGTGGCGACTATGTCGAAAAACAATGCAAGTGTATTTGTAATTCTATGATGTATTTGTGTTTGACAATAAAGTGAAAAAATTATGAAACTTACTTTTGGAACGTTTCTCGTATATAAAATTGTATTAAACAACGTAAAGATCGAGGCAAGTAGAGAAAGAACAATAGAAGGAATTTCAACAAAAATTGAATAGGTATTGGAAAACTTGGTTATAGTAATGTTTAAAGTTGTCATCAGTGAGCATGCTTGAATGAGTACACGAGTAGTTACAATTCATGACGTTGGTGAACATGTTTCCAGTTTTTATTGTCAGTGAGACGAATAATTTTCCGTATTAAGCCTACACTAAGGCAATTAGGAAGTACCTTAAATCAATAGTTACGGAATTCTGGTCTAGAAAGTCAGGATGGAAGCCGTGCCCTGACCACATATTATCCAACTAAGATGGTACCAGGTAGTCAGAGTTCTTCAGTAACAGTGAAGTTTTGTTTTGGCAGAGAGAAATTTGCATAGAAACTTTTACTTCTCTTCATTGTTTGTTTAATTTTTGAGTATTTAAGAAATAGGATAGGATCATGCTTCTCAAAGTGCACAAGTCGTAGTCCAATACTTTCTAGTTAGCAGTAGAATGCATCATGTTTCTCATTAATTAAAAGAAGAAACCTAGTACAACGAAAATTTAAATCGGAACTTTTAACACTTTTACTGCCACTATATCTGTTGACCTTATTACCTGCGCTACGGTAGCAGTCCACTGATAATACTTCCTCTTCGCCTCCGTTTTAGCTGCATAAATGTATAATATTCTTTGTGTATTTGTGTATGGTTTTACATACACCTATAGAACGGACGCAACAAAAAAAGTAATATATTGTTTGTGTATGGAAAATCATACACGCGGCGCACAGGAGAGACGTGTGTATGGAATTCCATATACATGGCAGTCAGCGTGTTAAACCTTGTATGGCAGTGTGCAATAAAGCTAATTGTGATTGTAATGTGTTCAAACAAAAGTGGCTTGCAGATTTTTTTATGTTCTCGCAACTTGTCATTCGTTTTTCAGACGCTTCTCCAGATTCGACCAAACACATTTTGTCCACTGTATGTGTGGAAATTAATTTCTTCTTCAATAATAGGTTAAACAATGTGAAAGCAACGAAATATAGTAGTGTTAGCACGTATTCATAATTTTAAAGAGTAATAAAACATTGCTTAAATGTGAGATATATATATCCTTGATTATTAATTTCTAATTTTGTCTATGAAACAGGAACGTCTTAGGAATTGGGAAGGGAGAGAAAGACGCAAAGCGAAAGAATACGAAAAGGAGAAAGAAAGGGAAAGAATGAGGCAAGATGAACAATCAAGGGAAGCGAAAAAATTAAAGGAGTTCTTGGAAGACTATGACGACGAAAGGGATGATCCTAAGTTCTACAAGTAAGTACAATATTACATATAATATTTTTTTAAGATGTAAATATTATATTGCAGTATCTCTTCATATTAGCAAACAACACTTTCTGTTTATTACAAAAGAAATACAAATATTATGTAAAAAGTAGTTAACAAGGAGCTAAGACAACATGATAAGTCATCAATTACCGTTGAGTTCATTTTTCTAGTCGCTGCCTTAACCTAGATTTTTGGGTAATTTATATTCTGGCTACACTGTAATTTCTATGGATGGCAACACTGAAAATTCTTCTGATTCATATTTTCTGGTGTAGAATGACATTATACAGGGTTTCCATAAAGTCTGGACGGATTTAATTTGCTTATAATTGTCATAAAAATGCTCATATTGAAATCAAATAAAGTGCAAACGGTAGCGGAAGGATTAAATTTTTACCTGTAATCTGCACCAGCTCAGTTCATTCACCGCCACACCTCCAACTGGGCGCCATTTACGTCCACACATTCGCGTAGGACCGTCTAGGAATCGACTTCTGTGGGCTGTTGATGATGCTTTCCCTTACCCTGGTCACTGTTGCAGGCGATGTTGGCGGCCTACCACTTCGAAGACGGTCCAGGACGCTTCCTGTCTCCAAGAACTTAGCATGCCACTTTCGGATTGCACTCTCAGTCGGTGCCGGCTTTTTGAACTCTTTGGTGAACTTTCGACACACCAGAATTGGCATTGCCCTCCCTCTCCCTCTCTCAACGTGTTCAGAGTTGCCGCTTATCTAACAGTGTTGCCAACTAAAAAAATTAATCATTCCGCTACCTTTTGCACTTTATTTGATTTCATTATGAGCATTTTTATGAAAATTATAAGCAAATTAAATCCGTCCAGACTTTATGAAAACCCTGTATATTATTGTGGTAAATTGCATTTCATTATCTCTTTTCAATTACGAAAAACGGGGAAAAGAAAAATGGTTAGCTTTTGTATCATTTTTAGTAGTCTGCCCTCTTAATGGCTACGCTACCCAGTCTACTCCCTGAACAGCCACACTCTTGTCATTATCAAGATGTATATTTTGTGAGAGCCATAACTTCATGAGTGTGTCGTACAGATCCTCACACCAAACGTTCGTACAGCGATTCAGGGTGTCACACCAGCACAATTATATTCACCTTACCTTAACCTACTGATCCGAATGCAAGTGTACCAACGATGAACGAGACCCCCTTAAACATCTATAGTGAAATAGTTCCTTAAGGTAAGTCTTATGAACAATTTCTAGTGAAAATCCGTGATCTACTTTACCACTGATAATTTTAGTCATGATTAAGAAATGTCTGAATATTGTCTTCGGCGACTGTGGTAGAACGCACTGATGAGTAGTCCTGAACTGAGATACGTTTAACGATAATATTGTGTATTATATAAGCTGGAAGAAATAAAACTAAAAAAACAGTTTTAGCTGGAAGAAATGCGCCTTAAATTTTGCAAGTAATATGAGGAATTTTGTATAATTCATTTTAACCTTTATACACCGGGCAGCAGGATTGGCTGGTTTAAACCATGGTTTAAACCTTGATTTAACCCAAAAAACGAAAAATGTTTGTAAAAGTGTAAGTGTTTGTAAAATCTTGATGAACACACATTTGTGGGTTATCGCGTGTCACTTCCACATATTATTCGTATTATATTCAGACCTAAATTCCCCATTTATTACTCAGAGATTATACTACAAAAGCAATTTTTTTTATAAGTTTATGAATGTTTCTTTTTTTATTTTTTTATAGTTGTGTTATTATTGTTATGCAATTGCAATCAAAGAAAAATTCTAAGTATTGTTTCGTTTTAATAATGTTTACTATTAATAAAATACTTCGAAGTACCATACCTTTTTTGGGGGAGGGGGTCATACAAACCCCACGAGAGGCATTTACTGAAATCAGATGTATCTGTGGTATCTATTATGTATAAATGGGTCAAAGCCAAAGTGGACTGAAATAATTCTTATCTTTATTCAACTTTTCTTACTGATATGCAAATTAAGTCGTTGTATTTCTTTAACTCGGACTAATAACAGTCGTAGTAAACTAACTTCGACTTAATTAGTTCTGTACTCTGCAGTATTTTGAAATTGTCCTGATATAATTCTGTATAATGGTTTCATTTATCCAACTGTTTATCTTTTTGTCCTCAAATGACTCTTGACAGTTAGACAATTATATTAAAAGTATGTAAAGATCAGTATTAACGTCCTTCGTGAGTGAGTCGGCAGACGTATCGCATTTGTGGCCAATTAGTCTGGTTTCGAGTTCAAATGGAGGACAATTTGTTTCGGATGTAAGTCGAGAAACGGTTTGGACTCCGCTTTAATCTTAAGTGACCCCTTCCAGCATAACCCGGTTGTTGCATAATAACACCAAAGTGAAACAGTCTTATTTCTGTCCATATGCGATCTAAATACATAGAGCAAATTATTTAAACAAAACAATAAAAAACTAGTTTAAACAAAAAAAAAATTTCAATAAAAACCATGGTTTTTGCCAACCCTGCCGGGCAGGGATTTAAACGAAATCGTAGACTTTCACATCGGGGACCCTGGTGACCCCTCTAATTATCACGGGGTAATGATTCATACCTCGTAGGAAAGCTTATGAAACACTGATTATAACATTGTAACACTTGTATAATTATCGCCTTATTCGTAGAAGAAAATTCTAAAAATACAACAACAACAACAAATAGAATTTTGGAAATCGTGGCAATCCTTACAGTCACTCTACGGTGACAAAATGAAGCTAATGTGTAAGTAATACACTTGTGACAATAATATTTTAAAATGGTAGCCATTCCTGCAATACAAAGCGAGATAAAAATTCAGAGCAAAATTCCCATAAAAACACCTTGTATATTATTTTCGAGAAATTTATGCGTAGAACAATTCATTGAATTTGACGTTCGCACTATCCACCGGAGTATGTTATGCACACTTTTTTTTTTTTCGTAGAAAATACAGAAACGATTTATGCTTCTAGATCAATCCAGTGAAAAGATTTCTTACCTTATATGGGACCGGCCAGAAAACAAATGTAATTTACATTTAAAAAAATAAAAAAAAAATTGCCCCTCCCCTATTCCCCATATAAGAAACAAATACTTTTATAGGTATTAAGATGTAGTGGACTACTTCATTGCTTCACATGCCAATTTTTATGATTGTACCCCAAGGGGGCGAAGAATAACCCTCCCAAGATACCTGATACAAAAAAAAAAAAAAAAACGAACTTTACCGTACCCTCTGTGCGCCGTAGTACCCCCACATACATAAAATGCGTATCGGCGGCAAGCTTCATCCTTCAAGAATATATTAGTACCAAAATTATCTTACTAGTTTAATTAGGAACTGAGCTATTGAGGTTTAAAGCCTTGACGCAGCAGTTGCGTCCTTCGGCGTTTAAAGGTTAATAGTATAAATACAAATTTTACCTAATAAGCTTCTAAGACTAACCCTTTATTCTAATTCGTAAAACATCAAAAGATAGTCAGATAGATAGATGCAGTAAAATAGTATAAAACAAGAAAGGAAGGATTAGTTCTTGCCCAGTACCTATTAATATTTCAAGCTCTCTTCTTTTTTTAATCCTGTTTTGTATAACCTCACTTTCTCCCGTCTTTGCCAATATTCTGTAGGAGAACCAGCAAGAGGTCTTTGACAGTTCGCAGTGACATTGCCACTACTCACGTGCCAAGGCTTTTTGCGGTGCATTTATAATGGCAATTTAATTAATGGTGTAAGACAGAGTGACCGTGGTTGGTTAATACTGACAGCAAAGTATTGGCTGCATTGTCCTTCCGTATGTGGTAAAAAAAAAAAAAAAACGTCAGAGACAATCTTGTTGGCCCTGCTATAAGTATTGGCACAAAATATTAATAGTTTACTTTTGAAAGTTCATCGAGTAAAATTAAGTGCAAGTAATTTTCTTTGTGTAGTAAGTACAGTATGTTTAAAATAAGTATTTTTTATTTTAACTCAGCAGTTTTTAGAGCTTTTCTATCTCAACTATGTCCCTTCTGGTGCTGCTTTCGATATGTGATTTCCCGTACCTCCCTCGAAAGAGGAGAGACAAGTTGTTGCGGCCGAGATCTTTCAATTGTTAGATGCGGAAGCGTAGCCACAATGACTTATTTCACGGACTTCACTGTCCTCTATCTTGTTAGCCATTCTAAGTAGCCTACGATCTTCACTCGTCAACACCAAACGACTGAATGACAAATTGGCAACACATCTGAGATCATTCATTTCTTTTCACTAACCAAAGGGAGAGTTTCATCCGCCAGAGGGTGGAACTGAAGTATAGTTTGCATAGTTTCTGAGGGCACATCTGAAATAGGTTTTAATTTAAAAGGTACATAATAACTAAAATGCTGTTTCTGTATTGAACATTTTTGACACTAATTAAAGAAAAAGTAATAATTCGCACACTTGAATAAAATAATGAGAAACTGAGGCGTAATAAAATCATCAGAAAATTAGTTAATATTGGGTGTTTCTTTTTTGAACAGAGGCCGAGAGTTGCAGCGAAGGTTAACAGAGCGAGAGAAGGAAATCGAACAGGATGGAAGGGATCGACAAAGGGAAAAGGAAGAACTAGAGGAACTGCGTGTAAAAATCTTTTCCGAAGGCCATAGTGATCCTAGTGCAGAATTTGAAAAGGTATGTCAACTTATCATATTAAACTCTAGCGTATAAACGTGTGTGGGAGACTTGTGCTTACTGTATTGGGAACTCCTGGTTTCCTCCTTTTTCTTTCTTACCTGTCCATTATAAAATGTGGAAATTTTAAAAAATATCACAATAGTACGCGTAAGAGCGTGTAATGTATATTTGACTTAATCTATATGCCTTCATGTAAAATTTTCTGTGACTCCAGTTAAAGTTTCCGTTATGTAAATCATGATATATATAAAAAATTGCGTGGATCCAAAGGGGGCTATAGGGGTTATAGCCCGCCCCCCCTTGACGCTCAGGTATACACGGGATAAAATGGACTTCAATCCTGCTTTAAACTGGATAAAGGAGCAAACTATGGTTCTGCCCCTCCCTTGATCATATCCTGGATTCGCCACTATATATATTTCATCCATTCTACAACCGTTATAGACTTCTGGTGAAGAACTGCAATGGACTTCTAATGAAGACGGTGGAGTGCCGCTGTCCTGCGTGTGTACGTTGTGTCTTGTCCAAGTGACACACATACAAATGACCAAACCCAACCTATTTACTAAAAAATAGTAATCTGGTTATTTTATGTCTTTATGAGAAAGATACAGAATGCAGAAAAAGTCTCTGACCAGTCCAATATTTCGCGAAATATACAGATCAGCAAAACAAACACATGTTAGCTACCCAGTGAATACCAAATGCATCCCCCTATCCCGACGCCTTTCGGGGGTAAATTTAAAATTTTAAATGAAAACCCCCATTTCTTATTGCACACTTGGATTCTCCCGAAAACGGGACAGTGATTTGACACAAGTGAAAACAGTGCCTTCACGGATGGCACTTGAATCGACACACAAAAAAAGGAGGTACCAAACATCATGAAAATGTTTTGGTACGGGCAAATTGCCACTCCCGTACTCTGTGGACATACGGTTAGCGTACGGAACTGCGGAGTCAGAGGTCATGAGTTCGATCCCCACTCAAGCAACATTTTTCTTTTATTTCCCCAAATAATAAGTCCATACGTTTTAACTTCAGTTACTCAAATTTCGATAATTGTTTTGCAAACTAACTTCATGAAGTGGTTCTCAGTAATAGGGTCATTAGAGTTTATAGGGTTATTTACAACAGAAACAAACCATTTGCGTCTCAATTTGTATTTTCTTGCAAGTTTATGAATTATGGACAAATTATTTTTTAATGAAGTATGAATTCATTATTTGGGTACAAAAATACACACAAAAAATGTTACTCTCTGCGGGAATCGAACTCAATACCTCTGACTTCACAATCTAATACGCTAATCGTATGACCACACAGTACGGGACTGTCAATTCGTATTTTCATAATGTTTTGGTATCCTCCTTTTTGTGTGGGTCGATTCAAGTTCCATCTGTTAAGGGACTGGTGTCAATTCTGGGTCAACTCAGTGTCCCCTTTTCTGGAGAATATAAATGTGCAATTGGGGGTTACCATTTAAAATTGTAGTTACCCCCGTATCTCCGAAAGGGGTGGGGATAAGGGGTTACGTTTGGTATCATTGGATAGCTTTTTAAAAACCATTTAACACGTTTTTGTTTTTTGTTTTACTGATCTGTGTATTTCGCGACATATTGGACCATTTTGAGATTTCTTCTGCACCTTATATATATATCCCATAAGCAAGTAAGTTAAGAATATTAATAAAATAAGGAATAACATTGAAAAGAAGGTTCGAGTAACTAAAAAAAAGAAAAAATAGCTAAAACTGAATTTTAACACTGGACCTGTTGACGACTATCCATTATTTTGTTGAGTTCGAGCAAACTTTACAATAATCGTGTTTGTTTTTAGGTAGCAAAAGCTGGCTTCATTTTTATCAGGCATGTATCTTTACTTTCATTCACTTTAATTTCTACTTCATATAAACTGTTTTTTCGATTTTAGGCCGAAAATTTCTCGGCTAAGCTCAGTAAGTCAGAAGAGTAAATTGTCTTCGAATGATGTATTCCTTGCTGGTTATAACTGACATCTTAGGATAAAGTGATTGGTAAGCTGAAATTTAGGATTCTATCAGATTG
Source organism: Thermobia domestica (assembly GCF_964235325.1). NCBI lineage: Eukaryota > Metazoa > Arthropoda > Insecta > Zygentoma > Lepismatidae > Thermobia > Thermobia domestica. The sequence goes on from NC_137462.1 coordinate 267,755,125, forward strand.
TGATGAACAAACATGCACGTTGTACTTCCTTTTCCATATTTATTGGGAGCTTACATTCTATTCAGGAATGAGAGTACAGCTATTTGATAGCCCATATAATTTGTAGAAGAGGAAACGCAACGGAATTACTTCTAAGAGATAAAACGAATCGAGGCCGGGGTGTCATCTCAACGTTCTTATAACATTTTTGTTCCTTATAGTTTCACTTAACTGATTTCACTTACAAATTTGTTTGTTTTCTTATTTTAGATTAAGCAGCAACGAGAGGAACTATATAGACCAACGTATCTTATTAAAATTGACTCAGATCATCATAAGCACAGAGAGATAATCCATCATGAAAGGCCTGTCCACCATGAAATGGAATCCAGATCAAAGCCTCCGTCACCGCCCGAAGAAACTTACATAAGTTCACCAGTTGAACCTCAGGTGATTCGACAGGAAGAAGACGAAAGTCAAATGAGTCATATATCAACGTTCTCGGAAGTTCCATCAACCCCGGAAGAGAAAACAGGTACGTGTATTCTATGCGTTTTCCTTTAATCTTTAAAAATAACATGCCAGTATTAGTCTGTTGAGATTACGGGACAAATCTTCGGTGATCAGCCGCAGAGTGTAAACTCGGGAGTTCTCAATTGTGAAGTAAGAATAATTACCCTATCCGTGCTCGGCTAGAGAAGGTTAACATACTACTATTTCTACAAGCTTCGTATTGATCCGTGGGGCAAGTAAATATAAATATTTGAACACGTTAAGTGCACTGGGCATAGGAACGCTTGTGCCAGTTGCAAGGGGAGCACTTATTTCGTGCCGCATTTGTAAAGATTTTGGGACTTCTGTAAACTATCGGTCTGATACGCAATCATAGTCATACGTCTTGCAAATAAAATCAGAAAAATAAACACACTGCTGAACAAGACTGCACTTATTTAATATAAAAACACATTTACACGTAACGTTTCGATCTTCTAGTCAAGATCCTCATCAGACGTACACTCTGATGAGGATCTTGCCTAGAAGATCGAAACATCGCGTGTAAATGTGTTTTTATATTAAATAAGTGCAGTCTTGTTCAGCAGTGTGTTTATTTTCCAAACTATCGGTGCACTGAACCTATATATAGAGGTTTCGAGAACAGCGCCAAAAACTGTGGGAAATGAATACTCAGATGAGGGCATGAATGAAATTGTAGTCCAACATGGATGCACAAAGATGAAGTTAATAGCCCGTCGAAAATTAGTCGGACTGATATAAAGAGGGTCATAATTCGAGGTCAAAATGTCGGATGAAGGTCGGGTTTAAAAAAAAATAAAAAAAAAAAAATAGTTATTTTGTGCCTAGATTCCATTAATGTAGTAGTGGTTTTATAATGTGTGACAGTTTTCTGTCCGTGATTTGTCATTTTACGTTTGTAGAATTTTCTATAATATTTCTTGGTTATCCCTGTTTCATATTCATTGGTAAATTAATGGAATCGAGACTCGAAATAAACATTTCGTTCTTTTACTCGACCTTCGTCCAACATTTCCTTCTCGAGCTATACTTCATTTTATCGTTCGAACCAATTTTCAGCCAGTCATAGATCCGAAATTACACATTTGTGCACTTTGTATTAAACATTCAATAATATTGTGACATTAATTTGGACCTTGGTAGTCGCTAATACGATGGCAATAAATGTACTAAATTATTTGTGTTCATTTTTATACCAGAAAGTGTGTAACTATATTGAAATAATACAGAGAAATCTGATTACTATCTCTATTAGAAATCCAGTCTCCGATTTCTCGCTTGCAGGATATATGCTAGGCAAATTAAACTATCAGCGACATGAGCAAATTTTACATTTTGTTTTTGATGTATTATTCCTGATGTATGTTATCAACTAACCGTCTACTGTGAATTACTGGAGGCAGGTAGACATTTTGATTAACCCGTTGTTGGTCGCATATACAACAGGTCGTAGTTTTATTTTGCTTTTACAACTATATTTTACTTGTGTAACATGGAAATATGGACAGTTTGTATTTGATAACTCAGTTAACAGTGTAATAAAACGACTGACAACTAATCTGATAGACATTTGTTTCTCTGTTGAATTTGTAAATGAACGTGCAAGAGAGCAAAATCTTACCTTTTTTTCAAATATAAAAACTAAAAATTTAAACTTGGTAGCTAACAAGAGACTACAAGCAGGAACATGATCAATGATTTAATTTTGACTATCGTGGCTAACTACGGGTTAACGAAGCCTCCGAGTAGTACAAAATTTCTGTGTGTTCTTTTATACCAGTAGATATGCAGTTATATTGGATTAACAGAGAAATCTGATCTTTGATTCAGAGGACTGAAAACCAGGCTTCAAAATAACCACCGTAGCAAATTACTGGCAGCTAGCTGGTTAGTCGGGACTCTAGGAATAAAGCATTGAAAACAGAAAATTGACAATCGAGAGATCGGGGTTCAAGTCCCAGCTAGCCCAGCGATTAAATTTTCTCTGTTGTACCAGTATAATTACACATGTGCTTGTATAAATAAATATATAAATATATATATATATATATATATATATAACATGTGCTTATTTATATACTTGCTACCTGGATTGCCAATATGTAAAGCTTGTAGAATGTGTCGTGTATGCATATTAACAAGAAACAATGTATTTAAACAGGGCCGTCCCGTCGATCTGCGAGGGCTGTGGCGAAAGGAAATTCCGGAACCAACGATATAGGTAGGTATATTGAACATGAATAAATTATTTTCTGCCAGATTTGACTTTCTCATACGTATCAATGATCGTGATATCTCATTGTGAGGGACTTTGCGCCATTAATAATGTGGTCTTGCTGTTGTACAGTCGTAAAAATATCTTACTAAATGGTGGTTCGTGATCTCTAAATATCGTGAAACCAAGAATTAGTCAGCTACCTTAAACTCTTTGTGAAGGGCCTAACATTTTCCCGTATGAACTCCTTCGCAACGATACGTGACACGGATCCCATGTTAAGTCGTAGGTTCACGTCTCATAGAGCCATAGTGCTGAACAAGACGCTAAACAATACTTCAAGTCATCTTAACCTGTCTTTCCTCCTATGGGGAGGCGGAGCGTGGAGCCAACTACTCCGCTTGCCCACAAAGAGGACGGCCCTGTATTGAGCATTGATCTAATTCAATGCCTTTTTGTTAATGTACGTAAATTAACCATGAAAACATCTTGTCTTCACAGATTTAATCTTATCAGTTATCTACACATAGTGATGTGAGGTGGAAAATTTTCCATTTCAGAAAATTTTCCCCTATATTTTTCCGGAGAATTTTCCGTTCTAAACAAATATCAACAAACATGAAATAATGAACTAAGGTACTCACGCAGCATTTTTTGTACAGGCAGTTTGGTTACGAGCATATAATCTGAAGAACTCACTAACTACCTCTATAAAAATTGTTGCGGAAGTACTGCAGGATTCTGAAACATGTATTTTTGGATAGAGCACATATTAGTTCCTTAGTAAAGTTTTGACCCGACTACGGTAGGCCCTATAGTTTTGGAGCAATGGACCTTTAAAGTTCATTTTTTCATGTTTTCGGCAACCTATAACTCCGAAAGGAAGCATTTGTGCACCCAGGTTGGTCTATACTTTTAGTCTTATCACCTCCCAAACGTTGTCGGTGTTGTTTTGAAACACCCTATATATATGCCATGAATATGATTTTACTAATTAAAACAATAACATGAGAATAATTTGACTTTCGCACAAGATTCATCACATTTTCAAACAGTTGTAACCGACCCACGGTTCCATGATTTTTTTACCCTGAGTGTACAATACATTTTTAACCAGCATTTATTTTTTCGTCGACTGAAAGCAGGGAATTCATGTTATTATTCAGTTCAGAATCTCTCGTCGCGAATTCTGTCGAGGAATTTGAAGGCAAAAATATACTATAATCATGGCTGTTGTTTTGTATGGTTGCGAAACATGATCGCTTACTCTGAGGGAAGATTGTAGACTAAAAGTATTTGAGAACAAGATCCTGACATGAATATTCGGACCCAAGAGGAAAGGGAATAGGGGATGGCGGAAACTTATAACGAGGAACTACATAATTTATACCATTTAGTAAACATCATTAGGGTCATTAAATCTAGGAGATACAGGTTAGGGTGGTCCTTAGGTGTATGGGAAAAAATAAATTTTCAGATTTCTTCCGCCGCACCCCCTATATGTTTTCCTTTAGTAATAAAAACATCATATACAAAATTTCACAAAAATCCATGAACGTTAACCCGTGCCGCAAAGCACTTGATTTCTGAAAAGTGAAAAATCCATTCATTAAAATTTCAATTTACTATTTGTCAATAAACGTATAATAATTATCACAAATGTAATAGAACAATATAAAGTTTTCCTTCGTAATTCAGAATTGACTGGTATACAAATACAGTCGGTTGGTTATCAGGCAACAAGCTATCAACATCATAATCATCGTCCGTACATATAGTACTTATAGTAATACATAGTGTTATGAACCACTGTGGAGAAAATATTTGGATCTTGCCTCATGCCACTTGTTTCTTAAATAAAATTTACATTAGTTAGGAATCAATCAGCTAGTAAATACAATAAAAATGATAGTGGCTGATATTAAATGGAGAAATGTAGATCGACTTAACGATGACTTTTGCTTTTTACACAAGGTAGCTTTTCCTAGAAACAAATTTCTACAGTCTTGGACCACTTGCAAAAGGAATTGCTTCTTTTCGTCATTTCTAGTTAGAATTGCATTATAATCTATTACGTTTACGCTCTTTCGGCTGCGTCATTTGTAACATACGACTTATCAACTACTTTTTTCCAGAAAAGAAATTCATTATTTGTCGACCAGCAAACCGGATCAAGGCGCAAAACACCTATAGAAATCCGAAAAATTTCAAAGAACTTCTTCGTGTCAGAAAATCTGTAATTTCTTTTCCTTCAATACCACCTATTTCACCAGCGTGCAGTTCAAATCGCTTCATCGTTTTATATGAACTTTTACCATTTTTATATTTTCCAGCTCTTTTGTTCATTACTGACATTCTCGTCAAAAAATGAAAGTGCCACACACTCCTCTGAGAGGTACCAAAGATTGCAGGAAAACTTCAATAAAGCCACTCTCGAGGTATCAGAGTTTGAGTTCGTACGTTTGAAGACTTCATAATTGAAAATCTTGATGTGGTGCACGAGATGCACTGGAACAAGTAAACTACGCTTGCACATGCAATAGAACAAGACAAATGCACATTTGATGCAGTCCTTCTTCCCGCTCACTTAATTTAAACTAATTACGGAAGAGAAATATTTTTAAGACATATAAGGCTTTTCCCATTCTACTTCCCTGATGTACAACTCCAAGGAAACGGAAAGAAATACCTCCAGGAGGCGTATTTCATAGAAAAAATATTGTTAACTCCAAAAGTTCTCTGTAATCTTCTCTGCAATGCTCCATTTCCAAATTTTGAACAGCAAAAACTAGCATATCTTTCTTCGTGTTGCACAGAACTGACTTGACACTTCGATCAGAAATTTCTATAACAAAATGAATGTGTTGAAATCTTGGGCACTCTTTCTAGAAACGCCCTACCAACCTCCCTACCAATTTCCAGAACGTCCTTTTTGCGTTTGAGATTTATGGAATTCCTTGTCCTCCTGAATTTGTATTAAGTCTAAAGCATTTAATTGCGCTATATGAAATAAATCGGCTAACATATCTAAGAAATATGTGTCTTGTCTCTTCTTCCCTTCACCATTTCTTATACTTGATATTTGAAACCGACGCCACATTTCGTACAATCCAATGAGTTTATCGATAGACCCCCTATTGTCGCGAGTATCCTTGATCGGTATTCTTGCTATAGACCAAAACATTTATGTTTCTCGAACAGCTAACCGAGCACTCTCTCTTAAAGGTTACGCACTAAGTACTTGTCTGTTGGACGTTAACTTAGAACCCAATATATGTTAACTCATATTACCAACGAGGTAAATACCACTGCGATAACTGTATTCAGTAGTCATTGAACACATAACGATCACTTTGTTTATTTAAGCACACGTGATTATACAAGACCCACAAGGAAACTTCAATCCTCTGAAAATAACGTTGACATTATCATGTCAAAAGACTACAAATACGAAATGACAAAATTTCAATACACATTATAAATAGTCTAAAGTTATTTTCGTTACAAGTAGAGTTGTAATTAAAAGCAAAGAGAGAGAACGGTTTAGTTGTCAATAGTTGTAAAAAAAAAATAATTGCTTGACATTTGTTTATTATTTCCAATTTAATTTTGTTCATAAATCTCCTCTAAATTATACATAAAATGGAACTAAATACAAGATTTTAAGCCTGTGAACGCATTGTCATCTGTTGAGCAACATGGGAAGCTACTATTTTCTAAATCGTATTCCTACAAAGATTAAATTGACTTTGCGGCACCATTTATCGTCGTCATAACGAACTCAAATTTACACAGGATACTTTTCTCATTAAAAGGAAAAAAATTAAGGGGTGCGGTCTCAAATATATACAACTTTAGAAATAAGGACCACCCTAATACAGGTGGGTAGGTTATGTAGCCAGAATGGAAGAAAGTAATAACGCTTTCAGTTTTAACTGGAAGTGCAATCGAAAAACGACCATTAGGAAGACCTAGGTGCACATGAGAGGTCAGTATTAAGAAGAATCTTGCAGAAATAGGAATCCAAAGTAGAAACTGGATCTAGTTGCGTAAGGACAGAAGTCAGTTTACAGCTTTTGTGAATGCGGCATTGAACCTCCGGGTTCCGCAGGCTATAGAGTTAGTTAGTTCTTCGTAACATTTTCTCATTTTCTATGAGGAACGCGAGAGTTAAAATATTTTGAAATCAATAAGTTTCTTTTTTCAACGAGCACTGTATTAATAATAATAATAATAATAATAATACAGACCAGCCAGGTGTTTTCCAGACGTTTTGTCAGCAACGAATTCTTGATAATACGCAAAATAGCGCGTAGAAACAATAGTGTTTTGTGAATTGCAAAGCGTATTTGGGCTAAAAGTCAAATGAACGATAATACATTGAAGAAACACACAAATTTATTATTATTTCTTTTCCAATAGTTTCTTGTGTATTGTAAACCTAAAACATTTAATCAATTCCTTACATTTTTCCATTGAATTTGGTTGGAAATAGTTACAGGAAATTATAAACTGTGAGAAGTACCAGTTGACCATAATTCTCAAGCAAGCAAAAGTGCGTAGTGACTTTCAGTGTTGCTCAAACTGAGTATATCAGTCTAAAGGAAATCATCGTATGTCCATCTATAGATTTTCATACACCTACTAGTAACATCTTAAAGAGGCTACTACCAACACCGGGAATTTCCAGTTTTGCAGATAACGCCCAAACCCAACGGTGAGAAACTGTATTTATTAGGGCAGTGCATTCGTATACACCATTATAGGAACCTCGTTTAAGTCGTTCTTCATGTATTAAATATAGCACAATAGTGTTCAATGTTCATATTTTATATACATAAATCCTATAATACAGTGAAGATGCTCTAAAGCGACAGTTAATGGTTTTTAGTTGCGGGAGCAGGTAAAATCGTTTCTTGCATTCGCTGGATGCATGATGTAAAACCACTGTCGGGCTATTCATCGGACAGTTGTAATAGTCCAGCCACCCATTTTCAAGCCACTTGGAGGGCTAACAGAATTATCATGGCACAGGAGAATTTGACGCAGTCTTGGATAATCGCAAATTCCATCTCCGACAGTGATTCCCTGGATTATACTCCCTTCCCCTTGTGAAGTAAATATCAGTTTGTTCAAGGGATATCAATTCCAAGTTATAGAATACCAGTGAATGGGCAGAATAATAGTAATAAGATATGTGTTTTAAAATATAAATATGAACACTTGCACGCATTACGCGCGATATTAAGACTATGAGTGATTAAAGCACTTAAAATTGTAAGTGTTTTAATCATTCATAGTCTTAATATCGTGCGTAATGCGTGCAAGTGTTCATGTTATATTTTCATATATTGTTTTCTGGAAATATACAATAAATACTTAGTATCCAGGTGATGTATTCCAATTTCTTTTATATGGTTGTTGATATTTAATGCTGCTCCTACATCGTTGCATGTCCAGCCTCCATACTTAAGATTTACGTTACAGTCTTTTCCTATGTACTACGAGTATTAAAAATGTCCAATTGTCCGACCACTTAGGGTATTTGAATCTTCCTTTTTAACGTAGTAGGTTCCCGAACAGTAATTACTTTCACCGAGGTATGTAATCATTACTAGTCTTCCAGGCCAGATTGAAATTTTAATGTTACCAGCAGTACTGAGTTCAATATTCAGTGTTGAACTTCAAGGACTGGGAAGCAATAAACGGTTACACAGTGTACAAAAGTACGATCACATACTTATACATATGAATGATGTTAAAGAATAGATAAGTTATATATTATTCTTTATACATTTTGCTTTAAACAACGAATTATTTACTTATTCATTAACCATAGATTTTAGACATGTTGCCAAAGTATATGTGACATTTAACAAGAAAAGTTTGAAAGGCAATATGTGTATATTTTTTAAAAATATTGTGTCAGCATTCACGTGGTAGAACTGATGAAAAATCTCAATGAGAACGTCCTACTGCGAAATTCGAACTAGAATCTCCAGCTTATGAGACAAAAAGACTAATCGTTTATTTGGTGTAATTTGTAAATGAAAACCATACTTATTACAGGACTGAAAACGTGGAACTCTCAAGCGCCCCCAGGAGCAACTACCAAAAAGAAAAAACTCGATGTCAAGGAAGTATTTAATACTGATGATGATGAGGATAGTGCATTGGGATCTGGCAAGAAACGGAAACTTGTGCCAATCGGTTAGTACCATAAAAGTAGTAAAGAAAGCTTTTTTAAGCTTGTGTGTTTTATAGGAGATAATTGTACGAAAAATGAATTTAGTTTTAAGGGATTTTCGTTCAGCATTGTTTAACTGAATTAACATGGTTCAGTCATATATTCACCTTATTTATTTAAGACTATAATGATATCAAGTATGAAAGTATGAGACATTTGTCTGTTTCAAAAAGTTGCTGCAGTAAGATTTTAGACACTTTTAGCAAAGAACATGAGACATTTAACAAAAGTTTGAAAGGAAATAGGTGTTTATTTTTAAAGATACTGTGTCTCATAAATAAATATATACAGCATATGTAAGTATATAGGACAATCTCAGAGGCTGTCCAATATACAATGCAATGCAACCCAATTTTGGGATAATAGATTTTGAACCTGGAGCGATACACAAATAATGGTTATACCAAAATGAAACCTTGTTCATGCATATATTTGTAAACCAGGAAGCAGCGATTGAAGTACACTAGGAACCACACACTATAGCCACATGTAACCGAAGGCATAAATCAATTTTTTGCAAAACATGTAAATTGGCTTATAACTCGTACTATGGACGTTCTGTCGTTAATTTTCAGTTTGTTTAGTTGGAGTAGCTTAGAAACAATGAAGCAGAAAAAAAGAATTTTTCATTTCCACCGATAACTAATCGGATGAGGTCTATGTAAGGGGAAACTAGGGAAATCGTAGTTTTCATAAATTAACACTCTGAATTGGCAATTTTGCTGATGTTTTAGTGCATCAAAAGGTGTGTTAAGGATCTGTCCACATTATGCAATTCCTGAAAACAGCGAAAAAAAAACCTTTAAAATTATCAAGATAAAACTTACATGCACCCAGCAACACTGCTATTCATTTCTATGTGGCTACTTGAAGCAAGAGGTATACAAGAACAATCCTCGAACTATACAAGACCTGGAAACGAACATTCGCTGTGCTATTGAGAACATTAACACTTCTACTCTTCGTAAAGTTGCTGCCAGCATGGTGAAACATGTGAACCAGTGTTTGAATCAAAACTGGGGGTACTTCCAGCACCTGCTGTGGAGCTGATAACTAATTTCGTGGTAATAGCAGTCGTGGTTGCCGGGTGCTACTATGATTGGTATGAACGTCAAATATAGATAAGTGGTTCAAAGCAATTGGAAAACTTGGTCTAGTATCTGAAAGTCGCATTCTCTCAAGAAAGAAAGAAAAAAGTTAAAACTCGCTGTTTTCAAAATGAAATTACCACAAGAAATTTGGGTCCAACATTTCTAGGTTTTGGTACTAATGATATCCTGGTTGATCTGTCTTATATCAGAATTTGTTGATTTTGATAGCTGAAATGTATTAAGTTAAAATAATATTGTGTTTTAATTGTAGACTATGGAGAAGATAAAAAGAAGAAAGAAGAAAAGAAAGAGGAGGTAGCTAAGTCACAAGAAGAGAAGAGAAAGCATATTAAAACACTTATAGACAAAATTCCTACAGAGAAGAATGCATTGTTTGCGTTCCCCATTGACTGGGATGCTGTAGATAACGTGAGTAGCATTTCTAGCAAACTGCTGTAAATTTTGTATTTCATTGTTTTAGAAAATTTGAGTTGTTAAATTGACAGTGAAAAAAGAAATAGTCTAAAATAATGCATGACTCATAAAGAAGAGTAGTAGAAAATATTTTACTAAATGAAGAAATGTGCATGACCTTACTTTCTAATTCAGTTGGCGTTAGTTGAAGCTAACGTTGGAGCTTGTAGTGTGTAAAGTTTATTACTAGATTTTGTGTTCAGAATTTGGAAGGGAACTTTAGTGCATCTACAATTCTTTTCAGATGGGCCCAATAGCCTCGGCGCTGACATTCCCATTAAACGTTGTGCTATTCAATGTTTATATACATGCATACATTGAATAGCACAGAAACCACATCACGAACGTTTAATGGGAATATAAGCGCCGAGGCTGTTGGGCCCCATCAGAAAAGAAGGGCATATACGCCAAAGTAGTATTGTGGGTATAAGTTGCTGGTAACTAATCTTAAACTGAATCTGACTTATTATATTCCGTTAAGATTGTCTGAGATTAAAAAAAAAAAATATATCTGAATTCACCCCGATGTTCTAGGAAAGTAAAAAAAAAAATAATCATCATAAAATCATAGGAAAATTCAGTGGAAACAAACTACATTATTCCGTTTGCAGGATTTAATTTGTTGTTATATTCCGTCCATCACGTATGATACGTTACAAAAATAAATGTTCGATAGTCATAATGTGATTTTGTCTTTTGTCTATTGGACTGTAGTTGTGTATGTTTTGTAGAGGTATACAGGCTTTATATAAAAAGTAATGAAACCATTTTTTTCTGACACAACTGTACGTCTCCATCCTCTCTCTACGGCGTTTACTGCTGAATTAGTTGTTATAAATATATTCATCGACGTCATCTTTGTCATGTTCTTCTTTGCTCTGATTCCAGCAATGCTTTATGTAGCGTTACCGACTATGCATCCGCGTGTTCAACACTACTTTCTTGCCGCTCGTTATGTGCTGCAGGCTGCGATCTACATTTTTGTTAAATGCCTGGTTATGTTAATATTTCGGGCAATGAAGCTAATGACCTTGCTGCCAAGGAAGCTGCTCTTACAGGACCTGCCTACTAGTCACCACTCCGCAGCTCTGATCTTCGTTCTGTTTGCATGGCTGTCAAGCCTCAGCTTGGTGTTTAGGCCACGAGATTCCGTACCTCACAGCTCGAAGAGAGATCAGCATACTTGCGTTTCGAGCCTAGTCACCTCATCCATGACTATCTGTTGCGTGGTCAGAATTCGGCGCCCTTTGTGGTGAATTTCTCACTATTCGCTATCTTCTCGTAGAGTGTCTGCTTCATGCTACTCGCCTTAAACTACCTCTAGATCTGTATCTGCTTTCTTTGATGATGATGCCTAGACGATTCTAAGTTTCCTCGTTCCTACAACATGCCCAAGTCTTGACTGCTTTGTGATAACTTTATCCATTTTAATTCATTTCTTCTGTTTATCCACAGCTTATCTGTATTGTCATGTTGTTTTTTTCTCACAGCATTTTCTTTCTTTCTATATTTTCTATTCCATCCTGCACAGTCATCTCCACAAATAATTAAGAGAGGCCCCACGTCTGTTACCTATTGCCGACTCCCTACAGTTCTAATCTGGCACTGGCGAACTTTTCTCTGTTGCACCGAGTGAAGGCAGCCCTCAAAGGACACCGTCATGGGACTGTAGCAAAAGTCAAAGCGGTTTCGGTGCACTGCTCAAAGAACATAAAAAAAAAAAATCCAGTGTGCCTGCGAAACATGGAAAACTCGCTGGCAGAAGTGTGTCGATGCCCAAGGATCGTATTTTGAAGAATTTTAACGATGTGTAGTGATATCTTTAATACATTCCCCGTCCCCCTCTCCCCCGAATTCGGTCTTATTACTTTTTGTAACAAACTTGTGTTATTGTTGTGTAGTTGTGTGTGTGGTGTATATTTATAGGTTTCCATTAAGATATATATTAACAATGTTCGTAAGTACTTAACAGTATTATTTGATATGTAAGTAGTAAACATTTAAAATATATTTTTAATTCTTTAGGAACGGCTATCAGTCTCAAAAAAAAAAAAAAAAAAAAAAAAAAAAAAAAAAAAAAAAAAAAAAAAATCGAAACCTATGATTGAGTTGTCTAAACGCAAAGGTGTCTTATAAATCACACCCATCATCTCCGTCGAAATGTTGTGTTTATATACCATAATCTTTTCTTCTTGTTTCGGTTGGTTTTCACTCTCAGGAACATAGACGCAAATAGAAGTAAAGTAAAAGTTCTTGGGTCTAATGTACTGCTGTTAAAATTCTAATAGTTCATTGTTCGAATAATTTGAACAGCACTAGTCTGATGGCTGAAATGCATTGTTGAGGGTTGCCATGGAAAGAGATGATGGCTAAATGTATTATTCACACTTGGTTCTCAGTAGGTTTATGTTGTTTGGAATGAGTTTGAATTATTGCGTATATTTGAACTAATTGATTTCCCAAATCTCTTTGGCAGCAATTAATGGACAAGCGTATACGGCCATGGATTAACAAGAAGATTATAGAATACATAGGTGAACCTGAACCAACTCTAGTTGATTTTATATGTTCGAAAGTTTTAGCTGGAAGTCCACCGCAAAGTATATTGGATGATGTACAAATGGTAAGAATAACTTTAAGTCTTCATCCAAAATAGAATGCATTTACATTTGCTACCTCAGAATCAGAAGGGCATACATATGTGAAAATTTCTGTTTTAGATAATTCGTTCAGATAAATTCTTAGCGTTACAAAGTCGGATCTCCGAGCTTTTGAAATTAATTTTCTTTATTATTATTATTATTATTATTATTATTATTATTATTATTATTATTATTATTATTATTATTATTATTATCATTATATGTGTAGCGATATATATCTAAGAAGACCTGTTGGGTGTCGAAAGTTCCTGAAAGCGAAATTCAAGTACATCCTTCTAGTACTAAGTAGTATACAGAGAAGTAATAACCTTTACTGTAAATAAAAAATTCTCATACCTTAAAACATCCAAAAGGCTAAAATCTGTAACAGGTGGAGCATGCCACATATACAGTTATTAAATATGTATCCCGTGGTATCAGTTAGTAATTAATAACAAACTTGTTCAAATTATTATTTTTGTTACTATCATTATTATAATTTTATTTAGCAACCGTGTTAGTGTTCATAACTTGACTATCCAACTTTGTTTAAAAAATAATTCTTGTATTAGGTAGTGTTCTATAAAACAGGTACTTAAGAAGTATTTTCAACAGGAAAGAACTTTTGATCCTTGAAAACTTGTATTTAGTGTCTTAGGTGATTTGGTTGAAAACTTCCTCAATCCGGGAGATGACTTGTCTCTTACAAGTAACAGTAGATAAGAGTTCTTGCCAATTAAAAGTGTGACTACTTCTGAAAGGAGAGTACCCCATTTTAGTTCTTTCTAGAACGCCAAAATTGCAGGAATGGGGACTATTTACGATCATTTTATAGATATACAATTTACAAATAGAAACCAAGTACGAATGCATCATATGACGGTTGGTTGTACGTTAACACCTCACTTACGTGTGTGGGGGTGAGTGAGTGGAAAGGGTTTTACATAAAGTTTCTTGAATAGTTCTAAATTCAAAATAGGGATACCAACAGAATATTACTACCGTACACATATCGTGCATTTTTTGAATAAAATCAACACTTCATACTTAAAAAATAAAAATAATAATAATAATATTTATGAGCAATGTTGCATTCCCCAGTTCAGGTTTACTTTGGGAAAGTATAATCATTATTCCTGTAAATTCAGCGTTTTCTTCGGACAATTCCGTTCAAAAGACAGTTATCTTTTACCATTACATTCATGATATGATTTGTTTGGTAACAAAGCTAGGATTGTAGGTGCCTGAGTAAACAAAATAATAATAATTAATTAAATAAATAAATAAATAAAATTTCAGCTTAACGTCCGACGATTAAGTCAAGTGAATGTTGGTGGAATGAGAATGCGTGAACCGATAGAACCCACGAACATGATATCCGCTACGAATTTATAACCGAGGATCGAACCAGGAACCACACGCACCAGAGATAAGTGCTCTACCACTCATCACTGACACCCCCCCCCCCAATTATTGAGTAAAGACAGGCGAGTAGTACAGAGAAACTGTTCCGGTGGTGTTTGGCATCATGTACTATACTCAATGACACAACAGAAGGTTGGTTCGGACACGTGCAGCTAAGTTCGATGCGCCACTGCAGTCTGTAGGTATGGACTGTAGTAATGTAGCAAAGAGCCATACTTGTTATTGTTGTGGCTTTCTACTACGAATCGGAGTGAAATGCGTGTAACAGTGTAATATTCCTGAAACTAAACCGCTGAAAAGTATATCATGCACTTTTTCCAGGCAAAGCTCATGTATAACAGGTTGTGAACTGTTGAAACATTGGTTTGATCCTCGAAAAAGTGTTCGTTCATTCCATAGTAACTCGTTACACATAGCATAGGGCCTGTGGAGAAACATTCACCCACAGAAGGCAAGAGGACTCCAGGGGAAAGTGACGAGTGAAGTGCTGCGTAACATACGTCGGATGACAACCCATCTTTACAAGAGATGATGTGGAATGTTCATGTATCTCCAGAACCATTCATCAACCTCTAAGGCTGCATGATATCGTAAAAGCCCGTGTACTCCATCTGTAACCTCGGGCACAGCGCCAAAGGAAAGGCCAACTGCCACAAATAGTATGAACTGCACGTAGCAAGTGACAAGCATATGGTCGCACCAGAGTCAAATAGAAGATACGGTCTAGCGATCCAGCGACCTAGCCTTACATAACAGGACAACTTTCCCAAAGAGAACCATGGCTACTGTGGGATTTGGATGTGCTGGGAACTTGGCAGTACGTATATTTGACAAAAATTTAACTGTTAATTCCACAAACTTTTTGACCTATTTTCCGCATAAATAACGCAACAAGCCACACTATTGGAACATTCATCCGTTTTTTACCCCAAATGCACCAGAAAACAGGCATTGAATGTATTTCGTGCAGTTTTCTAAAATGAAAATTACATATGAAGCGATTGTTCACATTGCTAGAGGCCCAATCGAACATCACTACTGGCGGTATGACATGACATTTCTTGAGGTAAATACTAAGTCAAACGTACGGAATGCGATAACTTCTTCCTTCACAATAACATAAGTAAACATGAATATGTCAGTTATGTGTTTTAATGATCCTGATAAAAATGACAAAATAACTTGTAGTTTCCATGTGTATTTCTTTATTGTCGTTGAGATATTTCTAGTTTAAAAAAAAAAAAAAAAAAGACAAATGTAATTCAAATAATGAAAATCAGACCATTGTCTGGACACTAACAGTCTCATTATCCATGAGCTCTTTCTGGAAAATGGGCATGATATACAAAACTCCTCTCATTAGGAGTGTTGATTGCATTGTTGAACGTACTTCACTCCGATTCCTGGCGGGGTAACTAATTTTAAAACAAAAGTGCTGCTTTTTGCTAGAGCGCACGCCTGTTGATTGTAGAGGCACATCAAACTTAAGTGCATGTACACGGAACAATCTTCTGTAGTGCCCAGGTGAGGATTAAAACAAGAATTTATACCGTATTGTGGCAGTGCACGAAAAGTAGACTACTACAGCGGATTACATTACTCCTACTAAAATTCTTCGTATTTTTGTTAATATTTGAAAAGTAAGTAGTTCTTTGTTTGAAAGCGTTTCACTTCTATTCTTTTATATGATAATACAGATTTCTGTCAATAAAACGTGGAAAGGGAACACAATTGGTAGAAGAGGGTTCTTTTAATCACTGTGTGTAGAGACGTGGCTGTTATTTTTCAATAACCGGAAGTCAGTTTTAAACTTTTTTTTTTTTTTTTTTTGTTTGTTTGTTTTTAAAGGCTAACTTTAGCTTAGTTTTCTTTCATTCATTCTTTATTGTGCACGAAGCAAAACATCAGTAGTTACTATTTACACGAAACTGGCACTAATATGTTCGTAAAGCGTTGTCATTAATAAATTTTCGCAAAAGCCTGGAGAGGTTTGGATACCTACTAATTGCAACTCAGGAGGATGAATTTCATTTAATAGTTAATTCACATTCGATAAAAATGAAATGAAATGAAATCTTGAGTTTTACGTCCCACAGTTATGCTGGTTAGGCTAAAGGAGACGGTGATAATGAGAAATGAATGAAATGGTGAAATGAAGTGGAAGGAAACGGGAGTACCCCGAGGAAACCCACGCACACGGTGTTTGTACACCACAAAGTTCACTTGGCGCGAGCTGGGATCGAACCAGGGACCCCGTGCTCCAAAGGTGAACGCTCTACCACTGAGCCACCGCAGCCCCCACATTCGATAACAAATCACAGTTAAATGATAAAAAGTTACATTAATTCTATAATTTTGTGTTCATTATAGTGTTCTCCTTTTTAGTAATTGCAATAATATACACTACCGCTCAAAAGGTTTACTACAGATGATATGTCAAATTGTAATTCTTAAAATTGAAACCAAGAAGACAATTTGATACAGATATTGCATAGTATAAACAAAAACGTGAAAGGTGAGAAAAGATATTAGCTTTATTTGAAGTGTAGACATAGAGAGTCAACGCAGTGGCAAAAGTCTGAAAAAGAAAGTAGTTTTCCAAATTGTGCAGTTCTTTATAGCTTGTTAATATGCTGACCTTTAAAACGCCAAAAATACCATACTTTGAAAGTGTTATGATGGTTTCGTATGCTCCATTGTTGCTCGTTGAAATTGAAACGACGTGCATTACATATACAAGCCTCCCAGCTGTCCTATTTTTCTATTTTTGGAAATTGGTGTATATTTGCCCTATATATGTTCTACTAGCAGCGTTCACCCCGCTTCGCTGCGGTCACCCCGGAACGCAATAAACTTTGTTACTTAGATAATTTTTACTTTTTCGCTTTCAAGTGATATGATAAAAACCATAGAAGATTGCAGTAAATCTTAACATTATATCGCCTGTCATTTATGTTAACCCGCCCCGCTTCGCTGCGGTCATCCCGGTGCTGGCATATTGTAAAAGTGTCTGTAAAAATAAGCAAATCAATTAAAAAATTTTAAACAGAAGATTCAAGCTATTTTCCGCTGTATATCGCCTGTCATTTATGTTAACCCGCCGAGTGACACGGTCATGCGGGTTGCATATAAATACGTTTATTTTTACCTATGATGAACTAATAACAAAGGATTTGTACGTTATGGACACTTGAATGGTCAATTATCTCAAGACACTGGTAATTAAAAATTAAAGTGATATGATAAAAACCATCTAGGGTCCAAATCCTAATAACCCCCCAAAAATGAAAGAAATTGGTTCAGCCGTATTAGCGTGATGAGCGGACAAAGGATTTTGTACGTTCTCTTTTATATATATAGATAGATATTTTAACCTTGTTCTTTATTTCCTGTATTTTTCAGTCATTGAATTATTAAAAATACAAGCCAAGGGCAGTTCTAGTGATTTGAATTGCTAAATGTGTCTTAATATATATTTCTGAGGACTAGTCACTAATTCTCACTGTTATTTGTTTTAATATGCTTTTTCTTATCCTCCCGGTCCACTCTTTTTTTTTTTTTTCCTTTGTTTCCTATGTGCTTCCCCAGCGAAGCTTAACTGAGGAACCTTGCCATTCTTCAGTTTCTTATAACGCAAGCTGTATCAGCGTTTTCTTTCAGCAGTGTTTGCAGCACTATTGGCTGGGCATTGAGGTGTGTTGGTATTCACCAACTTTCCCAGCGCCTTCCAATATTGCTGTACATAATATGCAGGGTTCCCACGCGTCCTGGAGAACCTAGAAATAAAAGTGTGTTGTGAAAACGGCCGGGAAAAGTCATGGAAAGCAGAACAAGGGTGAAAATTCTGGAAATTATTTATGAACTGGAAAAGGCCTGAAATTTATGTTGTATAACAGTTGTTAGAAGTGTATATATATATATATATATATATATATATAATTTGCAGAGCTATAATAAATGAAATTGTTTTACATTGTTTATTTCAGAGAGAAAAATACATTGATTAAGTCATTTATTTCAGTTAGTTTCTTTTTTACAAAACAATGCAGCAGATCTATTAAGTTTAAAAAGCAGACGGTTATATATACCCTTATTCTGTACTAATCTAAATCTTGTCTCCAGTTGCCTATTGGGGTGAAGGGTGGCATTTTTATACTTTTTTTATTTATTTATTTGTGCTTCAGAGCATAATATTCTATTGTATAAACCAAACTGTCCTATATTTTTTCAATGTTCTGCCGGGAGGCCTACATATACGCTTCAACTGAGCGACAATTGAGCAGAGAATGATGTATATTGACCGTCGTAAACATTGCTAAATTTTTTTTTAATATATATATATATATATATATATATATATATATATATATATATATATATATATATATATATATATATATATATATATATATATATATATATATATATATATAGCGAGCACATCTATAAGGTATAGAGAACTGCAAAATTTGGAAAACTGGTTTTTCTTTAAAATTTCTGTCACTGCATTTCCCTACTCTATCTACATCGTTCAACAAAACTTAATTTGCTGCCTCGCCTTGCACAGTTTGTTTATTGTATGTAATATCTATATGAAATATCCTTTCTTGGACTCAGTTTTAAGAATTATAATTCTACATATCATTTGCAGTACTTCTCAGACCTAAATTCAACTGTTGTCAAATTCTATGCTTTAAGTAGGAGTACATCTGATACAGGGCAGTAAAGTTTTCGTGCCATAATAATAGGATCACAGTAGATAGTTACAAAAATCCGGAGTGTTCGAAAATTTTTGAGCGGTAGTGTATACTTGTGTAATATGTATGTATTTTTTATTTTATTTTTATTTATCTATTTATTTTTGACAGGTTTTAGATGAAGAAGCTGAAGTATTTGTTGTGAAAATGTGGCGATTGCTTATTTATGAAATTGAGGCGAAGAAGCTGGGACTTGTGAAATGAACGCAGTGTTCAAGATAAAATACTACGAACAACCCAGTGCATCATGAAATGAACGCAGTGTTAAAAAGGAGAAAATACTACGAAAACCCAGTGCATCATTTAGACTGAAAAATGCTGCTGGTCCAGTAACAAGCATGTGATATTGATGTATCTGGAAAATCAACTGTCACATTCATCACACATATATCCATATGTTAGTGTAAATATCACAGAATAGAAGCAGTTTGATGCTTCAGAAACCAACATGGAGTGTGGAACATAATTCCAAAAGCTGGAAGACTCCAGTATTCATCAGTTGAAGGACAGCGTTATATTCGTGATGCGTTTGGCACAAGAGCAGTCTTAGCAGTTTAGCGAAAATGGCTGTGAACTGTCAAAACGTGCTCAATAGAGTACGCGTTATGTGCTGCCAAAAATAAAAATAAAAAGACTTACTTAAAACGTAAGTAATTATTATAAGCCTACTGAGTCATGAACAGCTAAACGTAAAATGAATGTACAACAATAATAAAAAAATAATGAAAATAGCGTTGGCTAATTTGTGTGTTGATTTAATAGTATTTTTTATATTTTTCTCCCCATTGCAGTTTTACTTGTGTTCATAAATGAAATTGCAGGTTCAAGATCTAATAAATGTGAAGTTATCAATTGATATTTTCGGCTTCCAGTTTGCGGTTTGAAATAATCAAGTCTGCACGTTGTTTTTTTATGTTTTGTAATACATTCCTCTTTTCTTTTTACTGTACGTGTTTTAATCAAATTCTTCAGCGTGGTGTACAGAAATGAAGGAAATCTAAATCACAGGCTGTTACCACTTGTAGTTACCTCAATTTGATTTGCAACAACTGTACTATAGATACTTTACGAAAAGTAGATTTTGTCATCTTAATTTCGAATGTGTTTATGGCACACTTTTTTGTCTTGAGTGATTGAGTTCAGACACAAGAAAAGAGCTATGCCTCATTAATTTATTATTGTAATGTATCTTCACGTTGTCTGAACAAATCAGTTCTTGTTATAATGGAAATTTAATAGTCCTATTTCTCGACTAAATGAGGTGGAAATTTCAGTATGTGGCTACAAAAGTGAAGTTGGGTGTGTAATACATGAACCATTGTACAATGTAAAGAAATTAAAGACTTAAAAGAGTTTCGATTTTTATATTTGTGCAGCCCATGGTGATCTGATGAGTGTTACATCTACAGAAATAAGGAGTAATTACTCGATTTAAAGGAAAGAAAAAAGGAATAATTTTGTTTTAAATGTAAAGAATCAACCAGCAAATAAAACCATGATATGGCGAATACTTTATTGAACATTGCAGCTAGCATTAACGTTGTATTATAGTGAGTTCCTAAGCAAACCTGTAATTAAAATGTTCTTCCAACAAAGATCAGTGAGTTTCATTTTTCATCTTCATAAGTTCATATAATTCTTTCCTGGCCTGAATGTAAGTTGAAGTAAGGTGTTCGAGTTATGCAAGGTTGATATTCTGTTACAACGGATGAACATATGAAGTAAATGGAACTCACTACTTAAACTCTACCTCATAGTAATACATAGTTATGAGTTATACTTCTACCTCCATCTTACAAGCGGTCTTCAAGTAATGGACTGCCGGAAGTTATAAGAGAAGGGAATCTCGGAAATTACGTATTCTCGAAACTTTAGTCGAAATGCTCAATGGCGGTACCTTCGTCCGGCATATTGAATTGTCGGAAGGACAGTGTCTCGGAGTCTTGGCTATCGAAATCGCGAAACTAAGAAAATTTGGGATTTTAGAATTCCTTACTTCACAACCGCAAAATTTGAAAATCTTGAATCTTTCAAGTAATACATCTATGAGATCCACATCAGTACCGAGACGAATCTTCCTGTTATGATTAAACTTATTTTTCACCCATTATCAGTGGCGGCAGTAGATCTTTCGCTTCGCCCTTCTGAGAATCTAAAGTGCTGAAACCAGTTATGATTTCAGGGTGTAACCCAGCGAGAAATTTCTCCCAGTACATATCTCCGGTTTTTGTATTACTACGTTTAGTCCTCGTTATCTCCCGGGGGAAATTTGAAATCCTCCATCATAGCTAGGTAGGCAATACTGCAATATGTTCTGTTTCTTCCGTCTGTGTTCAAAAAGATATAACAACTACGAGTGCGGAATGATATCAAAGGAATATCAGTTGAAGTAGGCAAGGGAATATGTGGGCAACTAAGCCATAACTACTCAATTATTGTATATGATATTCACAATCATAATTCTCAGTCTGTTCCTTCACGTTAGCTCTGAAAAATTTCCCGTTTTCCATATGTATCAGACCCCTTTTCGATTCGGTGCTGCCACCTTACGTATCATGCTGGAACTATGAGTGTTGGCGTGAGCAGTGTTGTATCTGACCTTGTAGGTGTGTGTTTGTTATCAAAGGCGCCGAATATCAACTGATATTGGGAGGGTTATGTAATGGCTCTTTTCCATAGTAAGTTTTCAAACGTACGCATTGTGAAACAGTGTCAGGAGAATGGGTTAACATTCGGAGTGACGACTGTGAAAGCTATTGTGGCCCGTTACACAACAGGCTCTTGAAAAACACCGACGAAAACCACCGGGAGAAGTGCTGCAAGCCAAGTCATACCCGTAGTGCTAAGGTGGATCCGTCGATTGGCGTGCCAAGAAAATCTGACGCAACATGATAGCGCCACAGATCCCACCTCGCATCGTCAACTGTAAACAAAACAATTCGCAAGCTCCTCAGGTTGAAGTGTGTGAGGAAAGCTTATGTACACAATGGCTGCTACCGCGTCACATTGCCGAACATAAGACGAACTCCAGGAAACTGTATGAAAAGTACCTGACAGGTTCTGAAAGGAAGAAAGTTGTTACAATGGATGAATCATATGTTCATCTCACAGCTGGTGGTCACATTCGAGCGATCACATGCAAGGGCCACAGCAACTTTGTTCATCAGTACAGGGAAAGTTTCCCTCGTGGTTTTATGATTGTTACAGGATTCGGATATGAGGGTAAGTTGATGATACTCAAGATGGACAAAAACGTGAATGAAGGTGAATGCAAGATACTTCTAAGAATCTACTCTGACACCTATCTGTCGGAGAGTCATACCTCCAAAACATCACTACGTTTTTATCAGGAAATGGCAGAGCAAGTAGGAAATCGTGTCATTCCATTTGAAGACATTCCTGTAGAAAGCCCAGATGCCAATCCAATGGATTTTTGCGCATTTGGACTATTGAAAACGTCTCCAACATCACCGCCTGCATACCCTGGATGGTCTATGGAAAGCGTGCAGGGAGGAGTAGGACAGAATTCCTATGCTTGTTCTGCGCCAGAGCTAGCAGCAATGGAAACTGCGATAGTCCACAATGCTAGGTGGGGTCCAATAGAACTTGATGGGGGTAGCGTCGCGGTATCTTTTAAGGTGAGTATCCGTCAAAAATGGTTGGATATAAAGCGAACAACCTTCTGTATTTCTCCTTAATAAATTCTTAGTCTTGAATTTTGTCTTTGGAAAATGTGCTCCAAACTGCAATAAAAGAAAGTGGTTCGAACTCCGTGTAAATAGTAGATCGTTTTTTGAAATATCAGTGTTGCTTAACAGCGCAAAGAAAAAAAATGCTATTTACTACTTTTCTTCTATATACACTGTAAACCTTAATGTAAAGTGTATTTTATATTAATAAAAGGAAGACAAAAATATGATTGATCTGAAAAAAAAAACAATAAATAAAAATATATTTATATACACGTAAAAAAAATAAATTCACTGACTGACTTGACTCGCTCAACAGATCTCCGAAAATACTGTGCATAGAACCTTGAAATTTTATGGAAATATTCCTCGTGTACCCTGGGCTATAGGTAAGACGGAGTTTTGCGAAAGACGAATCCTAGGGGAGATGATGGTTTTGAATTTTGTCAGATCTCCAAAACTATTAGATGTATGCATGTTCTTCTGGCACCCTAGATTCCAAATAAGGCAAGGTTTTAGGGATTACCTATGCATTCGCCAAATTCCGAAACTATAAACTTGAAATTGTGTAATCTTCTCGCATTTTAGGCTGTAAATAGGACGAGGTTTTATAAATTGCATATCCTGAGTGGGAATGGGGTGCTTAAATAGTTTTCATATATATACAAGAAGAATCCACACTCTCTTGGAATAAGTTTAGTCCCTGATGAAGACTACAATGGTTGAAAATTCGATAAATAAATAAATCTCAGGTAACAATTTCATTTATATACTGTTCATGTACTTACATTGCAGTAATAGTAATTAGTACTTACAAACCTTATATATTCATTATTCAATAAAATAGATTCTCTCTCTCTCTATAATATATATATATATATATATATATATATATATATATATATATATATATATATATATATATATATATATATAAGAGAGAGAGAGAGGGGGGGGACTTCATGGACACCGATTCTGGGGACCGGCCTTGAGTTTACGTATGTAGATTAAAATGCTCATTGCTGTCTTTTAGATAATATCGTGATCAATAATCCCCGAAAGTTATACAGAAATTGGTAGAACTTTACGGATACTTACAACATGGGACTGAAGACGGACTTATCTCGAAAATAACACGAGGTGAGACAAAATAAGAAAATGAAAAGTGCATAACTTGAAAAAAAGCTATCCCATGATCGTCAGCCTAACACCAGACCGCTCGAACATTCTACAAATATGCCATTTTAAGCAATATATCTGATTACACCCTTTTTTACATCTCTCTCTCAAATGGTTTGAGATCTTAAATTGCTGTAAGTGGCATATCATATTCATGTGTATTGGAAATCATGAACGCAACTGGATGTGATACTCATCTATACAGTTTTTCGAAATAAAAGACTTTTGAAACAAGTCAATTTTCAATTCCATGTGATTTTGTTACTACTTGTTCGAAATACGTCATATGATGACCATACTATTCGACACTCAGGTATTTTTAATTTGCATTACCCGTCCGTCTCACTGGTATTGTTACTGTTGTAGGGGACTCCAATTATTATTTTTAATGTTTTTGATACTCTAGCGTTCTTAGTTTCCAACACTGCGTGACAAGTGTGGTATTGTAAGTTTTCGTTTTATATGTAGAGCTGAAATAATGTTCATAACTTGACGTAGTGCCCTCCTTTATGTTGGGTGGGAAACACTGTTAACCTTGTATCAGAGTATGCCAAACTATGTCCCGCTGTGGATGTTTGCATGATACAAAATTTCAGCGTTTTTTGTCCATTAGTTTAAAAGTTACCATAGCGTATTAAGATAAATGGTGCACCCTGTATATATAAAATTTTAAATTACGACAGTGCTTTTAGTTCTCACCAGCAGAACTTTTTTTTCCCCCTATAGCAGGGCCAGCAAGAGATGCTCTCTGAAGTTTTTTGTCACATGCGGAGGAAAAATTCAGCCCCTACTTTGGTGCTACTCTTACCAATCACGGTCATTCTGTCTTAGGGTAGGGACATGCCGAAGATACATCGCGATTGAGGTCGATGTTTAAGTCGCAATCGCTACCTCGTGTCTAGGTCGCGATGGATGAAGGTCGCACATAGTGAGGAGGTCGCACCCTCTCTGTTAAGTTCTCAGTTTAAGGAGAAACATTGCTGTAACGCGCATGAAATTATCCGTCAGTGCATAAAAATCACTGCGAAACTACATTTCGAAATTGAAAGGAACAAACAGTTTATAAATAGGGATGGACGCGAGACGAGATATGAGAAATGCCAAAGTCTCGTCTCTTGTTTCGCAAAAATATTTGAAAAAATTAAATATTTAAGTTTTACGTCCCACACTTATACCGGTTAGGCTAAAGGAGACGGTGATGATGAGAGATGAATTAAATGGTGGAATGAAGAAAGTGGGAGAACTCCGAGAAAACCCACGAGTACGGTGTTTGTCCACCACAAAGTCCACACGGCGCGCGCTGGGATCGAACCTGGGACCCCAAGCACAGCAGGTGAACGCATTACCACTGAGCCACCGTGCCCCCTGCAAAAATATTTGAGTCTCATCTCTATCAATATTCTAAATCAAAGATTTTTACATTTTATTCAATTTTCTGTGAAGAAACGCCCCCTTTCAGCTTTCAGACGAGAAATAGTTTCCTACTAAAATTTAATAAATAAATCCGGTATATCTTCAGGTTCCGAGGTGAAGGGGGTATTAACTGCAGCAAATGAAGTTTCGGCACTGAAATTCCATTATTCGACGTTTCCTCCTTATGGATTCGTGCCAGCTTTTGCAGGTATTTCTTTACTTATATCAATAACGAATTTGCGTCACTAAATTTCACACGATCCATGTTAAGGAAGATCTGGGGTATGGCGATCTATATGAGAATTCATTATCACAATATATTCCAAACGATTACACGGGCTTAAAATAGTGCAGTTCACCACATGAGTCTGCAAACTGTCCGCAAGGCCAGCGCACGGCATATCGCGGAGCGAAAGAGGACAAAACGATGTACGAGTGCTACCTAGCTGGTGACCGCTGGAAATTTGTTGAGACTGGACGAATGTACCTAAGTTATTGGGAATGTTCGGACCATCTACAGGTGTGTTTAGAAACCATTGTAACATGGTGGGCCAATGCAAAGCAGTTTTATTGAAGTTACATGGTGACTCGCTTTTGGTACCTGGCGTGGGAGATCCGGGTTCGATTCCCGGCGGGAGCTCAACTGGTTCGGATTCCACGTTAATCACTAGGTCCACGTCTCATATAGCCTCGCTGCTGAACGGGACGCTAAATTAAAATCAACTCAACTCGCTTTTGATACAGAGGGAAGCTCCACATTCGTATTTTTGAAAAACACGTCAAAATCAATGCTATTTGTTACTAAGCTTAAGCCATACTGCTGAAATATCGTGTGCCTTGTACCAATTCATAACAGCTGCAGTTGGTATTCTGTACGAGGATATTTCCATTATGAATCCAGATGCTAATTCCATGAATTACTGTGCTTTTTGACACCTTAGCGTCGCCTTTTATCACGTCGGGTTCGCACGGTAAATGACCTGTGAAAAGTCTGCAAGCGAGAGTGAGACAGTATACCCCTGATATAGCGACAATGTGAAACAGCGATGTCATACAATGGTCCATACCAGTAACCATCATATCGAGCATGATCGATGGTGGCGGGGTGGAATATTTTAGGTAAACAACAACTTTACGCTGTTCGGATAGGGTGCTGCAGTGCTCATCTTTAGTGCGTGAAGTCCCTGGTTCAATCCCAGTTCTCGTGAAGTGGGCTTTGAGGTGGACAAACACGTGTACATGGGTTTTCTAGTGATTCTCCTGCGTCTCTCTCAGCCTTGGTGCATAAACATGGGACTTTAAAAATAAAGTACGACCATCGGATGAAAACGGACCAGTCTTTGTATAATAGTTCTGGTAGTCGCTGTATTTTAATAACGTGTGTGACGGATATCAGCATTTTGCACTCAGTTCAATTGAATACACTCAACTCTCCCCGCTGGTTTAGTCGCTGGCACATACATCTTTCTGTTCGATTTCCGATGGGAGGAACATCGAAAATTTAACGCCTTGTGGTGGTTCGGATTCCACCTTAAACTGTAAATTCATGTCTCATCAACGCCTCATATAGCTTTCGTGCTGAAAGGGACACTAAACTCCAACCCAAGACTAACTAAGACTCAAACTGTACAAGTTTGAAGTCTCACTGACACATCCTTGTAGGTCAAAGTCCACTGAATCAATATGTTTCAATTAAAATCCCATACTCATTGTTGAAGAATGTGGCCAACACTTGCAAAACTATCTGAATGACCCTCATGTAGAATGTAAAATATTTTCAAAAAGTGATATTAAAAATAAAAAAGTTGGCAAGGATAAAAATAAGTGTATGCGTACCTGAGTATAGTAAGCTGGGTATTATATGGGGGCAGAGGGGGAACATTTGTGGCTAGAATGGTAACTATTTTCCCATTTCCTGAGGGTCATGGAACTGTCTAGAGAAGGATTTGGACACAAAAGTTATGGTCGAATGTACTGTTATTACAAATTGTGTGTTCTGAACAGATTAATTAAAAATTTTGATGCCCCAAGAATATATTGGTGGGTAATGAGGATCAGAAAGAGGAATTAAGAATTTCGTCGCCATAGAAAGCTGGAAAGAGCGCATTTACTGATGTAAATGAGGTTTTAATTGCATGTATGTATCAGAGAAGAATAAAAATATCGAGGAGAAAAATATACTGTGAGCACTTTCGCTAAACGCGTTATCATATAGATGAATTAGGAAAGAAATATGAAGAAAGTAGTTATGAAACGCCATCTAGGTATTTCACAGCCATCTTCACGTTCTTTACTTTTTCATCCTAACTCTTCCTTCTACCTAATGAAGCGTTTAGCGAAAGAGAGCGTTTAACAATGTATTTTTGTTAGTGTTGTATGATAAGGGTATTCATTGTGTTAGTAAGTAATTAGTGCTTATTCTGGCTTAACCCATTTAAAAACGCTAATTTCACATCTCAAATTGTGAACTATCACTTAAATATAGGGTGTTCAGAAAGTTACGCAACCTGGTAGTAAAACATTGTTTTGTACACTTTCTACATTCCATGATATGGCACAGTAACCTCCATTTTTCTGTTAATGCAGCGGGAAATCCTTCAGCACATGTGGGTTGTCACTGGTCATATACGAGAATTTCGGGCATTAATATATCCTTCCAAATGGAACCATGCCTCATTAGTCCAGTTGTAATAATCGAGATTCTTCCGCTCTGGCATTATACATTCCATGAACCAACGAGAATAGTCTTTTTGGACTTCCATGTCTTCAGGAGCAACTTTATAGGTGGTACAATTTCACACACATGCGCAAGGACATGTGTACACAGCCAATGGCGAGCCCGGATTGGATCGACGACGGATTATTATTATGATTTTATTCTCAACATACATAGCTTGCACATCGATCAATTCTTCTTCTGTTAACAACCTTCGTCGACCGCTTTTCGGTGCGTCTACTACACTATCTGTCTCCTGGAAATTGTACAGCCGCTTGATGGATGGGGCATCTCTTCCGCACGTCTGTGTGTAGACTTTCCAGGTCAAAGCATAACTAACTGCTAATGCGGATGTACGCTGTTGCAGCGTATAGCCAATGGTTGCTCAGTTATTCGACACTTATAACGAACAAAAACAATTCGTGAGATTCCTTATAAGATTGCGTAACTGTTTGAATATGCTGTATCAAACCTAAAGAACATCTTACTCATTTATCATTGGTATTTGGCCATGGTTCTCATCTGAGACCTGTTACATCGACAACTTTAGCTCGGACAAGCATATTCGAAGTAAAATTCGGATAGAAGTCTAACCTTTAACATTTTCCGTGGGTATGGTCTTGATCTACTTATATTAAAGATGCCGGTTAATTTTGAAGAATGACATTTATTTTCCGTATTCAGCCAGTTTTATTGATCTATGATCCGCCGATTTTCGTAAGTGTCACCGTTTTCTGTACATAAATCACATAAGAGAGAATGTGACTAATAAATTTCACTAGTGGAAGAAGGTCGTTTTTTAATTCTAGCAAATTTTGATTATAAATATTGTAAGGTTCCATTCCCGCATGCACTGTAACCACATGTCTTTACAACGATCACAAGTTTTTACGTTCATAAACAAATAATACTAGGCATCGTAAGAGAAACCACACCTCCATGAAGATAGGAAGAGGATTTGGAAAAACTACGAATGCTGACTTCCCCTCATGAGTCCTCCCTTCAAGAACATGCCTATAAAAGAAGACCTCAAGTGATCACTCACCCATCAACACTTCCTCCTGAGACCACCATGAGCTATTGAGAATTCCCTTAAAAACCATCTCCTGAGGCTGCTATGAGCTACGGAGAATTCCTTTAACTACCTCCCGAGACTGTTATGAGCAAATAAAATATCCTTTAGTCACCTACTCCTAAGGCTGCTGTGAGCGAAGGAATGATCCTTGATACCTGTCTAAGGCCATTACGAGCTAAAAACAATTGAATCTTTATTCCGAGGCCACTTTCGTATGCCGAGCATCTTTATTGAACTCTGAAACATATACAAGAACTTCGTAAAATCTTTTATAAACTTTATTTTTTATAATAAAAGGTGACGGGTTTAAATCCCGAGTCCGTTATTTAAGACTCTATCAAACAGAACATTGCAATATACACTGCACTTACTTCCGGTAACAGGTTTGTTAAGTTGAAGCCCAAAATTTGGTGGCCAATAACTAAGGAACTAAAGACCTCCACTTGACTAAATTTTCAAATATCGGTAGACCTTAACAAGCTCTTAATATGCGTTGTTGTGCAGGCATTTGATTCAAGTGGCTATCAAATTTGGGGTTTGGACTCAAGTAATTCCAAACTCAAACTTTACCAGAAATAACTCAAGACCCAAATATCTGCGTAGTAAGCTCTTGAAGGTCTATCACGATGCCAAATTTGGTGAAGATCGGATGAATTAGATCAATCTCTTTTAGTGAAATTTCTTGATTTCACTGAATTCAAATCTAACTTCGATGGCCAACAAATTTTGAAACTAAACACCTATACACCGTAGTATTTCATACTATGCTCGAATGTGTCCGAAGCATGTCAACCTCTACCATCATACCAAGTTTGGAGTGAAATTTCGCGAAATCCAAACCCAAATTTGATGGCCAATAGATAAGAGAATGAATGACCAGTACACCACAATATTTCACGTACGTACTACGCAACACGAGGTCTACTATCACACCAAATTTTATCAAGATCGAATTAGTATCGTCGATAGCATACCACATATAGTAACTTTTCACAAATATAGTTAGTTCGTACCTCAAGCTAGTTTTTTTTTTTTTTTTTTTTTAAATCATTTTTTGGATGGGATTTGAGATTAGCGTCGTGTTCAGCAGCGAAACTATATGAGACTTGGACCTGCAGCTTACCGTGGAATTTGACGAGCTCCCGCAGGGGACATATTTAGTATTAGTACCTACCACACCGTTGGCTTGCTATACTTGTAGATAACTGTAGGGATTAGAATTCTTAACTAGCGGTTTACTATTTTTCGTATTTAAATTTTTGCTATTTTCTCGGAAAAGGCTCCAACAAATTAAACTAGATATATGAACTACTGTGTGAAAGAGTCAAAACTTCTTATAATTTACCCTAATAAAGGCGGACACATTATCAGCTAATAAACTATAATTGAATGTTGATAATGCTTTCAAACGGGGAACAAACAGTTAAAACAAATGCCGTTTTTACAACTTATTTTGCACTATTCGTTACGTCTTTTGAACTACTTGCATTATGTTGTCACACACTCCTTGAGACGTCAAAGAATTCTGTTTTCTGTTACAATAATCAACACTCTTATGTACCCTTGCTTGGACAGACGATCTTTATATGTTATATGATATGTTCGATGCAAGCGGGCTGAAATGCTTCCTTAATCAAGACTTCCACATTGTGGGGAGGCAATGTTGAAACGGTTCAATAGAGAGATATCAATGAAGAGAGAACGTATTCTTAAGAGACTGAATTCATTAAAACAAAATCGCCGTATGCCCTGATGCCTATCAACAATGTTCTATAAGATTTCGTATACTTATACATACGAAGTTTGGATAAAAAGTTCGTAGCCTCATTATGGAGTGGGAGTAAGGCGATGCAAACAGGTAATTTTGTGAATAGTACCCTTCTGCGTCTATACCTTTACCCAGTGCTACAACAGGTGATGAAGAAAAATTTATGGGAAAATAAGTTTTCACAGAACACCAATGACATAATTTGTGGCGATTTTTTTTTTCCAACTGAGGGAACAGATAGTAATTTGAAGGCGCGAGATCTGGCGAAGAGAGTGGATGAGGCATCAGTTAAAAGCCACGGCTGTCGTGTGAAGGGAAGCATCATTAGCTTGAAGCAAACGCACTTTTTTTTTTCTTTCTTCATGGCATTCTTCAGTTTACCTAAACTCAAATAACAAGACACCTTTCACATTCCAAAAAATGAATGCCGTGACCTCACAGGCAGACGGATTGACTACCTTTATGGGGATGGGGAGGAGGGGTATTTTCATTCCATGAATTGTCGTGTGTACTCAGGCTGAAAACTCAATTATCATGTATAGTGGCGGATCGCGCATAAAAAACATGAAGATTCTGTCCAAATGTCATTTTGCGAGTTGCGCTCGTTAACGCTTCTCACCAACAGTAATAATCTCGATAGAGCCGTGACAAAACCTTATGCATGCCCAGACGACAAGTTAAACGCTTTCACAGAATATCTTCATAATGGCTGCTATAGTTTTAGTAATCGATCGTTTAATTTCTTGTTGAAATCCTTCAACTTCTTTTGTATTTAGCAATCCACTCTTTGACTGCCGTATATGATGGAGCATGCATCCACGGTCCTTACGGTCTCTAGTCCTATTCCTTTTTGTGCAGGTAACGAGTGACTAACTGAGTTTTTTTTTTTTTTTCTCGGCACGTCCACCTTTATCGCTTCAATCACTTGTAAAATACAGGCAAGTGCAGTGATATTACTGGTTTTAACGGTACATACATCCAAAATATTGCTTACAAATTGCCCTACCCACCCCTTTATAGCATAGTTTGGAAGTCTAAATTTAAGAAAAATGAAGCAAACGTAGGAACACATAGCATTACAACACTAATTTTTCATTATGTAAAATAGTTATAGGACGTAACGTGTTTAAACATTTTTCTGTATCCTGATGAAAGAAAAAACACAGTTGTTAATGCATCATTACAATATTTGAAAATACTTAAAAATGGCTTCGTTATATAAATATTTAAACCGAAGAACGCATCAAGTGTTCGTTTTCCTCATATTTATCTCCAGAGCAGCCGTCTTCCCCTGATTAATCAGGCACCTTTTCAGGAAATTGTTTCTTAGCTCCCACCACATGAATGACGAATGTGTGTTTTGTTGAGGAGCGCTCAGCAGATAAATCAAAGCATCTTTCTGAGAATAGTTGTTGAATTTGTAGCAGAATCCGGTTCCTAAATGGCTTCTCAGCTATTCCCAATGAGGAGTCCAGTAATGCGCAGGGTCCCGTTCTATTGGAGACTGCCAGATTATCCCACAAGTAATTTATTTTTGTACCGTCAGGAAAAGAAAGATAATTTACCAGGAACACCATCGTTAGTCAGAACAGTCTCCACCGGACTCCGCAACCCTCTTCTATCTGTCAACCACTAGTTGAATCCCCGGCTGAAAGAAGTCCCTGGTTTTGAAAGCAAAGAATTGAGACACTGTTCATTGCACGTCATCTTCATTTTGCAGTGTTTTTCCGCAGTGGGTTAGAAGGCTACAGGAAAGAATAATCTGTTGATGCAAGATCTAATGAAAACGTCAGGTGGGGGATTTCCTCCCAGCCACATTCCTTGATCTTAGCACAGGCCCTTCTTGGCATGTGAGGGCGCGCGTTATCACACACTTGCGGTGAACTACAGCAGGACGTTCCAGTGCAGTCCGTAGATGTTCAAGTTGTTGCCAGTAGATATTTGCATTGATTGTTTAGTTACGTGGCAATAGCTTAAAATGGATTGTCCCATGGATATTCAATTAAAAGTGGAGGTCCTACTTTGGCACCGTTCTTGTGACTTCCCTTTCGGTACCCACTCACGTTTGCGCTTAATACTATGTTAGAAGACCTCTGTCATCTTTCAGTACAGAAATGGCTCATGTCTGTGATGGATGAGCAAGGAACTGCAAATGCCATTCGCTGCTGCTTCTGTTGAAGCGTTAACGCATGGAGTACCCATTTACCGAGTTTCAACATGTATCCAAGGTCCAGCAGATGACGATTAACGGTCGAACGGGTAACATGGAGTTCGCTGGCCAGTTCTTCAACAGCTTTTATTAGATTTGTCTCAACCGCTTCCCGCAGAGCATCGTTGTCCAACTACAAAATCTCCCTTCTCGTGGCTGGTGACCCCAGAAAGAAACTTCTGGAACCACCTCTAGCACTTCCACACATTCACAGCATCCTGACCATTGACGTTTCGTGCCCTTGCGCTTGCTGAATCCTCCCGGTGAAAGTCATACAGCATGTCATGCTGCGTGGTCCTCCAACATTGGCATAATCAAACACAAGCCACAATTCCAAAACATCGAGTAGATCATTCTCCTTCTACACGTTGATGCACAATGAAATGTTCTATATGACACTACTATGGCACATGCCGTCTACTTCACTATTCGCTCATGAGATGGCATCATTGTAGCGGTCTCATCAAAAAACATTACTTATGAAATGAGCTATGGTATTAAGAAAATACAACAAATTCTATCAAGCTGTGGGATAAGCCAGAGAAATAACAATACTAGATATGATTCTCCAGTTACAGATATATGGAAAAAATCATGGCCCTATGGTGATTAGACTGGTAACTCCTGCCCACACTATAACATGAGCCAGACGGGATCTGAAATACAACATGTATTCGGCTATCATAATGAACTTATAATGATCCGCACTAACAGAAAAGGCAGCTGTTCACACGTCGTGTCAAATATCTACATCTTAGTACTTAAATTATTTACGATGCCAGGTCGAAAAATACTTTGACTCTCCTTACTTATTCAATGACGTACAGAGATACTTGGATTCTTGATTTTCGCCCAACACTTTTTTGTCCATTCGTTAGTAAATGAAGCAAAGATGTATGCATGCGGTCGCTGACTTCTTCACCAACATGTTTTCGGGATCCCAAAATAGACTAATCATTCCTATACTAAGTACGTCAGAAGAAGTAAGGAAGTGAGGTAAGTTGCACGTTATTTGTTCAGATCTACTGAAGAAGATTTCAGACAATATCGAAACAGCACCATTAATAAATATTACATATTAAATATTACACGCAGTATGAAAGTACATACTGCCTAGCCACCTTCTATAACTCTTGAAGTTAATTTCACTGGCGAAAAATACGTTATTTCACTACAAATAGTATTCCATCATGACCTCTAAGCCAGCCTTATGTTTATCATATAAAATGTACTTAATGCTTATAAAAATGTTTATGAAATTCACAAATTTAATACCTTACATTCTTTGCGCAAATAATTATTTTCGTGGAAATCATTCTGATTGGGAAATAAAAGAAAAGAAAGAAAAAAGAAAAGAAAGGCAGGAAAGCTGTGTATATATACATTAGCAGTGTATCAAACTTTATTTTTTTCATATACTGATGCGTTACAACTTCCAACACATTTTTATTGTCAACTTCTTTGATATATCTTGGGTAATATTACCACATAATGACCATTCCGCGCTTGTACATTTCTTCAATAAATCTATTTCAGAAGCATGTTAAAAATGTTCGATGGACGTCTGTATGTATAAAATATATTTTTAAAAATAAAAAATAGAACAAATTTTTGTGACTCCCGTGACATTTAGTTATCACTCATGAAATAAAATACATTAGAAGCTCATGATTTTTATCTACTATGTTTTTTACGCAAACGATTGTCATGTTCATAGTACTATCAATATTTCATGATCGCATTTCATTAAAGTTCTTGATCCTTGGTATGCCAATCCTATACAAGAGAGAAAATGCATATGTAGTTCTACAATACATTAGTTCTGAAATGCATTATGCTGATGACTGTTTATAATTTTTCGTTTCCAAAAGCTTTTTACCGCACATAGCACAAATGCCCTTCTTATACGCACAAGATTGACAATAATGAGAACCGACTTGGTGAACCTTTTGTCGACATATACGACATGTTTCAAACTTCGGAGTGCAGGGGTTAAATCTGGCTTTTTTGGCTGTTAGTGCTTTATTTTCACCAACCTTCCGACCACCACTTTCCACTGTGTTTCGTGCTCCTGCTTTCCATGGGTCTGGCGTAATAACACGTCCCAACTTCTTCTCACACTTTTCACACACCATTTTACTTGCAGCAGTCACATTAAAGAACGTTCACAATGTCCTGGAAATAGAAAATAAAAATATTACGCATATTCGTTTAAAAGTAAAACGCAGAGTATTTAAAATTCTATTTGTTATATCAGTAGCTTTCAACTGTTACTCTGATGCCAAGTGTCTGTAAAGTATATATATATCTTTATATCATAAAAATGCTAGTTTACGTGCAAAACAATACCAAGTAAACAGAACCTTTACGCCTTCGTGCATTCCCAGTTTGCAAACACTCTAAATGTAATGTCTTTAAAAAGGCACCTCTTCTATCGGATGTGAAGGACTGGACTACGTGTTACAATGAAATTTCGAGCTAAGTTGGAGATAGTATAGTATACGAAGTCATTCATACTGAGTTAGTTTAAATGGAATAGCCGGATTGAGAAGGCAACAATTCTTCTCGTAGTTAAGTTTGTGCAAATTATAATGATTGATGGGACAACAACTTGACGTTAAGTCAGCCCTCGTCAGAATCACCTTAACGGCTAGAACACTGCAGTGTGGAAAATAATGAGAATCTACCCATACTATTCCTCCCAGTTCGCTGAAAATGAAAAATGTTCAATGATCTTTCGCAAAGCAAAATATTCTGATGTTCTCCCATTGTCTTGAGAAAAACAGCTGGACGAGAGCACAATGAGCGAAGGATAAATGTTAGGACAAATACGATTCCATGTAAAAGATTAAAGATAAGAACACTAAAAGTGCTTACCATATTCCAGAGAGGGTAATAACACAATGTGAAAGAAGACATGAAGCTAAATATTCAAGCTTGGTAGGAATATGTAAAGTTAGATCAGGAGGTACAGTGAAAGTACAGAGAAGAAACTGTAGAACGTTCTATTCGGGTAATGAAAACGCGGATGTGGACGAATAGAGTAGCTGTGTGATTCTGGGAAAGCATCTCAAACAAATGGTGATGACCGTCAGGCTAGCGGGAAAAAGAAGAAAGATATGGTAATACTATTGCGAACTTGACGGACGGAAAAGGTGAGAGACAGTCTTTATATTGGGTTGGCAATTCTGTTAATCTGGTGATATGGTAGCGTATGTCAATGTCCTCTTGTTAATATTTACGATTTGCAAAATTTCAGCGTTTTCTATTTATTACTATAAAAGTTATATGATCTACCCTGTATACACTTACAAGTAATCCCCATTCTATTTTTGTAACACATGAACTGAAATTACTTATTTTATTGTATTTTGGGTTTTCATGTGTTCATTCCACACTTATTTGCTTGCTTTTTACTACGTCCTACGTCTGTTCAACTACAACAAGAGTCAGCGGCATATGCAAAAGAGGGTTCGGGGTTTAAACTCCATACCCTTGAGCAGGCATTTTTATGGGAAAATAAACATTTAGTATATTAAAACATAGGTACACAAAAAATCACGCTTGTCCTGAAAGGATATGGGATTGAGTGCATGATCCTGCCCCTCGAACGTCTGCATAACGCTACTGGGGAGAGTAGAATAACAATAAAAATGATTATACTTATGTGTACCACATACAGAAGTAAATTTTTATTAGTTACAATGTCTTCACTCATTATTCAGATTACTGTGATTTGTTTTGTAGTGGCGTATAAGCGCAGTGAGCTAACTTACGATGCGTAACCACAGAAGTCTCCCAAAGCTGTCCCACAAATAAGGCTTCTCGAAGCAATCGAGTATGTTAAGTTAGTGAGTACAAACAATAATAATATCCCAAAACTGTCTCGCAGAATAACATACCGTCTTATGTTTTGTTCTTGTATAGAGATAGCAGTTTGGCGACTACTATCGAAACTCACTGATGTCGTGTTAAAGTATCAAAGAAAAGTTCAAACATAAATTTTAACTACCTGAAGTAGGGCAGGAAAAGTTGTACTAGGTAAACAAATATAACCACACTTTTTTAATCAACAGAATATCAGTTTTCCCATTACTTTCGTTCACGAACATTCGTACCGTCGCTAACGCGCCTGCTTCCAACAAATGGCCACCAGCTTCGCCCTGCTCTTACTCAACTTAGACGTGGTTACCTAGATTTTTTTTTTTTAATACTGCGTTTATAAGCTCTTCTAATGTGAAAACTGCTCTCATTAAAAACAGCTACTAAGAGCACATTTCCTGAAAAGAGAAGAGTGTGAACTTAAGAATGTCCACTTTGCAGCTGTAGCGTATATTGTTAAGTTTACCCAAAGAAGTAATACCATTAAGTTATACATGGCCTTAGATTCTATATTTATACCTTTTTCTTTCTCCCAAAAATCACTACTTATAGTCATTATATCCTTCTTCCTCCCACAAATAATCTATACGTCTAATGCTACCTGTAAATTCTTTTAAAAATGCGCCAGAGGATTCCAATACCTTATATCACTCGCAGAATTTTAACATTCGTGCAATCGTAATGTTAGTTGTCTTGAACACAATACAAATATTTTCGGTGCAGATTAAGAATAGTCCGTCAAATTAATAAAGCTTTTCTAGCTTCAAATGATTTCCTAAGACAATCTGGATTGTTATTACCCTGGCGAATGCCCCAATAACAACGTACAGATTGATAATACACGTACAAACTAATGTGTTATCTTACTATACGCAATTATTTCATTCAATATTTCATAACGGTCTTTGTGCAGCAGTTGGTCCACCATGTCTAGGCTTAAGTTAGGATGGTTAATTTAGTTCAGGTTAGGTTGAGTTAATTTACTCTATTTTCGATTAGGTTCGATATATATCTGGACTTACTCTACGACACTTAACCTGAATTCACTCGCAATGCCTTAGAAATAGGGTAGGAGATGCATTCATAAATACAGATTCTCTTTAAAAGGACTTATCCTTGCAGGTATATAAATACGCGCCCAGATCGGAATATTCTATAAAAGCGATTGTGCAAAAAACAAAAATCAACTTGTGCTAGGCAACCATTAAAAGCGAAAATGCAACATAAAAGAGTCAGAGCCAGAGCGAAGCAGGGTGACCCGCGCGTTAGCGACAGAGGGTATGCGCTGATAAATACAGACGGTGTGAAAAACAAAACTTGATATTGCATAAAATCACACAGTTCAGTGTACTTGTACTGGAATCACACCTGTAACTCTATACCTGTAAACATAAAATTCAGGTATCCTACATCGTGCACAAACCCTCTTTCAATAGAAATTAGTAGTTTCGCATTTGATTTTAATATGCACTAATTCACTTTAACCATAGTATGTTCCTTGTAACGGTTTCACACTTGTAAACATGAAATACTCGTACAAAACAACTTGTAAACATTGTACAAAACTCCTCCGGTTAAGTTCCCCTCATGGCCTCCGTGGTCGGCAGAATATAATGTCTTAAACGTTATTTTTCCTAATTTTGTTATGGTTATCTTCATGTAATTTACTCAGAATTACTCCTGCTTCATTTCTTCACTTCAGCTGTTAATATATATATATATATATATATATATATATATATATACAGTGGTGGAAGTGGGACGGTATACGGTGGTATGCCATATCGCCTCTGGGTTTTATGATCAGGACATACCATCACTGGAGAGTAGATGCTAAATACCTTTAATAAATCCATTTTTATAGACAGTAATTGACGATTACCTTCGCACGTAAGAAGATTTTATTTCTTATGTAGAAATAACTTCTAAGTTGACAACACGACATTTTTGTTATCTTTTTCCTACCTTTTGTTTTTAAAATGAGATTTCTTCAAAGAAGTTCATCTAGTTTATATTTTGATGTGTCATATTAAATTGGTTCTTTCTTGTGTGTGTGTGTGTGTGACTTCTTGGCTTAATGCATATAAAAGTCGTGTTTTGAGTATGGGCGGATTTAGGGTGTTGTCTGCTCTGGGGAGCGGATTTTCCGAGGGTATGGAATATCCCTCAGTAGAGTGGGGGTCCCGGAGTTTTCCCGCAGGAAATTGTTAATATAAAAACTCGGTTTTTGAGCATTTTCGTGTATAATTCTTTATAATACAACATAGAGATTTTTTTTCTCAGAAAGTTGTTGGCAGAAGATCAAAGTCTCCCCATGTTCCCCTTCCCCGTGTACATACAAAGAAGCTCCCCAATGGTTTTCAGCCATTATGTAAATAGAAATGCAATCTTTTAGACAACATATCCTCACTGTATTTCAACATTTAAATAGTCGGTATGTCGAGTTAAAATCGTAGTAAAACATATCACCTCTGCCTTATATATATATATATATATATATATATATATAAAATCTTTCAACTGTTCAGTGTTGCGTACTGTCATACTTAGAAACAATGAAAACAATGTTCCAGTGGAATTATTATAAACTTGTTCCCTCGCTTGATCACTATGAAGGAGGATATAGCTTGACATACATACACGAACTAATCAAGGATCACAAATCAACTTCTACTAGGTGCCCACTAAACACGAATACTATCTAACCGAATCAAGGAACGGAGGAGAGGGAACAGTGCGTTAGCGCGCCCGTAGGGAGCAAGGAGTCAGTGACAGAGGGTATGCGTATAAACACTTCATATGGCATGAAAGCATGTATTGCTTGTTGCACAGCTTCGTGGGAATTTCATGATCACTTTATACACTGCTTTCATACACTCCACTTCATCAAACATTAGTAAACATTATTAAAACGAAACAATGTTTAGAATTTCTTTGATTGCAATTGCATAACAATAATAACAGACTATAAAAAATCACAAAAGAAACATTCATAAACTTATATATTAAAAAAAAGTTCCTTTTGTAGTATAATCTCTTTAAGTAATGAATGGGGAATTTAGATCTGAGTATAATACGAATAATATACGGGAGTGAAACGTGATAACCCACAAATGCGTGTTCATCAAGATTTTACGAACACTTACACTTTTACAAACATTTTTCGTTTTCTGGTTTAAACCGCCTTGGTTTAAACTAGCCAACCATGTCTAGGATCAAGATTTGTACATTATTCTCTTCATAATAAAACAAATTTTCAAACGGTACCCTTCAAATGTCTCAATCATGTATCTGGAACGGGTAAATCACGAAAAAAGGAATTCTTTGTTAAAATTTTTTTAAATTTTTACCTGTGGACTTCCCCCCCCCCCTGTTTTTAGGTCAGAGATCTGAAAAAAATCTGAAAAATACTGAGGGGTGCACTGAGTAAATGTGCAAAAGTAAGCCCGCGAAAAATAATATTCCCCAAATAACCCAGATTCCCGTATAAAAGAGGATCTCAGGTAACAGTTTCCTGAGATATCCCTATTTATCCTAGGAGCATAGTACGTACATCATTTTCTTCAGAATAGAACAGCCTTTCAAACGACACCATTCATGTGTCTCCATCTCAGGCGGAAAATTCATGAAAAGAGACATTTTTTGTTTAAAATATTTTTTAAAAACATTTTTGCCCCTCTGGACCCCGCTGTTTTTCCACGCAGAGACCTGAAAATTATTAAGGGGTGCACTGAACGAGTGTGCAAAAGTTCAGTCTTCTGATTGCAAAATGAATAATAATAATAATAATAATAATAATAATAATAATAATAATAATAATAATACGCATAACAAAAAAATCTTTTTAAACTTAAGACGTCATCACACACTATGCCTCAACGCAAAAAGGCGTGAAAGCATATGTAACGTGTTCTAAAATGCCTCCAGTCTTGAAGAAAACTAAGTAAAAAGCCATATTCGAACTTTTTAAATCGAATAATGAAGATTCTACCCTATCACCTAAAAATAGGTGATACAAATTAAAAGGTTAAGCATTAAGAAAAAAGTACAGCAACGTTTATCAAAATGACTCTTTTTTTCACAAAAGTTACTGATATTTGGCAGGGGCCTATTTTTAAAAACTCAGAACCAGCTTGCGGCATGAAATACATAAATTTCGCCTGAAGTTATAAAATTAAAAAAAAAAAAAAAAAAAAATGGAGACGGGATAGGATCCCTCTAAATACGCCCTATCATCTGGGAACAAACAAACAGACGCACCAAAAAGAATTTTCGTTTTAAATGTCGATGGCGATTTCCCAGTCGAAATAGTTAACGATTTTAAAACCCAAACCCAATATTACGAAAAGAAGAAAGCAGGATTGCTCCGTTACCTGTTCAAAACAGGATTTTCCCTAATCATTCTCTGCATGACACTTGTTTTCATACTACTATACTGTACATTTGAGTCTCATTGTATTATGATTATTAACTTCCATAATCGAAATAACAGAGCAGAAACGGGATTTTACTTAATTTCACTTTAAATTAATTTATTTCGGAATTAGATTTAAATCAAGGATTTTTATTTAAAAAATCAAGTGATTTAAATCTTAACCCAACCTGTTATGCACTAGTTTTTATGCTGTATTTTGAACAATAATCACTACCAAGCGAGCTAGTATCACAACCTAGTATTTTGTGGGAGACACTAAATAATAATATTTTATTATTATTATTATTATTGTGAGGTCCGCTGATGCAGCAGCAATGCTCTCTTTCCAATTGTTTGATGCTCACGGTGCCGATTAACTGTACGGAACAGCATATTTGTAGTAATATCTTACTACCTCATTGTGTATATAATCGAAATATGTTGTCGTTTTATCTGTGAGACCTACATAAAAATACATTAATAAAGTCTGGGATAATTTTGGAACTCGGGGGCCAAAATCAGGCAAAAACCACAATGTTTACACGAGAAATGAGTTAATGTTACGTAAGCGTGAATACTAACATGACCTAACCTAAACCATCAAAAATACAGAAAATATAGGAAGAAAATACGAATTGTAAGTAAAGAATTCTGGACCCCCATATCCAAATATCCTAACCTACCCAAACCATCAAAAAATGCAGAAAATGTAGGAAGAAAGCACGAAATTTAAGCAAAATATCCTAGCCCCCCAGTTCCAAAACTTCGCCAAAAGTTTAAACTGTTAAGTATGGATTCGTTCATAATTTAGCCATTCACCACAGTATACGAAGTAAGTACTATCTGAAGGCAGTCTGTTAACTCATGACTCGCAAGTCTAGAAGCGTCAGAAATTTAAGGGATCCATATATTTGTAAAATTTACGTAAGTATTCTGTCATGGTATTTTAGAACACCAATGTATAAACAGTGAAAACGTATCGGGATATTACCTGAAACTTGCACATTAACGTACAGGTACATAATCGAACACGTAAGGCAAGGGTTTTTGTGTGATATATAGTGTTTTATGCTAACCTTGTTTGTGTAGATACCCATCGTCGCCGACGCACTTGCTCCCTATGGAACACCCCTGTGCTGCTTTGTGAATCCTGCAGCTACGCTTCTACCCTGACCTGGTTAGATAGCATTC
The DNA here is from genome assembly GCF_964235325.1 of Thermobia domestica. Taxonomy (NCBI): domain Eukaryota; kingdom Metazoa; phylum Arthropoda; class Insecta; order Zygentoma; family Lepismatidae; genus Thermobia; species Thermobia domestica. The sequence continues at coordinate 267,798,025 of NC_137462.1, forward strand.
GTGCTTTCTAATGACAACTGGTAAACTTCACAATGCCCGCTCCAATTGGTATCTTACACAAACACGAGAATTTACACTTGATTAATTTTAGTAACGTGCAGGGTCAGTTTTACTATGCGGATCCATAGTATAAGTAGTAGTGGTAGTAGTAGGAACGAGTTAGAAGTCGTACAGAGTTTCGTTGGGTGCTGATATCGGGCAGGGTTCTAGAACACTGGCTCCCTTCTCATTTAGCTGCAACAAAGACAGAAAACAGCGTGCTCTGCGTGGCTCTAACCCGCCTTCACTCGCTAGCGCTCGCTCGGCCACTAATCTATCCACTAGCCAATCCACTATCCACTAATCTAGCCAATCTAGCCACTAATCTATATAGAAGACCTGTGTTCTAGAACATTCCCCTGTTCTCGACATAAAATGAGCAAATTAAAAGACTTCCCCAAATTTGTTCGTATATTTTACAAGATGTGTGTCCGTATAGTAAAATTGCATCTTTAGTAAAACGGGTCCAAACCTTCTAAATCCTCAGCTAACCCAACCCTACTATACTATACATCTTTAAAGCGGTCCTACTTATAGATACACAGCTGAAGCGTATATTGAAAAAAAAAAAATCCCGTGGCAAAATTACACAAATTAGTTACGCTTTTTGCACAATAGCTTATATTACACGTACAATGAAGCCTCCCAAAAGTAGGTCTGCACTGAGAAATGCAAGTCTACACTCCAAAAATGATTGTTTAAGTTATAGAGATTACATTTACTGAAAAAGCATATATGCAATTAATTTATGTATGGATCTGTACAATAAATCTGCACTGAAAGAATCGAAACAAATTAAATGAAATGTACACGTCTAAGACATTTATCTCATATAAAGCGTAACAATTACCTTATGTATATTCCACGAAAAATACTTATTGAAAACTGCTATAGACACTCCTTCTATAATTATATAAATAAAACTACAGAAACTCCTGTTGCTATTTAAATATTGTTTTGTTTTATCTGCCTCTTCAAGCTCAAACCATTCTATAACCTCAACGTTTTCTGCTAAACTCTGTTTACACTTTCTTTCATTTACTTCTTCTTCACTCACTGTTAGTTTCTTCTTCTTTGGTACTTTTAGCCTCAGCGTAAATCACTCGTCCGACACATACAAGCCAGGCCCGTGCTGGCCCACCGGGACGTGTCCCGGTGCGCCCTCCAAAACATCACGATATAAAGATACATTTTTTTAGTAATAAATTCTTACAATTTTATCGGTAAAGAACCCGTGAAAAGTGCAGTGTGCCCTTTACATTAGGCGCCCTTGTGAAAGCACATCAAACATGAACGATTTTATTTATTCTTCTGGATACCACAGTTCTTTACAATAAATAGCCTACATTCAGTTACTGTTGGTAAAGAACCCGTGAAAGGTACAGCACAGTGCGCCCTTTACATAAGATGCCTTACGAAACATCACATTATAAATATGTGGTTTTAGTTATCTTGTATACCAGCTGTGTATAATAAATTCAAATAGTGACTGTTAAGGGCGTTGGCACTCTACTCAGAATTACTAAAGAACGCAATTTATCGAAATGATCTGTGTATATAACATTATAGCAATATATTTAATAGTAGTAATGATTAATTTTATGTTGATATAATCAATATGCGCTTATATAATTAATTAATAATTAATTAAAATTTGTTCCAATTTAGTGCAATAATTAATAAAAATTTCGTTCCGAAACTTGAATATGTTACTCCCTGATTATTATTGATTAGAATGAAATGGTATTAAATTTTTCTTGAAGCTTGATTTGTTTTTAATTATCTTAAGAACTAGATATTGGAATGAAAAAATGCAACTAAACTGCACACCACAGCGCAAATCCGTTTTTTGATTACTTATATTTGTCGAAAGAGGCCAGCGATCTTCAACATTTATATATCGTTCTAAACACTGAAATGTCTTCTTCCTCTCGATATTATACTTCATCATGTATTACCAACGTACTTTATGTATTTCGAGAATAAATGCGCAAAGTGTTAACATTTTAAAAGGAACATCTGTACGCTAGCGCCACTCGCATTTTCGACGGAATGTTCTACAACTACAAGGTCCTACTATCACCTATTTCGCAGTATAGCTAACGAGTTGAAGGTGTTACCAATCAGGCGTGAGCTGATATACTGCAAATAGCTACATAATGGCTCGTAAACGACCTTTATCAAAAACCAGAAAACGAAATAAGCGCTCAAAATCTGCTCGAGCCGCCGCTAAACGTCGCAAAACTGAAATTGTTGTTTCTGTTGATGATTCTTCCCCATGTTATCAAGAACAAGAAACCGCTGAAAATTCAAGCTGATATATATAAGCTTCGTGTTACTGGAGTATGTTAGTAGATAACTCTTTATATTCGTTTTACTTATTATTTAATGTATATTTACATTATTTTTGTCTCTGGTTTTTAATTATGTTTTGTTTTCGTTGTTTAGCATCTGTTCTCAGTACCTACCAGTTTCTATATACAATCTGTAATATATTGACTCACTATTTAGACTGGGACGGAATATTGTACTACATTTAATACTCTCTCACTGCGAACCAAATAAGGGTACCAGTGTACTATAAGTTATTTCAATAAATTAGAGTGCTAAGAACAGTGGCTCGCAAGGATACCCGTGAACCGTAAGCCATACCAGGGGGTCTATCTTCGAAATCTTGGTTTACGTAGGTATAATATTTGTCAATTAGGATCGGACAGTAAGCAAGATATAAATAATGTTGACGATTAAATAATATTAACATGTGAGAATCATTTTCGTTCTGAAATATTCCATAGTACGTATAAAATTTGTGCGTGTCATTTTGTTCGATCTTTAGCACAATATAATAATAATTTAATGTTAATGGACTAGAGATTATGTGGAATTAATTATGATGATGATACATATCATGACAAAGAGCGATGTATACGAATATGATGTTGATTAAAGAGAAGAAGTACGATTATAATTACATGCCTCTTGGTCTTCAAACATATTTGTCAAATAAAATATTTACTTTTGCAAAACTGAGATAGGCAGCTTCAGAACTGCGTAAACTGACGAGCAACTAGTTATATAATGCAGTATAACTATATGGATATTGTTCATGAGTGGACAACTTCACACTATCCCTCCTCTCCCTAATTTATTTCTCTCCCGAAAGAACTCTTTCGAAAATAATAATTTTAGCAACTAACCTAAACTAACGATTTGAGGAGAAAAATCTCAAAATCGGACGGGTAAGTGTGAAGTTGTCCCGCCCCTTATTTCATTAGTTTGAATAATAATAATAATAATAATAATAATAATAATAATAATAATAATAATAATAAGTCTCGTCTATCAGTAATGAGTACATCCTGGGCAAGCAGATGAACCAAGAATTTCTCTGCTTTGCACATCACGTGACTGACTAGCTTCGGGTTAGAATTCCAAGAATTGAGAAGAAGCAAGCAAACGAGGGAATCTGATAAGACCTTTTTTTTTTTTTTTTTTCATTTGTGCTGCACAGAGGGTTTTCACATTGGAATTGGCATGTCATTTCTACTCCCCCTCCTGCCGGACTGGTTTTCCTCATTCTTGTTCCGCCAAAATTGTTTCTAAGCATTGACTCAGCCGCGGGTCGCTTTCTTTCTTTCAAGGCATGGTAAAAACGCCAGAGTCACTACGAAAAGTAGTGCATTTCATGTATTGTAGCTACAAATGAGTGTATTCTCCATGTTAGCATGCGTCTCTACCCTCTTATCTGGTTTATAGTTTTAGTCGTCTTGATCCACCATTTTTTTTTTCAACGTCGACCAAGTGTTCACATCGGGAATCATATTCGCAAGCTCTCGCATCGTAGGCTATGACTTGAATGATTTTTTTTCTACAATTTATTTACATGTTGTACTATAGCAAGCAATTTATGCAGCTATTTAATTCACTTGGGTACTTTCTAGCGGAAAAAAGTTGTGTAGAAACCAAGGATGTAGCTAGGGGGAGCACGGGGTCCAAATCTTGACTTGCCTTCCAAATATTTAAACTAGTATATAAATACTAGTTTGCTATTTATACTACTAGTTTAGTATATATGCCCCCCACCCAAATCAGAACTCTGGCTACGTTCTTGGTAGAAACTAAAAAAATGTAATTGCTGAGCATTTTGAACGTCCGAAAACGTGATTAGCAAAAAAAAAAAAAAAAACTTTTGACGCGCAATTACCAGCTCTGATGATAATTGCATCACAAAAGTGGTATGATAAAAAAAAAAATCATTTCTCAGTGAGATCCGACTTTTCCAACTTCTAAAATGTGGAATTTGCTATTTATTTTTCTATAGGAGTATTCTTTTCATTTGCTCAGAATTTTCTGGGAGGGGTGTGTATGAACCCATAGACCCCGTCTCTATATATATCACGTAGCTATCATTGTATCACAATGATTCCTCTATGCTATCCATAAGAAATTGAAGTTCTTTAGGACGGCTGTGTCCGTCCGTCTGTCTGTCAACAGGTATCACAGCAAAAACGGTAAGAGCTATCGACAAGCGGTCGTTCCAGCATCCTAAGAATAGATTCCACCTCCTTCAGAAACCTCCTACTTACCAAAAGTGGTAGAAATCGACAATTTGCGGCTTTAACTCATAACTCATAAAACGGTACCGTAACAGCTATCGACAAACGGTTTTCGAAAATTTATTCAGGATCTCAAGGAAGCAAACCACTTCCACTTCTGCATTTCTACTAGAACCGAAAGTGGTACATATTCACTATTACTTCCGGTTTCAGTTTATTGTCATACAATTAAAGCGGTAAAATCTATCGACAAGTGGTTTTCGGGAATAGATTCAGCATCCCATGAACAGATTCCATCTCCTTCAACAACCTCCTACTTAAACCGGAAATGGTCGATTTTTACCACTTCCTGTTTCAACAGTAATAGTCATAACCCAGAAACGATAATAGCTAGCGTCACACGGTTTTGAAAATTCGATTCAAGGTGTGAAGGAAACAAAACACTTCGACTTCTGTATTTCCACTAAAACCGGAAGTGGTAGAAATTCACTACTACTTCCGGTTTCAATATTGATTTTCATTGACAAAACTGTAAGAGTTATCGACAAGCAGTTTCCAGAAATCGATTCAGCATCCTAAGAATATGTCCTATCTCCTTCACCAATCTTAAGTTAAACCGGAAGCTATACAAATCGGCCACTTCCGGTTTCAACAGTATTTGTCATAACTCAAAAACGGTAAGAGGTATCGACAAGAGGTTTCTGAGAATCGATTCATCGTTCCAAGAATAGGTACAATCTCCTTCAACAATCTTCTATTTAAACCGGAAGTGGTAGAAATCAACTACTTCCGGTCTCTACTATTTCCAGTTTTACTATGTGATTTGTATAGTTTTGAAGTCTACCGTAGTTTCACATTGTGGAACGATACTCACTTGTTTCTTCTTTGCAGCTTTGATTCTGAAACTTTCATATTTGAGACTGAGCGTGGAAATGTGACACGAAATGGCGTCCCAAGCGGCTATCGAATTGTTAACTTGGAACATTTTCTTCAATGGGCATTAACACTTCAAGATAAGCATAGAAGAATATGCACTGGCGGTAAATTGGACTTTATAAAAGAACGGCGACTAGGACTTGTTAGTTATTTGTACTTCAAATGTCGAGCATGCAACCGGGAAGTTAGCCATTCTACTGAGAAATTGGACTCAAAAACGAAAGTGTCAACTGTTAATACGTCAGCAGTTTGGGTCACGGTATCTATTGGAAGTGGTTACTCTCACCTAGAAGAATTCCTCAGCATTTTAGATATTGCATGCATGAGCAAGACTATGTTCACTATCATTGAAGAGAAACTTGAATCCGTTAGTCTTTTTTTTTTTTTTTGTTCTATATTTATCCAGACACATGCACACAAACCAATCAGACAGCATCATATTGTGCGTGTGCGTTTAAAATTAGATGTATTGTATATGTTAACCTATAGCGAGTGACAAAATCTACTATCTCATTTTGATAAAGTATCTGTAAATAAAATGAGTTCATGTGGTTAAAATAAAGAATGTACTACAAGGCGCGCTATACATTACGAGATCAATCCTAGGAAATATCTTAGGATTTATCTTCGGAAAAATGTTATGACATATCTTGTAGGAAATCTTACCCTTGTGTGCCATACACGTGAAGATTTTTCCTGTCTGACCGAATGACGTATATCAACATTGTGAAATAGTTCTATTTAATAAAAGTATAAAGTTGAAGAATTACTATGCTAACCACACTGCACATCCCACTGATATTAATATCAGGCGCTATATTGTTAAATTGGATACCTCTAAAAAAAAAAAAAAAAAAAAAAAAAAAAAAAAGCATGTCAGAAGGGTGCTGGTATACTTTTGGCGCACCACATTTTAGAAGATTTACAAGTAAAATTTAATACTTTGCATGAAAAGACATATTTATAAGGAAGAAATTTTTTGGAAGCAACATAATTAAATACAAAGTAATACACCTGTATTTTATGTTTACAACTGTAGGGTTACTAGTGTAAAATCATTATAAATGTTTTAACGACGGTTAAAATAGGTGAGACAATGTTTAACAGAAAGGGTCCAGCTATTTTTTCTAAGAAATGCTACAATTTCGGTAGTTTATATTCACATTAGTTTAGTTTAGGTTGGTTCAGGTTAGTTACGGTTATGTTACGTTAGATTATATTAGTATATGGGTCCAACACAATTTTCAAAAAGTGATAGAATTTCGCTTACTTCTATTAATATTAGGTTAGTTTAAGCTAGTTAACTTCATTAGGTTAGATTTAGTTAGGTTGTGTTAGGTCTAAGTACTTGCATCTTCCATTTCTCCTGTAAATTTTGTATGTTCTGCTTACTTCTGGACCCCTTCTGCGAAACTTTTACGTAAGTGAGTGCATATGAAAGTTGACCGGTGATACTATTTTCCACCACCGGTGTATTTCTGCATAGTTTACAGAAGCTATAATTTATGTTTACGAGTGGAGCGCTACTACCACGATACCATGACAAGTGCTATTCAAACTCTTATCATTGCCAAAACCCACTCGTTTTCACTACATCAACTGACGCGCCTGCTTATATCGCTCGCACCCCCGCACTGACGCTCGGAACCCCGCTTAATCCTGCTCTGGCTCGGTTAAATAGCATTCGTACTTTCTAGAAACAACCTAGCACAACTTGGTTTGCGTTTTTTGCACTATAGTTTTTATACTATATATATATCTTGACCCCGTATTTGTACGCAAATCGTAAAAGAATTGTAGTTTATCAACAATTGCTTTTGTTGGTTCCCTTCAGGGATTTTATCTATGCTATGTAAGATATTTTCATGTCGGTCAACGCAAATCATTTAGGAAATAGTGACAAATTATAATTTTTCAACAATTATTTCGAGTGGTACATCTAAAGTAAACCTGCACGATCAGAAGATACCTCATCATTTGTGTTTTCATTTGTTTTGTTTTCACTTTCTCTCACCTGATGTCGCTTAAATCGAAATCTTACGAATTTTCTTTACGTTCTTTGCGTGCTCTAAACAAGAGAAATCTCATAGGATCGTTCAGAACACAGGAAATGACATGGGATCTGTTGCCATACACGTTGAGATTTTGACTCTAGGATAAATCGTAAGAGATTTCCTAGGATCTATCTTATAGTGTATAGCCGGCCCAAGTGTCACTAGTGTGAGAAAATTCGTAGTATTTTGACGAAAACAGGAAAAAGGTCTTCAATGTTTATGAAGGGATTAATGATTTGGGGAAAACCAAATTGTAGCCTAACGTTCATTCGCTACTATGACTCAACCTTACTGAAAGTGATGAATAAATCTTAGTTTTTCCTTTCCGCCCGAGTCGAGCGGCAAGTTTAGTTCTCTGCCTCGCTGAAGTTGTTCCAATCAGGTGACTAATAAACAGCGGTACAACCCAAACCTTTTCTCATCTCTCTCCCTCTTTCTTTTTTTCTTTCTCTTCATTCTGCGAATTCCTGGAAAGGGTAGTTGTCACTTGTCAGCTTACCATTTCCGCAAAATAACATAGTACAGATGTCAGTTTGTGATCTTTGGGAAAGATTATAGAAAAAATATTGGAATCAATCTAGGACAAATTTACCCTTTGAAAGCGAGGTCAAAACCCTTTCAGAAATAATTGAAAGATAATTACATGAATAATTTTGAGGGAAATATGATCAAGTGAAATGCTATGTGGATAAAATTCCTAGGCCCTGTTTTTTAAAAAATCACTTTCGTTCTTTGTTGTCTGTCCACATGGCCACTTCTATACTATCTAGATTGATAACTTTTTTTTTTTAATTTTTCACTCACATATGTCTGGTGACAATACAATATTTTATAAATTACCGTATACTCATGTGTAATATCTGCATCTCCCTTTTCCTGGAAGTGCAGAAGGAAGAAAATATAGATCCATGTAATGTTCACACTAGCATTTCCTAATTTCAGTTTTTTTCTAATAAATGAATTTCGCAAGGCGCCTGAACGCTGTGGGATTCTACCTAGGTATCATGTGCATAAGTACACCCGTATAAGATAAAATTCGTGTGAAATATCTTGTGCAAACTTTCATTCTGAGTTCGAACAGAAGAGAACCAAGTTTGATAAAGCTGGGTAACGGCTAATGCAACATTTTATGTTCTTGTAACTAAATGAGGTTGGCTTATTTTAAAATTGAGCATGATTTAGTAGTAAATTTATTTTGCATTATACAAATTTGTTTAAATTACGTAATACCTGTCAAAACTTTCTTGACCAGGCCCGCAACCAGCCACTGAAGTTTGGGGGACATAAATATGCTAGGGGGGCAATCGTAACAATTCTAGGTCTCTGTATCAATATCATACGGATGCATTGTGGTTTGAGGGGCTAAAAAAATTTAGGAAGGAACCAGGCCCCCAAACTCTCGTCGTAGTTGCGGGCCTGTTGACGACTATGTAAGTAGATTCCTCAATACTTTATTTCGCAAAATAAACATTACTTTATTTCGCCAAAAAATATTCTTCACTATGTTATATAAAATTTGGATAACTGGACGGGTCAGTGTGCGAATTGAATATTTTTCCCAGGGCAGATGAATTTCACTTATATACGCACCCAGCCATTACACACGTAAGAGAGGGGGAAAAGTTATCCCTGTCCGGGGTTGCATTTGGACCTCCCGAAATGGTTTGGACCCCTCCCAAAATAAATTCCTGCGTACGTCTCTGAGGCAAATACAGATATTAGCAAATACAGATACTTTATCTTTAGGGGTGATATGAAAGGCTATGCATTTTTCTCTGTATCCAACGATGAATTATGGTAACAACCATTCAAACTATTGAGACAGATCAACATGAAGCTTCCATCACAGCAAGCATATATTCTATAGCAGGCACGTATCAAGGGGGGACCTGGGGCTCATGTCCCCTCCGAAACTGAAGCACGTTTTTAATAAACATACTTTTACGTTTTTGAGATTCTTTTGTTTCAAATTACTTCGAGTCTGTCAAAATTTTGGGCAATGTGTTGTCTTCTTTTAAGTCCAAGAACATACCGTGATGCCATTGCCCCTTCGTGGAATAAAAAAAAAAGAACACTTTTAAATAGGATTAAAATTTCGTTTCTGTTCTGTTTACAACTTTAAATGTAATAGAACTATACACTCAGTGTTTTCTTGTTCTTGTTATATGCTATCGCAGACAGTTTCCTTAGTTACATATCTCTCGGAAATATTTGTTTGACTTTCTTTGTGCCACAATACAGTTCATTCAAACTAAACTGGTTCTTATAATGAAAAGTAAGGAAAAGTTTAAGCAAGAATAGAACTGTTACATTATATTATTATTATTATTTTGAAAACAAATTGATATTTTAAAACATTAGAATTACGTGCTTACGAGACTTCCCCTTGTCACCCCCCTCCCCCCGCGAAAAGAAAACCTGGATAAGTGCTTAATATATAGTGATTAAATTCCCATCAAATCAAATAAGTTCTCATGTATCCGAACTTGATACATGGATACATGTATTCAAACTACAGACCAGGAGAGCATAACATGTTCTACAAGATAAAATTTTGAGATGACCAATTTCACATCACATCACATCAGGATTGTGAAGACAAGGGACGTACGCAGGGAGTGGGTCCGGACCCCCCAATATCCTGACATTTTTGTAAATTTAGTCTAATTTTAGGGGGAAATTTACAAAGTTTAATAATTTAGCCTCAAATTGTATTTGAACCCGCCCAAAAGCTTTCGACCCCTCCCGAAATAAATTCCGGCGTACGTCTCTGGTGAAGACTATATCTGAATTCGGTTTTTCGTAATAAATAATATAAACCAAATTTTATATAGGCATATTTAACATTACTGTACTCTTTTGAATAACAGTTTCATGATTTGTTAAGATTGTTTTCTGATTTATAAGATATTATATTAGATTCAGCTAAAAACATTCCACAATATTTTATATGTGGCAACACTAGCGTAACTTGAAGCCTGAGTCCCCATAGCCCTTGGTTATGTGCCCCCTGGGCCGCAAGGCTTGTGGGGGCGCAATTTACGCCTATGTGTGGCATATACTTTTGGGAAATAAACTATTCAATAAAATGATTCTGACAAGTATTCAGTGACATAAATAGAAAATATTTTGTCCAGCAGAATAAGTGGCGTAACAAGATGAAAGACCAAGAGGGGTGCCCCTCCCTCAATTCTGATAGAGTTTGAGGGGCGTCAAAGGTACATAAGATTCATTTTGCAGCCCTCAATAAAACAAAAAGGAGGCAATATTACAAACAAAGAAAATAAGTATATTAGTTATTTCTTTTGTCGGCGCTGACTGACTACGGTCCGCCTTCGGTAGAATCTTTTTATACATAAAGTAGTTACTATATAAATTTTCTTTGTACCGTATATGTGAAATGAACCCTCCAAACATAATGTATAAATAAACATGAATAAAAGAATAAATAATGCTATGTAATATTGCAATCACAGGAGATGTAAACATATGCCTTACTCCCTTTATCTATCTGTTAGGGAAGCGTAATAAAATAGGTTTCCCCCGACATTTTAAACTTCGTTACTCGGCTGAGTAGTGTTTTCTTGTTTTCTCAAAATCAGCTAAACGGAACGTTTTCCTTCTTTAAAAAGTAGTATTACTGTTTTATTACAAACAGTAATAGTTTTTAAAACTATATTGGGGAATAAGAGCTCAAGATTTAAAATTATAGCACTTTTCCGTACGGTAATCGGGTTTGGATGTAAATCTGCGGACAGCCAAATTACTGTACAATTTCCATCTCTAAATCGAACAAAATCTGTTTTTAAATACTTTAGTATTTTATTTCGTAACAGAAGAAAAGACTTGATGGGTTGAAAATATATAAATATTGGGAACAGAAGGAAGAAGTTAAAGGGTTATTACAAAAATAAAAATAACGTAAGTGTATTAGCACGATATTGCGCTCATTAGTACGCGTTTTCGTGCACAGAGAAATAATAATAATAATAATAAAACGTATCAGATACTCCATAGAAACACATTATGTACCAAGCAATACAGAACAAGTAATCATTTCATTTCCTCCTTTTCTCTGCAGGTATTTATTAAATGTATTTAATTTACTGGTATTTCGTATTCTGAAAATGTACAAGAATGGAGATAAAACAAGAAATTCCCATTTATCACAAACTTTCAATACTTTTTTTCCTTTTTCTGAGACTTCAAGGGGGTCCGAATAATGATGAGAATCTTGAAAATATTTTCATTATTTCGGTCACTGGTTCTTAACAATGGCTTAACGCCCCCACAGGCGTTTTCCTTTCTAAACGAGGCTTGGAACAAAAAGGGGCGTTTGCAGGTTGTTTGAAATTTCATGACATGTTATAGACTGTTTTCTTATTATTAGACGAAAACTATGACTTATTTACCAATACAGACAAACATACACGTATAAATATACAAAAGAATTGTGTATATATAAAACAATTATGTTCTTTATGTTCATTATTTGTCAACTGATTTGACTGTATTTAACAATTTTTCATTATTGAGATGGCAACATCGAATTAAACAACAAACATTTTCACACACGTTTTTGCGAGCGGAGGCAAGACCGATTGCGATGCTAACTCCATCTCTGGACGGAGAAATAAAACTCGTGAAAGTCCTTGACTGTTAATAAAGAATCTGTGAAGGTAGATAGCGCCCTTTACGTAAGATGCGTTGCGAAATATCACATTATATTTAAAAAAATATTCTTCTGTATTTCAGTTTTATGCCGTTGCTGTTGGCAGAGAACAGGTAAAGAGTATAATCACTTACAAAAATATTATAAAGTTATGTAGCTATAAAACGAAACAATGTGATTCATCAAGAATAGTTCGGATAGTCAAACGTACGATGTATTCATGAAATACTACATTGACACTAGAATGATATTAATTTCCGTGAAATTTAGTCTTCCTCTTACCACGGCATGGCGCGTCCTCAGGTTGTGGATCAAGGAGAAGGCCTCTACATATAGAGCTTAGCTGCGAATATACTGAATAAGCAGTCGCGGCCAGACGACAAGTAATGTTCCTCCAGCTTGGAGATTTGGTGTGGGACTAACAACCTCATCCTGTAAAAAAAGGCTTGTTCAGATATATTCGCAGAATCCTCGGATAAGAACCGATAACTTGGCAAGATCTCAGCAAAGTAAAATCGACATGAGATATGGAACATGGAATATAAGAAGTCTCTATAGGGCAGGCGCGTTGAAATTTGTAACGAATGAGTTTAGAAGTAGAGGATGGACCTAGTGGGATATTAGGAAGTTAGGTGAGAAGGAAATAGAAGAATCAAGTCGGGAAATTTTGCGTTCTTTTACGAGGAACGAATTAAAAATTACCAACTAGGAGCAGGGCTTTTCGTTCACAAACGAATAATATCAGCAATTACATGGGTTGAATTTGCTAATGATAGATTTTCTATTACTTCTGTTAAGAGTAGGTGATATAATATTATTGTTTTAAATGCACATGCCCCATCAGAAAATAATGATGACAATTTAAAAAAGACAGTTTTTATGAAAGAATAGAACGGGTATTTGATCATCTTCGGCAATACCATATGAAAATTCTGTTATGCGATTTCAATGTGAACGTAGCACAAGAGGCTATTTTCAAACCGATTACAGGGAGTAAATGTCTGCATAAGGAAGGTTGTGACAACGGCGTTAGATTCGTGAACTTTGCAGCATCCAGAAACCTTATCGTGAAGATTACAAAATTTCCACATGGCAACATTCATAAATATACTTTTACTTCATCAGATAGAACAACACTTCACGAGTCAAACTGATCGCGTTTTAGTCGACAGAAGAAAACAGTTTAGCACAACTGATGTTCGGTCGTTCAGAGGAGCTGATTGTGATACTAACTACCACTTGGTAGCAGAGACTATCGCTGAATAAAGAAAATATTCAATATCTGAAAACGGAGCTGTTTAATTTAAATAAATTAGAGGAGAAAAATGAAAATGAAATCTTTGAGTTTTATGCCGGTTAGGCTAAAGGAGACGATGATGATGAGGAATGAATGAAATGGTGGAATAAAGAAAGTGGGAGGAAACGGGAGAACCCCGAGAAAACCCACGCACACGGTGTTTGTCCACCACAAAGTTCACTTGGCGGGGGCTGGGATCGAACCCGGCACTCCAATTAAATTAGAGGAGAGTCAGATGAGAATGGGGCCAGATTGAAGTGTCGAATAGATTCTCGGTTTTAGAAGGTTCGGAGTGCACTAGTGTGCAGGATACTTTGTTGAAATTAGAGATACGATTAAAATTTCAGCAAAAGAAATATTGGGGCACTCAGAAATACGTAGGAACAAACCATGGTTCAACCAGGAATACATTAAAGTAGCAAAGAAGAGAAAACAGAAGAAACAGCGTTGGCTACAAAATCCGAACGAAATAACCACATAAAGTTTCATTGTCATCTGGCGGAAAACTTCCAAAACTTCCAGAACAAAGAAACGCGAGTTTTGAAACCTAAATTAGTTAACTTGAAGATATTAGTAAAAACAAAAACATTCGAGACATGTATAAATGCATCAACGAACTTAAGAAAGGCTATCAGCGTCGTGCTTATACATTAAAGAAAGCCAACGGAACAGTTCTCACTGATCAGGGTAGCATCTTAAATAGATGGAAAGATTTCTTTGGCGATTTACTTAAAACATAGCCAATAACTAATGTTCTTGGACAAAGTGAAATGCACACAGCATAACCGTATATTCCAGAACCTAACCAGACAGAAACAGAAATCGCTATATAAAAAGTTAAAGAAACACACATCTCCGGATGTACATGAAATTTTGGCTGAGTTAATTTTAGCTGGAGAGGAAAAATTATAGAGCAAGATACACAAAATCATTCTTCTTATCTGGAACAAGGAGGAATTACCACAAAAGTGAAAAGAATCATTGTCCCAGTTCAGAAGAAAAACAAAACTTATTCCAATAATTATTAAGACATTTCTATTGTCAACATCCAATAAATTCTCTTAAAAATTCTATGAGCAAGATTGGCTCCATACACAGATGAAATTATTGGAGATTATCAGAGCAGGTTTAGGTAAAATCGATTAACTGTGGTCCAGATATTTACCATTCGACCAACACTTGAAAAGAAATGGGAATGCAATATCCTGGCATATCAATTATTGACTTTAGAGTCGTATAAAACATGTACATGCTTACAGGATTTGGAATACCGAAAAAGGTAGATTAATTAAGATAAGTTTAAATGAATCCCAAATTAAGTCCGGGTAGGAAAATTTATGTCTACGAGCTTTAACGCAAGAATGACCTGAAACAAGGAGATGCGTTGTCGCCATTATTATTAAATTTTGTTCTGAAGAACACTACAAGGAAAATCAAAGACAACAATCAGGTCCTAGAGCTGAATTGTATTCACTAGGTTATGGCGTACGCTGATGTAAATTAATAGGAGACTATATAACAATAGAAAGGATTGCAGAAATCTTAAGTAACGCTTGCAGGGATATGGGATTAGAAGTAAATGCAGATAAAACTAAATACATGGAAGTTTGTTGGGATCGTAATACTATATTGTATGGATGCGTTAAAATATCAAATAATATTTACTTTCGACAAAGTGGATACCTCCAAATATCTAGGATCATTATTAATAGACCAAAACTATAATCACTAAGAAATTTGATGTCAACTGAAACTAGGAACTCGTGTTATTATTCAGTTAAAAATCTTTTGTTGTCGCGAATTCTGTTGAAGAATTTGTAGCTTAAAATATAAAACGATAATCATACCTGTTGTGCTGTATGGTTGCAATGACTCTGAGGGAAAATCGCAGACTGAAAGTATTTGAAAACAAGATTTTTAGACCAATATTCGGGCTTCAAGAGAAACAGGAATGTGGAATGGCGGAAACTTCATATCGAGAAAGTGCATAATTTATACGTTTACCAAACATTGTTAGGGTCATCAAGTCTAGGAGGCTCAAATGGGCAGGTCATGTAGCCAGAATGGAAGAAAATAGAAACTCTTTCAAAGTTCTAACTGGAAATCCAAATAGGAAAACGACCATTAGGAAGACCGAGGCGCACATGGGAGGACAATATTAAAATGGTGCTCGCAGAGATTAGAGTATAAAGTAGAAAGTGGGTCGAGTTGGCTAAAGACAGAAATGAATGGAGAACTTTTGTAAACGCGGCACTGAACCTCCAGTGTCCATGGACCGTAGGGCTATATTAATTTGTTGATATATTTAGCTTCTTTTTATTTGACAGAAAGGTTATTACACGAACTACAAAAGTATTTCTGTAGTAAATATGATTTCGATTCGATTTTTCCACAAATTAGCTATTTACGTTAATACTGAAACAAATTTGATGATGATTTTGATATAAAATGGCATCCATACTTACTTTCAAATCTCTCTCTCTCTCTCTCTCTCTCTCTCTATATATATATATATATATATATATATATATATATATATATATATATATATATATATATATATATATATATATATATATATATATATTTATATATATACCCGTTTGTATGGGCGCCCTTTTAGTAGACTTGTCCACCGCAGAGTTGGTGTGGGTCAATGAAAACTTGACCCACTGACCCACCACCCACATTGACCCATGACCCACCACCCACTGTGACCCACTCTGACCCACGACGACCCACTGTGACCCACCACCCACCATGAACCACTCTCTCTCCACTATGACCTATTCTGACTAACCAAAATCCATCATCAACTCTGAACACGATCCACGGCCTCTTCTGTACTGACTAAAGAGTTTACACTTGAAATAAAACAAGACTGTGAAATTGTCACTAATCGGAGTTTGAATTTCTAGTCAATCGCTCAATCACCACTCTGTTAGAATAACGGTGGATCTGACCTTTATGATATAAAATGGTAAAGTGTTTGTCAGTTAGAACATTGAAACAGTTCGAGGTGGGGGGAAATTAGTTTGTACCTATAATATACTTGTACTAAGAGAGTATTCTTGCAAGTGTTAATTTCTGAACGCATTCCAAAAGGAACTTCTATTCGCAGGAAAATACCCCTGTACAATATGGAAAAGGTTATGGTTTCTCAGTTCACAGTATTTTTCTCACAAAAGACTTGAAAAATCAGTTTTTCATAGTCTATAAAGGTGCTCGGGTACCCTTTACTTATCTCCATAAAGTATGCTCATAATCGTAATTTGTGTAATCACTAAAAACACCACGTTAAATTTAAGTTACAAATATGCATATATTATGAATATTTATTCAAAGTAGTTTACTTAAAGCATAGAAGAGACTTATTAAAAAATAGGTACAAAGTTGAATAACACAAATAAACCTTTACTAATACAAGTATACATTTTCTATAATTCGTAATTTTCCACCTTAAAACAAATCTGAAATCGGGTTTATTTCCTGTTGGTGACTTTTTCGTGGTAAATCATCCGCAGCGGAATGATGTCCATCCTTCAGCCAAGAAATAACTAGCTCGTGTACTTTGAGCTTGTCTAGCGGTGGGCCATTAACATTGATGAACAACAAGTTAGACAATGTTTGAGCACTTAGTCTATCTCTAATATCAGTCATCTGTAAATTCATAAGGGGGAAATCCCCTTCGCACTCTGTCGTGGAAATTGATAATATTTCTACCCGATTTCTGCAACTCCTCATCGATAATCTTCTTGTTAGACTTAAGTCTGATAACGATTTTTCTTAGTTTTGAACTACTCAGCAAGAAGTATAATCTCTCTATCACCATACAACATCTTTTCCATATCGAAAATGTCAGTTGGCAATGGCGACTCATGGAGAACAGACACTTCATCTACCACGCCTTCGATAGGGAATCTTGTGAACAAATTATCAATTAAAGCCTGATAAACTGATGATTTCTTATTTGTTTATAAATTTAATTTTTGTAATTACACATGAAGGTTTGATGCCATTACTTAGTTCCCTCCCAGGTCTAGAAAGCGAAAGGGAACGAGGTTCCTGGAAAGTGTTCAGAGGTGAATGGGAATTTCCCTCCTTCTTCCCCTTCAATTACCACACTGCTGTTTGCCATGTGCCAAATTACGATGAATTTAAATTAAATTATCATAGTATAATTATTTCGTTGTTGAATTATCAATACTTTTCAGTGGAAATGGATAAAAATTTGAAGGTTCCAAATCAAGGTAAGTAGACCAACGTAAAGGGGAAAAAAGTGCGTACAATCCAAACTTAAAATTTCCGTGTAATTAAGCTTACAGTAGAAATTTTATGCCTAATTTAGTCACACGTTTTTGGTTTGATTGCCCTGTGCTGTAAGCGCTCCATATAATAAACATAAGCTTCAGCAATTATTATAGTAGAAAGCAATAGATATATGAAGCCAAGCACTGTATTTTTTGTTTCTGATTTTTTCTTAAATAACATCGATCGTTTTCGATCATTTTTACAAACCAACTCACTACCAATTTTCCATATATAGAAAGTGCCCCCTCCCCCCACACACATAAATGAGACTTTTAAAAAATGCTAGGACACATTCTGTTTATTTTCAATAAAGAGTTAATACACTGAATTTCAGCACCGTAAGTTTAACGGTTTGCGAGATAGCTACTCATTTTTTTCGCAAAAATTCGGATCCTCTCTATCTACTTAGGATATTATGCATTATAATAAAAGCAATATAACATCCCAGTTTGGATTAAGGCCTAACTATATACCAAAAGTAATTTCATTTAACTTTGCAATTTGACCGTGATAATCAGGCACACATAGTTACATTCAATTTTTTATATAATAATTTATATATTACAGTGATTCAAAAATGTATTTTTTCCAGTAGTTAGCTCCTCTAAAAACTCACAGATCTCGAAAGCCAAGTAGTAGTAGAAGTCCTATTGCTATTATTACAATTAAAAATATCAATATCCAAAAGTCCTGAGGTTCTTTTTTCACTTGGTTAGATATACTCACCTCAGGTAAGTAGACAGAAACAAGTGGAAAAGGAAGGGAAATGAAGGTCTTGAAAGTAAAATGAAGACAAATTTACCAGTCTTCAGAAGATACTCTCTACAATGCAGTGAGCAGAGAGGGTCGGTAGATCATACTGAGTCGGTGGGTCGCAGTGGGTCACGTGGGTGGTGGGTCGCAGTGGGTCACGGTGGGTGGTGGGTCGCAGTGGGTCATGGTGGGTGGTGGGTCGCAGTGGGTCATGGTGGGTGGTGGGTCGCAGTGGGTCACATGCTGTTGACCCACGACCCACTGACCCACTCAGAAAACTTGACCCACTCCATCTCTGGTCCACCGCCCTCATTACTATCCCAGCACGGGCCTGATACAAGCAGTAACGCTTTCTTTTTAACTTATTTATGGATTTTCTTTGTAAATTCGCGGTTCAATTTTTTATATATTATTTTGAACTTCAGTGCAACTCCGTCTCGGTACTTTTCTTTTAGTCCTTTTACTAAGTTTCTTTTACATCCCATGTATCTTCGTTGATGGTTTCATTATACCGTATAATACTCGCAGATTTCAAAATACTACCACATACTATTTAGTTCTTGTCAATTCCTCTCAACTCAGTGTCGGATTGGACACTGGCGAGGCGGAGATTTCCGCCTGCGCCCACCCTCTTATGGCTCCCCTTTGTTACAATAAAATAGGCTTAGATGTATTGAACTTAGACAATTTTTGTTAAAATTTCCATTATTGTCTTTATATCATGTGACAGAGTTATTGCAGATTTGTGTAGCTTATAGGCTATAAGCTGTTAAGTCGCCATGCTCTCTTCGTTGCGGGTGCCAGCACTGCCAGATATTCTTGGTGATATGTAAAAACTCAGTCTGATCTAGTATTATCACAAGTGGCCTTGTGACTGCTGATGGCTCATTCTCTTGTTGCGTTATTTGACTGTGATAGAGTTATAGTGTCAGTGTCGAAACTCGAGGTACTTCTTTAATTAATTGGTGCTTTTGGACTTGAAAAAAAAAAGGCATTTTCCTAGTGCCAACAGCAGACATGTCTGTCTTGTAGATTTGGCAGACACAGTGACCCTTATACAGAGTCGTTCTGACGCGTGATTAGTGCCATACTAAAGAGTTCGATTAACATAACGTTCCTGCAGTAGTCAAGACTTTAGTATGACGCTAATCGTATGTCAAAAATACTCTGTATAAGGCCCACCGCTTCCACAACAGAAGGTTCTGAAATCGGAGCAGAGAATCAACTTAGTTGCCCCTCTGTGACTTCAACAGATGATGAAGATGACCTAGGACTATTTATTGCACCTGACAGAAACGAAAGTATTGACTTACGTTTCTTGAACATCATCCTATACAGCCTGTCACTGACAAGGGTACAAAATTTCCATTTGCTCATAAACGTGTACTATCGTGTTCTCCCAAATGGAGATTTAGTTCAACGAAGTTGTCCTGTAATACTGAAATCAAAAGTACATATTACAATATTTATACGGTATTCTCCAATGGCATTAACAGTCCTTTTGTTACTGGATTTAAGTTGGGTCAAAAACAACATTCAACAGCCATACAGAAACCAGTGGCGGCCGGTGGATTGTGGTTTCGGGTGTTGCAGTACGAACGATAAGAGACACAAGATATAAAGTTGACTCATTGACTAATCAGCATAACTTTAGATGCAAATGCTATGTGACATGTTAAATAAAATTCTGTTTTTGAAAAATAAAAAATGCAGAACATTTTATCCGATTAATCACCTTAATTAATTAGTAAGTTCATTCTCCTCTCTTTGATTGGAGCAAATCTGCCTAATACATGCTGGTTGAACTCTGGTATTCTTATTGTCAGGTCTTTTTCTATGGAAAGCATAACCAATGGTGATAACCTTTCTTGGGACATTCAATTCCTTGAAAGTGTCACTTCTTTCTCGTGTGGAAAAAAACTTCTCGTCTTTTGCTGACGCCATAGGTTTAGTTAATATTAATTTCAGAAGCTTTGTAGATTCACTAAATATTTTTTCTACATTATTGCGAACGATTCATTCTAGCAAACTCAGTCCCTGACAGTGATCCGAATTCCTCTTCAGCGTTGACTGAAGAGAGTTCGTAGCAGAAATTAGTGTTATAAAAAAAATGTACATTGAACACACTTTATTCACAGTTTATCCAGGAAAATTTAAAATAAATTGAGGAAATGTATCTGGTGCAAACAACACTACTGCCATAAGATATCCTGTAAATTTAAACTGGATTTTTTTTTGAACACTCTCCTGAATTGCCCTTTGCTTGTTTTGTCTAAGCCTTAATTGCAAAATTTTTCTCAGTTGAAAGCTGGTCAATGTTTTTTGTAAGTTATTTACAGAAGTCATGTTATACAATTCATCCTGAATTTGTAGGTTATTTACGGAAATAAAGCACACACAATAAAATTAAACCTGATAATTAAAAACCAGAACAGTTGATACAAAATAGGTACTGGTATATGAATTCCGAATGTCACATATTCATACATCAACACACACACATGTGCGTAAAAGAAAAAAAAACTACATTCCAAATCATCCGTCTTGGTTGTTACACAATGCACGATGAACACAATATACTTCCACATGAGGCGAAACAATGCTTACCAATGTGATATGTTCTGGAAAGGAAACCTCGAAACCCGCCATATGAAGGATCAGCATGTAACAGAAGCCAAAAAAACAAAGAACATCAAAACAAACAGCACTGCCAGTTCTACACCCAGAAATGTAACTGGGAGGGGTCCAAAGTATTTGAGGGAGGTCCAATACGTCTACATAATATGGAACCTGTCTTATACTGCACCCGAAAAGACGGTAAGTAATTCTTACTTACTGTCATCTATATTTTTAGAAAAAAATGATAGAACGGTTATTTTTATAAGAAAAGAAGAGTACATGATGCGTAAAATAAAATATTTAGCCTACATCCATCGTTTCTCTGTTAAACAAGTATAGTTCGTTAAGAAAGTTGCAAATGTTAGTCAAGTTTCGAAATTTTTGCGAGGTCCGTACCCGGTGGACCCCCTCGTGGCTACGCCCCTGTGCATTGCTAACTAGTCCCAAATTCAATGTAGCCTTCCCCATCATACAGTTTTATGTGGAAATTATTGTAAGATATAATTTAATGGTTTATTAAATATACTGGAGTGTCAAAACTGGATCTGTGCTAACTATCTTCCAATGTTTCAAATCCAATAGAACATCTTATCTAACTTGTTATGTCTAAATGCTTTTACACCAACAAACATAAATGCACTGATTACTCTTTATATATTTATTCCACTAAATTCCATATCCCCATGAGAGTATCCAATATAAATCCAGATTCCATTAACTTTTCATCTATCTATTTCCTACTCACAGATTACACTTATCGAAATAACATCAAAGATTCCTAAATACCCATATCCATCTTGATATGATAATTTGTTTTTACACAGTGTCATCCCTAGCAACTAATATTCCATATCTAGGCATGTGCTAACTTCTATAACCTTTGTTATCCATACTCCATAGCCTCATTCCCAACACTCTCCCCCTTCCATAAATTGAGACAAACTTGATTATCACAAAAAGTATTACTATTATACCGAACAACTTAACCTAATTCAGATTATAAGAACAAATATGTGGATAACTCACGTAAACTAGTTTCTTTCGAATACACTATTCATAATCACAATTAATTAAGACCATTGCATTTTTATCTAAGATTCTGTTTCGCTCAAATCGTTTACAGATCATCATTAGTTCCTTTCTTCTTTTTCTTACCGAGCATCATTAATTGATTCATTAAATATTTAATCTGATTCTGCATCTTCACTTGATTCTCAATTATTAACCCAAGTTGATCCTCCATTTTCATTCCACTAATTGCTTTTTCATTTGCACTTCTTCTCTCTTCCACTTCCTGCCCTCTGTAATCCATATTCTTGCCTTCTGATTGTTTGAGAAATTTTGTCTTCCATCTCTTATCATCCAGGTAAGATTTAGTTGCCGATAATTTTGGTTTGGTACCGTTTACTTCTTCTGATGTAGAAGGTGATCTTGGAGAGGAGTCTGTAGCCTTAGGGCTTGAAATATACAGTTGAGTCAAATCTCCAAAAAATATGCTAGGTGAACTACTTTTAAGTTCATCTTCGCACGTATTTTCACCATTTGCCTCATCTACAGATATCGTATCCAATCTTATGATGTTAGCCAAAGTATTTAATTCGTCCAGCTGTTGTTTATCTGTATTATAGTCCTCTTTAATCGCCTCCATAATTGATATCGGTGGCTCTTGATTATCTTTAGAATATGGAACAGTGCCAGACTGACAAACTCGAGCGAAATGGTTTTTGCGATTGCAATTGATGCATTGTTTTCCCCAAGCTGGACAATTTCCTTTCCTATGTTGTCCTCCACAAAACTTACAATGACGTATGATAGTAGGTAATGCTTCAGTAGATGATGAGACTGCAACTTGTCTTTGGTTCATCCTTCCGTGAAATACCTTGTCCTCTTTCTGATGTATAACATTGCAATATGAATTTGATGACGATTTAAACATTAGCAATTGCTTCTCCGTACTGTCCATTGTTTGTGCTATCTCTATTGCTTTTTGGAAAGTGAGATTCTCAGTATTCAATAATTTCCGTCTAATTGCTTCATCACCAATACCAAAAACAAATTGGTCCCTTAAATTATCCTCTAAGCAACATTTATAATCACAGTAAGCTGATTGTTTTTTCAGTTCCAGAACAAAGGAAGGTATTGATTGGCATTGCTTTTGTTTAATGGAATGAAATTTATACCTTTCAGAAATAACATTAACTTTTGCAGCATAATGCTCTTTCATAGCTTTTACAATATCCTGATAAGATCTACTGGAGGGTGATTCAGGCCAACAAATATTGCATAACTCTTCGTATGCTTCTGTTCCCATGACTGTAAACAAAGTGGATATTTTCCTATCGTCAGGTATTTGTGCAGCAATGCACATGTGTTCGAATCTCTCGATATATGATTGAAGTCTATCATTTTGGATATCCAGAGGTGGAAAACTAGGAATTGCCGTCATCTTCACAGCTTTAAGCGTAAATTCTTTGATTCGACTGCGCCAAATGTAAGATATAATTTAATGGTTTATTAAATATACTGGAGTGTCAAAACTGGATCTGTGCTAACTATCTTCCAATGTTTCAAATCCAATAGAACATCTTATCTAACTTGTTATGTCTAAATGCTTTTACACCAACAAACATAAATGCACTGATTACTCTTTATATATTTATTCCACTAAATTCCATATCCCCATGAGAGTATCCAAT
This sequence comes from Thermobia domestica, assembly GCF_964235325.1. Taxonomy (NCBI): domain Eukaryota; kingdom Metazoa; phylum Arthropoda; class Insecta; order Zygentoma; family Lepismatidae; genus Thermobia; species Thermobia domestica. Next base: position 267,821,958 of record NC_137462.1, read on the forward strand.
ATAAATCCAGATTCCATTAACTTTTCATCTATCTATTTCCTACTCACAGATTACACTTATCGAAATAACATCAAAGATTCCTAAATACCCATATCCATCTTGATATGATAATTTGTTTTTACACAGTGTCATCCCTAGCAACTAATATTCCATATCTAGGCATGTGCTAACTTCTATAACCTTTGTTATCCATACTCCATAGCCTCATTCCCAACAATTATCAAGAGTATAAAATATACTTATTTTATAAAAGAAATATATTTATGCTAAAATGCTATCCACAGAAGGGGTGGGGGAAAGCGTTTCTACATACTGACTTATTAATATTTTATAACAACACCGTCTCAGGGTATTGTAAAAAAAATTCAGGTTATATTAGCTTTAGATTTCTTAACTATGGAGTATATAATACGTTTATATAAACGAGTTTATCAGAAGATTTCAAATTCTTGTTTAGTGGCCAACCAAGAATGAAAGAAAATTCAACATCGTTAGACTTAAGTTGTACATTAAAAAAAAATGAATAATCAGAATTGTATAAACTTAAATTTATGAACATTATTTGAAATCATAGAATCAAATTTTATGATTATTTTATTCGTGCCAATCAACAAACAATTACATCATAATAGATATTAAAAGAAGAATTGTTTCATTAAACATTTGCCTCCATCGTGGTATGTCGAAGACACTTTATCGACATTTTATGGAACTCTGTTATTACAGCGGTCTAATATAACACATTGTTTAGATTCTCTAACATATTTTCGTTAATACACATAGAATATTCATTACCACTCAAGGAATTGGCGATCCATCCTCTATACTTATGTATTTACAAAAGAAATTTATTTGGGCGTTCATTGCTTATAATATCCCTGTCATTCGTCAAATGAAATGCAAACATAAGCCGTATTATCGCTACTACATTTTCATTTTAATTTAAAAGTAAGTAAGTAACATTATATATTACTTCACGTTAGCCTATGCATCATTCACATAATACATCTAATATGAAAAGCACTACTGTTAATGGAAAATGAGATATTTACAAATGTTTAGCGAAAAAAAATCTACATCTACACGACAGGGTCCAAATACTAGAACGCCTTTTCAGAACTATTATCACTTTAACTTATTATTATTTTAGTTCACAACTAGTTAAACTTGAAGAGTGATGGATACGCATAATAAATCCTATTCTATTTAAGAATAGCAAGTTGAGTGACATTTCAACTGTATCGGTTTCCGACGAGGCAAATATATGTTTAGTATGTAGGCACGAACATCTAATTTCACACCGTAATCATGGCACGTTTAAAGTAAACATCTACCTAAACTATGAAGACAAAACATAGCACGAAGTGGTATTTTTTAGAAATAATAATATTGAAATCCGGAGGTATGTCCAAAGTAAAGTTTTACAGAATCGGCACAGACCGATTATTCACACCTATATCATCATGCAGTATCAATAGCGGAGGACACATTAGTTTAAAATTTCCCTAACCTACAAAACTAAATATATGGTACAAAGCAATGTAAAAAAAAAATGAGATTTAGCGACACATTTAACAAGAAGAATGAGACTTTTCCTAACCTACACAAATGTATTACAAGGTAACATGAAAAGATACACGAAAGAAATTTCAAGTTACTAACCTATATTACGAGACAATATGAAAGGGCACACGACAAAATATTGAAAGGCACGTTCAAAGTACAATTTTACCGAATCTGCACGGTTCGAGCATACAGAGATATATCACGAAATAATATCAAGGAGCACATTAAGATTTAGCAGCATGTACGAAATGGAACTTTTCCCTAACCTACACAAGCTAGCTACCTATACAAATATGTTGTTAAAAGAGCACGTTGATATATAGAGGCACTCTCAAAGAAATTTCACCATAACGTTTACAAACAACATATATTACGAAGCAATATTAAAATCAGACGAAATGTACCATGAAGCACTTAAGAATTCTAACCTGGACCATCAAATTGTCTTCTGAAATAATGTACTGAAGGCGCACTAGAGGTCCGCTCAGAGTAACATTTACCGTATCATTTATAGACGAAATATTTAGAGGTGCGTTCAAAGTAAAGTTTTCCGTAACAAAAGCAAAATATATCACAAGACAATACGAAAAGGCACATATTAGATTTAGAAGCACGGACAAAATTAAATTTTCTAACCTAACCAATATAAAAGAAAAACATGGTATATTATGGGACACACATTCAAAATTAAATCTCACCTAACCTACAACAAATATTTCACAAGACACCGTAATGGGACATAATTTAGACATGTGTTTAAAGTAATCCTACCTAACCTAAACATTCAAAAATCTCAGAGTACATTACTATTAAGAGGTACGTTCAAAGTAAAGGTTCACCATAATATCTACATACAAAATTTCAAGTTCACGTATCAAACACATAGAATTTAATAATTCAATCACATATGCTTATGTTATACCGTATGAGTGGATAAACGTGATGAGTATGGAGACGCGTAACGCCCTTCGATTTAGCTACCCATATTGATTCTTAAGAATTCCATTTGGTAAACTGTTATACTGTTTATAGTCAGAAAAAGGAAAACAAAGGATAAATATTACCCGTTCAACAGTTTCCACAGAGGATTATGTAAGTCCAACCTTCAAATCCACAGGGTAGGTTCCATCTACCTGCTTCTTTAAATATCGAGAACTGATGTCCCCGGAATACCAGCTCAACTTCCTATTGTAGGATGTCGGTCTCGTAAACCGACGCAACCAACTTCGACTGTTATATCTCCCGCTCCATCACTCTATCTGACTAGTAATGGCGGAGATAATACTCGGTGGCCTTCGGCCGAGAAATTTTAATTATTAATTTTTCAGTCAGACTCCTCGATTCTCTTTTTTTCCAAATAGTAACTTAAGGTTGTCGGAATCAACACTTTAGACAAGGTTTACTTCCAGATTAAGAGCCCTCACTACTTCTCGAGCATGTCAGATTTCAGTGTTCTGGGAGCATGGAGAAGGGTAGTGTAGGTGTGGCCATTCGCCTGTCAGTCGAACTCGTCCTGTAGTGTTTCCACTTTGCATTAAATATCGTTATCGGTACTTACACATTTTCCTCTTGTTTTGTCATTTGTTAGGAAAATTCTACCACATTCTCATAGGTGACGTACTCACACAAAAGATACTACAAATTTCTTACTGTTCTTCTTACAGAACGTTAACTTTCTTGTCGAATTATTTTTTTCCTTTAGACAATTCTTTCGTATCAGATATGGTAACCCTGAAATTCCGCCCAAAATAGTTCTCATCAATAAAACGTAAATTTCGGTTATAAGTTTTCTTTAAAACTTTTCACTGCTTGAAAACAATCATAGTGAACCTTCCTGACATCCCTACAGACACTGATCTCAGCATAAACGATGAATCCTATACTTCTGGGACAGTTTACTGCAATACTTCCGCGATGCTTGAATGGCAATGAAGTTGCATTGTAGTCGACTTTGAAACTACCCTGTGCTCTGCAACAGCGCTAGAGATGTGAATAAGCGACATACCACACACACACAAATACACACACACACTCACAACGTGTGAACACAGGTTCCTCTTAGAAACGCGCGCGCAGACTTTTGATACCTGCCGGACAGATAGTAAAATTTTTCCCGCACTCCACAGTCCATTGACACGGTTTCCAGCTGTGGAGGAGACCTTTCAGTTTGTCAAAAAGATGAAGGTACTTCGTAATGAGAACTGCTGTGTTGCGTTTCCTGAAGATTGTTTTTTTTTTTTTTTAAGTCTTCCATTGTAAGAAAGCAATTTCAGAAACGTATAGCACAATACTTCACACGCAAAAAATGCTAATACAGTGGCGTCATTAAAATATTTTGTTAGGGGGCTGAAGATTTTTTGGGGGGCATACTTCCCAACAACCCAAAAACTCCGTTTAGTATTTTAGAATCATCTTCAATCAAGGACACAATGAAATTCGCTTTTGGGCGAGGGGGGGGGATATTGTTGCTGCTCTACGCTTTCATATTTTTGGTATCATAGTCATGTTTATTTGTTTCACTTTTATCGCTACGGAAATGCACATCTTGTACTTCATCGATTCATTCAGATACAATCACGCAATTTTGTTCTTTCTTCATGATAGTTATTTTTCTTGATAGTTATTTTTCCTAAAAATACTCCATGAGAAACTTCTTTCTCAGCAATCTTATTTTATATTCGACTTCTGACCTGCCTGAAATAGTAATACAATAAGGTAAAAAATGGGCAATAATAAATAGCATATAAAATTTCTTAAAAGTTATCCATCTAAAATTTGCCGCATGAGATAGTTTGTAGTTGAGACCTCACCTTGCGGAAACTAAGAAGTAAAATAATGAGAAGTTCAGTTCACATAGTATTTCCAAGTGAGAAATACGATAGAAAGGCATAATTACATCCAGTAGCGTATTTACGATTTTGTTTCGGAAGGGGCTTTCCTAACTTTCGGGTGAAGGAGCTTTGCCTGGAAATGTGAGAATTCTGCAAGATATTTCAGTTATTTTATTATAGTAAGTAAGATTTCGGGGGGGCTTAAGCCCGGAAGTCGCCCTAAATACGCCACTGATTACGTCATAGTTATAATAGCTATCGCTTTTCTCAGTTAAATCTAACACATCAACAAGCATCTGTAGTCGCTTGCCGAAGACTGAACTTCACATTGAGAACTCTATAGAGAACGCGTTACTGTTTGTTGAAGCAAAAAGAAGGCAACCCAATATATCCTGAGTCTACTGATGACGTGTTAGTATCTTACCTTTGAAATAAATTTCTCAGTATATAAAGTATTTTCAGTGTGAGATTTGGGAGGGGTGCTTGGAAGAAATTTCCGGGCTTTAAGCCCCAAATAAGGCCTAGTGACGCCACTGTACATATAGTCGTCTTCTGAAAATCAAAACGAAATTAGGTAAGTAAATATGTATATTTTTAAATAAAGTACTTACATACTGAACTTGTGTAACTGTACCAAAATTCTGCTTATAATATTTTTCGTATAAACGCAAATTCTGCGTTAGAGCGTTATGTGACGTTCGTCTGAATTTGTACACTTTGTGCAGTGTATGCTTCTTGTTGATTGTGCTGCCGCCTAGTGGTGTTAAAAGACAGGATAGAAGAAGAGGAAGAGGAAAGTTATGAGAGGACAACTAGTTTTTCGTTGTGTTGTGTTGGTGTGTGTGAATGTGAGTGACTCAGCTATTTTGCTGATCACTACAATATCTCGTCCTCAAACGTTTTTTTTAAGTGGAATGTTAGTTACCTTGTAATTTAGAAATCCATCTCTGTCTTCGAATATGTAGAAATTATTAACGAAAACAGTATTATTAACTTGAACATTTTGGCAATTCTTATGCAACTCATTATCAAAACAAATTAGCCCCAAGTGGTATTTTATAACAACGAGGGGGCGTGTTGGAGACTAAAAAAGAAAACACAAAGGACTTGGAAGGTGGTACTAAAACGCAACGGACATGTAGTAAACGACCAACACAAAAATATTTCAAAACTAGTCAACTCCTGATCAAAACCACGACATAATGTCATCAATGTGTTCACTTGCAATAACTGTCTGCTAAATTCTCAATATTGGAAGAAAGGACGATCTTGGTGAGTGGATTCGACGGATATATAGTGTTCCAACCTAAAATGTGATCACGTCTTTCATCAAGCCATGGCGGACAATATAACGAAGTTAGTAATAAAGTGCACTTACAAACTCATTACGTAAATGGGGCGAATAATGTAAGGGAAAGTTTGTTTATCTCAGGTACGTTTATTCATTTTAAATAAATGGCACAATAAGATATAAATTTGTCAGTTTTTCTTTTACAGATTGCATGACGTAATAAGAAGGTGATTGTTGGATAACCTGTGCACGGTTCTTGAAAGTAGGTGATGCTCTCGTCTATTTTCGCAATACGCCTTAGATCTTCGCCCAGGTGGTTCCCGTCCGAATCTGGACCGTAACGGTGAGGTGTATCGCACCTTCCTTGGGCGATCGTCGTGGGGACGAACTTTCCGTACCCGTGAATAAAATAGTGCAAAGCTGTATTATTTGCGGGCAGGGAGTAGGGAGTTCTTCACGGAGGCCGGTTAAGGATGGTGTGCACTCTGCAGCGCAATGCTGCTAGAACCCCGGAACCGTAATAGAACGGCTGAACCCTTCACCGTAATACTTGCATACAATAAAAATTCTCACATCACAGAAACAGACACTTTTTGCTGAGTCCATTATTTCCCTTAAATGACTATATAGTAAACAACAAGATGAAAAAAAAAGACACAATGCTCAAATTGGTTATATTTACATATTATCCATACACTGAATAACTTACGTTTCGATTCCGTTTCCTTTCCCACTCCCTCTCTCTTTTGCAGGTACCGTAAGACGCGGTTACTTTGCACACGATTTAAGGTATTTTAAAGAAAATCGCATGTAACTTAGAAACGTTATAATTTAGAACACTGTATTTTAAACATATGATAGCTAGAGGTATGTGGAAAACATTCGTATAAGTTCATTAGTAAAAATTCAGTATGACCATAGTTACTGAAATATAAACTTTGGTGAAAAGTAACCCCATAGTTGGGGTCACTTTGCACAACATACAAAAAAGTATGTTAACATACGCATATAACGTTTCTGTGCAATGTTTTCCCTTCAGTATTTATACATTTTACTTTCTACACAAAAGTGCATACAGTTTACAAATATTGATACTAGAACGAGAGTAGTATAAAAATGAGGCTTCTGCGCCACTGACCCTCTACCCACTTTCTCGGTCCCGCCTGAAGCAGACAACGAGTTTCCCAGTGCCGCCTGACACACTATGCCGGAAGACACAGGGAGGATACGAGAAATCGAGCATCGTGAACCGTCCACCCACGGTCTTTTACGACCTCCATTTTAGGGGTGAATTTGTTCCCTTTTACGAGCACTTTTAAGGGGGTATATTCATTCTCTTTTACGACCTCCATTTTAAGGGGTGAACTCGTTCCCTTTTATGAGCATATTTTTCCCAACCCCTACGAACACATAGAAGAACATCATACTACGTAACATAACGAACATACAGCAGAACAGACTCGTTCCCTTTTATGAGCACTTTTTCAACCCTTATTTTAATTATGAACACATAGAAGAGCAGATAACACATAAGAGTACGTAACACACAGCAGAATAGATAATACATAGCACAGCTAATAAGAGAACATGGCTTATTTTTCAACCCTTATTTTAACATAACAGAAATTACATACGATTACGAACACATAGAAGAGCAGATAACACATAAGAGTACCTAACATAACAAGGGTGAACTCGTTCCCTTTTATGAGCATATTTTCCAACCCCTATTTTAACATAGCAGAAATTATGAACATACAGCAGAATAAGATAATACATAAGACTCGTTCCCTTTTATGACCTCCATTTTAAGGGGTGTACTCGTACCCTTTTATGAGCACATTTTTCAACCCCTATTTTAACATAGCATAGAATACATGGAGTCTATGAACATACAGCAGAGCAGATAACAAACACAACCACCTCCATTTTAAGGGTGTATTCATTCCCTTTTATGAGCATATTTTCCAACCCCTATTTTAACATAGCAGAAATTACATTGAGACTATGAACACACAGCAGAACAGATAATACATAGCACAGCTAATAAAAGAACATGGCTTATTTTCCAACCCCTATTTTAACATAGCAGAAATTACACTGAGAGTACATAACACACAAGGGTGTATTCATTCTCTTTTATGAGCATATTTTCCAACCCCTATTTCAACATGACAGAGACTACGAAACATGGCGGACATAGCACAGGGGGTGTATTCATTTTCTCCACCCCTAATTGAACATAGCAGAAATTACACTGAGAGTACGTAACACACAAAAACCTCCATTTTAGGGGTGGACTCGTTCTCTTTTATAATTACTTTTCCAACCCCTATTTTACCATAGCAGATTTTTCAACCCCTATTTTAAGACAATGAATACCTATGTAACATAGCGATTCGATACGCTCTTTGAACCGATTTGGATGAAACTCGGCATATGGAGGTTTTCGATCATGCTAATTACAAATATCACACTTATTTTTACCTGGGTCCTATAGTTTATGTGGCATACGCCCTTTCTAGGACACTTAAAACCTAATTACTCGAAAACGGAGCCACATACTCAGGTGCTGTTTCCACATTTAGCAATAGGTCATCAGGTACTACATGTCCCAAAATTAGTGGTCATCGAGGTCAAAGGTCAACATACTTAAAACCCAATAACTCGAAAACGAAACCACATATTGAGGTGGTGTTTCCACATTTAGCAATTGGTCATCAACTACTACAAGTTCCAAAAATAATGATCATCGAGGTCAAAGGTCAACATACTTAAAACCCAATAACTCGAAAACGAAACCACATATTGAGATGTTGTTTCCAAATCTAGTAATTGGTCATCAACTAGTACATGTTAAAAAAGTACTGATCATCGAGGTCAAAGGTCAACATACTTAAAACTTAATAACACGAAAACTGAGCCACATACTCAGGTGCTGTTTCCACATTGAGTAATAGGTCATCAACTACTACTACAAGTTCCAAAATAATGATCATCGAGGTCAAAAGTCAACATACTTAAAACCTAATAACTCGACAACTGAGCCATATATTGAGGTGCTGTTTCCAAATCTAGTAACTGGTCATCAGGTACCACATGTCCCAAAATAATGTCCACCGAGGTCAAAGGTCAACATACTTAAAACTTAATAACACGAAAACTGAGCCACATATTGAGATGCTGTTTCCACATTTAGTAACTGGTCATCAACTACTACATGTCCCAAAATTAGTGGTCATCGAGGTCAAAGGCCAAAACTCTTAAATGGATCCACATATTGAGATGCTGTTTCCAAATCTAGTAACTGGTCATCAACTACTACAAGTTCCAAAATTAATGATCATCGAGGTCAAAGGTCAACATACTTAAAACCTAATAACTCGAAAACTGAGCAAAATATTGAGGTGCTGTTTCCAAATCTAGTAACTGGTCACCAACTACTACAAGTTCCAAAATAATGATCGTCGGGGTCAAAGGTCAACATACTTAAAACCCAATAACTCGAAAACGGAGCCAAATATTGAGATGCTGTTTTCACATTTAGTAATAGTTCATCAACTACTAGAAATATCAAAAATAGTGGCCATCGAGGTCAAAGGTCAAAATACTTGAAACCTAATAACTCGAAAACGGAGCCAAATATCGAAGTGGTGTTTCCAAATCTAGTAACTGGTCATCAACTACTACAAGTTCCAAAATACTAATCATCGAGGTCAAACGTCAAACTCGAAAACGGAGCCAAATATTGAGGTGTTGTTTCCAAATCTAGTAATAGGTCATCAACTAGTAAATGTTAAAAAGTACTGATCATCGAGGTCAAAGGTCAACATACTTAAAACCTAATAACTCGAAAACGAAGCAACGTATTGAGGTGCTGTTTCCAAATCTAGTAACTGGTCATCAACTATTACATGTTCCAAAAGTACTCACTATCGAGGTCAATGGTCAAATATTTAAGCCTTAATAACTTTAAACAAAACCTGTGTGACCTATTCAGTTTTGTACCAAGCAGAGAGAAGTGAAGAATGAATAAATATGACTGGCTTACTTCGAGAAAGAAAGCAAAGATATTTCATTTTTAACTAGCTGAGAATATTAAATCATCTTGTATTATTTAAACAAACGAAAGGATAAATTTTATACCAATGAGAAATGCCATTTTATACCATTTTGTATTACTCCCATAAACGAAGGAATACCAGAAAAAAATAAGTGAAGAATGAATAAAATTTAGGTGGATTATTTTCTTTTGTACCAACTGGAAAAGAGAAGAAGAGCTACATTAACTAGCTCATTATGTACTGTTTAAACAAACGAAAATTGAGCATTATGTAACTTTTGAACTACTAAAATGTTCTATTTTTGTATCAATTAGAAAAAACCGAAGAAGGGTCATTATAACAAGTTCATAATTTCGATGTTCTACTTTTTATACCAACGAGAAAAAATGAACTAGCTGAATATACGAAAGAATAAATTTAAGTGACCTATTCAATTTTGTACCAATGAGAAAAGTCATTTAACTGGCTCAGAATTTTACTACTCAAATAAACAATGGAGTATTTAGTTTTGTACCACCGAGAAAAAACAAAGAATATTGCACCATTTTGGAGTATTCAAATTAACAAAGGACTTTTATAATTTGTGTCAACTCTAAAAAACGGCCATTTTGTATTATTTCAACAAACAAAAGAAAAGCAAAAAGGACCATTTTAAACTATTTAAATAAACGAAGGCATAAACATGAGTGAGACCAGAGAAAAACCGAAGAAGGTCCATTTTAACTAACTGAGAATTTCTCTACCTTTTTGTACTATTTAAACAAACGATGGAATAAATTTGAGTGACCTGTTTTTTGTACTAACCAGAAAAATCGAAGAAGGTACCTTTATACTAGCTCAATGAACGAAAGAACAAATTTGAGTGTTCTACTTTTTATACCAAACAAAGAAGAACCATTTTGTACTAATCAAATAAACGAAAGGAAAAAGACCAATTTAACTAGCTCAGAATTTATATACGTTTTGTTTAGGTGTCCTACTTTTTGTACCAGCGTGAAATGTCTTTTTAACCAGCTCAGTAGTATTCAAATAAACAAAAAAAACCGAAGAAGGATCATTTTAACTAGTTCAGAATTTCTGTACTTTTGTGCCATTCAAACAAATGAAAAAACCAAGCAGGAAAAGAAAAGAATTTGTACTGACCAGAAAAGGCGAAGAAGGATCATTTTATACCTTTATGTGCTATTTAAATAAACGAAGGAATAAATTTGTATGAGTCGGAAAAAGCAAAATGTACCATTTTATATCATTTTGAACTAGTCAAATAAACAAAGGAATAGAGAAAAACCGAAGATGGATCATTTTAACTAGCTGAGTATTTTATACCATTTTGTACTACTCAGATCTTTATACCATTTTGTGCCATTTAAAGAAATGAATATATACATACGGATGTTCTATTTCCTTTTGTATCAACGAGAACCATTTTTAACAGGCTTAGATTTTTTATGCCTTTTTGTAATATTTGTACTAAACAAAGGAATACATTTGTAATACCCACAAAAAGCGAAATCTTATTTCCAGGCCATGTTTTTACTATTTAAACAAACGAAGAAAGCGAACATGAACTCAGAATTTTATATCATTTTGTAATACTCAAATTTGGATGGATTATTTAGTTTTGTACCATGCAGAAAAAAGGAAAACAAAGGTATAAATTTGCACTGATCAGAAAAGCTAAGACATTTATTGGGGTGTCCTATTTCCTTTTGTACCAACGAGAACCATTTTTAACTGGTTTAGAATTTTAGGCCTTTTTGTAAAATTTGTATCAAATCGAAAAAAGAAGGAAGTACCATTTTTAAATAGCTCAGCATGTTATAACTTTTTGTGTTTTTGGTCTACCCAATTTCTTAACCATATTGTACTATTTAAACAAACAAAGGAATAAATTGGTATGACCTATTCACTTTTGTTACAAGCAGAAAAAAGGAAAGAATAAATTTCGGTGACCTAATCAGTTTTGTACTAAGCAGAAAATTTGTTGGTTTTTGTGCTCTAAAAATAAACAGAGGAAAAGCAAAGAGAGACCATAACCTTTATACAACAAAAACAAGCTTCTTAGCCCCACTCCAGAAATTAGAAAACAAATTCTCTCTTCTACGGTCTTCGGCAGTAAGATTCGATTCTCTCGATCTTCTGCTTTATCCTTCAACTCCAATAAGCATCTGTAAATATTCTTTGATGTGTAAAATTGGATCCACTCATCAGTATAGTGGTTAAAGATAATTGCTTCCCATCTCGTAATACCCTGTAAACGCTTGTCTGAACAATGAAGAAAATCAATTACATAGTTGTAAATTTTAATGGAAGAATTACCTGTATTCTATCTAAGACAATCTACACCCACGGAATCATCGTTATTACAAGTTCTGAAATTTTTCTATTGGCACATCCTAGTACTTCTTAATTATATCTCCCAAATACTGTACATCTCTTGCCCATTTAATTTAGCCTTAAATCTGAGAAATTGGATCGTATAAATGTGTTCGCAGAATGGCGGTGTAATTGTTATCTTTACTTAATAACTTTCTTAGAGATCACTATTGCTGGTAGACTACAATGCACCTTTAAAACCTACTTTCATTCGAAAAATAAACTGCACTATTACAGACTATTATAAGTACAGTATCGAAGTCTACTCCAACTAAGCATAAGGAGAAAGTAGTATTTTTTTTTTGCCATAATGGATTATTCTGTATGTATAGCTTTATTGTGAGAAAAACCATTTGTTATTCTTTTTCACCAAGTTTCCAAATACCGCGAGGTCCAACAGATAGGTATCAGGAGATACCGCAAAAAGGCCAGTTTTACCACATCGTGTAAAGCAACCAAGTAAATCTGCAATCTGGATACTTGGCCTGAACTCGCACACATGATTCCAAAACTTTAATAACTCATCCAAAGTGTCGTGCGTTCCCCCATAGCGAAAGAAAGCTGTCACAGTATAACTATTACCCTTAGTTTTCATGGCAAAAAAGGTAGCTGATTGGAAAAGAGAACTGCGTGCAGTTAAACGAGTAACCAACGACAAAAAGTCTATCTTAATATCTACCTGCGATAAATGCTTAACAAATTCTATCATATACCATTTGTTATAGCGACTATTAAACAAATATCTATCCATCAAATAATTGTCTACCACATCGTTATAGTGGGCATTGTGCTCAACAAAACATGGCTGTATACCATTATGTAGACCATTACGTTGTACCACAGGGAAATGAAAAACTTCGGCCATTGTAATGCACACAACCAAGTATATGTTAAAGGTTTTAGTCGTTAATACAAATTAAAGAAGCCAACAAAACTAAATATTCTACACCTTCTCGGTGGTACTAAATAGTACAAAATACTTAAATTCCCAGCTGGTACAAAATAAAATATTCCATTCAATTTTTTTTTTCGGTACAAACTAAATTCCGTACATATGCCACTCAAATTCATTTATTCTTCCTTTTGACCTCTAAAATAATAATAATAATAATGATTTAAAATTTAATTTTCCATTTTTTTCACTCTCTCCTTATCTCTACTTAATTAAAAACTTTCGTTTCTACTACTACAGTATTTACCCATATGGAAATGTCTCAAAATTATCTATTCGTTTTCTTTTACTAGATGTGGATAATTTCCAAGTAAAGTTGCCGGATAAAGCAGAAGATCGAGAGAATCGAATCTTACTGCCGAAGACCGTAGAAGAGAGAATTTGTTTTCTAATTTCTGGAGTGGGGCTAAGAAGCTTGTTTTTGTTGTATAAAGGTTATGGTCTCTCTTTGCTTTTCCTCTGTTTATTTGTAGAGCACAAAAACCAACAAATTTTCTGCTTAGTACAAAACTGATTAGGTCGCCGAAATTTATTCTTTCCTTTTTTCTGCTTGTAACAAAAGTGAATAGGTCACACCAATTTATTCCTTTGTTTGTTTAAATAGTACAATATGGTTAAGAAATTGGGTAGACCAAAAACACAAAAAGTTATAACATGCTGAGCTATTTAAAAATGGTATTTCCTTGCTTTATTCGATTTGATACAAATTTTACAAAAAGGCCTAAAATTCTAAACCAGTTAAAAATGGTTCTCGTTGGTACAAAAGGAAATAGGACACCCCAATAAATGTCTTAGCTTTTCTGATCAGTGCAAATTTATACCTTTGTTTTCCTTTTTTCTGCATGGTACAAAACTAAATAATCCATCCAAATTTGAGTATTACAAAATGATATAAAATTCTGAGTTCATGTTCGCTTTCTTCGTTTGTTTAAATAGTAAAAACATGGCCTGGAAATGAGATTTCGCTTTTTGTGGGTATTACAAATTTATTCCTTTGTTTAGTACAAATATTACAAAAAGGCATAAAAAATCTAAGCCTGTTAAAAATGGTTCTCGTTGATACAAAAGGAAATAGAACATCCGTATGTATATATTCATTTCTTTAAATGGCACAAAATGGTATAAAGATCTGAGTAGTACAAAATGGTATAAAATACTCAGCTAGTTAAAATGATCCATCTTCGGTTTTTCTCTATTCCTTTGTTTATTTGACTAGTTCAAAATGATATAAAATGGTACATTTTGCTTTTTCCGACTCATACAAATTTATTCCTTCGTTTATTTAAATAGCACATAAAGGTATAAAATGATCCTTCTTCGCCTTTTCTGGTCAGTACAAATTCTTTTCTTTTCCTGCTTGGTTTTTTCATTTGTTTGAATGGCACAAAAGTACAGAAATTCTGAACTAGTTAAAATGATCCTTCTTCGGTTTTTTTTGTTTATTTGAATACTACTGAGCTGGTTAAAAAGACATTTCACGCTGGTACAAAAAGTAGGACACCTAAACAAAACGTATATAAATTCTGAGCTAGTTAAATTGGTCTTTTTCCTTTCGTTTATTTGATTAGTACAAAATGGTTCTTCTTTGTTTGGTATAAAAAGTAGAACACTCAAATTTGTTCTTTCGTTCATTGAGCTAGTATAAAGGTACCTTCTTCGATTTTTCTGGTTAGTACAAAAAACAGGTCACTCAAATTTATTCCATCGTTTGTTTAAATAGTACAAAAAGGTACAGAAATTCTCAGTTAGTTAAAATGGACCTTCTTCGGTTTTTCTCTGGTCTCACTCATGTTTATGCCTTCGTTTATTTAAATAGTTTAAAATGGTCCTTTTTGCTTTTCTTTTGTTTGTTGAAATAATACAAAATGGCCGTTTTTTAGAGTTGACACAAATTATAAAAGTCCTTTGTTAATTTGAATACTCCAAAATGGTGCAATATTCTTTGTTTTTTCTCGGTGGTACAAAACTAAATACTCCATTGTTTATTTGAGTAGTAAAATTCTGAGCCAGTTAAATGACTTTTCTCATTGGTACAAAATTGAATAGGTCACTTAAATTTATTCTTTCGTATATTCAGCTAGTTCATTTTTTCTCGTTGGTATAAAAAGTAGAACATCGAAATTATGAACTTGTTAAAATGACCCTTCTTCGGTTTTTTCTAATTGATACAAAAATAGAACATTTTAGTAGTTCAAAAGTTACATAATGCTCAATTTTCGTTTGTTTAAACAGTACATAATGAGCTAGTTAATGTAGCTCTTCTTCTCTTTTCCAGTTGGTACAAAAGAAAATAATCCACCTAAATTTTATTCATTCTTCACTTATTTTTTTCTGGTATTCCTTCGTTTATGGGAGTAATACAAAATGGTATAAAATGGCATTTCTCATTGGTATAAAATTTATCCTTTCGTTTGTTTAAATAATACAAGATGATTTAATATTCTCAGCTAGTTAAAAATGAAATATCTTTGCTTTCTTTCTCGAAGTAAGCCAGTCATATTTATTCATTCTTCACTTCTCTCTGCTTGGTACAAAACTGAATAGGTCACACAGGTTTTGTTTAAAGTTATTAAGGCTTAAATATTTGACCATTGACCTCGATAGTGAGTACTTTTGGAACATGTAATAGTTGATGACCAGTTACTAGATTTGGAAACAGCACCTCAATACGTTGCTTCGTTTTCGAGTTATTAGGTTTTAAGTATGTTGACCTTTGACCTCGATGATCAGTACTTTTTAACATTTACTAGTTGATGACCTATTACTAGATTTGGAAACAACACCTCAATATTTGGCTCCGTTTTCGAGTTTGACGTTTGACCTCGATGATTAGTATTTTGGAACTTGTAGTAGTTGATGACCAGTTACTAGATTTGGAAACACCACTTCGATATTTGGCTCCGTTTTCGAGTTATTAGGTTTCAAGTATTTTGACCTTTGACCTCGATGGCCACTATTTTTGATATTTCTAGTAGTTGATGAACTATTACTAAATGTGAAAACAGCATCTCAATATTTGGCTCCGTTTTCGAGTTATTGGGTTTTAAGTATGTTGACCTTTGACCCCGACGATCATTATTTTGGAACTTGTAGTAGTTGGTGACCAGTTACTAGATTTGGAAACAGCACCTCAATATTTTGCTCAGTTTTCGAGTTATTAGGTTTTAAGTATGTTGACCTTTGACCTCGATGATCATTAATTTTGGAACTTGTAGTAGTTGATGACCAGTTACTAGATTTGGAAACAGCATCTCAATATGTGGATCCATTTAAGAGTTTTGGCCTTTGACCTCGATGACCACTAATTTTGGGACATGTAGTAGTTGGTGACCGATTACTAAATGTGGAAACAGCACCTGAGTATGTGGCTCTGTTTTCGAGTAATTAGGTTTTAAGTACTGTGACCTTTGACCTCGATGACCACTATTTTGGAACTTGTAGTAGATGATGACCAGTTACTAGATTTGAAAAAAGCATCTCAATATGTGGCTCAGTTTTCGTGTTATTAAGTTTTAAGTATTTTGAGCTTTGACCTCGATGATCAGTATTTTAGAACTTGTAGTAGTTGATGACCAGTTACTAAATGTGGAAACAGCATCTCAATATGTGGCTCAGTTTTCGTGTTATTAAGTTTTAAGTATGTTGACCTTTGACCTCGGTGGACATTATTTTGGGACATGTGGTACCTGATGACCAGTTACTAGATTTGGAAACAGCACCTCAATATATGGCTCAGTTGTCGAGTTATTAGGTTTTAAGTATGTTGACTTTTGACCTCGATGATCATTATTTTGGAACTTGTAGTAGTAGTTGATGACCTATTACTCAATGTGGAAACAGCACCTGAGTATGTGGCTCAGTTTTCGTGTTATTAGGTTTTAAGTATGTTGACCTTTGACCTCGATGATCAGTACTTTTTTAACATGTACTAGTTGATGACCAATTACTAGATTTGGAAACAACATCTCAATATGTGGTTTCGTTTTCGAGTTATTGGGTTTTAAGTATGTTGACCTTTGACCTCGATGATCATTATTTTTGGAACTTGTAGTAGTTGATGACCAATTGCTAAATGTGGAAATACCACCTCAATATGTGGTTTCGTTTTCGAGTTATTGGGTTTTAAGTATGTTGACCTTTGACCTCGATGACCACTAATTTTGGGACATGTAGTACCTGATGACCTATTGCTAAATGTGGAAACAGCACCTGAGTATGTGGCTCCGTTTTCGAGTAATTAGGTTTTAAGTGTCCTAGTAAGGGCGTATGCCACATAAACTATAGGACCCAGGTAAAAATAAGTATGATATTTGTAATCAGCATGATCGAAAACCTCCATATGCCGAGTTTCATCCAAATCGGTTCAAAGAGCGTATCGAATCGCTATGTTACATAGGTATTCATTGTCTTAAAATAGGGGTTGAAAAATCTGCTATGGTAAAATAGGGGTTGGAAAAGTAATTATAAAAGAGAACGAGTCCACCCCTAAAATGGAGGTTTTTGTGTGTTACGTACTCTCAGTGTAATTTCTGCTATGTTCAATTAGGGGTGGAGAAAATGAATACACCCCCTGTGCTATGTCCGCCATGTTTCGTAGTCTCTGTCATGTTGAAATAGGGGTTGGAAAATATGCTCATAAAAGAGAATGAATACACCCTTGTGTGTTACGTACTCTCAGTGTAATTTCTGCTATGTTAAAATAGGGGTTGGAAAATAAGCCATGTTCTTTTATTAGCTGTGCTATGTATTATCTGTTCTGCTGTGTGTTCATAGTCTCAATGTAATTTCTGCTATGTTAAAATAGGGGTTGGAAAATATGCTCATAAAAGGGAATGAATACACCCTTAAAATGGAGGTGGTTGTGTTTGTTATCTGCTCTGCTGTATGTTCATAGTCTCCATGTATTCTATGCTATGTTAAAATAGGGGTTGAAAAATGTGCTCATAAAAGGGTACGAGTACACCCCTTAAAATGGAGGTCATAAAAGGGAACGAGTCTTATGTATTATCTTATTCTGCTGTATGTTCATAGTTTCTGCTATGTTAAAATAGGGGTTGGAAAATAAGAAATGTTCTTTTATTAGCTCTGCTATGTTAAAATAGGGGTTGGAAAATATGCTCATAAAAGGGAACGAGTTCACCCTTGTTATGTTAGGTACTCTTATGTGTTATCTGCTCTTCTATGTGTTCGTAATCGTATGTAATTTCTGTTATGTTAAAATAAGGGTTGAAAAATAAGCCATATTCTTTTATTAGCTGTGCTATGTATTATCTATTCTGCTGTGTGTTACGTACTCTTATGTGTTATCTGCTCTTCTATGTGTTCATAATTAAAATAAGGGTTGAAAAAGTGCTCATAAAAGGGAACGAGTACACCCCTTAAAATGGAGGTCATAAAAGGGAACGAGTCTGTTCTGCTGTATGTTCGTTATGTTACGTAGTCTGATGTTCTTCTATGTGTTCGTAGGGGTTGGGAAAAATATGCTCATAAAAGGGAACGAGTTCACCCCTTAAAATGGAGGTCGTAAAAGAGAACGAGTGCATCCCCTAAAAAGTGCTCATAAAAGGGAACAAATTCACCCCTAAAATGGAGGTCGTAAAAGACCGTGGGCTCACGGTGTACGATGCTCGATTTCTCGTATCCTCCCTGTGTCTTCCGGCATAGTGTGTCAGGCGGCACTGGGAAACTCGTTGTCTGCTTCAGGCGGGACCGAGAAAGTGGGTCGAGGGTCAGTGGCGCAGAAGCCTCATTTTTATACTACTAACGAGGGTACTGGTATCGATACTAAGTATGAATTACCAATATTTGTGAAGAAAATTATGTATTTTCTGGTACCGACACAGGGACTACATTCTAATAGTTCAGCATATGTCCCACACAAATGTCAACTCAGGAACAGAAAAAAATCCCCGTGAACTGAATTGCCTGGGTTATTGCTTATACCCAAGAATATCATCCCAACCGTAATTAGTGGAAGATTTACGGAGTTTGAGACTTTCAGGCTGAAGTCCACCCTAATTGCATGATTTCTTTTTCAAAAAATCTAATGCTAATCATCGAGCCGTTGACAACCCTAAACCCGGGCCGAGCAGCTATGAACATGTTTGGCCGACGCTCTATGAGTTTTAACAATTTTTGGCTCAAGCCCGAATACTTGTTCCTCTGGAACTCAAACTCAGAACCTCGTGACCGATGTCCTTGCTGCCTGAAGACTCCTCGACGACCGAGATCGACAGTCAACTAGTTTTAAGTATTTCAATCCAAACCGCCGACCTTTCAAGGTTATACACAGTGTTATAATAATAATAATAATAATAATAATTATTATTATTATTATTATTATTATTATTATTATTAGTAGTAGTAGTAGTAGTAGTAGTAGTAGTAGTAGTAGTAGTATAATCATCATCATCATCATTGATAATTATACTGTCTATGTAGGATATTTGAAGAGAGTACTTGGAACTACACAGGGTTTAGCTCAAATTGGCTCGACTCGACTCGAAACTTAACTCAAATTCGAGTCGAGTTGGAAGAAATTTTTTGAGCCGAGTTCTCGAGTCGAGCTCAAAGATATCTGTTTCAAGTTGAGTCGAATTTCAAAGAAAACTCGCTCGTGCCCATCCCTAAGTATTACAGTCTTCATTGATAAATCAGTGGCCACCGCTAGAAACCTGGAACGGTGAAACAGATGTCAAATCAGGGAGTTTCTGGGGCAAACTTCTAATCTCCATACGTTGTTATTTATTATTATACCCATTATTACAATTTTGGCCTTTTATGATTTGAAGCTAATTGAACTTTCATTCTCATTTGTGAAAATTGCATTATATGGAATATGATTACTTATCATTATTAACAGGAGATGGGCAAATATAGTTTTTCAGAGAGAAATGGAAAGTTTCGCCAATAGGGACTGTTGCTGCCCTGATATTTCGCTTTACTCTAGCAGAATTATAATCATTGATAATATTACCTCTGCCTTATATTAGCATGTTTCATAGTAAAATATATAACACAAAAAATATGCAAAATACAAGTCAATTACATACTATACAGTGACCCTGGTGGAATGAGTGGTTACGCTCTTCGCATTCTAATCAGTGCTTGGGTTCAATTCCCTGTGGGACACAAGTGGCTCGTGTCTCACGTTAAACTATAGATCTCGTCCTTTGGACGTCATCATGATTTCATAGAAGACAATGGTAAACCACCATGGGCTCACCTTGCCAAAGAGATATTCGGGTTAAAGACCTACTTTCGGGCAGAACACCCATCATCATATTATGTACATCGTTAGTTGTCTCCATTTTTTAAGTTCCGTTTTCTTTCTACATCACTTCAAGTGCAAGACTTTTTTTTTTGTTCTAGTAACCTCACCTTACGATACGTACAAGTAAAGTGAGACATCCATCAAAAACAAACAAAAAAAAAAAGAAAAAGAAAGAAAGAAAGGAAAAGAAATAAATAGCTGCAGGCACGTGTAATGTTAGATGCGTGGTATTCGCAAAAAAAAAAAATAGTATTTGTTGCCAGGGTAACACTATTATCACTGGCATGGTACCGTAACTTATCATTTAATATTAGCAATGTCCGTTGACTAAATACAGTACTAGCCCGGTTTTTGAAATGATGTTCGGGAAGAGAATGGAAGTCAAATAGCAGTAATAGGTGAGACAATACCAAGACTGTATCTGCAGCACACCAACAAAATGTACTCAAAAATATAGCCTATTTGTGAGGTCCTAGAAAGGATAATGACTCCAGCTTTCTGAATTTCTCGTAACCTTCTTTAGACCACCTGATTTTCTAGTCAATAAAGTGTTTTTTCTTTGATTTTTCCTCAGTGATTTCGGTCGCTACTTCGCCACAGAACCGAGAATATTTATAAAACTAGAATGCCCTTCTGATTGTGATCAGGGACGTACGCAGGGGGTGGGTCCTGGGGGTCCGGATCCCCCCGAAATTTCGGCTTTTGTATAAATTTAGCCTAAGTTTAGGGGCAATTTTAGGAATTTTGATATAAAATACCCTCATTTTGAGTTTGGACCCCCCCGAAATAAATTCCTATGCACGGTACGCTACTAATTGTGAATTATGCGACCACCCCCGCCTACTTTACAATTTGCTTTCAAGCTCTTTACTTCTCCTTTCGCATAGGCAAAGTATCAAAATACTTATAGTCTTTACTGATGAGTGATAAACATAACAGTGATATACTTGATAAACGAAAGACAGAATTTTTATGCTGAAGACGTCCAGTTGATAAAAAAAGCCATTAACAATTAGGGTATTTGTGCACTAAATTACAAATCAAAATCTTAAACTAACAACTTATCTAAAAATTGTATTAAAAATCTACCCAAGTAATGAATGAAAAATTAAGAAGAAAATTTTGTCAATAGTTTCAAAATTTACAAATGACATTTAACTTTGTCCGTTCCCTCCAGGCAGCTAAATTTTCGCCTCGGTTTTTCTTCCTTCTTACAGAAAGATAAAGGCCGCTCTTCTTCCTTTTCTGAGATGGCATTTTCCTAACGATTACTTTCTTCAAAGCTGCACAAACACACTGCGGAAGCAAAACAAAAACACCCTATGCGTTCGCCCTGGAATTCGGAGATTACAAACCTACCAAAAGAGGAAAGGATTCCCGAACGTGACATAAGCAGCCGATTTCGAACGAACTGAACTCGTATTTCCCGCCTCCAAGAAGTTGACTGAGGCAGACTGCAAGGAATAGTATTACTCCGCGCTGACGTCAGAAAGTGGGTGGGTCTATGCTTGCAGCAAACGCCGCCTGTGCTGGCTAGATTTTTTTTAACGTACCATTTTCTTTTTTACGTAATAGTTTTGCTAATATGCATTCAAAATAGATTTTGATTTCAGGAACGTTTAGCAAAAGGTACAGTCTACAAATCCCTGTTTTTACTTTTTCTTTTACGCAACAATTTGTTTCTCTGTTGAAGAGTAATTGATAGACAAGCTGTCAATTCGATATTTTATTAATACTTTTATTAATTAAAGTTATTTTACCATGCTTATTGGAGGAAAGAACTACAGACAACTGTTACATACAATTTAATCTATCTAACAAAAAAAAAAGAGAGCACAACGATATCTCACATAATAAGAGAATTAGAGCTAAAAAGAAAGAATAAGAGCTGAAGAGTAATTGATAGACAAGCTGTCAATTCGATATTTTATTAATACTTTTATTAATTAAAGTTATTTTACCATGCTTATTGGAGGAAAGAACTACAGACAACTGTTACATACAATTTAATCTATCTAACAAAAAAAAAGAGAGCACAACGATATCTCACATAATAAGAGAATTAGAGCTAAAATAGATTACCATGCATTTAAATGGCAATAGCGAACTTAGACAGAATGCAATAACTCCTCTTAATAGTTTTGGTTATGAAATTTCCAAATTTAGAGGAGCTGACGTAGGCCACCGTCTTTATACACTATATCATGGTAATGAACTGCGTCACTTTGCTCGCGTCACCAGACCTTAATAAACGCGTTTTAAATATCATATCTTCGACTATAATTAACACAATTTTATCACAACTATATGGCAATACCAAAGCCTAGCATTAAGGACCATGATTATATATACATATTTTTAATTTCTAAATTACCGAGAATCACATTTAATAATTTAGAAATTTACACTTACTCTTGTCCGGTGGTTGTTGATCCGTCGTCATCGTAACGAAAAGATGTAACTGCGTTTCTATCCGCCATGTTTATTTTTTAGCATTACGTTTTCATCAAATAGTGATTCGAATGCCCTCTTGCGGGAATAACCAGAAGGATCGCCATGACAGTAGCAGTAATAAAACAAACAAACCCTAGAAGCCTCATCACACGCAATATATTAGGTAAAATTTTAAGCTAAAATTTAGTATTATTTAGTATTATTTATGCTAGTTGTTCTAAGAATACTGTACAGACTGTAAAGAAACTGTTGGTGTGACTTGAAATAAGTCGGTAATAACTGGGTTTAAAGAAAATGTTCGAATTTTCGGATTAAATTTCTGGGTGTGTGTTTACGTGCATATCTCATATCAAGATTGAGTACATTTATTCTTCTGTGCCTTTTCTTTTACTAACAATAAGAACGAATTAACATTAAAACTAATATAAAGCTACACATAACAAAACTGGGCACAGCATTACTATTATTGGGTACAGCAGTACCATACGGGGGTCAACTTCGACAAAATGTAAACAACCGGTAAACGTTCTGTTACAATTTGATTCACAAATTACTGTAGAAGAAGCCTTCATCGTCAATATAAGCTAAGAATTAACTTGTAAATGCGAGTCTACTTTCATTTGTTTTCTCCTCTACTAGATATTTTCTTTCTTATTTTGTAATTCTGCAATCACTCTTTTTTTTTAGTTGTCATTATATTGATTTCCTTCAGTATGGTCCCGTAATTTAAAAATATGAATGCATAAAAACAAATACCATTTGTTAATTGCTAGTGAAATAAAATTCAGAAATCACATTTAGCGTGGAAAACCTTCTCGTTCACTGGAAACCGTGCTGTGTTGCAGAAGCACTGCAACGACCAGCCCCTTTAACTTCTGAGATAGGGGAAAGGCGACTTAACATTTGCTCTAATTGCCGCGTTGAAGGAATCTGGTCGTTGTATGCTCGCTGCAACACAATATAAATTAGAGACTCTGTGACGGATTATTTTTCGCTTTCTAAAACAGATTAATTGAACGGACAGTTACAGAAGTAAAAAATATGTTATTTAAAGTGTATATATGCAAGTATTAAGACGTATTTTTTCTGCTCTTTACTACTATTGATAATAATATTTTTTTAAAAAAATACTTTGGTCGTTGCGCAACGCTGCAACACTAACATTAGCCGCCACTGACAGAAACACGAACTATGCGGAAGTCGCGAGAATCCGTTTTTAATTTCACATCCGATAACACAGGGACGACATCGGTTCGCTTCTGAATTCTAACTTAGCAAATGTCCAGAGTGTCCATAAGAAGGAAACAGAAGAAAGGCGTCGGATTGTTTAGCGAATAATTGATATTGTTTTGTTCTTCGGACATCAGGATATTGGGTATCGTGGTAAAATGGAAAGTGACTACTGTCTCCCTGATAGAAGTACAGAAAGAATAGAAAGGTCCTCTTAAGTAGAGGCATGAACCTGAAAGTTATTTTCTTTACCTGTAGAAGTGTATTTCTGTTCTTCCAGTTAAATCAACCAGCCACACATATTTTAAACGCCGTGATTAAATAACTACTTATTTATATTGGAAATTAATTGTGTTAATGTATCCTAGTTGTTTGAGGTAGTAAATTCTTACATTTTCAGTGTAAAAGAGTAAAATCATGAACAATAAAAATGAAAACATTCACCTTGAACACACATACACACACATTATATATATATATATATATATATATATATATATATATATATATATATATATATATATATATATATATCATGTGAATAAAATTTTTCATTTATTGGAGAAAAGTTTTCTTGGACCCTTCATTGCCCCCCCCCTGAAAAAATTCTAGCTACGCTACTGATTCCCCATGTAACTTTATAACAAAATGATGCGGTGCGTCTAATTACATTATTTCATAGTTCTCCCATATTCACTTTCTAATGATCGGCGTCAGTTATCATCCAAATTCGTCACTCATTCTAATTATACGCACTCATTTTAAGATTTTTCACTTCGCGATGCAAAGAAAGGAGTTACTCTTGACCCCTGGAGCTCACTTTGGAAAAAAGAATCGTCCGGAAAAAAAATAACATAATAATAACCGCATGCACATGACTGACGATAGTTCGTGTTGGTCCCTTCATGATTTCCCACGACGAATCGAAGGAGCATGGACCAAAATGAAGTCCTCGTTCCTACGCTGTGTTAACTTCAACACCCCGATTCTAAATATCTATTTCGACTCGACGAAACTACGCTAGTGGTACATAAGCGGTAATCCTTCGGCGTGTCGCTAATTCGACGATCGACCTTTACTGGCAAGTGAGCCACTAGGTGTTAGTAGAAATGGAGCTGTTTCTCGTAGACAATAGATTTTATTGCCCCCTTAATTGCTTTATTACCTAACGACTTTCGATGTCAATATGGCCGTGTCGGCCTTGGGGAGGTTTTAGGGGGAGGTGGTTTTATTACCCTGTTTGTTAGGTGGTTAGACGGGTTCCTGGAAAAGGTTGAGTGTTAGGAGGGATGGAGTAGTTTCTAGAAAAGAGGTTGAAGGACATGATTTTGATAGGGTTGTTTCTAACAGCTATGCTATGATCAAATTAATTATTCTTTTATTTGTATTTTCTTAATAAATTACTTGGAACAATTGTACTGATTCGCTTGCTAAGCAAGCTCCTTATTTATTAGATCGCTTTTTCCCAAATCGTATGCTAAAGCATACTCCATAGAACAATCTCTGATTGTGATTATATTAATTAATTCGCTTCATTAGAAGCTCATTCTTATTTGCATTCTCTTAATAAATTAATTGGAACAATTTCTATTGGATTGCTTGTTAAGCAAGCTCCTTATTATTTTTCCCAAATCGTATGCTAAAGCATACTCCATAGAACAATCTCTGATTGTGATTATATTAATTAATTCGCTTCATTAGAAGCTTATTATAAAAATATTATGTTCGAACAATATGTGAGCATACTAGAAACGCTTGTTGTTAAATTTGATTGTGATTATATTAATTAATTTGACCATTTGCATTCATATTAAAATGGTGGAGGGAATAAACTTTATTCATGCGGGACTTTTTAATTTGACGGATCGTATGCATAGCATACTCGGTGAGCATACTAGAAATTTCGTGTATAGAATATGTATACTTTGGTACATATACAGAGCGTGGTTTTCGTACGTCTTTCGCTGGTGAACTTAAGACATGAACTGAACTTTTCGCGCGCTTTTGGAAACTGGTTGGGCAAGAGGGAAAGATGGTGTTGTTGGGTAACAGATGCGTGTTAAAACATGAAGACAAATACAAAGGAAAACCGACGAGACGTTTAGTACACATCACAGAGTGCCGACAGAGTAATAAAAACAAGTTTGGGACCAGGGTAGGTGAACACAAGACGTTGTCGGCGAAGAATACAAAGAAGATTGAGGTTGTGGCAGGTAAACATGTTGAATCATGCCCCTTTGCTAATTGGTAATAGAAAACAAGTTTGGCGTCAGGGTAGTTGAACACAAGATAATGTTAACGGTGAATACAAAGAAGATTGAGGTCGTGGCAGGTAAACATCACAGAGTGCCGACAGCGTAATAAAAAAGAAGTTTGGTACCGCGTTAGGTGAACACAAAACAATGTCGATGGTGAATACAAAGAAGATTAAGGTTGCGGTAGATAAACATTGCAGAATACCGACAGAGTAATAAAAACAACTTTAATGGTATAGGAAATGAAAATAAAACATTGTTGACGAAGAATACAAAAGAAGTTTGGTACCACGAATGGTGGTACATGATGCGATAGTGAACGGAAATACAAAAGAACTGTTGATCCTGTTGAAACATGAAGTGGCATTGAATACAATAGAAGATTGTCACATTGATATGATACCGAATGAAAACACAAAAGAAGTTTTGCAGTATGAATTGTGTTGACACTTTTCTTTGTACGTAGATAACATTTTAAGTGATTAGTACAGGATATGAATAACATTATTGAGGGAATACAGTTGTAAGATGTGAATGATCGTGGCACAATGTAAATAATATTGATGATGTTGTTTCAAAAGAATGTTTGATCAATAAATGATACATGAGCACATAAACGCAATGTAAGCATATGTTTTTCCGTCCCTTATACCTATTGAAAGTTGTATAGAGAATTGGGAAAGTACATTTGAAAATATTTTAAATGATGTAAGGGGGGCGTGTTTTAAAGTACCACGTGATGTGACGTCGACATAAGTTTTCCTTATATACCGGGTATGATGAGAAGACTGACATAGT
Source organism: Thermobia domestica (assembly GCF_964235325.1). Taxonomy (NCBI): domain Eukaryota; kingdom Metazoa; phylum Arthropoda; class Insecta; order Zygentoma; family Lepismatidae; genus Thermobia; species Thermobia domestica. The sequence goes on from NC_137462.1 coordinate 267,849,048, forward strand.
ATCATCATGGATTCGTCTACCAGTATAGTACAGCGAGAAATTCAACTTTGCAACGAAGTAGATTGGGATTCTACATTTGACTATGTTGAATCTCCCAACAAAAAGTTTAAATTGCATAGAGAATCTCCGGACTTGTTTATTGATGAAGAAACTTGCTATTTTTCACCGGCTTCTCCAGATGTCATTATAGAGGAAGAAACTTGCTCACCGGCTTCTCCAGATGTCATTATAGAGGAAGAAACTTGCTCACCGGCTTCTCCAGATGTCATTATAGAGGAAGAAATCATTGATTTAAGAGAAGAGCCAATATTAATTCCAACTTCGCCAGTTGGATCAAGAACAACTTCACCAGTATCAGTAGCAGGAACACCGGAGCAAAAGTTTCAAGTTCCAACGATAAAGTGGACACTTCCAGAAGAAGGAAGATCAACATCTCCTGATTTATTTAATGAGGAAGAGGAGGAAGAAATTTGTAAGTTATTCAACGAGATAGAAGAGTGTAAACCCAGCACGCCATCACCAAGTGTTTCACCGTTGGACTATCCATCTTCACCCCAAAAGGTTCCATTGGATTTGCGTGTGCAGTACCAGTGCGAGTGTAATAGTGACTTTGTAAGTGAAACCTGTGTTAAAGATAGTATTTTAAAGTGGGAACCAGATACAGTTTTACTATGCCCTGGTTGTACCCTAAATTTTTTCAACCAGTTCGGGCACAGGTGCCTTCTTGTGAATATATTAACTCTCGAAGCAGAAGCATGGAAAATTATGGCAAGCGAAAATGTGAGAGACAATGTGTATTCAAATTATGTGAAATCACATTCTGCTAACAAAAGAAGTGAACATTTATTTCATGAAAACTATGACAACTTATTAAAGAACCCAAATTATATTGAAGGACTAGTGAACATTTTATTAGAAAAAGATAGAAACGCTACAAACTGATTTCTTTTTGTATGTAATATAATCTGTATATATTATTTTTATATGTGTGTGTGTGTGTGTGTGTATGTGTTTGTACATATATATAATATTTTCTATACTTGTTTGCTTGTATATATCTTTATCTCCAAATAAATATATACGAATTTCATTTCTTGATTTTTTTATTTAATAAAAGAAACTTTCCTAAATAAAAGGTATCATTGGCATTTTACAAGGTGAAACTCATTTATGGTCTCTATCGTTTAAAATTGGTATTTGATGAGTGTTTTATATTTTTCTTGATTTTACTAATACTTTGAAGTATTTAAAAGTTTGGTGAGTATTTTACAAGTTTGCGATTTGAAACATAGATCCTCAAAGTTTATGTAACAAACAAACATACCTTGAATAAGAAGAGTTTATGTAACGAAAGATCCACATAAATAAATAAGAACGAATTTGTGCAACAAATATTTGATGAATTACACTTTATGAGTATTGTGTTAAGAAAAGTAAGCAGACTTTCTGCAAGAATTTTTATTATATTCACAATCATAGATTGTTCAGAGTTCCACAGAAACTTTTTAATATATTTACAATAAAAAAAATTAACACTGACTTTGCAATGAGAAAGGATTTTCTAAGTTCACACTTAACTGCCCTTAGTATTTTACATAGTAATTATTTAACACTACATAACTATGTTGATGTAAGAGTATTACGGTAAGTAAAACGAAATAAGAAGATTGTTCATCGCATTCTTAATACGTTCACACAAAGTGTTCGATTAAATAATTACGAGATATTAAATAATACAACAACAACAAAAAAATTAACACCGACTTTGCAATGGGAAAAAAGAATACATATAAAAACAGAAACTGATCTAATAATGAATTTAAATATGCATACTATGAAGTAATATTATAGTATGATTTATATACTTACCTTACAAAATGCAACAACTTTTTACATACATACATGTAATATAAAATGCAGAAAGTGTTTTTACAAACGCGAATCATAATATGCAGAAGTTGTTTTACATACAAGCATCATAACATGCAGAAACTAATTTTACAAACGCGAATCATAACACGTAGAAAGTGTTTTACATACAAACATCATAACATGTAGAAAGTGTTTTTACAAACGCGAATTATAACATGCAGAAAATGTTTTTACAACGCGAATCATAACATGCAGAAACTGTTTTACAAACGCGAATAATAACATGCAAAAAGTGTTTTACAAACGCAAATCATAACATGCAAAAAGTTTTTCACATACATGTGGTATAAATGTCGAAAAGTGTTTTTTTCAAAAACAAATAATTAACACCAATTTTAAAACGTTCACAAATAAATTTGTTCAGAGTATGTTTAACATACGATCCGTAAAAATATGAAGTGATTGAACAAAATTAAAACTAAAAATACAACTTACGAAAATGAAAATGTAACTTGCAAAAAATGAAAATGCAAGTTGTCAAAATAGAAATGCAACTTGTCAAAATGAAAATGTAATTTTCAAAATTAAAAAATGCAACTTGTCAAAATGAAAATGTAATTTTCAAAATTAAAAAATGCATCTTGTGAAATAATGAAAATGTAATTTTCAAAATTAAAAATGCAAGTTGTCAAAACTAAAATGCAACTTGTCAAAATGAAAATGCAAGTTGTGAAAATGAAAATGCGAGTTGTCAAAATGAAAATGTAATTTTCAAAATTAAAAAATGCAACTTGTTAAAATGAAAATGTAATTTTCAAAATTAAAAAATGCAAGTTGTCAAAACTAAAATGCAACTTGTCAAAATGAAAATGCAAATTGTGAAAATGAAAATGCGAGTTGTCAAAATGAAAATGCAAGTTGTCAAAACTAAAATGCAACTTGTCAAAATGAAATTGTAACTTTCAAAATTAAAAATGCAAGTTGTCAAAATAAAAATGCAACTTGTGAAAAATGAAAATGCAAGTTGTGAAAATGAAAATGCGAGTTGTCAAAATGAAAATGCAAGTTGTCAAAACTAAAATGCAACTTGTCAAAATGAAATTGTAACTTTCAAAATTAAAAATGCAAGTTGTCAAAATAAAAATGCAACTTGTGAAAAATGAAAATGCAAGTTGTCAAACTAAAATGCAACTTGTGAAAAAATGAAAATGTGAAGTTTTCACATGCATGCAATATAAAAGTGTACAAACAAATTTTAGACACGCGGATCATAACATACGGATTTTTTTTTGTTACATGCACATGATAAAGTTTTTAGTTGCATGAAATAATTTTCACAGAATATTTTAAGTACGATAATGTAAAACGCATTTACACAAAAGAAAGTTTTAAAATCATTCATCTAAGGAAATAATATAAATGAAAACAAGTAATATACAGTGATAAAATTTTATTTACAAATTATAATAAGATATATATTTATAGTTTACATACAGATACAATTGTGATTTTAACATTCCTTGATATATTGTTTAATACAATCTATATTTATATTAGTATATGTACAATTACATATTGGCCAATTTTTTGCTGAAAGTTTTTTAGCACTTCTTTTTGTTAATTTATACACATTGTTTTTATTATTATTTTGTAATTGATTAACAGAAAAGTTTTTATTTTCCATTATTACTATTTTTTGTGCATATTATAATGTAAATCTTTTTGTAAGAATAACTCTGTAATTAACTGAATGTTATCTTTGTTTAACAAAATGTTATATAATGTATATGTAAATGTCCAATCATCAATTTCAGTATCACAATGTACTGTTGCAAAATCTTTATATAAGTCATCAAAACTTTGTGTGCTTACCATTCTACGCCATGCATTATAGCATAACATATCATAGTCTAAAGTAATACACTCGTGTTCTTCTATTTTGCTTCTGTTTTGAAAACACCCATAACACAAAAGTTCTTCCGCTGGTTTCCAACGGTCAATACATAATAACAAACACTGTTCATCTATAGAAAAAGAAGAACACCGATATTCGCAATAATTGTATGTATTTAGGAAACGACATTGGTATTCACAGTATTGATTGTTGATACACATTTTTATCGTGTTCAAGATATGTTTCTCTTAAATCAGAAATGTGATAATCATTGAATGTAATCTCCTGATATGTATAGTTAAATTTGTTTATAAGATGGGGAATAATGTTCACGTCTATATATTTCACATGAATCTTTAGATATTGTTTTAATATTTCTTCGCGTGTTGATTTCTTAATTAGGAAATTCCACACAGTAGTATTTAATTCTTCATCACTTTCACTTACACATTTATGCGCAGTTTCTTTCTCACTACGAATTGCACAACTTTCACAAAGTAATGGTTCAGAAAGTTTATATTTTTCTAGTAACTGTTTTACACAAACTTCATTTACTTCATTAGGAGTACAACCACACTTCACATCATTGAATATCAGAATGTCATTAGAAATTGTATTTTGATCCACCACCACTACTTCCTCTTCAAAGGGTATTTCATTCGGGTATCTGAAATTTCGTCTATACACACTATCGTCTATGCTAATTTCTTGTGTTGGATAAATAATCCTATATTTTTCAGCGTCTTCTTCAGGAATGTCAGGATCATTTGGTTGTACAACAATAATTTTCTTTTGTTTTTCAAGTTCAAAACGTTTTTCACGTGGTGAAATGTACTTTACATGTTTACTTTGCGATAAGGAAAGATTGGTTTCAATTTCACCTTTCCTTTTCTTATTATGAAAAGAAGAATATGTTCTTAATTGTTTAACATTATGCAGGTCTTTATTTATTTGTCGCTTTGCAACTGCTGAAACATTTACCTTTTGACTGTACATCTTAACAACGTATCAACCACTTTATTTGTGTTAGTACAAGTACACGCATGCGCAGGATTTATAGTGCAAAGGTAGGGGATGCGCGAAACAAATGCGCAGAAAATAAGTATGAATATTTTAAAAGTTTTTTCCCCATTACAATATTTGTTTACGTATTGAATTAGATTCCGTGTATTTTAAATATCAAAAATATTTAATTTGATACGTCAGACTAACTCCACTTTTATTTTGATTGAATATAATATTAACTTAAGAATAACATTAATTATATACATGATCTTATGAAAATATAGTGTGAGAAAGCATGATTTTATTCATACAGATTTAATTGGATGACAATTCAGTATTTGGATGTTACAGTACTATATCCACTTGTAATGTTTCATGATACAGAACATATACACAAAGTAAAGAAATATGCATGTAACAGTAGACATATACGTGTAACGGTTGACTTATGTTTGGCTTATGTTGCACATGTAAGGAAGAAGGTATCATTGAATGCACACATTGTGACGCCGAGCGTGCCTTAACAGACACATATTGTACCCCAAAAATTCATAAAGCGTTAAAGACTGAATATAAAATTCTGCAAATTATTGAAGAATGGGGATTTGATCTGTTGGTTCTGAGCTTAGTCATTTAAATATATCAGGAAGCTTTAAGATTTTACCTTATGTCAAATCAAAGGAGACAAAGAAAAATACATGAAAGAGTAACATGTATATGAAGGAATAGAATTAATGGAAGATAACATTAGGATGAACCCATGCATGAAACATAATGGAAAAACAATCTACACTACACGTCTATGTACGAAAAATGGACATAACGATCAGACTTACTGCAAAATAAAAGATTTTGTTTACTTGGTGTTAATGCAACGTTATGCTACGGGTGTGAGGGTAAACATATGTAAACTTACTGCCGGCAGCATTCCTGCATTTTGGTTGTGTACCGGCTATTGTATTGAAGAGTTGCAAGTCCGCAAAGGATATTATTGATTTGTATCGTGTGGGCTTCTTTCGTCAAGACAATATGCTGAAAGCTACGTGTGAAAAAATTAGTGAATTTGTGTCTGTAGGGAAGACTACCGGCTTAACTGCTGATGATTCCGACGAGTTAATGGGTGTTCTTCCGGGGGCTAGTACGAGTTCTGCACCAGAACATAGTACATGTTCTACATTGTATGGTACAGGCAAACGGGATTATTTTCGCATTGTTAATAGTAGAACTAAGCACTATCCTTACTTTGGTCTGCATGGAAAGGAAGTTACCATTGAGCGTATGCGCACTACTGGAATCGAAGACCCGCAAACATATATTCGCTCATTATTCGAATTTGCACAAGAACATAGGCTAAATGACCTCAATGATGATGATATGTTTATCGGTATTACTATTGAAAGTTCGCGTCAAAATTAAACAAACGATGTACATAACATGACAGCCTAAAAAGGAATTGAAACCCGATATATCGTTCCATATAGTTGAAAATGTTTTAAATACTAATGAACATTTTTGGAAAGAAGGGAGATCCACGCAAGGGAAAGGGTCGAACCCATGGTTCAGCCAAATATGAAAATTATGCAGTGGTTTGGAAAAGTGTCCCACCCCAATGAAGAAACATTGTATATTGTTATCCTCGGAATGGGTAAGACTGATCAGCGTCGTAACTGCATGTACAAACTAAAGAATCATCCTGAGCTAGTATTAAAACAGACTAAGGATTTGTGCATTGATCCCAATGTTAGTATTGACCATTAACATGGTTGTACTATTGCAGATGCGAAGAAGTTCGAAAACAAACTAACCTCTGAATATCAGATAATTATTTATGAGAAGAACAAATGAGTTAACAGTATAATATATCCATGAATTAAAGATGGCAAACAAAATTTACACCTTGTATGAGAACCAATTGATAACTAACATACATAAACGTTTGGAACCCAATGTTTTTTTTTTGTGGTTATTGTTTGTAGGATCTTACTATCACTTATTTAGTAAAAATTATCTATTCATTCTTACATTATGAAACTTTTAACACATGCTAACAACTCATCAAGACTTATAAACACTTATTTCCCAAATAATTCTAGCAGAAGCATATCTTTCAATATTTTAAATTGACTTGTACATAGTTTTCATTAGTATTGGTGTTAATCAGTTCTTTGCAGCATTTACCACATTCTTTTCATCATTATCAAACATATGTTTAAAATTATCGCACTATACCGAACTATGCAGTAACTATTGTCAACTTTCTTAGAGAATTACAGCAGTTAGATTCATTTGTTATCAGTTTTTTTACGTTCACAGAAGAAATCAAGTCATACCAAATCCTTTTTTTTTTACACTTTGTATGTGTAATACGTCTACAGAGGAGTAACATTTTCATCCATACGTCTATTATTTCTTTATATTTTTCAATCACAAACACTATCACTATCACTATGGTTTTTATTCCAAATTAAGAATTTCTTAAAATCTTTCTGCAAGAATATTTCTATCAGTTGATTAAGAAATGTATCATTATGAATGGCATCATCATATATATGAAAAAACTGTTCTAATTTATTAAAAGTATTGCCGTGCATCTTTTGAAACTCATACCAAATTTCATCTTGTATGTCAATATCCATAACAATGCTTAGTACTTTTGTTTTCAATATATTTTTATCTAACAGAATACAGTCATGGTTTATTGCGTCTTTTAATCCGCGTGCACATCCACTGCAAAGAAGCATACTTCTTCTTTTAGATTCCCACAGTTGAAACGCATTTATTAAGCACTGAGTGGTTATGCGAATGTTATCGCAGAAACAAAGCCATACGTTTTCAGCATTAGACATTTTTTCAGTTCAAATTTTCAACAGTTTGAAAATATTGTTGTTTTTATGTATTTTTCTAAAACACTAGGCACAAATATTTTCACTGCCCACCATACGAAGAAGAAATCTTTTCATCGACTACAACGGCACAAGATTATTATATGTACCTTTGTTAACTCTGGTATTTATACGTTTCGCCGTAGGATGTATTGTATTATCTGGATTAACCAATGAAAACAGGTTTGAACAAGTTTAAAGTAGACCTGAAACTCATAGTTCCCACCCATTAGTTTTAGTTGCTATTCTTTTATGATTATGAAGTGATTCTTATATTCAAATTAACTTGAATATTTCATCTTTGCAACAGTTTTTTTTAAAACAGATAAAGTCACCCATCCCGTTTACCCGCGCTTGCTTGAATTTCTATATACTGACATTTAGATTAATAATTAGAAATCACGATACCTGAACACCAATAGATCCTTTGCATGTGTTTGTTTTAATTAGACTATTGGATTCCAACGCAATGTGACAGTTTGATTTGATCCATAAATAATCCCTTTAAAAGTTAAAGGGAAGATTTTAACAATGTCTACTAGATTTTCCGATTCTTAAGTAGTCCTTTGCTCTTGTTATTTCCCAATAATGATTATCTTAAGCTGATCCTAATTATCATTTTCTTACTTTTGACCAGTCTCTCTTATGCTGAGTTTCCTACTTTGTCCACACTCGTCCTATCCTATTACCCATTGAAGCCTTAGCGGTTTACTCCCCATTTCTATTTGCTTTTGGTATTGCTTTTGACTTGGTTCCCGCGTAAAATTCATCAGAGTTGACACCTGGATGGGGCTACAACAAAACATTACCTAAAATAATACTGGTCATAGGCAAAATCAAATGGGAGTAATAAATTGTTTAAGGATCTGAGAAGTGAACTTTGCGCCGGACAATATTGTGTTCGTATCTTTTCTTGGGAATTTTCCCCGTTTTCCCTCATAGTTTTATTCATTTCCTTTAGCCTAACCGACATAAATGTGGTACGTAATACTCAAAGATTTCATTTATTTCAATGTTTAAGGAGAACGAGAATGTTTGTCAGCATTGGTTAGTGTAGGTTGCGAATATATATTGCAGATGTACTCGCTGTCCAAATCAGCTATTTTGCTACAAACTTATACAAATTCTCATATTCACTTGATAAATCTCCGAGTGACGATATTGTTCACAGTGCAGTACACTTTTTATAGATAAATAGATACTGAGACCTTCATAGCTAACATGTCCTTAAATACTGATAAGCTCAAACAAAGAAAGAAAAAAAATCTAATTCCTAATAATATTTAAAGTAAACTGAGCAAATTATAAAAGTTTCCAACATCGGCCTCTGCACCCTTTCCTTCTTACGTTTCATGAAATTGGAATTTATTTTACGGATAAAGTGTAGTATATCGCCTATTTATCTGTTGTACAATCAAATAGCTTTATATGTAATAGGGTACACATCTCTGATGTGGTAGTTTGTGATTCGATTCCCATCACCCATGTTTTCCTTCATTTATTCACACACATGTCTTAAGAGGTGTTCTTCATACCCACTAGAAATAAAGATTTCAGTTCAAGTATACTTTCTGACTTGAGCCTATTCAACTTGTTGGTATTTAATAGCTTCAGCTATATATCAGGTCTAATTTTGAAGTGCTTACTTAACAAGGAGTCTGCTACGCATATGCACTCTAAAATAATACGAAAAATTACAGTGAGAACTATGAAATTGTTGACAAATCCATCATTAGGTTAGTTCTAGCTTCGTATTGCTTATGAGAAATTCAGTTCACTCTGAAGATCGTAATGTTGGGAAGAAAGATAGGAACATATTTCGCAAAACCATGAAGATTATTGAATACAAACTTCTTGTAGTGTTCATCCTCTTTCTCTTCCTCTCTCTCTCCTTATCTCCCTATCTGCACCTTTCTCTCCATCTCTGGACCTCTCTCCCCCCCCTTCCTCTCTGGACCTCCCTCTGTACTTCTCTCTCTGAACTTCTCTCTCTCTCCTTATCTCCCTATCTGCACCTTTCTCTCCATCTCTGGACCTCTCTCTCCCCCTTCCTCTCTGGACCTCCCTCCGTACTTCTCTCTCTGAACTTCTCTCTCTCTCCCTATCTCCCTATCTGCACCTTTCTCTCCATCTCTGGACCTCTCTCTCCCCCTTCCTCTCTGGACCTCCCTCTGAACTTCTCTCTCTCTCCCTATCTCCCTATCTGCACCTTTCTCTACATCTCTGGACCTCTCTCTCCCTCTTCCTCTCTGGACCTCCCTCTGTACTTCTCTCTCTGAACTTCTCTCTCTCTCCCTATCTCCCTATCTGCACCTTTCTCTCCATCTCTGGACCTCTCTCTCCCCCTTCCTCTCTGGACCTCCCTCTGTACTTCTCTCTCTGAACTTCTCTCCCTCCATCTCTATACCTTTCTCTATTCATCTCTCTCTTCCTCTAAATGTACATTTTGTTTTGTTTTGATTGTCAGCATTATTCATTTCTCTTAGCTTACAGAGCATAAGGAAAGGAGATTACACTAAATGATCAATGTATCGATTTCACACTAAAAGTAATAAGAATAGTTTTTCTCTTTGTTCTAGCTTGCCTATGATATGAGACGAGATGAAACAAAAGTTTGTATGGTTAAGCGGATAGCGTACATGTCTTTGACATCTAAATTTTATTCGTACTTATAGTTTTCTAATATCATTTTCCATTTATTTCACAAGTAGCTCTTAATATAGTCATAGACTTTAGTGTTATTTTAAATAACACGAAAGAATTCAAAAGCTGAGTTTTAATAAAAACGAAATAACACAAAAGCAGAGCTTGAACAAGCGATTCGTTAAAAATGTAATTGGTAAGTCAAAATACATACCGCAAAGCCGATAATCCAATAAAAGAAATACTCAAAAGAATAAGAAATAAGTAATAAGAGGATTCGATTCCCAAGTAGAATGTTTAAAAGAACTTCAAAGTCTATCAGTTTACTGTCTAAGGACTACAAAGAAAATAGCTTTGATGATGGCAAACTCCAAACAAATTCATACGTATCATGACTATCTTACGTGAAGTTTTCCTTAATCGTGCCACGCAAATGTGATGTCAAATAAAATAAGATTGTTTTCACATTACGCTCACAAATTCAAAACCAAGGGAGGTTTACACCAATTAAATGTTAAAATGAGACTTGACATACAACATGCTTACTGTTCTATCCTCACGAATACATATTTTCAAACTAATTGTGGAACCAAACTTCACCTTAGATGGTTGAGATTCCGGGTTGACCAACTAAAATTATGACTGAACATATTGTGTCTGTAACTTTTCCAAGCGTTCCCCTCAGAGTATCTTCATTTTACCAATTGCTTTATCCTAAACAAAATAATTGTGAGGTATCACATTTCATTTTAATACACAGTCAAGGGGAAATCATTTCAATACATAGCGAAGAGAGACCACTAATTATTTATTTAATTAGTAAAGAATATGATTTCAAATTTCAATATAAGACATCAGTGGGTCAGTGGTAGTACCACCAGTTAGACTTGTAGTGAACTCTCTTGGAGTTTTTCAAGACGAAACAACATTAAATCATTCATTCATTTCTCATAATTACTGTCTCCTTTAGCCTATCCAAGTTTAAACTTTGATTAGTTTACCACAAGACAAAGAGAAATATTACTGGTGAAAAATCAAATAAGCAATTTTCTTTCTCTCTTTTCAATTATTTTGAAATCTTCAAGGTTTGTACAGTATAGTTCCGTGTACAGTTTGTTTTCTACTGTACCAACTAAAATTGTTTCATGACCAAGTGGTTAGTATGATCGTCTTGGCTAACTGAATAGTACATCAGTGTTGGACATTTAATATTTTTATTTGTACGAAAACATTTTCTAATATCACTCGTCAAGGATTCGATTCCCGAAGATAGGTCATGTGACAACAGATTAATTCTTACAAGGAATGTTCTAAGAATTTAGAAAAAAAAATAGAGACTTCTTGCTGAAAAATAAACTCAAAATTCAACCATTCATCAAAATAGAACCTGCATTAATTTCAAGTATATATAAAGGAAGAAGAAACCTTATATGTTTGCACATTAGTTATTGAGACTATTATCAAAATACCTCAGCACTGTTAAAAAGTTGGAAAGGTTTTAAAAATTCAGAGGAAAGAAAACACAAATTTCCCAGCACCCATTCAACAAAAACACACAATTTATTTACAAATATATATACAACTTATTTATTTCAAAAATTTTTCTTTCAATTTTCTTGCCTTCTCTAATCGATCCCACTTTTCCCCTGCCTTCACTATAACCCAATCTTCCCCATCGTTCAAATATATATCAGCTTCATTCGCTGCCCCGCTATTACCCCGCTCCCCCACTATTTCCACTGCTACTTCTTCCACTGGTCGAAGTTCTTTTCTTTCTTGAGTTAGTGGCACTGTTACTTCTTCCACTGGTGTAGTTTCTTTTCTTTTTTGAACCACTTCTACCACTGGTGAGTAGCGCGTCTTTTTCGTCCTTTGTGATGTCCCCTCATCTCTTCTCCTTTTCTTTCCCTCTGCTACATCTAATAAATTATGTATTTTTTCAAACCACTCGATATGGTTAAGGGAGGAGGAAGAAGCGGATGATGATGTTGATGGTTGGTGTTGGGACTCCATTTCTTCTGGAAAATAATAAAAAAAAAATGTTATTAGTACAACATAATTTTACCAAAATAGTGCAAATTATACTTAATAGAAATAAAAATTCTGTTATTCTATCCACGTACGAAAATCAGTTTCTTTTAGCCTATAAAAACTATCTTTAGTTTGCAAGAGCTATGTAGGATTCTGGCAAAGTACTTTATACATTTTCGAATTCTCAATAAATCTGTACAAGCAAACTATCTGTGTTGTGTAAGACCCAAAGCTAAACGTACCGATAACTTAAGATCAAATTTGGTGTTCCCTCACAATATAATCGTTAACGCTCTTGCATTCGGTGCAAGCACCCTCGGGTTCAATTCCCGGTAGGGGAACTAGTGTTCCCCTCACAGCGTACTCGCTAACACTCTTGCATTCAGTGCGAGCACCACCGGGTTCAATTCCCGGTAGGGGAAGTAGTGTTCCCTCACAGCGTAGTCGCTAACGCGTTTTGGCTTTAATGCGGGTGGTTCCGCGTAGCGTACTTGCTTTCGCTTTTGCGTTCAGTGTGAGCGGGCCCCGGGCCCGATTCCCGGTATAAAGGTGTCGCGACGCGGACGTACCCGAAAACGTATTCAAAGCAAACGGTTCTGGTCCAATTACCGGCGGGGCATTTAGTCAAAATAATAATAATAATAATGATTTTCTCATTTACACCAACAAATGTCATGCATGATACCTAATTTCCCTCTTTTCCCGAATAGTGTGCTCGCTGAAAATTGTCTGATCTCACAGGTTAAAATGTTTAGAGATCGGAAATATAAAATCAAATCAATCTTTTTTTCATCGTATAAAAGATAAATCTAATTCATCCGCAAAAACTCTTGCACTTGTAAAATCCTATATCTCAATCCCGATAAAAAAAAAACTTATATGAATCCACTTCAACAACATAACAATCAAAATTTTGATGTTATAAAACGGAATTTATACAAATTATTTATTTATTTAAAAAGTGGTAAGGTGTTCACTTTATATGTTTAGGGGGTCTGTAGTTCAATTCTAGGTCATGCCAACTGAACAAACACTATGTCTGCGGATTCCTTATACTTTTTATACTACTACTACCAATATGTTTCCAGGAAAAAAAATCAGAACCAGTACATTAGCAATAGCGATTTAATACTATTTTAATAGAACTAGTAGTGACACCTATCGGTAAAAGTCATAATTAAAGATTAGTTGTGCGTTGAAAGTCCCGCAGTGCTGACGCGTGTGCGACAAAGTTCCGTATATTTCTCAGGTGAGTATAGTATATATGTTTTCAATGTGTAATAAATTATAGCACATGTTTGTATATTCTGTTGGTCTTAATATTCTATCAAAGTATTGAAAATCAAACGCGTATAAGTAAAACTATTGGATTAAATAAGGAATATAAACCCAAGTCTTTCAGTGACAGAGCAAATATTTACTTAAGTGGTGCGGTACCACATCATTTCTGGGGTATGAAGTCCCAGTCTTTCAGTGAGGGATCCCCTCTACTAGTATTGCTGCATACATTTACATTGAAATCCTAGTGCCAAAAAAGACGGGATAAAACCAAAATCTCTCACTGCAAAAGACGGCATTCAGTAATTGAAAAGTTGTGAGGGGGAATTCACTCCGGGTATAGTCCCTCTTCCTCCACGCAAAAAGAGCGCGTTCACACTGCATTGGATTCTCTTTCTGCATCCCTAACAAGATATTTCGTATTTCATTTCATTTTTACAAAGCCAATATTTATTTTTTCTCACTCATTACCTTGCTTAATATAGAGTTAGTATGTACAAAAACCATGTGACTACCATATGATTAAGATTCTGAATATTGCAACACATGTTAAAAATACGCAAGTTCATATTCCCATCACTTATTCAGAAATAAAGAACCTTAAATTTCTCTCACTTAATTACATTCTTTCATTTGTCATGTCTTGGAAAAGAGAAGCGTTTGAGTATTCACTACGTTTCGTAATGAACAACCTATTCTAACACGAATTCAAAGGGAGAAGTCGGCCGCTATGATCCAAAATGATTCAATGAACGTACTTCTTTTCTTTCGAGTCTAACTGTGGGAAAGAAAAGTCTACACATTTACGTAAAATTGCAATATTCACATGTATCTTGGAAAATTGCATCCACTACATCTAAGAACTCTTTATATAAAACACTTAATACTGACTGATTTTCTAAAATATTAGGGATACAAGCAAACAAATGTCTATCTTTTCTGTTGAACTTAATTATTTTACACTAAACAATATATTTTGAACATTATCTGTAGTAAATATTAAATATGTATCTGTTCTAAAGTGTTCTTTATGTGTAAACTGCTTATTTTCCGAAAAGACAATCCAATATGAATACAGATTCATGACAAATCATTCAGACACAATGTATTTATATAAAATCTACCATCAAAAATATTGGACAGTACGCAGTTCAGTTTAATCACAATTTCAGTTATAAAGATTCAAAGAAATTGCACACTTGATTTTGCCGTAAAGTCCGTCAGTGGCGGGTCTTAAGGTAGATTGTCAAACATTTCTAAAATACCAGCTATTATGTAAAGTATCTCATTGACGGGTCTTAAGGGACATCACCATGCATTTCTAAAACTATAACTATAAGTCCAACCGTCATTGGCGGTTCTTAAGGGACGTCACCACGCATTTCTAAAACTATAAAGTATCTCATTGACGGTTCTTAAGAGTTGTCACAACGCATTTCTAAAACTATAAAGTATCTCATTGACGGTTCTTAACGGATGTCACCACGCATTTATAAAACTATAAGTCCAACCGTCATTGGCGGTTCTTAAGGGATGTCACCACGCATTTCTAAAACTATAAAGTATCTCATTGACGGTTCTTAAGGGATGTCACCATACATTTCTAAAACTATAAGTCCATCCGTCATTGGCGTTTTCTTAAGGGATGTCACCGCGCATTTTTTCTCTAAAAAATTAACACTGCCAAGATATTTCTCGTGTCCCCCACATATTCTTAACTATAATATAATAATGCTAATTCCATTCTTCACTCTTTCCTGTGGTTAACTTGACCAAAAACACAACCGAAACGGAATCAAAACTCAAACATAGTCTTCAAACAAATTTAAAAAAAAAATATATATATATATTTCGTTCCTTCGTGGTGACCGTTCAGGAAGCTAGCTTTTCCGGTGTTGGTAAACCCACTGTTTGGCAACACAAAAGGCGATATAAGTCACACGCGGATCCCTAAGGTTTGGGGGGTTATGCACCCATGTATGCTTCCCCTCGGTTTTCGGTAAACACATAAGGCGTTATAAGTCACACGCGGATCCCTAAGGTTTGGGGGGCTATGCCCCCATGTATGGTTTCCCCTGTTTGGCAAACACAGAAGCTGTTATAAGTCACACGCGGATCCCTAAGTTTTGGGGGGCTATGCACCCATGTATGCTTCCCCTCGGTTTTCGGTAAACACAGAAGCTGTTATAAGTCACACGCGGTTCCCTCAGGTTTGGGGGGGGCTATGCCCCCATGTATGGTTTCCCCTGTTTGGCAAACACAGAAGCTGTTATAAGTCAAACGCGGTTCCCTCAGGTTTGGGGGGCTATGCTCCCCACAAATTGAAACATATTGGCAAACTCATAGCTCGTTTCTACACCGTGTTAATTATTTTCATAAGAAAAAACAATATGTGTTAATTTTCTAGGAGGAGTCCCACCATTCGATACTTATACAAATATATCTAATCAATTATAATGATATAAAACTTACTTGAATATATTATCTTCTTCTTTGAACAAAACACAGAAAAAATCCAGAAAAACACTTTAAAGAAGCAAGGCAGAAGCAAGGCAGAAGCCTTCACGAGCAAAATTGTTAATACAGGAAATGTGTACTCCATTTATATAATATATTTTTTATTTATTCATTAACATAAGGGGAATGGAATAGGGGGAGAAAAAATAAAGTAAATGAATTTGCCTTGTAATACAGCATTGCCTCGCTCTGCAAAGAATCAAAAAGAATTCCTTTGTCGGTCTCTTGCCGAATCGAAGGAAATATTTCTTTTCTATAGAGGTAATAGCAAGGAATTTTCACACAATGCCTAAAGTTTGAAAAACATCGCCATCATGTCTCAATTCATACCTTAAAGACGCCAAATTGTCGTATTTTTCACAGCAAATAGTTGTTTACCAAGCAATAAAATTCGTTAGTTGGGTTCAGGCAACAATGTTCCTAAATTTTAAAATTCCGGCTTTATTCAGTAAGCTATATAGCTATCATTTCAACATCTGTTTCAATAACTTGTATCTTGCCGAAAAGAACAGGACAATTATTGTATGTTGTAATTCTACAGGTTCTTTTTTGTGTGTGTGTGTTGTTTTGCAGTAGTCAAAATGAAGGACAACCATTTATTCATCAGGTTATTGGCAATGAGCACAAGGACATCCTGGTTGTTTGTCCATCAGGTTAGTGGGCGGGGAAGAGGTTGTTGTCCGCAAACCATCCACCAGAACTGGTTTGAAAAACACCCTTTGTGAGGAAAAATGTGTCAGTTATCGCCGTTGGGGGGAAAGAAGGTATAAGCATGTTCACACAGGATGCAGCCAAAGAGTGGCAGTGAGGGGTGGGGAAAAAATGTGTGTCACTTGTCGCAGGGTAGAAACCTGATCACACAGAATGCGGTCAAGAGATGCGGGGAAGGGTGGGGAGCGGGTAGAAACTTGTTCACACAAGACATTGATGATGGAAAGAGAAGCGGGGGAAGGGTTGGTTCTCCCGTTCACTCAAACTAGAGGGAGTGATTGGCCCCCATGGTTAAACATTGCAGGCGGAGCAAACTGGTTTTTCCTGGCCAAATATATCACAAGGTTGTTTGCATAGGGTGTGAGAAACTGAACTTCAATCTTCACCCTCAGTATTGCAATGGCGCTTGGAGAGAACACAGAACCTTGCGTATCTGCGAATTTCGTACTGAGCAACGCTGAAAAATAGCAAAGTTAAGTCTGTCATTTAAGAGCCAAGCAAGCTAAACGAAAGAAGTGCAGTTCGCAACAAGAAAAAATAAATGAAAATAAATAAATATTTCTTCCTATCCTTCCTTTTTCCCTCCCATCTTAATACTTTACTCCGTAAAACAAAGCACCATTAAAAATCGTTGCTAAACATTGGAGCTTAAAGGGTGTAATCATATTCATTATTCATAATTTTCTAGTTCAAATAAGAGTGTTCAATTAGTTACGAGCTTTACAAGTCAGATCATAATTAAATTAATGGGAAAAAACCTTGTGGGAACTAAGGACCGCGTTTTAAGCCATATACTGAAGTTCTAATTATCTAAATCATAGTTTTAATTTCAATTTAATTATAATTTCGATTCAAGAAACGTATTAAATCATGTTTAAAGCTAGGAACAGCATTCAAAGCCGTATCCTCAATCAAAAAACCGTGTTGGAGCGCGTTTGAAGCTAGGAATTGCGTTCAATGACGTATACCATTGGTCTAATTATCTAAATCGTAGTTTTAATTCTAATTTGAATATAATTTCGATTCAAAAATCGTATTAAATCATGTTTAAAGCTAGGAACAGCATTCAAAGCCGTATCCTCAATCAAAAATCGTGTTGGATCGCATTCAAAGCCGTATACCAATGCTCTAATTATCTAAATCATGGTTTTAATTCTAATTTGATTATAATTTCGATTCAAGAATCGTATAGGAGCGTGTTTCAACAAGAAAGGAGGTCATTCCACTTTTCCAAACAACCTCTATTGCACAAGTAATAAAACCACTTCCCCCAGAAACCTCCCCCAAGCCCGGGGCCGGTCTCTCCAAGGCCGACACGGCCATATTGACATCGAAAGTCGTTAGGTAATAAAGCAATTAAGGGGGCAATAAAATCTATTGTCTACGACTTATAGCTTCAATACTACTGGTGTTGGTGACGTTTACGGCATGGGGTAACTTCACTCTTCATCTATTTCCACTTTTACCAAAATTACTGGGGACTTCTCCCATCATCTAGACGCCCGTGAAGAAGCACAGATGCTGATATAACCGCGTTACTTCTTTTGTTTTCTTTTTACATTGAATAGCATCTATTATGGGTTCTTCTTGCTTTTTGTAACTACCATATATTCCTTGGTTTTCTTTCTTGTAATTTTTAGTCTTTAATATGGAATCTTTCAATTTAACGTTTCTCTTAATTTCTTTCTCATCCATTTATTACATTGAAAACATTCTAATATTGATGTTAGATGTCTGGCGTTGGACGTTAAACAACAAATATTTAACATGAACGTTGAGTGATGGTACAGTCCGCAGCAAAAAAACTGCAACATGAGCATGTAAGTTTATTGTGAAACGACGAAGTCTTTTGCTCCAAAATAAGTATGCAAGGAAGGACGCCAAGGTTTCTCCTGCCTTGATTCGTGCCACTTAGACGTTATGTTAATTCCCTGTGCTTTTAGGCGTAGTTTCACAATAAACTTACATGCTCATGTTGCAGGTTTTTTGCAACATTAATTCGTTAAACGTTTATAAAGTTCTTTATTTTATTATATTAATTGCCATAATACCATAATCGTCTTTCTAACAATTAGAGCATAAATTTATCATAAGGTGTACCTCTCTCAATGAACTCGTTATACACATGCTTAAGGTCCAACTCATCTTGATGAAATATTCATAAGAAATTAACGTTGTCTCTTACCAATTGTTTTTGCACGTTTCAGTATTTATGTCCCAGATGTCATCTTTATACCTTTATGTCTCTCGCTTATAAAATAATCTCTAATATTGTCACGATTTTCTAAGACAAAATCATCAAATATGAGTGTATTCCACATTCTTTAATAGACAATAGAATCATTACTAATTAAAAATGTAGCTATTGTTATTGAACGTCAATGCTGCTTCTTCAAATTGTTGTACCTGCTGATACTTTTGTTCATTCATACTTTTGGTAAAAATATAAATATACCAAAAGTAATATTTATCGGGTGTGTATATTCGCTTGCTATATATATAAGGTGTTCTAAAAATTGTGCCCATAGACAACAGAGCATTATTCTACAAGTCAATATATATATATATATATATATATATATATATATATATATATATATATGGCTTTGGAGTCCTCGTCTGGAGCAAATAAAGAATCATAGTGTAGATCTACCAATCTTCAAATAGTTATATCGATTCTTCCAAATTGCAACTAAAGTCGATATTGATTGACACTAGCATCACTTATTAGTGTAGCAATTGATTCAACTGCTTGTTGTATTCTTAGAGCAATGCTCCAAGTTAATCTGCGATGTTGCCACATTGTGGAATTTTGATTCCCCTTAGCGGCTGAAGGAGGCCTCGGAGAGCATACCATTATATAATATTTTCGCTTTATTTTGGCCCGTAGAAAAGTGCTTTGTCGTCCATGGGCGCCATTTTTTGAACACCTGATATATATATAAGTAGTAATTGATTAATCAACCTGCTTGTAATAGAAAATTAAATAATAGGAAAGTTTTACCACATCCACAAGGGTATATAAGATATTGTATGTCATTATGTAATAGGCTAATTCTCCATTTCTCTTTTTGAGTTATTTAACTTCCTTCACGTCCCAATTAACGACCTTCTACAGTTTATTAATTTATTATAGAGAAACTGTAAATTGTTTGGTCAAGGCTTTATTGTTTTAAGTATTTGTCTAATTTTATTCACAATATCTTTAATATATTCTGCATCGATAATTCCATTTAATGTTATCATTTCCAATTACTTTTAAAACAGTTAACGCAGTTAACAATGATATTATATTCATTCTTCTTATTGTTAATGTTAAATTTCGATGGCAAACCAGCTATTACCGCACTTCCAGGGGCTAAAGACGTTATAATTGAGTAAACAGTGACAGGAATAAATGCGTTAATAGAAAGAGTTTTTGCGGATAATAATATCGATAAAGTGATTAAGTTATAGTAGGTATATTTAACCTATCTCAAATTATTTTTAAAATTAAATTCTAATTTTCGAATTGTCTTCTACTAATTTTATTACATTCTCTCTTGGAATATCTTTAGACAAATCAAACTCATTCATTTGTTATCAACTAAATGATGAGTGTAATCTTTAAGTTACCTGGTGATACTTGTATATTAAAAAAACAGATTTCAATATGACTTAGACATTAATAATAATTTGAATATAGGGTTAATTGGTATCTGTAGTACATACTTAACCCTGAAGCTGAGAGAAGGAAGATAATGATTTATGTATGGTGATAAAGAAATTATTGTTCCAGAAGGACAATATAACTTAAAGATGCTTAATGAATATTTCTTAATTGAAAGTCAATCGATATATGTAACCGTCAGAAAATCATTAGATAATCCGTGTGGAAATAGATACAACCGGAAATAATGAAGATATAACGATAGAAATGTATGTACAGTTCTCGATTTTGAACATGGATAAGTATTAAATAAGAACAAAACATATATTGGAAGTGAGTTACCAAAATTTCACCCTTTTCATACAATTCATATTCACTGTAATGTGGCGATTTGGCCAATGTTATGTTTGTTAGAAAAAAGATGGATATATTCATACAGAAACAGGAGTTATTGATTCATTTGATTGATTCATTTCAATAATTAAACTTTAAACATAGTATTATTTATAAGCATTTTCATCCTATACTCTTTCCTCTAATAAGAGATAAGAGTAATGAAATTGAAATAAAAATAACAGATCAGGATGATAATATGATTGGTATTGACGGAGTAATTATAACTGTGCTTTTATAAATCCATTAAATAAATGGGAAAATTAGAACATTTAAATCTATGAATAGCATAGCTTTATATAAACAGGCGAACACCTATTAATTTGAATGAACCTAATAAAGAAATAGTCGTCGATTTTGAAGTCGGAAATGAGTTTATCCATCATTACAAAGCAGGGTGTTATATGAAATTTAAAGTTATATGTGCAAAGACTGGAGGAACATTTCGCGCAAAGAATATAATAAAACGTGTATAACTTCTCATTTTTTTTTACTCTAAAATAGTAATTAGAAAGCATGGAATGTTATAAATAAGATAGAATTACCCGGAATAACTTCAACTGTAACTGGAATTTTAAAAAATTCTAAACTAGAAGCTTCATAATTAAAACACAATCCTTTCGAAATAAATTGCAAACTAAGGTAAGAAAAATTCAATGTTCTATTTTCATTAAGGTGGATACTCAGCTTTTTAAGTGATTATAAAGATATACTGTAGAAAGGAGAATTGAGGATAAAATTTATAAAAGCTAATAATGTCAATGATGTTATATATATATATATATATACAGTACAACCCCTCAAATCCGAACTAATTGGGGTGAAGCCTGTTCGGATTTCGGGGGGTTCGGATTACCCAGGAAATTTTATTACGTACCGTACTTATTTCGTCACTGAATTGGCGGTAAAACAACGACTGAGGTTAGACAGGGTGGCTCAGTGGTCGAAAGGGCAGTGACCTTGACTGGCGGGTGTACACTCATGTCCAAAATTATTGTCACATATATATAAGTGTCTTCTTGTAAGAATATAATCAATTAATGATTATGAATAAGCATTAAGTCTAAAAATGTTAAAACCTTAAAAAAAAACTAAATTTGTGTGATTAAATCTATTTTTTTTTCATTTTCCAGCTGTAGTTATTTTTTTTTCTCCTGAGAACGTGTTCAGATTTGCCGGGTTTTCGGATTTGAGGGGTTGTACTCTCTCTCTCTCTCTCTCTCTCTCTCTCTATATATATATATATATATATATATATATATATATATATATATATATATATATAAGTGAATACGAAAATAATTATGAGAGTAAACTAAAGTTAGCTAAGTATTAACTAAATATTCATTTAACATGTATTCAAAGACAGCATACAATACATGTATGTATTCAAAAGACAGCAATAGGAACATTTTTTAGTTTGATATTACTACACAATTTAACTGGAGACAAATCTATATACCTGATTTTGTAATTGTAAGTTTCCGAATTAACAGAGGTGGAGATGAGACTAAAGATGCTAATGAATTTGATCATTCTAAAGTAAAACTTATATTTGAAAAGTGATAGAAATGAAGCGTTTACCAAAGAAAATAGAAATTTCAATATTACTAATTATTATTATTTTAAGACGTATGAAGATTTACTGCATTTAAGAAAATAACATGTACAAACAAGGAAATGTACTATAAGCCAGAAGAATTAAGCCAATATATGTGATTATTTGTAGCAGAAGAAATAACATAAGCCAAAGAACAAATATAAATATTGTTGTAGAGTTTACATAAGCTAAAGCTGTAGCCGATAATACAATTTGCTGTGTAATTGTAACTGATAAAAAGAACTTTATATGCATGATCCATAGAATGAAAAAATGATTCAAGAGTTATTAAATAGAGTTATGTTTAATATTATATATTCACTTTTACGAAGTATATTGATAAAAGCCGTAAATAAAGATTTTCTATTTAATAAATGACGAAAGATATTGACTTTTTAATACTATAAGATGTATTAAATGGCTGTTATTAATTTGAAAGAATTAAAAATAAATAAAGAATATATGATTAACAGGTTGACTGCCATGAGCATCACATGTGGTGCTCACCTTATTTTTCTGTGGGACCATGAGCACCATATATGATGCTCATGATCGATATCACAAATTACTAACCTATTCAGGTTTTTGAGCATCATATATGATGCTAATTGTCACAAATTACTGTGAGACCATGAGCATGACATATGGTGCTCGGCTCCCATTGGTACATTTTCGGGAGAAGCAAAATATCGCGACAAAAACGTGACATGACTATCCATAATTGAGCCAAAAGTAAGAAGAAATTTATAGCCTCCTGGGAGAAGTACCCTCAAATCACCTTGGCAATGAACCTGTTAAGGTTGAAAGGTTAAAAAATAGATTTGGAAAAGGCATCTCAATCAAATGTGATGAATTTAAAATATTTCTTTCTCCACGATTTACTAAACTTATTACAGATAATATATTAAATGAGATAATTAAAGATGAATTGTTCTTTTAATGTACCGGTACTGGTTTAAAAATGATTATCCAAATTTAAAATTGTGTAGTAATAAAAATGTTCTGTTGTTTTAGACTTTTAAAAATATGTTCTATATCATATAAATAAGAAATGGCATCCTATTTTAAGAACAACAACATTCATGTTATGAGAATTGTTCAATTGCAAGAAGTAGAGGAAGGCATTCCGTATGAAATAAATTTATGGAAAATGATTCAAATAAAAACTAGTAGTGAGAGAGTCTTAGTGTACTTCAATTGAAAGTTTAAGACCTTATTAAATCAAAATTACAAAGATACGGAAAATTGTTTTAAAATTTATTTTTAAAAAAATACAAATTGTTCATAAAATATAAGGTCTCTCGAAAATAGATATATCAGTCAGCTTTTTTTTTTTTTTTTTTTTTTAATTAATGAAATGAAATCTATCACTTTAACGTTCCACAAGTATGCCCTTAAGGCTAAAGAGACGGATGAAGATTAAGGCAAGTGAATAAAGATAAAATAATTGGTGGAACAAGGACGTGGGAGGAAACAGGAATACCCGAGAAAACCCACGGACACGATGTTGTCTACCACAAACCTACTTGGCTGGGATCGAACGAGGGACCAGACTTAAGCGCTCTACCACTGAGTTACCACGTTTCTCAGATTTTTTAATGAACCTATACAAAGAAAATTAATATAAATTCACCAAGGAAAAACAAGTTATTAGTATGGAACCCCCAAACAAGTTTATTCTTACAAATAATTTCAATGTCACTTGAGGTATTCATGATCACGTGTGTCTCTGGCGAGAGGAACTGAACTACAAAATATTCAATACTTTTACTAATTTAATTTATTTACTATCGACACAATAATATATAAATAATAATTATTGGAACCGCGGTGGCTCAGCGGTAGAGCGTTCACCTCTGGTGCTTGGTGTCCCTGGTTCGATCCCAGCATTTTGTGGTGGACAAACACCGTGTGAGTAGGTTTCCTCGGAGTTCTTTCGTTTCCTTCCACTTTCTTCATTCCACCATTTCACTCATTTCTCATCATGACCATCTCCTTTAGCTTAGACGGCATAACAATGGGACGTAAAACTCTAAGATTTCATTTCATTTTTTCAAATAATAATTATTATATTTAGACCTATTTGGAATATAATATTCATGTTGTGAAATGATTATAACAGAGTTCTTGATATATCTCAGGGGTTTGTGAAGGTAAACAGAAAGGCAACAAATCGAATCGAAGATTATAAACAGGTTGGGCTAGGTAGTATCAATTCCCCCCCCCCCTCCCCGCCGTTCCAAATTTTGCATGCCAGCGATGACATGTTTATGATAACACGTAGATCGTTTTTAAAATCAATAATTGTTTATTTTCTTTAAATTATGATCAGTGGACTGGAGTTAAAAGTTATTATTTGAAACCAAGAATGAAACACACACAAGATATCACTATCAGTATTCTAACTTGTAATTGTTATGTTGATAAAATATGTTTTTATGATTAAAAACCATGAAAGCTGCTTATGTGCTTTGCTTTATAAATGACTGTATTAAAATTATTGTATTTCATCCTTAGCAGCAGGCAATCATTATTACATCAAAGCAGGGATGCAAATAAGCAACAAAATTTTACTCGCCCAAGAAAAATAGCTACTAGCCAACACTCCACAATAGAAATCATTTACTTACCTTCGGTATGATATTAAATACTCGCCCGCAACGATAAACCACTCGTCCCGGGCGAGTGGTTATTTGCATCCCTGCATTAAAGTATTTTTAAAATCCCTAATCGTTTGATCTTTTAAAAATCGATTCATAAATAAGGAAGATTATTTTTTTTTAAATTTCATCTTTAGTTAAACAGCTATTGATAAATTTAATTGACATTTAGAAATTCATTAATCTTTAAATGCTGAAGGACGCAACTGCTGCGTCCAGGCTTTAAACCTCAATAACTCAGCCCCTAATTAAGCTAGGAAAATAATTTTGGTATCAATGTATTTCTGAAGGATGAAGCTTTCCGTCGATATGCATTTTATGTATGTGAGGGGACACCATGGCGGAGAAGAAGGGTAAAGTTTGTGTTTTCTTTTTTGCATCGTTTTTTTGGGGGCATTTCCCACTTGGAAATACACTCATAAAAATTGTAATGTGAAACAATGAAATAGTCCACTACATGGTAATAACCTGTCTGTGTAGGCCTACTTATTGCTTATATGGTAAGAGCATAGTGACAAGATTTTCTCCGAGCATTGAAAAGAACTATCGCCAAGATTTGTAGAACGAATGTGGTAAAAGTGACTATGGAACTCAATCTGTATCTACAACAGCCTATTGAGACGACCACTGTCAGATGCAATTTGCATAACGTGAATATCCACGGTCGAGTTCCAATTTACATACCTTTGACCACTGCAAATAAAACTTTACCACAAGAAAATGGTATGAGGACACCAAAGTGGGTTCGGGTGCCGCTACGCTCCTGTAGGGATTTAGCCAAGATACGGATGGGGATTCTAGGCTGGTTACCCACTATCACTAACGGGAGTCCGCGGTGCAAAAATCTCATATAACTTTGGTTCGAGTCCTCAGAACGTCTCTTATAGCTTCAGGGATTGAGTTCGTAAGGTTCGCGGGAAGTTAAGCACCTCATGTTTGAGTAGGAGAGATAATGTCCCCTTGCACTGCGCTGTACTAACTACATGGTAAACAAATCATTATATGGTACACATAAATATATTCAAAGCTTACCTGAAGTACCAATCTTTTTTTCTTTTCAATAAATTATTAAATATTCATTTTTGCACCAATAATAAATGACTGAATGACCACAAAAAAATATGAAAAATAATATGACGACTTGAATTATTTGATTTTCATTTGATACGCAAATTTTAATAGAACAAAAAAATCAAAATAATGTGAGATATGCTGATTTATTATATTCTCTATTAATTTTATGAGCACAAACTTAATTTCACTAAAAGAAAGCAATCACAGTGAGTAAGATTATGGGCCCTTCCGGAATACGAAACGGGTACGCGAGTATAACGCGGTAAGAAAAAATACGAGTTTTCCTTATTCACTGTTAGTAGGAAACTTGTGTACTAATTTCTCAACTGGTTTCGCCCCTCACACATTATTGTTCCACTTTCCACTGGGATAGACGAAAATTAACACATTTTATTTTTGCACTTAATTGTGTTGATAATGGTAACTTTTAACCATTTAGTATTGAAAATCTTCTTTTATTTTATGGTTTTACATTCGGCGGAGCAGATTTTCTGAAGTGATGTGAAATTTTCTATCTTGGGAGAAAGTAATTTACGTAGCACTTTTGACAGCAATACATTTTCATATTAGTTGACAAGCACTAGTTCTTGATACTACCAATTCACTAGAGTGATGTTCAACTAATTTATCACATAATAAACTCGTTAATATTAATTTGAGTGAGATAAGTAATGCATGAGTCCATGGTAAGCGGCTCCCCAATCCCCACTCCTCGCTGCGCGTGAAACTGCCTTTTTCTCAGACAATGGGTGCGTAGGAATACACTCCTTGACGAGAAAATATTTCTACCAAAACATTCATGTTTTAGGCAGCTGCTCCTTTCATAGGAACTAATACCAAGAAATTTGCCTGCACATATAAGGGTTGTGCAAAATATTTTGATTCACAACAATAACGTCACAACCATTGATGATAATGTGGTCCGATGAGTCAACTTTCACCTTATTTACAACAACAGACTGAGTTTATGAATAACAGACGCATAAAGAAGCTTATGCTCTGAATTATTTCTTCGCTACCTTGAAACGTGGCGGTGCCTCTGTGATGCAGTGGGTCCATGCCAATGATTAGGAGGACATTTTACGAGACCAAATGCATTCCTAGTGTCCAAATGTTGCTTTCAGCCAACGACGCAATTTTCGAACAACGCACCAAATCACATGAAGCTGATGAAGCCAACTACATGACTTCCCTTGGCCGGCTCAATCCCCAGACCTCAAGGTCATTGAACACCTATTAGTTCCCAGCTCAGACTCAAGCAGATGTCCTTCTTCATCCCCGCTGACGAAACTGAAAGCTGCATTCAAGACCAACTCTTAGGTGACGCACACTTCCCCGGTTCCACTCTTATTAAACTTCACCTCAAGAAGAAAGGACTGAAGGAATGCAATGGTGGAAACTCGACGCCAAAACTTGCTCAAGACATCAATCCAGTTTCTGTTCTCTAACATGTAAGTTGTATGAGTTGAAATACCTTTTTCTTCCTGAACAGACAGGTACAGCTTAGAAAAGTTCTAAACTCGGTCTACGATTGTTTTTTAAGGCCAAATAAAGGAACGTAATTATGTAAATATATCAGTGAACTATGTACACCTATTTACTGTCATGAAGTAGCACTGATCATTAATATCATAATCATAAAGTATTAATTAAATTAATTTGTGTTCTTTCTATGTATTAAATTTAACGTACTCTATATTTTAAATTACCATTAATTGTGATTGTGATTACCATTGTCTTTAATTTCATGTACCTCCTATTCTCTATATATAAGATGGTTAATATTCTCATAAATTATTGTGAAAGTACATCTTTTGGGCATACACAGTACTAACGTCATCACAAAGTCTTATTTACGTGACACTTCACATCTGTTAGTATTCTTTTTCTTTCAATGAAACTCTCATTTTTTTTCTCCATCTTCTTTACTTCTCTTTCCTTGCTCTTTTATTTCTTACTCTGTCCAGTCTGCCCATTTCTTCACTTAATTTTATGATATATACTTTTGTTTATATTTTTGTATTTGTCGTTCAGTTATAAGAACTAAGGAAAATGGAGCAACAATTTTGATACTGTTGAGGAAGCATTTAACTCCGTCAAATGCTTCGTTAATTGAATGGAAAGAATTCCATGTTACACACAAGTGTTTTTGAGTGACACAAGAGATTGAGAGAAGGAAACGAGTGAGTGGAAGACGGCCCCATGAGCGGTAATCTTCAAAGAGTAGAGCTGACATTAGGAGCCTGACGTACTAAAAATAATACAAAATTTACCATTTTTCTTTTGCTTATTTCTCATAAGTGAAAGGAAATAATGAAATACAACTTACCATAATCACAGATAAATTATCATTTTGAAATTCTAGTAGACACCCTGATAATGTTATTCTACAACAGAAAATACGAACCTGAAGAAATTTCAGTGTTGCCATCCATAGAAATTACAGTGTTGCCAGAATAACTCAAATCTAAGTTAATGCAGGCACTAGAGGAACGAACTGAACTGTATTTGATTACGTATCATGTTGTATTGGTACTACTTTTTAAATAACATTATTATTTAATTTTAATAACTGTATGTTAAAACTATTTTGTTTATTACAAACCAAATACAACTATTATAATAAATAATTAAATTATAAAGTAGCTCACAGGATTCCAAAACAACATGATACGTAATCAAATGCAGTTGAGTTCGTTTCTCTAGTCACGGCCTTAACTTAGGTTCTGGGTGAGATATTATTCTGGTAACACCGAAAATTCTTGAGGTTCATATTTTCTGTTGTAGAATAACATTATCTATGATTGTTTTAAGTTGCATTTCATTATCTCCTTTCACTCATGAAGAAACAAGCAAAAGAAAAATGGTAAATTTTGTATTACTTTTAGTATGTCAGGCTCTTAAGGTGGAAGGAGTAAATCAACTGTTATGTAATGATAATCGGCTAACTGTTCGAATCATCACTAATCAGCTGAACATGAAAAAGGACAGTCTTTGAAAGATCATCACCGAAAATTTGGGCACCGGCTGCTGAATGATCCTAAATAGCGTCACCTGTACTGTGTCAGGTCATTATCTTACGTCTCCAAACAGTACCAACTTGCTTCATAGTATCGTCGCTAATGGTGCAACACGAACTTTTGAGTATGATCCAATATTCAAGCGCCACAACTATTACTAGAAGTCTTCTTTCCGAGAACCAAGACAGCAAGACAAAGTAAAAGGTCAAAAGTTGTGTGGATCACGTTCATTAATGTTAGAGGCATTGTTCAGTGAATTTTTGACACATGGCCAGATTATCAATCAAAACATCTACAAAGACGTTTTCTTACCTCAGTGCGTGAACAGAGACGGAGTTATGGCAGGATAATCGTGGCTGCTGCATCATGACAACGCATCAAATCGCAGCATTGGGCAGTTCCTGGCCGAGAAGAACATTGCCGACTAAGACCAACCCCGTATTCATCAGATCTTGCTCCATATGGTAATTTTTTTCTTTTATTATTATCTAATCTGAATGGGATTATCAATGAGACCAATTTTGAAAGCGTTGAGGCCATCAAGAAGGATGTAACGACGGAGCTTCGGAACATTAAAGCAGAATCCTGCTAGCAGGGCATAGAGACGTGGCAGAGATGGATGTAGGAGTGTGTTAGAATGAAGAGCGATATCATACAGTTTGTAGTTTGGCGTAGAAATAACACATTGTAATTACTACCAGTCTGGTTATTCTGCAGACAAAGCTTATATCTATCATCAACATTGCCAAATCACAAAAGCAATATTTTTAATTTGAAATAAAAACAAAAAGATGACCACATAAATTTTACTCAAAACTATGCACTTTAATTGTGCTGAAAGAAATCCTTAATCTCATGAACAGTTTTATATATAAGCTTCCTATTACATGCAAACTTCATGCATGATCATCATTCAAGACACCGACACTTACAAAATCCATTAAACTCATAAACACTTTATTTACACGGATATTTTATTTATTTAATATATTTGGAATTTTCCTACCATTTCTCTTCCTTAAAAAAAAAAAAAAAAAAAAAAAAAAAAATTATCGGAGTATCCCAGCTCAAATTTATAAAGGTATTGATGTGTAACAAACAATATTTTGGTTTCACTTAGACATTCAGGCTCAAATTATGACCTGTCAGCAGTGACTTCAAGTTAATATATTGCTTGCTTATCTTGGCAGCTGCCACTGTTCTGGCATAAAACACAACTCTCCGATTTACAAAATGGTCGAAGGTAACACAACCTTGATTCAATAACCTCTTCAACCAGTGCGAATAATGAAACTTGATTGATATCTTTAATTTCCTGTACGAAATGGTTATTATTTTCATAAATTATTGTGAAAGTATATCTTCCGGGCATAAACAGTAATATATGACTGTAGATGGGCTACAGATGATAGTGTTGAGTTTCCTATAAGGAAGAAAGGGCTATAGAGGTAACATTGCCCTTTTATGTTACTTAGGGGCCGCGGTGGCTCAGTGGTACAGCGTTCACCTCCGATGCTTGGGGTCCCTGGTTCGATCCCAGCTCGCGCCGTGTGGACTTTGTGGTGGACAAACATCGTGCTCGTGGGTTTTCTCGGGGTTCTCCCGTTTCCTCTAGTTTCTTCATTCCGCCATTTCACTCATTTCTCATTATCACCGTTTCCTTTAGCCTAACCGGCATAATCGTGGGACGTTAAATTTAAAGATTTCATTTCATTTCATTTTATGTTACTTAATGTAACGAATTTCTGTAATGCCAAGGCTTTCATAAAAAGAAACTGAACACAGTAAAAATAAGGAAAAGTCCAAAGTGTAATTTTATTTGTAAAAATTTGACCTTTCTCCATTAAATAGAAGCGAATACCACCTTTGTGAGCCATACAGTATTATGCATGTATAGGAAACATACTCGCACTATAAAAACACGTCGTACTAAAAAAAAAAAATACGTGACATTACCAATAAAGAGAACGAAAGGGGGGATTAAAAACACATAATTTTAAGAAAAAAATGAAATGAAATCTTTAAGTTTTACGTCCCACGGATATACCGGTTAGGCTAAAGGAGATGGTGATAATGAGAAACGAATGAAATGGTGAAAATTATATAGGGAAGATGGGCAACTAGCCTGGCATCGATATAAGTATGATGTGGGAAATATCTCTTTTTCACAAGCTATTTTTCGAGTTCAGTGGAAATTGCCTTTATGAAATGACTGTGATTAATACTATTGTATTCTGATATGCTGGAAGTTTATCTAATACCACAGAGCAACAAACGTTTAGGGGAGGAAGGAGTACCATCGCTTATTTATCTCGCACTGTTCTTGTATGGACTTCGAGGTGATCCAAATCTTTGCTCCTATGAACTCCGTATCTAACGCTATTAGATATTTTTCTCTGAGACTATATTAAAGTTCAAATTTCATCATATGATTTCTTGCAACTCTTATTCGTCAACGAGTCATTCGTGGGCTAAATGAAACGAATGCCTACATATTTACTATCAGGGATGAAATTTCGTATAGGTAGGATATACGAAGAGGATGTGTTTACTACGTGTCGTTTAGAAACATACCTAAACGACACTTACTAAAGTTAGGAAGCGTATACTTTTGAAATAATACAAAATACTGGTTTTGTCATTTGTTAGTTTAATATCTGAATACCAAAATATTGCTCAAATATTCTAGATAAATATATACAGCAACATATAAGTCTTGAGCAAAATTTGTAGAAATATGTATATAACAAAATATATTTAACTGAGCACTCCTACCAAACATTTACATACCGCGCATCTACCATTAGCTGTAACATATACAACCCTCCCCTTCAGAACAATTGAACTTTCTTATCTCAGCCAGTGAGATATACATACAATTCTCTATACACAACCACATTGAACTGTGGAAATATTTTGTTTTCTTTTACAAAGAATGTTGATTTCTTTCTGGTTTCAAAGTATGACAAATGTATTACAGTTCATTATCTTTTCATTTTTGTACATCTCTCATATGTTTGTCTTGATACATCACATAAAATCAATATTGTCATATTAAAATTAAAGAAACGACCAATTTATAAAAGTACTATTGACACATTCAGAAAGAAATTCCAATCCCAGACACATACAATGGCACCAACAAGAGGCATCCCTGAAACAATATACTGTACAAGTATATAGGTACTCATAAAAAGTATTTCTTTTAAAAATTTATAATCTATTATAAGGTGTACATATATATATTAATTATAATTTATATATATATATAAGAAAAATATTTGATTAGCTGATTTGTGAATGAACTGTAACAATCCTTTAATAGACGAAATATATTTGTAACAATTTTTTTTCTACTTATATAAAAATACTCTTTTGTAAAACTATGTACAATTAGTAAAGACGCGATTTATAATTTCTGAGATTAAATCTTAAAATTTATCATGATATTACTGACTTGTAAGTGTACAAAATATTTATCTTACATAGTTGTATATTCTAAGTTATTTATATACTGGAAATATGATCTACTGGGAACAAATGGTATTCAGGTATAATGCTTTCAGACAAGTTAGTTGCTATATACACCACATACACAATGAATATGAATAAAGATCTTTTTTCACGATTTTTTTAAAAACAATTATTAAAACGTGATTATTTTAGATATTAATACATAAAATACTTCCATTCTTAAAAACTTGTAAATATTGTTTTCAAAAATGCAAATTTATTTTTTAATACATAAAATATATTTTGTAAAGCAAATAACAATATTAATCATACTTTTTTACTTATCACAATATGTATAGAAATTACAGTCTTGGCAAATATCAACATTCTGAATCTTCAATTACAAGCCTATGTTACCAATAAACTAATTTAATTACAATTCACTTAAAATAATTAAAACAATTTCATCTATTCTCTTGTATTTAGAAAATGCATTATTTTAAAATCCACGAACAGTTTTTAAAGTCTAATTTTTTGAACCATCTAATATTTCTGTTTTATTTCAAACAAAAAAAAAAACAGTTTTATCATAAATTTGTTTTTAGAACTTACGAAAAAAAATAATGAAAATGATAAAAATTTATTGGAAAACTATGCGCCAGATATAAAATCAACTTCATACCTATGCGGAAACAGATTAAAGTAATTTTACATACACTATGTTTATTTACAAAGAGCTCTAACACATCATCATCATCATCATCATCGCCAAATATGGGCAGACGAAAATGTATGTAATTTACAGTTGTATTGTGATCTACAGCTACATTTCAAAAGATGTTAAACCTTAAAGATTTTAATTATGACAATTTTTCCCAATATTAATTTTAAATTCGTTGATCACATTTTTAAAGATATACAAATATAACTAAGATTTAAGCATGAATTATTGACCAAGATAACAATAGTATTACTAGTACAACGTCTTGTGTTCACATGGCTACAAAAGTTATTTTTTTTTCAACATATTTTTTAAAAAATATATTTTACAAAACGTCATAAGAAAGGAGATTTAAAACAAAATATTTTTTTTTAATACATTTCAATCCGTTTTTCCTACTTCGACAGAACTTTTTTCTTTTTAACTGAAATGTTTGATTAACTACACAATAAAGGCACTTTTAAAATAGTCCATCTTTGTTCTTCCTTCCTTTTCTGTTTGCTAAGAACTACATATAAGAAACACAAAAAAGTAGTTCCTATTTTAACCGAAAACTGAAGAAAAATCGTTTTCAACACATCGCTACAATTGTAGTAGATGCTGAGTTTGGTATTCCTGGATGTTATAGGAAAATACGTAAAGAAGTGCATTTAAAGAAATATATCTATATTGCACTTTTATCCTGGTGCTATCATCATGATAACTAATATTTACACGTATGAATATTAGCAAATCTGCATTTCGTTGAACGTGAAATTTCATCCAGCTATTTCCTCGCTTATCAATATAATGCGTAGTTTTTGAACTCAGGTTTGAAGACTAGTTGCATTCCCATCGTTTGGCAACTGAATATTTGAAATAATGACCGTTTTAGAGCTAGAACCTTGATTGAATGAAAGTCCAGTTTGTTCAGGATCCACTATGATGTGAGTAACCGACTTTTTGGGGAGGTTCACAACGGTGGCATGAGCATGGTTCTCTGTATCTATGTCAACGTGAGAAACATCACTGTCTTTCACTCCATTGTGAGATACAGAATGGTTCCCTTGATCTCGAGAGGAACCATCGAGAAAGCCCCATTGGTCGAAATGTGATTCCTTCCGCTTCTCATCGTCCGAAGACGACACCTGACTACTGGAAACCATATGGCCATGCTGTGACAAGAACTTGGAATGTGACATCATGACACTATCAAGTTCTTGCGAAGTGATCTGTAGTATTTCCTTTTCTTCGGGAGTTCTCTTTGGAATGTTCTCGGGGCATCGTGGGACTTCCACTGTAATCGTTGAGGATACTAGCTCTCTCCTCGAGGGTTTTATTGTTACCTCATTTGAATCGGAACTTACATTATTTAATACTGAAGCGTGATTTTCATCTGACGGATTTGTCGTTATAGACATGACAGTAACATTTTTTGATGATGGCCCTTTGATCTCAATATCTGTACGCATTGCAGACTCCGCTGTTTGGCTGTGATTTCCCATAGTGTGCAGCAGATCATTTGCAGGATCTGTAACTCTTGACGTACCGCCATGGGAAAATTGTACATTCATGTTGTTAGAAGTTGTACCATTATTGGATGAAATTTTCACTTCGTCCATACCAGTTATGGTGTTGGCATCAGTCCCAAGAGAGACAGAATGGGTTGTATCAGGAGTATCATTGACATCTGTGATGATATTAACTGCTTTGGAATTAAGTCGATCATGATCGGAGACGGCACTCGTTGTCACTTGAATTTCCGTAACATGTGATTCTGTGTGGATTGTGGGGTGAGTTGATATATATGTGGTTGAATGAAATGTGGGTGTAGTGCCGGGAAATTGAACTGCTTGACTTATTGGCACTGGGGAAGTAGGAAGTTCGGGTGGTTCAGCATCATCTGTATCCGTCTGATCCACCTGGATAAGTGATGATGGCTGAACGTCATCGATACTTCGTGACTCATTAGAGGAAGTGATCGTGTTGAATGGTTTATTTGGGACATGATGACTATTCCCGTATGTAGTTGAATCAATTTGACTGGAATAGTCAGATGCTGATGTAATTAGAACCGCAGTGTCAGCATTTTCGGATGTAATTTGCGGAGACTCTTGTGACGAAGTTACTTGAACGCTAATGCCCATATCACTAGATGTCACCACAGAAGATTGAACAGATTCGCCTTCACTTGAAGTTTTACCGTCAATTTGTAATGACGTTGGTTGTTCGTCTGGATTATATGTCGAAGTCGATGCGATAGTCACTTCTGAATTTCCTGAATCCGGAGATATCAAAAGAATCATTTTCTGAGAATCTGATGTATTCTTTAGTCCGACGGAATCATTCACGAGTGATGCTTCTTTAGATGTTTCCATAGGCTTCATCACATCCGAATCTTTTAAAGCTTCTTCTAATGTCCCCCAATTAGACGATTTCTTAAGCTTTCTACCGAAAGTGTCTGTGTCAAGTCTCGGTTCCTTTCGATATAATGTATTCTCGTCGCTATCCGGAATAACACTGAGGTCTTCACTTGGAGGCAGAGGAGCTTTCCTTTTCTTATTTGCAAGTTGTCCTGAGGTGGGAACATCAGCATTACCAAAGTCCAACGACACGGCTCTTTCTAAAGGAATACTCATGTGTTGTTCTCCATCTAACTTCGACAGATCACCAAGTGATGCAGCTTTCCTTCCATTGTCGTCTCGCTGTTTAGTCGAAACGAGCGGTTGTGCTAAATTTTCTCGACTATCAGGGATAGATTGTTCGCTCTCAGTATTTAAAGTAAGCTGCGACGCTGGCAAGTCATCTGAGGGAGAATGATGAATGGTTATGTGAGCTGCGTTTAATTCAATGGTAGTGCCACCTTTCTTTGCCTTCTTGTCTGTATCAACTGAAGGTTTTTCTATGTCAGAGTCACTTTCACTTTCCGATAACATAGGTTGGTTGTCCTCATCTTCCTTTCCTCCGTTGGGGTTTTCCTTTTGATGCTCTGATTTAATATTGGATACTATTGGAATTGGGGAGTTCATGTCCATTCTTTCAATTACTTCCATCTGATGACTTTCTCCACTGTTATTTGAAGAATCCAGCGTTGGATTGTCCTGTGACATAACTGAATCTGCCGATGGATAACCGTCGGAAGCTTCTGGTGGCTGTGGGGCTTTTCTTTTCAAAGATCTCTTTGGTGTTTTGGAATCTCCATTGTCGATACAAGGTGAACCAATGCTTACGTCACTGGCACTCCCACTTCCAGCAGATTCGGTTCTCTTTCGTTGTGTATTCTTTTCTGCTTCCATCTGACGACCTTTATCTACTGGTTTTCTATTCACTTTAGCTGCCATAGCGGCTCTCTGTACTTCTTCTGGAATATCATTGGTAAAACCTTCATGGTGTTCGCTGTGCATAGCTTTATGTTTCTGTTTGTCTGTATCATCTTCATTTTCAGAAGATGAACTCGAAGTATTTTGAGGATTTTGACTCTTTTGTGTTGAAACATGTTCTTCGTCTGATCCCTTGCTTGTATTTTCAGTGTTCTTTGGTGAAACTGATGTCTTTTTCTTATCATGATGATCACTATGCAACATGTCTTTTAAATTTAACAAACCTTTTGGAAGCAATGATTTGCTCTTTTTCTCTTTTCCACTGGCATCTTTCTTATCTTCGTGTTTCATTTCGTCTTCAGGTGGCTTAGTGTTCTTTACTGTACTTTCCTCAGCGCTTACCTTGGTAGGGCAATTAGATTCAGATATACACTCTGAAGAATTAGGTGTTTTCGCTTGTGATTGTTCAGTGGTCATAGTAATTGTCGAAGGCAAAGCAGCAACCGTTGTTACAGCCCCTTCTTTCATTGCATTTTGTTCGTTCTGTTTTTCATGCTCAGTGCTTATTGGCTTATCCGAACGACGTTCGTTTTCAGAAGTGTCCCCAGAAGTTAATGTTGATTCTTGTAAGTTGGATTTTCTTTGATTTAATTTTAAATTCATTTCTTTATGATCTGGCAAAACATGAACACCAAATTTAGGGAATTTTATCTTTCCGCTCTTATCTTTATTAGCTTCGTCTGAATTTGTGTTTCTTGGCGTGTCTTTGAACTCTTTCTTCGAAATGTCCTGTTTCTTAAAATCCACTGTATCCGTACCACTGCTTACATCAACCGGATTTTGTGTCACTTCTTCGGGTTTTGGTCCCGTATTGCCTTTCGATTTCTTGTTTCGTTCAGGTTTTACAATTGTCTTAACTCGTACTTCACCATCAGAATTCACAGCACTTGTTTGTTCAAGTTTTACATCCATTCTAGCACCTTCTCTTCGGGGATGAGTCCCTGTTGCTTCGTGGATTCCTGACGATGGCGTTACTCTCAAAGGATTGTTGTGATTCCCTCCCATTTCTGCGGCGATATTTGTAGACAATGTCTTCTCTGCTTTAGGCTTGCATATCTCTCCCAGTTGGCGAGCTCTCTTAGCATTAAGACTAGCCTTTCCAATCTGGAAGCAAACGAAATAATAACGTTAGGATATATATCAATTAAACATTAACGACTTGTTTCAATAAATAAGCTACATGACCTATAAAAATGTAGATCATTATTCGTTTAGCAATGAAAAGTAGGTCTGAAGAAGATTGCGATAAAAATTAATTAGAAAATACATACATTTTCACTTATTGTACTCAAATTACATATATAAAATATTTACGGCTTCATTAAGAATAAGATAAAAGATATGCTTATTAACGACCTGAAAACAAATAAACATTAAACATATTTTAAATATTATTAATGAAGAGAAGTCTGATTGGTAGTTTGTATTGGTGTTAACAGCCTAACTTATTAGAAATAAGACAAAATTTACCATTTTGATTTTGCTTGTTTTTCATAAGTGAAACGAGATAATGAAATGCAACTTATCACAATCATAGATAATGTTATTCTACAACAGAAAATATGAACCTCAAGAATTTTCAGTGTTGCCATCCATAGAAATTACAGTGTTGCCAGAATAACATTTTCCCCAAAATCTAAGTGAATGCAGAGACTAGAGAAACGAACTCAACTGCATTTGATTACGTATCACGTTGTTTTGTTATAATGTGAACTACTTTTTTAAATAACATTATTATTTAATTTTAATATCTGTATGCTAAAACTATTTTCTTTATTACAAAGTAAATACAAGTATTGTATTTGAAAAGTAGCTCACAGGACTAATAAACATGATACGTAACCAAATGCAGTTGAGTTCGTTCCTGTAGTTGCTGCCGTAACAGATTTTGGGGTAAATGTTATTGTGACAACACTGTAGTTTCTAATTGGATGGAAACATTGAAAATTCTTCAGGTTCATGTTTTCTGTTGTAGAATAGCATTATCTATGATTGTGGTAAGTTGCATTTCATTATCTCCTTTCACTCATGAAAAACAAGCAAAAGAAAAATGGTAAATTTTCTATTATTTTTAATAAGTCAGACCCTTAAGCGTCCCTTTAAGTATAAAGGCTATGCGAGAAATCTATCTAAAGCTTAAGATGGGATTCGAAGCACGTGAGCTCTCACCAGGAATCGAACCTGGGTTTCCCACGCCCAAGGCTTGTACGCTAACGCTATAGCCAGTGGAAGCTTATAAGGGGATTTGAGAAGTAATAGAAATTATTTCCGGGAACTTCTAGATATCACACAACTTAATTTTACTAGAATTAACGTCTACGTTTACGAATTTCATTTAAGCTTTCCAAATATGATAACTATGTTTTTGTTAGTATCAGAGTAATATATAACCACGTTGGCACAGTCGCTGTTTATTGAAGTTTATCGTCCATTTTCAGCACTAAGGATAAATATGAGACGTGGGTCCGAAGTTTAGGGTGAAATCCGAACCACCACAGTGCGCTCTAATTTTTAGTGCTATTCTGCCGAGAATCGAACAAAGGACTGTCAATATAGAAATATATCCTCTACACTTCCCTATAATTAGCCCCTCCTCCCATAATAATCATTTCAAATCCTGTTGTGTCAAATTTTGAACGAATTCTGATCCAGCGTAACCGCAGCTTAAGTCGTCAGCCGACAATTGCTCAAAATGGTATTTTATACTGGATTGTATAGTAAGCTATCGTCTGGATGACTTACGATCAAATTGATTTACAAGGTAGTGTGTCCGAAGTCGACTAACTTTCACTGTCATAAAGAACGAGCGATTGTCAGTACAACACACTTCGCTTCATTGTTTCATTGACATATGATAGCAATAAGCAAACTCAAATTTTAAAAGTATGTGGTACCACAATCTTATCGCATACAATATAGCATCTCAAAAATAAAAAATAAAAAGTAACATACGAAAATTTATCGACTTGACCTAGCAACTGGAGCAACACAGTGCACATAGTATGAAAACTAGCTCTGATGTGTTGACAAATCCTTGAATAGCATGGTATGTATTTAAAGATACATTGATCTGATCTACTCGTAAAAGTCATTACAACTATATATCATTGAACGAGGCTTATTTACATGCACAAATTAGAGCGATAGAAAGATCAATGGTAGTTAACTTTCAATCATAAGTAACTGTTCGCAGAAGTTCACTCCCAGAAAAGTCTAAGACATTATCTTTATTCTTTCAAAGGAATAAACCTCGTTCTCTTCCTCCGCAGTTTGAACTTAAAAACTAAACGCTAAACACGGCGCAAAAGTAACTACATTCATAACATTAACTTATTATAGGTCCTTCCAATATTATAAGACCTTACCCTGTATCGTTACTTAAAAAGTGACACCTTATGTGCGTTGAGCTAATTCGTACCACTGTCTTCTGCTGCCTCTAAAAGATGAAGCATGTCATGTCCCGAAACTATTAAGATATTTTTAGTAAATTTCTGGAACCTATCGAAGTGACTTTGTATAATTTTATTATTATTATTATTATTATTATTATTATTATTATTATTATTATTATTATTATTATTATTATTATTATTATTATTATTATTATTAATAATAATCTTTCTGATGCTTCAGTGTGTTTCCTAATAGTTCCATTCTGCGAATCGCGTTCCGTTCTTTCTTCTTTCTCTTCTCTGGAACCCTATTCCGATAGTCATTTGCTGCTCGTTCTTTCTGTCAAATCATTCATAATGGCAGACGAATAATAAAATACAACACGCTTATGCTTTCTCGTTTTTTCTTTCTTTTTTCTCTCTTCTCTTTAGACGACGATCCATTTTTGACTTGAAATCTATGTACTACGAGTATATCACTATTTATTTAAAAACTGATGTTAATGCATTTTTAATCAAATTATTAAAATAATGGGTCGAAATGTTAATTCCATGGATTTCGTCTGTAAGATTTTTACTGGACGGTTTCGGGCATTTAACCTATGGTTTCGGGCATTTAACCTATGGTTTTGGGCATTTAACCTTGGTTTTGGGCATTTAACATATGGTTGCGGGCATTTAACCTATGGTTTCGGGTATTTAACCTATGGTTTTGGGCATTTAACATATGGTTTCGGGCATTTAACCTATGGTTTCGTCCACCGGGAAAGATACTCGATTGAATCACTTCATGCACACACTTGTGAAGTGAATTTGTTACATGAATAAAAGAAGAAGCATAGTCTAAAAGATATTCTCGCATTTCGTTAATATCTATAGTGATGAGAAGATAAGTACACTCTTTTTTTAATAATTACTTTTTGTATTTTTGTGAGAGTTCATATCGATAAGAGAGAGAGAGATTGCGATCTCGATGTTGGATTGAGATTTTATTTAAGTCCAGAAGCTTAATATATAGGTCTGTTCGACTTTAAAATCATACATGATCTGAATTCAGATCGGCGTGAGCCAGATCAGTTTCTATAATTTAATTATGGTAGTACTTTAGTAGGAAAGGACCAGATACTAATAATATTTACTCCTAAAGAATAAAAGTAATTGTTACTTTGGCACATTAAGTGCATTAGATTTAAGATCTAACAATGATATTTAATCCAGGTAATAATGTATTATAGTTATATGATAGGAGTTTTTTCTTATTTAATTTTCATTATTTGTGTTTTAGTTGGTGTTAAGCGAAGGGTTTTAGGATATATTCAGATTCGATGAGGACCACATAAGGTTGGACTTTGTGGATTACCTAAGCCTTTTGCAAATGCAATTAGGTTGTTCAAAAAGGAGCAAGTTTTTCCTATTGTATCCAATTATTATCCTCATTACTTGTTTTTAGTTTATTTTTGTCTTTATTAGTGTGATTGAGAACTCCTTACTTGAGTGTTATGCTAACTTTTCCTTGGGCTTATTATTATTATTATTATTATTATTATTATTATTATTATTATTATTATTATTATTATTATTATTATTATTATTATTATTATTATTATTTGTGCTGTACTAGAATAGGGGTGTATGCTAGTACTATAGGCTGATATTCTTTCACACAGAAATTTCTACACAACAACCAGTTTAACAAAAGGTCCCTTTCCAACTATGATCCCTTGCACTAAAAGTGCACATTGTGTGTATCAACTGGTTCGATCTTACTGTATCTTTCTCGGTGAAAAGGCCACAACTTAAGTGGCCGAAATCGCCTAGTGAAAAATCTTACACACATAATTAGTGTTCCTACTCATCATTTTCATACTGTATTTAGTGTGCATACATTCCAACAATCATGAAAGACATATTGCTTTGATATACAGTATTTTATCAATTACTTATATACATGAAAGAATACACTTGTCCTATTTACCGTTACTTTGGATAAATTCATACAAAGCTAAAGAAAATGTGAATGAAGATAAATTCATTCGCAATACAAAAACGAATAGCAAGAGTGATGGCAACTGCTAAGCCAAAAGATCAAACCATTATTTAAAAAAAACTTTGTATACTTCCAGTGCTTTATTTGTATCTTTTAAACCTATTGTTATTTGTAAAGCGTAATATGTTTCTAAAGGTGATGTTACTGGGTAGATTGAGATTAATATTAAAACGTATTTTCTAGTAGTAATAGTAGTAGTATCCATTTACCTAAAGAAAATCTTGAAAGGACTTATATACCTAGGTATTTTAAGTAAATTTGACAAAGAATGATTTTATAACAACGGTTAATCACAAATAGACTTGATCTCTACATGAATAAAGAAGAGCAAACTAGAATAAAGTGCAATAAAGTAGAATAAAGTAGAACAAAGTAGAGTAAAATGCACTTTTAGTTGTCTGCATGATTGAATCAAATATTAAATATTAATTAAAACATTAAATTAAAATTAACCCTTGTAAATGAACTCATTAAAGGTAAGCCTTTAGGAGACCACCAATTGAAATATACTTTTCAAAAAAAACAACTTAATAAAGCTACAAGATATGAGACTTATATTGCAAAAAATTGACAAAGTTCTCTCCTGTTTCTAAATATAATGTCCTGTATAAACTGTTTTTTACCAAAAAAAAAAAAAAATCTTGCTGAGCCGTCGTAAAATATCGTCCATCCATAAATAAGTGAACGAATCCATATCTTTCAAAAATTTTCTCAATTATGTACGTAATTTTAAATTTACAAATATCAATTTCACTCCTGATAAAATCTAAAAACTAGGTTATACCAAGGCTATTTTTGTAAAGTGTTTACGTCTTTCGAATTTACCTTCACTTCTCTTAAACATAAATTGTTTTTTACCTATGCCTAAAAAAGTTTTAATTTAAATACGGTACATTCATGAAAAAAAGTTTTTTAACAACAAAAACAAAAATAATATTTTTGTTTAATATTTTTCTACAAAACTAATTTGTAATTCTTAATTAAACAACACAAAAGAGACATTTAGAGAGTTTCCTAAAACGAATAGAATAGCATAATTTTGACACAAGAAACAAACAGAACTTTTCTACTGTAGAACATAAAACTACACTACATGAGAAAGGATATAAATACGCAGGCATTATACTTTACAACAAGCTTCCCGAAGATATAAAGACTCAGGACTTTCTTGTTAAATTCGAAAGGCGTTTCACAAATACTTATCACAACACCGCTTTTACTTGGTAGAGGAATATACGAATTGCGAACAATAATGAAATTAACATGTTCTGACGGCAGTAATATGCAACTATATCAATTTCAGTATTTGTCTTATCATTTGAGAAATCTGTAAGGGCTCCTATATACACTGCAAATAATAAATACTTATTTTACTTTAATTTTATTTATTTAAACAATGATATCTGCAAAAGTGTAAGCTATAATTACTTGTCCAATCCATGTAATTTGCCTTACTACTGTACTTTACTTTTGTATTTAACAATAAATAACGCGTCCACTTTAGATGTATTATAATCTAGTGCAAATGTACGGAAATAAATACAATATTTTGAACGAACTTG
This sequence comes from Thermobia domestica, assembly GCF_964235325.1. Lineage (NCBI taxonomy): Eukaryota > Metazoa > Arthropoda > Insecta > Zygentoma > Lepismatidae > Thermobia > Thermobia domestica. Next base: position 267,892,811 of record NC_137462.1, read on the forward strand.
TACGTTGTTGTTTACATTAAATAACACGTTTCTGGGGCCGCGGTGGCTCAGTGGTAGAGCGTTCACCTCTGGTGCTTGGGGTCCCGGGTTCGATCCCAGCCCCCGCCAAGTGAACTCTGTGGTGGACAAACACTGTGTGCGTGGGTTTTCTCGGGATTCTCCCGTTTCCTCTCACTTTCTTCATTCCACCTTTTTCATTCATTACTCATCATCACCGTCTCCTTTAGCCTAACCGGCATAACCGAGGAACATAAAACTCAAAGATTCCATTTCATTTTCATAACACGTTTCACAATTAAACAACAGTGCCAGCAACAAAGTCGTTTCTCTCCTCCTTAAAAATATTTCAATATTTTTAGTGTAAATTAAAAAATATTCAACAGGGCGTGAACAAATTTTGTTAAGTGCTTAACGGAATGTTTGCCTTCGGTGCATGTAGTCCTGGGTTCAATTCCCTGTTAAACAGACAAAAACTTTACTTTCATGATAATTCATCTTCAGTAATCAATCTCCCTTATTCTAATCGTGGGACGTAATTGTATTTCATTTTTTTTTCAGAAGGAATGTATGTAAGAAACAAAACAACGTGTATATATACAGAAATGTGTTTATAAATTGTTTTCCATAGAACAGTTAAGGGATTTTTCGCCAGTCCCCTTTGTTTGTTCTGCCTACGGCTTGGCACCTCGGGTCTAGGTCAAAACCCCCACAGCCAAAACCCCCACACTCAAGAAATGTCAAAACGCCCACACGATCGGTCATAACCCCCACACAAATGGACAAATCCCCCAAACGCACGAACGGTGGGGGTTATGACCGTTCGTGTATTTGGGAGATTTGTCCATTTGTGTGGGGGTTATGACCGATCGTGTGGGCGTTTTGACATTTCTTGAGTGTGGGGGTTTTGGCTGTGGGGGTTATGACCGTTCGTGTGTTTGAGAGATTTGTCCATTTGTGTGGGGGTTATGACCGTTTGTGTGGGCGTTTTGACATTTCTTGAGTGTGGGGGTTTTGACCGGTTCCCGGCACCTCATATTTCAGCCTTTGGTTATCAATACTCTTCTTGTTCTTTCGGATTTTAGTTTTACAGCAGTGTTTGTTTTATCATCTATGGGAAAAAATCGAAACAAAAGTTGTAAAGATCCTTAAGGGAATTAAGAAACAGTTTTTCACTTTTCCTCTAGCATCAATTTTAAGAACATGGATTATGGATCTTTTAAAAATACATGGAGTCAAATTTTAAAAACCTCGTAGAACCATCTAGAAGCAGATTTTTATTATTATTATTATTATTATTTGTGACGATTTTCTTATCGGTCAGTTTGAAAAACACAAGTATGCTAAGTTTTGAGTTTCTATTCCAATTTAAAGTACCTAAAGTTTTTCATTGAAAGATAACGTCATTCGATTAACAAAAAGCAGCACACACACACACACCAAAAAAAAATCACTTTTGACAATTTTTTATGAGGTAATTTCGCGGCGTTACAAAAATTAAAAAGTTCATTATTGTCATACTATTGAAAATGCCTGATAATTTTGGGAGTCATTTAAATAACATGGGGAAGATTTTTCAGCTTATCATAAAAACCCACTGAAGTTGGATTTCTTTATTTTTGGTGCTTTAATTCGAAAACTTCGATAAGGCTATCGAGAAACTACAAGCATATACCGTATTTGCGCGAATATAAGCCGCACCTAAACTTTAGACACGCGATTATAGAAAAAAAGTAAATCTCGAATATAGGTCGCACTACTAAATTTACGAGAAAGTTCAATTAGACAGTACTTAGAGATGTATCTCTCTCCCTCCCTTTCTTTAACTCCTGCATAACTAATGGTGACTCATAAAGATGAGCTTCTTTGCGATAGTGACTCTGAGCAGCCTTCTGGATCGTCTAGCGAGGGTGAAGAATCAGACGCTGGTGATGCTGAAATGGTGGAAAATGATTGTGTGTGATTTGAGTGGGTACAAACAAGCTGACACAGTTTTGCGAAACAAAGCTGCTTTTCTTTTTCAGGAACAGTTATTGTATATAAATATTATATATACTGTATAACAAAAGTACGTATTCCTGGTAATAAAAATATTAAGTGTACAATTTGGTGTGTAAGTGTACAATAAAAATATTAAGTGTACATGGCTTTTTGCGCCAGTGTAACGAGTTATAGGTACCCAATGAAGGTGGCAATTTTTACGAACAAAATATGTTTTTCTCCTATTTTCTTTATAAGACTTTGATGGTTTACAAAAGTAATTGCACTGACTTGTATTGGTATTAATTTCAACCCACAAGATACATGTACATGTCATTTTGAAATTGACGATTTATAATCTGAGGGGGGAAATCTCGATTATAGACCGCACCATGATTTTTCAAGCCAAAATTTAGGGAAAAAACTGGGGCCTATATTTGCGCAAATACGGTAAACATCAAGTTTTTATTCCAATTCCAGCTACCTAAAATATGAGACTATGTTTGTAGTTTTCCTCACCTGAGCCAAATCATCAATTGACTGGCTTCTGTAGAATGGATGACAAAGTCTATCAGTTGGTCCTAAGCCTGGAGACTTCTTGTGTTGCGAAGTGCGACTGGACATCTTCTCTACTTCCAAATGAACTTCATATGGAGAAGCATAGCTGAGAATTGTAAGGGCATCTTCAAACACCATGTGCTTGAATGATATATTCACACTGAGGATGCGATCACCTGGAAAATACACATGGAAATCATTAGGATATTTACGTTATTCACTCCGTCCAATAGCTTTATTGATAATATAATTATTTAGGAGACATAGATTGTAATTTCTGATGGACAATAAGGTTAATACATAATGTCTCTTTCTCGCTTATTATAGTTGACTCGGTCTTTGGACAACCTACCTTTATGATTTATTTCACGAATAACTAATCTTTAATAATTATTAACTTTTATGTTTTGATTTATTGGTTCCTTAAACACAGTTTTCTAACATGTGACCCAAAAATATCATATTTATGATACGAAAAATGGAGTTTTACGTTATTTCTTTACATTTAGGTTTATTGGCGTTCTATAAATCATTTTAACACGAGTTAAACAGGTATAGAGTTTGTCAGCTGTTATAAATATACAAGTACTAATACAATAAAACACAGAATAGACAGTGGTGATATTCAGCCGGTTTGCTAGAACCGGTTGTTAAAATATTTCGAGTTCGCAGAACCGTTTGTTATACCCAGGCATAACAGTAAATTTTAGTTAAACTATCTTTGTTTTTAGAAATTATTACAACTACAGGGTTAAACATATGATCTCTCAGAATAAGGCATAAGCGTTTATTTCTTACTCTGAAATGCTCAGATACCAAGAATGAGAACTGAGATTACATCAGTCTAGTTGTGAGGGTCATTTATATATGAGACGAACACATATCATTATCAAGAATTGTCGACCCATTGCTGGATTAAGAGGTCTTTCCAATACTTTTTGACAACCTCTAGCTTGGATAATTCGTTTCTAAAATATTCGCAGTGCTATCTAATTTTGTCACACAATCTTATATTATGCCATGTAGATTTCTATTTGTCACTTGTGGTATCCAGTAAAAATTTGCTTTTGTCTACCTTGTATGATTTGTTTCCTTAAGAGAGTTATATCTATCCATCTACAATTTCTCTCTCTCTCAGAGAAATACAGAGAGAGAGAGAGAGAGAGAGAGAGAATTGGTTGTTTAAAAAAATCGGAATAACATCACTGAGAATAGATAATAGAATAATAATACTAGAACAATACACAAATGCAATTCATAATACAGTAAGACACAAACGAAGACAATACAATAATATTGTAGTACATATAACAACATAGTATTTAAACAGCTATATAGCTAATTAATAAATGAACAGATAAAATGCATACTTAATAATTAAATACTAACTTTGAACTCCAGTTAAGCACCCGTTTTTATTAATTTAATCGCATACGTTTCGGTGAATCCTTCTCTCATCATCGATACTCTTTCGGAAACTCCTTCGGCGACTCTCATCATCGATACATGACTCTTAAGGAATTTTCATTAGTTCCTCGACTCACAAACGGTTTTTATTTTATTTATTTATTTACTTACTTTTGGTACGTCTTTCCCTAAACCTTTAATTATTTCTCTCTGTACCTTTGCCGAACCTATGAGTATCGCTTGAGTGTACCATTACTCGATGAGTGGTTAATAAGTGTGATCTTAAAAAGACTCAATTTGTTCAAATTTTCAAGATATGATCGGTATTTTACATATCATAAAGTTTGGAAAGATTTTTTTTTTTTTTTTTTTTTTTGTACTTTTTAAAAATATTTTTAAGAACAAGATATGGTGAGTCCACGAAGCCACGTGTTAATGGTGACAAGGCGTCATTGAAATATATACGATTAAATTGATAAAAACGTGTGCTTAAGTAATGTTCAAGGTAAGTATCTCATTAGTTACATAGTTTTTGCATGTACAGGGTGGCCCAAAAGTAGGTACACAGTCCTACAAAGTATGACATTTTAGTTTATTAAGTTAATTATTTTATTTGCTTCTGTTTGTTCGAAGCTTAAGGTGTGAGCGAAGAGAAATTAAGAACAAATAATAAAGAAACTGTAAGTCATTGCTTGTATGGATAACAATAAGTAAATTATATAAAATGCCATGAGCCGGTCAGTACGGGACTGTATACCTACTTTTGGGTCATCCTGTATAAACATACTTTGTTATTTACAATTATAATTATTACTGATTCCACAATATATTATAAAAATGTGTGTCATATTTTAACAAGGGGGACTTTTTTTTTTTTTAATTTGACGACAACCAACAAAAATTCCTCTATGCAGATTTTTTCTTCAGTAGGGTTGGTCGATATAGAGGCGCCGCCCGGACTACCCGGGTTAGAAATATATTCTATGAGCCAACAAAGTATATTTACAGGCTTAAATATTATCAAATATCCTCTAATTAATTGTCTACCCACTTATGCCATATGTTGTACTTGGTTATTAGATATTGAAAAGGATTATATGTTTATTGTTACAAAAGGCTATGTTTAAAATCTTTCCATTGTTGCATCTATATTGGCATGGCATCAAACACAGTTTTCATTTAACAATTTGACAGAGATGAGGATAAAACTTAAAATATGTAGCAATGTCACGTGTATACCACATGAAGAAGTTTGGTTACGCATCTGTCTTTCTGTTACAATTTTTGCTCTATAGTGATAAACGTTAAGACCGGAAATGGCTAATTTCAACCAGTTCTGGTGTAAGTATCGGCTCCACGAAAACACTCGATTCCTAACATCTGACCTTGCACATTTTCACCAAATTTGATAATGACTGATCAAGCAGTTTTTGAATTTTTTTTTGTGTCCCGGACGAACAGAACAGGGTAAATATATAAAGGAGTTTTTGTACGCACAACTCCTTAATTGGTTTCGATGGAAATGAACTGAACTAAAAGTCTCTCTTTTGAGATCTAAGAACAATAGTAATTTTTGTTAATTATGGAGTGCCCTTTTCGAGAAAGTACATGGACCAAACCTCTTCAAAATAATGTAGTATATTGTTGTTATAGCAGTCAGTAAAGCACATATTCAACGAATGTTTATTGTAATAAAAGCTCTATGGCTCGACGACAGAATATCAACGGAATTTGTAATGATCGAAATTTGTAATCATATGAACTGTCACGATTTCCACAAAATGGTTCTAGAAAATAGAACTCTCCATTATTCAGCGAGGAGCTTCAAGATATGAATAATAAGGTAGGTGTCTATAATTCCTCGTGTTTTGTGTTATCTTTATTTAGTTTGGTACAAAAACCTATAGTTAATAATAATGTACATAGTTTAGCTGGTAGTAATGTTTTACTAGAAATTAGTAATAATGGGTTATAAGTGAGAAGTAATGATAGCAATAACACAGAATCCAAGTTACAAATTTGAATTGTACCCATTTATCCAAATATCGCTCATGACCAGATTTGCCTTTAATTGAATTTGGCAAACTTATCCATCAGTAACTTGCGTTCAATTCTCGCAAATTTGCTTTTTTAAAATAAGATTTTAATATGCTTTATATGTTGAGACAGCTCAGTTCATTGGTAATAATGCATATATTTGAGATCCATGTCTCACTGCATGAAAAATTTCATTATTTCTGGTAAAATGAGTAAGTAGATCGCTATTAATTAAATATTAGTGTTTTCTGGACAATCCTAATATTTTTTTTGAACATAAATACAAAAAACTATCAGAAAAGTTCAATATGGGAAACAGTTTTCGACAGCAAGATTGTCTAGAAACGTTTTTAATTTCAGCTTGTCTATTCTCTTTTGGAACAAGAATGTTTTAAATTTAGTTAATAGCCCTTAAATTTGTTCTAACATTTAAAATAAATTACAAACAGCATTGTTATTTAACACGCGAACTAGGTGGCGTCTGAGGAAGGTGTTATTATTCACATGTTATTCCCATGCGAGTTTACCATCAATACAAACGCCTAAAAGTATGTAAGTTAGCGTGAATTTACATAATGATGTTTTAGTAATTATTTCTGCCAAACTTTAGTGTGTTTCTAGTGTTAAATTGAAACCCATGTCCTTAGGGTTTCTGACAAAACTTCACTCTGTTCTGATAAAAAAAAATAAATGTACTAGTTGTATTGTTACTTAGATTATTAGAATCTGTAAAAAAAATGTACTAGTTGTATTGTTACTTTGATTATTAGAATCTGTATCAAAGACAATTAATATACTGTATATTTTGAATGAAGAAATACTTAAATAACTATATACGGCGTTAACAAAATTACTTTTAAAAAATCCTAGGTTGCAAGAAATGAGGAACTATGACAGATCTTTAAGTACAAAAGTGTTATTATTAAAGCTGATAACATCCTACTTTATTACATTAAATTAACGTGAAAAGGGGCTTATTCACAGCTCCAGTGACAAGTGCCTCAGAAAACAGACGCTGATCAATATGTGTAATAAATAAAAAGTACTCATCAAGCCCTATCTAGAGGTACTGCTATTTTGGCCCTAAAGCCTCAGGAAGTTGGTCAAAACAGGAATAAGATCAATATGCAACCGCATTTAGCATATATGAGAAGCACCCATAGAGGTTAGCACTAAGCTATTTGCATAGGTGATGAATCGATTAAAAAAAAAAAAAAAAAAAAAAAAATATTTCGAAAGAAAACAAAGGTAGACGAAAGAAAAAGTATGTTTAGTATAGAAACTTGCAATTTGTAGAAAGCAGTTTGTTTACATTTGTTTGCATAGGTTAGTAGAAGTTCAAGTTACTTTAAAGAATCTACTAACCAAATCTTCGCGTGATAGCTTTCTAAATGGGTAAGTTTCCCAATTAGTAAAAAATAGAACCACTAGTGAAGAATGGTCTCTCACTAGTTTCACCCTGTTCCTAAAGTTTCCTTGAAACAAACTGCACGTTTCTATACTAAACACACATTTTCTTTCGTCTACCTTTGATTTCTTTATCTAGTTTTAAAAAACTTTCGACCCATCACCTATGCCGATATGTCAGCTTAGTGCTATCCTCTGTGTTATTTTCCTATATTGATTTCATTCCTAAAATCTCTCAGTTTCTCTGAATCACCAATGACCTCCTTATCTTCGCTATCCATTTTGGCCAACTTCCTGAGGCTTAAGGGTCTTCACTACAGCGAAATTAAACTACCGCTAATTTTAGAGTTCTTCTGTAATATCTTCAAAATAAATTTTAAAATATTCGAAAAGCAGAAACGTAGTGAACTAAACAATACGATTTTGCATGTGATACCGTTATCACAACTCATCTATCTGCTTTCGATTTGCAACTGTTGATAGATTTAGCATTTTTTGCGGGTTCCGTAAATAGCAGCATACCAAAAGCAGATAGGTGAATTGTGGTAAAGATATCACATGCAAAATCGCAATGTCGAGTTCCCTACGTTTCTGCTTTTCGAGTATTTTTATTTGTTATGAAGATATTACAGAAAAAATCTAAAATTAGCGGTAGTTTAATTTAGCTGTAGTGAAGACCCTTAATGGCCAAAATAACAGATAGGGCTTGACAAGTATTCCCTATTACACCTATTGGTCAACGTCTATCTACTGGGGCTTTTGGCAATGAAATTGTAAATAAACCCCCTTTGCGCATCGTTTTTCACTTGCATATTTATTTCTGTAAACCTTTTCAATGGAAATTTAACTTTTGATATTGCTTTTTATTCAATATATATACAATAATTGTAATTTTAAATTCTCAATTGTACTCGATTAACTTTGTCCTTTGATAAGCAAATGATTTATGCGGTCTCTGGAGATTGTTCGCACATATTTTTTCAACTGTTTTAAAACTGCCAATGTGTTCTCAGTCAGAAAGAAACACAGCTGAACTGTGAAGAATTCAAAGAAACTTTATTTGTGCAAGCAACGTAAGAAACCCTATGTCTGTAGTCATAAATTCCTCATGAAAACATAGCTTTATGACACCTTTGCTTCATACGTATTGACTCTTTACTTTTTTATATATAAACTTGAGGGCAAAGGTGTTTTGTTTCACCGATTAATTCTACAGCACGTGTGTTCATTCGATCCCAACATAGAATAGTGTGTTGTTCTACTGCGTCTCGATTTAACAGCATGACCTGCGTAGCGAGAACGACCATTCAGCAGTTACTCAATTGTGCATTGGTTATGACCATGTACTGAATTCTCTGATGGATTGAAAAGGTTTTGATCGTGCCATTGCAACCGATCGACTTTTACACCTTATTCTGAACGTGTTGAGCTTAACACCTGTTCTCTCTCCCTTTTTTGTTTTTATTTCAATTTGACATGTACAGCCACGTATTGTGAAGGTAGATCACTTGCTTTACACACGTTTGAACTTTCACGGTGCAAAACTAAAATCTTATTTCTTGCTGAGATACTGCAGACATAAAGTATTGCTCGGCAATCATTTTACATTGACAGCAATATCACAACCTCGCTATTATTTCAGGAAAATATCAACCAATATCAATATTTTTAAAAGAAAAACCTCAATATTACATCAAATTAATGAAGATTGATTGTTTTCTCTTTAGTACACGAAGTAAAAGTGAGGGGAACGCGGGCGAACGCCGTCCCCCGACCTCGCACAAATATGTACGGCATCCCCCAGTTCCTACAAAATTATGATGAGCAAAGATAGGCAGGGGGACTGCGTGACGCCATGCCACTATCTACCGCCCCCCCTATATTTTCAGATCCACTTTTACCCCTGCGTTAGTATAGCCATTTTCAAATGATGTATGACACAATGGAACCCTGTTGTGCCGAGAGGAACTTAATGCTTTATAGAAAAGTATTATTTACAGTATATAGTAAAAGAACTATGATAACGTGTTATTTGATACGCAGTTGCAATTTTGTAGGTAATGTGATCAAAATTACAAAGGAACTTGGCATTCGTTATGACGGGGGAAAAAAATATTTTTTTATAGGAGTGTCATACGATTTTAAATTTCACAGTAGGTGTGAAAAAAAAAAGCTGGAGAAGATTGAAAACTACTGCATTAGTATATTAACAGAATTGCTCAACAAGACAAATGATTAGTTTTTAATATATTAAGACAGTTGATTTCTCAGCTCTTTGATACTCATGAGAAACTATTCTTTGATGTTAACGGAGGATTTTAATGGTTTAATTTTGCTGTTTCTTCTGCAAGTCCATTTAAACTCTTTGCTTAGTAGGAACAAAATATGTATTAAAAACATGTGTGTCGTCGTTAGAAGTGTCTGTGTGTCACTGTTAGAGAATACAACTTTCTAGGTAACTTTTTTTTTTTTTTTTTTTTTTTTTTTTTTTTTTACAAAGGACACATAAATATATAACAGTTTCTAACAGATTAAACATTTTCAATTAATGGCCGCAATAAATGACATATTTCCAGAAAAAAAGTTTTCCTAAACTATCTCAAAGACTAATCATAGAAATTTTGGTCATTTTCTTGTCAATTTGATCAGCTTGACGTCATTTTGGTTAGCTTGATTTCATTTTGGTCAGCTTAATGATATTTTGGTCATTTTGATGTCATTTGGGTCAGCTCGGTGTCACCTATCGACTAATAGATGCATCAATTTTGGATCTCTTAGTTAAACATAAATCAAAGTTGAAAAGTTAATTAGCATTTTTGAGCCATATCTCATTAACCATATCATGTGCTGCCATCTTTCTAATGCTACAAAATGATGAGTTTTGATTAGGGATCAGTTGAGTTCAGTTTCATCTTAAATAACATGGTTTTATGTACAACAGTGCTATTCAACCGGGGGTACGCGAAGATGTTTCTGAAGGTACGTAATGCTGCTTCTGGGGTTCTACTGGAAATGTCTGTTCTAGGGATGCCTATTTCCGGAAAAAATTTCCGGTTTCCGGAAATCACATTTTCCGTTTTCCGGAAAATTTTCCTTCTTCCGTTTTTAATTTTCCGGTTTCCGGAAAAAATATTTTCCCTTTTTTTCCGGAAAATGTGATCATCCCTAGTCCGTTGACAGTTCATTGCAAATGAAATTCGATAAGTTATCAATTTGTGACTTGTATTTATGCTCGAAAAGAGTACAATGAAATTAATGACAGTGCTGTTTCACAATTTCTTCCATTCCCATGTGTGTGAATAGGGTTTCTCTGCGTTAACATCACTAAACACGAAGTACAGAAATTGCTTGAATCCAGAATCAGCTGTGATTCTCGCACTCTCGAAGATTCGACCTAGAATCGAGGAGTTGGCGCCCCGGAAACAAGCTCAGTCATCTCATTAACACATTAGTTCTAAAGTTACTTTTAGTTCTTGAATTTTTAAGATTATCCTCAGTGTACGAATTACCAGGGAGGGTGAGGAGAAAATCCTCCTTACAAGAACTGGATGTTTCCCATATCTTTCCAAATCTCCTATATTAATTTTTTTCGGATGTGCATTTTACTCACCTATAAATAGTCTCTTGATTGGCACACTGATTGTTCTTTGTTGAGTCTCTATTTGCGCCCATTTTAATGAACAGAACATGTGTATTAAGTTTAATAAGTCAATTTCGATTTAATTTCTTTTAAACAGCTTCACGGACACACAATTGGATGGCGAACTGTGTCTAGGGGTACGCGAGGAAGAAAGGTTGAATAGCACTGTTGTACAACATACAGTTTTAGGTTTTCAAACAAATTCGTTTTTCTTGGATCAGGGGGACAATCGCGCTTCCCCCCACGAAGAGGAAAATTTCTTATTTTATATATATAAATAAAACCTATCCCAAAGTTTGGAGCCCTTAAAAGTAGCAGTATGACAACCTACCGCCCCTCTCCAGAAGTCGGTCCTGGATCCGCCCCTGTCTTGGATTTTGCCAAAAAATTTCGCATACGCTTTTCCCCCACTAAACTACGTCATTTTATGTAATTTAATGAAATCTATTGATTTTGTATGTCTCTCTTTTGGACATTTTTTCTCGTTAAGACTCATCGTGTTTAAGAAGCACCACTATCAATGACTTACACAATGTGTTCTTTTTAACATCGACTGTATCATAGCATTGCTTTCACTGAGTCAATATCGAATAAGCCTTGGAAATTTCTTCAGCTATTTTATTTTCTATTCACACTTAAATTGGAAGCTTGTTAACAATAAATAAATAAATAAAAACTTTTGCTGCTTATATGGTAATGATGTTGCAATAATATATACACTAAAAGACCTATGTCGGTGACTGTCAGTTTGTTCAAAGGATTAGCTTGTTACTGTAAAGTGAAAACTTCACGAAAGACTCATTTTCTAACATCAGAGGAATATTTTTGAGAAGTTATTTACTTTTTACACAATCTACTTGCTTCTTGGTAACTATTCTGTCATCAAAATATGAGTAATACTTTCAGAAAGATTGTAGCAGGAAGTAGTGAATTTTCAAACATGAGATTCAACTATTTTCTATTCGTAACAATAAAACAAAGAATAATTTCTACAAACTTGGGGTAAAGCGCAATACCTTTGGTGCGTGAGATCCCTGGTTCGATTCCAGCTCCCTGGTTCGAGTCACATGTTTGACCTTTCACGAACAATTTTGCTCCCAAGTTCACCAAACCATAGTCAACTGTGCTATCTCGTGGAACACTTCTGGACAGTGTTTGTAGGTTTCCCTAAGAGAATTTCCCTTAACTAACTCAAAATTTATTCTATATATATATATATGGCGGATCCAGGATATGATCAAGGGAGGGGCTAAACCATAGTTTGCCGATTTTTCCAGTGTAAAGCAGGATTGAAGGTCATTTTATCCTATGTATATCTGAGCGTCAAGGGGGGGGGGCTGGGGCAAATACACCCAGTTAACAATGGGTGCAAATTATGTTACTTTGAATACACACACACACACACACACACACATATATATATATATATATATATATATATATATATATATATATATATATATATATATATATACAAACACAAACTATTGATATATTGGTTTATTCCTGAAGAACGAGCATTTATATTGGTCAATTAGTGAGTGCGAGAATTTCCTCGGATTTTCATGTTTTATCTAAAAAATTCCCATTTTGTTAAAATTTACCTACGAAATTTCCCTAGATCAGGAACATTTCCCTAAAAATACGAACACTATGGAAGGCAATAGTTTCAAACTTTCTGGTTAGAAGCGCCACAAAAATATCTTAATCTAGTATTGAACCATTCTGCTTTCTATTGAAGAAATCCTTAATTCAAAGACATTGACTACGAATAAATGCAAATACCAAAAATTAATGTGAAAATAGGTATTGTCATCGAGTTTACGTGTCTGTACAAAATTTCTAGTTAGCATAAAAGAGCGCGAAATTGAAGGTGCAAGATTTGACTCTAACAAACAGAAAAGTATCCTGGTAAAAGCATTGAAAAAGATAGAGAGAAACTTCCAATACTTTTTTTTTTTTTTTTTAATAAGGTTGACTCTTGTTTCATCGTCTATTGTTATGCCTAACTATTATGTTAACATAATAGCTTATTGCAATCTTTTTAAAAATAATAAATATTTACTAACCTGCCGCAATGCGGCCTGATTCTGAAGCTGGACCTCTGTGAAGAACATCTTTTACAAATATCCCATCCCTCATGTTACCACAAATGTTGAAACCAAGTCCTGTGAAGTCATGGCCTCGCAGCGCCACCAATGTACGCTGTGGTTCCTGAAAGAAATAAAATACATAATTATAATATCAGCAAATAATGAAAGTAAGAAAAACATATTTGTAAAAGATACTTAGAAAACACGTAAATAGGAAGTAAATAGAAATAACTTTGACAGTCTTTTGTTTGAAAATGAAAATGGTGATGTGGTAGGCCTATACATACAGTATATTGTACTCTTGCACCGGCGTGACTTCAAGAGATTGTGAAAAAAACTTTCAGATGGCGTCTGGAACTTAATAGGATTTGAACACGGTAACAGAAAAAGTTACAGGTACCATCAAGTAGAGAAAAGTATAATTTTATTAATAACTAACTGAACCTGTGCTCTCTACACAGCGCTTCACTCATATATAAGCATGGATCTCCTTGTCGTCCCTATGTCCCTTTACAGACACAAGTGAAGGACGTCTTGATAAAAATCGTTAAGGGATACAATAAAGGGGAGATTTTTTCAATATCTCGCACCGCTTGCAAGATTTGAGCCTACTTCCGGTTGGAGTTTCTAATTCATGTATAATTAGTCTTTGCTTTCTTCTTGCATCCAATATGTAATAAGTAGACTTCGGATCGATATGCACTAAAAAACGGCAAAATATGCATGCAAATATGCGCTAAAATTCACGAAAATATGCACCCAAAATATGCAAATATGCACTAAAAATTGTAAATATGCAGCAACCAAAAGCTAAAGTTAAATGAGGAAATTCATCTTTAGAGAAAAAAGCTGCATTATTTGAATTACATATATTTGTGTATAACTATGATGCATTCATGCTACAATGTACAACTATGTAGTTTTCGGTGTTTTCTGGCGAAAAGTTGCGTTTATCAGTTGAAACATTAGTGTACATCTAAAATGTTCCTTCCGTGTCACGGGTCGTTAAGGGACAATATTTCAAAGAAGCAATGTTACTTGCTGTTAAATTTGAAGTTCGTGCGTCGTTGTTCCCAGGAACACTTTATTCACATTGGACAAGAATTTTATGCCAGATGTTTCCCGTCTATTGAATGTGCGTTTGGAAGAAATGCTTGTCCGATTGGTCTTGGGGGGCGTCTGCTACGTTATTGAATCAAACAGCTCAGATGCACTGCAAAGTCCTAATCATCGCTCTTCTAATCTCGTTATGAACTGAAATGAGTATTGATAAACGCAAGATCGCTTTTAATGTTTTCAGCTCCGAAAGCATCCAAGGCTTCTTAAATAAATTTGGTTTCTTCGGGTTCAAACAGCTCACAGTCAGTATGTGAAATTAAAATACATCTACTTATATCACTGGCGTCTCTGGCATGTAAAATTTGAGGGGCACATCAAAGAAAGTGAGTTAAATGGTACTACCTAGCCCAACCTATTTATTAACTTCGATTCCATTTGTTACCTTTCTGCTTACCTTCGCGGATCCCCTACGGTATATCAAGAACTCGATTACAATCGTTTCACAGCCTGAATATTATATTCCAAATAAATATAACAATAATTATTATTTATGATATTCTGTCGTTAGTAAATAAATTAAATTAGAATCAAATATTGAATATTTTGTACTTCAAAATATTGGGGGGGATGCGTGCTCCTCGTCCCCCCGCCAGAGACGCCTACGACATATATACATATATACAGGCGGACCCCCCTTGACGCTCAGGTATAAACTGGATAACATGTATTTCAATCCTGCTTTACAGTGGGTAAAGCTGCAAACTATGGTTTAGCCCCTTCCTCGATCATATCCTGGATCCGCCATTGTTTTACAAATAATGCGCCAAGTATCTGTAAATAAAGAATAAATATACTCAGAGAAGTAAATAAACATTTCTGGCATAAGCACATAATAAAACCTGCCTAGTGAAATTGAACAGGACTCGCAAATATTTCCGTTAAAGGTTTCAAAGTTAATCAAGATAGCTCTATGCTTAGAAAAATAAATAAGGTACATACATATAATGGACATAGTAAAATAAAATAAAATGTTGAATATAGGCCTAACGTATTCAATTATTTTATTTATTTATGCTACGAATTAATACACATTAAACTTACAGTAAACAAAAAAAAAAAGCCTATATACGGCTTCAAAGGCCAAGACCAAAGTAGATGCTATGCACTTTTCAGCGCTCCTCCCTCTACTTTTGTCTCCCTTTTGATATATTGTGTATATTATGCTCCTTGTTCCTGTTTCCAAAGCAGCTAGAGAAGGCGTTATTGGTATTTGGAGATAACTGTGTAAATTACACTTCGTTCAAAATCTCGCACGGTATCTAGGGCCTTACATGGTGGTGGACTAAAGAGTAAATGTGTAGGGTAACAAGTAAACGAAGAACTTTACAGACAACGTAGTTCATATACTTAACCTCTCACAGAATGTCTAAAAAAATTTTAAACACTGCATTACGGAACTTGAAAATTTCCGTTAAAAAGTGTATTTTAACATCCGTTGTTCGCAACACAGGTTCCACCTAATCAAGAGAATTTAACACATTTTATTTTACCTTTAAATTCATGAAATCGTGAAATATTTCCGTTTAAGAAGGGACCTGTTGGAGGCAACTTTTACTGTATTAAAAGTCTATATTAAAAACCCTTAGGTTTTTTTGTTTAAAAGAAAATAAATCCACTTGAAATTACTTTTTGTATCCAATTTTGTTTTCCCGTAACATTCTCCGTGTCAAACAGCAATAATTTACAATGTATAATATTGCTACTTTAAATGGAATAAAATGATTTGAGCAAGGAATAAATGAGAAGAAGGTAAAGTTATCGAAAACATAACTGAAGACTGAGTAGGGAATTTACGTTTCGAGAGACAGAGGTGTGTATGAAAACAACTCAAGCTTATATTTAAATACTCTCATATTTAGAGCTCATTTTTAAAAAAGGTTGTTCATTTCTTCCCGAAATATATTTTTTAACGGTTTCTTTGGGGTTAACTCTGTCAAGTATGCAAAAAGAAAGCTACATCTAGCCTGTTTCATAGTTGCATAAACTTCTTACCAAACGAAACTGCTATGAAAATATAACAAGCCCCCCCCCCCCCAAAGAAAAACGTTGCTGAAGTTTGAGCTTTTGCTGTCGAACAAAATAGAAATGTCCTTTTCTGAAAACAAGCTTATTTACTTTGAAAGTATTACTTGTTTAGCATACACTTTGCAAAATATATTTTCATCTTGAATTGTTAACGTCTCTCAACTTCAATCAATTGCTTCAGAAGATAACTTCTAGAAGATTTTTCGGGCCCATTTATTTGTAGTGCGACACCTTTGTCCAATTTTTGTCAATTTTTGTCCACCCAAAAAAAAAAAAAATATACCATTCAAATTATTAAAGCAGGGCCATTTACAAATTTCGATCACTTGCAGTGCAACATCATCAAATTTGAATTTTAACTAGCTCAGGAATTTTGTCCACCCAAGAAAACAATTGTACCATTTAAATTAACAAAGGAAGGCCATTTAAAAGTTTTGACCATAAAGATATGTTGATACACAAAAAATTAGGTGCCATGGACAACGGACGGAGTAAGTGCCTGTAATCCATTAACCCTGTTGGTATAAAGAAAATTGCAGTGAAATAGCTATTGCATTAACACTGTTCATTGGAAAACCATGGTTTATAGTTCATTCTCTTCCGCATGAAACAAGCTTTCCTGAGGTGCTATGCAACGTTATTAGGGCCCATAATGCATTTGAACAGGTGAGAGAATATTGGGAAAATTTCCTCCAGAAATCCCTCCCATTAACTTTGGACCCCTCTGGAGTGACTCCGGGTAAAAGTGGACAATCTAAATGTATATCTGAAAATAGTATAAGGGATAAGGAATGTGTGTACCAAGTTTTGTATTGATAGACAGAATAGATATGAGGGAGAAGTGTGTATTGTTATACCTGTATACCTGTATACTTCGATCACATGTAGTGAGACATTTTCAAATTTGTATTTTAACTAGCTCAGAATTTTTTTTCCATGTTTGTCCACCCAAGAAAAAACTGTACCATTCAAATAAACGAGAGAGAGCCATTTCAAAATTTCAACCACTTCGATCACCCGTAGTGTGACATTTTCAAATTTGAATTTTAATTAGCTGAGAATTTTGCCCAATTTCCTTACATTTTTGTATCATAAAAATTGTAGCATTCATATTAACGAAAGAGGACCATTTCAAAGCTTTGGGCACTTCAATCGTCAGTAGTATGACATCTTTAAATTCGAATTCTAACTAGTTTAGAATTTTCCCTATTTTTTAAAATAGATTTTTGTAGCATCAAGATAGTTGAAATTCGAATCTGAAAATGTCTCACTACAGGTAATTTCAGTGGCCGAATTTTAAATTATCGTCCCTGGTTTATTTTACTGGAACAGAATTTATTCTTGGTGGTACAAAAATGTTTAAAAATTCGACACAATTCTGAGCTAATTAAAATTCGAATTTTAAGATGTCGCACTACGGGTGATTGAAGTGAAATTTTGAAATGGTCCTCCCTCGTTTATTTCAATGGTACAAATTTATTTCTGGGTGGACAAAAATTGGACAAAATTCTGAGCTAGTTAAAATTCGAATTTGAAGATATCACACTACAACTAAATGGACCCAGATTTTTCTTTTGGCATTCTTATACTGCCATAAGACCACACAATTTCAAATCCACACACACACACACTTACACACAACAATAGCAACTTTAACTTCTGAGATGGATGACGTGGAAATTTTGTTGTAGGTGATTTGACACCGATATTTATATCTAATTCCAAAAAGGTGACAGTCACGCATAATTGTCGGGAGGATTAACCACTCTCTCTTTTATTTTTCTCCTTTCACATGATCTTGGAAGATATTCTAAACCGACTACAATCAACCATTTTAAGATCTTGAGCCTAATTTATATTAGAAACTTGAAATTCCATTTATGAGGAAAGTTGTTGGACGTTAAAAATTATCAAATTGATCGTTCCTTTAGATATGCATTTATATGCAGTAACGACATAAACATGCACTAACCTCCGAAATATGCAAATATATGCACTATAAAACTCCGCTATTTTACCCTAAAACACTTGAAACGGATTTCTGTTTAAAGAGCATATCAATATCACATCAGGTATAAAACATGCAAATATGCAAAAATCCGAAGTCTAGTAATAAGCAAATACATTACACACACAATTAATTATAATGTGAGTGATATATGGTGTTCATTAGGAAAAACACTCCAAACAATAAAGATTCATCTTTGACTGGAGAAATGGTTATTCTTTATTTTTCATTATCATTTGGCCGTGAAATAAACGCCGGAGAGATGTACTAACCCCGTATACAAATGCATGGTGCTGGAATGTATAACTCGTAGGATATGATGCTTTACTTTTTAAAATTTCAATACCTCCAGTGTACCCATAAAAATGTAATAAGTAAATAACGGCATTTTCTTTAAAAAAAATATTCAATTAGATCCGAACAATCTACACAAAATTTGCAATTGATCAGTGAAAAATTGCATCTTTCTAGAGCTTGTGGTTTAATCATTGTCAAAATAATTGGCCACAAACATATAAACTTTTCTTGACCGCAAACATATAATCCTAGCATTTTAATAGATAGATAATAACATGTCATTTTCCTAACGTAACGTTGACTACAGTATGTGTTAGGTGTGAAGTTTTCTTTCTCTTGCAATCTCAACAGGTGCAACTTCTCACTTTGAAAAGTTAGCAATTCTACTTACGTTAGTAAAGAAGAACTACTGCAGAAAATTGACAGGTATTATTCATGTTCCTAAATCTACAGTGGCGACACCCAGCGGTGAATTTCTACATAGGCAAACTCAGGGGCGGATCCAGGACGGACTTCTGGGGGGGGCGGTGGGTTGGAATACTGCTACCTTTAAGAGGTCCAAACTCTGGGATTGGTTTTATTTATATATATAAATAGTTTCCTCTTCTGGGGGGGAGCGATCGCCTCCCTGGATCCGTCACTGGGCAAACTAGAAGCTGTGGGTATAGATCCACAGTCGAGCAAAAAATACCAGCTACAAGGTAAAAATATTACACACTGAGGACACAAGACACGGAAAATAATTTATATTTATTCAATCATACATGTACAAACTATACTGTGAGAAAAAGGTAATGTTAGCATTTGTCTATTTCATTCCTAAGTCGGCTTGTCTATCTTCTAAAGTCAAAGTATGATAAAACGTAATATTTTCGCTAAATTACGAAAAAGGGAGCCTCCTGGACTGTGTTAACTGCCTAGGAGCCTTGGGTCTTTGAGACTAGTCCTGACAACGCCAATACAAACAAGAATAGCATAACCTCATGTTTCTTCTCATTCACAATAGCATACGATTAGTTTCCATAAACAGCAATTACAATACGTACAATTTATGGTCAACTAACTAACACTTTGGCCCATGGAATCTGGAGGTTCAATGCGCATTCACAAAAGCTCTCTATTGACTTCTGTCTTTAGCCAACTGGATCCAGTTTCTTCTTTGTATTCCTATCTCTGCGAGATCCATCTTAAAATTGTCTGCGAATAGGTCTCCCCCTAATGGTCGTTTTCCTATTGGATTTTCAGTTAAAAAACTTTGAAATTGTTCTTACTTTCTTCCATTCTGGCTACATAACCTACTGTTGGGAGTGAAAAGTGTTAAAAGTTAGTATATAGATAGTGTAAACAAAAGAAGAATGGTGGTTTAGAAAATGAAGAGCGTAACTATGTGATTGTTTATATGTGTAATTGAATTGATGTCTCAAATTGAGCCATAAGTGGTTGAAGTTATTTATATGTGCAATAATATCCATAAGTGGTTGTAGTTATTTATCTGTTTGATTGGAGCCATAAGTGGCTTAAGATATTTATATTTAGGTAGATGAGCCTTGAGTGATGATTTATATTTTAGTTTTTTATGTAATACCAAGGTGGCTTACGTTATTGGAATACTTTGTGGAATACAAGAAGTTTATCAGCTTGTGGTTGAAGTATAAACCAAATAAAGGTTGGCTATGGAAAGAGTAGTATTAGCATTCATTGATTAACTCTAGTTGGTTTGAAGTAAAACTTTGGTCTTTTTAGATACAAAAAGTAATTTTACTATCCTAACACCTACCCACCTGAACCTACTAGAATTGATGATTCTAATAATGTTTACAAACGGTATTAATTACGCAGTTCTTCCTTATGAAGTTTCTACCATTCCTCTTGGATTTAGAGTCAACTTGACAGAAAATAAATAGTTTATTATCATACAACAATAGTGCAATATATAGCAATATGAACATGTTTTTTGCTGTAATTTGGATACTTTCCCACGTTGTTCCAGATGGACATGTGTCTCCATTACATGACTTCAATTCTGCTTAAATTGACTCAATCCATACCGGTATGACGTAATACCGAAAGAAGTAAGGGATCAAAGATATATCCATAGTAAAGAAAAAAACGTAAATGATGTACGTAAAACGTAGGTTACATACGTAAATCCTGTAGTTTTAGGACTTAATGTATGACTATACATTACAACACCTACAGCAAACATATTACTGGAAACGTATATTTTCTAATACTTTCCGTGTAAGTGTTCCATCTATACGTACTTCCTGTACGAACGAAAGAAATGTATATAGGTGGTAATGATCTCACATACAGATGCACGTATATAACATATACCTGAGTGTGTAACATATGTATACGTATGTAATATACGGAAGACTGTTAGATGTCAGATATTCTACAGCGGAATGATGTAATTAACTTATAAGCGGGGAAAAAAGGCAGTGCGTATGTAGCATATCGATAACGTATGCTCCGTACTGATTTCCGTAGTAAACATATGGATTATGTATATTTGTACAATAAATCGCTGTCCGGGTAATGAATTTTTCTCAGTGTATGCCAATGTCTTATGAAAAAGACTCGACCCTTGAACTCATTCCTATAACAATATAATGTGATAAAATTTTATCGAAGAGGACAAAAGACTCTAAAATTTGAATTTTTGGCAATTTTTTACCCAGAAAAGGGAACGAGACGGACCACTGAAACTTCCAGAGGTACCTATACTATTATAATAAATTTTTAAATTTGGCAATTCCCAAATTTAAGGGTGATCCTATGTACCGCTCCCAAAATTTAAGAGGGATGCTTCAATGTACCCATGCCGTATCAAAGAGAATGGGCCCTTATATTCAACTATATGACAAAATAACGTGCTATAAACCTTCATCGAAAGGTAAAAGAGGTTAAAAGCGCCTGAAATTAAAATTTTTGGCAATTTCTTTTTTAACCATAGAAAGGAACGAAACGGGCCATCAAAATTTACAGAGGTACACACCCTGTTTAGGGATGCGCACGAGACAAGATTTGTGGCTGTCTCGTCTCGAAAATGTGCTGTAAAAGTGATGTCTCGACTCGAAAAATGTATATTTTTCTATTGGAAGAGCTGTGTTTCGACTCAAATTTTGTCAGTAAAATCCTGTCTCGACTCGTCTCGTGCGCATCCCTAACCCTGTTCCTATACTACCATACAAGTTCTAAATATAACATTTTCCAGAATGTATAAAATGATCTTATGTACCCCTCCAGAAATTTGAGGTAATGAACCAATGTACCCATTACCAAAATTTAGAGAAGTGGTCTTATGTACCCCCGATGTCATTGACCTTGCGCCAGGGACCATAGCCCCTGAGCTAAAGACTCAGGGCCGCAAAAGTGTCGTCAAGTATCGTGCATTGCATACTGCTGTAACAAAATAAAATAACAGTGAAAAAGAATAGAAGCATTCGAAATACAGGTATAAAGAAGAACAGAGAAATTTAGGTCGGAGGAACGAAAAAACAGTACATGTTGATTGATTGATTACTTTAATCTAGGTTGTATGAGACGTTATCTACTGTTTAAAATGCGATCCGATCAATTTTCTCGGGTTCGTATCTGAGGTAAGCACCCCGCTAGGAAATGAACCCAAGACAGTGCGCAAGGAACGCGCACACATTAGCCATGACCATGAAGGAGAATACCAAGAAGTTTAATTTTATATATATTTTTTTTTATTTTTTTTAAATTTATTTACTTATTTATTTTTTGATTTTAGTGTCCCATGAGTATGTACCGAGGTCAGGTGCGCATCCAGAAATTTTTGTTGGAGAGTCCAAGCTTTGGGGGGGGGGGCAATACTACAATCCACTACGTCTATGTAGTGTACTTCCAACAATAGACCCTATTTTCAGAAAAAAAAGATAGATCTAGACTGATTTCATAAGAGAAAGAATACAGATGAAATGTAAAATCAAATTTTCATGATACATCAATCAAGTATTAATTTTATTGAGAAAGTATACAAATATATATTGGGTTAGGAAATTTTAGGGGGAGTACAGACCCGATGGACTCCCTGTGGGTGCGCAACTGACTAAGGCTAAAGGACACGGTGATGACGAGATCAATAATAAGGATGGAATGAAGAAAGTGAGAGGAAACGGCAAACACCGAGAAAATCCAAGCACATGGTGTTTATCCACAACAAAAGTCACTTGATGCGGCCTGGGATCGAATTAGGGACCCCACGCTCCAGAAGTAAGCGCTCTACCACTGAGCCACCGGGGCCTGAGAGCAAGGGCGCCAATCTCTCTGTGAATTTGGGGGCGGGGCATTCAGATGCAGAAGGTGTATATATATATATATATATATATATATATATATATATATATATATATATATATATATATATATATATGTATAAATAAAGATTTTAAGACAAATTGCACTCAACTTATAGCATATTCACAAATACAGCGGGGGGCCCACATGAGCTTTGGGGGGCCCGGCCCTCCTCGGTCCCCCACGGTCGGCGCCCTTGACTGTGAGTTTATATTAATGTTTTGAAGTCTTTTTTTAAGTGAGTGATAAACAATAACTGAAGCTTTATTTGTCACAATAAAGTTATAAAGCAGAGGATTAAAGTCAACAATATGGAAGTAAATGAAAAATCACAAGAATGTCAAATTCCATGTTGTTTTTTTTCGGAGAACGATTAAATCATGATTTTTCCCGTTCATGAAGATGAGGAGTAGTGTGGGGGGAGAGCTGTCCAGGATTGCTGGACAAGGATGTTTGTTTCCTCCAGAAGACCTTGGGTGTCCTTGACGCTAGTAAGTCGGTAGCTCTTTCGGAAACCGGCCCCACGCATGCGCAATGAAATTCCTTGCAAAAGAATTATTTAGACGTAGACGATGTACCTGAGTTACATATTAATCTGACATGAGAATTTATCTCGATTTGAATCTCTCTTTAAAGTTACTAATACGACGACCTTCTGGAAATATATAATTCTCTAGAGGAATTGGAATTGGAACACAGGAAAAGTCATGATCAAATTCAGCAGTTCGAAAGTATTAATTCTATTAACATTTGATTCTCCCTTTTTTACCCTCATTTATAAAACATGAAATATTTCAAAGAAAGCATGGGAATGGTAAAACGGTATTTTTTAAAAAATGAAATGAGCAGGAAAAAAGCTTCGTGTAAATTATATAACTTTTGTACGCGATTATAGCGTCCCCTTCTAGCCTTTATACTCTTCATTAGCTGAAATGCCCATTGTTCGCACGGGAGAATAGGTTTATGTAAGATATTAGAATTCCATTTCCCCCTTAAGATACTTTAATATTACTCTGTTTAGTACAGCTTTTTTAACGGAGATATTCTTACATAGTTTAAGGCTGCTGACCATTAAAGTGACAACGTAAGGCGATATTGGTTCTTGGTTTGAAGTTACAGAAAGAAAAAAAAAGGGGGGAAGTAAGATAATGAGAAATTAATGTACTTTTGCCATTTTCGTGACGCAACTCTCAATATATTATCAAATTCGATACATTTTTTTTTTTTTTTAGCACATGTACTGCAGCCTTTGTACCGATTTTATACTACTTCATTCCATGATCAGTTAATTAATTAGATTTGAATTTAACGTCCATTTCAGCTGTAAGGAAATATGAAACATGGACCTATAGATTAACATGGGGTCCGAATCACATGAGCTCCCGCTGGGAATATAACCCACGTCTTTTACTCCAAAGACTCGTATGCTATTCGCATAGCAACAAGGGAACTCATTTTGTTCGATGTACCCATATCTTATGAAAGGGAATGGACACCTAATCTCAACAATGCAACCATATAACGTAATAAAACCACATCAAAAGGGGTAAATTAGGTCAATAACCGACCCCGTAGCGAACACGTTTCCGTACTAATATTTGGCAATATTATACGCATAAAAGAAAACGAGATAGACCTTCAAAATGGCAGTGGTACGTTAGAGAACAGTTACCAAGTCTAATTTTTTCAACAATTCTCAAATTTAAGGAGTGGTCCTAGGTATCTCTCCCAAAAATTTAAGATACATGCATCAATATACTCATAAAAGCGAATGAATCTCTCTACATATCCATATAACCATATATAGTAATAAGGCCTCGTCAAAAAGAATAAATTAGGTAACAAACCTTCGAAATTTAGTTTTGGCATTTCTTTTTATCGATAAAAGGGAACGAGATAGAACACCCAAACTGACGGTGGTATATATTAGGGTCCTATACTACCATGCCAAATTTTTAGTTTTAGCAATTTCCAAATTTTAATGGGGATGGTCCTAGGTACTCCTCCCAAAATTCAGGAGGTGAGCCAAGGGACCATTACCTTATGAAACGGTATGGACCCCTGTACCCGCCCATATAACCACATAAGATAAATAAGACCTTATCAAAGAAAATAAATTAGGTCAAAAACCTCCGAAATTTACATTTTTGCACTTTTTTACCCATGAAAGGGAACGAGATAGCTCCCCAAAACTTACAGAAATACATACTCCGGTCCTATGCTACTACACCAAATTTTTAGTTTTGGCAAATTCCAAAATTTAAGGGGTGGTCCTAGGTACGCTCCCAAAATTTAGGGCGTGGGTCAAGGTACCCCTGCCAAAAGTTAGAGGGGGTGTTCCTAGGTACCCCTAAGTCACTGACTCCGAGTAATCCAAAACTTTGCTGACTCAGCGAGATATAAACCAATTACTCCTACTGTGCTCTACCGTAGGGTTAGTGACTACAGGTGAATAACCAAGTGAATGAAGTGGTTAAGCAAGTGAGGAGAAACAACAAATAGAGAAACAAACGGAGAGACACCTAATAGTCATACAGAGTGGAAAACGAAGGAAGAAGAAAAGAAGAAGATGACCGTAGGTAAAACCACATAAACACACACAGAATAACAAAATACAAAACACATATAATAAACACAGTACATAGTAACACCCTAAAACTAAAGCCAAGACATTATTAAGTTTTAGTTGTTTTGTTTTTCGTTTGTTTGGGTTTATTTTTGCTTGTTTGTTTGTTTGTTTGTTTGTAAATCCCTGTGTGTGGTTATCCAAGACCTTCCCTTTCTTTTTTCTTTTTCCTCTCTCTTTTCATTAAGAAATAAAATATACGAAAAAAAAAATAAAGAAACATTCGCAATGATGATACCTCGCCAGTTTTGAATGCTCAAGGCACCGGCTGAGAGTTACGCGACTGAGCGAATGTGGGGGGAAAAATGTGCTCTACCGTACGTGTACATATTGCATTTTCTAGGAAGAGAAGATACGTACGTCAGGGGGTTTTAGGGGAACGTGTCACGGATCATATACAAATGATCATAAACGAACAATAGCAGTTAATCCTTGGGCTATTTTCAATTGGATTTCGTTGACTGACTTCTGAATGAAGAAAGGAAAAAAAAAAAAAAAAACTTTTACGGTAATAAGGAATCACAAAGACGTATCTTTATGAAAAACTCTTCGTTTGACAACAGAATTATTTATAAAATTTCCTGCATCCTGTTCGGTGGTATCGCAACATGAATGCTCAGGTTCTCAAGAAGAATACATTCCATTTCCTTTAATGCATGATTCAACACGGAGGGGGCGTTCACTGGTATTTCCCGCCATTAATTACGGAGAATATTCAAACCTCTGTAATTATAGTATTTATTTGTAAAGAATGTCACAGTAGCGTGGACTAACAGTTCTACTAGTCACAGTGTACAGTATTACTGCATGAATTTTAATTACTCGTGCACGTTAAAAGAAGAAAAAAATAACTGTTAGCTAATAAGATATCGCATGACAATATAATCGCAACTTTCTGTGGAAATGAGTAAAATTTATTTGGTGTACGTAAGGAGTGTTTCTGCTCCAGAAAATACATTTTGTTGCATGAAATTGGAATCAAAAGGAAAGTCAAATATGGTTATTTACCATACACAGTTCAGCAGTGGGAACTCACTAACAGCAAATGAAATTAAACGAACCATATACGTATAAATCTCATATAACTTATATTCCGTAACACGTGTGATATGGTTTTTATTTCAATAACAACACGCGCTTCACGCTTGAAGTAATAACAGCGTAGTGCTCCAAACAATATACTTTCTTAATCTGAAAAATGCACTTTGAATGTTTTCAATTATATTTAATTATGTAAAGGCGATGATTCCACCTAACAATTGAAGGAAAAAAAACTCTACAGACTACGGTTTTCTTAAAACTAAACAGATCCAGAAATTTTGCCACTGGGTGAGTAAAGCACGACATACTTCCAGTACCATTTGTTTTCAGTGGGTATACCAAGAGAGATACCGGTATGTTACAAATGGAACCCACAAGGACTGTTTTGCTTTGACCTATAAACATTATAATGAAAAACAATTATAATTTTTGACTAAATTTCCCAATCAAAAAACTTTTTTTTAAAAAAAGTATCTGCTCGACTCAGTTATTACCAAAGTTTTAGCTTATGAACACTCTCACTTAATAATATTTTCTCAAGCCTCTAAAACTCTGAACCAAAAATGTTTGGACTTAAGTGTAGTAAGACAATCTTTAAATAGGTATCATTTCATAGGGTTTGTCCACCAATCTATTTCACCTACAAATTTATTTATTTTTTTCCTAATTAACAATACTAGCCTTCAACTTCATAAACACATGGTCTACCCAATAAATACGGGAACTAAGCTTAGTAGTGTGACCTTGACTTGAAGTTAGGGCATGCGCACTTGCTGCACTGTTGGCAGGTGACCCACTGGAGCGGCAGTAACCGCCAGATTGTCGAGGCGAGCGTACAGCTAGAGGTGGCATTAGTTTTGTGGTGTCCTGTCCTGTTTTTGAATGAATGAGCAGGGAGGGGGGGTGGGGGTTAATGAGAACGTCAGTATCGAGGCGTTATGTTCCCATCACGATGTGTCCTGTTTTTGTTCGTGTCGATGATGGATATTAATGGACAGATAGAACAACGCAACAACATCAAACTTTTGGTGAAACTTGCTAAAAGCTCTCAGGAAATGAATGAAATGTTGATGGCTGTTTAGGGAAATAACGCACTGAAGAACACAGCTCTGTTCAAGTGGATCAAACGTTTCAGTGAGGACCGTGAAGACTGCAAGGATAAGGCAAGGCCAGGCGACCGTCGACCTCCTGTGTTAAAGACAAGATTGAATGTATGTGGTCTCTTGTGCTTTCCGATCGTTGATCAACTGTCCGGATGATTACTGATCAACTGAATTTAGGAAAATTATCGGCGCACACGATTTGAACAGAACATTTGGAGTTGAAAAATGGTGTGCAAAAACTGTCATAAAGTTTTTAACACCTGACCAAAAGCTACGAAGGACCGAATGCAGCACCGACTGGAAAAATTCCGTTCAAACTTCCGGTTTCCTTGAAAGGATCATCACTGGTCCCAAATCATGGTTGTACGAGTAAAATGGTCATACGGGGGCAGTACTGGGACGACCTGGAAACGATAAAACGTAAAACGAAAATGCACCTAAAGAACCTCACTTCTGAGGACTTCCAGGGATGTTTTCAACAATGGACACGGAAGTGAGACAAGTGTATTCCTACAAGTGGGAAGTATTTTGAAGAGGATAAGATTGATGTGCCCTAATTTTGTAAAATACAGTGTTTATGATTTCAGTTGGCGTATTTATTGGACAGACCACGTATGTTTTTTCCAGCATCTACAGTGGCACGTCGTATTTTGCAACATGAGCACATTTGTGGGATATGAGTGTTTGTTTTTAAATTTTGAATCGCAATTTTAGTTACATATTTTCTATACCACTATATAAATACCCATACAGAAGATAATGTTTACATTACAGAAGTAACTGTGAATTTCAAGTTTTCCAATGTTACTCAAACATTTTACTTGTTAAAAATATCTAATATTCAAAACAACCTACATATGATAATGCATTCTAAAAACAATTAACATTATTTTACACTTAGAAGACAATATTATTTTTAAAAGGATTCAAGGACTAAAAGTTCTGAAAATTCCTACAAATTAGATTTTACAACAATACTTATTTCAATGTAATGTTACATTGAAACAAATATCTATATATATAAAAGAGAACGCACAAATCCTTTGTTCCCTCATCACGCTAATACGGCTGAACCAATTTCTTTCATTTTTGGGGGGTTATTAGGATTTGGACCCTAGATGGTTTTTATCATATCACTTTAATTTTCAATTACCAGTGTCTTGAGATAATTGACCATTCAAGTGTCCATAACGTACAAATCCTTTGTTAGTTCATCATAGGTAAAAATAAACGTATTTATATGCAACCCGCATGACCGTGTCACTCGGCGGGTTAACATAAATGACAGGCGATATAATGTTAACATTTACTGCAATATACTATGGTTTTTATCATATCACTTGAAAGCGAAAAAGTAAAAATTATCTAATTAACAAGGTTTATTGCGTTCCGGGGTGACCCCAGCGAAGCGGGGTGAACGCTGCTAGTTGTTAATACAAGTATTTACATACAATTGATATCAATTATTGGAATTACGTGCAATATCACTAGGAGACGCTCAATTTGAAATTACTACCAAAATGTGTATTTTATGAATACTGAGTGTTGACAATCTTCGTACAAAATCAGGTAGATTCGTCAGTCTCATTTTAGTTGCAGTAAGTATACCACAACTGGTAAACTCAATTACTTATATAGAAACAATTACTGCATAAGACTATCCAATTGATGTGGTCGAAATGTTTTAATAGCAACAATCGTAGTAGCATTGTGGGTACAGAAAAAAAAAAGTTTCCATGATACAGGTGATAATAACAACTAAAGACTATAAGTAGTAAGTGTGAATGTGGTACCAGAACAGAAGATAAAATTCAAAGGATTTTTTTTTTCTTTTAATATGGAGAGACATATTCGCTAGATCCAGAGCTGAGAACTCATGGAGCAGAATACATTCAACTAATTTACTACAGGGATGTATGGAGGTAATTCTTAATGATATTTATATTGATGTAAAAACTAATATATTGCAAAAAATAGTCTACATTATTAAATTTTGATTAAGTTTCTTACCTCAAAACACATTTGCACGAATTTTTCCCAAATTCTTGTGAGGAATATAATTTCCTTGACTTTTCTGGTATGCAGAAAGTTCAAATAAGTTACCACACACATATATATATATCTATATATATATATATATGACAAGAAACCT
Source organism: Thermobia domestica (assembly GCF_964235325.1). Classification (NCBI taxonomy): domain Eukaryota; kingdom Metazoa; phylum Arthropoda; class Insecta; order Zygentoma; family Lepismatidae; genus Thermobia; species Thermobia domestica. The sequence continues at coordinate 267,922,627 of NC_137462.1, forward strand.
CTATTTGTTCTATAGAAAATAGTAATAGTTATTAGCTTTAGTGAGTTTTATCTATTAATTGACTGAAAGACTTTTAAAGTACGCTATGGGTGGATTAGTAAGCCATTGATTAATTTGTATATATTTGGGTTTTGACTTTCTTTTCAAGACATGGACTAACAGTCTACGGTGGGATCCGTAGCACAGGTACTGTACTTTGACGGAAATCGAACAGGCAGGGAGTCTCCTCCACACTGGTGCAAATTCCGAGGTCGATGAAGAGAATATGTGGAACTGGAGGGGATTGTTCCGCAATAATCCGGTTTGAAATGTGTTTTGGGGGGTGAATTGTGATGATATGTGTCCGATTGCCACAAAGGAAAGTGAGATGAAATTGATGTCCCCTCAGAATAAGCCTCAAATCTGCCCGCCTCCCAATGTTGAAGACAGCTCTGCTTTCCTGCCCGTCCACAGCATTGTTTTTTAACTTAATAAATATTTTGAACATCGCTTAAAAAAAAGATGGAATAGGTCTTATCCGTCCCTCCCTCCCTGAGGGTTGAAGACAGATTTGGGCCGCTGCACCTACAGTAAACATAAATGTTGCCAAAAATTTGTTTTTCGTTTCTGTGTGTGTTTATGGCAGGGATAATACACATGTCTCCCATTTCAATCCTCGTTATTTCCAGTTAGAAAAGTTCTCTACTTTTCTATTCATAAGCAATGCGTCACACTTTCTAGGATTGTTAGTTGATACCTAGATTATCAATAAGAAACATTATAAACATATTTACATTATTATTATTATTATTATTATTATTATTATTATTATTATTATTATTATTATTATTATTATTATTATTATTATTATTATTATTATTATTAAAGATTCACAAGTTGTGTCGTTCAGCTAATTCTGTTCACTTTACCCTTTCTTGCACACAGATCCGAGACACCGCCAGGGGCGGATCCAGGACGGACTTCTGTGGGGAGTTGTAATACTGCTACTTAGAGCTACTTTTAAAAGCTCCAAACTCTAGGATGAGTTTTATTTATATATAAAATAAAAGAAAAGTTTCCTATTCTGGGGGGGGGCGATTGCTCCGATCGCTCCCCCCTGGATCCGCCACTGGACACCGCCCAGCCGGTGATTTTAAGCTGGGGAAATATGGACAGCACATCCTTGGTTCTACCGTATTGTTTTTCTATTAGTTTCGAGATTTATGTTTACACAATTTTGCTGTATTTTATTTAGCCTAGTTAATTTGAAGGAATTACACTGTTAGCTTGAGTTTGATTGATATAGCACAAAATTCGCAAAATTAAAGAACGTACTTATAATTATTACGAAGAAACCGTTATGAACTTATAATTACCTCAGAACATATAAACTGTACGTATATTACATATACGAGTATCTCTGTTACCTACGAGCTGAGGATGTTCTTTCTCGAAAAAGTGTCATGAAAGTGATGTTTTCGGGAAGTTTATCATTTCTCTCTATTAGAAGAGCTCTATCTTGTCGGCAATCTATTGTAGATGCAGTTTCATTTTACATCCGGGTAGATCTCTCCTTATAGTCTAGTTCATGAAGTTAAACATTTCTTCCATCTATCTGTAAAGTTTCCAAATAGTGACCCACAGGTTATCCAAGGACTATACAGACAATAAATTTTAATAAAAAGTCGAAATCACGTGAAAGGACTATTAAGGGAGGGGGATCTCGGTGCAGACGTAGAATAACCGTAGAATAATACAGTAACAATCGTAAAAGAAACCCCAAATAAGTAAAGAAATATAATGTGCGAAAAGAAAAATGTTCTACTATGCTTTTGAATTAGATTAGGGAAGCGAGTTATCAGTTTTGAAACGCAATGGTGGTTGCTTAACTCGATATGCGTGGTGTCTCTAGTTTCGTCTGATTTCAGTTTTCTAACTTGAAAACGGCTAATCGTATTTGAATGAAAAACGCCTACAATTCAAAAGATGGGAGTCTTCAAGATGATTTGATTTGATTTTGAATTTAACGTCCCTTTCAGCACCGAGGCTAAATGATACGTCGATCTACAGCTTAACCTGAGATCCGAACTATACGAGATCTCTCCGAAACTCGAACCCGAGTCCTCCACACCAAAGGCATGTACACTAACTGCTTAGCCACGAAAGTTCAACGTTCAATGCACACATCAAATCGATAATCGAACTCCTCGATACCTCAACACTACCAAATTGACTGGGTGACCTGAGATACCATTAGTATGTATTGTTCATACACACTAGTGACATCTCCCGCCAAACAAAAGAGTTTTAAGGATTTCCTCTCGAATTGTAGGCGTTTCAATCAAGTACAATGAGCACGTTTGAGCACGTGGGAGAAGATAATGTGTAAAATCCCAGCAAATCGACTGTAAAGGTAGGCAGAGAGCTTGGGATATCATAGGGGACACAGTGTGAAAAATGTTGCGAAAAGTATCCTTGTTAGCTACAGAGATGGAGTGGGTCAGTGGGTCGGTGGGTCAAGTTTTCTGAGTGGGTCAGTGGGTCGTGGGTCAACAGCATGTGACCCACTCTGACCCACCACCCACCATGACCCACTGCGACCTACCGACTTAGTATGATCTACCAACCCTCTCTGCTCACTGCATTGTAGACAGTATCTTCTGAAGACTGGTAAATTTGTCTTCATTTTACTTTCAAGACCTTCATTTCCCTTCCTTTTCCACTTGTTTCTGTCTACTTACCTGAGGTGAGTATATCTAACCAAGTGAAAAAAGAACTTCAGGCACTTTTGGATATTGATATTTTTAATTGTAATAATAGCAATAGGACTTATACTACTACTTGGCTTTCGAGATCTGTGAATTTTTAGAGGAGCTAACTACTGAAAAAAATAAATTTTTGAATCACTGTAATATATAAATTATTATATAAAAAATTGAATGTAACTATGTGTGCCTGATCATCATGGTCAAATTGCAAAGTCAAATGAAATTACTTTTGGTATATAGTTAATCCTTAACCCAAACTGGGATGTTATATTGCTTTCATTATAATACATAATATCCTAAGGAGGCAGTGAGGATCCGAATTCTTGCGAAAAAAATGAGTATCTCGCAAGCCGTTAAACTTACGGAGCTGAAATTCAGTGTATCAACTCTTTATTGAAAATAAACAGAATGTGTCCTAGCATTTTTTTTTAAATTCTCCTTTATGTGGAGGGTGGGCACTTTCTATATATGGAAAATTGGTAGTGAGTTGGTTTGTAAAAATGAACGAAAACGGTCGATGTTATTTAAGAAAAAAAAAATCAGAAACAAAAAATACAGTGCTTGGCTTCATATATCCATTGCTTTCTACTATAATAATTGCTGAAGCTTATGTTTATATGGAGCGCTTACAGCACAGGACAATCAACCCAAAAACTTGTGACTAAAATAGGCATAAACTTTGTAATGTAAGCTTAATTACACGGAAATTTTAAGTTTGGATTGTACGCATAATTATATGGAAAATTTTACACTTTTTTCCCCTTTACGTTGGTCTACTTACCTTGATTTGGAACTTTCAAATTTCATTCTTTTTTCCACTGAAAAGTATTGATAATTCAACAAGGAAATAATTATACTACGATAATTTAAATTCATCGTAATTTGGCACATGGCAAACAGCAGTGTGGTAATTGAAGAGGAAGAAGGAGGGAAATTCCCATTCACCTCTCAACACTTTCCAGGAACCTCGTTCCCTTTCGCTTTCTAGACGGTGGAGGGAACTTGGTAATGGCATCAAACCTTCATGTGTAATTACAAAAATTAAATTTATAAACAAATAAGAAATCATCAGTTTATCAGGCTTTAATTGATAATTTATCACAAGATTCCATATCGGAGGCGTGGTAGATGAAGTTTTTGTTCTCCATGAGTCGACATTGCCAACTGATATGGTGATATGGAAAAGATGTTGTATGGTGATAGAGAGATGATACTTCTTGCTGAGTATTTCAAAACTGACCAAGAAAAATCGTCATCAGACTTAAGTCTAACAAGCAGACTGTCGATGAGGAGTTGCAGAAATCGGGTAAAAGTATTATCAATTTCCACGACAGAGTGCGAACGGGGATTTCCCCTTATGAATTTACAGATGACTGATATTAGAAATGGACTAAGTGCTCAAACATTGTCTAACTTGTTGCTCATCAATGTTAATAGCCCACCGCTAGACAAGCTCAAAGTAGACAAGCTAGTTATTTCTTGGCTGAAGGATGGACATCATTCCGCTGTGGATGGTTTACCACGTAAATGTTACCAACAGGAAATAAACCCGATTTCAGGTTTGTTTTAAGGTGGAAAATTACGAGTTATAGAAAATGTATACTTGTATTACTAATGGCTTATTTGTGTTATTCAACTTTGTACCTATTTTTTAGTAAGTCTCTTCTTTGCTTTAGATAAACTACTTTGAATAAATATTCATAATAATTGCAATTATGCAGATTTGTAACTTTAATTTAACGTGGTGTTTTAGTGATTACACAAACTACAATTATGAGCATACTTTATGAAGATGCTCTGACATAGGGTACCCGAGCAGAAGTTTCTTTTGAAATGCAAGAATACTCTCTTAGTACAAGTATATTTTAGGTACACACTAATTTCCCCCCACTTCGAACTGTTTCAATTCCCTCACTGACAAACACTTTACCATTTTATATCATAAAGGTCAGATCCACCGTTATTCTAACAGAGTGGTGCTTGAGCGATTGACTAGAAATTCAAACTCCGATTAGTGACAATTTCACAGTCTTGTTTTATTACAAGTGTAAACTCTTTAGTCAGTACAGAAGAGGCCGTGGATCGTGTTCAGAGTTGATGATGATGGATTTTGGTGGATCAGAATAGGTCACAGTGGATGAAAGTGGTTCATGGTGGGTCACGGTCCCCATCAGGAAGTCGCGGTCGGAAAGAGGGATTGCCGCCGTCGACGGTGGCGGGCCGCCGGAGGCAGCCGGCACCCGTCCGCGGCGGCACGACGATCTACTTGTTCAAAGTTGCCGACCTTTTGCCGAGGCGGCAAGCGATCGAAAATCGTCAAGTAAAACTCCCTTTGCCGACTGTTGTTGACCGTCAGAGCCGGCAAAACAATCGGAAAGGCCTCTTTCCGACCCTCTGCCGACTTCTTATGTCGGCCTCTTTTCGACGGCGGAGTCGGCGCATTTACTGCGCCTTTACGGTTGTTTGCCGACTGCTCGTCAAGACAACTTTCCGACGGCGGTCCCGGCGTATTTAATGCTCATTTCCGGCTGTTTGCCGACCGCTCGCCAAGGCAACTATTCGTCGCAGTCGAAAATCGCGCTGAAAGATGCCGGCGTCCGGTGCCGGCAATCCGACCGCGGCATCTGGTCGGCGTGGACAAATTGTCCGACTATAGGCGGCAGAATTCTGATGGGGCTGGGTGGTGGGTCATTGTGGGTCACGGTGGGTGGTGGGTCAGTGGGTCGTGGGTCACGTTTTCATTGACCTACGCCAACTCTGGTTAGCTAGTCTTGATGATCTGCAGAATCGGATCAGAGCGGCTGTGGGTATGGTTGACCAGGATATGCTTTGATATGTGTGGATGGAGTTGGAACTACCGTGTGGACGCATGCGTGTAACTAAAGACCATATCGAGCAAACTTGTAACATTTGTCGCTAAAACTTTGTGACTTTTTTTTTCATGCTATATGTTTCAATACTTTCTCTGTGTCTTTTAATACAAAATACGAGCGAAATCAGAGAGGAAGCAGATTACGAAAAAATAAGACAAAGATAGTAGACATAGAACAACTTACTCCAACGAAGGAATCATCCAGGGCTCGCTGCTTTTCGTTTTTCCCTCCGACAAGCGCACTGAGTGGACTCCATGCAGCCCATTTGTTTTGCCGAGGTACCTGAAAGATAAACAAAGAAAACAAAATTAGTAACAAAGTTCTTGAGCAGTCAAAATGCATTTCGAACTAGAAATAGTAAAAATAGGAGTTTTTTTTTTTTTTTTTTAATCTTTCTAAGGGAGGCAACCAGTGGACTATAAATTCTATATGAAGATATTTCGAACTAGTGAACCTGGTAAGTCTGCTGATTCGAACTCGCAACTCTCGATCGCGGAGTAAGAACGCTAACCGTTTATTAATGTGCCTGATGATTAACATAATCATTAATCCATTCAAATATTTGTTCTTTCGTCATATTCCTGTCAGAATCTCGCTCCTGATTCTAATCCTTAACAAATAAGAACGCGTTATTGCTTTCGTATTTTCAATTTTCTACACACACGCACACACACACACACACACACACACACACACACACACAAAGAGCACATTTAGAAATAAAATAAATAGGTTTTGGTTACAGACGGCTTTCCTGGGCTGCTCCCACTGGCGTCTCTGGTATGTAAAATTTTGAGGGGGGGGGGAACATCAAAGAAAGTGATTTAAATGGTACTACTTACCCTAACTTGTTTATTATCTTCGATTCCATTTGTTGCCTTTTTGTTTACCTTCACGGACCCTCTAAGGTATATATAGAACTCTGTTATAATTGTTTCGCAGCCTGAATATTATATTCCAAATAAATATAATGATTAATATTTATATGTTATTCTGTTGTTAGTAAGTAAATTAAATTAGAAAAGAATATTGAATATTTTGTACTCCAAAATATTGGAGGGGACGCGTCCCCCTCGTCCCCCCGCCAGAGACGCCCATGGCTGCTCCTGCCATGACAGAAGAACTGCAATTCTAGAAAAACCGTTGTAGTGCAGATTTTCTGGACTATGTTCACTGCAATTGATACTACTTGTCCCTTCTGACAGCTCGCGGCACGTACGTGGTGCTCAATGCTGCGTTGCCAGCTTTTGCGTCCGGTATTGCAACAGAAAATTATTCACTGCTAGTAAATTTCAGTTTTATAAAATTGAATAACACAAAAGAGATCTAAAAAGAATGTTTTCAATAACCAACGGGTCCCCTACTCAAGTTGACATTCGATTAAAACAACGTGCATTTGTTTTTATTCAAACTGGCAATGCGTGGGAAGGGTAGAATGTTTATAATTGAAGCGAGAGAAATGAGCCACTATAATTGGCTGAACGTGCTGTTGCCATAGAAACAGTTCTGCTTGCCTGATTGTTATGACCACGTGCAGCAACTGTCAGAAACGACAACTTGTATCAAATGAAGTATAGTGTGTGTACACAATCAGATCACGTTTATCGAGATCCATTACCATGAATTTCTGTATCCTGCACGCGACAACGGAGGACAAACATAATTCCCGACTATTTGCGACTGTATAGATTGATTCTGGCTAAGGAACAAACCTGTAAGTAGCCTGGTACAAAAAAATCTTGTGTACAATATAGAATCCTGCTAAATTTCGTCTCTTCAGATTCCTTAGACTAAAAATCAGCCTTCTGTTCTACAGTCAATGTGATTGATTCATCTTAATTCAACATCCTTTTTCAGCACTACGGCTAGACAGGATCTATTGTGAGTACCGGTAGTTCGAATCTAGTTAGATTCTCATCCGTGGCAGGCATATCCACCTGAAATAGTACCCAAAGCCACACAACACTAACGTTAAGATACGTGGCCTATGATTATACACCTTTGTTTTATTTATACCAGTAGAAAATGGGATACAGACAGCTACCAGTGATGCCAACCCGGAAGAAAAACGTTATTTTGCAGGATTATTTTTACATTCATTTCTCCAATAGGGATGAAACGATTTTTTTCCCTAGAAATCGGTAATATATATATGGGATTTTTCATACATTTATTTCATGGACGCAACAAAATTCTCTCTGGACGGGAAGTTTAATCAGTCTTCAATATACCTGAAATCAGTGCTAATTGTCAAATTTTGTTACAGCAAAATGCATGCTAGTAAGGAAGTGATTTATACAGTGACTTAAGAATCTCAAAATAAGAACCAAGGGACTTATTAACAAGTTCGGTATTATATAAAAAAAAAAAAAAAAGTACCAAACGAGAAACAACCATCTCTCAAACTTTCCATATGAAATTACTGGAGAACGAAGCTTGTCTTACCTAGTTTCGTTTAAGTTTCATCAAAGATTACGACACAAAAGCATGATGAAAATACTGTGATTTCTAACAATAAACTGTAATTTGTTTCTGACAACATTTTAAATTCTCTCTTATTTACTTGTTCATAAACCGTTTGATTAACAATGAAGGTCTGAATTCACTCATATATTGAAGTGAGTGAGTGACACACAGTAGCTTTATTTTTCATATTTGATAAATTTTGAAAATTTTCTAGAGCGTGGGAAATTCAAAAGGAAAATGGGAATTCATGGCTCTCGAGATGGGATTTCAAACCATTTGAGGTTGCCATCACTGACAGCTACCGTTAACGTTACCCGTAAAGAAGTTAACAAATTGACTCCATTAACGAATTCGGCCGAGATGACTTTCTACAGAAGGTTTTCGCTGTATATCCGACCATTTTCGATTCAGTGCTGCCACCTGGCGTGGGCTTACTGCCGGAAGCAGTGTTGTGTCTGATCTTGTAGGTGCGTGACTGTTGGTAGTGAGTGTTATCAAATGGCGCCGAAAATCAACCGGTATTCGGAGGGTTACGTAATGAACCTTTTCTATACTAAGTACTCGTGCGTACGCATTGCGAAACGCTGTCGGGAGAATGGGTTAACGCTCGGAGTGACGAGTGCGAAAGCTATTGTGGCTCGTCACACACAACAGGCTTATCTTGCGAAACATTCAACGAAAACCACCAGGACAAGGGCTACAACAAAGTGACACCCGTACTGCTAAGGAGAATCCATTGCTGTGCCAAGAAAATCTCCCAACTCAACGTGATATCGGCCACAGATTTCACCTCGCCGTGGACAAAACAATCTGCAAGCGCCTCAGGTTGAAATGTGTGTGGAAGGCCGGTGTACACCATCTGCTACGGGGTCACACTGCCGAATGTAAGACGAACTGAAAAAAAAAAACTATGTAAAGTACCTGGGGGTTCCAAATGGAAGAAAGTTGTCACAATGGATGAATCGCATGTCCATCTCACTGCTAGTGGTCACGTTCGGGCGATCACATACCGTGACATTGACGGCAAGGGCACAGAAACTTCGTTCGTCAGTGCAGGGAAAGTTTCTCTCGTGGCTTTATGGTTGTTACAGGATTCGGATATACGGGTAAGTTGATGAAATGCAAGTTGAACGAAGTCGTGAAGGTGAGTGCAAGATATTTCCAAGAATCCATTCTGACACCTATCTATCGGAGAGCCTTCCCACGGATTGTATGGAATGGACGCGAACCAGGTGATGATCCATATGGACAAGGCTTCGAGTCATACCGCCAGAACATCACTATGTCTTTATCAGGAAATGCCAGAGGAATTAGGAATTCATGTCATACCGTTTGAAGACATTCCTGTGAAAAACCCAGATGCTAATCCAATGGATTTTTAAGCATTTAGACTATTGAGACGACGTCTTCAACATCGCCGCCCGTGCACCTTGGATAGTCTCTGGAAAGCTTGCAGGGAGGTGCGGGACAGAATTCCCATGCCTTTCCTGCGCCGGAGTTTGCTGCAATGGAAACTGCGATGCCGTGTAATAGTTCATAATAGCAGAACATGATCAGTGGTGGTGGCACGGTATCTCTTAAGGTGAGTGCTCGTCCAAAATGGTCGGATATAAAGCGAACAACCTTCTGTATTACGATAATATAACGCCCACTAGCATAATCCTATTAAAATAAAACGCAAGAGCAGCCTGGTCTCAAGGAAGGATTGAGTAACAAATGTGTAAATTCCATTGAAGTACACATTTCTTCATGCAGAAACAGATGACAAAGAAGGAAGCGCTTATTAATAGAAAAATACAAATCAGTTGAAAATGAAACTGAGTTTGTTGACATCTTAACCTAATAATACACATACCCATATAGGCCTAACATTATTATTATTAATATATACATTATGTAGCCGAAAGGAAGCAGTGGAAAAGGAAATTAATTTCTTAAACAGGTTGAAAACCTTAGTGGAATTGCAACGTGAGTGAATGTTCGTTCTTATTCGTGCGTTCGGTGAAAAATTTTATTGATACGGATCGCTGATCACAAGTTCGTATATACCTATACTCGCAGACAGAAACACATACAGAAACCTAGTACATAACAAGTTTTCAGTAGCTCCGCTAAGACACAAAAACTGTACAAGCAGTTAATAAGGAAAACAAACCACTTTTTATTTAAACCTTATAAAATACAAAAGATATAAAATATGTACAAAAACCGTACAGTACAGTAAAACAGCACCATAAAAATTTCTTAATAATAATAATAACTGGTTTGTGTGCGTACTTTCTGGATGTGTGATATCGGGTTTGATTCCTGATTAGTACAGGGGCCGCAGTGGTTCAGTGGTAGAGCGCTCACCTCTGGTGCTTGGAGTTCCTAGTTCGATCTCAGCTCGCGCCAAGTGAACTTTGTGGTGGACAAACCTCGTGTACGTGGATTTTTTCGGGGTACTTCCGTTTCCTTCCATATTCTTCATTCCATTCAGTTCTCATCATCACCGTCTCCTTTAGCATAGACGGCATAACTGTGGGACATAAAACTGAAACATTTCATTTCTTTTTTTACTGATGAATATACTTGTCATGACACAAACTCAAACAGTGATCCAGACGCCAATTTAAATAGTAGATCCCGTCGAGAATGGCCATAATGTCAACACGAAGAAGCTTACAACAAAACCTTATTTTGGAATAAGGTAATAATTTCACAGTAAAACAGTACTGCAAAATGGCGCCGTAGCATAGTGGCTAACGCTCTCGCATTTGGTACGAACGGTTCCGGATTCAATTCCTGGTGGAGATACTCGACTGAAAAGGTGTAACATCGGAATTTTGGAAAACACTGGGACGTGTTTCTGCTTATTTGTAATGAAGAGATTTCATACATCGAGTTTCACTTTTTTTAATTTGAGGGACTTGTAAGCTATCCTTTTTTTCCCACAAAGTTTGAACCAACACCCGCTTAGGATAAATATTTTACTCAAAAGGAATCCATAAAATCCTACCTCGATGTCGGTACTATCTGTGACTCAAAATTCATTAAAAACGGTTCAATCTTTTCTCCATGATTCGACATTCTACATAAAATCACTTTCATTTTAAAATATTTGATACAGTGGCGTACAGAAAAGAAATTTCCGCATGTTAACCCCGCTTCAACAGGATATTGTGGAAAAGGAACATTGCCCATATTTAAGTAAGATATTCATATACACACAGACACACACACACACAAAAGTGTGTGTCCTGAAAAAATATGAGCTTGGGTGCAGTGGCCAATCTAGAAGGTTAAAACTAGGTGGTGGTAGGGGGAATAGTCAGAATCCAGATTATGATAGGTACATTATGAGTTTGCGCAAATCATTTTAATTCGAAATTCGTTCACGGACTTTGCTAATAGGAACTAGGAAGATCTAATGCTTCAAAAGTTTTACAATCTATATCAGCGTTTCCCAACCGGTGTGCCGTGAATGGGCCGCTGGTGTGCCGCGAGGAAACCGAAACAAAATGATTAATTCTATAGCAATCAAATTGCAAAACGTAGGGGACAAAATGATTAATTCTATAGCAATCAAATTGCAAAACGTAGGGGAAAATGTATGTTTGTATTGCACATTACTATGAACCTCTACTATTTGGTCTAGGAATTAATTCGTGCGGTTGGTACGCACACATTGAAGCTGTAGTACAAACACAAAATACATAAATACCTTAAGAAAAATATTGTCCATCGCTAGCCACCACTTTCGCCCATCTGTCAGGCAATGTACGGATTCCGTGGCGAAAGAAGTCCTCATCCTTGGAAGCGATCCAGTCAGAGACCCATGTTTCGATATCTTCTGAAGAAGTAAACCACTGTCCAATCAAATCGTTCATGCAATCGAACAAGTAGTAGTCCGAAGGAGCAACGTCTGGTGAATACGGCGGGTGGGGTAAAACTTCCCATCCGACATTTTCTAAATAGGTTTTGACCGGTTTTGCGACATGTGGGCGAGCGTTATCATGTTGAACAATAAGTTTATCATGTCTGTTCTCCCATTCTGGTCGTGTTCTGGCCAGAGCTTGCTTCAAACGCATTAATTGTCGTCGATAACGTTCTCCATTCATAGTTTCACCCGGTTGCAGCAGCTCATAGTACACCACACCTTTCATATCCCACCATATGCACAGCATAGCCTTTGCACAGTGAATATCTCGTTTTGGTTGTGATGGACCTGGTTCACCTGGTTTCACCCAGGCCTTTTTTCGTTTAGGGTTCTCGTAATGGATCCACTTCTCATCACCCGTAATAATTCGATGCAGAAACCCCTTTCTGCTCTGTCGTTGAAGCAGCAATTCGCAAATGGTTTTTCGTCTTTCAACGTCTCTGTCTTTCAATTCATGTGGAACCCAATGTGACATCTTTTGAATCATTCCCATGGCTTTCAAGCGTTTGGAGACTGTTGTTTAATCAACGCCTAATGCTGCTGCAAGTTGTTCCTGCGTTTGACACGAATCCTGCTCGAGCAATGCTGTCAATTCTTCGTCTTGAAATTTTTTTGGCTGTCCAGCTCGCTCTTGGTCTGCCAAGCCGAAATCACCACTTCTAAACCGTGCAAACCACTTCTGACACGTTCGCTCAGCTAGAGCATGGTCACCATACACTTCCACCAAAATACGATGACTTTCAGTCGCACTTTTCTGCATGTGAAAGTAATGCAGCAGGACACCCCGCAAAAACACTTTATCAGGCACAAATTGCGCCATGTTCACTTAACTACAAACTGGTGTTGTTGACGCTTTAATCCACTGCCCTATACTATGAACGATACGCGATGACAGGGGTTTGCAACACATGTGTGGATACACGGAACTGTGGGACGCTCCGTTCGTTGCGCCATTTCTTGTCCACCCGCACGAATTAATTCCTAGACCAAATATGAATCTACAATTTTAAGTTTAATGTACTTTTCTGTACATTTCTAATGTTGAAAAAAATATTTGTTATTGTTATGACCATTATTGCTTCTTTATTGTTGCAGACTAATTCGTAACTTGAAATTTTAAAATATCATTCAATCCTTTCGACAAATTACCTACATTTGTGTTTTAAAAGTAAAAGAGATTTGTTTGTTCGTTCGTTATTTAGTGATCTTCTTTCTTAGTAAAAGGTTGGATACAGTTTTCGAAAAAGAAAGCGTAATTTTAAAAACCTGAGTCCAATATTTCATTGCATTTTTTTTTTTTCTGTTTTTAAATTAGAATGAAAAATAAGCATACTGATTTACCACGGGGAAAAAAAAACCGGTGATCGAGCTTTCTTCTCTGTGAGAAGAAGATCAGTAATCACAGAAAAAAAAATACCACGGTATTTTATATTTACAAATAATAATATCTATAAGTGTGCCGCGAGAATCCAAGTTACACCCGTAGTATGCCGCAAGTCGAAAAAGGTTGGGAAACGCTGATCTATATAAATGAAAATGAAAGTATGTTTGTGACTTAATTACTCTTGAACCACCGACCAATCTCTACCAAATTTTCAACATACATGAAGTTTGGGTCTGGGATGGTTTCTATCATTTTACTTTGACGGTGCACTTAGGGACGGAGGAGGGCTATATATATGACCGAAAATGACCGATATCAGTGTCGAATCCATAGTTTTCGGGGTCGCTGAGGTGAACAGTAACACTTCCGATGTCGTTTAAATCCAAATTCATCCCAGCAACTTGGGGCAGGGAAGGGAGAGATAGCCCACATAAAAATTATCGAAAAAGATCGATATATGAGAATGCTTGAGTAATAGTAAAAGTTGACTGATTAGCGGAACATATTAATCATTTCCCTTATTTTAACCCAGTGAAGCTTACTATAAACTTTCAAAAATGTATAAATAATATTTCAATTATTTTTGTCACTCAAAAAAACTAGGAGAAGCCTAGACTACGCGGCCCTGGCCCAGATTCGCCACTGCTTAGGTAAACCACCCTGATGAAACTCTGTGTACGCTACTGTACACAGTTTTAAAATATTATTACCTACAATACTTTCTTACTTTAAGACCGATATTATTGTTATTTTGACATTATTACATTAGAAGTATATTTTCAACAATATAGCCTACTAATCTCCACAACAACAAAATTAGGATAGATACTAATGCAGATATTAGAAAGCTCTTAGTGACATTTTACAAGAAATCCTTGATAAACATCTCTGCTTCTTTCTAGAAATCTATGCTACGAAACTAAAGAGTTTTTACAAAATGTACGTACACAGCAAAAAGAAAACTAACTAACGTTGGAAATTCCCTATTATTTGCATCGGCCGGTATGTATATTAGTACCTAGAGTAGACTTTTGGTTTGTGTTTTTTATATATATATATATATATATATATATATATATATATATATATATATATATATATATATATATATATATATATATATATATATATATATATATATATATATATATATATATATAAAGTTTCACAGAAGCATGAGCATTGGTAGTTAATTTTGAAGATTAGTATAATTTTGTGTAATTATCGATTTGTTACCAGTTTCAGTTGTACTTTGTCCAGTCTTTACACAATAAACTGTGAAACAAAGTTATAAACTAGTAATGTTAGCCGTTTATATGGAAAATGATGTTCGTTGACCCTCGCGAACGATGTAATTGTATGAAACCAGACTTACTCTTCAGTGAAGCGGGGTTATCTAGTATACAGGGGCTGGAAAATGAAATCTTTCAGTTTAACGTCCCACGTAACACCTAGTGATGGGCAATTTCCAGGGAAGATTTTTTTTGGGAACTTTCCTGGGAATATTCCCAGAATTTATGTACAATCACAGAGAAAATTGCTATTACTATTACTATATTATGATTTCAAAGTTAAATTCGTTTTTTTAAAATCACAGTATATTATTACTGTCTTCAGAGGATTCTTTAAAATGTATATTCTGAACGGTATTATGTTATTTTTATTAATATTTTATTATATTTAGAGACATGTTATATGCAAGTAAATATGTGGAAAAATTGTATTGTAAGTCCACATAGTTTTACACCACTAAACAATTTAAATTTATATGTAAGTGGATTTTTTAAACTTGACTCTACTATTGATATTATAAACAAATTTATAAATGTTATAAACAAATTACGTTCGGTAACTGCCAGAAGACACATGTCTCACCATTTTTATCTACATTTACGCATACCTATTTATGTTCACAATATTTGCAAGACACTGCTTTATAATTTTGCACGTAACGCTGCCACACACGACCTTCCGACCTTTCTTTCTACCTATTTCTCGAAATTTCATGCGTTAATTCACATGTAAAAGAAGTCCGAGTACCTCTTCAGAAATTCGAGTCAGAGACAGGAGATAGACCGACGTCTATTACTAACGGTAGTTCGGGATGTATTTCATCTATATTTCTACATAATTTCTACATTACTTTACAAACTGGTTCCTTTTCATCATTTGTAAATTAGTACTTGCTACTTTTCAGTGCAAATGGAAATGGAACTTAAACAATCATATTATTAAAGTACAGTCGACGAATTTAAATTTTTTTAACCTCCAAATTATTTAAAACCTAGAAGTAAATCATGATAAATGAAAATAATTAGTCATATAGTTCTTATAATTTGGAAGATAATGTAAAGAAATGGAAATAAATTCCTTTCCGGGATGCCAGGGAAAAAAACGGGAATATTCCCATTTTTTATTTTCCTTTCCACCGGCAATATTCCCGCTGCCCATCACTAGTTACGTCCTTTCGGCTACGGGAGACGGATGATTAAAGCAAGTAAATGACGAAGGAATAGTTGGTGGAATGTGAATGTGGGAGCGAAGGGGGTACCCCGAGAAAACCCACGAGCACGATGTTGTCCACCACTAACTTACTTGGCCAGGGATCAAATCACGGTCCCCATGCACCAGAGGTAAGCGTTCTATCACCGAGTCACCGTCGCCTCCTATACAGAAGTTAATCGAATGAAGTACCACCGAAGTTAGACATGAGTTTCAGGTTTTTGATAAAATTGAAAATAGTGAGCGTAACTACTTTGTTTACTTTTACAGTTTTGCTGCTGTATAAAACCTGGTTTGATATAGGTGTCACTATTTAAAAATTATTCCGATGGATTGAGGATTTAATCCCAATACAGAGTATAGCGTCAATATGAAACAGATCTTGCTATACTGCAATTAATACTACTTGTCCCTTCTGACAGCTCGCTGCACGCACATGAGTGCTCAATGCTGTGTTGCTAGCTTTTGTGTCGGGTATTGAAACACGAAATTATTCACTGCAAGTAAATCTCATGACACAAAAAAGAACTAAAAAAAAAGCATGCTTTCAACAACCAACATGTCCACTACTCAAGTTGACATTCGACTAAAACAGTGTGCATTTGTTTATATTCAAATTGGCAACATGTGAAACGAGTGGAGTGCGAGAGAAATGAGCCACTATAATTGGCTGAACGTGCTGTTGCCATAGAAACAGTTCTTTTTCCCTGATTGTTATGACCACGTGAAGGGAGAAAAAAAGCAGGAAAGCAACTGTCAGAAGGGACAAGTTGTATCAAATAGACTTTAAAATTACACTGGAATATCGACTTGTTATCATGATGGAGTTATCCTCTTATTACCGATGTATTTCAACCTCAAGCCAGGGGCGGATCCAGGGGGGGGCGATCGGGGCAATCGCCCCCTCCCCAGAAGAGGAAACTTTCTTACTTTATATATATAAATAAAATCCATCCCAGAGTTTGGAGCCCTTAAAAGTTGCATTATGACAACCCACCGCCCCCCCCCCCAGAAGTCGGTCCTGGATCCGCCCCTGCCTCAAGCTATAGGCTTATTGGAAGAAGCAGTTGCAAAGATTAAGATCCAATAATCGGGAGCACGAAGGCTCACTGGTAGAGCGCTTATTTCTGGTACATGGGGTCCGTGGTTCCATCTCACGGCTAAATAAATTAGTAAAGGACAACATCGTGTCCGTGAGTTTTCTCATGGTTCTACCGTTTTCTCCCACATTTTTATTTCACCAATTCTGCCATCATCATTCACTTGGCTTAACCATCGTCTCCTTTAGCCTAAAGGGTGTAACTGTGCGGCGTTAAACCCAAAGATTTCACTTTATTATTTCACTTTAAAATCCCAAAAATTTTGCGATAGTTAACATGCGAGACATAGACACACAAATGTCGGTTGACTCGAATAGTAGAACCTCGCATCGGTAATAGATCGCACATGATTTCATAAGTCATTTCAAATAATAGATACTAGGGCCATTACTTCTGTGGGGCTGGGGACAACTGCCCCTTTATTTTTAAGCTCTCCGCCGTTCACAGTACAATACGAACATGAATATATGAATGAAGGATGGAATAGGTTCACCACATCCCAAAAAACACTTAAAAGAAGTAGAATGTCATTTGGCCCTATTTTAATTCATGGTCTACCATTAGGACCTCCAGAAATGATATAAATTTCTAAAGGCGATAAGTTGTGACAAATATTACCCCCTCAATTGTGAAGTATGGAATGGACCCACAGTACAATTTTAAAAAGACTCGAAAATAATTTTAAATGCTGCTCAACATGTCAACAAAATACTATATTTATCTAAGATAAAGCATAAAATGTAATCTAGATCCTCCTTCAGTATTATGCCCTGGGACCCCTAAAATTGATGAAGGTGTTTGCTAAGGTTTAAAATTCTACAGGGGCCCAAATTCCATATTATTCGAGCTAAATATTAATGCTTGCCAGAGATGGAGGGCATCAGTGGGTCGTGGGTCAAGATCTTTGCGTCGGTCAGTGTATCAATAGGATGTGACCCACTGATCCACCGTGACACACTACGACCCACCGAGCCACTACTCGGTTCAGTGCATTGTAGACAGCATCTGAACAGTGATGACTTTGTCTACGTTTTACTTTCAAGGTCTCAATTTCTCTTCCTTTTTCGTTTGTTTCTATTTACTTACCTGAGATGAGTATATCTAAATGAAAAAAGAATTTCAGACACTTTCGGATATTGATATTTGTAATTGTAATAGTAGCAATAGAACTTCGAGACACAGCCTATGAGTTTTTAGAGGAACTGACTACTAGAAAGTATATCATTGAATCACCTATAATATATATATATATATATATATATATATTAATTATTATATTTTTTTAAATAATTGAATGTAACTATGTTTGTGTAATCATCACGGCCAAATGTTAAAGACAAATGAAATGACTTTTGGTATATAGTTAGACCCTAATCGCTTTCATTATAATACCTATCTTAAGGGGGAGTGGAGGTCCGAATTTTTGCGAAAAATTGAGTACCTCACGAGTGGGTTATGGTGGATTAGAGTGGATCACGGTGGGTCGTGGATCACGGGTCAAGTTTTCACTGACCCACACCATTTCTTGCCTCCCGAGGAAATGTTCCAAATTACGACATTGATAGAAATACACTCTAACATCACATGTACAGCCAACATCTTTTTTTATTCTCCTTTCTAAAGCGTCAAAATAAATACCTTAAACAAAATTAATCAGAACATAACTGTCTTGACAAGTATAATAAAACATGTCACTTTGTCCTTAATATATTCAAGATACACTACAATTCTCCCTGTGTCTACGGACAAACACGAAAGCATAGGTCAATGAATAAAATGGAGAGGAATTTATGGGCTTGCTTAACAAGTTTGATAGACACAGGTGATACCAACGAACATAATTACAATCTTTTATTTGTTCCAGTTCCGAACGGGAAGGAAGAATTTTCCAAGATAGTAATGAGAATATAAATGAAAATAAAAGAACCAATGACCTTTAGTAGAGCACTAACATCCCGTCACATACTTTCCAATTTTCAGTGATCAAAATGTTGGAATACAAACCAGCTTTTCATCTCACGTCATTTGCTTTTAAAGGAAATGAATGCTGAGCATTCTTATTGTTTTTAAAAAAAAAAAAAAACTGACAAATGAAGTGATCAAATAAAAAAAATGAGTGGAAAAAACAGTTCTTTCGATGTAGGGTTACTTACATTTCGTTACATCAATCCTTATTTCAGATTTATACAATATGCACCAACAAGGGCGCCCATTACAGGGGGCAAGGTGGGCGCTTGCCGCCCCTCTAGAAGAAATTGTACTTCGGAATATCGAAAACTTAATTGAATTTTTAGAATAGTTACAACAAAATTTGAAACTATATTTGAAATGTCGCTTATTCTTGCCCCCCCCCCCTTGGAAACTACAACATGGGCGCCCTTGTACACCAGGAGTGGAAATGGAATTCCAGTAGTATTGGGAGCGGACAGCAAGCTTACCAGCAATACGATAATTTAAACCTTAATGCTATATACGATAATGCCCTTGAGGTAATAGGTGAATATACGATAATTTAAGCCTTAACCCTCTCCAGAATCCGGCTTTTTGAGCTATTTTTAGACTTTCAGTCAAGCAGCTACTGCATCGTCACTATTTATTCTAGGATCATGGTTTATACCTCATTCTCTTCAGAATAGAGCTGGCTTTCAAATGGTACCACTTGCATGCTCATACCATATACCAGGAGCAGGAAAAATGATGTCAAAGGGAAAATTTCGGAGGGAAATTTTTTCTCGTACTTTGGCCCCCCTGGAGCGGCCCTGTGTGAACGTAGCCATCTAAAAAAATCTGATAAATAGTACTTGGTATACTGAATGTGTGTGCCAAATTTTAAGTTTCTATCTTGAATAGTAAGGGCGCGTGAAATTTTATGAAGAATTCCCACAATGCCCCAAATTACCACAAAACACTATGATCTCAGGGAAAAAATTTCCTGAGACATCCCGAATTACCCTAGGGTCATGTTTCGCCCATCATTCTCTTCAGAATAGAACTGCTTTTCAGGCGGTACCATTCACATGTCTCCATCATGTATCTAAGGGGGGAAATTCCAGAAAAAGGGATTTTTTGGTCTAAATATCCCTTTTTTCAACTTTTAGCCCCTCTGGACCCCCCTGTTTTAACGCATAAATCCGAAAAAAACTGTTAAATACTACTTGGTGGACTGAATGTTTGTGCACAATTTCAATCTTCTAGGTGCAAAAATAAGCCCGCCATAAAATATATATACCGACATTGCCCCATATTCCCCTATACAGAAGTATATTTTGATAAAAAATAACCTGACACATCCCTAATTACCTTAGGGTCATGTTTCGCACATCATTCTCTTCAGAATAAAACTGGCTTTCAGACGGTATGACTCACGTGTCTCCATCATGTATATAAGGCGGGAAAATCCCGGAGAAAGGGATTTTTGGGGTCTAAATGACCCGTTTTTCAACTTTTAGCCCCTCTTGACCCCCTTGTTTTAACGCAGAGATCTGAAAAAAATCTGATAAATACTACTAGGTAGAGTGAATGTTTGTGCAAAATTTCAATCTTCTACGTGCAAAAATAAGCGCGCCAAAAATATTGAACATAGGCTTAATAAATGAAAAAATATATTTTAGACTTATGACGTCATCACCTCCTATGTCTGGACGCAGGAAGGTGTGAAACCATACGTAATGTCTTCTACAATGCCTCTGGACTTGAAAAACAAACAAACAAACAAAAACCCGGACGAAAAAGCTCAAATAGGAGAGTTATAACGCAACGTACCATGAAAAACGCGTATGGTACAAACTGTCCCATAAAATCCCCAAAGGGTTAATGCTATATACAATAATGCCCTTGTGATAATAGGTAAATATACGATAATGTAAGGCTTAATGCTATATACGATAATGACCTTGCGTTAATAGATGAATATACGGTTATTTTAGGACGCACTTTTTTTTTGCAGTTTTTGAATGTACGGTCACCCACAAAAATACTTGGGCCCAGGTACGTATTTGGGGTCCAGGTACGTATGTGGGTGACTATATAAATAAATTGTAGATGTGCATTAAATAATTATAAAACATACCCACACTGAGATTTTTAACAGTCGTTCTCGCTAAAATTAATCAATAACGATTTGAGAATTGGCAAATGGCAACACTGTATCCATTCTTTAAATTATATTTCGTTTACGAGAAGGTGGAAATAGATGTTGTTCAGAGTAATGTTAATAAAGTTTTTTTTTTTTTTTTTTTTTTTTAATTGTGCGAGCAGTGACGCCGATTTGGAGTTCGAAACTAAAGATTACTAGATAAGTTTATTATATATTATTGCTATTATTAGCTGTATTATACTGGTAAAAGTTTGCAGTGTTCACCCAACATCATGAGGTACTTAAGGAGCTACTTGAATTTAGAGATGTTAAAACCCGGCCCGAAAGTCAGAAATAATGGACCATACATTATCCAGTTCAACGGCGCCATCTAGTTTGCCATAGCCCTTCATGGAATGTAGCAAAAGAGAATTTAATTTAGTACTTCCTTCTACCTAATTATTAGCTTATGTTATCAGTGTTTCAATACCGTGTAACTAAACAAAACTGAAAAGAATGTAACTGGGCGACCATATGGTGCAGATCAGCACCGTTGGTGCGTGTTCAGTAACTGGCTTCCAACGTCATGTTTCTGGTCTTTTCAGGCCAGTATAGGTAATATATAAAATACATTTGGGTACGAAATTGCACCCCTGTACGCAATAAGTAGATCAGTATTTGGTCGCCAGTTTGATGAGTTTCTGGCTACGCTACTGCGTAGAACAGTGGTTCTCAAACTAATTCCTATAACGATCCCCATTTTATCATATCCTCTTGCCAACGACCCCCTTTTAATTTCTGGTTTGTAATAAGTTTGTGCAGGATTTTTAATATATCTATTGCGGAGATTTCACGATATCCATTTCTTGTATATAGTGGATACAGTAACTTTCCTAAAAGCGAATGGATTGAAACCAAATTTGGTCAGTTCATTCATATTACAAATATCGAATCCCATCCGTCATACTGTTTCAAAATGGAGCCTGTTTGAAAATTTTAAAACCTCATAACTCCCTTAATTTTGGACCATATAACAAAAATAAATAAATAAAAATAAAAATAAAAACAAAGTGGTTTCTAATTTTATGTAAAAACTTGAACAGATATCAAATATATTTGATATCTGTTCAAGTTTTTACATAAAATTAGAAACCACTTTGTTTTTATTTTTATTTATATATATACAGTGGCGGATCCAGGATATGATCAAGGGAGGGGCTAAACCATAATTTGCCGTTTTATCCAGTGTAAAGCAGAATTGAAGCCCATTTTATCCAGTGTAAACCTGAGCGTCAAGGGGGGCTATAGCCCCGTAGCCCCCCCTTGGATCCGCCCTTGTATATATATATATATTGGGTATTTTAAATGACTTGGTGATGTGCGTCACGAAAATTGAACCGGACATTGCAGCACTAGTGAAATCACACCATGCTCAGGTATCTCATTAGCTTTCAATTTTAATTGCATACCAACATGCAGGTATTGTTGCATTTGTATTTTCCTGGAATTTCAATATGCAGTTCTCAATAGTTTCACATTGTACGTCTTTCATTTAAATTGATTTATAAACAGCCCTACACGTGTTGAAATATATTTAGTAGACCTATTTTTTGTTGTTCTTAACAGTATGCATAAAAATAAACATTTTCCAGTATTAGATTCTAATTATATTATATCTCTTCCGTTTACCTTCGCGACCCCCATGAAACCGTCTCGTGGCCCCCATAAGGGTCGCGACCCCCAGATTGAGAAAGCCTGACGTAGAGTTACAAAGAGTATAATGTTTAAACATAGATGAACACAGGAGCCATATTAGCTACCCATACAGTGTGTGTGTAGTGTATTTGAAATGTTGCAACCCCACCTTCCCACGTCGCAGTCTTCCAACTTTGAATTTTCCCACGAAGGGAAAGAAACAGCGTCTTGATAAAACATACGGCTAATTATGGGAGAGCCATTGGAGCGAAAACTTACAAGAAAACCTTGGCATTCTTTCGTTACATACACAACGCTGCTCTGCGGTGATCACCAAGGTGTGGAATATAGAGCACTTCAATCTTCTACAGAATATTTTGCAATTTGAAGGCAGCGGTTTGCTATTGCCTATCTGTCTTTTTTTTTTTTTTTTTTTTAACGATTCACTGGTAATTGTTTCGATATTTCTTCTATCTCGTGTACTTACCTCGTATTCTTCAAACAACGCATAATGACGTCATTTCGTTCCTGTACTACAGTACATAAATTTACTAGCTTCACGGTTTTTTTTTAAATCTCGGATGTGCATCGCCCAGAAACAAAAAAGAAAGCCATTGGATTTTATTTGGTGTGGACCTTCCCATCTTCTAGGTCTACCTAGAAGACTTTTACCCATACATTTTCGAGCTAGAACTCTTCTACCCGCAAGCTTCTCGTATAAACAATGTGTTCACGCATCTTAGACGTTTGATCAAACAAAACACCGTTCCTTGATTAGTGACTAGAGTAGTGGTTCTCAACCATTTACTGACCGGTGACACTTTACTGAATGCCACGTAATCGCGCCATGCTTGTTTAATTTTTCTTAGTAATAATATAAATAATAATAGTATACGTTTCTAGAAAGTAGTGGCTCTATATAGAACTTTTCTAGAAAATAGTGGCTGTATATAGTACTTTTCTAGAAAGTATTGACTCTAAATTGAACTTTTCTAAAAACTAGTGGCTGTATATAGTACTTTTCTAGAAAGCAGTGACTCTATATGGAACTTTTCTAGAAAGCAGTGACTCTATATAGAACTTTTCTAGAAAGTAGTGACTCTATATAGAACTCTTCTAGAAAGTAGTGGCTGTATATAGTACTTTTCTAGAAAGTATTGGCTCTAAATAGAACTTTTCTAGAAACTAGTGGCTGTATATAGTGCTTTTCTAGAAAGTATTGACTCTAAATATAACTTTTCTAGAAAATAGTGGCTGTATATAGTACTTTTCAAGAAAGTAGTGACTCTGTATGGAACTTTTCTAGAAAGCAGTGACTCTATATAGTACTTTTCTAGAAAGTAGTAACTCTTATAGTACTTTTCTAGAAAGTAGTGACTCTATATATCTAGTACTTTTCTAGAAAGTAGTGACTCTATATATCTAGTACTTTTCTAGAAAGTAGTAACTAGCAAGAAGAACAAAACTTATCAATAATTTGAAAAATAGAAGAAAATATTGGGAGTTAAAGAAGGAAGTTGAAGTTAAAGATAGAAGAAACATTTCTAAGCCCTAAACTGAAGAATTAAAAATCTTAATAATTCTAGGATTTGGAAATAAACACAATAGTGATTATTATTATTATTATTATTATTATTATTATTATTATTATTATTATTAATAATAATAATAATAATAATAATAATAATAATAGCCCCTTTATGTTGACAGAGGACATAAATACAAATCAATCTATTAATTAATGAACCTAACATCCAAGTGCGCTGACCCTGGGGCCCCGCCTCCCCCAAAGCTTAAGTGGGCCCACCTGTATTTTTTTGAATATGTATTTTTATATGTATTTGCTCTTGTTATATGTATTTTTTATGAATGAGCCCCCCAAAGTTACAGAGAAATCGGCGCCCTTGCTAACATCTTATAGATCTGCTGACATCAAAGGAATTCCACGACATGGTTTTCTTCACCTACCTTTTTCTTCATTTCTTTTGTCTCCAAAACATTTCCTCAGGACTCAGATTTTAATACTCTTAGATTATCATTCCATCGTTTAATGACCAACTTTCGCATCCATTGAGTTTATCTGCAGGACTATGTTCGTATTTCCAAATTTACATTCTTTGGTATTAATCCTGATGATAAAGAGTTTCTTTCAGTGAATAATAGTATCAGTCTTCTTTTTAATTGCTTCGCCAATTCCTTTTCTATTTGTTTCTAGCTGTAAGCATTCATCGTTGCCGAGTCTAAACTCAGAATTTGGGTAAAGGGAATAACCACGAGTCGTTTCTGGTCTCAATTCAGACTCAAACCTGGATATTTCAGTGCCCGATTTTTATTCTCTGATGCTATGTCTGCATAACAGAAGGAATGTAAGGTTGTATACATACAAGGCGTTTTTAAAAAGAAATAAACAAAGAAGCGTGCGTAATGTTTCATCTCCACCCTAGAGAAAGCGGCTTCATACGCGATTACATCCGGCAAACATCTATCTGTGAAAAAAAATGTTGGATCTAGGTGGCTTATTTCTGTAAAAAGCTCATGACAGACACACGCACTATTTTATTATTATTTATAAGGAAATCTGAAATTTTCTTTCCTGAAAAGGGAATCTATAAAACACTAACTTATTAAGCTAATATTAACGGCAAGTTTATATTATTATTATTATTAATTAGGAAGCAAGGATATAAATATAGTCTCCGGTGCCTTTTCTTCCTCTTACAATCCGAATATATAAAATTATTCTTTCATATGAAATATTTATGAAATATTTCATAAAATGTTTATATTTTCATAAAATGTATATGAAATATTTTCATAAATTCAAGAAAATTGATCGTCTTTTGTTGGAAGAAAAAAGCGTGCATAGACCCCGGGATTAGAAGGAGGCAAAATTATAATTAAGTCATGCGAAGAAAAAGAAAATAAAAATGTATATCAGTTAAGCCTGTGCGTTACTCAACATGGCAAAAAAAGAAAAGAAAAGAAAAGAAAAAAAAGAAAAGAAAAGAAAAAAGAAGAAAAGAAA
This sequence comes from Thermobia domestica, assembly GCF_964235325.1. Classification (NCBI taxonomy): domain Eukaryota; kingdom Metazoa; phylum Arthropoda; class Insecta; order Zygentoma; family Lepismatidae; genus Thermobia; species Thermobia domestica. Next base: position 267,948,413 of record NC_137462.1, read on the forward strand.
AGAAAAGAAAAAAGAAAAGAAAAAAGAAAAGAAAAAAGAAAAGAAAAGAAAGAAAAGAAAAGAAAAGAAAAGAAAAGAAAAGAAAAGAAAAGAAAGTAGAAAGAGGAGTCATCCTTGTTCTCCACGCTAAGAATTACCAGTCGGTGGGAAATAACGACACCAAGAACACATTGGGTCCCATTCAGAACTGCTTGTTCCTTGTTGCAAATATGTTTAGTACGAACAGAAAGTAAATTTGTCAGAGGAAGTAGTAGGTTAAAACCTGGTAACACTGAGAAAAAGTTGGGTGAACGTTAACACTGACCGGCAGTCATGATTAGAGCATTGTTTCCAAGAAATTACACTTAATTAACACATTAAAAAGAAAAAACACTATAAGGGAGAACACAACGATATTATATAAACAAACTTTCAACTAATTATATTCACTGCTCTTATTTATTCTTTAATAAATGTCATTTGTCGGATAAGTCATCGCTTTAGCGAAACAGGCTTATTGGAATCTAGGATTTGTATTGAGAGTCAACGTTGAATACTTTCAACCAAGGAGAAAATTTTTTTGTTCTTTGAGCGGAACAACTTTGAAAAAAAAAATCCCTGATTTTGGAGAACTTATTGCTTTACATATAGGAGCTACATATAGCGGGTTGATGGACATTTCTCAGTGGTAGAGCGTTCACCTTCGGTGCTTGGAATCCCTGGTTCGATCTCAGCTCGCGCCGTGTGGACTTTGTGGTGGACAAACACCGTGCTCGTGGGTTTTCTCGGGATTCTCCCGTTTCCTCCCACTTTCTTCATTCCACCATTTCACTTATCTCTCATCATCACCGTCTCCTCTAGCGTAACCGGCATAAGCGTGGGACGTAAAATTTAAAGATTTCATTTCATTTCATTTTGATGGACATTTCAGGCGCTTTGCTTTAATCTGAATGACAAAGGCTTGTGGACCTATAATGAGGCGTACTCGGAAACGAATTTATAAGAGAAAAAAAAAAATTACTTGCATTTGGTATCATCTATTACTTATTCAAGTTTGCCACAAACTCACCCCAACAGTATGTATATTAAAATACTTCTTTTATATGTTTGTCTATAACAATTCACTCCGTTTGAGAGTCTTCCTTTCCTTTACTTATGTTCGTAAAAGGACTTGCACAGATATAGTGAGAAGTGGGAAGGAGATTCACGCTCATATTAGAACTATGCGTTATGTAAATAGCACATTTTTAGCTAGTTATTATTAAATATTGGCTCGAAGCCCCTCTTTAGTCGACTTACGTGTGGGTTTGTCCGGATACTCCTCCGAAATGCCTGAACCGTTATTGACATGGTTCAGGCATGGTTCAAATTTGACATGGTGATTTGAGAGCGCGCTGAGTGCCGTAAGGAGTCGCATGTCTCGATCGGACATACCTTTAAGGAATAATCACCAACAATCAAAATGCTCATAGACTTAACCTTGGAAAAGCATTCGGGGGAGGGGGGGGGCGAATTCTTATTGTAAATAGAAAATTGAATTTTCAGCATTAGAAATAGGGCGAAAACCCTTTTAGTTTTGCTCTGCGAACACAATTTTTCAAAGCCATTATGCTTTTCACTGATATGATAAATTCAACTATTTGCATGTCGTGTTCGTTCACGAAAATAATTGAAGCAATAAAAAATTCTAAGAATAATCAGTAACGGTCGATTACTTCGCTCCAAATTTGCAATTATTGCATACGTAGTTGTATTATTAATACAGCTGGAACCGGAGACGCGATGGTTCATTGGTAGGTGCTTTCCTCTGGTTCAAGGTGTCCTGGATCTATTCCAGGCCATGTGACTATATGTAGGACATCATGTACGTTGGTTATCTTGACGTTCTCCCGTTTTCTCCCACATTCTCATTATTAGGGATAGCCAGAATGATAGCAGAATTTTCGGCTCTGAACGGATCCGGTTCTGGAACCGGTTTTTCGGATCCAGGTCTGGAACCGGTTCTTCGGATCCAGGTCTGGAACCAGTTCCCAAGATCCGGTTTCGGAACCGGGTTTTCGGATCCAAGCCTAGAACTGGTTCCTTAGATCCGGTTCTGGAACCGGGATTTCAGATCCAGGTCTGAAACCGGTTCCCAAGATCCGGTTCTGGAACCGGGTTTTCGGATCCAGGTCTGGAACCAGTTCCGGAACCGTTTCTGAAAACCGGATCTCCAAGAACTGAAACTTTGTGGCCATCCCTTCTCATTATAACAGTTCCTTCATAATAATAACTTTCATTAATCATCCGTCTTTTTTTTTAGCCTAAAAAGGGCATAATTCTGGAAAGTTGAAATGATTTCATTTCATTTTCATTGTTGCCGAAACCCATGCATTCCAAATCCTTGGTAACATGTTTTCAGAGAACAAACTGTTTTTTTTTTTTTTTTTGTTTTTGTTTTTTTTCCTGTAGGGAAGGAGGAGCGTAGTGCAGAGAAACGAAAAATGAAACGAAATGAAACGAAGTTTTACGTCCCACGATTATGCCGGTTAGGCTAAAGGAGACGGTAATGATGAGAGATGAGTGAAATGAAGAAAGTGAGAGGAAATGGGAGAACTCCGAGAAAACCGACTAGCACGATGTTTGTCCATCACAGAGTCCACAGGACAGAGAAACGAGATCAACACACTGAAACCTTCCTACACAAACAGCCAAAACCAAGATCTTGAAAAACGGGGGTATATTTTTTGAAATAATATAACAATAGTTATAGATTGACTTCTATTTGTCAAAAATAATACTACTCTGTGTATATAACTATACGTATAGACAACTAGAAAATATACAAAACTAGCAGCGTTCACCCCGCTTCGCTGCGGTCACCCCGGAACGCAATAAACTTTGTTACTTAGATAATTTTTACTTTTTCGCTTTCAAATTGCAGTAAATGTTAACATTATAGCGCCTGTCATTTATGTTAACCCGCCGAGTGACACGGTCATGCGGGTTGCATATAAATACGTTTATTTTTACCTATGATGAACTAACAAAGGATTTGTACGTATGGACACTTGAATGGTCAATTATCTCAAGACACTGGTAATTAAAAATTAAAGTGATATGATAAAAACCATCTAGGGTCCAAATCCTAATAACCCCCCAAAAATAAAAGAAATTGGTTCAGCCGTATTAGCGTGATGAGGGAACAAAGGATTTGTACGTTCTCTTTTATAATATAGATTTAGGTTCTTTTTGTGTAACGTACTATCATTAAGACTAAAGCTATAGAATATAAGAAAAAATAATAATCGTCATGTTGAAGCTTAGTTGTTCGGTTTTAATCCATCTCTCTTATGAACAAGAGTTCAACGGTGGGGAACGGCCTATCTGTCCGAGTTGATCGTGAATGATTGATTGTGCGTGTAACTGCCAACTGCATCGGATTGAACTAACTTGAGTTTGTAGCAAGAGGTGAGAAACTGCATTAAGAAGAAGTGTCCACGTCAATAGTCGGTCAATTCTATCATAACCTAGGTGTTGTATAAGGCTACTTCTCTCATAACCTAGGTGTTGTATATGGCTACTTCTATCATAACTTAGGTGTTGTATAAGGCTACTTCTATCATAACCTTGGTGTTGTATAAGGCTACTTCTATTATAACCTAGGTGTTGTATACGGCTACTTATATCATAGCCTTGGTGTTGTATAAGGCTACTTCTAGCATAATCTTGGTGTTCTTTAAGGCTACTTCTATCATAACCTCGGTGTTGTATAAAGTTGTTTTTATCATAATCTTGGTGTTGTATAAAGATACTTCTATCATTATTTTGATGTTGCATAAAGCTACTTCTATCATAACCTCGGTGTTGTATAAAGCTACTTCTATCATAACCTTGGTGTTGTATAAAGTTACCGCTATCATAACCTCGGTGCTGTACGAGGAAGAGTCAAAAATTATCTACACTTTTGTCACAACTTTTCTTACATTGCGCACTTTGTCTTCTGTCCTCGCATATTTTATTGTTATACTGTTGTGGTAATGCTGTGAAAGTGTTATCTTAATTCATCCATTTTTCTTCCTTCTGTTGCAGATATATCATGGCTGCTCCATTAGAAGTTTGCATCAAAGAGGAACAACGAACAGTGATCCGATTCCTCTGGTTGGAGGGTGGGAAAGGGTCAGACAGTCATCGCACACTATCATCGCAATATGGGAGAAGTGCACTATTACGTAGAACTGTGCTTTTGTGGCTCGAGAAGTTTAAAAGTGGTCGAACAAGTGTAACGCATGAAGAGGGAGCAGGACGACCATCAACCTCCATTACAGATGACATTCAGCAAGCTCGAGAGATGGTTCTGGCGAATAGGCGAATCACTATCAATGAGGTAGCAGCTGCTTTGAACATCAGTCATGGCTCTGCCCATCAAATCATCCACGACAAACTTGGTCGCCGATTTGCCTCAGATTAAGACGTGGAAAATGTGGTGCAAAAGTGGCTTCACCACCAGCCAAAAACCTTTTATTTGGAAAGAATACGTAAGCTCGTTGACCGTTGGGCCAAGTGCATTGATACGTAGGGAGATTACGTAGAAGAATGATGTGCATAGTATAACCCTAGCTTCATGTAAATTAACTGTAGAATGAAACGTGTAGATAATTTTTGACTTGCCCTCGTATAAGGCTACTTCTATCATAACCTCGGTGTTGTATAATGCTACTTCTATCATAACATCGGTGTGTATAAGGCTAATTCTATCCTAACATCGGTGTGTATAAGGACACAGAAGAAAATAAGCTCAAATACTGAACAAGAAGAAATGGGGGTATGTTGCATTGTGTCATATGAACATGAACAACTTACTGGGATACAAGAAAGATACTCTACCCGTTATTTACTCACAAATTGATGAATTTTCAAAGTCGTTAAGAGCATTTATATCATAGTTTTATTAATCTGAACGCTAATATTTGGTTTATATTGTTATGTTATAAATAAATAACCTGACATCAGCCATCAGTTTTTTCTTCGCATTATAAGACGAGTTGTTTCTTTGAGATTCCATTTCTTTGTTCAATGGTCCTTCCTGTATCTCTTTGCTTGAGATCATTGTGGCAACAGCGACATAACGTTTGACCTTGTCCTTAGTTAATTGCAGGTAGCTAATATTTTAGCCCGAGTTTTTTTTTTTTTTTCTTGTGTTAAGTTTTAAACATGAAGGACACACACACACATTAAGAAGACTTTGGTATGTTTATAACCATTGGGCAAACATTTTCAGTCGCCTGTTTCTTTCCACGTAAAGTCTTTAACATGAGGATACAAAATCTCTTCCCAGAAAAAGCGAACTGCATGGAACTTCTGTTAGACACGGACATACACCAGACATACAACGCTATTTAGAAAATAGCGAACACGCTTCAAGTATTTGATAGAATTCTCGTACAGATGGCACTAGCATGATATCAACTATACTTCTTAAATATTGGGTTGAGGATCAACGCGAGCGCTCTTGTTCTTTTTCTTCTTCAAATTGAAATATGATGCAGAAATAAACCAACTGACAAAATGTTCTATATCAATTAAACGAGAATTGCTTGCTCTACAAAATAATGTATTTTAATTTAAAATTTTTATTGATTCTGTGTTTTTTTATAGAACATTGAAATGAATGTCAAGTAGACAAAACTGAGAATTTTCGACACTGCTTGCTCTTTCTATCTGCTTATGGGATTTGTGGCAGTATAGCGAAGGGGCACATAGGGTTGCCAACCGTCCGGTATTTTACCGGACAATTAGGTTTTTGACCTTGTCCGGAGTCCGATACGACTTCAAAAGTGGACGTTAAATGCATTCAGTTCCAATTAATGTAGGCGTTATGAGATATTACCAGGTCCAGCGAAGCTGGTAAGATTTATTTTTCAAGTATATTTTTTGTGCATGTCATGATTATAGTATTGCCGATTATATGTGCTTTTCTGTATTAAATACGATCAAGGGCGCCGATCCTGGGGGACCGGGGGTCCCGGGCACCCCAAAGCTCATCTAGGCCCCATGTATTTTTATCAATACGTATTTTTATATGTATTTTTGTTATATTTATTGTTACATGTATTTTTTATGAATGTCCCCCCCCCCAAAGTTACAGAGAAATCGGCGCCCTTAAATACGATGTATTATTGATGGTAATGCTTCAAAAGTAACTAAAGTTATTAAATTTGAACTCCGAATCGCAATATTTTATGTGAAGTAACCACTTTCAAATTGTTCACATTTTTGACAAGCGATGATGTCACAACGTTAAGAGTATACGTACTACAGTAGAGTGTCCAAAAGTTGGCAACCCTATCCTAAAACTACCAGCTGTTGTTAATTTTCGTATTTCAAAAATGGGAATTTCGGCCTAAAGGATGGAATTGACTTTGATGGATAGCAAGGTAATTGAATCATTTTCGTGACGAAAATTCACGTCAAACGAGCATAAAATTGGAGGAGCACCGACAGCAACAACTCAACGAAGTAATTCAGCACGCATGCGTAAACGAACATGAAAACTGAATAAGTGAAATGGCGTTGTTTTACAGCACGACAATGTCCGTTTTCACATAGCCAATATGACCAAAGCCACGACTCAAAAAACTCGAATGGCAAATGGTGTGTCATCCTCCAGGTTCTGAAGATTTTGATCTCTTTCAAACGTTTTCCGTGGTGTACTCTTCAATAATGACGTGAAATTAAGGGCTTACTTGGATGACTTCTTTACGAGTCAAAACCGAGAGATTTCTATCGCCGATCAATATTAATCTACAGAGAGCAAAAATAAGAAGAAATAGGGAGAAGTGATTTTTTCGAATCGACTTACCGTTCTAAGAATATCCATCTTGTCTCTTAATCCTCTATTCAAACCGGAACTGGCAGAAATCAACTACTTCCGGTTTTAATATTAATTGATAATAAGACGGTAATTGATAGCGAGAAGCTGTTTTCTAGAATCACTTAAAGCGTCCCTAGAATACATTCCTTCTTCATTCGAATCTCTCTTGGGTGGCTCAGTGGTAGAGGCTACCTCTGAGGCGTGGGGTCCGTGGGCTTTCTCGGGGTACTCCCATTTCCTCGCACTTTTTCATTCTACCAATTCTTCCATCAGCATTCACTTGCCCTAATCATCATCTCACTTAGTCTAAAGCAGTGGATCACAACGAATGTGTCGCGATACACTGGTGTGTCACGCAGTTCCCTAAGATGTGTCACGGAATTTTAGAATTTAAAAATCATGAAGAATTTAATAATAATTAGTTAAAATCGAGACAGAATGTACACTCGTGTCCAAAATTATTGTCGCATACCTATAGCTGTCTTCTTGTAAGAATATAATTTGATAATGATTTTGCAGGGTACTTTTAATACTGTTACTATGTGTATAATTGGGAAATGTATATTTGTATGTAAATTTTACAGGAAAAGAATTATAAATACAAAAAATATGAGTAAAATAAAATGTTGCTAAATGGACAACAAAGTTTTATTTTCGTTTTATTGTTCTTATTTACTGCTCTTTTGACATGAAATTTGCCACATACATGTGTCTTTGCCGATTATACACATATTAACATTATAAGAAATACCGGGTGAATTTGCCATCAAATTATATTCCTACAACAACATATTTACAGACATGCGACAATAATTTTGGACATGAGTATACCAGTCAACACCTCCAGCGGTAGCAATAATGGTCAGTGCTATATAGAGTCACTATAAAAACTAATTGGTTTTACTATTATACTACATATTATTATTATTATTATTATTATTATTATTATTATTATTATTATATTATTATTATTAATAATAATAATATCAAACAATTGTGTCGCGATGTCCTATACGTTTAGTAAAGTGTGTCGCCATTTAAAAAAGTTTGAGAACCACTGGTCTAAAGAGTATAATCATGGAAAGTTAAACTGAAAGGTTTCATTCTCTCTCTCTAAAAACCAGAAGTGATACAAATCCATTACAACTTCCGGTTTAAATAATAATTCTGAAAATATCACGCCATACAAAGCAAATTCCTTTACATGGCGTACACGTGACACTCCTTTTGTTTGTAGACTACACAAGTATTTGGCCTACCTGCAAGGGCGCCCATGTTGTGGTTTCCAAGGGGGCAAGTATAAGCGACGTTTCAAATTTTGCGGTAACTAATGTAAAAATTCTATTCGATTTTCGATATTCTGAAGTACAATTTCCTCTAGGGGGGAGAGCGCACCACTTTGCCCCCCCCCCCCGATGGGCGCTCTGGCCTACCTGCTAAAAAGCATCAAAGCTACTTTACTACCACCAAAACTAGTACATCCATCACCAAGGGCGCCGATTTCTCTGTAAATTTGGGGGGAGGGGGCATTCAGATGCAGAAAGTACGTATGAGGATTTTAAAACAAATTGCATTCAAATTATGCCAAATATTGTAAATTTACAAATAAAGTAAGAGGGCCTCAGATGAGTTTTAGGGGGGGGCGGCCCCCTCTACGCCCCCGGGATCGGCACTCTTGTGCCCACCACATTAATAAGGGATGTCTCACCTACTAGTTATAATGTTACTGAACTTCCTTGTTACTCATCTAAAGATTCGTGGACAAAAGCGCTTCCATCTCTCGGAGACTGTTGCAAACCCTACAACTTCCATTTGGTACGACCAGGGTTCGAGCTCAGAAACAAGAGCACTAACGATTCATAAATACTATGTAAATTCTAGCAAGATTTATTTTGTTTTTCTATCGACCTGTTAAGTAACTACCTACTTCACATCTCATTCAATCCTGTCAAGCGGAAACAAGAATTGCTGCAGTTACGTAACGAATCGTCTTCCTTTGATAGCAACTTCTGAGAGTTTTTCACGCTTTGTTTCCTCAAGACACTTTTTTTTTTTAACTCTTTGTTTCGCTGTAATTTGTTACGACTTTTGACAAGAGCAAACAATAGCACATAAACATAAGGGATTCTCATCGATACTTCTCAATGATGACCTTACCGTATGTTTCGTAGATTTTTTTTTTCAATGAAAGCAAAAGTCTCCCTTGTCTACCACGAATAATGTACAGTCATCACCCATCTCTCTTTCAGGAGCTCTAAATCAGCCACGTTGAACTAGGGATGGGCAAAACCGGTTTTTTTTTATAAAAACCGGAAACCGGTTTCTAGAAAAACCGAAACCCGAAAAACCAACATTTTGGTTTTCTCCAAAAACCGGTTCGGTTTTTCACCGAAACTGGTTTTGGTGAAAACTTCTGGAAAACACATTAAACTATTTCTGTGGAAACGGATTCGGTTTCCGGAGAACAACGAAACACTATTCTGGTCAGAAATAGAACAAGTTTTGAAAAAAAATGGAACCGGTTTTGAAGAAAACCGAAACCGTTTTTTGAAAATTTTCAAAAACCGGTTTCGTTTTTAAACCGGAAAACCGGTTTTGTGGCCACCACTACTTTGAACTGACCTATCTGTAGCGTGAGAACCCACATTAATACTCGAAACGAACACCTCAAGAATAAGTAAGTCCAGGGATAAAAGTTAGGGGAACGAGGGGGACGCCATCTCACCACTTCCAAAAATATATGTGGCGTTCCCTCACTTTCTAAGAATTACCAAGGACAAAGATAGGCAAGGGGACGGAGTAACGCCATGCGTTCTCCTACCTTTTCAGATCCACTTTTACCCCTGGGTAAGTGTCAAGAACATGAGTGATAAGAGTTAAGAAGTGTTGCAAGTACGTATAAACCACAGACTCCGCTATTGTTAGGTTTGCCCACGAAACGAAACGAGACAGCCTCAGCAAATCAAACTGTTAAAGTTCTTCTTCGCTTACAACTTGCAAGCTGTGATTCGATAGCGTGCAAGCCACCCTGAAACTTAACAATACATAACCGAACGGAGGTTCCGTTACAATCAGCATATTCCGGGTTGTAAATTTCCGGTTGTATTCTGACTGACCATTTCCACGATTTCTCTCTTTGTTCCATCAGGAGAATGCCAAGTTGGTAGCTTTAAAGGTGGGCCCTGGTGGCTTTCTTCCCATTTCCTTTCTCACTGTTGATGATTGTAGTTAATGGTTCCAATGTAAACTGGGCTTTCAAGTAGATGTCTATAGCTGAAGCCGAACTAATAATCTTTATATATATATATATATATATAAATGGATGTATGTGTGCCTGTGTGGTATATGTATATATGTTCCAGCATAACTCTGGAATGCCTGGAGCAGTTTTAATCAAATTTAGAACACCTATTACTTACAGTCTGGAAAAGAGTACTGTCGGGGTAAGAACTCCCTACTATACCTAGGGGGAGTGGGATGGAAAACAAAAATGATCGAAAAACGACAGATAGTAAGTGTCGAATCCACAGTTTTCGGGGTCCATGATTTCTTTGCTAACAGTTTTGATGCCTTTAAGTCCAATTTCAGCCCTCAGTAAGGGTACGATAACCTACCACACCTAGGGGTTAGTAAGAGGGAGTGGCATATAACAATGATCGAAAATGGCCGATATTAGAGTCTAATCCGTAGTTTTCGAAGTCGCTAAGATGAATAGTGACAATTCTGATGCCATTTAAATCCAAATTCAGTCTCTATTAGTACCCCTGGAGAGGGAACTTTAACATGAGAAAATAATAATAATAATAATGAAAAAACCGACATTAGTATCGAATCTATTGTCTTAGGGGTACTAATAGGCAACACTTTCTATACCATTTACGTCTACGTTTTACCCACATTAGAAGCCCCTAGGGAGTGCCACGATGCAAAATGGGCTACTGGAAACATGTGATGTGGTCCGATAAGTCGTCGTTAACATTATTTCTAACCATGAACCGTATTTATGCATGGCGAACGCCCAAAGAAGCATGCGATCCGCAGTGTCTCCGCCCAACCGTGAAACATGGCGGTGGTTCTTTGATACTTTGGACGCAAATCCCGGATTTCAGTGGATACTACACTGACGCTTACCTATTCCGTCACTGCCTGTGATTATGTCACAATTTTAGTGGACCATTTACACCTTATGGTTCAGATGTTTCGACCAATGTCCCCATATTCCACCACGATAATGCGCTCAATCACACAACTGTAACTGTTGTGGCATGGTTTGAGAAACCCCGGTCAGCCCAATCCCCAGACCTAAACATAACTGAACATCTGAGGTATGTTTTGGAGACACGAATCCGGCGCAGACTTCCTTCTCCATTCTCCAGTATTGCACTTTCTACCATTCACGACTTCTATTACTCCATTCCAGAGATGGAGCAGGTCAGTGGGTCAACAGGACGTTGACAAACTGCGATCCACCGCTCACCGTGACTCACTCTGATACACCGACCCATCATGAACCACTCTGACCCACTACGACCCATCTACCCACTCTGCTCAGTGCATTGTAGACAGCATCTTCTGAACATTGGTGAATATGTCTACGTTTTACTTTCAAAGCCTCCATTTTTTCCTTTTCATTTGTTTCTATTTACTGAGTATATCTAAGTGAAAAAAGAACTTCAGACACTTTTGGATATTGATATTTGTAATTGTAATAATAGCAATATGACTTACTACTTAGCTTTCGAGACAAAGTCCAATTCTACACTGTTCCTCTCTCTCTCTCTCTCTCTCTCTCTTTCTTTCTTTCTTTCTTTCTTTCTTTACGTTGGCCTACCTTACCTTGATTTAAGACGCAAATTTCATCTTATTTTCTACTGAAAAGTATCTGTAATTCAACAAGAAAATAATTATATAAGATAATTAAATTGCAATTCATCGGTGGGTCATGGGTGGTCAGTCAGCGTGGGTCATGATGACTCGTGAGTCCAGTGGGTCATAGGTCAGGAGGGTAGTGGATCAGTGGGTCATGGGTCAGGTTTTCATTGATCCACACCGTCTCTGCTCCATTCCACGCGCCATTAGACCTGTTTTGAGGCGATAGATCGCCCAACACCATATTCATCTGTTTAAATTGAGAAGGCTCTCTATGTGCTTATGTCAAGTAAGTATAGAACTCCATATTCTAGAGTCCTTAATAAATTAATATAATATATATCAGGCCTGGAACATTTTTTGAACTGTTTTCGAAGGAAAAACTTACCACCAAGTATTATTGTTAATTTTTCAAGAAAAGTGAATCAATTATGACATATTGTAGGTTTCCTAATATTTATTTATAAAATCGTCTGACTCTTTTTCGAGGGAATCGTTTGGAAAACCCACATCTCCACGAGGAAACTATTCTGGATTTTTCAAAGAAATTATTTATACAGTATTATGGATGTTTAATGAAATAACTTGATTTGATCAAGTGCAAACAAAATCGTGGGAAAGTATCAATTTTCGCTTTTCATCCTCCGGTAGCTACTCCACCGTAGGAAGAAAATTTCACTTCTCTCCGCCGTTGGAGAACTTAATTTAAAACCTACGTTAAAACCAGTCTTGATACATTGAACGACATGGCCTCTAGGCTTGTGTACATAGCTACATTAGGACAACAAACGAATAAACAGATGAACACCCAAAAATGACTCTTTCAGCATGACAAATGTAGTAGAAATTTCGAATTCGAATCTCGGGGCCGTGCGGGCTCAGTGGTACAGTGCTCATCTCTGGTGCTTGGGCACCTTGGTTCGATCTCAGCTCACGCCAAGTGAACTTTGTGATAAAGAAATGTCGTGTGCTCGGGTCTTCTCGAGGTTCTCCCATTTCCTTCCACATTTTCATTGCACCATTTCATTCACTGTCATCATCATCTTCTCCCTAAGTAAGACTCACTTGTCAGTCCACAATCGTGGGACTTCAACAACAAATTTCATTTCATTTCATTTGAAATTCGATTTTTTTTTAACAATTCTTCACTTCTATTGTGCCTCTAAAGGGAACTTGGAGAATGAAAGACCATAGCAATGAAACAAATCCTTTCAACACTTATGTAATTTATGCTGAACGTAAAGTAGAACGGATAACAGTCTTCCCAACTTGATTTCCATCTAGAAATTCAGCGGAACAACATATCTATCTTATCACGAAATAATTCTACTTAATAGCCGTTGTTGATATCAATTAAGGCTACTCCGGATGTCTCCTAAAGAAAAAGAAGAAGAAACGCTGAGAATTCCTGTCGCAGGAACAGTGAGAGCGTGTGTACAATAAGTAAACTTCTTTTTTTTTTTCCCTCGGACTCTCTCTCTCCTGTGACCGACCAAAGCATACACAACCAACCTGCAGAGCAAGTCCGTCCTGACTCCGCTTCTTTCCAGCCTTGACTCTCCCCGTACCGCGACCAGCAACAGAAAGAGAACCCCGGTGCTTGCTTTCCTTTTACGAGCAAATGACCCAAGTTCAAGGCAAACACGAGCTTCCCACGAAGGATCAGAAGAGAAAAAAAGAAAAGAAACCATCTTGACTGGAAAACTCACTTTCATTAGGGAAGGACATCGTTCAACAGGTGGATAAATAAACACGAGCCCATCTCCGACCGTGGATGCAGCAGGTGTATCATCAATCTATCACAGATTTAAAAAAAAAAAAAAAAAAAAAAAAATCAATCATTTTTTTAAACTCAATTTATGCTACATTTTCTTCTTTCACGCATTTATTACTAAAAGACTCAAGAACTCAAGTGCTAATGTAAATTTCATAAATCTATTATATCTATCTAAATAAAAATGAAAGTGACTATGTGACTTAAGATGCCTCATCCCGGCGAAATTAAAATACCGCTAATTTTACAGTAATTATGTGATATCTTCAAATAGATAAAAGATAATCGAAATGTGGAACAAGAGCTCACTAGACGATACTATTTTGCGTGAGGTACCGTTATCACAAGTCACCTAGTGGCTTTCCGTTTTCAGCCGTTTAGAAACGCGAAAATAAATGCCGATTTTCAAAATGGCTCAAAAATCGAAAGCAGATGAGTGAGTCGTGATAACGATATCTCATGTAAAATGATATTGTCTAGGGTGCTCTTGTTCCACATTTCAATTATCTTTTATCTATTTGAAGATACAAGATAATTTGTAAAATTAGCGGTATTTTAATTTCGCCGGGATGAGGCCTCTTAAGGGTCTACACTACAGCGAAATCAAACTACCGCTAATTTTAGAGTTTTTCTGCAATATCTACAAAACAAATAAAAACAATTTGGAAAAGCAGAAACATAGTGAACTAGACAATACGATTTTGCATGTGATACCGTTATCACAACTCACCTATCTGTTTTCGATTTGGAACTGAAGATAAATTTAGCATTTTTTGCGGGTTCTGTAAATAGCGGTATACCAAAAACAGATAGGTGAATTGTGGTAAAGGTATCACATGCAAAATCGTATTGTCTAGTTCACTACGTTTCTGCTTTTCCAATATTTTTTATTTGTTTTGAAGATAATGCAGAAAAACTCTAAAATTAGCGGTAGTTTAATTTCGCTGTAGTGAAGACCCTTAATAACTCTTAAACAATCCGACCGAGCTCGATTAAATTTTCAACATAGATGAAGTTCAGGCCTGGGATAGTTTTTATCTTTTCACTTTGACGGTGCAATTTATTTGAGGAGGAGGGGGTGATATATAAAAAATGATTGAAAATGATCGATATTTGTGCCGAATCCATAGTTTTCTGGGTCGCTGAGATGAACAGTGACACTTCCGATGCCGTTTAAATCCAATTCAACCCCGCAATTTGGGGGAGGGGGAGGTGAGAGAGATATATACAAATGATCGAAAATGACTGATATTAGAAATCACTTCAGTAATAATAAAGAGTGACTAACTAAGAATATATTACTATTTTTTTCTTATATTAACACAAAAAACGGGTAATTGATGCTAGTTATTAGATAATGACCAAGTTTTGAAGACAAGATATTGACAAACAGTACATGAAAACAGTAATCTTTCAAACATTTTTACTCGGTATTTTTTTCTTTTTTGGAAATTTTAATTCATCACTATTATGTACTAATTGATGCAATTAGTACTTCTGTTGCGTTTTTTTTTCTTTTCTACCCAATGTATTCATTTATGAAAGAAAATAGAAACAAAAATGTAAACAACAGGTAAATACTCATTTGGACGAAAAAAATGTATTCCTGGAATATCGCATTTGACATTGTTGTTAAGTTCAAAGTTATCTCCCACCTTGTATACGGTCTACCACTAAACACTCTTTTTCTCTGTTTCTTTTGGTGCTGAATCCAGTGCTATCAATCATTATCAGCAATTGAATTCACGAAATCAAAATGGTCCCTTGTGAGCCCTACTGATCCCTATATAGATAAGGGAAAAGAAAACCATAATTCAAAAGCCAAACGCGACCCTCATGGAGAATGGTGAGCACGACGTTGAGCGAGTACGAGCCTGATAAGGAATGAACACGAGACTTACTGAGGGTAGTGTGCCTGAGCCCACATAAGCTTCGGCTGCAAACAGCCATGTCTGGGAGCGAGGTCGAAGAAAGTTTATGCAAAATGGACCAGAGATGGCCACCCTCCTCACCCTCAATTTGGTAAATGAAGTTGAGAACGAGTGAGGTGAGAGCATCAACAATATTTAAGTGTAACAGCGAGTGAGGGTAAGTGTGAGCGGGTTGATTAAATGTGGGGGAGCCAATTGATGGTGACTGTGATGTGAGGACCTGAATAGCGGGCGAGTATAAGAGAATTGATTGGGGGTAAGTATCAGTGAGTGTTAGGAAAAATGCCCGTCTCTGAAATAGACATCTATTTTGTAGATTAATGTATGAGAGAACGGCATCGGAGACAAAACCATTAATGGATTGCACTAAAGCTACGTTAACTCTACACTGTAGTCACTGAAATAATCAAGACATATTTAACATCAACAATTGTACTTTCTTATAGAGTGAAACGAAGAGGGGAAAAAACAACAAGAAAACAAGTACAAGAGACATCTTTATATTATATTGCGTAAGCAATCCTTTAATTTCCGTTTATCATACTACACTTGTAAAGGAAAGTTAATTTTCTGGTTACCTTTATTTGAACAACCTTCTGTCTCTCTTGCTCTCTGTCTCTGTCTTCAGCAGAGGGGAAAAAAATAAAGAAAATCCTTGGTAACTTGGACAAGTTCTTAATGGCAACGAGAAAAACAAAATTACTTGCAGATATGAAGAATGTGGTTTGTTTGTAAGCACTCTTTAAAGAATTCGGAAATAATCACGCTTTTTCTTTTTAAAAGGCACTTATGCTTTTTTTTTTATCTGACGAAGAGGAGGGGGTAAGAAAAAAAGGAGAGAAAACATTTAGGTAAAATGCTTGCGTGACTCCTGCAGCGCTGAGTCTGTTTGTGATGTCGTAAGCTCTCCTTAGGGTGTCTTTGGCACCAATCATTTGGAGCCAATGGGTACAACGAGAGAGAACACAAGAGATATTTACAGAGAGAAAGTTATGGAGATGTTATAAACACAGCCAAGTGTGAAAACTTGTCGAAGATAATCAAACAGTTAAAATACTTCTTAGTTATCAGTCTTTGCATATTTCTCTAATATGCCTTCGGGTTTCCAAAGCGGAGACATTAGGTCTGTGTAACTTCTTGGAAGAATGAGTGACTGATACGTAATTACCTAGGTAAATTCGAATATATTGCTGTAGATCAGTCTAAAATGGATATTAATAATATGCTGTTTCGCAAAGAAAACATTTTTGTAATAGACATATGTTAAATAACTTCTTTAACAAGGAAATGGACTATGTTCATTATCTTCATAATAACGTAAAACAAACATTTTATTACAATAAGTGCTCAGTAATACGAGGAGTCATCAGAAAGTAAAGTTCCAAAGCTTGTAGTGAAAGGTGTATATACTATTTCGTACAACAAATACAGCCAACACATAGTACATACATTAGGTTATTTTTCGTCTCCATACCGTTTGAGGCATTTGTCGCATCGTAGGATGATTTTGAAGATTGCCTCCTGGTAAAAATCCTGTCCTTGTGTGTTCAGTCACGTTGTCACGAAGCGACGGCCTCCTAGGTGGTCCTTCAAATACGGAAACAGGTGAAAGTCGCTTGTAGCGAGGTCCCGACTCAACAGAGACTGGTCGATGATGTCCCAGAGAAACTGCTTCAATAGCGTGGTGCTCCTCTAAAGCTGTATGTGGGCGCGTGTTGTCGTGAAGATGACACTCTCGGTGAGCAGTTCTGGACGTTTCCTCCTGATTGCTTCGCGCAATAGTGGCAATCGCGTTCACATGTTTAGTTCACAGAAATCGAATAACTGAGCAGACTTCTTCGCGAGACCAGTTTTCCAAACGAGTCGCCATTTGTGCTTATTTACAACTAGCGCCATAGGTGACGGGTGGCTGAAACTCCGCATAGTTGCCAACTCCATGTATTAAAATTACCGCACACTCCTCTCATTCCTCTATGACAGACGAAATTCTAGAAATATCAACCTTATAACCTTAGTTTCTGATCCTCCCTAATAATAATAATAATAATAATAATAATAATAATAATAATAATAATAATAATAATAATAATAATAATAATAATAATAATAATAATAATTCTTTTATTAGTATCATGCTAGTGGAGCTTATTAAATTGTACGTCCGTCCGTTATTCCACACAATAACTCTTGGAGCAAAGTTAATTTTTGAATTTAGTTTTTTGCAATAGATAGTTAAAGCAATTATTCGATCTAGTTCGTTAATGGGGTCACTTCGTAAACATCTTTATGAAGAGCAGTGACTTTAATGGTGGCCAACCATATTCTATTCATTTATAAATGTACTTTCCTGCGTAATGCTAATATGCAACCCTCAAAACATTTAAGAGTTTCGGGTTGTATAAATATGTAGGCGAACATATCTAGATATACTTACTCCTTATTATAAACGCACGGCCAATCATTCATAAACATAAGCTTCTCATGATTCTCTTTACTTTCTCTAGCAGAGTTTATTTATATTTCCTCAGTCGGACGAAAATCAATTATAAATAATAGTCACAGAAGAAAAAAAAAAACAATATTTGAGATGAATAAAAAGAGTTCCGTCGTGGCTATGTTATTAACGTATGTGTATTAGGTGCAAGAGATTCAGGTTCGATTCCTGGCGGGACCTCATGTGGTTTGGATCTCACGTCAAGCTGTAGGTACACATATCATATAGTCCAGGGCGCAAAATTTCCGGTCGCCAGGTTGCCATTGGCGACTAGAAATTTAGAGCTGGCGACCAGTGTTTAGTAGAAATAGTTTCTGTCTAAACTCACAGGGTTGGGCAGTTTCTGCTTTGCACGAAAATAATTGTCACTGAGTGAGAGAAAACACGGAATGTGAAGTCTTAAGGTAAGATAGTTTTTTAACATGTACATGAATTACCCAATTCAAAATTGATTATCCTGAATCTAAATGTCTGGTTTTGAAATTTTATGCCGTGATGTAATCTCTTTCTTTGTCAAACTGTGGAGGAGGGGGGGGGGATTTCATAATTAGTATATGAGAGATAATGACGACCATAATTTTTGGATTGGCGAGTGCGACTGACTTTGAAATTTTGCGCCCTGATATAGTCTATAGAGAGATAGAAATAGATGTTAGAAACGCAAAAGCCATAGTGATTGGAACAAAGCGGTTGGTGTCAAATATAGAAGTAGAAGGAGAGAAAATAGAACAGGTGACTAGTTTCCAATACCTGGGTGGTATTATTAGTAATGATGTGAAGTGTGAACGTGAAATAAAAGCAAGGATAGGAATGGCATAAAAAGTCTTTAGGAGGAAGAAAATACTATTTTGTGGGACCTTGAAAAAAGAGTTGGGTAATGTATCAAAAGCTATTTTTATTATTATTATTATTATTATTATTATTATTATTTATATTAATGTAAGCCTGGTGAAATCTACCACAAAGCCGTTCCCGTACGCTAATGCATTGTATCCATACTGATCATGTATTCAGCAATGGCTTTTAGGATACGTATTGAATATTTAAAATTTGCTCTTAGTCTGGTCGCTGTTCACCATTTCCGGTGAAAATTTCCTCCCTATACCTGAGATGAATCCTTTACTACTCACAATGTAGTTATTTCTCACAAGATTTTTTTTTTTTTTAAATATATATATATCAGTTTCTTAAAAGTCAATTTAAGCTTTCGACAAAACTCGTTTCTCAAACTATGGTCGCATCACTTTGTTGTTGAACAGAAGAGAGAAGACAAGTTGTCTACCTGCAACATTTATTTATTTTTTATTTTTTAATTTAACTCAAACCATCGAAACTTTTGAAGCGTAGCGGTCATGCTCAAGGAGAACGTGTGGTAAAGCTCAAACGGTGGTAACCACAATACGGAATCGGCCTCATATAGTATAAACATTCCTCTATTGCGGTAGCTGATTCTACTGTTTCTTATCTGGGCTACACCATCTTTCAGTGAGCAAGCAATGATCAATAATTTCACTTACGGTTTATTTACACTGATGGAATTAATCTGCAGTTTTGCAGGTCGCGTCGCCCAATCGTGAGGAATAGGAATTTATTCCAGAAAGATTGTGACTTGCAGTTTACTTCCCATTTTATGCAACAAACATACGGATATTAAACTATCAAAGTCAAGTGTTATGCGTGCAGATTGAGAACAGCAAAGCACGAAAATGGAAGAATGAAAATGAAAATAGAGAATATTGTCTAAGAAACTCATTAATATAAGTGGAAAATCTGTAGCAGTAGTAATAACAAATAATATAAGCAGACTGCCACCCATATAAGTTCCAGCAATTTATATGCACTAGTCTAAGGCAGTGTTTCTCAACTGATGTGTCGCGACACATTGATGTGTCACGCAATCCTCTAAGGTATGTCGTGGAAATTTTAGAATTTAAAAATAACGAAGAATTTAATAATAATTAGTTAACATCGAGAGAGACTGTACCAGTCAACACCTGTAGCGGTAACAATAATGCTCAATGCTATATACAGTCATTATAAAAAGTAATTGGTTCACTATTGTAATAAATATTATTATTATTATTTATAAAATATCAAATACGTGTGTCATGATGTCCTGGACGCTCAAAAGCGACCTCCCCTGCGTCTTCAGCGCCCTAACCAATCATATAATATGTACCAATACCTAGCAAAATATAAATACACTAATAGAATAAGTCTACTTAAGACACTAGAAAATAAAAAAAAGACACTATTTCTGTAGAGACCATGATGGCTCAGTGGTAACGCGCTCACTTCCGTTGCGAGAATTCCCTGTTTCAATCTCCGGTGAAACGCGAGTTTGTGAACAATATCGTGTTCATTGGGTTTTCTCGTTTTTTTTTTTCATTTCCTCCCGCATTCTTATTCTACAGATTGTTTCATAATCATTCACCTCCATTAATACTAATGTGTCTCCTTTAGCCTAAAGGACATCATCGTTAAACGTGAAACGAGAAATGTCACTATATTTGTAACCATAATCATGTACGCTGAGCTATTTTCAATCTGCACGCACAAGACAAGACTTAATTAACGTTTGGAGCCTAAGGGAATCAGTTGAAATTCTTCTTAAAGTGGCCGCGGTGACTTAACTGTACAGCGCTTATTTCTATCACGTGGGGTCCAGGGTTCGATCTCAGTTCCCGCCAAGTGGGCTTTGTGGTAGACAAACATCATGTGCGGGGGACTTCTCGAAGTTCTTCCATTTCTTATTACTTTCGTTATTGTAGTATTAATTATCATCACTTACGTCATCATCACCGTCTACCTGTCTCGATGCATAAACATGAGACGTAAAACTAAAAAAAAAAAAAAAAAAATCTTCATTATGGTTATGATTTTCTTTTACCAAGTGTAGATGCAAGGTACAATGAACTAAAAAATTATGTGTAATCCCTAAATCATTGGTACGCAACGTGGGATACGCGATGATTTCATAAGGGGTAGGCATAATTATAGTAAATAATAATGATTATTAAGTATTCTGCCTGTTGGCAGATCTTTGGACTCTTAAGGGTCGTATTTTTATTTACTTGCTTATTTATTTTAATTTTATGACTGAGGAAAAAAGAACAATGTTAGATATTATTAAGAAGAGGAACAGGAACTGGTTGGACATTGGATGAGAAGGAACTGACTGTATCATAAGGAACTTTTTAGAGGGTATGGTGGCAGGAAAGGGAGGGAGGGGCCGAAGGAGACCACATTTAATAGACAATATCAAAACAGAGGATTTTGCATCGTTTGACCTAATCCTCCTTTCGCCTAACCAATTATCTGACACTATTATGACAAATAAATGATAAGATTTGTGTCCTCCATTTTAGGCGAAATAAGTATCCTCGTTTGGCCTAATTCTCGTTTTGCCTAAAATGGCGGACTATAAAAATTGGCGGAAATAAAACTGGAGAGAAATTATATGAGAAAATTCCCTGCTATATGAAGAACTGAAAAATACAGTATTTTATTTCCCCATAACTAATTTGTAATAAGAGTATTTGCTTTTGGGAAAATGTTTCGACATTTGTGATATGGTTATTTTTCCTTTCCATTTTGAAAACATTCGATATACCTTTGATTTAAACTTAGTGTCCTCACAGCATGTATAGCGGCTATATTTCAGATGAGAGAAAAAAAAGTTACCCGTACTTTATTCCCTGTTATTAATTTCGTTAGGTGAGTGTTTTAGTTTGCAGTTTGTTTCCAAATATCTGATATTGTCAAATGATACTGCTAAAAGGCATGTTAAAGGAAATATAGTTTGCGTGAGTATAAACGGAAATATGGATTTTATATTTTGTTTGTTTGTTTGTCTTATGTGGATGAAGAAGTTATTTTATTGTAGGTTCTGCTGATTTTCTAAGAGGATTTTATTCCAATTTCAATGTTTTTTTTTTCTCTTTTTAACTGTTGTGATTCTACAAGGGATCCTATTGAGATTCTATATCATTTTAATTCATATGAAATTTGTAAACATTCCCGAGTTAGATCCGACAAGAATTATCTAAATTAGCTCATAACAATGGACAACTGTGATCGAAGTGAGTGATTTGGACAAATCGCTTCACTGGCAAGTTGATCTTTGGATAATTCCACAATCCAAATATCTCAATGTGTTACTAACAAAGAAAAAAATATATTTCAATTCAAAGTAACTATTAGCAAATAGTTATTGAAACACTGTTCAGGAAATAAAATTTTATATTCTAGTAACTGTCCTTTTATTTTTCTATAAATGATCCTTATATTTCCCTTTAAATCTTAGTTACTGTTCTTAGAATCTGTGAAAAAGATACGTTATATATTGTTATTTATTAAATTGTTATTTAAAACACGATTAACTTTGAAAAGCTATCAATAATAATTACTGATGTTTACTATTATTTATTTTCTTATTTGGATGCTTTGTCGTATTGTATTCATCTAGAATGTTAAATGACTGACGAATGGTTTTACATGGTTACTTTTAATGCAAACTTAATTTGTTAGTTGCAAATTTTTCATAAAATTTTGGGAAATAAAAGTAATGTTCATTCGAAAAAAAAAGTTTTCGCATTTTCATTTCAACATTTCTGAGAATTCACTATTGAAAAGAGTGTAGTATTTTTTTTAAAAAAAAAAAAAAGGTTAAATCTCATTTTTATGCTCCAAGGCTAAGAGAGGCTGTGACGATGATAATGAATGAAAATGGTGGGATGAAGAAAGTAGAAGGAAACGGATGAAGCCAAAGGTAACCCTTACACAAGATGTTTATAAGGTGCACTTGAGCGTCGTATTTCATTCGATTCAAACATATTTGTTATTTATGTAATTATTTAGTCATAAGATGTTCCATTATAGATCTACTTTTTTTTTTTTTTTTTTTGTAGCAACTGAATTTCACATGATACTGGATTGTTTCTCAGTATTTCCTCAAATCTCAGAAATTCGAATGTAAGAAATGTAGAAATTCGAATTGAAATTTCACTTGTCTGACACACTACCGGAACGTCCATAGTTTACGTCTCTGATTAAGATTGCCACGTCTCGGATATGGTGTAAAAATTGAACAAATTCTAATGATAGTAATTAAGGATGATCTTATGCTACTAATTGTTGAAGGTATGTGTCATACAATCAAATTTAACTGGTGTGCATAACTGGTGTGGTGTTAACTGGTGGTGTGGTGAATTTAACATGCATATTGCATAGTAGTGATATTTTTGTTTTTCGAACGAACACACACACACACACACACACACACACACACACACACACACACACATATATATATATATATATATATATATATATATATATATATATATATATATATATATATATATATATATATATATATATATATATATATATATATATATATACGTACATAGTAAATGCATAAAGGAGTAATTCTAACTGCTTGAAAATATTGACCGCGGGTTAATATATCAATATTAATAACAGGGGCGGACTGGCAACCATAGGGCCCACCCTGCTAAACTGAAATGAGGGCCCACTGTATAAAAATGTAAAAAGTGTACTTGGCATTCTTCATATGTATTGCATATAAAAGTCCATCTTCGAACCTATAAATAGTATCCCATATATTCATACAAAAGCAAAACATTAATTACAAAAAACCTGAAATAGGAACATTTTAATAGTAACTCATACAGTGTGTAATTGGCATTATCATTTTTTATTGTAAACACACACAATACCGAAATTGGTGCTTTCAGTTATTTATATAGTGCTATTTTTTTTATGTAATGAATTTAAACTTTATTTAAACAAATGAATGTCATGTTTTAGAAAACCCAAAATATATACATGTGCAATAGGTAAAAACTAATCTCAAGTCAACTTTGAAACACTAAATAATTAAAGCACTGACAGAAATAATGTAAGTTTTTTTCCTCATAAATCAGTTCTAATATCAAATTGGTTGAAATTTTCTACTGAATTGCATACTGCAACCTAATATAATATAATATTAATATGCATGCCAGAAATGTATCCTAATATTAATACTGTATCTTCATTATGCCCGTTACATTCACAATTTCAAATATCTACCTAATTCTTTGGAGCTAGATACAAGATCGTCAATCACTTTGTCGTAATCAAACGTATATGATCTCTCTAGGTATAAAAGAATAAAGTCTTGCAACAAATCTTGTCCAAGCGATGAAACGCAACCGATTGTTGATCACTTTCATAATCGAGGAAATTCCTTCACATGATACTTGGGTATACGATACAGTTAGAACATACTTATAGGCTTTATACAACGATGGATATAATGGATCATTAAGATTTAATTCGTGAAGCAGGTGCAGTGCACAAACTAGACACACTTTACACTGTTTTGCAGGTTTGCATTTCCATTCATCTTCGTTTTCAGTTTCATTATCTTCCTCTTCTTCATTTTCCTCGTTTTCACTACTATGAGCATATTGCTCGCTGCCATGCTCATTTCTTAAAATATCCTGCTTTTTACATATTGGTGCATTATAGTCCCTATAATGACGAGCAAATTGGAGCAGTTCCTCTTGAATTTGTTCTCTTCCCACTTTGCAATGATGTGGTAGAGTATTGAGAGCTGAATCAAGTAGTTCTTCTAAAGTACTTATCTCATGGAAACGGGTGGGATCCAGCCATGCAATGTCCTTCATGAGACTGCCATTGCAGATAAACCGAGAATGTAATTGCTCAATTGCAGTATCGAAAATAACATTGAAAACGTTTATCTGAAACACTTTTGATGGAGAATCTAAAATTCTTGTCTCATCATGGGAAAGCTCGTCTGCTTGAAGAGTTGCTGCTGGTATTCTCTTTGCAAGGAGAGAAGTTTCAACTGCTACATCTTATCCTGCATCCTTCAGTTATCTTTTCAAGTCCTTTGCAAACTCCATAGCTTTAGTTTCAATAGAACAAAACACGTTCCGTTTTTGCTTTAAGTCTGATTGTAACGTACAAATCATTTTTGTAGCCGTTAGATAATCCAAACCAGATTTTTGTAATTACTGCGAAGTAGGTGTACATAGGTGAAAAAGTTGGCTGAAAACAAAAGCCACAAGAATGTTTTCAAATTTACACCAGTTCTGAACCAAACACTTGACTTGAAATGTGACTTATGCTTGAAAATCACTCATACTTGCAATAGTGAGTAGACATTGAAGCAGCGTCATGAACCTCTTCCGATCTTGCAAAGGTGTCGAAAAATCATCAAAGATACTCTTTAGAGCTCGATCTTTACTCGACCACCTTGTCAGATTTATTTTTTGTAATCGGCGAAATAGCTGTCTACCACTTGAGTTTTCTTCATTGTACTTAATCCACACTTGCATTCTTTTATATGAATCGCAGATGAAAGTAACTGTCATTTGAAGTAACCCAAGAAAGTCTTTTGCGACTTTGCAACATTCTGTTGCATTTATCATTACCAAATTTAAAACATGCGCGAGACAATGCACATACTAAACATTCGGATTAATTGTGTAATTTCAAGTAAAAATAACCATAAAAGATAAGCTACAATTGACTGAAATCATCCAAAGACGTGGTGTATACATTACAATTTATAAACACCTTAGCCAGAAAAAAAAAAAAAAAAAAAAAAAAAAACCATGGCAACTGTCCTGCAGTACTCGAATGAGTCACATCACGCTCATTTGTTTCTTGGGGCTTCACAGATTGAAATAGCCTACGTTGCTTTGGGTTAGATGCAGCTTTTTGTAAATCACATCTTCGTTTGAGTTCTCGCTTTTTAGCATCACTTTTATATTTTTTCTTTACAGTAACCTTACAATCACTCCTACCATCCATACTGACACAACCACATCTGTCTTTCACGACAAACGACACGTAACTGGTGTTCCAATAATTGAATTGCTGCTATCGGATTTGCTCTTCGATGTAATATACAAATAAAACACGAGCCGAGGGAAGCAACTTCATAGTAATTGTTTGAGGTTTGCATAAAACAATCGTTAATAGTGGCGACTAATTTCTTTTCGCTTTAGCGCACTGAAAAAAAATCAACGAAGCCTGATCCGATTTCTTTCTTCGAAGCTTGGTTTGAGGACAACGCAGTTCAAAAGCGTTCCGGCTCCACCTCCACTTTCCACAATAACAATATCTACGAAACTATTGTTTCTTTAAAACATCGCTACTCGCCGGCTTGTAAAAGGACCGGAGTAGGCAATGGTATCCAAATCCAATAACAGCCTGAAATCTACTGTGTTTCTTATATTTAAAAAAGTAGTAGTTAATGTGCTCGTTTTTAACAGCTGCTGTATCACAAACCGCGCAATATTTTAGGGCCTGATTGTCTCATAGACGGAACCTTTTCAATTGAGTTGAGTTGAGTTGATTTTAGTTTAGCGTCCCTTTCAGCAGCGAGGCTATATGAGACGTGGACCTACTGATTAACGTGGAATCTGAACCACATGAGCTCCCGCCGGGAATCGAACCCGGGTCTCCCACGCCAAAGGCGCGTACGCTAACCGCTTAGCCACGGAGGAGCTCAGGAACCTTTTCAAGTCGATAAACGTGAAGAAGAGTAAGGTCTATTCATGAAAGTTAACTTTATGTCTTTTCTTATGCAAAACACAAGTTTGCGGGAGTTACCGTGCCATATTTTTTTTATGCTGGTAGGTTTAATTGAGCACATCTTTTTAAAATTGGTGGAGGAGGCCCACCTGTTTGGGGGGCCCACCCTGCATTTGCAGGGTAGCAGGGTGGGCCAGTCCGCCCCTGATTAATAATATATTTTGCATTTCTTTCTAGGAAATTTTCTCTTTGTAATTTCCCTCTAGTTGAATTTCCACGATTTTTTTATTGTTCGCCATTTTAGGCGTAACGAGGATTAGACCAAACTAAAATCTTTTTCGCCTAAAATGGCGGACTCAAATCTTATCATTTATTTGTCAGATAATTGGTTAGGCGAAGCGGGGATTAGGCAAAATGTGGCGACACGAAAATAGAGAAATCGTGCTTGAAGATAAAGACGTTAAAGGAAGATCGTGGAGCATGGAAACTTCTCAGTTGCGGCAAGTGAGCTGTCAATAATAGCAGAATATGCCTACGACGATGATGATGATGATGATAACATTTACCTAATGCTTAAGTTCAAACTAACTTTTCAACAGGTTTGTTCCGTATAGTTTTCTCTTATTTTCGTTCGAAATACCAATTAATAAAAGTTGCTTTTCGAAAATTTGACAAAGTTCAAAATCCCAATTTTCATGCTCCACAACTTAGGAACCAAAGGAACCCCCACAGGAGAGTACAAATAGTTTACATGCTTACTAAGCAAATAAAGGCCTGCCTTCATGTGCTAAGCATGAGGTTGTCAATCACAAATTCATTTAGCCCGGGGTCGTACCAGGGACCCCTTCACTGGAGGCAAGCGCTTTACCACTGAACCATCATGCTTCTATTGGGAATAGTAGGGGAGCAAAGGAAAATATTGGATACCTTTTTTAAAAAAAAATAAGAAGAGAAACTGTTTGGAACATTAGTAATGAACTGCACCCTGAAGAGTCCGTAGAAGATGGAAGTATAAAGGAGACGGGACAAAATTAAAACGGGTAATTAATTGTAACACCACGACAAAGAGCGTACCCGGGGACCACTGGCGTCTCTGGCATGTAAAATTCGGGGGGGAGGACATCAAAGAAAGTGATTTAAATGGTACTACCTACACTAACTTGTTTATTATCTTTGATTCCATTTGTTGCCTTTCTGCTTACCTTCAGGGACCCCCTAAGGTATATTAAGAAATCTGTTATAATTGTTTCGCAGCCTGAATATTATATTCCAAATAAATATAATGATTATTATTTATATGTTATTCTGTCGTTAGTTATTAAATTAGATAAAAAATATTGAATATTTTGTACTTCAAAATATTGAATATTTTGTACTTCAAAATATTGGGGGGGGACGCGTCCCCCTGCCAGAGACGCCCATGCCGGGACTGTGGCGCATGAAAGCTCTCCAGTTTATTGAAAGCAGGGTTGAAAAAAAACATGTTTTTTTTTAAAAAATCATAAAAAAACGTTTTTTATGTTTAAAACATGTTTTTTTTGTTTAAAACGTTTTTAACGTTTAAAACAAAGTACTTTGTTTTAAACAAGAAAAAAACATGTTTAAAACGTTTATTTTGTTTAAAACAATAATCTACATAAGCATATATATTACATTTTTACACTCTTAGGTACTGCTTGCCATCTATATTCAACCGCTAGATCAAATTTTGGGAACTTCCCTAATCTCGATCCGCCCAAATGTTCAATTCCGGAGAAAAAATCTGTATTTTCCCTATCTCCGTTCACAGAATATGTAGTTTAGTTTCTTTGTGTTACGTTCTACTGGTCGTCTGCATTCTTCATCTTTAAACTCCCATTGACGCAACTGCTGTGTCAGGGCTTTAAACCTCAATGGCTCAGTCTTAAACCTCAAATTAAGGCTGGAAGATGGTTTTGGTACTAATTTATTCATCAAAGATGCAACTTTCCTGGTGTGCATTTTATGTATGTGGCAGGAGGGTAAATATCGTGTTTTTTTTGTTTTGTTTTCAACAGTTTTTTGGGGGCCGTTCCCCCTCTTGGGGGATAGATTCATAAAAATTGTTACATGAAGCAATGAAGTAGGTTACTACATGGTAATATCGTGTATTTGTACCAGGGTTGGCTGGTTTAAACCAAAAAACGAAAAATGTTCCTAAAAGTGTAAGTGTTTGTAAAATCTTGATGAACACACGTTTGTGGGTTATCACGTTTCACTCCCGTATATTATTCGTATTATATTCAGACCTAAATTCCCCATTCATTACTCAAAAAGATTATACTGCATAAGCAACTTTATATATATATATATATATATATATATATATATATATATATATATATATATATATAAGTTTATAAATGTTTGTTTTGTGATTTTTTTGTAGTTGTTATTATTGTTTTTATTTAATTGCAATCAAAGAAAAATTCTAAATATTGTTTCGTTTCAATGTTTACTATTGATAAAATACATCGAAATGCCGTACTTTTTGTGTGGGGGGAGGGGGGGTCAGACCCCACGAGAGACATTTAGTGAAATGAGAAGTCTCTTTGGTATTTATTTATGTATAAATGAGTCTGAACCAAAGTGGACTCAAATAATTCGTATCTTTATTCACTTTTCTTACTAATATGCAAATTAAGTCGTTGTATTTCTTTAATTTGGACCAATAAAAGTTGCTGTTAACTAACTCGAACTAAATTAGTTCTTCTGTACTCCGTAGTACTTTGAAATTGTCCATATGTAATTCTGTATAATGGTTTCACTTGTGCAACTGTTTATCTTTTTGTCCTTCTGAAATGACTCTTGACAGTTATATTAAGAAGCATGTAAAGATCAGTACAACGTATTTTTATCAGGATTCCTTCGTGAGTGAGTCGGCAGACGTATCGCATTTGTGGCCAATTAGTCCTGGTTCCGAGTTCAAATGGAGGACAATTTTTCTCGGATGTAACTCGAGAAACGATTTTTATTCCGCTTTAAGATAATGTGATCCCTTCCAGCATAACCCGGTAGTTGCATAATAACATCAAGGCGAAACAAACTTATTTCTGTCCATATATGATATGAATATATAGAGCAAATTATTTAAACCAAAAGAACCTGGTTTAAACCAAAAAAACGGTTTTTTGTTTTTTCAATAAAAACCATGGTTTTTGCCAACCCTGATTTGTACTTCTTGCTTATTATGGGGAGCAGGGAGGGGACAAAGTTAGCCAATTTTTGGAGTTTCAGTTTTTTGACGTAAATTACATTTATTTTTACAACAAACATCAATAGCTCAGTCCTTAATTAAGCTAGAAAGATGATTTGGTACCAAAGTATTTTTGAGAGATAAAGCTTTCCGTCACTTGCATTTTATGTATATACGGGGTACGTATGTACGGCCGAGAGAGGGAGGATGAAGTTTTTTTTTCATCAGGTTTTGGCGGGTATTCCTCCCCTCTGTGTGGTACATCCATAAAAATTGGTATGTGAAGCAATGAAGTAGTCCCCTACATGATAGTAACCTGTATGTGTACTTGTTGTTTATAGAGGAAGAGGGGGTCAAATTTGGTTAATTTACATTTATTTTCGGGACGGTCCCGTATAACACAAGATATATTTCACTGAAGTGGGGTAGAAGCATAATTCTTGTTCGTATATATGATGTGTGCAGCAAAAATGATTTGCATATGGACGTGGTACTATAGTGGGGGAGGGGAGAGAATGTCTAATTCAATGAATGTTTTTCTGCGCATATTTTTTTAAAAAATATTTCCTACATAAAACGAATTCATTACGCAATGACAGCAATGGCTACCATTTCTTATATTATTGTCACAAGTATGTGGCCTACACATTAGCATCATTTTGTCAGCGCAGGTAACTGCAAGGGTTGCCAGGGCCCCGCAAAGTCAATATTTTCATATTTTTAATGATTTTTTATGTCTGTTCTTTTTCTACGAATACGGCGGGAATTTCACGCATATTATCTCGTTGGAATTTGTGGTCTATAAGCTATTCAATGGTGTATATCTCATGAAATGTTCAAATACTTCACTTGAACTTCTGTTGGTTTAGTTATAAGCACACTGATGTGCAGAATTTCGTTCAGTAATTGGTTATAATAAGAATATAACTCTGCTTGTAATTTACTCCATGCACAAACCCTGCGGAGGATGGGTTGTTTGTTAGAAAATTAAATTAGCTTCTTCAATCTGATATTTTAGTTGTTTTAAACATGTCCAACCAGCATCGAAAAAAAACACGTTTAAAACAATTTGTTTAAAACGTTTAAAACAAACTGAATAAAACAACAGCCCTCGTTTTAAACATGTTTTAAACACTTGTTTTAAACATTTTGTTTTAAACATATCAACCCTGATTGAAAGTGACTGCCCAATAACGGCAGAATGCCTATGATTATTATGATGGTGGTGAATGTGTTAAACATAGTGCCATTTTCTTCCCTTCTTCCTACCATGAAACAAACGCACAAACCTAACGAAGGAGAGCAATTGCAAAGAAAAATGGGAACAAGAGCAGGAAGTAGTAAGAAAGTGACGTGAGGATGATATACACACAATGTCATCGAAAATAACACCATCTACGCACGCCTTACAATTACCAAATGCGAAGAACTAAATTGCCATGTTATCTTCTTGAACGTGAAGTTCAGAGGCAGACACTCATCTGCAAAGATTACGCTGTACCCTTTTGCAGCTTCTAAACAACTTGTAGTAGAGCCAAAGTATACCGCCAGGACGAGTCGTACGACTTCTTTGATAAAAATGTTGACAACGTTACCACCACGCCCATTGTGTCGAGTGAGTCACGACATTCTTCGTTCTCTGGTACACGCCCTGCAAAATCGTACCGCACCTGAAGAATCTACTCGATAATCAGATTGAATGACAGACAAAGTGGTCTTCCAATCACACCGTAGTCTACAATCAACTACACATGCAAACACTGGCTTTGTTATTTGTGTTGTCAATGGCCTTTTCTTTTCCATTGATTATTCAGCATTCACAAACCATGTTTTCTTTTCTTCTTCTTTTATTCGATGACGATCAAGAGGAAGAAACTCTGCGAAGCTGAAGATACACAAATTAGCTCCGGATTCCCATGAAGACTCGATATTTCGTCCCAAAATACACATACGTTCATGTCGGACCCGTATTTAATACATATATACATACAAGTTCCATATATTTTTTTAATGTCATCTATAGCATAGCATTAAGATTAGCGTAAAGGGACAAGTTTTGCCGATGGATGGCACTATAGTCTTCGTATCTCTCCCATGTATTTTTTACCTTTCACGAAAATTTACAATTTATCTTACAAATTTCAACCTAGAGACTTTAAATTTTTAGAGAAGGAACTTCATAACCTATTAAAGGGAACAATCCGTACCGATTTTTTATTTAGAATTTTCTTCATTGTTGAAACAGTTCCATTGTTAAAGATTTGGATATCCACTTCAACAATCACATTATTTCAACAATGAAGAAAATTCTAAATAAAAAATTCTCACGGATTATTGCCTTCGATAGATTATGAAGTTCCTTTTCTAAAAGTTTGAAGTCAGTAGGTTGAAATTTGTAAGATAATTCGTGTTTTTTTCGTGAATGGTAAAAAATACATGGGAGAGATACGAAAACTGTAGTGCCATCTATCGGCAAAACTTGTCCCTTTAAACCAACCTTAAACATGTAACCAGGACCGTATTTATTCATAACCTAATACATAGGTCATGGCCCGGGGTGGTAACCTTTAGAAGCGGCAAATTTTCTTGTACCAACTTTGATTTGATATTCCAGTTCCAAGAATTTCAGAAATCTATTAATCATTTATGACCATATGGACATGACACAAGACTTTTAAATTTGTAAATATCCAAACAACAAG
This sequence comes from Thermobia domestica, assembly GCF_964235325.1. Taxonomy (NCBI): domain Eukaryota; kingdom Metazoa; phylum Arthropoda; class Insecta; order Zygentoma; family Lepismatidae; genus Thermobia; species Thermobia domestica. The sequence continues at coordinate 267,980,806 of NC_137462.1, forward strand.
AATATGTTTAGCCTGTCTCCTTTAGCCTAGTCGGCATAATAGTGGGACGTAAAACTTAAAAGATTAAATTTTCATTTCGAAAATATGTTTAGATAGGAAATGACAATTAACATTTTCATTTAAATTTACATTCACAATTTTTTTTTCCATTGTTGATTAACTTCCAGAACTAATTACAGTTTTCAACGCTTATCAACTCACTTAAAAAACAGGGCTAGTATCAAGGGCGCCGATTTCTCTGTAATTTTTGGGGGGGGGGGAGACATTCAGATGCAGAAGGTATATATTGCCAAATATTGTGTATTCATAAATACATAAATACTCAAAAAATTACTTGAAAATAAACACTATAGCAGACAAGGCACTAATTTATGATATGGTCCTGAGCATTAATTTAAATTACTGAAAAGCTAATGGAAGGAAAAGCAGTAGCCACGCTAAGTGACTATAAACAATTGAAATTTTCAGAAAGAAAGAAATAAAAAAAAAAAAAGCATGCACGACCCATCGTCACCGTATGCATTCAAATTGACACAATTGCTATTGCCCTACAAACCTTTTGTTCTTGTTTCGTGCCTTTCCCGCTGGGAACGCCATCTGGAAATGAAAATGAAAATAAAATATTACAAACATTGTCAACTAATAATATTCAGATTAGTTAATCCAAAATGAATACTAAACAACAATTACAATCAGATTTCCAAGTCTGGAACGTACAACAATACGTAATTCATTGGATGGCAAGCTTTCTGACGCTGGATTGGGAGAATAGAGCAGCACTGTTAATGAGGCTGTGCTATATCCAGACTTAAATATCGAAAAATATCTAAACTTGATAAATACATAGAATCGAAATATTTCAAAATCAGAATATAGAAAATCGAAAATATCGTCAATATTAATTATCAAAACTTTGAGAATATCGATCGATATATCGAAAAGTCCAAATGATCAACTGATCTAAAGCTTATGAACTTTATTTATTTTAATTTGAGATATACGATATAAAACACACTCGGATCTTTACAGCACGCATGCTGTAAATAGTGTGTGATTTGTATCGTCACATGTTGGAACGAATTCAAACGAACATGGCGAACGATTTCACAGTGCATTGCGCATCAAATAGTGGTGAACATGGGAATCATATTATTATCTCTCCCCTCATTAACTGTACACCTTAGACACATAATATATATAGGATGTTATTGAATTATACCGACAAATTATAAGACGTAATTCCTCACATCAAAATATGAGAAAACGTTCATATGGACCCGTGCAGAAAGTGCACCGTTTCAGAGCTAGACTGTCCAAAATCACAGAAATGCTCAACTTCAACACGAGCTAATTTCGAATTCGAGAAACCATGGAATAACGGTCCTTATCAGCGTAAAGGAATTCACACATTCGCAATCCAAAATACATGAATGTGTAATGGGTGCGCAAGGGACTCCATACAGGGTATAATTCCCAGACATGGTCTATGTCCCTAGATTAGGGAAATTTCCCTCACACTATGAACACTGCTAACCACTGTTGGTGAAGGGAAGTGTGCAAAAACACGGCTGCACGTAAAGTTTAAGCACGGTAGTAAATATTGGGTTAAATAAAAATACAAATGACCAAAGCAGACACTGTTACCAATCTTTATTAACAATACTGAATATCTACTTTATGTTTGGTTTTTAGCCTATTGATTTATATGGAGCCTTTTTTTGTTTTCTTTGAATAGAAGCGAAACTTTAATAAAGTGTTTTTCTTTCTGATTTTTCTTCAAATTTATTCAAACGTTCCCTGCTTTTTCAAATAAATTTGCGTTATATATATTTAATATGAAGGTGTATAAAAAGGAAAAATTATCTTCCGTTTTTTAAAAGCATATAGCTCATTACCCATTCTGTCTAGAAAACTAAAGCTTTGTTACGTGATTAGCAGTGTTTCAAGTTCAAGAACTACCATATATTTCTTATTCCGAGACGAACTCCCATTTCTTTGACAAAAGATCACAAAAAAGAAAATCTACAGAGCATATTATCATCATCATCTGTTATTTTGCTAATTTCTGAGCGTCGCACAGTGCGTCGACCAATGGACAAAAATGAGAAAAGAAACAATTTTCTTCGGACTTGCAAATAGCACGGAATGAAGCACAAATAATTCACAAGACAGAAATCCCTAGCCAAAAATTGATGACAACCCGTCAGCCTACAGAGGGCGCGCGCAAAGTTACCATATTAGAACGACGCGAGTCGAGATGACACTCTTACAGATAACAATTCGCATGCACAACTACTATATTAAACCGACCTGAGTCATTATCTCCACAGCGATCGCACTGTTGTTTCAGATCAAAGCGAAAGGTGAGACTTTTTGTCACTAGTAAGCAGTTATAGCACAGGTACGTTCTTTCCTTTACGACGAACGATTGGTAATCATTTTTACTGGTATATTTGGAATATCTCAAAAAAGCCTAAACAAGTCTTGAGATCTCTGCAGGAATATCTTCCTTTAATGATTTCCTTTGGATTCAGCAATAGTGTGTGTGCAAGTGTCCGCAATATCGACTGTAATTAATGAAATTGCGCAAGAAGACACCCTGAAAAACAAGGACATTTTTGAAAGATGAATAACAGCCACCAGTGCTAGTCGGAAGAAAGTGGAAACCATGAGGCTATTTGTAGTCGTTATAAACTTGAAGACGCCACGAAAGATGTGGACAAAAGTTTAGAGAAATTTAGTAAGTTATTAATATGACCTTGAACAAAAAAAATGGAGGATGTCGCACAGAGTTTGGTCGGCTTTCCTAGTTAAAAATAAAGAGTGGTTTGATCGTGCATGTACACTTCCGGACGCTATCTCAACAGTGATAACTGCTCGGTATCATAGCAACGTGAAGACCGATGTAGATTGTTCTACTCGCTGTAGAACCATTAAACAGTTTGCAGAGTGTTCAGTAAAAACAAAGAAAAGGAGCTTAGATCCTCTTGTAGCGACTAAATCGGCAGAGGAGCTTGCCTTTGCTGCCAAAGAAGCAGCAGCGAAATTAAATACACCAAGAAATGACGAATAATCCAAAGGATTGTCGGGTATGCGGAAGAAGCTTTAGAAGCCCTCCACAAAGTCTTCCGTCACACTAGGCTATATCTTATACGGAAAACTTCTCTCTTCAATACTTATTTAGACCTGATGAAGCATATGCTTATTCTATCTGACCCTATTGTCTCTTCCAAGATACAGATTCACGCAAAGAAAAGGAGGACAGATACGAATCTGGAAAGTTATTTCAAAACTGATGCTGCTGATGCTGTCCAGCTTAGTAATTCTGTCGCTATGGAATTTGATAACTTAGACAGTTATGGTACTGACTGATCTAAAAAAAACTCTAGAACTGTTTCAGTCATTTCATGCACTGCTTTTAATTATATTTTAGTGTTATGTAGTTTTGAGTCGTATGGGTTCGTGTTTACGAGTGCCGTAAACAGTAAGGGCCATATGCAGAGTCATTTTGACATAGGTTTAGCGTCATACCAAAGGCCTGACTACTCCAGGAAACATATGTTAGTCGAACTCTTTAGTGTGACACTAATCACGCGTCAGAACTACTCTGCATAAGGCCTTAAATGTCTAACATAGTTTTTTTGCGTCCCTGAACGTGATATTTTCTATATAAGTACAGTTGTCAAGTTCGATAACTTCAACAACTTTGCTTCAGTCTAAGTGAGCAAAGAACGCCTTGCAACACAGTAAACATGTGATAAAAGCTACAGTATGATTTGTTTTATTTTTGGCCATTATTCCCATATGCTCAACGCACTGTGCGTCGTGGCATTTATTGACTTCACTAGTCATACGTCTAATGTATTGTTGCTATTCTGTATGATCTTCAGCCCTTCTTAAGTCCTCTGAAGTGTGTGGTTTGCTTATCCTATACACCTGCAAAGGACCCTTCCTCGCCTTCCCTCGCCCTCAACTTTGCTTTCCATGATGGTTTTATGTACATTATTTCCATCTCGTCCTGCCATATGGCCAAAAAATTGAAGAATTATTTTGGTGACTCGAAATCTGATTTTTCCAGTGGTAATAGATCTTTATTTTTCTCCACAAAACGATATAAAACGAGTACAACTGTGTGGATCTGACATGAACACTATATTTTCGTGTCCCGACAATTAAAACTTGTTTTGACAACTCTGACCTATTCTACTGTATATTAAAAAAAAAAATAAATAAATAAAATAATAATAATAATAATAATAATAATAATAATAATAATAATAATAATAATAATAATAATAATAATAATAATAATAATAATAATAATAAATAAAATAAAAAAGACGAACGTATTACTGAAGTAATCTGGAGAATATGCTCTTCTTATAACAGAATATGTAGCGAACACAAAGAAATTGACATTTATAATATGAACTACAATATGTTTAAGAAAACTCCTGAAAATTTATTTTGTAATACATTAACACTGTAATTGGAATTATACCTGTTTTGTTGTTGTTCACAAATAAATGGAATGAAATGAAATTTTTCAGTTCAATCTCCCATGATTATGCTTTTTTTTTTTAAGACTAAACGAGACGATGATGAAGGCAAGTGAATGATGATGGAAAAGTTCGTGAAATAAGAATGTGGGAGTGAACGGGAGTACCTCGAGAAAACTCACGGACACGATACTGTCCACCACAAACTTACTTGGCCGAGGATTGAACCAGGGACCCAACGCACCAGAGGTAAGCGCTCTACCACTGAGCCACCATGTAACACTAAATGTACGCTATAACAAAATGGGATATCCCCTCATCCCCCTTGTAATTCGCAAACTGTCCACAGATATAGACACAAAGCGTCAAGACCATTTTTTACACAACGATTGTGGTATCAATAATATAACTCGTGATATCAATATATTTACGGAAGAGTTTACATTCTGTTGCTAGTTAACATGGAACATTGAAAGGTTTTACAACTGATTTAAACGTTTCTATTGTTTTATGCATTATAAACATACGGTGACTTAATATTTTATTTGTAGTCACAAATGGTTACTTTATTGGTTAATGCAAGAAAATAAAAAAAAGACACGAGCGGGTATCAAACCCGAGACCCCTCGCACGGGAGCCGTAGATGCTTCTCACTTTGCCACGCCGTCACTTGAAAACTTTACGCGTCGTATCGTATATGCGGCAATTCGGAAACTTTAATACGCTTTTTCTCCGCTATTTTTGGTTATTGCGCTCTCCCAGTTTGTAATATGAATACTTTAAATGTGCACTACTACCTCGCGACAGATGGTCCCGAAGTTCATTTACCAAAGCCTGCTTTCTTCTTGTGAGTATACTTTCTGACTTACTTTAAAACTACACTAAAATCAAATAAGATACAGACTCCCCTTAGTCTTTCTTGGAGGGATCCACTGAATCTGCGAACGTTCAAGGCTAAACGATTAGACGAGGAAGAGAGTGAAGAGATCATGGAATTTCGTGATCTTGTTCAGTAAAGAAAAATGATGCAAAAAAAAAAAAAAACATCTCGTATTTTCAGGGACAAAATTGCGACAAGAAACCTATGTTGCATTCAGAAATATATGGTATGTTATTTCATAATATTTTCTAAAAGAAAAGTTCCATTAAACTATAATTAAAAAAAAAAAAAACTACATGAGTATCCTTAAATAGAGTATTATAAACTTAAATATTGTTAACTTGAAAGCGAGTCTTGTAGCGTCTTATTTTTGAACTCTTGTCGAGGGATATTTTGGTCACTCCTAACTCACTCACTCCTTTTCTCTAGATGTATTTCAATAGAAATTCCTCTCGCGGCTAAATTATCTAGTGTTTTTGCCTTTTGTGTATAAAAGCTAGGTTCGACCCTCGATATAGCGCTCGTTAAAGTGTAGGTGCACTTGTCTCACATCCTCGTGTTCTAAAACTCAAAACAACAACAAACAAACAAACAAAAAAAAATCTGTTTCAATAAACCACCATCGTTCCTTAATTTGCATATGTGTTATATGATATGTTACATCATGTAACCTATAATCGGTTCATAATGGATAGGCATGAACGGATATGGGAAGAGAAAGACATATATGAGACCTTAATACTAACCCGCATGCATGCATTAACAGAGAGATGAGATAATGGCAAAGAATTAGCCCATGTATGTGGCTTCTTCCACTTCCAGGGATTATCGAATCCCCACATCAAGTTGCTATGTTTCACAGCTAAAGACATCTTATACTCACAAGGAAAGGACATGCAAGCGTAATCCGGACATCCAAATCAAACGTAGTCCGTTCGATAAATGTAACAAAGATATATTCATACACACAAAAAAAAGGCGTCATGGGCAACAGCCCAGTGGCAGATCCAGGGAGGGGGCGATTGCCCCCCCCCAGAAAAGGAAACTTTCTTATTATATATATATATTAATAAAACCCATTCCAGAGTTTGAAGCTCTTAAAAGTAGCTCTAAGTAACAGTATGACAACCCCCCCCCCCAGAAGTCGGTCCTGGATCCGCCCCTGCTCCGGCCTATTAACCCTGTTAATATAAAGGAAATCGTAGACTCGAAGTGAAATAGCTACTAGTATTGCATCAACACTGTTCATTGGAAAGTCGTGGTTATAAAGTTCATTCACTTCAGCATGAAACAAACTTTCCAGAGGTGCTAAGTATTGGGGCCCATAACGTACTTGAACAGAGAATATTGGGAGAATATTCGGGAAAATTCCCTCCAGCAATCTCTCCCAACAACTTTGGCTCCCTTTGGAGTGGACCTGGGTAAAAGCGCACAATCTAAATATATCTCGAAAAATACTATAGAGGGTAAGAAAAAAGTGTACCAAGTTTTTTGATAGACGGAAAAAGTATGAGGGGAAAGGTTATATACTAATACGCTCTGTACATTCAAAACCGAACCTATGACCTGACATATGAAGAGAACATATTATAAAAAATAAAAATGCAGTACTAATTATCCTGATATCAAGAACTGTGCCACGTTCTCTGTAAAATGAAGCAAGAGTTTCAATAGTTATCACGGGTATTGTTCCGTGACATGTGGAGAGGAAATTTGGGGATAACTCGCAAAAAGTATGTTCCAAAATATCTCTGTGAAGTTGTGCCTCCTCTGACGCGACATCCCAGAGCCGGTAGGTGTCAGTGTGCTAATTAAAGGACATTTTAAGGGGGAATAAAGTGCACATCCGAGAAATTGAACATGGGAAGTTCAAAACTTCTTGGAGACATCCAATTATGCAGACGGGGATTTCCCACTCATCCTTCCTGGTAAGTCGCATACTGGTAGGACTACACAATTAAAATATACCTTGCAAAATATTGTAAGATATACGGACAGGAGGTGTATCCTAAAAACAAGGGAGAAGATATAGTATGACACAGTAGGAACGGAATAGAGAACACAAGGGCATGGGTCGGGGTGTTAGTGGATAACGTGGGTTTATCCCAATACAAATGTAGTACAGTTGCTATTTAAAACGCTTGCTTCATTCTACAGAGAATGAGTACAAACCTTGATATCAGGATAAATAGTACTGTGTTTACCGTTTATATTTTTTATATTATGTTCTTTTTATAGGTCAGGTCACAGGTTCGGTTTTAAATATACAAAGCGTATTGCTACACGTCCTTTCCCCTCATACCTATTCCATCTATCAAAACAAAACTTGGTACATTCATTTTTTTTATTCCCTATAGCACTTTTCGAGATACATTTGGATTGTGTGATTTTATCCAGAGCCACTTCAGTGGGAGCCAAAGTTGATGGGAGGGACTTTTGTAGGGAATTTTCCCGACATTGTCCCAAGTTTGTCTGTTCAAATACTTTATGGGACCCACAATACATAGCACCTCTGGAAAGTTTGTTTCATGATGCAGAGAATGAGCTATAAATCATGACTTTCCAATGAACAGTGTTGATGCAATAGCTATTTCACTGCGAGTCTACGATTTTCTTTATACTAACAGCGTTAATGGACTGGAGGGACTTACTCCGTCGCCCATGGTACCTAATTTTTTGTTCGTGAACATATCGTTGTTGTGTTTATCGAATGGACTAGGTTGGATTCGGATGTCCGGGTGACATGTTCATGTCCGTACCTTATCAGATTTAAATTGTAGTGTGTCTCTGCCGAGGCCGGTAGCATGGTCTTATCATCCAGTTCTTTTAGATGCAATTTAGTGTGGTGAAGGACGGCCTATACCGTAAGGATTAAACTTCCATGGTGGTCACTATACCCTCCAACTTCACTGGATTCAATCCCCGTTTGTGGTTCGGAGCTCACTTTAATAGTAGGCTCCGTCCTTCATAACCTCGCTGCTGTATTAAAGACATAAATTGAACGCTTTGTGTGTTTCTGACGTTTCAGCAGACAGTGTTTGGAAACAAAGGTATAGCCTGCCCACAATGACCTGTTGTCTTAGAGATTGAATAGCTGTATTTACAACAGATAATCTAGATTTAATCAATCCTAGATAACGTATTCTGTATTTGGCGATCTAACTTTATAGTACTGTATCCTTAATTTCAAATTCTGTCATACTGGCGGATCTAGAAGGTAAAAGGGGTGGCCAGAAATCAGGCTATGATAGGTATATCATAAGTTTACTATAAACTTTCCAAAACATATAATTAAATAATAACTTAAATTATTGTGTCACTCAAAAATCTCGGGGGGGGGCTAAGCCCCCAGCCCCAAGCTAGATCCGCCACTGTTATGTCAGCCATCGTCGTTGAGCTTGTATGAACCAAGGATGTTATAAAATAGAGGATCTGCCCATACAGCAAAATCATGAAGCCATACGTCACAGCTTCGCCACACCTATTCTGCCCACTCCGCGCCACTAAGATCGCAATGTTTCGAGCCAACAATTATGACGGAAACGAGAGTAGCCAATCAGACGTGCCGGCTCAGACGATGCTCGGTTGTTTTTTTGGCTTCATTGAGTTCATATGATGAAGATACGTATGGGCAGATCCTCTATTTTATAACATCCTCATCCTTGGTATGAACACAGTGTCAGTTTAAAGTAACCGTAATCAGAACACTGACCATTGCCGAGTTTCGATGATAGTTTGAGGGAATACTTGTGAAAACGAGATCCACACTCTGCACGTGCCATCAACAATTGACATTCAATTCATTTCATGACAAGAGTCAAAAACAGTACCAAGGGCGCCATGTTGTTGTTTCCAAGGAGGGGGGGGGGGGCGAGTATAAGCGACATTTCAAATATAGTTTCAAATTTTGCTGTAACTAATGTAAAAATTCTATTGGGTTTTCGATATTGCCAAGTACAATTTCCTCTTAGGGGGACAAGCGCCCCACATTGCTTCCCCCCCTGATGTGCGCTCTTGAACAGTACAGTTGAAATTTCAAAGGAACCTCACCAAATATGCCAGCATTCCTTTGATAGAAAGTGGAAACAGTTTTAAGTGAAACTACTATACCGACAAGAAGCACTGCGAGCGTCACATAAAACTGTTTGAATTGAATCTTTCGTTCTTTCAGCCACTTGGGAGTATGGTGGCTTAGTGGTACAGCGCTTGACTCTAGTGCGTGAGGTCCTTGGTTTGATTCCCGGCCAAGCAAGTTTGTGTGGACAATATGTCCATGGGTTTTCTCGGGGTATTCGAGTTTCCTCCCACACTTTCATACCACCAATTATTCCATCATTATGCACTTGCTTTAATCATCCCTCTCCCTTAACCTAAAGGGTATAGGCTCATTGCGGGACGTTCAACTTACAAAATTTATTTCATTTTCATTTTTCTTTCAGCCGCTTGGTTTTCGAGTTGTTCGTATTATTAATAAATAATAAATAATAATAATAATCCGATCAAACTAAGCTACGGAGAACCACCGTTCTGGAGACAAGTTCATACTGCAGCTTGTGTCTTCGATACAAATGCAACCCTAACTTTTAAATATACTTAGTGATGAACACTATCGCTTTACCTGGAGAAGCATTTTTTTTTTTTTTTTTAATAAACCACAATTTTAAAGATGGGTTTCTATTGATATTTTCTTCAATGCTAGTTGAACGTCCGTTCCTTGCTGTTTTTTTTTTTTCAAAGCAGCTTTACATTAGGTATAAACTTAATAATTATTACTTAAATTTGATGATTAAATACAGGGTGGCCCAAAAGTAGGTATACAGTTCCAAACTGATCATCTCACTGCATTTTGTATCATTTCTTATTGTTATCCATTAGGTAGACTTAATTTCTTTATTATTTGTTCTTAATTAATTTTTACTTACATCTTAAACTCGGAAGAGTCGAGGCAAATAAATGATCAATGCAGGGGTGTATACCTACTTTTGGGCCACCCTGTATTAAAGTAATATATATTATATATATTACAACATTTAATATTCGTGAAAACGAAAGTGGAGCAAGTTTTCAACATCATCATCATAAAAACACATAGTTTATTCTGTGTCTGTAAGCAGCAACATGTACCGGTACATATAACATGATATTAGAAGATTGGCATAATTGTAAACATTTAAGATTACTAAGATATTATATTTTAAAGCTTCAGGGTTGAAAGTGTTCATAAGCTTTGTTTCCACTTTTCTTCAGCAAAATTAGGAAAAGTATAATGTTTATACTATTGTAATTTCTCTGAGATAGGCCTACATTCATTTTTTTGTCCAGTTCGTTGCCTAACTCTACGCCAGATCTAATTTGAGGAAATGTAACATACATCTCCATTAGGGATGACCAAAATTTTTCCGAATCCGGATTCTGGAAAATCGGAAATTTCACTTTCTGGATTTCGAAAATAATACGGAATTTTCTAAATTCCGGATTTTTTTCAAATCCCAGAATTTTTTTCAAAATCCAGAGTGTTCTGAATTTCTGAATTTTTCCGAAATCCGGAATTTTTCCGAATTCGGAATTTTTCAACATCCGGAAAATTTTCGGAATTTTTCCAATCACGTGTACAACATTGACTGAAGATGTTGGCAATGAACAGGAAGAAAGAAGAAACGGAAACAGAAAATACGTGTTTTTGCTTTGGATCCTCTTATTATCTCAAAACGACAACGAACTATCAGCTTCAAAACATAGACGAGAATAGGACTAATATGTCGTGCTGCGCAACTCTCCTTCTGGTCACTAAGATACGCTTTTATAATGTTGGCTGAATAATATGAAAAGGCATTTTAGTTTACTCTGGCAAGATAAACGCGACCCCTTCCTTTACGACTCTAAATATGTGTTTCTAATACTGACTTTTTTTCTGAAAGTTTGATATCAGTGTTTGTTTGGCCATATCAACTTCATTGCTCTAACAATTACATTTATCTACGTAAATTCCTTCAAAATAACCAGAAAACCTATTAATTTCTTCTTTTAAAAAATCTATCAGGAGATTTGAATAGGTTTAAAAGGGATGAAAAACAGTACTGTCTTCACAAATAATGCAAATTAAACCACACAAGTGAAAGATACACTATATATCAGAAAGGAATTCTTGCCAATTCTATCTATACAATTCTGCATGAATGTATTTCGAAGAAGTATACCCACCCTTAATTATCAGGACTGAAATCTCTTCCCGAAACTACGAGCACAACAGCCCATGCAATTGCTATACTAGAGAAATTGCTAATTTTAGATTTGTTCAAACGCTCCTCCCAATAAGTACGCTTGGGTGGGGTCTGAATGAAAGACATTGAAGTCACATTTAGAGAAGTCACGTCCTGTTCACTTTTTAAGGCTGTACATTGCCGTTTCTCGAAGTACACTTTCAAATCAGACAAAAATGCTGCAGAAGAGTCCCCCCCCCCCATTACGTACAACATTTATAAAATATTGAGAAGTTGTGCAAGTCACACGCACCCATAATGCACACAGCATACCAACAGAACATTAATTTTGTTTAAAAATTTACTGTTTAGGTGTGGTTATTGTTATATAACTGTAATCTGTAAATATTTGTTTGGAAGACAGATGTTTTCTTAGCCCGCACTACAGGCCACAAACAAGTTATAGCAGCTCATTTTTTATTTTTTATTTTTTTGTTTTTAATTACACGATTTAGAGCTCAAAGCTTTTAAAGGGAAAGTTAAACGCTGAGAAATTTATGTTTTCACACTTTTGCGTACATTATTTTTCTGTTCGTTTTCTTTAAATGTTACGCTAAATATTTTTAACAGTCGCGCACGTCTTGTGATTCATCACCAAACACAAATGTCGAGTTTATTTTTTATTTTTTTTATATCTTTTAAAACTATCGGAAAAGCTTCTGTGTGACAGACAATGGCTCTGCTGGTTGTGTGAACTTAGTTATGACAGGAAAGAGAATGCGTGAAAAATACAAAAGAGGGGCCGCAAACAAAGAATCAAAAGAAACGAAAAGAGGCGTGTGTATGTTTGGAAGTGCATACTGAATGCATTGTATGGTAATGCTGCAATGCTTCGAGTGTTCTAGGCGAAATACCAACTGGTGAAAAGAAAACTACTGCTGCCAACTTGAAGTCACTTATAACAAAAACAAAACAAAAAAGTTTACAAAACAACTCCTTTTATTCAAATGAAACCCTTTGATTTTATACATACAGTATAAAACTATCTACTTCAAAAAATACTAAAGGCATCTGTGTCTGGTTGCAACTTTATACAGGAAAAGCAGTGTCCAGTCCTGGTTCTAAAGAAAACTATTCAATTAAAACAAATTATAATGGTGTTACAAGCGTGTCTACAGTTCCACAGCTATTCGGCCGAAGTAACTACCATTGGTCTAGCTTATACAAGTGGCCAAAAGTCGTATATGTATATACCTTATGACAGGGTTCGAATACGAGCCTGGCGTCTAGCGTTTTTTTTAAGACTTCCAAACTATGCTATGTATAAAAGTCAGATGTCTTATAGAACGCTTTGTCCGTCCGTCTGTCGACAGGTACGCTCATGTCCAAATTGATTGTCGCATATCTATAACTGTACTCTTGTAAGAATATAATTTAATAATGGTTTTGCAGGGTACTTTTAATACTGATATGATGTGTATAATCGGGAAATATATATTTGTGGTAAATTTCATAGGAAAAGAATTATAAATACGAAAATTACAAAGAGTAAAACAAAATGTTGCTAAATGGACAAGAAAGTTTTATTTTCGTTTATTGTTCTTATTTACTGCTCTTTTGACACGAAATTTGCCATATACAGGTCTTGTCGATTATACATATACTAACATTATAAGATATACCGGGAGAATTCGTTACCAAATTATATCACCACGACAGAATATTTATAGACATGCGACAATAATTTTGGACATGAGTGTACGTATCAAAGCAAAAATGGTAAGATATGTCGAGATGCGGATTCAGCAATGGATTTAGCGTACCAAGACTAGGTTCCATCTCCGCCGTTAACTCTATTCTCAAACCGGAAGTCGTTCAAATTAGTCGTTTTGGGTTTCAACGTATATCGCCATAGAACAAAGACGGTAACAGATAGCCAGAAGCGTTTCTTTATTTATTTATTTGCAAACAACTCAGCATCACAAGTTAATATACCCTGACTATCCCCAACAATTTACCAAAACCGGAAGCGGATCAAATGTATCATTACTTCGAGTTTTAATATTGATTTCCGCAGAGCAACAACGGTTAGAGATATCCAGACTTTCTGCAATCGATTTATTTTCCCAAGAATAGGTTCCATATTCTTCATTAATCTTGTATTCAAACCAGAAGTGGTTCAAATTAGCCATTTCCGGTTCCAATACTTATCGAAATAGATCATAAATGGTAATAGATAGTAGCAAGCGGTTTTCTGTGAACGATTCAGGATCTGAAGAGAACATATCATCATAACCAACAACACTTTACCAAAACCGGAAGTGGATGAAATTTACCACTACTTCCTGTTTCAATACTGATTTCCGTTAAGCAAAAACGATACGAGATATCAAAATGCAATTTTTTTTTAGTAATCGATTCAGCTTTGCAATTGTAGGTGTCATCTTCTCCCTTCCCTAACAGCACAAGATGTGTTAGGCATGTGCCATTTAGGTGTCCCAGCTACTTTTTAGGTACCCGACACTTGGCACATATCATATTCATGTGCTAAGTATGTACTTCAGCCACCTACAGTTTTAGGTACTTGTTACACTTAATTGATATTTGCAACTATGTACTACAAATATAGCATATGCATACACACCTGGCTCAGTTTAGCACTCTAACAGTCATTTGTTTTTATGTCGTCACTTGGGATATATATCTGTCTCCCACATTTGTTGCATGTGTTGCTTCTTTTTCTAAGCGATTGTGTACTAGAAGCAATACACGCATTAACTTTATTAGATGGCAACTGTCGCCAATCGTTTGAAAGTGAATATGGAAGAACCATGACATAAAGTAAACAGAAACTCGTCAATTTGTTATAAAATTACATTACGAGCAGATTTTATCTTATCCCAAACGGTTATCGTCGAATATATGCGATTAAAGGAGCACTCGGATTAGCCAAATTCAAAAGACCTCAACAATTTATCCTTCTACAAGCGACATTGTCTTCATCGTCTCCGTGGTCAACGCACGCGGCTAGTAATCCAACGGTTGGTGGTTCGCGGCCACCCTGGAGTACTTTTTTTTTTTAAGTATTTTACGTAACGCATATAGGCGATTCAACATATTTTGGGGGAGTAATTTTGTGGTTCATTGACGCTTACGGCATGGGGAACATACTAGGCACGTTCCCCAAGTATATGCCAGGCATGTGCCTAGGGGCGGACACAGATTGGAATTATCACTTGCCATCCATGTGATTTCTTTCTCAGAAGTATATAAGGCACATACTGGACACATTCCCATGTACCTAAGGGAACATGATAGGCATATGATTGCTACGTAATTGTCCTGTTAGGGTTAACGATCTATTCAATTAAGAAGTGGTTAAAATTAACGATTTTCGGTTTCAACCTTTTTCAGCTCAGAACAAAAACAATAAGGCACGGTGGCTCAATGGTAGAGCGCTTACCTCTGGTGCGTAGGATTCCTAGTTCGATCCCGGCCTAGTAAGTTTATGGTGAACACGAACGTGCCCCTAGGTTTTCCCAGGGTAGTCCCGTTTCCTCCCATATTTTCATTCCACCAATTCTTTCATCATCATTCACTTGCCTTAACCATTAGTGTCTCTTAGCAATCATGAGATGTTAAAGTAAAAGATTTTTAAAACTATTAATTACATGTAAATTGGTCAGGGAATTTAGGAATTAGACTTCTGGGCTTTCGGCATCTAAGGTCATGTTAGTCCGTCACTTATGAGGGATGACGTCGTGAGCACACTATCCGGGGAAAGGCAAGGAAAGAAGTGGCCTGGGACCTATATGTTAGGTACCATTCCGGTATTTGTCTGGTGTGAATAAGGAAAAACCACGAAAACCTCATTCAGGATGGCTGACCTGGAAAAGGTTTTTACACTTCTTCGACCGAGTACCTCCACCGGGAATCGAACCCAGGACCGCCTGCACCGAAGGCGTAAATTGGCCAAACATATTGGTCCTGAAAATATGTTAAAAAAATAAATAAACACTACGATAATTATTTTCAAATTCTGGAAGAATTATTAATGTTTCACCTTTTAAGAATGGCTCTTCTTGACGCCCTTTCAAACATGGCGCCAAAGCAGAGCCTCGCGTATTATCTCCTAATTATATCTGAAAGGGAAAGTTGAAAAGGAAAGGAAGGCGTAGTGCTAACATTTACATAATAATGCATACGAGAAAAAAAATGTTTCTGCTAAAATAAGGGAAATAGAGCATCGAAGGTCATTTCATTTATCCTCCTCCAAAATACTGCATAAAATGTATAACTAATCACAGCCTCGACACTCATGGAACAGATGTTTTGATATCCTCCATGAACTTCCCGTAAACACGGAAGTTAAATAAGTAAGTTACACACAGAACACACAATTGAATACAGTGACGGCAGAAAATGTCCTGTCAGCCACGTTTAGATAGATAGGCCATTCTGTCAGACTTACAGAGTACGTTTGTTGTAGTTTATTATTATTATTATTATTGTTATTTCCGGAAATCCTCCCCATCACATGAGGTGTAAAGCACGCAGTCAAGGCCAAGCCCATTCTTTGGTGCATTCTTCAACCAGTTCATAAGTGCGCAGTAGGCAGAACCACCTACCCACTTCAAGAAACAAGGAAAATAACATTAGAAGATGGGTTTAAAGTACAGAGTCATATAAAAGAAGAGTTGTACAAGATGAAAGAAAGAGAAAGAAAAAAATGCAACAGAGATTGCGTGATCAACCTTGTGGCTTGTGGATGAGAGTCAAAAGAATTCGATTACAGGATCTCTTTTTCTGGTCGATGTCTTTTAAAATGCCTCTAAGCATCGTTAGAAGTTGTGGCCACGGAACTATAGTTTTAAAAGCACCATCAAAGTCTATTTATCATCATGGTTTTACGTTAGCTGGCTTTCATTTTCTCAAGAACATACTATGCGATAAAGAATCTGAGATCTGGATTACAGCGTTAAAACCTACTCTGCAAAACTAATCCTTTTAAAAAGTAAAAATCTACAAAATTATAATTCAGCTTATCGTATCACGTATTCTGTCTGTTGGCAGTCCTGTAACTTTTTTATTTTTTAATCTTAGATTTGGGCCTAGAAATGTTTCTTCCACGTTTCTCGATATTCAACTTCCTCTTTGAACTTCCAATATTTTCAGTTTTTCGAATCATCGATCAGTTGTGTTCTTCTCCCTATTCCTTGTTTTCCTTCTATACCAGTATGAAGGAGACAATTTCTTCACAAAATGTGTCTAATCCAATTGGCCTTATTAAAAAGAATACTGCCATCCTCTTCTCTCCTATCCGTTTTAAAACAACTTCGTTTGTTACTCTCTCTGTCCATTTTATCTTCTCCATTTTCCTCCAACACCATATTTCGAAGCTCTCTAAATATTTATTTTCTAACTTCCGCAGTGCCCAAATCTCTGAACCATACAGCTCAATATTCCATATAGACCCTATAGACTTGACCAACTTTTTCGAGGCTTATGGTACTGTATATAAATGTCACATTTACGACGACGTAAGCTGAGGATTTTAAAGAATCTGATTAAAATAGCAGCCTGGAATAGTGATGTCATTTCCTGCCTGACGTCATGATGACTGACGTTCTACCAGGGGCATACCCACAGGGAAGTCCACCGGGGCCAGACCCTCCAAAAAAAAAAAAAAAAAAACTAACTTAACATTCAGTTATACACTTTCTCAATAAAACATTTATTTAACAGGGAAATGACTGATGCAGTATAAAAATTTGACCTTATACTTCATCTGTACTCTTTCTCTTATAGAAACAATCTGGTTCTATCATTTTTTTCTGAAAATAAAGATGTAAGTACTTATCTAATAAAATAAATTACTTATCTTCTTTTCGGGTGCAGAATATTACCCGCTCAATATCATATAGACAGGGGCGGATCCAGGATATGATCAAGGGAGGGGCTAAACCATATTTTGCTGTTTTATCCAGTGTAAAGCAGAATTGAAGCCCATTTTATCCAGTGTATACCTGAGCGTCAAGGGGGGCTATACCCCCTTGGATCCGCCACTGCATATAAACATAGTGTCTTGTGGTATTGGGCCTTCCCCGCCAAAGTTTGAACCTCTCCTAACAAAAATTTTGGTGTGCGTGACTCTTCTACCTATTTCCAAATTATGCTATTAATAAGTATTGGGAGTCATTTAGCGCCTGTCCTTCCGCATGTCTCTATCAGAAAAGAAATGATAACAAATAGTGAGAAAGGAAATGAAATGCAGACTTTCTTTCTTCCTGAAAATCTTGACCGGGGCAAGGAAGGGGGAATCAAAATGTGAAGGGACTTCACTGGGTTATTGTTTGCTTAAGGATGAGTCCTGCACAAGAGTGATCCGGAATTTGAATTTATCTTAATTTCAAGTAAAGGGGGAAAACCCCCCGGAAATATGGCTTGAAAAAACACTGACCCGTTATGGAAATGGTTTCAGCGTCCCGAGAATAGATTCCAATTTTTCTCTTATCCCTTTATTGAAAATGAAAATTCTTGAAACTTACTACAACTTCCGGCTTCAATGATGTTCCCTGTATATCAAAAACTTTGTTTTTGCATAAAATATTGTTATAAACACACATTCAATCTCCGCAATTCCTTTAATGACAGCGGAAGTGACAGAACCTATAATTTTCGGTTTAAATAGTAATCTAACTCTACGGTCTATAGAACCCAAAGATTCAATGTCGCCTTCACGAAAGCTCACCAGTTTTTGGCACATAACATGGAATTGATTGCATACACCAACCCATATTACAAATACCAGACAAGTCCAGTACTTGAAAACGACAAATTCAAACTCTACTATGATCGAGAAATAAGAACGAATGTCATGCTACCTTCAAACAAACTCGACATCACTGTTTTCAATAAAACTGACAAAGAAGTAACCCTCATAGATGTAGCAGAATAATTAATTCAACACACGTAGTACAACATTCACAAAATTAAGCAAATAGTATAAAGACCTTGCATGACGAAATCAAAAAGCTTTGGAAATGTCAGAAACTTATGGTAAGACCAATCATTATCTCAGGTACTGCAATTGTCCCTAAAAGTGCCGTGACACAACTTGAGCAGATAAACGCAAAACATCTAACCTATAAAAACCAGTAACATTAGACATCTGTCACGTGGTCAGGAAATTCTTGGGAGAAAAAGAACTCTTCAAATAATCTGCACTTGACAGAGATGGCGGTCAGATTATTAAGCTGAAATCGGTTTAAACCGAGATACAGCAAGAATAATAATAATAATAATAATAATAATAATAATAATAATAATAATAATAATAATAATAATAATAATAATAATAATAATAATAATAATAATAATAATCGTAGCATTACAAGAATGTGCAGGATTAAAATGGAAAGTACAAATTGTGGTTGCAGTAAATGAAAGAAAAGTCTTACATTTTTCAATTAACAGTATTTCCTTTGACCACTCTAATCTGTTGAGAAATATGTATAGTCTAAAAAAGCAATAAAATCTGGTTTACTTTTCTTCTTAATGCTGTATTAGCCTATTATTACTAGTGTTGTTATTATTGGTAACATTACGAAAAATTGCCTGATCTCTTCTTAAACAAACCGGATTACTTGGAGAGCGACCTCCATGGTGCTCATTGGTACAGTGTTGCCAAATCTCCAGCTTGTCTCCCGGGTACATCATGCATCAGGTGACCTTGGCATCTCGCGGCCTTCCAATGTACTCGATGGAAGGTCTCACCTGTAGTTCTATGGGTGGATAGATGTGGATGTGTGGAATTAAAAAAAGAAAAAGAAACAATAAAAAAACACGAGGAAGATAGGTTAGCAAGAGGACGGGTTGATTGGAATGTCTCTCTCTCTCAGACGGCGAGGCTCAGTTCATTGAGGACAATGATGCAGGTGTCAAGCAACAATCGTGTTAACACCTCTTATTCAATGGATCCTACCTAGGCAGTACTTGTGGACAAAAGCATTTGCCGTGACGTCCCAAATAAACATAAATATTTACAAATTCAATAGTTTATGTTATTCGCATATAACGGAAAAAAGGATCCAAAGATGAGATATACTCAGGGCCGGATTTAGGGGGTGCAACGGAGCACATGTACCCCCTTCGTTGTAAATACAGTAGAACATCGATAATCCGAACGTTAAAAATCCGAACGCGGTCCCTAGAAGCTTTTTACATTTTGTTTTCGCCCTAGCGATAAACAAACAATAGGGCTGCCAGTCGGCGTTGTGTGAAGCCAGTGGTTTAACAAAAGCTCATTCATATGTAATTGTTTGTCATACATATATTTTTTATTTTTATTTTTCCTTAGGCCTATACAAGTTAAGTTTTAAATGTGAGCTACAAAATCAGAAACATTAAACGTAAGCAGCCTTACGTACAGTATTGTAATTACTGTATGTATTGTATAACCACTGTATCATAAAAAAAAAAAAAAAGCATACCGTACAGTATATTTAAACCTAAATGGCATTTTCTTGGTCATTTTCGAAAATCCGATCAATTTGAAAATCCGAACTACTGTGGTCCCAGTAAGTTCGGATTTTCGACTTCCTACTGTATACACTATCTAAAATGAGAAGCTATCAGTGAAAATAGCAATACTTTACCGAAATTTTCTGCTGTCATGTGTCCGTTTGGGGCTCAAAAGAAAGTGTAGTTTTGAAAAATAGTTTAAGATTGAAGGAAAAGAATTCACCAATCAAATCAGTATTTCTCATTCACACCACATTAAAACTTCAAATTGAATTCAAATATAGTGGTAGTTATCGGTGCAACCCCTGTCCAGAAACCTGGATCTGGCCCTGGATATAGGGTAAGAACCCCAAATATGAGACCCTAACAGTTAAGATGCTTTATATATTTTTAATTATAGCATAAACAAACACTGTTGTTACTTTAATATATTCTATTGAATGTCTAATTTACGATACAAACTATTGGAATACATAAAAATATAACCATAAAATATTATATTGAAAAATGTGACCAAAGTCGCTACTCTGCCATTTTTATGAAGTGTACCTAATAAGAGACCCCGGCTTGGTAAACGTTGAGAACCACTGCTAATACAATATTAAGATGAAAATGACTCTGAAGTTATGCCCTCATCATGCTTTTCATAAAACGACGGTACAGAATACACCCAAAATTATGATTCAAATTAAAATTTAATTTTTTATATAAGTATAATGCTCTACAACGATTAGACATACACGACCTCGATATACGACATTGAACTAAACACAATTACATGCTTGAAGGTCTATTTCGATGCGTAGTTTTCGATAAATTCGAGAAAAATAAAAAAATATTGGAGCTAATGAGTATGTCATTCGGCCTAGTAACAGTGGACGGTTTTCATTTTGCTACAACAGTTGGCTTTCTTACACAATATACGATACTAGAGATATACACAAATAGAAATATGTACACAAGAGATTATAAGGATACACATAATCAAAATACGTGCATATCATTTTGGTACAGAGTGTACATACTAAAGATACCAAAATGTAAAATGAAATATTTAATGAAATGCCTCACGAATATGCCTTTGTGGCTAAAGGGGATTGCGCGAATGAGAATGCGGGAGGAAACGGGAAAATTCCGAGAAAATCTCCGGATATGACGTTGTACACTAATATCACATGCTCTGGGATCGAATTACAGATATCCCACACCAGAGGTAGCTCTTTACTACTAAACCAGTGTGCCCTTGGTAAAACGCGCAAAAGTATAATAATAACACACACCATAAAATGCAAACAGACGATAGAGCATACAAATGGAGAATTTTGCATAATACAAGGTATGATTAAAAAAAAAAGAGGTTACAGAGCATGAACACTTATGTTCTTCACCGAACTTAACAAAAATTTATTTTAGATTAATAACATGTCTATCCTGCTGCAGGTTCAAAGACTTCGTATTCTGATCATGTATATCCGAGAAGTAGACATTAAAAATGATGACTCGTCTGGAAAATTTGCCCCCGCCAAGTGAACTTTGTGGTGGACAAACACCGTGTGCGTGGGTTTTCTCGGGGTTCTCCCGTTTCCTCCCACTTTCTTCATTCCACAATTTCATTCATTACTCATCATCACCGTCTCCTTTAGCCTAACCGGCATAACCGTGGGACGTAAAACTTAAAGATTTCATTTCATTTTTTTTCGTCTGGAAAATTTGTCAAGACTAGAAGTGAAGTGAGGTCAGTGGTGCGGTACCTGTGGGCCAAAAATATTACACTTGCTGATATTCATGGACATACAGTAGAGGTGTACGGCGAGGGTTAAATTTCAAAGCAAAGTGTAGCGAAGTGGTGTCGTGTCTTCAAAGAAAGACGGACCAATACTGTTAATGACAAGTGACAACCCTGGACACAGAAGTAACCCAGTAATGACGTTACGCTTGGAACGACTGGAGTACTCCTTCTACAGAGCTCTGACCTAGCCTCAATGACTTTCACCTTTTCCCTGTTGTAAAGTTAAAAAAAAAAAAATTAAAAAAAAAATAGCTGGTCATCATTTTCTGGCATGTGATTGTATCAAAGCTGCTTCCTCGCGGTGGCTATGAGAACTTGATACGGCACTCTATGTAAATTGTATAGAAAATCTTATTTGTTGCAGTGATAAGCGGTTGAACAAAAACTGTAATTACATAGAGGACTATTGCTGAGCATAGGCGTGCGCAACGTGGGGGCCATGGCACCCCCATTAGACAAACTTTTTTTATGCAGAATTACTACAAACTGAGAAGAGATTACGTGTAAATTATTTCCCGTTTGCCTGTGTGCCGTGCGTCGCCGACGCAGCGACGGATGCAATGACGCTATCTTTTCTTAAGGGGGGGAGGGAAGAAGACATTCCATATGGTGGTACTTTAGATCTGGCACCCACATTCCCAGTCTTGCGCACGCTAGTGTTGTTGAGTGCCCTCTACCATCAGATGTGTTAACCTTCGAGCTATGTCTTACACATAAACCATAATAAGCTTTGATTTTTTTTTTCGATTATCCCTCGTAGTAGGTCATTGCATAAGTAGTGTACGCAATGGCGGTTGAGAAACATAATATGCAAAAATAAATACCGTATTTAGAATGTTAAGATACCTATATATATATATATATATATATATATATATATATATATATATATATATATATATATATATATATATATATATATATATATATATATAATCCTTCCTTGACTGACTTCTGCGTATGCCACTGCATTGGATACCATCAAGACATCTAAATAATATAGAGAGAACACATTCCTTTCACACGAAACACGCACAAAGAGAAACATTTTAGTACAGGAGACCTTGGAAAATGGACATAAGGCTAGGCCAAGAAATTAAAAACACCTTATACGACAGAATCTTCCGCAGATATATAACGAACACAAATCCTAATTGAATAGGTTTGGTATACGATAAGATCAATTATCGATCCCCCCTCCTCCTCCACTCCGCAACCCTAACCATTGAACCTTCGAAGTCATTACGGTATAAAGTTATGAGGATTGCATAGTTTTAGTATTGATAATAGCAACAAGAAAAATCAATCACTCAATTACCACAGAAATTGCTGGCTCATTACGTCATTTTGTGTGCATCGTGAGTTGGATCGTTCATCACCAAAGCAAAAACAAAAAAGCCACTCCTCACACTTGTCCAGGCGAGTGAGCATGCTTGCAGTCGAGCGAAGAAGTATCACTTAAGCAACGCACTATGCATGACATTCCACACTGCTTAAGTACCTGTGAAATTTCTTTTTGCTTTCTTTAGCTACCTTCACTGCATGAGTATCATATATATCATGTCACAGATGGAAGATGCTATCAACACATGAAGAACGCGTACAATAATTGTTCATTTGTTAACCACTCGTATTAGACATACACGTTTTTTGTATGCCTATCTAATTCTCCGACTCCAACCTTACAATATCTGTATGGCGTAATGAATGGGTCATCATTCTTCAAGTCCTATAACTATTAGTTATCTATTTGCTAGCGTTAGAGTGTTAATGTAATCCATGTTATAATGTATGCAATATATTTCCATATGTTCAACATAAAAGGTTTAACGTATTACTTATTTACAAGACTAAAGAAAACAACAACAAAAACTCTCTTTACAACCTTCAGCATGCATTATGAACGAATCCATCAACTCTCAGAGTTGAAAGCGAGAAATTTGGACAGAAAAATGTTTTTGTCACGAAAGCATGGGATAAAAAATATTTTTGGTAATGCGTATCCAAAGGGAGGAGGGGGAAGAAGAGTTCAAAATTTATTTATTTATTTATGGCCAATTATAGAGTATCTCACAATTTTCCGTTGATAGACTATGAAAGTCGGTATATATAGTACACTGTTTAGAAATAGCCCAATACGTGTTCCAGCGTTTTCGAAAATTCCTCTTTTAAAGGGGGAAGGGAGCAATTTGTATAACATCCAAATGTCTTATTCTTTATGTAGAGCAAAGCTAGACAAAGATATGTTAAATTTTAGGTGGGAAATTCATTGTTTTAATTCTTAATCAAAATAAGAGAATAAGTGTTCCAGCATCGAAAATTCTGCTTCTAAAAAGGTACAATTTTCACGTTTCCGGTTTTTGTAGATCATTAAACCTTTTTCTTCTTCTGCGATCTGCAGCGTCCCCGCCCAACCGTGAAACATGGCGGCAGCTCTGTGATGCCATGGGTCGTAATATCCTGGTATTCCTGTATGACGCTTATCGCCCGTAATTATGTCGCCATTTAAGGGCACAATGCGCATCCTATGGTTCTTCAGATATTTTTCCTGGCAATGGCGCAATATTCCAAGATGATAATGAACCAATTCACACAGCTGGAGCTATTTTGGGGTCATGTGAACAACGTCCAGATAAAGTTGAACATCTCCCCTGGCCCGCTCAATCTCCAGATCTGAATCTATCTGGCAATATCTAAAGCCTGTGACAAACATCTTGTCATTTCAGCTGAACGAATAAAACGCAAGCTCTGGCGCGACGTTGCCAAATGGTAAAGCGGAGTGGCTATGGCTAAGCAGACAAACTAGAGTGCGATCAGGTGACAGGAGATAGACGTGGATGTGTACAAAATAAACGTGGCAATACCGCTGGACTCTCATTTGCTAGCAGCATTTAAAGGGAATTTGGAGCGTTGCCTTCAAATGCCAAGATGTTTGTCACGCCATTTAGTTCGTTTTGGAGACACGAACGCAGCACACATTTCCGCTTCCATCGTCTCTCATGGAACTCAACGATGAAAGAATGAAATTTAAAAAAAGTCAGTTTAACGTCCCACAATTACGCCCCTTAGGCTAAGGGAGACTGATGATTAAGGCAAGTCAATGATAATGGAAGAATCAGTGGAATGAAATGTGAGAGGAAACGGGAATATCCCGAGAAAACTCACGGACACGATGTCTTCCACCACAAACTTACTTGGGCTGGGGATCGAACCGGGGGCCCAACGCATCAGAGGTAAGCCACTATGCCCCCTTCAATGGAATTGAATGATCCAGTACACATGAAATAGTGTAATATTCCACTTGCTATGATTCACAACCTCTATGACTCCATTTCACATAGTATCGTTCTTCGGACGAAAGGCGATCCAGCGTCATATTAATCCGCTATGTCACGCTTTCTTCAGGTGATTTCAGTAAATTAAAAAGTACTTGTATGTTTCTAAGTGTTACCTCATTGACAAAATAGACCAACTCTGTCATTATTATATGAGTATATTAAATCATGAATGAACCTTTATAGGTAGCCACTGACACAACAGTTCTCATTTATATTCAGATGTTCTCAAAATGCCCTGTTCTGATATTTTTAGTGCCAAAAATATATCGTTACTTCAGGGTTAATGATTGTACTGACCTTTCTTTTTCTTCTGCACAGGGTCTTCAGGCAGAAAACATGGGTTGTCGAATGCGTATTGGTCTCCAGTCTCAGGGTCCGCTGTCACTAAGGTCAAATGCTTGCCTGAAATAATCAAAAGGAAAATATACATAAGAATTACATATATTCATTTTTCACTATCTGACAGAAATATTAAACATATAAGACTCGTATTTTCACATTTTTAATACTGTATCTATATGACGATATATCTGGGGCTGAGAAGTAAAGTCGTATAAGTCATAAACTATTAATTTCACAGGAGAAGCGAAAAAGTGTTTTCAAGACAATATTTTGTTGAATTATGTCGATTGTTTATTGACGGAAAAATTGTTCACTTCCTACGTTCCAGTTGTCCACATCTCAAAACGTTCCTGGTGTTCCTCGTACTAATGTAAGTAAAGAAAAATATGATAACTCAATTTCGGCCAAAAAGTGACTTGGCATAGTTTACATATCAGCCCCAGATATATCATATGTGAAACTCAGCGCATAGCCTGTAGACTAAATTAATAAGAATTTTAGGAATAATCCATAACACTGCATCAAAAGATTGCGATCTTGGTCAAGAATTTTAGGAATGATCCTCCCTTTAAAAAAAAAAAAAAAAAAAAAAAAAAACATCAAAAGATTGCGATCTTAGCCAATAATCAATTTTGGGGTCAGGGGCCACAAAATTTTTGAACAGCCCCTAAATCGAGTTTTCGTATTTTCTACGAAATAAGCACATCATACTGAGTTAAGAGTCTTCATCCCGGCGAAATTAAAATACCGCTAATTTTACAGTAATTATGTGATATCTTCAAATAAATAAAAGATAATTGAAATATGGAACAAGATCGCCTTAGACAATATTATTTTGCGTGAGGTACCGTTATCACAAGTCACCTAGTGGCTTTCTGTTTTCAGCCGTTTAGAAACGCGAAAATAAATGCCGATTTTCAAAATGGCTCAAAATCGAAAGCAGAGAAGTGAGTCGTGATAACGGTTTCTCATGTAAAATATTATTGTCTAGGGCGCTCTTGTTCCACATTTCAATCATCTTTTATCTATTTGAAGATATCACATAATTACTGTAAAATTAGCGGTATTTTAATTTCGCCGGAATGGAGACTCTTAAGTGATAGTTTGGCCTTGGCTACACTATATGTAGTTCTCCAGATATAAGACGCACAAGAAAATTTTTAATTGAATGAAATATATTGGATCTTGGATCAGGGGCCACAAAATTTTTGAACAGCCCCCAAAATCGAGTTTCGTATTTTCTACAGAAGAACCACATCATACTGAGTTAAGTGATAGTTTGGGTTTGGTTACACTATACGTAGTTCTCCAGATATAAGCGTACAAGAAAATTTTTCATTGAAATACATTGGATGTTTTGATCCAATAAAAAGGACAAATAAAGTGCTGAAACAATTATATTTACAAACTTTGATTGAAATGTATAGAAAGAATCAAAGAGAATTCTATTACGCATTCAAAAGTATGGAGAAGAGAGTTCGGGAAAAGTCAACACAGGCTGAAATCCAAGCATTGAAATTAAATATGCGATTCATGAAACGGCTACCTGTTGGAATTTACGCCAACCAACAGGAAAGAACAGAAGTGCTTTCAAAAGACAGAAGACAATATTTTTATGTTAAATATTTAGCTTCTCTCAGTTCTTCTAGAACTAACACTTGGGAAAAGAATAACAAAAAGTTACAATAAAATAATAAATCCCCTAAAAAAAAGTGTAAACATTTCATTTGCAACAGAGAGTGCATTCTCGTATACAAAGTAGGTACTTCGCACAATAGCGACATCACAGGTATTGAGGTGGTTTGGTCACGTCTAACTTCACGGAAGTCTTTTCAACTTCCCCTCCACATATGGAGGTGCTGTTGGCATCCTTTGACCCCCTCATGACCTTATGCAAACACCAAATACTCTACGTACACAGAGCTTTATTCCATTTAAGCCAACTAGAAAGTCACTAACCTCTCTAAATGTAGACAAAAAGACTCAGCTTTGTCTTAAAGACTCCTAACAATATGCTGCACAATCACAAATATACATACTAGAACATAATGGCAGATTTACTGTCTTTGGAAGTTCGATTTTCCCATGAGTGTCACATGAGTAATAGATCCTCTACATACGCTGAATACATTCTTGTCTTTGCAGATTTGTTCACCAACCCTCTGTAATGTTCTGCGAGCAAATTTTCTTCAACTTGAGAACCTTTCAAACAGAAGGGTCATTTAGGAGTCAGAGGAGCAATGTGGGAGGAAAATTTTAGAAATAAATACATTATAATCAATAACATAGTAATAAACAAATAAAACAGATCAAAATCTAGTTCAGTGATTCTAACCCAATTCCTATCACGTCCCCCATTTTACTACATCCTCTTGCCAGCCACCCCCTTATAATTTCTGATTTGTAATAAGCTTGTGTAGGATTTTTAATTACACAGTGCGGAGATCTCACGACATTCATCTATTTCTATAATAGTAGAATCTATTTCTTGTATGGGGGGCGCGGTGGCTCAGTGGTAGAGCCTTCACCTCCGGTGTTTGCTGTCACTGGTTCGATCTCAGCTCGCGCCGTGTGGACTTTGTGTTAGACAAACACCGTGCTCGTGGGTTTTCTCGGGGTTCTCCCGTTTCCTTTAGCCTAACCGGCATAATCGTGGGACGTAAAACTTAAAAGATTTCACTTCATTTTTCTATTTCTTGTATATAAGCCTGTAACTTCCCTAAAAGCGAATGGATTAAAACCAAATTTGGTCAGTTCATTCAAATTACAAATATCCAATCCGATTCGTTATACCGTTTCAAAATGGAGGCCGTTTGAAAATTTTAAAACTTCATAACTCCCTTAATATGATAAAAAAATAAAGTGGTTTCTAATTTTGGTTAAAAAACTTGGACAGTTGTTAAAAAAAGTTATTGATTATTTTAAATAACTTGATAATGTGTGTCACGAAAATTGAACCGGACATTGGCGTACTACTGAAATTACACCATGCTCATGTATCTTATTAGCTTTCAATTTTAATTGTACTTCAATAGGCAGGTTTTGTTGCATTTGTATTTTTCTGGTATTTCAATACGCAGTTCTCATTAGTTTCATATTGTACCTTTTTCATTTAAATTGATTTTTCAACAACTTTGCACCTGTTGAAAATGTTTAGTAGAACTATTTTTTGTTGTTCTTAACAGCATGTATAAAAATAAAAATATGCCTATCAGAACGAAATTCAAAATATCATTTAAAAATATTATCCAGTATTAGATTCTAATTATAATTATCTCTTCCGTTTATCTTCGCGACCCCCAGGTTGAGAAACCCTGCTTGAGTTACATCGGTGGAAAGACCTCCAAGCAAAACACAAAATGACGCTAGTACTTCCAAACACTACGGACTTCAAATAAACGAACTTTCAACACTCATCCTGTATGTGAACATTAGAAAGTCAAGACAGGACAATAGTTTTGAATGTAATGGGTACATACATATGCTGGGAGGAGCCAATCCAAGCTTTGGGGGCGGAGGGGGTCCAATCCTACAAGCAGGCATGTAGCCAGGATTTAGTAAAGGTGAGGGGTCCGTGACATGAAATACTGTGGTTATCACACCAGGAGCTCGATCAATCCAAACTATTTTACTGGTAACATATGTTGATTTGTTAGGACAATAAAATGAGGACATGTTAGTAAGTGTTTTGATAAACTATGAAGAAATTTCGAGTAAAAGAATATACAAAAAGTATTCAAAAAGATTTCACAGTGTCTACGTACCTTCCTCTGTTCATTCAATTCTAACAATTTTTCTTTCATTATGACCTTAACTATTATAAAAAGTACATATGTATCTACTACTATTATAAAAAGTACATATCCAATAGTGTCTTGTAAAATATTTTACAATATCTACGTATGTTCCTTTTTCTCTTGAATCAAATAATAACATAAATTTCTTTCCATATAACTTTTTATTTTCATTATTTCGTCAACTGTCTGTTTGAAATGACAGGTTAAAGGAGCAGTAGAAAACTGTTTCTGAAATAACATGTTTGATACTACAGAGAATCTATGACAAAAAAAAAAAAAAATGTCCACGCTGTTACAGAACGGCACTATGCTTTTGAAAGCTTGAAATTTCCATGAGTAGTAGCAGAAATTATGAGAATTCCGTAACTTTTCTGGAAATTTTAAATTCCTTGACTTTTCCAGGATATCCGCTCATTCGCCACCATGTATTGAAAGTAATACAAATCTCCTCATAAGAAAGAGTAACCAAAAGCTTATAACTTTTTTATTTTTAACACTGATTCTTCTTTTTTCCCGTTTCTTTTTGTTTCCTCCTTCCTTAATTTTTTTCATTTCTGGTTTAGAAGGGGGGATCCGCCCCCCCCCCTCTTGGCTACGTGCCTACTACTACAAGCCAATACGTCTATGTAGTATTAAACGGTTATTATTCTAGACCTGAAAAGATGATAAACAATTGTAAAATACTTCCGCCTATATTTCCAGAAAAAAAAATGATAGAACTACTGTAAATTGTTTTTATAAGCTAAAGAATACAGATGAAGTGTAACATCAAATTTTCACGTTACATCAATCATTTCCCTGTTAAACAAGTAGCCTATATTTTTATTGAGAAAGTGTCCAATTTTATGTTGAGATACCAAGTTTTGAAGGAGTTCGGACCAGGTGGATACCCCGTGGGTGCACTTTGATCAGAGATGGACTGGGTCAGTGGGTCGTGGGTCAACAGAACGTAACCCACTGAGACCCATCACCCACCGTAACCCACTCTGACCCACCGACTAGAGGTCTGCACGGGCTGGGGCCTACAAAGCATATATCACTTCGGGCCCGGGACGGGCTCGGGCCGTGAATTTTTTAAATATACAACGATATTTCTCGGCCTTTTCGGGCCTAACTTTGTAAATATACGATACTATACAACGATATATATTGCAGCGCACCTTCTAAAGAACTTTTTTAAGCACAACTGCAAAATTAAACCTCTAATTGCTGTAAACAAAAATACAATTTTGCATAAATTATTAAGTTTCTGTAATTCGGGCTCATTTGATTTATTACCCGAGCTCGGGCCGGGCCCGGGCTAAAAATTCCGGCCCGTGCAGACCTTTACCACCGACCCACACTACACAATGCATTGTAGACAGCATTTTCTGAACACTGGTAAATTTGTCTACGTTTTACTTTCAAGGCCTCCATTTTTCTTTCTTTTTTCATTTGTTTCTATTTACTTACCTGAGATGAGTATAAGTGAAAAAGGAAATTCGAGCACTTTTGGGTATTCATATTTAATTGTAATAAAAGCAATACTCTTTATGACTACTTGGCTTTCGAGAACATACAACCTATGAGTTTTTATAGGAGTTGAATACTGGAAAAAGTATAATTTTGAATCGTCTCTAATATGCCCATTATTATATGAAAAACTGAATGTAACTATGCATACCTGAACATTATGGCGAAATAGCAAAGCCAACTAAAATGACTTTTGGTACAGTTAGGCCTCAATCCCACCTGGGATATTATCATATCACTTTCATTATAATGCATATACTAAGGGGGGAGTGGGGGTCCGAATTTTTGCGAAAAATTGAGTATCTCACGAGCAGTTTCCACAGAACGTGTCCTAGCATTTTCTACAAATTTTCTTTTATGGGGGAGCCACTTTTTATATATGGAAAGTTGATAGTGAGTTGATAT
Source organism: Thermobia domestica (assembly GCF_964235325.1). Classification (NCBI taxonomy): domain Eukaryota; kingdom Metazoa; phylum Arthropoda; class Insecta; order Zygentoma; family Lepismatidae; genus Thermobia; species Thermobia domestica. The sequence goes on from NC_137462.1 coordinate 268,012,091, forward strand.
GTAAAAATAATCGAAAACGATCGATATTAGTTTCGAACCCATAGTTTTCGGGTTCGCTGAGATGCATAGTAACAATCTCTAAGTCGTTCAAGTGTAAGTTTATTCCCATGAGGGGAAGGGGATCAGAATGGGTCATGTTAGGTCAAAGTGTGAGGTGGGTCATGGTGGGTTGTGGGTTAGAGAGAGTCACGGTGCGTGGTGGGTCAGTGAATCATAGGTCATTTTTATTGAACCCACGCCATCTTTATTGTCCTCCACAAACTCATATCCATGGGAGTATTCATAGTCAAACAGAGCCACCGTGTCCCCCTCTTCCCAAATTTATGCATAGCATCCTTTGGAAGCCTAGCATCATCTAAACTGAGGGGAGTGTAAAAATAAAATTTAAAAAGGAAAAAAGAAAAAAAAAAGAACATGTTTACCAACTTGAAAGTATACCATCTCCAATCACTTTGAGTGTAGTTCTTTTTATATACATATAAATCTGATTGTATGCACGATTTTCTCACAGCTATACGTAATTCCATTGTAGCGTTTCTTTCCAATTTGTTCATTATCATGAAATCTGTCACGTGCTAATAAATTTTACAAAAGGTTCTCACACCTCGTGCCAATCTTGTGGTATCTGATCAAAATAAACACAGGAATTGAACCGTGGCAATGTTAGCACTTTACAGAATAAACCTTACGCTTACATAATCATAAGTGAAATACCACTTTTACACAGAAATTCCATAATACATAGGGTCTATATAAAGCTATTGTCTTATATATATATATATGAAAAAGAAACTTATCCAATTATTTTCGTGGTGATGCAAGAAATTGTATATAATTTTTGTGTCTATCAATGTTTATTGCCTGATACACACAAATAAGTCTGACAATGCATGTGTATACCTAGGTACAATAAAACTTACATTCTAAACTATATCACAAGAAAAGAAAACATTCAAGTTGTGATGGTTACATCACTAACACGCGACAAAAAAAAATGTATTTTTGTTTATTTGCTACATGACATCTCTTTAACACTAGAATTCATCCATTCAAAGGAAGGGATATAAAGCGGGTCCATTTAGTTGTAGTGCGACATCTTCAAATTTGAAATTTACCTAGCTCAGAATTTTGTCCAATTTATGTCCAACCAAGAAAAAATTTCTACTATTTAAATAAATGAGGGAGGCCCATTTCAAAATTTGGCCACTTCGATCACTTGTAGTGCGACATCTTCTAATTCGAATTTAAACTAGCTTGGTGGTACAAACATCTACAAAAAATGGGGAAAATTCTAAGCTAGTTAGAATTCGAATTTAAAGATGCCATACTACTGGTGATCCAAGTAGCCAAAATTTTGAAATAACCCTCCTTTGTTAATTTGAATGGTAATCTAGATTTTTTTTCTTGGTTGAACAAAAATGTACAAAAATTGGACAAAATTCTGAGCTAGGTAAAATTTGAATGTAAAGATGACACACTACTGCTGAACGAAGTGGCCAAAATTTTGAAATGGTTCTCCTTTGTTAATTTGAATGGTACAATTTTTTCTTGGTTTTGACAAAAATGGACAAAATCCTGAGCTAGGTAAATTTTAAATTTGAAGATGTCACACTACAGGTGATCGAAGTGGCCAAATTTTGAAATGGTCTTCCCTCGTTTATTTAAAAGGTAGAAAATTTTTCTTGGTTGGACAAAAATTGAACAAAATTCTGAGCCAGTTAACTTTCGAATTTGAAAACGTCGCACTACAATTAAATGGGCCCATATGAAGCTCCTTTGTGGAGGTCTAAGACACTTCAGTGTATGACGTTTGGCTGTTGTTTCGGTAGAAGGGCATTTCGTTATATAAAAAATTTGTTAAGGATTACTTTCAAGGTATGTACTTAGTGATGAATGTACATTCATGAAATTTGGTGGGAACCAGTTTTCGGATGCGAGTAAGCGATTTACCTACGTTTCGTCTTTTTTTTTTTTTTTTAATCATATACAAAGCGACTGCGGATTTTGGGGGAGGAGGGAGGACTTTTTAATGACTTGAAAACTGATCTGGAATTCTCGTGATATATATGAATTTTCTAATTGCATTTTAAAACAAGTAACACCAGAGAGTAATAACAGTAGCAATAGGAAGAGAGCATTAATTGTATGTTCGTAATGAAGAGTCATAAATTGAAGAAAAAGAGACAATTAGTTCACACAGAATATATACAATAAAACTAGAAATCTTAAAGAAAAGAAAAGAAAAGAAAAGAATTATCTGAGTTTTGTGATTTACTTAGATCACTGAAAACAAAACACACATATCTGATCGAATCCCCCAAAGATATTCAGAAGTCGGCAACCATTCCCAAAGATCTCATTGCCAGGAACTCAAGTACCACAATCTGAAATCTGCGAAAGTGAGCTTTTATCAACCCCCCCCCCCCCAAGCTATTTTCACTGAAATGACACTGAACCCTAAAGAAGAATTTTATTGTGGAAATGGACTTCTTTTCTTTCATAGTTTAAATCGAGGTTTTCTATCTTTAGGTGCACAACTCGGTACCAGTCACTCCAGGCCCGTATTTATCTATTATGCGCCCCTGTGCTCTAAATAATTTTCCTCCCCCCCCCCAAACACACACCCGCACAATCTTACGTCTCAAACAACAAAACAAGCAGTAATTTTGCAAACATACCTGCTCTTGTTGAATAGCAGTTTAAGTATTAAAAGTTACAAAGGTTACAACGCAATTTTAAATGGACTAATTCTCTCAATGATGATTGTGATGTGGTTTTCTGCCCTAAGGTAGGTGACCATTGGTGTGCATCACTGTGAGACACCAATAATTATTGGTCCTGCAATAAGTGATAAGAAAAATAATTGTTTACATTATTCACCGTCAGTAATGGTTTAATAGCATCTATTTTAATAATACAATAAGCTGTCTGTCTGTATGTAGCGTTTTTCAACTCTAGGAACATAAAAGATCGAAACATGAAATTTTAATATGATTTAAAGCTCTCACAGAAATGATCCAAATGACTTGTTCCAGGTACCTAGGTTACACCCTAGCTGATATATGATGGTCCAAAGTTCTCATAAAAATAACAAGGGGTCATAATCGAATAGACCACTATTAGAGTTGAATTCACAGTTTACGGGGTCGCTGAGTTTAACGCTATCATTTTTCATGATGTTCAAGTTCATCCTCACCCCTTGCGGTGGGGGTGGGAGAGGATGACTTTTTAAAAATAACCAGATAAGGTAGCTAATTACTAACTACTGTAATTACAGAGAATTAAACACATTAACACATTTTCTCGCACTTGCTCGGGACTTTGCGGATTGCTACTTTTAAATATTACTATTTTATGAATCTTTAAAAAAAAAAAATCCAAAATTTTGCGGCCATGTGCTCGAGCACAGAATAGCACTTACCTAAATACGGGCCTGAGTTATTCGTATCACTAAGTAATATTATTAATAATTATTTTATATCAAAATAAATTCAATGTAAAAATTGATGAAAATGGTCGATGATGATATATGTTGGCGGATGAATCTCGATTTAAAATTTACGTAATACGAAACGTTTATGTGAAACATTTTTAGTTCTGGTATTGCTACGCTGCTGCTGTACAAATTTGTTAATACGACAGCCACAGAAATGCTTTAGTTTTACATTTAGGGGGTTTCTTTAATCATAGTAACTTAAAAAAACGAAAACCAAACATTCCCTTTACATTAGTTTTCGCAGAGAAAACGGCTATCCTTTCTTGATATGCAAACGTTAATGATTCTTTCAAACTACACACTTACAAAATGTAATAGTTGAATTTTTTTAAAATCCTATGTTTATCAATTTGACCTAGTTCAATGTGAAGAACATGCAATGCAATGCAAGCCTTGTTGATAACCCAAATGCACAAAAGAAAGAATAAAAGAAGAAAGGGCCAGCTACAGTTCAAGGGTGACTTTTAAAAAGCACTTATAATTAATAGAAGCCAGGGCGTGTTATTTTAGGGCAGAAGGTATTGTACGCTTTATAAAGGCGCAATGGATACGCTGGACGGAAAATGTAGAAAACATGTAAGGAGAATAGATAGTAAAGAAGATACTACATGAATACAGATTTTCCATCAGAAGAAGAGATAAACCAAGACAAAGATGACAAGAGAATGTAAACAGCGATTTGAGAATAATGAAAGTGAAGAGCTAGAAAGAAGAGGTAAAGAACAAAGAAAAATGGAGGTGCCTTGCAGGGGCAGATCCTGAAGGCAAAAACTAGGGGGTTGCCAGAACGCAGACTGTGAAAGGTATATCATGAGTTTACTACAAAATTTTAAAAATAGCTATATAAATAATATCTTAAATTATTTTTGTCGCTGAAAAACCTGAGGAGGTGGGGGGCTAGGCTAGTTCCTCAGCACCGGACTAGATTTGCCAGTGGGCACCTGGTGAATAAAGCCAAAGCCCACTCAGGTCTGTAAAGTTTTATGGTAAGGCAAGGGTAAGGTATTATGTATTATGCAACACTAAAATAGTGTTAGAGATATAAGAACAGGGTGAACTAGTGTTCCACGAAAAAGTCGCAAAATTTCTCGTTTTGTCTCGAATTTAAAAAAAAAAAAAATACTTCTCGTCTCGCTTTCGAGATGACATGAGAAATTCTCGGTTTCGTGTGCAACATTAATGATGACAATCGGGGAGATAGTTGAAAGAAACAAGTAACGAACTCCGCTCTATAATGATGTTGGTCCCAGCATCCTCCACACGGGACATAAAATATGACGAAATTATTATTTCTTTACAACTTTAAAATCAGACTGGCAGCATTGAAAACTGTTTACAGGGGATGATCATAGATGGATCATTCCTTGTAAACAGTTTTCAATGTTGCCCGTCTGATTTTAAAGTTGTACAGAAATAATAATTTCGTCATATTGTATGTCCCCTGTGAGGGACATCGGGACCGACATGGACATGGACCGACAAGCCAGTATTAACGGCGAGAGGCGCCTGATGTGCTGACTGCATATCACTCTCAAAGACAAGAGAGCTACAATCTGGGTGGTATGCTGCTGCGTCAGGATTGTTTGTTTTTAATGAAAAGTAGTCAGAAGCGGCTCGTGAGGGAAGTCATCCCGGATAAAATAATTTTTTCTCGCTTGAAACTAAAATAAAACTCTATAACAATTAATACTTTCGATAACCTTTATTCAATTAGCTCTAAACGTTAAAACTTTAATTTTTAGCCATGGGCTTCCCTCACGAGCCGCCTCTGAAAGTACCACTGCGAAAATACTGACAGCACACATTTAAGCATGATTGGAGCTATGGCTCCCGAAGGGAAATTTCGTACCTTCGAAGCGAAAATTTTCCTCAGCCCACTCTGTTACATCATCATCGAGTTGGAGCATAAATCTCTTTAAACGAAGAGATTTCAATCAATCTTCAAACATTTTATACGCCTTTTATTATTAATATTTTTACTTTTTATCTTCTTCTTCTTCTTCTAGTCTTTCTCTCTTCTTATGTATTATTTTCAAGAAGGTTAAGGCCTGTGTTGCATGGAAAATATAGTTCCAAGACATGTTTCTGGGTGGTCTTCATGTTTGCTGTTTGAAGTACAATATGACAAACTATAGTTAACCACAACAAATACATAATATAAGCGTGGGAAATTGCAAATTTTATTTTACTTTTTTAAAAATATAGATGCTAAGGTATGTGATCTTCAGTTGCGCTAGAGGATGCAGGTGAAGGCACAAGCACTGAACTGTCGTTTTCTTTTTCCCTCTTTCTCAATTGGAGATCATGTAGTTGTGTTACACACAGGTTAGTGGTTTTCCTTTTTTACATACTTTTCTGTAGCTTACAATAGTTCAACCATGTTCTCAAATCTTGCGACTTAACTCATTTCCCGACGTCATACAATGGTGACATTTTGTATAAGCTCTTCTTTAACTCACAATGGTTCAAGTGTGTCCTCAAATATTCCAACCTTAATTTAATTCATTTTCTGACGTCACCTAATGGCGACATTTTTGTATAAGCTCTTCTTTAACTCACAATGGCTCAAGCGTGTCCTCAAATGTCCCAACCTTAATTTAATTCATTTTCTGACGTCATCTAATGGCGACATTTTTGTATAAGCTCTTCTTTAACTCACAATGGTTCAAGCGTCTCCTCAAATGTCCCAACCTTAATTTAACTCATTTTCCGACGTCATACAATGGCGACATTTTTGTATAAGCTCTTCTTTAACTCACAATGGTTCAAGCGTGTCCTCAAATGTCCCGACCTTAATTTAATTCATTTTCCGACGTCATACACTGGTGACATTTTTGTATAAGCTCTTCTTTAACTCACAATGGTTCAAGCGTGTCCTCAAATGTCCCAACCTTAATTTAATTCATTTTCCGACGTCATCTAATGGCGACATTTTCGTATAAGCTCTTCTTTAACTCACAATGGTTCAAGCGTGTCCTCAAATGTCCCAACCTTAATTTAATTCATTTTCCGACGTCATCTAATGGCGACATTTTTGTATAAGCTCTTCTTTAACTCACAATGGTTCAAGCGTGTCCTCAAATGTCCCAACCTTAATTTATCTCATTTTCCTACGTCATACAATGATGAAATTTTGCCCATGCTCTTCTTTAACTCACAATGGTTCAAGCGTGTCCTCAAATGTCCCAACCTTAATTTAATTCATTTTCCGACGTCATCTAATGGCGACATTTTTGTATAAGCTCTTCTTTAACTCACAATGGTTCAAGCGTGTCCTCAAATGTCCGAACTTAATTTAACTCATTTTCCGACGTCATACACTGGTGACATTTTTGTATAAGCTCTTCTTTAACTCACAATGGTTCAAGCGTGTCCTCAAATGTCCCAACCTTAATTTATCTCATTTTCCTACGTCATACAATGATGAAATTTTGCCCATGCTCTTCTTTAACTCACAATGGTTCAAGCGTGTCCTCAAATGTCCCAACCTTAATTTATCTCATTTTCCTACGTCATACGATGATGAAATTTTGCCCATGCTCTTCTTTAACTCAGTTTGGATAAAACTGTAGAAGTTTGCTTATAAGATTTTTTTCGAAGTCCTTTGTTTATGGTGGATTTCAAAAGAAATGTGTTATATATGGAATTTAAGGTATTTAGTTTTTAAGTTAATCTATAAATAATATAGCGAGAGAAAGAGAGGACTGAATTTTATGTTTAACTTCCAAGAAAGAATTTGTATTTTTTTTTCAACTTGTAAAGAGAAATGAAATATTTGTTTCACTTTTCAGGAAGAATTGAAATTTTTGTCTACATTTTCAAAGGAAATTAAATGTTTACTTAAAGTTCCAAAGTTAATTGAATTTTCTTCATACTTCTAAAGAAGACTGAAATTTTTGCTTAAACTTTCACAGAGAATTGAAATTTTTGTTTATATTTTGAGTAATTGATTTTTTTTTTTTTTTTGTTTAAACTTACAAAGAGAATTGAAGTTTTTGGTTAAACTTCCGAAGGAAATTGAGATTAAAAAGATATACAGAAAGAACTGAAATTCATTTTTTATTCCAATGAAAATTGAAATATTTCTATAAACTTTCGAAGATAACTGAAATTTTTGTTTAAAATTTCAAAGAGAATTAACATTTTTGTTTAAATTTTCACCAAGAATAGAAATTTTTTTGTTGTTTACAGTTACAAGGAGAATTGAAGTTTTCGGTTAAGCTTCCAAAGAGAATTAAGATTTAAAAAAACAAAGAATTGGCATTTTTTAAAATTTCAAAGAAAATCGAAATATTTGTTTTAACTTTCGAAGAGAACTGATTTTTTTTTAAATTTCAAAGAGAATTAACATTTTTGTTTAAATTTTCACCAAGAATTGAAATTTTTTTGTTGTTTACAGTTACAAGGAGAATTGAAGTTTTCGGTTAAACTTCCAAAGAGAATTAAGATTTAAAAAAACAAAGAATTGGCATTTTTTAAAATTTCAAAGAAAATCGAAATATTTGTTTTAACTTTCGAAGAGAACTGATTTTTTTTTTTAAATTTCAAAGAGAATTAACATTTTTGTTTAAATTTTCACCAAGAATTGAAATTTTTTTGTTGTTTACAGTTACAAGGAGAATTGAAGTTTTCGGTTAAACTTCCAAAGAGAATTAAGATTAAAAAAAAACAAAGAATTGGCATTTTTTAAATTTCAAAGAAAATCGAAATATTTGTTTTAACTTTCGAAGAGAACTGAATTTTTTTTTTAATTTCAAAGAGAATTGAAATTTTTTGTTAAATTTGCGAAGAAAATTGAGATTTTTAAAAAAAATCTCAGAAAGAATTGAATTTTTTTTTTATTCCAAAGAAAATTGAAATATTTGTTTAAACTTGGAAAGAAGACTGCAATTTTTGTTTAAAATTTCAGAGAATTGACATTTTTGCTTAAATTTTCACAGAATTTAATTTTTTGTTTAAAATTACAAGGAGAATTGAAGTTTTTGGTTAAACTTCCAATAAAAATTTAGTTTTTTAAAAATTTTCCAGAAAGAATTGAAATTCTTCTTTAAACTTCCAAAGAAGAAATATTAATTAATGAACGAATGAAAGATTAACAAGGTAAGGAAACGCATTTGCTTGAAATTAATTATTAGCTGGTTCAAGTGAAATTTCTCGTTCCTTTCAGCAGCGAGACTATATAAAACGTTGAACTACAGTTCAATGTGAGATCCGAACTACGTAAGCTCGAGACATATACCAGCCTTTACTGCCTTTACTTAGCATCCTATATTGTTTGGAATCGAATATGCAACTATAGAACCTTGTACTTTCGTTAGTATTAGAAGTAATGAAATTATGGCTCGAAGTAAATGAAATTATACATAAAAAGGATCGAAAATGACCAATATAAGTGTCGAATCCATAGTTTTCGCGGTTTCTGAGATGAACAGTGAACCTTCCGATACCGTTTAAATCAAAATTCAGCCTTTTATGTGCAAAATGAAACATATTTTCCCCGTGCGAAGAACGAGAATTCTGCTAATGATTAGCTAACTATAAATTCTTTTAACAGCTGTTTTGATCACGTTTGGAAATTGCTAGTCCTTTGAAGCAGCTAATAATTAGCGAACATGAAAGTCATTGAATATTAGTTGCAATTCATGTTTATATGCTTACATACTTGTACATTTATTTCTAAACATGCAATTTCACATATTGATACTAATATAATATTGTAAAATACGTTCAAGGCTGCCAATAAAAATAAATTATAAAGGCCTTATTTTTTCCACCTCCGCCCATTCAAATTACATATAATGAACTACAAGTAAAAATCAAAAGTTATAATAATGTCCCTTTATAACCAAGAAGCAAGTTTAACTTTAAGGTTACTGTTTTACGACTCACATCCTTTGTTATTATTACTATTATTGTTATTATTATGGGAAGTTATTAAATAATTATCTCGTACTTTATATATGATGAAATCAAAGTTATAATATGCTGTAACTAAGATTGCTCACGAAAATGTTCTGTTCCCATATTAGCTCCTTTCATAGCATTTAAAGAAGGGAAAGTACTTTCTCACAATATTCTCATTAGAAAACAACAACAAATGAAAGCAAAAGCTAAACACCTTCGGGTCATCTCTCGTAAGTACATGAAAGTTCTCAAATATTGCAGTTTAACAAGCGATGACAGAAAAATACATAAATGAGATACTTAGCTTCCGTGGAATGAAGAAAATGGCAAACTTACATTAGAAGGTAGACATAAGAACATGACACGGATAAAGAACTGCTTTAAACGTCGCATTCTTTAGTCCAACAATTTGTGTTAGAGATGACACCCACAGTTACATACGGTCGACCAGGTCTTTTTTTTTTTTTTTTTTTTTAGCTGACTGACGTGTGGTCAGCATATCGCCTCCCAACTCCAGTTATTTCTGGCTCTCTAGACCCGAGTTACGTGTCTCTTAACTTCAGTTGCTTCCTAATTGACTCTTGACATGCGTTAATACTGAAAATATCCTCTCACCAGGAATCTAACCCGGTCCCTACTTTATAGAATACGAATTATTATGAAATAATTGGAAGACTGATAATGTGGAACGAAACGGGAGAACTTTGAGAAAACTCATGGACATGATGTCCTCACATGGTCCAGGATCGAACCAAGAATCTTTTGCACCAAAGCTAAATGCTCAGCCACCGTGTTCTTCTCCGTCCTTCTCCCTCACACAAAATTGCTACATGTACTACAGTATTTACACCAACAATTTAGGTAATCAAAATCAGTGACAAAAAAAGGGATGAAATAAATCGCGTAGGTTCAAGTCGTCTTCACATAATGTGGGAAGATTGTATAGGTGTCAAATGATAACTATAATTTACAACATAATTATAAACAGGTTTCTCATTGAAGCAATCGCACTGGGAGACAGGGAACCTACTTATATCGTAATATTATATACAGGGCCGGCCCTAGGCAATTTGTCGCCCCGTATAATGGCAACATTTGTCGCTCCCCCTTCTAGAAAAACAACAAATCTTAAAAGCCACGATTTTAAGTATGGTACCCCATCATGAACAACAAAGGGGAGGGAAAGAGCACTCGCACTCAGAAAGGCCTAAACACTACAAATGCAATCTTATTCTGTTTTTTTTTTATAAAGAATAATCTATTATGCTAGTGAAAGATAAACACACCTGCACAGGAAAGATGGTAACCCATTTTATAAAAATTTAATATCGAGATTCAATCTCAATCTGGTATCAGTTTGCAATTCCAGTGCAACTAGCTCTTTTATCTTCACTTCTTGATTTTCCTTCTACATCTGTTACAAAAATATTAAAGAACTTGTTTCGACCTTCGATAAGGAACTTATTTGTGACAAAGACAAGACTAGTTTTCATATCCACACTGTGATAACTAAGTAAATGAAACAAGTGTTCGCTAGTGTTCGCGAGTTCTTGTATTTGACAACAATAAAGCAATTCATGCTGGGATTTGTTTGATCATTTGCTTTAGCACTGTCCACGTGACCTTGAACCAATACGACCTAAATATGATTTATGAATGTAGTATTCAAATAGAAGGTCAGCTTAGTAAATTTAACTCCCATCGTCATGAAGTCTGCTTCCAACCAGAAATATATATATTTTAAATAACATAGTTATGACAGAATTTTGCCGCCCCATGCATATATGGTCGTGTTGCATATATGGTAAAGCCGGCCCCGATTATATATTGAATGTGTCGAAAGTACAGTTCAGCCATTAGAAATGACCTTCCATACAGGCCCGTATCCACAGGGGGGCAAGGGGGGACCGCCTCCCTAAACTTTGGCTGGCCCCCATAAAATTTCACGGTAGGCTTGCAAATGAACTATAATATAGTGATGAAGTATAATATGATTGGGTCGCCCCCCCTAACTTCTACCGCCCCTCCCCTAAATTTTTGGGCTGGCCACAGGCCTGCTTCCATATCCAAGCCTTATGTCAAGAAGAATTTTCAATCCTTCCAAACACAACTAACAAGATTAATTTTTAAAAAAAGTAACTAGGGCTCAATGTTGAAGCGCTCACCTTTGGTACGATCTCTGGCTATGTGAGTCTGTGGTGGACACATCATGTCCGTGGGTATTTATCTCCTATTATAATGACCATAACCATTATTACTGCATTTTACTGAAACACATGTCTTGACTGATTCTCAAAATATGTTCATGTACCGAAATAAGAAACGAAATCTTTCAGTTTAACGTCCCACGATTATGCCTTTAAGGCTAAGGGAGACGGATGAGTAAGGCGTGAATCATAATGGAATAATTTGTAGAATGAGAATGTGAGAGGAATCAGGAATCAGGAGTCTCTCACCAAAGGTAAGCGCTTTACCACTGAGCCACTGTTCATGTACCGAGTTTAATACTACGTTGATATTAAGGGCCTATCGCATGCATTGCTCCAATATGTTTGACATGTTTGTTCACAACTGAACTTCGTTATTAGCAAAAATTTCATTTATGATCAACAGGTTTTACCTACACATTTTCCAGATAATTGACAACCGAAACTAAAATCACAACCTCTTTCTTAACAAACAGAGTTTTTAAAAACAGATTTCATTTTTCTAAGTATAATACAAATCTACTCACATATCTCCAGCGATGTCGCGTGTTTTCAGCCTTGACACCAACATCACATTTACATGCACTGTAAACCCACTGTTGCTTGAATATGGATATTTAACATTGTTTCTCAACAATTCATAATTATGACAATTATAAATTCATATTGTATCTCATTACACTTATTTTGCTTTCTAGTTGATGTGTGTTAATGTATAAAAACATAATTCCTAGCATCTACTACGCATCTCTGAAATCTTTTAGTCTTTGCATTGTCATTTTCTTGTTAAATCAATTTTATAAAAATAATTGGACAGGTTTCGATTATATTTATGGATTTAATAAGCAAAATGCACGAAAGAGGAGAAAATATTTTATTGGTGGGATATAAAAATGAAGGTAAAGGACCAGAGCCGTAGCCAGGGGGGTCGACCGGGGCGGTCGTCCCGGGCGCTGATATAAAGAGGGCGCCGAACGAGGAAGAAGAAAGAAAAGGTGTTGGAAATGAGTAAACGACACGTCGTCCCTTAAAAGTATTGGCGCCCTATTAAATCAATATCGTTGTCGATTTCCAAATAAATAAGATTTAGTAAAAAAAATTCTTGCTCGCTCCGCTTGCAATCCAAACGCTTCAATAAGTCACAACAGTTTTTACTTATTTCCAGGGGTAAAAATGGATCTGAAAAGGTGAGGGGGCGGTAGGTAGTGGCATGACGCCACACCGTTCCCCCTGCCTATCTTTGCGCATTGTAATTTTTAGGAACTGGGAGAACGCCGTAAATATTTTTCGAGGTAGGGAGACCGCGTCCCCCGCGTTCCCCCTCACTTTTACCCCTGTTTATTACTTAAAAGAAAGTTATTATATTTTAAAAAAAAAGCTGTTAATGACAAAGTGCCGAGTAATGACTTAAAGTGTATGCACTAGCATTTTCAAAATCAGAAACGGTCAAAGTCTCAGATATCTGTTCAGCGTTTTGATGCTTAGTTAATCACGCTTTTCTTTGCAATCACATTATGACTGTGAGAATGAAGGTATGAAAATGAGAAGAATGCAGAGACATACGCAAGCTGCTGTTTGCGCGGAAATATTAAAAATGAAGGTAAACAAGGGGAATAATAATATTTTCGAACTTGAATAGGGGCTTAAGGGGTCAGAACTTAACCCAAACGATTTTCGTCTTTTTCAAAGACTATCACTACCAGTGATTTTTTTTTATTCCAATGACATATGAAATGCTTCCAATTTCAAGGAATTTATTGGGATCATTTCTCCATCAACTCTCGTATCTCCAGGATAGCTATTCTATTTTTTTTTTTATGTATGCATATCTAGTTTTGTGATATTTTTATCTATCTACATACATACAAAACATATATATAAATTCATTCAGTAAAAAAAATAAGTAATTACTATAATTTCAAACGTATGTTATAACCAAACTATATTTTGGATTTTAAATACAAACATTAGACATGTTCTTCACCTCCAATATTGATAATTCCCTTTCCATTATACAAAATATTTTTTAGCGTAAAATAATGGAAATTAAAATGCTATTTGTGTGATCAAATACAGAGATAAATTACAAAAGTTTACAATTATTACTAGAAATTAATGATGTCACCCATTTCGAACATTTTAAAAAAACATAGTTTCTGATGTATTGAAATTTTATTTATCGATAGTATCAAATGTTGATTTCCATAACTGTTCTCCAAGTGGATTTGTACATAATATAAGGTAGTTTTGTTAAGTTTAACAAAAAGCCAAAATAAGTCTCTTCAAAACAGCTGTTATTTATAAAAGAATACATAATGATCGCTTTTGACTGCTGCAATGGTCTGTCCAAGCAGTTTGATAAAAGCTCAGCGTAGCATAACAACAAAAGCTGCTTCTCTTATATAGTTGGTTCCAGTGAATAGCCGGCTAAGTCGGGAAAGGTAAATTTTACAGGAAATAAGTTCAAAGGTAAATTTTACAATAGTTACCTGGCTAATTTTGTCATAACCAAATGCTGTAACTTCCTCAATTTTATAAATTCGTCTTAGCAGCTTCTACACAATGTAGAACTCACCAAAACAAGCTTATACCTGTACAATCTCATTTAAATTAAAAAAAAAAAAGTCGACTTAGCCGGTTATTCACTGGAAGCAACTATATGTAACGAAATATTTAGCTACGGCTCTGCATGTAACCATCTGACATTTATCATTCTGTACTCTTAAACAGAAGAATATACTCAAAAGAAGTCTGAAATGCGTTGCCGTGTTTTCAAACACCAACCCACTTTTAACTTACGATAGGACGCGACCTTAGAATGAAGCAGCATTTCGAGTAGAGATAGGACCAAGTGACGAAATAACCAATGTTTTCAGTATCTCTGCATTCTTCCAGTTTCCAATTCCGTAGCTTTAATCTATATGGAACTTCCGTGTAACTTATCTAACCAACTGAAAGAGTTTCTCACAATCCTTCTAGGCTCCAGCTAAAAGGAATGTTGTTGACAAAACAAATGAATGAAACCATTGGATGTTATTTGAAGTGCTGTAGAAAATGCTAATTATGATATTAGCACTTTGAAAAGTACAAAAAGCTAGGGAGAATTACAAACAAGAAAATATCTAGTTAACGGTTCAATTTCTTAACTTTTTTCCTCGTTTGTTTTCGCCGCAGTGTCTACACCTATACATTTAACAAGAAGGAAAAAAATAGAACAATAAACGTAATACAATAATAAACGACGGAGGAGAAGATTCACGATTGCGTCAATATTTCTTGTGGAAGTAGGCAGGAAGACTTTCACATTCCATCAATTCTTATGTCCCAAGAGTTAGTTGGCGACTTGTGAAAGTCTTCATATAAGCGGCTAGCCAATACGACTTCGAAAGTAGCCTTGTATATATGTGTGTGTATGTAGTATCTAAACCCATACGTCCATATGTGTGAGTCGTGATGAGTTAATAGTTTCGAATTGTAGCTTTGGAATTTGCCCCTGGTGTTTATTTTATTTTATTTTTATTTATTTTTTTTTAATATATACAGTTCTTTTTTCTTCTTCATGATCCCTTCAGCTTTCGGGTAATTTTTCCTGCAAAGAAGGGGATCTCGTATCTACATAAAGAAACCCGTTAAACGCTTGGAGGGCATTCTTTCCATCCTTTTTCACCTGATACATGTCCCCGTATTTCTCTATAAATGTGTTTCTATCTAACTTGTATTGTTTGTTATGAGAAATAAATGTATTTGAGATTTCCAAGAAATGTATTGGACTCCAAAACCAAATGCAACAAGGTCAAAATTGGTTAAACGAAGACGATGATGGGCTATCTAATCTAACAGGTATGCGGGCTTCATCAACTCTCCACGGAAAACCTCAAGAAGAATGAATTAAAACGCCACCATATATTGCGTAAAAGCTTGAATGACACAACAAAAAACAGCAGACACGTAACTTGGATGGCAGCGTTAAACGGATAGGCTCCAGACAAGAATGACTCTTTTATGCTTTCTTCTTCTTTTTTTAAGTAATATCCTTCAAGAAATTGTTTGGAAGAAAAAAAAAAAAAAAACACAAAATCAGACATGAAATATGTCATTCAGAGTATCTGCTTATATTTTTCTAAAATTTGAATTTGAATAAACCTGAGACACCAATTATTTCACACTATGTGATACAGGCCACTGACAAATGGCTGCTCGTATCCCTTGAGTCCTTGGCTTCAATATTTTAACGAGAATGCTTTATTGTCAAGAGAGAAAAGGCACCTGCTAATACAAGATTCAACACCAGAAGTAAATAAACATCGAATGAATGAGTACATATCTGATAGATGCTTCCCTTTTCCTTTAGCGCATCCGCAAGGAAAAAGGAAACATCTCCTTTGGACAATGTAGGACATGTTTATTTTAACGGTAGAAGTAGCCAGTAACAGTAAATTGATTCTGCTTACTTGACTCAAAGCTCTTCCATTCGTAACTTACTTTACTTTGCTTACTGCTCGTAGTTCGGTTTGTTTATCGTCTATGTTATGTAATGAGGTTAATGGACGGCTGGTCTCGGTCAGGATTTGATCCTCATTTCTTTATTATCTCGGAGTAACTATATTCTCATCTACCTCCGCAACGAGCTTATATCTCATCTCGTATGAATTCGGGTTAACGGACGCTGTTAAGTTTACGGGAAGTACTTATTCTTTTATATTAGACAAGGAAGGAAAATGACATTTCCTTAATCAATGTTTACAACCTGGAATGTAAAAGTCCTTTAGTGTCACACACCACATAAGGTAATAGCCGTGTTAACAATGTGTTTACGAGTTGATGAGTTGATTTTTAGTTTAGCGTCCCTTTCAGCAGCGAGGCTATATGAGACGTGGACCTACTGATTAATGTGGAATCCGAACCACATGAGCTCCCGCCGGGAATCGAACCCGGGTCTCCCACACCAAAGGCGCGTGCGCTAACCACTTAGCCACAAAGGAGCTCAAAATGTGTTTACGAATTCGGTGTTACAAATCAAATTTACTACTTTGGTAAGAAATTGGTTTGTCTAATTAAAATATATTTTATTTAAGGAGAAGGTATAAATAAACTTACTTTACAAATGATAGAATTCTGATGACTTTGTTGATAGGCAGTCTACCTACCAGGAGCGTACCCACGGGGGTTCGTCGGATCCGGAGACCTCCCAAAATATCCTAACACCACATACATTTGTATACTTTATCAATAAAACTATTCTTGTTTAACAGGGAAATGACTGATGTAGCATGAAAATTTAATCTTACATTTCATCTGTACTCTTTCTCTTATAAAAAACAATCTAATTCTATCATTTTTTACTGAAAATATAGGTGGAAATATTTTACATTACTTATCGGGATACAGAATAATCCCCGTTCAATACTACATAAACGGCGTGACAAACATCTTGGCATTTGAAGGCGGCGCTCCAAGTTCCCTTTAAATGTTGCTAGCAAATGAGAGGCCAGCGGTATTGCCACGTTTATTTGTACACATCCACGTCTATTCTCTGCCACCTGATCGCGCTGTAGTTTGTTTGCTTAGCCATACCCACACCCCTTTATCACTTGGCAACGTCGCGCCAGAGCTTGCGTTTTATTCGTTTAGCTGAAATGCCAAGATGTTTGTCACAGGCTTTAGATATAGCGGCTTATAGTATTGGATGCCCCCACCCGCCAATAAAAAATTCTGGGTGCGCGCCTGCTACCTACCAACTGGACCACTCGCTTTCGATTCCCGTAGCCTGTCTAGTCCACGAGACGAAACAGTGTTGAATTCTCGTGAGAAGACACTTTTTCTAAATATACTTTTCGAGACGAAACACACTTTGCCAGTATCTTCTCGAGAGAAGTATAGTGTTCGAGACGAGAAGTATCTTTCCTTAAAATACGAACATAATGAATAGCATTTACCTACGTTGAAGGAGACGTAAATCAAAACACAAAATAGTCCAATAATAAATATAGTTTGAATCTTGTTATATCACACCCCACTTGGGCCTTTGGTGACGCGGGAGGATTCTGATAACTTCTAGATAACATTAAGAAGAAAAAATGCATAAAGTTTGTTCCTAAATTTACAAAACTAGACAAGAAAAGCTTTCTAAGAATCGATACGAGACGATACGAGAAAACCTTATATCTCAGCTCGTGGGGAATACTTGATCCCCGATAGAGCCAGGATGTATTTTCGTTTTATTCTCATTTCAATGTGATTCGTGGGTTGTTCAACCTCTGTAAAGAACGTGCCTGGGGAAATATGGGCGGTGAAGGTCATCGGAACCTGCACCTCATATACCGCTACGTATCGAAGTCCATTGGAACTTTACTACAAGCAGTGGTGGATCCAGGGGGGCGATCGCCTCCCCAGAAAAGGATGTTTTTTTTTATTTTATTTTAAATATAAATTAAACCCATCCCAGAGTTTGGAGCTCTTAAAAGTAGCTCGAAGTAGCAGTATTACAACCCCCCCCCCCGAAGTCCGTCCTGGGTCCGGTTCTGACTACAAGTCGCCCGTAGAAGTCACTGGTCTATAACAAATGGTCTATAATATTGATTGATAATTCTTGTCAGGGAACGCCTTCAAGACAAAGGTAAGGGTTATGACCCATGACTCAAAATGCGCCACTGAAAGGGTATCTCCAGTGACTCCCTACTTTCTTGGCCGGTGAGTTCCAGAGTCGATATGGATATGTAAAGAACCGGTAGACTCTGTAATGTCACGAATACGTTGGTCTCGATATCGCAAAGTGAGGTGTGTTTGAAGAACAGGATTCGAAAAACCGATCGACGGCCCCGACAGTGTTGCAGTCACTTTTCGAGTCACTATGCGCCACTAGAGAGGCTTCTGGTGGAGATCTTCGGGTTTATCCTAATCTCCTGACTTTGTTAACGTAATTCTATGCCGCACATAACCCATGAAACCACAGAGATCTGGTAGGATCCTCATAAGGAGTGACGAGAACCAGCCCAGAAGCGCGGATTGTTTACTTGTAGGGGCGCATATCTCAAGTGACCGACGCGCCCCTCGGGCATTGTGGGTTTGGGGACAATGGGAAGACATGCTTGTTTCCGAATATGCAAACCCAAATGTCGCATTTGAAATCGTTCCAACGCCAGGACTCAAAACGGACAGACAATGCTGATTGCTCTCTGCTATTTCGACCCATGTTAGCTGAGCTTGGGTTGTGTGTCAGGGAAGAAACTGAACTGTGCCTCCTCCATAACACACTCCTCGCTACGAGCCTGCTGGATATCAGTACTAAGCCCAAGAGTAAGTTTCAACTGAAACTTTAATCTTGATCCACGTACGTTGTTCGTCTTTCCGAAACATACGCTTATGGTGCTTCTACTTAATCTACTACATGGCGCTGCTATTTTTGACTGAATAGCACACAGTCGCTAGCGCTCGCCACACCTCATCGTCTCACATTCTCTTACCAGCTACGGAACTCTTATGGTGCTGAGATACACCCCTTTGACGTACGAAGTGCTGCCACTACTTTTATCCTACCTATATATTTCCAATGGCAATTCATGTGATTTCCTATTTATTTATTTATTTATTTCGGAAAAACAACAGGCAAATGCCTAATTACAGTTTTCCCTTATTGTAAAGTGTATTTAATACACTTTAAAATACACATATAATAAAATAATAATATGAAAGCAAAATATACGTTAAAATACAAATGGCACGATATACAGGATACAACAAATTTATGTAAAATGAAAATTTTGTTTGTAACTGAAAATATCTATATCTGGGTGTTCTTGTGACATCTTATTATACAATATACACATTTTTCTGATAGGCGATACATCTAATGCATTAGTCCTTTGCGCTGAGAGATGGAATATGTCATTATGGGGTCTCGTTTGCTTTATGTGGGACGCGAATTTTGATTTCTGATAACAAATATTCTGAATCTATTGCACCATGAATTATTTTATGTAAGAAAGATAATATGAAATTACTTCTGCTTTCAAGAGATTGTAATGAATATTTGTTTCGAAGACCTTCGTAGTTCTCAAATTTTGAATATATATCTGTTTCTTTATATGTCAAAAAGCGCGCAAATTTATTTTGAATATTTTCGATTTTCTTTATATATTCCTTACTATTCGAACCCCATATTATCGCTGCATATTCCACCTTAGACCGTACATAGGCAGTGTATAATGTTTTGAGAGCATTAGTATTAGAAAAATCACCTTCTAATCTCATCACAAAGCCAAGATTCCTAAAGGCCTCACCAATTACTCTGTTGACATGAATATCGAATGATAGGTTTGACTGCAGAGTGACTCCAAGATCAGTAACATAATCCCACTCTCTCAATTGGCGTTTGATTAATAGTATACACATTACGTACATAGTTTATTTTCATGGTTGGATTACGAGTTAAATGTCCGTGTACGTTTCATATAGCCAGAGGAGAAACCGAACAGAAAAGAAACACACGATATGTTTTCTTTAATAATAATTACACATTTCTTAGTATCTGTAAGGGAAATATATGTAATGACTAAAATAAAACTAATCCTTTATGGACACAATATGATTTAAGGTTTCGTTGAGTTCATTGGGTACATTTTGATTGTCCGCATAAAATATTTCCAGCACAAATACCAAGACATTCCTCCAACAATATTGACTGTTGTAATATTTGACAGCGTCGCATTGTCGCTTTCTCCCCCTCAGGTTGTGCGTATCTTACCATACGCATTTTGCTTTGACATGGATAGGATAGGTTAATGACAGAACAGAATTATACTAATCCCAGTTAGCTATTAGTATTCTGACAGCGTGATTTTTTTTTCTTTCTTGGAAAGATATCTTATTTGAATGTATGTCACATTTTGGTGTCAAAGCAATACCAAAGTGTTCCTGCAAATACATATTTTGAGGATGACATTATTATTATTATTATTATTATTATTATTATTATTATTATTATTATTATTATTATTATTATTATTATTATTATTATTATTTAATTTGTCAAATGAGGCAATATGTTCCTATATTTAAAATCAACAATTTTGCTTGGAATGGAGAAATATAAAGTTCTGCCGCTTTTCATTCATGTATCCAACTGGGTTGCCCACCAATAAGCTCAATAACATAATAATAAATGCAGTTGGCATGTAAGCAAGGGCGCCCATCAGGGGGGGGCAAGGTGGAGCGCTCGCACCCCCTAAGAAGAAATTGTACTTGGGAATATCGAAAAATCCAATAGAATGTTTACATTAGTTACAGCAAAATTTGAAACTATATTTGAAACGTTGCTTATACTTGCTCCCCCCCCCCTTGGAAACCACAACATGGGCGCCCTTGCATGTAAGTACCTTTTCTGAGAATTGACAAAGATATATAATTTCATTCAGAAACAAATACGTCATATCTGTTTATTTGTTACGTAATAATGTACGATAAAATCAAGCAAGTACGGATAAATGTTATCTTTCTTCCATAATGAAGTTACAATTGCAAACAATTCTACTCGAATGCGCGTAAATAACGCACAGAAAAAAGTACACCCCAACCAGGAAACAAACCCGGAGACGTGCGCTTCGTTAACCTCTCGGGTACAAAGCAGCATGGCGCACCCATGACGGGTACCACCGAGTCCGGACTCTCTCAAAACTTGCTAACTCAACCGGAAGTCATAGACATCAATTAGCACTTCCGGTTTTAATATGTATTTCCATACAACAAAAGCAGTAAAAGCGTCCATCCCATAAATTATTTGAAATATGAAGCTCATTGTTCAAATAAAATACTCTTATTTATCCGAGTTACCTATGGTATAATTAGTGTCTTGGCGGTACGTAGTACCGGCACCTTTCTCTGAAATTTTCAAAAATAAATATAATTGTACTTTTTAAATATATATCCAGGTAGATCCAGGATATGATCAAGGGAGGGGCTAAACCATAGTTTGCCGCTTTATCCAGTGTAAAACAAGATTGAAGTCCATTTTATCCAGTGTACACCTGAGCGTCAAGGGGGGTGGCTATAGCCCCTATCGCCGTCCCCTTGGATCCGTATATATATATATTGAAATGTTTTTTTTTTTTAATTAAACCTATTTAAAGATTGGAAGAAAAATATATCATACGGATATAAAAGGTCTGCCTGAAGATGATGCTAATTGTGCCTCAATATGCTATGATTTTAGATTAAAAGTATTGGCCACAAATCTTGTTCTGACATTTGGTGAAGCCTAAGTTAGAAAATAAGAACGCAAATTGAGTGGCGTATCTAGCCTGGGCCGGGGGAATAGGCCTCTTGTGTAAATTAATTGAAACATATTATGAACGAAGATTAAATTATTTGTGGATTCCTTAGTTTTGATGAAATCTGAATCCACTTAAGATGAAGCACTTGAATGACTTATGATCTTGATATACGCAACAGATTTTTGGTTAAAGCACTTCGGGAGTGGAGGAGAGTCCTGGTAGTCATCTTGTACACAGTGTCACCTTTCCCGCTGATCTGGTGGCTAGCGCGCTTGCGTATTTGGTTCATGTGGTTCTGGATTAGAATCTCTTCGGGAAAGCATTGAGGCCCCCATTTTTTGAGGTGGCAAAAAAATTTGAAGCTATTATTTACATAGGCTATTTTTGAAAGTTTATAGTAAACTTATGATATACCTATCAGTCTGGGTCCTGGCTTCCCCTCCCCAGTTTTTACATTCTAGATCCGCCACTGCGCAAATTCCGCTTAAATAAAAGAGAAGTTCGAGGTTTCCGTGATTATTTTCAAGGAAAGAAATTAATAAAAACAACACCATTATTATTTGGTAAACGTTCTGTAACCGTTTCGGCAAAATTTATGTAGCCCTAATCGTTTCGGCAACGTAACACCGTCTTCAGCAGACCTGTTGAATATTTCCGAAGCTATAATTAAGAACATACAAAAGAAAGGTCTGACCATCACACTACTTTGTATAAAACACAAATGTGCGTACAACTGCAATATCTTCAAGTGAATGTGAAACGGGATTCTTTCAGATGACTCTTATAGTAGCTTTATTAAGGTAATCTCTGTTTATACAGACTGCACTGATGCAAGGGCGTCCAAAGGGGGGCAAGGTGGGGCGCTCGCATCCCTAAGAGGAAATTGTACTTGGGAATATCGAAAACCCAATAGAATTTTTACATTAGTTACAGCAATATTTGAAACGTCGCTTATACTTGCCCCCCCGTTGGAAACCACAACATGGGCGCCCTTGCACTGACGTTGAACTTAGTATGCTTCTTATACAGTTTAACCCTAGCAAATATTTCCATATAGACTCATGGCTGCATGGCCCTGTCTATGTTGTTCTACGATTGCTATCAAAAGCAAGAAGCGATCTAGATACGACGAAGGAATATCGGTGATATGTTCAATGTACAAGCTGCAATAACATATTAATTATGAATACTGGCATCTTCAAAAAATAGAAAAAAAGGGACTATATATAACTAACATAATGATAAAACTCAGATTTAAAAGTTATTTCACGTATCAGTGACAAAACCAATTCCTTTCTCACGAAAGTTTACCTTGTTAGTAAACACAGACAACTTTTTTTTTCTTTTCTTTTTTTTTTTCCAGAAACATGATTCACTTGAAATGATGTAACATTAAAGCTGATCTGAACATGATAACAAATAAAGAATTTTCAACAGAGATTAGGACAAGAACCATGTTTAGTTGGGAAATTCCATGTTAACATTGTGTATATAAAAAATAAATAAAATTAAAACAGAGGACAAGTACACACGTCGGTGTGCCTAGTTTGATAATTTATGGTGGATCCTCGAGTTTCCTTCTTTTATTTGTTTTGTTAATCTCATTAGACCCTAACTAGCACATCCACCACACGTATGCATATACATGAGCGTAGATACCGACTTCTGAAGAACGTCCTTGGCAGCAGTATGTAAACCACTGCGCAATGGAGATTTTGTTGCTGTTTATAATATTTGGAAATAATTTTAAATTGCAGAGAAAATAGTTTTTGCATAGACAGCCTTGTAGTAACAAAACATCGCAGAAATCTCTGTATCCAACAGAAATGCATCGCAAGTCACGTTTGAGTATGTGTACATGCATATTTTTAAGCAACAAACCACTTTTGTTGTAGATGCAAACTTTCACGGTCATTTATAAATGCCATCCCTGCACAGACAACTAAACCCGAATACCTAGTTTTGCGCTTGGTATTTTCTTTTATAATTTACAATGCTATTCGTTTAGAAAAGTGGATTTGATATTTCTATCATATGTACTGCAAATAGTGCTGTCCATGAGACGAGATGAAACTAAAAAAATAACCTTATGTCTCGTCTCGTCTTGATTCTCAGAAAATTGTTCTTATCTCGTTTTATAAATTTATGTCCTGATTTATTTCTTATCAGAATCCATCACTGTTACGAGAGGCCCACGAAGGGTGTAGCATAACAACATTTAAACAATATTTATAATTCGAGTGTATTGTGTAATGACTTGCATATCTTTAATCATTGATAAATGGTCTTCATTATGTTCGTATAATTACTTCATCACTTTATGGTTTTTATACTATGAACTAGGGATGGCCACATTTTCCGGAAAAACGGAAAACGGAAAATATTTTTTCCGAAAACCGGAAAATTGAAAACGGAAAACGGAAAATTTTCCGGAAAATCGGAAAACGGAAAATTTTCCGGAAAATCGGAAACGGAAAATTTTCCGGAAAATCGGAAGGCGGAAAATTTTCCGGAAAATCGGAAACGGAAAATTTTCCTGAAAATCGGAAGGCGGAAAATTTTCCGGAAAAACGGAAACGGAAAATTTTCCGGAAAATCGGAAACGGAAAATTTTCCGGAAAATCGGAAAACGGAAAATTTTCCGGAAAAACGGAAACGGAAAATTTTCCGGAAAATCGGAAAATTTTCCGGAAAAACGGAAACGGAAAATTTTCCGGAAAATCGGAAAAAGGAAAATTTTCCGGAAAATCGGAAGACGGAAAATTTTCCGGAAAAACGGAAAATGTGACTTCCGGAAACCGGAAAACTCTTTTTCCGGAAATGGCCATCCCTACTATGAACCATGTAACACTAAAAAAGTGTTTCAGATCAGAGACTTGAGTTAACTAGTGTTGTCCATGTCACTCGAGAAATTTCTCCTCTCATCTCGTCTTGTACGCAACCCTAACTCTAGATTTTCAAAGTCAAATTACAAGGAAACATTGACAAATATAATTCCATGACCAGTGGCGAAACTGTTTGTTTGTTCAATTTAATGTCACTTTTCACTACCAAGACTACCCTAACAGCACAGCTAGGCATGTGCCATCTAGGTGTCCCAGCTACTTTTTAGGTACTCGACACTTGGCACATATGATATTCATGTGATAAGTATGTACTTCAGCTACTTACAGTTTTAGGTACTTGTTACACCTAATTGATATTTGCAACTATGTACCACAAATATAGCATATATATACACACCTGGCTCAGTTTAACACTTTAACAGTCATTTGTTTATGTCGTCACTTGGGACATATACCTGTCATGTTCTAGGTACGTCCTTTAGGTACATACTGTTTCAGATACACTAACAGCACAAGATGTGCTAGGCATGCTACATTTAGGTATTCTAAATTCATCTCCAACATTTGATGCGTTTCTTGCTTCTTTTTCTAAGCGATTGTGTACCAGAAGCAACAAATGCATCAACTTTATTAGATGGCAACTGTCGCCGATTATTTGAAAGTGAATATGGAAAAACCATGAAATAAAGTAATAGACACTCGTCATTTTGTTATAAAATTACATGGCGAGTAGATTTTATCTGATCCCAAACGGTTATCGTCGAATATATGCGATTAAAGGAGAACTCTGATTAGCCAAATTCAAAAGACCTCAACAATTTATCCCTCTACAAGCGACATTGACTTCATCGCCTTCGTGGCCAAGTCGGTAGAGCACGCGGCTTGAAATCCAAAGGTTGGTGGTTTTGCGCCCACCCTGGAGTACATTTTTTTTTACTTGTTTAAAGTGTTTTTTAGACTCACCTTAATGTAAACAAGTTACGCATATAGGCGATTTAACATATTTTGGGGGAGTAATTTTGTAGTTCATTGACGCTTACGGTATGGGGAACATAACTAGAACATACTAGGCACGTTCCCCAGGTACACGTCAGGCATGTGCCTAGGGGCGGACATAGTCTGTGACTGTCACTTGCCATCCATGTGCACAGAGAAAAATCCGTTCTCCGGACAGCGGTATATTGTACAAATATACGTTATCCTCTTGCTTACTACAGAAATCAGTACGGAGCACACGTTATCCATATGCTACATAGGCACTGCCCTTCGATGTTACATGATGCGGTTGCAGGATGTCTGACATGTAACAGTTTTCCGTAGTTCACATGCATATACTTATGTTACATTCCTCAGCTGTATGTTATATACGTATATTTGTATGTGAGATGCTGACCGTCTATATTGTTTCATACGGAAAGTACGTATTGATGGAACACTTATACAGAAAGTATTATAAAACATGCGTTTTCAGTTATACGTCTGCTGTACGTTAAGTCCAAAAACTACAGGAATTATGCATGTAACCTATCTTTTTAAGTATGTCACCTGCAATTTTTTTTCTCAGTGTGATTTCTCTCTCAGAGATACATAAAGCACATACTGGACACATTCACATGTACCTGAGGGAACATGATAGGCATATGCCTGCTATGTGATTGTGCTGTTAGGGTAGATAAGACGTGGACCTTCAGTTTAAAGATAGAATCCAAACCACCATAATGAGTTTAATTTTTTCAAGGCCTTCCCACCAAAAATCGAGCTAGGCAATACGTACAAGAACGACGTTCGTGCTAGCCATTAGAACAGCTAGGAAATCCAGTGGCGTAGCGTGTCAAAAATCTTGGAGTAACACTATTCTTCTGCATTCTTTAATCTTTATATATAAAAATGAAACTGTGCTTATATGTTGCCTTTGCACGACAAAACGACCGAATAGTTTGATACAGTCGTGCTGATTTATTTATTTATCATTTCATTTTAGTAATAATCAACTGTCCTAAGTGAAGATCATTGCTTATCAAAGGCCATTGAACAGAACAGGCTTTCTCAACCTATTTCATACCATGACCCCCTCGCATCTGCTTGAAAACGACCTCTATACGTAATTTCAGGTTTCTAATAAGCTTTTCGATTATTGTCACTTGTCGCTTACACTTGTATATGTATGTAAGCCTTATGTATCAATAGGCTTAGTTTGAGAATCAACAGTTTGACAATAAATATGAAAATAAAAATATGTCTATGAAAATAATCTTTAGCACTACTAGATCCTCATTACATTTATGTTTTCCACCCCCTCCGTGACCCCTTTGCATTTTTCTCGCGAACTTCTAGGGGTCCCGGCTCCCAGGTTGAAAAACCTCGAAATAGAATAATAGAATACGTAAACCCCTGACACGACAGATAACCCACAATACATAGTTTAATAAATACTAACAGATTTGAAGGCATATTGTTCATATGCAGCCTATCTTTTGTTTTAATCTTCTCTCATAAACCTTATCCCTCCCCTAAAAAACAAGCCATTCTGGTGATGTAATAGGAAATTGGTGTACGTGGTTCCGAGTTCAGTTCTGGTTGACGTCACAGCCAGTGGGAGATATTTCAGTACAAAAGTTCAGCGAATTACAGGTTAAGAAAGAACTAATCACGTTGGGAGCCATACACTGAGCTGCATTAGGGATGGCCAATTCCGGAATTTGTACTTTCCGGATTCTGGAAAGTGAAATCGGAAAAATGGTCAACTTCGGAAAATTCCGATGTTGGAAAAAATCCGGAATTCCGAAAATTCCGGTTTTCTGAATTCCGGAATTTTTCCGACATCGGATTTTTTTTTCGAAATACGGAAAATGAAATTTCCAATTCTGGAAAATTTTGGCCATCCCTAACTGGCATCATTCAGTTAAACATGTGCCATCTGACTCACCCGAGTCCTTCATGGCATACACTTTCACCGTTTACACATTTATGATATACATTATTTAAATATCAATATTGTATGAACAGTTGAATTAGTGTTGAAAGAGGAAGACAAGAAAATTAATATTATGTACTCTATGATTATTACATATCGGAATTTACTGAAGTTATTATTATTATTATTATTATTATTATTATTATTATTATTATTATTATTATTATTATTATTATTATTATTATTTTGTCAAACTTCCGACATTTCAGGGAACGTCTGTGTCATTATAATCAATAAAAATGATATTCATTAGGACCTTCAGCAAGTATTGTTAAAAAATAAAAATAAGGTGTTAATCACGTTACAGCGATAGCCTATATTCCTGCCTCTCTCCCTTTCTTTGGTTTTCATTTTATGTTAACGCATCCCGACTCATGTTGGCGAAATTGAACGATAACTTCTGAGTGTTTACAAGGTAGAATTACCAATCTGGTTATTAGATCGATCTATTTTGGCATCCGTCCAACATAACTAGAGAAGAAAAAAAATCATGCATCGTCTGCTAATCAGCTTAATTAGTTCAATATCCTATTACCACAAGACATTCTTTTTTACTAACTTAATAATCTATAACACTATCAGTCTTAACACTAGCCCTTAGAAAAGACTGGGTTCCTTCGTTCTATACAGATTTTATGTAGTAGTTAATTTGTGTACGAGGGAATTCGAACCTGAACACCCTTTGATCACATGTTTGCAGAGACGTAACGCGCCATTACTCACGTCAGGGCAAGCAGCGAACACCATGAGGTTTGGGTGCGGCCCACACACCTGCGAGCAGCGAAATTACGCAACTTGCAAGCGAACTAAATACGACCTTGAGCACTGCGAGTCGAAAACCAATCCGGTCAAACAAGGTTTCAAGCCATTGAGAGAGAGAGAGAGAGAGAGAGAGAGAGAGAAAAGCAGACAAAACAAAAATATGTATTTCTCTTTCTTGATTGGAATGACATTAAGATGACATTGGTTTTGCGAAATGATGATCCAACATCAGACTTCAAAACATTTTTCTTGAACTCTGAAAACTGCAATGAAGACCTTTTCAGTTAAATGGAATGAGTAAAATTTGCATATACAGTAGATCTACTGGCTTTTTATACGGACCTGGTCAACTAACGAGTGCGTGATTTCTGAACAAAACAGAATGTACACGAAAGAGAACAGCCCAAGTTGCTGTATGAAAATCAAGCTTTACCCAAACAACAAAACTGATTTCTGCGAGAAATTCGAGTAAAATGACAGTTATGCACTTGGAACGTACAACTAATATAGCATAAAAACGGGACTAGCCAAATGACACTGTGTTACGTTTTTCATAGTAGCTGTGTAGTACTTTATGTGCTAGAAATGTTTCATTTAAGTGATTCACACATTTATACAGTACATTCATTTCGATATGTGGTGCATTCAGGGGCGTTGAGTTGATTTTGAGTTTAACGTCCCGTTCAGCAGCGAGGCTATATGAGACGTGGACCTACTGATTGACGTGGAATCCGAACCACATGAGCTCCCGCCGGGAATCGAACCCGGGCCTCCCACGCCGCATTCAGGGGCGAATCCAGGACGGACTTCTGGGAGGGATTGTAATACTGCTACTTAAAGCTACTTTTAAGAGCTCCAAACTCTGAGATGAGATTTATTTATATATAAAATAGGAAAGTTTTCTCTTCTGGGGAGACGATCGCCCCCCGCCCCTGGATTCGCCCCTAGCTGCATTTATTTTTGATTTTATCCAAAGAGCACGCAACTTTATAGAGACAGAGCGCTAACCTTTGCTAACGAAGTCCTTGATGCAAATCCAAAACATGTGATTTTGTAGTAGACACTCCTGTGTCCGTCGATTTTCTCCCTTTCCTTCCACTTTTTCATTCTACCAATTCTCCTGTAACCATTCACCTACAGTATAATGCGCTTCCTTTAGCCTACAGGGTTACCCTAATCGTGGAAGGTTTAACTCAAGATTTACTTTGTATATACACATCAATGCCTTAAATGTAACAGAAGCTCCGTTTCACACAGCAAACTGTATTATGTCAGACATACGTTCCTTCAAATCTTGGGTGCGTTTTATGTAATAAAAGAAAACTAATGACTAATGAAATCTTTATTTACGTTAATGATTTGGATGTTAATGGATGATTATAGAAAGTTGGTAGAATGAGAATATGGGAAACGAGCAGCAGAGTCCTGATATGGTACTGTCCAGCACGAAATGTCTGTTGTCATAACAAAAAAAAAAAAAAACTTTTTCTTTTCTTTTTTAAGCAATACTGACCGACATAAACAAAAACAATAAAAGCTAGAAAAATATTAAAGTGCCAAGAAGTAGAAAATTATATTAAAGCACTTTAAAAGTAGAAAATATTTTATAACTATAATTTTTTTAACTCTGCGCCAAACCAAACAAATAATGACTGATATAAAATTAGTTTGAATGGTAGTTTTATCAGTAATTTCGAGGGCTGGTCTATAAAGACTGAGACTGATTTTTTTTAAAATGTGTTTATTACTCAAACTCTACGTTCACGTATCTTTTTCAAAGTAGTTCCCTCCTGAGTGATTGCACTTTTTATAACGTTCCTGCCATTCCTGGAACACGTGATGCATCTCACTTTTTGATATATCCTTCAGAATCAACTTACACTTCTTCACCACTGCTTCAGAGTTCTCAAAGTGAGTGCCGCGGAGCTTTGACTTAAGAGATAGAAACAGAAACAAATCGCACGGAGCGAGATCGGGACTGTAAGTTGGATGTGGTACACAAGTGATGTTGAATCTTGCTAAATATTCCATGACTACACAACAGGCACAAACACGTGACATAAGAAGAAGATGATGCATTATTGAAAAAACACTACCACATGAAATTCCCAACATTTCATTTAGTTTATGTAATGTTATTCTTCGATCCTCACGGACAATCACAGCAGAAGTATTGATGTTTCTTTTTGTCACAGCAGAGGCCGAAACTCCAGGTCCACCTTTCTTAACACTTGAAACTCGTCCTTCTTTGAATTCTTTGAACCACGGAAACACTGTTGCTCGAGGTAATGCACTTTCACCGTAAGCTTACTCGAGCTTTCCGTATGTTTCAGAAGTTGTATGGTTGAAGCGAAAACGAAGCTTTATTGCTCCATACTGTTTTTCTCGTGTAGCCTCCACTGTATGCATATACACAGCACGTTGTGGGCCAAAATGGAAACAGTGTCTAAAACAGCGGATTACTCCCAACCTACCGATATGACAATGCTGTCACCTAGTGAGAGTATAATGAAACAAAACTCTTTCAACTATCAAACGTACCGGCATTTGGCAACAAAGGAAATTGCGGTACAATAATCTGTCTCAGTCTTTCTTGACCAGCCTTCGTACTTTGGCTAGGCACGGACTTCCAATTCTTTGTTTTATTGATAACAGTGCGACCATGTTACATCAATTATTTATGGATTTTAGAAAGGCCTACGACTCGGTAAGGAGGAAAACATCGTACAACATTCTTAACGGAATTTGGAATACCGAAAATGCTAGTTAGATTAATTAAGATATGTTTAAATGAATCCTCAAGTAAAGCCCGAGTAGGAAAATTCTTGTCCACGAGCTTCCACGTCAAGAATGGCGCGAAACGAGAAGATGTGTTGTCGCCATTATTATTCAACTTTGTTCTCGAGTACTTACAAGGAAAATCAAAGGCAAGAACCAGGTCTAGAGCCGAATGGTATTCACCAAGTTTTAGCGTATGCTGATGACATAAATATAATAGGGGATGATAGGGGAACAACAGAAATAAATGCAAAGATCCTATTAAATCCTTGTAGGGACATGGTTTTAAAAGTTTTTTTTTTTTTTGAACTAAATATATGGAAGTTCATCAGGATCGTAATACTGCAAATTATGGACGCGTCAAAGTATCAGATAATAATTTCGATAAAGTGAATACTTTCAAATATGTGGAATGAATGTTAACTGACCCAAACCATATTCACGAAGAAATTACATGTCGACTGAAAATAGGAAATCCGTGTTATTATTCAGTTCAAAATATTTTGTCGTCGCGAATTCTGTCGAGGAATTTGAAGCTTAAAATATATAAAACGGTAATCGTGCCTGTTGATCTGTATGATTGCGAAACATGATCGCTTACTCTGAGGGAAGAACATAGACTGAAAGTATTTGAGAACAAGATCCTGAGACGAATATTCGGATCCAAGAGGAACGGGAATGGGGAATGGAGGAAACTTCATAACGAGAAACTGCATAATTTATACGATTTACCAAACATTGTTAGGGTCATCGAGAATCAGGTAAGCAGATCATGTAGCCAGAATGGAAGAAAGTAGGAACGCTTTTAAAGTTTTAACTGGAAGTCCGATCGGAAAACGACCATTAGCAAGACTTAGGCGTAGATGGGAGGACAATATTAAGATGGATCTCGCAGAAATAGGAATACAAAGTAGAAACGGATCCAGTTGGCTAAGAACAGAAGTCAGTGGAGAGCTTTTGTAAACGCGGCACTCAATCTCCGGGTTTCATAGGCCATAGAGTTAGATAACAGCGATGATGGGAGATCCCGGCGAGAGCTCATGTGGTTCGGATCCCACGTTTAGCTGTAGGTCCGTGTCTCATATAGCTCCGCTGCTGAAAGGGACGCAAAACTGAAAATCAAATCAAAGCTATTCAAAGTTACATTAAGTTAGCAATTTGATAGGCAAAAAGGAGAATTTTAAAAAATAATAATTAAAAACTAAATGAAATCTTTCAATTTTCGTTCTACAGTTATGCCGACTAGGCTAAAGGAGACGGTGATGATAAGAAATGAAGGCAACAGTGGAATGAAAGAAGTGAGAGGAAACGGAAAACCCTGAGAAAACCTATGCACACTGTGTTTGTTCACCACAAAGTTCACTTAGTACAAGCTGGGATCGAACCAAGGATACCACGCACCAGAGGTGAACGCTCTACCACTTTTTGCAGTAACTTGTTTTAATCTAATTATCTCTATGTTTTACTACATTTTACTCGATTTTCTCGTTTTTCCAGCAACCGATAACAACAGGGACATGAACACACAAACATCAAGGACAGTTCCAAAGGCTCTCCCACTGGGAATCGAAACCGGGACGAGGTACAGACACACTTGCTAGTCAACAAACCTGCAGAGAGAGCAACACTGATCCACCGCGGCCCCATTAATTAAAAATAAAATTTAATAATGGGATTATACATGGTAGATGTATGGAAAGTTTTGTTTTTAAGTTTAATATGAAGCCTAAGACCTCCAAAGATGACCTTTAAAACTTTTACAAAAGTTAAACTCTTTCAAGAGGAAGTAAAGTTAAACTCTTTCAAGAGGAAGTAAAGTTAAACTCTTTCAAGAGGAAGTAAAGTTAAACTCTTTCAAGAGGAAGTAAAGTTAAACTCTTTCAAGAGGAAGTAAAGTTAAACTCTTTCAAGAGGAAGTAAAGTTAAACTCTTTCAAGAGGAAGTAAAGTTAAACTCTTTCAAAAGGAAGTAAAGTTAAACTCTTTCAAGAGGAAGTAAAGTTAAACTCTTTCAAGAGGAAGTAAAGTTAAACTCTTTCAAGAGGAAGTAAAGTTAAACTCTTTCAAGAGGAAGTAAAGTTAAACTCTTTCAAGAGGAAGTAAAGTTAAACTCTTTCAAGAGGAAGTAAAGTTAAACTCTTTCAAGAGGAAGTAAAGTTAAACTCTTTCAAGAGGAAGTAAAGTTAAACTCTTTTAAGAGGAAGTAAAGTTAAACTCTTTCAAGAGGAAGTAAAGTTAAACTCTTTCAAAAGGAAGTAAAGTTAAACTCTTTCAAGAGGAAGTAAAGTTAAACTCTTTCCAGAGGAAGTGCACCAGATCAGCTGAAAACTTGAGGGATTCATTCCGAAGCCTATGGATAAAGAACATATCTGATAGGACGAGAAATGTACTTCTTGCTAGTAATTCTACAACAAAAAAGTAACATATATAAAATTAAAGTAAGCAAGGTTCAAACCCATTAACCTCCTTAGTATTAATTGTTAGTTCAACAGCCAGGTGCTCAGTAAACAACCT
The DNA here is from genome assembly GCF_964235325.1 of Thermobia domestica. Classification (NCBI taxonomy): domain Eukaryota; kingdom Metazoa; phylum Arthropoda; class Insecta; order Zygentoma; family Lepismatidae; genus Thermobia; species Thermobia domestica. The sequence continues at coordinate 268,045,839 of NC_137462.1, forward strand.
TTATACTAGGAAATTCTGACCTTTGTACCCTACATTTTCGTTTAAGAAAAACGTGATTTTTGCTCCGATAAAAATCAGAAAATAACTGGGACATTTTAAAAGCTATAATATTTTAATGGAGAGTCATAGTTTAAGATTATTTTTTGTATGTTTATGTTTTTACTTTTTGAAATAAAAATTAATGTTAGCATTATTTTTTAACAAAAGACATTGCTCTCTACATATATAGTTCCTTTGTTTGCACATACAGGCTGCTTCAAAACAACACCGACAACATTTGGAAGATGATTCCTGACACCAAGATAAGACAAAAAGTATAGACCAACCTGTGTGCACAAATGCTTCCTTTTGGAGTTAAAGGCTGCCGAAAACATGAAACAAACAATGAACTTTAAAGGCCCATAGCTCCAGAACTATCCAAGACCTATCGTAGTCGGGTCAAGACTTCACTTAGGAACTAATATGTGCTCTATCCAAAAATACATGTTTCAGAATCCTAAGGTATTCACGCAACGATTTTTATAAAGGGAGTTTTGCTACGGACATATAATTTGAAGTAATCACCAACCACCTCTTTAAAAATTGTTGCGGAAGTACTACAGGCTTCTGAAACATATATTTTTGGATAGAGCACATATTAGTTCCTAAGTGAAGTCTTGACCTGACTATGATAGGTCTTATATTTTTGGAGCTATCAGGGTTCATAGTGGTCTGGTCTCTTGTAAATAGTTGAAAAGTGACCAAAATCTCATCATGCCCCTTTTTTCCCCTTTGTCAATTTCTCCATCACCTCTCTCTTTGTTGTATTGTTTCATCTTTTCTTCTTTACTTCTTTTTGAGCTTCCTCCTTTCTTAGGTTTTCTAAGTATGCTTTGTAATTACGGTAAGCAGACTTAGCAGATGTAAGAAGCTTCTGAGTAAGTGGGACCAGTTCTGGCCTATTTCCGAATTTCTTCATCCCAGAGTTCTCAAAGCCATAAAATATTCAAATTCATCACCTACTCTTAAGAAGAACATACAAGAAGCATAACACAAGACTAACATGATGAACCACACAAACACACACACACAACGGTGAGCAGAGCGTTAACTATTACGAGAGAAAACTAAAAGACTATAAAAGAAAGAATAGACACAGAAGGGTTTTCAACTTCACCTTGAGAGCTTAAGCATCCACCAACCATCCACTGTGCTTTAGAAAGAATAAAAGCTGAAGTGAGAATAAAGCTGACTGTTTCACATGTGGCAACAAGTACTGAAGGTTTCCAAATTTCTGTCTTTTTTCCATTTATTTTTATAATATTTTTCTTAGAAAACTATCAATGTAAAACATAAAACACACGAGAAAGTCACTTTACCTCACAAAAAAGTAACTTTTAGTGACAAATTTGAAAAAAAGAAGTAATTTTTAGTGACCAACTTGAAAAAAAGTAACTTTTAGTTAAAAAAGTGACTCGCTATGAGCCCTGAGCTATGGGCCTTCAAAGTTCATTGTTTCATGTTTTCGGCAGCCTATAACTCCGAAAGGAAACATTTATACACCTAGCTCGGTCTATACTTTTTATCTTGGCGCCAGGAATCACCTCCCAAACATTGTCGTTGTTGTTTTGAAACACCCTGTATAATATTCAATTATATTTAATAATAATAATATTAGCAAATGCTAATTTAAATTTGTAAAAAATTAGCAAACGGTAGCAGAATGTTTGAAAAAAATGTAGTTTTTTAAATCTTCAACTTAATATCATGTTATAGGAGTACGAATAAGATTTCTGTGCTTTCGGCATCTGCGACCATGTTAGCCCGTCACGTATGAGGGATGATGTCCCTTGGCAGTCACACTATCCGAGGAAACGAAAGGAATAAAGGACTGGGGAGGGAAGGAAGCAGCTTGGGACCTTATGTTAGGTTCAGTACCATCCCGGCATTTGCCTGGTGTGAATGAGAAAAACCCAGGTAAATCTCACTCAGAATGGCTGGTCTGAAAAAGCTTTTGCACTTTTTCGACGGAGTGTTCCCACCGGAAATCGAATCCAGGACCACTCGCACCAAAGACGAAAGTGTGAGCGACTACGCTACGCGGGGCCACAAACTTCCATTAGAAATGGGGGGTATTTACAAATTACACTTGATGTTGTCATCTCTACCAAATGAGACAATACAAATGTTTCGTGACAAGATACATGCAGCGTTTCTTCAAAACATTAATTCCAGCCATGAGCGGAGTTATGGGGGGCATTGCCCGCTCCAACTTTTTGACAAAAAAAAATGTCACTTATAAGATCCTTTAATTCTCATTTGTATTCACCGTGCCCCCCCCCCCCCTAGCAGACAAAAGGTTTGCCCCCCAGCAGACAATTCCTAACTCCGCCTATGATTCCAGCGGACTGTTCCCCTCCCCCAGGAGTTGGTCAACCACTTCCTGAAGTAAGTCAAATTAAATTACGATTAGGCCTATATGTAATTCAGTGCAGAATACGTTCTTTAGAAATTAATGTTTCAATGCAGCTACCACACGTTTTGACCCCCCCCCCCTTCCTGCTGACAAAATTTTCTGAAAGCAAACCTAGATACGAGACGAGACAGAGGCCTTCCAAAGGAAACAATTTCACTTTCCGACAGGAGAAACCCACTTTCACTATATCTTTTCGAGACAAAACAGCCCCCAATCTTGTTTCGTGTCCAACACTAATTTTATGGTAGAACAAACGAGACTTAAAAAAAGTGATCCGCCAAAAATTTAGGCAAACTCGACAACAAAGCTTGTCTCAATTGAAAAACTCCACTAATAGGTAGGCTGAGACAGGCGCGCACCCAAAAATGTGAGTAAATAAAATTTTCACATATTTATTCCATCGACAAGGGCACCCATGTTATAGTTTCCAAGGGGGGGGGGGCAAATATAAGCGACGTTTCAAATATAGGTTCAAATTTTGCTGTAATTGATGTAAAAATTCTGTTGGGTTTTCGATATTCTGAAATACAATTTCCTCTAGGCGGCAAGCGCCCCACTTTTCCCCCCTGATGGGCGCCATTGTCCATCGACGTCAATAAAATTATCTATGAGCGGGAAGGCTAATGACGCTTTAATAAACGTGAAATTAGTGAATTTACGCGGAAGACCAGTAAATTACCAAATGAGAAACAGACAAATTTCTAACACGTTCCACACAAAATTAACTGGAGAATGGAGTTTGTCTAGTTTCATATCGTTCGGCAGAACATTATAGCACAAAAGCGTGATGATGCAAATACTAAATTCTGAAAACAAAATGTATCTATTTTCATCAACAATTTCAATAGTCTCTATTCATTAAGAAAAATACTTTTTAGGAATTTACAAATAAGTCATTCAAATAGGAAGAAATTAAGTGACATACAGCAGTTCATATGCTATAAATGTAATTAAAGCCTGTGACAAACATCTTGGCATTTCAGCTAAACGAATAAAACGCAAGCTCTGAAGCGACGTTGCCAAGTGAGAAAAGGGTTTGGCTAAGCGGAAGAACTACAGCGCGATCAGGTAACAGGGGGGGGGGTGAGTGTATACAAAACAAACGTGGCAATACCGCAGCCCTCTCATTTGCTAGCAGCATTTAAAGGGAACTTGGAGCGCCGCCTTCAAATGCCAAGATGTTTGTCACGCCGTTTATACCCTGGCCGGTGAACGATGATTTCTGACAGCTTTGCACAAGGCCACGGCGAGCGAGCAGAAGACAGCAGGTCAACCAACCTTAGGCTCAGAACTATCGCGTCTCGGTCTCCATGTTAACCACCGTACATTACTAAACTTTCACTCACCCTCTTTCAGCATCAACGAGGAAGCAGACGATCCTCCCCTTGCGCGAGAAGCACATGGCAACACCGCACTCTTCAGTCGTCCTCGCGAGCTGAGCTGGCAGAAATCATAGTTCGCCGGCCAGGGTATAGTAGCCTATAGTGCGTAGGAATTTTCTGAGCAAAATGAGAATCTGTGTCTTTCGAGATAAAGAGTTTACGTTGGCATTACTGAACGGACGTCATACAGAGGTACTCACATTACAATCTTATAAGCAGTGGTACCCACCCCCCCTTATGTCCATGACGCACCCCCCCAATTGTCTATCCGTAAGTGTTCTTCCATGAAAAAATCTTCTTTTCGATTAATTTTTACACTCCCTGAAACATATTTATACAGATTTTTACCCCCCCCCAAATATTTCAATGACGCACTTTGCGTCATAGCCCCCCCCCCTTGTGGGCACCCCTGTTATAAGGATCCAATAGCGTGAGTCTAATAATCTCTAATACAATCATGTAAGAGTTTACTGTAAGTCCTAGAGAATCAACACCATCACAGACATGAAGCCATTGCGGAGTTATTAAAATTCAAGAAATATTACAGTTTTGTTGTTGTCACCTGCACCGATTTTTCAGTGTAGTAAACAACCATTTACCGTTATCTCATTCTTTTTTTTTCTAACAGCATCATGATGTGAGGTTCATGCAATTATGATTTGCCTTCTTCGAAATTTATACTCCATCTTTGTGCTCCATTGGCCTCCTTGTAAATAGCATTTTGCTACCTTCCATGCTCTTCCTCCTCAAAGTAAACACTTAACACGCACAGAATATTCATAAAGGTAGTAGGCAGCTTTATGGTGCTGTTTCACCGCCGATCGCTGAACTAACATGTCACAAAAATACCTTGTACTCTTTGAATAGAATATTCAGCTTTATTTAAATAAATAAAAAAAATGTAGCAGTATCAAAGTGTACAGCACGACAGAAAGTTTGTTTTTTTCATAGTGTACACTCCCAATTCCCCTTCATTCCTTATTTCTCATTCAAAAGCTTTAGTAAGATAAATGAAAATTTGAAAGTAGAAAATTTCGTTTAGTTTCATTAGCGTTGTATTCCACGGACAATTAGGATATTGCATCCTGAACACTATACTAACCCGCTAATCTCTACAGCACTGTCAGGTAATCTATCAAGCATGGATAATATCCACAATTATTCCCATAGAAATATATGGGGAACCAATTTCTGATTATCCATAGCGATTAACTGGAGGATCACTTCCATCAATGTATTCTATTCCTGATTTTTGACCTCTACACTCTACCCAAAATTCAAAATGATCTATCAAGTAGTTCTTGAAATTTTGCGTCTCCTGGACGGACACACGGACAGACAGTAAACTTACAATGGTGGTTTTGGTAAACCAAATTCCAAGCTTCAAAACGAGCATGAAAGAGTAGGCCTACATAATATAGTTATCCTAACCTAACCACTGGCGTGGCAGCCTTTTCTGGACCTAAGCCGCTTCAACGCCATCTGTTAGCAACTGGCTGAACTACGTACAATCTAGCGACGAACATGTGCTCAGTGCATTGCGTATGAGAAGCTTCCTAGACCCAGTGAACGTAGCCTCTTTTCATTCGCATTTACTCCCCAGTTTGCCTCGCGACACTGGGTGGAAGATGGAAATTGGTATGCATTGGTCAGGAATCGAACACAGGACCACATGGACATGAGTCCAACGCTCAAACCACTAAACTACGAAGCCCCCTAATATCGTTATCAATATGAGTATTATCTATGCGTGCTGTCAACTCTCTTCTTTTTCCTCAACGCAGAAACAATGAAAAATACTCGAAATTCCTTTAGACCCTATCCCTGATCTACTGGTATTGATATACCACATTGACTTGGCACGTAGTCTTCCGTTCCGAGCGCTGCTATCGGCTGAGGGAATTCCACTCCCTTTGACTAAGGCTCTCTCGCTTAGTAACAGCTCAACCCTTATTGGCTCAACCGTGGGTGTGAGCTTTAGTTCGCATATTTGCCACGGCTCAAGACATTTTGGCAGCACTATAGTAGTAAAGCTAGCTCCGTTAGACAGATGGGCTACAACTAGGACTGTGCAACATTTTGATCTATCGATCGATATTTTCAAATATCGATATCACAAAATGTTACTGATCAATAGATCGGCATTTCAACATTTTCCAGTATTTGCATATTTTGACATTTCTCGCACATTTTAATATTTGACTAGCTGAACCTCATCATTCTGATTTGACCATGGATCTCCTTCCCATTTCCTCGCTCTGCACATGCCTGTTTACACCCATAAGTGAAGGGCAGGACGACTCACAAAGAGAATGAATTGCTGTAGACAAACATATAAACGTACCTTTTAATGTATCGATGTTGGTTTGAGTTTGTGGCAAACTTGAAGAAGTGACATGAAGTACACCTCATTGCGGCTCTTGAGGCCTTTGAAGTTGTCAGTATGCAATAGGTTTCGCCTTTCAGATTTATGGAAAAAAAAGTGCCTGCAATATTCGTCAACCCGCTCTACGTAGCTCCTCTACGGGTTACATAACACAAGGATATTAACCTTAACTTCGCCCTAGTGAGAATGTTAATCATACGGGCTCAAAACGACCCATAAAATGTTGACTAGAACACATAACGGCATTTTAAAAAAATGAATGAGAGCTGGCAGGTCTACACAAAGTTTGAAATACACCAGTAAAAACAGCACGTTTCTAGAGCTTGTGGTTTCCGAGATCTCATTGTAAAAAGGAATTGGCCAAAAACATACAACTTTTCCTGACCACAAACATATTGTCCCTCTCGAGACGAAGGGATGTAACTCTTTTCTTCAACTTTTTCCAGGAAACAAGTTTAAAGATGTAGTCATAAGTTTATTTTATCATATTCTGTCAAAACTTAATTTAATCTCGTAAGTTATATACCTGACACGAAGGATATCAAACTAAATTTTAAAAGAAGACGATAGAATAAGTAATGAGAAAAGGTTAAAACTTGTGTTCTGGAAAAGGAAAGAAAACTAGATACACCCTTTTGTCTCGAGAGGGACTATATAAACCTAGCATTTTAATATATAGATATTTAATACTTGATACTACGAAATTTTTCAACATGTCAATATATGTCGGTTTTTCAAGATGTGGATATTTGATATATTTTTTAACACTTTGATATTCACTCTTTCGATATTTCGTTACTTGATATTTCGATATATCAATATTTTATGTACTTGCCATATATCGACTCAATTTCCATATTTTATCGATCGATTTTCGAACTGGATACCGTTCAACACTAGCTACAACATGCTTTCCTGCAGAACAATCAGATTAAATGACAATCACCTACCGGAATTGGCTAATAGATATTTAGCACTTTGCCTGCGTAATCTGGTGATTTCCGGTTTAAATCCCGCAGTAGGCTATCCTATCCAACATGAAGTTTTCCCAATGTTTTTCTCTGTTCCAGGATTAGGATTTAGATTTCTGGGCTTTCGGTATGAGGGATGACGCCCCTCGGCGAGCACACTATCCAGGGAAAGGGAAGGAAGAAAGTGACCTGGGACCTATATGTTACGTACCACCCCGGCATTTGCCTGGTGTAAATGAGGAAACCCTCATTCAGGATGGCTGGCTTCCAATATCCTGAAAAAGCTTTTTACACTTTTTCGAACGAATGCTCCCATCGGGAATCGAACACGGGACCGCTCGGGGCCACGTTTCTCAGTTCTATCAGGTGAATCCTGGATCGTACCTTTAGATATGGTCCTTAGCCACTTGCTTTCCCATTCTTGGTAACTATTTATAGTTCCACACATTATATAGTTCAGTCCACAAAAAGGTTTCAGAATTCATTTCGACACAGGCACTCAGGTATAATAAATCCTACATTCACACTCAATTAAATAATATGAAAGTTTTATTATTAATATTATTATTGTTACTAGCAGTAGTAGAAAAATAAGACGAAGAAGATAAAAGGATCCTGAAATCGAATTTTACGAGCTAACAAACATGTATGTGATCATTAAGCACTTTAAACACTGCGTATTTACCCTTAACACCATGAAACACAATAATAACCAGGAGAAAAGGAACAGATGGAACAAAAAAGGGACGGAACGAGGTAAGTGGAATGGGTAAAAAACGGATGTTGCCAGTGTTCGATTTGTCATGAATCTACAAGTGTTGTGTATTTGAAAAACGTGAGATTATGCCTTGTTTGCCTGCCAACACTGTTTACTATCAACGAACGGTAGGTTTGCGGCTGTTACAGTGCTGTCACAGAGAACACCAGCAGAAACACTGTGACGTCACAGAGCACCCAGTTAGAAATGATTACCCCAGCGTACAGTCATGTACAGTCAGTGACAAAAGTTCTTTCCATTTGGTAAAATTTATTTTGGGAATAACGGTGGTACATTATCTTAATTTACTGAAAACTATACTCAAATTCCATTCTGAAGGTATTTATGACACTCATTTCATCAAATGGAACCAACTTTTGTCGCTAATTGTACCATCCCAACGTACATAACAATCACAATATTTCGTCCTTTTGGTCTCTCCAGTCTACTAATTAGTACGCGGTTGAATCGCGACGTGGACAGATGTGGTTCGGACTCCATGTTAAACTCTCTTCTACAGCCTTGATATTGAGAAAGAATAATTAACTCGTATGAAACAAACTAACAAAGTATTCCAATCTTTTTAAAGCATAACTTTGTTTCTTTTCTTTGTTGGTCCTTACAATCCATTATTTATTTATTTATTTATTTATTATATCACACTGAAAGTAGCACCTTCACTTTCACGCTTCCGAAAAGTGAATATCATTGGCACAGAACCAATATATGCGCCGAAGGGGAGGAAGTAATGTATCCAAAAACACAGAGGCAAAACAAAACGTCTGTCTAGACAACTCTCAACAGATTGTTATTGAAACGCTGTTACGGTTCACTGAATGCGAGAGGTACAGTAGTATACGGTGATGATATACACGCCCAATTTAACACTACGACATTTCGTGTTCTAGTTTGTGTGTGTGTGTGTTCCCATAATTCCACGAACTGAGAATAAACACTATTAAAAATGAAGGATTACATGGCTCTGATCATATGGTTCCACAATCCTGATAACCTTGATAGTAATCAAATACCATTACTTTACGCTTATACCACAGTTGGAACATAGAACATTGGGAAACTCGAGGCTTAATGTAATCATAATAATGTATAAATACGACACATAGTTTTGACCCATACGTAAGCTTGGAGCCCAATTAATGACAAAGGGCAATTGAACACCCAATAAAGACATGAATAAATCTTTGATGCAAACGTCTACTTCTTCTAAGTAACTTTTCTTCCATAATCCAAACAAAACAACAACAATTTGAAGATACTATTAACCCTCCTTTATAACACTTCACAAATTGTCACGTAAATATAACACTGGGGTCTGAGGAACCCCATTACTATTTTTATGTTCATGAGCATGTTTATACATATTTATGTAAACGAAATATTTTATATATATAATTGTTTCATTGTGAATGTATATTAATGACATTACTCGAAAATGTGAACTATCTTTGACCAAGAAATTTGATTATATGTAGATAATGCTATTCCACTGTTTTAAAACCCCAAAATCTAAAACTATTTCTGTTACATTCAGAATTCTTTATAAAATAACAGCACACGCCACCAAAATGAAAGGGTAATACATTAACTTTCTTCCAAATATGTGGCACCCAAAACCCTTGAGCTACATAACTTGTACTGAACCTTGTTATGCACTTCGCATTTTGCATTGTCTACTCTTATAAGCAAAGAATACTTATAAACTTTTTAAACAAATCTAATAAACGCAAGGTAAATCAAACTGAAACTAAAAGTTACTTTTTTAGGGGGAGGGGGATTGAGAGTCATCTGTTCTTACTGAGAACAATCAATACAGAACACACTACGGTGCTCATCACAGATAGGAATAAGGCAACTGGTGCATTGCATTTTTGTCTTGCGGTCCTTCGAACGTGGGCACGGACCACATCTCTGCTTCCTTTGGAGTGTTCCTTGATTCACTATTGGCAAAGGTAGATTTAGAATATCTTGCATTGCTAAGCGAATACTTCTTCGAAGTGTAGACGTCTCCAGTCTTTTGTGTAGCCAAGGTTTGATCAAAGCCATAGCCAAGTCCTCAAGGTACTTCCTACGTGGCAGTCGCGGATTCTGCATGTTCAAACTATATAAGACCATTGAGTTTATACCACATTGATCCAGCATTGCAAACAAAATTCTCATTGGCCACCTGTTTGTCTTACGCGAAACACTAAATGTCTTACAAAGCTCATCAAATTTGTCTGTTCCTCCCTTTGTGGCGTTATAATAAAGAACAATGGCTTTCCAGTAGTTTCGTCAATATCTGCAGAATAGTGCATGGACGACAGCAAAAGAACATTTTTCTTCTCTCTTGGGCTGTAAGATACCAGTGTCTTATTTTGGTCAAATGCATAAGTACATTCCCCTTGCCGCTTTTTAGCTAAGAACTTACGTGGGATTTCTGGTTTGTTGTGTCTCAGTGTGCCTACCATTGTAAATTTATGTTCAGTTAGCATTTCTTGGAAGAGAGGAACAGATCCGAACCAATTGTCAACAGTTAGGTTTCTGTTTGGTCCATGAATAGGCCCAGAAAGCTTTTTGGTATAGAATGACGGTACACTTTCCCCCTTTTCAGTATGAACACGACCAATATAAGGGATAGCATTTAGCATGTAATAAGTCTTTGAGTCATTTATCATTACAATCTTGATACCATATTTGTCTGGTTTTGATCGCATATATACTTTAAACGGACATCTTCCTCTAAAACTAACAAGTTGCTCATCTACAGTACAGTTCTAATAAGGCGTGTACAAGTTCTTACAATTCTCAATAAATTGTTCCCAAATGTTTCTAATTGGCGCAAATTTGTAGTTTTGTTTCCTTTGCTCTCAGGTAGATTTATCATCAAATCTCAAACACACACTCAACCATCTAAGTCGTGGTAAAGACATAGTAACTCTGTAAAGAGAAACTCCAAATTTTGTATCCCACAAATCTGCCAAATGCCTTCGACTGTTTTTCTCTACACCAGAGATATAAAGAAGACCAAAAAAGGCCAAAATCTCAGTTTCATTTGTATTGTTGTGGTATGACTGCCTTTTTAACTTCTGCCGCTTTCTTTCCATTTCTTCATTAGTTCTCAAAGTAATTTCTTTTATGATGTTTTCGTCAAACAACAGTCGCCAAGCTTCAGCTGGAGTACTTACGGTTTTTGCAGGACCCTTTGCGCCTGGAAAATGAGAAAGCAAATTTCTTTGAAGTAGCCGAATTCTGCGATCCGATTCCTGGCATGACCAACGGTAACCATTCTTTCCTTTCAACGACGCACTTTGTCCTTGCGAAGCACTCGACACAACGTTATCTTCGTCTTGTGCACTTGATTCATCATCTCGTTCACTTTCTTCTAAAACATAATCAGAATCCAAGTCTGAATCATCATTACCAAAAACACTTTCATCGCCGGATGAACTGTCATCAGATTCTCCTATTAGCTGCCTTATGGCATCAACGTTATTTGCAATATTTTTGTTCATTTTTGAGGAAAAACTAAAATCACATTCAACGAAACTAGTTCAGTAAACGCAAACGCAAATATAACATTGGGGTAAGGGAGACCCCAAACACACTTCCGCTGTTCACTGCAAGTTTCTCGGCGCAAACTGAAATAAGTTTTGCCATGCATTGATGACCTAGTGTTGCCAAGTAAATTTACGTGGATGGAAAAAGGAACTAAATAATAAATAAAGAAGTTACTAAAATAAGTGATTCTTGGTGGGGTCCTGTGGACCCCAGTGTTATAATTAGGGGTTAAGTATTTTCTTCCCTTTCTTTCTTTTCTTTTTCTTTTTTTTTTTAATTACAGTTCAATAATATTGCTCAATATATTGAGTCACATCGGACATACTTTAGTCCGGAGTTTTGTCTTATCGAGATTTAATACAGAAAAAGAAAACACTGTTTGGATTCGGCCATCTTTAGTGACCTAATAATCCTGGGACCACAGGATTCTTCCAATGTATTAGGCTCAAGCTTAGTAGGTCTTATAAAACTGTAACGTTAGAATGTTTGTCCGTCCGTTACTCCACATGATAACTTTGAACGACACTGATTTTTAAAAAGGATAGGAAACGTGTGCTCACACATATATATATATTTCTCACTGCTGATGGGAGGCATCCTTGGCTAGTTCCCCGGTTACTTCAATTTTTGGTGTAGACTGTCCACTAGACACTTGGTGAAATTTTTCTAATGGGACACTATTTTTCCCATATTTGCTGGGGAAAACTAGTAAGTTCGTCTTTTTTTTTACAAACCGAAAATATTTACAATAATTCAGACAAAGTCATACTATGCATGTTGAAACTTCACCCACCGACAAAATGAATCAGTATAATCTGTCGTGATTTCAGTGTGTGTGCTCAACCAGGAGCGTCATTTGGAGAAGGTAAAGGTCCAACTGGCTCCTGAGTTTCAGAAATGCATGCTTTTTCATAAATTGTATACTCATATACTATTAAAAATCATGAACTCTCTTTTAATAGTATATTAAGTATACAATTTATGAAAATCTTTGAGTTTTACGTCCCACGGTTATGCCGGTTAGGCTAAAGGAGACGGTGATTATGAGAAATGAATGAAATGGTGGAATGAAGAAAGTGGGAGGAAACGGGAGAACCCTGAGAAAACCTACGCACACGGTGTTTGTCCACCACAAAGTTCACTTGGCGAGGGCTGGGATCGAACCCGGGACCCCAAGCACCAGAGGTGAACGCTCTACCACTGAGCCACCGTGGCCCCCACAATTTATGACAAAGCATGTATTTCTTAATGGGACATATAGCCTCGATACTGAGGTCCCCATTGATCCCCCTACTCAAACTCAAACTTATCTCAGTAAACAATCTTGCTCCCTCCTTTGACAAGACCTGAAATTACGCGGGTTACCTGTACCTACTGTGCTCAACGCGGGTTACCTGTATTTTGCGCAGTACTACTTTTACATTTCGTATATTGAAGCCCCTCCGCCCACTCGGTGGAAATACTTTTGAAATAATCACTACCAAACATGCTACTGAAGTACAAAATAAAATGCTCTCAACATTTTGTTTTAATGTGCACGAGTTTACTTCTGATCCGATTTTCAACTTCATTGACTGTGAATACTGTCCCTCCCTGAAAACACATTGAAAAAAAAAAAGACAGTTGATACTTGCTGCCATCTATCTGTAATATCAGCTCCTTCACAGGATGTTTTAATTTTATCGTTCCTTTGAGAAACGCAGACGCCCTACGAACTACATCGTGACTTCGCCGTTAAGGAAAATGGATTGCATGGTAGGCAGTTGTTTTTTGTGTCTTACATGTCACGACACATTCATAACTGCAACAATAAGAAGAATGCATAACTAACATGGGAAGCACTGATATGGAAGAACAAGAATACAAATTCCACAAAATACAACTCAAAAAATATGAGAAAATAAACTGTGTCACTCAGAGATCGACTGAGTAGCTTCTCCACAAACTGATAATATCTTACGTTTTAATACACTTATTATAACTTGAACATAAACACATAACTCTCATACCTTTCGTTACAAGAATGTTAATCTCTGTTCTCCATACAATGGTCCATCAATGCACCATAGAAATCTATACATGCGTGTATAGAAATCGATAGAAGAGCAACGTTGTCACAAGCAGTTTGACAGACCCATACTGGCACTAGCGTAGCCGGGATGTGTGTTTGGGGGGGGGCAAGTGCTGTTGTAGGTACATATAGAAAAATTATAAACAAAAAATATATAAACATAAAAATATATAAAAAAAAATTACAAACATCAAAGTGCGAAAGTACATTCTCGCACCTCTTTGGGGGGCGCCCCTCTGGGCCTCCCCTTCCCTACTCCACTGCATAGTGATATCCTGTGGAACTCTTCTGTGATAGCTTCCCGTAGTTTGACTAAATTGCATATGTAATGTTGACATACTTTGTCCCTTAAAACACCCCATAAGAAAAAAGTCAGGTGGTATGAATTCGGGAGATCGAGCTGGCCACTTCACAGACCCACGTTGACCGGTTCGGGAATGTTTCGTTCAGCCAGTCCATCCTGTCTGGCATACACTAATGGTTCTAAGTTCCCACTCTCTGGCTACACAGTGTTGTCATACCGAAACTTTTAGTCCAGAATTACGAATACTACAGTCAGTCAAACATTATATTCATAATTATGGGCTACCCTGTACTTCAGCACATGATACTGAAAACGATCGCCCATGTTCTTCTCTCAGTCAACTGTATTAAACTGCAAGTCTGCGAATTTTCGAGATTGATACCAAAATAATGTCCTACTAGTTCGTTTCTCTCTTTCTTTTCCTTTCTTTCATTTTTTCTCTTGGAAGTTCGCGACAAATGTTATATGAGATCTCAATATACATGGTTTCTGAACCACCAGAATGCGTTCATTTTTAAAATGCTTTCCTACCAGGAATTGAACACGGGACAACGAACATTAAAGTCGCATGCGCCAGCCTCTAGAGCAGTCGGGTATGAAGTGCAAAATAGCATCTAAATGCAACGTTGTTACGTTTTGGTTTTGCCTCTTCCCGTAAAAACATTTCCTGAAGCAAAACTAGGCCTGAGTTCGATTCCTGGTAGGGCGAAATTTATTTTCTTCTTTAATCTCGTCCACAAATAAAACGCAAGGATTTCGCTTGTTGTCGTGGCCCAGCGGTCTAAGGCATTGCAAGTCCTGTCTGTCATGGGTTCGAATTTCGCTCAAGGTATAAAATGCTTTAAGGTTATTCATTTCAATATCATTCATCTCTCTTCATCTCTTTTAGTCTAAGAGAAAACCGGTGGTATACATGGGCGCTTGAAGGGGAGGGCAGGGTAGGGCCAGGGCCCCTCTCTGGCTCACGAAAATGTATGTGCAATATAGCAAATAATGTATATTAAATACCAGAAAGACAAGTCAAAATATAGCAATCATGGAGATGGGCACCCCTCTAGAAAAATTTCTTCAGGTGCCCCTGGTGGTATATCATATACAGTATGGCGCTAAATTCGTTGAACAAAAGCAGAGGATTGATTCCTGGGAGTAAAACATACAAAAAAAAGTTCCAATAAACGAAGGGCGAAAACATAGATAATTAAATATAAAGTTCCAATAAATATAGATAATTAAATACATCTCAGGGATTTATTCCCCCTCCTGAAATGGATATAGCTCAACTACGATGACTTGATAGCTAGCAAAATTTGAAACTGAATTCAAAACAATCTAGAAAGTCATTATGTAGTCAAATGCAGAAGATACTCCCCTTCCGGAGCTAAGATGAAATTACATTACAATTACATGCCACTTTTGTACACGATACGTCGTTAGTAACTAATATCCTACTGCAGATCCCTTATACTTTGATTTCGCCGATTTAGAAAAAAAAATTGAAATGAAATGAAATCTTACAGAACTTACAGTTCAATGTCCCATGATTACGCCCTTTTGGCTAAAGGAGACGGGTGATTAAGACAAGTGAATGATGATGGAAAAATTGGTGGAATGAAATGTGGGAGGAAACGGGAGTATCCCGAGAAAACCCATGTTTGTCAACCACAAACTTACTTGGTCAGGGATCGAATCAGGGACTCCACGTACCAGAGATAAGCACATTACCACTAAGTCACAGTGCTCCCGCCGATTTTGATAATAATCGATGTCTTTATATAGTTTTCGGTTTATAATACAATAATTACAAGCTTAATATGCCCCTTCCGCATGAAGATTCGATCGGCACAACTACATTAACATATCTGTTATTTACACCGAGTTATTGTACCACTTCAAAAGTAATAAAAACATAGACCCGAAATATACAGAGCATTTCAAAATAACACTGACAACGTTTGGGAGGTGGTTCCTGACATCAAGATGAGACAAAAAGTAAAGACCAACCTGGGAGCAGATCATTTTGGAGTTATAAGACTGCTAAAAACATGAAACAATGAACTTTAAAGGTCCCTAGTTCCAATACGATGGGACCTAGCTACTGTAGTCGGGTCAAGACTTCACTTAGGAACTAGTACGTATCCTATCCAAATATCCATATTTCAGAATCCTGAGGTACTCAAGCAACATTTTTTATAGAGGGAATTTGGCTGCGGGCATACAATATAAAGTACTCACCAACTAACTTATAATAATTGTTGCGGAAGTACTGCAGGATTCTTAAGCATGGATATTTGGATAGGTCACATACTGGTTCCTAAGTGAAGTCGACCCGACTACGGTAGGTCCCATAGTTCTGCAGTTAAGGACCTTTAAGGTTTTTTTTCAGCCTATATCTCAGAAATGACGGGTTTCTGCACCCAGGTAGGTCTATACTTTTTGTCTTAATTTGATGTCAGGAATCACCTCCCAAACGTCGGCGTTGCTTTGAAACACCTTATTTAATGCAAAAGTATTATAGCCCATATTAATTAGAATTCATATTAGCGGTATGCACGGACTATCCACTCCTGGTCCCTTTTACTCATAGTTTTTTTTTTTTTCAGATGATTTACAATTACATCTGTAATAATAACATCAGCACCAAAAATGCCTTGATCGAAACACGCAGTGTGTACCTAAGAACAAATTATTCCAAAAGTCAGATGTAACCACGGCTGGATTTTGGGGGATGCATCGATGCACGGGCATTGCCCTTCGTCGTAAATATACACTATCTAAAATGAGAAGATAAAAGTGAAAATAGTAACACTTTCCATAACTTTCTGCAGCCATGTTTCCATAACTTTCCATAATTTTCTGCAGCCATGTTTCCGTTTGGAGCTTAAAGGAAAGCGAAGTTTTGCAACTTAAAGTTGATTTTCTGATGGTTCAAGGAAGAGGATTCACCATGCAAAACAATATTCCTCATTCAAACCACAGGTGCCTAAAAACTTTTTTTAAATCAATTTAATTCAAATGTAGTGGTAGTTATTTGTGTACCCCCCCCCCCGTCAGAAAATCCTGGATCCGGCTCTGGATGTAACCATATTTTAATGATATTTAACCATTAAGTATAAAGCGTTCATACTTAACGTAAGAAAGATCGGATATAATAGCGAAGTAGTAAAGGAAGTTCGTGGCAAACAGTCTTGCCGCTTTAGAAAACAAAAACGCACGAAATTATCCGTTTCCGGTGCAGAAGAATGTTAGCCAGTATCCAGGCCAACAACTCTCAGAAAACCACGCGGACAGAAGGGCGAAATGAAAGACAAGAGAATTATAAAGGGAACAACACACTATATGAACGTCGTTGTAATAATTTTTGAAAAGAGACCAACCAGATCGAGAGCGTTTACTCTTGATCGGAATGCGAACGAATGGCTGGGCTTTTTGGCCAGACTGGCAAAAGACTTGACTCAGGGATCAGTGAAAGTAAATTCAAAGAGAAAGCCATACACACACACACACACACACACACCGTTACAAACGTAAGTATCAACATTATGAATATATGGAAAATAGACGAATGACAGTGATCACTATCTTGAAAGCTGGGAGACTTCAACAGTCGTATGAAACAGTATCTGCTGATGGAAGTTTGCATGATAAATTAGAACCAATGCATGACACACAGGAAAAAAAATACACAATGTGGACATATATTATTAAAATAAAATAAAATCGTTAATCCAAAAGGAAGAAACAGTGAAAGTTACCTGTATTCCATTCTGGCATAAAAATCAAATTCTTAAACTGGAAGTTGTCTAACCACATAAATGCCTAATATGAATGATTTTTGTCCCTTGCTGCGGTGAGAGTGAAAATAAAACGACGTGATAAATAATCATAATTAAACATAATGTGTGAATACAGTCTAATATTTTAGTTTTTAAAAAGGGAAAGAAAGTGACAAGGTAAGATTATTTCTTTTTCTTTTTTTTTTTCATCATTTATTGTTCAAGCATCAACTAGAAGTTCTTTGACCTCCTGGAGATCAATACGAAAGCGCCATTATCTTTGCAAACAATCTGTTTGTTAAATAGAATATGTGTTGTTTAAATGATATATTTCAAGGGCGCTCATCTTTTTTTTTAAAGATCAACAGGATGGGAATAAGGGATTGCACTCACAAATCAATTGTGAGAATTCATACTATGTAGAAGCTTTGAAGGAAGGTGGAGATTGAGTCTTATCCTACAAATTATGCACAAGTGAAAATGAAATGAAGTCTTTCAGTTTAACGTCCCACGATTATGCCCTTTAGGCCAAGTGAGACGATGATTAAGACAGGTGAATGATGATGGAAGATAGGGATGCGCACGAGACGAGTCGAGACAGGATTTTCCTGATAAAATTCGAGTCGAGACACGGCTCTTCCAATTTAAAAAATATACATTTTTCGAGTCGAGACATCACTTTTACAGCACATTTTCGAGACGAGACAGCCACAAATCTTGTCTCGTGTCCATCCCTAATGGAAGAATTGGTGGAATGAGGAAGTGGGAGGAAACGGAAGCACCTCGTGAAAACCCACAAACACGATGTTGTCCACCACAAACTTACTTAGCCGGTATCGAACCAGGGACCCCATGCACCAGAGATATGCGCTCTACCACTGATCCACCGTCCCTCCGACTATGCGTAAGTCAAAATTGCTTGGTTGATAGGTTTGAAGTCCCTTTCTAGCATGGAAGGTATATACATTTATAGGACACTTGAGAGCATTAGCTGGAAGTTTTCGAGAATATTCCCCTGCCCCATATCTTGGTAATGGTTGGATTGAAACTTGTTTCACTAATCTAGAAATACATGACATACAAGTTATCAATCTCTCTAACACAGAACAAGAACAGCTATTGGAACTATCCTGCGATACTTTCACGTAAAAACGTTTTCAAAGAAAATGATCTTAGTAGTTTTTGTTTGCGTGTGCGTTGTGAGTATTGAAGAGTTGTCTAAAACAAAAAGGCACTGCAACAACTGATGCCTTTCTCTACCACTTACTTATGTGACCAGACCTTTTCTGTTCTTTGCAGTATTACAACCTTAAACAGACATCGTCTTAATGTGAAATCGGATTTAAGATTGATGGTGACAAAACTTATTCCAGATTTCACTGCAATTATGAAAAAATAAAAAATAAAATAAAAATCAGAAAGATTTCACTCCTCATATTACTGATCCCACATTTAAGAACATCGTCTATTCAATGGATTTCCTTTCTTTAAAAAAAAAAAACTAAATAAATAAATAAAAATAAAAAAACTGATTTCCAGTCTAGAAAATTACTGTATTTTCAATTGAAATTTCGTTCACTAGGAAACAATCATGTATCTTTAGAATAAATTACTTATTGCAATATTTTTCTTGATCTCTTTTTTGTCAGTGACAATTCTATTTAGCGTATTTTTCATATTACCATGTGAAATTTCAGATAGCATTGCAAGGGGGCCCGCAGATTACTTTCCGTAAGGAAGTTTGAGAATCACTGAGTTAGATGGCAAGGATACAATTTTTTTGCCAAAGGGGATGCTTTCTTGAAGACGTCTCATATTCTCGTTTGAGCTGCTGGAGTGGAATCCAGGAATTAAGATGTTGATCAGATTTTGGAACTTCTTCACGAGGATTCCGGTTCTGATAAACAATGAAATATTTTGAAAGACGTTTTGCATCAATTATTTCTGTATTACTTACTGCCAATACCTAGATAATAAGTTCTAATAAAATAAGTGTTAACGAAAAAGTTTTTCAAATGTTAGAACTATTGAGATTAACAAGTTCTATATGTTTTGCGAAAGCAAGGTTTGTAGTTTTCGAAAATACCTTTAAAATAAACAACTCAAACGAACTGTTTTCTATGAATTCTTGAAAAACACCAAAGAAACCTCCGTTTGCTGAAAAAGAAAATGGTACTTTAAAGTCCATCCACAAAGAGTTAATGATATTTGAATTCTTCGTGGAGATGATGATTCACTAGTTCCTTTTGAAATGTGAAATAATTTGGAATAGCGATTACGAATAAACTGTAGAAGCTACCTACATCATTAGTATAAATTTCCAATGGTTTTCTTTTACTATTCAATTACAAACTGTGGGGCACGATGGCTCAGTGGAAGCGCGCTCACCGCCGGGGGGGGTCCAGGGGGGTCTAGGGGGCCGGGCCCCCCTAAATTTTGACTTCCCCCTAAAATTTCCACGGCAGGCTGACAAGTAAACTATAATATGGTAATTAACTATAATATGGTTGGATTGGGCCCCCCTAACTTCAGCCCCCCCCCTACATTTTAGGGCTAGCTACAGGCCTGCTCACCGCTGTGTTAAGGGATCTGGTTCGATCTAGGCCAATATCAATCTCATGTTTATGGTGCACAACATAGTGTCCGTGGTTCCCTCCGATACCCTCATTCCGCTAATTCCTACACAACTATTCTCTTTCATCAAGTAGTCATTTTCTTTAGCAGATAGAGCATAATTGTGTGACGTGAACAATGGCGGATCTAAAAAGTAAAAAGTAGGAAGGGGGGCAGCCAGCACCCAGAATATGATAGGTATATCATGAGTTTACTATAAACTTTCAAAAATTTATAAATAATAGCTTAAATTATTTTTGTCATTCAAAAAAACTGGGAAGCATAAGCCTCTAAGGCCCAGAGCTAGATCTGCCACTGCTAGAAGGTAAACACTGAATGGACCAGCCAGCTAGAACCAAGACTATGATAGGTATATCATGAGTTTACTATAAACTTTCAAAGAAATATATAAAGAATAGCTTAAATTATTTTTGTCATTCAAAAAACTGGAAGGGCCTAGGTCCCCAGGACTAGATCCGTCACTGGACGTGAAACTAAAAATTTATTTCGTTTTTTACAGTCTAAAACAGCGTTTCCCAACCGGTGTGCTGCGAGGAAATCGAAATAAAATTATTAATTCCATAGCAATCAAATTGCAAGATATAGAGAAAAATGAAGACCTCTACTACGAATCTACAATTTCAAGTTTCAGACCTTGTTGCTTTTCTGTACATTTTTAATGTTGAAAAAGGTATTTGTTATCATTTTATGACCATTATTGCTTCTTTATTGTTGCAGTCTATTTTGTAACTTGAAATTTTAAAATATCATTCAATCTTTTCGACAAACCAAACATGCACATAAATTACCTACATTAGTCTTTTAAAAGATCAAGAGATTTGTTTGTTCGTTCGTTATTTAGTGATCTTCCATCTTACTGAAAGGTTGGATACAGTTTTCGAAAAAGAAAGTATATGTTTAAAAACCTGAGTCCAACATTACATTGCAATTGTTTTCTATTTTTAAATTACAATAAAAAAAGAAGCATAATGATTTACTACGGGGAAAAACCAGTGATCGAGCTTTTTGTCTATGAGAAGGAGATCAGTAATCACAGAAAAAAAAAATACCACGGTATTTTATAATTACAAATACGAAATAATATCTATGAGTAAGTGTGCCGCGAGAATTAAAGTTATACCCGTAGTGTGCCGCAAGTTGAAAAAGGTTGGGAAACGCTGGTCTAAAACAACAAAGACATACAGAAAAAGAATTGTATGGTTCGCTATATGTTTTGTTTATTTAATACGTAAATTCACGCACTAACTTCTTCAATATTTGGAAATACAAAACTTATCGTGCAACAAATATGCACCTTGCAAATAAAAATATTAATCTCTATCCACTGAGCAACGTGAGCATGAATATGGCTTCCTATAGTTAAAAAAAAAAAAAAAAAAAAGTTATTGAGGTTTACCACCAGTAATGGCGTTGTGGTGAACAAGAGAGTATATTATACATAGATGCAGATCAAGTCTACATGAAGGCGTTATTGATTTTTTTTTCCTGTATGTGAAGCCATCGAACTGCATAAGGAATAACGACTTTTCCATTAGGAGGATCAAATTCACATGGTTATTAAGGACGCTCAAAGAGCAGAGGCGATAAACGAGAGGAAGGAAAGCAAAAATGGAATTTATTTATTACGAGTGGTGAGTACCTGCGCCATATTTGTTTTTCATTGATTTATGTCGAAAAGTATTCTATCAATCTCTATATTTTAAGATACCATCCAGGTATTACCTTGGTTCAACTGAGGAAAAAACTAAAAACCTCAATCAGGACGATCGAGTATAGGATTTGAAATCAGGATCTCCTGAATACGTCCGCTCGCTAGGCAAAAATAATTAAATAATTCGTATAAATGATTATAAACGATTGAAAGCTTTCCAAATGTGGGTGTGGAGAAGAATGGAAAGAATTAGTTGGGTCGAGTGGAAAACGAATGCGAGGGTGTTAGAAATGGTGGGGTAGAAAAGAGTAATTTTAGATATTATTAAAAAGAGGAAGAGAAAATGGCTGGTACATTGGCTAAGAAGGAAAAAAATGAAATGAAATCTTTGAGTTTTACGTCCTACGGTTATGCCTTCTAGGCTAAAGATGATGATGATGATGAGAAATGGTGGAACGAAGAAAATGTAAGGAAAAGGGAGAGCCCCGAGGAAATCCACGCACACGGTGTTTGTCCATCACAAAGTTCACTTAGCGCAAGCTGGGATCGAACCAGAAACCCCATGCACCATGCTAAGAAGGAAAAGTGTCATAAGGGACATGCTACAGGGCATGGTGGCAGGGAAAATAGGAAGAGGGCGACGGAGGCTAGAACTCCTGATAGACAATATCAAAACAGAAAAATTGTACGTGAAGACGAAGAGGTTAGCGGAAGATCATGGAGCAAGAAAACTTTTCAGTTATTGTAAGTGACTTACCAATAATGGTAGAATACCTATGATAATGATGAATAATAAATTTAAAACACCTGTTTAAAAACAAATAGTGTCTGGTCTGCCCAAATAACGTTCTAACCCACTTACCTTAGATAGCTTGCAAAGCTTAGGGTCTATCCACGAAACGAGGCAGAGATCTTCTAACACAAACAGACACACTTTACGAAATGATACATCGCTTTCGTAATACCTTTTCGAAACAAGACAAACTCAACTTTCGTCTCCTGAACACAATTAGTAACAAATAATTGTTACCGCTGCATAAACATGTGGAACTCAACAGGGACCAAATTGAACAAAAAGCTTTTCAGTCCCTATGGTGTGAGACTTTTTGGACATAATGTACACCGGACATTTCAGTCTATTGTAGGATATAGAAGTATGCAGGATATATATTTACATCAATTTCTTGCAGGATCCCTAGTATCTATATATTAAAATACTACGTTTATATGTTTGTGGTCAAGGAAAGTTTATATGTTTGTGGCCAGTTCTTTTGACAATATCTCGGAAACCACATGTGCTAGAAAGATGCCGTTTTCACTGATCGATTGCAAATTTTAAGTAGATTGTTCGAATCTAATTAAATATTTTTTTTAAAAAAAAATGCCGTTATTTCTTTCTTACATTTTTAATGGGTACACTGGAATTATTGAAATTTTAAAAAGTAAAGCATCATATCCTACGAGTTATACATTCCAGCACCATACATTTGTATACGGAGTTAGTATATCTCTCCGGCGTTTGTTTTACGGCCAAATGATAATGAAAAACAAAGAATAACCACTTCTCCAGTCAAAGATGAATCTTTATTGTTTGGCGTGTTTTGCCCAATGAACACTATACATCATTGACATTATAATGAACTGTATGTGTAATGTATTTGCTTATTACATACTGCATGCAAGAAGAAAGAGAACGCTGATCATACATGAATTACAAACTCCAACAGGAAGTAAGCTCAAATCTTGCAAACGGTGCGAGATATTGAAAAAATCTCCTTTTTATGTCCCCTTGCCGATTTTTATCAAGACGTACTTCACTTGTATGTCAACGGACATGTACAGATGTGAGGAATGACAAGATTCAATCTCATATGTGAATGATGCTCTGTGTAGAGAGCGCAGATGCAGATAGTAGTAGTATCTTTAATTTCGCTACAATTTACATCTCAAGCCACATTCCAAATAGGGAAAGATAGTTGTTTTTTTTTTTCTGAAATAGTATTTGAACTTAAAAAATAAATAAAAGTTTCAGTTCAAAGCTTGTCATATATTTTCAATATACTGTAAATACTGGTATGTTGATAGGTCTAAAGATCTAATCTACCCCATCCTCTTCCCCTTCCCATGCTCTTGCACTCTGTTTGAAATTGCTCTTCCCTCCTAACTCTAATTTGAAGATCTCTCGAAGATCTCAGTTTCAGGGAAAAATCAATACCATTGTTTATAAGAATTGCTGTAGTTTAAAACATTTAAAAAAAAAATCTAAATGTGAATTTCCATTGAAAAATAGCTTATGACTCCAAGCAAACAATTTCTTCAACTGCGTGGACAAATAAGTCCGCAGGGAAAACGTTAAGTCAGATTTTCCTACTTGAGATATCGTTTGATGAAAGTTTCAAACTCTATATTGGAAATAGGTGGCAGGAATGCACACAGGAATTTATTTCGGGAGGGCTCCAAAGCTTTTGGGAAGATGTCCAAATTCAATATGAGGATAAAATATATCAAAATTTGTAAAAATCACCCCTTAATTTGGACTAAATTTATATGAAAAGGGGGTTGGGATGTCCGAAATCCTAGGACCCATCCCTGCGTACGTATATGATAGATGGCATGCGTTTTAAAACATGCTTTACCTGGGACTCAAAGCTTTCCTGTGCCAAATGAATATAAGCCCAAAAAAACCTCAGATGCCCTACCGATTGGAGAAATAAAACCAGTTGAGAATGTTCCAAGCGCATTGCCAGACCGAACTTGAATTATTTTTTCTTATTAACTTCTACAGACTTTATACCAATTGTTCTACGTAATTTATTATTATGCTCATTAAACAATCCTTGAGTACTAATTCTTTTCACATGTTTTGTTTAAGAGTTTCTGTTAAAACGTTCTACGACATGTTATTTTACGAAGACACATGCTCAAAATGGAGGGCTCGAAATTGAAAAATTCGCAAAAGATGATTTGTCTATGACTTATGGTTCCCGAGATATGGCTCCTTAAATCTCCAAAAATCGTAATTTTTTTGGGCCAATATCTCGGAATCGGTAAGAGTGACACGAAAAATGCCATCACTTCGTCCAGATAATTTTGATGCCCTATCGAATGGAGGGGTTAAAATTTTTTAAAAAATCGCAAATAACAGACATACATACAACCGACATAGAGATTTCAGTAACGAACTTTTTAAGTTCGTTGATAAAAATCGTTCCAAAATGGACACATCCTTCTTCCCGCGGACTCTCCACATATTCAATCCTATTAGGAAGTATCAAAACCTCATCGAAAACGAAGAAAAGTGAAGGTTAAATAAGTTGGCGTTAACGACGTAATTGAACAATATTGTAGGTGGAAATTTTGGATAGATGAGCAAATGTAATCAACTTAAGTAAGATCGTGACAGTTCATTTTAGTACTGCATTTGAGGTGTGGCGTCTGTGTTTTTTTTTCTCTCTCTTCTTTTTTATATGTTGTTACCTTATTTGTTTAACAAATCAGCAGAACAGGATTGCATCGCGTTTCTCTTCCCATCTTGTAGTACGAACTTTAGTTGTCAACAAAGGCAAGGCAATTCCATTCGCTTCCAGCAGTCAAATCCACGAAGAAAGGAGAACGCCAAACCAACACTGCCTGCCATTTGCGAGACTGTAACCATCTGAACCATATCCTCATGCAAACAACTGACACCATACATGCTGTACGCACACCGCTAAAGCTTCCATCGCAAGTCGTTTGTTTCACAGTAACAGCCGATAACAAATCAATTACGTTCTGTTTGCAGACAGTAAGCACTCGTCCAACGCTTGCACTAAATGTAAACCAAAAGTGATTGCCACTTGAACAAATTCTACGCCACGTTATTAATCGGAAGGACTATTCTTGGTCACTATGCAGGAACAGAGTAAACATTTCTGCTTTCTGTTTCAGGATATTTGACCACCGACTTCCATTTCTCGTGACCCCGTTCTTTTCTTCAAGGATATCTTTAGAAATGTAAAGAACGGTATGTAAGTATGTTATTCAGTTTGCAGAATCCTCACTGAATTCCAATAAGTATTTTTATTAGCGAAGGCATGAAGTAGGAACTTGAAATAAAAAACTAGGATAGGTATGGTGCAGGAAGCATTAAAGATGAGAGAAAAAAGTATATTTTGTGATTCCTTGAATAAATACTTAAACAAAAGATTCGTCAAATATTTCGTAAACACAAAGACCACGCAAAAGCGACGAATAAGGATTAGATGCTTTGGAAAAGTGAGAGTGGAGAAGAATGGAGGAAATTATTAATTAACAGGCGCTTGGAATAGTAAAGGGGAAATCGAAGGAAAATTTATATTGTATGTAATGAGAAAAAAAGAGAGGATACAAGTTGACTGAGAAGGAACTGGATCCTGCGAGACGTAATATTAAGTACAATGGAAGGAAAAAGAGGGAGGGACAAGTTGCTACCATTGACAGATAAGTGAAGACGAAGAGGTTAGATAGGAGTCATAATGCATTTACTATTCTGTCTGCAGCAAGCGACCTGATAGTGGTGGGAGAATGTCCGTGATAGCAGCGCAGACAGTAAACCAACAGTGGCAAACGGTAGCCTAGCCAACTGCCAACGTCGGCCCTACGTTGTAACTGGCCGCTTTACCGTGGAAAACCGTAGCCTAGCCAAATGCCAACGTTGGCACAACATTGTAATTGGCCGCTTTGCCGTAGCAAACAGTAGCTTATAGTAGGGCCAACAAGAGATGGTCTCTGGCATTTCTTACCACATGCGGGGGGAGAATGCAGCCCCTAGTTTGGTACTAGTGTTACCAACCACGGTCACTGTCTTACACAATTAATTAAATTGTCACTATAGATGTACTGAAAAAAGTCTTGACACCTGAGTAGAGGCAACGTCACTGCGAGCTGTCACGAGACCTCTTGCTGGCTCTCCTATAGCCAAATGTCAACGTTGGCCCTACGTTGTAATTGGCTGCTTGGCCTAGCCAAATACCAACGTTCTTTTTCTTTTATAATTGGAGGTTGGGTCTAGAGAATCTCAGGCCAAACAGAGACAACAAAAAAGTCCAGCAACGATATTGGACACTATAACCTGATCATCTTATTTTATTTTTAAAGCAACTGACTTTGGCATATTTCTTTACCATATAACGAAATGCATTTTTTTTTTTTATGAGTACACATGAACTATTGTCATACGTGGGCCCAAGGGAAGGGAAGATACAGTAGCTTAGCGGTAGGACGATCACCTCTGGTGCTAGGGGTCCTGGCTAGATTCTAAAATATGTGAATTTGTTTTGGACATCATGCTCGTGGGTTTTCTCGAGGTTCTTCCATCTAATTTCACAATCTGATTTTACCAAGTCTTTCACAATCACTCACCTTCATTTATGATTAGTCTCCTTTGGCCTAAAGAGTCTAACCGTGAGATCTAAAACTAGAATTTTTTATTTCAATATCATCTATTGCCATACACGCAGAAGGAGCACCATGTACAAACTTAAGAAAGATTTAACCATACAACAGAGAAGATTTGTATCATTGGTGGAAAATTCGTCACAGAAAAAATCTACGAATAAAAGCTATAATATCAAGGCTATTGAACGTGGAAGCAAAACACAATACTCATTAATAGATCATTTTGTTCTAACTGAAAATACATCAAAATAAAACGTCATAAGTTACCGAATGCAATGGCATTTGTATAGCTTCGCCGTCTGTGTAACTAGTATAATACATTTCGCGGTTATGTGTATTTTACGAGCTCTCTTCTCTCTTTTTCTTTCAAGAAACGGAAAGCATTGTAAAGAAACCATAATCACATTATTACATACATACGTAACATGTATAATACTGCAAAACAAACTCATTTTTTATTTTTCAATTCTTATGGTATTTTCCCTCTTATTGCAAACTTCCGCCATACAATACTTAAGCTCCTCTTCACTTTCTCTTTGCGACAGAATAAATTTGTAGGTAGATGCCTGTATTTCAGAATTTTACTGTCAAAATTATATTTGTTATAAAAATCGTCTTGAATCAAATACAGAGATAAGCGAAATAACATAAAACCTGCCAATCTCGTTATGGAGGAGATAAGGTGAGGCAAAAGAAGGGGGGGCACAGTTTGAGAATCCCACGTTTTCTTTCCCACGAGGTGCGCTGTCGGGCTCACCGTTAGCTCTTTAAACGTAAATGCATGCTTCCAAGCTATCATAACGAGTATTTAGTAGTCATATATACCGTGCATTCATGTCTATGTGAAATATGAACATGTGAACACTGTGCAAACGACCGCTCCCTAATTCCTGCTTGTTGCATTGTTTTCCTTACACTTTGCAGTGGTTAGTTTGTGTTTTTGTTTAAAACCTCTACAGGAGAACAATGGCTGATACTCACTTAAAGTACGTTTGTATATTTTAGCGACTTATGATTTTTTTTTTTTTTACTTTCATTTTTTTGGTGGAGAGGGATCGTGTAAAGTAACACACAAATTATATTGGGAAACTTGTTTCTTGGTACCTATTGCCATTTTTTCTATAATGATGATAATTTTTTAAAAAAACAGAAGTACTAGTAGATTTTAGTAGGGAGATAAGAGTAAGAATGGAATATATTCTTGGGAGATTGAATCAATTCCAAATAAATTACTTCTACCTATCTATTACCATTTTTGCTATATTGTGATCAACGCTGAAACTGGAAGTGATTGATTTCTGCCACTTCCACTTCGAACCGAGGAAGATAAGTCGAGATGACACTTAGTCATTTGATGTAAGTTTGATGAAGTCAAGATGACACTTAGTCGTTTGATATAAGTTTGACACAAGTCGAGATGACACTTATTCGCTTGATGTAAGTTTGATGTGAATCGAGATGACACTTAGTCGTGTGATACAAGTTTGATACAAATCGAATTGACACTTAATCGCTTGATGTAAGTTTGGTACAAGTCGAGAAGACACTTAATCGTTGAAGTTTGATATAAGTCGAAACGACACTTAGTCGTTTGATATAAGTTTGACAAGTCGAGATGACACTTAGTCGTTTGATATAAGTTTGACAAGTCGAGATGACACTTAGTCGTTTGATATACGTAACTTGAGATGACACTTAGTCATTTGATATCAATCGAGATGATGCTTAGTCATTTGATATCAGTCGAGATGACACTTAGTCGTTTGATATAAATCGACATGACACTTAGTCGTTTGATATAAGTGGAGATGACAGTCGCTTGACGTAAATTTGAGATGATAATTGAGTTTGGAACGCTGAATCCGCATCAAAAAGCCATTTTTCGATATAACTTACCCTTCTTGCTCTATGGAGATCAATATTGGAACTGGAAGTGGTACTAAGTTTATATTACTTCCGATTTTAATAAAGAGATACGGATGGGAGTAGTATTTTTCATGCATATTCACGCTTCCAGCTACTACAGTTTGTGTTCTATGGTGATCAACGTTGAGACTAGTACGTCCGGTTTGAATACAGGATTAAGGGAAAAGACAGGTAATATTCTTGAGACACTGAATTCATATAAAAAAATTTGTTTCTCGTTATCTCTTATCTCGTTTTGCTCTGATGATCTGTTGACACACAGACGGACGGAAATACGTTATACAAGGCTTCTCACGCTTATGAATAGCATACTTCCAATAAGGCTTCTCATACTTATAAATAGCATAGTTTCAGTAAAGCTTCCCACACTTATAAACAGCATAGTTCCAATAAGGCTTCCCATACTTATAAACAGCATAGTTCCAATAAGGCTTCCCACACTTATAAACAGCATAGTTCCAATAAGGCTTCCCACACTTATAAACAGCATAGTTCCAATAAGGCTTCCGATACTTATAAATAGCATAGTCCCAATAAGACTTCTCATACTTATGAATAGAATAGTTTCGAAGTCTAAAAGTTAACGAAGGACGTCCTTTTTCTTCTGCAAAGGAACTTACTACCATAATAGTTATCCGGCAATGTTGTCAACAGTCAGTCCCTCCTTGAGTACGGACTCACTCACCTCGTTTACATATACACAGTAATAAAACGCCATAAACGCGTGTAGACAAAAACTGTTAATGATATTAAGTTCGCATATATATACATTACCTGATCACATTTTGATCCTATATTATTGGAAGTAAATAACCATAATGAGTAGCAATAAAAATTAATAAGTATTCCTGTCGCAGGCCCAAAATCACTTGGAATGTCAACAACTACGCAATAATAATACAAATTATGCATTAAATTACATGCACAAAATATGCACTCGCAGGCAGCGTCAAGGCAAACGACATACTAAAATCACATTGAATAGTAGTCTCAGAGTAATCTTCTTTGGACAAAGTCCAAAAAAAGTCCAAGTTCTTTGTTCTATACAGTCGAAATCACAAGAACTACAACAACAGAATGTATTCTATCAAATAAATAAATTGAACAATAAGGTAGTACGCACAAATATTATATTATGAACATAGCAACTTCACAATCAAAATGTTTCAGAGTTGTGCAATATATCATTGAAAATAATATGTTTCATCAAAAACAAAGGGAAATATTTCTCTTCAATTTACGAAAGAATGTTTTACACGAGTGAGAATGAGGCTAGACAAATAAAATGTGCTAGAAAAGTACAATAGTAAAGGGGAAGAATTTCTAGCTCAGATAAGAGTTGCGAACTTTCCGGTATTTTTCTGGACAGTTCGGTTTCTCACCTCCTTTTCGGATGTCCAGTACGACCTCAAAACCGGACGTTAAATGTCCGGTACTTTTTCCTAGTCCTATTCTCTGTATTATTCAGATTATTTTGGAGTGACGAAAGGAATCGTTTGTCGAAGAACCTGGTTAAAGCAGAGTTTATAATTCGTGTTGCATCTTCCAATTAAATAATGCACCCACATCCAGTAAAAATGTGTAGGCATTATGAGATATTTCCACCCCCAGCAAAGCTGCTGCTAAGACTTATTTTTCAAGTATGTTTTGTGCATGCCATAATTGTACTGCTAATTATATTTGCTTATATGTTTTAAATACGATGTGTTACTGATAATAGACTACAAAAATTACATATGTCCACTTAATAAATGCTCCAAAAGTAACAAGTTATTGAATTCGAACTCCAAATCGCTCAAATTTATGTGAAGTAAACACTTTCAGGGTGCTCACATTTTTTTGACGAGTAATAATGTCACAATCTTAAGAGTATACGTACTCCAGAAGGGTGTCCGGTTATTTCCATTTCCAAAAGTTGGCAACCCTAGCTCAGATCCTACAGATTTCTCAAGAAATAAGCGCAGAGCTACTTCATAAGAAACAAAGCGTCCGGAAAATTCTCTCAATGTTTGCATCTATCCTAAAACCAACATGAATAAAAGGTAAGCTGTTGCAAGATTGGTAAGGATGGGCACGAGCGAGTTTGAGCAAGTTTTCTTTGAAACTCGTCGAAACAGACATCTTTGAGCTCGACTCGAGAACTCGGCTAGAAAAATTTCCTCCAACTCGACTCGAATTTGGGTCGAGTTTCGAGTCGAATCGAGCCAAAACGAGCCAAATCCTGTTTGTGGTTTCAAGTACTCTCTTCAAGCATCCTACATAGACAATATAATTATTATCAATAGTACTACTACTACTACTACAAATTATTATTATTATTATTATTATTATAACAACACTGAGTATAAACATAAAATATAGGCGGTTTGTATCTGAATACTAAAAACTAGTTGACTGCTGACCTCGGTAGTCGTGAAGGCAAGGACATCGTTCACGAGGTTCTGAGTTTGAGTTCCGGTGAAGGAAGCATACGGGCTTGAACCAAAAATTGTTAAAAGTTATAGGACGCCAGTCAAACACGTTAAAAGCTGCTCGATCCGGATTTAGGGTTGTCAATGGCTCGAGCAGCTCGGCTCACAGCTCATTCACTATCGAGCCAAACCGAACTAAGCTAGTTATAAAAATCTCTTGTCGCCTAGTTATCAAGACGAGATGCGAGCAGTGTCCCCTCTCGTAAGCAACACTAGAAGTATTCCACATTACTGCTTACATTTCTCATTGCTTTCGCTTTCCACTCTAATCAGGACATGATTTGAAAACGAGTTAAAACAAACTGAAAGAGCGAGCCATTTGTCAAACTCGACTCGAGAAAACTATCTTTGATTCGACTCGACTCGAGTTTTAGTTCGACTCGTGCCCATCCCTAGTAGCTGATGCATGGAGTGGATGAAAAGTTATAGGAAGCATTAGTGTTCATAATGAGCGTTCTCTTTCCAAATGTCTTGACTCAATTGCTTGATGTCTGTTTTTTTCAAGCTATCGAAGAACTTAAGACATGGTTCCGATTCATGCAGCAAAATACAAAATATGACAATGAAATTACAAGTTATAATCTCCGAACCACTTTCAGTTCTCTGCAGGAAAGATCTAAACGTTGATGAAGTATACTTGGTACAGGAGGGGAATATTGAATGATGAACTAAATATTAGCTAACTCCTAAGGAGTTCCGTCTCGAAGGCTGCAGTGATATTTATACAGGCAAAGTATGTTTCACTACTGTTCTCACATGCTGTACTACCTCTGAAAATTTAATTATCGTCTCCCTTAGCCTAAAGGGCATGACGCTCAACTCAAAAGATTTTATTTCATTTCATTTTTAGAGTAGCTCCGCTGGGTTACATGGGCTAAAACCTGCTTGTAAGCAGAATACATGGACAAGAGAACAAGATGAAGAAATGTAAATACTTACGGCAAATTGTAATAAATAAATATAAAAAAAAGCTTAGGAAACAATTATGAGTTGATTAATGGCCTGCTGCTCTCATAGCGTTCCTACTTTCTCTCAAAGGAAAGCCACGCTCTATTAAGGAGATTCTTTAAAATTCTATCCACATTGGCACTTCCTTTCCTCAAAATTAGTTGCTGTTTCTTATTGACACTTTGTCAAGCAATAAACTGAATGGTAGCTTTCGCCAAATGATCGTTGCTTGCTTCTCTCCTTCATTCTCCCACACAAGACACAGATGAAATGACAGCACGTGTATGTGACAACGGTTTCCATTTTAGTCTTGTGACACGTGCACTGCAACGGTATCCAAACCAAAGCTATCAACTTTGATCTAAACTAACTCAACCTCACACTCGCATCTCCTGTAGCTCATGAGACAACAATTCGAGACGAGACGGAAAATATGACAATTCTCGTCTCATATTAGTCTTACATGATTCATAGTGTAAAAACTATTTGATAAAGTGATAGTGCGAACATAAGGAAAAGCAATTACCAGCGTTTAAAAATACGCAAGTCATTACATAATATTCTTCAGTGATAAATGTGGTTTAAATGTTGTTATACCACACCCTTCGTCAGCCTCTCATAACGCGGAAGGATGGTGATAACTTGTACATGAAATTAATAATAAAAAAAATAGGACATATGTACAGTCCTCAGCAAAAAAACCTGCACAACATGAGCATGTAAGTTTATTGTGAAACTACGGCTAACAACCCAGGGAATCAACATAGCGTCTAAGTGGTACGAATCACGCCAGGAGAAACCTCGGCGTCCTCCTCTGCACACTTATTTTGGAGCAAAAGACTTCGTCGTTTCACAATAAACTTAGATGCTCATGTTGCAGATTTTTTGCTGCGGACTGTACTTTTTGTACATAAATTTACAAAACCAGTCGAGAAAATTTTCGATACGAGATGAGGACAGTTTCGCAAAAATTGAGACGAGACAAGACAACCTTATATCTCGTCTCGTCTCGTTTCGTGGGCGTCACTAATCACATCAGTTGGACATTTCACTCACTCAAACTTCTAGTTTCATTTCGACATCACGCTCGCTCACTCTACCGCACCTCGTGAGTTCGGGCATCTTTGATCCACTCTCAAGAATTAAACAGAAGCATATGTGACCAAGAACACTATTAGCAGATAGCACACAAGAGCCTTAGAGAGCGTAAAAACCAATGGCGTGAATGGGTGCAAACTCCATTGAAGACGGTAAGCCTAAGCTCGATTGCGCGCGAGTTTGAGGTTCTGTGGTCCTCATTGAGATTTGTAAGGACGACCCTCTTTGAAGACAGTAAGTCTGTGAGTCCACGAGAGCCCAACCCGACTTAGTTCCAATTGCAAAATGGGCATCTTCCGTATAGGATAGCCACAGTCGACTGGAAACATTTGTACCGCGGATACTACACTACTCCGTAGATAATCCTGTCACGACTGTCCAAGAAATTAGAAGTAAAAATACATCTTTTTTTCTTTAAAAAAAAAATATTTTGTTTGTTTTGCAAACAAGACTGTACTTCGATTAAAATAGGGAGCGAATACGTAGAATGTTGAATTTTTCTACGTTTAGTATTTTTTCTCTATTTTATAAAAAATATTTCCTTAATAGACGCATCAAAACATCGAGAAATCGAAAGTCATGAGAATAACCCGTGGAAATGCGCCCCTATGGATCAGAGTAGAACAAAAAGAACTTGAAAAGGTCGATAAATTCAATTACCTGGAAGTATTTCGAACGAGAGACGATTCCTGTCTCAAAGAGTTGAGATCCAGAATTACCATAGCCAAAGAAGCATTTGACAACAAAAGATCACTCTTTTAATTGGACTCAGGAAGAAGTTGGTCAAATGTTACATTTAGAGTATTGGACTGTTTGGTTCAGAGACTTGGACAATACGGAAGTCAGAGAAGAAATATTTGGAGAGCTTCGAAATATAGTATTGGGGGAAGATGGAGAAGATAAAATGGACAGAGAGAATAACAAACGAAGATATTTTGAAACGGATAGGAGAGAAGAGGATATCTTTAGTCAGCATTCTTCGTAGGAAGGCTAATTGAATTGGACACATTTTGCGAAGAAATTGTCTTCTTCATACCGCAATAGAAGGAAGCGAGGGATAGAAAGAAGAACACAAGTGATCGATTATTTGAAAAACAGAAGAAAATATTAGGAGTTAAAAGACGAGGGTGAAGATAAAGAAACGTGGAAAAAACATTTCCGAGCCCAATCTGAAAATTAAGAAGAAGAAAAGAAAGAAAACAACCTTCATTAGTTCCAGAACCTGCCAAAAGCAAAATACTTAAGAGTCTTCATCCCGGCGAAATTAAAATACCGCTAATTTTACAGTAATTATGTGATATCTTCAAATAGATAAAAGATAATTGAAATGTGGAACAAGAGCGCCCTAGACAATATTATTTTACATGAGAAACCGTTATCACGACTCACTTATCTGCTTTCAATTTCGAGCCATTTTGAAAATCGGCATTTATTATCGCGTTTCTAAACAGCTGAAAACGGAAAGCCACTAGGTGACTTGTGATAACGATACCTCATGCAAAATAATATTCTCTAGGGCGCTCTTGTTCCATATTTCAACGGTATTTTAATTTCGCCGGGATGTAGACTCTTAATAATAAGAGGAATTTCAACACACACAAAGTTTAAATTGGATTAAATTATGTGACAGTAAGGTATACAACAAATAGATTCAGAATTCCTCGTAGCTGTATACTTCCTACGGTCTCTGGCAAGGACACTTGCACGTCATTAATAAAGGACATAGCCCTACTGTATACACATCCAGGATATTCTTTAAACAAACTGATTTAGTGCTGGTTAACACCAGTTCCCTTTTCACAAAACATCACACTCATATGCCGAACACTATTTCAATGTATACTCGGTGTGTCTGTTAGCTCCATGTATGTACTACTATGTTTACATATCGCGTGCATGAATTCAAAGAATGCAATATAAATAATATACACGCAGTTACGCTTTATTTTCTTTCTTTCTTTTTTTTTTATGTCACGAATACTCACGTTTCGTGATTACGACAAAGATTTAAATATTCTTTTAGTATTAAACGCCACCATTATAGTGATTATTTTAAATAAAGCCCTATGTGTAACAATAATGGCGATCTAATTATCTAGTGCTTTGGAATAAGGATACTAATAATGTTACTTCAGCAAAACGACTGTGAAGTACTACGGGTGGCGTATTTACGGGGGCTTCCGGGCTTAATCCCCCCCTTCCCGAAATCTTACTTACTATAGTAAAGCATATGAAATATCTTGCAGAATTTTCACATTTTCAGACAAATCCCCCCCCCCCGAAACAAAATCGTAAGTACGCCACTGAGTACTATCAATATACTTTGCCAAAAGGATGTGGAAATCTACGTTTTAAATATTACTTATGCGACATCGTTTATCTCTGATGACAAAGGTAACTGATTGGATCCCATACGAAATCTTCAGAGAGTGACTCCAAAGAGGAGGCTAATGACGAACATTATAGAAAGGAACACTTTTGATTTTTCCTTTTTTCATTTTATAGTGAATGCATAAGTACATTTCTATTAATTTGTACGTTACAGTAAGCGTTAAGATACTTTGGGATTGAAAAAGAAATGTCCAGTTTTTAGTTAAATTTTCTCTTAAATATAATGTGGTTCTTATTACTAATGATCTCGTTCCACCAACAATAAGACTTATTTGATGAATTTTGGAAAATGCAGCCGGAGTAAAATTACAATGCTCTCAACCAGGCCCGTACCCAGAGGAGTCCAAAATGTATGCGGCGCGGGGACGTTATACTACAAGACACTATATTCAGTGTTAGATGTGTGTTATTCTGCACCCAAACAAACAAAAAGTAATTAAGTGCTGCCACCTATATTCAGAGAAAAATGATAAAGCTAGATTGTTTTTATAAGAATGCAAAGATTATAGGTCTACATGAAATGTAAGAGCAAATTTTAAGATACATCAATAAATTCTTTGCTAAACATGTATATTTACGGTGTACAGATGTATATTGAGTTACAAAGCTTTCGGGGTCAGGATTCGGCGGTCCCCGCCCCAAGTGGATACACCCTTGCTCTCAACAAAATGAATAAAACAAAATAATTTAAAAATTGCACGAATTATTTTCTGAATATATATTAATGTTTCCTTCGAACAAAACTTCAATGTTCTGTTGTTTCCTTGAACTATTTTGAATATTGTCTCTCCTTACAAAATACATTGGAAAAATAGATGGAAAGTGTTGACATCTATTGACAACAGTCGTGTACAGTATTTACATTCACCTTAACGAGAACGATCAAAACTAGCTCATTTCTGGATACGTTCATGTTCTGCGAGTAGGGATGCGAACGAGACGAGTCGAGACACAGCTCTTCCAATAGAGAAATATACATTTTTCGAGCCGAAACATCACTTTCACAGCACACTTTCGAGACGAGACAGTTTCAAATCTTGTCTCGTGCGCATCCCTATCTGCGAGCTGCGACCAACGCGAAAATCTCAATATCACGCCCTCTGACTTTATGGAGCTCCTGTGATAGCTTTTAGTTGGCTGAGTGGTCATCATATCGCCATTGACGTTATATTATACTACCATTTTATGCATACACGGTAGTTCTCAAGTTACATCACGATGTTCAGTTCACGACCAAAATTTCACCTCGAAATACATATAACTCGGAACCACTGCTGTCAATGGAACGCGCGCTAATTGTTCTCATAAAAATATTTTAGTTTCTGACTATGGATAACTAGACCGCAGTGGCTCAGTGGTTAAGCGCTCATTTCTGATTCATGGAGTCCTTAGTTCGATCTCAGCTCTTGCCAAGTGAGCTTTATGAAGGACAAACACAGTGTGTGCGGGTTTTCTCGGAGTTCTTACGCTTCATTCCTCCATTTCATTCATTATTATTACAGTATCTGCGTGAGACGCTAAACTAAAATAAAGGAAAATTAAGCATCCCGATTACGAAAAGAATATGATAAATTATACGATCAGTCAAATGTCTATCTCTACGAAAATATCACAGAAGTGGAGGTTAGGTTAGGTTAGATTTGGATGTATAGGTTCAACCCAGGGGCGGATCCAGGATATGATCAAGGGAGGGGCTGAACCATATTTTGCCGTTTTATCCAGTGTAAAGCAGGATTGCAGCCCATTTTAGCTATAGCCCCTATAACCCCCCTTGGACCCCCCACTGGCAGGGGGGATCCAGGATATGATCAAGGGAGGGGCTAAACCATATTTTGCCGTTTTATCCGGTGTGAAGCAGGACTGAAGCCCATTTTATCTAGTATATACCTGAGCGTTAAGGGGGCTATAGCCCCTATAGCCGCCCCTTAGATCCGCCACTGTATATATATATATATATATATATATATATATATATATATATATATATATATATATATATAACAAAAAAGGAACATGGCTTCATCTTTCACTTTGTACGTAGCTTTTATTGGTTCTGATTCGATTGTCTTTTACAGCGATGCAAAGGCAAAGTTGTTCCTGCAACACGGTGAGTTTGACCGTAGTGGAATGCCAACTGTGGGCACTTGCAAAACCAGAAGGGTCATTTGTAAGGGGCGAATCCCCTCCTGAACCATTAATGAAGGCTTGAAATGCAGGGTTTTATATCTCAAATCAGAATAAAGTAGTGAGATATTTTATATGTAAACGTATAAAAAGTAACCTTTCGAAGGAGCGGTTACTCCCACCGACCTCCATGTGGATACGCCACAGCCCGTGCGTAAGTATTGATTGTGTGTCTAACTTACTTTTTTTTAAGTGAAGATAGAAAAATGTCTCTTCGTCTAACATATCCACTCTCTACTAATAAATAATACAGTTTCTGTGCGTCTGTCATCAATTTTCACAGAAACGAATAACCTACAGTCGCACAATTTTGTATACAGACAGACTTTTGTATTTTACCTGATCTAATCGGGTACGATGACTTAGATTTTCGTTCGGATAGGTTTGGGGAGGTCAAATTTTATAGTATATATATACAGTGAACTATATTACCCGTGAGGTAGGCAACACACACTACTCTACTGTCACCCAGGTGCTGGCGTGAGAATCGATAGAGGCAGTGCTGATAGTGTTTACTTGTCGTTACATATTTCACGTGTTCCTTTACTTTCAGATTTTGCGTAGATTATTCTTCCCACTTCTGCTAGTTTTATATATACGTACTTTCTCTTCCATCGAGAAGGGGGCACGTTGGCTAAGGAAGAGTGCTTATCCTAATGCGTGGGGTAACTGGTTTGATCAGGAGTGTCGGTGGGTTTTCTCAGGGTATTTCTGTTTCCTCTCACTTTATCATTCCACCAATTTTTTCATAATCATTCACTTGCTTTAATTGTCTCCCATAGCCTAAAGGGCATAAACGTAGGACGTACGTTAAACTGAAAGAATTCATTTCATTTTCATTTCTCTTCTAGCGAGAATCTTATATTTGCATCTTACGTTACTTGTACATCTTTGTTGCTAATGTATGACAAGTTACTTTTCTTTGTTCAGAACCTTGATAATTATAGAAGTTGAACAGAAACAGTTCTACGATGACACTACACTGCCCGTAGATACAAAAGAAGGGGGTATTCATCCACTTATCCATAAAGTAACAAGACGATGCTGATCTTGCCTAGTTACTAAATCAGCTCAACTGGTAAAGCGTTGGCTTCGCATTCGGGAGGTCGCGGGTTCGATTCCCGCTGCCGACCATCCTGATTGGGGTTTTCCAGGGTTTCCTCAATCCTACCAGGCAAATGACGGGATGGTATCTACTAAGACAGGCCCTGGCCGATACCTTCCCAAATCCTTTCCATTGTTGTTCTTGTTGTTAGATGTCCAGTATATAAAATGGCCTCTGAGCTGTATCTGGTGATTGTTAAATAAATAAATAAATAAAATCGAAATATGGATTTGAACCATCAATATGAGAAACATATTGGGAGATCCGAGTTGATAAATATCCGGAAATTATTTCGCTAAAGCTATCCACGCCTTGATTACGATAAATAATTGTAACTGAAACCTGTTTACAGCTCCGCTCACATACCAACCAATCTCTTAATTACGTTTTACCCTCCCCTCCATTCAGCACCTTGTTTTACTTTCTTCACACGAGTGACCTTCATATCACGAGTTAAAAACAGCCATGATATACATGTTATCTCCCGAAACAGACAACGAACGAATAAGCGGGGATATCAAAAGGTGTCTGTCGAGGACACAGTTCCTGTAAAAGAAAATCACAGGCCTTTTCTTCTGTAGAAAAATAAAGAAAGAAAGAAAGAAAAAACATAAGTGTTCAGTCAGCACATCACGGAAATATCTCTATTACAACAGACACTATTCAAAACATACATAGTTCACAACGGACGTGTGTTAGTTCACTAGGTTAGATCTCATCTCACAAAGAATCACAAAGAGAGACGCAGTAACAAAAACAGAAAAAAAAGTCTTCCAGGCTTTTGTATTTTATTGTGCTTGTAAGCACGTGGGAAATTTCTTGACTAAGAAAAGAAAAAAATATCAAAAAGCTCATCGCACGTGTGTCTTGACATCTTCAGCAGTAAACAACAACTACACGTCCTTATATACAATACAAACTGTCACGCTTATTTATTGGTTAGTACAAATCACTTTATTTTGTCCTGTTTTAATACATCACGATTATCGATAATTATCCTCGAAGGACTCTTCCATTTTTCTCGAAGTCAAGATTGGTATATGCACGTGTTCCTGTGATTATGGTGGATGTTTCGTATTCTTCAAATTAGCCTTTAGGAGGAAGAAAAGAATAATTTGTGGGATATTAAATAAAAGACTCGCATAAAAATGCTTCGTGCAAAGTATTGCGCTGTATGCAGGCTTTCCAATGCTAATGAAAAAATATATAGGAAATAAGGACGGAAAAATATAGGAGGTTTCGTGAAGCTGTGAAAAAGAAACATTTCAATTATCCAATATGTAAAGATTAAAAAAAAAAAAAAAAAAAAAAGTTACATGGAAATTACACCGATTGTTATATGAACATACATTCTACTCTAAATAGACTATAACTAAATAGGTAATTATCTCGTTACAAAATTTTATACGAGTTTGTTCGTACGCAGCTCACCAGTACTAAGCAACGACCATAAGGAAAATATACAAAGGATTTGTATAAGAAAATCGGTGTTCGTAAGCAGGGCCGGATTTAGGGGGGGGGGGTGCAAAGATACCTTCGTTGTAAACATACACTACATAAAGTGAGAAGATAGCAGTGAGTTTTACAAAATCTATAGTTTAAGTCAATTTTCTGAGGGTTGAAGGTAAAGAATTCATCCAGAGCAGACACACAGCATTTCCAAAGGAATTCCTCATTCACATCACAGATGCCTAAAGGCTTTCAAAAAACTAAAATTTAATTCAAATGTACTGGTAGTTGTTGGTGCACCCCCCCCCCTTCAGAGAATCCTGGATCCGGCCCTGTTCGTAAGTATACGTCTCCAAGATGTGAATAATTTCATCATTTGCAAGATCCTATCATTTCTATGTTAATTCTCTTCTTTTTTTAAATAATATATATAAGTCGTACAAATCAATATAAAATCCATAAGAAAATCACAAAATACATGATACAAAGAGTTGGTTTGTTAAGTATCTAAATACACAACTACACACAGAACTTAGTGCATTTAAGAAAATATATACAAAAGAATCAGTTACACTTGCATTTTCTTCCGTGCCTGAATATGCTTATGTGCCATCTTCCGTTTCTCTTCGTTCTGCTCATCTTGAATTTTCTGTAGCTCATTCAATCACTCTACTGTGGAGATAAAAGGTCCTCCAACCACCCACACCTTATTTCCTTATGTTATTTTCACAAGTGGAAGTAGTAATGCCACAAAAATATAGGAGGTTTCGTTAAAATATAGGAAATATAGGAGTTTATAAGAAGAGACGCAAATATATAGGAAAAATAGGAAATATAGGAGCATTGCAAAGCCTGTGTATGGGGCAGAAACATGGACATTACGCGAAAATGATGAAAAAGGACTGGAAGCTTTCGAAATGTGGGTGTGAAGAAGAATGGAGAGAATTAGTTGGGTTGAGCAGAAAACTAATGAGAGGGTGTTAAAAATGGTGGAGGAGAAAAGAACAGTTTTAATTATTATTAAGAAGAGGAAAAGAAACTGGTTGGGACATTGACTAAGAATAAACTGTATCATAAGGGACGTGCTAGAGGGTATGGTAGCAGGAAAGAGAGGGAGGGGTCGAAGGAGACTACAACTAATGGACGTTATCAAAACAGAAAAATCGTACCTGAAGACGAAGAGGTTAGCGGAAGACCGTGGAGCATGGCGGCAAGTGACGTGCCAACAGTGGCAGAATACCTATGAGCATGAGCAGGGCAATTGCCCCCCCAGAAGAGGGAAATTTTCTAATTTTATATATAAAAATAAAACCGATCCCAAAGTTTCGAGCCCTTAAAAGCAGCAGTATGACAACCCACCGCCCCCCTCCAAGAAGTCGGTCCTGGATCCGCCCCTCAGCATGAGAATGATAAACAAATCGTCCTGCTTATTCTATTTACGTCTGTTTTCCTGCTTGTTCACACGAAAAACTCACCACATTACGCCCCTTTTTTGGTGTTTAGAAGAAAAACGAATAATTCTTATTCATTAAGGAGTTAGATTATTGAAATTTCTTTATATATTTACTCTGTTTGTCCGAGAGATACAAAATCTGAAGAATTATTTGATGAATCACCATCGATTTTAACTACGATGTACTAGAGGGTCAAACGTTAGAAACCCATTTCGTTGATGTAAATGACGACGCACCCATCGATGATCCCAAGATGTAGATCCTGGAGTAATTGTGAATATCATCCTTGTTTGGTTGACCACCCACAATGCTGCTGAGATTTGCGGGATAGTATAACGCTCAGGATTCAAAAAATACTAATCTATCAGTTGAATACAACGCTAAAATGAAACTGTAACTGAAATGCAAACATTCAAACTTTAATTCTCATGTTGTGCGCACTGTAATATTGTTACTTGTTTTGGTTTAGACCCCGCCCTGCTTTGTAATATGTTCTCTATTGCGTGATACTGCGTATTTATTATCTTTGGACATTATTAATGCTGTTTTTTATTTAATTCAAGTTTAAAAGTTAAAGTAAATTTTGGGCTAGTGATTGATGTAATAGCTAACTTTCTCGTTTTTGATGCGATGGGTCTCAGGATCGATTCCTGCTAGGTACACTCGTAAAAGATGTGATAGCTTTTTCAGGCAATCCATCCTGAGTGAGGTTTCCCTCATTGACACCAGGTAAATGCCGGGATGATATCTAACATACAGGTCCTAGGCCGCTTACTTCCTTCCTTTCTTCATCTCAATTCACCGACCAGTGTGATCACCGGGAAAGTCATTCCTCATATATGTGACGAGCTAACGTAGTTATAGATGTCGAAAGCCAAGAACACTAATCCTTAACGCTAACCCTATTTTTGGGCTATATCACATCAACTATATTGTCTCGTTAATTCTATCATAATAATAATAATAATAATAATAATAATAATAATAATAATAATAATAATAATAATAATAATAATAATAATAATAATAATAATAATAATAATAATAATAATAATAATAATAAACTTAATAGTTTCAGTATTGGTTTCACTTTACTAGATGGCATCGTTATCGTACAGCATCAATTTTGAGGTTTACAAAAATTCCTCGATTTACTCGAAAACTACGCATGAAAATTTAGTCACTCATATTATTTTCGTTTACTCAGGGAGTTCTTTCAATTCATATATATGCCATGTTTGGATATATTTTCCCGTCTAATAATCTGGTAGAATTTATCTTAAGAGGCTTCATCACGGCGAAATTAAAACACCAGTAATTTTACAGTAATTATGTGATATCTTCAAATAGATAAAAGATAATCGAAAAGTGGAACAAGAGCTCCCTCCCTAGACATTATTTTACATGATATACCGTTATCACGGTTCACTTATCTGCTTTCGATTTCCAGCCATTTAGAAAATTGACATTTATTTTCGCGTTTCTAAATGGCTGCAAACGGAAAGCAACTAGGTGACTCGTGATAATGGTACCTCATGCAAAATAATATTGTCTATAGTGCTGCCAAAATGTCTTGAGCCGTGGCAAAAACGCGAACTAAAGTTCACCCTCGACACACCCACACGTTGAGCCAATAAGGATTCAGCTGTTGCTAAGCGAGAGAGCTTTAGCGAAATGGAGTGGAATTTCTTCGGTCGACAGCAGCGCTCGGAACGGAAGACTAAGTGTCAACTCAATGTGGTATATCTATAGGGCGATCTTGTTCCGCATTTTGATTCTCTTTTATCTATTTCATCACATAATTACTGTAAAATAAGCGGTATTTTAATTTCGCAGTGATAAGGCCTCTTAAAGAATTATTATGTTTCTTTAGGGAAAGTGGAGCTTCCGCAGCTTGCACGGACACTATGCCCCTGACTAGATGACAAAATGAACAGAAATAAATAAATAAATAAATAAATAAATAAATAATAACTAACCGTATGGCCTATGGAACCCGGAGGCTCAATTCCGCGTTCACAAAAGCTCTCTAATGACTTGTGTCCTTAGCCAACTAGATCTGGTTTCAATTTTGTATTCTTATTTCTGCGAGATCCATCTTAATATTGTCCTCTCATCTACGTCTAGGTCTTTCTAATGGTCGTTTACCGATTGGATTTCCAGTTAAAACTTTGAAAGCATTTCTACTTTCTTCGATCCTGGCTAAATGACCTGCCCACCTGAGCCTCCTAGATTTGATGACCCTAACAATGTTTGGCAAACCATATAAATTATGTAGTTCCTCGTTATGAAGTTTCCACCATTCCCCATTCCTGTTCCTCTTGGGTCAAAATATTCGTCTCAAGATTTTCTCATGTTTCACAACCATACAGAAC
Source organism: Thermobia domestica (assembly GCF_964235325.1). Taxonomy (NCBI): domain Eukaryota; kingdom Metazoa; phylum Arthropoda; class Insecta; order Zygentoma; family Lepismatidae; genus Thermobia; species Thermobia domestica. The sequence continues at coordinate 268,090,597 of NC_137462.1, forward strand.
AACAGGCATGATTATCGTTTTATTTTAAACTTCAAGTTCCTCGACAATTCGCGACGACAAGAGAATCTGAACTGAATAATAACACGAGTTCCCTGCTTCAATTGAAACTTAATTTCTTCTAGAATAAAAATTAAGAGGAAAATGCATCATTCAAAAGTTCACGAACTGCAATTTAGAAAAGAAAATAGAGTAAAATTCGTGAACCAAAGATGTTAAGCATAAAGTAAATCAAGCGTGTATGATAATGAAAATTTGGTGAAAGCAATGAAAAAAAGATTTCTTTCTCCACAAACGGAAAATTCATCAGTTTCATAACAAAGAAGCCATTTTGTATAAAACATTAAAACCGAGACATAAATATTTCGATGATGTAGTTGATTTATTATTTTATATCGTTTTCTTCAAAATTTGCTAGAATTTGTTATTAAAATTTCGTAAGAATTTAGTTAAAAGAGTCACAAAAACATAGTAAGTGATTTTTAGTGCCTTGTTGAGAGAGTTAACCGTTTTAAGCCACATACCGCCAGTGAACTTTATATATACACATCAATTTAACAGCTGAAAATTGCGGTTCAAGAATACCGTACACTGTCATAGTCCTACTTAATATTTTTGTTCCCTATTATGTGTCCGTGTCATACAAAATGTTTGCTCGCGAGAAAAACAACCCCGAGAAGTTCTTCCGCAACGACTACAAAAGTTACTTTCCATGACGATTTATGTTTTTATTATGTAAGGAACATATTTAAAGAACGTAACGTATGCGTCAAGAGAAAAAAAAAAAAAAACTCATTCTAGGCACAGATATCGTTGCACTGAAATGTTCTGAGCGGCACGATGGCTCAATGGTACAGTGCTCAGCTCTTTAGTGAGTGGTTACTGGTTCGAGTTTGTGGTAGGACAACATAATGTCTGTAGGTTTTGTCGGTGATTTCTCGTTTCCTCTCACGATTACATTTCAGCAATTCTTTCATAATTAGCGTTGACCACTAGACGAGATGAGATGAGAAATAAAGTCTCCTCGTTACGTCTGGATTCTCGAAGAATTTGTTTCTCATCTTGTCTCGATTCTCGAAGATTTTTCTCATCTCGTCTCTATTCTCAAAGAATTATCTCATCTTGTCTCGATTCTCGAAGAATTCCTTCTAATCAGGTCTCGATTCTCGAAGAATTCTTTCTCGCCTCGTCTCGATTCTCTAAGTTCTTTTCTAATGTCGTCTCGATTCTCGAAGTTTTTTCTAATCCCGTCTCGATTCTCGAAGAATTCTTTCTCATCTCGTCTCGATTCTCGAAGTTTTCTAATCTCGTCTCGATTGTCGAAGAATTAGTCTATTTCTCATCTCGTCTCGATTCTCTAAGTTTTTCTCTAATCTCGTCTCGATTGTCGAAGAATTAGCCTATTTCTCATCTCGTCTCGATTCTCGAAGTTTTTCTAATCTCGTCTCGATTCTCGAAGAATTAGCCTATTTCTAATCTCGTCTCGATTGTCGAAGAATTCTTTCTAATCTCGTCTCGATTCTCGAAGAATCTTTTTCTCATCTCGTCTCGATTCTCGGAAAGCTTTTTTCTCGTTTTGGAAATCTATGTACAAAACTTTTGCCCTTATATTAGAAAGTCATCTAAGAGTTAGCAGAGTCCTTATGCGTCACGAGAGGTCCATGGAGGATGTGCTATAACAACATTTAAATCATACTCATTATTAGAGTATATTGTAATGACTTACGCATCTTTAAACGTCAGTAAATAGTCTACATTATGTTCGTACAATCAGTTAATTAATTTATAGATTTTATACTTCGAATATGTTGCATTAAACGATATCTAAGACTTCAGTGAACTAGTGTTGCCCAGAAGACTCGAGAAATTTCTCATCTCGTCTCGAATTTGAAAATACACTTCTCTCACTTTCGCAACTTTCACATCCATTTGTTACTCGTCTCCTTTAGTTTAAGGGACATATCTACGCGGCGTAAAACTACAGGTTCCTATTTCACTTGCTGAGATATTCATATATCCAGACTTCTGTGTGACGATTATTCTTATACCAATTATACCGATTATCCTTACTCCGAAATTTCCAGTTTTCTTATTATGTAATGCTTTGTCCAAAACAAACTTGACTGCTCGACTGATGTTTATTAATCGTAATGAGCTCACCAATTTAGGTAACAGAGTTTTCAAACATTCGTGCAGGTTTACTTTTCGCGCACTACTCTAAACAATTCTTCAAAAAATATAATTCTTTCACTAATGTCTTTCTTCTTGTCCCGTACAAGATTTGTAGTGAGCGACATGAAAATATCTCACTTGGCACAGATAAAATTCAGGGGAAAACCAGAAGAATTGGCGAAAAATTGCAATTCTTTTACCATTTATGTATAAATACAGCTTTCGATATGACATAAAAACTAGTTTGAAACACAATCCAACCTGTGCTAGGTAGCCACTAAATAGCATGAATGCTATCTAATCGAGTCAGGGCAAGGAAAGCGTGGTGGGCACGCATGGTAGCGCGAGGTGCGTCCTAAGGGAAGCAAGCGCCTCAGCGATGGTGGGTGTATATATATAAAAGAAGGTAGTGAAAAGAAGTGAGTTTTGGTAATGATAGAGTTTCAGTAACACTTGTCATGGTTTCATACTAGTAACGCTTTACTTGTAAACATAAAATACAACTTCTGTACACTGTGCGGAAATATACCGCCGGTGGAAAATAGTTTCTAATACAGTTGTTGAGTTGAGTTGATTTTGAGTTTAATGTCCCGTTCAGCAGCGAGGCTATATGAGACGTGGACCTACTGATTAACGTGGAATCCGAACCACATGAGCTCCCGCCGGGAATCAAACCCGGGCCTCCCATCTAATACAGTTGTCTTTCATATGCACTCACTTATTTTATCCATAGTAAAGTACTGGTAAGGATTTTATACTAGTATTAATACACTTGTAAACATAAAATAAAGGTATATTACATTATACTTAATTCTATCGCTTGTAGAAATTTGTTCTTTATAACGTCTATGTATTTTCATGCAAAGTATTGAATTTTACCTGTAAATCTTGCAATGTGTGATGAGCCAAAAGCAAACCAACACCTCCATTTCATTTGCCCAGATATCCGTACATCCAGACTTCTGTGTGACGATCATTCTTATACCAATTATACTTACACCGAAATTTCCCGTTTTCTTATGTAATTCATTGTAAAAAAAAAAAAAAAAAAAAGTTGAGTGCTCTACTAACGTTTATTAATCATAATGAGCTCTTTCAGTTTTTTTCTTTCAGTTACCTCCCATACGGGAGATTTATAAAGGAAATCCCAGCCTTAGAGCATTGCGGACTATGTCACTATATTTGTTTTAATTATAAAATGGTTTGAAATATGATTATGTACTAAAATAGCACGAGCCAAGATGGCCGAATTTGCCTGTTTTAAATAAAATTGTTTATCACACTATTAATGTAATAAAGAAGGATAAGCGGCGCATGAACATATTGAAAATGTAAAATAGTTTATAAAAATCGTAACAAAAAATAAAATTCTCAAAAGTAATGAATTGTAAATAGTAAAAATTGAATAAAAAATTAGAGCAAAACTCCCCAATACTTAGTGTTTACAGCGCCATCTCTTATCCTCCATAATGAGCTTACCAATTTAGGTAATAGATTTTTCAAACATTATCGATTTTTTCTCTCTTCCTTAAACTCAATTGAAGTGTTATACCTTTAGATGCAGACCTAGATTCCAGTCACCTAATCACTGAGTTTTGTAATATAGTAATCGTAATTTAAAAGTTTATGAAAATTATGAATGATGCTGAAAGATGACGGATCTTCACAATATCTACGTATTGAACTGTTACATACTTCTTAAATTAGCTTAATTAATGTGTTTTGCTGGAGATGGTAATTAACCTGACAAAATAACTAATTGATTCAAATAGCAAATAAATAAATAAATAAATAAATAAATAATAAAAAAATATTCATTTGTTGCATGGAATTTGTACGATTTGTTACAAAAGCGAAGTGTGGGTTTTCTTTACTTAATCACTGTGTTAAATTCAATTTTCGCAATCTTTCTTTGCATTAACGGGAAACCATGTATTACAACATTGTCATTAAATTAAAAGAAAGACAGAAAGGCATATTCATGAGAACGCTGCAGTTTTTTTCACAAGTACGTCCAATATCTTCCCAACGGATGGTTTCGTCACTAAATATCATACAATCATCTTTTCTTCTTTCAGTAGACGATACTGCTTTATGGGTCTTTACAATGGGAAAGCTTACTTTGAGAACTTTTTATTATATTTTATTACTGTAAGTACTGAAAAAAGCACTCATACGGAGACACAATATGTTTCAACGTTTGTATCTTGTCAATGATTTCCGGATGAGATAGTTCTGATATTTTTTCTGAAGAAAGTGAACTGTGACAAAATAAGAATCCATTTATGTATTCTGAGCATTACCGGGATCTATGGAGCACCACGTATGAGGGATGACATCCCTTGGCGAGCACACTATCTGGGAAAGGGGGAAGCGGCCTGTGATATGTATCATGTCGGCATTGGTTGGTGTGAATGAGGGAAAAAATCACTTAGGATAGCTACCCTGAAATGGCTCTTTTATCTTTTCGACCGAGTGTCCCCACCGAGAATCGAGAGATGGAATGGGTCAAATGGTCAACATTTGTAAGTGGGTCAGTAGATCGTTGGTCAACAGGACGTGACCCACTGCGACCACCCACCCACTGTGATCCTCTCTGACCCACCGACTCACCACGACCCACTTTGACCCACTACGACCCACCAACCTACTCTGGTCAGTGCATTGTAGACAGCATCTTCTGAACACTGGGGAATTTGTCTATGTTTTTCTTTCAAGGCTTCCATTTTTCTTGCTTTTTCATTTGTTTCTATTTACTGAGTATATCTAAGTAAGTTTTAGTGCGTGTTTACCACTTCTGGTTTCAATAGAATAATAAATTCTGAGATGGAATATATTTCTGTAGTCCTATTTCAATCTCAAGACACCATTCTTCGCTACCTATTATTATTATTACTATTGTTATTATTATTATTATTATTATTATTATTATTATTATTATTATTATTATTATTATTATTTTGCTCCATGGGGATCGCTACTACCGGAAGTGGTAGCATATTTCTACCGCTTCCGGTTCTAGTTGAGAAATAATGGCGGAAGTGGAACCTATTCTTTCAACGCGGAATCTACACTAAAGAATCGCTTCTTGCTATTTATCCATTGGTCTATGCCGAACGGTATTGAAACGTTAAATGGTTCACAACTATAGTGCTGCCAAAATGTCTGGAGCCGTGGCAAAAATGCGAACTAAGCTCACACCCTCGACACACCCACGCGTTGAGCTAATAAGGGTTCAGCTCTTGCTAAGCGACAGAGCCTTGCAGCTGTCTACACCAAAGGGAGATGAATTCCTTACGCCGATAGCAGCGCTTGGAACAGAAGACTCGGTGTCAAGTGAATGTGGGATATTTATACCACTTCTGGTTTGAATAGATGGACAAGGGTGTAAATCAAGCTACAGCAGAGAAAACTTCTCAGCGTCATTATTTGCAGCTTTAGAGAGCTCTTAATTTAATTAGCTAATAGTGAAAAAAGTAACTCATAAAACAGGGCTACGGTTCGACTCCAGGCGAGAGCTCATGTGGTTCGGATTCCACGTTAATCAGAAGGTCCCGTCTCATATAGCCTTGCTGCTAAAAGGGCGTTAAACTCAAAATCAACTCAACTCAAAACTGGGCCAACAACACCGAATATTCTGTACTTTGATCAGAAATCAAACTTGGGAACACATTTGTGCTGATCATTCGTCTTTATTCAATATATACTACATATTTTTTTAAAAAAATAAATATTTAAAAATACCCGCAAAACTGCAATATTATTAGATTTACAAGAACTTGAAATAGCATTATGTTTTCTGCCGGACCCGGAGACTTGTCCTGTAACCCTATTCTCTTAGCTGCGAGAAAACGTGGTAGGGAGCAACGTATTCTTTTTACACTGAGAAGGTTTCGTCTTGCATGATCTGTGCACTCGCCAAGTGAACGAAATATCACATTAATAGTATTAGTATTAATGTGATAGTATTAGTATTATTCCATTAATAGTATTAGTATTATTCCATCCTTCATGAAATGAAATTAAATCTTTCAGTTTTACGTCTCACGGACAGGCCCGCAACCAGAGGGGGGTTAGGGGGCCTGCCCCCCTAAACTTTTCGTGGCCCCCGAGACCTTAACACAAAATGCTATTATTAATACAAAAAAACACAATCTAGCTATTTGTAAGAGATTTTTTAATGACTTGCCCCCCTAACATATTCATGCCCCCCCCAAACCTCTGTGGCTGGTTGCGGGCCTGCTCACGGATATGCTGTGTAAGCTAAAGAAAAAGTGATTATGAAAATTAACAAAATGATGGAATGAAGAAATGGGGGAAACGGAAGAACCTCAAGTAAACATACACACATGGTGTTTATCCACCAAAGCCTACTTGGTGCCACGTGGGATCGAACCAAGGACTCACGTACCAGAGGTAAACGCTCTACCACTAAGCCATCATGGGGGGAACGGACAGAATGGCAGGAGGACAAAATGGCAGGGGACATAATGGCAGGAAATAATGGCAGAAGGACAAAATGGCAGAGGACGAAATGGCAGGCGGACGAAATGGCAGGGGACAAAATGGCAGGCGGACGAAATGGCAGAGGACGAAATGGCAGGAGGACAGAATGGCAGGAAGTAAATTTGAATTGTCGGGTTTTAAACTATTTTGTTTCTTGCTTGATAAATGAAGATTTCAACATAAATTTTCGATTTATTCATTATGCTCCAAAATTCGAACTGCTAATATTTCAATTCTAATTGACAGTCATCTACAAACACCTTACTATTGCAAGCTTTTTATTCATACCGCAGTGTCTTACTGAAAGAAATTAGTTTTAGTCGTTTTCTTTTTTATATATATTATTTAAGATCTTTTCGGATATTACTAGAAGGAAGCAGCTTTTATCTTTATTTCTCACTGTGATCTGTATATGCTCAAGTGAAGACAAACAGTATCAAAAGTTATTGAAGTTATTTGCAAAACATTTTCAGTATCAAACCAAAAAAAAAAAAAGGAAAATACATAATCCTCCATATTAACTTGCGAATAAACTAACCTCGGTATTGTACAAAGGATCAGATACTTTCTGGGGCAAAGAAAACGAGTTAAAATTGGTCGATTCGACTTGTTCCGAAGCTTTTGACGAGAGAATATATAGGATGTGTACTCATTATTTTCTGGTGACTGTCTCTAGTATTTTTAAGTCTATAAAACATGCATAGGGGCAAATTCAAGGGAGGCTCGGGGCAAAAATCATCGGAGGAAACAAATTGTAGAGTACTCACAAGAAACACTAGAACTTTCGGTAGACATAGGATCTCCCGTTTTCAAAATATAGGATATGATTAATTGGGAGCAGGAAAATTCGGTGTGGGGAATGTTAGGTGTAAAGAAAGATTCGTTGTAGTAGGCCGTAGGATTTATTAAAAACTCAACTTTGAGGATAAATGAGCGTATTTGTTTGAAGTTCAAATTTTGTGTAGAAGTACTTTTACTGTCTACTATCATTTTTACTGTTTACTGTCTACTTTATATTGCTTTATATTGAATTGTGTTCCTGAAATTATTTGAATTCTAGATTTCGACGGATTTTAACATTTTATGGCCCTTACATGACGAGAAATTTGTTTTTCGAACTCCGTTCGTGTGATTTAGCGAAGCGACCATCGCTACGAATCGGCATTTAATTTAAAACTTAAGTTCTTATGCTGTTTTGGAGGATGCCTCCTAGAATTTTCTACTTCTAAAAAAATGTAGGTCTTCAAAAATGTCATTGTTTGTTTATGTTACTCAAAGGTGTAAAAATAAATGCCTCAATTAAAGTATCTACGGCTGATTGGAGAAGTCAATAAGGAGTCAATAGGGTTGCAGTACTTGTTTACCTTAAGTTAAGGCAAACAAACTAAAGTGTCTGATTGGAGGAGAAGTCAACTATTTGTACAACTATTATCTGATAAAACCATCCTGCTTTATATTGCCCTTTCTACTAAGACTTTTTTGATCAATATACTGTATTTTTGCATCTTACATATGTATACACAGAGTGATTCTTTCAAAACTCACGGATTTTATTTGGCTCAATAATTTCTAACTGAAGTCCGCTTTTCATGCGGTTTACTGCAAATCATCAAGGAAGGATGGGAGATTTATGGGACTATGTTTACTGGTTTAAATTCATCCGGGGTAATATAGAGCAGGCCGCAAGAAAAACAGCAAACATTCGCTATTGTAAGTTACAGTTCGAATGAGATATTGGATATTTGAAGCGAAATTCTGACTGAAATTGTACTGACATCTTCCACAACATCCACCAGCGAGGTCCGATCCTTCCCTGTCTTCCTCAGAAGCGATCCTGTTTCCTGCAGTTTATTCACTAACAACCATATTATGTTTCTGTCTGGGGCACAACGTGAGGCAAAGTGGTGCTTTTGGTAGTTCCTATAACTATTCTCTGAACTTATAGTTGTAATTGTTTTATTTCTGAGAAAAAGTATCAGATTCATTATGTGATGAAAAGTCGTTCATAGTAATACCCCGCAAAAGACATGAAAGAGATATTGGACTCAAGGCAAAATAATAATAATAATAATAATAATAATAATAATAATAATAATAATAATAATAATAATAATAATAATAATAATAAATAATTTGCTTTTCTTGAAATAGGTAATAACATTTTATTCGTTACATTTTATGGTTTTCGGTTTCACAATATAAAGTGTCGTAAATTATCGTAAGTGGTAATATTCAATATGTATTACACCGAATCTACCTTACACCTGAATTTCCCCACACCGAGTTTTCCGTACACCGAATTTTCCTACACCGAGTTTTCTTACACCGAATTTTCCTAGACCCGATTAATTGTATATATGTCATATGATTAATTGTATATATATCATATGCAATTTGATAAGGTAGTTATGAACACAAGAAAGAGCATTTATCAACGTTTAAAGATACGCAAGTCATTACACAATTTACTTCATTAATAAATATGATTTAAGTGTCATTATATCAATCTTTCGTGGACTCGTCGTAACCTGGAAGAATTCTGATAAATTCTACATGAATCTAAGACGGAAATCAGGACACATTTTGTACATAAATTTACAAAAAGATACGAGACTTTTACAAACATTTACGAAACGAGACGACAAAACCTGAATTCTCATTGGGGATGAAAGGGGAGCGATTAAAGTGGTGTGCCTGATAATTTAAGGTCTCTCATAGCTCTAGTGATATTCAGCAAAAAATCTCTGAATTACGAAAAAAAGAAAACATACAAAATACATTTTCAGGGTAACTCTTACAGCCATTACGTTATTATAAGATTAATGCTACTTCTGAAACTGATTTGATTGAATATGTATTTGGATAACGAAACTACTTTCATAAGTTTTTTAAAGTATCAAGTTTGAGAAGAACGAAGTTTGTCTTCCACGGTTGTTATCTCGTTGCTCATAGATATCAGTGATGAAATAATTGGTCGAAAATCACGCGGCCGCTTCTTACATCAATTCATGAAGAAAATTAGTTCCAATATTAGGTACCTAAGTTCAGTATTTAAAAAAAAAAAAAAAAAAACTAGCCTCTTGCAACCATGCGTAGCACATTTTAATACTTACACTTGAAATAAAAATATGACTGGATAAAGACGATTGCCTTTGTCTTTGAATTTCATATGTGAATAACAATATAGGGCTTTTCAGATAGAGGAGGGGAGGGGCAGGTTTTATTAAACAAGATCGTACACCTGATATGTTTTAACTATAGGCAACTTGTACTTGCAGGCTTAACTCAGTCTTCTGAAGTCAAACGACAAATACCATTAAGATGTTCAAGAGAATAACGTATCAGCATTATTACATACTACAGACACAAAGATACCACTAGGCTCCCAAGTTTCAAAATTATATTGTGTGTGAAAGCAGTTAGTAGATTTAATTCTTTGTCACATGGTAGCTAGACCCTGAGAGAAATTCAGAGGAAGTCCACGGGAAAAGTCTTTCGTTATAAATAAAAGTTGTACTACTTAGAATTATTATGAAACCAAGATATCAATTGGAAGATGGTTAAAAAGAAATAAATTTAAGAAAAAAGTTAAGACATGGATAACTGATATTTACCCTCGTTTACGCTCTTGGTTCAATTTAGCTGTATTTATATGCTTTGGACATTTGAGGTAGAAATGAATAAATCGAGAACCGTTACCTACTAACAAACACAATAGGTAAAACCTAAAAATACGAGCCCTAGGAGTTATAATTTTTGCCAAATTAACTTCCTGCCATTCTGTCCTTCTGCCATTTCGTCCGCTGCCATTTCGTCCTCCTGCCATTTTGTCCACTGCCATTTCGTCCTCCTGCCATTTCGTCCGCTGCCATTTTGTCCTCCTGCCTTTATTTCCTGCCATTATGTCCCCTGCCATTTTGTCCTCCTGCCATTCTGTCCTAAATTCCATCATGGTCCCTTCCCGTCTTTCATACCTCCGTATTACATAACGCTACAAAATGCAAAAACTAAAAATATTCCGTATGATATCTAAACTTCATTGCTCTGATATGACAAGATCCTACTCGTCAACTTAAACTATCTCTGTCGATTGGAAATCGATTCTCATATATCTATTAATACTTAACTTACATTTTGGTATATACGCTCTAATGACTACAGAAATCTTCATAACAAGGCTAAAGACCCATTGTTTAAAAAGATCCACACACGCATACAAAATAAAATAAAACACTGTTGACAAACTCGATTAGACTTAACAACAACTACGACTATTTTACGCTTACTACACGAATGAACTGGCAACATTGCACACAGATATTCAGGAATGTCCTGGCGGGCATTGTAAGAGCCACTGACAGAAGCCGTAGATGCTACTCAGTGACGTCACCGTGCCAATGTGGAAATTACGAGAGAAAACAAAATCTGGAAACATTTCAATATGTAACATAAACACCTAATATGTATATGAACACAAAATTTGATAAGGAAAGAGTTTTAAAAGAAAATTTTATTTTCGCAGTGTCTTTTTGACGATTGCTCAAAATTTACACGAAAATTAACATAAATCAGCTGAAATCTGAGGTACTATAACGAAGAAAAGATAAAATGTTATGTTGGTCTGATTTTTACGAAAAAAAAATGTTATGATAAACGTAAAACAAAACATAAGTTTTAGACTACATCACAAGCTATATATGTAAATTCTATGGTGATTATTTCTTCCAACCATTTTCCCACCTCCTACTATTGCCACCTCTACCGTTGATTTCTATTATTTTTCACAGATTTTCTTTTATTTTCTTGTTTTAAAGATTTTAACCTTTCATTATCGGTGCCAATATTTATGTTTTTTCCGTCGAAAATGCAACTATTGACAAAACAGAGCTCCCAAACGAATGACCAAAACAAATTATCAGACCATTCGCCTACTTGGTTCACCTGCACTGTGATGAAAGGAACCAAAGCAGCGTTCTTGCTAGCTTCACAATCGGAAGGCCACGAGTTCAAATCGCGGCTAGCCATCCTGAAAATATTTCCCTAGTTACACGAGGCGAATGTCTGAATAAACCTTTTAACATAGCTTATAATGAACTTCCTCTCACATTGTTAATAGGTTTGGCTTCAATGTTCCTTTTTTTTTTTTTTTTAGCATCGAAGTTGTATGGGACATTGACCTACAGCTTAACATAGAATCCGAATCACACGAATTCCCAACAGGAATCGAAGTCAGGACTTCTATATAGCGACCAGGGAGTTCTCACATAGTTATTTAAATTTTAAGGACTGTAGCGTAGACTAGGTTTACAGAGAATATTTGGAAGTTCATTAAATATAAGCTGAGAAATATGTTTCTAACTTAATAACTCTTGTAGCACTATACCGATGTCGATTAAATTTTCAACGTAGATGAAGTTCGGGCCTGGGATGTTTGTTATCATTTCACTTTGACGGTGCAACTTAGGGGAGGGGGAGAGGGAGATATTTAAAAATGATCGAAAATGATCTATATTAGTGTCGAATCTCCAGCTTTCGGAATCGCCGAGAACAGTGACACTTTCGATGCCGTGTCCCGCAACATGGAGGAAGGGGAGGGGGAGAGAAATAAAATAATCGAAACTAACTGATGTTAGTGCTGAATCCCTAGTTTTCGGTGTCGCTGAGTTGAACAGTGACACTTCCGATCCCGTTTACATCCAAATTCAGCTCAACTTGAGGGAGAAGGAGGGGGAGATACATAAAAATGATCAATATTAGTGTCTAATCCATAGTTTCCGGAGTCGCTAAGATGAACAGTGACACTTCCGATCCCGTTTACATCCATGCCACTAAAAACAAAAATAGTATATTTCACGGGTACCAAATACACGAGATAAGGAGTTGTGCATTTAAAATTTTTATTTCAACCCAGCGAAGCGGTTAATCGATGCTAGTATTGCATTAATATTAAATAGCGTAACTTCCAAATTAATATATATTTTATTATTATTCAGTTGCTTATAATAATAATAATAATAATAATAATAATAATAATAATAATAATAATAATAATAATAATAATAATAATAATAATAATAATGAGAAGAAGAAGTGGTGGGGAATGACGAGAAGAGCTTTCCATGAGCGCCATCTGACCAGTCACAGTTTCTCATGAGTTATGAAGTCAGTAGTTGGCAATATTGCAGTGAATGCAGAAGATATAAGATTGGCATTACATAACCTTCACGTGCAGGCAACGATGCTGAAAGACTTTTCCAAATAGAGAGACGAAGAATGAAATAGTGATAGAAGGATGTGACCACACGGTCTCCTTTGTAGGTGGAGTACATCCATCAATAATAGACATTACACGCAACTGCCTCTATTTGTTGGCATAAAGAACCACGTGACGAACGGACAAATGCGTGGTTCTTCACGGACGGCCACTCGCTTTTTAATTCAGCCAAATGCAACAGACAAAAGATGGAGAGGAGAACTTCAAACTCATAAATGAATTGAGCTGATAAGAATCTTTATTATTATTATTATTATTCTTTCTTTCTTATTAAGAATCACAGACAATTCAATATAACACTTTTATGATGACTTAAATTTGTATTTCAGATAATTAATTGCTTAAATGAACATTAAAAGTTCACCGACTTTAGATAAATACGAAAAAGAGTTTCTGATGTTTATGAGGAATTACAAGCGTGTTTACTTCTGGAAATCATGTTTTCCCTAATTTTTAATTGTCAATTATATTCTAATTTAGTAATTTCTCTACGTAAATCGGATATGAAAAGTGATGCGAATCCTACCCGTTGGTGATTTGACGAATCGAAACAAATAGCATATTAACTGGGTTCGATATGCCGCAATTAAATGAAGACGAAAGATGTTGTTTAATATCCCTCATTCATGCGTAAAATTAAACTTAAAAACAATGTACGTGAAAACACAAGTGCAAAATAGTGCTAATACCTAATTCTTTATTTATTTAATCTTTGATTGCTGCGGTGGTCACTCTAACTGTAAGCATCAAGAATTGTTGAAGTCTGCTGCACGAAGACGTTGGGGTAACAGAAAAACAGATCAATGTTGTCAAGGCAGAAAGGGCTCCACAAACCACAACACTCCAAGCTGAAAATTGACACTTCGCAATCAGCGTCTGTATCTGGGCAACTGCATGTCAGATTCTTCAGCCTCTTGAAAAATTGGGTGCTTGAAGTTCTAGAAATGAGTCCAAGGTCAATTTGCTTAGCTTCTTACGTTAGTTGGGTGAATCGTCACCAGAAATATGTGAGCCAATACTTATTCCAGAATTAGACGTTCGTATTTTTTTTTTTTTTCATTACAGGAGGAAGCATTATCACCAACAGAGTGTTACGTAAGTAGTGCCAAGTCATTGAGGCTATTTTCACTCATTTCCTTATCTTTACCACTTATTTGCACATACCATTTCACCTCCTCCAACACTGTCGATAGGGTGCAGGAAAACACAAGTTCATAAAATATACTGGTAGCTAGGAAATGAGAAAAAAGTTTATTGGAAACAGCTGACGTACGTAAATTAACTTGTTCCCTACACATTCAGTAGGAAAACAAATTATAATTGTTTCCACGTTAACCTCCAATTGTTACACAAGAAAAAAACACTATTTAATACAACTTACAAGATACATGAAAAGAATTGCAGAGTTATCAACGTTAAGTTTCCAATTTTCACATAATGCAGGTTAAATTATTATTAAAAACTCTCGGGAAATTAAAATGGATGTACTAAAGGCAGGTTTAATTTGAACTATTTTTCAGAAGATGCCTAATTAGACAAAAGTCAGAACCTTTTCATGCAGTGGTAATTTCACAAGATTATTCTCCTTCCCGGAAGGAAAGGGCATGGCAATATACAGGGTGTGAAAAAAAAGTACTGTGAATATATTTGCAACTCATATTGAGAAGTAAAGGACCAAAATTATCCCCTGGTCACTTACTGAAATCATCACTCTTTCTATGCCTCGGTCTCGATAAAATAGGACGAGTGGCAATGATAGTTAATACTCTTATTTTATAACAGAAAGGTTACGAGTTCGAATCTAATAATTGCGACTTCTTGACTAAGTTTTTTTCCCCCTCGATTTTGCCATCACGCAAATGACGGTTGAGTTGAGTAAATTTTGAGTTTAACATCCCGTTCAGCAGCGAGGCGGAACTACTGATTAACGTGGAATCCGAACACACGAGTTTCCGCCGAGAAGCAAACCCGGCCACGCCAAAAGCGCGTACGCCAACCGCTTAGCCACGAAGGAGCTTTAGGCATATGACGGAAATATACTTCTAAATATATAGGTTCAGACCGACTCCACTTCAAAATATTGTCTCTGTATGCATCATCGAAAGCCAGCGACATTTTAGTTTTTATCCAATTAATTTATAGGAAGGTAGTTCTTTTTTGAAAGAACGTGAATTTTGATGATGTTATTTCACCGAATCCTTCAGAACCATTTCAATGGCTCTTGCTTTGTAAAATAAAATTAAATTGTCTTAATTTATCGTCGTACAGTTATGCCTTTTAGGCTAAAGAAATCGGATGACCAATGAAAGTGAACGATGGTGAAATTATTTTTTTATACTCTCCCACCGAGAATCGAACCTGGGAACATTTGCACCAAGGGCATACGCCACTAGACTTTAAAAATAAATAAATAAAAAGATCAACCGATCATACCTCAATTTCCTGAGCAACCCGAGTTTCCTCGTATACAAGGCCTCTTTGAGCTTTACTAAATTCGACAGGGACACGAACACATACATATCCAAGACAGTTAAAATTCCGGAGGCTCTCCCACCGGGAATCGAATCCGGGACCCTGTACATCAAAAGCGCACGCGCAAGCCACTAGACCAGCAGGGAGGGCAGACCAGCGAGGAGGCGCTCTTGCTTTGTTAGAATAGGTAAATCCATTACTATATTCCTTAGATTACATTTAATTTACAAATACTAAAATTATGTTAATTGAACAAGTGAGAGAGGACAGACATTATCTCGTATAAAAGAAAAAGGCTAAATCACATTGGGAAAATGCTCTTAATATAAACAGAACATCTCGAGCTCAACAGACAGTGGCGTATTTAGGGGGGAACTTCCGGGCTTAAGCCCCCCTCCCGAAATCTTACTTAATATAGTAAAATATATGAAATATCTTGCAGAATTTTCACATTTTCAGGCCACCCCTTCCCCCGAAACAAAACCGTAAATACGCCACTGTCAACAGAAGAAAGCTTTTTTCAACCTTGTCAACTAACAACACCCTTAAGGAACCAGAAACCTGATTCATTGTTAACATAACATTTTAAGTGAATCTAGTAAAATCAAAACTTGTACACAAATTCAAAAGCTTTACGAACAATTTCACTTTTGATTGCATTGAAAAGGAAAATTCTAGTCTGAACTCTGATAGTGGTTGCCCACAAAAGTGTCATTTCAGATCTCATGGTGGGGAGGGGGGAGATTGTCAAACAACATACATTTCATGTTTTGTATTTCTATATTAGCATACAATTTGTTTTTAAAAAGCATGTGTTTCTCAAACATAGGAGAAAGGCAATTGCCGGGCCTTCTCAAATAATGCTCTACTTGCCTTATCAAAGGATCTTGTTCTGATTATTAAAGAAAAAAAAAGTAACATAGTGCGCAATGCAGGAGTTGCTGAATTATTAGGAAATTTAGCTGCCTTCACAGTTATTTAGATATTATGGTGGATTAAAAATAATACGAGTATCTTAGTAGTGTCTTGTGATTTTCATTTGTTTTGGACCACTAACAGCGTCCATTCCTTATGTTTGCACATATCTATCTTTTGTGTAATGTTCCCTGTCGCGTGTTAGTATTTGTATTTTAGTGGATAAAGTTACAAAAGAGCAGAAAGCATTCCAAATACATTAAAAGATTTTTGGGGACTTGGTATGTGTTTTTGTACACGAGTCTACAATTATGAACCACAGAATTTAATTTTCGCAAAATAAAAACTATTTCAATAGCACTGAAGAAAACTTATTAAAATATCAAATTATTTCCAAAGAAAGAAAAAAAGAACATTCCCTACATAAATAAACGGACTGAGAAAACAATACGGTGCAGATGATCAATACCTTAATGTTACCACCAGTGGCGTAAACAAAATTTCAGCAAGGGGGACTGTAAGCACCCAGGTTTATATTGCTATTTTTTAATTATAATTATTTACTCACTTCACTCTACTTTTAAAAG
The DNA here is from genome assembly GCF_964235325.1 of Thermobia domestica. Lineage (NCBI taxonomy): Eukaryota > Metazoa > Arthropoda > Insecta > Zygentoma > Lepismatidae > Thermobia > Thermobia domestica. Next base: position 268,107,520 of record NC_137462.1, read on the forward strand.
AGAAAGATCACTCGATTTCAAGCGAGTTTACAATAATAATAATAATAATAATAATAATAATAATAATAATAATAATAATAATAATAATAATAATAATAATAATAATAATGATGATGATGATGATGATGATGAAATGGAATCTTTCTGTTTACGTCCCACGGTTATGCCGGCTAGACGAAGGGAGACGGTGATTATGAGAAATGAATGCAATGGTAGAATGAAAAAAAAATTGAGGTAACGGAAAAACCCCGAGAAAACCCACGCACACAGTGTTTACCACCACGAAGTCCATTTGGAGCAAGCTAAGATCGAACCAGGGACGACACACACCAGAGGTGAACACTCTACCTCTGAGCCTCCGCAGCCCCAATAATAATAATAATAATAATAATAATAATAATAATAATAATAATAATAATAATAATAATAATAATAATAATAATAATAATAATGATGATGATGAAATGGAATCTTTCTGTTTACGTCCCACGGTTATGCCGGCTAGACGAAGGGAGACGGTGATTATGAGAAATGAATGCAATGGTAGAATGAAAAAAAAATTGAGGTAACGGAAAAACCCCGAGAAAACCCACGCACACAGTGTTTACCACCACGAAGTCCATTTGGAGCAAGCTAAGATCGAACCAGGGACGACACACACCAGAGGTGAACACTCTACCTCTGAGCCTCCGCAACCCCAATAATAATAATAATAATAATAATAATAATAATAATAATAATAATAATAATAATAATAATAATAATAATAATAATAATAATAATAATAAGCATTGATGTTCTTCTGAATGCTTTCAGAACTTGAAACACAAACTTTTCTTGTCCAGAACACGCGCAATTTTTGTATTCATATGTTAGTACGTAATTTTATAACTTCACAGTATCTTCTAAAAGGTGGTTTGAAATCTCGTAACTCCCCTTGCGTACGCCACTGGTAATCACTGTATATGTAAGAGCTACATCTGGAAGGAGCCCTTGCTAATAAGTTGATTGTTACGAGTTTTAAGAGAACTTATAATTTTAGGTTACGGTGTATCTATTAAGTCGAGAATTAAAAAAAAAAAAAAAAAGAAAACAAAGAAAAAAGAGCACGCACTTCTGAGAAATTGAACTCAGCTGAGGGTATAGGGGAAGAAGAATATTACTGCAGTACTTACTATCTTGTGTGAAACGGTTATTTAGAACCGGATGTAAGGTCAAAGTAAAACAGCAGCAAAGGAGCTTTGCAACACATTACTTATTCTTCGTATTTAATGTGAAAACATTAGAAAAAAAAATCCACATTGACGAACGTAAAACAACTTGAAGGTATCTATCCATCGAATGTTAACAGTTGGCCATTGCACTTGACCTTTATGTAGAAACGTTTGTAAACAGTTTCAGATTGACAGGTAATAACATCACTTTTCGAGGCCTGTACAAGGAAACACAAACATTACAGTTTTTCCTATCCTTTAGCATAGCTTAATTAACTCGGTGCACATACGGAGTTTGTGTGAGTGCTCTTAAAATTATTCAAATAAGAAATGACTGTTCGAATAATTAATAATTTCGAATAATGAATAATTGTTGGGGTAATGAATTATGGTTCGAACAATGACAGGGCTGTAGTCGAGGGTACACGGCGGTACACACCGTATACCCTCTGCTTAACCATAGTCATTAGTGTACCTTCTGCTTCAAAGCATATGGTATTTTTCTACTTTTGTTTTATTTATATTTATTTATGTATTTAATCGGGCCATGACTTCAGTGATAAAATGATTATATCGCCTTTTTCCCCTTATACTCTTAGCTGGTGTTCAAGTATCCCTGCATGATATTTCTGGGGTTAGTAGGGGTTTTCATGAGAAAAATCCATTTTTCTAAGTACACTGTCTTTTTTATGTTTTTTTCAAAACTAAAATAAAGTTAAATTTGGCACAATTGTCTTATATCTGGCAATTTCGGGCGCGAGTTTTTTGTTCCTTCTCGGAGTGAGTTGTTCCTTCTACATTCCTACACCCATATTTGTTATTGAGTTGAGTTGATTTGAGTTTAACGTCCCGTTCAGCAGCGAGGCTATATGAGACGTGGACCTACTGATTAACGTGGAATCCGAACCACATGAGCTCCCGCCGGGAATCGAACCCGGGTCTCCCACGCCAAAGGCGCGTACGCTAACCGCTTAGCCACGAAGGAGCTCCCATATTTGTTATTAATGGTGTGATTTAAGTAAAGAGTGTCATCAAGAAAATAGCATGAAATGCTTTTAGACTATAAAACAGTAATGTATCCTTTATATTTTAATTGAATTAATTTAATACATGCATTTTACATTGTTCATTAAAAACGCCTTCTATGTCTTTTATGACAATCATAGATGGTTACAAAACAGCGTATAACCTCTGAAAATTATTAGGACTACAGCACTGGTTAATGGCTGTTCGAATTATGAATAAGTGTTTCAATAATATATTCTACTATGCAAAGCTCTTGTTCTTCACATTAATGATGAACTCACCAATCTGGAGAAGAACAGCTTTGTATAACAAAATGTGTTTAAATAATCATTACTTAATTGGATATAGGCTATGTACTATGTCGCCTAAGAAATGTAGAAATGCCGTTAGGAACATGCAATTAAGTAATTCTCAATACTGTAATTGGGCTATAGGCTGTGTTGACAATATATAAATAAATAAATAAATAATAGAACAAGGAATAACTAAACAAAAAATTTTTGGAATTACGCAAGAAAAAATGGAACAAAAGATTGAGGATATTTGCCAACAATTTTAGGAATGATCCCCCCCGCCCCCCCAAAAAAAATGCACCATATTGCGATATTGACCAATAATTAGTTTTTGGATCTGGGGCGACAAAATGTTTGAACGGCCCCAAAATCAAGTTTTCGTATTTTTTCCGGAATAAGCACATCATACTGAGTTAAGTAATAGTTTGGGTTTCGCTAAACTATATATAGTTCTCCAGATTTTGCCTGAAATATATTGCATCTTTTGATTAAAAAGAAGAAATCTTTGAGTTTAACGTCCCACGATTATACCCGTTAGACTAAGGGAGACGATGACTAAAGCAAGGGAATGATGATCGAAGAATTGGTGGAATGAGAAAGTGGGAGGAGACGAGAGTGCACCGGAAAAACCCACAGGCAGGAAGTTATCCACTACAAACTTACCTGGTCAAGGAACGAACCAGGGACTCCACGCACCAGAGGTAAGCGCTCTACCCACTGAGCCACCATGCTCCCATGAATAATTAATTGTCCAAACCATATAACTAAGGATTCGAATAATAAACGAATGTACGTGTAATTAATATCCTAATTGTTTGAATAACTTCCTTTTCATCATTTGAATATTACTAATACGAACAATTAATCAGCGTTTAAGATACAGTGGCTTTGTTTTTACCAAAACGCGAAAAATTTTCATAATTTGTTATTATGATTGATTTATTACTATTTTTTTCGCGCAAAAAAACGAAAATCCTGAAATCTACTTTTACCTACAATTTGGAACAATATCAGCGTCTCTGCACATTTACCCACATTTAGTCATGAACCATGTCTTTGAAAAAATAACTAAATAAAACGAATTTATGGTTAAAACAGAAAGAAAAACAAAATTTTACTAATCCAAATTTTTAAAAAATACCTTACTTTTTCAAGGAGTACTACTATATAAACCTCCCAACCTTCACCTTGATTTTATTTGAATAACTGAACTGAACCAATTATTTGTTACCTGAATATTTGCTAAACAACTGTTTGTTACTGGAATAACTATTTGTAATCGGAAAACCGGATTGTTAAAATTGTAACAGTACTCATTACTATAGTTTTAAACGGAGAAAATAATTAGTTCGTAATATATTGTAGTAAGCTCATATAAGAAATACTGTACAAATCAGCCTTGCTGGTTAGACGTCCCCTCCTCCTTAGAGGATAAACTGACACTTATGTCACGCTGTTAATCAAATTCTTAGAAGCTGAAGACGGACAACTTACTCTTCCTGACTTGAAAAATTTTACCAAGTCTAAACTACACAGACGGAAACCACACGCATGTTACTTGCACTAAATTTACAGTTGCTTGCATTTGCCTTATTATCAGTCAGATGGGAATAATGCATGCAGTGACAATCCATTAGTATACGAAAGGAGCTCTATTAATAGTATCGGACACTGAACCTCGAATCAATATTTTCATGTGCAGACTCGTGGCAATAAACTCTACAATTAATTGTTTTGTGTTTGACGTTAAAGAAATTTTTACAGCATCGTTTATGACAAAAATAATACTTTTTTTAAACAAGGAAAACAAGTTGCACACAGTGAGAACGAAGGTACAAACAATATATATACTTTCCTGATTAAACTACAATGTCCGAAAGAATTTACTCTTAGCTACTGCTTTTCGCAACATTCATGAGTGTAAGATGAAACAACACAAGGTTAAACCGTGAATAACCACACGGGTATAAATTGTATACAGTACGCACAAACTGCAGGTTAAAAAAGAAAAAAAAATTATGCCGGCTTGGCTAAAGGAGACGGTGATGAGAAATGAATGAAATGGTAACTTGAAGAAAGTGGGAGGAAATGGGAGAACCCCGAGAAAACCCATGCACAAGGTGTTTCTTCACAACAAAGCTCATTTGGCGCGAGCAGGGATCAAACCCCAAGAACCCCATACACCAAGGGTGAACGATTTACTACTGAACGCATGTTAATCAAAACTTGCTGAGGTTAGTACTAAAAATATATTCTTCTCTGCAGTATCGAAGTATGTAATTTCTCTTTGCCAACCTACTGAGATTAAAAATATTTTCTATGAAATAACACGTCATGCTTGTTGTTAACGTTTTTTTTTTTTTATCACGCTTCTTTCAGTGGCGCCATCAAGGAGGGCTCAAGCATTGAATTTCATATTTTTTCAGGACAGACTGATTTTTGTATGTATTTTTTCTATCTCTTAACATAGTAAATGTTTTATTTAAAAAAGTATATTGCTCAAAGGATGTCAAAAGCCTGAAATACCCTTGCGTACACCACTGTTTCTCGTATAAATTCTGCAAAAGCAGAATGATATTTTTTTTCTTTTTTTGCAAAAAAAAACTACATATTTAAAAACAAATTTGAACTAAACTAGAATATATGTATTATCACACATTATAGTGATATGTTTCCACCATTTTCGATTATGCTTGTTGCAAAATGTTTGCAGAATACCTAACGTTGTGTGTTTGCAAATGCGCAATACATGATCTTTGCTACAAAAGATCAAAGAACGAAGTTAAATATAGAGTAAGATAACCATAAAAGCAAGCTTCCTATCTGCGCAGTGGATGGTATGTTATTTGCATATTCATTCATAAACGACAAAGCACACATAAAATCATACACCTATTAGCAAACACAAGTTCTTTGTTCCTTCCTTAGTTTGCCCAAATTTCTGACTCAGTGAGTTTGAACTCACTCCTAAACCTTCGAAATGTTCAACGGCAATTTTATTATACAAAAAAGGCTTATTGTGTTATTTCGCTTGTTAAATGTAACTTACAGTCAGTAATTCGTGGACGATTTACATATATTAGAACGTTAGTAAATATTAGCGCCACAGTGTTTCTTCCAGAAAAACGTTCCAAGGAGGCACACATGATTTTCACATGGTACTATTCTATTTATTATTATATTATAGACGCATATTTTTGGTCTCCTCCGGGGAACACACTCAGAGCTTTGGCAGTGCCCCTAGAAGCAAATCTGGAAGACACACTGCGAGAAAGACCGTTAAAAATATCAATTTTACCATATCACTTTACTAGCTAATATACGTCAATGTATTTTTTCGTGGTATTCTGCCGAACTACATAAAGAATACGACTTACCAGAATCTTGGTAGATGAAAGGAAATGAAATTTGTGAGTTTTACGTCCCACGGTTATGCCGGTTAGGCTAAAGGAGACGGTGAAGATGAGTAATGAATGAAATGGTGGAATGAAGAAAGTGGGAGGAAACTGGAGAACCCCGAGAAAACCCACGCACACGGTGTTTGTCCACCACAAAGTTCACTTGGCGGGAGCAGGGTTTGAACCCGAGACCCCAAGGGTGAGGGTAGATGAAAGGAAAGCACTAACACCTAATAAAGAGTAAGATAATACAGTAATATGATACAATACGCGAGTTGCTAGAAATGGGTATAAGTGAAAACGAGCGTCAGTACACTATGTAGGAAGACGAAATAAGCTGGGCAAAAAAAGTTTAGCGAAAGCTTGGTGTAAAAAGTCAAGAAGAAACTGTCAACTCTCGAATAACAACAACCTACGCGTCAACACGTCCATTTTTACTTTGTGTTTCAGCATATTCTATGTAGCGTTTGCTACGATCAGTGAGTGTGTCATTGGCTCATACTTCGCGGACACGAGTGAAATTTCAGCTCGAACACGAGCAATACTAAACCTTTTGTACTGCTAAAGATTTGTATCCTAAACTAACAACTGGTGCATATATTGCTGCTATTCTGAAGGCCTCGTATGATCTATTATTTGGTTGTTTTGCGTGGTTTAGGAAACAGCTAAGCATAGGCACCATTAAGTATGTTGCCTATTATTTTATTCAGTATTAGAGAGGACACTTTTAGCCAGCATCAGATCTTGAATTGGATTGGTCAGATCTTGAGAAGAAATTGTCTTCTTCCTACCGCCATAGAAGGAAAGATGGAAGGAAAACAAGGAATAGGAAAAAGAAGAACACAGCTGATCGATGATTTGAAAAATAGAAGAAAATATTGGAAGTTAAAAGAGGAAGCTGAAGATCGAGAAACACGGGAGAATCATTTCCAATCCCAAACTTTAAAAAAATAAATAAATAAATAAATAAATTTAAAAAAAATAATAATTTAGTCCCAGGACCTGCTAACAGTCAGAATATCTAAAGTTCATTCAAGGAATGTTCAGTACCTCATGTAAACAAATACACGTGGTGATTGTTTGATTTTATTGGTTAGAGAGCCTTAGAACACCCATGCGGCAGAAGAAAATAGTCCTTGCTTATAAGGATCATTACCAGAATTCCTTAGAATTAGACAACACTTTATCTAAGAACTATATTGAATTAATGCAATAAAAGAGAATACGTATGCATTGAAAGTGGTTTTGACCCAACTTTAGCGCGAATCACAGTTAACAATATGGTCACATGCTGGGAATAAGTAAAACATCGACAGGGTACAAGCACGTGCTTCTCGAAAGAAGCGCTGACCGATAGCCAATCATCCGGTGACTGGCGGAGTAATACAATTCTGCAATGTTTACATCAGGATCATAAGGTTCGTTGAATGAACTTTAATTAATAATTAGTGACAGTGGTCAGCACTGAAAATCTATATATATAAAATTAAAAATCACTATGTTTGTGACTTTAAATCTCTTGAACCGCTCGACCGATCTCAATCAAATTTGTAACATGGATGGGGTTCGAGGTTGAGCTGGTTTTAGGCTATTCACTTTGATGGTAGACGTGAGGAATTGGGGGAAGGGCAGAGGGTATAAAAATAAATAAAACTTAATAACTCCTGAACCACTCGACCGATCTTGATCAAATTTTCAACATAGATTAGGTTCAGGCCTGGGATCGTTTTATGGTTTAAATTTGACGGAGCAACGAAGGGGAGAAGAAGGAAGGGGAGATATATAAAAATCAATTTATATAAGACTGAAAGTGACTATTTTTGTAACTTAATAACTCTTGAACTATCCGACCGATCTCAATCAAATTTTCCAGATACATGAGGTTCGGATCTGGAAATATTTTTGTAATTTCACTTTAACGGTAGATCCTAGGGCGGGGGAAGGGAGGAGGATATATAAATAAAAACTAATAAAACCTAGTTATAAATAAAATTATATATAACGTTGAATAATTGACTTCATCGAATTACACAAAAGTAGGAATAGTCTAGTTGGAATAGTTGGCACAAAACTAGGAATAGTTGGCACCTGTTAACAAGTTTGAAATAGCTATGCTGTAGAAATGGAAATCCATTCCAGATGGTATTCAATATTACATAGTCAACACTGAGGTAAACAAAGAAGTAATCAGTTTTCTCCAGATATAATTTTGGGGGGGCAGTGCCCCCAAGAGGAAACCAAGTACCAGCAGTAACCCCTCCGGATGCTAATCGTGCTTCCCCCTGAACATTTTTTTCTGAAAGAAACACTGGAAGTAATATAACTGGAATCCACATATTACGAGTTTAATTCTTCCGGTTTATTTAGTAACCATGGATGCACCGGTATTCTTGTTTTAATTAGAGACACTCAAGAATCCACCGAGTGTAATGTTAACTTCGTAATGAAGCAATTAGTTCGACATTGCTTGTAATAATGACCTGGTACTAAAATGCCACTGCAAGAATGCTTTATATCTAGGTGATAAAGAGATTTACAAAAATTCTTTATCAAAGATTATATTTCCACTAATTACAGATGTTAACTCTCCAAAATTATGATAAAGTTCAAACGCATATTAAGGTAGGCCTATGCTTCGACCATAAAACTGCCTAAGCAGTTACTAACAGCAGCGTTATTATTATTATTATTATTATTATTATTATTATTATTATTTGAGTACCCTGAATATTCTACACGCAAAGTGAGATACTACACCATATAGGAACTGTATCGTCATAAATTGACATATCGGGGCCTTATGTAGAGTCGTTCTGACGCGTGATTAGTGCCATATTAAAGAGTTTGATTAACATATGTTTCCTGCAGTAGTCAGGCCTTTAGTATAACGCTAATCATACGTCAAAGCGACTCTGCATAAGGTTCATCATCTTTAACCATATCATCCCACATTAAATCAAACCAATACTGTATCTTCAAAATTTTCTTACTCGAGAGTGATTTGACTCTCAATAAATTGTCGATTTTTTATTATACGGATTTGACCACTTGCTTACGTTGAATATATAGGCTATACGCACATATATCTACATTTGTGAAATATATGGATAAAGTATTAATACTATGGACACATGTTAATTGGATGTTTGAAACGTTATCTGGAAAACTGATAATTGATTGGCAGACTTCATTCCAAGAAAGTTGGATGTTCTGTTATATTTAGCACTACAAACATGAAATTGCTAACGCCAAATGACTCGAAAATTGTACAAAAGAGGGATTAAATAATCGCAGTTTTAACTAGATAGACCTCTTCCGCCTTATGCAGAGTTATTTCGACGCACTTTTAGCATCATACTAAAGGCCTGACTACTGAAGGAAACATGTGTCAATCGGACTCTTTAGTATAGCTCTAATCGCGCGTCAGAACGACTCTGCATAATGCCCTTTATGTTTACAAGTCTACCTATTCATACGGCTTACAACTGAAGTCCATGACACAAACAAAAGGCAGTTCCATCCATACCAAACATACAAGCACATAAAATATATAACGATGGAAGCGACATATGTATGTGGCGAGCATTCAATGTAAATGAACGGTTGACCCGAAGATTCCGCAAAGAAGCACGTCACTTTATTTTCCAAGAACTTCTTCCAATAACAAGTTTTGTGGACGATTCCGTGCTCGGGAAAGCAGAAAACTGGTACACAAATTGGCGATGCGAGGAATTTCATCACACATGTTTACCGGAAAGGTAAAAGAATGCGAAGAAAAATTGTTTCACTCACTATCTGGAGGCGTGCATATGTTCACCGAAATACATAGCATATAAGTTTATAAACATATGAACGAATATATATACGTGCAGAAAAATACGCTATGTTCCGAGAGAAATAAATTTACTCCATCAGTTTATGGCTTCACAAAAGCCAATCTAACTTTTGCTCTATAGTGGACTAGGTGTGTATGTATGAGAGAGCCCCCACCACCGAAATTGTTTGTTGCGTCCCGCTCCCCTTGTACTGGCCAATCAGCCCCCACCGGCTGGAAACCAGTTATAGCAAGTAGATAGCCCCCTGAGGTAGATTGTGAGAAGAAAAATCATGGCGTCCAATGGATGGTATTCACGTAATAACAGGGATGAAGCTGGTAGCACTTTGTAGTTAGAATCTGAGTAGCCTTGGCAAGTTCTTCATTTTAAAAGTCATAACCGCAGGTGGAGAGCACAGAGGTCCAGTCTACACTGACTCTGACATTTATTTCTTCTTCTTGGTATTCATTGCTCTGGTATTTGGCATACGAAATGAACACACTGTTAAATATTCTAGCATTTAATGTTTCCAATTTTTCATTCATATGATTTTATTATCAACGAATCTTGTTATGGTAAACAAGCAAGGTTCATCGTAACGGTCATACTATGCCGATTATGAATCTGGTCCTCAAGGAACTCATTTAATGAATTATTTCGGTGACACAAGCTATTACTGTCCAGTCATAATTTAAATTAGCTTCAAATCTCCAATTAAGTCCTCGTTCAAAGAAGGAAATCATAATAAAAATAAAAAACAAACTGAAAATCGACTTTTGTCCTGAATGCGGGGAATAAATTCTAATGATATTGGTGGGAAGTTTTGGACTTAATGTTGTTCCCAAAATATGCCTGGAAAAACATTGGTTGCAGGGCAAATGTACTGTGGGAAAGGAATAAACAAAATTACATCTCATAGGTGTATCTTGCTGTTATAAATTGAAATATTACTACAAAAAAGCTGTTTTTCAAGAAAAATATTTGAGACTGATAACGTATAATTTTAACTGAGATATTTGTAGAGGGAAATTGTGCGGAGTTTCAGGTCCCTTCAGCGGCGGCTTTCTTGAAGTTAATCACCATCTGAATATATTTCCATTCTTTAGCATAAAACATTTTCTTCCGAACCTTCTACTCGATTAAGGCTAAGTTCCCGATGGTGAAGTAAGCTCGTAGGTTAACTGACTTGATGCATAACGTTCCTTTTAGTACCGAGGCTATATGAGACGTGAATCGACAGATTAACGTGGGATTCTAACCACATGCGATCCACCAGGAATAGAATACGGGTTTCCCGCGCCAAAGGCGAGTATGCTAGCCGTATTGTTACTAGAGAGCTCAAGGGGGGAAGTATTTCTCACGGTCGAAAATTTCAAAAGAAAATTCCTACGGGAATACTGGATTTTGGATTTGTTTATTTTAATTTTCCAATTCCAGATTCAGTACTGCTTTACTTCCAATAAACGATTATTTAAGCCAGTAATTTGTTCGTATGTTTACACTCTATGTTTATGCTCTGTAGTGTAGCAGATACTAGGTGGAATTGAAAAACAACACATGGAATTCTTACTCAGAGAACGCGCTGACTGACTTACTTCATAAGCATGACCACCGTTGAATTTCAACGAAACTATTAAGCTTTAATACAACTTTACTTTCAACGGATGGCAGCAAAATGCGTATAATTTGATCATGGCTTCCTTCATAGATATAACAAACACATCAACCGAAAAGTTACCAGGTTTCATAGCCAGTTCAAACGTTCAACATTTACCAGAATAGGAATTGTCTCCCGGATTCGTGCACCTGTAATTTATCCGTGGGTAAGGACTGATTATCCATTTCTTACAGTTAGTTTTAATGTTCAAAGAAACCGAAAACCCGAGATTGAACAAGTCGTATGAAATCGGTGGTTGCAAAAGCCTATTAACATTAAAGTTAAATTTTTGAAATACTAATTATGTAATCCAGGGGTGCCCACAAGGGGGGGCTATGATGCAAACTGCGTCATTGAAATATTTGGGGGGGGTAAAAATCTATATAAATATGTTTGAGGGGGTGTAAAAATTAAGATTTTTTTTCATGGAAGAACACCTACGGATAGACAATCGAGGAGGGTGCGTCATGGACATGAGGGGGGTGGGAACCACTGTGGAATCAATGAGATGGGATATACTTCCTACCAAGGAGATGAAAGGGACTACTGAAAATAGGAATCTATAGCTGCAAAGACAAGGCTTAGCCTTTTGAAAGAAGAAGAACTTTCAGCTTACAATTCTGTCACGAGTACTATAGCTATAAATTAGCAAATACTACTATTTCACACGGTTTGCGATGAAAAATGATTTATACTACGTCCTACGTAGTCAAACATATATTACTATTCCATGAAGTTTGAAGGATGGTAGCACATGTTGCAAACACACGATAATAAATCAGTTACTCTCAGTGAAAAGTCAGTGAAACATGATGGACAATCAATACAACATAACGAACCACACACAAATACAAGAACAGAGAGAGAGAGAAGTTTGAAAGAAACAATTTTGGGGGAACGTTAACATAGAAATCAATTCACTCCTAGCAATGCATTAGGTTGAATAACATCAAAGGATGTAAGCCCAGAAAGCTTACCACAAAATTAAACTGCTACAATTGACAATCTGTAACATAGGACGCAGATTTCGCCTGTTTTCCGTAGTTCGTAGTATACTAATCTTCAGTAACGTTTTAATTTATGCACGAACTTGATTTTGTTTATACACACTTCCGTGCGTATTTTCGTCGAGTTCTTAATACGATCAACTATGTCAATGAAAGTCCTCAAATTTACACATAAAGTAACTGACGTATGTAAGTACGTCAAACAGTAGTCAAACAGTAATTCCCTAATTTATGTTACCATTAAGACTCTATTTCAAACTCCATGGCAACGCCACTCAATAATGCACTCCTGTCACGAAGCATAAATTCATTTGAACCATGAGTTTAGGCCAAATCATTCCAAAAGTAGGCAAAATGTCTCTTGATTGAAAGTACAATTATACATATGCATTCTTTCATTTTATTTATTTATTTGCGCTGGGCATTCGAAACAATAACACATGCATGAAAAGGCAATTTTACCCCCTCATAACGGCACTTCTATCCTTATCAACCAACATTCAGTAAACTAAGCATTTCACCCTTTCTTGGAAAGTCATTCAATATTCAAATCTCGTAGAGAAGTTGACGACCCCGTTAAGGTCATCAAGTTTTTTTTTTTTATTTTTTTTCACTACACTAACAGGTAGGGTAGCTACATCCACTCTTCTTTTGTTTTTTGTTTTTTTGTTTTATCTGATAACAAATCACTTCTTTCCATGCATTCGGCATTTTTGATACTCTATAGAGCTGTCCCTGCCTGGACTTCGAAGTTAGAACACGCCCCGCATATTTCAGAAATATTAATATGTGTCACATATTCATTTTCACATTTTCGTAACGATTTTTTTTAAAGAAACACATCTTAAATATTGAATTTATCTTTCGTTAGCTATGTTTTCTCTTCTACTCACAATTTTGAAACGATACACTTCATTCACTTTTCTTAATTTCTTGAATTTTTAATTAGCGTGGGGACAACAATTCCAGGAGAGATATATATCGATAATAATTTTCGATTCCGGAAAGAATACTGGAAACAAATCATCACAAAAACAAACATCAACACACAACTTTCAAACACTGGCACTTGGCGCGAAAAACTTTTTTTTTTTTTATTTTTAAATAACATCTTGGCTTACCTCTTCTTTTTCTCCAATAGAACCGCCAGACGGCATAAACAAGTCCTAATAACACAAGAGTTGCGGCAAGTGTCCCTAGAACAGCTCCAACAATACTTCCCGCTGTGTAACAGTCCCCCCTTCGAGACTGCGCTGCGACAACCCGTAATGAAAAAAGCGTCACAGCTAAAGCGGCGATTAGGCACATTCCGGTGTCTGTTAGCTCATGTTTTCTCGTCAAACACTACACACTCACCTCGCCATTGAAAGGCACTCACCTGTCTGCAACAACCGGCAACAAGTGGTTTTCCCGACGACTCCGCGCTGCAGGGTTGCCAGTATCTTCTCGTGAAATTGTCAAGAAAACACTGAATTCTCATAGGAATGAGTCGCATTGTGTTATAAACATTAAACATAAAATATTATGTTCTGAGTCATTTGTGGTAGTTATTGTTGCAACATTTCTGTCAAGTGTTACTTCTAAGAGTAATATTTCTGAACTTCCAAATAGCTGAAAACTATCCTTATAAAAGTTATTTTCATACCGATTCTTCTTTATCAATTTTAAGACGATACTATAAATTCTATCGCATAATTTCTACGACACTCCTAAGGAATCATGTCACAAGAAAGGAGCATAAATAAATTTCTTACTTCCTTTCAGGAACAGTCTTCTAAAATTAATTTTGAAAGGACATGAAACAGAATCATTCTGAAAAAAAAAAAAAAAGATTACGTGTGTAGATTACGTTCTGGTTTAAGTTAGCAGTGTGTCTCTTGTTCAAGCATATTGAAATAAATAACAAAGCATTTCTTGGAATTTTGTAATTGTTGTTTGTTTACTTTCAGTGGCGTATTTAAGGGAGCTTCCGAGCTTAAGCCCCCCGAAATCTTAGTTACTGTTGTAAAGTAAATGAAATATCTTGCAGAATTCACACATTTGCAGAATAATGTTAGCAAAGCCCCCGCACCCTCCCGAAACAAAATCATAAATACACCACTGTTTACTTTAGTTGTTAACCTTTTGGGGTTGATAAAGGACTTCATTAATGAGTTTTGAAAGGTACAAAATTGACTGTAACTGGTTGAGGATGCAATTGATAATTTCCTTTTACTTGGACGTCTTAAATGAGTATGAACAATTACCCTTAACATTGTAGATAACACCTAGAAAGAAAACAGTGTGAAAATTCAACTGTTTGACTGCATATAGACTGTACAAATAGAGATGGTGGTACTCTATGTACTATTTCGCCCAAGCTTTTTACAAATGTACTTGAATATATTCAAATATATTGTTCTGGCCTCTGGAAAGCAAAGAGATAAGTACAGGTATAAAGGAAGAATACCTTCGTTTCGTTCAGTGGCGAATCTAACCCGGGGCCTAGACCCCCTTCCCAGTCTTTTGAATGTCAAAAATAATTGAAGCTATTATTTATATATTTTTGAAAGTTTATAGTAAACTTATGCTATATCTATCACAGTCTGGGTTCCGACTGCTTCCCCCGTTTTCACCTTCTAGATCCGCCACTGGTTTCGTTGTTGACATCATTGTCTTCGCAAACATCATAGGCCTCCAATGTATGATAAAAGAGCTTAATTTCAACAAGGAAACCGGGTGGAAATTGTAAATTAAAAAAACAAAAGTGATATTCGACAAATTCTACTACCGATATCCTGCCTAAATATTATATTTTATTATTATTATTATTATTATTATTATTATTATTATTATTATTATTATTATTATTATTATTATTATTATTATTATTATTATTATTATTAACAATAATGCAAGTCCGGCCTTAAGTCAATTGTATCGATTGCACTCAATTAGGCCCCGTGCCTAAGCATTCAAAAGAGGGCCACACTCTTAGAACACACTTTGGATGCAAACGACACATTGCAAGTTTACTTTGAAATCGGGGTCGATCAAAATGTTTCCAATTGGTCCCCACATCTGCTAACGCCGGGCCTGACTCCATGTTTCTGATGTGGATACAGCATTCCTCTTCTGGATTCAACCCAGCTTAAAATCTATAAAATGCGTGTTTTTGTTGCATAAATTATACAGATTTTAACATACAGGTTTTTAGGTACGATAATAAGGTTAACTCCAAGGGCAAGAGGGCTTTTATAGAGCATACATACATCTCATAGCCTATATATTGGATACCAGTAAAAATATCTTGTCCCCTAAAGATAGAATAGAATACAACATTATGGTGAAGGAGTAGCTCTTTTACATATTTCACAGACTTTTACTTAATATGTGAATGAACACTTGAAAATTGAAATTGTTACATCCAAAATTTGCAATCTGCTAAGGAAGAGTTTAATTAAACTCATCGTTATAACGTAAGAATTCAAGTTTTATATATACATTATAAAACGAAATCATAAAACAACTGTCAACATAAAACATCTGTCTGATTATATATACTTTCTTTCATATATAATCTACCTGAAAATTATCGATAAAGTTCATTTGTCGTCTCTGAATACTATATGCGCTTCAACAAGGGAAGAATGGAGCGGATACCACAACTAGTGTGTTGTATTTGGAGAAGGAGCACTATCTGACAGTACATTCAAAAGATGATTCGTGAAACTCAAGCGAATAGATTTGACACTTTCAGACGGACCACGCTCTGAACAAGCTTCCATGATTAATGCTTGTTGTAATGTTTTGACAGGAGACGCATTTTGACTACATCAGAACTTATAAAGAATCTTGGTGTTTATCAGCAAGCAATCTCAGCAGTGGCGGATCCAGGGGGCGATCGGGGCGATCGCCCCCGCCCCCGAACAAGAGGAAACTTTTTTTATTTTATATATAAATAAAACCCATCCCAGAGTTTGGAGCTCTTAAAAGTAGCTCTAAGTAGCAGTATTACTACCCACCGCCCCCCCCCCCAGAAGTCCGTCCTGGATCTGCCACTAAATCTCAGACCATATTATAGCTTAGCTCACGAATCTCTGCTGCGGTTGACGAAAAAAAAAAAAAAGAAAAAAAGAAGAATCGCGGCGGAAATTCGTGAGCTAAGCTCTACACAGTTGGGATTTACGAGAAATAGCTCGAAATGGATTCCACATGAAATGTCTGAGAAGAATGAGAAGAGTCTATTGCGACTATCCTTCTCTCCTTGCTATGAATAGAAATGGGCCATTTCTAGACCGTCTTGTAACTGAGAATGAAACATGAATCACCTACGAAAAACTGACTAGAACAAGAGCCTACTGCTAACCAGAACAAGCCGTTTTCTATGCACGAAGACTCCAAGAAAGAGATTGTTGCCAATATGGTGGGACCAATTCATTATGAGTTATGTTATTAAAAGGAAACAGGACAACTAATTGTGAAATACTGCATTCAGTTGCAAATCATAAATTCCAAACACAACGAAAAACAGGAAGGTGTAGAAACAGAATATACGTATATCGTTTCGTTGTATGGTCATGCAAGACCCAATATTTCTTTAACGACTTAGCAGAAAGCAACGGAGCTTGGTTGAAAAGTTTTAAGTCACCCAGAATATTTACCTGATATTGCCCCCAGAGATTGCCCCCTCTTTCTTGTCTCTTCAAAATTCTTAAACGAAAACAAAGAAGAGAAACAGGAATGAAGATGTTTTGAAGCAGTTTCTAAACTCTAAAATGATATGAAATGAAATCTTTGTTTAACATCCCACGTTTATGCCTGCTCGGTTAAAGGTGGCGGATGATTAAGGCAAGTGAATGATGTTGGAAGAATTGGTGGAATGAGAATGTGCAAGGAAAGGGGAATACCCAGAGAAAACCGATGGGCAGGATGTTGCTCACACAAACTTACTTGGCTGGGGATCGAAAAAGCGACCCATGCATCAGAGGTAAGCATTCTACCACTGAGCCACGGTATGGAATCCTTTTAACGTTGGTTTAAAGGGACAAGTTTTGCCAATAGATGTCACTACAGTCTTCGTATCTCTCCCATTTATTTTTTTATCTTTCACAGGGGTGCCCACAAGGGGGGGCTATGACGCAAAGTGCGTCATTGAAATATTGGGGGGGTAAAATCTATATAAATATCTTTGAGGGGGTGTAAAAATTAATCGAAAAGATTTTTTTTTTCATGGAAGAACACCTACGGATAAACAATTGAGGGGGGGTGCGTCATGGACATGAGGGGGGTGGGCACCACTGTCTTTCATGAAAATTCACGATTTCTCTTACAAATTTCAACCTACAGACTTCAATTTTTCGAAAAGGGACTTCATAATCTATCGAAGCCAATAATCCGTGCCGACTTCTTATTTAGAATTTTCTTCATTGTTGAAATGGCTTGATTGTTGAAATGAATATCCAAACTTTTAACAATGTAACTGTTTCAACAATTAAGAAAATTCTACATAAAAAATCGGCACGGATTGTTCCCTTTAATAGGTTATGAAATTCCTTCTCTAAAAATTTGAAGACTCTAGGTTGAAATTCATAAAAGAAATTGTAGATTTTCGTGAAAGTAAAAAAAAAAAAAAATGGATGGGAGAGATACGAAGACTGTAGTGACATCTATTGGCAAAACTTGTCCCTTTACACTAACCTTAAAGTACGTGGAATCCTTTCAATAATGTGCGACAGTCTAGTTTAACAGTAACACTTGATAAATCCTTGTCTAGAGTTCTTCTAGTAAACGTGGAAAGTGTCAGAGTGCGTAATGAAAAGTTATGAGATGATAACAACCTAGAGACAAGAACACTCGCGACAGATGTTTTATGTTGACTGAACAACCAAACCCTTCCATTCACGGTGACTATCTAATCAATTACTATACAATATTTGTTAATTTACCTATTAATTTATAAAGAGGAAACGCATGTGCTTTATACATAGTTGTTTTTTAAAACATAAGACAACGTGACGTGTGACTGCGTAGCTAGTTTATGATTTAGTTTGATCTAAGATGAAAAAAAAAAAAATAAATGAACACATTTTAAGATGGAAAATACAGAAGTTGTAGGTGAAAGCAAACATTTAAAGAAAAAATCCTATTGAAACTCTTATATAAAAAGCAATACAGGTCAATTTTACCTACACCATATCTTTCAGGATTAAAATAGGCAATACTACACTTGCCTGATCATTTAGAAATCTCTGGTTCGATTTTCGGAGCTAGGCATTTTGATAAAAGCAAAAGACACGACATCAATCGTCTTTAACAGATCATAACATCTTTTCTTCTGTTATCCTAGACCAGCATTTCCCAATCTTTTCCACACTGCGGCCCCCTTTAGAGTCTATAATAAGTATGAGGACTCCTTGCAGTATATACGGTTAGTATTTATATTTCTTCCTCATATTAGTAAATATATATATATATATATATATATATATATATATATATATATATATATATACGAGGGCTATCCAGAAAGTAGGTTACGTTTTCGTCTGTGTCCGCTAGGGGCGGGGCTAGCGCGGCCATCTTGGGGTCAGAGCGTTGCGCAGCTCAGTCGGCATCTAGCCGTGCTAGTGAGAGGTTCGTGCTGTGCTCCGTTAAGATACTGTGACGGTTTGAAATGTCTGCGTTAATTGAAAATCCCGCGAGCTGCGAGGTGCGTGCAGTAATAAGGTTTCTGACAGCAAAAAACTGTAAACCGATAGAAATCTATCGGCAGCTGTGTGAAGTGTATGGGGACAACATTATCACTGAAGGTGGAGTGCGACAGTGGGTCATAAGATTTAAAAATGGCCGAACCAATGTTCACGACGAAGATCGAAGTGGGAGACCCAGCAAAGTGACTGCCGAACTTGTCGAAAAAGTCGATGTTAAAGTCCGTGAAAATCGAAAGTTCACAATAACGGAACTTTCTTTGAGTTTTCCACAAATTTCGCGAAGTTTGTTGCACGAAATCATCAGCGAAAAGCTTGGTTACCACAAGTTTTGTGCAAGATGGATTCCAAAAATCTTGACAGAGGACCACAAAAATCAGCGAATGGCTGCAGCGTTGCACTTTTTGGACGCCTACAATAAGGATGGTGACTCTTTACTCGATCGCATCGTTACTGGTGACGAAACATGGGTGAAACACGTGAACTGTGAAACGAAATTGCAATCAATGCAGTGGGGGCACACAGGTTCTCCCCAAAAACCCAAGAAATGCATGCAAACAATGTCGGCAAGGAAGATGATGGCGACTGTTTTTTGGGACAGAAAAGGTGTGATTTTGGTGGACTTCCTGGAAAGAGGCACTACAATAAACGCTCAAAGTTATTGCCAAACTCTGCAAAACCTCAGAAGAGCAATTCAAAACAAGCGCAGAGGAATGTTGAGCTCTAAGATCTTGTTGATTCACGACAACACCCGGCCCCACACGGCAAATGTCACGCGTGAAGTTCTTGAATCTTTTCAGTGGGAGTTGTTTCCTCATCCGCCGTACAGTCCCAACCTGGCACCGAGCGACTTCCACCTATTCCCAGCAATGAAGAAGTGGCTGGCTATGCAGCGTTTTGATGACGACGAACAGCTGCAAGAAGAGGTAACGAAGTGGTTGAAGTCGCAGGCGGCCGAATTTTTCGACGAAGGAATTTCCAAGCTCGTACATCGCTACGATAAATGCCTTAATTTGAATGGTGACTATGTCGAAAAGTAGTATTTGTGTGTGGCTTTCATCTGTATATAATAAAATTTGTTTCCTATACTTTGTTGATTTTTTATTCCAAAACGTAATCTACTTTCTGGATAGCCCTCGTATATATATATATATATATACAGTGGCGGATCCAGGATATGATCAAGGGAGGGGCTAAACCATAATTTGCCGTTTTATCCGGTGTAAAGCAGAATTGAAGCCCATTTTATCCAGTGTAAACCTGAGCGTCAAAGGGGGGGGGGGCTATAGCCCCTTAGCCCCCCTTGTATATATTCCGTAATCGGATGGTCCTGTGTTTCAAACCTGGTGCCGGACATTTTGACTAAAGTGTTGAAAATATATAAATAAATCTAGTACATAAACAAAACTAAACCACAGTAGCCAACCCATCAGGTTAGAAAAAAATATTTTTCTTAAAAAAAATGTATTAACTTCAATAAGGTAACATATATAATAAGATATGACTCACCGAGGTACACAACATCAGTTAATGTGATGGTTGGTGTAGTCTTTCAGCCACTAACCTAGAAATGTCAGGATCAATCGAAGCAACTTTTAATTAAGCGAAGTGCCTTTCTCAGATCTACCACTGTACGTACTGTACCTGTCTCAGATTCGCATGCGGACCGTGCGAAAGGCTGTCCTAGACTATGAGTTGGTATTTACACAAATATAGCCCTGAAAACATGTGAAGCCTGGAAGTGCAAATATAAAAGTTTTTTTTTTTGTTATCCCCAATTTTAACGTAATTTTATATACCTTATGCGATTTGAAACAACAGAGCACATTACGGAGGTTGCTTTTCAACTTTGCTTCAGAATGCGAGAGAGAAAAGCTAGAATTTAAAGATTAGCGTAAACTTTTCAGCACCGAGTCTGTATGCGACGTGGTTCTATGGTTCAAGGTGGAATCCAAATCACCGTAGGAATCAAGGTGGAATCCAGCGTTGATTATTGTCTCATCGGGAATCTAAAACTCAAGACCACCTACACCAAAGATGTACGCGCTAGCTACTAGACCAGCAGGGAGAACAGGAAAGCTAGAAAGGGCAACAGAGATCTATTTCCGAATGAATGAAATAGTTTATTGTATACGTAGATGATATGTTGGGAGTTCAGAGCACAAGGGAATCAACTACCAAAGTTGTGAGGAAATGAGATAACGTTTATAAGGTACGCTTCTTCCACCATTGTTTACATTATAAGAACTATTTACAATATCTAGAAGCCTCAGATAAAGATTTCAAAGATGAAACAAATCCAAAATGACGGAAAAGGTGGCCTTGTTTCCCTTGTGCACTGAATGTGCCATATAGATAATAGTAGATACATAGAATCAAAGGGACCACGAATGTCCTTCTGGTAGCGCCATCCGTCTCGAAGTGGATGCACTTAAAACGAAGTGCATGATAACAAGTTGAAATTATGTCGATGGAAACTTCTCCTCCTCCTCCTCCTCCTCCTCCTCCTTCTTCTTCTTCTTCTTCTTCTTCTTCTTCTTATTATTATTATTATTATTATTATTATTATTATTATTATTATTATTATTATTATTATTATTATTATTATTATTATTATTATTATTATTATTATTATTATTATTATTTCATGAATAATGGATGAATAACAATTTAATTGTCATCTAGCACGATTCTCAACGCAGCTGTTGTAGCATATCCAGACAACATTTAAAGATGATAGAAACTATGTAGATTACGAATATCAAATTAGTAGGTCTCAACTTCACCAGAAGTTCGGGCACATATTTGACATCAACAGCTTGTGCACATTTTATATATCTTAAGCGCCCTCAGTCCCAAGTGGCAGAAAGAGAGGAGGGGCGACCCGCGTGGGTATCCTACTATGACAAATCATAACAGCTATTATTCGTTCGCTGAGTACATATAGAGCCAAGACGCAGCGCTCCTTGCTCTTGCTGTTGAAACAACACCACCTAGATCTCGAATCTAGGTGGTGGTGGTTGAAATAGTACATTGCTGTGAATAGTATAGAGAAAAATAATGGACATGTCTCACATCTTTCATTTTAAGTTATTTTCTAACAGCTCGTTTTTAAAGAAGTTTTCTAATTTTACCTTGTATGGACGTTCTGTCCACCGCCCATCCATCTCTGGGTACATACTCACTATTTATATACAGGGTGTGTCAAAAGCCCCTTGGCATAGGGTAACTTTGTTATTATCAGAACTACAACAAAATGTTAGAGGGGAAACCTTCTCCAAATATGATGTTTTCAATCTAAAGTGAAGCAATATTTTAAATCGGACTAGCCGTTTGGGCTGTACACTCTTTATGCGTCTAATGTTAAATGAAAATGCAACGTTGCTATTTACCTGGACCTCAACGTAAGTGAATGAAGTTACTGTCTTTTACGCTAATGTGTCGATGGCCAGTCCCCATTTCAAACAGTAACTTCATTCACTTATGTTACGGGTCCAGGTAAATGGCAACATTGTATTTTCATTTAACATTGAGCGCATAAAGAGTGTACAGCCCAAACAGCTCGTTCGATTTATAAAATTCCTTCACTTTAGACAGAAAACATCATATTTGGAGACGGTTTCCCCTCTCACATTTTGTTGTAGTTCTAATAATAACAGTTATCCTGTAAGGGGATTTTCGAGACACCCTTTATATTTATATACGCAATCCTGCAGAAACATTCACTAATCACTTTGTTGTGGATATTATTATTATTATTATTATTATTATTATTATTATTATTATTATTATTATTATTATTATTATTATTATTAATTATTATTATTATTATTATTATTATTAATCGTGGTTTATATGTTCGTAATTCATAAAAATACAAACATTTAAAACACTGCTTGTTGAAAGACAAGAATATATTAGTATTCTTCAAAAATTATCATTCCTGACTGAAGAAATCAAGGGAGCAAACGGAAAGCAATATCATTTTTCACGTTCATCTACTGAAATACATAGCAGCAGTGGCTCAGTGGTAGAGCGTTCACCTTTGGTGCATGGGGTCCCTGGTTCGATCCCAGCTCGGGCCAAGTGCATTTTGTGCTGGACAAACACCGTGTGCATGGTTTTACTCGGGGTTCTCCTGTTTCTTCCCACTTTCTTCATTCCACCATTTCCTTTATTTCTCACCATCATTGTCTTCTTTAGTCTAGCCGGTATAAGCGTGGGACGTAAAACTCAAAGATTTTCTAGTGAAATACACAATAAAAATATCTACTGAACTATTGAAGAAAGGATATTTTTTTTTTTTTAAAAAATAATAGCCACCATCAAAGATAACAGTGAAGAGTTATTTTCTACTTTTAAGCGCTTCATTAATTACTTTTTTGCTTTTGTAGAGTTTTTAAATTGAAGTCGGTTAATGTATTTTTGTTTAAAAATATCATCAATAGTATAACAGTAATAGTAATATACCAATGAGAAACGTAAAAAAATACTTATATTGAAGTCTGATCGTTGTCCCTCCTATCTCTGCGAAAATAAAACTTGGAATGACACTATTTATTTATGTATTTAAAACATGACATTACACGTTTCTGTGATAACTTTTTTTTAAAAGCGGGTAAGTTTTGTATCACTGATACATTTGAAACTTTTCTTATATGCTTTTCATTAACTCATAATGGTTCAACTGTCTTCTAGTCCTGTAACTTAAATTTAACTCATTTCGCGACGTCATACAATGAGGAAATTTTGCACAGTGACGTTAAGTCTGGTGAGAATAGAATATTCCATTGTTACTTTTATATATTGATATACTTTTGGATTATTATTTCTCTCGACTAACTTTATATCCTATTCGGTCATGCAACCAAAAATGTTCTGAAGCTGGCAGGTACAGTATAACATCCAGGAGATCTTCATAAAACTACGTTTCAGATTTTGTGAAGGTTGGTCGACTTCAAAAGCTGATAATATGAAAACATTTTATATCAAAAAGTAAAACATAATAAGAGTAAAAAATATATAATTAATGCTTGTGTAAAATGCATGAAAAAGGGTATCTTTTTTGAGTAAAATAAAGAAATGAATCTAAGACTAGAAGCATTGGGTACGGTTGATAATAATAGATTATAGGTAACCACTTATAGTATCTAATGCTTTTTAAGTCTTACGTTAGTACTAATTCTTTATTATATACCATAAAAGGAAGTGTAATTTTTGAATGCATTTTAATTATAGCTAGAGTTGAAGATAAAATAAAAAAAATAAAAATCCTTAGTTTTTGAAAAACTTCTTTTTTTTTTAAAAAAAAAAAATAAGATCCAGCAAGTGTTGTTTAAAAATAAAAATAAATAAAATGAGCCTACTAAAAGGTTTTAAAAATTATGATTTAAAAAAAACTGCTTTTTAAATAACATTCTGTTTATGTACAACTAAGAAGAAAGCAAAGAGTACTCACATATACAATCAATTTATAATGCGTATATATAAGAGCGCTCCCCATACTTTATTAAAAACAGTTTATGCTAAAGCCTATAATAAACTGAATCTATTACGACACCTAAAATCACGACTTGGGGCCTAAAATCATTCATAGTCCTAAATACGTACAACTATTTTCGGCTAATATTAGCATACGAGTTGGTAACTTGGATTAAGGGGGCAGACTACTGAATATTTTTGAAAAACTAATAATTTTTCTTTTGCCCGTTTTTCGTAAGTGGAAAGAGGTAATAAAATGTAACTTACCACAATAATAGATAATGCTATTTTACACCCGAAAATACGGATCGAAAGAATTTTCAGTGTTGCCATCCATAGAAATAACAGTGTGACCAGAATTTGAATTACTCAAAAATCTAGGTAAAGGCAGCGACTAGAAAAATAAACTCAACAGTAATTGATGACTTATCATGCTGTCTATCCTTCTTGTTTACTACTTTTTAAATAATATTTCTATTTATTTTATAAACCTTACATAAATTCTTACAAAATAAATAAGTCATTACAAAATAAATAGAAACATTATTTAAAAAGTAGTAAACAAGAAGCATAGACAGCATGATAAGTCATCAATTACCGTTGAATTCATTTTTCTAGTCGCTGCCTTTACCTAGATTTTTGAGTAATTCAAATTCTGGTCACACTGTTATTTCTATGGATGGCAACACTGAAAATTCTTTCGATCCGTATTTTCGGGTGTAAAATAGCATTATCTATTATTGTGGTAAGTTACATTTTATTACCTCTTTCCACTTACGAGAAACGGGCAAAAGAAAAATTATTAGTTTTTCAAAAATATTTAGTAGTCTGCAGCCTTAACGCATTCTCCTTTCATTACAGGAAATTAAAGAAAGAAAAAAATGAACCTCATGCATTAAGTACTGTACGCTGTCCCTACACACGAACTCAATGAACTTCTGATTTTTCTCCATATCCTGTAACACCTTGAAATACTCCGACTCAAGTATATCACTAAACGGTTCGAAGAACAATATGCCCTTCTATTAGATACAATGAACTTTAATATAGACTATTCTCTTCTGCATACCCTTCATCGCACTCCATTTTCACTTCCGTCCCGCGTAGCGTAATTGCTTACGCTCTCGTGTTTCATTTCTAGAGATCCCGGGTTCTATTCTCGGTGGGGAATTCGGTCCAAGAAGTATAAAAATTATTTTCAGTTCAACCATTCTGACTGAGGTTTGCTGGATTTTCCTCATTCCCTCCAGGCAAATATCGGGATGGTACATAACATACAGATTCCAGGCTGCTTCCTTCCCTTTCCCCGGATAGTGGAATCTCCGAGGGACGTTATCCCTCAGACGTGACGGGTTAAAATGGCCATAGATTCCGAAAGCCCAGAAATCTAACTCCTAAATCCATTTTCCCTTCTATTTTCTTTATATCGTTACACTTTACCTCATGAACATCAACCCGGTATTAATACCATTGCTGCTTATAAAGCTGACCATCATTAAACGCTTATATTTCCATGTTACGTTGCACACTAACCATTCCTTCTAACAGGATAGGTCTATGTATTGTCTATACCAGGGTTCTAAACCACCAACGATCAGAACATAAGCTGATTCGTCTTCTAAATATATCCCACGTATTACGATATTCAGTGCATCTCGCCTTCATATGATATTTCCCCCTCATTTTATGAGCAATAAAGTTATAATGTCCCTCGTCTCATTACATAACTGTACATTATTGAACAGCATTGTTTTGCCTGAATAGTCTGGATATAGCTACAAGGCTATGTGAACCTTCAGCTAATTGTCTTCATTAAGGGCAGGCCCGTATTTAGGTAAGTGCTATTCTGTGCTCGAGCACAAGGCGGCAGAATTTAGGCTAGTATTGACTCAACAGCACATCTTTTTAACTTACGCACCGCCCGGCTAGAATTTTAACTTGATATCTTGATGGTATTGAGGTAGGGCTCCGTCTTGTTAAATGTAAAAAAGAAAAAAAGCTCATCACCATACAGGTTTTGAATGGCAGGCAAAATCCTTGTCTGAAGCATATCAAGATACGCCTCACCAGTTACGGTACCCTCGAAAAAGGGCCAATCACTCAGCACCCAACAGATTCATTGCCATGTCCACATAAGCGTGAGGATCGTGAATACGGGCAAAATTTTGGATTTTTTTTTAAGGATTCACAATAAAATAGTATTTAACACTAGCAACCCGCAAAGTCCCACTCTAATTACAGTAGTTACTAATTAGCTAGCTTACCTGATTATTTTGAAAAAGTCATCCTCTCCCATCCTCACCCCAAGGGATGAGAATGAACTTCAACATCATGAAAACTGATACCGTTAAACTCAGCGACCTCGAAAACTATGAATTAAACACTGTCCTTTTCGATTACTTTTAAAATCTCGCCCCCTCCCTGGAAAGTGGAGTATGACCTTGAAGGTGAATTGGGTTAAAATTGTCACCATTTATCTCAGCGACCCCAAAAACTATGAATTCAAAATCTAATATCGGTCGCTTTCGGGGGTGAGGTGGCAATTTTTTTGCGGGGCGGCAAATTATTTAGAGCACAGGGGCACACAATATACAGGGTGGTAGGTAACTCAACCGACAAACTTTTGGAGGTGATTCCTTATATGAAATGAAAGAAAAAAGTTCTGATGAACATAGGTCGAAAAAGTCTCCTTTCAGAATTATGAAGCGCCGTAAATTCGAAAAATCATGTTTCGAAACGAAAAATATCCATGTTTTGACATCCTCCGTTATCGGCGAAATTAACGCGCCATTAGTACTTAAAGGAGTATCCCTATACCTCAACTTCCTTTTTACAGTTCGTTTCGCCGATAACGGACCACGGTAGAACATGGATATTTAAATAGAGCGCGTACTAGTTCCTTTGTAATTCCTTAAACCGCTTGGGATCGATCCTATAGTTTCTAAGGCAGAGCGTTTCGAAACGCGAATTTTCGAATTTTCGGCGACTCATAACTCTGAAAGGAGACGTTTTTCATCCCATGTTTATTAGAACTTTTTTCATTTCATATAAGGAATCACCTCCCAAAGTTTGTCGGTGGAGTTACCTACCACCCTGTATAAATACGAATATGTACGGACCTGAATAAGGGACCCAAAAAATGTACTCATTGTTTGCTAGTCTATATCTCATGACAAATTTGACTTGACATGACAAAGAGTTATGATATATGTTTGAAATTACCACCAGCAGCTTCTGCATAACGCCTATGGCCCCGAACTGCATACTTAATTACGGATGTTAGTGTATCTGGCGTAATGACAGCAAATGACGATTTTTTTCACGTAGCTCGTCGATTGTTACTGATTTTTGTCGATACACGTCATTCTTGACTGTCCACCAAAGGTAGAAGTCCGGAAGTGCCAAATCAGTACAATGAGGTGGGTATTCAACAGGACATCTTTCAAGTTACGCACTGCCCAGCTAAAATTTTAACTTGATATCTTGAAGTATTGAGGTGGGGCTCCGTCTTGTTAAATGTTAAAAAGAAAAAAGCTCATCACCATACAGGTTTTGAATGGCAGGCAAAATCCTTGTCTGAAGCATATCAAGATACGCCTCACCAGTCACGGTACCCTCGAAGAAGGGCCAATCACACAACACCGATAGACCACACCACACAGCACCCGACAGATTCATTGCAATGTCCACATAAGCGTGAGGATCGTGAATACGGGCAATTCTTCGACGTATTGGTGGCGGTGTTCCAAACTGTTTATCAATGCCGTTATAACTCGTGAATGTTCTCGTTCTTCCAGTACAGTCAGTATAGCTTTTCGTTCAACAAACTATAAGCGAATCTTAGCCATTATTGCTACTCGACTGTCTTCTGCTGCACTAGCTAAAGAGTGGTTATCATGTTACATGAATCTTGCAGCTATCATAAAAAGAATCTTGCAACCCTACTATATTTCTCCATGTAAACATAATCTTGAACGGGATATACAACATTTTTTCCATGTTGCAAGAAGTTAAACCATGTGCAACTTTCTGGGTCTTCTTGCTTGCTACCTGCTATCGCCCTCCCGCTGACATAAAGGAAAAAACAGTTTTGCTGCTTCCGAAACAACGGATTCTTTTGGACAGGGAGGAGAAATGGGCCAAAATACACTTTTTTAATGAGGAGGTTCACTATTTGTCCACTAGAGTGCAGTGCTGTATGGGTGGAGATATTTTTCTTGCTTTCAGGGGAAAAAATGAAATGAAATCTTTACGTTTTACTCCCACGATTATGCCGGTTAGGCTAAAGGAGACAGTGATTATGAGAGATGAATGAGATGGTGGAATGGATAAAGTGGGAGGAAACGGGAGAACCCCGGGAAAACCCACGAGCACGGTGTTTGTCCACCACAAAGTCCATACGGAGCGAGCTGGAATCAAACCAGGGACCCCAAGCACCGGAGTGCTTTCAGGAAGTTGTAACATGTAAACAGTAAATAGAAAGATCAGGTTGCAATTTTTTTTTTTTTAATGACAGCTACAGGATTCATGTAAAATGGAAACGTGGTCTAATATGACTGGCTCGTTCCACCACAAAATTGCCCATGCAAGATCAGCATAAATTGCCAGCTTCGCCTACTACGAAAAATTTAATACTTTACACTACACTACGCATTAGATTAATAAGTGTAAGTCTTTTTGTTTATAAGTTATTTATTTACAAACAGTGAGTACATTTTTGGACCTCTCTGTAGATTGCTCAATGTACGGTTAGTACTCCATTCTTATGATTATGAAAGATGTTACAACGTCTGCTATACAGTATATATTGCATGTTCTTAAAATGGCAAATAAATAAAGAAAACTCTGCGACCAACAGTCTTTACGTTTATCCACAATTTTTCACCTCTTCCCATATAAAGGGCGTAACCCTTTGGGGGAGCTAACCTTAGTGCTAGCATTAAATACAAGAAATTCTTTTTATTTTAATCATGCATAAATAGAAACATGTTTTAAAAGTTGTTTTCTTGAAAACAATTATTCTTTATTTTTTTTTAGCAAAATTTGTTATATTTTTAATTACTTTTTAATCATTACGACGGGAGCATCAATAACGAGAGAGTTCTCAACCAGCAGGTGGAGAACGCCTGCTTAAGTGATTACACACCACACAATTACGCCAACTTTTTTGTATGTAATTTTTTATTCAGCCATTAAGAAATGTTTGAGAAGCAGGAAGCGATTCTTCAAAAAAGTAGCCACAGTAGGAATAGAGGGAATATATCTCCTTTTTAATGAACTTTTTCCTAATTAAGGACTAATTAAGCCGTATTTACTGGTCCGTATGGCCATATTTTGGTACTAAACGAAAGGGTTAACCCGGAATATAAGGATATTTTTGCATATTAATTAGGTAAAACTAGGTCATTTTAATATTTTTGCATATTAATTAGGTAAAACTAGATCATTTTTAATGATATGCATGAAAACTAGAGCATTTTAAGTGGGCGTGGCATTTTGATATCATTTTAATTGGAGCATAATTTTTTAATTATTCATAGCATGCTAATGTATGCAAATTTACCTGAATCCTGATTAATATTAATTTTATTGACCGAAATAAATAAATATAATATTTACTTACCGCTGACGTCACTACATCCTTTGGAGATTTGCGATTACAGCGCCATGAAATTAGTAGCGGGAAAATTGGGCAGCATTTCCTGCATGCTGTTTTGAAGACGAAGGAATGAATGCAGTGTTGCCAACCAATTTTTCGAAAAATCAGGAAAATTCTTATCCAAAATCCAGGAAAAATCCAGGAGATACAACTTAATATCTAAAGATGTTTATTATTATTATTATTATTATTATTATTATTATTATTATTATTATTATTATTATTATTATTATTATTATTGTTGTTGTTGTTGTTGTAAGGCAAACAGTGGACCCATCAATGATTATACTTACCAATAAAAGGCTAATCATCTTTATCTGTGTACATGTCAACATTGACTTCGCTGATCAGAGAGCGATTCACAGGGGATCTTAGCATGGGTTGTTAGAAGCGAGACTTCTTGTGTGCAGCAATCCTTGCAAAGTTTGGGTATCAAGTCTGTCTGTTTCGCCTTCATCAAATTTACGATTGAAAACACTTTTTCTACAGTGACACTTGAGGAAGGCAGAGCAAAGACATAACAAATGTGGATAAATTGGGAAATATTAATGGTTAGGCTATCTACTTCTTTTTCTTACTAACAAGCATCAGAGGCGTCATTTAGGGAGGGCGGGGAGGGGCAATTGCCCTCTCTGAGTTGGAGATTTATATTGATTTTATCAGTAGAATAGTAATGAATCAATGAAATGTTCGAAATTTTACTTATATCAAAGGGTCTTATCCCCCTAAGCGAAATCTGAAATGACGCTCCTGACAAGCATCCAAAAATCTTAAACAGAAACTTCATTTTCAGTTTACAAATCTGTGTTTCGCAATAACCGCCATTTTGAGTCTACTTGTAGCAATTTACTCTATTCTATATCATTAGGAAAGTCAGCTACGAGAGGAGCAATTGATTGTGCCGATTTCTTTATCTCATTTGATAAGCTAATCATCTCTAAATGTTTCATGACGGGATTATGAAGCGTATCTCTCTCTCGAGTTGAGTTGAGTTTAATGTCCCGTTCAACAGCGAGGCTATATGAGACGTGGACCTACTGATTAACGTGGAATCCGAACCACATAAGATCCCATCGGGAATTGAATCCAGTCCTTCCACGCAAAAATCGTGTACGCTAACGCTTAGCCACGGAGGAGTTCATATCTCTCTTGAATTTGATGTACTGCTTCAATATACAATTCAAGACACCTGAGTTTAAAATCTTGCAGTCCATAATTTGGGAGATTTCTTGATGCCATGGATAGGGAAACTTTTGTTACAAAGTACATTTCATCTTAGATACGAATTCTTTTTGATTTCCGAAGTCTACTTTTCTAAGGGCTTCTGGATGACGCGCAAAACCAGGAGTTTTTAACACTTTTTAAAGAAAAATCAGTAGACCAGGAGATAACTTGAAAAATCAGGAAATCTCCTGGAATATCAGGAGACCTGGCAACGCTGAATGAATGACGGGCATTCCTGGATCCTTGAAGCTTGTATTACTAGGCTATTGCCAAATATAAAAACTCTGAGAAATTGATTTTAGTGTTTGTTTTTATGTAAAGTATATATGCTTTATATATACCCTTTGACGCTTGTGATTGTATTATTATTATATGCTTATGGATAACAGAAAATTATATAGAATTGATAAAGAACATGAATTATTTTGTGCAGAATATAAGTGATTGGTGCTGCCATCTGTTGTACATTTTTACATTTTTGAGGAGGATAAGAGAAATTTGTGTATGAAGCGGGTGAGATTTGATATGATTGGAATGAAATGCGCTAAGAAAGAAAATGAAGAGACATATTTACAGTTATGTTAAATCTTATTGATATAATATCCATATCTTATTGATTAATTGTGCAGGAGATATAATATCCATTTTTATCTTTGATTGTTGAATTATATAGAAAGGCATGTGTGACTGTGCTATTGCACATTTTGGCATTTTAAATTTTGATATTATTTAATATTGGTCCAAGGAGATTGATATTTGCGATTTAATGAGTAGAAGTATTTACATATTATTTAGATATAGACATAACTTTTTACTTTTTTGTTTTAACTTGTTGGATTGTAAGAGGAATACACAGTGCGGATTATTTTACTTATGAGACTTAATGTTGACGGTATTGGCATTATTGTGAAGACAAGAAATGATTGAGGAAATGTATATTTGGGAGTAAGCTAGTTGTTATTTTGTTTTGTTGTGAAATATCATGGAAAACCTACCTTATGTGCACACAATTTTTTTACAAAGTTGGATTTAGCTTTTTTGGTGATACATACTGTTAACGCATACCGGAAACGGAATACGGATTAAGATTGATTTTAAGATAGAGTGTGTTGATGGCAGAATTATTTGCAGAATGAACATTTTATGCTTGGAACAGAATGTGCTGTACGTTATATATTTGATTAAACTTAGTATTTTAGGAATAATATTTCCTTTAGGAATACATTACTAACCATACTTAAGAAAAGTGCCATGATATATTATTGATCTTGTGAATTAGCTTTTACTTTGTATGATACATTGAGTTACTGAACGCTAGGCATTTGATTTGGTTTTTGTTGATGCTGTTGGCATTGAATAATACTATAGGAATATCATTTTTTGACTCGCTTTTGCTATGTTATTTTAATATGCATTTATAATTGTTTATTTTTATAACTACGTCTTAGAAATTTTGTTGTACTTATGTAAGAAAATTGCGTTGTATTTTTATGTACGAGGTTTACATTTAGTTACACGAATAAAATAGATGATACGATTAATAATTTAAAATGATTTGTTTGAAATACTATTTGGGTTTGGACATTTATGCCCATGTTATTTTGTGACGTATGAGGAATGACCCCCCCCCCTTCCCTTTTGCTGAACAGATTATTTGATGAAAGAAGGGGGAAAGGATAGGGGATGGAAGGAACTGGCTTGGAATTTGTATATTAGGTATTATTTTGGCATTTACGCGGTATGAATGAGGAAACTCCAGGAAAAAATTACACAGGCAGGCTGTTAGATTTTTTTGAGAGGCAACGAACATGGAACCATTTGTACTGAAGTCGAGAGCGCTTGTGACATTGCTATGTGTGGACACAATTTTTTTATTTGTGAACGTATTTCTTTATAACTTTATATGCATTTGTTTGAATAGCTTGTATTGTATGAGATGACGCTCCTGGTGAGCAGAATATTTGATGAAAGGGAAGGGGGAAAAAGGATAGGAGAACGAAGGAAGTGGCTTGAAATTTGTATATTAGGTATTATTTTGGCATTTACTCACTGTGAATGAGGAAACTCCAGGGAAAAATTACTTAGGCAGGCTGTTAGACTTTTGAGCGGCAACGAACATGGGACCATTTGTACTGAAGGTGAGAGCGCTTGCGAGAATGATTTTGGGGGACACCATTTTTATTTGTGAAGCTATGTGTTTATGATTTTATGTATTTGTTTGAATAGTTTGTAGTGTATGAAGGATGACGCCCCTTGCCGAGCAGATTATTTGATGAAAGGAAGGAAAAGGATAGGAGAAGGAAGGAAGTGACGCGAAACTTGTATACTATATATTATTTAGGCATTTATCCGGTAGGAATGAGGAAACCGCAGGAAAAAATTACTTAGGGTGGCTGTTTGACTTTTGAGCGGCAACGAATACGGGACTACTTGCACTGAAGGCGAGAGCGTTTGCGACAATGCTACATGAGGAACAAAATTGATTTGTGAACATACGTGACTATAATTTTATGTATTTGTTTAGAATGTGAGGAGAGGAACTTTTATTTTCTACTATTAATATATAAGATTTGTAGAAATTATGGATGAAGGATGTAGTGTGTATTGTGAAATATTTGAAACTATTGAAGGAAATGTTAGGGGATATGAAAAGTCGATATAGTGACTTTAATATTTTGACTATAATTATTTAGGAATATATGTAGGAAGATGAAATATTTTAGTTTTATATTTTGAGATGAGCAGAACAGAGACCAGAGCATAGCGTTTGGTGCCGTGATTTTTTACTGAATTAACTATTTGACAGTTTAGTGCCATTGATTTTGTTTGTTATGCTTTGTCTTGGCTTTGTAATGAATTTGTGGTAGGAGTAGATATAACTGGTTGCAGAGCGACGATACAGAAAACATATAGAAATGAAATTATGTGCGTATATTTGTAGGATTTGATTTTGGCATATAGCAGGCACAAAACTTAGCCGTTTAAAATTTGCAGTTGTAAGGATCTTTTTTATTCACTTTATGAGCTACAGCATAAAACAGTATTATTGCTTGAAATAAAGACAGTTACACTGACATTTGATGGTAGAAAAACATAATACATGATATAAAGACGTAGAAATACTTATTTGATATTATTATTATTTCCATGTAAAATAAGGCTATGCGTTTTGGAGAACAAGGAACAAATTTGATTATGAAATTATATTTTAATTAATGAACATGCACACGAACTATAGGCATTGGAAAACATAATTTAACCTATTTAAATAAAGCGAGATCTGCTGTGGGAAGAACACTTTTGTAACCAAATTTGTATAATATTTATAATTTGTTTACTGTATATGGTTTGTCATGAAAATATATTTATGTAGACTTTGTATGATAGGTTTAATTATTGTGGATGTGGGAGGAAACGGAAGAATTCCTTGAAATTTATATGTGTATTGTTATATATCGTAAGTTTAAAGCTTCCCTGAACTAAGTCAGTTTGCTTTAGAATTGAGGCATAGAGAATGATTTGATTGATAAATATTGGTAGATACGTAACGACTAGCTTTTAGTGTCATGCTTGGACGTGATTTTTTTAGTTTAGCTTTTATTATTTATATCTTTAAGTATTGAACAGCAGTATTTTATATTATTTATTATATTTAAAGAAGGAAACATGAGCAGAAGAATGAAAAGTTGTGAATATATGGATTAACGATGTTATTAAATGACGAAAGTTGATTGTATACTTGGTGAAACGCACATTGGATACTATTCAATGAAGATTAACTTAGGACTGTAATATCCATGATTTACTAGTTTTTTTAATTTTAGGTATTATTTTATGCAGTTCTGAAAGAAATTTACTATAAATTTGACTTGCTTTATGTTTGAGAATGGAATTTTGATCAGAGAAATAATATAGATATCTATATAAACCCTAGGGATTTGATTTTCTGGTGGGAACTCATGTGGTTTGAATTTCACGTAAATTAGTAGGTCCACGTTTCGTATAGCCTTGCTGCTGAACGGGACGTTACCCCAAAATCAACTCAACTTAACCTTTGGATTTGACCAGTTAAAATTTGGAATATTACAACCTATATTTATTTTAATATAGTGTTTCTCAACATGTGGCATGAATATTTTTGGTGCTTGGGGTGATTTTTTTGTGATAATACGCTTGACTTATGTTGATACTAGTAATTATTATGTTGATGTTATGTTGTGGAAGGATTGAGAAGTTGCCATATATGGAAACGACTTGCCCTATTAAAATTTCGAATTACAGAAGTATTGAACGTGAGCTATTTTCAATTTGTTCTTTGCAGTTTTAGGGATACACTTGAAAGGATTTATTTACGTCATATGGTTGTTGGAGAATATTTGTACAATACTCTGATTTGTGCTTAGCATACTGTTGAACCTTTATTGATGAGTGAAACAATCTTTACTAATAGAACTATCGTACAGATTGTTTATTATAACTTTGGAAATTTTTACTAATTAACTAGCGTGAGGTCATTTGGATTTCAAGGGTTTACAAATATTTTTTAATGACTTTGGTTTGCAGCTAACAGTTGTATTTGATTATTTTTACTTTGTATTTTTTATTTGTAGGAGAATTATTTTAACATTGTTCAATGAATTACTTATAGGTCTTTCTAGTGGTTGATTTCCAATTTGATTTTTCAGTTAGGGCTTTGAAAAACGTTTTTACTTATTGCCATTTTGGATACATGAGTTGATTACCTTACTTCCGTACATACGATGGCTTTATTAATGTTTTGGTAAACGTAATACATTATTTATGTGATTGCTGTGAAGTTTCATTGTCATTTTTATTACCGTTTTAGGGTTTGAATGTATGGGTTTGATTTTCGCTTAAAATATCTTTACTGTATTTTCGAAAGTAACCGAGTACGTTTTTTTTTTCATTCATACATTACAGAAACCATAAGTATTGTTTATATTTAAGCTCTTGCGTTCTTTGATAAAATTTGTGCCGCCAAAATATTTTATTGCGTTTCAATAACCATTTATTTGGTATGTTTTGATATTATTGATTCTAGATATTTGGAAGTATTTACTTTAACGAAACTATTACTGCATATTTTCGTGTATTGATATTTTGCAGTACTACGAATGCAACGTACTTTTATGTATTTAGTTTTTTGGCATATACGTCAAAACTCATATTACTGTAAGCGTACAATAAGACTTTTGTATTTCTTTCTATTATTTTCCTATTAGATTTATGTCATTAGCATATGCCATAACATGGTGAATATCATACAGCTCTAGATTCTGTCTTTGATTTCCTTATAGATTACTGCAGATCAAACTTGAATAATATTTGAAAATGCATTTCTATGTTTTAGGTTATTTTGGACACGAAAGTTTGTGAACAAGACTTTTTAAAAAAATGAACTTTATCACGGA
Source organism: Thermobia domestica (assembly GCF_964235325.1). NCBI lineage: Eukaryota > Metazoa > Arthropoda > Insecta > Zygentoma > Lepismatidae > Thermobia > Thermobia domestica. Next base: position 268,144,415 of record NC_137462.1, read on the forward strand.
ACTCACTTTAAAATATTTTAAACAATTTAGCTAGTTTTGGTATTCAAACTTGTAAGAATATTATATAATATGTTTTTCTGTTTGAAAAACTTTAAAGCTTCTATGTTTAACGTCCTACAGCTAGACACCGAGGGTAGGAAAGACGACTATTGTTACGAAATAGTTGATAATTATGGATTAAAGAAAGTGGGAGGAAATGGAAGAATTCTGAGAAAGCCTGGTAACTGAGATGTTTCTAAATTAAGATATATTTGACGCATTAGAATTTTGCATTTTTATTTCTTCTGGATATTTGTGGAATAGTAAAATTTTACACGATTTTACATAAACTTTATTGATATTCCCGTTAAAATTTGGAGTGCAGGATTATTTTTAATATACCGATGGGTGAGAGGACTTATAAAATACTGACAGAAGAGAAATACAGACTTAACTATTGCTACTGCTTTCTTGTTTATCAACAGAAAGAACGAGGTTTTGATTTTGTACTACCACTTTTTTGTTAGAAATAATGAAACTGATTTTATGTATTTTGTTTACATTTTATTCCAAATAGCATTAAGTCAGTTATAAAATACATTTATGTTTGAAAGCAACTGTTTCTTTAACTTCTTTATACTGGCCTTTTAAAAATAAATAATTAGCCTATGACTGATATCATTTTTTAAATTTATTGGCGATTTTATACATATGATAAAGGATTTTCCTTAGTATTATCCGCAACTTTATTAACTTTTGATATCAAAATTGTATTTTTGCTCTAAATATTGAAAGTTAAATGTTTGATAACAAGCAATTTTATGTAGATATTCCATGTTTATGTATAACTTAAGACTTTTTCGTTTGTATGTGCCAAGAGTTGTTGGTATGAATGTTTGCATATTTATTTTGCTTGTTGCTGTCTAAATTTTAACTTTATTATTTGTATTATTAACTAACGAAAGTTACAGTGCGCTATATAATGTTACTCACAGACTGTGATGATTAGTATAGGAAATTTTGATTTGGCTTAGCTGCGGTATTTAAGCAAATACTCTTATTGATTATAAGCGACAACTAGAGACCAATTTCTGGACAGTTTTACTAAGTACAAGAATTGTAAGAAATACAATACCTGATATACCAAATGAATTAGAATATGACATATCATTTTCGTAAGATGGATATATAATAGAGTCAACTTAATTATTTACTGAATACTTGAAACTGCTAAATTTATAACCGTATAGAGGGTAATAATCAGATTTAAACGCTGTTGAATTATCAGAATTGTAACACATATGACCTTATGTTATATACTTTAGGAGGGGGGGGTTGCAGCTATTTTCCAGTTTTGACTGACTTGTCACTTTTGTTTGATATTATCCTTTTAGTATTATGAAATTTAACGATAGACTAATGATACAACACATGCTTTTGCGTAACTGAGGACAGAAAACTTACTGTATGGTCAAATAAGTTTGTGAAGAACGACGTTGTTGGTTCTTACATTTTTTTTGTCATCTTACGGATTTATTTTACCTACGATGTTCCTTAAGAGTAATACAATGAACATAATATAATCGGGAATTGTTAAATGCAAATGATTTCAAAAGACTTTGCAACAAGCCAGCATAGATAAAAGCATAATATAGGTTCAATGGTTAAATCTATTCCGATGATACATAAGTTTGATTAGATAATTTTGTGAATGAGTAAGAACGTTTTACTTTACATATTCCTTTGTATTGCTTTTATTATTTTAAAAGCTTGATTATTAAAATATAATCAAAATTTCGTGGGCATTCGAGTTGAGCGGAATCGTGTGCACATTGATTGGTTTTCCTGGACTACTATATTTGAAGATAGTTTAGAAATACCCAGGTAAAGTTTATAGTTAGAAGCTCTACAATTATGAGAGTTGTGGAAGGCAGAGAGGGTATATTGACATTACTATTATGATTATAAATGTTAATTATTAATAATGTATATTATATATATGAAATATCTTTTCTACTTAGCATATGTTATTATTAGAAAATAGAACTGTTAGAGTTATTTCTTTTGGTGTGTGTCTGTACTGAGGAGACAAGGCTGCAATTTAGGAACATTTTTACGCGGGTTGTTTAGGAATGGAATTGTAGGTAGCTCATACAGCTTTTATAAAAGATGTTTTGGAGTAATTTTATAAGACAGACACAACGCATTATCATTTAATTAGCTTACAATGTAACTTAGCACATATATATTATGATCTCTTTAATTTCAGTTACTATTTTTGGAAATATTAACTATAACAGCGTGATATTGTATTTGGACCTGTGTACTGGATTGAGAGAATGTTTTTAGTGTTGTAGGTATATTATTTATTTATAACTTACTGTTGAATTTGATTTAATGTAATATATTTATGACACCTTGCAAATGTATGTGTAAATTAAGTTCTATCATATGTACATGATTGCCCACAGATTGAAGACCATTTATATTATATCGTATGAGGGATCCCCCCCTTTTCTTTTTGAAGTACATTATCCAAGAAACGGAAGGAACCAAACAACATGGAATCTATAAGTTTAAATATCGCATCATTTAAAACACAATGAATCATTGGTACTGTACTTACTTATGGCCCGTGGGGCCACTAGTTTGATTTTACCTGTTGCCGTGCGATCACCATGATCGTGGGTTTTGGGGTTTTTCCCACATTTTTTTATTTTGCCATTTTATGCGTTTTTATTACCGTTTCCTTTAGCTTAACCTGTATATTCGTGGAACGTAAAATTTAAGGTTTTTGTTACATTTTTATTTTTATCAATCCATTTGTTTAGTTTGTATGAGGAAAACTCATGAAATACGTATTTAGAATTATAGACCTGAAAGAATTATACTGTTAAGCAAATGTTCATTAGAAATTGAGCCTGGGCGTGCCTACATTAAAGGCGAGAACGTTAGTAGCTATGCTATGTGGGTGACATTTTATAATATAGAATTATTTTGTGGAACTCTAGACATGATTTTAAACACTAACAGCGTTGATAATTTTATACTTTGCAGAACTTAAGTCATTACGAAATATATATATTTTTTTTTTAAGATTTAACTTTCATTGTATATTTACATACTTCGCCATATTTTAAGTCATTCATGTAATACTGTTGGAAGATATTTGTTTTATATGAATTAATATCATTAGTTTGAGGAGGCAAATTTTGTAAAAAGCATCTGTTGCCTTTTACTCATGGAGCAGGTGATTGGCTAGATATATTTATGCACGTAGCGGAGACCATTAATTATTATTTAGATAAGATAGGTATTGTTGATGTAGGATATTTAGATTTGATTTTCATTGGAGAGCACATTAGGTTTTGATTTTACGGAAAATTACTAGATTCACTACTCATAAACCTGATGATGAATGGAACGTTAAACTTAAAATCAACACAATTCATGCAACGATGAATGAAGGTATCGGTATTAATCTTCATTTTATGAAAAATATTTACATCGGTAAATTTGAGGTATGATTTTATCATATTTGTAGAATGGAATGTAGGTGTTATATTTATTTGTTTCAAAGCATTATGGTATTTTAATCTAAAGGCGTATTATTATGAATATGTATATGATAAATTGAACAGTTCGATACTGTTTATACGGCGTTGAAAAACATTTATTGCCTTTTCGTGTTCATTACTTTGCCAGGATTGCTTGATCTACATATTTTAAACAATTTGTGTGTTGATGGTCTTGATAGATCGCTAATAAATACACATATTGATGAAGATTGAAGGTTACGCATAGTGTGTCATTCAGTTCTCTTGTAATGTTTTTAATACAGGAAAGACATTACAAAAGCATTTTGAATATTTTTTGTGTATTATCACTACTTTGTACAATATAATATTTGTGGGGTATATATAGGATTATTCAATGCAATGTGTCTGTAAATCAGCATTTTAAATATAAATATCTTATTATGGTAGACTGAAAATTGTTGACACTAGAGTTCATGGGTTTGATTCTGAAAGAATCACGATTTGTCAGATATATTGTCACCTAGTTTCATTTTATGTCGACCCAAAAAATTCTAATTTAACTTTTATGGCTTTTAACAGTGTTTGTGCAGTTCATTTTATTTATGACGCAATGAGGATTGCATATCTTTTAGGGGTATCAGCCTTTTGTTTTCTCATTTACACCAACTAGTACTACGACTATCAAATCATGATCGAAATACTATACAGAGTTAGCAACGTTTTGATGAAATAGAAGACCTTCAATCAAACATAAGGCAAAATACTTGAAAATCGTGTATTTGATACACTTTTTCGCTAGAAATTTGAAGAACGAATTATACTGTTTTTAGTTTTGGCAAGACACTTGAAGCAAAGTATTTCATATTCACAACTTAATTGATTTCGAGAAATGAAGATTGTTATTCTTTTAAAAAATTTCAGCAATAACTTTGAAATTTGATGCAATCTGAACTTGATTTTTTTCTTTTTGAAGGGTCATAGTTGTCCAAGTATACAAGATACATGCAGTATAAATATCATATCAATACATGTAGGAACACTTTTCAATGGGGCCTACCACGTATATATGCTTTGTAAATATTCTTGTTGTAGGTCATATCTCTTCAAAGAGGTCTGATCTGTGACAAGATTATTTACAAAGCATATATACGTGGTAGGCCCCATTGAAAAGTGTTCCTACATGTATTGATATGATATTTATACTGCATGTATCTTGTATACTTGGACAACTATGACCCTTCAAAAAGAAAAAAATCAAGTTCAGATTGCATCAAATTTCAAAGTTATTGCTGAAATTTTTTAAAAGAATAACAATCTTCATTTCTCGAAATCAATTAAGTTGTGAATATGAAATACTTTGCTTCAAGTGTCTTGCCAAAACTAAAAACAGTATAATTCGTTCTTCAAATTTCTAGCGAAAAAGTGTATCAAATACACGATTTTCAAGTATTTTGCCTTATGTTTGATTGAAGGTCTTCTATTTCATCAAAACGTTGCTAACTCTGTATAGTATTTCGATCATGATTTGATAGTCGTAGTACTAGTTGGTGTAAATGAGAAAACAAAAGGCTGATACCCCTAAAAGATATGCAATCCTCATTGCGTCATAAATAAAATGAACTGCACAAACACTGTTAAAAGCCATAAAAGTTAAATTAGAATTTTTTGGGTCGACATAAAATGAAACTAGGTGACAATATATCTGACAAATCGTGATTCTTTCAGAATCAAACCCATGAACTCTAGTGTCAACAATTTTCAGTCTACCATAATAAGATATTTATATTTAAAATGCTGATTTACAGACACATTGCATTGAATAATCCTATATATACCCCACAAATATTATATTGTACAAAGTAGTGATAATACACAAAAAATATTCAAAATGCTTTTGTAATGTCTTTCCTGTATTAAAAACATTACAAGAGAACTGAATGACACACTATGCGTAACCTTCAATCTTCATCAATATGTGTATTTATTAGCGATCTATCAAGACCATCAACACACAAATTGTTTAAAATATGTAGATCAAGCAATCCTGGCAAAGTAATGAACACGAAAAGGCAATAAATGTTTTTCAACGCCGTATAAACAGTATCGAACTGTTCAATTTATCATATACATATTCATAATAATACGCCTTTAGATTAAAATACCATAATGCTTTGAAACAAATAAATATAACACCTACATTCCATTCTACAAATATGATAAAATCATACCTCAAATTTACCGATGTAAATATTTTTCATAAAATGAAGATTAATACCGATACCTTCATTCATCGTTGCATGAATTGTGTTGATTTTAAGTTTAACGTTCCATTCATCATCAGGTTTATGAGTAGTGAATCTAGTAATTTTCCGTAAAATCAAAACCTAATGTGCTCTCCAATGAAAATCAAATCTAAATATCCTACATCAACAATACCTATCTTATCTAAATAATAATTAATGGTCTCCGCTACGTGCATAAATATATCTAGCCAATCACCTGCTTCATGAGTAAAAGGCAACAGATGCTTTTTACAAAATTTGCCTCCTCAAACTAATGATATTAATTCATATAAAACAAATATCTTCCAACAGTATTACATGAATGACTTAAAATATGGCGAAGTATGTAAATATACAATGAAAGTTAAATCTTAAAAAAAAAAAATATTTCGTAATGACTTAAGTTCTGCAAAGTATAAAATTATCAACGCTGTTAGTGTTTAAAATCATGTCTAGAGTTCCACAAAATAATTCTATATTATAAAATGTCACCCACATAGCATAGCTACTAACGTTCTCGCCTTTAATGTAGGCACGCCCAGGCTCAATTTCTAATGAACATTTGCTTAACAGTATAATTCTTTCAGGTCTATAATTCTAAATACGTATTTCATGAGTTTTCCTCATACAAACTAAACAAATGGATTGATAAAAATAAAAATGTAACAAAAACCTTAAATTTTACGTTCCACGAATATACAGGTTAAGCTAAAGGAAACGGTAATAAAAACGCATAAAATGGCAAAATAAAAAAATGTGGGAAAAACCCCAAAACCCACGATCATGGTGATCGCACGGCAACAGGTAAAATCAAACTAGTGGCCCCACGGGCCATAAGTAAGTACAGTACCAATGATTCATTGTGTTTTAAATGATGCGATATTTAAACTTATAGATTCCATGTTGTTTGGTTCCTTCCGTTTCTTGGATAATGTACTTCAAAAAGAAAAGGGGGGGATCCCTCATACGATATAATATAAATGGTCTTCAATCTGTGGGCAATCATGTACATATGATAGAACTTAATTTACACATACATTTGCAAGGTGTCATAAATATATTACATTAAATCAAATTCAACAGTAAGTTATAAATAAATAATATACCTACAACACTAAAAACATTCTCTCAATCCAGTACACAGGTCCAAATACAATATCACGCTGTTATAGTTAATATTTCCAAAAATAGTAACTGAAATTAAAGAGATCATAATATATATGTGCTAAGTTACATTGTAAGCTAATTAAATGATAATGCGTTGTGTCTGTCTTATAAAATTACTCCAAAACATCTTTTATAAAAGCTGTATGAGCTACCTACAATTCCATTCCTAAACAACCCGCGTAAAAATGTTCCTAAATTGCAGCCTTGTCTCCTCAGTACAGACACACACCAAAAGAAATAACTCTAACAGTTCTATTTTCTAATAATAACATATGCTAAGTAGAAAAGATATTTCATATATATAATATACATTATTAATAATTAACATTTATAATCATAATAGTAATGTCAATATACCCTCTCTGCCTTCCACAACTCTCATAATTGTAGAGCTTCTAACTATAAACTTTACCTGGGTATTTCTAAACTATCTTCAAATATAGTAGTCCAGGAAAACCAATCAATGTGCACACGATTCCGCTCAACTCGAATGCCCACGAAATTTTGATTATATTTTAATAATCAAGCTTTTAAAATAATAAAAGCAATACAAAGGAATATGTAAAGTAAAACGTTCTTACTCATTCACAAAATTATCTAATCAAACTTATGTATCATCGGAATAGATTTAACCATTGAACCTATATTATGCTTTTATCTATGCTGGCTTGTTGCAAAGTCTTTTGAAATCATTTGCATTTAACAATTCCCGATTATATTATGTTCATTGTATTACTCTTAAGGAACATCGTAGGTAAAATAAATCCGTAAGATGACAAAAAAAATGTAAGAACCAACAACGTCGTTCTTCACAAACTTATTTGACCATACAGTAAGTTTTCTGTCCTCAGTTACGCAAAAGCATGTGTTGTATCATTAGTCTATCGTTAAATTTCATAATACTAAAAGGATAATATCAAACAAAAGTGACAAGTCAGTCAAAACTGGAAAATAGCTGCAACCCCCCCCTCCTAAAGTATATAACATAAGGTCATATGTGTTACAATTCTGATAATTCAACAGCGTTTAAATCTGATTATTACCCTCTATACGGTTATAAATTTAGCAGTTTCAAGTATTCAGTAAATAATTAAGTTGACTCTATTATATATCCATCTTACGAAAATGATATGTCATATTCTAATTCATTTGGTATATCAGGTATTGTATTTCTTACAATTCTTGTACTTAGTAAAACTGTCCAGAAATTGGTCTCTAGTTGTCGCTTATAATCAATAAGAGTATTTGCTTAAATACCGCAGCTAAGCCAAATCAAAATTTCCTATACTAATCATCACAGTCTGTGAGTAACATTATATAGCGCACTATAACTTTCGTTAGTTAATAATACAAATAATAAAGTTAAAATTTAGACAGCAACAAGCAAAATAAATATGCAAACATTCATACCAACAACTCTTGGCACATACAAACGAAAAAGTCTTAAGTTATACATAAACATGGAATATCTACATAAAATTGCTTGTTATCAAACATTTAACTTTCAATATTTAGAGCAAAAATACAATTTTGATATCAAAAGTTAATAAAGTTGCGGATAATACTAAGGAAAATCCTTTATCATGTGTAGAAAATCGCCAATAAATTTAAAAAATGATATCAGTCATAGGCTAATTATTTATTTTAAAAAGGCCAGTATAAAGAAGTTAAAGAAACAGTTGCTTTCAAACATAAATGTATTTTATAACTGACTTAATGCTATTTGGAATAAAATGTAAACAAAATACATAAAATCAGTTTCATTATTTCTAACAAAAAAGTGGTAGTACAAAATCAAAACCTCGTTCTTTCTGTTGATAAACAAGAAAGCAGTAGCAATAGTTAAGTCTGTATTTCTCTTCTGTCAGTATTTTATAAGTCCTCTCACCCATCGGTATATTAAAAATAATCCTGCACTCCAAATTTTAACGGGAATATCAATAAAGTTTATGTAAAATCGTGTAAAATTTTACTATTCCACAAATATCCAGAAGAAATAAAAATGCAAAATTCTAATGCGTCAAATATATCTTAATTTAGAAACATCTCAGTTACCAGGCTTTCTCAGAATTCTTCCATTTCCTCCCACTTTCTTTAATCCATAATTATCAACTATTTCGTAACAATAGTCGTCTTTCCTACCCTCGGTGTCTAGCTGTAGGACGTTAAACATAGAAGCTTTAAAGTTTTTCAAACAGAAAAACATATTATATAATATTCTTACAAGTTTGAATACCAAAACTAGCTAAATTGTTTAAAATATTTTAAAGTGAGTTCCGTGATAAAGTTCATTTTTTTAAAAAGTCTTGTTCACAAACTTTCGTGTCCAAAATAACCTAAAACATAGAAATGCATTTTCAAATATTATTCAAGTTTGATCTGCAGTAATCTATAAGGAAATCAAAGACAGAATCTAGAGCTGTATGATATTCACCATGTTATGGCATATGCTAATGACATAAATCTAATAGGAAAATAATAGAAAGAAATACAAAAGTCTTATTGTACGCTTACAGTAATATGAGTTTTGACGTATATGCCAAAAAACTAAATACATAAAAGTACGTTGCATTCGTAGTACTGCAAAATATCAATACACGAAAATATGCAGTAATAGTTTCGTTAAAGTAAATACTTCCAAATATCTAGAATCAATAATATCAAAACATACCAAATAAATGGTTATTGAAACGCAATAAAATATTTTGGCGGCACAAATTTTATCAAAGAACGCAAGAGCTTAAATATAAACAATACTTATGGTTTCTGTAATGTATGAATGAAAAAAAAAACGTACTCGGTTACTTTCGAAAATACAGTAAAGATATTTTAAGCGAAAATCAAACCCATACATTCAAACCCTAAAACGGTAATAAAAATGACAATGAAACTTCACAGCAATCACATAAATAATGTATTACGTTTACCAAAACATTAATAAAGCCATCGTATGTACGGAAGTAAGGTAATCAACTCATGTATCCAAAATGGCAATAAGTAAAAACGTTTTTCAAAGCCCTAACTGAAAAATCAAATTGGAAATCAACCACTAGAAAGACCTATAAGTAATTCATTGAACAATGTTAAAATAATTCTCCTACAAATAAAAAATACAAAGTAAAAATAATCAAATACAACTGTTAGCTGCAAACCAAAGTCATTAAAAAATATTTGTAAACCCTTGAAATCCAAATGACCTCACGCTAGTTAATTAGTAAAAATTTCCAAAGTTATAATAAACAATCTGTACGATAGTTCTATTAGTAAAGATTGTTTCACTCATCAATAAAGGTTCAACAGTATGCTAAGCACAAATCAGAGTATTGTACAAATATTCTCCAACAACCATATGACGTAAATAAATCCTTTCAAGTGTATCCCTAAAACTGCAAAGAACAAATTGAAAATAGCTCACGTTCAATACTTCTGTAATTCGAAATTTTAATAGGGCAAGTCGTTTCCATATATGGCAACTTCTCAATCCTTCCACAACATAACATCAACATAATAATTACTAGTATCAACATAAGTCAAGCGTATTATCACAAAAAAATCACCCCAAGCACCAAAAATATTCATGCCACATGTTGAGAAACACTATATTAAAATAAATATAGGTTGTAATATTCCAAATTTTAACTGGTCAAATCCAAAGGTTAAGTTGAGTTGATTTTGGGGTAACGTCCCGTTCAGCAGCAAGGCTATACGAAACGTGGACCTACTAATTTACGTGAAATTCAAACCACATGAGTTCCCACCAGAAAATCAAATCCCTAGGGTTTATATAGATATCTATATTATTTCTCTGATCAAAATTCCATTCTCAAACATAAAGCAAGTCAAATTTATAGTAAATTTCTTTCAGAACTGCATAAAATAATACCTAAAATTAAAAAAACTAGTAAATCATGGATATTACAGTCCTAAGTTAATCTTCATTGAATAGTATCCAATGTGCGTTTCACCAAGTATACAATCAACTTTCGTCATTTAATAACATCGTTAATCCATATATTCACAACTTTTCATTCTTCTGCTCATGTTTCCTTCTTTAAATATAATAAATAATATAAAATACTGCTGTTCAATACTTAAAGATATAAATAATAAAAGCTAAACTAAAAAAATCACGTCCAAGCATGACACTAAAAGCTAGTCGTTACGTATCTACCAATATTTATCAATCAAATCATTCTCTATGCCTCAATTCTAAAGCAAACTGACTTAGTTCAGGGAAGCTTTAAACTTACGATATATAACAATACACATATAAATTTCAAGGAATTCTTCCGTTTCCTCCCACATCCACAATAATTAAACCTATCATACAAAGTCTACATAAATATATTTTCATGACAAACCATATACAGTAAACAAATTATAAATATTATACAAATTTGGTTACAAAAGTGTTCTTCCCACAGCAGATCTCGCTTTATTTAAATAGGTTAAATTATGTTTTCCAATGCCTATAGTTCGTGTGCATGTTCATTAATTAAAATATAATTTCATAATCAAATTTGTTCCTTGTTCTCCAAAACGCATAGCCTTATTTTACATGGAAATAATAATAATATCAAATAAGTATTTCTACGTCTTTATATCATGTATTATGTTTTTCTACCATCAAATGTCAGTGTAACTGTCTTTATTTCAAGCAATAATACTGTTTTATGCTGTAGCTCATAAAGTGAATAAAAAAGATCCTTACAACTGCAAATTTTAAACGGCTAAGTTTTGTGCCTGCTATATGCCAAAATCAAATCCTACAAATATACGCACATAATTTCATTTCTATATGTTTTCTGTATCGTCGCTCTGCAACCAGTTATATCTACTCCTACCACAAATTCATTACAAAGCCAAGACAAAGCATAACAAACAAAATCAATGGCACTAAACTGTCAAATAGTTAATTCAGTAAAAAATCACGGCACCAAACGCTATGCTCTGGTCTCTGTTCTGCTCATCTCAAAATATAAAACTAAAATATTTCATCTTCCTACATATATTCCTAAATAATTATAGTCAAAATATTAAAGTCACTATATCGACTTTTCATATCCCCTAACATTTCCTTCAATAGTTTCAAATATTTCACAATACACACTACATCCTTCATCCATAATTTCTACAAATCTTATATATTAATAGTAGAAAATAAAAGTTCCTCTCCTCACATTCTAAACAAATACATAAAATTATAGTCACGTATGTTCACAAATCAATTTTGTTCCTCATGTAGCATTGTCGCAAACGCTCTCGCCTTCAGTGCAAGTAGTCCCGTATTCGTTGCCGCTCAAAAGTCAAACAGCCACCCTAAGTAATTTTTTCCTGCGGTTTCCTCATTCATACCGGATAAATGCCTAAATAATATATAGTATACAAGTTTCGCGTCACTTCCTTCCTTCTCCTATCCTTTTCCTTCCTTTCATCAAATAATCTGCTCGGCAAGGGGCGTCATCCTTCATACACTACAAACTATTCAAACAAATACATAAAATCATAAACACATAGCTTCACAAATAAAAATGGTGTCCCCCAAAATCATTCTCGCAAGCGCTCTCACCTTCAGTACAAATGGTCCCATGTTCGTTGCCGCTCAAAAGTCTAACAGCCTGCCTAAGTAATTTTTCCCTGGAGTTTCCTCATTCACAGTGAGTAAATGCCAAAATAATACCTAATATACAAATTTCAAGCCACTTCCTTCGTTCTCCTATCCTTTTTCCCCCTTCCCTTTCATCAAATATTCTGCTCACCAGGAGCGTCATCTCATACAATACAAGCTATTCAAACAAATGCATATAAAGTTATAAAGAAATACGTTCACAAATAAAAAAATTGTGTCCACACATAGCAATGTCACAAGCGCTCTCGACTTCAGTACAAATGGTTCCATGTTCGTTGCCTCTCAAAAAAATCTAACAGCCTGCCTGTGTAATTTTTTCCTGGAGTTTCCTCATTCATACCGCGTAAATGCCAAAATAATACCTAATATACAAATTCCAAGCCAGTTCCTTCCATCCCCTATCCTTTCCCCCTTCTTTCATCAAATAATCTGTTCAGCAAAAGGGAAGGGGGGGGGTCATTCCTCATACGTCACAAAATAACATGGGCATAAATGTCCAAACCCAAATAGTATTTCAAACAAATCATTTTAAATTATTAATCGTATCATCTATTTTATTCGTGTAACTAAATGTAAACCTCGTACATAAAAATACAACGCAATTTTCTTACATAAGTACAACAAAATTTCTAAGACGTAGTTATAAAAATAAACAATTATAAATGCATATTAAAATAACATAGCAAAAGCGAGTCAAAAAATGATATTCCTATAGTATTATTCAATGCCAACAGCATCAACAAAAACCAAATCAAATGCCTAGCGTTCAGTAACTCAATGTATCATACAAAGTAAAAGCTAATTCACAAGATCAATAATATATCATGGCACTTTTCTTAAGTATGGTTAGTAATGTATTCCTAAAGGAAATATTATTCCTAAAATACTAAGTTTAATCAAATATATAACGTACAGCACATTCTGTTCCAAGCATAAAATGTTCATTCTGCAAATAATTCTGCCATCAACACACTCTATCTTAAAATCAATCTTAATCCGTATTCCGTTTCCGGTATGCGTTAACAGTATGTATCACCAAAAAAGCTAAATCCAACTTTGTAAAAAAATTGTGTGCACATAAGGTAGGTTTTCCATGATATTTCACAACAAAACAAAATAACAACTAGCTTACTCCCAAATATACATTTCCTCAATCATTTCTTGTCTTCACAATAATGCCAATACCGTCAACATTAAGTCTCATAAGTAAAATAATCCGCACTGTGTATTCCTCTTACAATCCAACAAGTTAAAACAAAAAAGTAAAAAGTTATGTCTATATCTAAATAATATGTAAATACTTCTACTCATTAAATCGCAAATATCAATCTCCTTGGACCAATATTAAATAATATCAAAATTTAAAATGCCAAAATGTGCAATAGCACAGTCACACATGCCTTTCTATATAATTCAACAATCAAAGATAAAAATGGATATTATATCTCCTGCACAATTAATCAATAAGATATGGATATTATATCAATAAGATTTAACATAACTGTAAATATGTCTCTTCATTTTCTTTCTTAGCGCATTTCATTCCAATCATATCAAATCTCACCCGCTTCATACACAAATTTCTCTTATCCTCCTCAAAAATGTAAAAATGTACAACAGATGGCAGCACCAATCACTTATATTCTGCACAAAATAATTCATGTTCTTTATCAATTCTATATAATTTTCTGTTATCCATAAGCATATAATAATAATACAATCACAAGCGTCAAAGGGTATATATAAAGCATATATACTTTACATAAAAACAAACACTAAAATCAATTTCTCAGAGTTTTTATATTTGGCAATAGCCTAGTAATACAAGCTTCAAGGATCCAGGAATGCCCGTCATTCATTCCTTCGTCTTCAAAACAGCATGCAGGAAATGCTGCCCAATTTTCCCGCTACTAATTTCATGGCGCTGTAATCGCAAATCTCCAAAGGATGTAGTGACGTCAGCGGTAAGTAAATATTATATTTATTTATTTCGGTCAATAAAATTAATATTAATCAGGATTCAGGTAAATTTGCATACATTAGCATGCTATGAATAATTAAAAAATTATGCTCCAATTAAAATGATATCAAAATGCCACGCCCACTTAAAATGCTCTAGTTTTCATGCATATCATTAAAAATGATCTAGTTTTACCTAATTAATATGCAAAAATATTAAAATGACCTAGTTTTACCTAATTAATATGCAAAAATATCCTTATATTCCGGGTTAACCCTTTCGTTTAGTACCAAAATATGGCCATACGGACCAGTAAATACGGCTTAATTAGTCCTTAATTAGGAAAAAGTTCATTAAAAAGGAGATATATTCCCTCTATTCCTACTAGCCACGCCTACAGCACGCTATCATAGAATCACCTAAGTTCAATGATTAAGTTGATTTTATACTTATTTGGGAAGTTGAGAAATTCCTAACTCCTGCTCAGATGCACTCATGTAGGAGGGAAATCGCCTCAAAGCTGGATTTCTCTGAATCACTACTTTAGCTGTGCGACGAATAGGAAAGATGAAGATCCTCAAAACACATATCGTCTCGATCTCGGTTTCATCTCAATTAACTCTTGGCAAGTTGAATCTCAGTTTCCGTTTCGACTTACAAACGTTCGTCTCGATCTCATTCTCGTCTCGAAATTTCGAGATGAGGCGAGATCGAGACTAGTCTCGGTCTCGGTACCACCCGTACTCTGGAACGGCGAGACGCTTAAATGGAAGGATAATTGCCCCGTGTTCCCCCCGCAAGTTACGGCCCTGCACGCATAATAATAAGATAAAGAATGATAATTCAACAAAAGTCATAAAGTGCGAAACGATTTCTAGTCACACTTTAAAATTCAACGATTATTCATTATATTAAAAACAGGCAAACCTGAATTTTCGGACAGAAATGACATATTTGTCTTCAATAGTATAAAATAAATCTCTTGTACAGGTAAACAGGAGAAACTACAAATTTTAGAATACTTTTTTCTAAAATAATAACTTGTAGACTATTTCTCATGTTATTTTACATTTTTATTATATTTTGTTTTTGATATTTCGAAAATATTAAAATCCTCAATTCATTGCTATAATTATTATTGTTTGAAGAAGATGAATTTTCACAAATAGATTTAATGTAATGAACATTTTCAATTTAACACTCCATTATTATGCCCATTAAGCTAAGGGAGACGACCTAATAGTTAAAAATTATTAACTGCTAAGAAGTTGACTTCCTGACTAAAGGACGGACAAACAAGCTTTTTTTTTTTTTGATAAGTTGAATTTGAGTTTAACATTTCTTTCGGCAGATAGGCTATATGAGACGGGACCTACTGATTAACGTGGAATCCAAACCACGTAAGCTCCGTCCGGGAATCGAACTCGGGTCTCCTACGTCAAGCACGCGTACGCTAACCTCTTAGCCACGAAGGAGCACACATGCTTATTTGTGTCAACATGATTGTAGACATTTCGAGAATCCTGGCTGTAACGAAAAAATGCGTAGCATATAAATTTATTAAAAATGGTTATTTTTATTATTATTATTATTATTATTATTATTATTATTATTATTATTATTTTTGCTAAAAACTACAGCTTTTCATGAATCATAAGTGTATTCCGTGTCATATTTGAAATACCAAAAATGCTCCATTTAATCTTACAAAAAAAAAAAAAAAAGTCTTCACAAAACTCGTTTCTGTTTATTAGTAAAATACAGTAACGACGCGAAAGAGTGACAAGGGGAGGGCACCCCTTTGTGGAGTTACGTCTTCCTCCTGGACTGACCCCAAGACATAGGCTGTTGTATTGTAATTTAGATCAAGTAATATATATCTGTAATGCAGAGAAAACTAAATACATGAAAGTGAGTCGGGACCGTAATACGGCAAATTATGGATGAGTTAAAATATTAAATAATACTTTTGGTAAAGCGGATACTTTCAAATATCTAGGATCAATATTAACAGACGAAAAGCATATTCACCAAGAAATTAAATGTCGACTAAAAGCAGGGAATTTGTGTTACTATTCAGATCAAAATCTCTTGTCGTTGCGAATTGTATTGAGGAATCTGAAGCTTAAAATATACAAAACGATAATCATGCCTGTTGTTCTGTATGGCTGCGAAACATGGTCACTTACTCTGAGGGAAGAACATAGACTGAAAGTATTTGAGAACAAGATCCTGAGACGAATATTCGGACCCAAGAGGAACGGGAATTGGGAATGTCGGAAACTTCATAACGAGGAACTACATAATTTATACGGTCTACCCAACATTGTTAGGGTCGTCAAGTCTAGGAGGCTTAGGTGGGTAGGTCATGTAGCTAGAATGGAAGAAAGCAGAAACGCTTTCAAAGTCTTGACTAGAAGACCAATCAGAAAACGACCATTAGGAAGACCTAGGCGCAGATGGGAGGACAATATTAAGATGGATCTCGCAGAAATAGGAATACAAAGTAGAAACTGGATCCAATTGGCTAAGGATAGAAGTCAGTGTAGAGCTTTTGTGAACGCGGGTTCCATGGGCCATGGAGTTAGTTAGTTAATATATATCTGTTGTTTTCGGTATCAAAAAGGTAACTGCTATCCAAAAAGTTTCTTTGCCCTTCTGTTCCCCACTCCCCCCAAGAAATAAAAGCTGAAGACAGTGATGCCAACCTGTGGGAAAAATCCCATATCGTGGGAGTTTTTGACCTTATTTTCTCGGAAAGGGATAATAAGCAGCGTGTATGGGATTTTTTAAAAAGATCGAAATTTACGACTTATTCATTTAGATATTGTAAAAAATGACTAACACAGAGAAATTTAATTTTTAATATTATATTATAGTTTTAATTCGAGCGGATTTAGACGAAATCGATCAACTATCGACCAAATATTTACCATTCGCCAAATACTCGAAAAAAAGTGGGAATACAATACCCCGGTACAGTACATCAACTATTTATTGATTTTAGAAAGGCGTACGACTCGGTTAGGAGAGAAACATTATACAACGTTCTTGCAGAACTTGGAATACCGAGAAAGCTAATTAAATTAATTAAGATATGTTTAAATGAATCCCAAAGTAAAGTCCGGGTAGGAAAATTTTTGTCCACGAGCTTTCACGTCGAAAATGGCCTGAAACAAGGAGATGCGTTGTCGCCATTATTATTTAACTTCGTTTTGGAATACGCCATAAGGAAAATCAAAGATAGCAACCAGGGCTTACAGTTGAACGGTATTCACCAGGTTATGGCATATGCTGATGATGTAAATTTAATAGGAGATGATAGGAGAACAATAGAAAGAAATGCAGAGTAGTGTTGTAAATAGAAAAAAAACCGTTCGTATTTTTTTCAGAAATGTACGTTTTTTTAGAAAAAAAACATTGCCTCTCGTTTTTTTTCTAAATTTCGTTTTTTTTTTTCAAATAGTCATTTCTAATGCATCTTACGTCTATTTAAGTATTAAATATTCTTATGTAGGTATAATCACCGTAAAATGCAACATGAATTAAACGCTAGATACTGATACGCTACAAATATTTTACAATTTACATGAATGCCATACCTATTAACAATTCGGGTTTCAGCAGTTTTCATCAATATCAACTAAGAAATAAAAGTAGAAATGAAATTTTGTTTTTTCGTGAAAGCAGGCCTTTAATAAGTACGAAAATAATGTCACGAACAGTATAAAATTCAAATAACTTGTCTAATACTAATTTGCCTAATAGTATTTTTCTAAATGTCATATATAAATAATTTTTCGACTAGATATATATGATATGCAGAGCCGGCTCTACCATATATGCAACACGTGCATTTGCGTGGAGCGGCAAATTTGGATGGTCCGGTAAAATCTGTCATAAGTATATTATTTAAATTAAATATTTCTTGTTGGAAACAGACTTCATGATGATGGTAGTTACATTTACTAAGCTGACCTATTTGAATACTACATTCATAAATTATGTTTAGGTTGCATTAGTTTAAGGCCACATGGACAACGTTAAAGCAAATGGTCGAATAAATCCGAGCACAAATCGCTTGATTGTTGCCAAATGCAAGAATTCAGTTCTCGAATAGTAGTGGATATCTGTTCCATTTAGTAAGTTATCACAGTTTTGATATGACAACTAGTCTTGTTTTTGTCAGAAAGAAGTTCCTTATCATTGGAGATAGTAACTAGTTTTTTTTTTTTTTTTTAAAAAAGTTAACAGATATTGAAGAGAAATCAAGAAATAAAGATAAAAGAACTAGTTGCACTGGAATTGCAAACTGATACATTGAGATTGAAGCTCGATAGTGAATTCTATAAAAAGGATTACCATCTTTCCTCTGCAGGTGTGTTTGCTTTATCTTTCATTAACGTAATAGATTAATATTTAAAAAAGACACAACGGGATTGCATTTTTAGTAAGTATTTAAGCCTTTCTGAGTGCAACTGCACTTACCCTCACCTTTGTTGTTCATGCTGGAGTAGCATACTTAAAATGATGACTTTTAAGATTTGTTCTTTCTGGAGAAAGGGGGAGGCGGCAAATTATGCCATTGCATGGGGAAACAAATTGACTAGGACCGGCCCTGATGACATGTATATAAAAGACATGAATATAGGATGACACAATGTGAAGTAATGCAGGGTGTTTCAAAATTAATATTAGGGTTTTGAAACTTTGTAGTATGTATTACAATTAACTTACAATTATAAATATTATATCAAATGAAAGAGCAACTCAAACAGTTTCGTACGCACGCATGTACATGCATTGTTTCTTCTGTCTGCCGTTAGAAAGAGCAAGCAGCAAAGACGTAGACTAGAGAGCAGAAAGTTTTTTGTGTTTTAATAAAGACTGAATCTGTACAGTGCAACGGTCTGTGTGAAGAATATTGAGGAGACGCTTGCAACTACGTCCTTATCCTTTGCAGTTGCTACAGGTCTAAAGCCTACAGACTACGGTTTACGTGCCAATTTCGCAGTGAAATATTGCTGCATAACAATGAAGATTTTCTGGATCGTGTTGTCTTCAGTGATAAGTCGACATTTCACCTAAGAGCTAATGTGAACACTCATAATGTTTGTATCTGGCCGTCAGCAAATCCTCAGGAGATGGTACACTTGAAAGGAGACTCCCCTAAATTGAATGTGTTTTGTGCCATATGGCGGAAACTTTTTTGGGCCTTTCTCGCCTATCGACTAGATGTGTGCCGTGTGACAAATGAATCTCACATTGAACACTTGTACCAAAGACTGTTTGAGGTGCTCTTTTACCTGATGTATTGCTTATAATTGTACGTAAAATGTAATAAGTACTACGAAGACTTAAAACCCCAAAATTCATTTTGAAACACCCTGCATTTCTCACCAACAGTGTTGGAACTAAGATGTAAAAAGGAGAGAAAATTTTCCTTATAAAGTTATTGTTTACAACAATGATATTATTATTAGTCGAGACTATAATTACAACACGAGTTAGTAGTCAAATGTATACTCGGTGGCCTAGGTAGCCAAAGTGGCACACACGGGTGTGTCATTTGTTTAATCCGCTCCTGTGTGGACACTAATTAATATAAAGGGATATTATTCATGCAAAATATAGTTGGACTATAGTTTATCACATTATTTTTTTTCTTCTGGGGTCGAATTTCCTTCTCAAATTTCACCCCAGTCAAAAATTCGAGAATTTTCTAATTTCGAATTTCCTTTACTTCTTTTTTCCCTGTAGCTTCCTTCGTTGTAGAAAGACCTCCTTATACTTCCCAAGTAGATACCTCGGATGGATACCTAACTGTTGGCATCAATTGGACGGGCCTGCGCGCAGTGTTACCAATAAGGGAAATTAAAGTTTCCTAAATTTGGGGAAAAAATTAGAAATTTTTGTTTATAAATCCGTACCTATACGTCCGAGTGCAAGTCAACTTACGCCAATCGAACATTTGTCCTTACTTAACAAACGCAAGTACAGATCGTTACAATGGGGTAATTAGGGAACGCACGAAAAATTCGTATTTAGGTTCTAACCCTTGGTTTTTCTAGTTTTTCCCTACTTTTCTGTTTACAGTAATATATTTTTGGTAATTATAAGTTTTGTTCCTTAAATATCGTCATAATACTTGTAGTATATATTAGTGGTGTACCATTATTTAATTTAAGATAGTTTGTGTCTGTCTGGTACCAGTGTTACCAGCTACAGAAAATTTTAATTCCAGATTTTAGGGGGAAATTTTGGAAAAATTATCAGTTTTGTCTCTATTATTTCCCTCTTGTTGGCTATATTAGACCCAACGTACCAGTATCTGTCTCGTCTTTGCTCTACACAACGCACTATAGAAAGTTTCAATAGGATAATTAGGGGAAGTACAGTAGACCTTGTTCTCTAATTGGGAAGATAACTGTGATATTTTTAAAGGTAGAATGAGATATTTTTTATTGACATGCTTACTTTATTAGATATCGTCACAATACTTGCAGGATATATTAGAGGGATACCAAAGCTTATTTTAAGATAGTTTGTGTGTGACTGATAGTAGTGTTGCCAGCTACAGAAAATTTTAATTCCAGATTTTAGGGCAAATTTTGAAAAAAAAATCCCTTTTTTATTTCTATTATTTCCTTCTTGTTGGCTACATTCGAACACACATACCAGTGTCTCACAGTCTCATCCTTATCGTACACAGCGCACCATGAAAAGTTTCACTAGAATAATTAGGGAAAGTACAGTTGAGGTTTATAATAAACCATGTTCTGTAAATGGTAAGAAAATGGTGAATTTCTGAGGTAGAATGAGATTTTTTTTTTAAATTTCATGCTTACTTTGTTATGTATCGCCATGATACTTGTAGGATATATTTTTGGAGTACTTAGGGCTATTTTCAGATAGTTTTCGTCTGTCTGATGGCTGTGTTTCCAGCCAAAACAATTAATTCCCGCTTTTAGGTGAAAAATTCGGAAAATTTCTCTTTTCCCCCTCTATTATTACCCTCTTACTGGCTACATTGAAACAAACGTACCACTACTTGAAAGCTTCCTCTTTGCCCTACAGAACGCAGCATAAAAAGTTTCAATAGGATAATTAGAGAAGTGTAGCCCCGGCATATTTGATTTTTGCTTGTGAGGCGTAAAAAGTGTCAAAATTTCATGTGTATGACATAATTTTTTTTCTTTTCCTCTTTGGATGGAAGCAAGCGACTTCAGGATTTCACTGTACCTTGTCAACACACCAAAGATTTTTTTAGGCGACTTGAACCCATATAGCAGCAGTGGTACTAGATACAAAAAATTTTGAAATTCGGTTACGGAATTTTTTAAAAATTATTACCCCTACATTTCCCTCAGTAATTTCCCACCCATTGGCAACACTGCAATGCAACTTACACCAAAAGATAGCCACAATGCCAAAAATGACCTGGGGCCGAAAGGAATAATCACACAATTTTGCTAGTATATAGGTGCAAAGAAACAAAAGATTTGTAAGTTACGAGGGCTTCGATTCAAGTTCTGTTGATTATTTGAATAATCTGCGACGTAAATCAATAAATAATAGTTGCCAGAAAAAAACAGACATTTGAAAAAAAAACATGAAAAAGAACGATGTTTTTTATTGAAAAAAAAACTTCACAGAAAAAAAACCGTTTTTTTACAACACTAATGCAGAGATTTTATTAAACGCTTGCAGGGACATGAGTTTAGAAGTAAACGCAGAGAAAACTAAATACATGGAAGTACGTCGGGACCGGAATACAGCAAATTATGGATGCGTTAAAATACTAAATAATACTTTTGATATAGTGGGTACTTTCAAATATCTAGGATCAATATTAACAGAGGAAAATCATATTCACGGAGAAATTAAATGTCGACTAAAAGCAGGGAATTCATGTTACTATTCGGATCAAAATCTCTTGTCGTCGCGAATTCTGTCGAGGAATTTGAAACTTAAAATATACAAAACGATAATCATGCCTGTTGTTCTGTATGGCTGCGAAACATGGTCACTTACTCTGAGGGAAGAACATAGACTGAAAGTATTTGAGAACAAGATCCTGAGACGAATATTCGGACCCAAGAGGAACGGGAATGGGAAATGGCGGAAACTTCATAACGAGGAACTACATAATTTATATGGTTTAACCAACATTGTTAGGGTCGTCAAGTCTAGGAGGCTTAGATGGGCGGGTCATGTAGCTAGAATGGAAGAAAGTAGAAACGGTTTCAAAGTCTTGACTGGAAGACCAATCGGAAAACGACCATTAGGAAGACCTAGGCGCAGATGGGAGGACAATATTAAGATGGATCTCGCAGAGATAGGAATACAAAGTAGAAACTGGATCCAATTGGCTAAGGATAGAAGTCAGTGGAGAGCTTTTGTGAACGCGTCTTTGAACCTCCGGGTTCCATAGGCCATAGAGTTAGTTAGTTAATATATATCTGTTGTTTTTGGTATCCAAAAAGTAACTGCCTTCCAAAAAGTTTCTTTGCCCTTCTGTTCCCCACTCCCCCCTCCCTCCAAGAAATAAAAGCTGAAGAGCAGAAAATTGGTAATTATATATCTTGAGTGAATTTTAGAAAACCAAGGGTTATGTTTCTTCAGTATTGTTCGCTCTTAAGAACAGTGGCGGGTATAGAAGGTAAAAACTGAGGGACAGACAGACTCCAGACTATGAGAGGTGTATCATAAGTTTACTATAAACTTATAAATATATAAATAATAGCTTTTGTTATTTTTGTCACTCAAAAAACTTGATTTTATCGTTAAAGTAATTTCCGGTTTCTGTCTTGTTTTGATTCTTTCCTCAAAAATCAAGGACATTATATATATATCATAGCAGTTCGACATGGTGGTATAGTGTGAAATACAGGGTGGCCCAAAAGTAGGTGTACACCCCTGCATTGATCAAATATAACATTCTAGTTTATAGGTTTATTTGCTTCGGCTGTTCCAAGCTTAAGATATAAGTAAAAATATATTAAGAACAAATAATAAAGAAACTAGGTCTACCTGATGCATAAAAATAAGAAATTATATAAAAAGTAATGAGTTAATTAGTACGGGACTCTATACCTACTTTTGGGCCACCCTGTATTCTTTGTACAGGCTCGGCCCGAGGATAGATTCGGCACTGTTTAAGAACCACAGATTTCCCTTCATTCTGTCTCAATTTAACACTGTTTAGATGTGTTTCACCGTTATTTGAGTAAGTTCATAGGCTATGCTATTGTTTGAAAAAAAAAAAAGAAAATGATTGTATCTTGACTAACTAGAACAATATCAATTATTGTATCTTTGTGAAAACTCACACAGTATACACAAAAAATCATTTGTTACTGCTTTCTTTAATCCACTATCATATCAACACAAGAAACCCAAAGAACGTCTCTGGTTTCGAGTGCGATGAGTGGTCGCGGCAAGGAAAACATCAAGAAAAGTGTTGTTAATAAAGGTATACCTAGCAACTCTGCTTGTGGTTGGAATTGGTCTGTTCCAAGCAATGTCATAACATCGTTTTTCCGCCAGAGCGCAGCAGGTTGATACTCCTCAAGGCCGAACGGAATTTTTCCTACCTGGTCCAAAGGCAAAGGGTGCCTGAGGGCCGCCCGCCTCTCTTCATTGAAATGCTGGGACACATTCCAAGCCCGCATGCCGACCCGTACACAAGTCTGGGTTGGGCTTTGATTTTCAAGCGCCAATGCAAAACAAACGCCAGCGTTGCGTCAGTAGCAATAAAGAACTACATACACAATCATTTAGTTTCATTCGCTTTTGTACCATTAAAAAAATAAATTTAGTTTTCGGAAACGGTATCAACTAGAATCTTTCTTTCTTTCTTTCTTTAAATCCCTGATTCGCACCTTGTAGCCAATGATTGTAATCAACGCAAAGATTTATGGTCAGTTGCAAAACACAAAAGGCAATTTAAATGACAAGCTGGACAAGATTAGCGAGATAGAATCGATTTGTGATGGAAGTAATTTTTTAAAACCATTAAAACCAAAATGGTTTTGGCAGAAAATATGAATAATCACTATTTTTCCAACAGCATTTTGTTGAAGAACATGTTGTTTCTTGTGTAACCAAATAGTGAGCTCTTATGCTCGAGTTCGATCCCAGCTCACGCCAAGTGAGCTTTGTAGAGGATAAACACCGTGTGCGTGGATTTCCTCGGTGTTCTCCCGTTTCCTCCCACTTTCTTCATTCCACCATTGCATTCATTTCTCATCATCAGCGTCTCCTTTAGCCTAGCCGGCATAACCGTGGGACCTAAAACTTAAAGATTTCATTTCATTTTTTAAATTTAGCTTCACGAGATAATTGGCAAGTGCATGAATTGAGAGGAAGTGAACTCTAGTATAGAAAACCAAATTTCTTTGGAATCTGATGTGCTGATACAGCCATCACTTGACTTGCGTCATCTGTCTCCTCATATACTTTGTGGATTAGCACCAGAGAACTTATGAACATTTTGATCTGTACAAGAGTGAGTCTGCATACATCTACAAAACAAGGATTTAGGATTTAGAGTTCTGGGTTTTCGGCATCTAAGGCCATTTAGCCCTTCACGTTTTGAGGGATGACGTTCCTCGGCGAGCATACTATCCAAGGAAAAGGAAGAAAGAATTCCACTCGCTTTCTCTCGCTTAGCAACAGCTGAACCCTTATTGGCTCAACGTGTGAGTGTGTGAGGGTGTGAGCTTTAGTTCGCATTTTTGCCACGGCTCAAGACATTTTGGCAGCACAATAGAAACGTGCCGTTTTCGCTGATCGATTTCAAATTTTCTGTAGATTGTCCAGTTTCAATTAAATATTTTTTAAAAAAAAAAAACATGACCCTTATTTCTTTATTACATTTTTCAAGGTTATACTGGAAGTGTTGAAATTTTTAAAAAAAGCATCATATCCTATGAGTTATACATTCCAACACAACACCGTTGTATACAAGTCTCTCTGCCGTTTGTTTCATGGCCAAATTATAATAAAAAACGAAGGATAACCATTTCTTCAGTCTAAGATAAATGTTTATTGTTTGGAGTGTTTTGCCCATTGACTTTATAATTACTTATGTGTGTAAATAATGTATTTGCTTATTACATACTACACGCAAGAAAAAAGAAAACACTGGTCATACATAAATTAGAAACTCCAACCAGAAGTAGGCTCAAATCTTGCAAATGGTGCTAGATATTGAAAAAATATCCCCTTTTTGACACACCTTGCTGTTTTTTATCAAGATGTCTTTCATTTGTGTCTGTAAAGGGACATGTACGGATGTTGTGAGGAATGACGACGAGATTCATGATCATATGTGAATGATGTGCTGTGTAGAGAGCGCAGGTTCAGCTAGTAATGAAGAAAAAATAAAATAAAAATCGAAGTCGAAATTACGTATTTCGTGACTTTTGAAAAACTTGCTTCTGGATGTCCGTTTGTCGAACCGTATACAGGCCACACAGTCCAACGTCACGAGGTCAAATTTTAAACCGAAGGTGTACATGAGATTGTCTAAGTTTTATTAGTATTTGAACAGGATGTTTTATTATTATTTTCCCTCTCTCATCAATAAATAAAGATAGTTTACTTTCTTGTAAAAATAGGATGAACTTTGTTATAACATTACGGATATTAACTTATGAACGAATACAAAATGTTCCATTAAACTATTTGAAACTTTTTATTATTGAAACAGTTATAAAATGATTACAGTGTACAAAGGTTCTTGTTTAGAGCTGTATTTGTTGGCATCTTTAGCAGCAGCCTGAATATTGTTTTTTTTTTTTTTTTTTTTTTTTTTGTTTGTTATACTGGCCCAAAAGTTTGTATAGACCCCTGCATTGATAAAGTATAACATTCTAGCTTATAGGTTTATTTGTTTCGGATGTTGCGAGCTTAAGATATAAGTAAAAATACATTAAGAACAAATAAGAAAGAAACTAAACGGCGTGACAAACATTTTATCATTTGAAGGTGGCGCTCCAAGTTCCCTTTAAATGCTACTAGCAAATGAGAGGCCAGCGATATTGCCACGTTTACTTTGTACACGTCCACGTCTATCCTCTGCCACCTGATCGCGCTATAGTTCGTTTGCTTAGCCATAGCCACACCTTTCTTTACTTCTCGGCAACGTCGCGTCAGAGCTTGCCTTTCATTCGTTTAGCTGAAATGCCAAGATGCTTGTCACAGGCTTCAAGTCTACCTGATGGATAACAATAAGAAATGATATAAAAAAAACAATGAGTTTACTGTATACCGACTTTTGGGCCATTCTGTATAACTCTGCAAGTGTAGTCAAAACTCATAGCGATTTGTAATTAAGATTGCACTAAAGTTAAACTATATCCAGTGGCGGCTCCAGAGTTCTATAGCAGAGAAGTCATATCTACAACGGCGGCGAAATCGCCTTTGTATCTCCTCTCCTGCAAAATCAATCCTCGTCTTCTGACATGGGCACCCAAAGAAAAATTTCTAGCGGAGCATCTCCCGGGTTGCTATATTACATCAGATGGTGCCGTAATATAGGTGAGAAAATGTGCCATCCCCGGGCGGCCTCCTGCTCCCCTTGAGGTGCCCATGTCTTCTGAGCCTATAGCGGTTTTTCACCTTGAAGCCATTCTTTAAATTCTAATGTGAGGTGCAAATAGTAGAGAAAATAACGAATTTGATATTACATAACCATATATTCAGCGTATGCCTTACGTACGGAATTATTTAACTTAACTGTAAATACTTTCTGAAGCACAAAAAATTCAAGCTACTCAAAACATGGAAAATAGTTTCTGTTGTCAATACTGCTGCAGCTATTTCTTCAAAATGAACTTCTCAATTGATTCTGTAAATAAAAGATAAAAATAAAAAAATGTTACTTACCCATTAATATAGATTATATAATTATTACAATTCAATTTGAAACAAATACACAAAAACTAACTAATTATGAAAAGTTAAGTTGTTTCATTTCTGAATATTTATAATATTTATTAACTTATAAAATAGACACAAGACAATATCTTCATAATGCATTGAAATTTAAGTATTTATTCGACTTCGGTCGTTTGTGAAGTAAATGACAACTCATTCGATCATTCATTTCCAGTACCAGAACGCAAACCTAATGTTTAACGTTTGGATTTGAATTAGTGTTGTAAAAAAACGGTTTTTTTTTCTGTGAAGTTTTTTTCAATAAAAAACATCGTTCTTTTTCATGTTTTTTTTCAAATGTCTGTTTTTTTTCTGGCAACTATTATTTATTGATTTACGTCGCAGATTATTCAAATAATCAACAGAACTTGAATCGAAGCCCTCGTAACTTACAAATCTTTTGTTTCTTTGCACCTATATACTAGCAAAATTGTGTGATTATTCCTTTCGGCCCCAGGTCATTTTTGGCATTGTGGCTATCTTTTGGTGTAAGTTGCATTGCAGTGTTGCCAATGGGTGGGAAATTACTGAGGGAAATGTAGGGGTAATAATTTTTAAAAAATTCCGTAACCGAATTTCAAAATTTTTTGTATCTAGTACCACTGCTGCTATATGGGTTCAAGTCGCCTAAAAAAATCTTTGGTGTGTTGACAAGGTACAGTGAAATCCTGAAGTCGCTTGCTTCCATCCAAAGAGGAAAAGAAAAAAAATTATGTCATACACATGAAATTTTGACACTTTTTACGCCTCACAAGCAAAAATCAAATATGCCGGGGCTACACTTCTCTAATTATCCTATTGAAACTTTTTATGCTGCGTTCTGTAGGGCAAAGAGGAAGCTTTCAAGTAGTGGTACGTTTGTTTCAATGTAGCCAGTAAGAGGGTAATAATAGAGGGGGAAAAGAGAAATTTTCCGAATTTTTCACCTAAAAGCGGGAATTAATTGTTTTGGCTGGAAACACAGCCATCAGACAGACGAAAACTATCTGAAAATAGCCCTAAGTACTCCAAAAATATATCCTACAAGTATCATGGCGATACATAACAAAGTAAGCATGAAATTTAAAAAAAAAAATCTCATTCTACCTCAGAAATTCACCATTTTCTTACCATTTACAGAACATGGTTTATTATAAACCTCAACTGTACTTTCCCTAATTATTCTAGTG
Organism: Thermobia domestica; assembly: GCF_964235325.1. Lineage (NCBI taxonomy): Eukaryota > Metazoa > Arthropoda > Insecta > Zygentoma > Lepismatidae > Thermobia > Thermobia domestica. The sequence continues at coordinate 268,173,085 of NC_137462.1, forward strand.
AAACTTTTTATGGTGCGCTGTGTACGATAAGGATGAGACTGTGAGACACTGGTATGTGTGTTCGAATGTAGCCAACAAGAAGGAAATAATAGAAATAAAAAAGGGATTTTTTTTTCAAAATTTGCCCTAAAATCTGGAATTAAAATTTTCTGTAGCTGGCAACACTACTATCAGTCACACACAAACTATCTTAAAATAAGCTTTGGTATCCCTCTAATATATCCTGCAAGTATTGTGACGATATCTAATAAAGTAAGCATGTCAATAAAAAATATCTCATTCTACCTTTAAAAATATCACAGTTATCTTCCCAATTAGAGAACAAGGTCTACTGTACTTCCCCTAATTATCCTATTGAAACTTTCTATAGTGCGTTGTGTAGAGCAAAGACGAGACAGATACTGGTACGTTGGGTCTAATATAGCCAACAAGAGGGAAATAATAGAGACAAAACTGATAATTTTTCCAAAATTTCCCCCTAAAATCTGGAATTAAAATTTTCTGTAGCTGGTAACACTGGTACCAGACAGACACAAACTATCTTAAATTAAATAATGGTACACCACTAATATATACTACAAGTATTATGACGATATTTAAGGAACAAAACTTATAATTACCAAAAATATATTACTGTAAACAGAAAAGTAGGGAAAAACTAGAAAAACCAAGGGTTAGAACCTAAATACGAATTTTTCGTGCGTTCCCTAATTACCCCATTGTAACGATCTGTACTTGCGTTTGTTAAGTAAGGACAAATGTTCGATTGGCGTAAGTTGACTTGCACTCGGACGTATAGGTACGGATTTATAAACAAAAATTTCTAATTTTTTCCCCAAATTTAGGAAACTTTAATTTCCCTTATTGGTAACACTGCGCGCAGGCCCGTCCAATTGATGCCAACAGTTAGGTATCCATCCGAGGTATCTACTTGGGAAGTATAAGGAGGTCTTTCTACAACGAAGGAAGCTACAGGGAAAAAAGAAGTAAAGGAAATTCGAAATTAGAAAATTCTCGAATTTTTGACTGGGGTGAAATTTGAGAAGGAAATTCGACCCCAGAAGAAAAAAAAATAATGTGATAAACTATAGTCCAACTATATTTTGCATGAATAATATCCCTTTATATTAATTAGTGTCCACACAGGAGCGGATTAAACAAATGACACACCCGTGTGTGCCACTTTGGCTACCTGGGCCACCGAGTATACATTTGACTACTAACTCGTGTTGTAGTTATAGTCACGACTAATAATAATATCATTGTTGTAAACAATAACTTTATAAGGAAAATTTTCTCTCCTTTTTACATCTTAGTTCCAACACTGTTGGTGAGAAATGCAGGGTGTTTCAAAATGAATTTTGGGGTTTTAAGTCTTCGTAGTACTTATTACATTTTACGTACAATTATAAGCAATACATCAGGTAAAAGAGCACCTCAAACAGTCTTTGGTACAAGTGTTCAATGTGAGATTCATTTGTCACACGGCACACATCTAGTCGATAGGCGAGAAAGGCCCAAAAAAGTTTCCGCCATATGGCACAAAACACATTCAATTTAGGGGAGTCTCCTTTCAAGTGTACCATCTCCTGAGGATTTGCTGACGGCCAGATACAAACATTATGAGGTTCACATTAGCTCTTAGGTGAAATGTCGACTTATCACTGAAGACAACACGATCCAGAAAATCTTCATTGTTATGCAGCAATATTTCACTGCGAAATTGGCACGTAAACCGTAGTCTGTAGGCTTTAGACCTGTAGCAACTGCAAAGGATAAGGACGTAGTTGCAAGCGTCTCCTCAATATTCTTCACACAGACCGTTGCACTGTACAGATTCAGTCTTTATTAAAACACAAAAAACTTTCTGCTCTCTAGTCTACGTCTTTGCTGCTTGCTCTTTCTAACGGCAGACAGAAGAAACAATGCATGTACATGCGTGCGTACGAAACTGTTTGAGTTGCTCTTTCATTTGATATAATATTTATAATTGTAAGTTAATTGTAATACATACTACAAAGTTTCAAAACCCTAATATTAATTTTGAAACACCCTGCATTACTTCACATTGTGTCATCCTATATTCATGTCTTTTATATACATGTCATCAGGGCCGGTCCTAGTCAATTTGTTTCCCCATGCAATGGCATAATTTGCCGCCTCCCCCTTTCTCCAGAAAGAACAAATCTTAAAAGTCATCATTTTAAGTATGCTACTCCAGCATGAACAACAAAGGTGAGGGTAAGTGCAGTTGCACTCAGAAAGGCTTAAATACTTACTAAAAATGCAATCCCGTTGTGTCTTTTTTAAATATTAATCTATTACGTTAATGAAAGATAAAGCAAACACACCTGCAGAGGAAAGATGGTAATCCTTTTTATAGAATTCACTATCGAGCTTCAATCTCAATGTATCAGTTTGCAATTCCAGTGCAACTAGTTCTTTTATCTTTATTTCTTGATTTCTCTTCAATATCTGTTAACTTTTTTTTAAAAAAAAAAAAACTAGTTACTATCTCCAATGATAAGGAACTTCTTTCTGACAAAAACAAGACTAGTTGTCATATCAAAACTGTGATAACTTACTAAATGGAACAGATATCCACTACTATTCGAGAACTGAATTCTTGCATTTGGCAACAATCAAGCGATTTGTGCTCGGATTTATTCGACCATTTGCTTTAACGTTGTCCATGTGGCCTTAAACTAATGCAACCTAAACATAATTTATGAATGTAGTATTCAAATAGGTCAGCTTAGTAAATGTAACTACCATCATCATGAAGTCTGTTTCCAACAAGAAATATTTAATTTAAATAATATACTTATGACAGATTTTACCGGACCATCCAAACTTGCCGCTCCACGCAAATGCACGTGTTGCATATATGGTAGAGCCGGCTCTGCATATCATATATATCTAGTCGAAAAATTATTTATATATGACATTTAGAAAAATACTATTAGGCAAATTAGTATTAGACAAGTTATTTGAATTTTATACTGTTCGTGACATTATTTTCGTACTTATTAAAGGCCTGCTTTCACGAAAAAACAAAATTTCATTTCTACTTTTATTTCTTAGTTGATATTGATGAAAACTGCTGAAACCCGAATTGTTAATAGGTATGGCATTCATGTAAATTGTAAAATATTTGTAGCGTATCAGTATCTAGCGTTTAATTCATGTTGCATTTTACGGTGATTATACCTACATAAGAATATTTAATACTTAAATAGACGTAAGATGCATTAGAAATGACTATTTGAAAAAAAAACGAAATTTAGAAAAAAAACGAGAGGCAATGTTTTTTTTCTAAAAAAACGTACATTTCTGAAAAAATACGAACGGTTTTTTTTTCTATTTACAACACTAATTTGAATCACACGTGCAACGGGAATCGAACCGTGGTATCCCAATCGAAAGACGTGCTTGCTCACTATATATCGATGAGAAAGCTCCAAAATATGCATGAAAATCCTCGAAACTACCGGGGAGCAAATTTACCGAACTCTCAGGGAGTGTTCTCCGCTACTTGCGCAATATATACATTACGTGAAATGTATTTAAAAATTATTTTATTTCTTCATAGTACTTTATATGTGAGCGTCGTAAAGAAAACACAACCATGTAGGGTTGCCAACTGGCCGGCTTTTCACCGGCCTGGCCGGAAATATTGCTGTTATTTTAATGAAAGCCAGTGACCGGTACAAATTTCATACCAGCCTCTTTATGACCGGTTTTTCCAAATTTGTATCTGGTTCGAAGCAATTTCAGTTAGTACTAAGTATAGATTTTAAAAAGTAACTTTCATCCTGTAAATTCAAAATTGTCACCTTTCAACATCTATCAACGATTAATATATTTTGTTCATCTGTTTTGATAACTTTAAAGAGATTACAGGAACTGTATCAGGGAAAATTTGAAATTTACTTGTAAGGCATTTTATACATTTATTAAGAGAAAACAAGGACTTCTTAAAGCAATTTCCTGTAGCTGAAGTATACGTTTAAAGAATAAATTTCATTTCCCAAATCCAAAATTGTCACGTAAAGATTAATATAGTTTTGTTAATCTGTTTCGATAATTTTAAAGAAATGGCACTTACTGGTAAATACAATAGAATGATCAATGCCGATTTGTTTCTAATTTATAGTACAATGTATCTATTAAGGTTATTAGTAAGTGTACAAAGGATATGCAGAATACAGGTGCTAATGTACTTTTGTTCACGATAGTACATTTCCTTCCCATGGGTGGGTCCGAACAGAGATACTTTACACTTAGACCTATATCAATAGGGAATTTTGATGGGGTGTCTTTTTTTTGTTTTCCAGAGTTGGCAACCCTACAACCATGTCTCCGTGAAACGATATGAGTCATTCTTTCTCCCACGACTAGCAGGTCTTTCCTTCTATACCCACCTTCATCGTGTGGAGTATGTGGCGCGCAAAACCAGCACAAAGCTAAAGGGCTCCACCGTCCTGCCCACCTCATCTCTTCGTCCGCCAGCTGCAAGGAGGTAGTAAACAAGTTCCTTACCGTCACATTGAAAGTGTGATTACATATATAATACAGGATTTATCAAAAAGGATTGTACAACTTTGAAAACTTATATTTATTTATTTAGTTATCTTACAGACATGGTTTTGGTGTCATCAACCACCAGATGCAGCTCAGAGGCCATTTTATACTTGGTATCTAACAAAAACAATAACAATTGAAAGGAGTTCGGAAGGTTTCGACCAGAGCTTGTTTAGTAGATACCATTTGCCTGGTAGGACTGACGAAAACCCTGGAAAACCCCCATGAGGGTGGTCAGCAGTGGGAATCGAACCCACGACCTCCCGAATGCGAAGCCAACGCTCTAGCACTTGAATTACTTCGCTCGGTTTGTAGCAAAATACACCAAGTTTGGACTCACGTAATACACTAGTTCAGAAACAAGCCACCGCAAGCGTTAGCGGCAGTTGTAGCAAAGATGGCTGCTTTTACTGGTCCCGAGTGGGCTAGCTGTGTGTTTTGGTTTGAAGAATCCAAGTCTGCGACAACTGTACAATGTAATTTTCGTACAAAGTATGGGAAAGATCCTCCCAGTAGGCCTACTATTTATCAGTGGCATAAGTGTTTTATTGAAACTGGATGATGGGTAAGGCACAACACATTTTCAGGTCGTCCCCGTACGTCTGAAGACGTTGTAGAGCAAGTGAGCCTTCAGATGGAATGTGTAACGCATCACCAATGGAAACCACATTGAACCTTTCTAAGTATAAGGCAAAAAAAACTTGATGCATTTTACTACAAAATGACACCAAAACCTTGTTTGTAAGCTAAATAAATAAATACAATTTTCAAATACAATACAAAATGACATCAAAACCTTGTTTGTAAGCTAAATAAATAAATACAATTTTCAAATACAATACAAAAGGACACCAAAACCTTGTTTGTAAGCTAAATAAATAAATACAATTTTCAAATACAATACAAAATGACACCAAAACCTTGTTTGTAAGCTAAATAAATAAATACAATTTTCAAATACAATACAAAAGGACACCAAAACCTTGTTTGTAAGCTAAATAAATAAATACAATTTTCAAATACAATACAAAATGACACCAAAACCTTGTTTGTAAGCTAAATAAATAAATACAATTTTCAACTACAATACAAAATGACACCAAAACCTTGTTTGTAAGCTAAATAAATAAATACAATTTTAAGATACAATACAAAAGGACACCAGAACCTTGTTTGTAAGCTAAATAAATAAATACAATTTTCAAATACAATACAAAATGACACCAAAACCTTATTTGTAAGCTAAATAAATAAATACAATTTTCAAATACAATACAAAATGACACCAAAACCTTGTTTGTAAGCTAAATAAATAAATACAATTTTCAAATACAATACAAAATGACACCAAAACCTTGTTTGTAAGCTAAATAAATAAATACAATTTTAAGATACAATACAAAAGGACACCAAAACCTTGTTTGTAAGCTAAATAAATAAATACAATTTTCAAATACAATACAAAATGACACCAAAACCTTGTTTGTAAGCTAAATAAATAAATACAATTTTCAAATACAATACAAAATGACACCAAAACCTTGTTTGTAAGCTAAATAAATAAATACAATTTTCAAATACAATACAAAATGACACCAAAACCTTGTTTCTAAGCTAAATAAATAAGTAGATACAATTTTCAAAATTGTAAAGTCGTTTCTGATAGACCCAGTATAAAGGCAAGCATTTGAAGGCTCTTTGGCGCGCTAACGTCAGGAAGAGCGAAGTCAGAACAAGTGAATAAAGCGTAAGAGGAAGCATCGTGGGTTACGATATGTTGCCAAATCTCTCATGGACATCAAACTCCGTATTAAAAATAAAGCTTTTATTCGGTCGCTCCTTATTCCGATACAGGAATTAATGTTCATAATTACCTTTTTATTAATTATTATTTTCCAAATTAATTGGAAGGGCATGTGACTTTGTGATAGTATTATAGAGTCGCTTCTGATTACATTGATCCCAACCATGGTGGAAAGACTACAAGGTGGTTGCATGCGCATGTCGCCTGGAGCGCTGTCGTAGCTGTGACGTCTCCTGGTTTGCAAGGGACAACGGGAAAAAGCGCGGCAAGTGGAAATTCTTTGTTACTTTGTTCTTTTAAATGATATCGAGAATGCCTAACCGTGCAGTGTACGGCAGTAGTAATTATTACAGAAAAACTAAGGGAACTAATATAAAATACTTTAGATTTCCTTAAAAAGAGGGGAAAGTCTTCAGAAATGGATTTTAGCTTGCAGGCGACAGAGCAAAATAAACCTAAAATATGGTAAGTTTTACATCAAAGTAATAAATAAATGCAATGTTAAATGAAATTATAAAAAAGTGATTTCATTATGTAGTTTCTTTTTAGTATTAATAGTATGTAATAATAGTAGGACTACAGTAGCTTGTGTTGATTCTGCATACAAAAATCAAATAGTACGATTTAAAAAGACGAACTTTGAGGCAAGATACGGATTCGAAATCATGAGGCAGGGGAACCGACAGAGGTGATCATTTCTATCATCATTTCCTTCTACATAAGATATTGAGATAAACTTTTCCCAACAGAGGCAGGCATGTAACTCGAGAAGGGAGTCACGATGATCTAGGGGGCATTACCTCCCTCGAGTTACGCATATGGAGAGCATTGAACGCGTGAGTAGTAGGGACCGACGTTGGCGCGAATGACTCATCCTCACTCTCTTTCATGACCGGGGTGAAAGGTCAATGACCTGGCCCGGGGTCAATGACCTAGGGGTACCTAGGACCACCCCTCTAAATTTTGGCAGGGGTACCTTGGCCCACCCCCTAAATTTTGGCAGAGGTACCTAGGACCACCCCCCTTAAATTTTGGAAATTGCCAAATCTAAAAATTGGGTGTGGTAGCCTAGGACCATAGTATGTACCTCTATCAGTATTGAGTGTCTATGTCGTTCCCTTTCATGGGTAAAAAATTGCCAAAAATTCAAATTTCGGAGGTTTTTGACCTAATTTATCCTCTTTGATGAGGTGTTATTACCCTATATGGTTATATGGACATATACAGGGGTCCATTACCTTTCATAAGACATGGGTATATTAATGCACCCCTTGAAAAATTTGGGAGGGGTACCTTGGCCCACCCCTTAAATTTTAGAAATTGCCCAATTTAAACATTTGGTATTATAGTATAGGACCCTAATATGTATTATGATAAATTTGGATGGTCCACCTCGTTCCCTTTTAGGGGTATCAAATTGCCAAAATATAAACGTAAGCAATACGTAGTACCACGTGTTTGGTTTTGACCTAAGTTATCCCCTTGGATGAGGTCCTATTACCTTATATGTTTATATGAGCATATACAGGAGTCTATTACCTTTCATAAGACATGGGTATATTGGTGCACCCCTTTAAAAATTTGGGAGGGGTACCTTGGCCCACCCCTTTATTTTTAGAAATTGCCCAATTTAAACATTTGGTATAATAGTATAGAACCCTAGTATGTATCACTATAAATTTGGGTGGTCCACCTTGTTCCCTTTCATGGGTACAAAATTACCAAATTTTAGTACAACCACGTGTTTGGTCTTTTGACGTAATTTATCGCGTTTGATGAGGTGTTATTATCCTATATGGTTATATGGGCGTATACAGGGGTTCATTACCTTTCATAAAACATGGGTATATTGGTGCACCCCTTGAAAAATTTGGGAGGGGTACTTTGGCCCACCCCTTAAATTTTGGAAATTGCCCAGTTTAAACATTTGGTATAATAGTATATGACCCTAATATATATTACTATAACCTCGTTCCCTTTTAGGGGTACAAAATTGCCAAATTTTAGTACAACCACGTGTTTGTTTTGGCTCAATTTATCCCCTTGGATGAGGTCCTATTACCTTATATGATTATATGGTTATGTATATTGGTTCATTCCCTATTATAAGACATGGGTATATTGATGCACCCTTTAAAAATTTGGGGGGGTACCTTGGCTCATTCACTCAGTTTTAGAAGTTGTTTAATATAAGCATTTGGTATCATAGTACATGTCTTCAATATGTACCACTATAAATTTGGATGGTCCACATCGTTCCCTCTCATGGGTAAAGAACTACAAAAAATCAATTTTTCGGAGGTTATTGACCCCTATTTAGCATGTTATATGGGTATGTACAGAGGTTTATTACCTTTATATGTTTATGTTCCCTTTTAAATTTGGGAATTATCAAATAACAAAATTCGGTAAACGTTTTCTAGGACCCATTGTAGATGTTGATGTTCCTCTTATGGCCAAATATTCAAAATTTAAATGTTATTGACCGGCTTTATTATTGAATAAGTACAGGATTTATTACTTTTTTCATAAGACACAGGTGTATTTGTGTACCAATCTTAAATTTTGGAAGGGGTACATTTCTTATTGTCGTATCAATAATTGGTAATTGTTCTTAAAATTGGATAGTATCTCATTCATTGGGTAAATCATTATGATCACGTGATCGGTTATTGACCTATGATGGGATTAGGAGTCCAGGACATTGGTACATTGAAACTTTGTAGGATAATTTGATAATGCGTCATTGGTTTTGATTATTCCCGCCAAATATAAACGTAAGCAAGACGTTGTACCACGTGATTGTCCTTGATGAGGTAGTGTACAGGGATTCATTTCCTTTGTTGTGGTACTTCTTAAGTTTGAGTACACACACACTTCTAGAAAACAGTTGGTTCTACTCAGGTAAACAATTGACGGACATTATTGACCTTATTGAACATATAATGATATGATTAACTCTAAGACTTAGGTATATCAAGAGAAGTATTCTTTAAATTTGGGAATGGTGATAAACAGAATTTTTACATAAGGTGCGAAATTTGAAACAATACATTGAACTTTAGTCACAGCTCATAGTCTAAGATCATTGGTGGTGATTGATTTGACCTTGAGCTTTAGAAATCTGATAGCTAACCTTATTGAATCTTATGACTCATAGACGAAAGGCAATACATGCTACAACAGTTTAAAATTTAATCATAAGGTGATGTAATCTGACACTAGCAAAGTTATTGTTAATGCAATTTGATTGGATGATCACTATATTTCCTGCAATCTGATTGGTTGATCACTATCTTTCGTGGAAATCTGATTGGTTGATGATTTTCAAATCTTTGCTGTATTCAGTTTTAAGTTTTGTTTAACATTTAAAAATCTTGGTTTCGTTCAACATTTTGCACTCACTGATAAATATGATCAAAACCGTTTATTTGTTAATCGAATAGTTAAAAACCGGATAACGTTTGACGGTTAACCGTGAAACGTAAAATTTTTAGTTTGAAATTTTTTTGTTTGAAACTTTTTGTTTGAAAATTCTTGCTTTCAAATTTTTGTTTGAATTTTTTGTTTCAAAATTTTGTTTGACATTTTTTTGACAACTTTTGTTTCAAAATTTTTTTGTTTAAAAATTTTTCGTTTGAAATTTTTAAAATTTTTTTCGTTTCAAAATTTTGTTTAAAATTTTTGTTTGAAATTTTTCGTTTCAAAATTTTTTCGTTTGAAATTTTTTGTTTGAAAATTTTTGTTCGAAAATTTCGTTTAAAATTTTTTTGAAATTTTTCGTTTCCAAATTTTTTGTTTGAAATTTTTTGTTTCAAAATTTTGTTTGAAATTTTTTTCGCTTCAAAATTTTGTTTGAATTTTTTTCGTTTGAAATTTTTTGTTTGAATTTTTTTTCGTTTCAAAATTTTGTTTCAAAGATTTTTGTTCTAAATTTTTGTTTCAAAGTTGGGTTTGACATTTTTAAAAGTTTGTGCACTTATTAGTAAAGAACTGGAACTGTTTAGAACAAAAACCTTTGACAACATTGTGGTGCAATAGTACACGTCAGAACCTGGGGTTGTACTTGAAATGAAAAAACACAATTCATTGAAATGGATCATTTTATTACACTCCACATACATCCATACCAGATAGTGGTTCTGGATATTGTCGATACAATGTATTTTGAACTTCGTGCACTAGTTTGTCTTTAGCATATAATTTTAATTCCAATTGAAGTCTTTTAAGGTCTAATGCGATATTAATTGGTGGAAACTCAATGTCCATTTGATCACAAATAAACTGTTTATCAATACAGGTATGCACCCACGAACGATGTTGACAACCATCACAATATCTAGATACATGTTGTACAATATGCATGACACATTTTTCAAAATAGTACTTTTTCAGGAATATACTAGTTTTGTTGCACACTTCCACTGCATGTTTCGCACACTGAAATACGCTGATAAATTTGTTCCATTCCGTTTGCGTTAGATACACCATGTTGCGAGGGACATGGAATGTACTCTTTTTACGTAACAGCACCATCTTCTCTTCGAGGACTGTACGCAGCACCACTTCATGATTTGAGCCTAATGATTTGACTATGGTCACATTTAGCTCATCATGAAAATAATCGTTGATTTGGTCGATTCGTGAACATAATATTTGCCATTCTTCAAAGGTCAGTTGTACACCAAATTGTTCTGCTTTGCCCAATCGAATTACTGGTTCAAATGTTCTAGCACTGATACCAATCATCACATGTTTTGTTTGAAATATATTTATTGGATAATAGCTTGCGAAGATAAACTCTTTATCGTTAGAAGTACACATCTTTCCTCCTGAAAAGCACTTGCTCAAATGATTTCGTGGGATGACACTGTATTGGTTGATTTATAGTTATTGCTGACGTCATTGGTAAGGAATGTGCTGACATTTGAATTCATGATTTCATCACAGTTGCTGACGTCATGCCGACCAACCAAATTCATACAACTACGGCTGACGTGATTGGAAAGAAATGTGCTGACGTTTGAGTTCATGATTTCATCACAATTGCTGACGAATCTGGCTGTGTACTAAATTCAAGTTGATGACTTCGACCCAAGAATCCTTTGTAACATAAAGATACAGATCCAGTATTTAAGAAACGTAACAGTTCTTGTTTTGATGCTTCCATGGGTAAATATCTTGCTGGTAAAATTATATTCTTACCATTTTCAAGCTTCACTACGATTCTTAATCCAAACTCTGTAGGGATCATTTGGCTAGCTAAGATTCTATAAGGTACATTCTGTTGTAAATCAGTAATCTTGGTAAATGATTTCATCACATCACGCGTGTTTAGAAACTGCAGACAAGTAGCCATGATGATGTTATCATGAATACTAACTCGAACGATACTTATATATGATGAAAAACTGATGACGTTGCATTATCATGTTCTGACGTGTACTATTGCACCACAATGTTGCCAGAGGTTTTTGCTCTAAACAGTTCCGGTTCTTTACTAATGAGTGCACAAACTTTTAAAAATGTCAAACCAAACTTTGAAACAAAAATTTAGAACAAAAAATCTTTGAAACAAAATTTTGAAACGAAAAAAATTCAAACAAAAAATTTCAAACGAAAAAAATTCAAACAAAATTTTGAAGCGAAAAAAAATTTCAAACAAAATTTTGAAACAAAAAATTTCAAACAAAAAATTTGGAAACGAAAATTTTCAAACAAAAATTTTAAACAAAATTTTGAAACGAAAAAATTTTTAAAAATTTCAAACGAAAAATTTTTAAACAAAAAATTCAAACAAAAATTTGAAAGCAAGAATTTTCAAACAAAAAGTTTCAAACAAAAAAATTTCAAACTAAAAATTTTACGTTTCACGGTTAACCGTCAAACTTTATCCGGTTTTTAACTATTCGATTAACAAATAAACGGTTTTGATCATATTTATCAGTGAGTGCAAAATGTTGAACGAAACCAAGATTTTTAAATGTTAAACAAAACTTAAAACTGAATACAGCAAAGATTTGAAAATCATCAACCAATCAGATTTCCACGAAAGATAGTGATCAACCAATCAGATTGCAGGAAATATAGTGATCATCCAATCAAATTGCATTAACAATAACTTTGCTAGTGTCAGATTACATCACCTTATGATTAAATTTTAAACTGTTGTAGCATGTATTGCCTTCCGTCTATGAGTCATAAGATTCAATAAGGTTAGCTATCAGATTTCTAAAGCTCAAGGTCAAATCAATCACCACCAATGATTTTAGACTATGAGCTGTGACTAAAGTTCAATGTATTGTTTCAAATTTCGCACCTTATGTAAAAATTCTGTTTATCACCATTCCCAAATTTAAAGAATACTTCTCTTGATATACCTAAGTCTTAGAGTTAATCATATCATTATATGTTCAATAAGGTCAATAATGTCCGTCAATTGTTTACCTGAGTAGAACCAACTGTTTTCTAGAAGTGTGTGTGTACTCAAACTTAAGAAGTACCACAACAAAGGAAATGAATCCCTGTACACTACCTCATCAAGGACAATCACGTGGTACAACGTCTTGCTTACGTTTATATTTGGCGGGAATAATCAAAACCAATGACGCATTATCAAATTATCCTACAAAGTTTCAATGTACCAATGTCCTGGACTCCTAATCCCATCATAGGTCAATAACCGATCACGTGATCATAATGATTTACCCAATGAATGAGATACTATCCAATTTTAAGAACAATTACCAATTATTGATACGACAATAAGAAATGTACCCCTTCCAAAATTTAAGATTGGTACACAAATACACCTGTGTCTTATGAAAAAAGTAATAAATCCTGTACTTATTCAATAATAAAGCCGGTCAATAACATTTAAATTTTGAATATTTGGCCATAAGAGGAACATCAACATCTACAATGGGTCCTAGAAAACGTTTACCGAATTTTGTTATTTGATAATTCCCAAATTTAAAAGGGAACATAAACATATAAAGGTAATAAACCTCTGTACATACCCATATAACATGCTAAATAGGGGTCAATAACCTCCGAAAAATTGATTTTTTGTAGTTCTTTACCCATGAGAGGGAACGATGTGGACCATCCAAATTTATAGTGGTACATATTGAAGACATGTACTATGATACCAAATGCTTATATTAAACAACTTCTAAAACTGAGTGAATGAGCCAAGGTACCCCCCCAAATTTTTAAAGGGTGCATCAATATACCCATGTCTTATAATAGGGAATGAACCAATATACATAACCATATAATTATATAAGGTAATAGGACCTCATCCAAGGGGATAAATTGAGCCAAAACAAACACGTGGTTGTACTAAAATTTGGCAATTTCGTACCCCTAAAAGGGAACGAGGTGAAACACCCAAATTTATCATAATACATGTTAGGGTCCAGTACTATAATACCAAATATATAAAATGAGCAATTTCTAAAATTTAAGGGGTGGGCCAAGGTACCCCTCACAAATTTTAAAAGGAGTACACAAATGTACCTATGTCTTATGATAGGGAATAAACCCCTATACATAACCATATAACCATATAAGGTAATAGGACCTCATCAAAGGGGATAAAATCGACCAAAAACCAAACACGTGGTATAACGTATTGCTTACGTTTATATTTTGGCAATTTTGTACCCCTAGAAGGAAACGAGGTGGACCGCCCAAATTTATCATGATACATATTAGGGTCCAGTACTATAATACCAAATATATAAAATGAGCAATTTCTAAAATTTAAGGGGTGGGCCAAAGTACCCCTCCCAAATTTTTAAAGGAGTGCACAAATGTACCTATGTCTTATGATAGGGAATAGACCCCTATACATAACCATATAACCATATAAGGTAATAGAACCTCATCCAAGAGGATAAATTGGGCCAAAAAAACGTGGTTGTACTAAAATTTGGCAATTTGGTACCCCTAAAAGGGAACGAGGTGAATGAAACACCCAAATTTATCATAATACATGTTAGGGTCCAGTACTATAATACCAAATATATAAAATGAGCAATTTCTAAAATTTAAGGGGTGGGCCAAAGTACCCCTCCCAAATTTTTAAAGGAGTGCACAAATGTACCTATGTCTTATGATAGGGAATAGACCCCTATACATAACCATATAACCATATAAGATAATAGAACCTCATCCAAGAGGATAAATTGGGCCAAAAGATCACACGTGGTACAACGTATTGCTTACGTTTATATTTTGACAATTTTGTACCCCTAAAAGGGAACGAGGTGGACCACCCAAATTTATCATAATACATATTAGGGTCCGGTACTATAATACCAAATGTTTAAATTGGGCAATTTCCAAAATTTAAGGCGTGGGCCAAGGTACCCCTCCCAGAGTGCACAAATGTACCTATTTCTTATGATAGGGAATAGACACCCATACATAACCATATAAGGTAGTAGGACCTCATCCAAAAGCATAAATTGGTCCAAATGACCAAACACGTGGTTGTACTAAAATTTGGCAATTTTGTACCCCTAAAAGGGAACGAGGTTATAGTAATATATATTAGGGTCATATACTATTATACCAAATGTTTAAATTGGGCAATTTCCAAAATTTAAGGGGTGGGCCAAGGTACCCCTCCCAAATTTTTCAAGGGGTGCACCAATATACCCATGTTTTATGAAAGGTAATGAACCCCTGTATACGCCCATATAACCATATAGGATAATAACACCTCATCAAACGCGATAAATTACGTCAAAAGACCAAACACGTGGTTGTACTAAAATTTGGTAATTTTGTACCCATGAAAGGGAACAAGGTGGACCACCCAAATTTATAGTGATACATACTAGGGTTCTATACTATTATACCAAATGTTTAAATTGGGCAATTTCTAAAAATAAAGGGGTGGGCCAAGGTACCCCTCCCAAATTTTTAAAGGGGTGCACCAATATACCCATGTCTTATGAAAGGTAATAGACTCCTGTATATGCTCATATAAACATATAAGGTAATAGGACCTCATCCAAGGGGATAACTTAGGTCAAAACCAAACACGTGGTACTACGTATTGCTTACGTTTATATTTTGGCAATTTGATACCCCTAAAAGGGAACGAGGTGGACCATCCAAATTTATCATAATACATATTAGGGTCCTATACTATAATACCAAATGTTTAAATTGGGCAATTTCTAAAATTTAAGGGGTGGGCCAAGGTACCCCTCCCAAATTTTTCAAGGGGTGCATTAATATACCCATGTCTTATGAAAGGTAATGGACCCCTGTATATGTCCATATAACCATATAGGGTAATAACACCTCATCAAAGAGGATAAATTAGGTCAAAAACCCCCGAAATTTGAATTTTTGGCAATTTTTTACCCATGAAAGGGAACGACATAGACACCCAATACTGATAGAGGTACATACTATGGTCCTAGGCTACCACACCCAATTTTTAGATTTGGCAATTTCCAAAATTTAAGGGGGTTGGTCCTAGGTACCCCTGCCAAAATTTAGGGGGGTGGGCCAAGGTACCCCTGCCAAAATTTAGAGGGGGTGGTCCTAGGTACCCGTAGGTCATTGACCCCGGGCCAGGTCATTGACCTTTCACCCCGGTCATGAAAGAGAGTGAGGATGAGTCATTCGCGCCAACGTCGGTCCCTACTACTGCGTGAAAGTAGTTCAGGTTCCATTTCATTCTGGAGGTCTGCATTCCCTGTAGCTTCGGTACTAAAACGGAATGTCGCACTTCAAATTTACTAACGAATGGAAGGTTCGTAATAACGATTAACGGTTACAAAGATAAATAACAATGTATTAGATCAAGAGAATAAAGTATCCACCTACCATGTCAGAGCGACATTGTCGGGACATTTTTACACTCAGATTTTGAAATTTCTGTTCATTTTAATCATATACATATTTAGGGGCCCCCTCCAGAATTACAAAATTAAGAATGACTGCAGTAAATTTAAAAAATATGGTAGATTCTCAACCAATGAAGGAAGCACGGTGGCTCAGTGGCAGAAGGCTGACCTCTGGTGCAAGGGGTACTGGTCCGCTTCTCGGTCAAGTGAGTTTCTGGTGGACAACATCGTGTCCGTGAGTTTCTCGGGGTACTCCCGCATTCGTATTCCACCAAATTCCACATAATCATTCACTTGCATTTATCTTTTGTCTTCTTTAGTCCACGGGACAGTAAAGACAAAACTTATCAAGAAAATTAAGAAAATTATGTAATTTTATGGTTTATATGTTTTCTAGTCTAGCTGTAACACCCCTACATCGTCTTCACCTACCCCTAGTACTTTGTTTCGTGCTTGAAATAGTCAAGTTGCAATTTCTTTGTTTGAGGTGCTTTGTATATACATATTTACTTCTATATATTTTTAGAACACAATAGTATATGTAACGTTTTATTTCGTACACATGTTTAATAATACAGTTTGTTATGGCGTAAATTCTGACTCTAATATTCAGAGAACTGTCAGTTTCACCAAACCTTTTGTTTAAATAGAAATTCTATAAATAAGCGATCAGCGATTTCAAATAAGATTATTTTTTTTATAAACCAAAAATGAAAACGATGTTTAAAATATTAAACACGTGCGTCCCTGCTCAATAAAGTTTTTAACCTCAACTGAGATTCTGACGAAACTTACGTGGGAGCAACCTCTTTTAAAAAAAACTGTCCGAGCATAACAAAAATATACGTACGTGCATTTCTGTTTACGAAAACCATGAATTCTCCCTTGAGGTGTTCTCAAAATTTATATGAGGTCATGAGTAAAGAATTCTCTTTCAAGCAAAATAATAATAATAGTAAATCAAAACCGATCAATGTGTTACGAAAATATACTTGAGCATACATAAATATATAATAATGAAATGCATTAACGACACACTGTGTTATAGATTATTTAGGCCTATACATACTCGAGTGTATTACTTCAGATGTTTAAAAAAGAAAAGAAAGAAAGAAAGTAAAAGCAGAAAATGTAGTGAGTAATATTGGCTTGTTCAAGCTTCAAAGTTGTTTAACATGAACCGATATTGCTGTTTCTTTTGCTATTGTAAATATCTTCCTTTGAGTTCACTTAGCTTAAGCACGGATTTCATTACGTTTATATAATTATTGTTTGTACTAAAATTTTTACTTCGTTGAAGATCACTATAAATAGAAGAGAAGTTTGCGTGTAAGATACCAGCGAGCAAGCGCTTGTTAAAAGTTCATCTGACTCTCGCTGGCCACGTCTGAGACCAAGATGACGTCATGCGCCAGAGCGACAAGTATGTAACACTGCATTGCATCCACCTTGTAGTCTTTCCACCACGGTCCCAACCGTGGGGCTATTTGCTGTTCATGTCAGAAAAGTGCGTCCTGTGCAAGCATCAAATGTTGGAATATTCAAAACTAAACGAGGAATTTTGTTCAACATATGAGCATCAATTCTTTTCCCTTTTGCCTATCTCATTATTGTCATTACAGATACCCAACTATAGTGAGGAATACACAGGTTAAAATTGGAAGCGGAATTGTGATATGATTGAATGGTTTTAATAAGTACCAATATCATATTCGCATTGGAATCGATAGTGGAAGAACAGTGATCATAACATTAAGATATACTTCAATGCTCACAAATTATGTAAACACTTTGTTCTAAAAGTACGCGGTAGATGTTACCATTTTTTAAAGTACGGCGTATATGATGTGGTCCGTTGGAAATTACCGTTCCTGTTCAGTAACTGAGGCTATATGAGACGTGCTCCTACAGATTGAGGTGGAATCCGAATCATCTTAATGCGTTCAAATTTCAAAGCTCTCCCACCTGGAATTGAACCCAGGAATCCAAGTACCATAGGCGGCGATCTCGCTAACCATCAGACCAGCGGAAGGACTACCAGAAATAATTATGAGCTCCAGGATCAAATAAAATCGGAAACAACTTTCAAAATTGTTCTTTACTGGAGGTTAAAAATCGGAAACGATTCTAATGCTTTTACTTCCGTTTTTCACAACTAATCTCTTATTGAGAACCGTATACAAGAGTGTCCACATGGAAGACTCATGGAGCAAAATTTTTCATTGAAATTTTTAGGATAAGATCGGCAATCAGCAACTGAAACTTTGTACAAAGTGTTCATAATTTAATTCAGCAAGGGATTGATTATAAAAACCATTGAATAAATTCGAACGCAAGTGTTTTGTGAGTTGGGGATGTGATATGATTGACGAATTTGGAGATGGGGCATATCTGTATCCTTACATTTGAACAAAGGCGAAATGTCCTAAAGCTGATCTATCTGATCTTTCTCCATAAAATAGTACAAAAGGAGTTTAATTGTAAGGATCTGATATCGACACTAAATTTTTATGTCGTGACACTTAAAACTAGTGTTGATAACTCTGTCCTGTTCTATTGCAAAAAAGCAATGATCAACGTATTATTGAAGTCACCAAGCTGGAGAATATGCTCTTCTTACAACAAAATATGTATTGTTCATAAATAAATGCATATTATGAATCATCCTTCTTAGAGTATATTATTCATTTCACTTTCAAGGGATGGTTTACTGCAATAGTAGGAATAAGTTCTTCTCAAACGATTTTCGTGTTGCAACATTAACAATATTGTTCATATTTCATAAATACAGAAACATCCTTAGTTATAAAAGAGAAACATGTCAGTCTGAGCGTTATGATATCCTGGAATGTTATACAACCTTTCTTAACGTATTTGTAAAGTTGATTGTAGGAATACAAGCGACATACTTATAATAATCGGCAAACATCTCAGTTCGTCATGCTATTTCGTAATGGTAAAGGCACACAAATAGATGTCACTACCTGCGTGATTCTTGTGTATAACGAAGTTCTCGGAATAGCTGTATAGAAATATACCGGGTTATTACAAATGATTGATCCAATTTCATAAATTCCAAGTTGCTTTATTATTGGACGTATTGCATAACTCAAAAGCTTTTTGTTGTTGTTGTTGTAGGTTAGCTTCTTATTTCTGGTACGAGAGCGCAGCAGTGAGCATTTATTCAAGATGGCGACAGGCACAGAGAAAGCTTATGTTCTACTCGAGTTTCAATTCATATCAGTCTGTCCTAACAGTGCAACGATACTTCCGAACCAAGTTCAACAAAGATTCCCCAATTGCCAAGTCCATTCGGTTATGGTATGCACAGTTTACAACTTCAGGATGCCTCTTTAAGAGGAAATCAACTGGTCGGCCTACAGTGAAAAATGGTGAGCGAGTTTTGCATGAAGCCTACATAAAGCTACGAACAGAGCAAACAGACAGCTGAACATTCCAGAACTTACCATTTGGAAGATCTTGCAGAAACGATTGGAACAGATGCCTTACCGCGTGCAATTGCGACAAGTCCTGGCGCCCGATGACACAGTTACACGCTTTGAATTTTCGGCTCAGTTAGAATAAAATGGGTTTCGTGCGAAACTCATCTTCACTGATGAAGCAATTTTTTTTGTGAATATCACTAAAAAGAATTTTTGAGTTTTTCAATACGTCTGCAAAGTTTTCTGACAATACGTTTAACAATAATACTACAGTGAATTTATAAAATCGGGTCAATCATTTGTAATAATCCTGTAGTATGGAGTTTGTAGACAAATACATAATATATATATAACGTACAGCCCTTGTCCATATATATATTATGGATGTAAACGATTAGAACTTTTTAATTAAGCACGATGTACAAGGGCTGTCTAAAAAGTATCCGACCTTTGGCCAGAAAAATAGTTGCGAATACCTGACAGATTTGGGACCCTAATCCCCTTCAAAGTAGGCCCCTTGTGCTTCCACACACTTAGCCCACCGATCCTTCCACTGCTGGAAACACCGCTGGAAGTCTTCTTTTGGAATGTTGTTCAGCTCCGTCGTCGTGTTCCGCATTATGTCTTCTCTACTCTCAAAACGGGATCCCTTCAGAGGCGTCTTCAATTTTGGAAACAACCAGAAGTCACAAGGAGCCAGGTCTGGAGAGTAGGGAGGTTGGCGAACGGTTGTAATTCCATGTTTGGCTAAGAACGTGTGGATCAATTGGGATGAATGTGCTGGGGCGTTGTCATGATGGACGTGCCAATTCTTCGCTGTCCACATGTCTGGTCTTTTGCGCCGGACTGCGTCACGGAGTCGCCTGAGAACATCTTGATAGTACTCCTTTGTCACTGTTTGTCCTTCCGGTGCGTACTCGTGATGCACAATTCCACGGCCATAGAAGAAAACAGTCAGCAACACCTTGATTTTGCTTCGCACCTGCCGCGCTTTCTTCGGCCTTGGAGAATCGGGATGCTTCCATTGAGACGGTTGTTGTTTGGTTTCTGGGTCGTACCCGTACACCCATGACTCATCTCCAGTTATCACGGAACTCAGATACCCAGGATCAGTGTTAGTGGTGTCCAGAAGGTCCTGTGCAACGTCAAAACGGGTGTCTTTTTGTTCCTGAGACAACAACTTGGGTACAAATTTAGCAGCCACTCGTTTCATGTTCAAATCGTCACTCAAAATTGCATGTGCAGAATCTTTACTCACTCCAACATCTTCTGCAATCTCCCGCACTGTCAAACGGCGATCTGCCATCACCAAATTTCGCACCCGCTCAACAACAGCTGCATTCCGAGCAGTTTGGGGCCTGCCGCTACGCTGCTCACTCTCGACTGATGTGCGGCCATCTTTGAATCGGTTGAACCATTGTTTGTGTTACACCCATCGCATCTTCTCCAAACACCTGCTGAATCTTACGAATTGTTTGCCTTTGAGAATCACCCAGCCTTTGACAGAATTTGATGCGGTATCTTTGCTCAATTCGTTCAGTCATCTTGCGAGAAACACTAAATCCGACGAACATTACGAACAGCACCTCACTTCGCGACCCCCAGCTCACGACTGGCACACGCGAACGCGGTGAAAAAATTCAAGCATGCGCATTAAGGTTCCTCCTTCCACCGTGCACGGTGGCGTCGCCTGAGAATCACTACTTTGCGTGGAAAAAATTAAGGTCGGATACTTTTTAGACAGGCCTCGTATAGAGCCCAACATGGGCATGACAAATTGCATTCTTCTTGAAACAATTCAGAAGAGTAGTTTACGGATAAAAGTGAATTGCTCGGATTTATTATTTAAAGACTGAGTTTCCTCGTGACTATGTGGATAACGTATGGGCTTTTGGTGCCGGATATCCGGGTTCGATACTAGCGGGAGTTCATGTGGTTCATATCCCACTTTAAACTATACGTGCACGTCACATACGACCTCGCTGCTGCATGAGACACTAAACTTAAATAAACTCAACCAGCAATTTTTAAAGATGGCTTTGACGATTTTGAAACATAGTAATTCATGAGCATACACTTCATTACTAATCCTGAAGGTTCAATTAAATAATAATAATAATAATAAGAGTAAGAAGAAGAAGAAGAATGGAAGCTAGAAGGTTCGTTGGGTGGCCTGTATATTTGTTTTTGATTATTTTTGTCTTCTCTCCATTGAAAGCGACCAGATGCTACGAAATGGAGAAGGAAGGTTCTCCAGCTTTATAATAAAGTCACGCAATTATGCAACACAATAAATTTTAGAAGACTGCTTGATCAGCTTTTACATGATAAATTCACTGCCGCAAGCAAAGTATGAAAACATTCTAAAAATAAGCCATTGTTATTTTAATCATTTGAAGTGCGTAACTTAAATTATATTGTATACACTACATAAGCTATGGATCTAAAATGTTCTTGCAATATTCAGTTTACATCTTTAAAGATTGAATCTAAACATATTTAGCAAAAGTACTAATATAATGCACAAAGTTTGACGGAGATAAGAATGGTAGTCCGATACTGTAACTGCTTCCATTTGCAAACGTAATATTAAGTGATAGTATAGGTTCATTTGTGATTTCGTGAAAAGCAAAAGCCCACCTCATTTTAAAATAAAATATAAAGAGTTTTTTTTTTTTTTTTAATGTGGCATTTTCTCTTCTTTAGAAGGGATAGGTTAAGCATAACGTATTTCTGTCGGTACTTGTTTACTCATTTCTGGTTGATTCCAAAGACGTGAGGAATATATGGTACTTACAATGCTAATATTTTGTTGTGCAAATTTATTGTGCCGATCCATGCATGAATTCATTGCATTATACTTCTTTTTCAGTAAATCGACCTTTTGTATCTTAAACAATCACCTTTAAAGCATGGACTTGCATTCTCTGTTTACTTTAGGGGACATCAGTATAAGTACACGGTAGTAACTATTGTAGAAAAGACACTAAACAAACTGTGCAGGTTATAAACAGCCTATGAAAAGCTCGAATGCTATCTAACTGACTCAGGGCAAAAACGCAGCATGGTGGCTCAAGCGGTAGCGAGAGCGTGCGTCCGTTGGGAGCTGGCGCGTCAGCGAAGGTGGAAGGTTTTCCAAAGTAACTAACGTAAATTTCATGATCAACTGGATCCCTTTACTCCCGGATATTTTTACAGATGCGTGTCATGCATTAACACATGGATTCCAGAACTTCACTAGCTACCTTATGGGCCAATCTGTGTGTAACAGTTTCGATTTTTATCAATGTATTTTTACACACATACGTATCTCACAGGTAAGAACATAAAATATTTAGATTATTCACGCACCAGATACCAGTTGGCTTGTGTATAGCCCGCTCCCCCCAGCAGGCACGTAGGCAAGGGGTGGGTCCGGGGGGTCCGGACCCCGCCCCCTTCGAGACCAGGAATAAAAAAATTAAGGAAGGATGAAACAAAAAGAAACAAGAAATAGGAAGAATCAGCGTTAAAAATAAAAAAAGCTAAAAATAAAAATTATTTTTCATTATCACTTCTCTGCAGTATCAAACATATTATTTGAGAAACAGTTTTCTGCTCCTTTAACTTGTCACTTGGAACAGACAGCAGTTGACGGAATAATAAAAACAAAAAAGTTATGTGGAAAGAAAGTTCTAGTAACATTTGATTCAACAGAGAAAGGAAACCATATATTATAAAATATTTTGCATTATTGGATACGTGCTTTTTTTTTTTAAATAGTTGATGTCATAATGAAAGGAATATTGTTATATTTGGATGAACAGAAGAAGGAACGTAGATATTGTAAAATATTTTTTTGGGGGGGGGGCGTGGTGGCTCAGTGGTAGAGCGTTCACCTCCGGTGCTTGGGGTCCCTGGTTTGGTTCCAGCTCGCGCCGTGTGGACTTTGTGGTGGACAAACACCGTGCTCGTGGGTTTTCTCGGGGTTGTCCCGTTTCCTCCCACTTTCTTCATTCCACCTTTTCACTCATCTCTTATCATCACCGTCTCCTTTAGCCTAACCGGCATAACCGTGGGACGTAAAACGTAAAGATTTCATTTCATTTTCATGTCAAATCTTTTTTTAAATATTCTTTTATTCGAGATTTCTTCATAGTTGGTTACTAAAATACTCACTAACATGTCCTAATTTTAAAGTCTTAACAAACTAATATATGTTGCTATTAAAATAGTTTAAATTGATCAACCCCTTGGTGTGATAACAACATTTCGTGTCAAACTCCCCTCCCCTTCATTACGAAATCCTGACTAAACGAACCAATATATGTTACCAGTAAAATAGTTTAGAATAATCGAACTCTGGTGTGATAACCATAGTATTTCATTTTCGGACCCCTTCCCCTATTACGAAATCCTGGCTACGTGCCTGCCCCCAGTTCTCTGTCACCAGAACTGGAAGAGTCACTACTACTGCTACTACTACTACTACTACTACTACTACTACTACTACTACTACTACTACTACTGCTGCTGCTGCTGCTGCTACTACTACTACTACTTATATCAGGAACAGAACCCAACCAACACCTGCGGGGCTTCTAACCCGTTCCTACTACTACTGCTACAACAACAACAACAACAACAACTACTACTACTACTACTACTACCGCTACTACTACTACTACTACTACTACTACTACTACTACTACTACTACTACTACTACTACTATTACTACTACTTATACTAAAGCTTCCTTACCACAAGATTTACACCTTAAATCTTTATAACATGCGATTCCGATTCATTATGAACTAATATGAATCGTTAGAATCACTATGATTCGTTAAAAATCACTGGGGGAGCGGGCTATATCGTAGCCACGGCTATATTCAATCCCACTAGTTTATTAAAATATTATTACAAATTTGTTCTGTAAATTTTACAAATTTGTGGATCCATACAGTAAATTTGCAGGTATTTTGTATTGACTTATAAATTCTATAAAAAAGAGAGGGCTTTAAAGACCAAAAAGGTCGAAGTTAAGGAACAGAAACATATTTACATGAAAATATAGTGAAATACACACAGGCTAATGCTTCTTCCTTTATCTGTCAGATGTATCGTTTGGAATCGAAAATGAGTTTAGATCCTTGCATCTAGGTTAATTAGGAAAGTGACGAAATCACGTAAATCATACGTTGCATAAAATCCAAGACAGCTACAGGACTTCTGTCGTTATGAAGTATTTCTTATCTTCAATGGAATTACAATAAAATTACACAGCTAGTGTTTAAATATATGTTCTGTGGTTCAAAACAATCAAACAATAAAAGAAGAATTGTAACAGACCGTTTTAAGTAGCGTCTATTACAGTCAATGCATTCAATAACATGCTTTCTCCTTAAATCCATAATTCCCTGACGGAAAAGAAGGAAGAAAACAAAAAAAAAAAAATGTTTGTAGATTCCAAAGATTATTTATACTCGTAACACATAATCCAGCATATCTATATCTTAATTTAGTTAGCAACAATTGAAATATTGTCAATATCGTAAAATTTCAGAATAAAACAATGGTATTTCACTACCACTAAGGTGGATCACTAGGTGCTCTCGGTGCTATGCTAAACACTGCATGAATAGTGCGGCGTTGCCAGGTAATATCGAGTGTTTACTGGTGCCAGATAATAAAGGAAGTAATCATAGAATTCTGAGTGGATATTTACTGGAGAAATTAGTTTTGGACCCTTACTGCAATTCACAGCTAAGTTCTGCTTCTCGAACTGCAACGCTAAAATCCAGAAATTAAACGTACAAATATGGCAACAACGCATTATGACGTTCTGCGCAAGTTTCTTCTCAAAATCTATTTCCTTACATATGAATTAATATTTAAATAAAATGTTAAACATAACACGAAAAACGGTCAAACAACATATGTATTTCGTAATAAGATCGTTACTTTTAAAGTACTTTACACACTCAAATAAACATTTCATAAAATTGATCACTTCTAGTAAGATCTAATATCAAGTGCCATCTCGTGTGCTCATTGTAAAACGAATCAAAAATTTTCTTCTATTTGTTACCTTTTTTCAATATCAGAAGGCACAACCAAATGAATCAGTATCTTGTGTTGTAGCTAAAACATAACTTTATCTTATAGTACAATATTTATAATATATAATGTTTCACTGCGCAGTAGTTAAGGAAATGAGCTAAAATATGTACTGACTTCCGGGTGGTGATCCACCTTAAAACCGGCATAATGCGGATCTAATTTAGATTAATTTAAATAGTATATTTTTTTCACACGCTACTCTGGCCAATTGTTTTAAAGTTGGACATAAGGAAGCGGGTAAAGTTAGATTTACATCGAAGTTACACCACCCGAATATGACGTAATGTCACGTGGTATTATCATGGGGCAAAGGTGGAATAAAACGAGCCCTGCGGGGCTTCTGACCCTCTTCGCTCGTTAATGCTCGCTCAGCTATGTTTCGTAACGTACGTAAATTACTTTTTTTTAAAAATCAATGAAATTGTGATTACCACGTGACATTACGTCACGACTAGATGATGCAACTTCAATATAAATTTAACTATACTCATTTTTTTGGGGGGGAGAGTAATGGAATGGGTGGGGATTAATGGGGACGTCAGCATCAAGGCTATATGTCCCAGTCACGAAGGGGGTATATAGACAGGTGTCTGTAGCAAGTAGTGTCATTGAAGTTAAGATAACAAATTTGATTGGTAATGGAACATATTTTTCATGTTTTTTTTTGGGGGGGGAGTTACTGTTGTATCGCCGGACCAATTTTACGAAATTTACCGAATGAATTGAAAATTTTATTTTGGTTTGTGACAATGAGAGAGTGAAAATCAGGTGAGACGAATAGTTGAAGTTAAGAAGGTGGTTCGTGGTTGTTGGTTGTTTTTTGGTGTTGTAAGCGGCACTGTTTGTGGAGACGGGAGGAGGGACTATTAGGCGGAGAGATACACTTATTATGATTTAGTGGCGGTTGAGGTGAGTTGATTTTAGTTTAGCGTCCCGTTCAGCAGCGAGGCTATATGCGACGTGGATCTACTGATTAAAATGGAATCCGAACCATATGAGCTCCCGCAGGGAATCGAACCTGGGTCTCACACGCCAAAGGCGCGTACGCTAACCACGCTTAGCCACAAGGGAGCTTCGGTTTAGTGTCAGGAAAGGCAGTGTGAAAATGGCGTGTATATTTCTACACGACTGTACACGATTATATACTCTAAATTGGAAACGCTTGTTTTGAAGATCTAACCTAACCTAACTTAATACAACTTAATTTAGTACATTTCTTACGTAATTTAGTACATTTTATTATTTTATTTTTCGATTTTCGTGTGGTTCGGTGATACAGCACGAATGCCTTGTTTTTAATTAATCTTATAGGAGAAAAAATAATATAATTTGAATTAAAAACAAAACTAATTTTGTTTTCCATGGGAATTATTTATTTGCACTCAACATGTAATAACTTAGCTTGATCTAATAAATTATTAAGGTAAACAATTCTTAAACTCGATTTTAGCAACCATAATTTTCTATTTTTCAGTGTTGTTTAATTGCGTGTGTTTTTAATCAGTTGATTAAGAAAAAAAAAGTTCCCATACAGCGAGATAGCCAGAATTTTCCATATCTCTTTAGCTTTCGTTCCATATTCAAGCCATGACATGTCCATGCAAATGGGATAAATTTCTAGCGATAAATTATTTCCTAAGAGCAATAAGCTATTGGTAGCTGGGAAAACCCAGTTGAGTTGCATGATAATCGCTTTTATATGTAGTAAAGAAAAATGATATTGATTTAATGGTTTCTCATTCTCTTCCTTTATGCAGCTTTCTTATACGGTTCTACATAATTGGGCTGGTTGGGCGAATATAATGGTATGCCACATTTTCTAACTTTCGAGTAAAGTGGGAAAAAAGTTGACTATTTCCATGCAATTCAGTACAATGACACAAACCAAACAAGGTTCCCCTGACTTCTGCAAGTATATTTTCGAAATAAAACTATCTACATACTCTTCTGTAGTTCAATCCCTACCCATTACATCTAATAATCCAATTTCACTGGAGGTGGAGCTTATCATTATAATTGCCCGAGTTACTCAATTCTTGAAGATTATCAAAGAATACGTGTATGATGATGTTACCAACCGAACTGAATGTAAACAAATTTATTCTGTACCAGTGTCGTTCCACTAAATTCTTCATTAAGACTGTTTACCAATTATTCTTGTGTGCACTGAGGAGTATAGAAATCTCATTTTTATTTTTCCTGTAGAGTTAATATTTTAAATATTATCATAATTTCTTGCTAATTTCGTATAGTATAGTATTTATTTAATTTTTCCAAATTTTCATTCACGTCAATTAGTCATGTTATTAAATTAGCTTATAGGTGGGCATAGTGATACTAATGATCAAGTTGGTTAACCATTGAAATGCATATATTTAGGAAAATTCTTCTAAAATTTTGAGAATTTATATTATTTTAACATTGTCGTATCCTAAATATTAGATTTCGTTAATTGTGATAAATATTTTCAAAATAATTCATCAGAAATTTCGACGATTATCAAAAATAGACAGATTATGTTCATAGTTTTGTGTATGTTTACATTCTCATATCGTCGATCAAATGCCAAAACCGCGAATGTGCTAAATTTGTCTTTGACTTATAAGCATTTTAATTTTCAACTTACCCCGAAAAATCAGTATGTAGACTTAGATCTTTTAGGAATTCTAATATACTCACATTTCACAAATGGAACTTTGATATTGGAATCTGTGCGCCCCAAGTAACATGGAACTGCACTTAGGTGAAAATAACAAAATTTGCACATTCGCGGTTTTAGCATTGTAGCGCTCCCTGGAAACAGGCGTGAGAACCCCTGATTTGCTGAACGTCTGGCGTCGAGACTAGGTACTCGATGGGCTCGATGTTGATTTTAAATGGAAGTCAGTCGTATGGAATTTCTGTTCCTTTCTGTATATATATTTTGAAATTTTACTGATATTAGCAAAAGAAAAGTATGTTATTCACCTGAAGTTTTAGTAAAGCCCAAAAGGAAATAGAGAATTGAAATTGTGAAAAAAAATCCACTGAATAAAACAATTGGAAAGTAAGCAGACAGACTATTTTATCATCAGTGATACAGTATAATTAATTTATCTGCTTGCTGATGAGTGGATGTTGAGCAATATCGTAAGCTGAACCCTTATTTTGGTTTAAAGATTTTTCAAAATTAAGATAAAACTAGATATAACATTTTGGAAGTTTTAAAATTGCAGTTCAAATTAGTTTTACTAGGCAGAAATTGAATTTTGAGAGCATGGAAAAGGCAACGAATATGATTTATGGCCAGTTTTATTTTAGTCCCTCTTTCCAAAGTGGGACACGAGTAGGGACACTTCCATGGGGGCCACCAGGTCCGAACTGCTCCTCCCAAAATAAGTTCTTAACTCAAGATACATTTGTACACTACCTTAATGAAAACTATACTTGTTTAACAGGGAAATAATTGACATAGCATGAAAATTTCATCTTACACTTCATCTGTACTCTTTCTCTTATAAAAACAATCTAGTGCTATCATTTTTTTTTTCTGAAAATATAGGTGGAAGTATTTTAGAATTACTTATCGTCTTTCCGGGTGCACAATAATATTAATTCAATAATACTACATAGACGTAGTAGTTTGTAGTATTGAACCTCTTCCCCAAAGCTTGGACTCCCCCTAACCAAAAATTCTGGGTTCGCGCCTGGGCAGGCCCGTAGCCAGCCCAAAAATTTAGGGGGGCCCGGTAGTTGTTAGGGGGGGCCCGACCCAATCATATTATACTTCATCACCATATTATAGTTTATTTGCAAGCCTACCGTGAAATTTTATTTGGGCCAGCCAAATTTTAGGGGGGCCCGGCCCCTCTTGCCCCCCTTCCGTGGATACGGGCCTGCGCCTGGGTACGAGTAATGTTACTTGTCACATGAACATCATCTCACATAATTTGACAAAAACAGTATAAAATAATAATTTAATTATCATACTTTGCTAGACAAGTTAAACGTATGTTGTTTCTGTTGTAATATTTTCTCGAGAATTTTTATTTCGAAGTTTTATTTAGAATAACTTTAGGTATAATATTAACGTTGCAAATAGTTCCATTTGTGAGATTAAGCTTATACTATATGTGTACCAGTTTTACAGCATCTTCCATGCACAGCATAACGGGATTGAGTTGGGAACGCAGACGAAGCTTCGTGAATCGAGTGTTATAAAAGAAACTAGAGGCGTGAGAGCTGGAGCCAACGTTCCCAGACGCTACAATGAAATTGTCGTCACGAAATGGACACACCACAGGATAATTTAAGTAAAAATTATGCTGAAAAAACAACAAAATTTAAAATAATTAAGAAGTTGCCGGTCAGAACGAAGGCTACAGTTTTGAATTGCATTATTGTACTGAATGACAATCGAGCTGTGAGAGACAAAAGTGTTTCTCTCATATGACGCAATTGGCCTATATTTCTCACAGATAAAAATCAGTTACTTTTTAGCTAGTGTGCATACAGTACATTGTATTTCTGCAGCATTTATTACGATAAAATTAATTCTCTCACTACAATTACCGTACTGTCAATTCTAGAAGTTCAAATGTAATAAATTGAAGTTTGTAGATAACTGTTTAATGGAGGGGTCTCAAGTTCGATTCCTGGACAGTAAAAGATAATTTACGATTTGTCTCATTGTCCTGAGGATTACAGGTTCCTTGAATTTTAGAGTAGTGACTAAAAAATTATGCATACAAATGTTAATTTCAGTTTATTTGATTTTCATAATGTTTTTTAAACATGAAAAAACAGGCAGAGGAGTGATCAATAGCTATAACTGTGATATATTTTGTCGAAAAGGAAAGAAATAATTAAGAAAACAAAAAGAAAGCAAAATAAAAAGAAAGAAAACAAAAAGAAAATAGAGAACAAAAAACAAAGAATCGAAATAAAGACTAGAGAAAGAAAAATAAGAAAATGAAAGGAAAGAAAAAATAGAGGATGAAAAATAAAGAAAAATAAATAAAAAAATAAAAAATAATTAAAGGAAAATAATTAAAGAAAAAGCTAAATAAAAAAAGAAAGAAAACAAAAAAGGAAAGAGAATGAAAACAAATATTGAAACAGAGTAGAGAAAGAAAGAAAAATAAGGAAATAAATAAAAAGAAGGAAAATAGATATTGAAAAATAAATGAAAAAAGAAAGAAAAATCAAAAAAAGAAATAAAGAAAAAGACTTTCTGCTCTCTCTAGATGGGCGTCATTATCTTCAAGATGCATGATATTCCCTGAAAGCTCCAAATATTACTCACCCTCCGGAAATAAATACTTTTAAACTTATTAAATAGTTACAATGCTTTATACATTTTCCTGCTGACAACATTGAATAAAGAGCTGATTTTGTTGTGTAAATTACTTTATACAATTTTTAAAGTTAAAAGCTGTTTTAAAAGTTTCAGCTAATTTATATGATCCCTCTAAAATTTTAAAGATGCATTCCGCGTCATAGCCCATTGTCTCTTGAAACATGTACGGTCTTGTTAAAAAAATATTGGCCACACACTTCACTTCAGAAAGGAAGATTCTGGGAACTGTACGTAGAGAATTCTAATTGTCTCTAAAAATTAAGATTTCATTTGGCCAAAGAAAATCCGCGTTTGTTTGGTCTACAAGGGAGGATCAGAAACTAAGGTTACGAAACCGATATTTCTGGAGTTTTGTTTCTGATAGAAAAATTAGGAGTGTGTGATAATTTTAATTTGTAGAGTTGGAAACTGTGCAAAGTTTCAGCCACCTGCCACCTATGGTGCTAGTTGTAGGTAAACGTAAATGGCGAATCGTTTGGAAAACTGGTCTCGTGAAGAAATCCACTCAGATGTTCGATTTCTGTGGGCGAAACATATAACAGTGGCTGAAGTTGACCGGCAGCTGGTAGAGATTTACGGAGAGACAGTAATACCATCTTCCTTCACGACTATGCGTGCCCGCATATAGCTCAGAAGACCACCACGCTGTTGAAACAGTTTCGCTGAGACATCATTGACCCCTTCCTTACATCCTGGACCTCGCTCCAATGACTTTCATCTCCTCCCGCACTTGAAAGAGCACTTAGAAGGCCGTCACTTAGCTTTAGAAAGGAGACAAAACACTTTGTGACAACATGGCTGAACACAGGATTTTTACCAGGAAAGAATCTTCAAACTCATCCCACGATGCGACAAGTGTCTCAACCGATAATATGGAGGCTTTGTCACCTTACTTTCTGATCACCCTTAATGTAAGAATCATACATATTCGATGTCGTTGTGAAAAGACTCTTTATTGTTACATTTTAGAAAATAATGCAGAAGCGACATAAATAAAACAGAGAGAAAGAAAGAGAAGACAGAGAAAAGAAAAGTTAGAAGAAATGTGCCACCAGCGATTTGGGAGAAAGTTGTCTCGGAAGAGGGAAGATGAAAGAGAAACATTACATTCCTTATTCGTTTCTTTCCATTACGAAAGTATATAAAATTCTTAGTAGTATCTACATACGTTTTTTTATTTTAAACATCCTTTCTTTAAATACGTGTTGCATCATTATCTTTAGTAGAAGCAGAGCAATTAACGTTAATCATTATTAACCCATTAATAGACCACGAAGCAGCAATTAAAAAGGTATTAAAATCTTAATTTGATGAATTTCTCCGCTCCTAGGAATGGTGAAAATACGACATTCAGTGCATGTGTGATATGTACGACGTAAACACAGAACAATTCAAAACGAATGGTACAAAAAAAGAAAAAGTTTCATAAGACTGTTTTAATGAACTTATTGTAGAAATACTAAAAATGAACAAAAGTAGACTTTTTGTGATGGAGGTCTTTTTTTTTTTAAAAAAAAAAGCGCTGGATTTTTAAAGAAAAATTTGAAATGAAATCTTCCAGTTTAATGACCTACTATTATGTCTGTTAGACTAAGGAGGAAGGATGATTAAGGCAAGTGAATGATGATGGAATTATTGGTGGAATAAGAATGTGGGAGGAAACGGAAGTACGCCGAGAAAACCCATGGACACGATGTTATCCTCCACAAACTTTCTTAGCCGAGAATCGAAGCAGGGACCCTCTGCACCAGAGGTAAGCAAGCGCTTTACCATCGAGCCACCGTGGATTTGACACTAATATCGATCATTTTAGCTTTTTTTTTTTAGTCACCCCGTTTCCTCCACTTAGGTCTTTCTTACCCCATAGTACATTTTTTTTTTTTTTTTTTTTTTGCATATTGTAAGCCATATATATGTGTGTATGTAAGCTTGTTTCTAAAATGAGTTTACATACAGAGTTTCATCTTCCTAACATGAGAATTTCGTGAGATACTTTATTTTTTCTTTTATATAAATTTTAACCCGCCTCTTCCCCTTTGAATCCTTTTAAGATATTATTATTATTATTATTATTATTATTATTATTATTATTATTATTATTATTATTATTATTATTATTATTATTATTAACTGGGACTAATGAGTTTTTTGCGTGGAAATGTTTCTCGATCCACGTTTGGACGTTTCTCGATCTTCAGCTTCCTCTTTTAACTTCCAATATTTTCTTCTATTCTTCATATCATCGATAAGTTGTATTCTTCTTCTTCCTATTCCTCGCTTTCCTTCCATCTTTTTTCTTCTATGGTGATATGAAGAAGACAATTTATTTGCAAGATGTATCCAATACAATTGGCCTTCCTAAGTGTTCTCCGTTTTAAAACATCTTCGTTTGTTACTCTCTCTGTCCATTTCATCTTCTCCATCTTCCTCCAACACCACATTCCGATGCTTTCTAAATATTTCTTCTCTAACTTCCGTAATGTCCAAGTCTCTGAACCATACAGTCCAATGCTCCATATATAGCACTTGACCAACGTCTTCCTTAGTCTAATATTAAGGCTGCTAGTTAAGAGTGATCTTTTCTTGTTGAATGCTTCTTTGGCTAAGGCAATTCTTGACTTGATCTCTTTGGTGCAGTACGCCTCTCTTGTCAAAATACTTCCAAGATACCTGAAATTATCGACGTCTTCAAGTTCTCTTTATTCTACTCTGTATCGTCAGAGCGCATTTCCACAGAATATTCTCATGACTTTCAATTTTTGAATTTTGATTTTCATTCCATATTGTTTCCCAGTGTCAACTACTTTGTCAGTCATCTCCTGAAGTCCTTCTTCGGTTCTAGCTATAATTACCATATCATCTGCATACCTGATCTTGTTAATGATCTGCCCTCCAATCCTGAAACCTAAAATTTCTTTGGGATACACAGAGTGAAACTGTGATAATGAATGCAGTCAGTATGTTTGAAACGGAAATTAAAATAAAATACGGAATGGAACACCAAAAAATGAGGTGGAGGAAAATCCCTGCCTCTCAGCAGGACATCTGTTCGCGAAGATCAAATTGGAACACATGACCTTCAATATACAGTGTGTTTTAATGTGTCCTAGAATCTGTACAAAGTGACATACACTATTCTAGTTTGTGGTATTTGATCCATCAACTCTCCAAGTTTGGCTCCCCTGCAGTTGGCAGGCCTGCTTGACCTTGAGACGGCACCAGTGCTGTTTTCTTTGCTCTGTTTCCTCAGCTCAGTCCAGGTAGACGTGCAGTTCAGAGCAACTCAGCAACAATGTGTACTCCGCAACAGAAAGCGCAGTGTGTTATTTGGCTTGTGAAGACTGAGTTAGTTATAACAGTGCAACGTAATTTTAAACGTCAGTATGGTGGTGAACCACCTACAGCAAAAACTATCCGTCATTGGCTAAAGTTTTTCAAGGAAACCGGTAGTCTACGTCTCGACGTGTGCAGGGCCACAAATGGATCCCACGTTGAAGTCTACCAATATTAAACAAAACTTGAAGGAATTCTCTTTCATGATATGTACTCATTGATGTAAGTTTTCATTCATTTCCCAATTAAATTTATACTTAAAACTAGGGAGTTCTATTTCAAACACCCTGTATAGATCCTTACAATGTTACTTAAAAAAAAAAGTTCATTACTCTACGTCATTAAGCGTGAAATTGAAACAACCGTCTAATTTCTATTGCTTTTTTGTATACATATGGAAAATTTTAAGTTGTTACGTACCATATTTCGTTAGATATTCATGAAGTAAAATTTACATGTTATCTTATGAGGACTGAGAAACCAGTGGTAAAAGGCATAAGATCCCCTTAATTACAGGTATCTCCGTAAAAATTATATGAAATATATAATATGTAGATAGTTTAATTTCGGGAATGTACCAGAGAAATGTTATTTGGTATGTATCATTACATCGATCATTTTGAAGTTTCTTTCCCGGTTTACTCAAAAGTTAGAGAATCTCCCTCTAGCCGCTCATATATACCAAGGCATATGAACTCAAGTGATTCGGTTGGTATTAATCCTATTTTAATTGTAGGTCCATGTCTTATGTAGACTTTGCGCTGAAAAATAACGTTAAACTTCAAATCAACAAATTAACCATTGCATCAAAATAACGTGGTCGAGGATCCCTCCGTTGATCTAACTTATGTAAAAATGTCATCTCTACATAAAAATAAAAGAAATATCCAACAACCAAATTTAACTTATTGTTGGCTGTTATCAGATATTTCAAAATACAGTACTTTTATTTATATATAGATATAACAAGAATTTTAAGGAAAAAAATTGGTCAAAAGTTTGCGATCTTGGCCAATATTTAGTTTTTGAATCTGGGGACAGAAATTTTTTGAACGGCTCCTAAATCGAGTTTTCATATTTTCTACGGAATAAGCACATCATACTGAGTTAAATGAGAAAAATTTTTGATTGAAATATATTGGATCTTTTGATCCAAAAAAGTAAAGTGACTACGTTTCTAACTTAATAACTATTGAACTATCTCGATCAAATTGTCAACATAGATGGGTTTGGGCCTGGGATGTTTTTTAACTTTGTGCAACTTAGGGAAGTGGGAGGGAATATATATAGGAGTTATTTAATAATAAAATCGACTGCGCAAATTTACTGTAAGAATTTAAAATACGCACTCCTACAAATGTAACTCGCCTTGAAAATTTCAATTTGTTTTACTGAGACAGATTACACACCAATGCAAACAAGAGGTCACCAGTATGGAGATTGAGTACAGTCTACAATAGGTTAACAAAATACACAATAGATTTGGATATTAATAGTAACAGCGTAAGTCAATTCAAGGCAGTTCTTTGTAATGTAATAAGAAATAATTGTAAATGAAAGAACATTAATGATATTGCAACCACATTATAATTATAAGTGTATTTTAATATGAATGTATAAATGTGTTATAGTTGCTTAATACATGTAACGGACACTGTAATTAGGTTATGTAGCCTGTTGTGTCTAGAAATAAATAAATAAATAAAACGAAACGTATTCTCCCC